>NC_059339.1:68864386-71481886 GCF_018350155.1 Leopardus geoffroyi
CCTCCTGAGAATGAGGAAGGGGCCCCAGGAGGGGTGCTAAAAGAGGAAACAAAACACATGAAAGAAAATGCTGTTCCAAGAAACAGAGGGTGCTTCAGCTCTGCCAGGAATCGGGTGAAGGCACGCAGGAATCCCATGCTGCTTTGGCCTTTACGTTTCCCCTCTCGACTTTTCTTCACGTCTCCCGACTCTGTCTTCCTGGTCCTTTCCCTTCGTTCCCTTTTACCTTCCCACTTCCCCTTGTATCCCTGTCTCCTGTCTGTCCCCGTGAGGGGAGGGGTGTGACCCAGAGGCAAGTGGATAGAGGCCTCGGGTACAAACAGCAGATGGCGAAACCCTGCAGCAACTAATACAGGTGACCAGCGCGCAGGTGTGAGGTGCTGCCAGGCCCACAACGAGGGGTCAGATGGCACGTCTACTGCACGAGGCTCGGAGTCTGGTGGGATAGACATGTCGTACATGAAGACACACGGAGAAAAAACACAAGTACGGTGTGGTGGTGGCCTTAACGTGCCCACTTAGCTGGGCTACGGGGCCAGTAGGGTGGGCGAACACTCACCTACACGTTGCCGTGAAGGTTAATCAGCTGATTTTAAGGCAAGCAAATTACCAGGGCATCTGGGTGGCTTGGTCGGTTAAGTGGCCGACTTTTGATTTCGGCTCAGGTCATGATCTCACGGTTCGTGGGATAAAGCCCCTTATTGGGCTCTGTGCTGACGGTGAGGAGCCTGCTTGGGATTCTCTCTCTCCCTCTCTCACTCTGCCCCTCCCCTGCTCGCACATGTGCGCACGCCCTCTCTCCCCCCAAATAAATAAATAAACATTAAAAAAAAAAAAAAAAAGAAAATTACTCTAATGACGGTGGGCCCCATCCAATTAACGAAAGGCCTTAAGAGCAGAGACTGAGGTTTCCTGAGGAAGAAGAATTCTTTTTCAAAACTATATCACAAAAATCCTGCCTGAGTTTCTGGCCTCCTGCCCAGCACTGTGGATTTAAGATTTAAGATTGTAACGTTAACACTCACCAAAATTTCCAACCTGCCCCCATAGATTTCCGACTTGCCGGTTCCTACAGTCACAAGAGCCAATTCCCTAAAGTAATTCTCGATCTCTCGTTCTCTCTGCACGGACACACACGCACACATGCCCGTGCGTCCTGCTGGTTCTGTTTCTCTGGAGGAACCTTTGGTGGGCCCACTAGGAAATCAGGGCAGGAATAGCTACGCTGCCCACTCGAGAGGCTCAATGATGAGCAACGGCTCTCTGTTCCCTGCAACTGGACACTTTCTGTCCCCGATTCCTAACACCATCACTTACCCGACACTCACTCGTTTTACCGGAGTCAGCTGAAAGTAAATGGCTTTCCTTTGATAAATTCTTCCATATTATATGCATGAGGGCTTATTCCATTATTTTCACTTAACACTTCTGTCTCTGATTTTCTTTATGTCTCAAAACGTCTCCACGGACTTAATTATGAGTCTGACCAACATCATTATGAGTCTGTAAATATTTCTGCCACCAAAAACAGGCCGTCAGCTTAGACGTCACACTACCTTCTAGTCTTAATAATCAAAATGTATTCAAAATAATAATCAAATTTCACTTATGCTGTGTAAAGCTTCTGTATGTTTCTTCAGCTGAAGAGATCTATTTTAATTCCAAAGCTTGCTCTTTTCTAGAAGGTGGTCACGGAAGTTTTCTTCTTTCTTCCTCGAAGTCATTCTGCACTGAAGACACTGCCTCAAACGTCATACCTAGCTAACAGTATAGGGCTGGTGCGCAAGTCATTCCTGACTTACAGAAAATGTGTGTTTAAAATGCCACCTACAAAATACAAAGCAGTCGTGTCAAACTACGTCTCTACTCCGTGTGATATACACTACACAGCAGGTACAGATTTTCTCTGATACTTGACATCAGTGGCTTGTCTCCTTCTTGTGACTCCCCCCGTTGCTCTGTTTAATCTACATTCACCCATGACACACCGAAACTTACTGATTTTGTAACTATTCTATATACAAATGAGTGAGAAATGCAAAACCCCAGAGGACAATTTCTACCTTCTTATAAAATCAAACCTGCTCAGCTGAATGTGCTTCTATCCAAACATGGGTGAAGTGCCACGGTCAGCTCTCAGGGGTGCTTGCAGAGCGAGGAAGAGAACCCAAAATTCATAGGTAATTAACAGTAACGGTAGAGTCTCTTCATACAGAAACCAGACAGAGCACCTCCCAACTATTACACATAAATCAAAAGATTTCCAAATGGAGCAAAGTATAGAAAAGTTCTGTCAGGTTTACGTGACAACTGTGTGGTTGAAAGCTTCTCTCTCTCCCATGAAACATAAAGTACTTAAGAAGATGTTTGTAAGGCAACAAATCCCAGCCATTATTTTAAGGCATCATTTAGCACCATTTCAAATAGAAATCTCCTCGGCAATCATTTCACCGACACGTATCCCGTTCAAACATGCAATTATCAGTCACATACAGCATGCAGCATGCAGTAAACAGACAGCAGAGGTTAATAACCTGGAAGCATAGGATCTGAGAATGTGAGAGCAAGTTAAAGACAAGAGTTCCTCTCCATTGTCACTGAGGGTCGAGAAGCAATGCTGAAGCGTAGAACAGTGATAGTGGGGGAAATACAGTTTGTCCAACACATAGACATATCTCCGCAAGTGGCGGCAGGTATAACTGAAAGACAAAGGTAAAAGGAGAAAAACAGAAAGACAGGAGTTTTCCTTTGAAAAAATAAACCATTCTCAATGTCCTCAAAGCTTTCTGCATATTTTCACTAGATGCTGCCCAAGGGACAAAAAAACACAAAAAACAAAAAACAAGTGTTAAAAGAGAATATTAAAAACATAAAAAAGAAAACAACGTGATTTAAAAATGGGCAAAAGATCTAAACAGACACCTCACCAAAGAAGCTATACGGATGGCAAATACGCGTATGGATAGATGCCCCACCTCCTGTGGCACATTAAGCAAATGCAAATCAAAGCCACAAGATACCACTCCAAACCCACGAGAAAGGCCAAAGTCCAGAACACTGACCACACCGACTGCAGGTGAGGGCACGGAGCAACGAGAACCGCCCTTCACTGCTGGCGAGAAGGCAAAAATCACACAGCCGTGTCAGAAGACAGGTTCTGTTTCCTCACAAAACTAAACATCCTCTTACCACACGGTCCAGCAAGCACGTTCCTTGGTACTCGCCCAAATGGACTGGCGGTTTCTGTCCGCATCAACACCTGCACATGGACGTTTCTATCAGTTTTCATAACTGCCCGACCTTGGAAGCAATCAAGATGTCATTTGGTAGGTAAACGGACCAACTGTGGTACAGCCAGAAAATGAAGTGCTGTCGTCAGTGGTAAAAAGAAAGGAGCAAGCCAGCCATGAAAAGGTATGGAGGAGTCTTCAAACGTGTGTCGCTAAGTGAGAGAAGCCTCTCTGAAAAGGTGACCAACTGTAGGATTCCAACTCCGTGACATTCCAGAAAAGGCGGCAAAATTCTGCAGACAGTAAAGAGCCCAGTGGCCGCCGGGAGTTAGTGGGGAGAGAGGGATGGACAGGCCAGAGCACAGAGGATTTTTAGGGCAGTGCAACTACTCTTTATAATTCCTTACCGGTGGACGCATGCCATTAAACGTCTGTCAAAACCCACAGGAAGTACACCACCAAGAGTGAGCCTTGACATGAACTATGGCCTCTGGGTGAGAATGATGTCAAGGAAGGTTCATCAACGGTAACGCTTGTAGTGCAGAATGATGGCAGGAGGGGAGGCTGTGGGTACAGGGAGGCAGGGTGCATAGATGGCAATTCTCTGTACTTTCTGCTGATTTTTGCTGTGAACTTAGAGCCACTCTTAAAGCAAAAGGCTATTTAAAAGTGGGGGGAGGGGCGCCTGGGTGGCGCAGTCGGTTAAGCGTCCGACTTCAGCCAGGTCACAATCTCCCGGTCCGTGAGTTCGAGCCCCGCGTCGGGCTCTGGGCTGATGGCTCGGCGCCTGGAGCCTGTTTCCGATTCTGTGTCTCCCTCTCTCTCTGCCCCTCCCCCGTTCATGCTCTGTCTCTCTCTGTCCCAAAAATAAATAAACGTTGAAAAAAAAAAAATTTTAAAGTGGGGGGAGATCTACTGACAGGGGGCAATTCTCAAAATATGATGGTGTCATTAGTTAACCATAGGAAAATTGCCTTGATGGAGCAAAGTGGTGTGAGAGACTTTCCTCTCTACAATACTACAAATACATTCCTGGAAGACAGGCAATGAATAGTACAGCGATATGGAAGATAACCATGGTAGAGGGAACACTGAATTAGGAGTCAGAAAACTTCGAAATCTGGACCCGATCCAGCCACTGGAAGCTTTGTAACAGTGGGTATTTGATCTCTCCAAGCCTCAATCCCACAAATTGCAACATAGAAGTATGATAAATTATTCCAAAATTTTGAAGTGATACTTAAAAAAATAAAAGAATTATTATTGTCAGAGTAATTTCACTTGTGCCACATTTCAGACTGCTCGAAAATAACAAGTTTGAAAGAGGAAAATACCCAGTCAATCTGACAAAGTGAATCAGCAAAACCATGAACACATTAACCGATATGCTTAAACCATTCGTCTTTGAGAACCTTTTCTAAAAATCCACATGGGGTGCCTGGGTGGCTGAGTCAGTTAAGCATCTGACTAATTTTGGCTCAGGTCATGATCTCACAGTTGTGAGATCGAGCCCTGCATTGGGCTCTGCACGAAGCTTGGAGCCTGCTTGGGATTCTCTCTCTCCCTTTCCTTCTACCCCTCCCTCTCCCCTGCTCACTGGCATTGGCACGCTCTCTCTCTCTCCAAATAAATACATCAACATTTTTTTAAAATAAAAATTAAAAAAATAAAAAATAAAAATCTACACCCCAAGTACATCAAGTTCCCAAGGGCAACGTGTGACTTTTAAAGTGTGCTGAATTCAAAATAAAGCTAATAGATTGAAAGATTAGAAATAGGCAAATTTCCCAAAACTGGACAGTCCAATCATCCATTCAACCTATTAACCAGCCTGTCTACTCATCAGCCAAGCACTATCTACTATGTAGCACGTAGGAACTATGCACTGAGCTGAGGACAGGGCGAGGAAGAAAACAGACACAATTCTTTTCCCGGCAGCTTGCAAGACAGAAGAAAGACACGTCCGATAACAACAAAATCCCATGTAAACTGTGTAAATTCTAACTGTGGAAGCCCTTTGAAGGAAACAGTATAGGGTTCCCTAAGCGAAGTAATATGGAGCTCTCTCCCTGAGACATGGAAGTTAGGAAAGGGCTCCTGCAAAGTGAACTTTAAGCTGACATCTTAAGGAAGAATGGAAGTTGGCTAAATAGATTATGGACCGGGGAAGAGGAGCTGTGAATGAGCTAAAAATCGATTACAAACAATATATGAATATTGTAAGGAGAGTGGGTTCAAAATTAACATCGCTTCTCTGTTCAAAAAACAGGTTTTTTTTTTTTTTTATTTGAAGGACAGTTGAGACACAATGTTACACTAGTTGCAGGTGCACAAGGTAGCGATTCAACAACTCTTGACATTATGCTGTGCTCACAAGTGTAGCTACCATCTGTTACCATACCCAGGCTATTCAAATACCACTGACTATATTCCCTATTCTGTGCCTTTCATCCCGTGACTTATCCATCCATCCTGTAACTGGAAGCCTGTATTTCCACTCGCCTTCACCCATTCTGGTCATTTCCCCACCTCCTTCCCCCCTGGCAACTATTAGTTTTTCTCTTCTGGGTCAGTTTCTGCTTTTTGTTTGTTTTTAAAAAACAATCACTTTTTAAAAATATAGTGGTTCTATTACACTGACAAGAAGATAAGATGAAATATCCAAGTATGATGTATAAATATCTATGAAGAAATGTTTAAAATGGTGGTAACAAAAGCCCTGAGTCAATAAAATGGAAAAAAAAAAAAAAAAAACATTTTTAGACAGGAAATTGTAGGATTGTAAAGTCATCCAATGTTCAGGTATTAATCTAAAAATTCATACTCTCAAAAAATATCAACAAGATTTAAAACAAACTAGCCATATTAATTCCGAATTCCATTTAGTAAACTAAACATTTAAGAAAAGCCAGAACATTCTGGAAAACTATAGTTGATGGGACTAACTTAAAAAAAAAAAAAAATACCATAGGGACGCCTGGGTGGCTCAGTCGGTTAAGCATCCGACTTCGGTTCAGTTCATGATCTTGCAGTTTGTGAGTTTAAGCCCCAGGTCGGGCTCTGTGCTGACAGCTCAGAGCCTAGAGCCTGCTACAGAATTTTATGTCTGTCTCTCTCAGCTGCTTTCTCTCTCTCTCTCTCTCTCTCTCTCTCAAAAATAAACATTAGAAAATTTTAAAAAAAAAGATACCATACAGTGACATTAATAGAAACAGTTTGGCATGGTACATGAGCACACAGGACACTGGAAGAGACTAAAATAAGACGAGAACATAGTATAAGGTAAAGGTGGCACTTTAAAACAGAAAATCACATGAAATATTCAATAAATGGTACTGGGATAACTGAGTAGGTAACTAGGAAAAAAAAAAAAACAGAGCTCTTTACCTTACCTCTTAAAATAAATTCCAGGTTGATCAAAGATTGGAAGCTAAAAATAAAACTATAGAAGTTCGCAAATAAACCATATACCTGAGAGCCATTAAAAAATATGACTCATAAATCTGATCCCATAAAAATGGAAAATATAAATAGCTACTTTGCGTGATGCATCTTTCGTACTGTGTCCACTTTCTGCCGTTTTCATGTATCAGACATAAATTAATGGCTAAGTAATTTTTAAAAATGGAAAAGGGCACAGGAGCAATTATTTCAGAGGGAATATGATGAAGTGGGGAGATCCAGGCAGGTTCAAGGATCCAAAGGAAGTTCAGCATGGTTGATGTATACCTGAAAATGGTGAAAGGTAAGGTAGGCTCATGTGGTGCCTTGTGAGTTATCTCATCATGAAAAACTAATTAAGGGTCTGAGCAGGGGAGCAACTAGATAGGACTGACTTTTTTTTTTTTTAGTATTCATTTTAAGAGTGTGTGTGTGTGTGTGTGTGTGTGTGTGTGTGTGTTTGCATTAGCAGAGGAGAGGCAGAGACAGAATGAGGGAAAGAATCCCAAGCAGGCTCTGCGTTGCAGTGCAGAACTTACAAACCGTGAGAGCATGACCTGAACCGAAACCAAGAGTTGGATGCTTAACTGACTGAGCCACCCAGGCGCCCCGGTATGATTGACTGTTTTAAAGGTGCATTTCTGCAATACAGTGATAAAACTGGGGAGGAGCAAAAGTTGAAAGATAAAACCAGAAGCACCAAGAGTAGAAAAGCAAAGACCAGCAAGCAGTTACTGCAAGAGTTTATGCAAGTGCTGCTGATGGCTCAGAGCAGGGGTACAGCAGATTCAAAACTATTCTGGAGCTACAACCAATGGACTTGCTAATTGATTGGAATGGGGGATGGGATCAGTAGAGGAAGATATCAAGAATAATTCCCTGATTTCTCATATTAGGAACCGAATGAAAGTACGTTTTCTGAGGAAGGAGAAGCCAGAGGAGGGACAGGTTTTATGCAGAAGATCACGAGTTTTGTTTTGGACATGCTCAGTTTCAGATACCGCAGCTGTGAGATGTCACCAAATGCTGGTATACGTATAAGCTTAAAGCTAAGAGAGGTGTAGATTAACCCAGAGGTATAGATGGATTACAGACAGACACACAGAAGAAGGTCAAAGCTCGGAGAACATATACAAGGTCAGAGGGAAAAGACAGGACCCGGACCAAGAAATTCCAGGATTTCCAAGTTAAAGACAGAGAGGTGCGGTAAAGAATACCAAGTGGTAGCTAGAGAAGTAAGAAGAAAATCTACAGATGTTGTCAGAAGGTGTTTTAAGAAGGTCATGGTAATGATACACCTCGAAGATAATTTCCATATATGCTGCACAAGCTGTATGACTGAAATAGTTAACATTTTCTTATAAAAGGAAAAGGAGCTCCTGTCCAATTTAGAGATGTTCCTTCCTCGTAATTTAATAATCTTGAAATATTCTTTATTATTATTATTTAATAGAGATCGAATGGAAATAGCCCTGCTGATTAGCAGACACATGAGAGATGTATTCTCATTATGAGAAAAATCCTTTGGTCCCATTACTCTCAGCTTTAAAAAAAAAAAAAAAACCCACCCAGAAATGAACAAAAAATAATACTAGTTTTTAACAATTATCTTTTAATCACTTACAATTCTATCATGAAGTCTGTCTTAACACTTTCACAGCAACTATAATAATGGTAAAAAGTGAGTTCGAAAACTTAGTCAACTCTACACTTAGACACACAATTCAGCACAATTAATCTGTATTCTTTAAATATAAATCAAGGCACAGGAAATTGGCTTTTAATTATATTAACCTGTGATTATTATCTATGAGCATCCACTGGGTAAATAATTATTGGTTGCTGAACTAGATTTTAATTATGAAATTATTTTAAAAGCCTGTGACCTACATAAAATGTTTCAAAAGAAAGGCAGAGATGTGAAAATGGATTTAAAAATACAATGTTGCATTTACATCAGCACTTCACAGCTATCCCCGACAAAGGAATCTCTTCTAATCATTCTTTTTTTTTTAATTTTTAAAAAAATGTTTATTTATTTCTGAGATAGAGACAGAGCATGAGTGGGGGAGGGGGAGAGAGAGAGGGAGACACAGAATCCGAAACAGGCTCCAGGCTCTGAGCTGTCAGCACAGAACCCGACGCGGGGCTCGAACTCACCGACCATGAGATCATGACCTGAGCTGAAGTCGGACACTCAACCAACTGAGCCACCCAGGAGCCCCTAATCATTCTTAAATAGAGTTAGGAACCTCTGTTTATAACCGCTATAGGACCCACCTAGTCCAGAAGCTGTGCAAGTCCTGGCCTTGCCCACTTCTCTCCAAGTCAAGTCAAGTCTCAAGAAGCTGGTAATGTCTAAGATAAGACAGAGTGAAAAAGATTTTTTTTTTTTTTAACGGGCTTATCATTAGACATTTCAGGACTCAATCCACCAAAGGAAAGCAAAACTTCAGAAAACATAGAAACTGTGTTAAGGCAGTGATGATTCACATTTTTAAGCAAGTGATTGCAATAAATATTATCAACAGTAAAGAGACATCATGTAACTCCTGATACGATCACAGCAGAGTCTAAATCTAATCTTGAGAAATCAAAAGACCAATAGAAATTGAAGAGTATTTTACAAAACCCAGAAACAAAAAAAAGTTCTACAATCTTCAAATTTTGAAATACCAAGAAAGGCAGAGGGACTGTTCCAGATTAAAGGAGGTGAAAGAGAATAAAATGCAACATGATTCTGGGATTGGAGCCCATACTACAGAGGGTTAAAAAGCATTTTTTTTTTTTTCTCTAGAAAGGAAATTAGTGGGGTAAATGACAAAATTTGAGTGTCTGTAGATTTGACAATGTTAATTTCTTGATTCTGATAAATGTTCCTGTTTTTAAGAAATAGCCACTTTAGTTCCTGGTGGCAAAAGGTACATCATGTCTATAAATTCATTCTCAAATGTTTAAAAAAAAAAAAAAAATACAATGATTAAGCAAAGATTGTAAAATTTTACCATTTCAAGACTCTAAGTGAAAGGTGAATGAAAAATCTTTATGTGTTTTTTGCAAATCTGCAATTTCAAGATAAAAGATTTTTAAAAATTGATATTAAAATATAAAAAATTCATTTATTTTTAATATAAGAAAGAAAACAGAACTAGGCTTTTTGATACACTGAATAATACCCATTTTAAGATTATGGGATTCCAATCAAGAGCATGAAAATGTCACTCTGACCTCTATACTTAAAGCTTCGGACATCAGAAAAACTAGAGCGTGGGAAGTAAGCAAATGTGGTCTGGAGTTGGCCCATTAAAAACAGTCACTGTTAAGTAAGAGCTGCATTTTCATAAAAAATAAAATCTCATTAGTGCCTTCTTATATGACAATGTCCAAGATTATGCAATGTATAGTTCTGAAATGTTATTTGATATGGTTATGCTTCACCCGAGTAAAGTATCAAAATGTTCTCTCCTAGAACAACACTTAAATCTGGAAAAGATGCCCAAAACCACAAGCAAAAGAATAATGCTTTGAAAAGACCCCCGAGTCAGGCTTTCTAATAATGTATTTTACAGCACCTTGGCAATAAAAGTACATTTTCATAACAACTCTTTATTAATTTATTTTCTTAATCATTTAACAAGCTTTCAAGAAAAAAATATTGAGCTCACCAGGAGCAGGTTAAACTTTATTAACTCTCTAGGCTATGATGTGTATCCCTTTCCAACGTCCATTTAAAAAATTGTTTTAGAAAAAGCTTGTTGATAGATTCACTAGTAGATATGAAATACCAGGAAATCAAATTAATAATAAGTGTTTAGGACCTACATGAAGAATATTACAAAAATTTACCACTGGGCAGAAAAGAGGCCTTGATTCTCGATGGGAAGATAAAATATATAAAAAAGGATGCCATGATCCTCCACAGACTCAAAATCTCACTAGTAATGTTAAGTTAAATTTCTACCCAGTTATGTCATTTGGAATTAGAAAGAAAAGTGTTAACTTTTTTCTCTACATGATAGCCTTCAAATATATATAGAAACTGTAAACCTTTAAAATTTTTCGGCTCTGATTGATATTAAACATCTGTTCTTTCATTGTTCATGGGCTACAGTTTCTAGATTCATCATCAATTATATTACTCTCCTTTGGATATTCACATTGATTGATTACCTCCTCAGCAATGTAACAAGAGCAGAGAGGAGTATTTTCTCACTGATAGTATTTAGAATTGCTGATACATGGTGATAATAAAAAAGCAGACCAACTTTTAGTCAGTTTTATCATAGTTTTAAAACGGTTTACAGACCCAAGACAATGCATTGCCAGAACCACTGGTATCATCCCAGCCTTGGTATGCCACTTACAAAATATTTATTCTTAAAATACGGCAGCAGAAGTGAACACATTATTCTAGATGTGTTGTGTTTGGGCAATGATGAGAAAATTATATTCTATTGCTACAGCTTTAAATTATGTATGTTCAAAGACTAAAATCAGGGCATTGGGGTGGCTCAGTCAGTTAAGCATCTGACTCTTGTTTTTGATTCAGGTCATGATCTCATGGTTCATGAGTTTGAGTCCTGCACTGGGCTTTGCACTGACAGTGTGGAGCCTGTTTGGAATGATCTCTCTCTCTCCCTCTCTCTCTTTCTCTCTCTCTCAAAATAAACTTAAAAAAAAAAAACTAAACTAAAATCAAGATGAAAAAATTCCCTCAAATTAAAAACTAAAACAAATGAATTTAACTATCAAGAGATGAAGCAACACAAAGAATTATTTTAAAATTATAAAAAATTATTTTAAAATATAGAATTGATCATACATACTCAGTGGGATACCTAAGGTCAGAGACAAAAAAAAAAAAAAAAAAATCCTAAACTTTGTTCACTTACAGTAGTAACATTACTATTATTTTAAAACAATTACATGTACATATAAAGACAGAGAGAGAGAGAGAGAGAGAGAGGAATAAAGAGAATATATTAATGCAGTTCAAAGAATCAAATTAGAATTTATATTAAGTAATCTTAAATCTGAATCAAAACTAACAGTATGAACTATTTTTTTTTCCTTTCAAGAATTTATATTTTACTAGTTTTGTCCACTGAAGAGATGTCAAAAAAAAGACACACTCCTTACCAATTAACACCCCTATCACCCACAACCCGATTGTGGTCTCTAAGTATCACTTCCACTAAAAGAAACCAGAGCTCTGGGAAAGAATGGTGTTTTCTAGGTCTGAGACAGGAAATGTGCAAGATGAGCCTGAGACATTCTACTA
This sequence comes from Leopardus geoffroyi, assembly GCF_018350155.1. Classification (NCBI taxonomy): domain Eukaryota; kingdom Metazoa; phylum Chordata; class Mammalia; order Carnivora; family Felidae; genus Leopardus; species Leopardus geoffroyi. The sequence goes on from NC_059339.1 coordinate 68,876,339, forward strand.
GTGGCCTCAGAGTGGGGAAGCAGGGAAACTATCAATGACAAAGAGGGTTCCATCAAAAGGCAACATTAGAGTCTCCCACTGGCCGAAGATGGCACAGTTAGAAACCAGAAAAGATAATTTCTGCAAGTGACTGAAACACATGGTATATATATAAAAATCAAAGAGTTCATAATAACACACGTGAAAAACCAAAAAGCAAAATGCTTTGTTTACTACTGAAGGTAACAAGGACATCAATCTCTCTTTCTGAAAACTAAATATTAAAGGAAAAGAATAAGCATTAAATCCTGTCTTTCCAGGGTGCCTGGGTGGCTCAGTCAGTTAAGCGGCCAACTCTTGTTTTCAGCTCGGGTCATAATCTCACGGTTTGTGTGTTCAAGCCCCACATCAGACTCCATGCTGACAGTGCAAAGCCTACTTGGGATTCTCTCTCTCCCTCTCTCTCTTCCCCTCCCCCACTCGATCTCTCTGTCTCTCTCTCTCTCTCAAAATAAATATATACTTAAAAAACATTTTTTAATAAAAAAAATAAGAGTGAAAAAAACCAGTTTTTCCAGGCAAACCTACTTGGGAAGAAAGAATTGTATCTAAAAAAATAGGCATGTGATATTATAATTTTACAATTTCATTTTGGGGGTGCCTGGCTGGTTCAGTCAGTAGAGCATGTGACTCTTGATCTCAGGGTTGTGAGTTTGAGCCCCATGTTAGGTGTAGAGATTACTTAAAAATAAAATCTTAACAAAAAAAATTCCTTTTGGCAGCCTGTGGTAAGACAACTAATCCAGTAAAAGATCATCAATGAATGAAACCATCATGTGAAAGAACAATAGTGTAATTCAGAAGGAAGGGATTACGCTATCACCAACTGAACCCACTGATGAATTTTAGTATCTCTGGGATAGATATCATGTATCTCCTTATACTACGCAATATGAAACATACAGGAACACTTAATGAAGAACTTTTGCCAAAAAGGTTGAATCTCAACGATCTATACCCCAGTTTACAGAAGAAATCGATGACAGGAAGAACAAATTAAAGGACACAGAAAAAAGCAAACAGATAAACCAAGAATGTGGGATATTCTGTAAAACAACTAACCTGTTGATCAACTAATCAAAGTTGTGAGTTAAAAAACAAAAATAAAAACAAAACAAACAAATCAGAAAGAAAACAAAAAGGAAAGAAAAGCAAAGGAGGGGGTACTGCTCTAGGTCAGGGATCAGCAACCTTTTTCTAAAGAGCCAGGTAATAAATGTTTTAGACCTGTGAGTCAGTACTGTCTCTCTTACAACTAACTGAACTCTGTAATTAGTATGACGAAGCAGCTATAGACAAGACGTAAATAAACGATCACTGTCGTGTTCTAATAAAACTTTATTTTGAAAATCCTGATCCTGCTCTAGATTGAAATAATCCTAAGAGACACGACTGTTTAACGGGTGTGAAGACTTCATTTGGACTCTGATTTGAACTAAGCAAAATAAACATATTTTTCAATCAGGCACAACAGGAGTATTGCTTTGCTATGAGATTAAGGAACTGTTAGTTTTCTTGTGTGGAAAAACTAATCAAGCTGATGCAAACAGGGAATAGGTGCTACAAATAAAAACTAAAAATAAGGAGACTTCACCTGATCAGACAGGTAAGGAAAGTTTTCCCTATAAAAGTAATAATTCAGCCAAGATTTAAAGGATGAATAAAGATGAGCAGGAAAAGAATACAAGCAGAAGGAACAACACAGACTAAGGATCTGCGCTGACCTGGAGGGAGGGAGGGAGTGGTGAAAGAGGCCAGATTACAGAGGAGTTTGGTCTTCACCCTAAGAACAATGAGAAATACAGAAAGGCTACATAAGCAGTTTCAGGACAAGATCTGCGTTTTGAAAGGATCAGTCTAGCTTCAGACTGATGAGCCGAGAGTTGGTAACAAACCTAAGGGAAGTTACTGCAGTAGAGCAGGGAACTAAGGTAATGGGTCGAAGGAAAGAAGCAGCAAATATGACAAAGTTATTCACAAGACTCAGTGATGAATTGGATATGGTAGATGAGAGGAAAGGGGCATCAAAAATTACTCCTAGGCTTCTGGCTTGCATAAAAGGTGATGTCATTCATTGAGGCAGGGGAAAGAGGATCGGGAAGGGCAGGAAAAAGGGAAGATTTCTAGTTTGAAAACACTGAGGTTTGCAGTAACCCTCAAAAACCAGGAAGATGACATCAGGTATCTGAAAGGACAAAAAGGTTTCAAAGGCCAAGAATAGGTCTACTCTGGAGATGTATTTCGGGAGTCATCAGTATACAGGCGGGAGTGGCCAAGACCTAGGTAAGGAGAGAATAGAAAGGGGTCTAGGCGTGACCTTGAGAAGTGCCAAATTTAACAGCGTCATAAGATCACAATCTAGACAGAGGAAGATAAATCTTCACAGAATTTTGAGGAGTGGCCAAAAAAAAAAAAAAAAAAAAAAAAAAAGACACCACAAAAACTTTACAAAGAAAAGAAAAAGAAGAAAGAACCAAGAGGAGACTATCTTAGGAAGGCGTGGTTAACAGTGTCAAACCCAACTGAGAGGGGAAATAAAACAGATGATGCCCGCTGGATTTAGCAATATAAAGTCACTGACGACAACCGACAGGGCTGATGCTGGAAATGTCAAAAAAACCCATTCATTAAAACCCAACCCTGAGTATAAGACTTCTTATCTTTAATCCCATTGATTAGCTCATTCACATGCGTTAAGTATCATTAAGTTTCCAGGGGAGATTTTTGCAAACCAAAACATTTGTAAAATAACACACACACAATTTTACACAGCATAAAACTTCCAATACAATGTGGATATCTAAGGACATCCAAGAAAATAAGCAAAGGAAAATCTGGGACGAATGTCAGGAAAGTACACAACAGTGGTGGGAGCACAGCCCTTGAATCATTTAACTCCTTGGCAGCAGAAGCCATTTTTCCTGGAGCTAATCTACTGCCAGCAATGAAGATCCTGGGAATCTCTAGTATGAAGGATTAACATACTGGCCCAACCACTGGAAAATACATTGAAAGGAACAATCTAGTGCTAGCTCAGAAGGGATGAAATGACCTAATATCTCGCTGCCAGATCTAGAAAGTAATAAAGATTGTAATAACAATAAAAAAGGGCCTCTTTAACAATATAACATTATAATATAAACTTCTTCCTATGATTTATTATTTCAGTTGCTAAAGAAATCGAAATAAGAAAATTCCCTAGATTTGTCTAACAAAACATTTTAATCAATTAGAATGCACACTATCATTGATACTTGCAGTCTAATCAATCTAATCAAACTCTCTGCTGATTTGAAAATCTTCCATTAAGATCTTTCATCCTCAACTAGCTACTTATTTTGGGATATATACCCATCAATAAAGACCTAAAATGGAAACATGTATAGGAGCTTAAAAGACAGCCAAATATTTGAGACAGCAATTTCACAATGTTTTTGTCAAATTACTTGTTTCCTGTAACTAAAATAATATTTGTTATAATCAAATATAAATTTGGCAGTATCGATAGAATTAATCATACTTTCCTTTCGGGACAAACTGCATATCCAAGAACGTTTCTGAAAACTTCAACTTGTCTTTGAAGACTTGATCACAGTTCATTTAATAGAATCTCCCTCTCCTCTTTATAGAAAACAAAGTAAAGGCATTGATCTTCATACTACTGAAGTAAAGGAGACAAGGCACTTGAAAAAATTTTTAAGCTTTGTAAGCAGTAAAAGGCCCTACATACCAGATATTTACATATTCGTTAGACTAAGTAGATGGAAACTTACATGGTACCCACTCGTTAAATATACCACTGTCCCTTGTTTTAAAGATGGTGTGACCATCTATATTTACAGGTGTCAATAAACAGATCGGCTTATTACCAGCATTCCTTTCTATATGGCATATGTATATGAAAAATGTCTTTTGACTTTGGACAAAGCAACTATTTAAAAAGAATGTTGTTGTGGTTCTCCATTACAGACATTTGCTCTGCAAATGCCCAATAAGGCCATGCAGCAATGTACAGCTGGCTGGGTTCCCAGCAATGCACAGTTATGCTATATGGCTTGAAGTTGTATTTCAATGTGTTAATAGCATATTGCTGTCTGCTCTGCTTAGGGTCTAATAAGCAGGTCTAAAAAATCTACAAACACATGCATTCATCCCAAGCTCCCTGCTAACATTTTCTTTTCATGACCTTAGAGTTAGGAGGAGGGGAACACTGATGGACATTTCATAAGGAAGGAAAATTCACTTGAAAAGAATTTCTTGATTGGATTTGTTTACGATTTGTATTTTAACAGAAGCATCTCAGTATGTTACTATTTTCCTGCTTGTGCCAAGGGAAGTGGTGGACTGACAGAGCACCCTTTACAATGATGACTCCCACAGAAGCCAAGTTGGTTCCAGTGGGGGTGGAGCTGATTGAAGGAAGAAAAGGAAAAAGCATGTGCTCATTACAGAATTAGCTATCAAAGACCCAGAACTCAGCCTGAAAGCTAAAAATTATCTTTACACATGATCTGGCAAAATTAAGAGATGTGTTTTTAAAGAAATCTGGACCTTAGGGGACATTAATGATGACTATATACTAGATTCAAAAGTGTTCCTCAGTCCACACACATCTGTCTACACTGAGTAATTTGAGGTATAAACACTACGAATGTAATGGAAAGACTGGGTTCACAAACAAATAGCTAAAAAACAGCATATTTAGCACATTTTATGACCATCAGGCTCACTTCTAAAGTCATTATATTTTACAAACTCCCTCTTGACAAAAAGGCACGGAAGGATTTATAATCATTGTAAAATCCTCCTGAACGATCTGAGTTCTGAGTCTTGATTCTTCAAGATACATGCCACAAGTATTAGATCAGTGAAGTTAGGTAATCTGGAGCCATGAAAAAAGGCCAATTCTGCTGAGACTGATTAAATATTTATGTCACATCCTTTCTATAGCAGAGCAGGAAAAAATACACACAAGATAAAGTGCTCTATAATCAGAAGAGTTGGAAATCTATTAAGGTCATTAAAAATCAGGACAAGTCTTCATACACAGAAGTTATGCTAATAACTCATCATCGGGAGACCATCTCGGAGTCATTCTTTGGCTGTGGTCATGGATGTACGCTGAAACACCCACACTCCCCCACCCTTTCACCCACATGGGTGTGGTGACACACCCTAAACCCACGTCTGTGAGCTGGCAGCAAGGATTATGGGTGCCGTCTGTTACAGGAATGTGGTAATCATGAGATTGAAGCTCCCTGGCGTAGGTGGGCGGAGACGAAAAGTCTGGTGTCGGGCTCACTAGCTCGACGCTCTCATCAGCCTAACTGCAGTACTAGCCTGAGTGCCACAGTAACTCACGGACACACCACACCAGGACACCTTCTCCTGGGGGAAAGGACAGGCCACGCCTTCTCTTGCCCCTAGGTCTTTGCGCCTGCCGCCAACTATGTGGAGATGCTCGGTCCATCTCCTTGTCCTTCTGGCAACCCCCGCCTCCATTCTTCACGTGCGACTCTTCCGACGCTCTCCCTGATTGTTGCTGGCACATCTAGTCCACCCCCTCTAGGTTCTGATTGTGCCTTGTGCTTCCTGCCAATGTACGACAAAAATACATTTAAAACTGTCTTTATATCTCTCTCCCCTCAACCATAACCTCTCTGAGGGAAGATTCTGAATTGTTACTTTTCTTTCCCTAGCACCCAGCACATGCCTGGTATTAAGAAAGCACCATATTTATTAAGTCACTAGAGAAAAACGGACGAAAATTAATGTCCCATACCGAATGATCCACAAGTTACCTTGTTTGGGGAAGTTTTTATGCATTTATGCTACACTGACAATCACACTTCAGGCTGGGCTGGGAGAGTCATAACCATAAATGTAAAATTACATCCTTCCTTAGGAGTGAGCAAAGGCCTATAAATCATTGGGAATAGGAACTTACACAGTAATTTTTCTCTAAGGCCTTAATTGCTAACTTTTTAAATTCCTAAACGAAATCCATGATTTGTCCACTTTTTCAGAAGTGCAAAAGAGTCAACCGTCGTAATCACCTCTACCCTCCGACCAAACAAAAACTTACTTTCTTTCCATGGAATAGAGAAAACAGAGAGCATGATTAACCTCAGAGCTGGCTGTCGGGCAATAGCTTGGAAGACCTTATTAGCTACCACTTTATTCATTATAAAATTACACTTTTTTGGAGCAAAATGAGCAACGATCTGTCAACCTTGAGAACTAGATGCCTTAGAAAGGCTTCATATCTTTTTTAAGACAAAAGGTGTAACTGTTGGATACAGGAAATGGGCAAGATGGGATAAAAGAAATCAAGAAAGAAAAGGGGGGAAAAGTTTACCGTAAAAACAAACAACCCACAAAACCCCAAAACAACAGACCAAAGTGTGTTTTTGGTGACCATTCAGAGAAGGAGAGAACAGGGTACAAATACAAAGAAGACTTTGTATTGTATACAATTCCATGTATTTCCTAAGTGGCAAAACGATAAATCTAGGGCAATGAGAGGTGTAAGAAGAGGAACAGAAGAGAGTACTATGAACTATAAAGGATTAAGTATGAGGAGACAAATATTAGTAGGTATTATGCGTTGAACTGTATCATGCCAAAAGACGTGGAAGCCTGACCCCCAGTACTTTAGGGTGTCCTCTTACTCAGAAATGGGGTTGTCAGACACGCTTAGCTAAGCTGAGGTTATTCTGGAGCAGGGTGGGCGCCTGGTCCAATATGGCTGGTGTCCTTTTAAGAAGAAACAGAAACACACGGGGAGAAGATGGCCACGTGACAAAGGAGGCAGACACTGGAGCATCTACAAGCCAGGGAGGGCCCAGGACTGCGAGCAGACACCAGAAGCTAGGCGAGGCAAGGAAGGATCCTTCCCTACACGTTTCAGGGGAAGCACAGCCCTCCTGCCATCCTGATCTCGGACGTCTACCTTCCACAACTGTGAGACAATCAATCTGTGTTGTTTTAAGCTCCCGGTTTGTGGTAATTTGCTACAGCAGCCGCAGGAAACTAACACAGTGGGAAAGATGGTCACCACAACCCCTTCCCTGCAGGCTGAGGGGAGTGGAGCAGGCGACAAGGAGACACTGGGTTAACAGCTGAGGTGAGGACGGCAGCGGAGGGTGGGCCCTTCGGCCCGCTTCAATGTCGTCATCGCTTAAAATGGAGGACTCAAAACAGGAAGAAAACTGAAAGCTCATCGAGCTGCCCTCAGGCATTTCCTGCTTCCAGAACACTGACCGAGGCGTTGCTCTCTCGACACACTCCTGTGTTCAGCTTCCGAAGATTGGGCTTCACCTGCTCTCTTTTTCTCCCCCTCTCTGGAAAGCACACAGGCAAGCGGGACCATTAAAAGGATGTTTCAGGGTTAACTGTGAATCCACTCTGAATTACAGTACAAAAGACACAATTACCTCACCATCAGAAACAAACTACCTGAGGAGGGCTTCTCCTGACCGACCAGCCGAGTAAAGAAGTTCTGCGGTCACTTCACCTCACCCAGCCTTCACTTTCACTCATCTCAAATCCCCCAGTCCATGGGTTTACTTGCCTCGCACCTGTGTCCCTACTCAGCAGCCCCCCAAAGGTCTAGCCTACAGGGAAGAGGAGGAGGAGGAGAGTCAATTAATTACAGCACAGCATAATATGAAAAATGCCATGAATGGGAGGCGGTGGGTGGGGTGAACGGCAGTGGGGAGGGGGAGACCCAAACCCCAGTGGGGAGACAGGAAAAATGGATCCCAGAGGACGTGACACCTACACTAAGACCTGAAAGACGAACAGGAGGAATCAACAGATGGCCTCCGACCTGGTGGTAGAGAACATGAAGAACAGGATTAGAACCGAGAAGCAGAAGCAGGCTTTTCGGCAAGGTTCCTCCAAACTCCTACCTTCAAATTCAAGCCACAGATTTTAGGTCTTCTTCATGTCTCCTTAAAATACTTCAGTACTTTCCAAGAACATGCAATGTAACTTAGAACAATATAAACAAAGGAACAAAGGGCCCTAATCTTTTCTGAAATGGCCGGAATTACACTTGAGGTATGTCAAAATCTGCTGCACAAACTCTATCCTCCAGAAAAGAGAGCAATTTTTCCTTCACACTTCAATTGTGTATAGGTGCTGACTTATTCTAAATCCGAGGGATGCTGGCTGCTTTCAGGGTAATTCTTCACTTCAAAAATGCTTTGATGCTTCTAATCTATCACTTCAACATTAAATTGATTTATAAAGGTAAAAATGTGACTTTAATAATTTGCAGTTGTGGCTTCTGTGTTTCAGATGGTAATCATCTCAAGACAGACCACCACCAGAGCAGAAATCTGGAGGAGAATGGGAGGGGAAAGGGACAGGATGCTCGCGTCTCCTTCCACTTAGGAGGCTGAAGCTCAGAGGTACAAGCGAAGACGGGAATGTTCCACAATGCCCCCGTACACGTGGTGATTAGGTCAACTTCTCAAAAAAGGGGGCATGGGGTTCAAATGTTTGACAATTTTCTTGTTTTTTTAATTAAATTTCTCTTTACCAATTATTAATTCTTACAGGTTGGAAGAATGACATGGTTGGTGAGAGATGTATCTCCATAAATTCCTTTAAAAAAAAAAAATCAACTGCTGGGGACAGGGAGCAAAAAAAAAAAAAAAAAAAAAAAATCAACTGTTAGCATGATGCCAAATACAAAGGAGAAAGGATAATCTTTTTGACACATTTTGCTAGAATAATTATATATCTGAGTTCAAAAAAAATGAACATTAATTCATACTTTGTGCCATATACAAAAATTAACTCAAAATGAATTACAGACTTAATGGTAACATCTGAAACCGTAACACTTCTAGAAGAAAACATAGGAGAAAATTTTTGTACCCCTGGGTTAGACAGAAGAGACCTTACTTAAGTAGATACCAGAAGCGTAATTTGTAAAAGAAAAAACTGATGAACTGAACTTCATCAACAACAATAAATAAAATCCCTAGCCTTTAAAGATGTCGTTAAGAGAACAGACAAGTTGCTAACTGGTAAATATGTCTTTATAAAATACACACCTGTAAAAGGACTTGCATTCAAAATAGATAAAAGAATTCTCACATAGGGGGATGGGTGGACTGGGTGATGGGGATTAAAGAGTATACTTGTCCTGGGGCGCCTGGGTGGCTCAGTCGGTTAAGTGTCTGACTCTTAGTTTCAGCTCAGGTCATGATCTCACAGCTTCGTGTGTTCGAGCACCTTAGCAGACGGCGCAGGCAGCATGAAGCCTGCTTGGGATTCTCTCTCTCCAGCTCTCACTGCCCCTCCCCCACTCATGCTGTCTCTCTCTCTCTCAAAATAAATAAGTAAACTTAAAAAAAAAGGGTACACTTGTCTTGATGACCACTGAGCTATCTGTGGAATTGTTGAATCCCTATCCTGTACACCTGAAATTAATATAACATGTTAACTATACTGGAATTAAAATTACAAACTTAATTTAAATAAATAAATAAAACACTCCCCCCCCCCCAAAAAAAAAGAAAAAGAAACAAAAAAGAACTCTCAAAAGTGTCAACAGAAGAAACCCAAACAACCCGATATAAAAAGGACAAAAAGTGTGAAGAGGTATTTCATGGATGGCAAAAAGAGCACAGGAAAATATGCTCAACATGATTAGTCACTAGGGAAATGCAAATTAAAAGTTTAAGGAGCTACAATTACATATCTGTTAGGATGACTTTTATAAAAGGACAATACTAATTGCTGATGAGGCCATGGAGTAACTGGAACTTTCCTACATTGCCAGTAGGAATGCAAAATGGTACGGTCACTTTGGAAAAGAGTTTGGCAGTTTCTTATAAACTTAACCATGCACATACCATTAAGCCCAAAACACCATTCCTAGGCATTTATCCAGCAGAAATGAAAACTTACATTGACACAAAATTCTCTATACAAATATTTACAGCAGCTTCATCATAACTGCCTCAAAAGGAAAACAGCCCAAATGTCCTTCAATTGATAATGGATAGACTGTGGTATCCTTACAGTGGCATACTACTCAGTAATAAAACAGAACCAGGGGCACCTGGGTGGCTCAGTCGGTGAAGCGACCAACTTCGGCTCAGGTCACGATCTCCCGGTTCACGAGTTGGAGCCCCGTGTCAGGCTCTGTGCTGGTTGCTCAGAGCCTGGAGCCTGCCTCAGATTCTGTGTTTCCCTCTCTCTCTGACTCTCCCCTGCTCAAACTCTGTCTCTCTCTCTCAAAAATAAAAATCATTAAAAAAATAAATAAAACAGGAACCATACAACAACACGCATAAGTCTCCAGATTCAAAAGACTGCATACTGTACGATTTCGTATCTATGACAATCTGACAGGAACAGAACGGGGCTCAGGTGGCTGGAAGGGTGTGACTACAGAGCTACATAGGGAATCTTCAGGGAGAGGAACCTTTTCCTTATCATGATTGTGGGGGCAGATACACGACCCTGTGTGTCTGTCAATTCAAAGAACTGTACGCTAAAAAGAGGAGATTTTCTGGGTATAATAGAACATACTATTTAACTGTCTTAAAGAAATAATAACAACAATCACCTATGATGAAACATTAGCCTGTGGTAGTCAAATATACCAACTGCATTCAAGGAAAGAAGAAAATTAGGTTCTAGATTCCAAGCTCAGCTCTATAATACCCTGATCAAACAGACCATGCATTTTAGTAAAAATGTTTAATACTAAGCCCTTTATTATCTCTGTACACTTTTAAAGTTTCTTATTCCACGCCATCATCAAAAGTTTCTTTCTATTCTCAAAACAGTACTACTATGAGACATCTGGGAACACAACCAAGTGTTTCCTGCTATGACAGAAACTTAACATCTCACCAAAAATGAACTCTACTGAAGTTAGACAGGTGACAGAGAAAAGCTTAACCACACCCTAAGTACTACAACAATGGCTCTTTCCACATCAATCTGTGTATTGGCCCAAAACAAACAAAAGGCGTATTAGAGAAGAATTATTTCTAGAGGTCTTAATGGAAGTCAGAGGAAATAGTCAATGAAACACTAAATATTTAATTCAAAACACTCAGTATACTTGGTTGGTAGCCTAAGACATATGCCTTATAATTAATAAAACAGACTTTCTCCAGAAGAATCTACATTCTATCTGTTCATAGATAAAAATCTACAGAAGGCAGAGACCAAGAGAGAATAAATAATAGAACCAAGTAGAAAAACTCAATCTATATGTAGAAATAAATAAGACAGAAAGTGTTTCTACATTACAAATATATAAGAAAATGCACAGCATTTAGTTAATCAAATGGACCCATTATTTATTGTTTTTTAAAAACGACTTCACTAATGTTTATTCTACTGTACAATGTCCATCTTTCAGATGGATATAATACCTTAGAATAATGCACCACCTTTTGAGAAGTCTGAAAAACCTTAAGACCAACCTCATTATTCCATCACTTAAAGAAGTGTCTTCTAATTTTCCCAAGCTATTTACACATGTCGGTAAAGACGTACACACGTATTTAAAGTAATGGTGCCCTTTCTTCACATGCATCTGATGTGGAAGTGTAGTATGTAAAACAGATACTAGCAGAGGAAAGCTACTCTAGGAGGAGTAGGGGCCCTGGGAGCCCTGGCTGCTCACGTTGCCATTACCAAGGATGACAAGAGGTCTACAGGAGAACCACACACAAAGCACAAAGCCAGAATCCCACCATCTTGGATGCTGAGAGGGACCTTACTTAATTTTTCATCAGCCTCTTCTGTGGCGCCTTCAAAACTGTGCAGCCCGTGTTAAATGGCCTCAGTCATGTTAGTCCTTTCCCCGGTGAGAGCTACACTGTTCCATGTTCACATTTCCATACTGAAACGTATGAATCACCTATGCTCCCCTCCTGGTTATTAGCATTCACATGCCCTCCGTGGTACAACAGAGCAGGGCGTGGCGGACCTCTTTGTGTCTGGTTCCTCTAAACCAAGTGGCCTCTCTAATGACACACACAGCCCCTCAAATGCCTCACGCTGTATTAGCACACCTAGAGCTGCAAGATTGCTAGAAAAACCTTACTCAAAGTCTACAGACTGCAGCACTAACCAGTCTGCCTTGAAGAGAGCCACCTTCACCAAAAATTGATAGTGCCTGTATCTGATCTTATTTCCGCTAACACGAAAAGTAAGAAAGGCTGCAGACCAGAAAACTTCAGAAGCAAACATTCACGGATATAAAAACTTCTTCTATAGTAACAGGCAGTTCTATATGCTTTCCAAAATTCTTCCTCCTTGCCGGCCCATTGATGTATTTTAGTCACACGTGTGATTTTGCTTTCCCCTATACCTTTACCTGTTGAAATGTTATTCACCCTTTTAAGGTCTCAGTTAAATGCTGTGTACTTCATGAAGTACTCCATTTTATACTAGGTTAGAATTACTCCCGCCTTTCTTCTATGTACCTAACAGCACTTTATAAAACTTCTCACTTGCTGTCTTATATTATAGTTGGCCATGTAGAAATTCTACTGAATTGAAACTGAATTTCTTATTCCTATACTGTATTTTCACATTTCCTTTCAGGAGAAAAGATACTTAGATGCTATAGGAATGAAGGACTTATATTATGCAAAAATGGATGGGTTGGTTATATACTGTGTTTCTAGTTCGAATTCAAGACAATACCCAAAAATGTACTTTTAAGAAAACAGCTGGATTAAAAAAACATCCATCGTAGCTTTACAAAATTGCTTATCTTACTCCAAGTGTCACATGAGTAGCAACATTTTTATTCATTCCAAAAATATTTACTAAAACCCACTCTGTAAAAACACTGCGCCAGGCACACAAGAGTAGAAAGATAAGCCAAGGCTAGATGCTCTACGAGTCAAGCTACACTTGTTCAAGAATTTCTCTTCCATCTGCTCCTAAGGGCCTTTAACTTGCCAGAAAGCCCTGTCGTCCCACTCCCGTGGCCTGGTGGCTGTGCTCCTGAAATCCTCTCTAGTTTCTTGTTTTCCAGGGATTAGAAAAATGCACTTGGGAAGAGACGGGGTGCTCCCTGCCCTCCAGTGACCCACTCCTCTCCTAACAGACTCTCAGCAAGCTGCTGCTGCGAAGTGGGGTCACACGACTAAGTTCTGGCTTTACCAGCTGTAAGTATTTCATGGCGGCTTCTGGGAACCTTTCTTAAGAGTCACCTGGTGCCTTGTCTTGCTTTTTGCTCTTTGTCTCCTCTTCTTATCCTGTGGCTTCAACTCAGATGCTGACTGGGACCATAACAACAAACATCAGACCCTAGGGGTGGTGGAGGTACACCAAAAGGAATTTACCCAAAGATGTCCATGCCCTAATCCCTGGAATCAGTGAATGTTACAGGTCAAGAGGGGACTGGCAGATGTAACTAAGATTACAGCTCTCAGAATAGGGAGATAATCCTGAACTATCCAGATGTGCACAATCTAATCATATGAACCCTTTAAAGCACAGAACTCTCTCTGGCTAGAGTCAGAAAGGTGTGGGAAAAGGATAAATCAGAGTGATTCGAAGCATGAAAATCATCTAATGTGCCACTGGCTTTTAAGATGTAGGAACCCATGTGCAAGGACCAGAGAGAGGCTTCTAGAAGCAAAGGGAAGGCCCCAGCTGAGTGCCAGAAAGGTATAAAGAACCTCAAAGAACTGAATTTTCCCAACAACAGGGAATCTCGAAGGAGATTCTTCCCGGAGCCTTCTGGTAATATCTCTGCAGGCCAAAAACTGGGTTTCAGCCTTGTGAAGCCTGGAGCAGACCCCAGCTGAGCCATGTCAGACTTCTGATCCACAGAACTATGGGATAATACATTTGTGTTAGTTTAGGCAGTTGAATTGATGGTCATTTGTTTTAGCAGCTAAAGGAAACTAATACTTACTGGAGCAGAACCTTCAACAGACCTTGAAGGCGTGCTCTGGACTTCTACTGAGAGAAAAATAAAATTCTTCTTTAAACTAGTAGGATTGTCAGTTTTTTCAGTTACTCACAGCTGAACCTAAATCTGACTGATACACTTGATGAAATCCTTTCAACACAGCACGGTATCATTACCAACATCTAAAGAACAGCAGAGGGGCACCTGGGTGGCGCAGTTGGTTAAGCGTCCGACTTCAGCCAGGTCACGATCTCGCAGTCCGTGAGTTCGAGCCCCGCGTCAGGCTCTGGGCTGATGGCTCAGAGCCTGGAGCCTGTTTCTGATTCTGTGTCTCCCTCTCTCTCTGCCCCTCCCCCGTTCATGCTCTGTCTCTCTCTGTCCCAAAAATAAATAAACGTTGAAAAAAAAAAATTAAAGAACAGCAGAGGCAAGTAAAATATTAGTTCCCCCAATTTTAAGAAAGTCTTTTAAAAATGGCTTAAGTTTGCATCACTGCCAGTGTCCAGACCAGTCAGGGTTAGGAATTACTTACTGGCTACAATAAGGTCAGTATACATCAGCAAAATAGGTACAAATGGTTGGGCAGGAAAGAAAAGCACAATTTTAAGTAAGTACTACATGTCACTGTGAACGAAAAAAATAGTTATCTTAAAAAAAGCCTAAAATTTTCCAAATATATGGAAATAATCCATTTCATAATGGCAATATAAAGACATAATACTATCAAATCCTCATGCTACCCTTTTTTCTTCATAAGGAATAAAAGACTTCTGCAAACAAAATTTGCTTAAGCTATTCAATCTTCATTTTAACACGAAACACTTGACTTCCAGACATGTGAGGTATAATAACACGTGTGTCCAATATTTGATAATTTAGTTAAACATTTTGTTTTGTTCTAGAATGTTTTATTCACCTTTCAGGTGTCACTTTTGGATAATCTAAAAATTAAAACCACTATCAGAAAGCACTTCTAGTTCTCCCTTTAAGTGAGGGTGGTCCGTGAAATATCTGTTAACACGTAAATGAAAATACACAGCTACTCTCAGTCATGTTATTTGTATTTCAGAACTGGTTCAATTTGATCAAGTATGCCCTACTTCAAGAAAATATGTGGAAAAAAGAAATTGCTTTCTAAACGATAAGACTCAGGAATGGAAACAGAAATGAATTCTAAGAGCTAATTAACAATGAATAAGAAATGAAAAATTTAAAAAAAGTAATGACATAAGTAGGTGGGGAAATGTGAATTGACTACCCCAAAGGGCAACTACTAAGGGCCAAACCTGAAGAACTCCCCGCCGCTGAGGCAGTGGGTGAACACAGCTATAAACCCATGTACACCCAGTAGGGTCAGATCAGTCCAATCAGGTCTTCTCTTTGTGAATATCACTTAGCAAGGTGAACAGAGGAATGGTCGGCCCTTTGACTTTGCTCTGCCCAGGAAGACTCAGACGAGATCAGGTGCATTCAGGGTGGTGTAGCTGTAGACCCCCCAGGAAGACTCCGAAACAATTTTCCCTGCTACCTAATGAAACACAAGACACACCTGAGATTTGGGACCAGTAGCAAGGGATTCGCCTCCTTGAAGAGAATTCTCCTGTGGCGGCTCACTCAGGATATCCTCATCCTAAATTTTATCAAGCAAATTATCCAGAAGAGTCTTCTGCTTGTAACCCCAGAGATCACTCTGGAGGACAGTACCAAAAGGTACTTAAAGGTACTTAAAGGACAGTACCAAAAGGTACATAAGCTACAAACAAATGCTTATGAGGGATTTTGAGGCTCATGAGTAATGAACAGTAATGGTCACTCAGAACCAAGTCTACCATTTTTTCCGCATGCTCTATATTTGGAGAAAAGGAGTGTTGGCTAATACTTAAGTATGGCTGAACACTGTTCTAAATGGTTTTCATATTTTTACTGACTCCTCACAATAACCCTACAGAATAGGAACTATTATTATCCACATTTTATTTAACTTGCCCAAGGTCACACAGCTAGCTAGAGGCAGAGGTGGGTCTCACTCCAGTGTATACTTACCACTGACTTTCACATACTGACTCTCATGCATGCACAAGAATTTTCTTTCCAGAGCTGTATGTGTAATAATGTGCAAACAATTTAAATGTCCAAATACATGACATGTATTTTATTGGATAAATCAAATGATATTATAAAACTCTCCCAACACAGCGTGAGGCGAACATACACAAAAGCGCTTACAAAACTATGTATGCTATAGTCTGTTTTTCGGAAAACATGTACATGTATATGAATAAAAAATGATCTGGAGTGTTATATACTAAGGCATCACTCTAAGGATTACTCACAAGTGGGAACTATGGCTGTCTTCAGACTTGTCTATATTTTTGTAATGAGTCTGTGTTGCTTTTGGTTTTTAACTGCACTATTTTTGCATAATCATCTATTGTGCAAATATTATTTATGTGCCAGGCATTGTTATAGGTACTTGAGAGACTTTCGTGAGTACAAAGATCCCCGTTTCTCTGGTGCTTATGTTGTAAGAGAAGAGAAACACAGGGCAGTGAAAAGTCTTGCTCTGCAGACTCCATTTTAATCAGTTTATTATGTATCCTTCCACATTTTTCCCGAGTAAATAAGAACAAACACAAATATATATTATTTATCCCACTTACAATAATCACATTCTCCACATTATTGTTTTGTGCCTGGCTTTCTTCACATATCTCAGAGAGCCTTCTATCACTACCTTTACTTTTTCGTGTGGCTACCCATTGTCTACTGTATCAGTGTATTCTATTTATTTAAATAAGCCTCTATTGATGGGTCCTTGAGGCGCTTCTAACCTTTTGCTAATATATAAAAAATACTGCCAAAATAAATTAGTACATTGTCATTGTGCACAGATACGGGCATGACTGTTGGGTCAAGGAATAATGTATTTGGAATTTAGATAGAAATTGCCACCCTGTTCTTCAAAGGAGTTGTACCAATGTATACTCCAACGGGCAAAGTTTGAGAGTGTCTGTTTGTATATAACTACACAAGCAGCCTTTTCTGATCTGAAAGGTAAATATGTAATCTCAGGTAAGTTTTAAATTGCACTTTTCTCATTAAATGGAGCATTTTTAAATCTATTTAAGGGCTATATGATTCCCTCTGGAGTAACTTTAAAAATCCTAAATTTTGTGAATATGTGATCTTTAGGCAAATTGGTTATACCTTTAGGGTGTCTAGAGGCAGCTATGGGCCTGGCTTGAATTCACTTAGGTATTATTTTTCCTCTTTTGAGAAAGTGTCAGGAAAGTGAACAGGCAGGATTAGGCTATGAGGATAATGACTGTGTCTTATTAGTTCCTCTAAGCCTAGCACAGGGCCTGGTACACCGTAGGTGTCCAATTTGCTAAGGAAAAAAAAAAGAAAAGAAAAAGAAAAGAAGAGAAGAGAAGAGAAAAAAAGAAAAGAAAAGAAAAGAAAAAAAAGAAAAAAAAAGGCACCAAGAAAATGTTTTCTTTGGAAGTTTATAGCACAACAGCACCACCAAGGGGAGCTTTAGCTAAAGCATCCCCCACCCCCCACCCCCTCACATCAAATTTCCAGATCTCTAAGCCACAGCAAACACATGATAGAACTGCAGACAGTATGACTGCTGTATAAATGCTACTTCCAAACTGTCTCTGAGTTCCACCCTCCAGATATAATGTTCCCCTTTAACCTCCCTTTACAGAACTTCTGCGGCTGCCATTGTCAGTCACACTGACACAGGATAACACAGCTCTACATTTTCTCAGCCCAAAGGTAAGATCAGGCCAATATCAACTGCTCAGTGACTAGATCAAGTGCAGTAACATGAGCATTCAGAGGACAGGAACTCTGCCCACTTGTTCTAAGTAGAGAAGACACCGTTGCTAGAAAGTGGGCATTTCCTTCTCAACACATGAAACTGAATACAGGCAGAAGTCAGGGGAGAGAACTTCTACGTCAAATGTAGATTAAACAAACAAAATACAAAGATGGCATCTGAATGGATTCAGCTGAATTTTCTATTTTGAAAAGAAATCCAGACATTTATCTTAAGCCTAGAATTGAAGAATGGAAGTAGTCATTCATTTTCGCAGCTACACTGGGAATAATTTCTAACAGTCCTGTGACAGGCAGTGTCCAAAGATGGCTACAAAGGAACCAAGACCCCCAGTGTTTATGTCCTTCTGTGGTCCCCTCATTTTGAATCTGGGCTGGTCCTGTGACCTGCTTTTGATAGATAAAATGTGGTAAGAGTGATGTTCTGGGATAGATGAGCTAGGTCTGTTTCTGTCACTCTTGGGACCCGCCCCACTTTTTTAAATTTATAGTCGACATAAATATTCCGTTAGTTCCAGAGGTACAACACAGTGCTTTGATCTCTATGTCATGGTTCGTCTTGGGAACTTGTGAGAAGACCAAGCTTCATGGACAGGCCACATGGAAAAGAATGAGATGTTCTAGTCCACATTTCAACAGCCCTCCCAGCTGACAGCTGACATCGACCACCAGTCACGAGACTGGACCACACTAGACATCTAACCCAGATGCTGTCTGACTCCAAGCACGTAAGAGACTTCAAGCGAGTATCACTCAGCTAAGCTATCAATCCACAGCACTACGAGAGATAATTAGTAACCAGTGTTTTAAGCAACTAAGTTTTGGGGTGGATTTGTTACACAGGAATAAATAACCAGAACTGTTTTATAGCCACACCCAGGCAAGGGTAGCAACAAACTTATAGAAGAATTTAGCACAGTAACATTCCCAGTTTATGACTTTTAAAGACAGAGACCATGCGCTCTTACAGGGAATAAACATGATTTATGTATTCTGTGTTATCCCCCTTCCCTTCCAACCCCTTGATAACTATGTTCTCAATAAATATTTATTAAATGGAAGCATGAATAATACAAACATAGCTAACTATTGATTATATTGATGGAAGGAAGTAAGGGTATAATTAATTCAGAAATGGTAGATATTTAAAAGTATATACAACGAACTCTGCAATACAGACATATACAGATGCACTATCTCTACCCCATCCTCTAAAAGGGCATTAAAACAATGGCTTTCAACTTATCTCAGGGCCCCTTTAGACTTCTCAAAAATTACTGAAGACCCCAAAAAACTTTTTGTATGCGGATTATACATATAAACATTAACTACAATGAAAATAAAAATGAGAAAAATAAAAATTCATTTAAATATAATAACACATTACACGTTAATATAAACAAAAAATAACCCCTTTTGAAAACAAAATGTCTGAAGAGTAACTTTATTTTCTATTTCTGAAAAATCCTTTTACTGTCCGGTGTAACAGAAAACAGATCCTCACTCCTACTTCTTAAGTCAATCCTGTTTTAGTTGAAGCATATTAAAATGTAGCTTCCTAATATATGTACTTAGAAAAGAGAGGACCATTTTGGGGCGTGTGGGTGGCTTAGTTGGTTAAGTGTCCAACTTTGGCTCAGGTCATGATCTCACGGTTTGTGAGTTTGAGCCCCATGTCGGGCGCTGTGCTAACAGCTCGGAGCCTGGAGCCTGCTTCGGATTCTGTGTCTCCCTCTCTCTGCCCCTCCCCCACTCACACTTTGTCTCTATCTCAAAAATAAATAAAAACATTAAAAAAAAATTTTTTTTAAAGGGAGGACCATTTTAATGCCCTTTCCAGAAGATTGTAGATATTCTACTTTGACACTACAGTAAAATTCAAATGGCAGTTTCTTAAAAGATTAGTTAAAGTATGGAATCGGAAGAAATAATGAAAAATTTTTTGAGTCTTTTGCATTAAGATCCATTGGTCTATTTTGTACTTTCAACGAATCTTTTTACCGATGCTTAATTTTGTAACTGCATGCTTTGGTCATTTGAAAAATATCGGTTTGCTGAGTCATACAGATCTTCCAAATGTTGATACATTTCATCACACAATAGCCCAAATTCCCAAACTTACCATCATCTTCGATCGCATCACGAAAGTCTTTAATTATTGGGAAGCTGTTGAACCCACGGTGCCAACAGGAGTTTTTTACAATTCTAATTTTTGCTTCTAAGTTCCAATTTTATGGTTGGCAACCAACACTAGCGGCTGTTTTCTTTGAAGTGATGGGCTCATTTTATTCATCTCTGCAAAAATGTCTGCCAAGTCTAAATAATCAGATTGTCACTCATTCTTTAACAGAGAAGTGGTATCGCATCAAAAAAGTGGCTCGTTTAGTTCACAGCTCAGTCCTCCGTGTGCCTTCCACTAGACTGCGGCTCAGTGCGTAGAAGTGCTCGCGTGAGGGGCGCCTGGGTGGCGCAGTCGGTTAAGCGTCCGACTTCAGCCAGGTCACAATCTTGGGGTCCGTGAGTTCGAGCCCCGCGTCGGGCTCTGGGCTGATGGCTCAGAGCCTGGAGCCTGTTTCCGATTCTGTGTCTCCCTCTCTCTCTGCCCCTCCCCCGTTCATGCTCTGTCTCTCTCTGTCCCAAAAATAAATAAACGTTGAAAAAAAAAAAATTTAAAAAAAGAAGTGCTCGCGTGAGCTGGTTTCATCACACACGGTGTTTCAAAGACATGTATCCAGAGGTCAAAATGTATTGCAACTAATCATTTTTACTGGCTCATCAAGGACATTCTGAAGTAAAAGTGGCTGTCCCCCACCCCTCACTCCAAGCGTGTGGTTGTAGAAAACACAGTGAGTACTAGGACAACCCAGCACCGCTGCCTTGACTTATGTTTTACCCCAATTTGCTTTTGTAATTTTGGTTCAAAGGACAGCACAGAGGAAAGGCCAAATGACATTCGAAAAGCAGCTCCCACTGCAGGGAACCCATGCGGTCTGTGGGCCGCACTTTGGGAACCTTTGCATTGGTGTGATCCCAAAACTCTACACAGTGGACACCACTCACTCACAACACAGAGCCTGGCGGTAATGTGGTTGACACCTGTCTGTCCTTCCCAGTACTTATCAACGTCAGGTCTGCCACAAAGAGAAGCACCAACACTTCTGGGCTCAGGTCACACCTGGATTCCAATCTCAGCTCCGCCACGCTGGGCAGGAGTCGCATCCATCTCTGACGATGGGCAGTATCTGACACGTGGCAGACATATAGAAAATACTTGATAAATGAGGACATGACCCCTAAGTACCTACTGTTGTTCTAAAAGAATTTAAATATTGTGAAGAAAACATTATTAGAAGCAGTTACTCTCATTTCTCAGAAGATACGTTTAGAATCCCAGCGACTGAGTGATTCTAAATGGGAAATTTACAATGACGTGAAGGTCTGAAGGTCTTTTATCATCTTATCTGTTAAGGTACCATTATTACGCTCACATCAGGGAGTAAATACAGAGCTGTGTACACTTCTGAACCCAGGACTGAGATCACGAAAGTTTATTAAGTAAATAATGTATAATATTGTAACATATATTAATGTGTAATATTCTATGATCTTCATGTTTGACTAATAAAGGTTAAGAAAACAGGCACATTTTAGATGGGAAAACAGCACTAATAGCAATGTCATATCGGGTTCCTACAGAGGTTTGTCTTAGGTCTGTGGTCCTCAAACCCAGAAAACTCCTCAGATCTTTTTCAAACAGGGTTCCTGAAAAAGTGTAATTTTGTCATCAATTAACTCCTCTCCCACGTGTTTAGAAAGGTTTGGGCTACGTGCCATCCTTGGGGAAAATGGCCACTCATCCTGTTCTCCACAGGCAGGCTGGCTCATGGGACCCCAAATGACAAAGCGCGCTAGGGGACGCAAGGTGTCTGAGACCCCACAATTCCCCCTCAAATCTCAGTCAGCAACTACTAAACGGCTGTCAATGGTTTTTTTTTTAAAAAACAACGGGATCACGTGCTTAAAAAGGTTGAAAACAACTTGCCCAAGGCAGGATATAGTATTAAATGTCTCGTACGCCAGTTATTCACATGTTTTGGTTTCAAACTTCATTTTTAAGAAGCACTTGGCAGTGGAATGTGGTACAGTATGGTGGATGGAGGACAGATGAAGGTTTCAATCCCAACATTGTCACTGTCTGGCAACGGGACCTTAGATAAATTACTCCTCTGAGATTTCGTTTCTTCACTGTAAACCGGAAAGAGCGACACCCGTATCATCAGATAACACAAATAGCACTGCAGAGGGCCCAGTGTGTAGCGTATGGCAGATACGGGCTGTACAAAAACCCCAAGACGGTAGTCCATATGGCACGCTGTTGCTACCTCACCTATCGCCAGCAGATTTTAGCTTTATTTTAATCCAACTAAAGCGTAAGAATTTCACTGAGCCACCAGGAGCACGACATAGTGCTGTCTGTCCTCTAACCAGGAAGATTTTTCCCTCTGAGAAGTACATGGTGGCCATTCCAAGTGTTTTACCTACAATAACTCACTTATTCCTCCCAATAGCACTGGGAGGAACATCCCCACTTGTAAATGAGGAAACTGAGGCATAGGAGGCAAATGAACAATGGTGACTGCTCCGAGTACTGGTGAATGTCTGCGACAGGGAGTGCCTTCCTACCTTTCCAGAAGCTACCATTTCTCATCTCCATTTTCCCTCCACACACCGCCCCCCCCCCCCCCCGCCACCTCCCCACCGGAAGCGGTCTCTCCTCCCTTGCATGGCCCCGTTTGGGCTCCATCCGATTCTGCATGCACGGACACTGGCCACGAGAGTCATTTTCAATCACTGAGCCTTCTGTATACTCCTATTTCTCCTGTTACCACCACCCTTGTCTATCGTGGCTGGAAAAGGTGCTTTTTACAAAGTCTGTGAAAAGTCTGTGAAGTGTATGCAATTCATCAAAAGAAAAATGCTTTCTAAGTCACTTTATTTCTCTTACCTGACCTTAGCATTTTATAACATATCAGGTATCACAGTTATGTTAAAAAAAAAAAAAAAAAGAAGAAGAAAAGAGAGAGAGAGAGAATACATGCACATAAATGCATGCCTTTTTTCTCTCCTTTGTTCTGGGAAGAACACGAGGCAAGGAGCTGGGAGACGTGCTTTCTACGTCGGCCTCTGTAGCAACGTCCACTTCGACTAGTCACATAACAAATCTAGGTCTCAATATTTCCAGGTGTAAAATGTACAAACTAGTCTCAGATGCTCTTTAAAGGTCCTTCCAAACCTAAAATTTCGTAATTTGTGTTTAAAACCAAGATATTCTTGCTTATGTCAAAGCCACTCAGAAACAAGGCTTTAAGGGTTGTGCCAATGACACTGACACGTGAATGGGAAATTCATTATAACACATAACAAAGCCGAGACTAGTGAGGCCATTCAATCCTTTCTTACTTTTTCTAAGATACATAAATCCAACACATTAGCAAGTGACACATGAAACCCAGAGTAGCATCGACTAGCTACCTTAATGACACAATGACAGGTTTTTCCAATTGGCAACAGAAACATGTAACTCAGTAAAGACTGCAGGGACACAATTTCCCATGGGTCTCTCGAGTTTTTGCACATCTTGAAAGCAGAGGCAGTGATGGTCTCATGCTCTGGACTATCTTTCCATGGGCGTCTGCAGAGTGAACAGACATGCAAGGTGAAGACGGCGTCTCCCTCAAGAGTAGAGGGCAGTTTGTTTGCTATCAAATACATTAAAGAGGCCTCCATGCAAAGACTGGGCAGGTTGCTTGAATCCTATGGTAAAAGATCGGAGTTTTCTAAGCTCAGGGTTCCTCTTCTGTAATGCAGCCCACGGCGTGTACAGATGCCACTGTTGTGTCGTGCTCTGGACACACGAGGAACCACACACAAAAATGATATTCTGGCTCCTCCCACTGGTGTGGTTAAGAGGCTGTCCTTTGTCTCTGACCCAAGAATACCGAGTCTCTACCGAGACCCATGAAACTGTGGCATCTAATTTGTCAGCTTGAAAGTTGGGTAAAAATCTCAGATCCTTTATAGTAGACAGGAATAGGGGCTTGATAATTCATGGCTAAAGGACAAAGTGTGAACCCTCTCCATTACCTCTACAATATGACTAGAACATTCTATAAAGTTCCATGCACGTTATTTTAAGGTTTAATGTCCCATGTGACAATTCTACTTAGAAAAATCTGTACTTATAA
This sequence comes from Leopardus geoffroyi, assembly GCF_018350155.1. Classification (NCBI taxonomy): domain Eukaryota; kingdom Metazoa; phylum Chordata; class Mammalia; order Carnivora; family Felidae; genus Leopardus; species Leopardus geoffroyi. The sequence goes on from NC_059339.1 coordinate 68,900,384, forward strand.
GAAATAAAAATTCAGGTAAGTGTGTGTCATGCTACTTTAAAAGTTGGTATTTTGAGTGGGCGAGCAATCTAAACTAAAATTAAACCAATTGTGAAGTTTTCACATGTCCCATCAAATCTACGCAGATACACTTATTGTTAAATACTAGCAGTCTCTGAACGGTAAGAAAGGGCTAAACTAAAAAGCAAACCATGGCTGATTTTCCCGCAAAATTTAGTTACCTTCAAAGTACCATTAACTGTAGGAAGTGCAGGAAGCCAGATTTTATGGCAAAATATTTTTCCTTCCTTTCTCGGTTGTTATGCCAAGATCAGACAAGGATCGGCAAAGTCCAAAGCAACTGGGAAGCTGCAAGTACTGTATTGCCTAGGCGTCAGGCAAAAACAAGTTAATTGTCTCCTCTAAAATAAACCATGTAGGGGCGCCTGGGTGGCGCAGTCGGTTAAGCATCCGACTTCAGCCAGGTCACGATCTCGCGGTCCGTGAGTTCGAGCCCCGCGTCGGGCTCTGGGCTGATGCCTCAGAGCCTGGAGCCTGTTTCCGATTCTGTGTCTCCCTCTCTCTCTGCCCCTCCCCCGTTCATGCTCTGTCTCTCTCTGTCCCAAAAATAAAATAAACGCTGAAAAAAAAAAAAATGTAAAAAAAATAAAAAATAAAAAAAAAATAAACCATGTAAATTTAACAGAAGTATTTAAACTGCAAAACTATTGCTCAGACCTTCTACCAATCTAAAATAAGACATATTATTTAAAACTATACTCAGTGACGTTTTCATTTGGTGAAATATTTGGGATATATGAGCAATTTGATGATCCTTTGGGCAAGGAAATCAGAATCCAGGAATATTAACAGAGAGCAAGAAATTTTTTTGTAGGGATGTTATCTAGATTTATTTTTAGATTAAAATTGTTTCAAAAATGTCACAAAACTGTTCAGAGAAAAGAGACAGCTGCTAAAGACTTTGCAAGCCATTAATGACTCTCACAACACTTGCACGAGGCGTATATACGTCATCAGAAAACACATCTTACCAGGATTTCAGAAACAGAGTTGAACTTTGTTATAATCCTTAATGTCACAGAATTCCTTCCCTAAAGAAATACTTTCCTGAATACAGTGATATCAGGTAACGATACAGACTGCAACTGAATTATTAGAGATTTAAAAAATAAAACCAACATGAGTATAACACTGAATTTCTAGATACAAGGAATGGCCTTCATCTGAAATTAAAATGTGAAATATCTAAAATTAAAGAGAATTTCAGTAGTAGCAGGTCTACAGCAAAAGCCTGATAAGTACTTACTGAATTAAAAATAAATTCTGATGTCAAGGATTAAGTGGAATACATAAAAATATTAGAATTGTAGGCTGAATGATACACAGTTCTTGTCCTCATTCCGAAGGTCATCTTGCAGGATAATATCCACACACCATGTACAGCAGGGCCTCAACACATCCATACCTTTCTCAACTAGCAAGTTTAAGAACAAAAGAAATGACCTTCCAGCCTTTGCAACTGTAATTCTAGGTACTTAGCTATATTATCGGGAGAAAGTTGAAATGAGGGGGGAATGGAATGATCAATTAGAGCTTGGTCACCTTCCATGGCAGAGAACCATCTGTTCAAGAAAACCTCCATAGCTTGGATATGTGAATTACCCTCAGAAATAATGCTTTGCCTCTCTCTCTCTCTCTCTCTCTCTCTCTCTCTCTCTCTCTCTCTCTGCCAGTGCAGTGGAATGAACCCGGGCTTTTAATCTGGACACACTTACCAGCCGTGTAGCATCAATACCCTAAACTAAGCCTCCACACTTTTACTAGTGTTAAATGCAACAAAAAGGAAACTAGCAGAGAGATACTGAAGGTGATAGGTGTAAATTTATCATCGAATGGGCCTTATTTTAAAAATAAAACTGTATTGCTGAAATACCATAACCAAGAGAAATAACCAGATGTATCACTATATATGAGTATATTTGAATATTTTATGTTGCATAATATAAATTCATCCCAACGACAGACCGTTTTGCTTCTTAATATTTTCTTGTAGGCTTTCAGTTCAATGTATTGCTTGGCTCAGAAAAAAAAAAAATGAAAACTTAATTCATTGGGGACAGAAGTGAGGAAACCTGATGTGGTAAGTTAATACCAGATAGTATTATTAAAAGCAAACTGTCTATCTTTGATTCCATGAACCATCCTGAATGACCTAGTTTTGTCCAAAATACAGGAGCTAACCACTCAGAGTTAAACAACCAACCTGGTTTATGCAGTCTTCAGAAAAATGCGAGATGACTACAATGTCTATTGTTACATATGCAGAGCAGAGCAAGGAAGCTTACATAACTGCCAGTCTGGGGCTGGTTAGACAGAGAGAAGGAGAATGTGCAAGGGTCTACATTCATTACTGCTGGCTGTTAACGGTAAGAAAAGGTAAGAGCAAAAATCATGGGTTGAAGAATTTTTAAATTCTTAGATTACTGATTAGATTTTACCAAAAAAAACTCCTTTGTACTACTATTAAATAGTTGTAATTAGGAGTGCCTAGGTGGTTCGGTTGGTGAAACATCCAACTTGGTCTCATGTCATAATCTGACAGTTCATGGGTTCAAGTCCTGTATTGGGCTCTGTGCTGACGGCTCAGGGCCTGGAGCCTGCTTCGGATTCTGTGTCTCCCTCTCTCTCTGCCCCTCCCCTGCTCATGCTCTGTCTCTTTCTAAAAATAGCAGCACTTTCAACAATAGCCAAATTATGGAAAGAGCCTAATGTCCATCAACTGACGAATGGATAAAGAAATTGTGGTTTATATACACAATGGAATACTACTTGGCAATGAGAAAGAATGAAATATGGCCTTTTGTAGCAACGTGGATGGAACTGGAGAGTGTGATGCTAAGCGAAATAAGTCAGGCAGAGAAAGACAGATACCATATGTTTTCACTCTTATGTGGATCCTGAGAAACTTAACAGAAACCCATGGGGGAGGGGATGGGGGAAAAAAGTTACAGAGAGGGAAGGAGGCAAAACATAAGAGACTCTTAAAAACTGAGAATAAACTGAGGGTTGGTGAGGGGTGGGAGGGAGGGGAAAGTGGGTGATGGGCATGGAGGAGGGCACCTGTTGGGATGAGCACTGGGTGTTGTATGGAAACCAATTTGACAATAAATTTCATATTAAAAAATAAATAAATAAAACTTCACTTATTAATTCTAAAAAAAGTAAATAAACATTAAAAAAATAGTTGTAAATAAAAATCTAACCTACGTTTTATATTATTTTATTGCCAAGAGGTTTGGAAGACCAGAAAGCTTCCAACAAAACTCTGCACTGTCATCAACTTCCCTGGCTCCAAGCAGCAGCAGGTATGTGCAAAATGCAGCTAGAGACAAATCAATTTACATAAAGTTTCAGAAAGACGGCTGCCAGAACTAAGCTTAAAATGTCAGATGTCAGTCCACCTTCTAAGAATCGGTCAGTAAGTACTTATTAAAAGTCTACAGTGTGCTTCATGAGAGCGACTCTCTGTAAACTAATGCAAAGAAATATAGCACAAGTCTTTTATTTCCAGTAATTACTACTCTGCTTAGGCAACAAGACTTGCAACCTCAGGTCAGGCCCATGTGTCACAAGTACCTATAATGGTCAGCTCAAGAAGACGCTCCAGTTCTCTCTCTCCCACACCCGCCTCTGGGAGAAGCCACATTTTCCAACAGGTAACCCTCTCCTTTTCTGGCCCATTGGCCCCGCTCCTGGCCCGGTAAGTAGCTACTGGGCCAGAAACTGATGGTGACCTGGGACTTCTATGAAGCAATGAATAGGGCCAGCTGGGTTCTTCCTCATTGTAATCTGAACAGGGAAACACGAATTGACTGTGTTAGCAGCAGCTAGGTCTAAAGTAAAAAGACCCAAGAGCTATAGGGGGTAGGGGGAGGCGGGGGGGAGGCGGGGGGAGGCGGGCCGGGAGGTCTGGCCATTGCAGGAGCAAGGTAAAATGCAACAGAGGGGTAGGAAGCTGGTGGAAAAGGCTCTGCAGAAGGAAGAGGTGATAAAAAGTGAAAAAGCCTCAACTTTTTTCCAGGAAGTGCAGCTGTGAAAGAGCAAGGAACTGCAATGATTCAGCGAAGTCAGAGCAGCAGGCACCTGCCAATATATCACAGGTCGTAACAGAAGACAGAGGGCAAATGGCAGGACCCCGACTATTTCCCATAAGGCAAAGTTCCTCAGCCTCGGCACCACTGACATTCTGGGCGGGACAATTCTTTGTTGTACTGTGTATTATAGGATATTTAGCAATATCGCTGGCCTCTACCCACTAGATGTCAGTAGCAACCTCCTCCCCAGTTGCAACAACCAAAAAAAAAAAAAAAAAACCAAATAAAACAAACAAAAAAAAAAAAACCCAAAAAACAATGAAAAAACAAAACCTTATTCCAGACACTGCCAAAATCACCCAAAGCTGAGAGCCACCGCTTTTTTTTTTTTTTTTTAATTTTTTTTTTTTTTCAACGTTTATTTATTTTTGGGACAGAGAGAGACAGAGCATGAACGGGGGAGGGGCAGAGAGAGAGAGAGAGAGAGACACAGAATCGGAAACAGGCTCCAGGCTCCGAGCCATCAGCCCAGAGCCTGACGCGGGGCTCGAACTCACGGACCGCGAGATCGTGACCTGGCTGAAGTCGGACGCCCAACCGACTGCGCCACCCAGGCGCCCCAAGAGAGCCACCGCTTTGAGGAGGTTGAACTGTAACCTCCTGGCAAAGGGAAGCTACTGACTAACTTGAAGCCTAAGGAGCAGTGTGTTGAGATACGCCTTCAAACGGAAGCAGCAGAGCCAAAGCCTATGGGCAGGGCAGGTGAGGAGGCAAAGGATCAGGCAGGCTAATGACACCGTGTGGGTTCAAGGTGGTCCAAGGCAGTACTGGGGGAGACAGGACATGGGGCAGGAATGTGAGCTTCAACGGCAGAGTAAGACAGAACTCCAGGGCCCAAATGGATATAGTATTTAAAGAAAAGGGAGAAATGATGGAGAATTACTTGGCAACTTAGGCGGTTAGGGTGAGGGCGATTACATGGTACAGGGAATTTACAAGGAAGAGCGGGTTTGAAAGAGCGGGAGTTCAGCTCCAACTGAGCTTAAGGTGAGCTTTTATTAAGTTTTAAACTTAATAGAAGTTTGAGGTGAGCGTGGGATACATCCAGGGAGTGACGTTACTAGAGTAAGTGTTCGGCCAGTCAACACTTATATAGAGTGCATGTTATGTGCCAGGCCTTTTGCAAATATGAACTCACTTAACCCTCACCACATCCCCTGAAATAACAACTACTGTCACCCATCTTACAATGGAGAAGCTGTTACACAGAGAAGTTAAGTAACTTCTCCACGGTTCCAGAACTAGTACGTTTCAGAGTGGGTAAGAGTCTATACTCTTACCCACTATACTGTACTGCCTGCCTCAGAAAAAATGGAGCGATCAGAACCGTGAATTTGGATGGTTTTCCGTACACAAGTGCATGGTAGGTGAAGTCACAGGCACGTCTGTGAACTCCTAGGGACAATGAGCAAAGAGAGAAGAAAAAAATAATGTAGCATGAAATACTGGAGAAAAGTATGTATTCAGCCAAAGGGGAAGGCAAAGCCAGAGGAAGGAGCCAGTGGGGGGTGGGGGCAAGTTGGGAAGGTCTTAAGGGCAGGAAGTAACTAATGATGCCTTTGTAACCCACAATTCCCTGCATATATTCTATTCTTTTCTGGGTCTATAATCTACTCTTTATAAATGTTTTTTAAGTGTTTATTTATTTTTGAGAGAGAGTGCACATATGCACAAGCAGGGGAGGGGCAGAGAGAGAAGGAGAGAGAGAATCCCAAGCAGGCTGCACTGCCAGCACAAGCCCGACACAGGGTTCAAACTCAAATCATGAGATCACGGCCTGAGCCCAAATCAAAGATGCTTAACCGACCAAGCCACTCAGGTGCCCCCCTCTTTATAAATGTTTTTAATTGAGTGGTCATGATCATGTCATAATCTCACGGTTCGTGAGTTCGAGCCCCATGTTGGGCTCGTGCTGGCAGTGCAGAGCCCGCTTGAGATTCTCTGTTTGCTCCTCCCCTGCTCTCTCTCTCTCGCTCTCTCAAATAAATAAACTTTAAAAATAAATAAATGTTTTTGACTGAGCTAAGTATAATCCCAAATAATGATCATATCAAATGCCCACGCTTATAGAATATTCAAAAGATTTTATAGTTGAACAAAACTCAAATCATATATGCTTATGAGATTTTTCTAGAATACCAAGAGTTTGTGGAAGATACACTGTCATTAAACATGAAACAACAGCACAGACACCATAAGAAATCATTCCTTACATTTATGTCCAGCTAAAAAGGCTTTTAAAAGTTTTACTCACAGCCTGCGTCACAGCAATGTAACATGTTACTCTATTTTGCATTTTGTTGAAGATGGCATGAAATATTGGCTCTCCTACGTTTTGCAACTGATAGATACTGTGTGGTCTCTTCCTGAAGCAGGATTTAGAAAATGTGTATATGAAACTGATTACTTCTCACTTGAAGGAGTTACTGAAGCATCTGGTGAATCTTGAGTTGTACTGCTATAATAAATCTGTGTATCTATTATATATAGATCTGCTATAATAAATCTGTGTATTTTGTTATGCATTCCTTATCATACTTGACAATTCCATACCCCGAACACAAACATTTAGTCGAAAAACGAGTTTCCTCAAGATTAAAAAGTTGGCCCCCATTTCCATCTGAAAGTGAGTGTTTTCTACAGGAATAAATTTTGATTTCCAGGTCCAAGCTCAAAGTGCTTTCCAAATGTGAGTGTGCATACAAATCTTTGGGGATCTTGTTAGGATGAAGACTTTGATTCAGCAGGTCTAAAGCTGGGCTGACACTCACATTTCTAACGGGCTCACTCCTCTCCTGGATGACGACGTCCCGGTCTATACTGGTGACTCAATGTGGCCCTTGAACCTGAAGTGCTGGCAGCATCTGGGAACTTGTTAGAACTGCCCAGGGCCCTCGGTGTGACAAACAAAGCATACCAATGTCATCTGCTGAAACTGAGGACTCCAGAAACTTCTATTCAATTATTTTTTTAAAAATCCACTTACAGCTCATTCATTCACAGTCTCTTTTTTGTTACTGAAGATCAGACCTTCTCCTCTCTCAATTCCTTCCATTATTCCAAACTATGCATCTAAGACCTAAGCACCCTCCAAGGCGGCCCCGGCTGGTTCTTCCAGGCTTTCCTCCTATAATCCCTATACAGGTCCACAACACGCCATCTGAATGGGACTGGTTATTTTCTAAATATAATGCTGTTTATCACAGCCCCTCTCGGTCTGCATTGTTGTGATTGGTGCTTTTCCTTATCAGGCCGATCTCTAGAGCCACCTCTCTCGAATCACCTTTCCTGATTTCTCAGTAAGATGTAATTTTCCCATTCTCTGAACCAACCAGTCACCCTCACCATAGGGATTTGTCTCTCATTCTAAGACATTCTGCTGTACATACACTGGTCCTCGTCTTATCTCAGCTACTGAAGGACAAGCAGAAACCTTCACAACTAATTTGGATATATGTACTTTGCAGTGCGTAACACAGTTCCTCACTAACACAATGCTAAACAGAACTCCATTAAAATACAGCAGTATTCCTTATTGGTGATAAATTTGATCTAGATATTCCCAAATCACAAATCTCAGTTATGTTTCTTATTTCTCCAAATCCAATCATTTTTCTGCTCTATTCATCATAGATAGAAAACTGGGCACAGTTTTATCTGCTTTCCCAACTCTTATACTTAGAAACTGTTTATTTCATCTCTGTTATCAGAACTCGAAATGTGAACCAGTTCACTTGCCAATTTCATTTTGAACGGGTCAAATGTTGGTGTATCCATTAAGGAAAATGAATCTTGTACTGAAACCTTCATCAAGCCACTATGAAGCTACACACACACACACACACACACACACACACACGCACACAAACAGACCTCAGAGCGGCACAACACCATTAAATCTGCCATGCTGAACTAAAGCATAGTAACAAAAAATTACTGTTTAGAAACTAAAGAATCTTCAGAACACCTGGAAGAACCTGAGGTATGAGGAGATGCTATGTGAGCTTTAAGTCATCAAGTCAGTGTTAGTACAAGGTCAGTCAAACAGACAACCACCTAAGTACAAACCCCCAAATAAGCCAATATAATGTATTAGGACTGGACCTCAACTAACCAGTGAGTCACTGGAAATATCCTTGCTAAATTCTGAGGATAAATATATAATGCTGAGTGACTATTAAAAATGAGGCCAGCTCAGTAAGCGTCTCCAACCAATGGATGGAAAGTAAGATCAGAGTTTAAAAGTGATACGGACTTGTGATTACCACCAATGCCTGGAACACAAGAATTAATCATTAGAATTGCACTGCTCCAAAGGCAAGGTCTAGAGGAAACGATCTGACTTCACTGACTTACATAACAAATGCTCCACTTCAGAGCCTCGAGGACAATCATGTGCATTCCACCCCAAAGACCAAAAGTACCCACATATATTAAAAATCTCTGCAAATGAGGGGCACCTGGGTGGCTCAGTCGGTTAAGCATCTGACTCTTGGTTTCGGCTCTGGTCATGATCTCATGGTTCATGAGTTTGAGCCCTGCACTATTAGTGCAGGACTTGCTTGGGATTCTCTCTTTCCCTCTCTCTCTCTCTCTGCCCCTCCTGTTCTCCCTCTCTCTCTCTCAGAATAAATAAATAAACTTAAAATTCATTCATCATTTGTTAATTAGCTTTCCTGCCCTTAAAGACAATGTCTTTGGCAAAGGGTGGAGAGAGGACAGAAAGGACCTTCTGGTGACGTTGTGGCAGGCAGAATAATGGTTACTCCCAAAATGTCCACCTGCCGATCCCCCAACCTGTGAATGTGCAAAGGGCACTCTGCAGTTGTGACTCAGCCACGGACCTTGAGATGGGTACGTCACCCTGGGTTACCCGGATAGGGCCAAGGCGATCGCAAGAATCCTCCGAGTGGAAAAGGGAGGAGGTCAGAGGGATGAGACATAAGAACGACTCAACAACCTAATGCAGCTGGCGTGGACAGTGGAGGAAGGGGCCACGAGCCAAGGAAAGCTGGCAGCTTGTAGCAGCTGCAAGAGCCAAGGAAACAGACTTCCTCCTCTAGAGCTGCTGGAGAGGAACGCCACCCGGTAGCATCTTGATTGTAGCCTAGTGAGACCTGTGTGTTGAGCTTTTAACCTACCGATTAATAAATCTGTGTTGTTTTAAGACATTAATTTGGGGTCATCTGTTACAATAGTCAATAGGAAAGTGATGCAACAGTAAACTGCTACTAGAGGAATTCTCTAAAACAAACACAGCTACCCTCCCTTAAAAGCGTAATGCGATGCTCTGCAAAATGCTCAGCAAATATGGTTGTGGTCTGCGTTACTAAGAAATATACCTGCTCCTCTGTAAAAAGCTAACAGGCAAAGCGTACAACTAAATTTTATAAAAAGACAGAAAAGTAAATACAATTAACTCTGACCAAAAAGTTGGGTAGGAAGACAGAGCAGGACGAGGTATTTTCAACGAAACAAGAAGGTGATAAATACTAGGCAGGAAAATTTGATATTCCTCGTGGATAACATTAAAAAGGGACCACCACGGTACCCGTTCTGCTGGGTCAGCCAAAAGGCACACCTCAGTATTTCTCGTAAAGCTCATATTTACCTGATGATCCTCTGGGCAGCGTACTGGTGGAGGGAACGAAACTGTGCCGACATGTTTGCCAAGGCGGCCAGACAGTTGGTGTGAAGGTACTTGTCCTGCGAGAAAATAGCAAGGTGAAAACAGACATGGAGTCGTCTCTACATCTGAAGCAAGGTCAACCAGAAGGAAATGTCGACTCAACTGTCACTGATTCTAGAAAGTTCGGGCCCACGATCCCTTTTCTCTAATTCTAAAATCCTTAATAAAGCATTGAAAATTCAAAGCTTTGGGGCGCCCGGGTGGCTCAGTCGGTTGTGTGTCTGACTTCGGTTCAGGTCGTGTTCTCGCGGTCTGTGAGTTCGAGCCCCGCGTCGGGCTCTGGGCTGACAGCTTGGAGCCTGGAGCCTGTTTCAGATCCTGTGTCTCCCTCTTCCTCTCTCCTCCCCCTCTCATGCTCTCTCTCTTCTCAAAAATAAATAAACATTAAAAAAAAATTCAAAGTTTTTTCATACTGGTACAAAAGATCACGATGCTATTTATGGTTTTCGTTATCCCTCTCCTGGTGGATACTGAACTGTTCTGCTGCAGAAATACTAGTGTTTAATTACAGGAACCTAATGGTTCCATACACTGCAGCACTGTAATTTAAGTACTGTAATTATCTTTCTAAAATCAAAAAAATTCTCCATTCTTAACCATACCCGGCTCCTAGACTTTCACATAAAAGATTATGGACAAGCATCTACATTAGCCTCGTTGAGGGAAATAACTGAACACAGTGCAGTAAACCTGACCATTTCTCTGAGCTATGAATTTTGTATATTCCTTCTCTATAGACCAGAACTGAAACTTGCTCCCAGGCGCTGCAAATACAATCCAGTTGAAGTTTTCCTTTTACTCTTGAAAGTATTCTTTCTACTTTTCTCTCCCATCTGAATTCATAATTCTCTCACACTTTGTATCTTCACACAGTTTGTTGTTGCTTTTATTTTTTTAAGTTTCATTTATTTATTTGAGAGAGACAGAGACAGTTTGAGTGGGAGAGGGGCAGAGACGGGAGGCGGGGCGGTGGAGAGAGAATCCCAAGCAAGCTCCGAGCTGCCAGTGCAGGGCCCGACGTGGGGATCGAACTCACGAAACCGTGAGATCATGACTTGAGCCAACACCAAGAGTCGGACGCTCAACCGACTGAGCCACCCAGGTGCCCCTGTTGTGGCTGCTTTTAAAGGGAAAATCGGTGTTACTGGTTCAGCAAACGTAAACATTTTTTATCTAAATATGCCCACTGCTCCTTTTGTTTCATGTAAAATATCTCTGTACAATCTATTAAATATTAAAACACAGACACTATACATGTTATTTCAGGATCATGTACTTCAGCGACTATACGCAGATCTGTATTTTCTGACCATATTTCATGAAAATGTTAGTACTCGAAATATTGAGATCGCTTTAAACTACAGGCCTAATTGTACTATATGCAAAACAATTACAAAAAATAGCCACGGAATACTTACTCTTGTCCTTGTCATGTTGTACTGGATGGTTCTTATTACGACCAGTATCAGGAGACTCCCCAGTGAAATTTCAGTTAAAACCCGTTCTGAATACCAAGTGATATTTTTTAATATCTGTAGTGGGGAAGAGAAGTTTAAGTGAACAGGATTGCTTCCGGAAAAGAGGGATTATCCGTGTCTACAATTTCTGATAAGCCCTGACTTTGCTCTGAACGTGAGTTAGGATATAAAAGTGACCTGTGAGACTTTCAGTTCAAGGTAGTGAAGCAGTGCTGAGGTGTTTCCTTCTTCCTTCTTAAACAGAAAAGGAAAGTAAACAGATCTGGAAAACAGAGGATATCGTTAATAGACGAAAAGGAGTTATGTCTGGAAGACGATGGCACAAAGTCGAGAGAGAAAACCCAATCAGAGCTCAGCAGTTTGAAAGCGAAAATAAGAAAACCGAGGAGTCTCTTGAAAAGTAGAGCTGTCCCAACCACCACAGAAAAGCTTCAGACTTGTGTTCAGGAAAGGCCAAGAAACGCAGATAAGCCCAGCTCCGGAAGAGACGTGCCGTGTCCTGCTCCGGCTCCTCAGAGCAGGCAACGGTGGCGCTCACCGCCACACCTCAGAAAGCAAGAACTGTTTTCCAGCTCAAGATGGCGCGGTTCCACCGTAGATACGTGACATGGCGTCAGAGAGAGAGGCAAAAACTGGGCAGTGCAGCAGGTTGGTGATTTGAAAGAAAAAAATTGAGAAAGTTCTCTGAGACAACAGCAGTAAAAGGCAAAAAGACAAAAATAAAGTATGAGAGCAAACTGGAGACCTAATATCTACTTAATAGAAGTTCCAAAGGGTACAAGGCTAGAAGGAGAACAGAATAATTAGTGACAGGAGAAAATTTTGCTGAGGAAAAAGAAAAAAAAAAAAACTTTCAACATTCCGAGCAGAAATACTGAAAGAAAGCAAAATTTATTCTGGGAAGACTTCTGAATTTACAGTATGTAATAAAATCCTATTGGCTCCCAGACAGAAGAAACAGGTTATCACCAAAAGAAAGACAAGCAAACTAACATCAGATTTCTCATCTTCAACACCACCCACCTGCATAACAACAGAACGATGTCCATAAATTTTTGAGGAATGGATTATGATTCTAAAATTCTGTACCTAGAGAAACCACCACACAAGTATACAGACAAATAAAGACTTATAATTATGCAAAGAATCAACATGAACCGCCCATGCATCATTTCTGGGGAAAAACCCAAACCACCACACATGTAACTACTTAGCTGCTCATCCTCTCCACCGTGACAACACAAAGTGACTTCAAGAGAAGGACAATAACGACTACCAAACAAAACTCAAAGCAGTAACAAAACACAATTATAATCCATGGAATCAGGACAATGTGATTGAGACCAAATAATACAGCTGTACTTCAGTTCTTCTAAAAAATCATTAAAATAGGGGCGCCTGGGTGGCTCAGTGAATTAAACATCTGACTTCGGCTCAGGTCATGATCCCATGGTTAATGAGTTCGAGCCCTGCTTCGGCTCTGTGCTGACAGCTCGGAGCCTGGAGCCTGCTATGGATTCTGGGTCTCCCTCTCTCTCTACCCCTCCCCTGCTCACACTCGGTCTCTCTCTCTCTCTCAAAAATGAATACACATTAAAAAAAATCATTAAAATAGGTATTTCTCTGGTAAATCTGCCCCTCAAAAAGTCCAAAAACTATTAGAAATGAAAAAAGGGGGGATAGAAACAGACCAGTTGAACCTTTATAAAGGAACAGTGAAGTGCTGAGTCCTTCTGACTTACTCTCTAATGCAGCAGTTCTCAAAACGTGGTCCCGGAATGCTCCAGGGGTCCCGGAGACATTTCTGGAGCATTCTCAAGGTCAAAACTATTTTCATGATAACACCAAGACATTACTTTCCACGCTCATTGTCTCATGAGTATGTAGTTGAGTTTTCCAGACACTACACAACGTGGCTGATAGTCATGTTAAACAAGTTTAACACAGAAGCGGACGGAGAGAATCTATCAGTCTTCTGTTAAGGCAATTCATTAAAAAGATTTGCAGGGGTGCCTGGGTGGCGCAGTCGGTTAAGCGTCCGACTTCAGCCAGGTCACGATCTCGCGGTCCGGGAGTTCGAGCCCCGCGTCGGGCTCTGGGCTGATGGCTCGGAGCCTGGAGCCTGTTTCCGATTCTGTGTCTCCCTCTCTCTCTGCCCCTCCCCCGTTCATGCTCTGTCTCTCTCTGTCCCAGAAATAAATAAACGTTGAAAAAATAAAAATAAAAAATAAAAAGATTTGCAAAAACATAAAATAATGCCATTCTTCTTGCTAAATTTTTGTTTGGGAAAAACAGTTATTTTTCATAAAAATGGATTATTGATGCTAACATGTAATGGGCTCATTATAATGACCAGTATTTCTAAATGACCTAATATTTTCTAAAATATTTCAGTTTTAATTTCTAATAAGATAGATGTACAAAACTATAACCCACAGAAAAAAAGCTATTTGGTGGCCTCAATTATTTTCAAGTGTAAAGACCAAAAAGTTTTAGAACCAGTGCTCTTAAGTCTGCAAGGGAACTAACACATAACACACGATACTCATTAAGCAACTTTACTAGAGACAGCAGCTTGTCTTTTTAAAGGTCACACCTTTGAGTAGAGCTCAGTTTCTCTTCTCTCGGCTCCTTGATTTAGAAATAAATTATCCTAAGGCATCCTTATTTGAAACAGAGGTCATTAGTTCTTATCATCTGCCTGTGTGTGTGCGTTATATACCTGGATGGAAGGAGTGTTTGGAATAAAAGCAGTCTTCTTCATTTAACATTCTACAAATATTTAAATAGTAGCCACACAGTACACTTACAATGTTACTATAAAAATCAGAAATCCAATTTAGTGTTTACGTAAATTTCTTTCTTTTCTTCCTGTGAAAAATGATCATTGTTTAGAAATTCTGGTAGTGCTTAAGAAGAATTATAAATAACTCCTTACAAAGCTCACACAGCTTTCCATGGGACATCAATGCAGAATGGGTAACATACGGAAAATTTTCTTGGTAACCCAGCTGTAGTTGTTGACTTCTTTAGCTGGTTCTTACAAAAACAATTCCCCATCTCTCATATTCAATACTTGTACAGACAGTTTAATAATCATAGACTGCTATCCTGATTGTGCAATATATATATTTATCATTTCATGGTAAACTAACTCAAATAACATGCAGAAGGAAACCCCTCAAGGATCTGAAAATGTCTTCCTTCTCAAAAAGTACACGAGAGAACTGCTTGTCCTAGGTCTTTTCCTGAGCTTTTCCCCCCTATACAAATTTGGCTTTATTGAATCTATCTCTTCAAAATGTTTACAAGCTAGAGTAGTATACATTAACATATTATATAATATCAACTCTTTAAAAAATCAAATATGTATAGAAAGACCAAGAATAATTAACCTCCATACTCCCACAATTGACATTAACTGTTAAGATTCCATTTTTTAAATATATAAATCCCATTTTATTCCCCCACTATCAACCACTAATCAACTACTATCTTGAATTTAGTATGTATCTTTCCAGTCGCTTTCAAATGCTTTACGTGTGCACACACTCCCCCTAAAACCCAGGATTCCTTTGTATATTTGCTAGTTTACAAAAACAGTATCACTGTGTCTTAGACTGAATAGCGTTCTCCAAAATTCATGTCACCCCAAACCTGTGAATGTGACCTTATTTGAAAACAGGGTCTTGATAGATATAACTAAGATGAGATTATACTGGGTTAGGAAAGACCCTACGTCCAATATGGCCGGTGTCGCCATAAGAAGAGGAGAGACACAGAAACAGACATTCATGGGAGGGAAGGTCACGAGACAACAGACACGCTGAAACTGCATGCCAAGGACACGCGTGGACTGGCCACCAGAAGCTAAGAAGAGGCAAGATCTCTCCCCTAGATCCTTCAGAGAAAACACGGCCCTGCTGACACCTTGCTTTTGAACTTCTAATCACCAGAACTGTGACCATAAATTTCTGTTGTGTTTAGCTACCCAGACCGCAGCAGGATGGCAGCCCAGGGCACTAACACACATAGGTATTTATTTGCATCTTATTTTTTCACTCAGTATGTTCTTGGAAGCCCCCTATGTTGATGCATCTAAGAACATTAATACTTACCACATATGCCAAATTCCCATAGTGCCGATCACTTTTTAAAATGAATAGTTCTATGGCAGTTAGTAAGAGCTGTTACACCAAGCCACTCCCCCAGGACCTCCTGAGGGTTCAGCAACTAACATACAGCGGACAACGAAAGACCATGGTTGACACCCATTCTTACTGGCTGGTTTTGGCACCGTACTTGTTAAGTATCTGAATATCCCCTCTACTTCCTTCCATCTAAGCACTGAAGAGTACTGCACTCATAGGCCACGCTTCTTTTGGTCCACTCTTCTACTAATGGAAATTAGGCTACTTCCAGGTTTTCCCCTAGTAAAAACAATGTTACGATATAGATCCTTACCCTTAACTATCCAAAATCTCACTATATGAAACTCAGAAACCAGAGATTCCTTACTCTACCTTTATTGCCTGAGCGTTAATTATCCAAAGTCAGGAATCACGAAAATTTTTTAAAGAAAAATAATCTATCCAACACCTGCTTTAAGCCGCCCATTTTTCAGTACTTCCTGACTTCATAAACAAATCGCCAAGATTTTGCTAGGACGCAAAATTGCAAAGTCACTGAATAGCTCTTTTTTTTTAAAAAAATGCAGGTTTGGGTCCCTGTTAACTAAAAAGCACAGAGCAGTACTGTTCATCACAGTAGTACTAGCCGTAGGTGGGTCCTTAAGTTAAACTTAAATTGTAATAAAACTAAAAATTCAATTCCTTGGTCACACCAGCCACACTACAAGTGCTACCATATCAGAAGAGTACAGTTAGAGATTTCTGTCATCACATTTCAAAGTTCACAGAAGTTAAATAGCCAGCTATGAAGAACACCACTGTATCTTCACCATTTTATCAAAGGTTAGTATCTTTGCTTCTGAACTCCTCCTCCCTAATCCTATTCTCTAACCTCTGGCAGCCTGAACTCGATACCTGATTACCATGCAGATTTTTGAGATTTACTATTATCAATACATGTGGCTCTATTTCATTCGTTCTGGCTGCTGCACAGTATCTCATTGATGTTATCAGCTGTTTGCCATCTTTGAACACTACAAACGATGCTACAATGAACATTCTTTCAAGTGCGTTCTTGTGAAAATCTGAAAAAGGTTTCTGAGGACGCAAACCAGAAAACGGAATTGCTGGGAGGCAGAGTATTTATTTACTTCTGCAGTTTTTGAGGAATGTGAAACGCCAGATTCCTCTCGAAAGTTGGTCTGCTCATTTATACAGTCCTCTCAAAGAGGACTAGGAGAGTCGTCTTTCTCTATATCCTTTCCGGTTCTTAACAGGGCTTGTAATTTCTGCCCAACTGACAAGGACAAAATACTGCAGTTATTTTAGTCAGCAGGATCCTAATGAATCACTAGGTTGAACATCTTTTTAAAATGCCTATTAGTCATTCAGGTTTTATATTCTGTTTTTCTATTACTTTGCCCATTTTTGTACTGAATACTTTGTTTTTCTGATTATGCCAATCCTAAAAAATGCTAATCCATCTTGTAGTCTATGGCTTGTTCTCATCTTACCATGAAAATTTTTATTTTAATGTAGTCAAATTTATTAATGTTTGCACTCATGGTTTATACATTGTATAACATAAAATGTAAGAAATCCCTGTCTCTAGTTGGGAACAAATATTAGCTTTCATTTCTCTTTGGAGGTTTTAAAGGTCAGCTTTTCACATCCCAGTCCTGTTGACACAAGTGGAATTCGTCTTTGTATGTGGGGCAAGGATCATATAATTTTACTTTTTCTACTTAGATAAGCCAAGCTCTCAGTCTGAGCACAATTTACCTACTATTTCTGTCATACTTTATGTTTCCATGTGTGAGTAATTTCTGTACTATTTTCTTTTGCATTTATGTATTTTTTTATTCCATTATTAATGAAACACATCTTAATTACTAATGTTTTGTAACTAGTTTTATCTGGTAGGGTAAGTCCACATTGCTTTTCTCCAAAAACTCTCTGGGCAAAATACTTCTCCATATAATTTCAGGGATCGTAGTTGACCCTTGAACAATGTGGAACAAGTTGACCCCCTCCACGGTCAAAAATCCATCTATAACAAAATTTTGACTCCTGAAAAACTAACTTAGTGATACGCACTACTGTATTTATTGAAAACGTCCAAGTACAGCTACATAGTTCAAATCCATGTTGTTCAAACTGTATTTTATCAAGTCTCCTCCAAAAAACTGTTACAATGCTGGTAAGAACTGCATTGAACATAGCGATTAATTCGAAAGCAAAATTAACAACTCAGTCACTGAACAGAGTTGTCCATAAACACAAGATAGTATCCTCTCTCCATTTATTATGTCACATTTAGTACCTTTCATTTACGTACTTTTGCTGATTATTGCCATTTTAAATAGCATCTCTAGGAGCGCCTGGGTGGCTCCTTTGGTTAACTGTCTGACTCTTGATTTCAGCTCAGGTCATGATCTCAAGTCGTGAGATCGAGCCCGGCATTGGGCTCTGCACTGATAGTGCAGAGCCTGCTTGGAATTCTCTCTCTCCCTTTCTCTCTCTGCTCCTCCCCTGCTCGCGCATGTGCAATATTTCTAGATAGATAGATAGATAGATAGATAGAACATCTAGGTCACATTTTTGAAGCACTTTGTTACTGTAGAAACTGTATTTGTTTTTGTATACAACCTTTAGAACCGGAAAATTCACTCAACTTTCCTAACAGTTCTAATTTTAGAGTTTCTTGAATTATATATGCAGTCAATCACAAGTTCTGTAAACATGGGCATTTTGATTTCCTCTCTTCAATTTTTAAACCATTTACATCTTGTTCTAGTTCAAATGGCCTGTTCAGAATTCTGATACAATGCTGAAGAGGAGGGGTAACACAGAGCATCCTCTTTGTTCTGACTTTCAAGAGATTATTTCTAAAATTCTCCAATCAACTATAATGCTTTTTTTTTTTTTTTTTTTGAATGTTTAGAGAGTGAGCATGCACGAGCAGGGGAGGGGCAGAGAGCGAGGGAGAGAGAGAATCCCAAGCAGGCTCTGTGCTATAAGCACAGAGCCATATTCAGGTCTCAATCTCGTGAACCAGGAGATTATGACCTGAGCCGAGATCAAGGGCCAGATGCTTAACCGACTAAAGCCACTCAGGCACCCCTCAAGTGTAATGCTTTAACTGTAGGTTTTTATAGATACACTCTACTAAAAGACAAGGAATTTCTTTTCTACCCTTATTTTGTGAGAATTTTGCCTTGTTTACCATGAATAGGCGCTGAACTTTATCAAATCCTTTGCTGTTATCTATTGACATGATTTATGGTTTTTCTAATAAATTACATTAAGAGCTTTTCTAATATTAAACCACCCTTGCATTCCTGGAATACTGTTATTGACATATGTTCTTTTTACTATCTTACTTTACTCCATTTTACAATATTAGACTTACAAGCTTTCTGATTATATTTGTGCCACTTAATAAATTTTTGCCTCTCAACTCAAAATCCACCTGTAATTTTCCTTTATCGAATTTTGATAAATTTGGTATCTGGATTATGCTGTACTCATAAAATGAGCTGGAAAGATTTCCCTTTTTTCTAGTCTTTAGATGAGGTTTAGAAGACTGGTGTTACCTCTTCCTCCAATTTTCAGAAGAATTCAGAGGTAAAGATCAGTTGGGCTGATAATTTTCTGTTTAGGATTTTACATTACAAAGTCAGTTCCCTTGATAGAAACAGGACTATTTGTATTTTGTTTCTTTTGTGAGCTTTGGTTACTTTTTTTCTGGGAGTGGAGGAAATCTGTCCATTTCATTTAATGCTTAAAGTTTGCAGCATAAAATTACTCATAGTACCGTCTGAACATTTTTTAAATATCTCTGGGATATGTGTCCTAATCTCCTATACACTCCCAGTAATATATATTTGTAACTTTTTCTCTTCTTGATCATCTTTCTAGGGGGTTATCAATTTTATGAGTTTTCACATATTTTGCTTATAGGAAAAAAAGTGGAAAGATTTGAAATCAAAGATCTAAGCTTCTATCTAAAAAATCTTAAAAACAAAAAGCAAGTTCATGGCTAGCAAGCTACGGCTAGTACAGATATAAAAAGGTAAGTGGACGGGGCGCCTCGGTGGCTCAGTCGGTTGAGCGTCCGACTTCGGCTCAGGTCATGATCTCACGGTCTGTGAGTTCGAGCCCCGCGTCGGGCTCTGTGCTCACAGCTCGGAGCCTGGAGCCTGCCTCGGATTCTGTGTGTCCCGTTCTCTCTGCCCCTCCCCCACTCACACTCTGTGTCTCTCTCAAAAATAAACATTAAAAAAGAATTTTTTTTAAATAAAAAGATTGTCTGGGGGCACCTGGGTGGCTCAGTCAGTTAAGGCCCAACTCTTGATCTCAGCTTGTGTCATGATCTCACGGTTCGTGAATTCGAGCCCCACGTCTGGCTCCGTGCTGACAGCTCGGAGCCTGGAGCCTGCTTCGGATTCTGTGCCTCCCTCTCTCTCTGCCCCAACCCGCTCTCATTCTGTCTCTCTCTCTCCCTCAAAAATAAATAAACATTAAAAAAAAATTCTTTTAAAAGGTAAGTGGAAAAAACAGTAATAAGAAAAAAGCAATAATAAGTAAAAAAAAAAATTTATGAACTTTACAGGAATAAAATCAATCCCTTAGAAGAAATGTATAAATTCCTTGAAAGACACAAATAATCAGAGCTCAAAATTTAACCAAATACACTGTATATAAAAAAAGAGAACATATTATGACCAAGTTTATCCAAGGAATGTAAGATTGATTTAATATTCAAAACTTAATCAGTATAATAAACTACATTAACAGACTAGAAAAAAATCCATGTGATTCAGAATATATAAAGAAAGCTTACAACTCAGTAATATGACAAAAAAAAATTTTTATTTTTTTAAATGTTTATGTCTGAGAGGGAGAGGGAGGGAGGGGGAGAGAGAGACAGAGAGAGAGAGAGAGAGAGAGAGAGCGCGCAAGCATGCAAGGGCAGAGAGAGAAGAAGACAGAGGATCTGAAGCAGACTCTGTGCTATCAGTGCAGAGCTCAATGTGGGGCTCAAACCCACAAACCGTGAGATCATGACCTGAGACAAAGTTGGACGTTTAACAGACTGAGCCACCCAGGTGCCCCCCCAAACCCAATTTTTTCAAAGGGAAGTATCAGTGGGGCACCTGCGTGGCTCGGTCGGTGGAGCATGTGACTCCCGATCTCAGGGTTGTGAGTTCAAGCCCCATGTTGGGTGCAGAGATTATTTAAAAACACAATCTTTAAAAAAACAAACAGGGCACCTGGATGGCTCAGTGGGTTAAGCCTCGGACTTTGGCTCAGGTCATGATCTCGTGGTTCGTGGGTTCGAGCCCCACGTCGGGCTCTGTGCTCACAGCTCAGAGCGTGGAGCCTGCTTCGGATTCTGTGTCTCCCTCTATCTCTCTGTCCTTCCCCCCCACTCACACTGTCTCTCTCTCCCTCAAGAATAAACGAACATTAAAAAAAATTTTTTTTTAATATTAAACAATTTCTCAGTCTTCTTTTTGTTCCCTATTCTTTTTTTTTTTTTTTTCAAATTTTTTTTTTCAACGTTTATTTTTTATTTTTGGGACAGAGAGAGACAGAGCACGAACGGGGGAGGGGCAGAGAGAGAGGGAGACACAGAATCGGAAACAGGCTCCAGGCTCTGAGCCATCAGCTCAGAGCCCGACGCGGGGCTCGAACTCACGGACCGCGAGATCGTGACCTGGCTGAAGTCGGACGCTTAACCGACTGCGCCACCCAGGCGCCCTCTTTTTTTTTTTTAATTTACATCCAAATTAGTTAGCATACAGTGCAACAAGGATTTCAGGAGGAGATTCCTTAGTGCCCCTTCCCCATTTAGCCCATCACCCCTCCCACAACTCCTCCGGTAACCCTGTTTGTTCTCCATATTTAAGAGTCTCTTGTGTTTTGTCCCCCTCCCTGTTTTTATATTATTTTTGTTTCCCTTCCCTTATGTTCATTTGTTTTGTCTCTTAAAGTCCTCATATGAGTGAAGTCATATGATATTTGTCTTTCTCTGACTGATCCCTATTCTTTCACTTACTGTGTATACAAGGGGTTGACCTGTTTGACAATTTCTGTCACAACTAAAAACAGGAAATGAAACACAGAGGAAAAACGAACTCAGTGACAGCAAAAACATTTACTTCAATTACTAAAGAAACTGTTTTGAGAGTTTTTTCCCCCTCAAATGTTTATTTTGAGGGAGAGAGAACACGACCAGAGGAGGGGCAGAGAGAAAAAGGGAGACAGAGGATCCCAAGCAGGCTACACGCTGTCAGTGCAGAGCCTGATGCAGGGCTCAATACCACGGATCGTGAAATCATGACCTGAGCTGAAATCAAGAGTCGGACACTTAACCAACTGAGCCACACAGGCGTCCCAAGAAACCATTTTGAGAATTAAAATAAATTTTTTAAATATTTATTTTTGAGAGAGAGACACACACAAAGCACAAGTGGGGGAGGGACAGAGAGAGAAGGAGACACAGAATCTAAAACAGGTTCCAAGCTCTGAGCTGTCAACAAAGAGCCTGCCACGGGGCTTGAACCCACAAACTCTGAGATAATGACCTGAGCTGAAGTCGGACGCTTAACCGACTGAGCTACCCAGGAGCCCCTTAATTATTGTTTTTAATGTTTATTTATTTATTTATTTACTTACTTATTTATTTATTTTTTGAGAGAGAGAAAGACGGACTGCAAGCTGGGGGAAGGACAGAGAGAGGGAGAGACACGGAATCCGAAGCAGGCTCCAGGCTCAGAGCTGTCAGCACGGAGCCCAGTGTGGGGCTGGGACCCACAAACCACAAGATCATGACCTGAGCCAAAGTCAGATGCCCAACTGAGCCACCCACATGCCCCCAATTTTGAGAATTTTTAACAGGCTACTAGTCATTCATAAAAAAAGCACTTCATAAATCTGAAAAAAGACACACCGTTTCTGAGGTTCTTGTGGAAACATCTACCAGAAGGAAAAGAAGGAAGAAATGCTAAAGCCGCCGTAAATCATGTGGAGGGACATGCCTATTCTGTAACTCTGACACCTTTAAGTAATGATAACTTACCACTTCGTGAATGGATCTATTAAAGCCATCATCTTCTGTAAGGATCAGTAATATTATAAGGGCCATGTACACATGGTGTGAATTTCTTTCTTCAACGTGATACAGAATCTCAAGAATTGGTAAAACCTGTCAGATAAAAATTTTAATTTACTATTCCAATTACTTTATTAGAAGACCAATGTTTTCAACCTTTATGCTTTTATTATATACTGTTTCAATTTCCTAGTTATAGGTTTCTTTAAAGGAAAAAGAAAACCACACAAACCAGCTTATGACTGAAAGTACTTTCTCCGTGTATACAGCTCAGATAGCAGGAGAGAAAACCTTCACCCTGCCACCACATAAAGACTGGGTCTGCAGAGACCATCTGGGCCAACATGTGGCACTGAGTACAGGGAGATCTGCCTCCAGCCTAGGAGGAGCTTATACACAGTAAGGTATTCTTAGAAACACTAATGTGTCAAACACTATCTTCTTCATAGGAAAGATTGTAGAATAAAAGAACAGTTAACAACAAAATCAAATCAGCACAGTAAATTTCCTACCAATAACACATTTTCTAACCACAGCCTCAATAAATATTATTGACGAAAGGCAAAGGACAGGTAAGGACATCAGTTGAGACATTATCAAAACAATCTATACAAGAAATTAAAAACATAGGTAAATATATAACCCTCCACCCCCACTTCAAGTAAACCCAAAACAAAACCTTTTAAGTTTTTACTGGTGTTATGTCATCATATACAGATGAGTATTCTTATGTATAACATCCTTACCAAGAACTTTCTAGAACAGATGGTGTCATGGGCTTTCTGCTTATTGCCATCATTTCACTTAGGATACATCATGCTCAGAATTGTCTCTGCTTATTCCCACTCACCCATCAGTAAACAGGCCTTTGCTCCAAGTTTTTATTCCCATGAGCAGAACACTGTTACATCCAATTTTACTATGTAAAATAACCAATGTTTTCCACATACAGTGGGTGTGCAGACAGGTCCGTTCATGATGTGTTTGGTCTTTACCGTCACTTTGACACAGAACATACTCTTCAAATGAATTCTAATATTCCATGTTACGCAGTATTTTCACGTTAACTCTGAAAAAATGGCCACCAAATCCCTGGTGAATCCTGTTACCAACTTGTAAAAACTGGTACGGGGGAACATTCCTATTGCCACCAGCAAGCTGCTGGCTCTTGCAGGAATGTTCACAACTTTATTAAATAGCCCACAGGTATCTCTATAGTACGCATTTCAAATATAACATTAACACTTTGGTGAGATAAGGTTTACTTGTCCAGTCATGGAAGCATTTTTGCTTACACGTTAGTTACAAAAGGAAATCACTGATTCACTACAGGAGTTCTGCAGCCACATTTCAGTGCTCTCTGGCACAGGTACTTTAAACTCTATCACTCTAGGAATTGAGTTCAGGCAGACCTCAAGTCTAAGCCTCATGAAGGGACAGGACACGTGGGAAACCAATCTGGAATATCACCCTTCCGGATCCCAGCCATGTCCACCAGGAACTTGCTGCAAACAGGACTAGCTACATGACCTCGGTAGGTGGACACTTAGCATTGGAAAGAACCACCAGGGTACAAATGTCTTGAGAATGGGAGGCAGTGCTTCTTGGAAGACTTGATGGGGCTGGATCCTGGGCAACGGGCAGCTGTAAAGGCCTGAAGTTCAGAGAAGCTGGTTGCGCTGCGGGGTTCTCGGGCGCTGTGAGCACACTGCCATGTGCACTGTCTCCTACACCGTAAAACTCCTCCCCCTGCCTGTGTCTGCTGGCAGCTCCCCGTCAACCTGTCAACCCTCAGCTTTGCAATGAGGCAAACGTATCTACCCTCCTGGGAAAAGAATCTGCTCTTCAAAAGATTATACAATACAAAAAGGATGACGAGGGTAGCGTGATACTTACAAGATTTTCCATGTCTGTGCGAGCCAACATGTATGTTCTAACGTTACTATTCTGATGCAGCAGTGTGTACAAGAGGAGAGTTGCTTGGTCGGACGTCTGCTGTTCACACAGAGCTGTGTACAAACTATTGAAGTTAATCTGGAAAGCGTGTGGAATTGACGAGGGGAAAGGACTGCTATCTGGAATACAGAAAACACAAAATTATTGGAATATTACGCTGGTATTTTCTGGACCATGCCTTATATAAGTAATAAAAGCACCGTTAATGTACACAATTTGATTCCCATTAATTTTGTATGTTGCCACATTTCAGGTTCAAAATTTCTATTTCTATTTTAAATTGTATTTAAAGAACTAATTAAAGCATGGTGACTATGGTTGGTAACATCACTGCATAATTGAAATTTGCTAAGAGAATAGGACTGAAATGTTCTCACCAGGGTGGGGAAAAACTGGGACAGTTTATTTCTCTGTACTATCCAAACCACAGCCTTCGAATGATTATAAATATATGTGCAAATACCACTTAACAGAGTGACAGTTTATATTTTAACAAGCCAAATATAAAAAAAAACCAACTAAGTCACATATTTTGACTTCATTTACTATTTTTGCATTAATATAGCTAAATTAAACTGGCTATAAGAACATAAGCTTAAATAAACAGAGCTACGGGACCAGCCCAAAGGCCCTTTAATAAATACAATTTAACCATGACATCTGAAATGTTCTGTTACCAAAATTAAATGACCACCAGTCCTAAATAAAGAATACCAAGACAAAGAATATAAAAGTTTCTATATAAAACAGAAAATTCTCTTGTAAGGGCTAAAAAGAAAAAAGGACTTCAAGTTAATCTTTTTCCAATGAATAACTACGGCTCAAGTACTCACCAATGTCACTAATCCATTTACGAGAAAAACAGCTAGGATAGCAACATATAATTTAATTACTTTTATTTTTTAATTGTTTTTTTTAAATTTATTTATTAAGCAAATAGTACCCCCAACATGGGGCTTGAACACAGGACCCGAGATCAAGAGCTGTGGGCTCCACCAGCCAGGTTCCCCTAGCCAGTTTTAAAGTACTATCAGCATGTTCAGCAGTAGCTTCTATAGTAGAATATACTGAACCTCAGACAACTATCAGAACATGTACGTGATTTTGTAAATCCTTTTTTCCAAGTTTATTTATTTATTTTGAGAGAGAGAGAGCGTGCGAGTGCACACACGTGAGCAGATGAGGGGCAGAGAGAGGAGAGCAAATCCCAAGCAGGCTCCACACTCTCACCACAAAGCCCTACGTGGGACTCGAAACCCATGAACCATGAGATCATGACCTGGGCCGAAACCAAGAGTTGGACGCTTAACTGACTGAGTCACCCAGGCGCCCCTGTAGATCTTTTTTTAGAGTCACTAGCATGATGAAAGCCATAAATCCCACCCCATGTGGGAAAATTCCTGATTCTGCAAACTGACAGAGCAGAGCCCCCTTCCTACATGCGCTGGACTCTTGCTTAAACACTGAAGCCAGCAAAGTTAGCAAGTCAAAAAGGAGGTAGAGACAGGTCAACTGACGTAGAGAAAAGTATGATCCTATCAGATAAGAACACTGGAACATGACAGCACAACAAGGTGATTATTTTAATAATATCTTGGAAAGAACCAAGATGTTTTTTTAAAGACACAAAAAATAAATAAAAGTAAAAATTTTTAAATTCCTGCGCTAGAATCTCCACAAGCTTCACTCTTACGGAAAAGAAAGGTGTACCAACACAACTTTGATAGCACAGTCCCGTACCTCTTGGAGCCTCCTTTCTAACCTGTACGTTGTGAAAATTATCTAAAAAGTGTCTGTAACTTCACTACAAAGTGCCCTCACTTTTCCTCCCACATTTAGCATATAGGTTAGTTTTCCAATCCTAACACTGTATTTTGGTCAGCTACAAAAATCACTGTTTTGTGTGACTTGTTTTTGCAAAGGATGGCAAAAGGAAGCGTTGCATATAATCTATGAGTATGCAAATGACTACAGCATCTACAGAATGGAGGAAGATTCTAGACACACTATGCCTCTCTACAATGAAGCAAAGTAACCTGTTCGCCAGGCTGATTTATACCTGACTGCAAATGGAGTATGTGTGATGTGAGTGTATCCATAACATTTATATATTACTAGCTAATAAGTGCTATGACCTAGCTATTATTTACAGATTTACATGTATTATCCCTTATTTAATGCATACAAGGATCATGTCATTATTCTGACCAACTTCACAAAGGATGAAATAGAGACCTGGGGAGATGAACTTTTCCTAGAGCAGCCCCAAGTAAAACACGGATCACCCTCTGTTGTCACCACTGCATTATCCTGCTTCTTATAATTACAGCAATAATAGAATGACTCCGTACTATGATAAATACTTAATTTTTATAAAAACCCTGTGAGGTAGAAATTATAACCTCTGCTTTACAGATTAAAGACACTGGTATTTAAAGAATAAAAACTGGGGGCACTTGGGTGGCTCAGTCGGTTAAGCTTCTAACTCTTGATTTCAGCTCAGGTCATGATCTCGTGGTTCATGGGTATGAGCCCCATGTCGGGCTCTATGCTGGTGGCATGGAGCCTGCTTGGGATTCTCTATTTCCCTCTCTCTCTCTGCCCCTCCCTCTTTCTCTCAGAACAAATAAACTTAAATCATTAAAAAAGAGGGGCACCTGGGTGGCTCAGTCAGCTGAGCGTCCTACTTCGGCTCAGGTCATCATCTCACAGTTTGTGGGTTGGAGCCCCGCATCGGGCTCTGTGCTGACTGCTTGCTCGGAGCCTGGAGCCTGCTTCAGATTCTGTGTCTCCTTCTCTCTCTGCCCGCCCCCTCCCCCCCCCACACTCACGCTTTGTCTCACTCTGTCTCTCAAAAATAAATAAATGTAAAAAAAATTAAAAAGAAAAAAAAAAGAAAAAGAATAAAAACTGGGATATGAACCCAAGGCAGTTTAACCCTAAAGTCATTGCTCAGAATCCCTGCACCAAACTGTCCACCAAAAAAGATGGCTACCCCAGAAAGGTTCAACCTTCAATAGCAACATCTGGCCTCAGCATCAAAAGTGACAATATATACTATAAACTGAGTATCTGGCTATGTTGCAAAAACTGAGCTAATCATTTTAAAACTTTACCTTGCTTGGTGCTTATACAAATATTAGGGGACACTATTTCCATTTTAAAGACAAAGCCAGGGAGGCTTGAGGTTAAGCAAACTGTGAGAAGCTTCACAGCTCTGAAGTGACACAGAGTGGCATAAACTCTGTCTGCTTGACTCCCAAAACTTGCTTTTGTTTTCTTTTCAAATTTTTGTTTAATTATTTTTTTAATTTACTTTATTTATTTAAGCAATAGTGGCTTCAGGAGTAGAATTCTGTGATTCATCATTTACATATGCCCTCCTTAATGCCTGGGACCCATCTGGCCCATCCCCCCACTGACCTTCCTCCATCAACCCTCAGTTTGTTCTCTATCTTTAAGAATCTCTCATGATTTGTTTCCCTCTCTTTTTCTCCCCCTGCTCCCCCCAACCAATATGTTCATCTGCTTTGCAAAACTTGTTTTCTTAACCAGTAAGCCACAATGTAATAGTAATGGGAACAGAAAAGTACTATCAGATGCATGAGTTTTCACATATTATCTGTCAAATTGTTAGAGGTTACCTATCATTATTTCCCCCTACAAACAGTAATACCAGAGTTGGCAAAGGTACACCCAACTGGCACACTCATATACTGTCTATTAAGAAACGTGTATTAGAGGAGCCTGGATGGCTCAGTTGGTTAAGCCTCTGATTCTTGATTTCGGCTCAGGTCATGATCTCACAGGTTCATGAGATCGAGCCCCGTGTCAGGCTTCGTGCTGTCAGCATGGAGCCTGCTTGGGATTCTCTCTCTCCACTCTCTTTCTCTCTCTCAAAATAAATAAATAAACTTAAGAGAAAAAGAAGAAACGTGTATTAGAACTCTGGAAAGGAACATGGCAAGGCATGGTAGAAGCTTTAAAAATGTTCCCATCCAATAATTTCACTTCTTACCCATGTTAATTATACTAATGTCCAATACACCTTGAAAATCTAGCTACTGTATTAACCTGGCTTATAGAGTATAATCTTTTGATTGGAGATTACTCTTTCAACACGGAACTATCTACCCATGCTCTACAGGGCAAGTTACAGACCACAGGCAAGCTCACCACCTATTTTGGAAATAAAGTTTTAATAGAAACCAGCGATGCTCACTTCCTTATTATCTATGCCTGCTTTTTGTGCTACCACAGCAGAGTTAAGAGATGGTAACAGACACCGCATGACCCTACAAAGGGGTCTGCATCTTTCCAGAAGAAGTTTATTAAGCTCTAATTTTTAGTTTTATAAAACTCTAACTGGAATACAGACTTTAAATGAAAACCTTCAAACAATCTATCGCTCAGAGTTTTCCAGGTTAATTCCTATCCCTAACAGGTGGGACAGGAGGATCTAAATGAAGCATATTGCTGGCTTGGTTATTTCTGGACCAAAAAAAAAAAAAAAAAATAGTTTTAAGTGGCTCTAAAGAACTACAGCTTTTATCTAAGATTTATTTGACCTTCCTAAGAATACAGACAGAAAAATCTAACTCTTTCTCATCTTTAACCAATATGAAAACATACAAATATTCATCTCCACAACTATAAAATGATAACATGGGTAAGCAAAACCCTCATTCGTCATTAGAAAGAATACTCAGAGAACAAAGTACCACAAACCTTGCGTATTCTTAAAGGACATAATGGCCTGTCTGTAGGGGTTTGGCGTATCTGCAGCGTCGGTCAGGTTGGCCAGCACCAGCAGAAGCAGGAGACTCTGGTTGGCCAGAGGAGAAGAAAGTTCTGGAGTGGCAGCTGCTTTGCTGCCCACGCCGCCCAGTGTGAAGACCGTCCAGAGGCCAGCTTGAAAAAAAAAACACATAGTTAAGAAGTGCTGGGACTAGTGAGATGGAAATGCGTACTTCTGTATGATATTGTACACTTTTTCATATTTCAAACTTTGAAGAAACACTCTTTTCAGTTATTAAAGTAAAACAAGTCTGGTACGTGAAAAGTCTCCTATTGCCCAACGATATAAAATTCTTTAAGACCATCATTCCCCACTCCTATAACCTACTTTTACTTCCCAGAGATAACCACCGCTGAACTTCTTAGATCTTTCGAGATTTTCTTTACATATCAAAACATCTACAAAATTATAAGAAAACTTCAGGTGCAACTTTATAGCAACAGATTTGAAAACCTAAGCAAAATGCTAAAATATCTAGGAAGATACAAAATACCAAAATTGGCCAAAGACAAAAGCCTGAATGAACAAACAATCTTAGAAGAGCAGAAAACGGAGTCCAAGAGCTAGCCCTAAAAACCAAATCCAGTCCAAAGCTCACGAATAAGTCCACCAAGCCCTCCCAGCACAGACAATTCCCGTGTTACATAAGCAGCTCCGAAGTACACAACAAGAGTCATATATACACAACTCATGTGACCAGACCAGAAAAATCTCCCTGCTACAGAAACTGGACGATGACAGCGTTTAAAACAAGAGGGAGAAATGAAAAGAGAGTTTACAGACAGACTCAATCAAACAAAAGCAGATGAAATCTTACACAAAAATTCGTTAAAAGAACAAATGCAGCATGATCATGAAAGTTTTGTCACTGAAACGCAAGAATTGTTCATCATTTTAGAAGTCTGTTAATTTGTAGGCAGGCACACTTCAGAGATACTGCAGGTTTGGTCCGACTAGTATTGTGGTGAAGTGAATCAAATGAAGTTTTTGGTTTCCCACTGCATAGAAGAGTTATGTTTACAGGGGCACCTGGGTGGCTCAGTCAGTTAAGCGTCCGACTTCGGCTCAGGTCATGATCTCACGGTCCGTGAGTTTGAGCCCCGCGTCGGGCTCTGTGCTGACAGCTCAGAGCCTGGAGCCTGTTTCGGATTCTGTGTCTCCCTCTCTCTCTGCCCCTCCCCTGTTCATGCTCTGTCTCCCTCTGTCTCAAAAATAAATAAACGTTAAAAAAAAATTAAAAAAAAAGAGTTATGTTTACACTATACTGTAGTGGATGAAGTGTGCAATACCATTATGTCTAAGAAAACCAACATACATACCTTAATTAAAAAATACTTTATTACTAAAAAATGCTAACTATCTATCATCTGAGCTTTCTGCTAGCTGTAATCACTGATCGCATTATCACCATGACCAATATATTAATGAAAAAGTTTGAAGACTTGTGAGAATTATCAAAATGTGACACAGAGACACAAAGTGAGCAAATGTGGCAGCAAAAATGGTGCGGACAGACTTGCTCAGTGCAAGGTTGCCACAAACCCTAAAACAAACAAACAAACAATAAAAACTGCTGTATCTGCAAAGCACACTAAAACACAGCACAATAAAATGAAGTATGCTTGTTACTCACTGTTTCCTCCTCACGGAGGAAAAGATAATCTCGCCAATTTTTAAAATTAAATTTAAAACCTATTAAGAATTCTTACAAATTTGGGGCACCTGGGTGGCTCAGTCAGTTCCGCATCCAACTTGGGCTCAGGTCATGATCTCACAGTTAGCGAGTTCGAGCCCCACATTGGGCTCTGTGCTGGCAGCTCAGAGCCTGGAGCCTGCTTCAGATTCTCTCTCTCTCTCTCTCTCTCTCTGTCCCCCTCCCCCACTCACGCTCTGTCTCTGTCTCTCAAAAATGAATAAAAGTTAAAAAAAATTTTTTTTTAATTTGAAGAATTCTTATAAGCTAGAAAAGAAAAGTAACCTCTTTGGATTCTAAAGTCCATCTAATCAGAAATCCACAGTGGTGAAACATTAGAAGAACACCCCTATGGATATCACCAACATCACCAATGAACTACAGGTGGTCTGAGCAAAAGTGTTAAGGCAAGGCGGGGGGGGGGGAGGGGCGAAATAAGTCAGTCAGAAAAAGACCTATCGTATGATTTTACTCATATGTGGAATTTGAGAAACTTAACAGATGATCGTGCGGGAAGGGAGGGAAAAATAAGAAAGAAACAGAAAGGGAGGCAAACCATGACAGACTCGTAAACACACACACAAAATTATTTGCAAGCAACCTGACTGTGCACTGTCCAATGGAGTAGCCACCAACCACTGTGGGTACCGGGCACTTGAAATGTGGTTCGTCCCAAACGCATCATGCTGTAAGTATAAAATACTCAATTCTGAAGACTTAATACAAAAGTAAAAAATTTTTTGCCAATTTTTAAATATCGATTACATGTTGAAATTATAATATTTTGGACATATTATATTAAAGTGTATTGTTAAGATAAGCTTCACCTGTTTGTTTTTACTTTTTCAATATGACTACCAGAAATTTTTAAATCACATATGTGGTTTGCATCTATGGCTCACGTTGGTATCAGACACAGCTGCTCTAGAACATCAAGAGAATCAACTGACACACTATCAGAACGAACAGATTTTGGTACAGTCTAGAACTAAAAGAGTGACATATAAAAAATCAAAAACCTGCCTATACGTGAGCAACAAACAATTACAAAGTCCATTCACCACAGCAACAAACAATCTTCAAGAATCAATAAAATCTTCAAACATCAACACAAAAGAGGGGCACCTGGGTGGCTCAGTTGATGAAGTGTCCAACTCTAACTCCAGTCATGATCTCCCGGTTCAAAAGTTAGAGTCCCACATCAGTCTCTGTACTGATGGCTCAGAGCCTGGAGCCTGCTTCAGATTCTGTGTCTCCCTCTCTCTCTCTCTGCCCCTCCCCTGCTCGTGCTCTCTCAAAAATAGATAAACATTTAAAAATTTTTTTAAAAAGAATCAACAGAAATGTGTAATACCTTCGGGCAGATAACCACAGACCTTGAGACTGAAGGCCGTAGAAGATCTAAATTAATACAGAGGTACAGTAGATTTCTAGATTAAAAGGCAATACTGCAAAACTACCCGTAAATTAATCTAAACTTCAGGATAATCACTATCAAAATACCAAGAGGAATCTGTGTAATATTTTGTAATACAGTGCAAAAGAAATATTGCTGAGGAGGAATGTTCCTGGTTAAACAGCAAAATTTTTATAAAGCTAAGGTCATTTAAAAGTGTGATACTGGCAGTAGACAAATTAGCTGGATGGACCAGAAATGAGTTCAAGTTCAGCAACAGAACCACATATATTTGAGAATTAACCTTATGATACAGGTAGTATTCCAAATGAGTAAAGACAAAATTCTAGAAATGTCTTTGGGACAACAGAATTTAATCATTTTCCCAGTATTTAATTATAAAAGTACCTGTCTGAACCTTGAGTTCAGAAAGCCTTTCTGTTATGCAAGAAACAAAATTCAAAAAGATACAAAGAACAGCAGCGCCTGGGTGGCTCAGTAGGTTAAGCATCCAACTCTTGATTTCGGCTCAGGTCATGATCTTGCAGTATGTGAGGTAGAGCCCCGTGTGTCAGGCTCTGCACTTACAAACATGCTGATTCGAAGGGGCACGTGCACCCCAATATTTATAGCAGCGCTATTAACAATAGCCAAATCACAGAACGAGCCTAAATGTCCATCAACTGATGAATGGATTAAGAAGATGTAGTATATGTGTGTGTGTACATGTACACACACACACACACAATGGAATACTACTTGGTGATGAAAAAGAATGAAATCTCGCTATTTGCAACAACATGGATGGAACTGGAGGGTATTATATTAAGCGAAATAAGCCAGTCAGAAAAAGACCTATCATATGATTTTACTCATATGTGGCATTTGAGAAACTTAACAGATGATCGGTGGGGGAAGGGAAGGAAAATTAAGATAAAAACAGAAAGGGAGGCAAACCATAAGAGACTCTTAAACACAAAGAACTGAGGGTTGATGAGGGTGGGGAGTGGGGTAAACGGGTGATGGGCATTGAGGAGGGCACTTGTTGGGATGAGCACTGGGTGTTACATGTAAGTGATGAATCACTGGGTTTTACTCCTGAAGCCAAAATTACACTGCATGTTAAATAACTTGAGAAATAAATAAATAAATGTGCTGATGGCTCAGAGCCTGGAGCCTGCTTCAGATTTT
Organism: Leopardus geoffroyi; assembly: GCF_018350155.1. NCBI lineage: Eukaryota > Metazoa > Chordata > Mammalia > Carnivora > Felidae > Leopardus > Leopardus geoffroyi. The sequence continues at coordinate 68,933,989 of NC_059339.1, forward strand.
GTGTCTCCTTCTTGCTCTGTTCCTCCCCTGCTCGTGTTCTCTCTCTCTCAAAAATAAAGATTAAAAAAAAAATTTTTTTTAAAGCAAACAAAACAGACCACAAGAGACCTCACAGGCATACGATTATGTAGAATATAGAAAAACCTTATCAATACATCATTAAGTGGAAATGCAAATCACAAAACAGTATATATATACACAACATGCCCCACTTGTGTTTAAAAAATTATAAATGTACATCTTTCTGCATGTAAAAGCACCTACAGGTGCCTGGCAGGGTGCCCTTTTGACAGAAGTTATCTCTGATCATAGAGGAGAGTAGGAGTGAAGGTGGCCTGAAGGAGTTCCTTATTTCGTTCAGTTTATTCCCGACTCTTGTATGACATGGACATATCAATATTCAAGCATAACTTTCAATTAAAAACATCATGAAAGAAGTGAAGGAAGGGAGAAAATTCCTGGTCACCAACCCCACAAGATATGAGGCAATATGCACCTGGGCTAGGGGATACAGCCTGATGATCTTTATTTTTAAAAAGCACCTCCTGACAGTTTTGGAGGGATAAACACCAACACGTTAACACTGATCAGATCTAGGATGGTGGCAATGGTCGTGATATTTTAGTCTTTGTACTCATCTAGGTTTTTATTTTGATTACCTGTTATAACGAGCAGATGTCATTTTTCACGAACACCTCTGTTAAAGAAATTAAATGCTTTGGTAAAGAAATTTTAAATGGATGGCAAATAAACAAAACTGGGAAATGTCATTTTCCCAGAACTAACACAGGTAGATACTTTTCACTTCCTTTTTATAAACCATCAACAGTTCAGTGTGACTATCTGTTCATTTCTAATATTTTACATTTTTGAGTAAACACACAATATAAAACTACCACATGGATCCCTATCAGTATATCACTTCTTACATAACTGTGGTCCTGCAAATCTCAAACGTTTTCTATGATTCACTGGCATGACTTTTCTATTCCAGTGGGGGTATTCCTGCCCACGTTTTGGAGGTCCCCAAAGGAACATGCAGGGACGCTCAGCATGCACAGAATGCCCAGTACGAATCCCCAGTGTAGGCACAAGCAAACTTGAGGCCCAGGAAGAGAAATTACCCAAAGGATGTTTTTTTTAACGTAGGAAAGATCTTAAGATGATTGACAAAGACCGTAAAATTTCTGTTTAGCACTGTGCTCCCTGCTTTGCATTAGGAAAACTTAGATATTTGAATAAAAATTATCAACTAATAATTCATCATTACACATCACAAACTTAAACTGATTCAAAGCAATGTTCATGTGAATAGTTGCGGAATGTGGAACATTTCATAAGAGATTCAGAATCGTTTAAGAAAGCGCAACCAGCAGCCAAATATTATTTGCTTTGGGACTGATTTGTTGTTTATCTTAACATTATAAAAAGCTTCCAGTCACTTCCTTCCACTCAGAGTATGCCCCGGGACCGTGTACCCCTGCCTCCACCGCTGTGTGTTCCAGGATCGCAAGCAAAGAAAAACACAATCAGGAAGTTCAATCTGCAAGAAAAATAATCACCGAGTGCTCTCCCAGGTAAAAGATAAGTGGGGTTTTTTGTTTTGTTTTTCTGTTTGTTTGTTTTGCAGATTCTCTTCACAACTGCGCATCTTTGTGACTAGAAGAAGTAAGAGCTGACCGCCCCTGGAACAAATTTCACAAACGTCTCACGGCATAACTCTACTCTCATTTTTTTGCCCCTTTCGGGTTTTCCCAAAGGGGGCTGAGAAGCTGCGTGCAACGTCAGACACACTAACTTTTTATTAAGAAGCTAGTGCAGCCCTGCCTGCCCTCACCACACACATCCCTCCTCCCTGCCCTGGCAAATATCACTGCAGGGCGGCCTTTCCTTATAGGGAGAAGGGAGGCTGCCTGCCACTGCCTACATTGTAGTTTAAACTGGCCCATGATGTTGGACCAGAATTCTTCCAAAAGTTCATTTCTTTTTGCTGATCCAAGTCTCTGATCTGTGACCCAAGAATCTTAGTGGAACTGCATTTTCCTGTTGGCAAACAAAATCTCTCTCCACCAGAAAAATAAGGGAAAGTTACAGTATGTTTCCTTCTGTTCTAAAAAAGCAAATTAAGGATGGTCTCCCAAGTTTTTTAATTGTATCCCTCACTCAGGTCTTCCAAATAAACTCTTAAAATAAGATGTATCTAACTAAAACTAGTAAGCACGGAAATAAACTAAAAGAACAAATCTGGTGTTGATGATTCAATCTTTTAAAAGTATGGACTCAAGATTATTTATCCGTTAACAATAAAAATGTGAGGGAGGGGACAGGTCTCATTACCGATATAACTGGTATGACAAAATTGTTGACTTTTTTTTTTTTTTTAATTTTTTTTTTCAACGTTTATTTATTTTTGGGACAGAGAGAGACAGAGCATGAACGGGGGAGGGGCAGAGAGAGAGGGAGACACAGAATCGGAAACAGGCTTCAGGCTCTGAGCCATCAGCCCAGAGCCCGACGCGGGGCTCGAACTCACGGACCGCGAGATCGTGACCTGGCTGAAGTCGGACGCTCAACCGACTGAGCCACCCGGGCGCCCCAATTGTTGACTTTTTAAAACTGAACTGAGTGTAAAAAATTAGATGTAGGCCTCAGGTGTTATCGATGCTAAGAGAGCATCACTGCGTCCTGCTCGGTGTGAACCATTCTCTCCTACCGGGCACACAAACTAAAGTGGTTTCCCATAAGCCCTTCCACACTGAGCCCTTGGTTTTGCTAAAGTGTTACACAGAGAGGCAAAAGTTGAAAATGCGTTAAAATTCTGGCAAAGGGAGCAAAATGACTAGAATGGAAGAGATGTTACTATTCACAAAACACCTGTTCACTTGCGATCATTACTTGATCAGGAAGCCATGTTTTAAGCATTTTATATTAAAAAAAAAAAAAAAACCCACTGGTTTCTTTCTTAAACACAGGCATTTGGTGTGCTTTAAAAAAATGGCTGAGTAGGGGTGCCTGGGTGGCTCAGTCGGTTGAGCATCCAGCTCTCGATTTTGGTTCAGGTCATGATCTCACAGTTTGTGGGATTGAGCCCCTCTGCGCTCCATGCTGACACAGTGGAGCCTGCTTGGAATTCTCTCTCCTTCTCTCTCTGTTCTTCCCCTGCTCGTGCTCTGTCTCTCTCTCAAAAATAAACAAACATGAAAAAAAAATTTTTTTAACTGGCTGAATATGTTGGGTCATTATCACATAATTTCTTTAATTTAAAATAATGGTAAACAGGCTCCAGACTAGCACTTTCGGCAGAAGGTCTGACTTTCATGAACGGATTATGGATATAAAGTGGTGGACGTCTGCCTCACAGAACTATAGTGGAGGGCCAGTTGCTGGGGGTCCAACTACAAAGTCTCGACCTTGATGGAAATGCTCAATATCTTAATGACGGTGGTTTGTGCATAACTGCACATAATTGCTAAAATGAAACTAGACACAAAAAAAGCAACTTTTACTGTATATAAATTATATCTCAATAAACTTGACTCCACCTTACCCTCTCCAAAAACATGTTGGCATGGATGTGGAGCAAGGAGAACTCTCATTTACTCTAGTGAGACTGTAAACTGGTGCAAATAATTTGGAAAACAGTTTACTTGTAACCAAAGAAGTGAATGAGGCACAACTAGAACCCAGCGATTCCACTAATTATTTTATTAGTGGACCAACAAAATGTTTACATGTGTGCACAGACAGGTACGCGAATGTACGCAGCATTGTCTTAATAGCCAAAAGTTGGAAATATCAAATACACATTACAGTAGAATGGGTAAATGTGAGATAGTCTTAAAATGGAATACGACACAATAAAAACGAACAAACTATGCATCGTGCAAAACCACAGATCAATTTTACAAATAAGCAAAAGAAGGAAGACACAAAAGAATACATAGCGTATGATCCCATTTATATAAATTTCAAAGCCAGACGAAACTACAGCACTAGATGTTGGGATAGTGGTTTCCTTTGCAGTTGGGAGGGGAGAGAGGTCAGGTGAGTATGTGAGAGGAGTTTTGCGGTGCTAGAATTACTTGATCTGACTGACCAGCAGTTACATACATGTCCATTCACTCTATCATAATGAATTGAACTACACTTCATCTGTGTATTTTTCTGTATGTTACCACTAAGAAAAAAAATGTTAACTACTACCAAAAAAAAACAAAAAACAAAAAACAAAGTATGCATCCTTTTTTGTAAGATGATGATGGTAAGTATATCTCACAGTGCTCAAAGCGGTTGTCTTTGTTTACTGGAACTAAAAGTGATTTGTTTTCCTCATTAGAATGCTTTGATTTCTAAACTGAGCATGTAGTGAAAGAAATCCTAAAATCCGCAAAAAGGTCATGGGGTATCCTTAGAACAATATTTCTTAAAAGAAATATATGAAAATATTGGATTAATGAGGAAAAAATCATACTTGATGTTCTATCTTTATTAAAGGGCATAGTCGTCAAGTGTCTCTTTATCTCTCTAACCAAATTTATGTTAAGAAAACATGATCCCTAGCAATAATTTTTTCATTTTAAAATGAACATAAAAGAGCAACATACACAATCTTGAACTACATCCAGTCATACTATAATACTAGGTGATGGGGGGAGGGGGGGGTCACTAATAGTTTCGCTTTTTTACATGTGTTTACATTTATTTATTATTTTTTTTAATTTTTTTTTTTCAACGTTTATTTATTTTTGGGACAGAGAGAGACAGAGCATGAACGGGGGAGGGGCAGAGAGAGAGGGAGACACAGAATCGGAAACAGGCTACAGGCTCTGAGCCATCAGCCCAGAGCCCGACGCGGGGCTCGAACTCACGGACCGCGAGATCGTGACCTGGCTGAAGTAGGATGCTTAACCGACTGCGCCACCCAGGCGCCCCTACATGTGTTTACATTTAAAGCCCTCTTAGAATATCTGGTGACTGCTAGTTCCTAAAACAATTTTGAGTCAAATTCAGTTTTCCTAAGACAAAACAACATGATATTACTACCCCATTCTGTACTTTGACCATCACAAAAAGAAAGAGAGAGAGAGACAGAGAGAGAGAGAGAGACAGAGAGAGAGAATCCCAAGCAGGCTCTATGCTGTCAGCGCAAAGCCCAATGCAGGGCTCGATCCCATCAGCCACGAGATCATGACCTGAGCCGAAATCAAGAGTCAGACACTTAACTGACTGAGCCACCCAAGCGCCTGAAATTTACTTTTTATGTAAAAATATTCACATGAAATTCTTTACCTTCTCCAAATAAAAATCAAGGTTAAAGTCTGAATTATGCATGAGATTTTGTCAGAAACTACCTAGATTAACTGTAGGATCAATCCTCAAAAAACACAGGAAATAAACAGTATCAGTAACCAAAGAGAATCCATTTGGAATCTACCAATAAGTTTCTACCCAGTAAAATCTTAGACTGATTACCCACATTAGCATTCAACTTCCACTTGTGGAGGAGTAAATATAAATCAAATAAGTGCAGAGGTAATAAACAATATAGATTTATTCCTACCTTCGGTAGCCACCATTTTTTCCATGTAGGTCTCCAAGTGTTACTTTTCTGGGAATTATAAACTGAGAATCTGTTACTACTCCCTGGTTGAAAATGACATTGATGGAAAGATGGAAGGAGTTTCTTCTCAAAACTCTGATCATTTCAATTTTAAAATGAATTTTTAGGGGCGCCTGGGTGGCTCAGGTCATGATCTCACGGTTCAGGAGTTTGAGCCCTGCGTCAGGCTCTGTGCTGACAGCTCAGAGCCTGGAGCCTGCTTCACATTCTGTGTCTCCCCCTCTCTCTGCCCATCTCCCACTCCCACTCTCTCTCTCTCCCTCTTTCTCATATAAAAACATTTAAAAAATGTAAAAACTAAAATGAATTTTTAAACGCCTTAAAGACATCTACCATCAAAGAATAGGATGGGAACTTGGAAGGCACTAGGAAACTAGAATCTTTAAAATGAGGACATCCATCCATAAATATTTGAAATATTAAATTCATTTAATTAACGAATCCAATAGGTTCCCAAGATGTAAATGCTCAGCAAGGGGCATCTGGGTGGCTCAGTCGGTTAAGCATTCAACTTCGGCTCAGGTCATGATCTTGCAGTTCATGGGTTTGAGCCCCATGTCGGGCTCTGTGCTGACAGCTTGGAGCCTGGAGCCTGCTTCGGATTCTGTGTCTCCCTCTCTCTCTGCCCCTCCCCCATTCGCGCTCTCTCTCTGACTTTCAAAAATGAATAAATGTTAAAAAAAACAAATTAAAAAGTGAAATGGCTATAAATATCTATGGTTCCTTGAGATATTATATAATGACACCGTGAAACCATCGTGATTAGCAAGACATTGAAACACTCATCAGCATGATTATTAATAATAATTCCTGTATTGTCAAAAAGATTTTCTTATTAATAAACACAATTTTAAATATGTTAAAAAATTTTTTAATTGTATTCTTTGGAAGATGTCGATTTATAGATGTCTTATAATGTACATGACACATTAGTTTAACAATGCACTATATAATTTATGAATCAATTCACTTAAATTAGGGGGCTGCTACAAAAGGTTATATCAATGGGGTGGATGATCAATAATGTTTGAAGACTACCACACTCCAGAAAGTGTTGAAGGCGGGGGATAACAGAAGACAAGGAATCTAAAGAGGAAGAAAAAAGCAGTTTCTGCCATTTAATGACGATCTCTACTAATTACCACATTGAAACCAAACCAAGCATTATTATCATTCACCCAATTTTATAGGCAGATTAAACTCCGAGAGCCTCAGTTCCTTAGCACCCAAGTTGCTCTCGGTCTAAAGCAAATACTCTCACCCACTGCCCTCACTGCCTCTCTGGCTCCCAAACAATGAAGGCGGCCCCTGGTCTTAGCCGTGAATTACAAATTGAAATCCTACCATAGATCAGGTCTCCGGTACCTGGGATATAACAGGCCTAAATTCGATCGATTTGCTACCAGGAACAGCATTCTGGGCTTCACAAATGAGTCTGTACCCCAATTATCTCGCCCCACTTCTCTCTCTTTTCAACCTCATCCAGAGAACCCTATATATTTTCATTTTTTGTTTTTGCATGGATTGGGTTTTTTTTTTTTTGTTCTTCAACGTTCTGCTTCCGTTCATCTTGGTAACGCATGTGTATTTTCTTGATTTCCCCCTAAGGAACCATCATCTCTCCTAGGCATTTTGCCCCTTTCTTATGGTGAATAAACATTTACCAAATTGTCCTTTTTTTTTTTTTTTAACATTTATTTTTGAGAGAAAGAGAGAGAGGGAGAGAGCACAAGCAGGGGTGGGGCAGAGAGAGAGGCAGACACAGAATCCGAAGCAGGCTCCAGGCTCCGAGCTGTCAGCCCAGAGCCTGACGTGGGGCTCGAACTCGAGAACAGCGAGATCATGACCTGAGTCGAAGTCGGACGCTCAACTGACCGAGCCACCCAGGCGCCCCTTTCCAAATTCTCTCTCTAGCAAGTGTGCCCAGCTCCTTCAATGAATAAATTGATGACACTACATTCAGGGTGCCCGCAACCCTGAGAGAGGAGACGGGCAGGAATGTCATTCTAACACCGCGTAGTGAGAGTATTACACGGTCGCTTGGGAAGAAAGCGCTCACTCTGCCAGCGCGTTCCCAGGAGAGCCTCCCAAAGCTGCTTCCTGTGACCTGGGGCGTGCAGGTGAGTGACAGATCTGCATGCAGGTGGAGAGCGGGAAGGCATCTTCAGTGCACGGAACGCTATCACACAAAGCTGGTCAAGCACGGCCCTTCTGTGTTCCTAGAGCTTCAGTCGGCAATGAGGAGTGAGATAAAGCTGGAAAGAGAGGACAGGCTACGAGGGCAGGGGCCGCAGGACAGCGCTTCTCCAGGAATGCTCGACCCACTGCCCGATTCTGAAGGGCCCCAGGCAGGCCAAGAGTTCAAGTCTTTTCTGATGTTCACACAAAAGAATGACAATTATCCCATATTCATTTTCAGGTGCACCTACGGTTAATACTGACCCATTACGAATGTACTAAATCAGTTATGGGATCCCGTAACTGGCTTTCATAAACTAGAAAAAAGGATCACCAGAGCTTACAGGAAGTCCTAAGTCTTCTTTCCAGTAGCTGCTATGCAATGCCTGTTTGTGCTACCAAGCTCCTTATGCCCGGACAAGCGATGTGCACCCAGGCACGCACGACAGGCGTTTGGCATTCCTGCGCTCCCCGTTCTGTTTTGAATTGGTCATGGTCTTAAGTGATGCACTTTAACCTTTCTGAGTTATAAATTTGTTACACTGGCTTCCAAATGACCAGTTAAGATGGTTGTGGGCTCTCTGGTTAACCCTCTAGAACACAGTGACGCACAACTGGGAAGACCACCCTGCCACCAAGGCACGCTTCCCCGCGCCGGGCCACAGCCACCCAGTGGGACGCAATGGAGGCTCACGGAGCTCTGAGTCCCTCAGATAAGACACCTCCTTCCGGGGCCGTGAGGCCAAAGCCTCACCAGGACAAACCGTCAAAAGCCACAACTGGAACTGATCACCCACCTTCCCCTAAAAGCTCGTCAGGACGAACTGCATTATGCCCTGCGTCCCTGTTTACCCAGAGCAGCAAAAAGGACTGAAGCTCTATCACACCTGGGCTCCTCGCCATACGGTTCGGCACGTCACTTAAATAGCTCTCGCCATCCGGATCCTTCTACTAGCCCTCTGGAACCCAGGTCTTTTGGCGGGGGAGGGGGGGAAAACCCTCTACGCTTTCAAGTTCAATCTCTCTGGATGCCTCAGACATCACAGAAACCTGGGTGTCCCCTGAGGACAGTTCTTTCTCAGCAGACGTTTCAAGCGATGACTCACTTTTTCTCTCTCCACAGCCCGTGTACCACAGACTCATTACCGCTTCCCAACTACCTCTCTCCACACATTCCCGCGACCTTCAGACATCCCATCAGTCCTTCTTGCTATAGTCGTCTACAGACATCATTGTCACTTCTGCTCATCTTCCAGTAATGTGAGCACTGACCCCGTCTCTCTCTCAACACTACTCCAGTCCTCATTTTAAAAATTTCAACCTACTCTCAGTCAAGCCACCCAACAGTGAGCCTCAGAGGCCCTGATCTGCTGATTCACTTCCTCTATCCTACCTCAATGAGCCACTCCCATGGCCGCACCCCGCCTACATGTTCGAACTGCACCACCACTACAGTCCTGAATTCCTGCATTCCACGCTCTGGTTACTAACTCCCAGCTTTCCAGGTCACCTCCTCCATGGAATACCAGACTCAAACCATTTTGGACCTGATCGGGTCTCCATCACTTTTTCAACGTCCGTCACCACCCCCATGCCCTTGCTTCCCTCCTCACCCAGCTAGGTACTTTATTGTACCTATGTTATAACTCACACATTAGAAAACTTCCGTGAAAGAATCTCACAGAAGATTAAGTACAGCAGGAAAATTAGTGAACTAAAACGTAAATCGGAAATTAGCCGAATGCCAAGAAGTAGAATTCTCAGAGAGAGAGAGATTGGAAGAACAGAACAAGAAGGTCCAATATACGAGTGACAGGAATTTCCGAAGAGAACCGCAGAGACATAACGCAACACGATAAAACTGCCGATCACACAAGCTACCAGAAAGGAGAGGTTTAAGGATCTCCATAACCACCCCTAGGTCAGATAACTAACAAGGTTAAATCCAGGTTTCAGGCTTTTTGCAATGTATCATATCACTAAAAGAGGAGAGAGAGAGAAACAGCCAGTGTGCTAAGAGATCCCATGAGGCTCAAATCACACATATGCTACTTCTCCAACTGGGATGCGTGAACTCCTAGAGATGTTCCATGACGTGCTAGGAATAAGCACATCAGAAAGGTCAACAAATAAGGTCAGAAAACAGACATGCTACTTTTTCCTGAACTATTAATTTTACACAAAAGATTCCAAGGAAGTTAATTAAGTCCATGAACTGGCAAATAATTCCATCTTAACAGAAATGAAACAAGCACGGATATGCTCACGGAAGGAGTACTTAAACGTGCATTAATTGAGAAGATAAAATATAAAACCTGGGCGTGGGCCAAGCGGCTTCTGACAAACTCCTCCATCCTTAAGGTTATGTACTCACTTGCCTCAGCTATTGTAACTAGGCTAAAAAAAGCACTATTAATAGCTCTGGTTGCTATCTCATCAATGCGTGAATTACTACGATTGGCAGAATTCAAGATCTGCTTAACAACAACAAAAGATTCTTTCTGTAACTGTTTTTGTTCTTTCTTTTGTTCTGCACTTACACGCTGCAGTTTGTGTAGAATATAGCAAAAGTGCTGGGAGACTGAGGACAAAAAGTGGTACGCAGAGAGGGAGAGATACAGGGCTCTGCCTCATCCCACGGTTTTCTGGTCACTGTGAAGTTCTGATGAGAAACCCTACAAACCACCCATCCTAGAAGCCTAATTTATTATACTACTGCCTTGTCTGCATCCACTATATATCACCACCCAGGGGTAAGTCAGGATCGGGTAAATTACAAGTAACAGACCCGTGTAATAATGGCTTCAATAAAAGTCCCAAAGTAGTTGCATTTTGCTCTGTGATGTTCTCTTGTGGCTCTACTACGTATAGTCTGCATTCCTAAGTGTCACGCATGGTCCGATATGGCTACACCAGCCCCAGCCATCACATTTTCATTCAAGTCAGCAGGACAGAGGTAAGTACACGCATTCCCTTTAAGAACTCTACCTGTTGGGGCGCCTGGGTAGCTCGGTCGCTTAAGTGTCCCACCCTTGACTTGGGCTCACAGGCTCACGGTTCTTGAGTTCGAGCCCCACATCGGGCTCCATGCTGATGGTACCGAGCCTGCTAGGGATTCTCTCTCTCCTCTCTGCCTCTCCCTCTCTCAAAATAAATAAATAAACTTTAAAAAAAAAAAAAAAAAAAAAAGAACTCTACCTGCAAGTTTGCCCATATCACTTCTGCTTACATTCCCTTGGCCAGAATGCAGACTATATATGGTTGCAAAAGGTTCTGAGAAATGTGATCTATTCTCGGCATCCGTGTAGTCCGCTGATATGGGGGAAGAGACAAACCAGCAGTTAGTGTCGTACCATATTCGAATAAATCCTTTGCAATGCCCCCTAAACATGCCCCTTCCATCTGAGATGATGGAACAGCTAGTGTGCTGAACATACCCTGCCTTTCTGAGCCCTTTCTGTAACTCAGCTCAGGGGAAACAAGTGTGTCCAGATAACCAGTGAGCTTTATGAACAACTTGAGAACTGGCAGGAACACTGGTACACTTAACCAAGACATCCTTTTCGTTGTTGTTGTTAATATAAAGGAAGCCTCAAAGCACATGCTATTAATCATACCACAAAAGAAAGGGGTTAATAACTTCAGCTACTACACAGCAAGAATTTGCCTGCTTCCTGATTTGACCAAGTCAGCTATGAAATTAACGAAAGTAACAGCTTGGATTTAAGCCACACCTTTCCTCACTGGAAATCAAACTTTGCAAGTATATAGTAATGCCATTTTATTTTCATAATGTACCCTAACGACAAAATAAAACCTGGTATTTATTGGCACATCTTAAATCTCTCCTGCTTTAACATTTAATTTGCTATATGCAAATATATACATACACAAGTATAAGAACTGAAAGATAATGAGAACAAATGGCAACAGCTGATTTGTTACACCGTGGTAGAATTATAGCTTATCTGTTTAAATATTCATTACTTCTAACGCTCTTTGTGCTGTAATGTTTTAAACATTTTTATAAACACACACAGGAATATATATATTACACACATACAGCATACAGTATGGACAACAATAGATGGTATCACGAAAACATCACTGGTTTTGAAGCTACACGTAATCTTAAAGTCCAGTCTTCCCACCTACCAGCTGTGTGACTTCATGAAAATTACATAACGTCTGTAAATAAGGATCACACTAGTACCATTTAATGTCTGTTGCTCTCATTTCCACCCTGCTCTCACCTATGATCAGTAGTGTAGGGGGCCAAAACCCGCAAACTCTTATTTTCCAAACTCCTTTGCCTGCTGGCTTCAGATTAGAGCAGACAATGAGACTGGAAGTGGAGAAGAATAGAGAAGGCATGGGGCGCCTGGGTGGCTCAGTCGGTTAAGCGGCCGACTTCGGCTCAGGTCATGATCTCACAGTCCGTGAGTTCGAGCCCCGCGTCGGGCTCTGTGCTGACAGCTCGGAGCCTGGAGCCTGTTTCAGATTCTGTGTCTCCCTCTCTCTGACCCTCCCCTGTTCATGCTCTGTCTCTCCCTGTCTCAAAAATAAATAAAACGTTAAAAAAATTAAAAAAAAAAAAAAAAAAAGAATAGAGAAGGCATTTTTCTTTCTGCTTCCGGTCGGCTCTCTAGCAGATGCAACCATGGTTCCACAGGCTTCCTGCTCAGGTAGGAAGGCTCCAAGGGTAGTGGAGCAAACTGGGGCCGTCTCAAAATCAAACGGATCTCAAAACATAAACAATAGATAGACCCACAAACTGTTATTTACTCAAACAGCACCATCTCTTAAGCGGTATAAATATGTAAATGGGCAGAATTGTTTTTACTTTTAGAAATATTCCTGGAAAGCTTTATACTTTAGAATAACTACTATTGAAAAGACCTCCTCTCTTAAAGTTGGTATCTGTCAGTCTCTCTATACTTTCTAAGATAAACAAGCCGGAGGGTAAGAATTGACTAATATTACCAAGGCACAGAAATATTATTAGGAAGAGTTTTAAAAAGACGAATTTAAAATGTTCCAACCCTTACCCTCAATCCATAGCATCAGGAGCCACTGGAAGCATAATATGTCAGACTATGAAAATATGTGACTCAGCAGCTTATGAAATTTTTAATTGCAAAATGATCTCAACTTGGCTTGCTTTTGTACCAAATGGCCTGGAAAACAGTACTGATAGCTAGCCAGGCTTCCAATTTGACAAAGTTATGGCCAGGGACGCTAAGGAGGTTGCTGCTGGATCTGCTTATCATCCTTTTCAATCATCTAGAAAAGGGGAGGCAATAGCCTTAATTTTGTCAGCAGAAAGGCTGAGGGAACGCGAAACACGAAAGACAAAAACAAACGGTGTTTGGAAAAGTGGAGAAAGTGACACAGATGGGAGGGGGGAAAAATGAGGACGATAAAGGGTAAATGGCATTTGCTTTCAGCACTTATCATGTTCTAAACACTTACTCACTACTTGTCATGTATATGTTATTTAAATGTAACAGAAGCCCACAGGGTAAATGATGTTCTAGCTTCTATTTTTAAACTGAGGGAATTAGGGTTCGATGAAGTTTAAGTAACTTAACCAAAGTGACACAACTAGCAGAAGGCAGGGCCCAGTTTCTAGCTCAGATCTGATGCCAAAAGCTTCCAACTCACCATCCCGCTGGGGAAGATTTCTAGCTGCTTCTCTCCCTCCCTTTCTTTCGCCTGGCCTCTGTCAAGTATGGGACCTCTATGGCCTTGTGGAAGTGAATCTGGAGACTCCCAAGCACCAATGAATTATACCTCCCCTTCTCTCTCCACTATTCATCCAACTGGATTCAATAAGCCTTTGAGGACCAGGGTCTGGCTCACAAAAGCAGAAAAACGAAAGATACTTATCATAATTCTGCAAGGAATCATCATTCCATTTTTATAGACAAGGAAAGGCTTAGAGAGATACAAAACTTTCACAGGTTATAGAGATAATTAGATGACTTACGGTAAAGGGTTTAAACCCAGGTCTGGTCTACTTCCACATTCTTCAGAATCTTACCTAACAATTCTAAAAGGCTCAGGAGCAAAGATACAGCTTGTTAATGCACAAGCTGAAATTTACAACACTAACTCATCCTCACAGTGATCCTGTTCTTTTTACAACATTAAAAAAAAATTTTTTTTAATGTTTGTTTATTTTTGAAAGAGAGAGTGTGAGTGAGGGAGGGGCAGAGAGAGAGAGAGAGGGAGACACAGAAGCTGAAGCAGGCTCCAGGCTCCGAGCTGTCAGCACAGAGCCCCCGACACGGGGCTCGAACTAACAAACTGTGAGATCATGACCTGAGCCAAAGTTGGACGCTTAACCGACTGAGCCACCCAGGCATCCCCCAACATTTTATTATGAAATCTGTCAAACATACAGGAAAATTGAAAGAATTATATAGTGAATACCCATATACCCACCACCTCCATGTTACATGAACATTTTGCTACATTTGTGATAACATCCCTACCCATCTATGCATCCCTACCTTCACCCATCAGTGTAGCTTATTTTGTTAATGTATTTCAAAGCAAAGCTCCAGATACATTTTAAATGGGAGTCTTGAATAACTCAAAACACTAAATTTTGGAATATTATTTACTCATGTAAAAGGTGGTCCCAAACTATACCAACTATCCTTTAAGAACGTTTTTACTACCATTCACAAATTCTGTCAGCAAGTCGCCTTTGAATTTACTCCAATAGCCATGTTGAAATCAACATAAGTTAAAACAGCTGCTTCATAAAAGTTACACTCACTTGACTGTGATAGAATTTAACAGTTTTAAAGCAAATCCATTTTAATTGCTTCATATTTCAAATAAGATTTGCCTTCCCCAAAAATGGAAATTCCCTAGCTTTAATATTCTTATTTTTTTTAGCTCTTTAATATTTTAAAATTTCACAGTACTATAAATTCTGTCACAGAAGTCTTAGAAGCAGATCAAATCACTTCTAGCAAGCCTTGGAAACTTACTCCTAGGATCTCATTTGAAACTGACTGCTTTGGTACGGGAGCGGCTGCCACCGAGTCCGGACCCAACACCACATGCTGCCGACGCCCGCCTGCCCGAGGTGCACTCCCGATTCCTTCTGCTTCTAAGTCCAATATGGCAACTCTCAAGGATCAACTGATTCAGAATCTTCTTAAGGAAGACCATACCCCCCAGAATAAAATTACAGTTGCTGGGGTTGGTGCTGTTGGCATGGCTTGTGCCGTCAGTATCTTAATGAAGGACTTGGCAGGTGAACTGGCTCTTGTTGACGTCATGGAAGACAAACTGAAGGGAGAGATGATGGATCTCCAGCACGGCAGCCTATTCCTCAGAACACCAAAAACTCTCTGGCAAAGACTATAATGTGACTGCAAACTCCAAGCTGGTTATTATCACAGCCGGGGCACGTCAGCAGGAGGGAGAGAGCCGTCTTAATTTGGTCCAGCGCAATGTGACCAGCTTTAAGTTCATCATTCCTAATACTGTAAAATACAGCCCAAACTGCAAGTTGCTTGTTGTTTCCAATCCAGTGGATGTCTTGACCTATGCGGCTTGGAAGATAAGCGGCTTTCCCAAAAACCGTGTTATTGGAAGTGGTTGCAATCTGGATTCACCGGTCCCGTTACCTAATGGGGGAAGGGCTGGGAGTTCACCCGGTAAGCTGCCATGGGTGGGTCCTTGGAGAGCATGGAGACTCCAGTGTGCCTGTATGGAGTGGAGTAAATGTTGCTGGTGTCTCCCTGAAGAATCTGCACCCTGACTCAGGCACTGATGCAGATAAGGAACAGTGGAAAGAGGTTCACAAACAGGTGGCTGACAGTGCCTATGAGGTGATCAAACTGAAAGGCTACACTTCCTGGGCCACTGGACTGTCTGGGGCAGATTTGGCAGAAAGTATAATGAAGAATCTTAGGCGGGTGCATCCGATTTCCACCATGATTAAGGGTCTCTATGGAACAAAAGATGATGTCTTCCTTAGTGTTCCTTGCATCTTGGGACAGAATGGAATCTCAGACGCTGTGAAGGTGACCCTGACTCCTGAGGAAGTGGCCCGTTTGAAGAAGAGTGCAGATACACTCTGGGGGATCCAAAAAGAGCTGCAGTTTTAGAGTCTTTTAATGTTGTACCACATCACCATCTAGACTACAACGGGATTTTTAGTTGGAGGTTGTGTATATCGTGTTCTGTTATTCAAGTAATAACGTTAAAAATGGCCTAGGAAAAACGTCAGTTTCCTAAGTTACAAATAGAAATGGTTCACAAAGCCTTGCGGCTACATCCTGATGCTGGATGGTACCCATCTTGCGTCATCCTAAGTCAGTTAACGTGAAACAGTTCCACTGCCTCAGAGACACCACCGCCCATAATGAATATGCTGCAGTTCGCTATTCAAACCAGATGTGTATTTACTGTGTGTTGTATGACTTACTTCTGGATCCTTCACCCAACATGCCTCGTGCAACTTTTGTTTTCTCCAGCCAATCACATCCTGGGATCCAATGTTTAAATTCAGCATTGCATGTATTGTGCGTAACTGCTCTAAAGGATCTTATTTTGTGTACTGTGTAAGTCAGAACATAGTGAACGTTGCCACATGATGTAAAAAGAAAGATCTACCTACAAACGGTGCAACCAACTATCTTAAGTGTCACACCAAGCAACTAAGATATCAAATAAGCTTCGAACCGTGAAAAAAAAAAAGAAAAGAAAAGAAACTGACTGCTTTATTCTATAACCTTCCTGGTGAATACGAATGAATTTGCTTCCCAACTCTCTGCGACAGAAAAGAGGCCCCGATCTTCCCTTCACAACTATTAAGAAGGAAACGAGCACAGAGGGCTGGCGCACTGACTTTCACGGCCATTTCAGGCACGGTGGTCAGCAAATTACAAGGATAATACGAGAGAAGCCAAAACTGTAGTTTGACACCATACTAATTCCAATGAATATCATTTAGGAAACACCTTTTAGAAAGTCTAAAACCGGAAATACTTTTTTGCAGAGAGCAGTTAAAAGTGAAATCGCTCCTGTTACCACCCTACAACTGCACACAGGCATTTGGATTGGGGATACTGACCTATATACTCCATGTATCCCTGCAAGGAGCCACCACGAGGAACCAGCAAAATGAAATTAACTCTACTTTATAAGCCACAAAATTAGTTTCAGCCCTGAAAATAAAGGAGGGTGAAAAAAAAAAAAGCCATTCTTTCACCTGGTATATAAAATCTACCAAGTCATTCCAAGTAAAAATGAACTGAGAATGTAATTATTGTTTATTTACAAAGCACTTCCTTTTCTTGAAAGTTCAAAGTGCTTTAATTGGAAATGTTTTCACAACTATGCCTGTTTCTGAGGGCCACATACTTTTTCTCTTACGGTAGTTTTTCTTTCTCGCAATGAGTCAGCCCAGAAAAAGCCAAAACTAAAGAGAAAAATAACCATCACATAAAATAAATTACAACCACTGCATAGCATACCTGTCGTAACGGATTCAATAACTTTCTCAATAAAAGTAACCGGGAGAGATAGGAGTTTTAATCTTCAAATTCTACTTTATTAATTTCTCTACGACAGCATCCGCCTAAACAAACAATCACAACTTTGGCCTTGCAATTTGGCAGGGACACCCACCACCGCAAGCAAAGGAAAAAAAAACATTTTTGATGGCTCATTCAAATGGAAAAGCCATATATCAGAAGTTATTGTGTAAAACCTCAGTACTTTGACGGAAAGCGCAGTGTGGGAGAACACATTTAATTAGGGTTGGCTCTTCAAAACATTAAATACTCGGTTATAATCACATTACAGCTTTGTCTTATAAAGAGAAAACACAAGAAAGTTCAAGGTCAGCCCTTCCTTGCTTCAACTCTTTTTTTTAGGCATCAGAGGCAAGTAAAAAGCTTGAAAATATAAGAAAAGACAAGGTCAAAGAAGTTAAGGATAGAACCAAAAGAAAACTAAATAACTGTTATGTTTTTCTTTCTCCCAATATTAAATATTCAGCGTAATTAGCAATTCTTCCAGTGACTATCTGAAATCTCTATTATAAATGTGTATACTGGGGGCACCTGGGTGGCTCAATTGGTTAAGCAGCTGACTTCGGCTCAGGTCATGAGCTCACGGTTCGGGAGTTCGAGCCCCGCGTCGGGCTCTGTGCTGACAGCTCAGAGCCTGGAGCCTGCTTCACTTTCTGTGTCTCCCTTTCTCTCTGTCCTTCCCCTGCTCCCACTCCATCTCTTTCTCTCTCAAAAATAAATTAACATTAAAAAAAATTTTTTTTTAACGTGTATACCAAAGAGCAGATATTTTCATAATTTAGTTACATTAGAAATCGGAGTAAACTTGTAAATCACTATATGGTCACTGGCCTTTTTCAAAGAAAATTTTTAAACAAAAGTTATCTTTTAAATATTACTATGTAATATCCATTACTAATAGCGACCACTTTTGTGTACCTGCTAGGTGCCTGGCTCTTTCCTACGCTTTTGCTCATTTGATCACCTCGGCAGTCCTACAAAGGGAGGTACTATCCTCATTTTACCCTGACTGATCTGAGTCACTACTGAGAGGTTAACAGCGAACACCTAGTCTGTTGACAGCAGGACTGGCATTGAGTTCCAGGTCTGCCTGACACCAACAGCCAATCTCACACTTGCATCCCTTACACAATTCCGATTATCAAAATCTAGAGCCAATCCCTCCGAAGGACGATGTAAATGGTGGCCTCCAAAATCAGAAAAGAAAACAATCTGTTTCAATCACAGAATTATTTCTGGAGGGACTCCTTACACCTTCTGGAATGTCCTTTCTCAAAAAACAAAAAACACATTTGTGAGGTCGGGAGAGACTGCGACTGGCCTGCTCTGGCCCCACCACAAGCAGGGCTGTGGTTTAAAACAAAGAATGACCGGCACTTAGAGATGCCTTAGCTGTCAACAAACAAGGGGCC
The DNA here is from genome assembly GCF_018350155.1 of Leopardus geoffroyi. Classification (NCBI taxonomy): domain Eukaryota; kingdom Metazoa; phylum Chordata; class Mammalia; order Carnivora; family Felidae; genus Leopardus; species Leopardus geoffroyi. The sequence goes on from NC_059339.1 coordinate 68,952,762, forward strand.
AGCGGCCTCCCAGACAGAATCTCAGCACTTAATACCTATTATGGACTGAATGCGTCCCCCCACCCAAATTCATATATTGAAGCCCTAACCCCCAATGCGATGGTAACAAAAGGAGAGGCCTTTGGAGGCGATCAGGTTTAGAGGAGGTCACGAAGGTGGAAACCCTACCTCGGGATTAACGCCCTTACAAGAAGAGGAAGGCACACCAGAGCTTTCTCTCTCCAGCGTGTGAAAATAGAGCTCGCCAGGGAGACGGCCAGGGAGAGGGCCCTCACCAAGAATTAAATCTGCTAGCACCCGGATCTTAGACCTCCCAGCCTCTGGTTCTGAAAGAAGCAAGTGTTTGTTGTTCAACCATCCAGGCTACGGCATTTTATTATAGCTGTGTGAGCTATGTGTCATCACCATATACCCTGCTCCGTCGCATCACAATCGGAGAGGTTAAGTGTCTTCGATCACTGGCTTTGCAGAACATCTTTAACAGGGGAGGGTGATAGGCTTACAGCGTAAAGTAAGAACTAAGTATCAACTGCCTTACTAACTGTAACTAAGGCTACCAATACTACTGATACCTTTGATGAGCTGAACATCTGAAGTATTTATTACGATACGGGTTAGGTCGGCATCAAGTCTTTTTGCACTAAAGTCTTTGGCTAGTTTCACAAACTATCGAAAAGAAACTATATTTTTTTCAGATAAATTAGTGAATAAGAAGCGGTACCATAGCAACTGTTGTCAAGGCAAGTTCATTTAGGAAGCAAGGAGAAATCTCTTGTGGCCAATATCTATTTAACAATCAGATTTTCCTTTCTGCCTGTCATTGGCCAAATTTTGCACCACATAAAATGGAAAGCCAGTTGGAGAAAGAGCAAAAACACGGCTGGTGTTTCAAAACATTTTTTACATAAATTTTGAAGTCTGACGAACAGACCAAAAAGACAAAATATTCTCTGAAATTTTAAACTCACGTAAGTTTATCAGAGATTTTCTGATCACTCACATCATCTAATTAAATGTATCTTCTTTTAAATTATTTTGACTTCAACAAAAAGCAGAGGAGCTTCAATGCAGGTTAAAAAAAAGTTATTCGATGAGGAGAGATGTTGTATAGTTTCAGAAGTTATTTTACATACAATACCTCATTTATTCTTCACAATAACCTGGTACAAAAAGTCTTGTTTGTTTATCAGGCTTGTGTGGTAGGATAATGAGATTCAAAGAGGTAAAGAACTTGTCTAAGATCATGCTGACCTGGGACTCCATTCCAAATCATCTGATTCTCAATATCAAGCTCTGGCAATCTATCCTTATCCACAAGGACTTCCAGGAATGAGAGAAAAGTCAGCTGAGAGCTCCCTGTGGTATAATCTAGAGTGGAGATATGAGGCAAGGGGAAGGTGCTGGTGTGAACTCACAAGAGGCCTGGCCAGCACCTCTTGCCACTAAGGGACTACGAGCTCTAGCTTCATGAAGAGCCTTGTGGGTAAGTCCTAAAACTCAGGAGAAACTGTGGGAATCCTCATCAACTCTGAGGTCTGCTGTCTGGGAAAACCAGGCTCTTGTCCCCCACCTCTGCCCCAGCTAATCCTCACTGGGATTCCAGGAAATGAAATTGAGTCTATGTAGAAAAGTCACAAGAGCCCTCAATACATTAATTTTCTTTGTTATTTAACATGTGCCACCTACAGAAACACCCTGCTTTCCACAAAGGAATTAGAATGAGTAAATCTGGGGGCGCCTGGGTGGCTCAGTCGGTTAAGCTCCCCACTTAGGCTCCAGTCATGATCTTGTAGTAAACGAGTTCGAGCCCTGCATTGGGCTCTGTGCTGACTGCTCAGAGCCCGGAGCCTGCTTCGGGATTCTGGGTCTCCCTCTCTCTCTGCCCCTCCCCACTCGTGCTCTGTCTCTCTCTGCCTCTCAAAAATAAAGAAACGTCATAGAATGAGTAAATCTGCTTTCAATATGGTGCCAAGGACAGAACCATGAATAAAGGAGGAAGCCCCAAAATATCTGTTTAAGGATAATCTAGGGCTGAAAATAAGCACAAATATTACCGTTAGTTAAAATTGTGGATCATACCATACCTAACAAAACTATATTTGAGACACACTGAACATTGTGTATATTACACAATGTGCATGTAACATTGTGCATGTATAAAACCTGGAGGGGAAAGACAGGACATAAAATTGCAGGTACAGAAAAGACTGAGATGATCAAACTAACAAAAACTCATTAATAACTGAATAGTACCTGCCAAAAGAGTTAATGAGCATTTAGTATAGATTAATAAAAAAAAAATGCAATGTCCAGAATCAGGGAGTTTAGACTCCAATCTATTTCGTGCTGGAGTACTGTACCAATGGTCACACCAGGATAAACTGATACAATGAACCTCATCAGCAACAGAAAACAATGAAGAGAACAACAAGAAGAGAAACCAAGATAACACAAGTGCTAGAAGAAGGTCAGTTAAAACCATCAGAGCTGCCTGACAACAATATATTCCTCAGTAGGTAATAGGACCAGCTCAACTGTGTAATGATGGGCCCACAGCAAAATAGATCCAAGCACGGGAAAGGGACCCAGACCAAGTGAGTAGTGCTGAAATGGACCAGCTATATTAGAATGCTTCTTGAAAATGTCTATGACAGGGGCGCCTGGGTGGCGCAGTCGGTTAAGCGTCCGACTTCAGCCAGGTCACGATCTCGCGGTCCGTGAGTTCGAGCCCCGCGTCGGGCTCTGGGCTGATGGCTCAGAGCCTGGAGCCTGTTTCCGATTCTGTGTCTCCCTCTCTCTCTGCCCCTCCCCCGTTCATGCTTTGTCTCTCTCTGTCCCAAAAATAAATAAACGTTGAAAAAAAAAAAATTAAAAAAAAAAAAAATTAAAAAAAAGAAAATGTCTATGACAGGGCCCAAGCACATGTGTAATGACTTAGAAATTAAAGGGTGTAAGTGCATGTGCATGCACTTTTTTTAATTATGCCAGATGGACTGCTAATGTTGAGAAGTCACCTGCTGACCTTTAGCCTCACTTCTCCTAATCTTGGAATTCTACGATTCATTAAAGGATACGTTAAATAAAATTCTAGCATTCTTTTGGAAACGGTAAAGTGATGTATCAGTTGGTTCTTCTTCCATTTTGTCAGCATTTTAGAGAAAAATCTAAACTAAAAAGCTATAAAGAGGAAGGAAACCATGATTTCTTGTACTGCAAAATTATGAAGAGGCTTGTTGGCATGTATCACAGTTGTTGCCAGGTAAAGTATTTTATTAATGTACGACTGATCCTAACCACTTCCAGGGAAAGACAGAAACCACACTTGACACGTGTGAAAACAACTTTTTTAAAAAAGAACAAAATCCATACAAGTAATTTTCACTGCTCTCATTAACTATGGAAAAAACTTACTAGTGGTCTTTAAAAGATAATAATAATTCCTCCAGTTATTTATTACCTTCTATTCAAACATCATTCAAACACTCACTGCATACTGCAGGACCAATAATAAACAGAAAGGAGAAAGGTGTGGGGGCTGCATCATGGAGCAGTTAGTCTGAGATAGATAAGTTGTTAGCAGCATAGTGACAAGAACACCTAACTGTAAAAATTCAATTTAGGTGCAACCCAAATGATACTGTATTAATAAAGTAGATTTCAGAATACAGAGGAAATCTCCATTTCTTAAGTTTTACTGACAAAGAAATAAACATTTGTTTTTAAGGGTGGCTGAATACTGAATTTTACTGAAGTTGGTAAGTGTACTGAGGTTGTGTAAGAGATATCCCCTTTCAGGAAATACACATTCAAATATTTAGAGATAAAGGGTCACAATGCACGTAACTTACCTTCAAATGGTTAAAAAAAAAAAAAAACCACTGTGTGTGTGTGTGTGTGTGTGTGTGTGTGTGTGTGTAGAATGGGAGAAGAGGAGGGAGAGAATAGAGATACAAAACTAATAGGATAAAATGTTAATAATAAATCAATCTGTATACTATATCATTTTTTATAATACCTTTAGTTTTTGAACTTTTATACATGTATGAACTTATTTCCAAATAAAGCTTTTTAAAAAGAACAAGAAGCAGATGAGGAAAAAATAGCAAAATACTGATAATTCTTAAAGATGGGTTATGGATAGATGGGGATTCATTCTACCAATCTCCCTACTTTTATCCATCTTTGAAATTTTCCACAGTGTTACAAATAAAGAGGAGGTGAGTCAGCTACTGTAACTGTATGTAAGTTAGCTACTAAAGTGACTGGAAATGAATGGATAAGTACACACACACACACACACACACACACACACACACACACAGGAATATTATTCAACCTTCAAAAAGAATGAAAGCTTGCCACATGCAATGACATGGACAGAGCTAGAGTGTATTATGCTGAGTGAAATAAGTCAATCAGAGAAGGACAAATACCATATGATTGCACTCATGTCTTATTTAAGAAACAAAACAGATGAACATATGGGATAAAAAGATAAAAGAGAGGGAAACAAACCATTAGAGAGTCTTAAAGATAGAGAACAAACTGAGGATTGATGGTGGGAGGTGGGTGGGGGATGGGCTAGATGAGTGATGGGTACTTAGGAGGGCATTTGTTGTGATGAGCACTGGCTGTTGTATGTAAGTGATGAATCACTGAATTCTACTCCTGAAGCCAATATTGCAGTATATGTTAAGTAACTAGAATTTAAATAAAAATTGGAGAAGAAAAAGATAATAATAAAGTGACTGCAAAACAGAAGGCATTCAATAAACAGACTTGTTATTATAAACTGAATTCATATCTATCTTGAATGTAGACAAGGTATTAGCTGTTGGTCTTTAATTACAAACAAGAATCTACTGACAATCCACAAACGTAAGGCGCTCTGCTGGAGACTGCAGTGAACATGCTCGCATAAGTCAAGCACCAGCTGATGTACTCAGGACTCAAGTGGTGATCAGAAAGGACCAGAAAGCAAAGGTCAGGAGTCAAAGAAACTGAGCTCAAGTGCAAACCAACATCACCTCCTATGTGATCTTAGATAATAACCAGGAACATCTCTTCATCAATCACATTAAAAAGGTGAAATCATGTGTTTGACAAGGTTGCTACAAGAATAAAGTGAAATACACAAGAAGTTGCTCTATGACCTCTCAAGTGTTATATACATGTTAGTTCTCATCGTATTGCGTGTAGAGCCCAGGTGCGGAGGTGATGTCTATATACAGTAATCGTAACACAAAGCAGAGTGCTAAGTCCGCCACAGGAAAAGATCACCCCTGGCTAGGAGAGAACAGGAAATCTTCGTGGAGGAAGTGGTACCTGAGACAGCGCTTAACGGATGGACGGGCAGAAAAAAGTCAGAGAGGAGGAAACAGGATCGTAGGTGGAAGAGATAATCCAAGAAAGGACGTGAAAGGGAGAAAGCGTAAGGCATGTAAAGAGTAACAGAGTTATGGCTAGAGTCTGAGAAACAAATACAGCAGTAGAATAACTAAAAATAAATCTGAAAAAGTGAGGATAAACCGGAGAAGGCCTTGCCTAACTCCTGTGAGGGTCCAGATGTGTGGTTCACCGCTCACCTAGCACGAGCAAGCTCCTCTTCCCTGCTAGTGCCAACAAAACTTCACTATCCAAAGCTATAAAGTTTTCCAAAATAAGGCGCTCGGTTTCAAAGGAAATTAATCAAGTCAAACCTACCATACGTACACTGCTGCGACAGGAAATGGCTTTCTATAATCAGGAAAAACTCAATCTCGGTGAAGATAAATGTCACCCAAAAGAGTTTATATTTGGCTTTGGAGTATTTTTTTTTTTCAGGGAGGAGCTTCCAAGTCATATTTTTCTTAAGCCGATGCTAAAGTAAGAAGATTCCCAGGGCACCTGGGTGGCTCAGTCGATTAAACACCCCACCTTCAGCTCAGATCATGATCTCACAGTTTGGGAGTTCGGGCCCTGCATCGGGCTCTGCACTGCTGGTGCAGAGCCTGCTTAGCATTCTCTCTCTCTCCCCCTCTCTCTCGACCCCTCCCCTACTTTCTCTCTCTGGGTCCCTCTCTCAAAATAAATAAATAAGCTTAAAAAAAAAAAAAAAAGTAAGAAAATTCCTTAACTACCAACCAAAAGATCTTCAAAAGTGGTCATACAACTGAAGTCAAATGTTCTTGTAAACCTGACTGACTTTCACAGAATGTGGCTTAATTCAAAATTACGTGACTATTTTTCCTTTCTTATCCTTTTTGCAATAAATAATAAATAGCTGTACTTTTTAGGAAGAGAACATCCTTTTGCTGTTTTTTTGTAATCCTTTGAGTCACCTACTGTGAAATAATGAATAATCACTCCATCATGATTTATACCTTTATATGACTAATCTCATGAAGACGTAAGAAGGTACGTAAAAATGTCTTGTGACTATAGCACACTAAAAATCTTAAGTCCATTTTAATGCCCTTAACTGAATATTAAATTTTTTTCACTGCCACCTCTCCCCCTGACTCTGAATGTTAAATTTTTTACTGGTGAGAAGAAAGGCCATAGAACCATTGCAAGTTATAGGGAAATAAGCTCAGAGATCATCTATTCCGACCTTCTCCTTCAAAAGACAAAAAAACCGGAAGCTAGGGAAATTAAGGGACTTCCTTCTGATACACTGCTAACTAGGTAGAAACAGCTCTAAAGTTTAAAAGGTTTTTGGCACCTGGTACTGATGACACCACATTCCCATACTGGACATTCTTCTGACGACACATAACTCCAAGAAAAACTAAACCTTACATACAAATCTATGTTTGCCCTTAAAAAACAAACAAACAAAAACCAGAAAAGTGCAAAGAATTGGCATTGTTTCGAAGAAAGCAGTTAATGAACTTATACTACCTCCCCCCGCCCCAAATCCCCAACCATACCGAAGTACTGGAAAATACTCAGCTTTTATAACCTCATACCAGTTTAATGATCGAAAAAAGAAAACACGAGAAGCCAGTGCTATGCTGCGTTCGGAAGCCATGAATGCCTCCCCATCAGAAACGAGGGCAGCGGGTAGGAGCAAAGCAGAGAATGAACTTCGGCGGGTCTGGCATGCTAGGGAGCCTGCTCAGCACGGAGGACAGAGCTAGGAGGGAACACAAACGTAATTCAACCCACAGTGTTAAAAGAAATCAAAGGAAGGCAAATCTGGAAAGCCTGGCCCAGAGGTCAATTCCAAAAGTCAACAGAGGTCTTTAAAAAAAAAAATGTTTTTAATGTTTTATGTATTTTTTGAGAGAGAGAGAGACAGAGTATGAGCAGGGGAGGGGTGGAGAGAGAAGGAGACACAGAATCGGAAGCAGGCTCCAGGGCTCGAACTTGTGAACCGCGAGATCATGACCTGAGCTGAAGTCGGATGCGCAACTGACTGAGCCAGCCAGGTGCCCAACAGAGGTCTTTCAACCCAAAGACGTTCCCAAGACTCATTACCTAGTACATTACCAAGCAGGACTACACTTCCACATCAAACTGCTATCCCTTGCGGTGTGGAGGGCACGCTGCAGCCAGGATTCGGCCGTGGGACTGGGCTCGACGTAGAGTTCCTTCAAACAGCCGAGCCCTGCACTACGCAAGGACGGCCTACGTGGCTGCTTTAGTAAGAGGCGCCTGCAGACCCTACAGCTGCCGCGATGCCAGCCTGGTTTCTGATTCTCCTTCAGAATAAAGCAGAAGGTCGGGTTCCGTGACTTCACACGACACGGGCCCGCCACGCTAACTAGAGAAAGGACCAGAGCTCCTGCTGCCCCTCCCAGGGTCTTCACGCCCGACACCGTGAACCGGAAATGAGGCTTCACTGTCTGGGAGGGAAAGGTTTCCCTCAGTTAATGAAATCTGCTTCCAATCTGATAAAACCCGTGTTTGTGCCACTCCAGAATTCAATACAAAATTCTTCAAAATGTGCTCATTTGTCACTGAATGAATAAAACACAGAGTCTAACAAGAAAACTACACCTAATTAGTCACGTAAGGTCCTGACCAATAACGCCTCTAAAACAGCAGTGTCTCCTCATACAGCACGGCAGTAAAAGGTTTCCAAGACCTTAACTGTATAATACTGTGCCGCTAAAGCACACGCAATATGCATATTTATAAACATTATTCTTGGAAAGTGGTGTTTTACAGGTAAACAATCTATTCGTTATTTGCATATATTTCACCGCATTAATCACTGCACTAAATGGACAAAATATGTTCAGTTACTTCCGGTATTTCCCATTCAGCCAGCTGCACAGGGCCGATGTAACCATCAGTAGTGGCAGCCAAGCAAACGCAGTTTCTTATGCCGATTAGACAAGCTCTATCTACGCCAGAGAACTGACAAAACCTGATCAGACTTACTTGCTACTCCGGATGCCAGGCCATACAGCAGTCCGCCCCCATCGGATTGCTGTGGGAGAACGTGTGCTCCTGGAGGGGGCGGCTTCTCTTGTCTGATAAAGTTATACAATAGGGTTTTCACAAGTTTGCTGGTGTATGGAAGACTACACAAAAAGAAAAAAAAGAAGAAAATCAAACCCGTGGAAGTCACCTGACTTTGTGTAACAATAAACAGAATCTACAGAATCTATTAATATTAAAGGGATTAACACTTCGAAGGAACCTAGCACTGTCACATAACGGTGAAGATCGTGGGCTTTGAGATCAGACTTGAGGCTGAATTCTGGCTTTCCTGTTTCTATACCACAGTTGTTGGTCAAATCACTTCAATTCTTGAGCTTCAGTTACCTTACTGGTAATCCCGTATAACAGGTGAGATATTATTAATTCAGGGTATTATACGGTACCTGGTGCTTGAAGGGAGATAGTACCATAGAATCAGTAGGGAAACACAAGAATTAAGAAAGCATTAATACAAAAGACTACACATTTTAAGTATGAAATCATTCAATTTATGCATGCACACACAAGACACATATGCATACAGGTGGTTTAGATGTTAATACTCTTTGCTTTAAAGTAACGGAATGAGAGGAGAAGGGAAAGGACGCAGGTGAAAAGGGATATGTGTCCACAAATTAAGGTGATAAATCAATTCCTGCCATCTAGAGAAAACTCTGTAATAGAATCCTGAGCCAAAGCCCAGGCTCCTTCTCTATTATCAGCGATTTTCAAATATGTTCCAAAGAGCCCTAAGGGATTCTATGGCTGTGCCACAGGATACTCAAGGAGCGAGGTGACACACAGACAACCAAGGCAGCAAGGACGAGATGACAAAGACAGAGCTCCCACTCTCTGAGAACTTCCATCAAAGCTACTTGGTTTGTATCTGTTTTACAATCTCAAGTTCTGTGAAGACTGTGTCAATAGAAGGGGGTGTGTGTGTGTGTGTGTGTGTGTGTGTGTGTGTGTTTTGTATCTACTCCCAGCCCCCCATTAGGAAACTGTAAGTTTCTGCTCAAGAGCAGAGCCCCCCATCCTAACACATGTCTGGCACATGGCTGCCACACAGTAAGTGTCTGTGACCACGTGAAAGTAGGAACCGTCAGCTAAGAGGCTGCCGGAGTAGTCCAGACACAGGGTGACAGGGCAGAGATGATGGTCGTTTCAACGGGACTAGTGAGAGGGGGAGACTGAAAACAACTTCGGCAGACAGACATGACTGATGGGTGCTTACACATAGAGAATGATGCAGAAGGAAGAAGGAGGAGGACTTCAACGTTTCACTTCTACAAAGAAACCACTTGAGAAGGTAAGAAGCTGGGGGACGAAAGGGGCGGGGAGGACAGGCAGTTTAAACAGGAAAGCAGAAGTGGGTTACTTATGCGTGGGGTTTGGAGTGTGGACAGAATGACCGAAGGAAATGTTCGGCGGGACATTTGGGACAACATTAAGATTAGAGGACAAGACCCGAGACAGAGATTTGTACAATAAAAAAAAAAAAAAGAAGGTAGAAAAATGTAAAATAGAAACATACCATCGACCTCGCATCAAATACTTGTGACTGATGCTCTGTCGCAAAACCTCCTTGTGGAAGAGTTGGCAAGAAAGGAAAACCACCATTGTCGATACAGCCTCTACTGAGATTTCATATGTAATATCTCTACAGAAACAGGAAGCAAACAGAATAATGATCACTTTGGAAGATTAGGACTGCTCTTTTCTACATAAACTATACATTTAAAAACTCAATCTAAATATTCAATACGTTTCTAGGTTACAAAGAAACACTAATGTGTTTTACCTAAAAATTAAGTCAGGCAAAAATAGGAAAGCTTTTCCCAACCATTAGCTTTTGTACTCGGGTCAGGCATCCCATTACTTTCCTATTTTCCAGTTCCAATCTCCTGCTGAATGACAAGTCTATTACTGTAGAATGGAAACAGCAGCAATGTTCTGCTTTGAAGATAAACCCTAAAACCTTAGGTTCATCCCTGTTTGGTTATAATGCAGAAACCCAATATTCAGATTGTCAAATTTAAGAGTAAGTCACAGTGCAGGGAAGAAAACAATGCCTTTTCGTGTTGATAATCACTTAACAATCAGAACAATGTATACCTTACAGCCCCCCATCTCTAGTGTCTGCTTCCATAAGGCCACCTCTGTATGTTCAGCAAAATATGGACAGTGAACAAATTATTCCTGTTTTATTAAGCATACTTCTATTATGAAGGACTACTCCTGTCCTCCCAAGATCATTAACTCTCTTTAGAAATAAGTCTTAGGTCAAAGAAAAAGGAAACAAGGTTTGGCTGAGGAGGAAGCACAAAAAAGAATAAACGCATTAAGTAATCTTCAGTTACTGCAAAAGTTTAAACATGATGATCACGGGGAACAGGAACAGATCAGGAAAGTGGAGATCTCAACAACACAACAAAAAGAGTAACAGCTCCGAAAGAATATCAAAATATTCTGACAGAACTAAAATATGCATGGAAATCCAAAAAAAAAAAACAAAAACAAACACAAAACAAAAACAAAACCCACTTAACATCTACTTAAGTGAGGCTCATTAAACAAATTAAATATGACCTGATTCTAGAATTGGGCACGCTTAAATTCTACCAGATATTTTAAGGGGTTATTACTGACAGAAATCTCTTTTAAAAGCAAAGTATACAAAACAACACAAGAGGTCCATGCAATTTACATTATTACATAATGGATAAATCTCAGTTCTAATCAGAAGTCTTATTTTTAAAGTACTATAGAAAAATTCTCTTTCCTGACATTTAACTGTCATAAATATTAACCACGTAAAATGCAATCCTATTTGTTCTTATTCCTTCAACTGAATGAAAGACAAGCCTGACACTGAAATCCAAAGAGGCACAGAGAACTCCCTTCAGACATAACTTGAATTGATCTTCTGTATGACATATCATAATGAAACTGGCAAAATACAAGGATAAAGAGAGAATTCTGAAAGCAGCTAGGGATAAACAGGACTTAACATACAAAGATAGATACATAAGGGTAGTAGCAGACCTATCTACTGAAACTTGGCAGGCCAGATAGGAATGGCAGGAAAGCTTCAATGTGATGAACAGAGAAAATATGCAGCCGAGAATCCTGTATGCAGCAAGTCTGTCATTCAGAATAGAAGGGGACATAAAGGTCTTCCCAAACAAACAAAATGGAAGGAATTCATCACCACTAAACAGCCCTACAAGAGATCCTAAGGGGGATTCTGTGAGTGAAATGTTGCAAGGACCACAAAGTACCAGAGACACCACTACAAGCATGAAACCTACAGACATCACAATGATTCTAAACCCATATCTTTCAATAATAACACTGAATGTAAATGGACTAAATGCTCCAACCAAAAGACGCAGGGTATCAGAATGGATAAAAAAAACAAGACCCATCTATATGCTGTCTACAAGAGACTCATTTTAGACCTGAGGACACCTTCAGCTTGAAAGTGAGGGGATGGAGAACTATTTATTATGCTACTGGAAGCCAAAAGAAAGCTGGAGTAGCAGTACTTATATCAGACAAACTAGACTTTAAATTAAAGGCTGTAACAAGAGATGAAGAAGGGCATTATATAATAATTACAGGGTCTATCCATCAGGAAGAGCTAACAATTATAAATGTCTATGCACCAAATTCGGAAGCCCCCACATATATAAAACAATCACAAACATAAGCAAACTTATTGATAAGAATGTGGTAATTGCAGCAGACTTTAATACTCCTCTTATAGCAATGGATAGATCATCTAGACAGAGAATCAATAAAGAAACAAGGGCCCTGAATGAGACATTGGATCAGATGGACTTGATGGATATATTTAGAACTCTGCATCCCAAAGCAACAGAATATTCTTTCTTCTCGAGTGCACATGGAACATTCTCCAAAATAGACCATATACTGGGTCACAAAACAGCCCTTAATAAGTATAAAAGAATTGAGATCATACCATGCACATGCACACTTTCAGATCACAATGCTATGAAACATGAAATCAACCACAGGAAAAAAAGTCCAGAAAACCTCCAAAAGCATGGAGGTTAAAGAACAGCCTACTAAAGAATGAATGGGTCAACCAGGCAATTAGAGAAGAAATTAAAAAATAAACGGAAACAAATGAAAATGAAAATACAACAGTCCAAACGCTACGATATACAGCGAGGGCAGTCCTGAGAGGAAAATACATTGCAATCCAGGCCTATCTCAAGAAAGAAGAAACATCCCAAATACAAAATCTAACAGCACACCTAAAGGAAATAGAAGCAGAACAGCAAAGACACCCCAAACCCAGCAGAAGAAGAGAAATAATACAGATCAGAGCAGAAATAAACAATATAGAATCTAAAAAAAACAGTAGAGCAGATCAATGAAACCAAGAGTTGGTTTTTTGAAAAAATAAACAAAATTGATAAACCTCCAGCAAGGCTTCTCAAAAAGAAAAGGGAGAGGACCCAAACAGATAACATCACAAATGAAAATGGAATTATTACAACCCATCCCTCAGAAATACAAGCAATTATCAGGGAATACTATGAAAAATTATATGCCAACAAACTGGACAACATGGAAGAAATGGACAAATTCCTAAACACCCACATACTTCCAAAACTCAAACGGGAAGGAACAGAAAACTTGAACAGACCCATAACCAGCGAAGAAATTGAATCAGTTATCAAAAATCTCCCAAAAAATAAGAATCCAGGACCAGATGGCTTCCCTGGGGAATTCTACCAGACATTTAAAGCAGAGATAATACCTATCCTTCTCAAGCTGTTCCAAAAAATAGAAAGGGAAGGAAAAACTTCCAGACTCATTCTATGAAGCCAGCATTACTTTGATTCCCAAACCAGACAGAGACCCAGCAAAAAAAAGAGAACTACAGGCCAATATCGATGATGAATATGGATGCAGAAATTCTCAACAAGATACTAGCAAATCCAATTCAACAGCATATAAAAAGAATTATTCACCATGATCAAGTGGGATTCATTCCTGGGCTACGGGGCTGGTTCAATATTTGCAAATCAATCAATGTGATACATCACATTAATAAAAGAAAAGACAAGAACCATATGATCCTGTCAGTCGATGCAGTAAAAGCATTTGACAAAATACAGCATCCTTTCTTAATAAAGACCCTCGAGAGAGTCGGGATAGAAGGAACATACTTAAACATCATAAAAGCCATTTATGAAAAGCCCACAGCTAATATCATCCTCAATGGGGAAAAACAGAGCTTTCCCCCTGAGATCAGGAACATGACAGGGATGTCCACTCTCACTGCTGTTGTTTAACATACTGTTGGAAGGTCTAGCATCAGCAATCAGACAACAAAAGGAAATCAAAGGCATCGAAATTGGCAAAGATGAAGTCAAGCTTTCACTTTTTGTAGATGACATGATACTCTACATGGAAAACCCAACAGACTCCACCAAGAGTCGGCCAGAACTGATACGTGAATTCAGCAAAGTCGCAGGATACAAAATTAACGTACAGAAATCAGTTGCATTCTTATACACTAAGAATGAAGCAACAGAAAGACAAATAAAGAAACTGATCCCACTCACAATTGCACCAAGAATCATAAAATACCTAGGAATAAATCTAACCAAAGATGTAAAAGATCTGTATGCTGAAAACTATAGGAAGCTTATGAAGGAAATTGAAGAAGATACAAAGAAATGGAAAAACATTCCATGCTCATGGATTGGAAGAATAAATATTGTTAAAATGTCAATACTACCCAAAGCAATCTACACATTCAATGCAATCCCAATCAAAATTGCACTAGCATTCTTCTCGAAGCTAGAACAAACCATCCTAAAATTTGTGTGGAACCACAAAAGACCCCAAATAGCCAAAGTAATATTGAAGAAGAAAACCAAAGCTGGAGGCATCACAATCCCAGACGTTAGCCTCTACTACAAAGCTGTAATCATCAAGACAGCATGGTATTGGCACAAAAACAGACACACAGACCAATGGAATAGAATAGAGACTCCAGAATTGGACCCACAAATGTATGGCCAACTAATCTTTGACAAAACAGGAAAGAATATCCAATGGAAAAAAGACAATCTCTTTAAAAAATGGTGCTGGGAGAACTGGACAGCAACATGGAGAAGAATGAAACTAGACCACTTTCTTACACCATTCACAAAAATAAACTCAAAATGGGTGAAGGACCTGAATGTGAGACAGGAAACCATCAAAACCCTACAGGAGAAAGCAGGAAAAAACCTCTCTGACCTCAGCCACAGCAATTTCTTACTTGACACATCTCCAAAGGCAAAGGAATTAAAATCAAAAATGAACTATTGGGACCTCATCAAGATAAAAACCTTCTGAACTGCAAAGTAATCAATCAACAAAACTAAAAGGCAACCAATGGAATGGGAAAAGATATTTGCAAATGCCATATCAGACAAAGAGCTAGTATCCAAAATCTATAAAGAACTCACCAAACTCTACACCCAAAAAACAAATAATCCAGTGAAGAAATGGGCCAAAGACATGAATAGACACTTTCCTAAAGAAGACACCCAGATGGCCAACAGGCACATGAAAAGATGCTCAACATCATTCCTCATCAGGGAATGCAAATCAAAACCACACTGAGATATCACCTTACGCAGGTCAGAGTGGCTAAAATGAACAAATCAGGAGACTATAGATGCTGGAGAGGATGTGGAGAAATGGGAACCCTCTTGCACTATGGGTGGGAATGCAAACTGGTGCAGCCACTCTGAAAAAGTGTGGAGGTTCCTCAAAAAGTTAAAAATAGATCTATGCTGTGACCCAGCAATAGCACTCCTAGGAATTTACCCAAGGGATACAGGAGCGCTGATGCATAGGGGCACTTGTACCCCAATGTTTATGGCAGCACTTTCAACAATAGCCACATTATGGAAAGAGCCTAAATGTCCATCAACTGACGAATGGATAAAGAAATTATGGTTTATATATACAATGGAATACTACTTGGCAATAAGAAAGAATGAAATATGGCCTTTTGTAGCAACGTGGATGGAACTGGAGAGTGTTATGCTAAGTGAAATAAGTCAGGCAGAGAAAGACAGATACCATATGTTTTCACTCTTATGTGGATACCTGAGAAACTTAACAGAAGACCAGGGGGGAGGAGAAGGGGGGGGGGAGTTACAGAGAGGGAAGGAGGCAAACCATAAGAGACTCTTAAATACTGAGAACAAACTGAGGGTTGATGGGGGGGGGGCAGGGGAAAGGGGAAAATGGGTGATGGGCATTGAGGAGGGCACTTGTTGGGATGAGCACTGGGTGTTGTATGGAAACCAATTTGACAATAAATTATATATAAAAAAATAAAATAAATGAAATAAACTTTTTGTGGAAGAGTAAACATGGCCAAGTCAACCCTGAAAATGAAGAGTGACGAGAGGGCCTTTCACTACCAGGTATCAAGTCATGTTATGCAGCTGTAACAATAAAAACAGCATGGTGTTTGCACACACGAAGAAACAGACAAATGAAAGAAATCCACCTACAAACCAAATGTATGGCTCACACCTGCGGTGTAGACATAAACAATATACAGTAAAGATGGATCCACAAATCAATGAGGACAGAAGAGATTGTACAGAAGACTGGCTCATTTCACAAAGAAAACAATGATGGATCCCTATCAAAGGCCTACTACAGACAGATTAAAGACCTGGAGGTGAATGGTAAAGCTAAAGTTAGCACAAGAAAATGTACGCTAAGTTTCTAACAGAAGGACAAAAAAAGGACTTCTTAAATAAAAGCCTAAGAGCACAAACCACAAAGCCAAAAAATACATTTAATCACATCAAAATTCAGGATTACTGCTCAACAAATGAAACCTTGGACAAAGGTAACAGGCAGATGATATAGAGAAGAACAACAAGAAACTAATATCTAGAATATTGCCAGCAACTCCTGCAAATGGCCAAGAAAAAGGTGAGAACTCCACTAGGAAATAAGAACAAAATATATAAACAGTTTAAGACAGTGTGATATCCCTTTATGCTGTAGAAAGCAAAGTACCGGCAGGCAAATGATGATACATAAACCCTCATGTACTGCTGATAAAAATATTAACCAGAGAAGTCATCTTTAGAGAGCAACCCATGACCCAAATATGTATATATGCCAAAGAAAAATTCACAGCAACTGGCTGAGGACTGTGCTAGGCAAACTCTAAGACAACCCCCAATAATCCCTGCTTCCTGCTACTCATATGCTCTTATGTACTGCCTCCCCTTGAGTATAGGCTGAATCTAATAACTCACTTTTAACCACTTTCAAGGGGCGATTATCTTACAAAGCAACTACAGCTTGTGCTGGGTACCCTCTCTTGCTCTTTTTTTTCCCCTTTCTGTGGGAGAAGCTAACCACCCTGTTGTGAGCTGACATATGCAGACGTCTACCTGGCAAAGAACTAAGGGAGGCCTCCAGTCAACAGCCAGTGAAGATCTGAGGCCCTCGGTCCAATTTCCCTAGAGGAACAGAATCCTGCCAACAGCAAATGAGAAATCAAGAAAGCAGGTCTCTCCCTCCCTAGCTGAGGCTTCTGACGAGACCACAGCCCCACCAATAAGCTCAACTACAACCTCAAGAGGTATCTGAGTCAAGAGGCACCACGCCAGCTGTGCCTGCACTCCTGATCCTAACAAACTATGAAACAATTCATTACTCGTGGTGTTGCAAAGTTGGAGAAAGCCCTGGTGTCCATCACTGAGGAACTGGGTAAGTAAAATGTGGTGGATACACACAATGAAAGTTTTAACAGCAGCAGACTAGATGTTCATTTAGTGTCACGGGTAACGTTTAAGAACAGTTCCGAGAGGAATAAGTAAACAGAATGAGTTCTGTAACAATTCTACTTATGCACATTAAAAATACATGTACATGTAACATTTAGTTGAGCATATACATATAAAAATAATGCATTAAACACATTTCAAATGGCTGTTTACGGGAAAGAAGAGCAGCACGGAATGGGGATAAATGGGAATAAATGAACAGATGAATATCAAATGGAGGGAGAGATGGACCTCACATGAAGCAGGGATGACAGTTAGCCTTGAACTGAAGAATGTGGTCTATTCAACCCTATGCCTCATGTGTCCAAAATCAGGGACACTGGGACAAAGGGGGGCATCAGAGGTTGGGAGACATACTGACACGGAGAAATACTTTGACCAACCCAGGAAACAAAGAACATGCAATAAATTATCTAGCTAGAACATTATGAGGACCACGATGAAAACACTGACAACAGGAATGGAAAAGAGCAACCAGACTTGAATGATATGGAACAAAATAAAACTAATAGCACTCAGTGACAGACGGTATGCTTAACGTGGGCAAAAAAGGCTAAGACTAATCAAAGAAGACAGGCTTATAGATTTAGAACTCATGGTGTATCAACCTAAATCAAGAACACTGCAAATGGACAATCACTTTACACACATTTACGTGTATTGAAAACGTTCCCTTCTATTCCTAGTTTTCTAAGTTTTTTTTTTCATGAATGGATGTTGAATTTAGTCAAATGCTTTTTCCACACTTACTGAGACACTCATATGGCTTTTCTAATTTATTCTGCCAATATGGCATATTATGTTGATGGATTTTCAAGTCTTAACAGTATCACATTCCTCCGATAAGCCCCACTTGTTTATGATGCTATGCCCTTTATCATATATTACTGGGTGCAATTTACTAATTTTTTTTAAAAAAGATGTTTCTTCTACATTGATAAGAGATACTAGTCTGTAACTTTCTTTTCATGTAATGTTCCTTAGGTTTTAGTATCAGGGTTATGCTAGCCTTACAAAACACACTACTCATCTGCTTCTGGGACGTACTTTATTGAAATATTTGCCTCGCGACATAATATTGAGCAAAGATGGTAGAACATTATGTATTATATGAATGAATATACATGCAGGTGCTAACAGGCAAAAAATAAAAAAAGCAATCTTGAGAGATGAGATTACAGGTGACTATTTTCATTATTTTTAATTTAAACTTTTTAAATAGGAAGAGCATGAAGAAAATGAATATAAGAAATGTTTGCTCCCAAATGGCTGTGCCTACTGGGAAATTTCCTTGAGAAACAAAATCATAGTGATGATGGTCTGAGGATAATGTCTAACCTCATTTTAACCATAGGTCTTCTTAATGATACCCCTCTTACTTCGCTGTGAGCAATCAAAGTAACAAAGCTTTGTAACTAGGGAAAAACAATTTAGCAGGAGAGTGCCTTAGTGCTTGTAGATTGCAATTGACAAACTAACAGACTGAATGGTTCACAAAGCACAGAAATTTATTTCTCACAGTTCCAAAGGCCCAAATCAAGGCACCTGCAAATTCAGTGTCTGATAAGAGCTGGTTTTCTGGGTTCACAAACAGTGAGCTTTTTTTTTTTTTTTTGAATTTTTTTTATTCTTGTTTTTTAAGTAAGTTCCACGCCCAGCGTGGAGCCCAATATGGGGCTTGAACTCATGACCCTGAGATCAAGACCCGAGTTGAGATCAAGAGTCGGATGCTCAACTGACTGAGCCACCCAGGTGCCCCTGACGGTGAACATCATTTTGCTGTGTCATCACACAGTGGAAGGGGGACAAGGAAGCTTTCTTGGGTATCTTTTACATGGGCACCAATCCCATTCATGAGGGCTCTGTCCGCATGACCTAATCATCCCCCCCAAATACCATCACCTTGTAGGTTAGGTTTCAACATAAGAATTTTGGAAGGACACAAGCATTCAGATCACAGCAATGAGTCAGCCACACTTGTATTACTTAGGGCTCTGCAGAGAAAGAGAATCAATAGTATAGGAATAGATATAGACAAAAAGAGATTTACTACGAAGGACTGACTCACACAATTATGGAAGTTGAGGGGTCCATTACTTGCCATCTGCAAGGTGGACGCTCAGGAAAAGCCTGGTAGAGTTCCAGTCCAAACCCAAAGGCCTGAGAACCAGAAAAACCCCAGGCTAAGTCGGAAGGCCCAAGAATCAGGAGGACCAATGTCTAAGGACATGAGAAGATGGACGTCTCGGCTAAAGCAAGAGAGTAAATTTCTCTCTTTCCTCCACCTTTGTGCTTTATCCATCCCTCAAAGGACTGGATGACACCGGCATGGGTGAGTAGGATCTTCTTCACTAAGTCTACTGATTCTAATGCTAACTACTTCTGGAAACACACTCACGGATACACCCAGAAATAATGAAACCATGTCTGACCTCTAGGCACCCCTCAGCTCAGTTAAGCTGTCACACAAAATTGACCATCACACTTGCCAATCAAAGATGTAAGTTACACTTTTAAATACTGGCTGAGGGCACAGAGTCACAGATTCAGTCTCATTGAAAGCATATATTTTTTTGTTGTTGTTGTTGAAAGCATATCTGAAAGACTTTGTACGTAGAAATTTTGTTCCTCCATAAGAAACAAACAGCATTCTAACACAGACACCTAGTTTTTAGTGACTATCCAAAGCAAATACACATTTCAGTAAAAACTTTTTACTCAAGATAAAGCTAGCACAGGGGCGCCTGGGTGGCGCAGTCGGTTAAGCGTCCGACTTCAGCCAGGTCACGATCTCGCGGTCCGTGAGTTCGAGCCCCGCGTCGGGCTCTGGGCTGATGGCTCAGAGCCTGGAGCCTGTTTCCGATTCTGTGTCTCCCTCTCTCTCTGCCCCTCCCCCGTTCATGCTCTGTCTCTCTCTGTCCCCCAAAAAAATAAATAAACGTTGAAAAAAAAAATTAAAAAAAAAAAGATAAAGCTAGCACATACAGTATTTGCTATTCTGATTTCCAAAATAGCCTATAACTATGAGCCAAAACCAAGACTTCCCATATGTCAATACACCATTTACTATGAATAAAAATGTAAGATTTAGAGAACCAAAAGGAACTAATGCCTGAAAAGAAGGGCATCTAGTGTCTCTTTGTTTGCATAGACTAAAAAACAGTTCAAATACACTGTAGTCACTCAGATTTGATCATGATGGAGACCACAATGGTCTCTCTTGTGAGGCATCTACTGAAGAGCTGAGCAGCCACTTCTTATCTGTAAATCACTGTTATACAAGTTAAGAATGGGACTTCATCAGTACAATACCAAACACACAGTGGTACACGTACTGTCCAGACAACTGTGCAGTCTGCTTTCAGAAGGAAAAAAAACACCTGAATCTACACCTCAGACCCTATATACTAAAAGAAATCCCAAATAGATCAGAAGATTAAATCTTAAAAAAAAAAAAAAAAAAAGAAAATCCTAGGAGCCAAGACGGAAGATTCTCTTAAAACATGCTTTAAAGAAGGCCTTTTGGTGCTTCTATTTTAGAGGGACAGATAAAAATGCTGTGCAGTAAATGAAAAGGTTGTAAGTGCCATGAAGAAAATAACGCATGAAGGTTGGATAAGGAGTACCTGGTTAGGGTGGTTAGGAATAGTGAGGCTAAGCTGCTACTATAGAAGTCCAAAATGAGGTTTTAAACCAGATCAAACCTCATTTCTCTGCCACTTAGCAGTCAGATCAAGCAGGATCTACTTAGTAAGATCACTCAAAGGCTCTGCCGGGAAGGAAGCTCTGTCACCCTTTGCATGTGCTTCCAAGTTTGTTCTGGTTACCATTTCCCACCAGAGAGAAGGGAGAAAAGTGCACTCCAAGGAGAGTCATTTCTTTTTAAATAACGTAAGAGCTGTATATATCAATTCTTCCGGTACACCCATAGCTAGCTGGCAGGTGAGCCTGAGAAACGTCATCTCTGCCTGGACAACCACTGCCCAGCCAAATGCTAATAAAGAGAAGAATGAATTTGAGGGACCACTGACAATCTATCACAGATGTGTTACAATTTTAAGTAAGAAGACTCAACACGAAGCTGACTTTTGAGCAAAGACTTGAAAAAAGCAAGGAGGCACAGGAAGAGTCTGCCAGGGAGAGGGATAAGCGCATGCAAAGGCCCAGAGATAGGAACATGCCTAGCATATTTAAGGAACGCCAAAGAAGCCAGTGGGGCTACAATGAAATGTGCAAGAAGGCAAGTAGAAAGAGAAAGGGTCAAAAATGTTAACAATGAGCCAGTTTATACATCCGAAGGCCTAGAAGCTATAAACGATGGATGAATTAAGACTCTTAAAAGTCGTTTTTGAAAATTTACCACGTCAAAACAAAAGCGTGCTATAAGCAAATAAGTCAAGTCAAAAGGCAAATCTAGAGGGGCGCCTGGCTGGTTTGGTTGGTAGAACTTGCAACTCTTGACCTCAAGGCTGTGGGTTCGAGCCCCACACAGGTGTAGAGATTACTTAAAAGATTCAAATCTTTAAAAAAAAGAAAGGCGGGGCACCTGGGTGGCTCAGTCAGTTGGGCATCCGACTTTGGCTCAGGTCATGATCCCACAGTCCGTGAGTTCGAGCCCCGCATCCGGCTCTGTGCTGACTGCTCAGAGCCTGGAGCCTGTTTCAGATTCTGTGTCTCCCTCTCTCTCTGACCCTCCCCCATTCATGCTCTGTCTCTCTCTGTCTCAAAAATAAATAAACGTTAAAAAAATTTAAAAAAAAAAAAAAAAAGAAAGGCAAATTTAGGAAAAAAAATACTTTAAATTCATATCACAAAGGGGCAATAGGAGTCCTATAATTAGATGGTAATGACAGTTTCACAACTTGTGTGAATTCACTAACGACCACCTAATAATACACTTTCGAGGGGTAAATCTGGGGGTATCTGAATATCCTCATAACAATAATGAGAAAGCTCTTTAAATGCTTGTGTACAAAAGCTGCCTGGATAAGGTGCTGACTGGAAAAAGAAGAAAGTTCAAAAGAGTATGTATAATTTCCCATCTTTTGTGTGACTGCAGGGAGATATAAGAATCTGTGCTCATAACTGCATATGCATCGCATGAACATCTTCGGGAAGGATACAGAAGAGACTAAGAACAGTGGTTACTTATGGAAGCAAACAGAACGGCTGGAGGGATGCGGGACCAGAAGAGGCAGTAGACTGTTCACTTAGGTATTTGGATATTTTAAAAATACGCTCTAAGATTAAATTAATCAAGAACTAAAAACAGAGGACTGTCATAAATGTTAAAATTAAACTTTCATTGATTCGCATCTGCTGACATATTGAAATAAGAGCAAACAAAAACTTAAATCACATTGTGCTATGATGTAGAAGTCAGTGATCCAAAATTAGGACACTTAGGGTCTGCCTCTAAGCTCTCTAGTAAACTCATTCTGTTAGCACCAGGTGTTGTATGGAAACCAATTTGACAATAAATTTCATAAAAAAAACAAAACAAAAAAAAAAACCCTCATTCTGTTAATTTTAACAAATAATTCCTCTGGGTCTCAGCTTTCCTATTTTCAAATAAGTACTTTGGGCAAAATGATCTCTACTGTCATTTCTTGCTGTAACTTTCTATAATGCTCAAAAAAAGGAATTCAGGGCGATGTTGGATTTCTGTGAAAACAAAATTTTAAATCTATTAATTGGCCTATCCTAAGTGCCAAATAATCAGGGAAAAGAGCCAGACAGGCCAAAAGTACTTAAAAGAAACCAAAATGGTACCATGCTGAGTGTGGTGGTTTTTCAAAGATGAAAAATGTTTTAAGCTAACAGATCTTTCTTGTTTTAATGTCCTTGTATGATCTTCAGAAGATCTGCATCACACAATCGCCAAAACAAAGTCAACTTTAAAAAGCCAAAGTGTTGCTCTGGCTGCCATATTATCCCAAGAACTTTCCACCATCTGGGCTGGAAACGTCCTAAAACAAACTACTGTTGGAGCAAGTTATTAATTTCATGTGAAGAAAAAAAAAGACAGGCGCCTTGACCTTGCACTGCTCTGCTAGGGCAGAGTGGAACACTTGGATAAAGACAAAAGCCTTCACGAAATGGGTGTTAGTGTTGGCTAAGGACAAAGTCAACGAATACGGAGGAGAAAAACATCCTCCTTTTTTACTTACTATTGGATAAGAAAACGGACAGTACTGTAAATGGAACATATGTTTAACAAAAACAACTGACAAATTCAAAGGACTGAGACCAAAATTTAGAATTATCACTGTCACGCCACCAAAGATACTGTGAAAGTAAAGTACGAGGAAAGACTAAGAAGGAGTGCAGTGTATCACAGATGCTGTCAGTAGTGGTGGGGCTGGTTTTAAAAGTGAACAAAATCAAAGACACGGTAATACCTTTTGTTTATACAAATCTTAATAGTGGAACAGAAAGTGCCTGGAGACTAGGAGTCAAAAAAATCTGGATTCTAGTCTCAGAACTGTCACTCATTACCTTCATAAGCCACCTCACCTGTCGACTTCATCTTATGTAAAAATCAAGGGGGCAGATCAAATAAACTCAAATATCCATTCCGTCTTTTCGTGGTTTCTTAAAGAGCCAGTGCTCTACATATAACAATGCATCAAACGCATCAATAAAATACAGCCACATAACTTCTTGAAATGGTTATATGGATGTCCAGACTCCAATTATGCCAACTTAAAATGTTGCATTCATAAAACAAGAAACAGAGGAAAAAGAGTTCTCAGGAATTGAAAATGATTGCTAAACCGTCTCACTCGTAATGAGAAAATACATGTAAGAATCACACTACAATTTCCATTTTTAACTTACAAAAAAGTTTATGCAATATTGGCAAGGCTCTGGTAAATGATTTTGGTGAGACTATAATTGGTATAATCTAGGGTGCCTGGGTGGCTCAGCTGAGCGTCCAACTTCAGTTCAGGTCATTTTCTTGCAGTTGATGGGTTCGAGCCCCACACCAGGCTCTGTGCTGACAGCGTGGAGCCTGCTTGGGATTCTCTCTGTCCTCTCTCTCTCTCTGCCCCTCCCCCATGCTCTCCCTCTCTCTCTCAAAATAAATAAATAAATTTCAAAAAAAAATAATTGATATCATCTCTTTAAGGGACAGTTTAGGTTTTTTTTTTTTTTTAATTTTTTTTTCAACGTTTATTTATTTTTGGGACAGAGAGAGACAGAGCACGAACGGGGGAGGGGCAGAGAGAGAGGGAGACACAGAATCGGAAACAGGCTCCAGGCTCTGAGCCATCAGCCCAGAGCCTGACGCGGGGCTCGAACTCACGGACCGCGAGATCGTGACCTGGCTGAAGTCGGACGCTTAACCGACTGCGCCACCCAGGCGCCCCAGGTTTTTTTAACCAAATTTATATTCTTACCAAATTTTAAAATGTACACACTTAATACCAATTCTAAAACTTCTATGATGGCTATATCTGTACACATGCATGAAGTTAATTTATGTACATGTAGTATATCACAACAATGGAATATTATTTGGTGCTAAAAACGAATGGGCTATAAAGCCATGAACATGGAAGAACCTGAGATGAATACTGCTAACAAAGCTAACTGGAAAAGGCTACATACTGTACAGTTCCAACTGTATGACATTCTAGAAAAGGCACAACTAAGGAGACAGCAGAAGGATCAGTGGTGGCTACGGGATGAACAGGCAGAGCACAGAGGACTTTCAGGGTAGTAAGTCTGCTCTTATAATACTATTAATGGTGGATCCAGGTCATTTCCCGTTTGGTAAAACCCATTCTACGTATGATGCATGAAGAGTGAACCCTAATATAAACCGTGACTTTGGGTGATAATGATGTGTCAATGTAGGTTCCTCGACTGCAGCAAATGTCCTGCTCCAGGGTGGGATGTTGTAGGGGGGCAGGAGTGCTACACAAGTGGGGGGACAAGGATTAGATGGGAATTCCCTGTATTTTCTGCTCAATTTTGCTATGAACCAAAAACTGCTCAGAAAACTAAAGCCTACTAATTCAAAGAAAAAGAAATAGCATTATTTAGAAATATATATACATAAAGGTATAATAACGGTAAAGATTTCTATAAACCACCCAATCAGTTAAACATCAAAAATGACTGTCTCTGGGGAGGAAAGAAATCAAAGCGATAGGACAAACAGCATTTGTTCTCATCATAAGCCCTCTGTGCTATCTGTTTTTTTCCAAAGCCATGAGCACACATGGATTACCATTAAAATAATTCCATCAGGGGCGCCTGCGTGGTTCAGTCGGTTAAGTGTCTGACTCTCGATTTCAGTTTAGGTCATGATCTCTCTCTCACTCATGTGTTCAAGCCCCGTGTTGGGCTCTGTGCTGCCAGTGTGGAGCCTGCTTGGGATTCCTCTCTCTCTCCCTTTCTCTCTGCCCCTACCCTGCATGCATGCACACTCTCACTCTCTCTCAAAATAAATAAAAAAATAAAATAAAATAAATAAAATAATTGCATCAGTATCAATGGCTAGTATTAAATATCCACGTGTAATGTAATCTGGATTATACATGCGTATAATATACATGTGTAATGTAATCTGGAAAAGAAATTACTCTGTCAAGAATTAACTTATGTAAGTGACACAATATTAAAAAGAAAAAAAATCAATTCTTTGCTTGAAGAATTAAACTTTGCAATTATTACTATCGAACTTCCTCATTCATACTTTGCTATCCATGTACTAATAACAGCAAGAGAAATTAACAAATGTATTCCGTGCTAGTCTTGGTTCTATGACAGTAAAAATTCTTTGAAGGCAGAGAGTCAGTGTTTTCAGGGCCACCTAAGAATCCTGCAAACTGACCTTAGGAAATGCATATCCCTTCTACTCCAGAGACATCATATAGAAGATGAAAGGGCTAGGCTAAAGAAAAGCTGAATTCTCGTTCTAAAAATCCAACGATTATCTGGCTCATAACCTGCAAGGAAAATATGCAAACAGGCAAAATGATAGCCAGGATTCAGGACCCCACTTCTGCTGCTGCTAATCTTTCCCACCAAAGGCC
The DNA here is from genome assembly GCF_018350155.1 of Leopardus geoffroyi. Taxonomy (NCBI): domain Eukaryota; kingdom Metazoa; phylum Chordata; class Mammalia; order Carnivora; family Felidae; genus Leopardus; species Leopardus geoffroyi. The sequence goes on from NC_059339.1 coordinate 68,979,079, forward strand.
AGGTTGGCACCAGTCCTCCCGGGCAGCCAAACACGACAGAAACTCCCTTCAGTTCCCACATGATTCAGCCTTGTTCTCTGCAATCTCAGACATCATGTGCCCTCTGCCCACTATACTTGTTGGTGACCCAGTGCTGCTCCTTTTCACTGAGAAGTCTAAATTAGGAAAATTAACTCAGAGAGCAAATGTATTCAGTGTTTTTCTTGAGTACTCAGGATGCATAAGACAATACACTTTTATAATCCTAAAGCATTTTAAAATGTACAAAAGCATCTTCAAGTGCACTGCTCTGGCAACACAGTAGGCAGTGAGAACACCAGGCAGACCTCATCCTGGGTTCAGGGGCTCCCTCTCAGCCGCTGGCCACTCCACTGCATCTAAGGACATGATGTACGGCTTGGCTGTTCCTCCAACAGCCACAGGAGTTGATCGCCAAACTCATGCACTTCAATTTCCTTATCTAAAATGCTGAACAGCTGAACTAGATGTCTTCAAATGTCTTTTCCAAGTATCAATTTCTGGTCTGATCTATTACCCCTAACTTTAAAATGAGAAAACTGAGACATGGAGGACATCGCCTATTAGCAGAAGAGTTGGGATTCAAGCCCGATCTTCTGGATTCAGAATTAGTAATGTCTTTTCCTTACCACACAGTATGTCCTATACTTCTTAACAATCAGTTGTGCAATTATGAGCAATCTGAGCACATAACTTATAAAATCAACATGATTTGTGGTACTGGAGGTGTTTTCGTCAGACTTCCATCAACATGGTAGACCTCTACATATTTTTTAAAAATGTAGCTGAGAACCCCCCTCCTCGCCACACCAGACTTCAGTAAACACGGTCAAGGTTTGGATATTTTTTAAGAACTTAACTGAGATCCCCTCCCTCCTCACCACACCAGAAATCAATTTTCAAACTAAAAAGCTGTTGTGAACTTAATATATAATACTGTCTTGGCATATGAAAATGCTATCACCTTTAATTCGGAGCACATAATGACAAAAAATCCCTAATTCAATCAGAAAGCCATACTAGGCATTTCCCTACAGCACCTACAACTTGAACACGGACTTGCTCTTTCAGCTACCTGCTCTGCTGAGGCTGGATTTGGAGAAGGGTTTAGGTGTTAACATGCCGGGCTTCTACAGAAAGGCATTTTGTCGATAGTCTAGCCCTTCACTGCCAGCAATGGGTCCTCTAGTTCCCTCACTGTCCCCATCAACTGTAGACTTCATAAAGTAACCATTCATGGTTTTTCACACTCTCAAACCTTCTCAATGGTAGCACCAAAGTTTTCGAATTTTCCAATTTTCCACAGTATAACATCTAAGCCAATATCATTAGTTTATAGGTCAAATAAATATGCATTTCATATCATTTTATTACATTTTGGAAACCCTATGGATAAAGTGATTTAACAAATAAGATTCTTATTCAGTTTCATCCCTTCCCAAACACTTCCAGAATGGATATTAGAAAAACAGCTCTAAAAGTACCTTCTTTTACATCTTAATAAACAGAGAACTCTAAACATAGTCAAATCGTCAGTCTTTCTAAAATTCAAGTCTTTGCCCCATCAAACAACACAGTCCATCCCTAATCTCCCACAAACCCTCTGCTCTAATCAAGCTAGTGGACTTATGAGGACGCCTGGGTGGCTCAGTAGGTTGGATGTCCAACTCTTGATCTCAGCTCAGGTCATGACCCCAGGGTCGTGGGATTGAGCCCCATGTTGGGCTCCACACTGAGCATGGAGCCCCCTTGGGAGTCAGTCAGTCTCTCTCTCTCTCTCTCTGCCCCCTCCCCCACTTGAGCTCTCTCTTGCTCTTTTTAAAAACAAAACAAAACAAAACAAAACAAAACAAAAAACTAATGCACTTATGATTCCTCAAATTCATTATTTACACTCAAGAGGCCCTGGGCCGGCTCCTCTCTGGCTCTTCGATGGCCGAGCCACTGCTAATCACGACAGCCCCAATGACTATAGCACTCAGCACTGCTCCTCCTCCTGGGCTCTCTTTCTACATACTTATCCATCTCCAAGCTCTTCAGAAACCACACCTTTCTTTGTCCAGGGCCTAGTAAAGTATAGACACACGGCATATTCCCAATACAGGTTTTTGAGAATGAACTTAATGAAAGAGAGATAATTATACTGTAAAGGGATAATCTGAGGACTACTGAGATATAAAGTTGACTGTCCCCAAACTCAATGGTCTCAGACCACTCGGCATTTATAACTAATCTACCATTTCCTTAAATACTGTCAGACGTTATTTCTCCGTGTTTCTGTTTCCATAGCCCCCTTCTACTACTAACGTCTATAGGACACCTAGTTTCTATAATACAACGCGCCATCTGCAAAGGGCTTTGAGCCACTGCATTTGCCATGGAATGTGCCTTAGCACAATACTGTCTGCATACAGACTAGATGAGGACAAACAAAATGCTTTCAGCACACTGGACAGGTTGTGCCCCCACTATCTCAGCCATTTGACAAATATTTGCTGAGAGCCTACCATGTGCCGGCTGGCCTGAACACTACTGGTAACAGCAATGAGCAAAGCAAATGCAGGCACAGGAACAGTCCTGGTTTTCACGGAGCGTTCCTCCTAATCTTACTTGAGGGAAACAAACAAGAAGAGTAATAGCTAATATGGAAAGTAGTGGTAAGTGTTGAGTACAGACAAAAAACAAAGCATGACGACAGAACAGAGAATGAGAGGGGTCCTATTTCAGGGTGGTCAGAGCAGCTGCTTCTAAGAAGAAGGCCCCCTCGGAGCAGAACGAAGCACGATGGTGAGGACACGAGTCATGCGGGTACCTGAGGGGGGATGTTCAAGGCAGAAGAAGAAAAGAGGGCAAAGGCCCTGGAGACAGGGAGTGGGCTGGCACGTCCTAAATTAGCAAGGACACCTGTGTGGCTGAAACTGAATGAGTGACACGGATGAGGTCAGCGGAGAGCGTCAGCACCCCCCGTACTCGAGCAGTAGGCAAAGTCACACTGCACGAGTAGAGACACCCAGAAAAAGGCAATCGATTCGGGGTATCTCATCTAAAAGAAGAATGTTCTTAGATTAAATCATAACTGGAAAATCTGCAAATCGGGGCCAGGCTGAGAATTAAACAGCCCTAGTCCTCAACGAGTTCACAGGTTGATAAAGAGAACACAGAAATGGATCTCAGAAGAAGAGGCTGTACATCCGACCTGGGGCCGGTGGGATGGCCCACTTGGAGCCAACCTCACAGAGACCTGTATGGAGTGGCAGCCGTAGAGAAGGGTAGGACCCATGGTTGACAAGAGCATCATCATATACAGCTAAGAGGGATGGCTTTCACAAAAACAACACCAAAGACAGACAAAAAGACAGACAAGTTAAGAAATCCAATTCAAGGGGTGCCTGGGTGGCTATGTCAGCTAAGAATCGGACTCCTGATTTCAGGGCAGGATCGCACGAGGAGCCCCGCGTCCGGCTCTGCGTTGCCAGATTCTTGGGATTCTCTCTCTCCCTCTCTCTCTCTGTCTCTCCCCTGCACGCGCACTCTCTCAAAATAAATAAATAAACCTTAAAAAGAAGAAACCCACTTCAAGTTCTCAAAATAACTTCTATTTCATAATAAGATAGCCTCACGAGCAAACCTAAGTATTGGGCCCATCCTGTGTCAGATGTTACGTTACTGCTCTGCTGCTGGGGCCCTTCCAAAGCTCAACCACTGGGCTGCGTCACCCGGGTCTCATTCAACCCCCAACAGAAACACCGCGAGGACCGATTCACAAATTCTAAGTGTTACACGTTCAACTCTGTCATGCCAAACCATTTCTTGTATTACACCCTCTATTCATGTCTTGAGGAAAATACCTTCATCTTACTTAAGTTATTCCTTCCCAGTCACTTCCTTGAGATCACAGAGAAGGCAGAGCAAAGCACAGGCTTTTACTGAATTCTAGTGGGATCTACCCAATATACACTGAAAAATGCCAAGTCATGACCCTGTGAACGACTTAGTCTTTATTTGAAATATATAAATGCTGAGAGGTATGGAGTAAAGAACGGATTCCTGGAAAATGTGCTATTTTAATCAGGCTTTGAAGATTAGCATCTCATAGAATTATTATTTTACCAAAATATCCAACTATCAGAGAAGCAGTTTCCACTAACTCCTTACAAGTCAATCTTTATTACAAGTGAATTCCCACAAACTCTGGGAGTTTATCTAAACTACTACAGTTGATCCTGATCTCTTAATAATAAATAACCAGTTATTTTTTTTAAAAATTTTTCTGATTATTTCTTTTGAAGGAGAGCGAGACAGAGCATGAGCAGGGGAGGAGCAGAGAGAAAGGGAGACACAGAGTCCCAGTTGTAAGCTGCCCTCGGTGGTTGCTAACACACTGCATTCCTCATGGGGCACCTGGGTGGCTCCGTCAGTTAAGAATCCGACAGCTCAGGTCTCGATCTCACAGTTCCTGAATTCGAGTCCCACATCGAGTGAGCTCGAGCCCTGCTTTGGGTGAACTTGAGCCCTGCTTCAGGTAAAACATGAGCTGGGTGAGCCCACTTCTCTCTCTCGCTCTTTCTCTCGCTCTCTCTCTGCCCCTTGTGGGATTCTCTCCCTCTCTCTCTCTCTGCCCGTCGCTTACACCCTCTCTCTCTCTCTCTCTCTCTCAAAACAAACCAACCAACAAACAAAACACTGCCTTCCTCCTGCTCTCACCTGCTGGCACCGCACTGGCGTGTGAAACATGACAAGTTACATTGAGGCCGGGGATGGTCAGGTGTGAGAGCATGCCCACTTTTCAAGTTAATATTCCCCCTTAAGTCAGAAGTGGATCCACCACACTGCACTACGGTTATAGTAGTTGAACCATTTAAAATAGTAGTTTGGTTTCACATGGAAACCGTTACTAAGACAAACCTTCCTGTAGAATGGAGTTCCAAGAACATTAAATCATCAGAAATTGTTTCAGCAGCTGGTTAAAGCTGAGTGTACATAATATAAGACATCTGGTTGTCTGTGCATTTTCAGCTCATTTAAAAAAGTATAAACACATTAAAACACCGAAATGTTTGATATATTGCAACACTGTCTGCTTGCTCCTCAAGGGTGTTTAAGTGGCTGGTCTATTCATTGCATTCAAGGCTTATTTGCCAGCTAAAGAGATTTATTTATATTTCCATCCACCCTAACTTCACCAAGACATTTTATTAACAAAGGAGAAAAAAAAAAAGAATGTACTCACTGAGGATATTTCTTAAATTGCTGGTATTCGATAATGACATATGCATAATAGAGATGAAACTTTTAAAAATTAAGTCAAGGGGCACCTGGGTGGCTCAGTCGGTTAAGCGTCCGACTCTTGGTTTCGGCCCACGTCATGATCTGATAGTTCATGAGATCGAGCCCCGCATAGGGCTCTGTGCTGACAGTGAGAAGCCTGCTTAAGATTCTCTCTCTCCCTCTCTCTGCCCCTCCCCTGCTCATGCTCGCTTGCTCTCTCTCTCTCTCTCTCTCTCTCCCTCTCTCAAAATACATTTTAAAAAAAAATTTTTAAAAATTAAGTCAAGAACACACGAAATATCGCACGTACTATGACAAGTAGATAGTAGATGATATAGGTGTTCCCCTTCCCACGTTTGACCATATGTAACAGAAACCTGACCACGGTGGCTTAACCAAAATAAGTGTTTATTTTTGTCACTTAAGAAGAAATCCTAAGATAAGCCACCTAGGGCTGGTGTAATAGTTCCATAGTAACATTCATATCCCAGGCTCCTGGGACACTATTCTTCGCAGGTGGCACTCACCATAATGGTTTCAAGACGACCCAAGCACCGCCTCCGCATCCCAGGGAGGGAGAGAATGGTAACGGGCAAGCTGAAGGCCTGCCCCCCTCCCCCCCAAACAATACTGGCCTCTGTTAGAAAAATGGCAAGAAGGGCCATCAGAAGTGCAAGGAACTGTGTCGCTCACAGAGTTCAACTTCCACAGGACATTGTCCCCTGTACCCTTCCCCACCCAGTGATTCCTCAGTTGCCTCAGCCCCACCTTCCAAGCTGCACGTCATCAGACCAAGTCCCGACAGGGTTTGGTAGTTGTCATTTCTAAACCCAGATTACAATTCTGGATGCTGGACCTGTGCACAACAGAGGCCAGGAGCCCGTTTTCTCACAAACACCTGGTCCTTCCTGTTTGGACCACAGGCAAGCAGCACACGGGTCCAATGATAGCACCACGTTAACTGAGATTCTGTCCTCATCAATCTCAAAATCTTTGTCTTTATTTAAAAAATAATTCCTGGGGCGCACCTGGGTGGCTCAGTTGGTTAAGTGTCTGACTCGATTTGGGCTCAGGTCATGATCTCACGGTTGTGAGACTGACCCCTGTATAGGGCTCTGCACTGGGCGTAGAGCCTGCTTAAGATTTTCCCTGTCTCTCCCTCTGCCCCTCCCCTATTTGAACGGGCTCTCTCTCTCTCTCTCTCTCTCTCTGTAAGTAAATAAATAAATAAATCCTTTAAGAGCGCCTGGCTGGCTTATTTAGTAGAGCATGCAACTCTTGATCTCAGAGTTGTTAAGTCTGAGCTCCATGTTGGGTATAGAGATTACTTTAAAATCTTTAGGGGCACCTGGGTGGTTAAGTGTCTGGTTCTTGATTTCAGTTCAGGTCTTGATCTCAGGGTGGTGAGTTCAAGCCCCACACTGGGTTCCATGCTGGGCATGAAGCATACTTAAAAAAATTAAAAAATAAAAAATAAAAATAAAAATAAAATTTTTTTAAATAATAATTCTTCTAAAATATGCATTCTTGGGGCACCTGGGTAGCTCATATTGAGCTTTGGACTTCAGCTCAGGTCATGATCTCGCGGTTTGCAAGTTCGAGCCCCGCATCAGGCTCCGTGCTGACAGTGTGCAGCCTGCTTGGGATTCTCTCTCTGTCTCTCTCCCTCCCTCTCTGTCTCAAAAAAAAAAAAAAAAAATTAATGAAAAAGACTGCATTCTCAATGGGGTGATATTACCCGCAAGAGAGTGAAAACTGATTCTTCAGGGGTGAAAAAACTTCATAGGTGTTATAATGGTTTGTGGCCCTCCAAAGGGCCACAGTACATAAAGATACACTCAGTCTATCTGGGGTATTCAAATTTCATTTGTGGGGAGAGGCAATTTAAAAAATGTCTAAAAAGGCTTTAGAGAGACAATTTTTTTTTTAAACAAAGTTGAGAGTAACTGCTTTAAAAGTAACATTTTATAGCATGCAAGAATTGCATTCGGCTGTAGTGACAGAAATCCAGTTACAATAAACAAGTATTTTTCTCACGAGAAGGGGGTGAAAGCGGCAAGGGGGCACTGGTAGTTGATGACTTTGGTTCAGCAGCTCAACGATGTCAAAGCAGAATTTTCTGTGGGTCTCCTGACTCATGCAAAGGTGGCCACACAATTCAAATTACCTGGTCCCACATTCCAGATAGCAGGAAAAAAGAGCTGTCAAGAAAAAGATACATCTCCTAGCTGAGGCAGGTGCCCTTTAAAAAGCTTTACCCAGAAATTCTTTGGGTTTTAAAAAAAATTTTTTTTTCACATTTATTCATTTTTGAGAGTGAGACAGCACGTGAGCGGGGGACAGGTAGAGAGAGAGAGGGAGACACAGAATCGGAGGCAGGCTCCAGGCTCTAAGCTGTCAGCACAGAGCCCGACGCAGGGCTCGAACCCACGTACCGTGAGATCCTGACCTGAGCCAAAGTTGGACGCTCAACCGACTGAGCCATCCAGGTGCCCCTACCCAGAAGTTTTATTGGAAGATGTCCCCTTACATCTCAGGGATCACACCTATCTTCAAAAAAGGCTAGAAATGGAAATCCAACCTCTCCAAAAGAGGTCAGGAAGTAAGGAAGAAGGGGAGGATGCTGGGTGGCTAACTAGCTGCCTCTACCACATACGGATTAGAGTCTCTCTTACATCCTACTTACAGAGCTCTGTAAGATATCGCTACGGAGATTAATTCTGTGCCTACCATTTGCTCAATATTCCTAAGGATCAGTTTATTTCCCCCTGAACATAAAATTCTTATTTTGATAATGCAGAGTGAGAGTATAAATATTAAGCAAAAGATACAGATGAACTCCATGGATGTACACAGAGACATACATAAAACGCACACATAACAATACTACACCAGAGGGGCACCTGAGTGGCTCCGTCAGTTAAGTGACCAACTTTTGACTCGGCTCAGATAAGATCTCATAGTTGTGAGATCGAGCCCTGATTCGGGCTCCTCACTGGGCGTGAAGCCTGCTTAAGATTCTCTCGCCCTCTTCTTATGCATCCCTGTCCCACTCGCTAGTGTGCACAGGCGTGCTCTCTCAAACAAAAACAAAACCAAAACCCACACCAGGACCCACAAACTCTTTGACATGATCAATTACCATCTTCAATATACAAAAGAAGATAAAACAAATCCCGGCTGAGCCAGAACTTACAAGAGTGGAATATCAGTGATTAACTGCATCAAACAACAGAGCAATTCTTCCAAAAGATCTTCAGAGTCAGAACCTGGTAAGACACATAAATGGTTTTTTAACAAAGCGTAAAACAGAATCGAGCTTTTAGAAGTTCAGTCTTCATTTCTAAGAAGAATAATAACAGTTATGATTACATAAAGTCAGATGCTGTATGTTGACCTCTAATAAAATCCGAACCATGAGCAAGTTAGCACATACTACGATCTTCATCTAGTATAGGAATTTTGAACGTTCGCTATTAAGTATGTAACTTTTAACACATCAAAGTCTCTTACGGTTCTGTAGGGCGGTAGTTTTCAAATCTCTTATTTTACACCATGTTGTTTCATATAAAATCTTACACTAAAGTGATATATATAAAATAGGCCAAAAAAATCAACCTGCTCTAGCTACTTTGTTTGCATCATGAGTAGAATACCTATACTTCCTCCCCCCAATAAACACGTGGCCAAACGCTGGATCTCCTTGATGGGCCCCAGAGCACCGTTCTGAACCCGTGGGGCTCCACAGATCACAGACCGAAACCCACCAAGAGGCCAACCACCCCTTTACAAGTAAAGAGCCAAAGGCAAAATGGCTTTCCTGAGTCACAGAGGAAGTGGCAATGGTAGGATGCAAAAGAAGCATCCAGAAGAAATGCTCCTCTGTCCCAAACTGCTCTAAGTGACCATCTCATTTCCAAAGTCAATCAAATCAGCAGCTCACGTGACTTCTGGCTGTGGATGCTACTGACACCTACTCCTTCACAGAATTCTTTCTCCCCTCAGGTCCTACGACACCTGATTTCCAATCTACTTCTTTTTCTATACGTTCTCAGGATCCACTTCCTTAGCATTTCTGTCGACTACTGCGGTGTTACTGGCTTCCTCTCTTCCTGCTCCCTATGTCCTCCTTCACCAACCATCACTTACACACGGGTGATTCCTACACCTGCACTTCTCCTCTTGGCCTCGCCACTGAACCGTTTATCTCTATATCCAATGGCCTACTGGCCATCTCCACCTAGATGCTTCAGCAGTACCCCAACTCCGTGTGTTCAAACCTGACCCCATCTTTCCCAATCCACCTATTCTTTCTACTTTCTTCTGGTGACTGCATCAAGAAGGCAGGGCCAAACCCAGACTATGCTCCCGCAGCTTGCTTAACCAATCTCTAGGTCCACTCTAGGCAGGCACAGCCTACCTCTCTGACGGTTCCTCTTTTCTGCACTCCTCGTCAGGCTTCTGTTACTTCATCACCTCAGCTCAGTTAAACCAGCTCACTAAACTCAAACTCACTCCTGATCTTCTTTCAATTCCCACCTTCAATTTTCCTCCTCTCCAACCCAGACTCCAGCCTGCTGCCAGACAGAGCTAACCCAACTCCTTCCTTTCTCTCTCCTGGCTTACTTCCTTTCAACTACTTTAAGCTGAACACGAGGCATCAGAAAAAAACTCCACGTGCAAAAGTACCGCACGCCAGACGCTTCAAGACACAGGCCCTGTACCCCTTTCTACCATGACCCCTCCCCATTATTCACAATTTATACTCCAACAACAACACAACTTATATTCAGACCAAATCGGCTACCTGCAACACGCCATTTCATGCCTCCTCAACAACATTCCCTCTGCCGAGCCTGCCCTCCGACGATAAAAACCTGACTTTTTTAAGGGCCAATTTTTATCCATCTGGATCCTCCACAGCCTTCCTCTCCTCCATAAAACCCAACTCTCCTGCCTCACTCTGAGTAAAAATAATCATCTACAAAGCACCTTGCCTCATGCATGGGTCTTTCACTGCATGTGTTGGTTACATCATGCTCTGATTCCTGCCTCTATGTGGGAAGGCTCCTCCTGGACTCTGTACTTCTCGAGGATGAGGACTGACAAAGAGCTTCACGCACACACCATGTACACTAAAGACATGTCTGCTGAACTAAATTAACCTAGGCATCTAGGAGAAATCTAGTGGTTATTTCTGAGGCATCAGCGCACTTGGAGCTTCAAAGTTTAGCAATTCTTTTTTCTAGACCACCATATGACCTGGTACTCAGAAATTATGAAGAAATCCCTTCCTGCCTTGCTACAAACACAACTGGAACAGTAACCCTCTGAGAGGTAAACGCAGAACTTAAAGAAAATACTAAATCACACTGACCACAACGATCAGTGCTAAAAAGAACACACAGCAAGAATCGAGTTCAATAACTACCTTAAATCTATTTGAGCAGTGCCAGGCTTAGCTCAACTAGTGAAGAAAGTAAAATATGGAGATATGTAACACTGGTCTCTGAGGCTGCACCACAAAAAGTACACGTAACTAAAATCCTTCTCATTGCAAAAGCCGTCCAACATAACCCAAGTGAGCCAATAACCTACTCCAAGTTGATTTGCTGGCATACAATCTATACCCAATTCAAGCTTGCTGAAATGTCATTTGCTGGCTCATCCTACAGAACGGAGTGACACAGACCCAAGTAAGGACATTTAAAATCAATCATTGATTCCCTGAAGAACATTTCAGACCAAATCAGCAGGCCACTCGAACGGTGTCCCCTGTTCAGCCAAGTAGTCAGCAGTCTGTTAATTACAGAATGTCAGGGAACAAATGCTGAGGACCACACATGGTTGGATTTTTTCCTTTCAGGGGTATAAACACATCTCATTCTCAACTCTTAACACCCTGAGGAGGACTTTGTATTCTATGTCACGTGCCATCCAAATCCTGACTTCGGCCAAGATTACAGCGTAGGTCAATTAAGGAGTCTATTCACAGCTTTGTCATCAACCTACCAATGAAAATGACGATAAATACATTTCATGCAAGTGAAATGTACCATTTCAAGGCCAAAACTCTAACAGAAGACGAGAATAAGCAATTTCCAGTTGAAATCTCAGACAACTTCCACTTCCTAAAACAAAATATCCCTACAGAATACCAAATTCTTATGTCTGGGACTAATCTAGAAGCGGATAATTGTGTATCAAGTGAAGATGGACAAGATCCGACTCTTACCAGATCTGATGTCCAAGCAGCGTTTCTATCACTCAGCTTTCATTTGAGGCCAAATATCTTCCTTAGTGCCAATAAAAACAAGTAGATATAAACTCACCTGCCAAAAATTATAGTAACACTCCTGCATTTCTCACAGGAAAGAGAATCTAGAAAGTCCTTGAAATTTTCAAGTCAGTGACAAAGTAAACTGAAGTTCTATGAGCGAAGGACTTTGAAGAGATTCAGTGTGTTTACTATATTGTGAAGTTTTATACCCAGAGTTTTTCTCTCTTAAAGAGTTTTAAATTGCCTCTTATAGCTTCAGTCAAATAGGCTCATATTTTCAATGTTAGCTTCTCTGAGATAACATTCATAGCTAATATTTACTGAGTACTCTACCCTTTGAGAGGCACTGTGCCAAGCATTTCATTCTTTATTCCACATTAATCCTGACAATAGCTTTTTCTGATTTTTAAGATTTTATTTTTATGTAATCTCTACACCCAACATGGGGCTTGAACTCACAACCCTGAGGTCAAGAGTTGTACAGCCCACCAACTGAGCCAGTCAGGCATCCCCCCCCCCCCCCGATAATAACTCTTCAGAAGTAGATATGATCATCACCATTGTATTACAGACAAAGAAACCAAGGGTCAGAGAGGTCAGTTTACTTACAGTAAGTGGTAGAGACTAGATTTGAACCCAAATCCAGACGGACTCATAGAAAGAAAAAAAAAAAAAAAACCAAGAAACAAACAAAAACATTATGAATGATTTTTAAAGACCTGTTTCTACACAAAGTTGGAAAAAACCTGGTCCAACAACCCATGATTCACTGAAGACCCTAAATACAAACCACTGGTAAATGAATGAGGGGAGAGATATGAAATACCCTGTGTTAGGTACACATGAAGGTGATATGTTACACATTCATGAACGCATACTGGAAGTCTTTGATTTAAATATCCCATTTAGAAGGGCACCTGGGTGGCTCAGTTGGTTGAGTGACCGACTCATGAGCCCAGAGTCGTGGGATCGGGCCCCGCGACAGGCTCCACACTGTGGAGTGTGCATAAGATTCTCTCTCGCTCTCTGCTCCTCTCCCCTGCTTGTGCTCACTCTCTCTAAAAAAAAAAAAAAAAAAAAAGAAGAAGAAAGAAAGAAAGAAAAAATAGGGAATGCCAACTGGTGCAGCCACTCTGGAAAACAGTATGGAGGTTCCTCAAAAAATTAAAAATATTAGACACAGCAATTGCACTACTAGGTATTTATCCAAAGGATACAAAAATGCTGATTTGAAGGGGGCACGTGCACCCCAATGTTTTAGCAGCACTGTCACCAATAGTCAAATTGTGGAAAGAGCCCAAATGTCCACTGACAAATGGGTAAAGAAAACATGATGTGTATATATCTACATACAATGGAATATTACTCAGCAATCAAAAAGAATGAAATCTTGTCATTTGCAACAACATGGATGGAACTAGAGGGTATTATGCTAAGGGAAATAAGTCAGTCAGGGAAAAACAAATATATGATTTCAAGAAACAACACAGATGAACATAGGGGAAGGGAAGGAAAAATAAGACAAAAACAGAGAGGGAGGCAAACCATAAGAGCCTCTTAAATACAGAGAACAAACTGAAGGTTGCTGGTGGGGTGTTGGGTAGGGCGGTGGGCTAAATGGGTGATGGGCATTAAAGAAGGCACTCGCTGGGCTGAGCACTAGGTGTTGTATGTAAGTGATGAATCACTAAATTCTACTCCTGAAACCATTATTATACTACATGTTACTAACTTGGGTTTAAATAAAGTTAAAAATTAAAATTAAAATTGAAAAGAGAAAACTACCTAAGTTAGAAATAAGTTCAAACAATGAATAAATAGAAACTGTTACTATGAGTATTATGCAGAACAAGGCCACTGAAATCCTACTTCTATTCCAGGGGTTCCCCGTTTTGAAGCCCTAACCCTGCGTCTCTGGTCGCTATGAGTGACGCCACAGGAAGGAGCAAAGAAAGACCAGATGACAGCCACGGTCCCTTCCAACTCCAGGCATCTCCACTTGGAACTGAGCTGTTCAGTCCCCATGCAGTACGTGCTAAAACACCACACTCTCCTTAGGGAGGGAACCAGAGGAGAGCAAGATACTGTTAAAATCAAATACCTTCCACCAAAGTAGGAGGGGAAGGGGAGAGGGAGAAAATCATGAAAAAAGCACTCACTCGAGGAAGAGGGAAAGAAACAGCACTAAAGGAAAACAAAGCAGCAGCCAGAGAAAAACCTATGGGTCATTTAAATCAGGTAGCATGGAAAAATTAAAACACAGAGAGCTCACTGCTGTTTCCTTTTGCATGTAGAAAGCTGCCAGTTTCTAAATGCTGCTTAAAGCCACACCGTGCCAAACACAAGTATTAAAAATATAATCAAGAACTAACAGAGCTATATGCCACAAACAGGTTCCCAAAGTGCCTCAAAAGCTTAGAGCAAAACTAACTTCCTTAAGGTGGAGGACACATAAGCTGGATTGTATTTACTATAAACTTATATTCAGAAAACCGTGGTAAAGTCTGTAATTGGCAGTTTTATTTGTGAAACTAATACTGGAATTACTCTAAATTTTTTTTTAGTTTTTTATTTATTTTTGATAGAGAGAGACAGAGCACAAGTGGGGGAGGGGCAGAGAGAGGCGGAGACACAGAATCCGAAGCAGGCTCCAGGCTCCGAGCTGTCAGCACAGAGCCTGATGTGGGGCTCGAACTCACAGACCGCGAGATCATGACCTGGGCTGAAGTCGGACACCCAACCGACTGAGCCACCCAGGGGCTCCTGGAATTATTCTAAAATATTAAAAATCATATTTAAACTTCTAATGAGCAAAATCGAACATGCTTCTATAAAATAATCATAAATTAAGGGAAAGCAGATGGACTCACTCTTTTCTAAAATGAAAACTGATCTACATTTTAATGTATTACACTATTTGTAAGCCTGTGCCCCACACATTCCAATAAAATCTGCAATCATTCCGGCTGCCTGCTATTACTACAATCAAATGGAAATGTTTCTAATTATACTCAAGGATAATATAGTCTTCCAAGTTTAATAAAAATACGCCTTTTTTATTTCTCAGCTGAGTATAGTATAAACACTGTTGATAACAGAAAAGAGTAGAAAACAGTTTCGTGGTACATTGTAAAAAGTTTAGAAACAGATTTTAGTGAGTAACCACTAACTAAATAGAATATATATGCGACAGGGTATTGTACTGCATAATACGTACTTAGATTCTAGGCCAATTGAAAGTTCTGTCCTCTTAAATTCTACTTTTGTTATTTTTTGCATTCAATTTATTTATACTAAAAAAATAAATAAATGTACCCACTTCTCCCACCCCCGCTCCCCCAATCTGTTCTTTCCATCTATGAGCCTGATATATGTATAATATTTTTTAGCTTCCACATATAAGAGAGATCATATGGTATTTGTCTCTGACTTATTTCACATAGCCTAATGCCCTCAAGGCTCATCCACATTGTCGGTAAATGACAGGATTTCGTTTTTTATAGCTGAATAATATCCCATTGTGTATATATACTACATCATCTTTGTCCACTCATCCATCAATGGACACGTAGGTTATTTCTATATCTTGGGTAATGCAAATAATGCTGAAATGAACATGCAGGTACATACATTTTTTTAAATTAGTGTTTTCCTTTTTTTCAAATACCCAGAAATGGAACTGCTGGGTCATAGGGTAGTTCTGTTTTTAATTTTTTTGAGTAATCTCCATACTGTTTTCCATAGTGGTTACACCAACAGTGTGCTGCATTCCCACCAACAGTACACAAGGGCTCACCTTTTCTCCACATTCTTGCCAACACTTGCTATTTCTAGCCTTTTTTGACCAGAGGCACTCCAACAGGTGTGAGGTGATATCTCACCGAGGTTTTGATTTGCATCTCCCAGATAATTAGTGATGTTGAGCATCTTTTCATGTACCTCTTTGCCATCTGTCTTCTTCGGTAAAATGTCTATTCAGATCTTCTGTCCATTTGTAATCTGATTATTTTTCCCTATTGAGTTGTACTATATAATATATAATACATATGTGTATACATATTATATATAGTGTGTATATATGTACATATATGTGTGCACTATTTATGATATTTATGATAGCACTATGGTTTATTAAGCTGTGCCTTAATACAGATGTTGGGGCCCCATGGCACTCCTGAAGTAGAAAGCCCAGAATTTCCGCCAACTGTTCTTGAGCAATGACACCAGGAAACTGACAGCTGTTGTATGCAAGCTTATCATCTATAATGTTCATGCCAGACACAGCACCTTCTTCATCTGGAATTTGATCGTGGACTTCACTTCATCCACTCTGGCCACCATGTTCTCACTGTGGATCAGCAAGGAAGGGAACTTGCCAGCCTTATTAAGTCCCGGGCCCAGGATTCACAGGATCTGCTCGATCAAAGATTATGAAGCCAAAAAGGCATCATACTTCTCGGCCAGCTTCTTGCCTAGTTTTTTATTCCTGTTGAGTTCTTCAGCACATCAATGTCCATGTGGGGAATATCCACAGCCTTGGCCTCATCAAGTGTTGCTGGTCCCCCAAAGCACATACAGAGAACTTCAGGCAGGGAGTGGACTTAAGCCCAATGGTGCCCAAGAAGCATTTGTCCTTCTGAGAGCCACAGATATTCAAGGTGATATGCAGCTCCACCATCTCCCAAAACTTCCGGCACCCACGCTGGTTCCCGTGCAGGACTTCCCGCACCGCCTCGTACAGGGTGTTACGGGAGGCTTTGCAGCTTGTGGTGCCATGCACTGCAATAACCCGAAAAGAGGTCAAAAACTGTTGAATCCTTAGGCTTTTTGGTTGTTGTTGTTGTTAAGTAAGCTTTATGCCCAACTTGGGCTTGAACTCATGACCCTGAGATCAAGAGTCCATGTTCCACCAACTGAGCCAGCCAGGCGCTGAGTCCTTTTATATTTTGGATATTAGCCCCTTATCAGATATATGACTTGCAAGTAACTTCTCCCATTCAGTAAGTTGCTTTTTCATTTTCTTAATGGTTTCCTTTGCTGGGTAGAAACTGGTTAGTTTGATGTGGTCCCACCTGTTTATTTTCACTTTTGGGGTCAGATTCAAAAAAGTCATCTCTAAGACCTATATCAAGGGGCTTACCACCTATATTTTCTTCTAGGAGTTCTATGGTTTCAGGTCCTACATTCAAGCCTTTAATCCACTTTGAATTAATTTTTGTGTTTAGTATGAGATAGGGGTCCAGTTTCATTCTATTTATTTATTTTATTTATTTTTTTAAGTTTACATCAAAGTTAGTTAGCATAGAGTGCAACAATATTTTTTTCAGGAATAGATTAATGACCCTTACCTTTAGCCTATCCCCCCTCCTACAACCCCTCCAGCAAACCTCTTGTTTGTTCTCTATATTTAAGAATCTCTTATGTTTTGTCCCCCTCCCTGTTTTTATATTATTTTTGCTTCCCTTGCCTTATGTTCATCTGTTTTGTATCCTAAAGTCTTCATATGAGTGAAGTCATATGATATTTGTCTTTCTCTAATTTCACGTAGCCTAATACCCTCTAGTTCCATCCACATAGTTGCAAATGGCAAGATTTCATTCTTTTTGATGGCTGAGTAATACTCCAGTGTGTGTGTGTGTGTGTGTGTGTGTGTGTGTGTGTGTGTGTGTGTGTGTATACATACCACATCTTTATCCATTCATCCATCGATGGACATACGGGCTCTATCCATACTTTGGCTATTGTCAATAGTGCTGCTATAAACATTGGGGTACATGTGCCCCTTCGAAACAGCACATCTGTATCCCTTGGATAAACATCTAGTAGTGCAACTGCTGGGTCGTAGGGTAGTTCTATTTTTAATTTTTTGAGGAACCTCCAGACTGTTTTCCAGAGTAGCTGCACCAGTTTGCATTCCCACCAGCAGTGCAAAAGAGATCCCCCTTTTCCACATCCTGGCCAACATCTGTCGTTGCCTGAGTTGTTCATGTTAGCCATTCTGGCAGGTGTGAGGTGGTATCTCATGGTGGTTTTAATTTGTATTACCCGGATGATGAGTGATGTGGAGCATTTTTTCATGTGTTGTTTGGCCATCTGGATGTTTTCTTTGGAGAAGTGTCTATTCATGTCTTTTGCCCATTTCTTCACCAGATTATTTGTTTTTTGGGTGTTGAGTTTGATAAGTTCTTTATAGATTTTGGATACTAACCCTTTATCTGATATGTCGTTTGCAAATATCTTCTCCCATTCCTTTGGCTGCCTCTTAGTTTTGCTAATTATTTCCTTTGCGTGCAGAAGCTTTTCATTTTGATGAGGTCCCAATAATTCATTTTTGCTTTTGTTTCCCTTTCTTCCAGAGACGTGTTGAATAAGAAGTTGTTGCAGCCGAGGTCAAAGAGGTTTCTGCCTGCATTCTCCTCGAGGATTTTGATGGCTTCCTGTCTTAGGTCTTTCATCCATTTTGAGTTTGCTTTTGTGTATGGTGTAAGAAAGTGGTCCAGGTTCATTTTTCTGCATGTCACTGTCCAGTTTTCCCAGCACCACTTGCTGAAGAGACTGTCTTTATTTATTCCACTGGATACTCTGTCTTGCTTTGTCAAGTATCAGTTGGCCATACGTTTGTGGGTCCATTTCTGGGTTCTCTATTCTGTTCCATTGATCTGAGTGTCTGCTTTTGTGCCATTTCCATACTGTCTTGATGATTACAGCTTTGTCATACAGCTTGAAGTCCGGGATTGTGATGCCTCCAGCATCAGTTTTCTTTTTCAAGATTACTTTGGCTATTCTTTTCTGGCTCCATACAAATTTTAGGATTGTTTGTTCTAGCTCTGTGAAGAATGCTGGTGGTGTTTTTATAGGGATTGCCAGTTTCATTCTTTTGCATGTGTCTGTCCAACTTTCCCATCACTATTTACTGAAGAGACTGTCCTTTCTCTATTGTATATTTCTGGCACCTTTGTCACAAATTAAGTGACCACATATGCGTGGGTTTATTTTTGGGCTCTCTATTCTGTTCCATTGATCTGTATCTGCTTTAATGCCAATACCACACTGTTTCGATCACTATAGCTTTGTGATATAGTTTGAAATCAGAAAGCAACCTATTAGTAAAGTTTAATGATTCTATTCCACTGATAACAGAAAAGAGAGAAAAAAGAAATATCACAAAACAGTATTACCTAATGTAAGGCCAAGAACAATTCAGGAGGTCCTAGAAGCACTTTTATTTTTCTGCAAAGACAGATTACAAATCTTATATACTAAATATTTCAAAATAATAAATCCATGCTTTCTTGAGTTCTTTTTCCAGCAACTGTTTTATTTGCTTTTTGCACTACTCAAGTAATGAAATTAAACTGTTAAGTTTTATACTAAGACAAAAATAAACCAGACAGAAACAACTCCCCTACCCACTACACAATTTCAGGTTTACCTCTTGAGCTACAGCCTGCTCCAGGCCCTAGAGGGTAGCTCAAGCAAAGAGAAGAGAACAGTGAAATCCTGCTGCCATGGGAGTCAAAGCACCTCAGCCATCTGAAAAAATTCAAAACTAGTTTCAAAGGAGGGAGATTTACCTTTACTGCATTTAGTTAAATGAATTCATCATGGATTCTGAAGGTACTTCCAAAGAGTCTCAAAAAGGTTTTCAGCCAGAGGAGAATGAAAAGGAGAGTAGTTACGTTAGAGAGGTATGATTATGGATTATTTTTTTAATTTCCACAAATATTCTACCCTTGATCGTCTTTTCCTTGCTTTGGTCTCTCACAAGTTGGAAGTTTTTTTCAACTGCTCAGGACCCTTGGTTCCCCATTTGCTTGCCAGAAGGAAGCCAATGTTCATGGAACCTCTGCGTGCACAGGCACAGCCTGCCTCCAGGGGGAGGTTCCGGAGCTGTTCCATTGAGGGACACCCAAACAACAGCATCTCCACGTCTTTTCCCTGTTTTGGGTTCATTTTCTCCAGAAGAGTATGCATCAACCTTCGAGATAGCGGGTACAACCCCAGTGCCCACATTCCTGGAAGCCAAGTCAAGATGCCTCACTTCTCCATTTGTAGCGTTTGCTCTTAGCCCTGTTCTCAGTAGACCACCCCTCCACTGGGCCAGGGAGCCCCCGTATCTTGGTTCAGCCTCTTGGAGAAGAGATTCTAGTGGTTTTTTTTCTTTTTAAATAGGCTTCCTGCCCAGCACAGAGGCCAGTGCGAGGCTTGAACTTATTATGACCCTGAGATCAAGACCTGAACTAAGAGTTGGACACTTAACCGACTGAGCTCCCCAGGTGGCCCAAAGGAGGGGGGTGGTCTTGGGTGGTCTCCTGACTGCGCAGAGCTGGGGAGAGGAGCTGGGCGACCCACTGTTTCTTTCCATCACTCCTCCTGGGTGTCTGCCTTCGGAGACAGTTCCAATTCCTCAGCCTTTCCAGGGTTCTATGGCAAGAACTGGCTGTTTCCTGGAGTTCTCCAACCCTGAAGGCATGTAGCCTTCTTCGGCTTTCACCGATCAGTTGAGTTCACCATTACTCCACTTTCCAACTTGCGAAACGTTAACACTGTGTTCCCCCTGCCTCCTCTTTAAACTAATAAGAAAATCATGACTTTCTAACAGTGCTTTTACTGATGTTTTATTGGGGCTTCAGAAGAACGCAAAGATAAACATGTAGTTTCAATCCACTGTGCTTGAGGGCAGTATGATTTTTTAGAATAAATTTATATTGAACTAGTTTATGCCAAGGAAACGTGGTTAAGTGAGCCTTTGCATGGACCCGACAAGCTCCAGCGTCTTTTCTACCTACTCTCTGCACAGCCGTAACTGACCACCACGCTCCACATTCTGCTGTCCCCAGCTCTTGGCACATGACCCATGTCCTTCATCCCCTCAACACCCACCCACACCACCACCTGCTCACAGGCACACATGGTATGCTCCTTCAAAGCACCCCACTCTGTGCTCTCGATCCTAGCATCCCCCACTTCCCTGGGCTTTCGTTTCAGCTCGTTCCCCCTCTTTTTTTTTTCTTCTGTCTTCAGTCTCTCAATCTTCAAAGCTTCTTCCCTCATTTATTTTTTTTTAAATTTTTTTAATGTTTATTTTTTTTGAGAGAGAGAGAGAGAGAGAGAGAAAGAGACAGAGCATGAGTGGGAGAGGGGCAGAGAGAGAGGAAGACATAGAATTCGAAACAGGCTCCAGGCTCTGAGCTGTCAGTGCAGAGTCTGACGCGGGACTCGAACTCATGGACTGTGAGATCATGACTTGAGCCAAAGTCGGACATTTAACTGAGCCACCCAGGCACCCCACTTCGTCCCCCATTTAAAAAAAAATGTAAAAATGTTTGTAAATAAACTATAATTGCCTTCCACTGGGGGCAATATTAGTGGAGTAGTTACTCCAAAGAGGCCTCCTATACAAAACAAGTAGTTCTTGGCTAAAATAACTCTTTTTAGTGCATTGATGGGCTTCCAGAAAGTAAAGGAAATCTCTAAGGACCCTTGCACCATAACCAAAAAGCACAACCACAGGCGAACAAACTGGCTTGAATCCAGAGTAAAACACTGGGAAGTAAACAAATTCTAAGGGTAGGGTGACCCTGATGATGAACGATGGTACAAGGCCGTATGGGTTGCCACTGGGAAGCTGAACCTGAGATGGCACATTAGGCCCAGAACCTCTGGAGGAGGCTTAATGGCCTCGGGTGACGCAGCCCTAGATCCCTCCAGCAGCAAATGCAAATCCCTCCCTGATTTGGGGCCTCAGATTAAGATCCAACCAGCAAAAGCTCACAACCAACATCCTCAAATACATAAGGAAACAAAGTGTTTGCAAAAACAAACTATACATGCAAACCCCCCAGGACTTCAAATATCGGATTTAGGAGATGCAAAATGTAAATTAAGTATCGGAGGTAATGGAAGATGATACCGAGAACCGCAGGACACTAGGAGGAACAGAACTCACACAGAAGGCAAAGGGGAAACAGAAACCATTTTGTCGCGCTTCCTGGTTTCCCCTAGGGCTAGCTTTGTCCCCTCTGACTATTCTCAAAGGCAGGGAAGAGCACCAAGAGTTATAGGTACAAGAGGATACAAATTCTCCGCAGCAAACAATCTATTACCACATCATCCACAGCCCGTGGGGAAATGTTCACCGAGGACATCCTCCCAAATTTCTGTTACAAACTGGGAGCTTACTGGCAGTCACATTAGCCTCAGAAAGAAGGCTTCCCTGAACATGCCAGCAACATCCATCTCGCCGCAGCAGTTTGACAAGGAATTGGAAGAAAAATCCTGTAGGGTGTGGTAACCCGACCATCCTAAAATCCCACAGCTGACTGCGCTCAATTGTTTGTAGATGGTCCTGTACTTCCGTCAATTCAACCTTCAAACAACCAAACTGCATATTATCTACACCTGCAGCTTCCGCATACCTAATGCGGATATGCACATACAAGCTGATAAATGGATGTTTTTAGGTACTGCATAATGATGTCTTTTTTTTTTTTTTTTTTTTACCATTTAACAGTATGTATGCAATCATTTAATTTTATTACTTTTATAAACTGTAAAAAGACATTGATAGAAAATGTAAAAAGGACTTAGACCGCTGATAAGTAGAAATGTCAAGGGGTGCCTGAGTGGCTCAGTTGGTTAAGTGTCTGACTTCGGCTCAGGTTATGATCTTGTGGTTCATGAGTTTCGGGCTCTGTAATGACAGCTCAGAGTCTGGAGCCTGCTTCGGATTCTGGGTCTCCCTCTCTCTATGCCCTTCCCCTACTTGCACTCTGTCTCTCTCTCTCGCTCTCTCTCTCAAAAATAAATAAAACATTAAAATTTTTTTTTAATTTTTTAAGTAAATAAAGTACAATATATGCATAATTGTTTTGACATAAAGCAAAACAAAGTGTTGGGTTTGTAGGTTCTTGGCTGGCTTAATTCTCAGGCCCCATGAAGCAAACATGCACTCCATTCCTGCTGCTACCCCTTTGGTGGAAAGGTTTGCACCTCCCTGACTAGGGCTGCTTTGGCACTTCGGTACCACAAAAACGAAGCCTAGCATTAACAAAATTAACACATGCCAGACAGAATTCTGATTAAAAGCTCTGTTTAAACATCCGTGTATGGGGGCGCCTGGGTGGCGCAGTCGGTTAAGCGTCCGACTTCAGCCAGGTCACGACCTCGCGGTCCGTGAGTTCGAGCCCCGCGTCGGGCTCTGGGCTGATGGCTCAGAGCCTGGAGCCTGTCTCCGATTCTGTGTCTCCCTCTCTCTCTGCCCCTCCCCCGTTCATACTCTGTCTCTCTCTGTCCCAAAAATAAATAAACATTGAAAAAAAAAATTTTTTTTTTAAATAAATAAATAAATAAACATCCGTGTATGTTTAACAAATACATATTATCACAGTAGTAAACTGAACATATTTCTCTCTTAAAACTCAGAATCAACATATAAAGCTCTAGGTAGGGGGGCGCCTGGGTGGTTCAGTCAGTTGAGTGTCTGACTCCTGATTTCAACTCAGGTCATGATCTCCTAGTTCATGAGTTCGAGCCCCACGCTGTCAGCACAGAGCCCGCCTGGGATTCTCTCTCTCCATCTCTGCCCCTCCCCAACTTGTGCTGTCTCTGTCTCTCTCAAAATAATAAATAAATAAATAAACATTAAAAAAAAAAAACAAAAACCAAAACTCTAGGTAGACAATAAGTCTAATGAGAACAGAGACATGGTTTTTTAAGTTTGTTTAATTATTTTGAGAGAGAGAGCGCGCACACACGCACACACACACACACACACACACACACAGGGGTGGGGGAGAGAGGCAGTCTAGAGAGAGAGAGGGAGAGAGAATCCCAAGCCGGCTCCCTCCGGGCTGTCAGTGCAGAGCCACATGCAGGGCTCAAATGCACAAACCCGTGAGCTCATGACCTGAGCTGAAATCAAGAGTTGGACGCTTAACCAAATAAGCCACCCAGGCACCCCTAGAGACATATTTTGAAAAATGAGTCCAGGATAAGCATCTGACTTTGGCTCAGGTCATGATCTCACAGTTCATGAGTTCGAGTCCCATATCAGGTGAGCTCGAGCCGCGCTTCAGGTAAACATAAGCCCCACTTTGGGTGAGCCCCACTTCTCTCTCTCTCTCTGCCCCTCACTCACTTGCACCCTCTCTCTCTCTCTTAAAGAAAGAAAAATGAACCCAGAACCAGGAGCAACACTGCCTTTGCAAACCTCAGAGAGAAGTCAGCAGGAAGGGTAGATACAAAATCCTATACTCCCTGTATTTCACATAACAATCCCTTTCCGCCCTTCTACTTTCCAGGCTGTAAGTTTTCATGCTAAGACATAAAACACCATCTTGAAAACTACAGGCCTTCCTAACTACTGCCCAAAAAAAAAAAAAAAAAGTAACACAAAAAACCCAGCAATATCAGGAGAAAACGGCAACATTTCGCTGTGTCTTCGGAAAAAGACCGCACATTTCGGCATCGTAAAACTGCCCTTAAACGTTATTTCTGATCAAGTAGACCCAAAGAGCCAGAGACTGCTGCGTCCTATGAAAGTAACCTTCAATATGTCTAAAATCCGTACTTCTGATTGGTTGTCTCCTTTAATAATGTATTCCCCTAGTAATGATACTTAAGTTGACAACCCGGTTTTCTGAAAGGTATATTTGTGGCTTTTAATTTTATTTTCCATATGCGTCAGAGTCAAAGTAAGTAAAAGCTTCGCTGCTACCGGCTTCCTTATTTCAAAAGAAAAAGGAAAAAGAAAAAAGAACTTTGAGAGCTCTGGCTCATTTAAATAGAGGAGAAAAGGGAGTGACAGCGTGCCAGGTCGTTTAAAAATGAAAAGGGAAGACAGAGAGAATTTTCAACACTATGCTTTGATTCCTCAGGTTTCATCCTTCCGTGTTACGCATGCTCTCCCTGGAACATCTTCAAAGGCCATACTTACTGTAACTGCCAGGAGATTTTTCTTCGTACGTGAAATGAAGTTGCAATTCCTCCTCTGACATCTCACAGATGAACACTTTCAGCAGACAGCAAATAATAAACAAAGCGTTGTGTGTCTGCCAAATGAAGATGTGGCTAGAAAGGAAAGACCAAACCACACGGGAATCAGCACTTCATCAGGAGCACGGGCACCATGCAGTTCATGATTTCTCGGTCGTTTTGCCCATTCCGTTTGTAATATAATCACAGCGTCCCTATCTTTTCATGGCTAGTGATATATTACTCTATGCCAATCCACTTCATGTTTCATGCTGTACATTTTACTTAGTGAGTCAACCTAACAAAAATATTTTCGTTAGGTATGGCCGCTCTTTGTTCTTAACTTCGTACTTGTCCCACACGTGGGCAGGGCAAAGAAAAGCAAAAAAAAAAATTTTTTTTAATATAGTAACATAAAGAGATTATATGCAAACACACGACCCAAATTTTAAATGGGGCACTGCCAGCAGCCCAGGACAATAGTCGCTATTTGTATTAGTAACCAGGAACTCAACAAGAAAAATTTCAATTAGATTCAATATAATTTGTTTGGAAGCAAAACTGGTTTTAAAAAATGCTTGAGGGCATCAAAGATTAACCTTCCAAGGCATCAAATATAAAATTTTAATATCTACATTAGCTATACTGGAATTCAAATAAAAATAAAATTATAATATCTAATCAGAACTTTCTTTCATCTACTAGGAAAGGAAGAAAGGAAACAGATGTGGAATGAAATACTCAAACTTAGTCATAATGTAAACTAGGTATGAACAGCAATAATAATGGGGGCGGGGAAACTATCTTTTTTAATAATAATTACATTGCTATTAACCTTCCTAAGGAATATATTTCTGAGGATTGTCTGAAATGCTGAAATCAAACAGATTCCAGAATTCATAACCTCACCACAATGACTTGGACAGTAAATTATAACCTCTCTTTTACTTTTTAATAATGAGAATTCCTTTATAGCTTTCAAAAAGACCATAATCCATTTCCACCAAAAAATGAAAAATACTCATATTGCTAAATATAAAGAGAACATGATTTAATCAGCCAGCTTACTTCTGACATTCTGCCGAAAGTTTTAGTTCTTTGGTTCTAGAAAGGAAGACCTTAATTAGCGCACCAAGGTTTCCTGTTCGAGGATTGTTTACAACTGCAAGAGAAGATAAGGTTTTAAAAAGTTAAAATTAAAAACTGGAATCAAAGTGAACATATTAAAACACTTACAAAACCAAGCTGTCAAGCTGAAGTTGCTCACAGACAAACCTTATGACCAACTTCACATCTAATTAGGAAAATAAACAATGAGAGAAATTGCTGGTCTTAATTTTGAACAAAAAGTGATTTGCAAGGGGCGTCTGGGTGGCTCAGTCAGTTAAGCGTCTGACTTAGGCTCAGGTCATGAACTCTCGGTCCGTGAGTTTGAGCCCTGCATTGGGCTCTCTGCTGTCGGCACAGAGCCTGCTTTGGATCCTCTGTCCCTCCCCCTTCTCCCCCACGTGCTTGCGCGCTCTCTCTCTCTGTCTCAAACACAGATAAAAAACATTTTAGAAAATTAAAAAAAAATGATTTGCAAACTGAAAATGATGGAAACAATAGGACAAAGTAGACAATTCATATCAGAATTCAAAACTGTAAAGAAAAGAGAGAATAGTTGATACATACTCAATTTACACACACACACACACACACACACACACACACACACACATTATTTCTCTTTAGAAAAGCAAATGTTAAAAAAAAACTCAAAAAATGATTCCCAGTATACAGAACACAATCAACTGTAAAGGCAAAAACTCTGTTCGGATCATCGTAAATCATTCTAACGAAAAACAGACACATAAAGCACTATGGCCGGGGGGAGCTATTTTGATCAAATACAATTTTAAAGAATTTGCTCAAAAAGTTGTTTAAGTTCAAAGGGGGGCATTTCAACAAGTATAGCCCAAAGAATTGAGTGGATACAGTAATGAGAATCAGAAGATCTGGTTTCTAGATCCAAGGCTATAATTAACAGAATATTAAACCTCAGACAAATTACTTTTCTTCTCCAACCTGTTTTCTCATCAAGCAACAGGAAACACACACTGACCAATATACAGTAAGTGCTCTACACATATCACCTCACTAAGTCCTCAAAACCAACTACGGGATAAGCGCCAATATCACCTCCATTTCAGATCCTCACGTCTCTGTTGTTACCGCTCAAGGACACATCCTTGTCTGCTGGTTACAATCTCTGGCTCTAAAATGCTGTGCTACACCAACCCCTCTAATCAAGGAATCAGACTTAATGAAGATACAAAGCTCTATCAGGCTGCCCAGTAAGACACACGTGATGATTAATTTTACGTGTCAACTTAACTGAGCCACAGGATGCCCAGATATCCAGTTAAACTTATTTCTGGGTGTATCTGTCAGGGTGTCTCTGCATTTTAATTTTCAGCTGAGTAAAACAGACTGGCCTCTCCAAAGTGGGCACACATCATCCAACACATTAAGGGCATGAACGGGACAGATGTCGGAGGAAGACTGAATCCTCCTCTGGCTGACTGTTGAACTAAAACGTTAGCCTTCTGCCCTTGGACAGGGACTTACAACACTGGCTCTTACGGTTTTCAGGCCTTTGGACTTGAATGGGAATTCACACTATTAGTTTCACTGAGTCTCTGGACAACCTTAATACATCACAGAAGCACAGAAGTTAAGAACCCGTCAGAGCTAAAGAGTACTATGCTAAGTGAAGTAAGTCAGAGAAAGACAATTACCATCCGATTTCACACTTCCTATGTGGAATTTAAGAAACAAATGAGCAAAGGGGGGGGGAAAGAGAGAGAGAGGCAAACCAAGAAACCAGCTCTTAACTACAGAGAACAAACTGATGGTTACTGGTGGCAGGAGGGGGGAAATAAGTGATGGGGATTAAGGAGGGCACTTGTGATACAGACATGCTGAATCACTGTATTGTACGCCTGAAACTAATACTACACTGTACGTTATTTAAATACACTGTATGAATTTAAATACAAACTTAAAAAAAAAAAAAACGCATCAGAAGGAAGAGACCATTTAGCCAAAAACTTTAATTTTATTGATGAAGGAAAAGAGACCCAGAAAGGTTAAGTGTTGGGCCCAAAGCCAACAATGTTAGTGACAAATGTCCAGTCTTTTTGCTTTACGAACGGTTTTCAAACTGAGAGATTCCAGAGTTCTGAATATTTGTTTCTCTTTCGAAATGTATTTTTAACTATTTCGAAAAACAGAAATGCAAACGCTCAACACACTGGCCTCTGCTGCCTGAAAAATTCATTTAAAAAAAATTTTTTTAATGTTTATTTTATTTTGAGAGAGAGAGAGAGAGAGAGAGAGAGAGAGACAGAGAGACAGAGCACGAGCAGGGGAGGGGCACAGAGAGAGGGAGACACAGAATCCAAAGCAGGCTCCAGGCTCTGAGCTGTCAGCACAGGCCTGATGCGGGGCTCAAACTCACTAACCACGAGATCAGGACCTGAGCCGAGGTCAGTGCTTAACTGAGCCACGCAGACGCCCCAGAAAAATTCAGACCCGACACTTATCTTTTGCTGCCATCTCTATGCATATATTTGAACTTGCTGAAAATGTGTCAAAGATTTGAAAGAACGAAGTTCTCCAGAACTGTTAAAAATCCAGGTATGCACATACATACATAAGAAAAAAATCACACATGGGAATAAGTACACCATTACAGCATACCTGCTCAGTGCTCAATAACTGTCAAGTTAATTCAGGTCAACCTGCTGGGGAGC
Source organism: Leopardus geoffroyi (assembly GCF_018350155.1). Classification (NCBI taxonomy): domain Eukaryota; kingdom Metazoa; phylum Chordata; class Mammalia; order Carnivora; family Felidae; genus Leopardus; species Leopardus geoffroyi. The sequence goes on from NC_059339.1 coordinate 69,007,417, forward strand.
TGTTCTTGTCACAGCTTGAGTCAATGCAAGTTACAGTGTAACTTTCTCTCTGCGATAAAGCGTTGCGGCACAGCTGGAGTCAATGCAAGTTACAGTGTAACTTTCTCTCTGCGATAAAGCGTTGCGGCACCTTGCTATTCCAAGCGTGGTTCAGGGACTGGTGGCAACAGCGTTATGTGGGAGGCTGCCAGACACACAGAACCCCAGGGCCACCCCCCTGCACCTGCTGAAGTTAACAGCGCTTCTCAAGGCTTAATGTGCCTTTAAATCACAAGGCACTCTTAAAGTTCCAATTCTGATCTCGCAGGTGTCGAGGGTGACCTGAGAGTCTACAACACTGCCTCCCAGGTGGTGCTCCTTGCTGCTGAACGGAGAACCCCACTGTGGGCAGCAAGGTGCGACACGTGCGGTAAGTCAGGGCGGGTTTTGTCCGGCTGTTATAATCAAGAATAGATATGTGATTAGATGTTAAATCTTGTCAGTTACACTTTGAAATAAAAAATTTCCTGCTTCTCTTTCAAGTTTTGGGGCTTAATGAAAGAATATCCTGAGATTTCAGGATACGCTGTGTAAAAACAAAAAAAAAAACCCCACAAAAACAAAAAGTTAATGTTTGCAAGTGCATCTCTGTGTGAATTATTGTTACCTAGCTACTGTAAACCGAAACAAAATACCGAAACAGGGGCACCTGGGTTGTTCAGTTGGTTAAGTGTCTGACTTCGGCTCAGGTCAGGATCTCACGGTTCGTGGGGTTCAAGCTCCACGTCGGGCTCTGTGCTGACAGCTCAGAGCCTGGACCCTGCTTCGGATTCCGTGTCTCCCTGTCTCTGTGCCCCTCCCCCACTCACGCTCTCTCAAAAATGAATACACGTTAAAAATAAATTTAAAATTAAAAAAAATACCGAAACAAAGCATTATTCAGAACCCCAGCTTCACAATCTTGTGTTCATTCAACAGGTCCTTTATTACTGAATGACTTCATAAGTAATTGTTTGAATTTATAAATGGTTAGCTATTTAAAAACGAACAACAACAACAAAAAAAAACACTGTGTTGTTGGGAACAGCAACCAGCTACTACTACTGTGGATACCTTTTCTTTTCATTCATTCAGCATGTATTTATTGAGCTAATTCTACGTATGGACCCAGTACTCTTTCAGGTACTAAGGAGATACTCAGGACGCACAGTCTTAATGCAGCTGACATTCTAAAACATTTCAGTTTTCACACTACTCTTAGACAAGATGCAGACAGGGAAATAGACTAATAAAACAAAGTACACTCCCTGCTGTTTCAACAACAATACCCAATGGTAGACTCAATACTCCTAAACACCTGGATGGAATTTAATGGAATCAAAGTTAATTGGTAAAAATCAAATATGATGTTCAAGCTGAATAAGCTAGAGCAGGAACAGGGAATAACTGACAGGAAGGCAGAAAAGCATAACAGAATTAGACCACAGTGTCTGCCTAGGTTCAAATCCCAGCTGCACCACTGACTAGCTGTGACACCTGGCAACTTACTTTCAGCCCCCCACCCCATGCCTCAGTTTCCTCAACTGTAAAATTAAATAACAATGGCACTTAAATCAAAAACTAACTCATTTCACTCTAGAGTTTGAACTTGTAGCAATCCGTTCATAGCTTTTGTGTAAAGAAGAGACTTCCCTATCTCCACAGGAGTTCAAGCAAAGTCTGAGTAACATTCAGGTAAAGGTATTATAAAGAAAATTTCCATCTGGGGTAAGAAAGTTGGACTTGCTTCCAGACCCTGAAACAACCTTTCGCAATATTTCACTAAAATACCCAAGTCCCCAATCCAATAAATATACAGAAGCTAGGACAGAGACAGGTTAGCAATCCATGGGGATGTACTCACCAAAATTTATATTGTGGGAAACTCTACTGCCCACTTTCTTCAATAAATAAATAAATAAATAAATAACTAGGGAAAAAAAGAAGAGATAGACAATAGCAGAAGGAACCTAGCTATGAAAAGAATCATAAAAACGTATCAACCAATAACAACATATAGGCTTTCTTTTGGTTCCTGAGTCACATAAACTAAGACAATCAGAAATGTGAACACTCAGTGGTTATTTTATAATGTTAAAAATGATTTTCTAGGGGTGCCTGGGTGGCTCATTCGGCTGAACATCTGACTTCAGCTCAGGTCATGATCTCACAGTTTGTGAGTCTGAGCCCCGCATCGGGCTCTGTACTGACAGCTCAGAGCCTGGGGCCTGTTTCGGATTCTGTGTCTCCCTCTCTCTCAAAAATAAACAAACATTAAAAAAAATGTTTTTAATTGCTTTCTAGTAAGATAGTGGTATTGTTTTCCTTAAAAAAACAAAACAAAACAAAAAACTCCTCTTAGGGGATCTATGCCAAAATATTTATGGATGAAATGACATGCCTGAGGTTGGTGTCTAATATGCGAGGACGTGCTGTTTGTCGGCTTTTCTGTGCATGTTTCATACTTCCGTGAATGGTCGAGAGATACAGATGAAGCCTGCCCATTAGCTGAAAATGAGTGAAGTCAGAAGAGGAACTTATGGGAGTTTATTACGTTATCTGGCCCGCATTTCTAGAAGCGCGAAACTGAAATATCAAACACCCTTGAAAATATACAACAAGACACAGGTTCACACAAATGCTAATTCCAGGCAGACAGTCCTTCTCCCCACCAAAACAGAGAACACTTGAGCTACAGAGTTTATAGAACCGATGAGTATTTACTTGGTAATCAATGGACAGGTTAGCAAGGCTAACCACTTGAAAGTAACTTTAAGGACAAAATCTCCCCCTCTCTGTCTACTCCAACAAGAAAACTGACGTTACTCATCCCACTTCCTACACTTCCCTCCTACTTTCTACACCAACTCTGAGGCTACCCCCCCCCACCCCCGCCGAAAACAACTGGGGAGAAATAAACACGCCAGACACAGAGCAACATGCACTAGAGGGTACATGTACAAAAAATGTTGACCCAGATGTTCCTTCAGGGAATTTTATAATTCTCTCCAAAGCCAAGGAGTAAGGGTAAGAGAAGGTCCCATTTAAACCAAGCAAAACCTACACAAAATAAAACCTTCCTGGGTTCTAAAATTAGGTTAGAAAACAGCAGCAGCCTGCCTTCAAGCTTAAATAATAGCAGATTCAACAAGCACCTACAGGATCCACACAAGGAACAAGGTTAATAACAAGGTGTATTTACACCCTCTCTGACAGCAAACAACATACCTACATGGGTACTCTCCGTGTGTCTACCCCGCTTTAGTTTTCTGAAGAGACACAGCATATGAAAGTAGGTCTGTTTATTTCTGGTCTGATTCCCCTAATGAGACAGAGCCATGAGGTCAGGAATCTAGGTCAGTCTTTTGCGCCAGAATATGGAATATATTATGCAATATAGAGCACAGTATACAGAATAGAGCCTATAATATAGTAGGTGCTCAATAAATATTTGCTAGTTTCATGAATAAGGAAAAACAAAACAGTAACAACAGAGTAAGGAACAGGCTATGGTAAACCTTCAGAGGAAGAACTAAATCAAAACTATCAAACAGGGGCGCCTGGGTGGCGCAGTCGGTTAAGCGTCCGACTTCAGCCAGGTCACGATCTCGCGGTCCGTGAGTTTGAGCCCCGCGTCAGGCTCTGGGCTGATGGCCCAGAGCCTGGAGCCTGTTTCCGATTCTGTGTCTCCCTCTCTCTCTGCCCCTCCCCCGTTCATGCTCTGTCTCTCTCTGTCCCAAGAATAAATAAACGTTGAAAAAAAAAAAATTAAAAAAAAAAAAAACAAAACTATCAAACAAGGGGACGCCTGGGTGACTCAGTCGGCTGAGTGTCCGAATTAGGCTCAGGTCATCATCTCATGGTTCACGAGTTTGAGTCCCACGTCAGGCTCTGTGCTGAAGCTCAGAGCCTGGAGCCTGCTTCGGATTCTGTGTCTCCCTCTCTCTCTCTGCTCCTCCCCCACTTGTGCTCACTCTCTCTTAAAAACAAATAAACCTTAAAAAAATAAACTATCAAACAAATTTGAGTAACAAGCTTCATCAGTGGAAGAAGAGAAAATCGACTATTTTTTTTTATGTTTATTTATTTTGAGAGAGAGACAGAGTGGGCAGGGGAATGGTAGGGGCAGGGAGAGGGAGGGAAGGGCAGAGAGAATCCCAAGCAGGCTCCACACTCAGCAAAGAGTCCAACATGGGACTCAATCTCACGACCCTGAGATCATGACCTGAGCTGAAATCAAAAATCAGACACCAGACACTTAACCAACTGAGCCACCCAGGTGCCCCTCAAATGTAGAAAGAAAGAAAGAAAGAAAGAAAGAAAGAAAGAAAGAAAGAAAGAAAGAAAGAAAGAAAGAAAGAAAGAAAGGAAGGAAGGAAGGAAGGAAGGAAGAAGGAAGGAAGGAAGGAAGGAAGGAAGGAAGGAAGGAAGGAAGGAAGGAAGGAAGGAAGAAAGAGAAAGAAAGAAAGAAAGAAAGAAAGAAAGAAAGAAAGAAAGAAAGAAAGAAAGAAAGAAAGAAAGAAAGAAAGAAAGAAAGAAAGAAAGAGGGACCCCTGGGTGGCTTAGTTGGTTAGGCATCTGACTTCAGTTCAGGTCATGATCTCGTGGTCCGTGGGTTCGAGCCCCATGTCAGGCTCTGTGCTAACAGTTCAGAGACGGAAGCCTGCTTCAGATTCTGTGTCTCCCTCTCTCTCTGCCCCTCCCCTGCTTGCGCTCCCTCTCTGTCTCTCAAACATAAATAAATGTTAAAAAATTTTATAAAAAAATTAAAAAGAAAGAAAGAAAGAAGAAAAAAAACCCCAGAAGCCCCTGGGAAAAAATGAGTATACTGAAAAGAGTAGTCTGACATCCAGAAAAAAACAAAGAATGATTAAAAACAAACTAAAAATGAAATAAAAGATGCACTAGAATCTTTACAAAACTGTAATGTATAGAAACACTGAATCAAAGACATAAAGGAGGAAACTCAAGAAAAGAAAGATGATGAAGAAAAAGGAGATACAGGGACACCTGGGTGGCTCAGTCAGTTAAACTTGTGACTTCAAGTCAGGTCATGATCTCACAGTTTTTGAGTTTGAGCCCCACGTTGGTTGAGCTCGAGCCCCACTTCAAGCTCCACACTGACAGTGCAGAGCATGTGTAGGATTCTCTCTCACCCTCTCTCTCCGCCCCTCACTCGCTTGTGCCCCCTCTCTCTCTGAAAAATAAATTAATTTGAAAAAGAAATTTTATTTAAAAAAGAAATTATAGGGGCGCCTGGGTGGCTCAGTCGGTTAAGTGTCCGACTTCGGCTCAGGTCATGATCTCACGGTCTGTGGGTTCGAGCCCTGCGTCGGGCTCTGTGCTGACAGCTCAGAGCCTGGAGCCTGCTTCGGATTCTGTGTCTCCCTCTCTCTCTGACCCTCCCCCCATTCATGCTCTGTCTCTCTCTGTCTCAAAAATAAATAAACATTAAAAAAAAATTTTTTAAGAAATTATATTAATAAAATTATATTAATTATGATAAAATTACATTTAAAAAAAGGAAAAAGAAAGATACGGAAAGCAAAAACAGTCCAAGCTGACTGTTAACAGGTGATCCTAAGTTGGGGGAGAAGAAACCCAAACACAAGGAAAATCAAAACCATAACTAAAGAAAACTTTGGAACTGAAAAGACTTTAATAAGCCAATAAAAAAAACCTCATCAAATTTCAGGCAAAATCAAAAAGAAAAAAGTATAATGAGAAACACTTAATCATAATGGTTAATGAAAAAAGTGTAATAAACAAAGAAGCAAAAAAAAAAAAATTACGATCTTCAGACTTCCTCTCCAGTAACCACTTTCTTAAACCATATACAAAAATAAATTTGAAATGGATTAAAGACCTACATGTAAGACCTGAAACCATAAAACTCTTAAAAAATACATAGGCAGTAAATTTGGAATTCAGTCTTAGCAATATTTTTTGGATCTGTCTCCTCAGGCAAGGGCAACAAAAGCAAAAATAAACAAGTGGGACTACATCAAACTAAAAAGCTTCTGCACAGCAAAGGAAACCATGAACAAAATGAGAAGGCAACCTAATGAATGGCAGAAGAGATCTGCAAATGACATATTCAATAAGAAGTTAATATTCAAGGGGTGTCTGGCTGGCTCAGCTGGTGTACCACGTGACTCTTGACCTCAAGGTTGTAAGTTCGAACCCCATGTTGGGGGTAGAGATTACTTGAAAATAAAATCTTTTTTTAAAAAAAGTTCATATTCAAAATACGTAAAGAATTCATACAACTCAACACCAAAAAATCCCACATCTGATTAAAAAATAGGCCAAAGGGGGCACCTGGGCGGCTCAGTCGCTTAAGTGTTTGACTTCAGCTCGGGCCATGACCTCACGATCCATGAGTTCGAGGCCCACATCGGGCTCTGTGCTGACAGCTTGGAGCCTGGAGCCTGCTTCAGATTCTGTGTCTCCCTCTCTCTCTGCCCCTCCCCTGCTCACACTATCTCTCTCCCTCTCAAAAATAAACAAACATTAAAAAAAATTAAATAAAAATAGGCTGAGGACTTGAACAGACATTTTCCCAAAGAAGACATACAGATGGCCAACAGACACATGAAAGGATGCTCAGTATCACTCATCATCAGGGAAATGCAAATCCAAACGACAATTAGGTATCACCTCACACCTCTCAGAGTGACTAAAATCAAAAAGACAATAACGAGTGTGGGTGATGGGGAGAAACGGGAACCCTCTTGCACTGTTGGTGGGAATGCAAACTGGGGCAGGCACTGTGGAAAACAGTATGGAGGTTCCTCAACAGATGAAAAATAGAACTACCCTATGACGCAACTCTTTCTAGCCTTTATCTGAAGAAAATGAAAACACTAACTTCAAAAGACCTACGTGGCCCCAGGTTCACGGCAGCATCATCTACAATAGTGAAGGCATGGAAACAACCCAGGTGTCTGTCGATAGATGAATGGATAAAGCAGAGGTGGTATATACATACAAGGGAATATTACTCCACCACTGCAAGTGAGCAAGCATGTGTCTTACTGCTCTTGACCAGATGGTACCTTCTAGCGGCCCCAATGAGCACCATGAACAGGAGTAAATACTACTAAATATAATCATCCAGAATATATCACTTCATTAATTTAATTCATATTACACTACCAAAACTTGTAACAGAAATTTTTAAATAAATGCCACCCATACACACACACACACACTCACTCACTCACTCACTCACTCACTCACTCACTCATTTTGCCCCTTACCTAAAGACCTGCAGACTGAAACAGTTGCTTCCTCCAAGAGCTTCAGCTCGGTGCTGGAGGGAGAGAAGAAAAGGTAATTAATAACTACAATGCTAAATAGGTACACACTGACCAGTTAAAGGAATAAATAAAGAGGAGAAAAACAATTTAGAAGGAAAATGGGATGTACCATGATAAACAATAAAATCACAAATTTTATTGGGTGGCTTAGTTGGTTAAATATCTGACTCCAGCTCAGGTCATGATCTCATTTTGTGGGTTCAAGCCCCAAGTCGGGCTCTGTGCTGACAGCTCAGAGCCTGGAGCCTGCTTCAGATTCTGTGTCTCCCTCTCTCTCTGCCCCTCCCCCACTTGCACTTGGTCTCTCAAAATAAATAAAAACATTAAAAAAATAAAATAAAAAGACAAAATGAAGTTAAGCTTCTGTTTTCGACATAATTAGAAAATGTACTCAGAGAGTACCAATCATGGGATTAGAGTTATTTGAAAAAAATGCCATTATTTTTAGGAGAAACATGAAGTCTCATGATACCTGCAATACCTTTAAATAGATCAACAACAAATAAAGGAAGAAACAAGGCAAGAAAAGCACGAGAACACATACATAAGCTTCAATAATTTATAAACAAAGAAAAACAGACACACACAGAGATAGATATGAGTGACACGGAGACAGGAGGCACAGACAGAAACAGACATAAAACTCGGAAAAAAACACAGGGGAAAGTTTTATGACACTGGATTAGGCAATGATTTCTTGGATATGATACCAAAAACACAGACATTAAAAGAAAAAAATATGTAAGTTTGACTTTATCAAAATGAAAAGCTGTTGCGTTATCAAAGGATACTATCTCAGGGTGAAAAGCCAACGCAGCAGAATGGGAGAAAATGTTTGCAAATCATCTATCTGATAAGAGACTGATATCCGGAATATACCAAAACAAAAACAAAAACCTCTGACTCAACAAAAAACCAAACAACTCAATTTAAAAATGGGCAAAACTTTAAAGAGACATTTCTCCAAAGAAGACATACGAAAGGCAATAGGTATATAAAAAGATGTGCAACAACACGATTCATCAGGGAAATGCAAATCAAAACCACAATGAGATACTGCTTTCACCCTATTAAAATGGCTATTTAAAAAAAAAAAAAAGGAGAGAGAGAAGGTAAGTGTTGGAGAAGATATAGAGAAATGGGGACCTTCGTGCATTATGTAAAATGGTGCTGGTGCTTCGAAACAGAGTATGGCAATTCAGCAAAACGTTAAATATAAAATTACTGTGTGATCCAGCAATTCCATTTCTGGGTATACAGATACCCAAAAAGGACTAAAAGCGGGGACTCAACCTGATATCTGCACATCACACTCACCATCACTCATAACAGCCAAAAGTAGAAACAATCAAAATGTCCATCAATGGATGAATCACGGTACAAAATGTGGTACATTCATACAGTGTAACATCATTCAGCCTTAAAAAGGAAAGAAATTCTAACACGTGCTACAACACAGATGAACCGGGAAGACATTATGCTGAGTGACACAAACCAGCCACGAAAAAAGAAATACCGTATGATTCCACTTATAGAAGGCCCCTGGAGTAGTCAGATTCAGAGAGACAGAAAGAACGGCAGTTAGTGGAGTTGAAGGCGGGGGGAATGGGGAGTTAGTGTTTAATGAGTCGGGTTTCAGTCTGGGAAGATGAAAAGTTCTGGAGACGGATGGTGGGCCAAACAACAATGCGAGTGTATTTAATGTCATAGAAGCATACACTTAAAAATGGTTAAGGTGATCGATGTTATGTTGTGTTTTGCCACAATTTAAAAAAAAAAAAAAGTGCATTCCAATTCAAGCTCAACTACTTACCAGCTACGTGACTTTGGACTAATTTCTTAACCCTTTATGTCTTAGTTTCCTTCTATATAAAACAGAGATGATAAGGGGCGCCTGGGTGGCGCAGTCGGTTAAGCGTCCGACTTCAGCCAGGTCACGATCTCGCGGTCCGTGAGTTCGAGCCCCGCGTCGGGCTCTGGGCTGATGGCTCAGAGCCTGGAGCCTGTTTCCGATTCTGTGTCTCCCTCTCTCTCTGCCCCTCCCCCGTTCATGCTCTGTCTCTCTCTGCCCCAAAAATAAATAAACGTTGGAAAAAAAAAAAAAAGATTTAAAACAGAGATGATAAATAATTGTACCTGCTCCAAAAGACAGCGTTATCATTAAATTACATAATATGTTATGAAGTGCTTGGAACACTATCTGGCACAGAGTAAAACCTAATAAATGATCGCTATTACTGATTCCAAAATGTAGTGGGTTCCCCCCTACCCCGTTTAATTAAAATTATGCTTTATGTTATATTTTTCAAAGCACTTTAAAATTTATTAGTACATTTAAATCCCATGACAACGTCTTCTTTTTTTTTTTTAAATATTTATTTCGAGAGCATGAGAGGGAGTGAGTGGGGAAGGGGTGGAGAGAGAGAGGGAGAGAAAGAATCCCAAGCAGGCTCCACGCTGTCAGCACAGAGCCCGACACAGGGCTCAATCTCAGGGACAGTGAGATCCTGACCTGAGCCGAAATCCAGAGTCGGTCGTTTAACCGGCTGAGCCACCCAGGCGCCCCATGACAACCTCTTCTGATAAGCAGAAGCTATAAACCCTCTTTTTATGTACACATAGATACATACGAAATGTATTATTAAGACTGATTTCGCCTGCTTCACTTCTCTAATGTGGCTGTTGGAAAACTTTAAATGACCTGTGTCTCACCCTGTATTTGCAGGAGAGCTGCTCCGGAACCTGTCTCCTGACAACGGAAGGCAGTGTCACGTCTAAGAATTATAAGTATTATACACATGCACAAAGCCGGAACCCACTCGCTACTTCAGCAAACACGCCATTACCTTAAGATTCTCAAGTTATCGGGGCGCCTGGGTGGCTCGTCGGTTGGGCGTCCGACTTTGGCTCAGGTCATGATCTCACGGCTCATGGGTTTGAGCCCCATGTTAGGCTCTGTGCTGACAGCTCGGAGCCTGGAGCCTGCTTCGGATTCTGTGCCTCCCTCTCTCTCTGCGCCACCCCCTCCCCCTCCCTCCCCGCCTTCACTCACGACCTCCCTACCTCCACTCATGCTCTCTTTCTCTGAAAAATAAACATTAAAAAAAATATTTTTTAAAGAATCTCAAGTTATACTCACATTCAAAAAGATAAATATCTTGTCAAAGTTAAATCTCTAAGTTTCTCATTGAAGTTTTTTTTAGCCAAAGTAACCTAGAAATAATGCTATAATAAAGCATTTGTGGGTCTCTGGGCTTTATCACTGTATTTTTATTTACAAAAATAGTTTTAGGGTCTGCCCACCTCACAGTGTCTGTCAGCCTGATGTCCCCATCCCTTTCTTCCATCTTCCCCCCTACTCCCCAGGGGTGAGGAGAGCCAGACAGGCTTGTTCAGCAAGACCCCACTCCCTGGCCACCGCTGACTCAATCAGAGACAGACATTTGGAATGTCTGGGGAATTTGGAACTGGAACGGAAAGAAAGGTTGTCCATACAACTAGAATATGGCTGCAAAGCTGAGAGTTATGGGAAACCATCCTCTATCCACTGAGAAGCAGAGAAAGCAAATTAGTAAGAAAACAGAGAAAATGAATAAAAGAGATTTGAGGAAAGAAGCAGAGATGAACAGAGCAATTAAAGGATTCCTGCTGGCCTTCCAATTCTTGGGGCCAGCTCTTCCCAAAGCCTGTCTGTGTTCTTGATCTTGGATTCAATGAGACACCCCTGTCTCTTCATCACATAGGCCCCTCTTTCTGCCATATGCCAAATCAAATTGATTCTTGTTAATAACCAAAAGAGTTCTTATTAATAAATCACTGTGGTCAGATTTAATAATATACACTTGTTGGCAAGAAGCAGAAACTATGAATTACTCAGTTTATTGGTTACTCAGGCAAAAAAATAAAAGTAAAGAGGTATAAATGCAAAAGACTGTAAATAGCTTTATGAGGTTAATAACTAGACCACACGCATAAAATCTGTTTTGGTGGTGTTTCGACTTTCCTCAGTCAATAACACTCTCTTAAAACTGGATGGAACCAAGAACTTCAATTATATACATGTGGCTACAGCCTTCAAGACCTTCTAAGCTTGTTCATTCAGCAAACACTGCCTGGGCGCTCAGGATATGCTGGGTTCCGTGAAAGATGCTGTCTCAGCCCCCAGGTTACACGGAGGAATAAAGAAGCAGCTAGACTATTTGGTGGGGTGGGGGGTTGGGGGGGAAACACCAAGATCAAGCCCAGCCCTGTATGTAAGGTCCTAAGAGGTGCACCCAACCTACCCTAGAGCAGTCAAGGAAGGCATCCTGGAGGAAGTAACCGCAAGAGAACTCAGTCTGGCAGACATCAGGAGAGGGCTTTCCAGACACGACTGACAGTGCATGCAAATCATCACAGAGAGCCTGGCACGTTCTGGAAAGCAGAGGTTCGTCTAGACTGGAGAATGGCAAACTACAAGACTAGAAAAGTAGATACTAGATGGCTGGAGCATAGAGTTCAGTTCTTTAACCTGTTCTCAACAGAAGGGTATTGGATGTTCCCAAAACAGGGTTCTGATTTTATTTTTAATACAATATTAGCCTGAAAAAAGGATCAATTCAACATCTGTTAGCGAGGCTGGTTTGGACATCGCTTCCTCCAGGAAATCTTTGATCGTCTAACACCAGGTGAGAAGCCTGGTTTCAGCCCCCAAAGCACCCACTTATAAAAGCGAGTCCTCGGTAGCAACATTGCCCAATTCTTTGTCTGTGCCCCGCTCCACTGCAGGTTTGTGGACTCCTTGCTCATCACGGCGTTCCCAGCCTGGTACAAAGCAGGCACATAATAAAAATGTACTGAGTGAATGAATGCCATCGTCAGATGCTTCATCAGAGGACAAAGTTCATTACTTCCCCTTGTTCCTCAAGAAACACTTCACACTCTCCAGCCCTCAAGGCAAGGCCTGCCCCGAAGTTTAAATTTTATTAAACTATTTTTAAAGACTTATTTAATTCCAGGTGTGGAAAAAGGTATCCTTTCGAAGCAGTCTGATTTCTTGGATGAAGAGATAAGAAAAGCTGGGAATTATCCCACCCCCACGTCTCTTGGAAAGCTCCCTCTGGTGGTTAAGCCAGCCAGCACCTGCCATCCTGTGATCAGGCCCATCGGGCCTGGGTCCCCCCACACACAGAACGACCTGGAACAGTCCCGTTTCACTGCCCACCACCTCAACAATCGCCACCTCGGGTCGGAAGCGTCTCCAGCGCCCGGAGTATGAGCAACAAGAGAAGAGGGAACGTGTCTCATTCACCCGCCGCGCCTGGTGCCGTGGTTCGGCCGGAACACTTGAGTAATGACCTAGTAAATCAAAGATCCACAGAGCTCTGCTGTCGTAGTGCACACGCTGTGGTCTCCGCACCCTGAAGCGTTACTTTCTTCCGCAAAGAAAACCAGCCAGGCACACCCCTGCCAAAAGCAACACGCCGACTGTTCTACTAGAATCCCCCTTCCTCTCATCCCTCCACCCTCCCCATTTTCTAAACTTCTTGGAACATTTTAGGAATGATCATCTTTCTCACTTGCTAGATTCAGAGCCAAAATGAGGTGGTAAGCGACTGGGGTGGCTGGTAACTGTTGCTGTGCGTTATAGGCATCGATGCACGGGGCTGTTTTAGTCAAACAGATGAACTCAGATGTTCTGGCACCAGGCAACTGACAAATCATCATTTGCAGTAAATAAAAGTAAAATGGTGCTGCAAAACATGCCAATGTTTCCAAGACAATTACAATTAGAAACCGAATGCTGTTTCTGAAGGCAAATTTGGGGCACTGGGAGCGTGCAAAAAGGGGGTGAGAGGGCAGCAAATATTCACACCAGTACAGGTTCAATACATTAGTACCACACAGAGTATCTTAAACTCCACAACCCCCAGGTCGATATTTTAAATGTCAATGACGGGAGATTAAGGAGAAATACTTAAAACCAGTCATCAAACTTTCGCTAAATGAAGTAAACTCTAGACAAACAACCATACGGATCCGACGATCAGGTGCGGCTCTGTCTGCGGCCATCCTTCTATGTGGTAAGGTATCACACTCCTCGTGCTTGGGGCTGGGCCACTACTCCAGCAGCAACACATGGGAGTCACGGGAGTCTCCAGGTTGCCGGTGACACGCTAAACAATGAGGCCTATGGCCGTGGAGAGACAGTCCCAAGAATTACACTCACGCATCACAAGAAAATGTGAAACTGCTCCAGGGATTCTCCCAGTTTTAAGAACCTTCACTGGACTTCCCTGAAGATAATTCGGCAATGAAGCACTTACTAAAATTTTCACAACCACAGGCAAGTTCTTAAACATTACAACTGCCATTTCTGCTCCCTTTCTTCCTTCCTTCGATTCTCATGAAGAGAATCTCCCTAAGGAGAACCCTTACCGACTTCAACCTCACACTCTCCACACGCTTGGGGGAGAGCTTCTGAGACAAAATTCCCCAGTGAGTACCGGTAACACAGCTCAATGACTGCCAAGTTACATCTCAGATCGTCCACACGCTCTAGGCCGCCTCTGCGGAATGTACTAACATACAGCAAAACCAAGTGAAATAGCTACGAAGTGTAGGCAGCACCGAAGAGTGGCACGGCAGAGAAGAAGAGTGAAGAACCTCCATGTCGCGTTAGGGAGTTTGGATTTCATCCTGCATTCCATGGGAAGCTACTGAGCACAGAATCAAAAACACAGCGAACTCTTAGAGCAGCAGCCAAGGTAGCCAAGTGTACAACAGTGAAATGACTACAACCATCTTGAGATTTTTAGACAAAAGAAAGAAAAAAGAATAACCCTAATGCCTCTGGTGACGCGTGTGAAGCCTAATCGTGCACTCACAACAACACTGCAATTAGCCAGTGAGGCCAAGTGTTGGGCCAGCAAACGTAGATAAATCACTAACTTAACTGTGACTAAAGGAGAACACAGTCAAGTGCATAACGCTTAAAGATTTTAGTTTAATTCCGCTAAAACGATATACCAAATTGGAGCGCTGGGAAGGAACACCAACAGGAAGAACACAGAAGGCCTCTGTCGCCACTAGATTCACAGGCCGGTCATTTTCAATACTTTTGCATCAGGTATACCACCTCTCAACTTAAGTGTTCCCATCAATTACCAAACTCACACACACCGGCACTTGAATTTCCAATCATGTGGCCTGTTAATGAAAGCAATGTACATGCGTAATGGGAAGAGTACATATTTTGAAGCCACGTATTTAAGTGCCAGCTTCCTTGTTTCCTATTGGTACAAGCTTATACCAAAGTCACTTGGTATATAGAAGCAATATCAAAGTTACTTTGAGAGGGTCTCGGTTTCCTCGTCTGTAGAACGGAGAGAAAGATACCACCGTCTCGCAGGATAGTTGTAAGGAATAAACGGCAAGGTATGGAAAGTGCTCAGCACAGAGCTCAATGGAAGTCTCCTAACCCACCATGACAACAAAACCATGTGTATTAAAATATCAAATTTGCATATATTATTCCTTACCACGCCTTACAAGTAATTTGCCAGTCTTCCCCGCCATGGCACAGAAGGGAAGTATAAAACAAAAGTCAGCAATTTCTGAAGTAGTTTTATACTTTTTGTGTCAAACAAGGGTAGGTGATTGGCTTTGATTTTATTTACACTAGTGTTCTACCATAGAAGAACAACCCCAGTGGAGTGCCAAGGAAATCAACAGTCCTTATTCACCTAGGAAACTTCTCAATCAATATTAAGCAACTTCTAATAAGTGGCAGAACAGGCTTACCTAGGTAGTTTTTCTTTTTTTCTTAACATTTATTTATTTTTGAGAGAGAGAGAGAGAGAGAGAGGGAGGGAGAGAGAGAGAGAGCACAAACAGGGGAGGGGCAGAGAGAGAGGGATACACAGAACCTGAAGGAGGGTCCGGGCTCTGAGCTGTCAGCACAGAGCCCAACACCCAACTTGAAGTCACAGACCGTGAGATCATGACCTGAGCCGAAGTCAGATGCTTAACCGACTGAGCCACCCAGGCGCCCCAATTTTTCTTTTTTTAAGAGAATTGTTTTTATTTTTTTTATTGCAAAACTGAACCATGCTAAAGACATGCACACCTATCAGTGCTGCTTAAAAAAACAAAAAACAAAAAACAGGGGCGCCTGGGTGGCGCAGTCGGTTAAGCGTCCGACTTCAGCCAGGTCACGATCTCGCGGTCCGTGAGTTCGAGCCCCGTGTCGGGCTCTGGGCTGATGGCTCAGAGCCTGGAGCCTGTTTCTGATTCTGCGTCTCCCTCTCTCTCTGCCCCTCCCCCGTTCATGCTGTGTCTCTCTCTGTCCCAAAAATAAATAAACGTTGAAAAAAAAAAAAAAAACAAGTGACAACACCAAAGGCCGGCAAAGATGAAGAGAAACAAAGATCATATGTAAAATGATGTAGCCATGAGAAAACAGTTTGGCAGTTTTGTACAAAACCAAATATGCACCCGGTAACTGCACTTACCATGGTGAGTATTTTGTTTATCACCTCACTATGCTGTATACCTAAAACCAACAATATGATATCAACTGTACTTCAATGAAAAATAAATTCTGAGGCGCCTGAGTGGCTCAGTCGGTTAAGCGTCTGACTTTGCCTCAGGTCATGATCTCGCAGTTCATGGGTTCAAGCCCCACATGGGGCTCACTGCTGTCAGCACAGATCCCGCTTCGGATCCTCTGTCTCCCTCTCTCTCTGCCCCTCCCCCATGGGCACTATCTTTCTCTCAAAAATAAATAAAAACATTAAAAAAATAAATTTAAAACAATGATAATACATTTTTTTTATTAAATTTTTTTTTAACGTTTATTTATTTTTGAGACAGAGAGAGACAGAGCATGAATGGGGGAGGATCAGAGAGAGAGGGGGAGACACAGAATCCGAAACAGGCTCCAGGCTCTGAGCGGTCAGCACAGAGCCCGATGCGGGGCTCGAACTCACGGACCGCGAGATCATGACCTGAGCCGAAGTCAGCCGCTTAACCGACTGAGCCACCCAGGCGCCCCGATAATACATTTTTTAAAAAAGAAACCTCAACTTGCAAAAAACTGGAAACAATCCAAATGTCCTCCAATGGGTCATTATTTAAACAAACCATGGTACATACACAACATAGGCTACTACTCAGCAATAAAAAGCAATAAAAATGAACTACTGATATACAGACTAACTTGAATGGGTCTCAAGACTATCCTGAGTGAAAAGAGTCAATCTCAAAATGTTTAATATTGTATTATGCCATTTACATAACTTTCTTGAAATAACAAAATAACAGAGATTGAAAACCGATCAGTGGCTACCAGGAGTTAGCGAAGAGGGGGCAGGGTAATGAGTGTGGCTATAAAGGCAAAGCACAGGGAGCCCTGTTGGGATGAAAGAGGTGAGCATCTTGACTGTGGCAGTGGTAATACGAGTCTACACATGTGATAAAAACTGTATAGAGCTATAGATACACACACAAGCGAGTGCATACATAGAATTGCTGAAATCCCGAGCAACTTTGTGGATCGTACCAATGTCAGTTTCCTGGCTTTGGCACTGAACCGTAGTTATGTGAATTGTTACCGCTGGGGGAGGTGAGTGAAGAATGCAAGAGACCTCCCTGCACATTTTTAGCAACCTCCTATGCATCTGTAATTATTTTAAAATAACAAATTTTAAAAACTGGATCATAAACATAAAGCTACACAAACCTATACAAGAATTATACAAATATACACATTTTTAAAATACACACTTATACACCACTTTGCTTGAATAGATTACACTATATATGAGCTATTTTTTATAACTGGCTTTAACCACTTAATATGCTGTGAATCTCCTCCCCTTTCTATAAACATATGATCATTTTTAAGGACTGTAATGTTACAGTGTGCAGATGCATTATTTTTATTTTTTTTATCTAATTTCCTTACTCATCAACATTTATATTGTTAGCAATTTTCTTTCATAAACATTGCTATGAATGTCTTTATACATGTATCTTTCTACACATTCTTCTGAACATGTCCAATTATCTCCTTAACATAAACTCCAGAAGTGCAGTTGGTAGGCCAATGAACCCTTCTGTTCTGATGAATATTGCATATTACACTGTAGAAAGATTTCACCAATTACCACCCACCAAAAATGCATAACTGTGGCTTATAAACTCACACATATTCCTAAATTTGCAAAATTACTAGCCCACATCTTTTAACACCAAATCCAGTGATCCTAATACTCAGATAAGCATATGTTGACCAAAAGCAAGCTAAGAGCCTTTATCACATTGAATGTTTTCCCCTCTAAAATGGTCTACTGGGAGGAATTCATTAAGGATGTGATGTCTGGTAAATTATTATCATGCCACTGTAAATTCAAAGCAAATTCTATTCAACACCACCTAAGTTCTTTCATCATACCAGGAAGTCAATTTTTGTATTAAATAACATGGGGGTACATCAAGAACTGCTGTACAGAGAGTTTACGACTTCTGTGGATTTAAACTCTGAAGTTACAATCCTCTGACAAAGAACTCTGGCTGTAACTTCAAAATGGTACAGTGAAAGGGATACGGAAATGTTCAGATGTGGGGCGTCTGTCTGGCTGGCTCAGTCAGTAGAGCACGCAACTCTTAACCTCGAGGTTTAAGCTCAAGCCCCACACTGGGTGTAGAGATTGCTTAAAAATAAAAATCTTTAAAAAAAGGAGGAGGAGAAGGAGAAGGAGAACAGGAAGGAGAAGAAATGTTCAGCTGTGATAGACAAAGAAAAATATTAGCAAATATTAAGTAAAAAACTGTGGACATTTTGGGGGCACCTGGGTGGCTCAGTCAGTTGAGCATCTGACTTCTGCTCAGGTCACGATCTCGCGGTTTGTGAGTTCGAGCCCCGCGACGGGCTCTGTGCCGACAGCTCGGAGGCTGGAGCCCGCTTCGGGTTCTGTGTCTCCCTCTCTCTCTGCCCCTCCCCTGCTCTCACTCTGTCCCTCTCTCTCAAAAATAAATAAACATTAAACAACAACAACAACAAAAACTGTGGCTATTTTTTTCATTATAAAAATAATCAACCATATCAGCCACTTATACAGAAAATATCTCCAAATATCTTCAGCCACGATTCACGAGGTGACAGGAGAGACGGGAAACAACCTTGTCCCTGACGGTTAGGTATCTGCTCTCCACAACCACCTCACCGAGATCCCGACATTCGCTGGTAAATGAAAGAACAAAAGGGCCAGAGCTCGGTGTGAGGGCACACATCCCTGCATTCACCAACACAGTGCCACTGCGAGACGGAGAGCGGTTTCCACAACTGACCAATAAACAAGAAAGAACATTGGTTGGCAGGGGAAAAAAAAGCCAATTTCAAATGAGGCCTGTAGTTCAAGAATTCAAGGTTCTGCAACCAAAATAAATATATAAAAAGGGTCATCTAATAAACCAAATACCTCTTCCTGTTAATTGTCACACATGAAAATATGGAAGAGTTATTTACCACCATATTTTAGTCAGCTGGTGTACGAGGTCAGCCAGGCTATGGCTGCCAAGCAAAACACTCACCGCTGCAGCTCCCAGGGGCAGCGCATTTAGGCTGATGACTGAGCTGACCTGTGACCTGTGTCATGGGGCCAAGAACACCCACCGGAAGGACCTGTCTGTGGCCCTCAAGTGGTTTCTACGATCCAATGTGGCTTCCCCCACACACAATGCCGACTCTTCCTTTTCTTTTCTACCAACCCATCTGTGTCATCCTTCATCCGGCCACACTCTGGATTTTGAGTAACATAAGAGGTACCAATGGATGCTGCCAGGCCATGGTGCTGGCCCTCAGGGATTAAAGCAAGAAAAAAAAGGTTGAATAAACACGATCTTAGAAAAGAGATTACCAGTTGGTTGTAAAACAACACTGCAACCTAAACACAGTCTTACCATACTCTCAAATACAGAAGTATGTGGGTTCCCACATAAAAGCAAGGGTTTTTTTTTTTTTAAGTTTTTACACTACAGAGAAAAATATTTTTTTAACTAAAAATGTGACTTCATTAATTTGAACTCCACTAATTTAGAATTTCGGCTGTTTGGCTAAAATGGAGGTTAAACTGCCTTTCATGTTGTATTTTAAACAAAGCACTTCAACGAGGGAGAAGTTTTAGGACAAGCGTTGTTTAATGTCTACAAAAGAGGGGTGCCTGGGTGGCTCAGTCAGTTAAGCGTCCAACTCTTGATTTCGGCTCAGGTCATGATCTCACGGTTCCTGAGTTTGAGACCCACATCAGGCTCTGTGCTGACAGTGTGGAGCCTGCTTGGGATTCTCTCTCCCTCCCTCCCTCCCTCCCCCTTTCTGCCCCTCCCCTGCTTGTGCCCTCTCTGTCTCTCAAAATAAATAAATAAACTAAAAAAAAAAAAAAAAAGGGAAAGTAATATTTAAAAAAAAAAACTTCTACAAAAGAAGCATGTTTAAGGACTTTAGCATATTAATTGTTGATATGCAAATAAATTTGCTGATTAGAATTTGGAATGTGTATAGACCTAGAAACTATTCAAAGTTGTCTCACCATGGTCATTTCACTTGATTGCTTTCCAAAACCCCAAGAAGCTGCCTGACAAAACAGGGGTATTCTCATTTTATAGGCAACAGAAACAGAGAAGCCAAGTAGCTTGCCCAAGGTCACAATGTAGGAATAAACACATCTTATATCTAATATTCTCACAATATGAATAGTATTTAGCTTTTTTATTACAGTAAACCCACAGGACATCAATCTAAAATACTCCCACTAGCTACTTGGAATTTCTATACGTACCTAAAACAAGTTGTGCCACACACGTATTATCCAGCACAAAAATTGTATGTTATGATTAAAACCATGTAAAGCTTATGTGAATGGTAAGAAACTAAAGGAAACAGAAAATTTTAAGCCTAATAAGGAAAGTGGAAGGATGTCAGATGGGACTTTTTTGTAACTGTTAGAAATCATAAACTATACTTTGGTCAGGAAGCTAAATTTTTAAATTATATATGCCCTAATTCACAGCTTTCAGCAATTTAGACTGGTTTTATTTCACTTTTAAGCACACCCATCTCATATATGAATCTCAATAATGACAGATGACAAATTCATAGTTCAAATCATATTTAATGAAAAGCTGATGGACAGAAAGCTGTTGGGGTAAATTATACATAGATTTCTGAACAATCAAACTATAATCATGAGGTTCAAAAAAGAAACTGAAAATGCTTATGTCCCTTTCACTGAGGATTTTGCCATAAAATGATTTCAAAATTGACATTATATTGATACTATCTCTTTCAGCCCACAACACACACACTCTGACAAATAGGTAATGTTTTGCCAGTTTAAAACACAACCTGAGTAAATAAACAAGTAACCATTCAGCAAAGTATGGAAGCATTCCTAAAGACTTTTCTTTCCCTTAGCAAAGAGAAAATTGCAGAAATCATTCACAAAACTAACTAGAATCAGCCCATTCACTGGTTCAACTATGGGAAAGGGAATGTTTCAAAAGGGCCTATTCATAGGAAAAAGCCAAAGGCTAAAAACTGCATATAAATTTATGATAGCAATTTTGAATGCGCCAAGCAGGACCTAAAAGGTGTTTAGATTCATGGGATTCACAGAGAATCCTATATGTTGCCATTCAACTGCCAGAGTGAAAGGAAGCATAACTATTAAAATGTCACAGTTTCAGCAGCCACCATGCAAGATAATACTGTCTTTATTTTCTCAAGAAAGTGACAGAAAAAATGACTTGAAAATCCAGATGCTACCCAACACAGCGGGGAAAGGAAGGAAGGGAGTCCTCGCAGTAAAATGTACTTGCCCCTCATTTTCATGTTTTAAACAAGGCTAGTTCTACTGCCCCCATTTCCACTTTTAGTCTGAGGGAGAAATCATCAACCCCGGGCAAACTCACGCATCTTCTAAAGTGATCTTGCATAGAAGGGGATAAATGAAAGAACGGGAAATAAAGGTTTTGACTCAAGATGTGAAAACTTGAGTTTTCTTTCGGCCCCTCGACGGGAGAAAATAAGGTGCCAAAAGAAGTCTCAAGTTATTTATTCCCTTCGCGAAACACCGAGTATGTGACCCTGGTCACCATTCAACTACACCAACAGCAGAGCAGACGGCTTCAACTTGAAACAGCTAATGAAACTGAACAGCAAGCATGCCAAAGGGAATAAAGGCACAGCAGCGGACACAGGCATCAAAAATTCAAAGACAAAAAAAAAAATGTTGCAATCACCGAATTGTTTCTGTCAGTTAAAACCATGTGACCTAATTCCATAAAAGACTCTCTTCCTGTTTCTCAGCTGAGGGAACATCAAGAAACTCCGAGGAAGGATCATTCAGGCAGCTCACTGCGAACAGGAGGAAGTCACACTCCACTCAAGGCCAGGCTAAACGGGGGACAGCCTACCCATGTTGTAAACAATGTAATCCTCACAATTACATTGTATATAACAGCCCTCAGACATGAAGTACCTGTTATTGTGACCTACTGTGCTTTGAAAGTGCTCCAAAATGTGAACAGATGATCTGGCGATTCTGTGCTCCAAGATCGTCATACGATTTGATGTTGTAGCTCTTTCACCATTATGTGAATTCGTCTGCGATTCTGCTTCCAAATGGAGACTGTGTACCATGAGGGCCCACAGAATCCAGCTCTGGAGCTACAGAAACTGGCTGTAAGCCTGGTTCCCGTCAGCCTCGAGCCATGCGAGCCTGGACAACCCCCGAGGTCTCAGTGTCTCACGTGCAGACCCAACCTCACAGACCTGACAAGTGAGCTACACATGGACAGGCACCTAAGGCAACAAGCCCAGCACCTGGCCACGCAGTACGTGTGCAATAAACCACTGCTAAATGCATGATGACGTGTACGTTAGCCGAGTCTCTTGGCTGAATGTACGTCGTTTCTTATAACGTAAGAGGGATCCCTGGAAAAACAAAACACAGAAAAACAATCACAGTGGTGACTGGAACCTAACAATGCTGAACAGAAATGGAAAACATTTATTTTTATGTTTTTTAATTTTTTTTGAGAGAGAGAGAGAGTGAGAGCATGCACGCGTGAGCGGGTAAGGGGCAGAGAGAGAAGGAGACAGAGAGTCCAAAGCAGGCTCCACACTGTCAGTGCAGGGCCCGACGTGGGGCTTGAACCCACAAACTGTGAGATCATGATCTGAGCCGAAGTCAGACACTCAACCAACTCAGCCATCCAGGTGCCCCCAAAATGGAGACCTCTTTAAAAAGAATATGTAAGTACAACAAACTGAAGTTCAAATAAACATGATGTGATGGGGCACCTGGGTGGCTCAGTCAGGCGAGCACCTGACTCTTGGTTTCTTTCGGCTCAGGTCACCATCTCAGGGTTGTGGGATCAGGCCCCACATCGGGCTCTGCACTGAGCGTGGGCTTGGGATTCTCTCTCTCTCTCTCTCTCTCTGCCCCTCTCCCCTGCTTGTGTTCTCTCTAAAATAAAAAAGTTAATTAATTAAGAAAATACGATATGGTATGTACATAAAATGGACATTATTCAAGCGAAAAAGGAAATTCTGACACGTGCCACGTGGATGAAAGTGAAAGAAGCCAGACATGAAATGACAAATGTTATAAGGTTCCACTTATAAGAAGTACCTCAAAGAGGCAAATTCACAGAGACAGAAAGTACAACAGAAGTTACCAGGGGCTGGGAAAGGGGCAATGGAGACTTAGGATTTAATTGGCACCTAGTTTCCGCCTGAGACGATGAAAGAGTTCTGGAAATATGCGCTGGTGGTGACCATACGACACGGGGAATGTACTTGACTGAATCACACACTCAGAAACAACTGCAATAGTAAATTTCACGTTATGTAAATTTTACCATAAGAAATCAGACTATGTGAGTAAAGTCTTTCCGTAGTATAGAAGAGTTAGTGAGTCGTAACAGACTAGACTCCCCTCTCAAATGCCAGCAGTAAAACGTGCTCGTCTCTGGAATACCATGCAACATAAAAAGTCTCGAACGTGGCCAAAGTCCCATGTTTCCCTGCTAAACTGTTCTGCCTCCTGCCATTCCACTGCCATGGAGGACTTCCTCCTGCGGCAGGTGCATGCTGGTACCTGCCGTTCCCTCTACCCGGAATATTCTT
Organism: Leopardus geoffroyi; assembly: GCF_018350155.1. NCBI lineage: Eukaryota > Metazoa > Chordata > Mammalia > Carnivora > Felidae > Leopardus > Leopardus geoffroyi. Next base: position 69,030,928 of record NC_059339.1, read on the forward strand.
TCATTTGCATTGCTCAGTCCCTGGTTTCGCGACTGTCTCTACTTAAATGCTGCTTCCCCAGAGACCCTCTATCTAAAGAAATCTCTTGCTTGTATTTGCTCCCATTCTGTCACTCTCCGCGACTCTGCTCTGCTTTATTTTTCTTCACTGCACTTGGCATTTTCAGAAATGATTTTATATATTTATTTCTTTATGTATTGCCCATCTCCTCCACTAAAATACAAACTATAAGAGGGCAGGGACTTCATTCCTCATGTTCACAGAAAGACTTCCAGCCTTTAAAACAGTGTCTCATGGGGCGCCTGGGTGGCGCAGTCGGTTAAGCGTCCGACTTCAGCCAGGTCACGATCTCGCGGTCCGGGAGTTCGAGCCCCGCGTCGGGCTCTGGGCTGATGGCTCAGAGCCTGGAGCCTGTTTCCGATTCTGTCTCCCTCTCTCTCTGCCCCTCCCCCGTTCATGCTCTGTCTCTCTCTGTCCCAAAAATAAATAAACGTTGAAAAAAAAAAATTTAAAAAAACAGTGTCTCATGAAGACGGGGCACTCAGTAACTATTTTTTTGATAAATAAACTTTAAAAATTCACAATTACTGAAAAGGAAATATGTCATATAGAATATATTAATTTGGGACATCTGGCTGGCTCAGTCAGTGTAGCATGCGACTCTTGATCTCAGGGTTGTGAGTTCAAGCCCCACACTGGGTGTAGAGATTACTTAAAAATAAAATTTAAAAAAAAAATACAGGGGCACCTGGGTGGCTCGGTCAGTTAAGTGTCCAACGCTTGGTTTCACCTCAGGCCATGGACTCACAATTCCTAAGATCGAGCCCCAGGTCAGGCTCTGCACTGATAACATGGAGCCTGTGTGGAATTCTTTCTCTCCCTCTCTCTCTGCCCCTCCCCAACTCGCTCACTCTCTTAAAGTAAATCAATAACCTTAAAAAAAAAAAAAAAAGAATACATTAATTTTTTGGTCGCATAACAGTAATACAGTATAATCCCATATTTGTAGGAGAAAAAAAGACAGATATAAATACACATGTCTATCTACAGGCATGTGCATTAGAAAAAGTATGGAAGAATATATACCAAATATCAACAGTGGCTTTCTTTTTATGTGAAGAAAATATATGGCCATTTTCCCCCTTGTTTTCATATTTTCTAACTTCTCTACAATGAAAGATTTGTGTAATTAAAAAAAAAAAAAAAAAAGACAATTTTACCAGCAAATCAACTAAGAGCTCACTCCACTTATATAATTACAGATATGTAAAAAGACTTGACTACAAGAAGTTCATCATAGTTTTACATATAATGACAAAAACCAGACAACCAGGGGCGCCTGGGTGGCTCAGTGGGTTAAACGTCAGACTTTGCCTCAGGTCATGATCTCGGGGTTGGTGAGTTCCAGCCCCACGTCGGGCTCTGTGCTGACAGCTCCGAGCTTGAAGCCTGCTTTGGATTCTGTCTTCCTCTCTCTCTCTGCCCCTCCCCTGCTCATGCTCTCTCTCTCTCTCAAAAATACATAAACGTTAAAAAATACAAAAATTTTAAAAAAGACAACCAAAATGTTCAATGTTAGTTAAATTACTGACATACTGACATCCATAAGACAGAATACCATACATCCATTTATAAGCTATGCTGTAGGAAAACACTGACGTGAGGAAAATGTAAGTTGGGGCGCTTGGGTGGCTCAGCCAATTAAGTTTCCGACTCTCTGATTTTGGCTCAGGTTATGATCTCACGGTTGTGAGATCAAGCCCCATGTGGGGTTCTGTGCTGACAGCACAGAGCCTGCTTGGGATCCTCTCTCTCCCTCTCTCTGTGTCCCTCCCCCCCTCCCTCTCTCTCTCTCTCTCTCCAAAATATATAAGTAAACATTTAAAAAATGTAAGTTAAAGAAAGAACATGTAGAATATGACACATTTTTAAACAAGAGAATTGATGGCATATACACCAAAATGTTAATGATAGTTACTTCTGATTGCTATTATTTTTACTTTTTTTCCTTCTTTGTGCTTCGCTGTATACAAAGGTACCAAAAGTAAATATGCATTATCTGGTATTCAAAAAAATGAGCTTATACTTGACACATCCCCAAAGGCAAGGGAATTAAAAGCAAAAATGAACTATTGGGACCTCATCAAGATAAAAAGCTTCTGCACAGCAAAGGAAACAACCAACAAAACTAAAAGGCAACCAACGGAATGGGAAAAGATATTTGCAAATGACATATCGGACAAAGGGCTAGTATCCAAAATCTATAAAGAGCTCACCAAACTCCACACCCGAAAAACAAATAATGCATTGAAGAAATGGGCAGAAAACATGAATAGACACTTCTCCAAAGAAGACATCCAATGGCCAACAGACACATGAAAAGATGCTCAACGTCACTCCTCATCAGGGAAATACAAATCAAAACCACACTGAGATATCACCTCACACCAGTCAGAGTGGCCAAAATGAACAAATCAGGACACTATAGGTGCTGGAGAGGATGTGGAGAAATGGGAACCCTCTTACACTGTTGGTGGGAGTGCAAACTGGTACAGCCGCTCTGGAAAACAGTGTGGAGGTTCCTCAAAAAATAGACCTGCCCTATGACCCAGCAGTAGCACTGCTAGGAATTTACCCAAGGGATACAGGAGTACTCATGCAGAGGGGTACTTGTACCCCAATGTTTATAACAGCACTTTCAACAATAGCCAAATTATGGAAAGAGCCTAAATGTCCATCAACTAATGAATGGATAAAGAAATTGTGGTTTATATACACAATGGAGTACTATGTGGCAATGAGAAAGAATGAAATATGGCCCTTTGTAGCAACATGGATGGAACTGGAGAGTGTTATGCTAAGTGAAATAAGCCATACAGAGAAAGACAGATACCATATGTGTTCACTCTTACGTGGATCCTGAGAAACTTAACAGAAACCCATGGAGGAGGGGAAGGGAAAAAAAAAAAAAGAGGTTAGAGTGGGAGAGACCAAAGCATAAGAGACTCTTAAAAACTGAGAACAGGGGAGCCTGGGTGGCGCAGTCGGTTAAGCGTCCGACTTCAGCCAGGTCACGATCTCGCGGTCCGTGAGTTCGAGCCCCGCGTCAGGCTCTGGGCTGATGGCTCAGAGCCTGGAGCCTGTTTCTGATTCTGTGTCTCCCTCTCTCTCTGCCCCTCCCCCGTTCATGCTCTGTCTCTCTCTGTCCCAAAAATGAATAAACGTTGAAAAAAAAAAAAATTTAAAAAAAAAAAAAAAAAAAAAAAAACTGAGAACAAACTGAAGGTTGACCGGGGGTGGGAGGGAGGGGAGGGTGGGTGATGGGTATTGAAGAGGGCGCCTTTTTGGATGAGCACTGGGTGTTGTATGGAAACCAATTTGACAATAAATCTCATATATTAAAAATAAAATAAAATAAAATAAAATAAAATAAAATAAAATAAAATAAAATAAAATAAAATAAAATAAATAAAATAAAATAATAAAATAGGATAGAATAGAATAGAATAGAATAAAATAAAATAAAGTAAAAATGAGCTTAAGTTAACTGTGTGTGCCAAAAGCCGCCTTCTTGCCTTGTTTGAGCGCCATCTAGTGGTTGGAAAACATAATACAATTTTCACAATGCAGTAAAGGTTTCTAAAGGTGATCTTTGTAAAACAAGCACAAAGACAAGTATTACTATACTACGTGGCTGATTAAATTTCCTGAAGCAACTGAACAATTAATTTAAAAGAGTCAGAGTATTCTCAAACTTTAGGAAATAGCAGTTATCGGAGAAATTGGTAATTCCTGTTGCTTTTTTTTTCAGCCCTCAAATATTTTAGACTGTCCCAAGACAGAGCCTTTCCTCTTTTTTAAACTGATTGATATTTAATCCTTGAAAGAAGCAGAAAGTCAAACACTTTTACATGCTTTATGGTGTTTTATACCCCCCCTCCCATACACACACACCAAAAAATCTAGAGGGCAGGTGTTACCGTTTCCATTTTACAGAAGCTTCAAAAGTCCCAGTGAGATTAAGCAGCTTGCCTAAATTCACAAAACTAGTCAGTAGCGGAGCTGAGACAGTGGAACCAGACAAAGTTGGTCTGGCTCCAAAATCTACGCTCCCCCTATCATGCTTCACTGCCTCCATTCCTTACAGGTCACTCAAAAAGTCAGTGCACCTTTTCGGTAAAATGATTCTCATTCTTAATAAGTATACAAAAGCATGTGGACTCTTAAAATAAATAAATAAATAAGTAAATACATAAATAAACAAACAAACAAACAAACCAAAAACAGAAACAGAATCATAAACACAGAGAACAGGGGTACCTGGGTGATTCGGCTTCAGTTAAGCATCCACCCGAGTCTTGATTTCAGCTCAGGTCATAATATCATGGTTCATGAGTTCAAGCCCCAAGAGGGGCTCTGCACTAACAGCAAGGAGCCTGCTTGGAACTCTCTGTCTCCCTCTCTCTCTCTGCCCCTCCCCTGATCGCGCTTGCCTGCACTCTCTCTCTCAAAAATAAACATTTGAAAGGAAGGGGAGGGGAGGAGGGAGAAGGAAGGAAGGAGGAAAGGAAGGAAAGGAAAGGAAAGGAAAGGAAAGGAAAGGAAAGGAAAGGAAAGGAAAGGAAAGGAAAGGAAAGGAACCCGGTGGTTGCTAGGAGAGGGAGGTGGAGGAATGGAGGAAATAAGTGGAGGGGATTGACAGGTTTAAACTTCTAGTCATAAAATAAGTCATGGGATGAAAAGTACAACAGAGAACACAATCAATAACGCTGTAATGATGTTGTATGGCAACTACACATTGTGGGGAGCGCTGCACAATGCAGAAGAAGAACTGTTGAATCACTAGGTTGTCCACCTAAAACTAATAGAACCCTGCATGTCAACCGTAATTCAATAAAAATTAAAATTACAAAATAAGTGCACAAGCTGTCACTATATGGCTGAGCATTGCTCTCAAATCTAGAACTGTAAGCTCATTAAGTATTTATGTTCGAATCAAGTATCAATTTAAAACAAAAGAACTTTTAAAATATATCATTCTTTTTTATTTTAAAAAAATGTTTTTCTTAATGTTTATTTACTTTTGAGAGAGAGACAGACAGACAGACAGACAGCAGGAGTGGGGAAGGATATAGAGGAGTAGACAAAGAATCTGAAGCAGGCTCCAGGCTCTGAGGTGTCCACACAAAGCCCGATGTGTGGCTCGAACTCACAAACCGTGAGATCATGACCTGAGCAGAAGTCAGACGCTTAACAGGCTGAGCCACCCAGGCGCCCCTAAAATACATCCTTCTATGCACTGTTCTGTTAGTTGGCTATGCCAGTGCCAGGAGGATGCGGTACTTTCCATTTCCTGCGTCGGCACCGACACTCAGACCTTCATCACGCGGTGGATCCATTACCGCAGTGCCTGGCATGTGGCTTTCCTGCCCTACTTCCTCTTCTCTCCTGCTCCTTCCAGTCTACCATTCACCCTCCCTAACAAGTGATCTCCCTAAAACAATACTTTAACCAAACCCACTCAACAAGAACCTACAATGCTAATCCTCAGCTTTTCAACAGGTGTGGCCCAAAATAAGCACCCTTCTCCAGGCCGCTAGACCTGGGCAGGCTTATGACTCTACCCTGCAACACCATGAATCATGTTGGGAAGCGTTTTTAGTGATCCGTAAAATCTGGTCCCCACCTATCACACTTGTGTCTCATGCCCTGCCAACACAAACTAGAAGAATTAATGCAAGTCCTTCAGTCATGCTTTACTCACAGCACAAGAACCGCTTTCATCCATACGTACATGGCTATTCATTGTGGCACTCGCTTGCAATGTAATAACAAAACACTGGAAGCAATCCAAATGGTTAATGTATTTGGCTATATTGATTTTGGTATATTCAGGGCATATGCTATGCCCGCATCAAAAAGAATGAGGAAGCTAATATAGAGAAGGCTCTCCAAAATACAATCCAAAACCCCAAGGTACAGAAGTGCATGTAACATACGTTATTGTCTAAAACAAGGGGGATGTATGTGCATGCGTTTATAAATGCATGTGCTACGGTCTGAATGTTTGGATCCCCCTCCCATAATGCATATGTTGAAATCCTAACCCCAAAAGGTGATGGGATTAGCAGGTGGGCCTTTGGGGGAGGGGTGAGACCTTCAGGCATGGGATCAGTTCCCATTATTAGAAAGGCCCCCACAGAGCCTGCTCACCCCTTCTACCACGTGAGGGCCAGAGAAGGTCCTGACTACGCACCAGGAAGAGGGCCCTCACCCAGTCATGTTGATGTCACAGCCGCAGACTCCCGGCCGCTAGAACCGTGAGCAGAAAACTCCGCTTGTTCATGAGCTCCCCAGTCGGAGGGTGGGGGGGGGGGGGTGTTCTGTTACAGGGGCCTAAACGGACTAAGACAGCATGAGACGTCCTCTGAAAGCACATCTAAGAACACTTGGCAACATCGGCTGCCTCTGGGGAAGGGAACTGGACACACGACAGGATGGAGGAAGGGAGACTTCCCGCTTTGTAACCTTTTGTGTCTTTTGAATTTGGGACCTCAAGAACGTATTATCTTTTCAGACAAAAATAAATGATAATTTTTAAAGTTGCAGCTACAGGGGCGCCCGGGTGGCACATTCCAACCCCTCCAAAACACTTTCCAGAGTCCTGTAATCCTGACTATCCTACACAGCATCCATATACCTTCTAACATTGCACCTACCTGAAACATACATAACTGATCCTGTAACCGAATTATTTAAAAAAACAAAACAAAACAAAGACACTGAAGAAGTAATACAGTGGACCCTGAACGACGCGGGGGGTTAGGAGCACCGACCCCTGCACCGTGGAAAATCCACACATAACTTTTTCAAAATTTATTTATTTTGAGAAAGAGAGGGAGGGACAGGCAGAGAGAGAGAGAGAGAGAGAGAGAGAGAGAGAAATCCGAGCAGACTCCACACTGGTACAGAGCCAGACACGGGGTTCAATTTCACAACCATGAGATCATGACCTGAGCTGAAATCAAGAGTTGGACGCTTAACCAACTGAACCACCCAGGTGCCCCTGGCATGGGAACCACCACATATAACTTCTGACCCAAACTTAACCCCTAAGGGCCTACTATTGACCAGAAGCCTTACCAATAACACACAGTCTATTCACACGTATTTGTATGCTATACGTATTATATCCGATAGAAAGTCAGCTAGAGAAAAGACTATACCATTAAAGAAAATCGTAAGAAAGAGAAAACAGATTTACAGTACAGGGCTACATTTATTAGAAAAAAAAATCCACATACACGTGGACCCGCAGAGTTCAAATCTGTGCTGTTCAAGGGTCAACCGTAATTTCTGCTGAAGGACACAGTGACAGTCACAAGGTGATGCAGTCAGAGTATCTAATAAAATGAAAGTCTGATCCCGGCCTTTATGATAAAAATCTTTCAATCACATTAGGACAAAATCGAAACTGCTTTCTTTTTTACAAGACCCCTCAAATCTGCCAAGCCCCCGCCCCTCACCTCCAGTTCCACACACCGGGCCTCCCCTCTGCCGCTCCCCTACTGGGGCCAGCCCCTCCTATTCCCTAGGGCTCAGGAGGCCACTTAAGCATCTCTCCTTCTTCAGTTGCCTCCAGAAAGGGCTACTGGCTGAGGGCCACAGGGGTGGGAAGGAGACTTCCATGACATAGCCTTTGGTACCTTCTGGGATTTGAACCATGAGAATGAATTCCCTTTCGAAACCTAAGTGCCACTTCGTCCCAGGAAATCTGTGACTCACCCTGTCCCGCTCTACCTCAGACCCTGAGACGCTGCTGCTGTGTTCATGCTCCACTGCACTCATGTGTTGGTTTACAGACAGATTATAAGCTCTTCGAGGGCAAGAGACGTTATCTAGTTCCTCATTATATCCTGAGATGTAAATGGATAAATTTAGCTTACAGGGGCGCCTGGGTGGCTCAGTCGGTCAAACTCAGACTTCAGCTCAGGTCACGATCTCGCGGTTGGTGGGTTCGAGCCCCGCGTCGGGCTCTGTGCTGACAGCTCAGAGCCTGGAGCCTGCTTCGGATTCTGTGTCTCCCCCTCTACCCCTCCCCCGCTCATGCTCTCTCTCTCTCTCTCTCTCTCTCTCTCTCTCTCTCTTTCAAAAAACCAAAAAATAAACATTTACAAAATTAATAATAGCTTATAAATAACGAAAGGTCATCTGGTCCAGTCACAAGGACGACACATATTAATTACAAATGTGTTCCCATATACCACACCCTCACGGGGGGATACTCGGATGCCCACAAACCAAAAAAAAATAAGCACGGTTTTGTTTCTTGTTTTTGCTGCTATTATTTAGTATTTAGAAATATATAAAATCGGCCATGCAAGCAATTTTAAATATTTTATTAAGAAAAAATAAACAGCATATTATTTAAACTCTACTCTTAAATTAATCTTGATTTTATTTCAGACTTTTGCTTCACAAGTAAATTTAATACAGTGAAAAGTTAAAAACTATTGAAGAATCTTAATAGGATTTTGCAACCATGCCTGGAAACTCGAACAAAATCTGATTACTCTAGTGCCAAAAATAATTTATAGTAAGCAAGAATTAGATTAGTCCTAAAGGCCTTACAGTGTCTTAAAAAAAAGGCAGACATCAATTTTTGGCTGCAAAAAATGGGCTGCACTTGAAAACCGCACATATGGATCCAAGAAATTCCAGGAGTGAGCAATCTAAAAACCATCTAAATTCAGAGTCTTCTCTGCAGAGATTCATCGTAGTGCTGAATAATTCATACACTAGGTAATCCCATCTCTGACTCTGCCAATGAGGCGGCACCTGCTAGCTCAGGGCCTGCTCAATGTCAAGGCTCTACAGGTCACACATCAAACACCAGCACCGAGGGGCAGGGACAATACCAGCACAAAGAGGTACAATGCCACCAACGAAGCCTCCAGGACCATCCCACACACACACCTGCACGATGCCGCTTACTCTACAACTTTTCACACTTTCTAAGATTCCGATATGCTTTTTCGTATAAACTAGGGTGAATTAAGAAAACGGAATGACATCAAAGAGAATAAATACGTGAGGAGAGCAAAGGATCTTCGAGAAAGAGCAGTAATTAACAAAACTAACTATGAAGCCACAGTAATTCAAACCACGAAGCACCAGCAAAAATACGGCAAACTTGAGAGGGTACGAAATAGACAAAAAGAACTAACGAATTCTTCCCATCGCTATTCCTTAAGAAGTTCATCCTTCCCCCAGTGCTCCGAGGTGCCAGTTCTGCATAAATCAAACACATGTCCGCATACGCACCCTTCTTCTTCTTCGATTATTAGGATTTGCTCTTTGCCGTTTTAAGTTTTAGAATCAGCTCATCAACATCTCTCCACCTTATCCCCCCAGCCCCCATAAAAAGCTGTTGTGATTTTTAACTGGAATCGCCTTCTCTGTAGGTCCATTTGGGAAGAACTGACATCTTTACGGTAGTCTTCTTCATCTCTAAACATGGTATCTCTCTCCATTTAGTTAAGTCTTTTTCAATGCCTTTCAGAAGACACTAAAAACTGCGCCGTACCGTAGCTTACACAAGTGAAAAGAAAACGTGTGTGACAGCAAGTGACGAAGTCTCTCTATGCCCTTTTTCCTCTAAGTCTTATTTCAACACGAGCAGTGGCACTCAGTGAGAAACTCCTCACGGAGTAAGGAAACAGATTCATTTTCTTTTTTTTTAATTCAAGTTAGATAACATACAGTGTAGTCTTGGCTTCAGGAGTAGAACCCAGTGATTCAACTCTTACAAAGGACACCCCGTGCTCATCCCAACAAGTGCCCGCCTTAATGCCCGTCACCCCTTTAACCCATCCTCCCACCCACCCACACCAACCCCCAGTTTGATCTCTGTAGTTACGAGTCTCTTATGGTTTGCCTCCCTCTCTGTTTTTATCTTATTTTTCTTTCCCTTCCGCTATGTCATCTGTTGTGTTCTTCAAATTCCACATATGAGTGAAATCACAGGATATCTGCCCTCCTCTGACTAACTTATTTCGCTCACATAATACGCTCTAGTTCCACCCACGTTGTTGTAAATGGCAAGATTTCATTCTTTTTGACTACCAAGGAGTGTTCCATTGTATAGATATACCACATCTTCTTTATCCACCCACCAGTTGATGGACATTTGGGCTCTTTCCATACTTCGACTATTGTCAATAGTGCTGTTATAAATACTGGAGTGCATGTGCCCCTTCAAATCAGCACTCCTGTGTTCTTTGGATAAATATCTAGTAGTGCCATTGTTGGGTCGGAGGGTAGTTTTATTTTCAATTTTCGAGGAACCGCCATACTGTTCTCTGGAGTGGCTGTACTAGTTTGCATCCCACCAGCAGTGCAAAAGGGTTCCTCTTTCTCCTCATCCTCGCCAACATCTGTTGTTTCCTGAGTCATTAATTTTAGCCATCCTGACAGGTGTGAGGTGGTATTCCATTGTGGTTTTGATCTGTATTTGTTTCCCTGATGATGAGTGATGTTGAGCATCTTTACATGTGTCTGTTAGCCATCCGGATGTCGTCTTTGGAAAAGTGTCTATTCGTGTCTTCTGCCAATCTCTTCGCTACATTATTTGGTTTTTGGGTGTTGAGTTTGGTCATTTCTTTATCGATTTTGGATACTAACCCTCGACCCGATATGTCATTTGCAAATATCTTCTCCCATTCTGTCGGGTGCCTGTTAGTTTTGTTGATTGTGAAGGAAAACGGTTTCGTCCTCTGCTGATGCTATAATTGTCTTCAGTTTGACGTCTCCCACCAAGCCACAGCTTCTTTAACTTTCTAAGGATCTCAGAAGCAGTAATAAGTACCCACTTCCTATAACATGCAACTAATCCATGCTATCACATGAAACCGTAAACTAAGTGAAACTTCCAAGGCCCAATCCAACTGTATCCAGAAACTAGAAACTGAACATTATTGCCAAAATATATAAATAGTTCACAAAAAGGAAATAGCAATAATCCTTACTCTCTAAACACATAAAAATACACATACCCTTGATCATTAAAGAAAGGCAGATTGGGGGTGCCTGGGAGGCTCGGTCGGTTAAGCGACCCTTGACCTCGGCTCAGGTCATGATCTCATGGTTTGTGAGATCAAACCAAGCGTCAGGCTCTGCTGACAGAGTGGAGACTGGTTGGGATTCTTGCTCTCCCTCTCTCTCTCTGCCCCTCTCCCACTCGTGCCCACACTCTCGCGCAAAATAAATAAATAAACTTAAAAAAAAAAAAGGCAAATTAAAACCGTAAGGACCACAACATACATCCATAGATTTTTTTCTTTTTAATTCACCATCCAAAGGCAGAGAGACAGGCCTCCCAAGCCTGGGGTTGAGGGAGAGGGGAAATACTTATTTGTCACCGTTATCCTATTTTCATACTGAAAATTGGTGAAGGAAAGGAATTGTTTACCCTTATTTAATCACAGAGTAAAAACTGCATATAACTTAAAGGATGAAGGAGAGTTCTTCTTTACAGAAAAATTCCAGTTAATAAATACAAAAGAAAGGATCAAATTAAAAATATCACCACTTTAGGGGCGCCTGGGTGGTGCAGTCGGTTAAGCGTCCGACTTCAGCCAGGTCACGATCTCGCGGTCCGGGAGTTCGAGCCCCGCGTCAGGCTCTGGGCTGATGGCTCAGAGCCTGGAGCCTGTTTCCGATTCTGTGTCTCCCTCTCTCTCTGCCCCTCCCCCGTTCATGCTCTGTCTCTCTCTGTCCCAAAAATAAATAAACGTTGAAAAAAAATTAAAAAAAAAAAAAAAATCACCACTTTGTAATTTCTTATGAAACAGGTGATTCAGACCAAAGTCATCAATGGAGGCTAAAACACACTCAAACCTCAAATCAATCTTAGCACGATAACTGATACAAAACCACAGTTTCTGTATCCTGATGTAACACAATATCAAGTATATGGAATCACTTACACAGTACCCTTACCAAAACTGTTTAAGTTGCATCAAGCCTTTAAATCTGACTTCCAGTTTACAAAACACACACACACACACACACACACACACACACACGCACACACACACAGAGTTACAAGATATGAGAAGCAATCAGGTAAATCCAGAAGGTGGAACATTCTACAGAAAAACACACCCAGTTTGTTGAAAAATTTAATAGCACAGGGGGAAAAAATGTGGCAGGGGCTGGAGAGTGAATATGTCTATTATAAAGACATTTAAAGGGCATCTGGGTGGGTCAGTAGGTTAAGCATCTGACTCTTGGTTTTGCTCGGGTCATGATCTCACAGTTCATGAGATCCAGCTGTCAGCGCAGAGCCTGCTTGGGATTCCCTTTCTCTCCACCCTTGCCCCGCTCATGCTCTCTCTCCCTCTCTCTCTAAAAATAAATAAATAAAGACATTTAAGAAATGTAACTGGGGTGCTGGAGTGGCTCAATGGGTTGAGCATAGGACTCTTGATTTTGGCTCAGGTCATGATCTCGCAGTTTTTGTGAGTTCAAGCACAGAGCCTGCTTGGGATTCTCTGCCTCCCCCTCTCCCTGCCCCCCCCCCCCTCAAGCCCTCTGTCTCTTAAAAGAAATAAACTTAAAAAAAAGTTTTTTTTCTCTCTCTCAAAAATAAACAAAAAATTTTTGTTAAATTTTAATGGCTGCAGGGTACCTACAGAAAATATTTAATCAGTTTTCTATTTGTGGATGTTGTTTTTAGACTTCTGTCATAACAAATAATGCTGCATACATCATTTCCCCTGTGTACAAATACATCTCTAGTATAAATTCTGCAAAGTAGCATTGCTGGGTCAGAGTGTTTGTGTTTATAATTTTGACAGATCTTGCCAAACTGTTCCATGGAACTTGTGTCAATTTATACTCCTACAAGCAGGGCAAGAAGGTCTGTTTCCCCACCCTTTTGTCAATTTAATGCAATTTGAGACTCTTTGACCTGTGCCAGTTTGACAGATGAAAACCAAGATCTCCTTTTTAACTTTATTATAAAAACTGATAGGCATATAATAACACAGAGTGACTAGAATACTGAATACCCACATGGTCAATACCTACACAGGTTTAGTGTGACAGGCAGAATAACAGCCCCCTAAAGATGTTCGAGTCCCTGGGATCTGTGAATGTTATGTCACAGCATATATCAATACCTCATTCCTTTTTATTTCTCAGTGATAGTCCGTTGCATGAATGTACCATATTTGGCTTATCCATTCATAATTAATACCATTCTGACTGTTTCCGTATTTGCTTCACCTACTTTTTTCAAAGCATTTTAAAGTAAAATAAGGACATTTTCTTCTATAACCATAATACCATTATCAGACCCAACAAAATTAACAATAAATCCTCCTACCGAGTCCATATTGACATTTCTACAGTTGCTTTATAATGTCTGTTAGAATTAGGAACTAAATAAGTTGCATTCGTTGCTTCTGGTAGTTACATTTCTTTCTTTCTTTCTTTTTAATTTTTTTTTAATGTTTATTTTTAAGAGAGAGGGATATAGAGTGCGTGCTCACGCACAAGCGGGGGAGGGACAGAGAGAAAGGGACACACAGAATCTGAAGCCGGCTCCAGGCTCTGAGCTGTCAGCACAGAGCACAACGAGGGGCTCGAACCCACAAACCGTGAGAACATGACCTGAGCTGAAGTCGATGCTTAACCAACTGAGCCACCCAGGCGCCCCCCTCAAACCACTTTATTTAAAAAAAAATTCTTTTAATGTTTATTTATTTTTGAGAGAGAAAGGGAGAGAGACACAAGAGAGTGAGCAGGGGAGGGGCAGAGAGAGGGTTGTTGGGGTTTTTTTTTCATTTTTTTCATTGTTTTTTTCAAGTTTATTTTCTGTAGCCATTTGAGTGAATAAGACAGCTGCATATAAGCACACATTTACAAAATACATTTTACTTAACTGTAGGGAAAAAAAAGCAAGGGATAGGAGCAAAAAAAGAAAAGGCAAGGCATGTACAGGATGCTGACACTTGTGTTTAAACAATGTTGTAAAACTACATGAGACACATATGCTTAAATAACCTTGTATTATTCTAGAAGATTCAAAAGAAACTGCTATGAGGAATCACCTCCAGGGAAGGGAGGTGGCTGGGTGGAAGAAAGGAAAGAGAAAAACTTATTTCCAACTTTCCATACCTTTTGGATTTTCTATGGGTACATGTATGACAGAGGATGGACAGACAGAACGTTAAAAACTTTCTTTTTTGAATCGGCATACCACACAAGTTTACATGAATTTTCAATCTCCGAGGAACCTCTTACCTGCTGGTTGGTGCAGGGAAAGAAAACGAGAGGAGCTGATTCCAGAACGGGTCATTCTCAGAGACGGATTCCGTGCCCGATAACTTTTTTAAGTACTCATTTTTAGGAAGATCACCGATTCTGCTGCTGTTCGATCCCATCTTCCAATCTGGTAGATGACTTGTCCTTAAGCCTTCATTTCCGCAAGACAATCTACAAAGAATGAAAAGAAATTTCAAACTTGCTCAACATTAATCATACTTTTCCCATCCTTGACCTAAGTGAAAAAAAAAAAAAACCAGAAAATTACTTAAGGAAATCACACTTCTCTTTATTTTTAAATATATCAGACACCAGATACAAAGTCACAAAGGAGAGAAAGGGGCTAAAATTAAAATCTGTCTTAGCTAACACACACACAAAAGTCCAACTCCATGCTTTAGATCTTCAAATGAGCATAGCTCTGCCTAGGAAACGTCTCAAAGCAAATCCCTAACAATGATAACTTCTTACCAATTGTCTGAAAATGAAGCTACTTTTATTTTTTAATGTTCATTTATACTTGAGAAGGGGAGAGAGAGAGAGCACAAGGGAGGCGCAGAGAGAGAGGGAGACACAGAATCCGAAGCAAGCTCCAGGTTCTGAGCTGTCAGCACAGAGCCCGATGTGGGGCTCGAACCCATGAGCCATGAAATCATGACCCCAACTGAAGTCGGACGTTTAAGTGACTGAGTCACCCAGACGCCCCTGAAAATGAAGGCCTTTTACAACAAATGATGGTGATAAAGAGATAGAGAGTGCATATCTTGAACGTGCTCAGAAGGGGGGCAAGTAGCTGAAGGGACGGCTCAGGGAAGAAGGAACCTGAACTGAGTTATGTGCTGAAAGAGAACGGGCTCCCCGTTCCAAAGCTGACACTTAGTGTCCCTCTCGTTGTGCTGTCATGCATATCAGCATTAGCTGGCAGGCTTCTTCCCCTAAACCATGAGGCACTTGGTTTCTCTGACAGTAAGAACTATCTGATTCACCTTCCTCTCCCCAGTGTCTAGACTAGCATGTAACAGGTATGCCCTGAGCAGTATGCTGAAGGAAAGCTTAGGCGAATAAATGATCAGCATCTGCAACATCTGTTGTGCTTGAGGTTTTTTTGTTTGTTTTTCTTTTTGTTCTTTTGACAGTGCAAACCATTTATTCTGGCTTCTTCTCGTGGTCCTCAGGGTCATCAGGGCACACTGAGCCCCACACAGCACCGCGGCAGGCCTGGGACACAGCAAGGCACAGAGGCGAGTCCAGCATCAGGTGACACTGACGGCCAGGGACGTCCGAGCACCAGGAGGCGGCCAGGCACTGGCCAGGGGCGTGGGGACCCCCGAGGGACAAGCAGTTCCAGTGTGTACTGAGGGGGAACAAACTGACCCCAACGTTGGCCTTACGGCAGTTCCTTGGGACATTCACAGCACAGGGGTGAAAACGCCCCTCAGTGCCTCCGTGAGCAGCAGGCCAGCCTCACGGCCCCACGGCAGCCCCCCATTCCTCATGCGCCCGTCAAAGGGGCTCCCCCAGGGCAAGCGTCCACCAACCACACTAGGGTCCAGCCCCCTTGTTCTGGGAAAGGCCGGAAGCTGGTAATGGCCTCAGGGCCCAGCTGTTGCCGAGGCCACCCCAGGCCCCGTGGGGATGTGCAGACAGGGTGGGTGCAGATGGGGCCAGGGAGGGGACTTCTGCAGGAAAGGGCTCTTCTCCTCCCAAAGCCCCGGCCCCTCCAGCCAGGTGTGGACAAGTGAGGGTGGTGCTGTAGGGCCCAGGGAGACCACGGTGAAGGCAGAAGGTTTAGTTAAAGCATGAATTGCTGTCTTCATCAAACCACACTTGACATAGTTCTAGATCATGCTCTATCTCAATTTGTTCAGGAAAGCCTCTCACTGACAATATAAAATGGTGGTAAGAGGAATAATAATTACACTATGCTAAAATTACCATCGCAATGAAAGGAAACCATGTCCAAAGGGAAAACTCCGGTTGGATGAGAACCTCCATTGGTAGCGACTTACTTTCTTACGTCTGTCCCTCCTTACTCCACAGAGACACTGAAGCCAACATCAGAATTTGGAAGCATGCCTTCCACATTCTCTTTGGAACTTTGCGACTGGACTAAGCTAAATTACCTAAATGGATGAGGCTTCCCCAGTGCACACGGACAGCCGGTCTTCTGAACAGGAGGGAGAAATACTAACCTGGCTTCCTGTCACCTGGCCCTGAATTCAACACCACCTAGCATTTTCTTCTTCCCTACCCAGGGGACAGGGACCCCAAAACCAGCTGGCTCCAACTAAGCCTCCATATCAAGCCAGCTAATCGTACGTCTAGATTGTGGTTTAATTTTTTATTTTTATTTTTAAAAAATCCGGAAGCTTCACGAATCTACATGTCACCCTTGCACAGGGGCCACACTAATCTTCTCGGTATCGTTCCAATTTTAGTATGTGCGCTGCCCAAGCCAGCACTGTGGTTTAATATCTTAAATGAGGAATTGGTAAGCCCAATTAGAAAATGCTATAAAAATATTCTGAAATATATAAAGGCCTTACTTGTCACACCCAATTTCAAAGCTATTTTACACATTTTAAGTCATTTAAAATGAAATGTTTTAATATAATCTTACAATGGGGTACATTACACTAATGAAAATGAATTAACTAGAGCTACAATTACCAACATGGACAAAATACACACTAAAGAAAATGCTACAGAATAACAGACATGGTGTGATTTCACTTATATGATTTTATTTTTTTATTTTTTATTTTTTCGTTTATTTATTTTTGGGACAGAGAGAGACAGAGCATGAACGGGGGAGGGGCAGAGAGAGAGGGAGACACAGAATCGGAAACAGGCTCCAGGCTCTGAGCTGTCAGCACGGACCCTGATGCGGGGCTCGAACTCACGGACCGCGAGATCGTGACCTGGCTGAAGTCGGACCCTTAACCGACTGCGCCACCCAGGCGCCCCGACTTATATGATTTTAAAACATGCGAACAATATCATGGATATGTTCATACCTACTACAAATTATTAAAATATACATGGGAAAAATACACAGCAAATTCAGAAGAATGCTTTTACAGAATGTTATCAGGAGAGGAACAGAGGAGCTTTAGTGGTATCAATAAACACTTTCTCAAACCGAAAAGGGGAAAGGAACAGAGGGAAAGGGATGGGGGCACCTAGCTGGCTCGGTCAGTTAAGCGTCCGACTTTGGCTCAGGTCATGATCTCATGGTTAGTGGGTTCGAGCCCCGCATCAGGGTCCGTGCTGACAGCTCAGAGCCTGGAGCCTGCCTCGGATTCTGTGTCTCTCTCTCTCTCTCTCTCTCTCTCTCTCTCTCTCTCACTCTCTCTGCCCCTCCCCCGCTCACGTTCAGTCTCTCAAAAACAAATAAACGTTAAAAAAAATAATAAAAAAATAAAACTATAGAAAGGGGATGAAGCACATGTGCCAAATATTTAGACTTGCTGAAAATGGACAGTATGTACAGGGGTCTGGCCTATTACCCTCTGTTCCTGCCATAAATATAGAGTGAGAGTTGTTTTAAAAGAATGGTTTCTCAATCACTCAGCAGCAATACTGGAAGGTAAATGATAGGGAAGCAATGTCTCTAAAATATTAATAAAAAATAATTTTGGGGTGCCTGGGTGGATCAGTTGGTTGAGTATCCGACCTGGCTCAGGTCATGATCTCACGATTTGTCAGTTCAAGCCCCACATGAAGCTTGCCGTAGTCAGCACAGAGCTGGCTTCAGATCCTCTGTCCTCTCTCTCTCTCTGCCCCTCCCTTGCTCACGCTCTCTCAAAAATAAATAAAAACATTTAAGAAAATAATAACAATTTTAACTACAATTCTTTGGCTAGCCAAGCTACCAGTTAAGTATAAAGGTAGAATAAAGGCATTTTTAGACTTGCTGCAACTCAAAGAAGCCTCCCATGGCCCCATCTTCTGGAAGGTACTGGAAGATGTACCCTTTCAAGGTGAGTGAATAAACCAAGAAAAATGAAGACAAGGAATTCAAGAAACAAAGGCTGCAACACAAGACAGGAGTAAGAGACGCCCAGGAGAAGACACGTGCAGCAGGCTGGGACACGAGTCGAGACGGCCCCATGACCTCCGGGGGGAAGCAAGCCAGAGAGCGACAGGTCACCTGACATGTCTGACCTTATTCTGTGGCGCGTTACCAATATTGTAGGAGAATCTGGTAGGAACGAAGGACAGCTACACAGAAAACAAATGATTTTTTAATTACGCACTGTGGAAAAAACAAAAATTGTTTAAGGGTCATGTAATCATAGTACATGACTCAATTCTACAGTTATCGACATTTATATAATCATCACAATAGAAAAAGTAGACATTTAACCAAAAATTGCGAGGGAAATATATTGGGAAGATGCTTAAAAAAGAATCAGTAGTGGTGGTTTAAGAGTGTGAAATTCTCATCTTCCATAATAGGCAGGAAGTCAGCAGAAAATACCTAATTACTAAATCGGCAAATAACAGTGAAAGTATATTAGTTATAAATCAGGAAATAAATAACCAGAAACAACAGCTAAGAGACTGGAGTGCAGCCCTCTCTGGAGTGGAGAGGGTGGTCATGCAGTCTTTTTGTTTTGTGTCCATCAGATTATCTGAGTTTTTTTAACTATGTCTATGTATTACTTTGATTTTAAAAATTAAATATGTTTAAGCTCCTTCACCTACTCAGTTAAATTTTTAACATATATGGGAAACACAAAGTTACCATCATAACGAAATTTGTAGTGACCAAAACTGTAAATTATTCTTTACGGAGGCAAACAATTAGCAAACTTTAAGAAATCTATTTGTCTGATATAGTTTAATGTCATTATATTATTAACGCTATCTCCCAAAATCTAAATTTCAGATTTCTACCATTATGTGTTTACTGACAAGCAGTAGTCACAGCTTGGTCAGAAAAGAGGAACTGAATTCAAACCCACAGTAGGGATAAACACATAGATCAATGAAACAAAACAGAAAATCCAGAAAGGGACTCACTAGAATACAACCAGCTGATTTTTGTCAACAATGCAAAACCAATTCAATAGAGCAAAGACCGTTCTTTGAACAAATGATGCTGGAATCCAGAGGCCACTAACAAAAAACCCTTGTATCTTAAAAGTTAACTCAAAATAGGGGCACCTGGCTGGCTCAGTCAGTAGAGCCTGCGACTCTTTATCTCAGCGTCATGAGTTCAAGCCCCACACTGGACACAGAGCTCATTTAAAAAATAAATAAATAAATAAATAAATAAATAAATAACTCAAAATAAATCACAGATCTAAACATAAAACAAAAGTCTATAAAACCCTTTTTTAGGAGAGAACAAGGGAGAAAATCTTTGTGACCTGGGGTTAGGAGGGGCTTATTAGACATAACACAAAAGCACAGCCCATAAAAAAAAAAAAAAAAAAAAAAGGTGACAAATTAAGCTTCACAAAAATTAAAAACTTTTGGTCAGTGCAAGACCCTGTTAAGAGAATGAAAAAAAAAAAAAAAAGCCACAGACTTAGAGAAAATATTTGTAAGTCACAGAGCCACCAAAAGACTTGTACCCAGAACACAGAAGGAACTCTCTGAACTCAACAATGAGAAAACAGTCCAATCAGAAAATATGCAGAAGATTTTAACACATCACCAAAGAAGATACGCAAATGACAAACACATGAAAAGATATTCCATCATCATTAGCCAGTAAGGAACTACAAATTAAGAGCACAATGATATACTGCTAGTACACATCTACTGGAATCGCTAAGATAAAAAACAAACAAACACTGAAAGTACCAAAGGTGCCAAGGATGCAGAGAAAGTGGCACTCTCATACAGTGCCGGTCGGAACGTAACATGGAACAGCAACTCTGGCAAACGGTTACGCGGTTTCTTATCAAGTTAAACACAGACATACCATTTGACCCGGCAGTTGCATTCCTGGACTACGTATGATCCCAGAGAAATGAAAACTTAGGTTCACACAAAAAAACTACCCAAATGTTCTTTCAACACGCGAATGAATAAGCGAACTGAGGTCCCTCCGTATAATGGAATAAAAAGAAGGAACCCTTTGATATATCCAATAACTTGCACAGGTCTCCAGGGCATTGTGATAAGGGAGCAAAGCCCATCCCCAAAAGTTACACTCAAAATAAGAGCCACACTGTGTTTAGTGATTCTAATTTATATAAAAGTGAATGAACAACGGGGATGATAAAAGGAACAGAAGAGAGGAATGAGGATGATGTACTATGTTATCGCAAGGTACTTGTGCTACCTGTGAAATGGTAGGGTGTGGTCTGAAAGTGCACTCGGGTTAGCTGTGTGTATTGCAAACACAAGGGCAACCACTACACAAAAGTTTTAAAAAGCACAATGGACATGCTAAGAAAGGAGAGAGAAGGGATTCACGTAAGTACTCCATCAGCACCACAAAAGGCAGAGAAAGAGAAGACAAAAAAAGGAACAAAAATAAGGGCAGTGAATAGAAAAGAGGAACAAACACTGGTAGACATTAATCCAACTTTATCAATAATCACCCTGAACATCAATGGCCTAAATCTGCCAATTAAGAGATTGTCAAAGTGGATCAAAAAAAAAGACCCAACCAAATGTGTCTACAAGAAACACTTTATATTTTGTTTAATATTTTGTTGTTGTTGCTGTTGTTGTTTTAGGGGGGAGAGAAGGTGTGCACGCACATGAACGGGGGAGGGGCAGAGAGAAGGGGGGACAGAGGACCCAAAGCAGGCTCTGTGCTGAGCCACCAGGCACCCCAAGAAACCCACTTTAAATATACGAGACACATACAGATTAAAAGTAAAGAGATGGAGAGAGATGTATCACTTAACACTAATCAAAAGAAAGCAGGAGAAGCTGTATTAATCTTAGACACAGTCGACTTCAGAGCAAGGAAACTTATCACAGATTAAAAAAAAATGAAAGAGCATTACATAATGATAAAGGAGTCAACTGTCCAAGAAGACCTAATCTTAATGTGGACCGCCTAGCACAACAGCATCAGAATACAGGAGGCAAAAACTACCAGAACTGCAAGGAGAGGTAAACCACGATTATGAACGAAGACCTGAGCACACCTCTCTCGGAAATGCTCAGACCCAGCGGGGAATAAAATCAGTAAGGACCTGACGGATCTATACACCACCATCAATCAACCGGATCTGACATCTACGGCCTACTTCATCCAACAACAGCGGAATACACATTGCCCTCCAGTTCACACTGAATAGTCACCAAAACAGACCACATTCTGGGCCTTAAAACATCCTAACAAATTTAAAAGAAGCGCTTTTGAGCGCTCAAAACCAAGAAGCTTGAGAATAAAGAAACGACTGAGATGACCACATGCGGCAATATTCTGACAAATGCAGAATGCACGACATTCGTTGTAAAGAACCACCACGCTGTGCATGGGGTTGGGGGCTTCTCTCAACTGGAGGAGCCTGAAGGGATATTGTAACAACCAAACGTATGCACGAATCTTCAACGAACCCAGATTTGTAAAGAGAAAAAACCATTATAAAAGACAATCTTGAGACCCAACTGGATATGGACTGAGTAGAAGATATCATATGGACATAAGTGAGATAATGATAGTGTAAGTAGAAAAATGACCTAATTCTTAGGAGATGTGTGCTTCAACATTTAGTGGTAAAGAGTAATCTTATCTGCAACTTAACTTTCAAACGGTTTCAGAACAAAATACAGACAAAGCAAACATGGCAAGCTATTAACAATTATTAAATCCGGACGGAAGGAACAGGCGTTTATATTGTGTTGTACTGTTCTCTCTACTTTTCTGTATGCTTGTAATTTGTTACTGAAAAAGAGTTTTGGCAAACAAAAAGGTTACGTACCGTGACTCTATTTATGTAACACTCAAGATGACAAAACTAGTGGGGAAGCACAGATGGGTGGCCTGCCAGGGCGTGGAGGGGGCAGAAGGTGACCATAAAAGGGCAGCCTGAGGAAGTTCATTTGTGGGAATGGAAAAATTCTGTATCTTGACTGCGGTGGTGGTGGTGATGGCTGCACAAATCTACGCTTGTGATAAAATTTCACAGAGCTACACGCACACAAGGGAAAAAGAACGTAAAGCCTGAAGAACCCAAGTGCAGTCCACCGTCTATTATTTTGGGTCAATACGAACTTCCTGGAATGGATAATGTACAATCCTTATACTAACAGTGAGGAAAGCTGAGGGAAAGGTACTTGGGATTTCTCCACATTATTTTTGCAACTTATGAGTCTATAATCATTACAAAATAAAGGGTTTTTTTTTTTTAAATCGGGTAAAAAAAAAAAAAAAAAAAAAAGCCAAACCCTTTCAAAGTCTAATCCACGTGCCCAAGAAAGGTGCCAGCAAGTCTTACAGGTACTTTCTATCACAACCACTAGGTTTATTTTTACATATTACGTTACTTCATCACCTATAACGTCACATGATGAGATATTAAGAGCTCACAATTATTTTTCTTGGTGGCTTGGAACACTCTTTTATTACACAGACTACTTTCCCCAGATAAACTATTTCAAGTCTTACTCAAAACCAAACTGTTTCAATAAAAGCAAAAGGAGTCATGCATTTGGGTCCATCAGGGAGTTCCTGTTAACTTTATAATTCTGAGGAATACACAGCAGATTTCATCCTCAACTACCTACTTCTTTTTTATCAAAGCTTTCCAATTCTAATAACAGAATTATAATACTCTAATAATTAGTCATGCCTGATTGTATGTCTCAATGAAATATTTAAAAATGCCACTTTGGCATTTTGATGATTTTGAGCCACAGGCATGTGAAAACTAACAAATGCAGGACAAAGCTGTCTATCTGCCTAAAGACCGTTCCTCCAAAAGAACTTCATTATTATAAATCCCTCCCCTGAGAGTTTCGCCAACCGGGTAACTCATCACAGGGAAGACCAGAAGTGGACACCACACCAGACACACTGTCCCAAACTAACGCACCTCTCGTCTGTTCTTCTAAGGGCTCATTCCTCTTTCCCAGAAACCATTTACGAGCCCCTAAGAGACCCACACCTCCCCTCCCCTGTCCCCCCTAAGACGGTATTTGAGTCTGAAATCTACGCCACCTCAGAGAAGTGCTCATTTTTCCCTCGGTATCTCCCACGTATACATGAGGTACACACGTTAATAAACTTCTACTTGCTTTCTCCTGCTAACCTGTCTTCCGTGACAAGGGTCTATGAACTCAGATGGGTGGAGGGGGGACTTCTTTTCCTCCCGTGTACCGCTTAGCTGCCCTCTTCAGAGGCTGCCAGCCTGCACCCCGCTCACCTCTGCACCTGTTCTCCACAGCACGGCCACCACCGTCTCATCAAACTTTCTGATCCCTGCCAACTGCTGAGACAGAAAAGTTTTTCAGTATGATTTTAGTTTGCATTTCTTTTGCTGTGAAAGAGGCCATCGCCTGTTCTTCTCCTTTGCCTGTTTTTTATTAATTTATAGCAAATAAATTTTATTTTCAAAGCTGCGAGGATAGGCCACAATGTATTAAAGTCAGTTCAATCCAGGACCATTATGAAACCCTTCTAAAACAACAATATGAATCAAGCCTATAAGCTTCTCAGGAGAGACTGAACAGAATATTCAAAAAAAAAAAAAAAAGCTTAATTGTCAGTAATGCCACGGCCATACTCAGAATGTCAGAGACCAGAAGTTGTGAGGCATCCCCGGAAACTGGAAAACAGTCGGAGATGGACTGAGAAGGGAAGCGGCATCCCAAGGCAGGCAGAAGAGCCTCTGATCAAGGGCAGCAAGAGTATAAACAGCAACTCCAGTCCGGAAGCAGAAGGCCAGAAAAATGCCGGAGCCCGGGGACAACTGACCGGGATGACTCGGGACACCCAGCCTGTCACCTTTGCCCTCACTCCCCCAGGGAGCAACAGTAAGTACTATCTGCCGAGAACAGTGAAGGCCTCAGGCAGCTGGAAGGCCCAGGAGGGACAAGGGCAGCCAAGCAAGACAACTAGCCACTGGAGATTCTTGCCAGAAAGTTCCACCTGCTCCCAACCCTCACAGAAAGCAAAGTAGAAAACTGAGGCCCAATGGTCTCTCCTCTGCAACGATTCATGCCAAGAATTCCAAACACAAACACATACACACACACCACCTGAACTGAACACAATTTATTTGGAACTTTATCAGTGAGACCCTTATCAGTGAAACCCAGAATAAAATGGAACTTGAAAAACCCACTATCCAATCACCTCAGCTCCTAAGGGCCCTGTTGCTTTTCCCTCTGGCTGGGCACCAGGCTTCCTGGGCTTTCGGCCCTGCCTTCTCTCAATCTGTCAGGAACGGAGCCTATCTCCTGGTTTCACTCGTGGCTTCTCCCAACCTCCGACCCGAGTGCCAGTTCTGTCTGTATCCCTAAAATACTTAGTTGTTTTTAATTCAAGAATATGTAACTGTATATATAATCAGTAATTTTGTGGATAACCATGTTCCTTACCTAAGTCTAGACTAGAAATGAAATGTGTGCTGGGGCACCTGGGTGGTTAAGTGTCCAACTTCGGCCCAGGTCCCGATCTCATGGTAAGTGAGTTTGAGCCCCACATCAGGATCCATGCTGACAGCTCAGAGCCTGGAGCCCGCTTCGGATTCTGTGTCTCCCCCTCTCTCTGCCCCTCCCCCGCTTGTGCTCTGTCTCACTCTGTCTCTCAAAAATAAATAAATGTTGGGGTGCCTGGGTGGCTCAGTTGGTTAAGCGTCCGACTTCGGCTCAGGTCATGATCTCGCGGTCCGTGAGTTCGAGCCCCGTGTCAGGCTCTGTGCTGACAGCTCAGAGCCTGGAGCCTGTTTCAGATTCTGTGTCTCCCTCTCTCTGACCCTCCCCCGTTCATGCTCTGTCTCTCTCTGTCTCAAAAATAAACATTAAAAAAATTTTTTTAATAAATAAATAAATAAATGTAAAAAATAAATAAATACATAAAGTGTGCTATCACTAATGCTTTCAGTAATAAACCTTTAAAAGGACCCGTCGTTAATGCCGTGTAGTCAAGAACTTGAGCTTCACACATAAAAACGGATGCCATCCTCCCTCCCCAGATCAGTTTCCCCTCTCAACTTCCCACTACCCCCATAAAGTTCCCACTATGTAAAAACTACCTTGAAACTTTCTGTAGTATCTATGACCTGTCTCCTGAGGTCGATTACTTCTGAGAGGCATGAATCAGGCTTTACCTTTCTTCCCCATTTCCAATCAACCTGCAGCACACTGCTGAAGAGAAATTTCTCAAAAATAATAATAAACCCCAACACCAAAAAACAACCTGTTGAAACAGCCAAGGCCCCACAAACAATAAATATATAAAAACATCTTCAGTATAAATTAGTAATAAAGTATGCTAATTATAACAACATGGTATTATTTCGACCCATCGTATTAGTAAAGGTTAAAAAAAAAACAAACCTTGATAGCAGCACGAGGCAATAGGAAACAGGCACCCTTTTAGTGTGTAGATATCTGGCAGTATCTATCAAAATTTTAACGGCGTATACTCTCTGTGAAAACGATTTCATGAGTTTCGCACCTGAAACTCATGGATTGTATGCCAACTATACTTCAACAAAAATAAAAATTAAAAAAACTCCTGTGGGTTCTTCTGCGGCATCCACAATTCTATGTATCATCTTTTCTCTTTTTCTTTTAATGTTTTATTTTATTTTATTTTATTTTTGCAAGAGAGAGTGCAAGCAGGGAAAGGGCAGAGGGAGGGAAACAGAAGATCCCAAGCGGGCTCTGTGCGGACAGCAACGAGCCCAACGTGGGGCTCGAATTCCCCAACAGTGAGATCGCGACCTGAGCTGAAGTCGGATGCTCAACCGACTGAGCCACCCAGGTGCCCCAACATCATCTTTTTCCAGGTAAGCTTCACACTTAGCATGGAGCCCGACACAGGGCTCGATCCCACAACCCTGGGATCATGACCTGAGCCGAAATCAACAGTTGGATGCGCCCCGCCTGTACTTTGTTATGACACTTATCTATAGGCTGAGGTTACAGACTACTTATATCCAAATTAGTATGAACGCTTTTTTGAAAATGCAGATGCCTGGGCCCTCCTCCGACATTGTGAACGGGGGGGGGGGGGGGGGGGGGGGGCATTTGCATTTTAATCACATGCTCCTCGGGTGTTTGATGTACTTAAATAAGTCTGGGAATCGCTGGTTTGGAGGGTACTTGGAAATAAAGTTGGAACGCGAGCTTTCCGACTGTGGAGGGTCTGGAATGCCAGTACCGTACTCTGTGTTTCAGGTAATGAAGAATCACTGAATGTTATTGGGCTGGTGCGTGAAGTGACGGGAGTGGTAATTTCACTCACATTAAAGACCTATTACATCTCACCTTTTTTTTTTGGCTAGGCACGCTCCCCCAGGTCCCTTCCTGAGTGCTTTGCATGCTGCTTCATCCTGCTTCGTCCTCAGAAAACTTTATGAGTTGGAAGTACTGTTTTTCCCATTATGCGGTGGTGTAAGATGGAGATTCACCCTCGCTCAGCACAGACTTAGTAAGGGTCTGTCTCATACTAGAACCTTTGGTTTTAATAGCAGTCCTGGCTTGAATGACCTGTTGAGGATTAATACGGTGGTGGCCTGTGCAGGGTGAATCCAGGCGAAGAGGCGGGAAGCAAAGAAATTTGGATACTGTTACACTCGATCATGTGGGATTACAGAAGCTGACCTAGCATGGGGGGGCAGCAGGAGCTGCTTCGTAAAATTTTATGATTTTATGAGCCTGGGTGGCTCAGTTGGTTGAGCATCTGACTCTTGATTTTGGCCCAGGTCATGATCCCAGGGTCTTGGGATGAAGCCCCACGTTGGGTTCAGAGCTAAGCATGGAGCCTGCTTGGGATTCTCTCTCCCCCTCTGCCCCTCTCCCCACTCATGCGCTCTCCTAGCTTGAAAAAAAAAAAAAAAGGTGGGGCGGAGGGCAGGGGGGTGTGGGGTGTGGAGCAGGGTGCCTGGATGGCTCAGTTGGTAAGTTTCTAGTTTTTGGTTTCAGCTCAGGTCACGATCTCATGGTTGGTTTGTGAGTTCGAGCCCTGAGTCAGGCTCCGCACCGACAGTACAAAACCTGCTTGGGATTCTCTCTCTCCCTTCTCTCTGCGCCTCCCTCTGCTCATGCCGGCATGGGTAAGCATACACACTCTCTCTCTCAAAATAGGGAAATAAACTTAAAAAAAAACCAAACAAACCAAAGTAGAGGCAAGTGTTCTTGTCAATAGCTAGCATGCCCATCTACACCTCTGTTCATGCCATTCACGCCTGCCTTCGACCACCACCCCTGATCCCCAGCCCCTTTGACCCTAACCACAGAATGAGCCCTCCCTTTCCTCTGTAATCCTAAAACACACTATCTTCACTATCGCTTGGAATTTATCCTTCCGGTAATACCTGGTTTTGCTGTCTGACTCTCATACTGCTATTTAACTTCTCGGGCCAATTATTTCCCCGAGTCAATTTTACCACCATGGTCAAAAATGATACTTTGAACAAGAAATGATATGCTCAATATTCTGTTTTTAATTCATGAAATATTTGATATATACGTAAAATTATGTCTCCTCTTTTATGCGTACTGACTCGCGGTCTCCTGATTTAATGTGCCTTAAATGGAAAATAAACGTTAGTGGATCTGAAAAATCCATAACCAAATTCTGTCCTAACACCCTCAAGATATGTAAATGACACCACAGTGTACTTTATCCCAACTTAAGCTAAAAATCCATTAATCATAAGCTATATTCCAGAATCCCCTGCTTCCTGAGAAAGGAAAAAAAAATAACACATGCCCTCCATTTGTATGAGACTTTTTAAGAGAAACATGTTTTGTTTTGTTTTTTTTTAGAGAGAGGGAGCAGGGAAGAGGAGGAGAGGAAGAGAGAGAATCTTAAGCAGGCTCTGTGCTAGCTCAGCTTGGAGCCCAACTCACGGCTTGATCTCACACCCCATGATCTAGGCAGAAATCAAGAGTCGGATGCTTAACAGACTAAGCTACCCAGGCGCCCCCGTACTCAAGACTTTAAGACAAAACCTCACGGTTGAAACAGGAGACGAGAGAAATAGTGGACAACAGCCACTGGCCAAAGGACATGTTAAACACACAGACGCCTTTGGTCCACCAAGTAATGGAACATTCTCCAAAAGGTCACTATGTTCCAAGTGCTATATTAAGTACAGTGGGGTATTCCACTCCTGTGAAATGAGAGTAACGAGAATAAAAAGATTAAGCTCACAAAGATCAGAAGAGGTGTGGAAGATGGAAAGGTGACAGAGGGGTACTAACTGAACCAGCAGAGCTGAGGAAGCCCCAGTGTAAAATGATTAGACTCGTGAGGAATGCCTCCGACACAAAATAAAGAAACGAAAATCAACCAAAGAAAGGAATTGGAACACAGATGATTCTAAGAAGAAATTAAAAACTAAAATAGCCTCAGAGAGAGTAAACAGTAACAATAATGAACGCAAATATTTACTTAGCACCTGCTATATCCCCAGGCACTATTCAGGTTTTTTAAGCTTATTTTGAGAGAGTGAATGAGCGAACAGAGGAGGAGCAGAGAGAGAGGGAGAGACAGAACCCCAAGCAGACTCCGTGCCGTCAGCACAGAGCCCAACGTGGGGCTCGAACTCACGAACCATGAGAATATGCCCTGAGCTGAAATCAAGAGTATGAGGCTTACCCAACCGAGCCACCCAGGTGTCTCCCCCCGTCCCCCAGGCGCTATTCAAAGTGCTTTCTACATATTAACTCACCTGTTCCTCACCACAGCCTGAGGTGGTATTTCTACGTTCTCGTCACATAGATCATGGGTTAGCAAATTATGACCCAAGGAGCCAGGTCCAGCCTGCTGCCTGAAGAATGATTTTTACATTTTTAAACGAATGAAAAAAAACCCAAAAGAATATGTTGTGACACATGGACGTTTGAGAGTTCTAGTGGAACACTGCAACACTCACTTGTTCACATGTTGCCTGTAGCTGTTTTTGTGACAACAGCAGGACTGCATAGTTACTACCCAGACCGCATGTGACGACGCCTTCATCCCCTTATACCGCTGCTGCCCACACTACAAATCTCAATAACAGTTAGAAGTCAGCACTGCAAGTACCCTGCATATTGTGACACTCACTACCACTGGATATACATCATGTCAAAACAAGAAAAGAAGAAAGCAGACTTTGACGTCATGCTCTTATAGCAGAGCAGAGATCGTTTTTTTAAACCTGATGAGATGGGGAAGCATCACGTCTGTTGGGTAACAGCATCACGCTTGCACTGCAACGCCACGTAGGAAGACATTACCAGCTACGCACAGCCTCACATGCCCTACCACGGAGCGCTCCCGGTTCACGAAAGCGACGATCAGGAGAGTCAGCAAACTTAAAACACAACATTTCAGGGATGCCCGGATGGCTCAGCTGGTTAAGCGTCCAACTCTTGATTTCAGCCCGGGGTCATTCTCGTGGTTCATGAGATGAGCCCCACGTCCGGCTCTGTGCTCACAGTGCAGAGCCTGCTTGGGATTTTCTCTCTCCTTCTCTTTCTGCCCCGCCCCCACTTGCGCACGCATGTGACCTTGTGCACACTCTCCTCTCTCAAAATAAACTTAAAAAAACAAATAAAAATACAAAACACGGCATTTCATCACAGCAGGGTGCTTTCCCAACAATAAAGAATGAAAACGAAGGCTGCAACCAAAGTCTCTGGATGGTTCATGTATTAACCAAACAAGAAAAGTCACTGACCAATCATGAGATGAACTAAATCGTGTGTGAGTGCAGCAGCCAAAGAAATGTGTCCAGGAAAAATAAACATCTTTCAGACCCTCCACTGAAAATAACTGTTCAGAGAACAGTCTGAATGGAACAACTACACCTATGATTATTTTCCAAAAAAGTGGAGGAAAATACTAATTCGGTACAACCTGAAGTGGGATCTGCTAACATGCATAATAACTGATGGTGGTAAAAATACACCATCAGAAAAGGCTTAGATGGACAAATTTACAAACCTTATAAAAATGCAAGGTGTTTATAACCTATTCAGTATTTAAACACACACACACACACACACACACACACACACACACACACACACACACACACAAAATGGGGTGCCTGGGTGGCTCAGGTGGTTAAGGATCTGACTCTTGGTTTTGGCTCAGGTCATGATCTCATGGTTTGCGAGTCTGAGACCCGCATCGGGCTCTGGGCTGGCAGCACGCAGCCTACTTGGGATCCTCTCTCTCCCTCTGCTCTGCCCCACTGCTCACACACTCATACACTCTCGCTCTCTCAAAACAACTTTAAAAAAAAAAAAAAAATAGCGACAACCTACTCATTGCAACAACCTACTCATTAGTCATTGTATGATCAATGAGCAGGAGCACTGCATAAAATATTTGAATCTAACATGTGTTATTAAACCAGTTACGACCGTTAACTTCATTACCTTCATGAACTTAACCACCATCGGTTCCATAAAAATTCTGTCTGAAACAGAAGCTGAATATCCTGATGTGTCCTACCACACGATACCATGACTTAGCAGGGGTATGTTTTTATGGAAATTTCTCGAGCTCAGAACTGAGAATGAAATTTTTCTGAAGAACCATCCCCCTGAGCCACTGTTAGTGAACACTGAATGGCTTTGAAAATTCATTTTTGCTGATTTGCTAATATTTCTCAATGAATTCAATCTAAAATTAGGAGGCCAATAGCACTTCCATGCAAAACCTATACTGAGGTAGTCATTTCAAGGACAACTGACACTGAAACTTAAGTGATGTCAAGCTGCTTTACACACTTTCTAGGCTGTAAAAAAATTAAAATGAGATGGGATCTCCAATCCCAAACAAATATGCAGTAGATATACTTTCCAAAATAAAACTACAGTTCCAGCATTTTTCAGACCTCAATACAAGTATAAAAGTACTTTCCAGGGACACCTGGGTGGCTCGCTCAGTGGAGCATGCAACCCTTGATCTTGGGGTTGTGAGTTCAAGCCCCATGTTGGGTGTAGAGACTGCTTAAAAATAAAATCTTAAAAAAAAAAGAAAAAAGAAAAAAAAAGTACTTTCCACATTTCGAAAACCATTTAACTATGCAACAAGAAGCTTCTACCTAACCTTCCATTGTAAGTGATTAGTGGGCGATGCGATGATTTGCTAAAAGGTAAGTATCAAGAAAACAATCTAGCAGAATTCAATAGATGCCTTCCAAGCAATAAATACGCTCCACTAAAATCATATGTACATGGGTTGATATCTGTATTTGGAGGCACCATGGAAAAAGATACTTTCAGGGGCATCTGGGTGGCTCAGTCGGTTAAGCGTCCAACTCTTGCTTTCACCTCAGGTCATGATCTCATGGTTCGGTTCGTGAGACTGAGCCCCGCTTCAGGGCTCTGTGCTGACAGGCTCGGAGCCTGCCTGGGATTCTCTCCCTCTCTCTCTGCCCCTACCCCCACTCGCTCGCTCTCTCTCGCCCTCTCTCTCTCTCTCTCTCAAAATAAATAAACTTTACACGAAATACTTTCAAAGATGAAATACAAAAAATCTCATTAAAAACCCATGTTGGGGGAGCACCTGGGTGGCTCACTCTGTTAAGTGTCGGACTTCAGCTCAGGTCATGACCTCACAGTTCATGGGTTCGAGCCCCGGATCAGGCTCTGTGCTGACAGCTCAGAGCCTGGAGCCTGCTTTGGATCCCGTGTCTCCCTCTCTCTCTGCCTCTCTCCCACTTACACTCTGTGTCTCTTTCTCTCCCAAAAATAAATAAACATTAAAAAAAAAAAACCCACATTAGGGACACCTGGGTGGCTCAGTCAATTGAGCATCCGACTTAGGCTCAGGTCATGATCTCGCAGTTGGTGAGTTCAAGCCCCGTGTCAGGCTCTGTGCTGACGGCTCAGAGCCTGGAACCTGCTTCAGATTCTGTGTCTCTCCTTCTCTCTGCCCCTCCCCAACTTGTGCATGAGCGCTCACTCGCGCTCTCAAAAATAAACATTAAAAAAAAATTTAAGGGGCTCCTGGGTGGCTCAGTTGGTTAAGCGTCCAAATTCAGCTCAGGTCATGATCTCACAGTTCATGAGTTTGAGCCCTGCGTCGGGGCTCTGTGCTGACAGCTCAGAGCCTGGAATCTGCTTCAGATTCTGTGTCTCCCTCTCTATCGCTGCACCTGCCCAGCTTGTGCTCTGTCTCTGTCTCTCTCTCTCTCAAAAATAAATAAATATTAAAAAAAAATTTTTTTAAACAGTACATAGGGACATCTGTAATCAATTCTGACAACTGAGGTTTACATTCAGTATTCCCTGTTAGGTAAAATGTTATCCCCTCTCCTCC
This sequence comes from Leopardus geoffroyi, assembly GCF_018350155.1. Taxonomy (NCBI): domain Eukaryota; kingdom Metazoa; phylum Chordata; class Mammalia; order Carnivora; family Felidae; genus Leopardus; species Leopardus geoffroyi. Next base: position 69,063,677 of record NC_059339.1, read on the forward strand.
AAAAAGAGATTTCATTCTTCTTGTTAGAAAACCTTTATTACAAAAAATCTATTCTCAGCCATTATTAGTATTGTATTTTCAATTTCCTCAGTAAAAAACTTATGGAAATTTCTCCTCTCTCATCACGTAAGTGCCCGTATAACAGGGGCACCTGAGTGGCCCAGTCAGTTAAACGTCCAACTTCGGCTCGGGTCATGATCTCATGGTTGTGGAGTTCGAGCCCCACACTGGGCTCTCCGCTCTCAGCACAGAGCCCTCTTCGGATCCTCTGTCTCCCTCTATCTCCCTCTCTCTCTCAAAAATAAACGTTAAAAAAAAAAGTACCTGTATAATAATATGCTTCATTTTGCCTCTTGGCCCACAATGCCTACATTATTTACAATCTGGCCCTTTACACAAATGTCTGGCAACTCTTGGCCTAGAAAAAGAAACGAAGGTGAAAAAAGATTAAGTCACGTCCCCAAGACTATAGAGTTAGAAAATGACAAACCGGGGTTTCAGACCAAGGCAGGCTAGGTGCAGAAACCATGCTCTTAACCACTATACCACACAGTTTCCATGACCCAAGAACAAGATGTCATTAAAAAAAAAGGAAACAAAAAGTAAATAAATAAATAAATAAATAAATCATTTCAGAGTATTAAAAAAAAAAAAAAAGGAAACAATCAAAGAACAAGAAAAGATGCCTGAAATTAAAAACTGATTAAAAAATTCACTAGAGAGGGGCTCCTGGGTGCCTCAGTGGGTTAACTGTCCAACTCTTGATTTCAGCTCAGGTCAGACCTCACAGTTCGGTTAGTGAGATTAAGCCCCGCACTGGGTTCTGCACTGACATCGTGGAGCTCGCTCGGGATACTCTCTCCCTCTCTCTCTGCTTCCCTCTCCCTCTCAAAAATAAATGAATAGGAGCGCCTGGGTGGCTCAGTCGGTTAAGCGTCCGACTTCGGCTCAGGTCATGATCTCATGGTCCGTGAGTTCGAGCCCCGCGTCGGGCTTTGTGCTGACAGCTCAGAGCCTGGAACCTGCTTCAGATTCTGTGTCTCCCTCTCTCTCTGACCCTCCCCTGTTCATGCTCTGTCTCTCCCTGTCTCAAAAATAAATAAACATTAAAAATAAATAATAATAAAATAAATGAATAAACCCGAAAAAAAAGTTTTTTTAATTCACTAAAGAGAAGATAAGGTCAAGGAAACTCCCATAATAAAGGACAGGAAGACAGATGGCAAACAGGAAATGGAAACTTAGAAGACACCACGAAGACAGAAGTAACAGGAGCACCAAGAAGAAAGCAGGAACAAAACAGAGGGGTGTTAAGTGTAGACACTGCTGGGCTGGGTGAGAAGTGTCTGAGATTTTATCTTACCCGAACACTAACAAAGCCACGAAGCCTCTGGGACAGGGACCAAAACGATTCAGTGCTCACAGCAACAGCGGTCGCCAGAGTAACATCTTGCGTCAGTTTCCCGGGCCCCAATCCCCACAGGCCTTTGAAAGTATTTGGTAAAAATTAGTAATACGTCCGTGAAAAAAGCAGCAAATGGGGGTGGGGAGCAGGGAAACCAGGTAAATTACTCAGCTCAGCAGCGAGCAATATCTCTTAGCAATGTAAACGCTGAACGCTCAATGAGCCAAGAACTCTTACCTATGGAAGGGCTGGAAGACGGGAGGAGGAGGAAGAGCACCTCATGTACCATAACAAGGAGTCAATAGGTAGCACCCACAGTTGATAAACCAAAAAATGGCCATTTAGTTATATTAGTCATAAATACAGTTCAAGTAGCTGTCTCTGGGAACCTGACTCCAAAGGATAGAGAAGGCAAGGCACTGCCCATTTTGTATAATGTACCTTCTTCTACTATTACTCTTATCTTTTCTAAAATAAAAGCACTACTTTAAATAGAAAAATTAACTTTTAAATAAAGTAGAGAAGGGGCACCAGGGTGGCTCAGTTGGTTAATCCCACTCTTGACTTCGGCTCAAGTTGTGATCTCACAGTTGGTGAGTTCAAGCCCTGCTTCTGGGTCTGCGTTGACAGCGCGAAGCCTGCTTGGGATTCTCTCTCTCTGCCCCTCCCTCCCCAAATAAATAAATAAACTTTAAAAATAAATAAATAAAATTAGAGAGAACGTGCTTTACTACTCACCATCACAATCACTGATTCATATGAACAACTCAATGTGCAAGTACCAAAGAAGAGTGCCAGGGTGAAAACACAAACTAGCAGTACCCAAGCACCATTACATTACGCTTAGGCAAACACAGGGGGTCTGCCGATATTTCCCAAGTGCCCACTAGTGACCAGCACAATGCTAAGCACCAAGACTGAAATTGTGAAGAATGGAACTGCCTTACAGTCGAGTAAGAGATATAGGTAAATCAACAGGAAATTATAATATGGCAACTATTCAAGACTCAATGAAAGCTTCCCAAAGGTCATACCATCAAAGCTAGGGCCTGAAGGATAAGAAGGACTGGCCTAGCTGGGTGTAGGGTTCAGAAAGTTGTCAAAGCAAAGGGAACACCACACGTGAAGGCTTAGAGTGAAGACAAACACAGGCAAGGGCCCATTCCAGGAACTGAGAGAAGTTCAACATGGCTGGAGCAGGGCTGGAGCAGGGAGGGAATCAGAGTGGAAGCAAAAAAGGGCCAGAGAGCAGGCTGATGCCTGATGCTTTACAACAGGACGACTTACTAACAGGTTTCTACTTTGTCCACTGGAACCAGAAGATAGCACACATCCCTGGGTCTTCTAAGAGATCAGTGAACTCTTCCCCATACACTGATGATTTCAAAATACCTACGTCCAGTCCAGAACTCTTTGTGGGTGCCAGACCATTTATCTAACTGCATGCCATGCACCACCACCAGGACCCAGAAAACAAGCCACACCCCAGGGATGACAGAGTAAGAAACTGGGTAACTAATGACAGTGGAGTCGCGATGCCAGCCCTGAGCTGTCTACCTCTGGACTTTTACACAGGAAACAAACAAGATGTTTAAGCTATTATTCAATCAAGTCTGCTCTGCACAGCCAAACTGAATCTTCACTGATGCAGGAGGCTTCAAAAGCATTCAAGGGGCGCCTGGGTGGCTCAGTCGGTTAAGCGTCCGACTTCGGCTCAGGTCATGATCTCGCGGTTCACGAGTTTGAGCCCTGTGTCAGGCTCTGTGCTGACAGCTCTGAGCCTGGAGCTGCTTCGGATTCTGTGTCTCCCTCTCTCTCTGCCCCTCCCACTCACGCTTTGTCTCTGTCTGTCTCTCAAAACTGAATAAATGTTAAAAAAAAAAAAAAAAACACATTTTTTTAAAAAGTATTCTAAAGGGAAGGGTTGCAAGAGATATTCTGAAGGGACTGTTATGATTTGGTGACTGACTCCATCTAAAAAAGAAATTATCAATCACATCGCATACAGAATATGTATTGTTTAATTCTTCCAGTGTTATTGGAGAGTTAACAGCTACTTTTAGTGCCTGCATTGTTTTTACATTGAGATATAATTGACATGAAGCATTATGTCAGTTTCAGGTGTACCACAGAGTATTCTATGCGTGTGTATATTGCAAAAATATCACCACAGTAAATCTAGTTGACATCCATCACCGTACATCGTTACAATTTTTTTCTTGTGATGAGAACTTAAAAGATCTACTGTTAGCAACTTCCAAATATACAATAGAGCCTTATTAACTGTAGTCGCCATGCTGCACATCACGCCCCCATGACTTATAACTAGAAGTCTGTACCTTTTGACCACCTTTACCCATTTTGTCCACACACCCAGCCCCACTCCCACCCCGTAACCCCAGCCTGGTGTCCACATATGTGACGAATGGGATCAAACTTACAGAAGAAATCGGAGGGCCTGGGTGGTTCGGTGGGTGGAGCGGCCGACTCTCGATTCCAGCTCAGGCCATGATCTCACGGTTCATGGAATCGAGGCCAGCACTGGGCTCTGCACTCATAGCACAGAGCCTGCTTAAGATTCTCCCTCTCTCTCAAAATAAAAAAAAAAGACATCTTAAAAAACATCAGAGATCAGAAAGTACCAACCAAACTTCCCGAAAGGAATGAAAAGAAACAGAACATTTTAGTAAGTGAGACCTATTTATAAAGTTGTTCTCAACGCTGCTAGTTTAGATTATTTGGACCACAAAGAAGTATCAGGCAGATAACTTACACACTGTTTACACGCAGGTTTTAAGCAGAAGTTCAGGGCATTAAGCGCCACTAAGGAGCTCCCAAGGGGAAACGAGGTAACGAGCAGGAGCAGATACTGAACAGGCTCTTCCTGAGACGCGGTAACTGGAAACGCACCACCACCAGAACCAGCACCTTCACACCCCGACACGGTCCCGACCTCGGGAGCTGAGGACGGAAGCAGGACACCAAACTAGAGGCCTTCCCGAAGCCCTCTCTACCTCCAACATTCACTCTTCTCCTGGTCCTGGGAAAGGCTCAAAGCCCTTTTCAACCAACCAGGTCACAGAAGGACAAGTCGGGAAGGGGCCTCGAGCCCAGGGCTGTCAGGAGCTCACTCTTCCTGAATGTTTTCGCACTTTAAGAGCTTCCCGTTGAACTGGGGGTACCTTGATCACCCACTGAGTCGGAGAGCCTTCTCCCTCACTGCCCCAGCCTGCCCTGTGACTTCAAGCAGCTGCTGGGTGTTACACACACTCTGATTACAAGTACACAAAACTTTAGAAACATGAATATAAAGAGACCGAAACGAAATACAAAAAAACTTCGCAGGTTGTTACATCGCTTTTACGCTTAGTCACTTTTTTTTTTTTTTTTTTTTTTACATCCAAATTAGTTAGCATATGGTGAAACAATGATTTCAGGGGTAGATTCCTTAGTGCCCCTTACCCATTTAGCCCATCCCCCCACCCACAACCCCTCCAGTAACCCTCAGTTTGTTCTCCATATTTATGAGTCTCTTCTGTTTTGTCCCCCTCCCGGTTTTTACATTATTTTTGTTTTCCTTCCCTTATGTTCATCTGTTTTGTCTCTTAAAGTCCTCATATGAGTGAAGTCCTGATTTTTGTCTTTCTCTGACTAATTTCACTTAGCATAATACCCTCCAGTTGCAAATGGCAAGATTTCATTCTTTTTGATGGCCGAGTAATACTCCATTGTATATATATACTACATCTTTATCCATTCATCCATCAATGGACATGTGGGCTCTTTCCATACTTTGGCTATTGTCGATAGTGCTGCTATAAACATATAAAATATGTCAATAGTGCATGAGTCCCTTCGAAACAGCACACCTGTATCCCGTGGATAAATGCCTAGTAGTGCAATTGCTGGGTCGTAGGGTAGTTCTATTTTTAGTTTTTTGAGGCACCTCCATACTGTTTTCCAGAGTGGCTGTACCAGCTTACATTCCCATACACTTAATCACTTTTAAGGGTCTCATTTTACCAAAGCCCACACTGCAAGTGCACAGGTACTTCCCGTATGTTTGTCATGGTCACTAAAAAGGGAGATGGAGTGGTCCTCTCTACCACTAACCAGTCCCATTGCCTACACAGTGAAAGATGACACTTACATTGAATTTGTAGTAGCAAAAGAAGTCACCTCACCTATTTTCCGAAGTCTCAGCAAAATGTCCCCAAACACGCCATGGCAGAAAGAATAACGGCCCCCAAAGATGTCCATGTCCTAATCTATGGAACCAGTGATTGCTATCTTACCTGGCAAAGGGGACTTTGCAGCTATAATTAAGTCAAGGACCTTGAGATAGGGGAGATCCTCCTGAATTATCTAGATAAGCCTGATCTAGTCACATGGGTCCTTAACCTTTCCCAACTGTCACTGGAGAGATACAATACTACTCACTTTGAAGACGGAATAAGAGGGCCACAAGCCAAGGAACAGGGGGTGGCCTCTAGAAGCTGGAAGAGGTAAGGAAACACCCTCCCCTAGAAAACTCCAGAAGAGAACAGAAACTTGTTGACACACTAATTTTTTTAGCCCAGTGAGACCCATCTCGGACTTCTAAAATAGAGACCTTTAAAAATTTGTTTAAATGTTTCTTTATTTTTGAGAGAGAGAGAGAGAGAGAGCACGCACAGGGGAGAAGAAAAAGTGGGGGTGGGGGGACAGAGGATCCGAGGCTGGCTCCATGATAACAGCAGAGAGCCCAACACAGGGCCCGAACCCACAAACCGCAAGACCCAAGCCAAAGTTGGACACATCACTGACTGAGCCACCCGGGTGCCCCTAAAATACAGAACTTTAAAAATAATTTGTGTTGTTTTTAGGACACTAAATTTGTGGTACTTTGTTACAGTAGGCATAGAAAACTAATACACACACAGTAAACAACTTCTCACAATATGTGAAATTATCTAGAAAAGCATAATCAAATTGCCCCATACTTAGAACAGACATAAGTTATTTGTGAATATACATTTCGCTTTTTAAAAATCTGTGCATGTGTTACATTTCACTTCTATCTTTCTCCTGCTCTTACAAAACTCCATCGATTAAAATGCCAAAGTGACAATTCTTCAAACTTTTTACACAAGATGAACCATATTAACCAAGAAAAAGGAACAGGATACCAGGAACAACTGGAAAAAAATCAGGAAACAATTATACCATATTTTTTTAGAGAGTCAAACATCAAAGCGGTTGGAATGTGTAACTTCTTTGTATCAAATGGATACCACATTTTAAAAAATAAGTCCTTCTAAATATTGATATTAAGAGCTTACCATTGATTTTTTTGGATGTGATACTTGTACGTGGGTATATTAAAAAAAGAGTACCTCAACCTTCCACAGATATACACTCACATATTTACAAATGAAATGGTATGCCTATGATCTGCTTTAAAACAGGGGGCCAGGCACCTGTGTGGCTCAGTCAGTTGAGTGACCCACTCTGGATTTCGCCCTGGGTCATGACCCAGAATACTGGCATTGAGCCCCCAAGTCTGGCTCCGTGCTGTGTATGAAGCCTGCTTGGGATTCTCTCTCCCTCTCCCACTGTCCCTCTCCCCAACTCCCTCTCTTTCTTGCTAAAATTAAAAAAAAATAATAAAATAAAATAGTTTGGGGGCGCTTGGGTGGCTCAGTTGGTTAACCATCGGACTCCTGATTTCAGCTTAGATCACGATCACAAGGTTGTAAGACTGAGCCCCACTGTCAGGCTCCACACTGGGCAAGGAGTCTGGTTAAGATTCTCTCTTTCCTTCTCTCTCTGCCTCTCTGCCCGCTGGTGTCTTTTTACTTCTTTGTCTCTCTCTTAAAAAATAAATTAAATCAAATTAAATTAAATTAAATTAAATTAAAATTAAAATAGGAGGCCTGGATGATTCAGTCAACTGAGCGACAGACTTCGGCTCAGGTCATGATCTCACGGTTCGTGGGTTCAAGCCCCACGTTGGGCTTTGCACTGCCGACACAGAGCCCACTTCGGATTCTGTCTCCCTCTCTCTCTGCCCCTCCCCCGCCCTCAAATATAAAACACTAAAATAAAATAAAATTAAAATTAAATTAAATTAAATTAAATAGTTCAGAGTGGGGATGGGAATGGATAAAGGACACAGATGAAACTAAATTAGCCTGAGTTACTAACTGTCGAAGCTGGGTAATGGGTACATGAGGGCATATTAAATTATTTCAATGTCTGAACTCTTCTGTATTTGTATTTAAAAGTTACAAAAACAAAGTCCTTGGCCTCTATCAAAATAAGACTTAATACATTTAACAGAACCTCCTTCCTGTGACATCGCCCCCCTCAATTCTCTGCCACTCGAACCATCTGCAATTTATAGTTCAATTATTCTTTAATCTCCAAGTCCTTTTACCTTATTTAAAACCTTAAGAGTTTCAGAAAATCACTTAAGCTCTGAGAGACTAGTTCTTCATCTGCAGAATGGGAGTATTTCTATTTGGCTAGTCTCAGTTGCCAAGAGAATTATACCCAAGATGTAAGTTATAAAGCAGAATAATCTTTCCAAAAATCATAAATTTCATGCTCAGCAGCAACCACTCACCTATTCCTATAAATCTCCTCCCTTCCACCTCCAGTTTCTCTCTTGAGCTCTCAACCCATCAGACCGAAGCCTGGGTTCCTCTGTAAGATTACACTCCTCTCCCCGGCCTCCACCCTCCATGTTTCCACATCTTCGAGCAGCTCCTCCCTACACGCCTCTCCCACCAACCTCCGCTCTTCCCTTTCAGGTTCCCGCTTCATCTACACCCCCCCCCCATTCTGTCCATTCTGTGTACCCCTTTGCCGGCCCTATTACAGTCACCCCATCACTCCTCTACCCCAGCTCAGTACTTTCATGCGATCAGCTTTATCACCCCGCTACTGCCACTAACTCACAAACACCTGGGCTAACTTCCCACCCTTTCACCGTTCAGCTGACACACAACTGCTAGCTGCCAGGGGGTGGGAAAGGGGAAATACAGACCGTTAATGGGTAGGAGTTTCTCTTTTGGGTAACAAAAATGTTCTGGAATTAGAGAGTTGCACAAACCCAGTGAATACGCTAAAAACCACGGAGTTATACTTTAATTGTACTTTTAAAGGGTGAATTTCATGGTAGGTGAATTACATCTCAATAACAAGGTATATGTCAAAAAAAAAAAAACAACACTATTGCTCACCCTGCCCATCACACGCCCATTTGTCAGACCAACATCGCCCCATCTCCCGGAGCATCTACCTGCTCTTCGGTATCCCTCCAACTCTTACCGCGACTCGGACAGACGTCCCTCTCACTCTCTTGACTAACACACTCCCTCACCCTCTGAGTGCCACTGTTCCCTGGAAGGGGGCGGGGAGAAGGGAAGATGTGGGCAGCTCTTGGGGCCCAGGCACAGCCCCTCCAGGGTGGCCCAGTCCCCCACTGGCAGGAAAGGACCCTCTACCCCGCCCTGGCGGAGAAGCCCCACCGACTGGCGGGTGTCCTCAAACCCGCTCCGACAAGGGGCCGGGGGCCCCGCCGGATTTTCAGGGCCGCTCCGCTGGGGGCGGCGCCAGAGCCCACCTGTCTCAGCCGGCGGGCAGATCCGCTTCCAGCTCCAGCGACACGCGAGAGGGTGGCAGAGAGGGATCGGAAGAAGCCGCTGTCGCCGCCGCAGCCGGAGTGGCGCACGCCGGCTCAGGCCTCCATGTTTCCACGTCTCTGCGGCTCGGGCTCCGGCTCGACTCCGGCTCGGCTCCCGCCCCGGCCGCGTCCGTGCGCAGGCCGGGAGGCGGGGAGAGAAGAGGGAAGCGGCAGAGAACGCGGCTGGGGACCGAACGGCCGGGCGCACCCCGGCCGACGGTCACGTGGCGCGCGGCCGCGCAGGCTTCTGGGAAATGTAGTCCTTCAGACGTTAGACGTTTCTCCACCCACCTAGCGCGCGTCCAGGGCAACCGCAAAGCCACGTGGCAAATTCGAGAAGCGGCCAGGACCACTTACAGACTGCTGGACCGCTTACCCCGCTCCACGTGTTCTGGTGGCTTAACTTTGTTAAGGCCCCTCTTTATCCCAACTGGATAGCCAACTCACAGTCAAGCAATTCCTTGTAGGGCTCTGAAGAATTGGGAAATAGGAAAATGACTAATCTTTTGGTGTTTGTTTTTTTTTTAATCTCCATCTTTATTCTTTTCAAACCCTTGTGTCGAGAGCTGACTTTTGGAAAATAACTTTTGATGGAGGCAGGTAGCAGATCTGTTACCTGCAGCGTTTATAGAAAGCACACGTCCCATGGGAAAGAGTATCTATACAGCCAAAATTTGGAATTTGAAGTCAAATGAGCTGAAGTTACCAGATCAACGTCCGTCCTTGAACTTTTCCCGTTAGTTTCCTCTTAAACACATAAAGATGATGATGATTCTTCCCATACAGGACTATTGGCAAATCAATAACAATAATTAGCAACTCCCATTCCGGGTTGGTTTCTATGTGCTGTGCACTGTTACTGCTTTCAACAAATAAAGGTGAGACAAATATCATTAATTTCCCTTTTACAGTCAGTGTCTTAGATGTACCCCGAGAAGTCCTATACAAATTTTAGATACACTTTTCTAGCATCTATTACCAATAAACTCCCTGAGCTGTCAGGACTATTACAGAAAAACATACTAAAAACACAAGGTACCTTGGAGCCTAGCTAAAAAGAGATGGGCAATGCTATGCAGCCATTGTAAAGAATGCTAGGATACATGCTCATGATCTATCCAGTGGAAATAGTATATGTAATCTTGTCCAATTTTTATAAATGAATTATATAGATAGATAGATGCACACACACACATCCCCAGGAGGGGAAAAGGCTAAAAGAATATTAATTATTAACTTTGGAGTATGAGACGGTGTGTGATTAAATTCAGTTGTTCCCTGCTTTCTGTTTTTTCTGCGATGAATATGATTACATGTATAATTTTATAATTTTTATTTTAAAATTATAGCAAAAGAGAGGCACCAAAACCAAACTCAAAGTACACTATATTTTTGCCTGTACCAAAAATTATACCCTCCACCTGCCCCCAAATGACCAAGCAACAAATGTGAGTCTCTCTCCAGAATTAGCGCTATAGACCAAGAAACAATTCAGTCTACTTGGAGACAATCCTATTGTTAAATTTAACATTCTCCTTTTTCTTATAGTTTTTGGATGGCTTGAAATAAAAAGGGTCTTACCACTGTTCCTAGGTAAATGTCATAACGCTGCTGGGCAAACATCAGAAATCAGCGTATTAGATTAGGAATGGTTTTCCCAATATATGAAGCATGAGCTGGAGTAGCAATCCTTCACTAAATATTTATTGTGTACGTAATGTGCTAAGTATTATCCTTGGTCATCAACTCCCCATAGTGCTGGAACCACTGTCATGATAACTTTGACCTGATTACATCAGTGTCTAGTTGGTGCAGAAACACTACCAGAAAGTCATGAAAACCCTGCTACTAAATGCAAGTGAGTGTCTGTGTCAGATCCTAGAACCAAAAAAGGCAATAGTGGGAAAACTTATGAAATCAGAATGAAGTTTGGAGTTGAGTTAACGGTATTGTACCAATGTTAATTTCCTAGTTTTGACAAATGTGTTATGGTTATGTAAGACATTAACATTAAAGGAAACCGGGAGAAGGATATACAGGAACTCTCTGTACCTTGCAATTCTTTTGTAAATCTGAAATTAATGCAGAGGCGCTGGGTGGCTCAGTCAATTAGGCATCCAACTGTTTATTTTGGCTCAGGTCATGATCTCATGGTTCGTGATATTGAGCCCTACGTCAGGCTCGGAGCTGACAGTGCAGAGCCTGCTTAGTATTCTCTCTTTCCCTCTCTCTCTGCCCCTTCCCCATTCGAATGCTCTCACTCTCGCTCTCTCTCTCTCTCCCTCTCTGTCACACACACACACGCACACACACACAATAAATAAACATTTAAAATTATTCCATGTGGTAGGCAGAATAATGATCCCACTGAAGATATCCACATCCAAATCCCCCAAACTTATGAATATGTTAGGTTACAAGGCAGAGAGTTGCAGATAGTATTAGGTTGCTAATCAGATGACCTTCAAGCAGGCAGATTATCTGGGATTATCAGGGGGGATCTAACGTAATCACGAAAATGAAAAGTGAGAGGAAGCCAAAAGAGAGTCCTAAATATGGCTCTGCAAGAAGGTCAAGTGAAGCAATGCAAGGGTCGGTCACTTCTGACTTGGAAGATGGCAAGAGACTGGGATGTGCCCAGTGGCCCCTAGAAGCTGGAGAAGTTGAGGAAACACATTCTCCCCTAGAGCCTCCAGAAGGGAACACAGGCTTGCCCATACCTTGACTTTAGCTTAGTGAGAATTGTGTCAGACTTCTGACCTGCAGAACTAGAAGATAATAATTCTGTGTTGTCTGAAGCCACTAAATTTGTGGTAACTTATTATAGCAACAACGGAAAATGAATACATTCCAAAATATGAAGTTTAAGAAAGAAAACTTTCCAAATGGCTGCCTGTTTTCCAGACACATTTTCAGTCTGAGACTGTACAAATATTCATGCTACTTAGAAAGTAACTGTAGGGGTGCCTGGGTGGCTCAGTCCATAGAGCATGCAACTCTTGATCTCGGGGTTGTGAGTTCAAGCCCCATGGTAGGTGTAGAGCTTACTTAAAAATAAAGTCTTTAAAAGAAGGCAGCGGGCACCTGGGTTGTTCAGTTGGTTGAGTGTCCTACTCTTGATTTCGCCTCTGTTCCTGATCTCACGGTTCATGGTTTCAGGCCCTAAATCAGGGTCCATGCTGACAACCCACAAAGCCAGCTTGGGATTCTCTCTCTCTCTCTCTCCCTCTCTCTCTCTCTACCTCTCTCTCTCTCTCTGCCTCTCCCCTGCTCTGTGCGCTCTCTCTCTCTCTCGAAATAAATAAGCAGAATACTGTAGACTGGGGGACTTAAACAATAGACAATTACTTCTCACAGTTCTGAAGGTGGGAAGTCCAAGATCAGAAGCATCTTCTCATCGTATCCTCACATGGTGGAGAAAGAGTGCCAGTTTCTTTCTTTCTTTCTTTCTTTCTTTCTTCTTTCTTTCTTCTTTCTTTCTTTCTTCTTTCTTTCTTTCTTTCTTTCTTCTTTCTTTCTTCTTTCTTTCTTTCTTCTTTCTTTCTTTCTTTCTTTCTTTCTTTCTTTCTTTCTTCTTTCTTTCTTTCTTTCTTTCTTTCTTTCTTTCTTTCTTCTTCTTTCTTTCTTTCTTTCTTTCTTTCTTTCTTTCTTTCTTTCTTTCTTTCTTTCTTTCTTCTTTCTTTCTTCTTTCTTTCTTTCTTTCTTTCTTTCTTCTTTCTTTCTTCTTTCTTTCTTTCTTTCTTTCTTTCTTTCTTCTTTCTTTCTTTCTTTCTTTCTTTTCTTTCTTTCTTTCTTTCTTTCTTTCTTTCTTTCTTCTTTCTTTCTTTCTTTCTTTCTTTCTTTCTTTCTTTCTTTCTTTCTTTCTTTCTTTCTTTCTTTCTTTCTTTCTTTCTTTCTTTCTTTCTTTCTTTCTTTCTTTCTTGTTTATTCGTTTTTTGAAAGAAAGAGACAGCGGGGAAGGGACAGAGAGAGAAGGAGATACAGAATCCGAAGCAGGCTCCAGGCTCCGAGCTGTCAGCACAGGGCCCGACACCGGGCTCAGACTCAAAGACCGTGAGATCATGACCTGAGCCGAAGTCTGACACTTAAACAACTAAGCCACCCAGATGTCCCTAGGGCTCCAGTTTCTTCTAATGAAAACACTTAGCCATCATGGAGGCTCCACCCTCATGACCTTATTGAAATCTAACTACCTACAAAGGCCCCGCCTCCTACTGTCACCCCAGGTAGGGTTAGTTTAAAGATAGGACGTTTAGGAGAACACAAACACACAGTGCATCACAGCTATTTGACTCCTCTGAGCCTCGTTTTCTTCTCTGTAAAGAGACAGGAATACTCCCCTCACATCTCATCGTTGCGATGAGAATTAAGTAATGCAGGTAGCATGCCTTTTTTAATAAATGTGATTTCGGGGCGCCTGGGTGGCGCAGTCGGTTGAGCGTCCGACTTCAGCCAGGTCACGATCTCGCGGTCCGTGAGTTCGAGCCCCGCGTCGGGCTCTGGGCTGATGGCTCGGAGCCTGGAGCCTGTTTCCGATTCTGTGTCTCCCTCTCTCTCTGCCCCTCCCCCGTTCATGCTCTGTCTCTCTCTGTCCCAAAAATAAATAAACGTTGAAAAAAAAAATATTAAAAAAAAAAATGTGATTTCACCTGCGTAATCCAGATGGTACTCAACTCACATGTTGTCGTTGCCAGTCCCCAGGCATCCTCTGAAGAGAAGTATAGATTAACCAGAACTGGATCATCTGGACAGGGCAATCAGGATGGCGAGAGGTCTGGAAATCATGTCAGATGTGGCGTGCCTGGCGGAACGGAGTATGAACAGTGAGACTAAGACTCGTTGTTATAACTGCTCTCAGGAGGCATGACCAGACTTGTTTTATGTTGTCCCAGAGTGCCAAACTGGGACCAAAGGTCTGAAGTTATAGGATGCAGATTTTAGCTCCACCAAAGAACTTTCTGACAAGAGTACCAGGACTCATAATTAACAATTCACATCACGGGCTCTTTGCCGTGAGCTGTGCACTGTTATTTTATTTAACTCCCCCAACAACCCTATGAGAAAGGGGTAGTATAGAAACTGATGACTCGGAAACAAATGACTCGGACTTCACAATAGTTTGTTAAGTGGACGTTGGCTTACTGATAGCGAAATGGTCCGCTTGGAAGAAAAATGAGATGCCAATCCCTCTACCTGTGTTCGAGCTGGGTCTTGGGTAAACAGGAAGTCAAAAGGACAACTGGGAAGGAACATTGGCAATCAGTCAAGTCCCTTCATTTGAGAGATGAGGGACTGAGTGCCCTGGACGCATGAGGATTCGGACAAGGACACACAGCCAGTAAGCTGATGATGGGACGGACCATTTTCGCAACGATGCCAGCTGTTAGCAGTCAGCCAGACACCTGCCACGGAGAGTGTTGAATGCCCAAAAGGCAGTGACTACGCAGTTCCAGGGAGTTGCTTGGCCAAGCGAGAGGCTACGCAATTAGCCCTCCATTCCCTCCACCCCCACCGGTAGCTCAGCTACACATCCGTGCCATGCCTACAGGGTTCCTGTTCATCTCTCCTTACTTATCCTGAGCTCTGAGGCTAAGCCTTGGGAGAAAGGCTTGGGCCAGCCAGACCACCACAGCTCCTGCCAGCTTTCCTCCTGAGAGGAGGCGACCACCGCTCTGCTGCTGGAGAAACCCGGGGGGGGGGCACTATGCCGTCATCACAGTCTCCTTCCTGCTGGGGACAGGTCAGGAGGAGTCACAAATTAATATTACTCAATGAATTAGTCTGGAAAGCAGCTACCCATGCCAGGCACTGTTCTAAAGTTTCAGGTGCATTAACTCAATGGGCTTTATGACCCTCCAGAATAGGTACCCAGACTTCCTCACACCACAAAACTGGCCAGTGGCGATTCGAACCCAGGCGGTCTGGCTGTAGAGCTCACACCTGCTCACGGGAAGTCTCAAGGCCGTCTCAAGGGCTCCCTTTACCGACACCACCGGTACTCGTGAAGGTCCACGCTGATTCCTTCAGGGTAATTTTGTCTTTCCAACTAAGGTGGACTACAATGCCTGGGCGTGTTATTCAGGGCTGCTGTGACAACGTACCACAAATCGGGTGATTTAAACAACAGAGAATTTATTGTCTTGAAGTTCTTGAGGCGCCAAGTCCAAAATCAAGATGTCGGCCGAGCTGGCTCTTTCAGAGGCCGTGAGGGAGATTCTGTTCCAGGCCTTCCAGCTAGCATCCGGTGGTTTCCTGGCAACCTTTGGAGTTCCGAGGCTTGTAGAAGGGTCACCCGATCTCTGCCTTCCTCTACTCGTTGTGTTCTCTCTGCACGGGTGTGTGTGCGTGTGTCCAAATTTCCTTCTTATAAGAACACCAGTCATACTGGATTAGGATCCACCCTAACGACTTCATTTGAACTAATCCCATCTGCAATGACCCTATTTGCAAATAGGGTCACAGTTTGCGGTTCTGGGGGTTAGGGCTTCAACATAAAAATTGCGTGGGAGGCTGCGTGCCATAATTCAATCCATAACACTGGGTACGACCAACTAATCCAAAGAAGATTTGAAGAAATGTAACCGATTTCAGAGGACACGGTTAGAGTTTATTGGCACAAATGAACCAAACTAGGTAAGTGTTGTTTTAACACACACTAGATCATGTTTTGTAGAAAGATATAATTATACAATAATGAGACTGCTGGTCTCATTAGGCAAAGTGAATCTCCCAGAAGCTATGAGCCTAAGGGATTTAGGCCCCAGTCTGTGCTGTCCTGCCATTGTATGGAGAATGGGGATCAGGATATCCAGAGGAAAGAGCACAGGAGAGCAGGGACCAAAATCTCCAAACCCTCCATTGGGTCACTACGTGTGGGAGTGGAGTGGTGGCTTAACTGTTTGATAAGGTCGTTTAAAGCACCTTTTCAGGGCTTTCTAGCTTTTACTAGAAAGGCAATCTTGAAACACGAAAGATAGGACTGATATTTGGGGACAAGAGAACACTGGTGTGGTATAGAACAATGGTTACCAAATCCTGTCTAAGGTAGGTGATAAGTTTTCACCAACCAACTATAAAAAGAAGAAAAATGTGGGCAAAATTAGTGTGAAGTTTCCATAAAAACATTTTTCATAAACGTATTCAAACTGACGGGCTATTGTTTTCCTTTATTCTCCTGTTCTCCTTCATCCTTTTAGTGTCAAAATGTCTTTTCTGAAATAATGGTGATAAAACATTATAGCTTTTTAAAATATTCTTGGTTGGCCAAATAAAAATGTCAACTGTGTATCAGTCCCCTCAACCTTTTTTTTTTTTTTTTTTTTTTTTAGCATTTATTTATTTTTGAGACAGAGAGAGAGACACACAGCATGGACGGGGGAGGGGCAGAGAGAGAGAGGGAGACACAGAATCCGAAACAGGCTCCCGGCTCTGAGCTGTCAACGCAGAGCCCGATGCAGGGCTCGAACTCACAAACCGCGAGATCATGACCTGAGCCAAAGTTGGACGCTTAACTGAGCCACCCAGGCGCCCCAGTCCCTTCAACCTTTTTAAGAACGTTTTACTAGTAAGACATACGACTGGGAATCAGTGCTGGAGTGTGACACTGTTAGAGGGGCAAGGGCCTCGGGAGACCAGCAATGCTTGGGAACGTGAGTTTACATGAACTGGGATGACTGGGGAGAACTTTACAAAAGTATACATACTCAACCTCTGAGAGTATTGAATTAGAAAAATGGTGGGCTACAGAAAAAATGAGAGAGAAAACCGAGAGAGAGGAAGATGTGGGGTGTGGGATCCAGGAGCGGTAGCAAGTCCCAAGAACTGCCCCTGGGCACCAGGCCTCGGCAACAACTAGTCAGGAAAGGAAGTGCATAGGGAGAAAAAAGGTAATTTACAACTCTAGGAAAGCCATGCTTGTTGTGAAAGGAAACACATCACGCTACCGTAGTTCCTTCCCATCTGTGGGTGATACGCCCCGAGCCCCACAGTGGATGCCTGAAACAGTGGATAGCACTGAACCCCATATGTACTATTTTCTTCCTACACATGCATACCTATGATAAAGTTTAATTTATAAATTAGACACAGTAAGAGATTAATAATGAAACAGAACAATTATACTGTGACAAGTTGTGAATGTGATTTCTCAAAATATCTTATTAAAAAAAAAAAAAAAACCTTTTAATATTTATTTTTGCCAGAGAGAGAGAGAGTCAGAGCGTGAGCTGGGGTGGGGCAGAGAGAGGGAGACACAGAATCCAAAGCAGGATCCAGGTTCCGAGCTGTCAGCACAGAGCCTGACACGGGGCTTGAGCTCACCAACCATGAGATCATGACCTGAGCTGAAACCGAGAGTCGGACGCTTAACCAACTGAGCCACCCAGGCTACCCTCAAAGTATCTTACTGTCCCATACTTGCCCTTGTGATGATGTGAGTCAAACACTGAAGGCTGGGGGGGGGAACGACTGCAGCACATGCTACCCAGTGGTGGTTCCTGCGTGCTCGTTGTTAGTGTCCCAGAAAGCAGAAGGCACTCGAGATAATGCAGTGACCCACAGCCCGTAGTTAAGAGCTGCTATCACCCCTATCAGCCCCAAAGGACAAGGTGAAGGAGAAGTTAATGGAAACTGAAAACGTGCAGTTGGCCAGTTTGAGGCACAGGGACTTTTGGTTGAGGGACAGAATTGACCTAAAGAGCCCTCAAGGGAGGCAGCCAAGGGAATAAATACCCGGACCGCCCTCCTTCCTTCCTTCCCCTTCCCCCTGCTATACATCTCCACTGGCTAAACCCAGCAGAATCTTAGAGGCCAGAAGCCTGTTGATGTAGTTCATACTGTTTCTTGGGCAGCAGAGTAGGGCAAAGGCAGCAGATTTGGAGGGGCAAATGGAAGACATCTGGCACACTCAGGATGCTATAAATATTAGTGACAACCCAAATTCAGAAAACAAATTAGGATGTGCGGGAGCAGTGGGACTTGCAGTGTAAGATAGCTTGAGCTCAACCATGGCAGAAAGTAAGAGTTAATAGCTCCAAAGACAGCAGCATGTATGTTATTATTTATTAACATGGCAATAAACAGAAGACCAACAATACCTAAATGAGTAATGCCTTTGGGGACGAAGGGAGTAGGGACATTATACGCTTTGCAATATTATGATTTTTAAAAAGTGATATATTTAATAAAAACAAATTAAGGGGGTGCCTGGGTGGCTCCGTCAGTTGAGGGTCCGACTTTGGCTCAGGTCTTCATCTCGTGGTTCCAGAGTTTGAGCCCCGCATCGGGCTCTCTGCCTGCTTGGGATCCTGTCTCCCTCTCTCTGCCCCTCCCCTGCTCACGTGAGCACTCTGTCTCTCAAAAGTAAAATAAAACATTAAAGAAAACAAGGGGTGCCTGGGAGGCTCAGTCGGTTACGCATCTGAGTTCGGCTCAGGTCACGATCTCACGGTTTGTGAGTTTGAGCCCCATTCGGGCTCTATACTGACAGCTCAGAGCCTGGAGCCTGCTTCAGATTTTGTGTCTCACGCTGTCTCTCCCTCTTTCTCTAAAATAAACATTAAAAAAGTTTAAACAAAACAAAAAAATCAAGGAAGTTGCTAGAAAGCTACACAAAAAACTAACAGTGGTTACGTCTGTGGAGCTGGAATAAAGGCAGAGAAAGAACATTAACTTCTCATTTAACTTGCTCTTGAACTCTCCTACTACAAACATTTGCTGTTTTGTTTTGTTTTAATATTTTAAGTAATCTCCACACCTAACGCAGGGGCTTGAACCCACAACCCCAAGATCAAGAGATGCACACTCCACTGACTGAGCCAGCCAAGCACCCCTACATCTATTTTTATAACAGTTTTTATACCTTAAAAAAAAAAAACCTCATTCGGGGGTCCTGTGCAAAAAACCTAATCAGCTGAACACAGTCGCTAAAGGGGATCTCTCTTATCCTTCAGGTGGGGTGGAAGAGAAAAACTGTAAAGCTACTGCCTTGTATCAGATCAAGTCCAGGGTGGATCAATGACCTGACTTGACACACAGCTTAACAGAGCCTCAGTGAGGACCGAGGACTTCGAAGGCAGGAGTCCCTTCTAACTTCTCCTTCTAAACTCATAGGGAATGCACACATCCAATACAAAGATATGGTCATCACCTTTGACTATTTATACATCCCGACACTAATGTGGAGAAGCCCAGGGAAGAAAGACGATGTGGGGACCCAGACCAGCAAAGGACTCTGCCCAGTCCCCTGTTAAAAACCACTCAATTTTGGAGTGTCTTATTATGCAACAGTAATGGATACAATCTACTCTTAAAAAAAAGAAAAAAAAGATTGTTGTTTCACAACTATACAGATGCCGTCGCACTGTAATTCTGCTTTTTGATGGGGTACAAAATGGCCCTTTTAAATATTTAAACTTTACCAGTACCACGCTCTAACCAGCTGAGCTAACCGGCCAACCCACTAAATATTTAAACGTTAAAAGAAAAAAAAAGACACCACACGCTAAACAGAATATTTAATATACTTCGTAAGAATAGAAGGAATGCAACAAGGATTAGAATTAGTGTGTATTAGACATTTCTGTAAAAGGTATTCCGTTTCTCAAAGGCGTCTCCCCAATTTCCCTGTCTTTTCTATTTTCTCAGAGCCATAAGCAGTAATTGCTATCCTCCTGAGTAAGCTTCTCCGTTGTATTAGACAGTAATTATATCTTTAAGTCCTCATCATCCCTCCAAACACTCTTCCCTTTCACTGCACAGTCTCACTGCACTGTTTCACAGTAACATCGTGCTGTGTTCAAATTCAAAGAGCCTGAACAAAAGCTAGAGGCCCAAGGATTTATGAGTACTGATTTAGTAGCCGTGTCTACAGGCACAACCCTTTTATTTCTTCGTAACTGTAATAAGAGAAATTAAAGCTACTTTAATGAAAAAGGAACTCAGGAATGAGATCATTAAATATAACTCACTAAACACATCTTAAATACAAATATCACGTATTTCCTGATTAGTATCAGGTAAGCAGCTAAGCTATCTATCCGGAATCCTGGTCTCAGAGAAAAAGGTCAGAGACAATTACAAGCAAGGTGCTTCATATTATCAGGTCCATTTTTAAACAATGCGATCCTTTGGGACAAGCACTTTAGTCTTTCTTTTTATCAGAGATTTCCATTGGTCCTTTTGTTGGTAATCCATTCATGTCTGCACCCTAAAATAAAAAACCATGTTGGATATTAGTACAACAAAAAGACACTCATTTTAAGAGATCTTCTCTTTAAAATTTTTTTTTTTTTTTCCAACGTTTATTTATTTTTGGGACAGAGAGAGACAGAGCATGAACAGGGGAGGGGCAGAGAGAGAGGGAGACACAGAATCGGAAACAGGCTCCAGGCTCTGAGCCATCAGCCCAGAGCCCGACGCGGGGCTCGAACTCACGGACCGCGAGATCGTGACCTGGCTGAAGTCGGACGCTTAACCGACTGCGCCACCCAGGCGCCCCGAGATCTTCTCTTTAAAAACAGACAAACTTCAGAATGAAAAAACCCTGGTTCCAGAAATGGGCAGGGTAGCTAAATTAGTGCAGAACACAGTTGAAGTTGAGCTTAACAAGCACCAATGCTAAAAACAGAGTTGTCCAAATATTCATTTTAAAAAATAATTTTTTTTTCTTTTTTAGTTTATTTGGGGAAGGGCGGCAGAGAGAGAGAGGGAGACGGAGAATCCAAAGCAGGCTTTGAGCTGTCAGCGCAGACCCCGACGCAGGGCTTGAACTCACGAACTGTGAGGTCACGACTTGAGCCAAAGTCAGATGCTCAACTGAGCCACCCAGGTGCCCCTTTTTGTGTGTGTGTTTTTTTTGTTTTTTTTTTTTTTTTGCTTTAATTTCTATGATCCTTCCAACTAAATCTCTTACCCAAGTTATCAATCAATGAAACTGGCATATTTTAATATCATCTCTTCTCATCCATTAGCTATTTACTATTATTCTTACCAGCTAAGAAATATTGGTTACTATTATGGCTTAAAATCAAGACATAAATGCACTGAACAGAAGTCCAGTTTAAAACCTTAGTTCAGGGGCGCCTGGGTGGCGCAGTCGGTTAAGCGTCTGACTTCAGCCAGGTCACGATCTCGCGGTCCGTGAGTTCGAGCCCCGCGTCGGGCTCTGGGCTGATGGCTCAGAGCCTGGAGCCTGTTTCCGATTCTGTGTCTCCCTCTCTCTCTGCCCCTCCCCCGTTCATGCTCTGTCTCTCTCTGTCCCAAAAATAAATAAACGTTGAAAAAAAAAAAATTAAAAAAAAACAAACAAAAAAACACCTTAGTTCAAACCAAATGTTAATTACTTAAAAACCACCCCAAACCCCTTATTTTAAACAAAGAAATTAAGACACATTAAGGAAGGGGCGCCTGGGTGGCTCAGTCGGTTAAGCAGCCAACTGCCTCAGGTCATGATCTAGTGGTCCATGGGTTTGAACCCCGCATTGGGCTCTGTGCTGACAGAGTCTGGAGCCTGCTTCAGATTCTGTGTCTCCTTCTTTGCCCCTCCCCTCCTACTCATGCTCTGTCTGTCTCTCTCTCAAAAATAAACAAACATTTAAAAAAAAAAAAAAAGGCACATTAAGGAAGCTTCTGGTTCCAAGAGCTTGCCTTTTCAAAGCCACGTATTTTACCTTGACTGTACCAACCCCCTCACCCGCCCTTATTCAAGGTATCCTCGTGTTCCTACCTTGCAGTCTACTTGGCCTTTGTTTTTGTCGTGGGATTCTCGGAGGGCTTTACTAGGCCACATGCGACTAACAAAGGGGGAGAGCAGAGGGTATATGTACGGCTCCAGGAACTTCTTGTAGATCCAGAGCAGAACTGGAATGACGATGCAAGGGATACACACCATCCTCCCAGGCTGGGGTCCCGAACTGCTGGCACACGTGAAAACACAAGTTAGGTTAGCAGACATGAATGACGCAAGGAGCTTACCTAGGTTAAAATACTGGATAGGACCAGTTCTACATTAAAGGAAAAACTTAAATCATTAATTAGCGAAAAGCACAAGTCTATTCAATAAAATGCTACTTTCTGTAAAGGAGTAACAGGTGTAGACATAATAAAAATAATAGTGAGGCTCCCGTCTCCAGGCCTCTTCAGTCACTTTTTCCCAACCATAAATGTGATAAAGGAAAGACACCAGTTAGTTGCTGGGTACCAGGCAGTTAGGCCCTTTGCATTTATTAACTATGTAATCCTCAAAAAATCCAGTGAGATGGAGTACCCTTGCCATTTCCATACAAAGAAAAGTAGGCTCAAAGACATGGAACATTAATTATGACTTCTATTCCAGTTTGGTGGGAATTAACTCCCAGGGCCTAATCATCTTCAGAAACTGACAATATTGACCAGCGAAAACTCCAAGGCTAAGGGCAAATCTTCTAACATGGAATTCGCTAAGGACTCACTTTGGAAGACGTCTGGGCTGCAAATCAGCTGGACTTTCCCAGGCAACAACTCTCCATTGATAGATTTGCTCTCTCTCTCTCTTTTTTTTTTAATGTTTATTTATTTTTGAAAAAGGGAGAGAGCGCGAGTGCACGTGAGCGGGGAAGGGGCAGAGAGAGACGCAGACACACAATCTGAAGCAGGCTCCAGGCTCTGAGCTGTCAGCGCAGAGCCCGACACGGGGCTTGAACTCATGAACTGTGAGATCACGACCTGAGCTGAAGTCAGACGCTTAACTGACTGAGTCACCTAGGCTCCCCTGCCTTTTTCTTTTTAATAGCAATTAAAGTATGCTGAGAAAAAAAAAAAAAAAATTATGCAGTATTATTATTGTTATAAGTAAATTGTCCATTTCAAAAAAAAATTAATACCTCGAATTTCCTTAATTAGAAATCTTGAAATTTCTCAAAACCAACACTACTTCCATAATATACTACTGAACCAAAGACTTTAAATTTACAAGAATTTTTAATCCCTTAAAGTAGACATGAAACACTAAGAAGCTTCAGAACAGTGCAGAAAACTAATAGTTCAGAACGCTAAAAGTTCCTATTTTGGAGACACCTGGGTGGCTCAGTTGGTTAAATGTCCCCTGATTTTGGCTCAGGTCATGATTTCAGGGTTTGCAGGCTCTGCACTAACAGCTCAGAGCCTGCTTGGGATTCTCTCCCTCTCCCTCTCTGCCTCTCCCCTACCCATGCTCACTTTCTCGCTCTCTCAAAATAAACCCCCCAAAAAACTTATTTCAAAATATTGCAAATCAGGTAGTACTTGCTAGCAAATGAATCGGCACAATGACTACACTAAGGTGATTTAAAATTATTCACAATACAAGTAAGCAGCAGTATAGACAACCCAATCTGAATGTGGCTTTGAAATGAATTACAAGAGCTATAGACAAGTTAACATAAATGTACATCAAGGAACGATCAGCTATTTTATAAAGGATTCATAACTACATTCTTTGAGACAGTCCTCTGGTCAAATTAAAGTAACATTATAAGAATTTACCAAACTATTTTGTTCCGAAGTTTTAAAGAACATATTTTCTGATGAAAAAACCCAAACCGAGCACTGAGCCTTTTTCAGCATTTACCAAGCAATCATTATTTTTGGCCATAGACCTTCTGAATTTGGTCTGAAGGGATGTGGTTTTTAGGTCTTGCACTCTTACACCACAGCCTACTAAGCAAAGCAGACTGGTTGGCAGCTGCCAGAATATGAGACCTGTTCTCACCACTTTCGAATTGGTGTCCTTGGGCAAATTATCCAAGGAGTCTGATCTTGATTCCTTCCAGTGGAAAATTAGGACAATAGCCTCTCTCACGGGATGCAGATGGATTAGATATGTTAATAACGAATACAAAGGCCAGAAGAGTGTGTGAATGGGTTAAGTGCCTTCTAAGCGTTGTTAGGACAAAAAAAAACAAAACAAAACAAAAAAAAAAAACCCGGAACCTCCCCCCCCCCCCCCAACAACAAACCCAGATCCAAAAGCTGCAACCTGTCCAAAGTTCACGCAAAAGCAAATAGTAACAGAGTTGGTTAAGACCAGAATTCCCAATTCTGGTTTCCTACCTCAATACTCTTGCTTTTTCCCCTAACAAAAATACAATGATCAAGTTATTCCCCTCCTACCAAGCCTTCAAGACCAACTTAAACCCTTTGAAACAACTGACAGTGCTCCTAGGACTAGGTTCAGTTAATGACCGGCAGCCCATCACAGATTCATCTTTACCTACTCCTAATTATTGTCTCGCTTATGTCACAAACATGGCTTTTATAAAACTGTTTAGCTCTCTTCATAATGAAACTACTGTATTTTATCTCTCAATCTTTATGACACTCTGAGGAACTGCATACATGTGGAAACTGTGGCTTAGGAAGGTCTAGAAATTGGCTATGACAAACTGATAAGATGATTATCATTCTACTTTCATGAAGCCAGTTCTCGGATATTACAGCAAAGCGGCCAAACGCATTTAAACTGTCGGAGGAGAGGAATTCGCTTTCATTCGGCTTAGTCCAAGACAACGGACTACAGAGGAAAAGGCTGAGGCTCTGTTAGAAATCTGGCAGGTACCGTGTCGGAACGCCACCTCCCTTCAGGTAACCCAGTTTGGCACATCGTTCTACGGGACGGGCTGATTCAAAGACAACGACAAAGGACAAGACAGGATACGAGCGAACGGTGGTGAAGACAAGAGAGCGAAGCGAAGCCGACAGTGCAGGCCAAGGAAGAGGATAAACGGACATATGGAAAGGGAGAGGCGGGCCGGGAGGCGGGCGGCCGCGGACGGAAGAGGTAACGGCGAGGGGAGGGCAGGAGGCAGGGGCGCGCGTCTGGAGGGCGAAGCGGGGTATCCCGGGAGAGCGCAGGCGGGCCGCGGGGTGCCCGGCGCAGGCCAACTGCAGGCGGGTGGGGCTCGCTCAGCACCACCCGGGCTGGAGCCTGCGAAGCGGCCAGACGGCACCAGGGACCCCCCGCGCGCACCCCCGCCCCGAACCCGCAGCCGAAAACCCCGGCCCACCGGGCACCGCTCACCCGCGTCCACCGGGTCCAAGTGGAAATGTCCGCACTTCCGGAGGGAGGGACGTGCTGCCGCCGAGCCAATGGGCACCGCAAAAGGGGCCGACAAAGGCGCGCCTGCGTCAGGCTGAGGACGCGCAGGACGTAGCGGTGACGCCCAGGAGAACGCGCGCCCTGACTTCCGGCGCCGGCACTTTAAGCGCAAACCCTGCGCTCAAGGGAGTCGGGGGTCAGCTGTCCCGGACGCTCGAACAAAATCCAAAACGGTGATCCGGAAACGGCGGGTGCCGGTGGCTCACCGCCATAGAGAAGGTCACTCCACTTGCGTGTAAGGACCAGGCTGTTACCGAATGCTGTTGTGACTAAACTTCACTGTGCTAGTTAAAAGGGTCGGAGATTCAGGCGGGGAATTAACACAAAGTTGCTTTAAGTGCTTATTGGACCCTCAGACTGCAGTTAGGACTGTAAACAGCACGACAGGCGAAATCCAGGAAATCCACTCTTGGTACAGACCCAAGAGAAAGGAGGACACGCCCACACAAGCTTGTAGTTTCAGCTGCACTACCCACAATAGCTTAAAAAAGGGGTCCAAACGTTATTAGTTTATACGATGCATACCTATTTGTCAAAAAATAGACTTGCTTTATCACAAAATACTATGCAAAATTAAAGCCAGTGACGAAAGACCACATACTGTCAACTCATTCGCACGAAATGTCCAAAAGAGGAAAATCTATACATCCATGTTAGCAGTTGCTCAAGGCTGGATTGGGTTAGGTAAGGTTCCTCTTGGGATATTGAAAATGCCCACAAAGATTTGCCCGGTGACAGATGTGTAACAATATAATAAAAGCCATCAACTGAATTGTGTTTGGGTGAGTAGGTGTTAAGTCTCAATAAAAGTGGTTGGAAAAGAATTCAGAAATAGCCCCATACTCAGATTCCATTTTATGCAAGGTAGCACCAAGTAATTCAAAACAGCCTGTTTCCAAATCAAAATTAGTAGCACAGGGCTAACAGAATAATCAGTTTCTAATTCTAATCAGAAGAAAACCCATTTGATCCATTTTGTGAGGATACTTGTAATACGTTTAATAATAAAGACAACCGGCATTCTGTTTTTACTTTTATTTGCATGTATTTCATGCAGAATTTACTCCCGGGCCATAAGTTTTTGTTTCTTCAGTTTCTTCTGGGATATCTGGGGAAAGAAAAAAAAAGGCTGTTACAAGTTTCCTGGAGAAGTTTGCACTACATCTTAAAAGGAAGAGGTAAAGGGAATTCCTCTGGCATAGAGAAATGGCACGGGGTGAGTGACAGGAGAAAAAGCAAGCAGGGGAGTTTGTGCTGAAGACTGGAGACAGGGAGACCATGTGATTAAGTGGCAACAAGAACGGAAGACAGTATTTAAGAAATTAAACCAACAGAAGTTAGTTAGGCTGAAGGGCGGGGGGGAATCTAGAATCGCTCCCAGATTCCCGGCTTAAAGAACTGAATGGGATCATTTACTGCAAACAAGCTTATTAGTTTGGGGAAGACGGAGGGGCCCTTTTTTTGCACATGTTGCATTTTAAGTTGCTATAAAAATTCAGGTGGGGCCATCAGCAGATAATTATACAGTGCTGATATATGTATATACAAAAAGGCAGTATCATACACAAAACCGATCAACGACTAAGTGACAGTGAGTAATTTACCTTTTTCTTCTGTGCAACCTCCTCTTCTGGTTTAGGAACAATCTGCTCTTTTTCAGTAAGGATCATCTCAATGTGGCAGGGAGAGCTCATGTATGGGTTAATCCGACCATGAGCCCTGTAAGTTCTACGCCGCATTTTGGGGGCTTTGTTCACCTGGATGTGCTCAATGACCAGAGAATCTACATCTAAACCCTGGGAAGAGACGAACAAAATCAAATTGACATCTTTATCTCAACACCACAAACCTTATCACTGGAAAATCAAGTCCCCATCTTTGCAAGGCAAACCTTAAGACTTCAAATAGCCTGTCAAACATTTTTTTGCTTTCACCTTTATTCTAAGGGTCCTTCCTTAAATCTAAATAACTATTAAAACTCAGTGCAGGGTGCGCCTGGGTGGCTCAGTCGGTTAAGTGTCCGACTTCGGCTCAGGTCATGATCTCACGGTCCATGAGTTTGAGCCCCGCGTCGGGCTCTGTGCTGACAGTGCAGAGTCTGGATCCTGTTTCAGATTCTGTGTCTCCCTCTCTCTCTCTGACCCTCCCCCACTCATGCTCTGTCTCGGTCTCAAAAATAAATAAACATTAAAAAAAAACAAAAAACAAAAAACTCAGCGCTATATGCAGCTTGTAAGGGGCCTCCCTAAAAGTCATGAAGGGGAGTGGATCATGCTTCTGAAGATCTTCACACACAAAATTTTGTTCTTCTGGAAATTGGGAGGTAGAGATTTAAAAAAACGAATGGGAAATTTCAGTTACTGAGAAAACAAGACAGTCAAAGAAACAAATCTGGACAATAGCAACAATAATTGAATTAACAACCCAAGTTATATGCATATAAATAAAGATGTTGGGGTGCCTGGGTGGCTCAGTTGAGTGTCCAACTTTGGATCAGGTCACGATCTCGCAGTTTGTTGGAGTTCACCCCACACCAGGCTCTCTGCTGTCAGCAGAGCCCACTTCAGATCCTCTGTCCCCCTCTCTGCCCCTCCCCCGCATGTGCACTCTCTAGCTCTCTAAATAAATAAATAAAAGTCAATGGTTTAGGTACCTTAAGTTCAGCATTACTCTCTGCATTTTTAAGCATGTGCAGTAAAAATTCGGCACTCTTTTTGGGCCACCGACCCTGTGTCCAGCCCCACTGTTTGGCCTGAAAGGAATCCAAGGAACACGTTAGTCATTTCCCCTCATTTTAATCAGTGTTACAACCAATATGATTTTTAATCCAACACCAAGGTTGCTCAGAACAGTTTTTTTTTCATGGTTAATCCAAAGGTGTCCTAAGATGGTCATCCCAGCAACCAGAAAGAACCTGATTCCAGGCAGATCCTAACCCCACCCGACCCCTCTCCATTACAAAGTCATTTCAGCCACTGTGAGCTCTCACCTGGGCACACCTACCAACTCCACCATTGTAGCGTCGGAATGGCACACATTGCTTCTGCAAAGTGACATCTTTCAGATACTTGGTGGCTTTTCGGATATGCATACCCTTGATGGCCTGGGCAGTTTCCCGTGTGTTCTAAGTATAAACAGTATAAACTGTGACTTAACGACGTGAAAGAGTAACAATTTTTGAAGTAAACACGAAATTGTTTTTTAAAACGTCAACATACATCGACAAAAGATTTCCCGTTCTTTAAAGGGGAGGGAATATTAGAAAAAAAAAACCGTCTGTGATTAAAAGCCAGGGAGACTTGGAAGTTAGGGAAAAATAAATCCCAAACCTCTATTAAGTGTAATAGGTTTTATTTTTTAAAAATTTTAAATGTTTATTTTTGAGAGAAAAGAACATGAGATGGGAGGGGCAGAGAGAGAAGGAAGACACAGAATCTGAAGCAGCCTCCAGGCTCTGAGCGGTCAGCACGAAGCCCGACCTGAGGCTTGAACCTGGGAACTGAGAGATCATGACATGACCCAAAGTCGGATGCTCACTGAGCGAGCCCCCCAGGTGCCCCCTAACTATAATGCTTTAACTCCATCATCTTGTAACCATGTTAAGGGTCTTGTTATCTTGATCTCTACACCAAGTTCTCCAATAGTTCTCTGGTAATCTCACGCAATTCCACAAATCAAAGTGCTCATTATATGATTGATCATTACAGACTCGATGCGTCAAAGGTGACTGCTCAGAACTGATTAGTTTTCACGGTAAATCCAAAGGTGTCCTAAGAAATGCATCACTGCAGCCACCTTTTTAGAATGGTAAAAAAAAAAAAAAAAAAAAAAAAAAACCACAACACTGGAACAATGTGGCACAACCCTTTCAGAGCATATATGAGGATTCACATACCTTAAAGTGAACACGAAGATTTGAACCTCTTGATTTGCATGCTGAAAAATAAAAGTTTTGGTTAATTTTGGGTTATCTTATGATTCCTCTTACCCCAAGATAAGGAATTTAGATCCCTTCCGGTTCACTTACATTTTGTCGGGTTTTCCGGGTCAAGTGAATAGCGAACCATTTTCAGAGATCACCTGGAAGGGATCAGGAGGAAATTCTGTCAACACACATTTACAGTCACCGATGCAGTTTAAATACATATTAAATGCTACCGACAGCCGCTCAGAAAGTAGTTGTTTTCACGGGCAATCCAAAGGTGTCCTAAGAAATGCCATCATCGCAGCCATCCTTTTCTCCAGAGCTTTCTTCCCCGCTGCATCTACTAGGGACTCGGACCTCATGAGCCCTTTTCCCCTCTGAAGGAGAACGTGGCCTGTCTCAACCCCACTCTGGATCCCTCAGGCGTGTAAGGACTCCACGCAATGGCACCGCAGAATGCTCGTCTACAACCCTCTGCACGCTCCCTCCCCACAGAAGGTGATGCCATCTTCCCAGGTGCTTTTGGGCTATTAGGTTAAGCGCCATCGAACTTGAAACACTCGTTCAAATGGGTAAGTGACGCCTCAACCCGACTTCACTTTTATTCCCCCAAACTTTCTCGTTGCAGCCACACACGCGCCGCGTCTTGGCCAGCACTCACCGCAACACACTGGCCCTCGGGAGTCGGAAACGGCACTGACGACAGGCCGCCGGTACCCGTTCCACCCCCATTCCCGCCCATCGCGGCCTTCTGCTCCGACACGTCCCCCTGCACAGAGGGACATCGCCTTCAGCGAAGAATCAGTAGCCGCAGGAGGCTTCCTCCCCCGGGCATAGCCATCAGCGCCACCGAGGCCCGGATGGCGGCGATAACTGGAGGATTCAGCTCTCGGAGAGAGAAAGCAAACAGCCACTCACCTCAGGCCGCTTACGGGAAGAGGAAGAGCGGTGGCTCCTGGAAGAATTCATGCGCACTCGACCTCTCGCGAGATCTCCAGCCTGAAGAACGTGATTTGAAGATAGGCGGAGCGCTAAGAGAAAGGGAATGTGGGATATATTTGAGAAGATCTGGAAACGAATTGCCTTCTTAGGGAGTGTCTCAAAATTCTCCTTTTTTGATATCCAGAAATAAAGTTATGGATTTTAAATATCAATCAAGAACAGGTCTGTAATTCTAGCACAGGATCACATATTATTAGTATAGATGAGACATTTATTCATCAACATTTGTTAGATTTGGTTATGTGATCACGTACCCCTAAAAGTGGTAGGTAAATGGATAATTAAGAAGTTGTAAAGGATGGGATGTAATTATGGTAATCAGAGAATTCTCTGGAGGGGAATACCACCCAATCAGTTCTACTGAAGAGTGCCACTTCTAGATCTTCCGGTGCAGAAAAACCCTTGGGCACTATCTTCCCTTTCTTCCTCACCCAAGTCATCTATCTGGTTATTCCCTCTCGGCCATTGGTGGTGTTAGCACTTTGGGTCTTCTATTTCTTTTTTTGTTTTGTTTTTCTTTTTAATATAATTTATTGTCAAATTGGCTAAGAAAAGTGTGTACAGCGTGCTCTTGGTTTTGGGGGTAGATTCCCGTGGTTCATCGCTTACATACAATAACTAGTACTCATCCCAGCGAGTGTCCTCCTCAATGCCCATCACCCATTTTCCTCTCTCCCCCAGCAGCCCATCAACCCTCAGATTGTTCTCTGTATTTAAGAGTCTCTTATGATCTCCCTCTCTGTTTGTAACTATTTTTCCCCCTTTCCTTCCCCCATGGTCTTCTGTTACGTTTCTCAAGTTCCACCTATGAATGAAAATATATGATATCTGTCTTCCTCTGACTGGGTCTTCTATTTCAAAGCACTGTCACTCCAGGCAAATTTGAACTCTAAGTGAAAGAAGTCTGGACAATGCTCTAAGCACTCTTGGTTTCTTGACCTCAATTCCAGAGACCTCAGTCCTAGGTCCCTCTCCTGGAGTCCACTTCCATTGCCAGATGATGGATTCCACAGTCTTTCCTCAGTAGTTCCCATCCCTCACATGGCTTCCAGCAGAGGCCGAGAACACCCAAACTAAGGTTTCCATTCCACATCTCTTGCCTTAACTAGCCCCAAGTATCAAACAACTTTCCGGACATATTTCACAGCAGGTCTGGGGGTCAAATACTTGAAACCTAAAGTACCCTTATCATTCAAGTTTCCTGGAATTATATCTTGAAGCTTGATTAGATTCAGTTCAATACCAGGGGCAAGAAAACTTCATAGGCGATATTGTGTAGGTGGTATTTCCCCTTGCATCCTATCAGAATGCACATAATGTCATCTGATTGTCTCATTTGTACTGATGTTAAGATGGGTAAGTGAGTTCAGGAGTTGTAGCTCTTATCCCTTCTTTATAAAATTCAACATCAGCTTTTCACTTAATGGCTTTAGCAGCTGTTGAAATTATTTACCTGTATCCATTATTTCCGCTGGAGTTAAAAATGGTGATTTTTTTTCCTCCCTAATTCTATCAGTGTTTTTTAGCTGGACTTGTGTAAAAAAGAATTTTCCCTCTTTCAATTATTTGATTATCTTGAAATATAGTTCATATAGAAAAGGCAGGATAAAACTTAATCTTCCCATTTATTTATGGACTTTCAGAAAAATGAGCTGGTTTCCTCAAAGGTTTGCCAAAGGTGACTGATTTGGATTTTTACAAATCAGCTTTATTAAGGTATACTTGATGTATAATAAAATTCCTCCAGTTTTTTAGCATAGAATTTATTGTTTTGACAGATAAATACAGTCATATAGGCACCACCATGATCATGATGTAGAACATTTCCATCTTCCCCAAAGTTCCATCCTGCCTCTTCATAGCTAATCCCTTTCTCCCATCCATGGGACCCAACAGCTATTGATCCGCTTTCTGTCACTATAGTTTTGCCTTTTCCAGAATATCACGTAAATGGAATCATATAGTACGCAGTGTTTTGTGTCTGGCTTCTTTTGTTTAGCACAATGCTTTTGAAATTCACTTAGACTGTCTCAGTCTAAGTTGCGTTTATCAGTCAGTCATTCTTTTTTGTTATTGAATAGAATTCCGCTTACAGCTATATCACAATTTATCAGTTCAGCCACAGACGAACATTTGTGTTGTTTCAGGTTTTTGGCTCTGATGAACACACCGGTTGTGAACATCTGAGTGCAAATTTTCGTGTGGACACGTGTTTTCATTTATTTTCAGGCAGATACCTAGGAGTGAAATTGCTTGGTTACATGTTAAGTTTATGTTGAACTTTTTAAGAAAGCCCCAAACTGTTTTCTAACGTGCCTGTATCTTTTGATATCCCCACCAGCAATGTATGAGGGTTCCAGTTTCTCTGTGCCCTTGCCAAAACTTGGTATTGTCTGTCTTTTTAATTATTGTCATTGTAATGGCTATGTAGTGGCATATCATTGTGGTTTTTGACTGCATTTCCCTAAAGTCTAATGATGTTGAGCATCTTTTCACATCCTTATTTGACATTCAGCTTTCTGAAGTATGTGTTCAATTCTTTTGGCCATTTAAAAATGGATTATTTGTCTTCTTATCGAGTTGTAAGCGTTATTTATTCATGCTGGATACAAGTGTTTTTTTTTTTTTTTTAATTTTTTTAAATTTTTTTTTTTTTCAACGTTTATTTATTTTTGGGACAGAGAGAGACAGAGCATGAACGGGGGAGGGGCAGAGAGAGAGAGAGGGAGACACAGAATCGGAAACAGGCTCCAGGCTCCGAGCCATCAGCCCAGAGCCCGACGCGGGGCTCGAACTCACGGACCGCGAGATCGTGACCTGGCTGAAGTCGGACGCTTAACCGACTGCGTCACCCAGGCGCCCCGAAGGATACAAGTGTTTTATAAGCTTTGCAAATATGTCCTCCCTGACTCTGACTTGTCTTTTTATTTTCTTAATAATATCTAACAAAGTGAAAAAGTAAAAATTTTTTTCTCCCTTTTTAAAAAAAAATTGTTTATTTTAGAGAGGTAGGGGGAGAGGGGCAAGGGGAGAGAAAGAATCCTAAGCAGGCTCCCTGCTCAGCATGGAGACCGGTGTGGGTCTCCATCCCACGACTCCGGGATTATGACTCGAGCTGAAATCACGAGTGGGACACTCAACTGATT
Source organism: Leopardus geoffroyi (assembly GCF_018350155.1). Lineage (NCBI taxonomy): Eukaryota > Metazoa > Chordata > Mammalia > Carnivora > Felidae > Leopardus > Leopardus geoffroyi. The sequence continues at coordinate 69,096,935 of NC_059339.1, forward strand.
GAGCCACCCAGGTGCCCCACGAGAGTTTTAAATTTTGATGAAGTTCAATGTATTGATCAAAAAAAATAAATTGTGATTCTGGTATTATACCTAAGAAATCTTTGCCTATCCCAAGGTAATTATTTCTTTCCCATGTTTTCTAAACTAAACTAAACTAACCTAACCTAGACTAAACTGAAACAAAAAAGTTTCAGTTCTTACATTTGGGTTGAATTAATTCTTGTAACTCAGTTTCATTTGACATAAGGTCCAAATTAATCTTTTTGCATGTGGCTATTCCATTTTTCTAGCACCGTTTGCTGAGACCATGGTCTTTTCTTTATTGAACTGCTGTGGCACTTTTATTGAAAATCAATTGACCAGAAAGGGGAGGATTTAGTTCTGGACTTTCACTTTTGGTCCATCGATCTATTTGATTATCTTTGTAGCAACATGTCACTGTCATGTAACTTTACAGCCAAATTTGAAATCAGCTAGCATATGTTTTCCAACTTTATTCTTTTTGAAGTTGTTTCGGCTCCCCTGGGTCCTCTATGTTTCCATATAAATTTTAGGATCAGCTTGTTAATTTCTACAAAAAGTCTGCTGGGATTTTGATAGGGACTGCATTGAATTGAAGAGGTAATTAAAGTAAAATGAGTTTATATGGATGATCAGTACGAGGCTTCAGAAGAACCTGGACACCTTGATCTTGGACTTCTAGCCTCTAGAATTTTAAGAAAATAAATTTCTGTTTAAACCTGCTAATCTGTGGCACTTTATTATGAAAGCCCAAGCACACTGATATACCTTCTCTCTCCAATAACTTCCAGTTCCTTATTTCCAAGGCTTCTACCAATATCAGTATTATATCCTTCCAGAAAAATTCTATGAATTACAAACACTCCCAGGATGGTATGCTGTATACAATCTTCTGCATCATGCTTTCTGTTTATCTTTGTTTGTTTGTTTTTGAGGGGAGGGGGGGAGAGAGAGAGAGAGAGAGAGCACAACTGGGGGGCGGAGGTGGGTAGACAGAGAGGGAGACACAGAATCTGAAGCAGGCTCCAGGCTCTGAGCTGTCAGCAGACAGCCGGACACGGGGCTCGAACCCATGAACTGCGAGATCATGACCTGAGCTGAAGTCAGATGCTTGACCGACTGAGCCACCCCGATTGACATCTCTTATACTGGGTGTTGTGACTGCATGCTTTACATTTGCCACTTTCTGGAAACTCCTGAATAGATGAGGTAGATGGCCCAGATTGGGCTTCCCAGAAAGCAGAGTCTGAGATAGAGATTAAGTAGCGCCCATGGATTCAGTATCGTGGAAAGGAGACAGGACTGATCAGAGGGTCAAGTTAGGGTGGGATGCGGTCCCAGTGAAGGTATCAGCCAGCACCTGCTCCTACCTAGGGGACCTCTGGAGATGGTCGTTCCTTCTGACTTGTCCCAACCTGGGTGGGGGCTGGGCCTCTGTCCCACCCATGGAACCGTCACTGGATGGGGCTTCTCCAGGAAGATGTGAAGCAGTTGTCTTCAGCCAATTCTCAGAGACAACTGAGACGGCTGAGGACTGACAGCACTCCTGACAGAGGGAGAAGAAGTCCTTCATTCCTGAAGAGAGACGAGGGAGGCACATCTCAGTGTCCACGGCAGCAGGCGCTGTTGTTTCATTTTACAGACAAGATAAACAAGGTTCAAAGGGACAGGGCTGGGATTTGAACCCAGATCTCCTCTCCGCGCCTGTGTTCTTTCTCACCATCCTTGCCGCCAGTTCTTCACTTTCCTGTCTTCCCGACTGCTTCCCAGTGACTTCCAGGTTTCCTGGTGACCTGTGGCTCACTGGGGCTGCCCTCACTTCCGCGTCCTGCCTCGGGACAGTCCATTTCTCGACTTCCACTCCAGCTTTTGCACGGCTCTCCAGGCCTGGCCCACACTCCCACCTTCTCAGAATACTGTTGCTTGCATTCATAGGAGGGACCTAATGAGAGCAGGTCGAGGAGGATTATTCTGGCTCTGAGATGCTGGGTGGACTGGGGAGATCAGGAACCTCAGAGTGGATCGTGGCAGAGCCCCAGAAAAACTAGCAGATATTCAGGCATGAGGTCGTGAGTTTGGCAAAGGTAGAGAAGGTGGGCGCGGAGTCGCAAATGCCTCTGGGCTCCTTGAAACAGGACAGAAACACAACTCCCCTGAGACCTCCTATTGGCTTCTCCTTAATGATGACCTCTGGGGCTCCATTTACTACCTAGATCTCCAGGGAGCAGCAGGAAACAACAAACCTTCAGTCTTTCCAAGTGGTAGCCATTCTCCTCTCTGACCCGACAAGTCAAGATATCAAGTGGGCCCTGCGGGAGTTTGACAGTTTGTCCAAACAACTGTTTTTTGTTTTGTTTTGTTTTGTTTTTGTTTTTGTTTTTTAGCTGAAGCTATAAATCTGTTGGGAAAGAAATCTGTCTGCTTGGCCATTCAATCAGTCGGCCAGTCTGGATTAGTCCGACCATCTTCTCAGAAAAGAATGTCTTTGGGGGATTTTCAGATGAGTGAATATTCAATGTTCTGTCTTTTAGCATTGTCCCCCACCTTCCCTGCCCCTTTGTATAATACTCTTAGAGGGTTGGCTCCTGGGCCTCCAGGAGAACCAAGGAGGATAGTCTTAATCCCCTGGCAGATATTTATTCTGCCCTTCTCATTCTAAACCTCCCCACAATGCTGTTTGAGCTTCACTTGGAAATGGGCTTTATTTGCCAGGAAAGGGGAATTCTTTTCATGACAATAAGGAAAATGTAATCCCTTATTCAGGGGGTCGGAGGCCTTTTCTTTCCCCCTCAGGCTGATGGGCTGCTGCCCTCTCCTCCCTGTTGCCTGGTCTGTCTTTCCTGTACCTCCCAGAGCTAACGCTGGGGTGGTGGGGATCACTTAGAGGGATACTGGCATCCAGAAACTGGGGATGGGATTCCAGGGCTTCCCTGCTGGGCGACTCAATGCAGGTGGTTTGGTTTTGCCCAGCTTTGTTCCTTCATCTGTAAAAAAGGAAGATAACAATACCAATTGCTGAGACATAGGAGATAGTGAAAAGACATTGTGAATAGCATAAAATATGTATTTGGTAATTGTTGGGTCGTTCCTTCCTTCTTCCTTTCTCCTCAGAATTTATTCTTGGATATCACCTGACCGGATACTTGTCCCTCTGTGACACTCTGCAGTGGTTTTCCTCGGGGTGTCTCCCCCAAACCCATTCTCTGGTGTCTGTGCCCTGCTCCGTGCCCCTTGAGGTGGAGCCCACTGACTGCTACCCTGGTTGGGGATGGCCAATGGTGAGCATGGGCAGGAGTTGGGAGGTCATGGGGAGAGAAGTCAGGCTATTTCTTCCCAGCTCCCTGGCTGCCTTGGCACTGGGTTCTGGAGTGGCTCTATCCCTCCAAGACTACGGCCCCTGCCAGATTGCCCCTCCTCCCAGGCTCAGATTTCCTTGGACTCCATTATAGTGTCAACTTTCCTTGTCCCACTAGTCCTGGGCATTGAAACGCCTTTGTGCTGTGAGGTTTCTGGGTGTGTTTCCGCGTCCCTTATTAGTTTGCCCACATCTCTCAATTTCCTTAAAGCCTCTTCTGGTGAACTCTCTGCATGTAATTGTTTCCTGCAGGCATATAAACGGAGGTTATCTACCCTCTATTTGAATACCTCTAGGGACCAGAGCTCAATATTTGTCTTTTTCACGCCCACTTCAAAAATAATGGTGTACTTGAGGACGGAGCTCATGTTTAGGGTACGTGCTCAGTGCTACGTACGCTTCGTCACACTCATTCCCCACGATGACTTTGTAAGAAGGTTGTACTGCCCACATTTTGCAGAGGACAGACCCGAGACTCAGGGAAGTTTTGCAACCTGTCCCGGATTCTGCAGCTAATAGGTGGCACAGGACTCATTTGGCTTAGTTAGGTTGGCCTCACTCCAGCATTTTTTTTCTCGCCATTACACCTGCCTGTCATGGGGGAAGAATTCCAAACAACGAAAACTGGAAAATGGGAAAATTTGCCTTGTATTTCACAATTTCACCCAGGGCTAGCCTCAAGGAAACCTTAATATTGTTCACAAAAACTTCTTTTGACGGGTACGGTCTCTTGTGGGGTGGCTGGGTGACACCATGAGCCACTAGATGGCACCAGTTCAGCGTTGGGTAAAGCTTGTCTCCGTAGTTTTTGTGGGCAAAGGGTGCGGGTAGCAAGTTCGTCTGTTTACTTTGACAAGTAAATATAACTTTGATCTAATGGCCTCTGTGTTTCCTCCAAACTGGGCTGCCTTAAGTTTTTCAATGATGAGGCTCTGAATGGACGGAGACTGGGGTTGGGGTTATGGGGGGTGGTGGGAATGGGACGACACAGAATGATGAAGGCTCAGCCCCAGGGAAACCTGGCAGGCTAGATAGAGGGAAACAGTACTGACCTATGACACCGAACCAAGAAAACTCACTCAAAGACCGTGAGACCATTAGAGCTGGAAGGGTCTGATGAGCTCTTCCAGCCTTACTCTTTCATTATGCAGATGAAGAAACATTCTGTTGCTCTCTGTGTAACAGAAAGTGATCCCCAACTTACCCGGTTGTCCTAATAAAAAATATTGTCCCCACATTTCTTGCCTTGTGGCCTTCCTGGTGGCTGGGGCCTTTTGTAAGGCAACTAGATAAAGGGTGAGGCTTTGGCTTTTGCTCCCCTCTTTGTTTCTGACGGGGATTTCTTTTTGTCCCCATAACACTCTCTAGACAAAGTTTTCAAACAGTTTTTTCTTTTCTTCCTTTCTTTCTTTCTTTCTTTCTTTCTTTCTTTCTTTCTTTCTCTTTCCTTCTTTCTTTCTTTCTTCCTAAAATGTTTGTTTGTTTGTTTGTTTGTTTATTTTTTGAGAGAGAGAGCACACACGTGCGTGCGGGGGAGCGGTAGAGAGGATCCAAAGGGGGCTCTGTGCTAACAGCAGAGAGCCCCATATGGGCTCCAACTCACAAACCACGAGATCATGACCTGAGCCTAAAAGAAGCATCAGAGGCTTAACGGACTGAGCCACCCAGGCACCCCAGTTTTTTCTTTTTTAATTATTATTTAATTGGTTCCCAAAATCAAAACAGTGTAAAAAAATATCTAATAAAAAGTCTCACTCCTATCCCTTTCCCGATCTGTCTCATTCACCCCTCCCCTCAAACCCCAGGTAATTACCATTAAAAAAAATTGTTTTATGTTTAATTTTGAGAGAGAGAGAGAGAGATCATGAGCAGGGGAGGGGCAGAGAGAGAGGGAGACACAGAATCCAAAGCAGGCTCTAGGCTCCGAGATGTCAGCACAGAGCCCAACGCGGGACCCGAACTCACAAACCGCGAGATCATGACCTGAGGTCTGTGCTCAACAGACTGAGCCACCCAGGCAGCCTGGTAACCACCATTCTTATTTTAACCTGGGTGTTCTTTAGGCAGACACAACCGAGTGTAAACATGGAAAGATATATTTATTTCTTTGCAGGAAATGATTCTCCATTGTTGCTTCCCGCCTGCTGCTAAATTCCCTTTCATTTTCACTTGCCCTCAGCGGTGATTTCCATAGTGACCGCATTTTTTTTTTTTTTTTTTTTTTATGGAATAAAAAGTTGAGACATAAGGCCTGATAAGTATCAGAAAACTGTGTCTGGATGATGCTCCTGTTCTGGAAAATGCGGAAGCTATTGTCGCTGCAGCTTGTCCAGAGCTCCTTATCTTTTCCCAAGTCCCCTTTCACTCCCGGAGGAAGGCTTTCCTGCTTCCTGAGCCGTGCAAGAGACCCTGCGTCTGTCTAGCCTCCTCACTTTGGAGCCTCTTCACCTCCCCCACCCTCCCCCGGGTGCTCCTCTCGCTCAGCACCTGCCAGGCTCCCCCCACCCCCAACATCCGCGGGGCTCCCACTCATTCCTTACTCAGCCGACTGCCGGGCTCCCGCTCTGCCTTTAGACACCCCCAACTCCTCCTTCTCTTCCTCCAACTCTTCACCGTCCCTTTCTTGCCCCCTTTGCCGTGAAAGTTCTCCAAAGACTAGCTAGATTTCCTCACCGCAGAGCTCAGTTTGCTACAGCTTAGTTAGCACCTGCGGGGAGGAAGAGTCAAAGATAAAAAAGATGTGGTCTCTGTCCCTAAGGCTCTTAAGCTCAGACCTAATTTAGTGACATACAGGGGTTCTGTGCACGAATACAGGCGCGGTGCAACCAGGCTGAGCACAGAGTGGGGACTCGATATTTCTGGGTCCAACGGGGAGAGTCCCCACCTGTGCTAGAGCATGGAATATTAAAATGCAGGTGCTGGGGCGCCTGGGTGGCGCAGTCGGTTGAGCGTCCGACTTCAGCCAGGTCACGATCTCGCGGTCCGTGAGTTCGAGCCCCGCGTCGGGCTCTGGGCTGATGGCTCAGAGCCTGGAGCCTGTTTCCGATTCTGTGTCTCCCTCTCTCTCTGCCCCTCCCCCGTTCATGCTCTGTCTCTCTCTGTCCCAAAAATAAATAAACGTTGAAAAAAAAAAAATTAAAAAAAGAAAATAAAATGCAGGTGCTGCCTCCTCAGACAGGGTTTGCTCCCCTTTCTTAGTCCTCTCCCTGTGACATGGGTTTGGATGCTATTCCCCTAGGAAGCCCTCCCAGACAGGGCCTTTTCCAGATATGCCCTTTCCTGGTGGTGCTCCGTGCTCCAAATGGCCCTCCCACGTCAAAAACAAAGCTGTGCCCTTTCCCTCAGAGTCCTGTGTTTGCTTCCCAGGGTGGCAGCTTGCTTGTGTGAAGATAATATATTTTCCTGAAGGGCCCTTCCCAGCTCAGTAACACAGGTACATTTTCCTGGGGGCCCAGAGGGGCGCCTGGGTGGCTCAGTTGGTTAAGCCTCCGACTTTGGCTCAGGTCATGATGTCACCGCTTGTGGGTTTGAGTCCCCCGTCCGGCTCTATGTTGACACTGTGCTGACAGCTTGGAGCCTGGACCTTGCTTGTGATTCTGTGTCTCCCTCTCTCTTTCTCTGTCTCTCCCTTGCTCATGCTCTGTCTTTCTCTCAAAAATAAATAAAACATTAAAAATAAAAAAATTTTTTTTTTACATTTATTTATTTTTGAGAGACAGAGTAAGACAGAGCACAAGCGGGGCAGGAGCAGAGAGAGAAGAAGACACAGAACCTGAAGCAGGCTCCGGGTCTGATGCGGGGTTGCAGGCCTGAGGTGGGGCTCAAACTCAACCACCAGATCGTGACCTGAGCCAAAATCAGATGCTCAACCAGCTGAGCCACCTAGGCGCTCCATCAAACTTAGTGGTTTATTTTTTTTTATTTTTATTTTTTTAATTTTTTTTTTTCAACGTTTATTTATTTTTGGGACAGAGAGAGACAGAGCATGAACGGGGGAGGGGCAGAGAGAGAGGGAGACACAGAATCGGAAACAGGCTCCAGGCTCTGAGCCATCAGCCCAGAGCCCGACGCGGGGCTCGAACTCACGGACCGCGAGATCGTGACCTGGCTGAAGTCGGATGCTTAACCGACTGCACCACCCAGGCGCCCCAAACTTAGTGGTTTAAAACAACACATGTATTATCTTACAGTTTTCTGTGTTCAGGAGTCCAGGCGAGGTTGGATTCTTTGTAAGACTAATCAAGGTCTGGGTTCTCAGCTGAAGGCCTGACCGGGAGAGGATCTGCCAAGTTCAGCTGGTAGTCGGCAAGGTTCAGGTCTTTGCCAGCTGTCAGACCGAGGGCCTCAATTTCTCACTGGTTATCACCTGGAGGCCATCATCAGTTCCTAATTAGTTGTTGGCCAGAAGCTGCCCTCAGTCCCTTGCCATGTGGCCCTCACCAATGTGGCTGCTCAGTTCATCAAAGCCAACGAGGACAGTGTCTGTTAGCAAGATGGATGTCAGACTCTTATGTGACATAATAATGGAAGTGATATCCTGTCACCTGTGCTATACTGTATACTTTGGGAACCTGTCACATTTCCTGCCCATACTCAAGGGGAGGAGATCGTATGAGGGCATGAGACCAGGGGGTGAGTGTCGCAGGGGCCATCTTAACGTGTGTCTGCCCTAGCATCTCTGAGGTGGGCATTTCTATCCTTTCTATTCTCATCATACAGGTGCAGAAAAGAAAGATTTGCATATTAAGTAACTTGCCCAAGGGCACTTCGGTAGAAAACAGGAGATAAGGGATTCCAAACATGGCCTGTCAGATTTGAAGCTTATAACCATTGTGTTACAAAGGCAAATTGTGGGTGTTTCACCTGGATCGGAGAAGCTCAGATCGGGGGTGGTTTTCATATTGGTAGTCTTTTGGAACTTGGGTAACCACTTAGATGAGGGTGTAGACAGAAGTTAATTCCCAGTCCTGGGAATTATCAAGAATAGATTTAACTTCTGCATAAAGGACTTCTACCATTTACAGTGACCTTCATAGAATAAGCTGGCTGCCTCCTGAAGTGGCCTGTTCCCTTCATTACTTGGGTTCGACCAGCATCCATGGAAGCATGAACATTTGTCCAGGACACCAGAGGGAATTCTTACCACTCGATGGGAATCTGCTGAGTAGGAATTAAGATCTCAGCAGCAGAGAGTCTGTATCTCTTAAAGGATATATATATATATATATATATATATATATATATATATATATATATATTTTTTTTTTTTTTTTTTTTAATTTACATCCAAATTAGTTAGCATATAGTGCAACAATGATTTCAGGAGTAGATTCCTTAGTGCCCCTTCCCCATTTAGCCCATCCCCCCTCCCACCATCCCCTCCAGTAACCCTCTGTTTGTTCTCCATATTTATGAGTCTCTTCTGTTTTGTCCCCCTCCCTGTTCTTATATTATTTTTGTTTCCCTTCTCTTATATTCATCTGTTTTGTCTCTGAAAGTCCTCATATGAGTGAACTCATATGATATTTGTCTTTCTCTAATTTCACTTAGCGTAATACCCTCCAGTTCCATCCATGTAGTTGCAAATGGCAAGATTTCATTCTTTTTGATGGCCAAGTAATACTCCATTGTATATATATATATATATATACCACATCTTCTTTATCCATTCATCCATCGATGGATATTTGGGCTCTTTCCATACTTTGGCTATTGTCGATAGCGCTGCTATAAACGTGGGGGTGCATGTGTCCCTTCGAAACAGCACACCTGTATCCCTTGGATAAACACCCAGTAGTGCAATTGCTGGGCCGTAGGGTAGGTCTATTTTTAGCTTTTTGAGGAACCTCCATCCTGTTTTCCAGAGTGGCTGCGCCAGCTTGCATTCCCATCTCTTAAAGGATATTAAAGGCGGACCCTGCGGAACCCAGCTGCCAGGTCGAGGAAAGAGCCCAGATGAAGTTGCACTTCACTCTGTGCATCTGTCCAAGTCGGTAGACCCCTTAGGCCCCCAGCGTGCTTCTCCATGTCTTCACTGATGTCTGCCTGGGAGGAAAGGTCATGATGATGGTAGCAGTTGTTCCCACGTGGATGTGCCCTCGGAGGCCTTCAAAGACACTTTTCTTAGAGTTTTATTATCCTGACTGTACAGATAAGGAAACTGGCCAACCAGGGAAGAGAACGCGGAGGTCACTGTCCAGTATCTCTTGGCAGGTCACACTCAATTCTTTCTGCTCACATCAGCTGGGGTTGTAACAGCTCCCGGTTACACTGTATCTGTACGGGTCACCCCATGGCAAAATCTTGTCCAGTTGGAAGCCCCAGGCCAATGAGCTGAAGTGAACACCTCACCCCACTATTTACTGCTCCTAGAACAAATTCCTTGTCTCACTAATAATTCCTTTGTGTGTAGCTGAAATTGTGCCCAACGTTATCAGTTCTGGAACAGTGCGCATAACTTTGCATACATAATAAAGCTCCTTTCACTTATTTATTTATTTTGCTGAATAGCATTACTATTACTTCCTCTAGGAGTTTCTGACATAATGTTACCCCCAAGTAGAAGCTTTCGTATCATGATATTAATTGCTGAATCGGCTTGGAGCCGGATTCCTATGGGGGGCAAGGACCTGGAGATCAAAGCTGTCCTTTCAGATCCTGATTCAGCTGATATGCGATTAATTCTTTGCTTGCTGTTCATATTCTCTCAGGCAGAGTGTAATTTGAGGAAAACAACGAATGCGTGTATGTGTGCATGCTACAGAGACGGAGAGTGAGCCCTCTCTCCCACTGTACCAGGTGACCTGGTTTGTTCACTCTTTCCTTGTGCCCCTGGGACTTTGTGCCTTTTGATGCCCTTGCCTGGAAAGCCTTGTCTGTTTCTCTCATTTAGTGAACAGAGCCCCAACCAGGGGGTTTGGGAAATCCAGCCCCAATTCTGGCTTTGATGTGCGGGATAAACATTGGTCAAAGGACCTGGCTTCTTTGAACACTCATTCCTGATGCGTGGCAGGAAGTATTTGTTGACTCAAACTGAACCCACCCAGACAGTGGGAAGATCTCCCTGAATTATTCACCCTGCTGGGTAGCTGTAGGGATTAAATGATGTAACAGAAATTAAAGCAGGATTATTCTCGACTCCTGACCATCATTGGCATCCAAACCAGAGCCTTCAGAAACACTCCAGCCCACAGTGACTGCTCCCCTCTGATTTGTCACTTGTATAGCCTTATACCGTTTTGCTAATTTATGATCTATTTGCGTGTGTGCTTTATCTAATCTTCTTGTACATAAGCTCTTTTTCCTGCTCCTTTGAATCCTTTCGGTGCCTAGAGTGATGCCTTAATCATAACTGGGTTTAGTCTTTGTGGATTGAGTGCTTAATTGAAGCTGCATCCATGGAAGGAGACTCATTTTCAAAAGACCACCCAATGCAAGGACCTTAGGTTTGAGATCATTTTATGCCCCTTTTCATGGTGGAATGAACAATGAATAACACAGTCTGAATGAATAATTCAGTGTGTCATGAGTTGGGAAGGGAGAAAAAAGCAGGGTATCTATACATGTCATTTTCAATCATCTTGACTTGAATTGCCTGGTCTTATTTGGTCAAACAAGAACAGCTGGGGGGAAAATGGTTAAACTTCTTACTTGGTTCTTTGAGACGAAGTAGCTGGCTGATTGTCCTTTCTGCTCAGTGGAATGTGCTGGCCTCAGAGGCCATGACGGGTAACTGAACTGAGGCCAACAGGATCGTACCCAGGGAGGAAACAGCAACAGGCAACATCTTCATTTTTGCTTTGTTGGTGTAACCTTGTTCACAGAGAAGACACGGAAGAGAAAGGACTTGGAGAGTGAGAGAGGAAAAAGAGAAGACAGAGCGTGAGGAAGGGCCAGGAGGACGCAAAGGAACCTATCTGTTACCGCTCAGGGAGTCTCCCAAGTGTCTGTGGGAAGGCCATCGGAGGGCTCGTTCCACGTGCTGACTGAGGATGGGCTACACTTGTCTTTCTCGAAGCTCTGCTCCCCAGAGTGAGGTCAGTGGCCATCCCCTGCCCTTTGCCCAGTGGGTGACAAAGGTCCCCTCACTCTGCCTGTGCACAAGCCTGGGCTCAGTGATTCCCTTAAGCCTTCAAGTCAGAGTTCTCCAAAGAAACAGAACCAATAGCATGGCATATGGTAGCTGTAGGGATTAAATGATAGAACTCAAAGCAGGATTACTTCTTGACCCTTGACTATTTCTTGACTATATATATAGCGTGTAGGAAAGAGATCTATTTAATTTGTTTTAAGGAATTAGTCTATACAATTGTGGAGGTGGGCAGGTCTAATATTTGCAGAGTAGGCTGGCAGGCTGGAGACCTGGGAAAGAATTGCAGTTGGAGTCAAAAATTGTATCCGCTGGTCAAACTGGCTCTTCCTTAAGGGTTCTCAGCCTTTTTCCTCTCAGAGCCATCACCTGATTAGATTAGCCCCACCCAAATCACAGAGGGTAATCTACTTTGCCCAGTCTACTGATTGATTGATTTATTTTTAATGTTTATTCATTTTTGAGAGAGAGAGAGAGAGAGAGAGAGAGAGAGACAGGCCGTGAGTGGGGGAGGGGCAGAGAGAGAGGGAGACACAGAATTGCGAAGCAGGCTCTAGGCTCTGAGCTGTCAGCACAGAGCCCGAAACGGGGTTCGAACTCACGAGCCATGAGATCATGACCTGAGCCAAAGTTGGACACTTAACCTGCTAAGCCACCCAGGTGCACCCAGTCTACTGATTTAAATGTTAATTTCATGTAAAAAATACCTTCCTAGAAACATCTGGAATAATGTTTGTCCAAGTATCTGGGTCCAGTTTGGGCCCAGCTGAGTTGACACATAAAACTAGCCATGAAACCTGGGAAGGGATGGCAGAACTGATTCTGGAGGAAGGGGAGTGGTGGAGTAACTTCTCCCCACCCCTTTCCTTTTTAGTCGTTATTTTTGTATGTATGTATTTATTTATGTATTTATATTTTCAAACATGAATACAGGCACATGGTAAACAATTCAAAGGGTCTAGAAAGGCATATAGTGAAAAGTGAGTCTGCACCCCACTCCTAGCCTATTTCCTGGGAATTCTCTTGGAGATATTATGCGGATGTACAGGCATATTCCCATAGAGAGGAACATACACAACAGACATCACACGCTACACCTTGCTTTTTTTTCACGTAACTAGTGCACTGATGCAGCCTCCTGGCCATGTGCGATGTGAGGACAGGTTTTCTCCTCCACTCTGTTGCCGTTGACAACTGTGTTGCAGCAAACATCCTTCCCTGTGTGTCCTTGACACAGCCCCTCTCCCTACTAAGGCCCTCGACTTCCCTGATGCATCATTCAGGGGAGTGCCATCAAGTATTTTTTGACACAGTCCCCGTCCCTCCAGGTCACACCCTGCCTTCACCCCACCTTTCTGTGCAAAGCCAGTGTCTCCCCTGCAGGCTCAATCCGTCCCTCCAGTGAGAGGTTAATCTCCTTCTGGTGTCCTGAGACCCTGCTCAATTGGACGGTGTCTGCCTGGGTGTCTTTTTTTTTTTTTTTTTTAATTTTTTTTTTTTGTTTTCAACGTTTATTTATTTTTGGGACAGAGAGAAACAGAGCATGAACGGGGGAGGGGCAGAGAGAGAGGGAGACACAGAATCGGAAACAGGCTCCAGGCTCTGAGCCATCAGCCCAGAGCCCGACGCGGGGCTCGAACTCACGGACCGCGATATGGTGACCTGGCTGAAGTCGGACGCTTAACCGACTGCGCCACCCAGGCGCCCCTGCCTGGGTGTCTTTATCCCAACCCCATCGTGGTTCTTCACACTCAGCCAGGCTTGCTCTTTGTTGGAGAGAGCCTGTATTATTTTTCTAAGCTTATTTCGGAGGCAGCAGCATTGAGATTCAAATCCCTCCCGGCACTTAGCTTCAGTCAAAATGACCGAAGACAATACATTGTAGCCGGACAGGCCACACAAGCCTCCTGCCTGCCAGAGGGTTTTGTTGGCTGAAAATCCTGTCACCAGGCAGGCAGACATCCTCATTGCTCCCCGGCAGGTCCCATGGGAGGCTGTGATAGACAGGGAAGGTTGGGCTCCCTCCAGGCTCTTGAAATAATTTCTGGTACCCAAAGGCCTGGATGGTGGGCTAAGGGAGGGGCAGCAGGAGCCCCAGGAGATGGCCGAAATCACACAGCTCACCCCTGCCTGGTAACGGATGAGGACCCGGAGCGGGCTGGCTGAGAAGCCAGCTCTGGGCTGCACCCATCATCCCAGGGGGCCCACATTTTTGAGGCTCTGATAAAAGCTTGGGCTCTTCTTTCCAACAAAGTGAGCACATGCAGAGACACGCAGTGTTTTGGACACGCTGTGTGTCTGGATTGGGGTGGTGGGGAAGAGGGCATTCCGGGTGAAGCGTCAGTTAAGATGGTACCTGTTAGGGGCGCAGGCGGCTCCACTGGGTAAACAGCTGACTCTGGGTTTTGGCTCAGGTCCTGATCTCACGGTTTTGTGAGTTCAAGCCCTGCGTTGGGCTCTGGGCCGGCAGCTTGGAGCTTGCTTGGGATCGTCTCTCTCTCCATCCGTCTCTGCCCCTCCCCGACTCACTCTGGAGCACTCAGACCAAAACATTCCTCTGCTAACCTGTCTTTAGCTGGAAATCATTGCATTTCTGGAAGGTGCTGGTTGAAATGTGAGGGAGGAACCTGGGTTTTCCCAGCTCACTGATGTGAAGGGTGGACATGCTTACATTTCCTGTAGCTACCGAAAAGCTCCTTTCTTCTCACACGGGCGGGTGGCATGTGTCCAGTGTGAGCCAGGCCCAGCGAAAGTTCTGAGCTGCCCAGTTGACAGATCTGATGGAGCTGGTACCAATGGACACAAGACGGGAGAGGGCCTATTTCACGTTTGTGAGAAAGAACTTTCTCGCCCCGCTGAGTTTAAAATACGTGCGTTACGTCTGCCCACTTAACCAAAGTAAAACGTGTTCATTTTAGGAAATGAAGACAAAAAGAAGAAAATAAAAATCACCAGCAATCCCAACCCTCAGAATATTAATATTTTATATTTTGAGGTGTGATCTCCCAAATGCACACGTGCCCACACCCTACACACACTTTGCTTATGTCTCCTGCTTTAGTTCTGATTGTTTCTCTTAAAAAACCTAAGACTCGGGGCGCCTGGGTGGCTCAGTCGGTTGAGTGTCCGACTTCGGCTCAGGTTATGATCTCGCGGTCTGTGAGTTCGAGCCCCGCGGGCTCTGTGCTGACAGCTGGGAGCCTGGAGCCTGCTTCGGATTCTGTGTCTCCTTCCTCCCTGCCCACCCCGCCCCGCCCCAGCTCATGCTCTGTCTCTCTGTCAAAAATAAATAAACATTAAAAAAAAAATTTTTTTTAAAACCCATAAGACTCTTCCAACAACTAAAATGGTCCAATAATATAATCAGATGCCTCAAAAACAGTGGGGCCCCAACTCTGGAAGTCTTGGGGCAGAGGTTTGACAGGGGTGCAAAGTTAGATGAGAAGATTTTAAAGATTCAATGCACTTCAGGCCTGGGTGAAGCTTTCTCTGTGGGTCACTGGAACTCTTGGGCAGGTAGCCACTGGCACCCTGCCGTCCTGGCTTATGCTCCTCAATCAGTTCTGCGATTCCTCGGTCTGGCTTTCCTGGGAGGCCCGCTGAGGCCAGACAACACGAAATTCACTACTCCCCTGCCTGCATTGTTACCAGCCCCTGGGAAACAATCTTCCCCGCAAAGGCTCTCATTAGTGGAAACTTTACTTTCAAGCAATGACCTGATTCTTAACACAAAAGAGAGAATATTCTGTTTCTATGCTTTTGTAATCCTCCTGTGGCAATTTGTATTTTTTATTCAGCCCTCCACAACTGATTGGCGTGTGGGCGTGCGTCATGTGATGTAGCGTGAGGTTTTTACTTGTCCAAATCATCCCGTTGCAATTATTTCCCCCCATTCAAATCTTCTCACACGGCCTCGTGCTTCAGGAAGCGGGCAGATGCCTGCGTTGGCAAGCTGGTATGTAGTGAGAATTTGGTTAGAATTGGTATGTGTCAGTGATCAACTTAATTTAGTGTTTAGAGTTTAAATTATAAGATATTCCAAGAATACAGAACAGTACAGAAAAATGTAATTGGCCTCCATGCATCCCATTCACTTGATTTAAGAAATGCATAATATTTTGCCATATGTACTTCAGAATGCCCTCCTTTTGCAGGAAATAAAATATTACAGGCCAATACTCTCATTCTACCTTGTTCCCTCCCTTCAGGTTAACCACTAACCCAAAATTGCGTGTTTTCATACTTTTGCTGTGTACATGAATGAAGGTGTGGGCAATACATTATGCTCTTGCTTCGTTTCGAGATTTACGAAACAGTATCACACCGTAGATATAATTTGCTGCCTCTGTTTTACTCAACCCTGTGGTTTTGGCACTGGCCACGTTGATCAATGAAGTTCTCATGGATTTCATTCTCAATATTATATAGCATGCCATAGTTTGCAATGGTGCCATTTATTCATCCATTTTCCTAACGGGACTTTTGGGTTGTCTCTCTTCCCCCATTCGCTGCTGCTATTGCAAATAAAGCTGCTGGGAAATTCAGTGGACTTGCTTCCTTCCTCGTGCGCAAGCGTGAGAACATTCCCAAGGGACGAATCCCAAAGGAGAATCGATGGTTCATGGGGTGTGCAGCTTCATTTTACAGTTGAGAATAAAGGGTATTTTTATTGTGGTTAGCTTGGCTGTTTTTATTGTGATAAAATATACATAACGTAAAAACTACCATTTGAGCTGTTTTGAAGCATGCAGTTCGGTGCCATTCTGTGCATTCACACTGTTGCACCACCATCGCCACCATCTGTCTCCAGAACTCTTTCAGCTTCCCAAACTGCACCTCGGTCCCCGTTAAACACTAACCCCTCTCTCAAGTCTCTCTACCGCTCCTTGTTCTTGTTTTAAACAGAGGAAGCCACCATTACTCCTTCACTCGTTCCATCAACATTTATTGCACACCTATCATATTTCAAATATACAAGTAGGTGCATACAATTTAGTTTCTGCCATCAAGAAATTGCCGTCCTAAGGCGCCTGGGTGACTCAGTCAGTTGAGCATCTGACTCTTGACTTTGGCTCAGGTCATGATCCCAGGTTTATGGGATTGAACCCTGTGTTGGGCTCCAAGTTGAGCATGAAGCCTGCTTGGAATTCTCTCTCTCTCTTTCTCTCTCTCTCTCTCTCTCTCTCTCAAAAAAAGCCAGACATAGGAATGATTATATGGAACAAGCAGATGAATCCAAGGGCTGGAAGAGTCCAGAAGCAGGCAGGGAATTCAGGGGGACAGCTGAGGTGAGATGAGGTAGGAGTGGGAGATGGGAGAGCCTTTAGAAAGGAAAGAAATTCTAAGCTGAACCCTGAGTATGAAATATGATTTTTTTCAGGCAAGCAAGCAAAGGTGTGTGTGTATGGGGGTGTCATGGATTTGTGAAAATGTCTTTAAAAACCAAACCAATCAGGGGCACCTGGATGGCTCAGTTGGTTAAGGGTCTGACTCTTGATTTGGCTCAGGTCATGATCTCACTGTTTGTGAGATGGAGTTCCATGTCAGGCTCCACACTGACAGCAGGAGCCTGCTTGGGATTTTCTCTCTCCCTCTGTGGCTGCCCCCCTCCCTTTCAAAAGAAATAAATAAACATTAAAAAAAAAAACCCAATCAAATATAGCTGTGTCATTAGGGGCTAACCAGGGTGAGAGAAACCACTGGAAGTATGTGACCCAGAGGGAGTGGAACGGTAGGTATGGGTTACACAGGTGATGAAGGAGGTGAGGCACCAAACAGGCTAATGAGGCCCCCAGAGAACAGCAATGGAAGGAAGTGCCTCCCACCCCTCGGTCAGAGGGTCAGAGGGAGGGGGTAGTGTGGTCAGAGCCAGAGGCTAGGATCTTCCAGGCAGATTGGAACCACAGCAGGTCTGACAGCCGTTGGAGCCCTGGGGCAGACAGAGCCTCCTCTGGAGAAGTTTCAAGAGACAGAGAGGGAGGGTGATGAACACCCAGGCTTCTTCCTTCCTCCCACCGTTCGCTTCCCATTGGCCAAAAGAACAAAACTACAACACGGAAGTAAGGAAGCAGCTATCATCCCTGAGGAGGGAGATGGGGACAAGAAGAAGAGATTGGGGGCATCAGAATTAGAGTATTGGAGGACGAGCTCCACGGAAATTTCTGAGAAGGAGGGGCCTCCTAGCTCCTTCTGGGGCCTCATAATGAGAGGGCAGGCCCTGATTAGTTGATGCACAGACTTCTGAGAAGGTCTTCCCTTCACCAAAACAAACATGGGTCCCCTCTTGCTGAGAGTCTAATCTGCTCATAGCAGGCACCACTGCTAAGCCCCCAGTGCAGCCGTTTTCCCTGGAGGGTGGTGGGGTGGGGTTATGAAGCCACCCGGTGGCAGGATGATGACATTGGGTCCCTTTCATTAGGAAAGGAGCAATATTTTGTTATAACTGGAGTAGGTGGTATTCTGAATGTGATTTGCCTTCTCCAGTTGTGACACACGGCACCAGCACCATCTGTGGATTTAGGGAATGCCTTATACACTGAAAGGTATACCACACGACATTGCTTGCGACCAAGGAGCTCATTTCATTTCATTTCCGGGGGGAAAAAAGTAGCAGTGGGCTCAAGCCCATGGAGATCACTGTTCTTACCACGTGCCCCATTTGGCCTGAGTTGTGGAATAGAACACGTAGATACCATGCCAGTTGGAGGAACAAGCTGGAAAGCTGAGGTTTTGGCTTACAGGATGTGGTATACGCTTGGAACTGGTGACCAAAATATGGTGCTACTTTTCCCACGGGCAGAGCATACGGGTCTAGGAATCGAGGGAAAGACAGGGAGTGGCTCCGTTAATTATTACACTTAACCGATTCATAGAATTTTTGCCTGCTGTTCCTGCAACCCTGGACTCTGTTGGTTTGGAGGTCTTAGTTCCCAAGAGAGGAATGATTGCACTGGGAGACACCATATTGGCTCCATAGAATTGAAAGATGAGTGCATCTCGTGGCCAGAGGGATCGATCCTCATGACCTGGGAAATTTGGCTGCTGTCATGCAACTGGGGCAAAGACGACCCTGTCTGGACCCTGGGCATTCTCTGAGTACCTCTTGGTACTTCCATGTCCTATAATAGAAGCTAACGTAAAAGTATACCATCTAAAAAAAAAAGACAAAAAAAGACAAGCTCCCTGGGGTTTCAGACCATTCAGGAATTGAAGGTCATTCAATTCAGACCATTCAGGAATTGGCTCACCACACCAGGGCAAATGGAACATGGAATGGGCAGCGGAAGAAGAAAGTCACAAATATCAACTGCAGCCTTGTGACCTGTTATAGAAACGAGGGTCGTAGCAGCTATGCGTGTTTTCTCTGATTTATCCACTCACGGTTTTGGCTAATTTAGTTATCTATTACGCAGGTATACTAAGTATTTTCTTGTCCCCCCTCCCCTGCCTTTCCCTTTATTATCTTATTATTGTGTCATCCTTGTAAAACTTGTCCTTTGTGTTCTAAGGGTCTATTGTGGGTCTGCCTCCCTGTTAGGCAGAATCCTTGAGTGAAGGCACCTTTTAACTGCACCTCAAAGACAGGCCCAATTGGCTGGGCATGTCTTGTGGCCTTCCTCTGCTACTCCTGTCCGTGATTATTTGCTTGACTACTTGGAATTCGCTGCACAGAAACAAAGGGTTAATTCAGCTCAGGAGCTGTCACAGCCGGTTAGTAACAATTATCACTTGGCTCAGCAGGCTCACCAGAGAAGAGTTAAGCGCTGTTTAAGGAAGCCGTGGTGATTTATGGAACTCTGTAATCACTCAATATATATGTATTATATTCATTTATTGAGTGCTTAATAATAATAGCTGTTAATAGCTAATATTAATTGCATTTCCAGCGCTGGAGATACAGTGAGGACATAGTCCCATCCCAGTGGGAAGTGAACTAATAAATCCCTGGTTATGGGACTGAGTCATAAGTGTTGAGCTAGAGGTTTTGGGGAGGCCTAGCCTGGACGGCGAGAGATCTGCTGGGAAAGCTTCTTGGAGGAGGTGGCCCTTGAGCCGAAGCTTCACGTAAGTGTCGTAAGTGTTGGAGTTCACTTGCCCAGTGGGGTAAGGCTCTTTTGAGCTCTTTTGATGCGGGAAACAAGATCTTCTGCTAGAGAGCTCATGCTGGCTTTAGCAGTGGGGTTGGTGATAAAGACACTCACCGCCAGGGATCCATACACAGGAGTCCTGGTACCTCTGGGCATCGGGGTCTAAGGTGCCAGTGGTTCTCAAGTGCATCAGAATCACCTGGCGGGCTTGTTAAGGCACAGATGGCTGGGCCACCTCCAGCGTTTTCAGTCAGACTAGGGAAGGGCCAGAGAATCTGCATGTCGAACAAATCCCCAGGTGATGCTGATGCTATGGGTCTGAGGACCACACCTCGTGACCCCCTCGTCTAAGGCAGGGCTGGCGGCCTCCAGAGCGGCAATTCGTGGATCTCGGCCCTAGCTTTGTGCAATCACCATTGTTGGGACTCAGCTACCTTCTCGCCCTGGCTCTTGCGTTTACCCTCCGGCGAAAGTTCCTCACCTGCAGCTCTGCGTGTCTTGTCCCCACCTCCTACCTGGCTTTGGCTCGCTTCGTGGGCCGTGATCCCTCTGGCTGACAGCCTCTCTCTGTGCATCATTCTGGCTTGGCTCTTTGGCTTCTACATACTTCAGTTCAAACGCTGAGAGAAATTCGGCCACGCTTGTTCCTGGATGGATGAATTTGGGGGTCTGGGCAACCTCACAGGCTGCTGGCCAGCCCCCGAAGGGGCTTTGTTTGACTGAGGGCACGAAGGATGGGGTGGGGGGTCCAGAGGAAACGTCTGCTGCCTGCTGTCCTGGACATCTAGAAAGGGGGGCCTCCCTTTCCTCTCTCCGCTCCTCTCCTCCCGGCACCCCCTGAAATGTACTGCTTCCGTCACTCTGTTGAAGCCTCTTCCCGAGAACCATCCACAGCTACTGTTCTCCAAGCCCAGAGGCCTCCTTTAGGTTCGCAACACTTATTTTATTTTGCTCTAGTTGCATCAATTTAGCGTTGAATAGATTATGTATTCATACAGTTCAAAATTCAAAAGGTTCCGGGCGCCTGGGTGGCGCAGTCGGTTAAGCGTCCGACTTCAGCCAGGTCACGATCTCACGGTCCGTGAGTTCGAGCCCCGCGTCAGGCTCTGGGCTGATGGCTCAGAGCCTGGAGCCTGTTTCCGATTCTGTGTCTCCCTCTCTCTCTGCCCCTCCCCCGTTCATGCTCTGTCTCTCTCTGTCCCAAAAATAAATAAACGTTGAAAACAAACAAACAAACAAACAAAAAATTCAAAAGGTTCCAAAAAGCTATGGAGTCAAAAAACAAACAAACAAACAAACAAACAAAAAAAAAAAACCCCTCTCCCCGCTCACCCGAATGCTCTCTCCAGAGGAAACTAATGTTTCTAGTTTCTTCTAAATCCTTCCAGAAATATTCTGTGGTTGTATAAACATGTACGTATAAGTATTCTCATTTGCCTAGCTCCCTGTCCATGGACAATGTGTTGCTATTTGCAATAAGTTATTCTGTGTGTGTGTGACTTTGTACACAAAGAACGAAGGACAGATTTCTTAAAGTGGGTTGGGTAATTCCAAGGTATTGGCGCGTGTGATTGTCTTGGGCTGGATTCCCCAGAGAATGGACTTGAGGCAGCGTTTCGTGTGTAGGTGGTTTATTAGGGGACCGTTCCCGGGATCCTATCAGGGAGGGAGCGAGGCAGCAGAAGTGGGCAGAGGAAGGTGGCAAACCGTGATGCTACAGAGGCCCCAGTCATCCAGCAGCGTCCTGTGAAGTTGAGGCAGGCAACGAAACCTGGCCTTTGCGCCACCCTGTCCGCCCCCACCTGGTCTACCAGACAGCATATGCAGGTTACAGTGGGGGATGGGAGAGTGACTTTGGGCAGGCAATTCCCTTAAACCAAGAGCACTTCCCGGGAAGAACTCTGCTATGAGTCGTCAGCAGCCCACACTTCCATCGGCAGGGAGGGCGCATGCCTTACACCTGAAGGGCGTTTGGGTGAAGCACCATGGTATTCATTACAGTCTACCCTTGAGCCAGTCAGCTTCTTTCGGTTTATAAGGTAGATTTACTGCATCTCGGAACATCTCCAGAATTCTAGTTGGCCTTTTCCTGGCAAGGAAGGCTTCATGGAAGAGGTGATTTCTGACTTAGATTTTTTAAAAGTTTGTATTCAAGTTAGTTAACATGCAGTGTAATCTGGTCTTCAGGAGTAGAACCTAGCGATTCATCTCTTACATAGGACACCCAGTGGTGATCCCCAAAAGTGCCCTCCTTAATGCCTGTCACCCATTTCACCTTCCCACTCCCCCTTCCGGCAACCCTCAGTTTCTTCTCTGTATTTAGGAATCTCTTGCTTACCTCCCTCTCTGTTTTTATCTTATTTTTCCTTCTCTTACCCTTTGTTCATCTGTTGAGTTTTTCAAATTCCACGTATGAGTGAACTCATATGATATGTCTTTCTCTGACTGACTTATTTTGCTTAGCATAATACCCTTCAGTTCCATCCATGTTGTTGCAGATGGCAAGATTTCATTCTTTTTCCTTGCCAAATACTATTCCACTGTGCATATATACCCCATCTTCTTAATCCATTCATCTCTTGATGGACATTTGGGATCTTTTCATAATTTGGTTATTGTTGATAGCACTGCTGTAGATACTGGGGTGCATGTGCCCCTTCAAGTCAGCATTTTTGTATCCTTTGGATAAATTCCTAGTAGTACAATTGCTGGGTTGCAGGGTCGTTAGTTCTATTTTTAATTTTTTGGAGAACCTCCACACTGTTTTCCAGAGCGGCTGCACCAGGAAGCATTCCTACCAACAGTGCAAAAGGGTTCCCCTTTCTCCACATCCTCGCCAGCATCTGTGGTTTCCTGAGTTGTTCATTTTAGCCGTTCTGACCAGTGTGAGGTGGTATCTCATTGTGGTTTTTGATTTGTATTTCCCTGATGATGAGAGATGTTAAGCATCGTTTCATGTGTTGGTTGGCCATCTGGATGTCTTCTTTGGAAAAGTGTCTATTCATATCTTCTGCCCATTTCTTCTGGATTATTTGTTTTTTTAGGTGCTGAGTTTGGTAAGTTCTTTATAGATTTTGGATACTAACCCTTTATCCGATATGTCATTTGCAAATATCTTCTCCCATTCCATCGGTTGCCTTTTAGTTTTGTTGATTGTTTCCTCTGCAGTGCAAAGGGCAGAAGCTTTTTATCTTGGTGGGGTCTCAATAGTTCATTTTTGCTTTTATTTCTCTTGCCTCTGGAGACCTCTGACTTAGATTTTTAAGGATGAATAGAATAAACATCTTGAGGGGCTTTTCAACATAAATGTGCCTAGGCTTCTCAGGTAAGAAAGATCTGGTTTACCTCCTCATTTTACAAGTGAGGAAATGAAGGGGTTATGCTGATTGAATTAGAGCAAAACCAGGTTGGATTCTCTGGGTCACTACCCCCTCACCCCACTGTCTCTTCCTCTGCTCCCTCCAATGCCTCCGCCACCTGTGTTTTCCAAACTGTGCTCCTTCTGGTGAGTTTCAAGAAGAGATAAAAACACTCTTAACTAAAATGGAATAACTGCTTTTCCCTTATTTGCAGAAAAATATTAACATCAATAATATTCTCCCGTAGTTTTCTCCCATAACTTAAAAAAATGGAGGTATTATACTCATTTCAGGAATATAGCAAAATGAGTTGATATCAGTATATATTTCAAAATAACCAGCACAATAAGTCTGGTTCACATCCATCACCACACATAAAATGTTTTTCTCTTGTGATGAGAACTTTCAAGATCTACACAGCAATTTCAAATATGCACTACACCAACATCTCCCATAATTTTTTTTAACCTTGGATTTTTTTTTTTTGTAATTTTACATCAGCGCGGTGTATTCCTATTTTGTAAAATAAAATTTTAAACTTTGTTTTGAACTAATTTTTGCCTTACAAGTTGCAACAATCATACAGAGAGCTCCTTCTCCCTTACCCAGCTACCCCTAATGTTGACACCCTACATAACCACTGTGGAATGGTCAAAACAAGGGCCCCGACATGGGCACAATACTCCCAGCCTAACTGCAAACCTTATTTGGATTTTATCATGTCAAAAAAAAAAAAGTTTTATTTTGAACTGGTTTTAGGCTTACAGAAAAGCCATCATCTTTCTTAAACTATTTGTGCTTTCTAGTACTGTGTGCCTTTAACAGAGAAAAGAACACCAACAAGTAACAAAGGGGTAGTAATGGAAAACCCAGGACTGGCCAATAATGCCGAGACAGCTAGTGTTCCATCTGTATTTTCACACTGCGTTTTGTAGTTTGCAAATTTCATTAAACTGACATTTTAAAACAACTCAGATGAGCTACATAAATGGTTTATGTGAGATCATAGTTTCTGTGATAGAATGGAATATTTTAACATTTAACCCTCTTCGGCAAAAAGCATCATGACCTTTAGGAGCTCTGCCATCTACAAAGAGCTCGAACACTATTGCACTAGATAATGCCACCTGTCCGGTTTGAGATGTAACACACTGTGAGGGTGGTTGTTGATTTTGGGTTTTCCTAGGGGCAGAGTCAAGCTCTTGGCTTTCTGGACCAGGCTCTCTCAACCAGTTACTGCTGAGAGGGTGGCAGACCTCAGACCTCTGTTAACTATTAGGTACTGGGATCAATATTATGTGTCTTCCTTGGAATCATTCCTCTATCTCTAATATTTAGCTCTTCTGTGTACTAATTTAATTAATTTATATTTTCATACTTTAATTATTCATTTTCTTATGCATGCACACAGTGAAAAATTCAAGCCGTAGAGAAAAGCATGAAATAAAGAGTTAAAATCTTCCTCCACCCCTTCCAACCAATCTACACCACTGGTTCTTGGTTCTCAAAGGGCGGGGTGGGGAGGGGGTGCTATTTCCTGGGGGCATTTTGGAAAAGCATAAGAGTGTTTATGATTGCTCCAATGATTAAAGGGTATTACTGATTACTGGAATTTGGGGGGGGGGGGCAAGAATGCTTTTCATCCTGCAGGGAAAAAAAAAAAGAATTTACTGGCATCCAACGCCATGTTTTAATCTTAGTGGATGTTCATGAAAGTGAAAAATACTATTTACCATTACCTAAGTCTAGAATATAGGGGGTGTCGATGGCTGTGTGGGTTGTATACTCTCCAACCTAGGGGTTGCTATTCACATCACAGAGATCATAGATTTCAATATTATGCCATTTTTCTGGCAGATAGCAGTGAAGTGTCTGGTCCTACAAAATTAGCATGGTGTGGTCTTTTTCAGAAAAGTGGAGGTAAAATATTTTGAGGAAGGGAGTCCTTTTTCTGATTTGCGCAAGGTGACATATTGTATTTTTTTTTTAAGTTTATTTATTTATTCAACTAATCTCAGCACCCAACGTGTGGGTCAAACTCACAACCCTGAGATCAAGAGTCACATGCTTCTTCTGACTGAAATAGCCAGGCACCCCTGGATTCTTTTTTTAAAAATTCTTTCAAAATTTAGAAATTTAGAATATTATGGAACTCAGTCCAAAATTGTCTTCTAATTGCATTTAAAACTTTTAAAAAATATTTTATTCTTTTAAAGTAATCTCCACACCTAACGTGGGGCTTGAGCTTAACAACCCTGAGATCAAGAGTTGTGTGCTCTACCAAATAAGCCAGCCAGGCGCCCCTGAAGTGTTTTTTCCTGCAGTAAAAAAGTTTTAAAAGTTTTTGTGTAGTCAAGCTTACTATGTTTTTCATTTATCTTCTGTGTTTATATCCTTCTTAAAGATTCTTTTCCTAATATTTTACTTAAAACATTTGAAATGAGATGGCTTATAGTTTTTTTTCTTTCCTTTTTTCTTTCTGCATTTCAATCTTTGTCAGATTTTGGTATCAGTGTTATTCTGATTTTGCAGAAAGGATTTCGAAGCTTTTCTTCTTTTATTTTGAAGCTCTGAAAAAGTTTAGTTACAGATTTTATTCAGGCACTTATCAACAAGTATTTATTAAGTCCTGGTTCTGGAGATACAGCAATGACCAACATACACAAAAATCCCTTTCATCCTAGCAGGGAAAGGCAGACTGTAAACAAATAAGAAGTACAGATACATCACATGCCAGATGGTGGTAAGTGTTAGGGAGAAAAATAAAGCAGGAGAGGGAGATAGGGAATGTCAGTGTGTGGGGGGGATTACAACTTTCAATTGGGTCATCAGGGAAGCCTCATGAAGACATGGGAGCACAGATCTGAAGGCAGGGAGGGAGTGAGCCCTGTAAATACCTGGGGAATCAGCAGAAGGAACAGCAAAGGTGAAAGCTCCAAGATGGAACATGGATGGTGTGTTCAGAGGACAATAAGAAGGCCAGAATGAGGAGGGGGTTGAGTCAGGTGGAAAGTAGGGTGAATTAATGTCAGAGAGGTACAGGGGAGGCCTTGCAGAGCCTGGCCTTTTATGAGAAGGACTCATCTTTACTACAAAGGAATTGGGGAGCCACCGGAAGGTATTTCAGATGGTTTATTTCAGGTGACAGATGATAGTGGGGGCAATGGAGGTGTTAAATGGTGGTCAGATTCTGGATGAGCATTGAAGGGGAAGCCACCAGGAACTGTTGAATGTTGGATGTGAGATGAGAAAAAAAAGGGAGAAGTCAAAGGCAACTCCCATTTTTGGCTTGAGTGACTGAAAGGATTAGTTTGCCATTTACTGAAATTGGAAAGATGACTGAGGCAGGAGTAGGTTTGGGGGGAAAGATCAAGGGTTCAGTTTTTTTGTTTTTTTTTTTCAACGTTTATTTATTTTTGGGACAGAGAGAGACAGAACATGAACAGGGGAGGGGCAGAGAGAGAGGGAGACACAGAATCGGAAACAGGCTCCAGGCTCTGAGCCATCAGCCCAGAGCCTGATGCGGGGCTCGAACTCACGGACCGCGAGATCGTGACCTGGCTGAAGTCGGACGCTTAAGTGACTGCGCCACCCAGGCGCCCCAAGGATTCAGTTTTAAACATGGTATGTTTGAGATGGCTTTAAGACATCTAAGGTCATGAACAAGTCTAGAGTTCAGGGAAGAGGTTCAGGCTGGGGTTATATATCTCTATCTCTGTCTTTATCTCTCTCTCTCTCTCTATCATATCTATACATCTGTATATATCTCTATATGTTTCAGAATCACATACAGATGTCTTTGAAGGTGTGAAAATAGGTGAGATTATTGAGGGAGTGATTTTAGATAAAGGAACATAAGAGCTCCATAGATGGGGCCCTAGGGTGCTCTAGCTATGCCAACAATGAGAAGTCAGTCAGCAAAGAGACTGAGGAGGAGGGACCAGTGAACAAGGAGGATTTATAAGCCAGATGAGTTTCCAAGGCTGAGGGAGTGGCCGTGATGGGGGTAAGACGAGGGCTGGGGATTGACCTGGCTGTGTGGAAGCCACTGGTGACCTTGATGAGAGAGATTGTGGAAAGGTGGTGGAGTCCGAGTGGGATGGGAGGAGAGGGAATGGAATCAAGGATTAGGGACTCTTTAAAGGAATTTTGCTGTAAAGAGCAGCTGAGAAGGCGAGTCTTGAGACAGAAGGAGGTAGAGTCAATGCAATTTTTTTAAGACGGAGACATTGTAACTCGTGTTTGTGTGCTGATGATCCATGGAAACAATCAATAGAGAGGGGGATTGTTGGGGTGATGTTCTCTTGTGGGTGAGAGGGGATGGAATCGGGTGTTTAACTGGGGCTCCCCGGGCGGGGGGGGGCCTTAGACAGCAGTAGAGTGTTCATCTTTAGCAACAGGATGCGGGCTGAGGACATGGGGACAGATGTGAACAGATGGATGGGTGTGATGGTAGAGGTTTGCGGATGTTCTCTTTGGATTGACTTTATTTTCCCAGTGAAACGGGAAGTCAGATCATCAGGATGATGGATGGGGGAGACATTGGAGATCTGAGGGCAGAGGACAAGATTGGAGAGAGTTGTCTAAGAGAAGGAGTAGAAAGAGAAAATTGTCTAAGGGAATTTAAGTTGGTTGCTAGGCAAACTTCAAAGACCACGTGAGGTTAGTGGTGGTTACTTTAACTTAGCAAGCTCATGTATTTTTTTTCCCAGCTATTATCTGCTATGTAGGTGTAGATATAGGAATATGTGAAAAATTGGATTTAACTGAAGGTTTGGTAGTTTAAGGGAATTTATCTGGGGAACCATATACATCTGGCACTCTGGGAGTTGTAAGGATAGAATTGTTGGTCACTATCAATCTTCTCTTGTGGTTATGGGGTCTCTAGATATTCTGGGGTCAGTTCTTTGTAATGGATTTTGCTAGAAGATGGACCTTTTTGAATCAGGTTAAATTTTTTTCTTTTTACAGAGCTTTGGAAATGCCAGAGCATTTCAAAATGGACTTAATTTGGTGATCTAGCCTTCCAGGCTGTCATTTGAGCCATTATCCGTGCTTCTCAGTTTGGCAACGAGCCCCTCTGCCTCAGCCTTTCCTGTTCTGTTGTGTGGACGTGATGGGTGAGAGAAAGAGTCCTCGCAGGGCCTGCACGGTTTGCTCAGCTGGGCTCCCTCTGCACGGAGTTGGGTGCTGTCTTTTTGTCCTCTCTGTGGGAGGTGTGACCCCCGGGCCTGCTCAGGACCCTGAAGTTCTTGGCTGGGATCACAGTGGTTATTGAGTTTTTCTATGTAGGGCTAGTTGGAGAAGATTACTAACAGTGAATTCAATGGCACTCTGAGCCGAACCACTCTGGTTTTGTGGGGGGTAGAGGGTGTGAATGGGGCTTAATATCCTTTCCCTGGGTCTCATCCTGATAATGTAGCCCAGCACTGCATACTGTCTCTTCCCAAAGTAATGTGCCGGCCTGACTAGTTTCTCAGGTAAATTCCTGAAGCCATCCGACCCCCTGGTTAAACCCAGTATTTGACCTGTTCAATGCCTGTATATATGCAGGAGGAAAACAACCATGTGTAAGCCGCAAATACGGATTTGCAAGAACATCTCTTTATTAAGGAGAATTACTTAGCTCCCTCTAGATGTCTTCTAAGTAAAAGAATCCGAGGTGCCGAGGTTGTGATTTGCAGAGGAAGGGAAACAAACAAATAAACAAATCCAGACAAGCCTACCCATAGCTACCTTCAGCATATGGGAGAGCTGAGGTCATACTACAAATGGAGATTAAAACTGAGGCTCAGTTAATTTCCTCTGTAGTTACAATTCCTAACACAGCGCTCTCCAGACCAACTTTTTGGAGAATTCTGAGCCTTCACTAAACTTTTCATGGGGTGAGGTTTCTGTGGTCAAATCAAATTAGCAAAAGCCAGATACTCTGTCCCCCTCTTGGAAATTCATCATATACTTTATTTATGGAATTAATCATTCAACAAATATTTCACAAGTTCTTTCTATGTGCCAGGATTTATGCTGGGCTCCAGGAGAAAAAACAAAACAAAACACCAAAATCAAATATAGAAGCTGCTTTCATGGGGCTTATACACTAACAGGGAGGTGGACATTAATCAAATAGCCAAACAAATAATGTCTAATTACAGAGACAGGTAAGTTCTATAAAATAAAGGGCTAAGCTTATAGGAAACGTAGGCCAGGGGCCAGGGAAAGTGTCTCTAAAAGAAGAAAACACAAATGGATACCTGAAGTTTGAGAAGAGTTAGCATTAACCAGGGTCAAAGGCCAAATCTTGACGCTTTAGAATATCCAATAGAAATATAATGTGAGCCACATATGTAATAAAAAATTTTCATATTATGGCAGCCATGTTACAAAAAAATAAAGATATGAAATTAATTTTAATGACGTATTTTACCTAACTCAATATATCCAAAATATTGTCATTTCAGCATTTAATCAACATAAACAATTATGAATGCAGTATTTTATTTTATTTTTTCATAAAATTTTTTTTAAGGTTTATTATTTTTGAGACAGAGAGAGACAGAGCATGAGCAGGGGAGGGTCAGAGAGAGAGGGAGACACAGAATCCGAAGCGGGCTCCAGGCTCTGAGCTGTCAGCGCAGAGCCTGACGTGGGGCTCGAACCCATGCACTGTGAGATCATGACCTGAGCCGAAGTCAGATGCTTAACCAACTGAGCCACGCAGGCGCCCCTGAATGCAGTATTTTAATTACTTTTTTGTTCTAAGTCTTTGCAATGCGGTATGTCTTCTATACTCACAGCATATCTTTGTTGAGACTGGTCCCATTTCAAGGGCTCAAAAGTCACAGATAGCTCATGGGTATTTTATTAGAGCAGACAGAGGAACTGAAAAGAAGGCCCATGGGGCAGGAAGGGAGAGAGAGAAGAGGAGGGTGGTGTGAGCTGGGGTGGTGTCATTCCCCAGGGCAGTCCATGGAGAGGGTTGTAGGCCATGTGAAGGATCTTAATTTTGAACTTGAAGCCACTGAAGGGTTAAAGCATATTGAAGGTCCTTGGAAGTTCTGCAGGGAGGATGCCTGTTATAGCTTGTTTTTCACTCAGCGTTCCCATTTTATTCCGGGTAGCACCTGTTACCATTTCTGGCCCACACACTGGGAAATGCCGTTCCAGTCTTTCCTTTTGGGAGAAACGCTGCTGTTGATTGATATAAAGTTCAGTAGCTGAAGACCTCAGCCTTTGAGTTTGTCAAAGGGAGAGCCAGTTTACTTTAATTCCTGTTAGTCGGTCAGAAGTAAGAGACAGTAAGCAGACGGATGCTCCTCCCTTGAAGGAGGTTTGCACTCCTTTGCCAAAAATTGTAAGTAGTAAATAACTTAGAGGATCCCAGTGCCAGCCAAGAGTTGAGACGTAAGGCTTTTCCCTCTTTAAGGGCTTGTCAAGTCCTGCTTCCCCCCCAATACTTTTCCCAATAGCTTTGATTCACTTATATTTTTTTCTTCTTTGAATGTATAATGTGTAGTTTGAGTAAGCTGTGCATTTAATTATAGTTTCCACTTCTTTTTTGAGTTTCTTACAGCATTAAGCGTAATGCTGGACATGTGACAGATGTTTAATAAATATTCGAAGGGGTCAAGCTTGTACTCTTTTTTTCTTTTTCTTTTCTTTCTTGGAACCAGTGATTTACCTTTATTCCAGGATTTCCACTAAGTTGGGTCCTCTCGGCTCATCGTTTCTGTCCTTGGACAGAGAGAGGACACAAGAAAAGCACTGATTTTGGAATCAGAAACCTGGGTTTGTGTTTCATCTCTGCCTTTTTACCAGCTGTGTGATTCTGAGCACGTCGGTTATTTTGGCTCAGTCTTGGTTTCATTATTCGTGAAGCGAGATAGTTCTACTGAATGATCTCTAAGATCTGTCTTAGTTTTAACACTAGATTTCTGCCGTCCAACATGGTAGCCACCAGTTATGTGTGGTTACTGAGCACTTGAAATGTGGCTGGTCTGATTTGACATGCGTTGTAAGTATACAGTACAAGAACAAGAACGTAAGACATCTCATTAATACTCTTCTATATTGACGACATGTTGAAATACCATTTTAGACCTATTGTGTTCAACAAAATATATTATTTTTAAAAAGTTTATTTATTTATTTTGAGAGAGAGAGAGAGAGAGAGAGAGAGAGAAAATCCCAAGCAGACTCCATAGCCAGCTCAGAGCCTGACATGGGGCTCGATCTCACAACCACAAGATCCTGACCTGAGCCCAGATCAAGAGTCAGATGCTTCACCGACTGAGCCACCCAGGTGCCACGAAAGTATATTATTTAAATTAATTTCACAAGTTTCTTTTTTATCTTTTTGTGTTGCTATTAGAAAGTGCAAAAATATACATGTGGAGCTACGGAAAGAATTGTGTCCCCCCACCCAAATTCATATGTTGGAGCCCTGACCCCCAGTATGATGGTATTTAGAGATGGGGCCTTTGAAAGATAATTAGGTTTAGATGGGGTCGGGAGGTTGGGGCCCTAACGATGGGAATTAGTGCCCTTATGAGAAGAGACCAGGGGGCTAGCTTTCTCTCTCTCTCTCTCTCTCTTTCTCCCTCCCATGTGAGGGCATAGTGAGAAGATGACTATCTATAAGCCAAAAAGAGGGTCTTCATCAGAACCTAACCATGCTGGCATCCTGATCTCAGACTTCTAGCTTCCAGAAGTGAGAAAATAAGTTTCTGTTGTGCGAGGCACCCAGTCTACGGTATTTTGCTACCGTAACCTGAGCCGGTTAAGACATGTGGCTTGTGTTATATTTCTGTCGGACAGCACTGGATGTCTGGTAACCCCTCCGCAGCAAGCTGTTGCCACTTCTAACTTTCTGCCTTGTGTTCGTGAGAGCCGGGATGGCCTCGTGAACGTCCCTTGGGGGTGCTCTGCTCAGTGCTTTACCTGTAATAGCTTCTCAATTTACATGTGGTGATTAAGCCATCTCCTTTGTTGCAAGCACTATAGTTTCTGGCTCATTTATGCAGAAGAGAATCATTAAAATGATACTGGGTAGTTACCAGAATCTCTGTGGGGCACAGGAACCAGGCTTCGGAGATGGTTCAGGCACAGGCGGTGCCTAAATCCCACTTCCCACTGCTGTGCCAGAGAAACAGAGCTGCCTGCCAGAGCTGCTGCCCCACTGAGAGGGGCTACCTGCTTCTAGCCTCACTGGCTCCCAGTGCAGAGTTCGACTGATGGAATTTAAAGTGAGAACTCTAACAACAAGGGAAGCTGGAGAGGTCTCCTAAGAGGGGAATTCATTCCTCTAACACGGAAAGGTGCCTTCACATGTTGGTAGCCAAAAAGAATGACCAGAATCCTTCACTAGCATAGCCTGAAACCTTGACATTTTGACTGCAACACAAACCCAGAATTTTCCGTTGAAACTCCTCAGACAGACTTCCTCCACACAGGAGGCTCCCCAGATCTCGTGGTTCTTCTGGGAAGTATGAAGCATAGCAAACAGTTGATGTTACACATTACTCTGATGCTGTGATTGTAATTTCGTTATGTCTTTTGACAGTTATCACATTATATTTTATTATAGAGACACAGGAGGGCACTCTAACCAACCAGCAATAAAACTTAAGTGGTTTAATAGCCTTGGCAGTTTAAAAAAATGGATATGGGCTTTGTTGAATCTGTTTTTTTCTTCCTTCCCTTCCCTCCTTCCCTCCCTTTTTCTTTCTTTCTTTCTTTCTTTCTTTCTTTCTTTCTTTCTTTCTCCCCCTTTCCAGGTAGGATAACCAACTTTGCAGGAATACCTAATTCCCCTAGGGGATCTACATGTAGCAAAGACACATCCTCCACACTGTCCGGTTAAAGTCCTAGGGACTATGGCTTTGAGCAACCCAGAACAGAGAAGGGGGTTTTGGCTCACAGGTTACCCACTGCCTCATCCCTGAGGCATGACAGATGGAGACAGGGTTCCCAAGAGCTCATATGTTAGAGATCAACCGCCCAAATGAAACAGAGAGCAGAGGAGAGAGACCTAGTTGTCAAATGTCCTTCAAATCTGCAGCCTGCCCCCATGACTTACTGGGGGCCTGCCCTCATGTGTAAGTAATACCTGACTTATGTCTGCATTGTTCACCAACGGAGGAGAGCTGGAGGGGAACGGAAGCAACATATCTAGGGGTACCATTTACCATCCCATAAAGTGCACGGGGTTTTATACTGAAAAATAAAGCCAGTCGACTTCTTGTTAATGAATTGCGGCACACGGGAAGGACAAAGCTTGCTCCGTTGGCGGCTGGAGTAACAAAAGTAACAAGGATAGGCCGGAGCAATACCTGCTCCTCGGGACTGGTTTCCCCACACTGATCTCCTCGGCTGGGGCCCCAACACCAGGGAGAAAGGGGCGCGAGGCTGCCCGGGCGCTTTTCCTCCCCAGGTGGGAGTGGGACCGGTTCCCTGCGATTGGGGGGTTACTAGAGGTCAAAGGTGCAGTCTTGCCGAGCCAGCTTTGGCTGGCTGGACCCGCTGGGACCGCTGAGCGCAGCCCCCCCCCCCCCCCCCCCGCGGCCCCTCTTGCCACCTCCTCTCGCAGCTCTGCGTCCCCAGGGGAGGTTGGTGCCGCGGGTGCCCCAGGCGCAGCTCTGCTTGCGCGCGCCAGACACAGACTCACGGCCAAGGTCTCTGGCGCTCTCCGCTCCTAGTCCCGAGGTCGCTTCGGGCAGGGAGCCGGAGCCAGCGCAGGAGGGAGGAACAGGGACCCGTAATCAATAAAGGGAAGGACTGCAGGGGAAAAATGACGAAGGAACAAGTTGCTTAATTCCACTCAACAGGTGGTTGCGTGCGTCGGCCGAGACTTGGCAATGGCCACGTGTCTGAGAACCCCGAGTTTGACTCACTGTTCCCTTTGGAGAGTGTCGCCTGGTATCCCTCTAGCGCTGCACTCCCAAGGTAAGAGAGAGCCTACCCCGTCACTTGGCAGGCCCCGCGCTGAGCGCTGTACCCCATTATCTCTTTTTATTTCCCCGAGTGCCATAAGCTTGGGGCACTGTTAACACCCGAGTATTGCGGACGACGGAACGACCTTAGAGAAGCTGGGGGGGCTTTGCTAGAGTTTTACTGCTAGTGGCGGAGCAAAGACTTCAGAAGGGACTGTGCGATCCTGAAAAGCCCAGGCCACAGCCCACAGCCCCTCAGCTCTGCCGCGTCCTTGTCAAGTCACTCCGTATGCACCTGTCGCGGGCCTCGCTGGGGGTGGGGGGTGGGGGCTCGAGAGGAGAAGGACCAAAAGGGTGAGCAGATGACTCTCCTCCATCCTGACCCTTGGCTCGCGGCGCGGAAAGCTCACTTAGGGAGCACTTTGGAGAGGGTAACCCTCCTTCTCCGGGGGTCGCGTCCCCAGAGGGCGCGGCTTTTCGGGGCAGTGTCCCCCCTGGGGCGGCAGGGGCGAGGAGAATCTGGGGTCTGAGAGTGGACACTAGCAGGAAGTGGGGTGGTGGGAGCTCGGCTGCCAGCAGGGCGGGCGGGGCTGGGCGCGAGGCGCGCGTCCACGCGGTGGGTGTGTGCGGCGCTTTCATTCAAACTTTGGGGAGCCTAGGTTCCGGCGTCAGCGAAGGTGTAACCAATCAGAGTCCGGGGACGGGCATAAATTATGCAAATCACCATCTGGCGATGGGTCAGATGACTCCCATACTTTAAAAACTACCTCGCCGGGAGCTCCAGGAGTGACAGCGGCGAGTCCTGGCTTCCCCGGCGGGCGGGCGGGCGGCCCGGGTGAAGGCACCTCTAGTTCAAGCCCCTTCATACTCCCCGTCCCCTCCTCACGGCTCACTTTAGCCAAGTTTTCCCCTCCACCTTCACCTTCAGCTGGCTAAGGCCACCACTCTCTCCCTGGGCGAGAGAGGGCTGCCCACTTCGGGTCTTACCAGCGCGGACTGCTGGAAACCCCGAGAGGTCTTCTTCCTCTTCTTCTTCTTTTCAGTCCTGTTTCGGGAGAGGGGGTGTGGCGGGGAAGGATGCGAAACTCCGTTCCTCTGCTCTGCCTCTGGAGCGTCCATTGTTGCTTTGCGGCGGGAAGCCCCACACCCCCCGGTCCGGAGGGACGGCTGCAAGGTAACGTGCACTTACCCTTATTACCCGCCCCCCACCCCAGCTTCTCCGGGCCATGCCCCCTCTCTGTCTCGCCGACGCTTTTGCAGCCCCTCCCGGTGCCTGCGAAATCCTCTTTCCTTTCCCACTGCCCATTCGCTCTTCCTCAATCAGCCTTGCAGTTCACTTGTTTCTTGGCGCTCCGGGCGTGCACATCCCCAGCAAAGCATCCGAGAAGCGGCCGGCGAGTGTGTGCGCTGGCCCGCGCTCACCCTCTCGCCCCACCCCCTTCCTTGATAAGATTCCCTGGATCGGTGCTGTCCAGCCAGCCCAGTCGGCTGCCGGCTGCTCTTTAACCGTGTCCTTGGCGAGGCGAGAAGGTTGTTAGAGCTAAGTGGCTTGGTGCCCTTCCTTCTAGCCTGGGTGTAGGTGTTGGCAAAGTTGGGCGGCAGGGGTAGCTGGCTGTGGTGTGATTAGCGCTTGCGGAGAGCGTTTGGTGAGTAACTTGTGCCCAGAAGCTGCTGGGCCGATTCCCCCAGGTTGCCAGCCTCCTCCTCCCCAACACCCTTTCCCATCCCCGCTCTTCCTCTTCCTACCTCTCTTCACCTTCCTCCTTGTAGCTGCTAGCTTTTCTTCCAAATTCCTTTCATCAGAGGAAGCCTTGCCCTGGCGGAGTGAGGGTAGGATCACCCATCCGGGTGCCAAATCTAGTAGCGAAGCAGTGGAGAAGGGAGATCTCCCAAACTCCACCCCATTATTTCACCTTCTTCTAGTCTGCCGAGGTTGGGCCAACGATGCTGGTCCATGTCAGTTTATGTACTTGTGGGAGGGGTAATTTGAATGAATGGGAAAGCCTTGCTTTACTTAACATGTTCCAATGCTAACTGGAACCGAGACCTGGGGTAGGTCAGGTCTCTAGCTCCTGTCCTGTAAATCGGTAACACTCCTTCCGTTTCACGTGTTCTGTGGTTCCGAATATTTGTGGGCCATTCTCTCAGTCGAGAAAGTATGGCTGCTCAGTGCCAGGCACTGTTCTAGGATCGGGGGATGTGATGTGGAACAAGACAGATGAAGACCCCTGCCTCACGGAGCTTGCATTTCAGTGGCGGGAAGACAGACGGCAGAACTAATTAAGATATATCATGATACTCGGTGGGAGAAAAGTAAAGCAGAGGAGGAAGGAACAGGGTGCTGGGGGAGAAGGTGGCACAGTTTTAATCCGTGGTCTGGTTTCCCTCACTGAGAAGTTGGCCACGGAGCAAGGAACTGAAGGAGGTGAGAGAAGGAGCCTTGAGAGCACATGGGTAAGAATAATCACAAAGTCCCAGAGGTTGAAGTGCCCCAGGCTGGAAGCGGTAAGAATGAAGCCGGAGAACTCTGGGGTCAGAAAAGGCCGGATGCTAAGGTGGAACTTTTATGTCAGTATGTGGGTTTATCCACAAATCTGTCCCAGGAAGCCAGCAGACTTCTCTCCTTTTCTCCTAGAATTCCCCATCTGGTCTCTGTGAGTAGCTATCTGGGTGATAACTGGGGAGGGAGACTATTTTTGTCCATGGTTCAAATTTCTGCTGGTTGGGGCTTTTGTTCATTACTTTAATGGCAGTTAACCCGAGGTCTGCTCATGTATATTTAGTTGCATTTTCTGGAACCTTACCCTTTGTACATCTGGTGTATTCTTTTCCTCCCCACTGCCCTCTTCACCACTACTTTCTCTACTGTTTTGCTGTCTCTTTCCATGATGCCATTTGTCCACCCACTCTGGGATAAATGAAGCTCCTGGTTTGGTCATCTGGTATTTTTTCCCTTGATTTCTGGGTGACAGGAGAGTTTGATTTTTCTAACTTCCTAGCCTGTTATCAAGAGGTAGTTTCCTGGATGGCTGAAAGAATGCTGGATGGGGTTCCTTTATGACTGTCCATAATAATGTGGTGATGACAGTGCTTCGTGTTAAAAGGGCATAAGGGCACTGTATGCGCTGAAAGTTACGATTTTGCTGCTTTTATGAATTTCCTCATGGCTCAGTCACTTATTTAACAAACTAAAAGAACGTCTGGCCCATGTTTAGCACTGCGAGAGCCCTGATGCAGGAGGTGTTTGAAGTCAGTCCTGGAATCTAGCTGGCAACGCTGGAGGGAGCCCGTTGTATGATAGCGGATGGCTTCTTACCTCTAATTCCAAAATCCAGAATCTCTCAAAATTGGAAAATTTGTTTGGTAATTTGTTTGGCAGCGAGACTTGGCCTCACCGGCCCTGAACTCATGTCATGTGGCAGCAAAAACTGATCAGAACTGATACGAGGCTATCGATAGACTTGACTTCTGCCCTTGAGCGTGAGTAGTTTCGTATTTCCCTGCAGAAATTTTAGTGTGTTTGATTACGGGGGAATGCCCCCAGACCCTACTGGGGATGTCATGTACTGTGTGGCTTATGTGCCACGATGCCTTTCTAAAATCTGAAAAGTGCTGAATTTTGAAACTCGGCTGGTCCCCAGCATTTCAGGAAAAGAATCGAGGACGCATACTCTCTAAAAGTAGCCACTTGAGCGTAGGAAGGAGAACTCATTTTGGTAGGGAAGAGGAAAGAAAGGTAAGAGAACCTATTTATTTCAGAGTCACAGTAATTAGTACCGATGGCTAATATTCTTAAATTCTGAGATGTCCCTTTATAATATCTTTGCAACTCTTCCGGGAAATGAGAAAACATTCAGCAGGTATAAAAGCTGAAACCCAGAGGATTAGGTAATGTGCTCAAGATTGAACTAGAACTAGACTCCAGATCTTTAACTACCCGAGCCTACTAGATGCACCCACGCTCTGTTTCTTTCCCCCAGATGAGCTCCGTACGCCCAGGAATGTACAGATTGTTGCCAAACCTCTTGTGAGATTTAACCTCCGCACCTCTGGGGACTCAGAACACGAAGGATGCTACCTCTCCCTCGGCCACAACCAGCCCTTGGAAGACTGTGGCTTCAACGTGACAGCCAAAACCTTTTTCATCATTCACGGATGGACGGTGAGCCCAGTGGAGGGAGCTCGGCAGCTTGACACAAGATTTGGTTGCCTTTGTTTTGGTCAATTAAAAAGAAGGCTGGTGCTTCCAGATTCTACTGTCTCTCGCTCTCTCTCTCTTCTTGTGGTCTGCTTGTGTTTCAGACAGCTGTGAAGAATGTAATGGGCACTTCGCTGAGGGGGCTATATGGATGCCAGCAGGGTGGTATTTAATGCTGACACGCAGCGGGCTTTCAGAAAGTGGCTCTCCTGAAGGCAGCGGCCCAGTTCCACTGGCTCTTAAGGGGCCCTCTAATTACACTTAATTACATTGGTCAACCACTGCCTCGAGGGGGCCATCCCTCCCTAAGAGCTGAGCTGAACTGCAGCAACTTGACTGGCTCCGAGAGTCTATGAAGAGCCAGCTGGCCCAGATCTCTGGCCGCCGTTGGCATGGTGCCCTCCTGTTTGCATAGAGATGGCTCCGTTTAAAGGCACTGGGGCTCTTTATGCGCCCTAGCTGAGCAATTCACATTGAAAGGCCCATGACAAACTTCAACAAAAAAGGGCTTTAACGCTCAGCTTTAGAAGCTTTTGACCAGCGAGGGGTTTATTCATTCCTATAATGATGGTCTGTAGGAAAATGACACTATTAAGTGAGCAGGTTTCTGCCTGGGCTAATTGAGGGGGGGACATTCCTTCTTTTAATGATGAGAAATTCATATCCGTTACATGCTTTCTGGGTCTTTAGGTCTATCACCAACTGCTGGGGTCAGGCCTTGTGGGTGGGGGCGCCTATCTACCTAATGTGACTGAAGAGGTGGTCAGGGGCTTGTCTATCCATCCTTATCCCACAGCCTACAATTAGAATCATGCAATTGAACCTTTTTAAGCCCCCCTGTCAAAATGCAAATACAAACTGCCTGCAACTTCCAAATGGGTTGCATTCCAGAAAGTTCTTTTGTAATCTGGAACTTGGAAGAGCTTTTTCCCATAGAAGCAGGATTGTAAACGGCGTTTGGGTTCCCAGGCCACGCACAGAAAACCTATTTATCTAATAATGTACATGTGGATAGGTTTACAACTGGACCTAGTCACTATTTATAACTTTGTTTCTGTGGGAAAATGTGTTCTGAGTTCTAATTTGGGATTCCAGGGACAGATCTTCCCTACTCTGGGGTCAAGAGGGATGGCAGAGATCGGTTGTAGGAAGGGGTCATTTGTTAACTCTGCATCCGCCTAGGAGACCGCGTCTCCTTGCGTCTCCAAGAGAAAAGCTAATTCTCCAGGGTTACCCTTTCTACCTGCCTTTGAGGCCTCTTGCTTGTCTGTGACAGGGACTCAGGCTAACCTCAGGCCAGTATCGCCACCAATGTTTATCTCATAATGGTCCTGTTGGACAGTGGGTAGCAGCCTAAGACACCAGCTATGAAAATTCTGATGGGGGAAAAAAAAAAAAAAGATATAAAGAGCAATGGAAGACAAACACTCATGCAGCAGTCCTGTCTGTGGCGGGCCCTGCTCAGGTACAAATGTCTGGTGCCTGAGCAGCCATTGCGAACATTCTGGAATTGGCTGGGGAGAGGGTCATGGAACTGAATTCCATATTCATCAGGATTCCTGAAACCGACAAGGAGAATTTTTAAAAGTGTCCTTTTTCCTTTGCAGATGAGTGGCATGTTTGAAAATTGGCTATACAAGCTTGTGTCCGCCCTGCAGATGAGAGAGAAAGAAGCCAATGTTGTGGTGGTTGACTGGCTTCCTCTGGCCCACCAGCTCTACACAGACGCGGTCAATAACACGAGGGTGGTGGGACACAGTGTTGCAAGGATGCTCGATTGGCTGCAGGTAAGTGCTTTTAAGAGCAGGATCTTGAACCTGAACCTTCCTAAGAAAACACAGTTCAGACTGTGTTCCAGTGAACTTCAGGTGTCTGAGAATATCTCTGGGATGCAAATTTTTCCTGAATTAAGTATTGCTTGAGATACTTGAAGGCTGGTGCTTTGGGAAAGCTTTTTAGTTATTGATATATCTCTGGATTCTTTTCTGTTCTTTTATTCGCCAGAAGAAAATCTGCCTTATGGGTTGTTACTTGCTGATGCCCTCAGGTTGGGAATAAAAAACTTCCTGGAGTCTGCTCTTGCCTCTGAAGGGTGGCTGTCCTCAGGGGTGAGGAGAGGGTTGGTTCCCACAAATGCAGCCTAATGCCACACTTAAAATATTAAGTGTGGAAAATATGTCTTGAGGTCTTAGATTTACTCTCTATAGGTTAATGATTTGCCTGAGATCACAGACTTTCCTGGGGGCGAGGGTGCGCTGGCAAAGTGACCCCATTATCTGGGCAATTCCAGCCCGACTTTCCTTTTGCCCCTGGAATCTGATGAATTCTGGCAGCATCTGGTCAGGGGTACTCTAGCATTACCTCGTTTTTCTGCCTAGGCCGTTTTGTAGAGCTTGGTGTCTGAGCTGTGGGACCAAAGTCCCACCTCGGCACCTCTGCCAGGAAGTGCCCTCTCAGGGTATGGCGCTTCAGCTCTGGGGTCCTGGGTGGGCTTGTGGTGAGCAGATCGGCAGCTCCTGGGGCCTAAGAAGCAAGGAAAGAGTAGGCTGCTGCAGGCTGTGGCTGGCACTTAGTCTCCAGTGAGTCTGGTGGCTTTGATTTCCACATGGCCACCCCCATCTCCTGCAGTGCCAGAGAGAATGGGAACGTAGCCAAAGGGTCAGGTATGTGGTTTCTAGTCATAACCTCCACCTGCCCCCAGCGCTTGGCATTTAAAGTGGCACAAAGTCCTTTTGCCTTCCCCTCACCTGGCTACGTCCCTTCCCTGTCTCATTGCCGGCAATGAGGGCCATGCCCTGGGAAATCTCTGCCCCTGGTTCCCGTGGCTCTTCCTCGTCGCCATTGAATGGTTGGTGACCCGGTGGGCTCGGGATCACTGGCTGCGCTCACACACTTTTGTGGTTTTCTGCAGGAGAAGGATGATTTTTCTCTTGGGAATGTTCACTTGATCGGCTACAGCCTCGGAGCCCACGTGGCAGGGTATGCTGGCAACTTCGTGAAAGGCACGGTGGGCAGAATCACAGGTAGGGTCTGCTTCCCGCGCTGACGGCTGACCCCCCAGCTCCCCCAGCTCCTTGGCCAAGCTGGCTTTTCTGAACTGGAGTGTTCCCAAAGAGGCAGCACGAGGGAGCCATACAGGGTTAGCTTTGGAAGGGACCCGGGGGATATGGAATCCAGAGCTTTCAAGCATTCTTTTCAGTCACAGAATCCCTTTTTCAAGTTGAGCTTGTGTGGGACCCTGATAAATGAAACAGACAGAAGGGATGTTCTGGTCGAAGCTGGATATATGGTGGGTAGTGTTAGCTTTGCTCTTGGGCCTTCCTCATCCCCAGAGAAATGTCAGGATCCCAGAGCACCAAGGAACCCACTTTGAAAACCGCTGGCCGGGTCTGACAGGCAAGGAAACACCGCGACGCAAACAGCTAATAACTGAAAAGTACAGAACCGCGGTGGGTCCTGACCTATCAGCCTTTGAGGCTCACTCTTTTCTCCACCAGTGATGCTTAGGACCTCAAGGGAAATGAACGGGTGGTGGAGTCGAGTTTGAATTCTGCCTTATTTCTGTTTCATCCACCAAGAGCCTCTTTCCAATGTTTAGCTGGCACGTTTATTAGTGATAATTATCTGTTTAGAATGTGCCGCTTGAGATTCTCTCTCTTCCTCTCTTTCTGTCCCTCCCCCACTCACGGTCTCTCTCTCTCTCTCTCTCTCTCTCTCTCAAAATAAATAAATAAACATAAAAAAAAAGAGGGCTTGGGGTGCCTGGGTGGCTCAGTCGGTGAAGCGTCTGACTTCGGCTCAGGTCGTGATTTCATGGTTTGTGGTTTCGAGCCCCGCGATGGGCTCTGGGCCGACAGCTCAGGGCCTGGAGCCTGCTTTGGATTCTGTGTCTCCCTCTCTCTCTGCCCCTCCCCTGCTCGTTTTCTGTCTCTTTCTCTCAAACATAAATAAACGTTAAAAAAATTAAAAAAAAAAAAAGAGGGCTTTCTGATATTGGCACCCAGGTTGTCAACA
This sequence comes from Leopardus geoffroyi, assembly GCF_018350155.1. NCBI lineage: Eukaryota > Metazoa > Chordata > Mammalia > Carnivora > Felidae > Leopardus > Leopardus geoffroyi. The sequence continues at coordinate 69,138,986 of NC_059339.1, forward strand.
AAAAATTGAGTTTCCCTTCTTGCTGAGCTTTTGATGTGTGTTTGGATTAAATCATTTAATGATTTAAAAAGTGTGCAAGATTTTCCTTCCCATTTTTATGCTTCCTCAAATCTGTAAACAGAGCTACCCCTAGGCTGAAGTTAATGGCAGATTTGTTGTCCTAAACCTTTATCTTCCTTCCAGAATTCTTTTACTTGTCTTCACTCCCAGCTTCCCTCTCACCTCCGAGGTACCAAAGGCCCAGCTGCTCACCTCGAAGGAAAGATTTGATCAATTTCTTTCCTGGCAGTGTTTTTATTTTAAAACAGGACTTGGGAAGAAGGGAGTCCTTAGCTAATAAATAATTTAGTAAAGGGAGAATTTCAGGTTTTAGCAGCAAGCAAGTGGGGTAGATTTAAATATATATGGATATTTGTAAAATTTTATTGGCTCACCTCAAATCATCCCTGGGCTTCAGTCTAAGGTACACACACACACACACACACACACACACGTATACACACACTCTCCTTTAGATCCAATTCCTTGATTTAGCGCAGCTTGAGAGCCTCATTTTTGTTTACCAAGACTGTGGGGCCTAATCATCCAGGCGGACAGTGATCGTGTGGCCGCACAGGACTGCTCGTTAACCCGTTGCTGGCACAGCGCTGTTGGGCTATGAGCTGCTCTGGGTTCCACCATCCGAGCGACTCCTCCTGGCCCCCAGTGAGAGGCCTGATGCTGCAGAACCAGGCCAGCCGTGTTCAGACTGCAGCTCATTCAAATCCCCAGCCACCCCTCCCCCTCCCCACCAGCCCAGGGTCATGGGCAGCAAGGACAGGTTGCAGATCTTTCCTTATTCTCTTTCTAAAGCTGCAATGAGCTGGGGAAGCGTTTTCCAGTTCTTTCCCCCTGCCTCTTTGGGTGGCAGCTGCTGAGATGGGGGCTTTGCTGACCGAATGCTAATCAGTGCTCCGTGCTGTCTGCACGCAGCATGGGGCCTGCGTGTCCCAAGCATGGTCCTCTCCTCCAGCCCTTCTCTGCGGGCAGGGGCCTGAGTGAGCCCGGCGGGAAGAAGTACCCTCTGTCCAGTTGCCCAGCAGCACCTCAGACGGCATGGGGCTCACCTGACGGGTGCTGTTGTGCATGTCCGGTGTGGGGGAGGGGCATGGATGTTCTTCTCGGTCAGTCCGCAGACTTCCCCTGGGTCTGGGAACCACGTGGTCCCAACTGGTAGAAGGACCAGACTGTAGCTCGCGTGGGGTCATAAGGCCCCTGATGCTGCTATGCAGAGGCCAGCAGGGAGACACCTGAACCCTAGTCTTGCTTGGGTTAGGGCTGTGGATGGGAGTTTGCCAGAGTTTTACCTTCTTAGGCTTTTGAGAGAATTCTGTGCCTCACTAGGAAAGAGGTCATATGCTTCTCTCTCTTTTTCTTAAAATTTTTAATGTTTATTTATCTCTCCAAGACACACTGCGGTGGGGCAAAGGGGGCCTTTTGGCTTCATTTTGCGGATGGGGTAGTAGGAACCAGTGCTTAAATGACAAGTGCAACATTTTACACCCTTAGTAGCAGAGCCAGGATTCAGACCCAGGCTGTCGGGTTGCAGAGACTGCCCTGGCCACTGTGCCACACTGCCTCTTCTTGGTTGGTGGAGATAAACCAGCAGTGGGAACCGAGCGGGACCTGCCCTGCCAGGCCAGAGTGCAGAGGCTTTCCCGGGCGTGTGTGCGTGTGTGGTTTCCATTTGCTGGACAGAACATCTTGGAAGGTGTCTGACTGAATGGAAGAAGGGCTGGCTGTCCACCTTTTCTTTTTTTGGAGGGGACAAGCTCTCCCTCCCATCCCTAGTTAAAAAAAAGTAAATCGTACCACTTTTCCCCAGAGTCTGTGAGCCCTGGCTCTGTGTCAGGCTGGGTCAGTCTGGGTGGGTGAAGGCTCAGCCTGCCCCCTCCAGCCATCCTTTCGAGAAGCCCTGTCAGCTGCCTGCATTCCTACAGCACAGCTTGGTTTCCATGGCACTGACCGTCTGGTGGAGACTTTTGTTCACATCAGGCGAAGAGCCCCTCTCTTGTATTGGTTGCAAAGCAGAATGTTCCTCTCTCTCTCTCTCTCTCTTTTTCCTTCCAGAAAACATAGCAAGAGGCAGGGGGAGGCTGCCTGTGTCAGTCCTGTAGCCCTTGGCAGCCTCTGAAATGAGTCATCGTGGGCTGTGCCGGGGGGTCACTGCTTTTGTACCATCTTTCTTGTGGGCCCTGGGCTGGGGATGAACCGCCAGGCAGCTCGGGCTTCTTTTCTGCCTTGGCCATGCAGATGCATTTATTTCAACTTCTTCTGGAGCCCGCTTGCTTCCACCAGCCGCTGCAGCTCTCGTGAGTGACGGATTTCATAAGCTTACCGTCCGCTCCAGCCAATAGCTTGGCCTATTGCTTGGCTTAAAATCACCCCTGTCAGGCCTCACAGGATGCTCCCTGGTTCTACTGTGCTGGGATCTGGTGGGTTCTTTTGCCCATCTCCTCCTTTAACGACTATGTTCTCCGTCTAAACTCCTCTCCCACGTGGTGTTTCTAGATCAGGGTGCCCTCAGCACTGTTAATGCTTTGTGGTGGGAGCTGACCTGAGCACTGCTGGATGTTTATCAGCCACCCTGGCCTCTGCCCACTAGACGCTAGCAGCTTCTCGTCCTCGTCCTTCTCCCCTCCACAACTGTGACAACCAAAAGTGTCTCCAGACATTGCCAAGTGTGCCCAGCACCTAGCTGGGCACCCCTGTTCCAGGCTCAACAGACTCCCCCCCCCCCCCCACCGCTTATAGTGCACTGTATTCTCAGCTTTTTCCAGGTCCTCTCTCTGTGTCCATAGGGCGGAAAGCCTTCTATGCGGGCATGAACTTGGCTCCCATAACTACTCGAGCTTGGCAATAGCAGCTGGTATTTACACTGACGAGCGCTTAATCTCTTCATATCTCACATGTGCTGTATGGATTACGACGCTCAGGTTTAATTTTATTGATGATGCTGAAGGTGGGAGAAGTTTTTTCCACTCTAGTTCACCTCCTTTCAGCATCACCTGGGGGTGCTTGCCAGTCAGGATCTCTACGGGGCTGGGGAATCTGCATTTCATGCTTTGCAAATTCTCTTTTTTTTTAATGGTTTTACATTCATGCGGTTCCAAAATTAAAAGATGGTGAAAGTCTTTTATTGTTGTCACCATCTGCTCGGTTCCCTTCCCTGCCGTCTCGCCCAACACACATACACACAGGTAGCCAGGGGCTTGTGTGTCCTTCCAGAGTTTTCTATAGCTACATGGTAGAATTTGAATTTTCAACAAGCTCCCAGAGATATTTGTGCTGTTTCAAATGTGAGAACCGATTCTCTCTACATTGCCGCTTGCCTGTCTAATTTATTTATTTATTTATTTTTTCGACGTTTATTTATTTTTGGGACAGAGAGAGACAGAGCATGAACGGGGGAGGGTCAGAGAGAGAGGGAGACACAGAATCGGAAACAGGCTCCAGGCTCTGAGCCATCAGCCCCAGAGCCCGACGCGGGGCTCGAACTCACGGACCGCGAGATCGTGACCTGGCTGAAGGCGGACGCTTAACCGACTGCGCCACCCAGGCGCCCCGCCGCTTGCCTGTCTAATGCAGAAAGTTTGCAGGCAAAAAGATTTCTCCTTCTTGCTGCAAAACAGAGGAATTTGGAGGCCTGGGATATGGATCCTCAGTGTATCTTGTGTCCGCTCCCCTCCACCCCCCCCCCCCACGTTGCCTCAATCTCATCGATCCACCTTTGGGCCTGATTCATAACTAAAGGAAGGGGAAAAGGAAGTCCAAATGCAAATAGCTCGGTTTGGGGAAACTGAGTCCTCCCTCCAGAAGATGCAGGGAGCTTAGTTATTCTGTAAAGGGGCTGCTACATTAAGGCTGCAGAAGGCTCCCAGTGGCAGAATAGATGGGACGGCTGGCTTAGTTCAGCCACAGCCAGCCCGAGTTCTTTCTAGGAGTGCTCCAGTTCTGACAGTCTGTGGTTCCTTGGAGCTGTATGTCATTGTGACTCAGTTGAGTTGTCAGGATAGGTGAAGGCTTCAGAAGAAAGCAAACGGTCCTCCAACCGCAGGCATCCCACGGTTCCAGATTTACGGGGCTTGGCTCTGAGGATGGCTTCTCTGTGCACACTTAGATTTACTTTTCAATCAAGACTCCAGGACTTTGCACACCTGATGCAGCTGCTCTTGGCTTGCTCTTCTGCTGTAGGTTTGGATCCTGCCGGGCCGCTGTTTGAAGGGGTGGACATCCACAGGAGGCTGTCCCCCGACGACGCGGACTTTGTGGATGTCCTCCACACCTACACACGTTCCTTCGGCTTGAGCATCGGAATTCAGATGCCCGTGGGCCACATCGACATCTACCCCAACGGGGGTGATTTCCAGCCGGGCTGTGGACTCAATGATGTCTTGGGGTCAATTGCGTATGGAAGTGAGTGCCTTACTTTCTGCTTCATACAGTGGCTTGACTCGGTTATCGCATCTCCTCCTAAGTCAGCCAGAGCACGTAGTACTCCCAACAATGTTCATTTCGCGATGCCCACTCCCCCCCCAACGGGGGCGGCCGATCTCGTGTGCAGTTTATCTTCCTGCAGGTCTACTAACAGCCATCTGTTGGCTTCTGCTTTGCCCTCTCATGCACTGAGGTCCCAGTTGTTATTGGTTAGTTTCTTTTTATAAGAAAAGGAATATATATCTGCTGGGAAAAGCACTGTAGAATCGCCTAGAGCAAACAGTAAGCCTCTTCCTCCAGCTGCCTCTTTTACTCTTTAAAGGTAGGCAGTATGAACAATTTTGTGTGTATCTTCCTGGTCTTTTTTCTTTGCAAATTCATTTGTGTGTGTGTGTGTGTGTGTGTGTGTGTGTGTAAGATTATATTTTTTAAAATCACATTGTCCTGTAATTTTCCTTTTTCGGTCACTATATATATTATATATATAGTCACTATATATATATAGTGACTATATATATAATATATAGTATATATATTATATATATAGTATATATATAATATATATATAGTGAATATTCTTAAACATCAGAACACATAGATTTACTTATCTTATTCTTTTTATTTTAAAAGAAAGGTATTTTTACATTTATTTATTTATTTTGAGAGGGGGGAGGCAAGTGAGCAGGGGAGGGGCAGAGAGAGGGAGAGAGAGAATCCCATCCAGGCCCCACACTGTCTATGCAGAGCCCAGTTCGGGGCTCAAACCCACGAACCCACGAGATCGTGACCCGAGCTGAAATCGAGAGTCGGATGCTTAACTGAGCCACCCAGGCACCATCCGCACCGCCCCCCCCTTATTCTTTTTAAAGGCTGTACAATATTCTACAGCATGGATGCTCTATAATTTAATTTTTTGTGACATTTTAAAGAATTAAAACCAAGATGAGGTCTCCATTCACTTACGATTTACCTTCTGGATGCCTGAGCCTGTTCCCAGCAGACTTGGATTGAACTGAATCTGCTGCCGAAACCCATGTGTGGCTGGAGTGACCAACCCCTTTCTGGATTTCCCATTTTCTCACTCCCTCTGGTCTCGGCTGTATTGCTAAGTCTTGGCCCCTATTGGCTCCCTCTACTCTGATGCTCCGCCCTTTGGATGTCCCGCCCTGTCACTCAGTCTTAAGACTGTAGCCCTCTCCCAATGTGATAATATTCAAGTAGCCTCTGCAAAGCTTGGAGGTCCAGCAAGGACCTCTGTCAGATGCTGGCATTCCTTAAGACTAGTAGTGTTACTGAGGAGGGGGTGGCTTTGTCAAATTTGTCCTAAGGTCCTGGGATTTACCCGGCTGTTGGCTGTAGCTTCCGGTTACAAGAGATAGGACGCACCGTGGGCATGGAAATCCCAGTTACGCTCCTAACTTCGTAACCAACCGATCATGTGTCTCTGAGCAAATGGCTTCATCTCTGTGGGCTTTGAGGGCACAATCTATATTTGATGAGAGGCTCATCCTGCCCGTCCCCCCCTCCCCCAGCAATCACGGAAGTGGTGAAATGTGAGCACGAGCGGGCCGTACACCTCTTTGTTGACTCCCTGGTGAATCAGGACAAGCCGAGTTTTGCGTTCCAGTGCACGGACTCAAATCGCTTCAAAAAGGGGATCTGTCTCAGCTGCCGCAAGAACCGTTGTAACAGCATTGGCTACAATGCCAAGAAAACCAGGAGTAAGAGGAACAGCAAAATGTACCTCAAAACCCGGGCAGGCATGCCCTTCAGAGGTAACCCTCTGTCCCCACAGTGTCCTGAGGAGGGACCTTCGTCCTTTCCCTTTGTCTAATACCATGTTGTGGAGCAGGGCACGTCCCAGCCCGGGAGATGTGGCAGGGCACAATGAAACCAAATCATTGCAAATCAGCGATGTTGGGCGTGCCCTAGGAAAGTCAACCTTTAAAAATAAGTGGTGAGGACTCCTTTTGTGATGAAAACCATCGCTCCATGGTCGCAACATCAGTATCTTAAATTTGTGTTGAGACGGAAAATTGTCATTTCTTTGCAATTAACTTTTGCAAAGCTATTTCATATTTTTCTCATGATCATCACAGCAAATCTGAGGGAGGACCGATAGGGCATCAAAATGAGGTCTTGCATTTTTGCAACATGTGAGAAAACCATAGGGTTTTGCGGATGGTATTTTACATGTGAGGAGGCTGGGGCTCAAAGCGGTTAATACCTTGGTTCTTAATTCAAGGTCACACAGCTAGAAAGTTGCTAGGTTGGAATCCCCAAAAGAGTCGCTGGACTCCAAGTTTGGGGCTCCTCCTATACTGAGGTGATCCCTTATGCCATTGGACTGAAGATGACAAGAGGGAGGCTGGGCTGGACCAAAGGGACATTAGCCCCTAAAAACTCAGTGTTGTAAGTGACTCAGTTTGGGTCAGCGTGTCCTGAGATGACCGGCCAAGTTCACAAATGCCTTTGTCCCACTGTCTGTGCAGTTTACCATTATCAGATGAAAATCCACATCTTCAGCTACAAGAATATGGGAGACATTGAACCCAACTTTTACGTCACCCTTTATGGCACCAACGCAGACTCCCAGATCCTGCCTTTGGAAATGTGAGTCCCGGGCTCCCTTTAATGAGTTCAGGACCGAGAACGAGTCCGGCTAAGAATGAGCGAGCGTGGGAGCGTGCGAGCCAGTGCAGGGGAGTGCAGCCTGAGTGCCTGCGGGAGGGGCTGGGTGGCTCTGTGGTCCACACTCTCCACCAAGCCCTTGACTCAGACCCTTTCTGGGAAGGATGCTCCAGGATGAATCAGCAGCATGAGAAACTGCTGGGTCAGCTGGACAGAAACTGTTGCTTCGTTTCAGGCAACGCCTGACACCTGGGGCTCTGGGAAATTTGGAACATAAATGTTATCCCTGCACCATTTCTAATGATCTGTGGGAGGGGCACATGGTGACCGGTATATGTTTGTTAAACGCACGCGAGGTACAAGGCGCCATGCCAAGTCATGTTGGGTCTGCAAAGTAATGTCCTCAAAGTACTCGCTTCTCAGGGCTCAGGGTCTAGCTGGGGGACCAGGTATGTATGCACACACTCACCTCCATAAATGGGATGGGACAGGTCCCCCCAAGGGTCACATGATGGGGACAGGTAGGAAGGGGCTGGGAGTTCAGAGGGAGGTGAGCTTCTGTGGGCTCATTTCTCTGCAGTCACCATGTGGCAGGTGCTGCCACCGTGTCACCCCACACGGTGGGGCAGTTTTCCAGGTGGCCAGGCGGTGAGACCTGCTCCTATCTCCCCTTGTAGAGTGGAGCAGATCGGGCTGAATGCCACCAACACCTTCCTGGTCTACACCGAGGAGGACCTTGGAGACCTCTTGAAGATCAAACTCACCTGGGAGGGGGCAGCTCAGTCCTGGTACAACCTGTGGAAGGAGCTTCGCAGCTACCTGTCCCAGCCCCGCAGCTCTGAGCGGCAGCTGAACATCAGGCGCATCCGGGTCAAGTCTGGGGAGACCCAGCGGAGGTAAGGGCTTCGAGACCTTTCTTTTGCCGCACCTTGTCTTGGCTTGGAGGAAGGGGGGCTTCTCCTGGACGGGGCTCCCTACGAGCACTGCCCTGATGGCCTGTTTGCTGTGGGGTCCACACAACCAAAGCCTTCGCTTGCCCCTGTGCCGAGCATACCAGAGTATCAGGCCTACGGAGCCCCCACGGCTGAGGTCTGCAAGAGGCCCTGATTTCCCCGGACCCTTCGAGCATTATATCCTTCCTTCCAAGGCTCTGAGTCAAGGGTATGGGGTGGGGCCCTGACGTCAAGTCACAGAGAATGCTCTATGCCATGCCAGCTGGCAGTTCCCCCACGAGTTTTAGCCTCAGGCTTAGAGTGAAAACTCTAGACTTTTATGTATCATCCCCTAAAATGGTGCCTTGACTCTCTGAGCAAACTTCTAAGCAGAAGCCAAGGAAGCCCGTGGGACCTTTGTCAAAAGAGGAGGGTTTCCGCGGCCATATCTTTCTGCAGACCACTGGGAGGTCACCGCCAGCCTGGGGATGATAGGAGGCAGGCACCACCCTCCTTGTACCTCATCTGGTATTTTCTCCATCACGGTTCTTCATGTGTCCTGTTTCCATCCATCGCCTGTGGCATAGTGTGGCCTTAGGGGGAGAGAGGCGGGGGGTCCCTTGTCTGAGTGATTCTGGCCTAGAAGTCTGTGAACTGGGGAGAGCTGAGGCCTCTTTGCACCCTACCCCTGTCGCTGGGTTACAGTAGATGTATTCTCCAATTTGACTAGATATTATGGAATCTCCGTCCAAAGTGTTTAGACCAATACAATCTAAAAGTAAGAGCCCCCTTTTCCTTTCCTCCTCACCTACACTGGAGGGGACACTCTTGCCATTCTGTTGGGTGTGAACTGGTCCCTTACTGTTGCTTTAACGTGTTTTAATTTCCTGGTTGAGATGAGATGGCTCACCTCTTTATATGTTTATGGGCCATTTGGGCTTTCTGGTAAAGGTTCTTTTGTTTTTAAATGTCTATTTATTTATTTTGAGAAAGAGAGAGAGAGGGAGGAGACAGAGAGAGAGAGAGGGAGAGAGAGAGAGCGAGCACAGGCAGGGAAGGAGCAGAGAGAGGGAGGGACAATCCCAAGCAGGCTCTGCACCATCAGCACAGAGCCTGATGCGGGGCTTGAACTCATGAACCGTGAGATCATGACCTGAGCCAAAACCAAGAGCCGGACACTTAACTGAGCCACCCAGGCGCCCCTCTGGTAAAGGTTCTTAAACCTGTTCTGCAGGTGGCGTTCGTCCTTCCCATCGGCATCAGGATCAGGTATCCCGTACGTCTGTCAGTCGTGGGGTCATACGAACGCCACACCACAGAGGCTGCGGTAACCCACGTGGTTTGGCTGTACGTTAGAGTTGAAATGGTTATTAGACTAGTGATTTTTCTCTGCGACCTTGGTTGAGCATTTTCTGACTCACAGCTGCATCCAGTTATGCTTGTTGATGGGTGCTTATGAGCACCCCACTGGAGGTACATTGAATTCCTCCATTTGAGGAGACTGTGGTCCACCATAGATACGGGAATCCATGAACAATTCGAGGCAGTGTATGATGTGTAAAATAAGACGAAACATTTATTATTAACTCCATGCCGTGCATAGGAATGACAATAGCAAAGGCAACACCTATAAAACAATATGCTTTTCTATTAAGGTCAAGGGCTTGGGCAGTCAGGGAGACTTCAGAGAGGCTATGCCTTGAAAGGCAGACAGCCTTTTGGATGGACAGACAGAAGGTGGAAGGTGTGATCAAAGGGCTGCATGAACCAAACCACGGGAGATGTCAGAGTGGGACATGGCAGCAGCGATGAGGGGTTCTGAAGATTCTGAGTCAAGGTGTGGCATGATGAAAGCCCTTTTCTCCTCACTTGGTCCACTTTGGATCCAGAAAGCACCGTCTGGCTAAGGCACAGCAATGTGCCTCCCCCACTTGAGTTTTGGCTACATGAGTGGTTTCTTCTTCCTCCTAGGTTGACCTTTTGTGTGGAAGACTTCGACAACACCAGCATATCCCCCGGCCAAGAGCTCTGGTTTCACAAATGTCGGGATGGCTGGAGAATGAAAAATGAAACCAGGTAACCAGGGACTTTCTCATAGGGTCATGCGGTACCTGTTAGGTCACCTAGCATGTGCTGGATATGGGTCTGGGTGCTTGGGATGTAGCAGTGAACAGACCAGATACAGATCTCCTCTTTCGTGAAGCTGACCTGTTGGGAAGAGACAGACCAATCCGTGGAATATGCAGGATGTCGGAGGGCGTTTGTGTCCCTTTGCCCCTTGGTCCAACTCCCCTTCAAGATGTTCACAGACCATGGTCGTGCTGGAGTCAGGCCATCTTAGGTTGAACTTCTCCATAGTGACAGGGGCTACAGGAAGATTCCAGGGCCCCTAGCTTCCTTCTGGGTGCCAGTTTGGAGTGGGGACTCAGGTGGGAGGTAAAGGGGAAGAGCATGGTATAATCCCCATTTTTAGGTTTTTCTGGAGCCCGGGTGGGTGTCGGGGATAGTGATCAGCTCTTCCCCTTTTGGAGAAGCAGGAGTGCTCATGTGTATGACACTGAGCCAGACAAAAGGCACGTCTTGATTCTGTGTCCCATGACCCCATGCCGGAGCCCCATTATTTCAGATTTGAGGAACGCAGATCTCATGGTGTGAGGCAGCAGGTGCATCCAAAAGGGAAATTCATCACAGAGTCTCTGAGCCTAAACACCTGCTTCTGGAGGACAGAGACGGGCCCCTCGATGGCTTCCACCACTTGCCCCAACTGAGATGCTGTATAATAATGCAGCCTCCATACACCGAGCACACGACATGTGCCCACCTGTGTTTAGTGCCTTTTCTATGTTAGCTCATTTACTTGTATCACCAGCCCCATGACATTGGTGCTGTTAACCCTGTGTACTGTTGTGGACCCTGAGGCTCAGGGAAGTTAGGTCACTCTTTCCAGCTCCCCCAGCAGGCAATGGTAGAGTGAAGATTTGACGTTGGTTTATTTTAAAGCCCGTACTCTTTCTTTTTTTTTTTAATTAAAAAATTTTTTTTCATGTTTATTTTTGAGAGAGAGACAGAGCATGAGTGGGGGGAAGGAGCAGAGAGAGAGAGGGAGACACAGAATCCAAAGCAGGTTCCAGGCTCTGAGCTGTCAGCACAGAGACTGACATGGGGCTCGAACATTCAGGATGTGAAATCGTGACCTGAGCTGAAGTCGGAAGCTCAACTGACTGAGCCACCCAGGTGCCCCGTCTGTACTCTTTCTTGAGCATGGAGGGTTCACTTACTCAGATAAATCACCTCACTTTGATCTGGGTATCAATTATCAAGCAGCTGCACCCATTCGGGGGGCCCCTGTGATGAGCCCTCTGCCAACCCTGGGGACCAGGCTTCATCCTGACTGCTCTGTGTCCTGTTCAGGATCACCAGCCTGATCACAACCTTGGTGATCACAGGACATGTAGGATTCTGAAAACTGCCCATCGAATGGCTCAGTCTAGGGCAGGCTCATAGGATGTTCTGCTATAATAATGACTTTAGTTCTTTACATTTGTATTCAGATTGTTACCTTTCCAAAGTGCTCCCCCATGCATCAATTTCGTTGATCCTCAGAATAGCCGTGTAGATGGTACGCACCCAGGAAGGATCAATGTTCTTATCATTATTGTTATGATAACATATCTTATGATAAAACATTTTCTTCTTCTTTTCCGCTCCGGAACTTTGTAACAGCTGAGGATGTTATGTTGATAGTTATGTAATGTTAGTACCTCGTCCTACTAACATCCTACCTTACTCATCCTGGTAATGAGAAAGCCAGTCATTACCCCCAAAAGAACATAAGGCGATAACGTAAAGCCAGTCATTACCCCCAAAAGAACATAAGGTAATAGTCATTACTCCCAAAAGAACATAAGGCGAACAAAAGAACATGCCTGAGTCATGCATCGACACTAGGAAGTTGTGACAATCCCTAGACATAGGTTATGCCTTCGGTATCCTCTCACCTGATGTGGATACTGTTCGCCTATTCACCGATAAAGAGACTGAGGTTCCAAGAGGTTCAATTGCATGTTCGTGTAGCTGAGACTAGAATCAAGATCTCTGGATTCTGTCTTGCCCCCTTCCTGCCACCCTACAGTTGCTCTAGTATTTCTGGATCAAGGCAAAGAGGATCATGGATAGTTTTCCCTGCATTTGTGTGTGTGTGTGTGTGTGTGTGTGTATGTGATAGGTGTGTAAGAAAGCTTGAACTTGTGGCAAACAGAGCACACCCTCAGTACAGGCTGCACGTTTGCCAAGCAAGCCAGGTGAAGATGCCAAATATGATTGCTCATCTCTTACATGGTTCCTTTCAGCCCAACTGTGGAGCTTTCCTGAGCGGCCAGTGAGGCCCACTCACACCCGCCTTCCAGACACATGGAGGAAAGTTACTGCTGAGGACCCACCTGATGGAAGGACCCCTCTTGGCCTTGACCCTCAGGCACTGGCAAGAGACTGTTTGCTGGGCCCAGGACCTTACCCCCTATGACTGTTGGGACTTCTCGCCGGAGGGGACCATACGCTGCTGTTCCTGCTGTTTCTGCCGCTCTAGAATTGCTCTAACTCCAGACCTGTGTGCGAAGGGTCGGACGCCCGGGCCTCCTGTGCACACTGCACTGGTTTCTGGGTGACTGGATGAGCCTGTGCTTCGCCTGACAGGGGACACTTGTGAAAGCGCATGGAGGACTGTCAGCTGCCTGATCTGAATGGTGGGGAGAGGTCTTTCCACTGGGAGCTGACTCGTGTCAGGATGGCAGACCCATGATCTCATTTGCCCAGAGGGAGGGGAGTATAGATGTGGGGTGGTGGCGAGGCCCTCACTGTTGGGGTTCGGTGGGCTGCATTGATCAATAATCATTACATTGCAGGCGTTCCGTCCTGCTCCCCAGCTTACTCTCTAAAGCACACATCATTGGGCGTCTTGATTTTCCAGTTGCTTATTGTTTGATTGGACAGACGTTTATTAAGCACTTAAACTTAATTAGCACAAGGCAGTAGACGCATTAGTAAACCTTTCCAGACTTGGAATCTAATGGAGTTGGGATTTCTAGTCTCCCTTCCAGTTTAGATGATCCATGAATATACATGGGATGAAGGGCACAATGGACACCGGGAGGGCTACAGGGTGTAAGCCTCGGGGATCCGAGGCTTGAAGTGGTTTCAGCTATTTCTTGTTACTTAACGTGCACACTCCCTGTAAGAGCGACATGTTTGATCACTTGCATGGAAACGAGCAGAGTGCCACACGTGCTGGGGATGGAACAGTGGCCCATCTCCAAATGCGATTGCTTCAGAGCAAAATCTCTTCTGCTTGGGGAGGTAGAAGGCATCATATATCTGTTATACGTATCTGTTCATACAGAAACCAGCACCTGTCAAACAGAGCTGGCGCTAAGATTCAATAGAATGCCTTCTCCTCCGTGGAATATCTTGCTCTAGTAGCAGCGCCTTCTCTGTGTTGAACTTAGAAAAGCCTCCAATTGTAGCTCTTGACATAAATGAATATATGCGATATCTGAGAAACTGGTTTATACTTTTCAAAAGATTTGCATGTGCATCACTTCGCTGGAGACTCACAAGAGGAGCGCAAGGCAGCTAATGTCTGTTTTACAACACGAAGGCTTAATGAGGTTCAGCCACATGCCTAGATTTATATCCCAGGTCGGTGGTGGAGCCCGGCGAGGACCCAGATTTCCTGGAGGCAAAGTCCGTGGTATGTTCATTTCTGCAACTTCCTCAAGATGTCTACAGCCTTTTCACCCCAATATGCCTCAGAGGTGACAAACAAGGAGCTGGTTTTTGGAGGCATCCATTAAACCATAAACCCTTATATTAGTATATAGCCAGGAGAATAAGAGGTTGGGCTTTTTATGGACGAGATTTATTTGGAAGCAGGTGTGATGTCAAATTGGGGAGAAGAGTGATTTTTCTTTGTACTTAGGTTTTTCGAAAGATGTTGTTTTAACCTGTGTTGTGCCAAAGTTGTGTAATTGTTCAATGCCAAACTTTTGAAGATGTAACCAGTCAGGTCTTAGTTCAAGGTGTTTTCTTAAATTGTGTGCTTCTTCTGTTGCTTCTGTGAATGCTTTCTAGCCAAAGTGGAGCTTCTGTTATTGGCCATGCCTCCTGATTACTTCTGCCTTCTGTTTTTAGGAATGGAAGCCTCGGGAATCAAATCCTCAGTGGGTCCTGTATTTATACATTTGGCTTGAAGCCTTAGTTGTATATAATGATGCTTTTTTTTTTTTTTTTAACACTTAGAGTACTATTTATTTCTCCAGTGTATATAATGTATAAAAACAAATATATGGTTAGTTTTTATTTTAAAATTAACCAATTTCAAGATTAAACATTTTTAATAGGAAAAAAATAAAAATCTATATAACTCTTTGTGGCCTGGCCTCTCAGTTCTTAACATTTGAAAGAATTATGGCTGCCCAAGCCTAGAGTTTGACAAAAAGTGACCTACATATAAGCTATAGTCTCTATTTGGTACTAATTATTGGTAGGAAGTGGGCAACGGCTTCTTTCACTAAAGAACAAGAAGGAAAACTGTTTGAATGGCAGAAGGGCCTGAAGTATACGTTAGGAAAAAGGAGGGGTGGCTGCACGTTGGTGCGCATTGCATGGGACCCAGATAACAGTAACTCATGCTGTAACTATGCAGGTAGAAACTGAATTCTCTATTTTATTAAAGTCTCAGTTGGTATTGAGGCTCGGCTCCTTAAAGCAGGGTCCAGGCTCTAAGTTTTTGCTGTTCCAACCACAGGGTGTTCGCTTCATCCCCACAATCCAAAGTGTCCCCGTCAGGTCCCCTTCCAGCCCACGAGAAGGAAGAGGAGAAGAATATTGAAATATTCTTGAACTATTTTGAAATATTCTTGAACTATTTCAATATTGAAAATATTGAACTAGATGAAGTTCATATTTGTCAAACTCTGACATCTCTTTCTTATGCCTCTTGCTTTCTTCACTACACAATATCAAGGGCACTTCTCTTGTTGCAATAGAGCTTAATGGTCATTTTGTAAATGGCCACAGAAATGTCCATACGGTGAGGGGACCATCATCTTTTCCTTAGCTGTCCCTCCATGGCTGGTCATCAGGTCCACGATCCTTCCCTGCCTCCTGTGTTCCCCTGGTGCCTCCTTTCCTACTGCACACTCTCATGTGGCTGCAAGCACTTCCCCTCCCCTACCCCTCAGACGTTCCGTTTTCCAAATTTACTTGAGTTTCTACTCCCTCAACCCAAGCCCTTGTTTATTTGGTGTAGCTAACTCCCAAGAGGGATTGTTGGAAGCTTTCAACTCAGTCATGCTAATGTATCAATGGCTAATAAGGTTTTAGCCAGTCCAGAGTCATTCCCATTGTCAAAATAGGATGCTTGTTAACCCAAATTAATCTTTGATTTGCACTGAGGTGGCAGGGCAAATCAAAAGGAAGGTTTCCTGTTAGGGCAGGAAAATATTGGGTCAGGGTGGTGGTCCTGCTTGGGAATCTTTCCTCCAAAAAATATTGCTGTTTTGCACAGTTGATCCCCTGCCTTCACTCCTGACCTATAGCTCCTGGGAGCACCAGTATTTGCTTTTTCCCTCCCCCTTCTCCCCAATAGTTTTCATGGGGGCAGTAGTTGCCATGGAGAAGTGGCGAGAGGTGTCGAAGCTATCTTTTGTAACTGCGGGTTTATCTACAAATTGGGGATGGGTTCTCCTAAAAAAAGATGAATAAGTAAAGGAATAAAGGTAAAACAAACTAGTGTTCAAGTCACTTGTTCTAAACACCTGTGGTTAGCAATATCATTTAACCTTGACTTTCTTTATAGCGTGCCCGTGTATGTATGTGTTGTGACGGGGAAGGGCTTCTGAAAGAGTCTGGAAGCTAGGACAGGTCTAAGCAGGCAAGGGCTCAGGCCCAGAGAGCAGCAAGGAGTAGTTAACTGGCCCAGCGTTAGTTATGGCAGCCCAAAAGAATGCACACTCTACCTGTCTATACTTTCACGGGAGGTGGGTGGTCATGGTCAGATGCCATACGTGAACCTTGCAAGTGTTGAGGCCAGGAACAGAGGCTGGGGTTATTTCACTGGGGTGTGGAAGGTGGGAGTACACTTAATTATGATTCTTAAGTGTTGATTTATTTTTGAGAGACAGAGAGAGAGTTGGGGAGGGGCAGAGAGAGGGGGACAGAGTACCTGAAGTGGGCTCTGTGCTGATGGCAGAAAGCCCAATGAGGGGCTTGAACTCACAAGTTGTGAGATCGTGACCGGAGCCGAAGGGTCTGCTTCGGTGAGCATCGGTGAGCTTAACCGACTGAGCCACTCAGCGCCCCCACCCTTTTGGGGGGAGTACCCTTTATTTTTGTATTTTTATTTTATTTTTAAAGTTTATTTGTTCATTTTGAGAGAGAGAGAGCATGGGTGCATTCAAGTGGGGGAGGGGCAGAGAAAGAGGGAGAGAGAGAGAGAGAGAGAGAGAGAGAGAATCCTAAGCAGGTCCCGTGCTGTCAGTGTGGAGCCTGGACGCAGGGCTAGATTCTCAGAATGAGATCACGACCTGAGTTGCAACCAAGAACCGACGGCTTAACCAACTGAGCCCCCCAGGCGCCCCTGGAACACACTTTAAAAGTAAAGATATCTTGCCTGCTGCCCTGGTCAGTATCTCAAGACAACTTCAGTGCGATAGTTGTGAAGTCAAAGCCTCAGCGATTTATTGGGAGGGACACCATCGTATCGTGAGCTCAACAATTTATTTATTTATTTATTTATTTTTGGGTCAGAGATATCAGTCCTACTGTCTGTCCTGGGTCTTTTTTAAAGATAAACACAGCTTTCTTCTTTCTGACTGAGCTACCCTAAACTCTCCATGCAGGCTTCTTCTGGCCTGTCAAAGAGACCCTCAGAAGGGTGGCTTCATAAACCCTACAGCCATCTTCCTGGTGATCAGGCAACTCTTGTCTCTCCCTCCAAGGCAGGCTTCTTCATTAGCTGTTCTCCTGCTTCTCCCTCTCCCTTGCTTCCTCTCCCCTTCCCCTTCCCCTTCCCCTTTCTCCCCCCTTCTCCTCTTCCCTCCTCTTCCTCCCTCTCCCTTCTTCCCTCCCTCTTCTCCCCCCTCCCCCTCCTCCCCCTCCCCTTTCTCCCCATCTCCCCGTCCCTCCTGCATTCCTGTATCTTTGGTGAAGTATCTGCTCAACTCTTTTCTCCCTTTTAGGGGAAGTTGTTTGTTTTCCTATCATTGAACTCTGGAGGTTCTTTACATGTTCTGGGTATAAATTATTAGACATATGACTTTCATATACTTTCTCCCAGGCTATGGTTTATCTTTTTAGTCACCTAATGGAGTCTTCTGAGGAACGATGTTTAAAATTTTGACGCAATACAGTTTATCAATTTGTTCTTTTATGGATGTTGCCTTTAGTATCATCTGTAAGAAAAATTTACCTAACTCAAGGGTACAAAGATTTTCTCTTCTGTCTTATCTAGGAGTTTTACAGTTTTAGGTTTTACATTTAAGTCTATGATTCATTTTAGGTTCATTGTTTTACATGGTGTGAGGTATTGATCGAAGTTCATTTTTTTTTTTGCATACAGGTATTTGTTTCAGTACCATTTGTTGGAAATACCATATTTTCTCTAGACAACTGTGTTAGCACCTTTGTCAAACGTTGTCGTCTGTGTGTGTGTGACTTTGTTTCTCGACTCTCTGTTTCACCGATCTATTCATTTGTTTTGATGTCAACGGCACACTCTCTCCATCACTGTAGCTTTATAATAAGTCTTGAAATTGCACCCTGATAGTTTTCCCACTTTGTTCCCAAGTTGTTTTAGCTATTCTAGGTCATATGCATTTTTATATACATTTTAGAATCAGCTGCCAATTTCTACAAAAAGCCGGCTGAGATTTTAGTAAGATTGCATTGAATCTAGAGGCCTGTTTGAGAATTGATGTCTTTTTTCTTTGTATAAAACAATTTTTAATGGTTTATTTTTGAGAGAAAGAGTGAGACAGAGCGTGAGCAGGGGAAGGGCAGAGGGAGGCAGACCCAGAATGTGAAGCAGGCTCCAGGCTCTGAGCTGTCAGCACAGAGCCCCAAGTGGGGCTCGAATTCACGAATCATCGTGAGATTGTGATCTGACCTGAAGGACGCTTAACTGACTGAACCACCCAGGCGCCCCAACGTCTTTTCAAAAAATTTATTTAAATTCAAGTTACTTAACATACAGTGTAGTCTTGGCTTCGAGAGTAGAACCCGGTGATTCATCTCTTACATGTGACAGCCAGTGCTCATCCAGAAAAGTATCCTCCTTTATGTCTGTCACCCATGTAACCCCCTTCCACCTCCACACGGAACACTTTTTAGATTGAATTCAGTATTTTATAGCTTGACTGTCTATGACAGACAGCATTATTTCTTCAGGGGGCTTGGCTTACTCTTTCTGAATGCACAAAAAAACTACTTTTGAGTAGAACCATGTTAAGCAATATGCAATCACTTACTTACAGTGGCATTTTTATTTTTAAAATTTAAAATTTGGCCAAAAATGTCGAGATGCCACTTTGCATGGTGCAGGGGGAACTGCCACTCTCCTTCCCAGGCTGCTGGGAGTGTTGGCAGTTGAGGGCTCTCAGATGAGCCTCTCTCCAGGAATTGGCCTCAGCCAACCAAGGAGCTGGAAGGCACAGTTCCTCCCCTGGGGGGCAGTACTTGGCCATTGGCCATTGACTGGTGATTAGATTAGTCCCCCCCCCCCAGAATCTCCCGGTGGGACCAGCCCCTCCTGCTGCCCTTGAACTCCCCACCCCCCCATCCCCTCCCCACCCCAGGTGTGATCCCCGAGAGCAGTCCCCAGCAAAAGTTTTGCATGCAGATCTCCACCTCATGCAGACAACTGTCTCCTGGGAATTCAGCTGAGGCCAGATTATTTCCTAACCAGCTTCCAATTAGTTCCGAGCTTTGAGGAGTGTAGACAGAGAAAATAAGGTCAGCCCCTGAGGCTCAGAGATGAGACTGGGCCAAATAGGAAGCCAATTATCACTGGCCTGTTATGACTGCTTATGGCCAAAGTCATTTACATCACCCCGGCATGCTTTCTCTTTCACATGGCACCCTTTGAAGCTGCCCTGATTTGGGGAGGAGGAGGAGGAAGCATCTGGCAGGGACAGGGATGATGCAGTGGGAGACACAGGGAAAGAGGGAGGCTTTGAGTCAAGGCCAAGTGAAGCTGAAGAGAGGCTTGCTCACGGGGAGCAGGTTATCACAGAGCTGGGGCGTTCGGGGAGCACTCGTGGAAGGTGAAGACTCACTTTGTAACTTTCCTCAACTCCCTTTCAACAGGGGCAGGCATGTGAGATGGGAAGTTGGAGGAAATGGCACCAAAAAATACTATATGACTGTGATACTCAAACATGTTTTTATTCACCTGCTGCTGATGCGAATGAAAACCAGAGCTCTCCGAGGTGACAGGTGGGCAACCAGTATCCTAACGAACGGATTTCCTAAGTGGTCCTTGCTATTCAGGCAACATTCACCTTGACCTAAATCTTGTCCTATTCTGTTGCAATAATATGTGCCTCATGGAATCCCCCCACATGTTTAAAGAGTTAGAATGGGGTCTTTAAAAACAACCTTGGGCTGGCTGACGTAAGTGAGTTTTCCTTATACAACAGACTTACGTTTTTGTAAATTTAATGATATAATGACTAATAAGTCCTCTCGCCTATGTTCCCTTATGTGAGCCTTACAACCATCTCTGCTGTAGGTTTTGTTATGCCCATAACAATGCCTCCTCTTAGCAGAGGAGCAAACTAAAGTCCCCAGAGGTCAGCGGCTGGCACAGGGCCTCTCAGTCAGTGGATGAACTTGGATTTAACTTGGGTCCACAGATATTAAAGCCTGTGTTATTTCCTTCCCTTAAAAGCACTAGAAGACTTTACCTTTCCGAAGAGTGAGTCTGTCCTCTGTATAAATCTGGATGTTCACTTAGTGCGAGGTGGGGCCACCTGCTTTCTGTGAGGGAACACCCATTCTACGATTTTCTCATAAGAAAATGGACAATGAGGAAATAGTCTCTTCAGTGCTCCAGGTGAGTGAGAGATGAGATGTCACCAAGATTTCCAAACTTGCCCAACTGGCTCACTGTGGGATACCGGAATCACACATTCCTGAAGAATGGCCTGGAGATGTTTTACCAGAAGAACCACCTAGTGCGGTGGGAGGGGATGCTACCCAAGGGAAGGAGCAGCTACAGGAAGAGGAGAAGTGCTCCAGCTATGGCTCAGTAAGGCAGGCATGGAAAGTTCTGGAAGTAGTAGAGGACCCAGTGTAGAACTAGGCCCTTTTCAGTTCCATTCCATTTAGTCTTCACTGCACTGCTATGAAATGGATTTTCCCAACCTTTATTTCAAATGTGGACCCTGAGATCTGGAGAGACTGAATCGTCAAATATCAGGGCAATAAGTGGAGGTTGGAATTAAATTTCGAGCCCAGGTCTCACTGACACCAAATCGGTTTTTTTGTTTGTTTTTTTTTTAAATGTTTTATTTATTCTTGAGAGAAAGAGGGACAGAGCACGAGCAAGGGAGGGGCACAGCAAGAGAGGGACACAGAATCCGAAGCCAACTCCAGGCTCTGAGTCGTCAGCACGTGGGACTCGAACTCACGAGCCGTGAGATCATGACCTGAGCCAAAGTCGGATGCTCGACTGACTGAGCCGCCCAGGCGCCCCCAAATCGGTTGTTTTTAAACACTGAGTTACACTGTGTATGAAGCAAGCGGGATAAGGAATTATATTGCATACCTTCAGACTCCCTATTTAAAATATTTCTTCAAGGGGCGCCTGGGTGGCTCAGTCGGTTAGGTGGCCGACTTCGGCTCAGGTCATGATCTCACGGTCCGTGAGTTTGAGTCCCGCGTCAGGCTCTGTGCTGACAGCTCAGAGCCTGGAGCCTGTTTCCGATTCTGTGTCTCCCTCTCTCTCTGACCCTCCCCCGTTCATGCTCTCTCTCTGTCTCAAAAATAAATAAACGTTAAAAAAAAAATTAAAAAATAAATAAATAAAATAAAATATTTCTTCAACATTTAGTTAGTGGAAAGATTAAGACCGAGAAGGGGAAGGGTTGATGGGGTGTGGGGGAGCAGGCAGCGTCCAGCCTCCTTCACTCAGCAGGCATGGAGTTTTGAAATGCAGAACAGGGGTCAGATGTGGGAACTACTGGTCTGTGAAAGTGGGCACTTTGACTTTGAGCCCCGTGGAGAGCCAGCTCAGCTCTTATACCTCCCTGAACCTCAGCTTGCAAAGTCCCTCCAGACAGAAAGCTGGGGATTTCTGTGGGGATTTGCTGTGGGTACCGTGGTTACCACCTCCTTCCACCTTATAAGGCACACTGGGGAGATTGTGCTCGCCTGAGCTCCGCATTGAGCGGTATCTTCTTCCCCATTCTGAAGCCCATCGGAGTATCCCTTACAAGCATAAGCAGTTTAAACCCTGAGAGGTGGCCAGGGTGGTCGCGGTGCCGAAGGCGGGCTCTTCAGGCACTGCCACTGTCCCCCGTGCGGTCACACCACAGACCACATCTGTGGATACTTCAAAGAAGTCTCGTACTCTGTCTTCTGACTTTGCTCAGTATGACTTCCTTCTCTGCTCTGTCCCGGGTTGGCAGCCTGCCTGGAAACGCAGGGCCCCCGTGGCCCAAATGGCTCTACCGTGTCCCTCCTCCCCTGGGCCATGCCACACTGTTTTGTAGCAGGGTTCTGGACACTGTCGTCCCCACTGGGAGAGCAGGAGGGGAGGGGACCTGGTGATCATTTCAGGTAATTGTCACCCACTTGGGTGGCTTTCTCTCAGACTACATCCCCTGCTTCCTTTCAGAATGTCAACAGCCCCAAACAATGTGGCCCCATCTAGCCACATTGATCTGAAGAAAGTTGGGATTATAGAAAGACCGTTTTCTGGGAAGCCTGCCCCAGGATGTGCACATGGTGATAAATAACCTATTCTCTCCTTTTTTATTTACTTCCTGTAACTGTCGATAGACTTTACTGAGGTTGAAGTCCGTGGCATTCCGGTCGAAAATGAATCAAACGGAATATTTCTAAAAACCGGGATTTCGTGTAATTTAGACCTATTCTTATCAAGGAGATTGTAGTCTACCAAGAATTCAGTCCACAGTGTGGCAAATCTTTACTTTGCCCAATCCAATTTCAACACTTAGGAAAAGATAAATCTAAAAGCTTGTACACAAAGAATTATGTATGAGAAGTGGGAATAAAAGAGAGGTACAGAAATGGGCAAAGATTACCAGAAGTGGCTGGCCAGGAAGGAAGACCCAGGGAAAGCCTGCACCTGCTACACAATGTGCTCATCAGAATCCTGACAATTTTTAGAAGAAAATGAGTATAAAAGACACATGTTATAGGGCTAGGGCTTAAGCCAGCCTAGAGGTACCAAGAAGCCTGTCCTAATCTGTGCAAAGCCAGGAAGGGCTATCACCCGGTATTCACAAGATTAACCTGAGCTGTAAAGATGTGCAGATTATTCTATGAATGAAAGACTCTGGAAGAATACTCAGGGGGTACTTGGAAAGTTTTCGTTTCCTAGAGGATGTTCCAGGCCGTGGATCACCCTGCCCTGCAGCTGTGTGCATAACTTCCCCGTGATGACTGGTGAGTTTGCCCAAATTCCATGATCGTGTATTGGCTAACGCCATCCAGGAGTGCATGAAGGCCCCGGGGAAGATCCTGGTAGAGTGGGTCTGGCCACGACAAGGACAGGCACGAAGGTTTGGAACATTTGGCAATGGATGTAACATCTGACTGATTGATACTAGGTTATTCATGATGATGTCAATTTTCCCTTCTTTTGTTCTGGAATAAGTCTCTCATGCATAACAAGTAAGTACTCCAATAATGATTTAATGCATAGTCTTCTGATTCCCTTAGGAAAGGTAGGAAGTACTTAATTAAAGAAGGAAAAAAAAAAAAACACAGATAAAGCAAATAGCTTAGTCAAGAGCTCGCGGCTCAGGGGCACCTAACCTGAGGTTTCTGATGCCAATAAATGGTCCAAGGAGATGTAGTCTGTTGCCTTTCCTCCTGTACTGGTTTCTTTCTGCCCAAAATATTGGGGTGACCAACAAGATCCTTGTTTTTTTCCTTCTGGTCTTTTCAGAAAGCAAAAGGTACTTTTTTTGGGGTACATGAATGTTCATAGTAATATTATTCGTAATAGCCAAAGAGGAGAACCAATTAAAATGTCCATCAACTGAAGAATGATTAAACAAAATGTGGTATGTCCATACAATGAAATATCACTCGGCCACAAAAAGGAATAAAGTTCTGATACATGCTAAGATATGCTAAGATAAGGAAGCCAGTTCCCAAAGACAACATATTGTATGATTCCATCTATGTGGAAAAGAAACCATACAGAATATAGGCAAGTCTACAGATGTAGTTGATTAATGGTTGCCTTGGGCTGAGGGACTTAGAGCAGGGAGGATGGAGTGTGGCTGCTAAACGGTATGGGGTTTCTTTTAGAGGTGATGGAAATGTCTTAAAATTGGCCGTGGTGATGGTTGTATAACTGTGGATATACTAGCAGCCTTTGAATAGTACGTTCCAAATAGGTGAATTGTATGATATGCTAATTATAGCTCAATAAAATGGTTGAAACGGAATAAGGAGAGACCTCTACTAAGATTTGAGGTGCTGTAGATGGGAAGCCTCAACTGTGTTTGCGCCTCTTGCTGTAGTCCTGGGACCAGACCTGAGTGTCAGCACAAGCGGTGACAGAAGTTTCCTGTACTGGATACCCAGGGGCTAAAGCCGGGAGCCATTCAATAAATGACTAAATAGATACTGGAATTCCTACTTCTTTGTTAACACCCAGTTAGTGAAGAGGGAGAGAAAAAAGTTTATGTCTCAGGATGTGGATCCAGGAAGGGCTTTGGATGGTGGCTCAAAGAGATTTTGTATTAAGGCTTTCATAGAACCAACACTATGGGGGTATATTTGTACGTCTCTTATCCCTCAGAGAGCACTGTATCTGGGGTCTCATTGGGGGCCTGGGTGCTTTTAGACGGAGGGGTTGAGAGTGGGTGTCTCTCGTCCGGCATTCAGCGTGGAAACCTGGAATGGATAAGGAAACTGCATGGCTCTAAAAGATGTAATCTCCCATTGTAGCAGGTGGCATTTAAAAGAATCATGAAGATTTTTTCCAGCAGCAAAATTCCCAAAACAGTGCACCAAGTCACCTCTGGAAGACATGGAAACTTTCACGTATGAGGGCACCTGGGAGTAAGATGCAACTAGTTATGGGACTGGGATATGGATTATTTGACTTCTGGGAAGCCTGCAACCAGGGGAGGCTGGAATCTCACCTGTCCCAAGATCAAGTTCAGACGTAATCTGGTCGGTCGAACACAGTCAACTGTGTCATTTCAATCAAGTCTTAAACCATCTCCCGCTACACTAATTTCTTGTGTTAGGCTGGGGCAAGCCTTTTGCCTCTGTAAATCTGGTGTCAAAGGGTCAGTAGGGATGGGTTTGGAAAAAAATTGTGCGGTCACCTTTCATTTTCCCTGTCACTTCCGTCCTTCAGTTCAACTGTGCCTGGAGCCCAAGAACCAGCGTTGTTCCAGTCTGGTCTCAACTCCTGGGCCTTAGCAATATGGCTTGGCAGAGGCCACAGAAAGACAATGGCTCAGGCTAAACCATTCTGAGAAGCAAATTCATGCTGAGACATATTTGACTGTTATTTAACATGTTGCATTTGCAAAGAGCAAGTCAGTTATCTTAAGGAACAATTTAATGACCCCATACCTCATTGCGGTAGAATCTTTTTGCTTTGTTTTATTTTGTGGACTTTCTGAATGCTTCTGAACTGACCTAGTTAAATAGATCAATGCATCCCATACTTTATGTACATAGGAACCCCCTGGGTATCTTGTTAAACTTGACTGTAATTCAGTGGGGCTGGCATGGGGTCCGAGATTCTGCATTTCTAACAAGCCGCCATGGGGTGCTAACACAGCTCACGGGGGACTACCTTTGAGTAGAGGGCCTGCATGACCACCGACCCACAATCAGCAATACTAATGCAGTCAGGAAGGAGCTGAGTTGCTCTTTCTTGAAGCCCCTTTGATGCACTCTACATCCCTCCATCACAGCACTTAAAACATTGGACTATAATTGTTTGCTTGGGACTCAGACTCTCTGTTGCCCTGAGAATTCTCACACCGCAGCAGCCATGTCTTATCCACTTCGTCTTGGACTGTGCCTCTCCCCATCTTAGCACCGTGCTTGGCACGAAGAAGGCACTTAGTGCTGGGTGATGAGCAGACATGGCTCTGGAGGTGAGTGGAGGAGGGCATAAACTCTTACACGGTGCTTTTGTTTCCACTTGGCCATGTGGTGTCATCCAGTGTTTTTCCACCCCGGATGCAGATTAGGGGAATTGAAAAAATACCGATGCCCAGGTGCACTCCAGGTTCCGATTTCATTGAACTGTTTTGGGGCCTATGTCTGGAAGATTTTAAAAGCCTTCTGGGCCCTTAAAACTCAACAGCAAAAAGACCGATACCCAACTAAAACATGGGCAAAAGATTGGGCCAGACGTTTTTTCAAAGAAGGTATACAAATGGCCAGTAAGTTCATGAAGAGATGTGCAAACTCATTAGTCATTAGGGAAAGGCAAATCAAAGCCACAATGAGCTAGTACTTCATACCTAATAGGATAGCTATAATAAAAAATAAAGAGAGGCCCCCCGGGTGGCTCAGTCGGTTGGGCGTCCAACTTCGGCTCAGATCATGATCCCACACTTCGTGGGTTCGAACCCTGTGTCAGGCTCTGTGCTGACAGCTCGGAGCCTGGATCCTGCTTCCGATTCTCTCTCTCCCTCGCTCTCTGCCTCTCCCCTCCTTGCGGTCTGCCTCTCTCTCTCAAAATTCAATGAACATTCAAAAAACATTAAAAAATAAAGAACAAAAGATAAGCGTTGGCGAAGATGAGGCGAAATCAGAACCCTTAAACACTGCTGGAGAGAATGTAAAATGGTGCGGCTGCTTTGGAAAACAGCTTGGCAATTTCTCAACAAGTTAAAAACAGAGTTGTTGCATGACACAGCAACTTCATTCCTAGGAATAGGACCCAGAGAACAGAAAACGTATATTCCCACACAAACTTGTACGTGAATGTTCATAGTAGCATTATTCATTATTGCTGGAAAGTGGAAACAACCCAAATGTTCATCAACTGATGACCAGATACATCAAATATGGTATAGCCATACAATGGAATATTGCCTAGCCATAAAAAGGAATGAAGTGCTGTTATATGTGTGGATGAACTTCAAAAACATTGTGCTAAGTGAAAGAAGCCAAAGGCCACATATTGTATGGCTCCATTTATATGAAATCTCCAGAATATGCAAATCCATATTTGTGGATTAATGGTTGCCAGGGAATGGGGGAGGGTAGAAATGAGAGTTATGGGCTTTCCTTTCAGGATGATAGTAATATTTTATTTATTTATTTATTTATTTATTGACAGCGAGCGTGAGTGGGGGAGGGACAGAGGAAAAGGAAGAGAGAATCCTAAGCAGGTTCCACACCCAGTTCTCAGCCCGACTTGGGGCTCAATCTCATGAACCATGAGATCATAACCTGAGCCAAAATCAAAAGTCGGATGCTTAATGGGCTGAGCAACCAGGTGCCCCGTAACAATATTTTAGAATTAGCTAGAGGTGATAGTGGTGGGACGTTGCAACTATGCTAAAAGCCACTGAATTTTCCACTTTAAAATGGTCACAATGATGGATTCTA
This sequence comes from Leopardus geoffroyi, assembly GCF_018350155.1. Classification (NCBI taxonomy): domain Eukaryota; kingdom Metazoa; phylum Chordata; class Mammalia; order Carnivora; family Felidae; genus Leopardus; species Leopardus geoffroyi. The sequence goes on from NC_059339.1 coordinate 69,165,871, forward strand.
AGTTTTGTGACTAGTATCTTAAAAAAAATAATAAAAACTTGAAAGCCTCCCAGGAGATTCTGATTTGTAGGCAGGTTTGAGAACTTCTGGTGTCAGATAACCTAGGGTATGTGCTCCAACATTTGCCCTTGAGACGATGACGTGGTTGACCAGAAGTTCTCAACTTCAAATGCACATTGGAATGACTTGGGGAACTTTAAAAATGCTGATGCCTGGGGCGCCTGGGTGGCGCAGTCGGTTAAGCGTCCGACTTCAGCCAGGTCACGATCTCGCGGTCCGTGAGTTCGAGCCCCGCGTCAGGCTCTGGGCTGATGGCTCAGAGCCTGGAGCCTGTTTCCGATTCTGTGTCTCCCTCTCTCTCTGCCCCTCCCCCGTTCATGCTCTGTCTCTCTCTGTCCCAAAAATAAATAAACGTTGAAAAAAAAATAAAAAAATAAAAAATAAAAAAAAATGCTGATGCCTGGTTCTCCCCACCCCTCTACCAAAAGAGTCTGATTTCAATATTCTGGGTGCAGCCAGGACAGACTCCACAGGATATTCTAATGGGCAGTCAAAGTAGAGACCATGTTGTTCCTAAATATTAGGGTCCAGAGGATCACCGTGAGGGTTGTTAAATGCCCTTTTCTGAAATCTGCCCACAGAGATTCTGGTTCAGGAGGCCTGGAGTGGGGCCTGGGAGTCTTTATTATTAATAAGCTCCCCTGGTGTTACTGCTGTAGGTGGTCTGGACCACACTTTGAGAAACCCTGCTTTGGAGGAGCCCTCTCAAAATTTAATGTGCATACAAGTCACCTGGGACCTTATTAAAATGCAGCTTTTGGTTCTGCGTTTCTAAGCAGCTCTCAGATGATGCCAAGGATACTGGTCCATCGACCACCATTTGAGTCTCAAGGCTATAGAGCCATGGGTCTCAAAGTGGGGTGCCTGGACAGGCATTAGCATCACCTGGGAACTTGTTAGAGATGTAAAATTCTCAGGTTCCACCTCAGATTTGCTCCACCCACCGGGGATGGGACCCAATGATCTGTTTTGTGTGTGTGTGTGTGTGTGTGTGTGAGAGAGAGAGAGAGAGAGAGAGAGAGAGAGAGAGAGAATTTCAAGTTGGCTCCATGCTGCCAGTGCAGGGCCTGATGTGGGGCTCCATCTCGCGAACCGTGAGATCATGACCTGAGCCGAAATCAAGAGTTGGGCGCTTAACTGACTGGGCTCCCCAGGGCCCCCCCCATAGTGATCTGTTCTAACAAGCTCTCCGCGCACTGGAGTTTGAGAACCATTGCTAGATATGTATCAAATGCTCTCACCCCCCCATAAATGCCTCCCCAACATGGACTAACACCTCAGTAGAGCAGCTGAGGGCTGTAAACCCGTGAGACAGCCTGTGGCCTCGGGAGAAGGCTGATTCTGAGGACAGGAAGGCCTTGAAAAGGGGGTGTAGGAGAGGGATGGTGGGTGCTCCCAAGGATTCATGAGGTCCTCAGCCCCGGGTGGTGGCAGAAAGAAGGGCCGGTTCCAAAGGGGGTTGCTGGGCAATAAACGGTAGGGGGTGCATTTGTGGCAGGACGGGGTCTGTGACCAGGGTCTCCTGTCTTCTCTTCATTCCTGCTACAATTCAAGGCACCTGACTTCCCAGGCCTCTGGGCCCCTTGGGAGAGCCGTACCCGCCCCCCCCCCCCCATTTACACTGAGGTGCTAGGGACTTAATGTGTTACTTCTTCCAGGGTCGTCTGCATTTAAAAAGTAGCTTCCAGGAGAAAGCACTAATTCTAAAGTGGAATTTTAAGCTTTGGGGTTCCCGGATAGGAAACTGCCAGGTCTTCAAACCGCACTTCCTCAGTGAAAGTGTAGGGGGCTTATGAATGTGGCTCTGCCTCCGGCTTTCAGCCTGCTCGGCTGGGAGGGCCCCCTCCCTGGGTGCGGCCGGGAGAAGTGAGCCGAGGAACTCCCCATCTGCTGGGCCGCCTCCTGGAATCTCTCACAGCCCCATCCTCTGTGGGAGAGCGGCAGCAATTAGCATAACTGGAACAGAAACGCTTTGTCTACATTCCAGACTGTGGGATTCAGGCCTCCCCCAGAGACATGTTAATTGTGTGGAAGGGACCCTGGGTGCCTCTTGGTGCCAACCCTTGCTCAAATGTTGCTGCTGCTGGAAAATAAACCAGGTGTAGGTGGATCCACGGCCCAGGCTTGTGCACTGATTAACCCCTTTCTCATCCAGGAAGACTGCTCCCCCTCCAGCCTCTCGAGGTCCCTGTCCTTTGTGGTCAGGACAACCTGCTTGTTCTTGTCATGAGTGTGTCCCATCACTTCACCCAGATTGGCCTTCCTCCCCATCTGGGCTGCAGTTCCTTTATAGGGGACCTTGTTTTACACTTAACTCACTAGTCAGCCAATCAACCAATCAATGTTTATTAAAGAAACTCTTTGCCCAGCACTGTGCCAAGATCAATAAGGCACCACCATCCGGAAGGAGGGGGGTGCAGCCTGGGATAGGGGTACACAGTTGAGTGAACAGTGACATACCAGTGGTGAGTAGAGAAATGCACCGGATGCTCTGGGGACATTGAGGAAGGGGTCTGGAAATGTGCCTGGGAAGGTGTGGTGGTGCGGGGTGGGGGGGGGGGGGAGGTGTGGGGGAAGCCTTCCTGGAGGCGGTGACATCGGAAAATTATTAAGAATGAGTAGCATTTTGGGGCGCCTGGGTGGCGCAGTCGGTTAAGCGTCCGACTTCAGCCAGGTCACGATCTCGCGGTCCGTGAGTTCGAGCCCCGCGTCGGGCTCTGGGCTGATGGCTCAGAGCCTGGAGCCTGTTTCCGATTCTGTGTCTCCCTCTCTCTCTGCCCCTCCCCAGTTCATGCTCTGTCTCTCTCTGTCCCAAAAATAAATAAACGTTGAAAAAAAAAAAATTTAAAAAAAAGAATGAGTAGCATTTTATCACATAGGTGTCCCAGACAGGGAAAGGCATCTATGAAGTCCAAGGCGGGACAGAGTTTGGGCTTTCCTAGGACCATAGGTAGCTGAGGTGGCTGGACTGTGGGCCCACTGTGAGAGGGACAGGAGACAAAACGGAGAGGTGAGTGGCTGAGTCCTTGATGTTCCAAGCTAAATTGTTTGGAGGTTGAGAGCCCTGGGCAACCAGTAAGGGGTTTGTGTTTCAGAAAGCGAGGGCCCCCGTGCGGAGGACGGACTCGGAGGGTGCCTTGGAAGTCGGGGGGGCCAGGAAGATATCAAAGTGCTGAGGAATGAGACCCAGGCAGGGGGAGTGGGGAGAGGAAGCAGACAGTGAGGGAGGGGGGCATCTGGGGTGACACAGCCCAGGGTCATGTGTCTGTGATGTCGCCATGGGAATCAGGACAGGGATGAGGACAAGTTCTGTCCGGGACACAGAACGTCTGTGGTGCCCGAGGGAGGACCTGCCCCATGGGAGGGGCCCGGAGTGAAGGAGAGGGAGGGGATGGAGAGATCTGACATCAGAGGTGGTGTCACCATCTTAGAGAAGAAGGGCAAGGAGCCTGGCTGAGTTTGCATCCTGGCTTTGCCTCTTACTAGTTGTGTAAACTGGAGGAAGACGCGACTTACAAGCCGTCTGTGCGTTGCTTTCCACTTTGGCGGAAAAGGAATCAAAGTCCTACTTTGCCAGGCTGCAGGAGGACTGCATCAGGGAATATGAGGAGGGTGCCTGGCACGGCATCCGGGCCGCAGAGACACTTGGTCGTTTTAAGTCACCAGGGAGAAGTTGAAGCCGGGTGTGGGTAAAATGGCCCTGGGGAGCATGAGCCTTGTGCAAAGGAGAGAGTCAAGAACACAATCTCCAAGGAGCCAGCAGCCGGCCAGCTAGGAGAGAGGGGTGAGGGGGACCCAGATGGGAGGAGGGAGTGTCCAAGAGGCCAGACATCACAGGGGCTTACGGGATGAAGGGGGAGACTGCAGCTCATCCTTCCCGAGGTTCCTAGTCATTTTAGAGCACTTTCAGCGGGGCGGGAAATGAGTGTGCATAATATTTGCAAAAACATTTTTGTGAAGGGTAGGAGATAATAAAATGAAGCAAAAGGGAAACAGGTCCGGGGAAGACTTCTCTCTCTCTTTAACATTTATTTTGAAAGAGAGAGAGAGAGCACATGAGCAGAGGAGGGGCAGAGAGAGAAGGGAGAGAAAACCGCGAGCAGGCTCAGCGCTCTCAGCCTGGAGCCTGACGTGCGGCTTGAACTCATGAACTGTGAGATCACCACCTGAGTCGAAACCGAGAGTCAGATGCTTAACCAACGGAGCCACCCAGGAGCCCCAAGACTTCCCTTTTAAGACAGATTTTGTACATCTCTCTTTCCTTCCACTTTCCATATTTTACTGAAATGATCTGTGCAGATGGACATCTGCCTCCCCACCCTTCTCTCAGCCTCCCCTCACCCCGAGAGGAACTGAGGTTGTTGGTTGCCTATGTGTCTTCCCATCAGACCAGGAGGAAGCATGTGGTGTGGGTTTCCCAGCGCCCCTGCCAGTGCCTGGAAAAACATAGGTGCTCCATAAATGTGTCCTGAACCAGCTTGTGGGAGCGAGATATCGGATGGAGGCTCCTGCTTCCAGACGCTGCCCGCTTCGCTTTTGCAGTTTACGATGAATTCAGTCAATCAGTAAGTATTTTAGTGCCTGGAAGGGCTGCGCGTGTCTGGGGGTTGGAGCCGCAAGGCAGCTAGTGACTCCAGCGTGACCGAGAAAAATGACAAAAGAGCAAAACCTCTGAGGTTGCTCTGATCACCTACTGAGGCCAGTGCAAGCTCAAGCATGCCCATGTCGGCTGCGTAGACCCAGAGTGGCTCACTCCTTTGTTCCCGGAACTGGGGTTTGTGGTGCCAAGGATGCGCGAAGTCTTGTCCTTCCTGGGTCATGAAAAGTCTTCACGGGAAGCAGGGTCCTAGCGTTGATTTCATAAATGGGTGCTGTGGAGGAAAGGCTCTGACCACTCAGTGTCCCACTCCTCACTGGTGCCTGCAGTTGTCCTGTTCTAAGTGTGGCCTGCAGGGGTAGGGACACAGAACGACGTAGTAACCTCAGCCTCCTCACCTGGAGAAGTCAGCAAGTCATTTCAGCTCCTGATGCCTCTGATTCAGTTTGAGATGCTTTCTTGAGATTGGGTTTTGGTAGGAAGAGCCCGGAAGGATGGTAAGCGTTTGAGAGGAAAGAAGGGTGACAGGCTGAGAGATGGGAGATTATGGCTTTGGGAGAGCAGCTGCCAACCTCCCTCGTGTCACTTCCCATCCAGCTGAGGAGTCGGGATGACAGCAGCCATGAGATACCCTGACGGTCAAGGCAAGTTCTTGATGACGGCAAGTTCAGGCAAAGTGATACACGTGGGATCCAATGGGAAACAGTAGTTTGGATCAGAGGAGGTCAGACCTGCCCTGGAAGAAACCCAAGGGCCCATGAGGTGGTCTCAGGACTCCCTGGGACCATTCTTTCTAGGGCCTTCTCATTGGATCTGCTCTGGCCTGGACAGCTTCCGGTTCTACCCAGTGCCATAATCCACCTCTTCAGGTAAGCCAGGGCCAGAGCAGACCCAGCCTGTGGGGATGGAACATCTTGGCACAGTCTTCTCCCTCAGCTACAGCGAAAGCACACAAGGAACGTCCCTCTGCCCTTGACAATGCTAGCCCATGAAGGCCTGGTTTTGAGTCTGAGTGGATAGAGCAGAGATTCTGAAAGAGCTTTGTTCTTTCTTCTCTTTGACCTTGAGGTTTGAGGCAGGAAAAGCAGATAGGAGGATGCCTCCCAGGGCTCTGCTGTCCTTAACTTTGCACGGAGCCTGTGTTTCTGCTGTGCTTGTAGCTTTCCCTGCGCCTCCCATGGGGCTGGGCAAACAGATGTTGCCCTGAAAATACTTGCTGATTGACTAAATCAATTGTAAACTGCAAAAGCGAAGTGGTTTTCCACATTTCTGTACTTATATACGTTGAAATCTGCCATTTCAACCTCATCCCGAAGGAGGAGGTTCAAGTTAGCTGTTTGAACGGTGGGAACTTTTGTGCCCTGGGTCCTTCTCCCACAGTGGGATGTACTCCCGGGTCAGCCCCACCCACTGCCCCACAGAGTGGGGACACCCCAAAGCACCCTTGGTCACCTTCTGGTTCTGACCAGGTAGCGAGAGCGTGTTTTGTGACTTGGTCAGGCAGGGTTTGCTCTAAGAAGTGGTCTTTACATCTTGAAGTGGAGGAGACCCTTTCTGATGCCTCGTCGTCAAGTTGGCTTGAGGGGGTGAAGTAATTCTAGCCTCTGTGGAGTCTGTTTTTCACTACACCCTAAAAAGGGGAGGCAATGAACTTGGAGTCAGAAGACTGAGTAGTGCTGCCCCCCGAGATCCATGGATACTTCACTACCTGGGCCTCAGTTTTCTCATCTGTAAAGTGGGGATAAGAATAATTATCCTTGCCCCTCCCAGGCTAGTTTTGAGGACCCGATGAGATGAAAATAGGAAGGAGCCTTAGAAGCTGCCATGTGCAATCCTGAGGAAAGAGATGGTTCTTCTGATTAAGATCTGGCTGGCTCTGCCTCCTCCAGATATCTAGAGATCAGACCACACGGGCCCGCAGGATGTGTGGGCAGCATGTGGCATGAGGCTCGCTCCACCCCATCCAGGGCCGTCTAACTGGCAGCACAACCTGTTGTCTTGAATCTCTTGCCCATTTTGCCCCACAAGGGAGAGGCAGTGGGGGCTTTAGAGCCAGAAATGTTTTCCTGGTTCCTGCCATGAGCAAACCAAGCCTCCCCAGGGCCGCACTCTGAGCTCCCCCAGAAGGGCATTGCTGGAAAGGATGAAAGCCTGGCCTTCATCTCTGGGACAGTGATAACCTTCATGGCCAGGCAGGCCTTTCGCCGCTCCCCCCAGTGACGACACGACTGGAGCCCAGCCCACCTCTCTGTCGCACTCCCCGGTGTTGAATGAATACGCGAGAAGACCAGGAATCATGCACAGGACAATGACAACTGTGCACTTGGAATGTTAGACAGTCCCAGAAATTCTCTTGTGGTTGAGAGGCAGCTGGGTTGAGAAGGGCTGAAGATCTGGATAAGGGGCAGGTGTCGCTTATGAGCCCTTGGGCAGCATCTCATTAAAACCCTCTCATGGGAAGGGTGCCTGGGGGGCTCAGTCATTAAATGTCTGACTTCAGCTCAGGTCATGATCTCCACGCTGGCAGTGCGGAGCCTGCTTGGAATTCTCTCTCTCTCTCCCTTCTGCTCTCTCTCTTTCTCAAAATAAGTAAATAATCAAACTTAAAAAAAACAAACACAAAAACCCCCACCTCTAATGGGAAGCAAGTCAGTGCCAGAGGAGGGGGTGGTGGCTTTCTGGGGGGCTATCTCGGAGTGGTGGCTGAACCCAAACGTTAGCATCAGGACTGTGGAATTTAGTTAAAAAAAAAAAATGATGTTTCACACCGAGAGCAATTTTGAACAGGCATGTAAGAATCAACGACATAGGATGCTTCCTCGTCAGGAATCTACAAGAAAGGGTGTTAAATACAGTCACACGTCATTATGACCCGCAGTGGATTGTGACAACCGCTATGAGGGAGGTGCCAACACAGTGTGATGCGTGTTGTGTGTATTGCTCTGGTCTGAATGTGTCTCCCCCAGATTCCTTTGTTGAGGCCTTATCTCCAAAGTGGCGGTGTTAGGAGTTGGGGACTTCAGGAGGTGATGAGGTCATGGCGGTGGAGCCCACGGGGATGGGATCAACGCTGTTGAAAAGAGATCCCACAGGGGCGCCTGGGTGGCTTGGTCGGTTAAGCGTCCGACTTCGGCTCAGGTCATGACCTCACGGTCTGTGAGTTCGAGCCCCGAGTCTGGCTCTGTGCTGACAGCTCAGAGCCTGGAGCCTGTTTCAGATTCTGTGTCTCCCTCTCTCTCTGCCCCTCCCCTGTTCATGCTCTGTCTCTCTCTGCCTCAAAAATAAATGAACGTTAAAAAAAAATTTTTTTTTTAATTAAAAAAAAAAAAGAAAAGAGATCCCACAAAGCTTCCCCTCCTTCGGCTAACTGTCTTTCCACCACCTTCAGAGCGAGTGTCATATGCACATGTAATCGCTCATGCTCACTCTCATGTGAGCCTCTCTCACATCTCACTCTCATGTAAGCTCCCCTTAGGCTCTAATCCCGACTTTTCCCTTCAGGTTTTCCGTCCACTAAACAGGTTGAACTAGAGGAGTTTCACCGGGGTCCCTTTCCGCACGGCAACTCTTGAACTTTGTGACAGGTTAGCAAGCCACTGGAGGACAGACATTCTGCCCCCCGTACATCTCTGTGCCCCTGACAGCAGCAACACGGAAACCATGGCTAAGTCAGTGTTGAGTTTGTTACTGTGGCAGCCGGCCTCACTGCAAGGGCCAAAGGTCTCCTTGCTGGCATGGGTCTACAGTGTGGTGCGGATGCCCTTGTCTCTTGGGCTGCGTATTACCCAACAGGATGTGTACACATATAGATTATTTTAAGGAATTGGCTTATGTCATTGTGGAGATCGGCAAGCACAAAATCCACAGGCTAGGCTGCAGGCCGAAGGCCCATAGGAAGTGTTGCAGTTCAAGTCCAAAGGCAATCTGCTGACACAATCCCTTCTTCCTGGGGGAGGTTGTTAGTCTTTGTTTTCTATCAGGTTCTTCAACTCATTGGATGAAGCCCACCCACATTACGAGGATAATCTGCTTTACTGGTGTCTACTGATTAAAATGTTAATCTCATGTAAAAAAATATGTTCACAGAAACAGCTAACGTTTGGCCAAATATCTGGGTACTGTGGCCCAACCCAGTTACTACCTAAAGTTAACCATCACAGACTGGTTATCTTGTTTTTCTATGAAGTTCCCCACTGGCCTGGGTGTTTGTTCCTGGTCTTAGAGGCTGGTATTCCGAGATCCTCCCACTGAGGGCAAAACATGCATCCCAAATGAGTGGAAAGAAGGTGTTGTTCTGGGAGTGCATGTGGAGAACCCATTCCTGGGCAGTGGTTGGCAGTGGTAGCTTGTGTCCCAGCAAAGCGTCTTCAACAACACCAGTGATCATAGGATCTGCAAGCTCATGTTGTCAGTCATGGCCTTTGTGTCTCAGTTTCCTCTTCAATTAGGAAGGTGACAATTTGTGGGACTGACTATGCTAATAAGATGTGAGTGCCTATCATATAACAGATGTCACATAAACGACACTCAATAGGTGTCAGTGTTCTTGTCTCTTTCTTCCCTGCCTCCTTCCTTCATTTCCCAGGGGAGATGATTTTCCTTGGACCCAGTGACAAGGACTGAGACAAGTAATCTTCCTTGCTTTGTGGGCAGATATTTTCCTAGTTCCCTCTTTCCACTTGCAGGTAGCCCTCTGGGGATCCAGTATAGTGTCCTATTCGACTACACACCCTTGGGACAGCCTTAGGCGTTGTTTCCATATTCCCCAACTTCACAACCTTTTCCACCAATCCCCACCAGCTATCAGTACCCATTATGTGGGGAGAGTGAGTGCTTCTATTGTCTTGCCTCACTGGCCAGAAGGTAACTCATTTATTTCAAGAATTTTTTTTTTTCCCCTCCTCTTAACGGCCCCACTGTGTGTGACTCAGACCCAGGATAGTTCATGAGTAAGACATCACCGGTAAATTACAAGGGTTCGGCCCTATCAATGTGAAGGAGTGTTCTTTCTTCTGTGACCTTATCCTTACCTTAGGAGCAAACAAAGCCAAAAGAAACAGAGGCACTGTCTCATCTGCCCAAGCCGTTTCTCTCAGGGGTAGTGGTCTAATCCCGACTTTCCAAATCACTTTGCAGTGGAAGGTAAAACAGATCAGGCAAACAGAAACTCTAAAGTAAATAAGATAATGGTTTAGTGACCCCAGGCTTGTCTTGAATGAGCCAGTGGCTGATAAGTTTCCATTTACCTCTGATAGGTAAGATTGGTTGACAAATATGTTAAACAGGAAGGAAGTCAACATTCAAGTTTCTATCATCAAATATTCGTAATATAGCTGACCCTTGAACAACAGAGGGGTTAGGGGCACTGACCCATAGCTCAGTCAAAACTTCATACCTAACTTTTGACTCCCCCAAAACTTAACCGGTAATAGCCTACTGTTGATCAGAAGCCTTACCAATAGCATGCACAGTAGATTCACCCATACTTTATACATTAAATATATCATATACTGTATTCTCACGATAAAGTAAGCTAGGGGAAAGAAAATGTTAAGAAAACCGTGAGAAAGAGAAAATACATTTGTAGTACTGTGCCGTATTTCCTGAAAAAGACCCACCACCAATATGTGCACCTGTGCAGTTTAAAGTCATTCAGCTATAGTTGATTTTGTCAAAGAAAACCACGAAGTGCTAGAAAAGAGGTTCTGGGGAGTAATGGAAGCCCAACCAACCTAAGGTGAGCACATGCTCAGGCTGTGCAGTGCTTCCCTGGGAGTCGACCTGGCCTGCCCATTCCACGTTCTGGGTTCAGGGTCTGTCCTTGGAGGGCTGCCTGTGGCCTTGAGTGAGAGCATCACCAACTTGCGTGGAATTTGCTCACCAATCAAACAATTCCAAACTCAGGGTTGAGGCATGTGGCATTAGAATCCCAGGGGACCTCATTGAACACACACACACACACACACACACACACACCCAAATTTCCCCACCCCATGTGGGTTTGACTTGGCAGGACAGCAGTGGGGCCAAGAACCTGCATGTTCACTGACCTTGCCAGGCAATTCTGCCGCAGGGCCCGGTGTGGGAACCATAGTCTTAACTCAGTGTAGGCTGATTGGAGATGGAACGTGTACTTCCATATCAGCCCCCTTTCTGTTCCCTCTCTGACTGTGCTTTTCCACTGTTTCTTGGCCTCAACACTACAATATGTGTGGGTGTGTGCTCTCAAGAATATGTAGTTATCAGATGTTCTAGGTGTTTAACCCACCCTCCTCATAATAAAAGACATTCTCACACAACCCCTTCCTCCCCCGGGTAATCATGGTTAGTGACTAACCATGAACAATTATTATTTAATTGTTTAATAACAATTACGATGCAATCATTTATTAAAAATCATAAAAATATTTAATAACTTGTTTAACTAATAATTACGGAATTATTAGTTAATTGATTGCTTTCTTGATGTCTGTGTCTCCGGCTAGAATGGGAAAGGAAGTTTCCCTGCACACACACGTGTGTATTTGGACTCTTTTCCTTTATTTAAGTTTATTTTTTTTAAGACGGAGGAGGGGGTGCTCTTCCCTGCGCCGCCTCCCCCCCCCCCTTAGACTTTGCCTCCTCTCTGCCTCCACTCAACAGCCCTACTTTCTTTTTTTTTTTTTTTTTTCAACGTTTATTTATTTTTGGGACAGAGAGAGACAGAGCATGAACGGGGGAGGTGCAGAGAGAGAGGGAGACACAGAATCGGAAACAGGCTCCAGGCTCCGAGCCATCAGCCCAGAGCCCGACGCGGGGCCCGAACTCACGGACCGCGAGATCGTGACCTGGCTGAAGTCGGACGCTTAACCGACTGCGCCACCCAGGCGCCCCATCAACAGCCCTACTTTCTATATCCTCTACATGGTCTCTGATTAGGACAGCCTAGCCTGAGTCCCTCTCCAAGAACTTATATACGTGGGCAAACCAGAAGCCACGTCTTCATGTGAGCACATTCTATCACCCCGATTAGATCAAGGAGGGCAGGAAAGAGGCTCCCACTACTCACTAGTGCCCTGCACGCTGATGGAGGTCCAGCTATTCTGGGTAACTGACTCCCGGTGAAACACGCTTGGCTTCCTGTGCTATGTGAGGCATTGGCAACTGTTTCCACCGGTGGCTTAGACAATGGAAAGAACAGCTCTTTTGTTGGGAAGAATTCTGGGTGTCTAAAGAAAACGTTGCTCTGACCAAAGCAATCCATTTCCTCATTCGTTTGTCCTTTGATTTACTCCTTCTCAGGAGAACTACCAGGTCCAATTCCAGTTAATACACGCTCCCGGGGAATTTACCATCGTACTGGGACAATGAGGCTTAAAACAGTTAGACAACGAGGCAAATCAGCATGTGACTAGGTGCCTCACATACTTGATTCGAATCCTGAATTGAGGAGGTCAGAGAAGGGCGCCAGGGACTGCAGGGTGGTGTAGGCTCTGTGGTGGGGAGTGGTTTCCCAGGCCGTGGAAGGAAGAGCAGAATTTAGACACACAGAACAGAATGTGGGAGACCTTCCGGGCGAAGGACACAAGGCAGAAGAAAGTTGGTGTTTTGCAGCAAGCGGAAGGTGTTCTGGGGCAGTGGAGGGAGCAGAAAAAAATAAATGAGGATTCTATGCTGCTTCCATGGACGTAGCAGGTGAATGGGCCCACTCTGGCCATTCCAGGCCTTGTCTGGGAATCGCTCTGGTAACCAAGAATGTGTGACAGTCGCCTGCTGGGGCTGTCCTCGCTTCTTCCCATGCCCCACAAGCAGGCCCAGCCGGGGCCGGAGGCCTCAGCCAGACCACTCGTGCCTCATTCCAGGCTCAGAGGTAGCAAGAAAGGCTGGAAAGGCAGAGCTGTTTGATTTCCAAGCCTTTCCAAGCCCGCCAGGTGGAAGGCAGCCAGAGAAGCAGAAGCCGGTGACAGCCTGCCCGACTGCCTTAGACAGCTACTCAAGGGAACAATTGGGCAGAAAGGGGGGGGTGGTGGCAGGTCAGAGAACGTGGGCCAGTGGAATTCTGAACAAGGTCAAAGTCCAATTTGGTACAGTGCTTTATTACCAATTTAAATCTCATCTCTCCTCCCAGGGTGGCTGCTGTCCCTGTAGGAGGAAGCCAGGGCTGCCCCAGGGGAAATTTGCATTTAAAGAATCTAAGTGCTTGCTTGGTACCCTGGCAGGGCAGCAGTCTGGCCTGACTGTTCATCCCAGCGTCCAGAAGTCACACACCAAGTTTGCTCCTATTTTGCCCATATCCGGACCCCCGCTTGCTTGTGGGGACAAAAAAAAAAAAAAAATCCCAAACTCTTTGTACTTCTTCCAGGATAGGGGGGAAGGATCTCTGAATGTGCAGTGTGGGCGACGGTGGGGTCTGGAAAGTGGTAATCCTGTGTTCTTCTGAACTGGGACTGGAGGAAATTCTTAGGGGAGCAGCCATCAGCGGCAGCAGGGGTGTTAGAGCCCCGCCTGTACTGTGGCCCATAGGTTGAGGCAAGGATCTGGGTGACCATGGAGATCTGGCGGGGGATTCTCCAGACGTGGTGAGCTGGTTTATTCCCGGCATGTGATTCCGCTTGGGGCAAGGCTCTGTCTTGGGGGACACTGGTTTCTCAGTCTTTGACCTCATCTGGGGTACTTCAGGAAATATTCGTGCCTGGTTTCCAACGCCCCGGAGATTCTGATGTAGCAAATCTATACCCCCTCTCTTTCCCCATCAATCCCACTGCCTCCACCGCCATGCCCACCATCCTGAGGAAAAGGGACAGACAAGTTCCGATTCACTACAGCGCCGTGGGTTGGTCTTTTTGTGACCGCTTTACCTTTTAATCAACACACATCCACTGGGAACCCGGGTGTTGGTGAAAACGTAGCCTCGTCGCTTAAAATCTACACTGCTTGGGTGTTTGATTTCAGTTGTACTGTCCGTGAGAAGAGGGAACATATGGTACAATGTGTTCATGACATCAAGGCTCCTGGGGACAATGACCTCACAAGGAGACTTGTTTGTCAGCACCCTCAGAGGTAAAGCCTGTCACAATCCCTTGGCTGCTTGTTGGGCTGGGACATCAGATGTGGGGGTTATCCAACACCCTGGACCCAGGAGCCCTGTGCGTGCCAAGCTCACAGACCTGCCTCAGGCACCTGAAGACACATTCTGTGTATCCTACAGCTAAGTTTGTGGTCAACGAGGCCTGGCTGGCCCTGACTCCATCTAAGCATTCCTGGGACTCAGGAAGTGAGCTTAGGTTCTGCTGTGGGTCTCGGGGATTCCTTAACCTCCCTTTTCAGCTAGCAATGGCGAACAGAGGTTGAGGTGACAGGGACGCTCTGTTGTCTCTTCCAGTCTGACTGGAAGAAACAGGGAATTCCAGAGCTGTTTAAGAACATGTGGGCCCCTCCAGGCTCTGGTGACTGCCTACAGCTGGCAGGAGCCTGGGAGAGGAGTTACTCAGAGGTCGGCACCACAAATCATCTTTACTGGGCCACGTTCCCCACATGAAAACACCGAGCCCCACTTGGGTCCATTGGCCACTCACTTTAAAAGCAGAAGGAGGTTTTGCGCATCACACACATTCAGGACCCCACCCCACATCAGGGGTCCTCGGTGGCACCAGGCGCTCAGAGTCTGAAGCCCAGAGGTCTTTGGAACGCCATCCAGAACACTTTATCGTCAGCTTCCAACCTCTCCTGTCCTTCCAACCTTCCAACTATCTGTCTCTTTGCTCTCACCTCAGATATTCTCAGACCGACCCACTCTGCCCACCTTACCTCCAGCTCCCCTGGGATGTTTCACAGGCCATTGTCCCTCTATCCATGGCACCACAGGTGTGGAATACCTTACTTCCTCCTTAGATACTCATCAAAGTCTACTGGTCCATGCACGTCCAGTTCTGGAAGATCTCCCTCAACTGGGAGTGATTTACCTGCATTTCTCCAGGATGGCGCTTTGTATTATCTGTCTCCATATCCCTAGAGTATAGCATGGTACGAAGAAGCTGAGGAGGACCGGGTTGATAAGTAAGTATGTCTCGATGACCCATGTCACTAATTTGGCACTCTGTCTTGAGCGTGTAGCTCCATGTACATATATCATCTAACTAAGTTCGAAGCTCAAGAAGGCACAGGTCTTGCAATTCACTTCTCTCTGCACCCGGCAGCACACGGCCCAGAAGCTGGGACATGGAGATGTTCAGTGACAGATGTGTTTTGATACTGAGGAAGAGAGACATTCAGAGTGGCTTCCTTCCCGCTCCCTAATTTGGACACTCTTTCCGCCAAGCCCATTTCTTCACCGTCCCTGCCACCCACTCCCTGCTCACCTGGGCTGTCACGTGTTTGCTCTTTCTGTTCTCCAGTCCCTCTCTTTGTTGCCCCAAGCCCTTCCCGTTGTTCTCAAGGTGCGCTCGAACCCCACCTCACCCATAGTAACCACCTCTAGATCTCTCATAACTGGGAAGACCCGGTTCACCAACTTTGGTCTGCAAGCAATGGCATACTTCTTAATTTCTAAAACAGCTTGTTTCAGTTCATTTTATGGGTCAACTTGTCGGGGCTAAAGGATGACCAGAGAGCTGGTAAAACATTATTTATGAGTGTGCCTGCGAGGATGCCTCCAGATGAGGGTCGCATTTCAATCGGTAGGCTGAGGAAAATGGAGACTCTCACCGATATTGGGTAGGAATCACCCAATGTACTGAGGGCTTGAAAAGAACGAAAAGATCAGGGGAGGGAAATTCACTCTGCCTGAACTGAGATGTCCATCTTTTCCTGCCCTCAGACACCAGTGTTCCTGCTTCTCAGGCCTTCGGACTCAGCCTGGGACTTAGACCATCTACCCCGATCCTCAGGCCTTTAGCCTTGAGCTGCATTACACCATCAGCTTTGCTGGTTCTCTGGCTTACTGACAGCAGATCCTGGGAATTCTTGGCCTCCATAATTATGTGAGCCAATTCTTACAATAAATCTCTCTCTCTCTCTTTCTCTCTCTCGTATACATCCTACTGGTTCTGTTTCTCTGGAGAACCATGACTAATACACAGTTTAATGTTGATTTCATCTCCTCAGCCCACTGGACTGTGAGACAATTCAATCCAAATCTTTCTTTGGTCACTATGTGATCCCCTACTGGGTTGGATAAAGGCCCCAGGCCACTCCTGCCATGAGTCACTAGTCCATATGTCTCACAGTGGCAATGCCCCCACCCAACAGGTGCCGACTCTCTGGATCTACTGCTCTGTGTCTTTCAGATCACCTTTGGGCCATGGGTCAGTTTTATGGTATGGCTTTAAAATTTAATCTTTTTATTTTGGTAAAACATATGCCATATATTTATGCATAACATAAAATTTTACCTTTTTAGCCATTTTTAAGTGTATAATCTAGTGGCATTAAGTACATTTGCAATACTGTGCAACCATCCCTACCATCAATTTCCAGAACTTTGTCATTATCCCAAACAGAAATTGTACACCTTTGAATAATAACCCTCCATTCGCCCCTCACCCCAGGCCCTGGTAACATTTCCTCTGCTTTCTGTAGACAGTGCAGGTAGAAATGTAACAATGGGGTTTTGGCAGTTTGAGAAACACGACTGTCTCAGCCATGGCCGGGCAGCATGGAGCAGGGAGAATGTCTGTTTCACTTAGCATAATACTTTCTAGTTCCATCTACGTTGTTGCAAATGGCAAGATTTCATTCTTTTTGATTGCCGAGTAATATTCCATTATATATCTATATCTATATCTATATCTATATCTATATCTATATCTATATCATCTATCTATCTCTATATAAATCTATCTATCTATCTATTTACCACTTCTTCTTCATCTATTCATCCACCGATGGACATTTGGGCTCTTTCCATACTTTGGCTGTTGTTGATAGTGCTGCTATAAACATGGGGGTGCATGTGTCCCTTCAAAACAGCACACCTGTATCTCATGGATAAATACCTACTAGTGCAATTTCCAGGTCGTAGGGTACTTCTATTTTTGGTTTTTGTGGAACCTCCATACTGTTTTCCAGAGTGGCTGCCCCAGCTTGCATCCCCACCAACAATGCCAAAGAGATCCTCTTTCTCCGCATCCTCGCCAACATCTGTTGTTGCCTGAGTTGTTCATGTTAGGCATTCTGACAGGTGGAAGGTGGTATCTCATTGTGGTTTTGATTTGTACTTCCCTGATGATGAATGATGTTGAGCATCTCTTTCATGTGTCTGTTAGCCATCTGGATGTCTTCTTTGGAGAAGTGTCTATTCATGTCTTCTGCAGGAGGTGTCTTTTCACTCTCCCCACACCTTTTCTATAAACAGGGTGGGTGGATTTGCCTTCCACCTCCCTGGATGGAGGCAATGTGGATATTTGCCAAGGTAAAGGAAGGCACACTTTCTGGAAGCCCTGTGCTTTGTGGGCACTTCTCCTAGGCTCTAGGGAGCTCCTGGAAGCTTGGTCGTCATGTTCACACAACAGAAACAGTTCCCCTGCAAGTCTGGGCACCTTGGGACCATCTTAGAAAAGCTAGGAGGACATGTGGACTGTATCTAGGCTAGGTGGCCAGTGGCCTGGATTTCGCCTGGGTGAGTCTGGGTTTGCTTTTTTCTTCCCTGGAGATTTACTTTTCCCTTTTCTTTCTCCTCAAACCCTGAGCCAGGGGAGACCCAGGAAGAAGCAAGAAGCAAGTCCCAGACACCAAGGCTGTGGGCATGACCACCAAGGGAAATAAGGTTGCGTTTCTTTAACCAGTCAGTTGCTCACCCGATGGCACAAGCCAGACCCCTTGGCTTGGCTAATTTTGCTGTGATTAATCCCGTTTACATTGCTCCCTGCGTGGAGGCCAAAGTTGTGGTTGTGAGGCCGCTCAGCTCCCTGTGCTGGGCCTGGGCCTGGAAAACGTCAGGCTGTGGCTGCCCATACATAAACAACCAGCCACTCCTGAGCTGAGGACAGTTTTCCATTCACCTGGCTCCAGATTTCCAGGTCTACGTCTGTCTGTGTTTCTGTCTTAGTCCTGTGAATAGAGTCTCCCTCAGGGGAGGCCTGTTCTCAGGGCCCAAGAACGGTGGCCACCTATCCCCCATAAGACAAGGGGCTGGACGGTCACACCTGAGTCCCTCAGAACGTTGCAAACTTTTTGGGAAGGACAGCCAGGTCTGTCTTGGGCTAGAGCAACACTGGGTGGGGGACAATACAATGGGTTCAGTGGATAATTCCCTTGTGCTGTGATTCAAGGGGGAGTCCCCTGTTCAGATAGACCTATTCTCGCCGGGGTTACTCAAAATTCTACCTAGGTGTGACTCGGAGAAAAAAGTTACAATAATAATAACGACAGCGTTTCTTGTTTGGATCACACTTTCCAGATTTCGACAGCTTGTTTGGTCTCCATGTCAGGCTCACAGTAGGTGGGCCAGGAATTATTTCCACTATGTTATAGATAGGGACCCTGGGAGCCTCAAGGAGAAGAAGCAGGTTCTGGTCAGGGGTCGGGTGGCCTGAGTCCTATCTTCATTCTGTCACAGTCACTGTCAAAGAACCAATGACTCTCCAAACTTCGTTTCCTTCTTTGAATATACAATAAAACCTTGGTTTGTGAGCATAAGTCATTCCAGCAACATGCGTGTAATCCAAAGCACCTGTATATCAAAGAGAAGTTCAAGAACCACTGGCTCACTTGTGATCACGTGCTGTTTGGCATCAGGTACCACTCGTATGGCAAGACATTGCTCATTTATCAAGTTAAAATTTACTAGAAATGTTTGCTCATCGCATACCAACTTACTTGCCGTCCAAGGTTTTACTGTATTTTGTGATTTATAAAATTCTTTTCATTTAAATATGACATACCAGTTAAACAACTTTTTTTTTTAACGTTTATTTATTTTTGAGAGAGAGAGAGAGACAGAGCGCAAGAGGGAGAGGGGCAGAGAGAGAGAGGGAGATACAGAATCCGAAGCAGGCTCCAGGCTCTGAGCTGAAAGCAGAGCCCGATGTGGGGCTTGAACCCACGAACTTGGAGATTATGACCTGAGCCAAACTGAACGCTTAGCTGACTGAGCCACCCAGGCACCCCTAAATATGACGTATGTTAGAGGCAGACCGTATACACTGATATGGAAGGGTATCCAAGATAAGGTGCTAAGTACAGAGTAATGTGGAATGTGGGTATAACCTGCTACTATTTGAGTCTAAGAAAAAAATGGCTATATATCCACCCACATACCTCTTTGGATTTGTGCATCAACATCCCTGGCTGGATATACAGAGCATGTTGTTGGCAGGGGTTGGGGAAGGAGATGGGTGTGGACGGAGGGTGGTAGGAGGGAGGAAGTCATGGGTGGGTGGGAGGCTGACTTTTCTCCACATATCTTTGTACCTTTTAATTTTCTGCCGTGTATAAACAAAACTTAAAAATACATTATTTTATATTGAAGGTTGTAAGGTTTTCTTTTGGAGCCAATGGGATGATGTAAATGATATGAGATGCTTTATGTGCATAAAGGGATTATTACTATCTGAGGAGGTACTTTAAAGACTATTATCAACCATTAGACTTGACAACATTGTGTATTGGGAAAATTATGGCCTTAGGAATTGAACGGACATTAGTTAAACTTGGCCCTCAGGTTTTGTCATCTAAAAATCTGGGGGAGAAAGAAGTCTTTTGTTTATAAACTTTTTTTAATGTGTATTTATTTTTGAGAGAGAGACGGAGTGCGAGTAGGGGAGGAGCAGAGAGAGAGGGAGACACAGAATCCGAACTGTCAGCACAGAGCCTGACTCGGGGCTCGAATTCACAAATCAGAGATCAACTGAAGTCAGACGCTCAACCACTGAGCCACCCAGGGGCCCCAAGAAAGAAGTATTCTTATGAGTTATAAGAAATACAACGAGGGGCACCTGGGTGGCTCAGTCAGTCAAGTGTCCGACTTCGGCTTAGCTCATGATCTCATGGTTGATGAGTTCGAGCCCCACGTCAGGCTCTGTGCTGACAGCCCAGAGCCTGGAGCCTGCTTGGGATTCTGAGTCTCCCTCTCTCTCTGCCCCTCCTCCGCTCATGCTCTGTCTCTTTCTGTCTCAAAAATAAATAAAAACATTTAAAAAATTAAAAAAGTAAATAAATACAATGAAAATGTGAAACACAGATGCAACATTGGACATGCCTTTCTCCCTTCCCATGACTGTGCCAGCAGGACTCTGGGAAATGGAAAAGTGTTCTGTGTTTCAAGTAAGTTTTTTTTTTTTTTAATTAAAAATTTTTTTTAACGTTTATTTATTTTTGAGACAGAGAGAGACAGAGCATGAACGGGGGAGGGTCAGAGAGAGGGAGACACAGAATCTGAAACAGGCTCCAGGCTCGGAGCTGTCAGCACAGAGCCCGACGCGGGGCTCGAACTCACAGACCGCGAGATCATGACCTGAGCCGAAGTCGGCCGCTTAACCGACTGAGCCACCCAGGCGCCCCTCAAGTAAGTTTTGACATCAGATAAAATCTCTAAGGCAGCAGTGTCCAACAGAAATATAATGCAAGCCATATATGTACTTTTAGGTTTTCTAGTGACCACATTTAAAAAAAAAAAAAAAAAAAAGCACGGGGGTGCCTGGGTGGTTCAGTCGGTTAAGTGTCCAACTGATCTCGCCCGACGTCATGATCTCACAGTTTGTGAGACTGAGCTTTGTGTGGGGCTCTGTGCTGACAGGGAGGAACCTGCTTGGGATTCTCTGTCTCCCTCTCCCTGCACCTCCCCCACTTATGCTCTTGTTCTCTCTCTCAAAATACATAAATAAACTTAAAAAAAAAAAAGAACCACAGTTTCTTTTTAAAAAAAAAGCACAAAGAAACAGGTGACATTAATTTAAAAACTGCTTAAATTAACCCAATTAATTAATTAATTAATTAATGTTTATTTTTGAGAGAGAGAGAGAGAGAGAGAGACAGAGCGTGAGTGGAGGAGGGGCAGAGAGAGAGGGAGACACAGAATCCAAAGCAGGCTCCAGGCTCTGAGCTGTCAGTACAGCGCCTGACATGGGGCTCAAACTCAGTGATGGTGAGATCGTGACCTGAGCCAAAGTCCGAGGCTCGACCGACTGAGCCCATCCAGGCGCCCCAGCCCAGTATGTTTAAAATATAATTTGGGGGTAATCAACATAAAATCATTCCCAGGAGAGCACATTTTTTTTTTCATACTGAGTCTGTGAAATTGTGTGTATTTTAATCAATTTCGACCAGCTCTATTTGGACGTCCTCTGGTTAATAGCCACTTGGGGCTAATAGCTGCCTTACTGTGGAGAGCAGCTGGAAGGTGTGGGCTCTTTGCCAGGAATGACACAGCGGAAGGTTCCAGATAACCCAGGGGCCTGGGGCTGGAGCTTAAAGGAGGAAAGTGACAGAGGGGAACCCAGGTTTGTCCAGTGCAGGCTGTGATTAGAAAGCAAAAGCACAGAACATGCTTGAGTAAATAAATAAGGGGCTGAACACTGTCCTGTGAGGCTGTCCTGCCATCACCCCGAGAAAGGTCAAGTGCTTTCACTGCGGTGGCAAAGTAGAAAGGGAACCGGAGGGGAAGCAAGGACAGGGGGACGGGCAGGGAAAGATCTGGGCACTGTCAAATCTGGGTGACTTCCCTGTCGCCCGCTCTCCTAGGCTCTCTCCCTTCCTTCTCAGTCTTTTTTGGAAGTGCTTTGTCTGCCCGAGCCCTGAATGGTGGTGCCCCTCCAGTCTTGTTCTGAGCCTTCCTGTCCCCTCACGCTGTACAAGGCTCACTCCTCATGGCACCAGGCCCATCCATGGGCTCTCTCTCCAGCCCTGACAGCTCCCCTGAGCTAAAGTCTACTGCACTGAGTCCAGAGTCTTCCCCGAATCCCCACTGGACCTGCCCTCTCCTGCCTCCCCATGCTTGTTCCTCCTCCCATGTTCCCTCTCCTCCTTTCAGTTGCCTGAGGCAGAAACTCGAGAACAAAATGTGATTCCTTTCCTTCCTCCTACTTCCAAATCACCACCGAAGCTTGTCAGTTCTGTCCCCAAAGAGCGATTAAATGTCAGAGAGATTTCTCGTTGTATTGCTGGCATACCGTTCTAATTGGTTCTTGTGCATCTCATTTTGCCTGAACCCAGTCTGCTCTCCACCTTGCAGCCAGCGTATCTTTCTAAAGCTTAAATTCTGTCCTATAACTTTTTGGCCTAAACACATCCACCTGTCACCAATGTCCCTGGATGAAGTCCAGAGTCTGTGTGCGTCCCCTAGCCCGTGGCTGTGACCTTGTCTCCCTCCACTTCCATCCTTGCCTTCTGCAGTGGGTTGAAGAGTGAGCCCCCAGATTCATGTCTACCTGAAACCCCAGAATGGGACTTTCTTTGGAGATAAGATCCTTGCAGGAATAATTAAAGATGGAGATGAGTTCATTCTGCAAGGGGTGAGCCCTAAATCCAGCGACAAGGGTCCTTATGAGAAGAGAAGACACAGACAGGCACATAAACACGAAGTCCATGTGAAGACAGAGGCAGCGATTGGGTGACACAGCTACGGACACCCAGGATTGTTGGAGCCACCGGAAGCTAGGAAGAAGTGAGAGCAGATTCTCCCCTCGAGTCTGCAGAGGGAGTATGGCCTTGGTGACACCTTGTGACACCTTGAGTTTGGATTTCTAGCTGGCATAACTGTGAGGGGACACATTCCTGTTGCTTTAACTCACCACGTTTGTGGTAATGTGTTATGGCGGCTCTTGGAAACCCATTTTCCTGCCCTGCCTCCCTTCTGCCTCAGCCTGACTCCTGGAAGCTTCTTGATGTGTGTTCCCAGCTGGGTGAGGTGCGTCTCCTCTGTGTTTCAGAGTACATGGCTGTCTGTGTACCAGTGGCTTCTCTCTTTGCCTGAATCCCCCACTGGACTGGGAGTCCTGTGGTGACAGGGGCATCCTAGAGACACAACCATTATGCCCGCCACTCCCAGACGATGCCCGGCCTGCAGCCAATGCTGCAGGTGCCCCAAATCAGGTGCCCTTTTCTCACCGTGCCCAGCCCTCTTCTTGGCCCCAGTAGGCTCCAGGCCTCGATGGCCACCAGGCCACGGTTTCTGCTGTCTGCCCACCTGTGTCTTTCACCTTCCATGTGAGGCCCAGGCAGCTCTCATCTCTTGCACAAAGCTTCCCTGCACCTTGGCTCCACTGATCCCCTGGAGGCTAAACTCCTTCAGTGTGAGTCTTACACCCGATATCATTACCCTCGTTCTACTGGTTCCATGCACATGCGTTGTATCTCTCGTGTACGTCTCCTGCCCTAGAGGGTGGGGGCAGAGTCCTGTAGTGCAAAGAGCATGGGCTTCGGAAGCCCAACACTTGCAAGTGAATGATCACTTAGCAAAGCAACTTTGAGCAAATGATTAACCTCACAGCCCAGCCTCCATTTCCTTGTCCATAAGATGGGAATGATACCCTCCTCTTAGGGTTCTTGTGAAGATAATATGAGGCAATGTGTAGCACGTCCTTGGCATGCAGCAGGAGAGTGATAAAACCATGTTGATTAACCAAGCGACCGGATAATCATTGCCATGGTTCCAACCAAGTCCAGGAGCACTTTCTTGTTTTCCCTTTTAACACAGTTAACCTGTGGGTGTTCATTAGTGTCATTTGCAGACAGGGAAAATGAGACTCAGACCAGCCGTCCAGTACTCAAGGCACCCTGCACCCGAGAGGCACACTTGTGGTGTCCTGACAACTTCTCCCCTTAGATTCTCTGCTTTCTCTACCCCATTACTCCTTGGGTGGGTATAACGGGCATGGGGACAACTGTCCCTGTTCTGCCTCTGCTCCTGGGCTGAAAGCAGAGTCCTAGTTCAATAGGCTCCCTCCAGAGTGTCAAAAGATTTCCCACCCAAACTGAAGTAAAACCAATAAGTCACTGAAATAGTAATCGGTAGAAGTTTATTGTGCACACACCAGAAAGACAGTTGGCAAACCAGGAGCGCTCAAACCAAAACATGGAATGAGGCTCAGAGACGTATTGCTATCCAGCGGCTTATATAGTGTGGAAGCAGGGACTGGTTCCTCTTCACAGTGATGAGTTACAATATTAGAATTTTCTTTTTAAAAAATTTTTTTATTTATTTATCTCTGAGAGAGGGAAAGAGAGAGAGAGAGAGCGGGCAGGGGAGGGGCAGCGAGAGAGGGAGAGAGAGAATCCCAAGCAGGCTTCACGCTGTCAGCACAGATCTTGATGTGGGGCTTGAACTCACAAACCATGAGATCATGACCTGAGCTGAAACCAAGAGTCCGACGCGTAAGTGACTGAGCCACACAGGTGCCCCTAGAATTTTCTTAAATGAAGAAGGAATTGGTTGGTGGTTGCCTCATATCGATTCTAGAGAACAATATAAATCTCGCCTACAATTCTCAGAGGCAGAAGCAAGAAGTGACCTAGATAAAGTTAACCTCCCTTGTCTTGCAAGATAAGCTAAACTAAGCTTTGCCTGTGTGACGAAACTGCTTGTGTCTGCTCGGGGAATTTTCAAGCCTGGTATTCTGCTGTGTTTGATTTTAACAAGGGTCTTTTTGAACAGAAGTCAAGGTTGGAAAGCTTGGCTGGTGCGCCCAGCTGCCAGGGGACGTGTAGGCCCTGACAGGCTGCGACTCTGGCCCTTTGCAAAGGTGCTGGGCTGTGTCATGTTTTGATGTGATATCCCGTGTTATCGCATGTGCTGCAATCCTGAACATGTGGGGCAGCGCTGGGGCCAGCCACACACTCCCTGCCTCCTTTTCCCTGTTGGTCCTCTCCATGCCTGAGGTCAGGGCTGCCGCCAAGGTCTGGAACATCACGTGTTTTGTGACGGTACATGTTATAGGAAAGGGGTGGAGCTGACGAGGGGAGGCCGGGAGAGGGAGGAGGAGTAGGGGGTGTGTTGGTGTTGGGACCTTTCTGGAAAGACACGGAGGAGACAGGATCCCCTTGTGCTTCTGCTCGGACTGGCCTGAGGCCACACCGATGGGAGGTCAGCTGGAGGCTTCGACTCCAGAAAGGAGAACCCAGAAAGGTGCCGTGGGGCCTCACGGGGTGGGAGACGGGGCCGGTGCTGGGTGCTTGGTCCCTTCACCTGCAGGCCCTGACAGGAAGCACGTGGAATTGTCAAGCTGCCATGACCAGGCTGGGACCTGGCTTCCGGAGCCAATGGCAGGCAGCCGAGGAAGTTAGTGACACATTTTCAGTTCACTGAACGGGCTTCCCAGGTTTTGGTCAGAGCTGCAGAAATAATTTCATGGGGGTCCCCCCCCACTTCAAATTTTATTCCGAACATAAAAGATGGCTCTATCTTCGCACCCAAACAGTATCACCAACTTCTTTCCCTCTCAGGTACTGGCCGTGTCACATGATGAGTGGTGTCTGGGGGACAAGTCTCCACCTTGTCCCCCTCTCCCTCCTGAGTGGCGAGCTGATGTTTTGCTTCCTTTCTTCTGCTCCCCCTTCACCCAGCTGGGCTGGTGTTCTGGGGTGTCTGTGTGCCCAGGGCCCCTTCTGTGGCCAGCTCAGCCCCTCGCATGGCCTCCAGGGCCAGAGTGAAGCTTCGAAGCTTTGCGTGGGGGCAGGGGAGTGTCAAGTGAGGAAAGAGGAAGGAAGGAAAGAAGGTGCTTTGATCTGGTGATGAAATTCGTGTCTCTGTCTGTGTGCACAGAAATGCACATTGAATGAGACCCAGCCTGTACCCTGTCACCACCTGACTTCAAAATGGTCAGTGGTGACCTAGGCAGGTGACCATATCACCATCCACACCAGCAACTGCTGTTTGATGTGAGAAGACAGCGAGTTATCAGGAGCAGTACGGAAACGCACATTGAAGCTTTTGGGCTGAAGGAAAGGATGAAGGCAGGTGCATGTTTGGGTGGCTGTAGGGGGCTTCAGGGAGGGTTCTCTGGAGGCTCAGCTGGGATCAGAGAGAGAGGACAAGTGTCACTGACGATGTCGGGAGGGGGGGCAGGGGCATTAAGCTCACAGAGTGTGGCAGCAGAGGGCACCCTCCCCCCATCCAGTTCTGCAGATAGGGCCCCTGAAAGCCCAGCTGGGCTGGGGCTCTGGCACAGGGAGCCCCGTGTCCCAGGCCTCAGACAGAGAAGAAATGGAAGTCTCCCCCCGGAGCCTAGCCGCATTAACGATTGCCATGATGCTTTATGGATCCCGAAGCACGTTCCCCTTCCTTATATTATCTCATCTGTGCAAAGACCGTGGCTTCTGGAGGGCAGGGCTGCTGCTTGCAGGTCCTGGGGTTGCTGACATGCCTGACACGGGGGTTGGCCCAGCGCCGCACGAACGATCAGCTGAGTTGGGAACGACGGCAGGTATGCGGAGCCAGGAACCCCCCAGAGTTTTGCAATGATGTTCTAGAGTCAGAACCTGACCCTGCTCTGAATTATAAATTTTATCTGCACAGAGCGTTAGTGTTTTTAAAGCACCTTCTTCTCAACCTACCTCTTCTCATCCCATTCCCCTCCTCAGTCTGTCCTGCCTACTCTTTTTTTTTTTTTGCTTTTAATTGATTTTTATTATGATAAAAAAAAAATGCCTAACATAAAATTTACCATTCGAACTATCTTTAAGTGTCCAGTTCAGTGGTATTAAGTACATTCACATTGTGGTGCAAACATCGTCACCATCCATCTCCAGAACTTTTTTTTTTTTTTTTCTCTTCCGCAACAGAAGCTCTGTCCCCAGCGCGCACCATCTCCCTGTGCCCCTCCCCCAGCCCCTGGCAACCGCAGCTCTGCTTTTCTGTCCTCATGGATTTGACCCTCCGGGTAGTTTGCGTAAGTGGAATCATGCCGTATTTTCCTGTTGTGGGCCATCAACTCTTACCGTTGGTTCAGTTACACTTCCTCGGTCCTGGCCTCATTCAGCATCTATGAGGTACCTTCTTTGGGCACCACCCGTGCCAGGCCGTGCCCCGCACGTGCCTTCTCTGATCCTCATAGCAACCGGGGGCAGCGGGTCTTAGTATTACCCTCATTTCAGAGACCGGGAGCCTGAGGCCCAGGCAGGTGACACGGCAGGGGATGATGGGCAGCAGGTGGAACCCAGGTGGTCTGATTCCTGAGGCGGCCACCTCCTCCCCCCTTTTCAGCCAGGTCCTGGCTTTTGAGCTCAAAGCTGACTTCGTGTGGACCTGGTGCCCGCTTTATGGCATCCTAAGCGTCCCATGGGACCCTGTCTGCCCTCCCCTCTTCTTTCCGAAAAGTGTTCTGGAGCGTTTGCATGGGGACAGCACCCCATGGAGACAGGCGCTTTTACCACTTCTCTAAGTCAGGACAGGGGAGATCCCTGAGTGTCTCTTCCAATCAGCCATCTACTTCCTCGGGTGTTATTTGCTCAGTCACTTGCGGATTGGTCCCACCATGAATCGCTTTCTTCTTTTGCCTGAATTTTTGCGGTAGCCTCTGAGCTGGCCACCCTGACCGGAATGGCACCCTTCCAGTCTGTTCTGATGAGGAAACTAGAAGCAGCCAGACCTGGAGTCTCCCAAGGGATCCCTGCTCACACAGGCTTCAAGCAGAACGTGGTCTTGCGCCTGGGTGATGGGCAAAGCCCTGGCCACGTAGAAGCCTCTTTGCCTAGGAGCCCAAAATGCAACCCCTGCTCCCCCCCGACCTGATGCCCCTTTTCTATCTTCGTGTCTCTCCCAGCTTCAGGAAGTAGGTCAAAAGTAGGGGAACTGGGTCAGAAACAAAGGGTGTGAGGCTAGAAAGCGGGTATAGGAAGCGTGTGTTTTCCACAGGAGATCTTCACTGCCGGGGAATTAGCACATCGGCCACTCCTCCTCCCCCACTGAGGGGGCTTGTGGGCAGCCTGCTGGGCCAGGATCCAGTGGAGTCTGAGAGATCACACCTTTGTCCCTGGGGACAGCAGCACTAAAGAAGAAGGAAAGGGGGATCCCTCAGTGTGTAGTCTCACCGGGAGCCCAGGGGCACTGAGAAAACCCTGGCACTTTCGCTTGGATGACTCATTAGCCCAGGTGGGGCTGGGCAAGAATGCAGCCAAGGTTTACTTCCTTCATGAGGAATGTGCTTGCTCTGGGCTGACAGGCCTCCCTGAGAATGAGTCCATTGCACTGGACTTTGAATGAATATAAACAATAAACAACCCCCTGCCCCCTTTACACAAACACTGAAGCAAACAAAAGCTGGGGCTTCTAATTGTCCGCCTGGTCTGGACCCAAGGCAGCCGTCTGGACTTTCTGCCTTCTCGGGTTAATCTGGAATAACTCCCCCTAGATCCCCTCTTACCCTCATTCCTCCAACATTCTCTAGAACCTAGAGCCTCAGCACTATTCGCCCTATGGGTTGGACAAACTCTTCGTGGAGGGAGGCTCTCTGCACACTGTAGGATGTTTGGCAGTATCTCTGGGCTCCACCCACTGGATCCCAGTTGCACCTCCTGAGTTATGGTAACTAAAAATGTCTATGGACAGTGCCAAGAATCCCCTGGGGCACAGAACTGCCCCTAGTGAGTACCACTGAGCTACAGTATAGACGCTTAAAGCCTTTAATGCCACGTGTCAAAGTTTCAAAGCTTTAATGCCACGTGTCAAAGTTTTCAACTACTGGCCCAATTTCGATTCAAGATCGCAAACGATAAGTTGAATGGGATCTAGCAAGCGGTGTCTCGCACATTGTGTGTTGAACGGGGCATGATAAGACCAGCTAACTGGTTCCACAGCCCAAGGCAGGCTAACCGTCCTTCTGGAGGCTTATAATTGCTAACCAAAAGTACAGCAAAACGGCAGAGGCTTCTGTTAACGGCAGCTGTGCTCTGAAGATAAGGACGATAAAACCGCCAGCCAGCGAGGAGAGCTCTTTGGAGGGAAATTTGCAGTGTGGTAAGGCCCATGGAATGTTTTTACTTTCCTTTTATCGGACGCTTCAATAAATCAAGCTGTTGTTCTAGGAACGTACGGATACAGGCAAGATCTCCATGGAAAACCTGAGTTCAAATATTCTGTCGTATTGTTCCCGCACAGCTTTGAACTATCCCAGGAATCCCAAATTGGTGTTTCTCAGCCTGCCTGTCACCCCCAGGAGCAACGTGAGCAGCCTTTGTTGGACCTGGAGTGTTGCTTTTGGTATCCTTCCCTGCGAGGTACAGTCCGGCGGTAAGGTTCTGGCCCTGCCAGCCTCCTGTGCCAAGGCACCGGGTGACGTGGATTCTAAATAGGCAAGAGGCTCATACTTGCATCCGCCAAAGACCCTCAACAGGTCCCGCTCATTGTAGACCTTCCTTATATTACAGACATTCTTGCATTAAATGGTTCGTGAGTGAAGGGAAAAAGCACTCTACTGTGAGTCAAGAACTTGAGATCCGGTCCCAACTTCACCGTTTCCCTTCTCTGGATCTCGCTTTTCTTGTGCGTAACGTGATAGACTTGGACAACGTGACTTCTGAGTCTGCTTTTAGCTTTGACTTTCTCTATTTCTGGTCATGTCCATGATGCTTGAACAGCTTTCAACACTCATGTATTGTGGGCACCCAGGAAGCGGTGCAGGCAGATGGTGTCCCCCAAGAGCACACAATCTGGATGCATAAAACACTAAGGATTTAAGGCCAGATTCCAGGGGTCTGTGTCCTCATAAGCTGTGTGACCATCCCAGAGTTATTTAAATACTCAGTTTCCTCGTCTGTAAGATGGACATAACCATAGTACTTAGTCACAAAATGAGTAATGTCCTTAGAACAACGCCTGCCACATAATAAATTTCCATTACCAATAAGCTATTAACCTTACTACAATGCAGCATGGTCAACCTCATAGCAAAAGCATAAACAATTCTTGGGAGGCCTAGGTGAGGAATGCTACCTGGGCAATCCAGGAAGAATAGACTGTGTGCAGTGCTGTGACCCTAACAAAGGAAAAGGCTCAGAAACCAGCAACAGTCAAGCAAACCCAGTTTCCCAGCGTCCCATGTGGCTTTGCCTGAGCCAGCGGGCTATTGTCCAGAGGTGGGGAAGCTTGGCTCTCTGATGTGTCCTCCCCACCGTGGCCCGAGCTCAGGCTCTCTTTGGGTCACTCTAGACTAATGCAGCTGGGAACAGCTGCTTTCAGGGAAAAGTCAGCTGTATGTTGAAATGATGGAATTTCCTAGCATTTTAATTGTTTATGGTGAACAAATGACCAATGATTCAGAGAAATAATATCTATTACTCGTGCTGAAAAGACCTGAAATTTCTGTACGATCTTAGTGAACGCAAAGTCATAACTGTCTTTCACACCAGGCACGGCTCAAACACCTCAAATCTGGAGAACTGACAGAACTGAGCCTAATGGCCGTTCACCAACAGACTTGTTGGTCCCCGAGAAGGGGCACTGGTACGTCCAGGTAAGTGATGAATCCTAAATTTCTCTGGACTTTGGGCTTTCTTTTGGCTCTTCATTGAATGTAACTATCAAGTGCCAAGACAATTAATGGGGAAAAGGACAGTCTTGTCAACAAATTGTGCTGGGACAACTCAATAGCACACGTGACAGATGACATTGGATCCTACTTCACACCATATACAAGAATTAAATAGGATCAAAGGTCTAAACGCATGATCTGAAATTATAAAACTCTTAGAAGAAAGCATAAGGGGTGCCTGGATGGCTCAGTCAGTTAAGCATCCGACTTCAGCTCAGGTCATGATCTCACGGTTTGAGGGTTCGAGCCCCGTGTTGGGCTCTGTGCTGACAGCTCAGAGCCTGGATCCCACTTCAGAGTCTGTGTCTTCCTCTCTCTCTGCCCCTCCCCAGCTCACGCCCTGTCTCTCTGTGTCTCTCAAAAATAGATAAATGTTAAAAAAAAAAAAATGGGGCAATGGCTTTTTCACTGTGACACCAAATGCACAAGTGACAAAAGAAAAAAATAGATAAATTGGATATTATCAAAATTAAAAATGTTTGTGCCTCAAAGGACGCTATCAAGAAAGTAAAAAGACAGCCCACTAGCTAGGAGAAAATGTTTTCATTTTCTTGCAGCAGCATTGTTTCTAACAGCCAAAAAGTGGAAATAGACCAAATGCCCATGCACTGAGCAGTGGGTAAACAAAATGTGGAATATTCATCAAAGGATGGGATATAATTTAACTTTTTAAAAAAAGGAATGAAGTGCTGCCACATGGATGAACTTTGAGAACGTCATGCTAAGTGTAAAAAGCCAGGCAGAAAAGGGCACATATTATATGATTCCATTTTTGTATAATGTCCAGAATAGGCCAACATAGACAGAAAGTGGATTGGCAGTTGCAGAGGCCGGGGCAGGGGAGGGGTGCGGAGTGACTGCCGGTGGGTCCGCAGTTCCTTTATGATGATGAAAATTATCTGGAACGTAGTAGTGATGATGGTTGCACAACCTGGCAAATATCATAAAAACCACGGAACTGTACCCTTTAAAAGGGTCAATTTTATGGTATGTGCATTATACCTCAATAAAAATAAGGAGCTATTAAGTGACTTTTTGCCCCTGCCTATCATACCTTTCCACTCCCTCCTTAGTCTTTTTTCAACTGCATTACCTCAAGCCAAGTATCTCTATTCTGTACTCTGCAGTTGATTGTCTTTAAAGTGGCAGAAATTTATTTTGCTCTTGTTATACGTCTTCTTGTTAATTTAGCTCATCTTGGGGTGCCTGGCTGGCTCAGTCCCTAGAGCATGAGACTGCTGATCTCAGGGTCACAAGGTCAAGCCTCAGACTGGGCATAGAGTTTACTGAAAAAAAAAATTAGTTCACATTTCTATCCTTACAAAATCTTGAACATGTGATTTTGTCTGTGAAAGAGACCTCCTCAAGATATATATTACATAATATCTATAAATTTGAAAAATGTGTATCTTTCGCTAAGACATTGATGAAAAAACATTGAATGAAAATTGGTCATGGGCAGAATGAGGCATTTTACCTTAATAAAATGTGTTTTGGAAATTAAAACAACCCTGTGATGTGTACGTGAATCATTGTATTATCTGGAGTGACCGGGAGTTTAAGTCTGTGTTACTCGTTCTGTTGACTCTCTCTCATGGTAGCTTATTTCCTTGCCTATTTTAAATTTTGGAGAGTAAATGCATGTTTTGCAGGATTTTGCCTCTGAGATTCCTGGGTGGTCTCTGAAGAGTGATACTGCATTTGAGTCTCATGGTGCTTTCAGCCTGGGGTGTTAATCTCTTACCAGGGGGAGGTGGGGGCTTCCTGGATCATGCAGATAATATAAAATCTAGATAAAGGCAGAACCCTCATTATAAATGATCAGGGGAGATATGTTTTCTATCTGGACAAGATAGACAAGCTACCATCTCTCTTTGCAAGGGAGCAGATATTTTGCCTATCACCTTTAATCAAGGGTATGAGTCTCAGAAAATCCTGGCTTGATGGAGGGATCACAGTTCTGGTGCAAGCTTGCCTCAGACCCTGCTGTGGCATTAACTCTGGAGCTCTCTGGGTATCAAGACTGCCAGCTCTCCCATCCCACCTCCTCTCTAACCAGAGCCGCCACAGCATCAGCAGGCTTCCTTCTTTGGCTTGAATTTTCTCCTTTTAGTTTTTGGTTGCAAGATTTTCCTTCCTATAGCAAACGCTCAGTTAATACAAGTGAAAGGTATTCATTATCTTTTATCTAGCATTTCTAGGTGTTTTTACAGCAGGAGGTTCTGATGTGCTTTATAATAAATAAATATTTGGTCTTTATCTTTATTTAGTGGTTCCTGGCTCACAGCTCCCAAAACCCTTGGATTTTCCTGAGCAAGCAGAGCAATGGAAGCATCTTTTGTCATAATATTCAGTCTCTCTCCTCACTTTCTGAAATCACTTTAGAGCCATGAAAGTGACAGGGGTGTCTTGTTATCCATAAAAAGAGCTTCCCCACCACAACTGGGTTTATATTAATGAGATGACTTTTGGAAAGAACCTAAAGATGGGAGTGCTGGTTGCCAGGGGAATCAACCATGAATGGAGGGGTGGAGCTTTACGTCTCATCCCCTGATTCCTGCAGAGGAGAGGGAGTGATGGAGGTTGAATCAATCACCAATGGCCGATGATTTATTCAACCATGCCTATGTAATAAAGCCCCCATGAAACCTAAAGGAGGGGGTTGGAGAGCATCCAGGTTGGTGAACCAGAATGCTTCCCAATGCCACCATACCAGCCCCCGAACTCCATGAGGACAGAAGCTCCTTTGCTTGCTACCTTGCCCTAGGTATCTCTTCATCTGGATGTTGATTCACATCCTTTAAGATCCTTTGTAATAAGCTGGTAATCTAGTGAGTAAATGGGTTTCCTGAGTTCTCTGAGCCACTCTAGTAAATCAGTTGAACTCAAGAAGGGGGTCATGAAAACCTCTGATTTATAGCCTGTAGGTCAAGAAGCTCAGGTAACAACCTGGCCTTGCAATTGGCTTCTGAGGTGGAAGGTAATCTTGTAGGACTGAGCCCTTCACCTGTGGGATCAGAGGCTATCTCTGGGTAGACTGTGTCAGAATTGAGTTGAATTGCAGGACACCCAGGTGGTGTTGGAGCATTGCTTAGCGGTGTGGAGAACCACCTCCCAGGTTGGAACTGGGTGCAGAACCCTTAGCAACTTAGAACCCTTTTTAAGTTTTCAAGTCTGCTGCGCTACCAGAAATGGATGTTTCTATAGCACAAAATCTCCCTGTCACAATGGCAAAGATAACAAGGGCGTAAGTGAGGATGAAGGAAGGACTCATGCGCTATCGATAGAACTCTAAACAGACACATCAATTCCCAAGGGAATTTGGTAACAGTAATTCCATCTCTGGGAATTTACCCTATTGAAAGCATCATGGATGTGTGCAAAATTCCAGCTTGAAGGATGTTTGTCTTAGCGTAGCATTTCCAAAAATTATAAACTGTTTAAATATTCCAGGCAAGAAGAAAAAAGAAAAAAAAAGAAGAAGGGGAAGCACTTATGTCAGGAAAGGAAAACTTTCGGAAAAATTCCCAGCAAATAAGGGCTTAGGACTCCTGGGTCCAACCACATCTCTGGCCACCCCTCATTATAAGGGAAACTGGGAAAGGTAGAATTTTTATTTGGGTACAAGACCAAGGGTTTTCTTAGTATGAAAGAAGGGAGGGATGGAAACTCTAGTGTCCATCAATCTGTCCATCTGTTCATCTGTCCATCCATCCATTCATCCATCCACCCACCCACCTACCTACTCTACCTACTTTATCTGCCTGCCTTTTGTCTATCTATCTATCTATCTATCTATCTATCTATCTATCATCTATCATCTATGTATCTATCATCTGTCATCTATCAATCATATCTATCTGCTTCTTGAAGGATAGACATAAATTCTTCTGATGGTTATTCATACCTATTTGGAAGAATTTGAAAGGTGGTTTTTGCTTTCTTATTTTTGCATATTAGATATTCTAAATTTGTTTCTAGTGAAGATATATTATTTTTTATAAAAAGAAAAAGTCATTTAAAAGAGGTTACGGTTGTTAGTATGGAATGGCACATGGTGGCATTAGGACCAAACCAGGCTTGGTGCCAGAGGAGCTGTGAGAAGCAGGGAACCAAAATACCTCAGGTGTGGGGGATGAGGAGAGTTGATGGAGACATGGCGACTGTGGTTTGCAGGGCATTCTGGTTGTTCTTGCTGGGTTGTTGTTTCCTTAGCTTTTAATTTAGGGACAGTCAAATGCTGCCTTGTGTCTTAAAGATGCTGCCTACATAGACCTATTTGGAATTTACAGAGCAGGAGCTAGAATTCTATCACTGGTATAGGCTTCCCTGTTTATGAATCTAGAATATTTTGATTATG
This sequence comes from Leopardus geoffroyi, assembly GCF_018350155.1. Taxonomy (NCBI): domain Eukaryota; kingdom Metazoa; phylum Chordata; class Mammalia; order Carnivora; family Felidae; genus Leopardus; species Leopardus geoffroyi. Next base: position 69,200,327 of record NC_059339.1, read on the forward strand.
TGTAGATTTTGCTAACACCTAGGTAGCTATTTGATACTGTGTCTGACTTCTCCTTTCAGCTCTTTAGTTGGTTGACAGTGTTCTGAGACCTCCATAGTGTTGTATCTAGCCTCAGAATGCACACCAATGGTCATATGGCCATTAGCACCATAGCAGCTGCTTGGTCTTGAGATTCTGGCCACAGAGGGAGAGACACAATGTGCTGGGAACTCAGAGAAGCACAATTCATCCCCTTTACCTGGGATTATGTGGATGATGATGGCAACCATTTACTAAATGTTTGCTTTATTTTCTCATTCAGTCCTTAAAACCACTTCACAAGGTAGGTGCTTATAAATAAGAAAACCAAGGCTTAGTAACTTGTCCAAGATCTCACAGCCAAGAAAGTAGGAGAGAATGACTGAAGGTTGTCTGGTTCTGGAGTCTATATTTATAATTATTATGCTGTGCTTCTCCTGAGGTGACCAACCACCTGGTTTGCTCTGGACTATCCTGGTTTTAGCATTTAAAGTCCTACATCTTTTTTTTTTTAACTTCTTTTTTTAAAAAATGTTTATTTATTTTGGGGCGGGGGGAGTAGAGCAAGTGGAGGAGGGGCAGAGAGAGAGGGAGACAGAGGATCCGAGTGGGCTCTGTGCTGACAGCAGAGAGCCCGATGCAGGGCTCAACCTCATGAACTGTGAGATCATGACCTGAGCTGAAGTCAGACGCTTAACCAACTGGGCCACCCAGGCATCCCTAAAGTCACACGTCTTGAGCAGCCCCTCCATCCCAGGCAAACCCAGATGGTTGGTCACCTGAACTGCTCTCCTTTCTCTCCTCCAATCCAAATCCTATCAGTCTAAAGCCCATTTCAGGTCTTTCCTCTTCTCTGAAGGCCTCCCTGACCTGCCAGCTCCCTTTGGGAGCTCCTTTGGCATTTATAGTTCTCTTCCCACTAAGCACTCAGTGATAAGTGTGTTCTTCACACGTGGATGTCTTCAGTGCCCACCCGGCTGCCATTGAGGCTGGATGTGTTCCGTAGTGTTTAGGGCAACAATGGGTACATAATTAGTACCAAAGGAAAAAAATCCTAGTGGAATTAATGGGTGAATGAATTATTAACATCACCTTAAGCAAATACTTGCAGAGCATTTGTTATGAGTCAGGCATGGTTAGGTGCTGTGGGAAATGAGTAAATGAATTTTAACTACATAAAGAATATAGTAATGAGAATAATTGCATTACACACTGGGGGAGGGGGCTGTGCTGTTAGTGACATCAACACAAATTAATAGGAGATGTTGCATCACAGGCTTGATGTCTGTAATAACAGCAGTGGGACCCACAGCAGTAACACCACTCTGCTTTAGAAGGTCCTATAATTTTTAAGCTTCTCACTCACATGATCTCATTCCTCTGACTCCAAACAGACATGGGAGATAAGCAAAGGAGACATGCAAAGCCCCATTTTATAGGCAAGGAAAGTAGTGAGTCAGAAAGGACCCACAATTTATGATCTAAAGCCACGATTGTATGTAGCCATGATTGTATATAGGGTTTTCAGGTCATACAAAGGCCACTGTTGTGCTGTGTGGTCTGCAGAATTTTCTAAATAATTGAATTCCATGATGACATTTAAAGATTTCACATAAAGATTTCGCATAAGAATCTGGATTTCTGGTTCCTCTTGACAAAATGGAAGATGTGATATCCCCGAGTTCTCAATAATGGATGTCACTTTAGACAAGGCATTGACTCTCCAGTTCTTTCATTTCCAGAAACGTCCTGACCTAGGTTACCTGGGCATCAAAACAAAGACCAGACAGTAAAGATAGCATGTCCAGTGTAAGAAGGCTTGTGGTTACAAGTTGCCTCAGGTCTCCAAGATTTCTCTTCCCGGGTTGTTTCAATGGATCCAGGATGCATATAGGAATGACCACGCCTACTAAGGCAGGCCTTGTGCATATCCTTCTCCAGGAATCTAGATGCTGTCCTTGACTTCTGCCCCTTTGTCATCACAGTCTCTATCTGCCATCTAATCTGTCAAGTCATAAACTGAACTTCTGATTTTTTTTCCCAGTTAGTATTTTCCTTCTGTAAATGGCAACTCCATTCTTAAAGTTGTTCAAGCCCCAAACTGTGGAGTCATGCTTGCCTCTCTCATACCCCACCACAGCAAACCTTGGCTCTACCTTAGAAATAAATCCTGAAACTGCCTACTTCTACTGTGTTCAAGCAGACCACCCTGCGCTTACTTGGACCACTGCTGCAATCTTTCCTCAAAAGCTGTCATTTTATTTTATTTATTTATTTAAAAGTTTATTTATTTTGAGAGAGAGAGAGAGCGTGCACAGGGGAGGGGCAGAGAGAGAGGGGGACAGAGAGAATCCTGAGCAGGCTCCGTGCTGTCAGTGCAGAACCCCAATGTGGGGCTCGAAACCATGAACTGTGAGATCATAACCTGAGCTGAAACCAAGAGTTGGACTCTTGACTGAGGTACCCAGGTGCTCCCAAAGCTGCCACTTTATTAAAATATAAGTGAGGTCATGTTCCTCTGCTCAAATCCCTCTATAGTTTGTCAGTGGAGTAAATCCATTGTCCTTAATGTGGCTCCTGGCTACTGTCTACCTTCATTTCCACACTTCTCCTCCCTGTTTCTTCTGTGGCAGCCACACCGTCTCCTATCCCCATCCTACTAATCTTTCAGCACAACAAGCGTATTATTGCCTGAGGTTTTTGTACTTGCTGGTGGCTTCAGTTATCTAAAGTTGTTTAACAGATCACCCGACACTTAGTGGCTTTAAACCATAATAATCATCCATTATCTCTTATGGATTCTGTGGGATGGAAACCAGGAGCAGCTTAGCTGGGTGGTTTTGGCTTATGCTATTTCATGAGGTTACAGCCAGATGTTGGCAAGAGCCAAATAATCTGAAGCTTGATTGCGATGGGGGACTCTACTTCTCAGGGGGTTCACCCATATGGCTGGCCAGTTAGTGCTGGCTGTTGGCAAGAAGCCTCAGTTCCTTGACATGTGGACCTCTCCATGGATTTGTAGGATGCCTTGAGGATACGAAGGTTGGATCCCTTCAGAGTGAAATAGCCAAGAGAGCAAGGGGTAAGCTGCGATGCCTTCTACAACAGCCTCAGTTGGCTACGCACTGTCACTTCTGATGTGTTCGGTTGGTACCACAGAGCTTCATAGGAGTGGGAGACCAGGAGGCATGGATCATTGGGGGCCATGTTGGAGGCTACCATGATGCCAGTATCTCTGCCTGCTGTGCTTCAATAACTTCAGGGCTAACTTTTATATTTCCTTAAGATCTTTGTTCATATGTTCCTTATCAAAGATCTTAAGGAAATGTAAAAGTAATGTAAAAGAGGCCTTTATAGACCATCCCTTATAAAATAACACGCCTACCCTCCTGACATTCTTATCCTGCTTTACTTTTCTTCATAGCACTTATGATACCTGAAATGTTGGATATTCTTTATTTTTGTCTGTCTCTCTACAGTAGAATGAACCTCCAGCATTTAGACCAGTGTGTGGTGCATAGAAGGTACCTGATATTTTTCAAACGAATGAATAGCCTATATGCATTAAATATTTATTGAAAGAAGGAAACCTTACCTCTTTAAATATACCCCATCACTTCATATCAGGGTGCATACTATCAGCATGATTTAGCACTATTGATGTTGACCTCGAGCACCTGACTGAGGTGGGTTTGTCGGGTTTCTCCACTGCAGAGTTACTGGGTTTTCCCCCCTTTTCTGTTCTGCACTCATTGGAAGGAAGTCCCTGTGTGCAACTCATCCTTAAGGCAGGGAGCTACCATCTACCTCCCTGGGGGCTGAATTGTCTGCGTAATTTATTCTGCCAAGAATTCTTCTGCCAAGATTTGTTTCTTCTCCCTCATTTATTAACTTATTTAATCATTTTTTTTTATCAGCATGGACTCATGGATATGTGTGTGTGTGTGTATATATATATATATAAAATACTCTGGATTATAATCCAATCATACTTTATTAATCAAATTGCTTAAACCTTGGCCATTGGGAACTCTTTCAGTTGGGTTCTGTGTCCCTTGGATATATTCCCATCCACGCATGTGGGTTTCATTTTGTTTGTTTGTGGTTTGTTTTTGTTTTTAGCATTTCTTGATTTTTTGGTACTAATCAGATGCTCTAGGCTCATCTTGTTTATTTCCTGCCCCAGTCATAATGTCTCTAAAGAGCCCTGGTTCCCTTTACTGGAGAATAGTACTGGAAACCAAGAAGTGCAAATGTACTCCAAATCCCCCTCAGCATTTCCTCAGGCTGGGTCCTTGTCTAGACCACCACCTCCCTTAGTGACAACCTGCCCACCACTCGTGGTACTGCTTCTACAGATTTCTATTCATCCTCCTCCATTCTTCCCTCTGCAGGCAGGGTCATAAATCTGATCATGTCAAGCGTCTAATGGACACCACAGCTCTCAGGTTAAAATTCAAACTGCTCTGCACAGTGTAAAACCCTCTTCCTGACCTGGCCCATGCCCACCCCTCCAACCTTATGTTTTCCCATCACCCCAACTTGGAGGCTGCATTCAAGCCTCACTGAACTTGCTTTCATTTCTCTGTCTTTTCATATGTTCACCCAGGACTTCACACGACTGGAAGACAAACTCTTAGCCCAGTGATTGTTTGGTACTATGTTAAAACATCGCTTTCTCCTTTCTTTTGTTTGGAGTTGAAATATAAAAGGCCCCTATGATATGAAAAGCAAATATTTGGTCTTTTCCCCTGGCTCCTGGCACACAGCTCCTAAATCCCTTGGAATTTCCTGGGTAATAAATAGGATTGTTTCTTATTCTAATGAGGCCACTCTTGGTGGGCCCCTAGATAGCTTCAGGATGAGGGCTTATCACCAGAGAGACCCAGGCATGGTTAGAGGGTTGGAACTTTAAGTGCTCCTTCCCAACCTTCAGAGAGGGAAGAGAGGCTGGAGACTGAATGAATAACTAATGGTCAGAGATTTAATCAATCATGGATATTTACCTAAAAAATGCAAAAACACTAATTCAAAGGGATACACGCACCCCTATGTTTATTGCAGCATTGTTTACAATAGCCAACTTATGGAGGCAGCCCAAGTGTCCATCATAGATGAATGGATAAAGAAAATGTGGTGTATATATATATATATATATATATATATATATACACACAACGGAATATCATTCAATCATAAGAAGAATGAAATCTTGCCATTCGCAGCAGCATGGATGGAGCTGGAGAGTATAACGCTAAGCAAAGTCAGTCAGAGAAAGACAAATACCATGCGATTTCTCTAATATGTGAAATTTAAGAAACAAAACAAACGAACAAAGGCAAAAGAGACAGAAACCAAGAGACAGTTCTCTTATAGAGAACAAACTGATGGTTGTTAGAGGGGAGGAGAGTAGGGGACAGGTTAATTAGGTGATGGGGATTAAGGAGTGCACCTGTTGTGATGAGCACAGGGTGTTTTATGGAAGTGCTGGATCAGTATATTGTACACTTGAAACTCATATAATACTGTGTTAACTAAGTGGAGTTAAAATAATAAAAACTAAAAAAAAAGACAAGAATGTGTTTTAAAAAAAAGTAATTAATATATTGTGAGCATTTCTCCATGAAGCAATCTTTTAAGGCATGATTTTAAAAGGCTACCTAGAATTCTATCTAAAATTTATTTAAACAATTCCCCGTTAATGGTATCTGTTGTCAATTTTTTTTCAAGTAGGCTTCACGCCCAGCACAAAGCCTAATGAGGGCTTGAACTCACTACCCTGAAATCAAGACCTGAGCTGAGATCGAGAGTTGGACAACCCGATGGAGCCACCCAGGCACTGTGTCGATTTTTTCAAATTATAAATAATGCCTTGATGGCACTCTTGTATATACATATTTATGTGCATCTCTGATTATTTCTTAAGACTAAATTTCTAGAAACAGAATTACTAGGTCTAAGGTTCTGCCGATTTCAAGGGTCTTTGGTGCCTCAGGTCCTAGGGAATGACTACAAGTTTCTGAGTAGAAGAGGGATCTGGGAAAGGTCTTTTTTTTTTCCATGGGTGCTGATCACTTTCTTCTTCTTTGTGGAAGACAGTCCAGGGGCTCCTGCCTGGCCTGGACTCCTTTTCAAGAATGATCCAGCATGCAGAGCACCAATGAAGAGGGGCCCTCCCCTCCATGTTCCCGCTACACACATCTACCCCCACTCCAACCTCCCTAACCTTGGCCACACATGTTCCACACACCCCCCCCCCCCCGCCACCTCCCCATCCTCCCTGTCCCTGGTCATGACTTACACGGCTTAGGGGATGGCTATGACTTACATGGTAGGGGTTGATTCCACAGAGAACTGAGGCTGGGTGGGTGTGTCACATGCTTGCTGAGCAGAGCTCTCCTGGCCCATTGACAAGATCCTCACTCCTTCCATATCCTAGGATGTCTGATATTCCCTGCCCTCCCCCGCCCCCCCGCCCCAATTTCTGTGAATCCCTGGGCTTACGTGTCCTTGAGTCACTCTGGCTCTAAATCTTCCCTTTTTCCTGTCCTTTCTCTTTGACTCTCACCGCCCACTCTACTGCCCAGGGGACGCAGAGTGTCTGGTCTTGAAAAATGTAACTGGCAATTCAGGGATTTATATTAGGAGAGTTTCATTGCAGGTTCAGACAGTAAATAAATTAAAGCTGAATATTCTTGTCTTTAAGTCATCCCTGTTCCCACCTCCTACACCCACTTCCCACGCCTCTCCAGCCCCACACCACTCACTCTCCTCTTCAACTCTCCCTCCTTCTCTCTCTGTCTCTCTGTCTCCCTGTCTCCCTCTCTCTCTCTGCCCCCCCCATCTTTCTCTTTCCCCTGCCTCTCCTCTTATTACATTCGACAGCCTCAGAATATCCCCTAGATTTTTTTAAATATGTTTTTAATGTTTATTTTTGAGAGACAGAGAACACAAGCATGGGAGGTGCAGAGAGAGAGACACACACACAGAATCTGAAGCAGGCTCCAGGCTCCGCACTGTCAGTGCAGAGCCTGATGTGGGGCTCGAACCCCACGAACTGTGAGAGTAGAAGTCGGACATTTAACCGACTGAGCCACCCAGGCACCCTTATACCCTAGATTTTTGTGAAGAAGTTTGGTGATAGCAGGTAACAGTTTCCTTCACCTCTGTATCCTTTGTTCCATGAGGTTTCACACAATGCTGGACACAGCCTCGAGTTTCTGTCCACATTAGATGGCCTCTGAGGGACCCATGACAAGGTCAGGGGAGAAAGGAGAGGAAACATTCTGGCCTGGAGGACAGTGATACAATGCCCCCATCCCGGAAATCCTTCCAAGGAAGCTCCCTCCCTGCTCAGAATCTGAAGTCTCACGGTGCTGCCCCAGTAAAGGATGTGTATGGGCTGATGGAAGGGGAGATCCCCCTTCTCTTTACTCACAGGGCTATTGAAGGGTTAAATGATATAGTAGATAAAGAAGTATCTCATAAAACACCACACAAATATAAGAGCTTGCTATAAGATGGCTTTTACTGGTTAATGTAATCTGAGTTCCAAACAACCACTTTCGAATGAACTCTTGGAACGTAATTATATTGTACATCTGTTGTTTTGGTCTGTCCAGTGGCCCGTTCCCCTTCTGCTAACAACCCTTGTCCTCCGGAGAAGTGTGCCTCCTCCACCCCAAACTTGCTATACTGCTGGGGCCGCCATTACATCAGTCTAGTGCCAGGCCACAGGGATGGACATGGGACCCAGGCTTGGACAACCACAGTAGGCCCTCCCCCCGCTCCGTGATTGGTCCATGGGATGCATGACCAAAGTCTGGTCAATCACCATTCTTCCTTGGCATTTTGACATACTAAAGCATTGAGAAAGGCCCTTTCCTTCCTCTGGGGGTTGCTGAGCTGGGGTGATACGAGCCATTGACAGTCTTGTTTTACCCTATCCTGCTTCCCATGGCCACTTGGAGGAAACCTTCTGCTAGGAAAAAGTAAGGCCAGTCTCGGAGTTGACCTTGGGGACCCAAGTCCAGAGTAGGAGAGAGGCTCCCAGTGCATCACTGGTGCCCCTGGTCTCTGTCCCTGGGACAGCCACTGTCCTTGTGCTTTCCTGAGAATAAACACATCCCCTTTTTTCCTTCTGCTACAAGAGACTCTTTGTCTCACATCTGAAAGAATCCTGTTAACACAAGTTAACCCATTTCTGAGTTGAAGGTGGCTATGAATCGTCTCCTACTTCATGGAGGAATATCACGTAGCAATATCTTCCTTCTTCAAAGAGATTTGAAATGTCTCACGGGCAGGAGGCTTTGACTTGACACAGGGTAGTCTGCAGACCATGAAGACATATTTATCACAAGAAACTGAACTGGATTGGTAATTTTTACCAATAAAGCCTGCACTGGCCTTCCATTCTTTTCAGAATACGTTGAAGTATAAAAGGTAATACATAATAGATGTGAAGTTTATGTCACTGGATGAGTCAGGGAATATATTCGTACTTAAATTAAGGGAAACTGAGTGTCCAACTAGAGGCAATTGTGTTCACTGCACAGATTCAAGAGTGAAGGCCTATGTGCTTCAGGGAAAAGGTGAAGGAAATTGGAACTTCTTTTCCTGTTCTGGGATCTTGTTCTGAATGTCATTTAAAATGACTGGGTCTGGGGCGCCTGGGTGGCGCAGTCGGTTAAGCGTCCCACTTCAGCCAGGTCACGATCTCGCGGTCCGTGAGTTCGAGCCCCGCGTCGGGCTCTGGGCTGATGGCTCAGAGCCTGGAGCCTGTTTCCGATTCTGTGTCTCCCTCTCTCTCTGCCCCTCCCCCGTTCATGCTCTGTCTCTCTCTGTCCCAAAAATAAATAGACGTTGAAAAAAAAAATTAAAAAATAAAAATAAAATAAAATGACTGGGTCTTACCCAGATACTGGCAACCATTCTTTGCCAAAGAGATTTCTGCCAAAATAAGATGTGAACTGTACTTTGGATCATTTGAATGGAATATGGAGTCTGAGGACACCCAGAAGGGTGTGGCGTCTGGGTGGGACCGGGGGCACCAGCTGGCAGGAAGCCCAACAGCACCCATTTTTAGAAAAATCAAAATGGGACGCTACCACCAACAAAAACATAACATGATCTTGAGCAAGAAAGTGTGGCAAGGAGCATGAAGGGAGATAGATGAAGTAAGTAATTTAGGAGCTAGGATGATGCTTGGAAATTTTAGATTGTTCACCCTGCTAGTAAAGATTAAATAAATACATCTCAATTAAAGGCAGGCATTATTAACCTTCGTTTAAAAAGTACATACATTAATTTAAAAATGCCTAGGACTTAATATACTTAACACTTGTTACTAAGATATGCTAACCATCGTCTGAGCTTTTAGTGAATTGTAATCACTGATCACAGACTACCCTAACGTATATAATAATAATAAAAGTTTGAAATATTGTGAATGGAAATGTTGAGAATTACCAAAGTGTGACACAGAGACAGGAGGTGGGCAGACAGTCTTGCTCAACGCAGGGTCACCACAAAACCTTCAATTTGTTTCTTTTTCAAAAAAAAAATTTTTTTTAATGTTTATTTATTTTTGAGAGGGGTGGGGAGAGGGGGAGAGAGACAGAGAGTGAGCAGGGGAGGAGTAGAGAGAGAGGGAGTCACAGAATCCAAAGGAAGCTCCAGGCTCTGAGCTGTCAGCACAGAGCCCGACGCAGGGCTTGAACTCATGAACGGCGAGATCGCGACCTGAGCCGAAGTCAGATGCTTAACCGACTGAGCCACCCAGGCGCCCTCAAAACCTTCAATTTGTAGGAAACACGCTATGGGCGCAGCACAAGGCAGTGAGGTGTGGTAAAGTGAGGAATGCCTGTACGATAGGCGTATGTCACAGAGGCTGTGGACGCCCATCTGCTCTCCTGCAGGCTGAGGCCTCTGGTGGCCGCTGTCAGAGGAGGAAGGCAGCGTTGCGGTGTGTGGCTCTCTGAGGCTTCCAGTTCTGGCTTGGATCCCTTGGCTGCCCGGTGGCCTCATTCTCCATTTTCCTCACCTGCCAAGTGCCCTGTTTGCTGTGTTTTTTTTTTTTAATTTTTTTAATGTTTATTTATTTCTGAGACAGAGCATGAGTGGGGAAGGGGCAGAGAGAGAGGGAGACACAGAATGCGAAGCAGGCTCCAGGCTCTGAGCTGTCAGCACAGAGTCCGACACGGGGCTCGAACCCACGAACCGTGAGATCATGACCTGAGCCGAAGTCGGTCGTGCAACTGACTGAGCCACCCAGGCGCCCCTGCTGTGTTTTAAAGGATGAAATAGTGGATAACAATAATGTATCTTGAAAACGGTAAATAACTTGAGACCTAATTAGGAATCGTCCTTAAATAGACCTTACAAAGAAGGAGGGAAACTACACAGCCTGAAATAACAAGAAACCAAAGCTGGGGTCTGGGTGAGAGAGAGGGACTTTAGGAGGATTCGGAGGCAGATTGCGCACCCCGAGATGTGCTTTTCGCTGACATGTGGGGATGTGAGTAGTTACCAGGCTTCAGGCAGTGTGCTGCAAGGGTTAATGGCCTGGACAGCTCCCAGAGCCCTGACTGCTCAACTCAGACCCCAGTTGCACCGCTCATCAGCCGTGTGACCTTGGGTGGGACACTTAGCCTCTCTTCGCCTCCGTTCCCTTTTCTTTGAGATGGGCATAACTACACCCATGTCAGAGAAGTAAGCAGATTCATTCACGTAAAGTACTCAGGACAGTGGCTGGCGCTCAGGAAGTGCTCAGGAAATCGGCTCTCTCACCGGCATCTGGCACAGTAGTCCTGGCCTCGCTGTAACGACTTGGGTGATCTCAGGCAGATGATTTCACATTCCTGTGATGAGATGACGTGTTCGACGTCGAGTCCAGAGGGGTTCTCCGCATTGGCACTCTTGATATTTCGGGCCAGATAACGTTTTCAGTGGGTGGCGGTCCTGTGCATCGTGGAATGTTTGGCCTCTACTTGCTAGATGCAGGGGCGCAGTTGCCCTGGAGAAGGAGCAGAGTCCCTAGGCTAGAGATCCCGACGGCGAGTTTTGAGAAGTCTGCGAACCTCCTGAAACCTGTATGTGAACTTGTGCGTGTGTGTGATGCACATGAAGGAGCTCATACATGCATTTTTCTTAGGAGAGATCCCCAGTTTTTATCAGCGGACCAAAGCAGTCCGTGACGCCAACGTCAAAGCCACTGGTCTGGAGCCTTTTCTAGCTCCGAGGGTATGTTAGTCTCTGCTCTGGGTCCAGGCAGGGGGCGGGAGGTGATTTTTAGATGAGCAACAGTTCCTCTGATCACCACGGGAAGCTCACTGGTTTTTCCCTCTGAGCGTTTCTGATAACCCTTTGCCTCAACCCGCCCCCCCCCCCCCAAAGCCTCTTCCTTCTCTCCCATGTTGGTGACCGCAGGGGCTTTTCCTCTTTTCCTGGAAAGTATGTGTATGCTCTCCAAACAGCCAGCTGCTCCCTGCCAGTTCTCCCTTCGGCCCCTCCGAGCTGGGTGCACATGGCAATGGGTGAGTGGGAGGGAGGGAGGAGGAGTGTGACTGAGAAGACACAGGACGAGGGTGTCCTTGGTCCGATGCTGGCTTTGTTCGTGCCCCTTCCTTGCTGGTGGTCTAGTCCTTGTCATGCTAGGCAGAGCCAGAGATGCCAACGGCTTCTTGCCCAAGACCATTCTGTTGGAGAGCTAATATTTACATTGCTGCTGGGGTGGAGGATGAACCTGTTCTATTCCGTGACCTCAGCCAAGCTCAGCCCTTGGTCTTTCCATGCCATGCGATCGGACTGAATACTCAGTTTCCCGTCAAGAACTTGGCTCTTAACCAAGGAGATCTGCTCCCCTTCCAAATCAAATCTGCACCTTCATTTACACTAGACTAGGAGTGGAGGAAAGGGAAAGAAGGCCCAGGCACTCACAAGTTTTCTGGCCACGTCCTAGTTTAAATGAATGAATGTCGAGTAGGATGAGAAGAGGAACTTGATTCAAACACTATCGGCCGGTGTAGGTCGTTCCCTAAGGATTGGAGCTCCAGAGGCTTGGCGCTGGAATGTTGCAGCAGCCTGTTCCTACAACGAGAGCACGGATGGAAAGCACCTACCATTGTCAAGGCTCTTGCCCGTCCCCCACCCCCCCCCCACCCTTTCTTCCCACTTCTGCCTTAAGGGATGGATTAGAAAGACTGATTCCTCCAGTGTGAGTCTATACCCGAAGCATTTGTAAGGCATCAAGACTGAAGAAAGACAGATGTAGACTGGAAAGCTAGCGGGGGTGTCTGTTCAAGGCAGCTGGCACTATGATTCTCTTCACCCCCACTTTTGCTTTAACAATCCAGGCAGGGCTTTTTTCTCCGTGATGCAGTCGGTTCATGTGGGCACGGGGCAATCTGGATTTACAAAATGGGTGACTGAAGGTGTGATTGCTTGCTTCACAGTTTAAGCTTTACTAGTAGGAAAGGAGTCACTAAAAGGTTTTTAAAGACAACTTCCTTACATGAACAGTTAGAAGGGTATGATTTTTTTCAAATATTTATTTATTTTTGGGAGGCAGAGAGACTGCAAGCAGGGGAGGGGCAGAGAGAGAGAGGGAGACACAGAGTCCGAAGCGGGCTCCAGGCTCCGAGCTGTCAGCACCGAGCCCGACGCGGGGCTCGAACCCACGAAGTGCGGGATCATGACCTGGGGCAGAAGTCGGACGCTTAACCGACTGAGCCACCCAGGCGCCCCTGGAAGGGTATGATTTTCATCTAATTGTTTCATTGTACTATGTTCTTTACAAGTGGGAAGAGTCAGGCCACTTCGGCTTCCAACAGCATCACCATCCTCAACCAGCACTTATTAAATGACCAAATAGAGCCTGGCTCTTCTTCCAGTTTTCTGGATCCACGTAATAGGTCTGTGGCACCTTACACAGGACAAGGAAGCTATGCGATGCTTGTTAGGCTACCTTTCGCCCCATGGGAAATTAGCGCAATGTGACTGGGAACAACCTCAGGAAGGTTGTTAGGATCCAAAGAGACCCTAGATGTAAAAAGATAGTTTTTCCATGGTGGCGTCAAAGGTGCCTCTGGAATAATACAGAGATCAGATAGCATACGGTGTTAGCTTCTCTGACAACCTTAGTGCTACAGAAGAGACGAAGGGAAAAAAATGCTTCAAGTAATTGTAAGGCCGTCAAAATAACATTAAGGCTACCATTTGCTGAATGCTTTTCATGTGTTAGCTGCTATGCATATCTTACACATATGTAAATACACATTTACGTACGACAACTCTTTGCATATGAGCTTCCCATCTGTGATCTTGTAAGTATTGGCACCATTTATAGGAGAGGAAATGAGGGCTTGAATCCAGGTTACAAACAGGCGTTCCGGAGCCCACGGGCACAGTGCTTTCAGTTACAGGAAAAGACCCGTCAGTGCAGCCTGGATTCCCTCAACATTGCTTCTGTGGCTGTTAGAAGCTGGGAGCGGGGTCTCCAGCCTGCAGGAGGCCACGTGGTGGGTGAGTGCACAGTAGGCAGGTTGCGTGGTAAGGAGAGGACATGGGGCACAGCCGAGGAGTGGGGGGTAGTGGCAGCCGGTCTAGGAAAACAGGCCTAAAAAGGCAGAGTGATCTAGGCCAGTTAGTGTAGGTGTGGCATCAACCCTGAGGGCAGCCCTGTGTCCCAGGCCAGCACAGGAATGTATATTCATCAAGGATATGCTAACTTATGCTGGACATATTTCATTTAAAAAGACAGGAGAGGGTGAATGTTCATCGAGGAGAGTTTCCTGAAAGCTGGCTTGAGCACAGGATGCAACAAGAATGAAGGCTTGGGAGGCAGAGGAGGACGGGGGTGGGGGATGGGGGGTGGGGGGGTCCCATGGGAGAAAAGGCACAGCAGGGGGCGTGAGGGAGGCACCCCCCATGAGCCTCCAAGTTTTACCAAGGGTTCTCCTCAAAGGTTCAATCTCCAGCTCGCTTTACCCTGTTGCCTTCTCTTCCTGCTCCTGGACGACTTTGGGCTGTGGACCTTGCGCCATAATGTCTTCAGGTAAACTCCACGTGTCAACACTGGGGGCATCCTTGGTTGCGAATGGGATCCTAAGTTGTTCTTCCCTCACTCTTCTGCCCAAGCGAGCTCCATATTCAGGGAAGTCTCCAGGACCAGGCCAGCCCTGCTGTGTGTGAACCGAGTGACTTACAGGGCTAACGCTAAGGTTCTTGTGAGGAAAAAAATGAGGTGATGCATGCAAAGTTTTTGGCACCGTGTCTGCCAGGTAGTAAGCACCCCCAAAAATGAGATGTTCCATCTGGGCTGAAGACTGTAGCACTTGAGACTATACTGCGCAGACATAGCTGATGTGATGGTGCCCATTTCAGAGGTAAAGGAATTGGATAAGCAGGAAAGTGTGGTAATAAACTGAGTGTGTTCTCACCTCAGACTTAGGGAAGCTGGGGGCGGCACCATTTGATGCCTACGACCGGAAAGCAAAGCTTATGTTCTCATGATCATGCCAGCCCAGAGATTAATGCGATAGCCTTGAATGAATCAGCCGTATCCTTCTAATCTGGAATCAGAACGATACCATCTACCTCCTTGGGTGGGATGAGAACACAGAGTGTCTGGGAATCCAACGCCTTGAAGATCCAAGGGGAGATTTGTAGAGTACGTCCCCTCTTGTCTTGTCCGCAACTAGTCTAGACTTGACCTGACACCCAAGAATGAAGGAGATCCTACTTTACGAAACCAGCAGAATGTGGAGCCTAGCTGAAAAAGTACATGGAATAGCAGGGTTTGGGGTGAGTGAGACTTTGTGTGGGACAAGAGCAGTGCTTTGGAATTACAGCGGTGAATCAGAGGCTTTGGGGGCTTAGCTTAGTTGACATGTTTGGAAACCCACCACGACAAAATTCTGGAGCCCTCATGAAAATAGGAGCTAACTATGAATTAGTCAGGGTTTTCAGAGAAACAGTACCAATGGGATGACTCTATCTCTGTCTCTATTTCTGTGTCTATCAACCTACAGGAGGGAGATTTATTTTAAGGAATTGCCTCAGTCAGTTGTGGAGCCTGATGAGTCCAAAATCTGCAGTATAGACCAGCAGACTGGCGGCCCGGGGAAGGGTTGCAATTGGAGTCCAAAGGCTGTTTGCTGTCAGAATTCCTTCTTGCTTGATGGAGGTCAGTCCTTATTTTATTAAGGCCTTCAATTGATTGGATGAAGCCCAGTCACATTATGGAGGGCAATTTGCTTTATACCAAACCCACCAATTTAAGTGTTAATTTTATTCAAAAACCACATTCATAGAAACATCTGAATAATGTTTGACTAACTGGGCATGCTGGCCCAGCCAAGTTGGCACATAAAATCAATTGCCACAAACTGAAAATGCAAGGCTGAAACTATTGGCCCTCTATTGACTGTGTGAGGCTTGGAGACATAGGAGGAGCCTCTGAGGGACTTCCAGGAAGCCTCATGGTCAAACTTCCAGAAAGCTTTCACGGGGTGGGAGGTAGGAGCACATTCCTGGGACAGAGTTTAGTCTCCTGCCTCTTGCATGTCCAAGTTCATGTTCTTTCCTCTTGACTTAAGATAGGAAGAGAAACCTGAATTTGCTTAGTAGGTTGTCTGTAAAGTTTCCGTCTCTTTCCAGAACTTGAAAGGTAGAGTCCTAATGAGGTAACTTGGTCATTTGGCATCAAGATATTTGGGACAGACTTTCTCTGCCAATGCAACACTTGGCAACCATTGTACCATAATTTTATGCTTATGTCCAGCCTAACTGTGAACAATGTAGTCAGTGTTATGAACTCATGAATAGAAACTCTGGTGCTATAACTGCCCAATGCCCGGTTCCCAAGCATGGGAAAAGGAGCCCTTCTTTGGAGCAGACATAGGGGAACATTCTTAGCAATTCTACTCACAGAGCCGAGAGTGGAAACATCGTCAATAGAAGGCAACACCATATGAAGAAGGTTCTCATGACCTTATAGCTTCTGAAACTGGCTTGGAATGACCTCCCTCAGTGTTGCCTGAGAACCTTGGGGAGCCAGGCAGGCAATTTCATACTGGGCAGGTTCCTGGCTAATCATAAAGTCCCCCAAGAAGGCTAAAAGCTGCATGTGAGAGGCACTGAAGTAACGAACATCCTATCACTTCAGGAGCTCGTCACGTAGCTGGGAGACAAGCATCTGGCTGATGGTTTCACCAAATGGTCATTTCAGTGAACACAGAGACTCCGCTTTCAGCTGGGTCCTTCAGTCTTAAGCTTGCCAGGTAACGAGAGGAAGAGACCCTTTCCCACCCACCCTTCCACTGAAGCACACCCAACAGGTTTGGTTGGACCACTAGGAAGTTCTTCTTCAAGGCTGGCATGGGGAGCAAGCCTGCCTCCTGCTTTAATTGGCAATTCCATTAGATCAGGCACTTCTAGAACAGGGCTATATTTCAAGAGTGACAGGTGCCTTGAGGACCAGGGGATTGTTGTAACAGCAATGCGCTATGTGGAGTCAGAGGATAGGCCGCACGCCCCTCTTGGTCACTTCCCATTGTTTTCTGTCTCAAACCAGCGTTTACAATCCTGGAGTGTTACACTCCAAAGGTTGTTTCTTCATATGGAGCACTAGGGAAACAATTCTGCTTCTTACACAGCTCGCCAGAGCCAAGGACTCACGCATGCCTTATAAATAGACGCGCATTTTGCAATCAATCAGCTAATTCCCTGATTATGAATTTTGCTCAGACAGACTGGCTACAAAAATCTGCAAAAGAAAAGAAAAGGATTAGCTATTTTTGATCATGAATAAGACGAGACTGCATTTGGCCCAGAGGAGGACGCGGGCCTTCAGGTTGATTGTGCTTGATTACAGGAAAGTTCTAAACTGACCATGAAATAAAGCTGCTCTTTTGTTCTTGGGAAATAGATGGTTTAAAAAACTTATCCAGGTGTTTCTGGATTTCTTCCTTTTGAATTTGGTCTTCTGATTCTGTTCAGTTCAGTGACTTGAATTGTTGGACACCTGCTATTTGGAGGAGACAAAAAGAAAGAAAAGAGAATATGTGTTCTTCCTTAAGGAGCTGATAGAATTATAAGAGGTACACTGGAGACACAGTCAAGTGCAACAAAAGTGCCAGTTTGAGTAATGCAGGCACTTGGTGTCCACTGGCAGTTAAAGACAGAGAAAGAGAGAGAAGCTTGGGGCTGGGGGACTGTTATTGAAGAGGTGACTTTTGAGCTGGTCATTGAAAAACATGCAGGGCCTAGATGGGGGAAAGGCATGGGCAAGACGCCCTAGACTTAGCAAACAGTGCAAGCCCAAGTGTGGAGGGCGGCTGAGCCAGGCCAGCAGATGTAGAGATACACCAAGGACTTTCTGGAGAGACAGCAAAACTGAATGTTAAAAGTGGCACTTATACATGAGTCCATAGTGGTATAAATAAGTGATCTAATATTGAACACCTGCAAGAGAAGAGACAAATCTTTACACGAGAATTCCAAACAATATCGATACTCCCACCTCTGAGGGCAGGGGGACCTTAACATATTCTTGTCCCTACCCCATGTGTGGGCCAGACTTAGGGACTTGTTTCCAAAGACAGAACACAGAAAGGGGAAAATTGTAGGTCCACAATGGGAAATCTTGCAAACACCACCTTAACCAAGTGACCAAGGTTGACATCACTGGTGACGTTGATGTCATGTACCCCCCTCTCTTTATATTAGGGCTCTCCAGAGAAAGAGAGATATAGAAATATATGTATATATATATAGAAATATATATATATATAGAAATATATATATATATATATATATATATATATATATATGAGAGAGAGAGGAAGATTTATTATAGGAAGGAGATTTTTTATTGTCTCACATGGTTATGGAGGCTGAGAATTCCATGATCTACCATCACAGGCTCGAGAACTAGGAAAGCAATGGTGTAACTCAGTCTGAGTCCAAAGGCATTGATAATCAGGGTCTGATGGTGTGAGTTCCAGTCTGAGTCCAAAAGACGGAGACCAGGAGTGCCAATGTCTGAGAGCAGGAGAAGACGGATGTCCCAACTCAAGTAAAAAACAAACATGTCCTTCCTCTGCCTTGTGGTTCTATTTGGTCCCTCCACAGATTGGATGAGGTGCACCCACACTGGTTTACTCAATCTACTGATTCAAACGCTAATCTCTCCCAGAAACACTCTCACGGACACATCCAGAAATAGTGCTTTCCCAGCTCTCTGGGCCACCCTTGGCTCAGTCAGGTTGACACATAAAATTAACCATCACGCCTGATATGATATGATGTGTGGAGAAAGACACTTCATTTCTGTGGTATTCTTTCCAAAAAACCTGTAACCCCAGTCTAATTACAGGAGAGCATCCAATAATCCCACACTGAAGGCTATTCTGTTAAAAACCTGGCCAGAACTCCTGAAGACTGTCAAGGGTCATGAAAAACAGGAGGCGTCTGAGAAACCAGCAGAGACCGGAGGACCCGAAGGAGGCAGGACGGCTAATGCAGTGTGGGACCCTGGACTGGTCCTGGAGCACAGAAGAAAGAACATTAATGGAAAAACCAGTGGATCCGAAACAAAATTTGGAGTTTAGTTAAGAGTGATACACCAGTGTTTGTTTCTCAGTTTTGACAAATGTTTTGGTGGAGGATGATAATATTAGGGAATCCAAAACAGGGCAAGCAGGGCATGGGAACTCTCTGTACTATCTTTGCAACTCTTCCGTAAATCGAACACGATACCAAAATAAAAAGCTTATTAAGAAAAAGAAGGCATGTTCCTTAAAGCTAAGGTCTTGGAACTTTCTAGCTTTGCAGGCTTTTCCCCAGCCATGTGATGACAGATCTTTGTGTTTGTGGTATCCGTAGATTGAGCAAACGCCTACGGGCAAAAAGCTACTCGTACAGAGCAGTGGCTCAGAGCCCACGCACTGTGGTCGAGTCCTGTCTCTGCCACCTACTAGCGGTGTGGCCCTGGCCAAGCTACTTAGCCTCTCTGTATCTCAGTTTCCTCATAAGTAAAATGGGGATAGGAATCATAATTGAACTTTTCTCCTAGGCTATTGTGGAGATTAAATGAGTTGATCATGTAGAATGCTTAAGGGGCTGGGAAACACTAAATGCTGTGTAAATATTATTGTCACCAAAAAGTCACTTATGTTTTTTAAAAGCCTTTGCCTTTTGATCATAGCAATATGACATGGTGACATCCTGGGCAGGGGATGCAGACACCCTGGGGCAGGTGTCAGGTAATCCAGGACCTCAGAGAGCATGGGTCTCAGTGGAGAGGAGGGTGCTGCTGGCCTGTGCCTATAGTGGCCTCCAAAGCACCCACTGTATACTTGGCAAATGGAGCCCTAAGGAGTCTCCATTATATACACAGGGAAAGGAAGACCAGGGATCCAGGACCAAGATTTTTTTAAAAAAATTTTCATTTTATTTATTTTGAGAGAGAGATAGAGAGCAAACAGGGAGAGAGAGAGAGAGAGGTTCCAAGCAGGTTCCATCCACACTGTCAGTGTAGAGCCAGACATGGGGCTCAAACTCATGAACTGAAAGATCATGACCTGAGCCGAAATCAAGAATCGGACACTTAATGCACTGAGCCACGCAGACACCCCAAGATTTTTTTTTTTACCACAAGGGAGGACATAACCACATGAGTCATATTTTATCTCACCATGAAACGAAGCAAGATCCGCCAAGAACTTCTTTAAAAATTTCGACTTTGCACATATGGAAACACGTTTTCTGCCCCCACCCCCAATTTTCCTTTCAAAGTTTGCATCAAAGACCTAAACACCTTTCCCTCTTTCTGGGAAATAGGACCTGGTCAAAGAGAGCCTGAACTCTGGAGATGAATTCGCAAGTGCAATACTTGCCTCTACCGTAGCCTGTGTGCCCTTGGGCATGTTACCCCACCTCTCTGTGCCTCCGTCCTTCCTGTAAAACCAGGCTAAAAATAGTACTTCCCTCACAGCATGTTTTGGATGACCAACTGAGATAAAAAGTGAAAAGACCTTAATAGGCTGCCTGGCATAATAAACTTAGGATAATTCTTAGCTTGTAAGATTGTGACCAGGAGTGTTCAGTGTTGCAAAGAATTCGAGGAGAAAGAACAATGAGACGTGGCCATGGGATTTGTTCCTATCAGGGTCCAAGCCAGGCAACAGTTTTGAAGGCTGGTAATGGGGTGAAGATAGAAAGCTGGACTGTGGGAGATGGGCAGTGAGGGGACACACCCAGTTCCCTCCTCCCTCTGAGCGGTCATTCATACTATTTGCCTCTAGAACTCGATTAATCCTCCTTTGAAGTTTGAGTGTTCATTGGTGTCTTCATTAATTCATCCGCACACAGAATGTTTGGCTTTCTTGCTGATACTATAAATCCTTGGCTCGGCACACACAGGATTCTCCCAGTTACTTCCCCAGTTACAGACACCAGGGACAGCAGCAGGTCTGATGGAGGGACCCTGAGGGTCAGAAACTCCTCCTCTGCCCTCTTCCTGTCCCGCTGGTTGTCCCAGGGAAACCAGCAGTGGCCTCTTGCCCAGCCCCAAGAGCAATCGGGAAGATGCTACCCCTTCTCTTGGTTCCTTTTCGTTTGGTTTGCCACCCCGAGCCTGTCCAGGAAGGCAAATTGAACCAGAGGAGGCAGCAGAAAGTAAGCAACAGGCGTTTGGATCAGGAAAGAGGAAGGGGAGGAGCAAGGCCAAGCTGTTCTAGCACCCTGCCAACAAAGCGTAGCTGTTTCCAACTCTCGGAAAGTTTTCTCTCAGAATTCCCCAAGGCTTCAGAGACCGTAGTAGATTTTTCCTGGAGTATTAAAACCTCCAGAGACTGGTTATTTCTCCCCTTGGATGTGGCTGAGCGGTGAACTAAAAACGTGGCCCCCATCCTGGTCACAGAGCCTTTCAGTGTTATTTAAATCTAAGAGGGCAGCTGGCTGGCTCGGTTGGTGGAGTGTGTGACTCTTGATCTCTGGGTCATGAGTTTGAGCTCCACATTAGGTATAGAGATTTCTTAAAAGTAAAATCTCGAAGGGGCACCTGGGTGGCTCAGTTGGTTGAGTGTCTGACTTTGGCTCAGGTCATGATCTCACGATTCGTGGGTCTACGCCCTGCGTCGGGCTCTGTGCTGACAGCTCGGAGCCTGGAGCCTGCTTCGGATTCTGTGTCTCTTTCTCTCTCTCTCTGCCCTTCCTCAGCTCATTCTCTCTCTCTCTGTCTCTCTCTCTCTCTCTCTCACTCAAAAATAAAGAAATAGGTGCACCCGGGTGGTTCAGTCGGTTAAAACATCCCACTCTCGGTTCTGGCTCAGGTCATGATCTCGAAGTTTCGTGAGTTCGAGCCCCACGTTGGGCTCTGAGCTGGGTGGTGGAGCCTGCTTGGGATTCTCTGTCTCCCTCTCTCTCTGTGCTTCTTCCCTACCCATGCCGTTTCTGTCTGGCTCTCAAAATGAAGAAGCTAAACATTTTTTTTTTAATAAATAAATACACTTAAAAAAATAAAATCTTAAAAAAAAAAATTAGACAGCAGGTATTTAAAAAACAAGTTCAAGTGGAGAAGGGAATGGGCAAGCAGCCCCGCAGCTTTGGGCAGCTGGAAGGACCAAACGGAAGTTGCAACCCAGCCTGAGAGGGTCTGTAGCTCCAGGAGGAGCGAATGGAGATGAAGGGCCTAGGGGGGACCTCCTGGCCCCCGAGAAGGCAAGGACATGGACGCTGAGTGCCAGCCGCGGCTGCCCTAAGCCTCAAGTGTCAGCAACAGCAGGAGGAGGGACGCCGCCTCGAAGGGAGAGCGGCATGGGATGTCGCGCCACAAGGCTCGCCCGACTCTTCCTGCAGCCGTTGGGTGGCCTGTGTTGCCTCGTGTGCCACAGACCTCTCCGTCGTCTTGGGGAGAAATGGGTTGGGAGGGGCGAAGTCTGAGACATGACTGTTTTCCCGGGAGAGTCTGTGTGAATGATTTTATTGGACCCGGCTGCCATCTAACATCTAGTACCCGCTGCCCCCTCCGCATCATACCCTGTGCCGCTAGGTGCACATTCACGAGGAGGAGCGAATCATTTAACTGGAGCTAAGGGTCGAATTGCGTCTCCCCAAATTCCTAGATGGAAGTTCTAAGCCCCGGTACCTATGTCCAAATGACCTTATTTTGAAATAGGATCATTGCTGATGTAAGTAAGTGAGGTGAAATCATACCGGACTAGGCAGGGCCCCTCATCCAGTGTGACTGGTGTCCTTTCAAAAAAGGGAAATTTGGACACAGACACACATGCAGGGAGAACACCTTGTGAAACTGAAAGCGGAGGTCAGGGTGAAGCTTCCAGAGGCCAAGGAACATTGGCTTAGAACTTTGGCAATGGAAGATTGCCAGCGCACCACAAGAAAATGGGGGCAACATGGAACAGACTCTCCCTCATCCCTGGCAGAAGGAACTAGCCCTGAGGAACACAGCCCTCAGACTTGTCCAGAACCCAGAGATGATACGTTTCTGTCGGTTAGGCACCCAGTGTGTGGTGCATGGAAGTGATAGACCTAGCAAACCAACACATAAAGAAAACAGACTGCCTTTTCCACATATTTGGTACCAGATCGGATCCCCAGGACCCAAGCACCCCGAGCCAGTCCTGCCATGTGGGAGTCGCAGTGAAGCCATCAGCCAGACAGAGGGACACTGGGAGAGGACAGTGCGGGCCCTCAGCAGGTGCCCACAGAGAAACCAGGAGCAGGCGACAGGGACAGGGCAACATCTCCAGAGGCTTCGCTCCTCTGCTCTCTCGGACCTGCTCTGCCTATAACGACAGCCTCTGTCCCCTGGGAGCTCTTCGTGTCTCTGGCAAAAACTGGAATGGAAGAAGACAGCTAATTTATGGGAGCAACATGACTCCCTTGTATTCTTAGGAGCTGGTGAAGAGTTGGCAACATCAAGTGCGCGTCCTTTTGCGTTTTTCCTAGAGGAAGTGGAGCCCAAATTTGTGAGGCCAACCGCTCAAACACTATGGAAACCCTGTTCTGATTCTCCCTTCTCCAAGAGGTCTCCCTCGTGAACCCCCCGAATGGGAAACCCCCACACAAGTTCTTTCCTCTGAGTCTCTCAGGCATTCATTCACAAGTACTGTTTGTGTCAAAGCCTTCCAGAAAAATCCAACCAGCCAAATAGTCTCCATCAGATCGGGTCATTGTAACAGAATACCATAGTCGGAGTGGCTTAGCAACAGCAGAAATTTATTTCTCTCGGTCCTGGAGGCTGACCGTCTGAGAACAGGGTGCCGTGTGGCTGAGTTCTGGTGAGAACCCACTACCAGGGGTCAAACTGTCAACTTCTCGCTGTGTCCTCACGTGATCCGAGGGGTGAGAGAGCTCTGTGGGGCCCCTTTCGTAAGGGCGCTGTTCCCATTCCTGAGGGCTCTACCATCATGAGCCGATCACCTCCCAAAGGCCCACCTCCTAATGCCGTCACATCGGGGGTTAGGGTTTCAACATAGGAATTTTGTGGGGACACGAACATTCGGTCCATAACACAAATAAACAAAACCCCCAGGGACTAGAAGGAGTTGCCATTGAGCCAGACTGGCCCAGGCCGAGGTGGGGTTCTGCAGACAGAAGCAGAAGGAGCTTGGGACAGGCTGGCATGATCCACCAAAGGCCAGTCTTCACTTACAAAAGCCGTGGAGTAAATGAGAAGCCACGGGAACTGGAGAAGAAAAGCATGGGGTCCAGAGGTGGGGTCACCAAGGAGTAAGCACAACTGTGGTCCTCAGCAGAAGCAGCAATGAGACAGGTGCTCAGGTGGCGAGCAGCAAAGAGTCCTAAGGCGAAGTAGATGACACTTGAGGATAATGGGACAGAAAACCTAGTGATTCCACTGATTTAGAGAGAAAGGGGATGAACTGTTACCTGTGCTGCCCTTCACCTAGGGAAGGAGAGAAGTTTGAGGCCTAAGTACAGCCTCTATGAAACATCAGAATCACCCAGTGGCATTTTAGGAGATGATCCTTGGGTTGTGTCCCAACTCGCCGACCCCTTGAATCTCTGTGCCATTGGTGGGATTGGGGCGAGGGCATTCCTGTTACACAGGACGCCGTCCACACGTCCACCTGCAGCGAGAGAACACCGTGAGGGCAGATCCTGGCAACGATGCTCTCGAACTCTCAAGAAGATTGTTTTCTGTGTTGATCCTACCCAGAGAAGGATAGGATAACAACCTGTGTGTAGCACTTTGCAGTTTGCACAGAGCTTCTGAGTGCATTGTCTCACTTCCTCCTCATCACAGCCCCGTGCGGTGCAGACGATGTATCATTGTTTTGCAGAGGAAGTCCTGCACCTCGCACAAGGTCATAGAGTTAGCATCATTTCCTGATGCCAGGTCCCAAATCTTTCTAGAAAACCTCATCCGCCGAGAAGCATCACGACCCTTTAAGAAAGTTGGCATTGGGGCGCCTGGTTGACTCAGCCAGCGAAGCGTCCGACTCTCGGTTTTGGTTCAGGTCATGATCTCATGGTGTCGTGAGTTCAAGCCCCACGTTGGGCTCTGTACTGGCAGTGCAGAGCCTGCTTAGGATTCTCTCTCTCTCCCTCTCTGTCTGCCCCTCCCTCACACTGTCTCTGTGTCTCTCTAAGTAAATAATAAAATAAACTTAAAAAAAAAAAACTTAAAAAAAAGAGAAAGCTGACATTAAAATTTGCTAAATTAAAATCCTATTTCCTGAAGGGTTTATTCATTCATTCACCCACAGATATCACTGAGGGCCTGCTGTGAGTCAGGCACTGAACAGTTTCTCTCTCTAATTACACAGGAGCCTTTATTACAGCAGAGGCATATCTTCTAGTTCCGGTATGTTCTTTCCGGCGCTGAACACAGCTCCTGATGCACCTGCCGATCTGCAGGCATGTGTTAATTCTCTGGCACTTTCTTTTCAGGGAAAGCCAACAGAGAATTTCCTCCCCTCTGTAATTTGTTTAGTCTGGAGAAGGCCTGTTTATTTCCTACTTCTCAGAGCTCCTAGGGAATCCCAGGGAGTCTTTGGGGTGAGTTTTTCCCTATGATGGCATCTGTATTTGAGCCAGAGGATGACATTCTTAGGCAGAAGGGACATGCTTGAGGTGATAGCAAGTCTGTGGTTAAACTCATGACTCTTCTCTCACCGGCACCCCCAGGCATGTTCCTGGGTATGCTCCAGTGTGTCGGGTTATAGTGCAACTGATTATCAGATCTCAGAACCATAAAATGTCAGAGCCGAAAGGAAACTCAAGGGTCACCAATCCCAGCTTTATTACTTCATTGATAGGGAGACTGAAGCCTGGAGAGGGGAAGGACTGGTGGTTCTGAGGCAGGGCTAGGGTTAGAATTCAGATATTCCCAAGGTCAGGTTCCATGCATTTTATCTACACCGAGTACCACCATCTCTATACTTCTTTGCTTAAACTTTGACAAGGTCAAAGCATTGCCCTTAGGTGACTTTGGATGGAAAAAGAGAGAAGAGCCAGTCTGGGCATGTGCTACCGGGTCCACCTGCATCTAATCTGTCCTAGACTCATTCTCCGACCTCATCTAACAGTGTTGACTTCGAGGGGCCCCAAAACAATAACCACTTGAAATTCAAAAGCATACACGAGAGAGGACCATGTGCTGGCTTGTGCTTGGATTAGTCTTGTCCGCTGTCCACTTCTGAGACATGTATGCTTGTGTGGATATTGACCACGTTCAAAATTGGGCAAATTCTTGGGCTGCCGACCTGCTTGGAATTTTCTAGGTGTATGTGCCTCTCTTGGTTGGGACCATCCTCCAGAGCAGGCAGGCTGATGGGCAGGTGGTCTGAGGCTGACCCAGAATCCCTGCCAGAGTCTACCATGGCTGGGCTGTGTGGTCTAAGGTTAGTGGCATAACCTCTCTGGGCTACAGAGTTCTCTGAACACTGGAACTTATGATAGTTATGGCTCGTGGAAGGACCAAGTGAGGAACTGATGGAGAAATGCCTGGAAAAGAGTAAGTGCCAGCAAGCTGGATGGGCTGGCAGCTCTGTTCTGTCCTCTGTTCTGCCTCCCATGAGGTGACTTAGCAGTGGGCAGAGATAAAGCCTGTTAGCTTCTGCCAGGAGCTATCTTGCAAGTCAAAGGTTTGTTGTCATTCCCGAAAACTTAGTGTGGAGCAGGACTGTCCCATTGGAATCCGGATCCCTGGGCACTGGTCAGGTAGGTTAAAGTTTCTGACCAGGAGGGCAAGACACTGGGCAGCTTTGTGTTACGTACTGGCTGGTGCTATACCTACTGGGACGGTATTGACCACAGAGAAGAATATGGGGTGGAGTAGAGACCCACCTCCACATGGGTCTTCTATCAGGCTTGATATATTTTGAAAATGGCCTGCTTGGGGCGCCTGGGTGGCGCAGTCGGTTAAGCGTCCGACTTCAGCCAGGTCACGATCTCGCGGTCCGTGAGTTCGAGCCCCGCGTCGGGCTCTGGGCTGATGGCTCGGAGCCTGGAGCCTGTTTCCGATTCTGTGTCTCCCTCTCTCTCTGCCCCTCCCCCGTTCATGCTCTGTCTCTCTCTGTCCCAAAAATAAATAAACGTTGAAAAAAAAAAATTAAAAAAAAAAAAAAAAAGAAAAAGAAAATGGCCTGCTTAAAAATGCAGTCCTTAATTCCCTGGAAGCTTAAATTCCTTCCGAGGGGGTAATATGATACTAGTATGATTCATACATTTCAAAGTTAGTGAGTTTCCCAGCTCTCTTCTGGACCAAAAATCTGATAGCTGGGGAGGAAGGAAGAGCAGGGAAGGGAGAGGGGAGAGAGGGGGTCTGAAATTCAGACCAAGGATAGAGGATAGGATTATGCAGTTACAAAGGTTAGTAAGTTTCTTGCCTAAAATAAGGTTTGGGGATTGCCTAGGGCTTGAAAATGGCTAAGTTCTCCTTTCTCCTTTGGATCTACCAATGCGGAGTTGATTGAATTTATTTTGATGTTTTGCTATTTTTCAATTAATAATTTAGTTTCCAAGATGTATTTTTACCAATTTTGAGGGAACATCAAATTCATTTTCTCCTACTAAATGATCTGTGCATTTGGTGGATGCGTGGTATTTTAGCAAGTGTGATAGCATATTGCCTCATCACACATTTTGCAATAATTCCCAAATACTTTCTCTCGTGACCCCCTTGCCAGGTTTTTGTGGGTTTTCTTGTTCAATTCCATGGAAGGGTGTTTCATAAATAATACATATTCTAGGATTAAAAGAAATTTTTTTAACGTTTATTTATTTTTGAGACAGAGAGAGACAGAGTGAGAGTGGGGGAGGGGTAGAGAGAGAGGGAGACACAGAATGTGAAGCAGGTTCCAGGCTGTGAGCTGTCAGCACAGAGCCTGATGCGGGGCTGGAACTCACGATCTATGAGATCATGACCTGAGCCGAAGTCGGATGCATAACCGACTGAGCCACCGAGGCGCCCAATATTCTTTAATTTTTTTAAGGCAATAATCATGATGATGGTGATGACGACGACATTAATGGTGCGTTAATTAGCCAACTTCCTCATTTATTTTCCTTAAACAAGTTTTCTTTTTTTTAAAATTTTAATTTTTATAATGTTTTTTATTTATTTTTGAGAGAGAGAGAGAGAGTGTGTGCGCCCAAGTGGGGGAGAGGGCAGAGAGAGGGGAGCAGAGGATCCAAAGCAGGCTTTGCACTGACAACAGAGAGGCCAATGTGGGGCTCAAACTCATGAACTATGAGACCATGACCTGAGCTGAAGTTGGACGCTCAACTGACTGAGCCACAATTTTCTTTAAACAAGTTTTCTATCTCATTCTCCTTGACCTTCTTTGATAACACAGAGCAGGTGAAGAATGGGTCCACCTGCCCCTGCCCTCCCCCAAACAGCTTAAATCCATCTAGATTATTTCTTCTCTCTGGGTCTTGGTTCCCTCATGTTAAAATGACACCAAATTGGATGCCTGCAGGGGTAAAACGAAGTCAGTGAGTGAGTGAAACAATACTGGTGGGGACCGTGTCTGGCTGGAGCGGCTCTGCCTGTCTAAGGGGTGGTGACTACTGGGTTCCATATGTCAACATCTTGCGAGATTAAGGACCCGCTTTTACCAGAACACTTTTTTTTTTTTCCCAAAGAAATTCAGAAAGTCAGATTTGAAAAAAAAATCATCTGATTTTTAAATGTTGGCACCTAATTCAGATTTTTTAAAAGTGCTACAAGCCAGACACAGCTCAAACTGAGAGTCAACAGCCTATCATCTCAGAATGGAAGGATCCAGAAGGCCCCTCTCAGTAAGCAGCCTGTGGTTTTTTAGATAATGTTCACTGATAGTAAGAAGAGAGATTCTGTTTCCCTTCCTAGTTTTAAAGGTAAAGGTTTGGCAACTGTGAGGCCAGAGGAAGGGGCTGAAGTCTCCACCACTGGCTGACCATCAGAGTTACTCAAGGAATTTGCAAAATTACAGATTATGAAGTCCCACTTCAGACGCACTGATTAGAGATCTTCAGGAGTGTCACCAAGGCGTTTTTATTTTTAAAAGGCTTCCCATGGGGCACCTGGGTGGCTCATTTGGTTAAGCATCCAACTTCAGCTCAGGTCATGATATTACGGTTTGGGAGTCTGAGCCCTGTGTCAGGCTCTGTGCCTGGGTGGCTCAGTCGGTTGGGTGGCCGACTTCAGCTCAGGTCATGATCTCACAGCTCATGGCTTCGAGCCCTGCGTCGGGATCTGTGCTGATGGCTCAGAGCCTGGAGCCTGCTTTAGATTCTGTGTCTCCCTCTCTCTCTGCCCCTGCCCCGCTCACACTCTATCTCTCCCCCCCCCAAAAAAAAATAAATAAACATTAAAAATATTTTTTAAAAGGCTTCCCAGAAGACTGTGATACAAGAGGTTCATTTCACAGTTTACACATTGAGAAAGACTGCTTTTGGACCCTCATACGCTAAATGCTCGCTAGTTATGTAAGGGATGATTTATGGACATTTAAAAACCATCCATGTATCTACCCATCATTCTTTCACCAATCCTTTTGTCAGTCCATTGCCAAGATATCCATCCATCCATCGCATTCCAGAAAATCTGTCAAGCACCCACTGTGTGTGCTGGACAGTGTTGCAGCCACAGTGGTGGCGGCAACCAAGGGCAAGCTGAGGATTGGCTGTCCCCAGGTGACCGAGGGGCACTCCTAGAAGGCCATTTACCAATAGGCTGTGGACTCTGGTTCTTGTAAACTTTGATACTCACGAAGCTGACTCTGGATAAATTTGAAGCAAGAGAGTTTCTGAATATTTATTCTGAATATTTCTGATCATTGGCTCAACTCTGAAAAAGATGCCTGTGCAGGCAACACTATATAACCAAACCCCAGTTCCCACCAGGAAGACTTATCCATGTTAGACAGGAAGAAAGCTGTCTCCACACATAGACTGCAGCCGGGGCATCATCTGGGGAAGACGAAGAGGAAACACCCTTTTGTTTCTAAACTAGGTTGGTGGGATAAGGTTCAAGGTCAGATATGGAGGCTCCAAACTGTTTCACCAAATTAGTCGTGTCAACAGTCTCAATCGAGGGGGCAGAAGAAGAAAGAAATATAAATTTAGGTCCCTGCTCTTGAGACAGTCAAGGTTTATGGACACCACATTTTTACTGAGAGAATGAAGTGAGGCAGGATAGAATCAGGTGTGCAGTGTGCGTGCAGAGGGGGAGTGCTGCAGGGGGGCTACAAGTCTTTGGAAACTCTTCCGTAGGGAGAGGGGAGACTGTGCTCCTACCTAGTTCTAACTGTGGTTTCCTTCTCTGGTTAGGAGATCCTGTTCTGGAGCTGTTCCTGGCCTTACCCTCCCACTACCTGCAGGCTCAGCTAGCCTCCCCCATGTGGTTAGATTGTTCTTAGGGTCAGTTTTGGAGCCAAACAGCTGTGTGAGCGTGGGGAAGTTTCTTAACGTCTCTGCGCTTCAGTTTTCTGGAGAGTAAAAACAGTAGATAATCATACCAACCTCAGAGAACCGCGATGAGGTTTAAACGAGCTAATGTATATTAAAGGACCGAATGGTGTTTTGGCACTCAATAAATATAATTACACGTTTCCATGAAGGAATAGGGATGCGAATTCCCCTAAACCCACAGTGTCCAAACAGTCTGTATTTGAACACTGATGAATAGATTAGCGGATGAGACTAGAAAGCCCACCAGTAGACACACGTCCGTATGGAAACTCAGCGTATGATAGAGATGACATATCAAATCACCAGAGCAAAGATCTTTTTACTAAGTGGTGCTGGGATACCTGAGCAACTACTTGGAAAGAGGTAAAATTAGATACATACGTCACTTCATACGCAGGAATAGCCCAGCAGTGCTAGGGACATGTGGCCGTGGAGCACTTGAAAGGTGATTAGTATGAATTAAGATCTGCTATAAATGTAAAGTGCTTGGTGTGAAAAAAAATGTAAAATATTGATTACATGTTGAGATGATAATATTTTGGATATACTGGGTTAAATAAAAAATATTATCAAAGTAACTTAATGTTTCTTTTTAATTTATTTTTGAGAGAGAGAGAGAGAGAGAGAGAGTATGCAAGCAGGGGAGAGGGGCGGAAGGAGAGAGCATCTTAAGTAGGCTTTACATTAGCTCAGAGCCTGATGTGGGGATCGATCCACGACCCTGGGACCATGACTTGAGCCAAAATCAAGAGTCGAATGCTCAACCGACTGAGCCACCCAGGCGCCCCTATTCCTTTTTTTAAATGTGGAAGCTAGAAAGTTTTAGATTACATTTGTAGCTAACATTGTTCTTCTACTAGGTAGTGCTATAAAATTTTCCCAAGGCAGATGGTCCACCATACCCAAAGTTCACCCAGTGGGCTGCCTTGCATGGATTTTTCTGAGAACGAAACGTAGGGCCAAATTTGATGACAGGGTATGAAGACAACTTCACTGATTTAAGGAAACCAGGGGTACTAACATCCAACCCCCCATTGGAATGACATGAAGCTGCTTTTCCTTCTTTGGGGATGAATGAAATGGGTTTTTGCTCTGTGAAGAGGCATATGTAAACGACAAGGGTCAATAAATTTATCAATTATAATTTTTATTCCTTTAGCTTTGAGCCATGCAATAATGTCCCCCTCTAGAAAACACTAGAATGAATCATTTCTCTAAGATCATTAACAGAGAATTGTCTCCACAACTATTCAACATTGTATTAGTCAGTTAACCATGCAGCTAGATGAGAGAAATCAATTGAAGGCATAAAAATGATTTCTTTTTTGATGATATGCTTGGGTACTTGGAAAATCCTAGAAAATCAATGATAAAACTAACACAAACAAGGAAAGAATTCAGTAAGGTGGCAAGAGATAAAAGCCATAATGGTGGAGAAAATTTTATGTGTAATAGCATAAGGGAAAACCAAATACTTCAGGATAAACTTTGTTAAGTTTATTCTTGTTAGAAGCATGCAAAGTCTAAGTGGGGAAAATTTTTAAATACTTCTGAAAAACACAAAAATAGACTTTAACAAATGGAAAAGACATTTGTTGTGGCTGGATAGAATGACTCAACTTTATAAAGATGTCAGTTCTCCCTGTGTTGATTTATAAATTTAATGCGATCCCAACAAAAAAAACCACAACAAACTTTTTTTTTGACCATTAGAGTTACTCAAGGAATTTGAAAAATTACAAATTATCAAGTCCCACTTCAGACCCACTGAATAGAGATCTTCAGGAGTGGCACCAAGGCATTTTTATTTTTATTATTATTTTTTAATATTTTTAATTGTTGTTTATTTTGAGAGAGAGAAAGAGAAAGAGAGCACAAATGGGGAGGGGCAGAGAGAGAGGGAGACACAGAATCTGAAGCAGGCTCCAAGCTCTGAGCTGTCAGCACAGAGCCCGTCGCGGGGCTGGAACCCACGAAAAGTCAGACACTTAACTAATTGAGTAAAGTCGGATGCTTAACTGAGCCACCCAGGAGCCCCAAGGCATTTTTATTTTTAAAAGGCTTCCCACTGAAGTCTTAAAAACTTGATAATAAAATTCATATAGAAAAACAAGCATACAAAAACAGACAGGAAAACATTAAAAAACAAAAACAAAAACAAACTTTTGAGGGGGATAGGTCCATGAGGCACTAAAACGTATTACAAAGTATCCATAATTAAAACACCATGGTGTTGGTGCAGGAGTAGACAATTAACCTATTGGAAGAGAACAGAAAGCTCATCTAGACCCAAGTACGCATACAAATTTAGTACATGAGGGAAGTAACACCTCATATTATTAGAGCAAAGATGATCTTTTAATAAATGGTGCTGGGACAACTAAAAGCAATCAAATTAGATCCATGCCTCACTCCAGACACAAGAATAAATTCCAAATGGATTTGAGATCTAAATGAAAAATAGATCATAAAAGTACTAGAAAAAAACAAAGGTGAATTCCTCTTAACCTCAATAAAGAAGTCAACTCAACCCTGACTCAAAACCCAGAGACAAAAGAATATACTGATCGACTTGACTAAGCAAACAAAACAAACAACTGCATGGCAAAAAATCACCACAGACAACTCAAAAGACAAGTAACAAGGGGAGAAAATATTTGCAATATATACCACAGATAACAGGTTAATAATCCTAATACATGAAGAACTCCTGAAGAAGCAAAGGACCAAAAAGTTTATAGAAAAATGGGGGGGGGGGTCACCAACAGACCTTCATATATATAACTATATACAAACAGTGAACTTAGTGTCTCATGGGACATGGGTTAGAAATTCTGAAACTACTATATGTCTATACTAGGATTGAACAATTAAGTGAATATATTGTGGATAATGAGAGCCAGGTTTTTTGCTAGTCAAGAAAAGTTACAAATAAGGACAGGTGGAGGGTTAGAATAAAACACATACAGATAGGTGGATACAGAAATTGTATGTTTGCTGGGGGGGGGGGGGGGGCGGTTCCTAGGTCTGTCTGCGGAGGGGCCTAGAAGAAATGACACTCCATTTGCCGTGAGAACACTTAGTGTCAAATCTGGTTTCTAAATACCATTTTCAAATAAAAGGAACCAGAGCTCCCTGGAGAAATGGTTGATTTCAGGGCCGAGGCTGGAAAAATACAACATGAGCCTAAAACATCTTACAGTGCCAGAAAGTAAAGAAATAAAAAAAAAAAAAAAAAAAAGGAAAGAAAAGAAAAGAAAAAGAAAAAGATAAGGCACGTCAAAAGACACAGGAGCCCACCAGAAGGAATTTCTAATGCCCAAGGTGGAATAAGTCGGGTAACAATATCAACAATGATAATATTATATTATAACCCATGAACTAAATAAATATACATTAGTTCATACTGTTATAAATAAACAACTAAATAAAGAAATATTGGAGGAGAAAGGACAGTTCTGCCTCACAGGATTCCAATTAATACCTGCAGAAGGAACAAGGAAAATAGAAAATTACCAGTGATCCAACATCACACTAATAACTGTTAAAAGCAAGAACCATTAGTGGCTGCTTAAATCAGTGGGCAAAAGTGTAATGAGAAACAGAATGTTTACATAGTCTTTAAGTATCTCCCCATAGGATATCCATTAATTGCAAAGGAAAAAATGGTAACTTCATAGTGCAGCAACTTACTACCTTAACCAAGTGGTCAAGGTTAACATCACCAGTGATGACACATATTGACATCATGTATCTTTGACATCACGCACAGAGAAAGGCATGGCATCGTTTCTATGGGGTTCTTGCCCCAAATGCGTAATCTCAATCCAATCGTAAGAAAGCATCAGACAAACCCCCAGGCTGAAGAACTGTCCCAGACTTGTGCAGGCACAATGATTGATTGTATGCATTGTGGGACTCTGAATGGAATCCCGGACAGGAGCACAAGGACGTTAGTGAGACACGTGTTGTGATTCAACTATAGATCAGTTAATAGTAAGGAACCACTGTCTGTTTCCTGCTCTTGCTAATAGGAGTGTTTGTCCTACGTAAATTATTAGCGTCAGGGGAAGCTGGGTGAAGGGTATATGGATGCTATGTTATTTTTACAAGTTTTCCATAACCTGAAATTACTAAAAAAAAAGTTTTGAGGGGCGCCTGGGTGGCTCAGTTGTTTAAGTGTCCAACTCTTAATTTCAGCTCAGGTCATGATCTCACAGTTTGTGAGTTCGAGCCACACATCAGGCTCTGTGTTGACAGTGCGGAGCCTGCTTGGGATTTCTCTCTCCTTCTCTCTCTGCCCCTCCCCAGCTTGCTCTCTCTCTCTTTCAATATAAATAAACTTAAAAAAAAAAAAAAGAGATTTGCCTCCTATATATTTGCTATGCCAAAGATCCAGAGTCAAAGAAAGATAGATGCCCCACGGCTCCCCTTAGACCTGTTCCTATCACAGCTTTGCTGAACTACTGCACATTTAGTTCATTTTTTGATTATATGTCCAGTTTGTACCCTCTGTGGACCCAATCCTAGAAGACAAAAGCTAAGATATGATCCCTCATGAAAAGATTTTACCCATTAGCAGTGAAAACACCCTGAAGGAAAGCAGAATAAGAAATTTGGGGGAAAAAGTGACTTTTAACTTCTTTGAAGGTCAGCATAAAAAGAAAAAGGGCTTCTGCATTCCAGGGCTACAGTGCCTTAGAAAACCAAGAGACATGGAATGAGAAGAAACGAATCCCTTCTGAATCATCTGAATGAGCTTGGTTTCCTAAACCTTTTGGCATAACCAATCCCTGCTTCCTGAGCTAAATAATTGCTCCACCCCCGCCCCTCGCCTCCCCTCCCCCGGTGAAGTTACTAGCCACATCACACGGAGAGCAGCTTTGTCAGAATCAGTTGGCTGTAGCTAGGATGGGAAGTAACGTCAGAGAAGAGCCAGGATAGAGAACCAGAAGGACCTGATGGAGAGTTGATGACTCCCTCACGGGAACCTGGCAAGGTCCTTAACCCCTCCTGCAGAAGTTCTGTGGACTGGAGGGATGGCGGGAAGGGGTGGGATGGAGGGGTTGCTACCAGCTGGTCAAGGATGTCTTTGAAGAAAACAAAACTTTGGGCACACGTAAGCCTGTCTTTCTGGAGCGTTTCTGGTCAGCATTTCATGTACCTTTACTAGTGGCTCTTGAGCCAGACAGACAGAGGGTGTCAGTGTCCTACCTGGGGATTGGTCTGATAAGGAACCGACCAGGAGCTTTACAGGGCAAAAAAAAAAAAAAAAAAAAGTCACCAGGGACGGGGCCATTAAATGAGCTCCAGCCTGAGGGGAGCCTCTGTTTTGCTCTCAAAGGCAGGTCACAGCAACCCAGCCCAAGTCTGTCTCCTAATACAAGTCAGGCCCACCAGCCTTACGCACAGCACTCGAGGTGGCAGCTATGTGCTTCTTTTGCTCATCGGAAAACCTGAGATTCCATATTACAGCTTTGTCCAGTAGGGCACGGATGGATGATGGATGATGGCTATTCTGGGTTATGAGGTGGCTAAGGTATCTTTCCTTCTAATAGGTCAGTTTTAGTGGGAGAGGGGGACAAGGTCAGTGGAACACAAGTACTGTCCGGGAGAGGGGGGTGCATCCTGGGTGGGCCCAGAAGTGCATACCTGGGCAGCCTGCAGGCAAGAGACCTTCTGGAAGGAGCTGGACAGGGAGGGAGGGTGCTGACAAGGACAAATTGGCCCAGGTCTGTGACAGTTAAAGTTGTCAGACTCTGGCAGGCTTTTCCAGCCAGGATGCCTCTGCGGGGCGGGGTAGGGGTGGCACAGCAGAGCCAGACTACCAGCTTGGGCAAAGGAAGGAGAAAGTGCCGTTTAATTACAGGGGAGACCGAGAGGTTCTGGAAACTGGTGGGCAGGGTTCAGCAACAATATAGCTCCACAGGCCTATTTCGCCTCCCTGCCTGGGTTTGCAGATAATTTTACTGGCACTCAGTCACACCTATTCTTGTGTGTGTTGTCTGTGGCTGGTTTCGTCCTTCAGTGGCTGTGAAGTAGTGACAGAGACTGCATGGCCTGCAGAGGTTATAATATTTATCATCTGGGTCTTTACAGGAAAGCTGTGCTGGCTCCTGGCCCCTGGCCCGGGACATATTGGGTTCTGTCTGTGCTTTCTAAAAAGATAAAACACCCTCTCAAAAGAACCCGCCCCCCCCCCCCCTTAGATACCTCAGATTCTCAGATTATCTCAGAAGATACTTCCGATTCTGGTATTTTTCTAAGTTTATTTATTTTGAGAGAGACCGCGAGGGTTGGGGAGGGACAGAGAGAGAGAGAATCCTAAGCAGGCAGAGCCTGTGACATCTGTGAGATCATGACCTGAGCTGAAACCAAGTCAGATGCTTAACGGACTGAGACACCCAACTCCCCCACCGAGCCTGGATTCTGCTTTGACTGTTGGGTAGAGTCTAATGATCAAGACTCCACATTTTCTTCCAGCACCCAAGAAGTCACATCATTTCTTTTTTTTTTATTTTTGCATTTTTTTTAATGTTTATTCATTTTTGAAAGAGAGACAGAGCACGAGTAGGGGAGGGGCAGAGAGGCGGGAGGGTGGGGGGACACAGAATCTGAAGCAGGCTCCAGGCTCTGAGCTGTCAGCACAGAGCCGGACGTGGGGCTCGAACTCACCAGCTGTGAGATCATGACCTGACCCAAGGTCGGGTGCTCAACCAACTGAGCCACCCAGGCGTCTGGAGAAGTCACATCATTTCTGTGAGCACTAATCCCTCCACACGGGGACCGAAAATAGAGCCATCACTGAGGACACTTTGGGGGGTGGAGGTCAACAAAAGAGAGAGGAAGAATAAGAGGAATGGGTTTAATGATGAGAATTCTGGGTAACTGCCAGTGGACGTGTACTATTTTCAGTCTCCAAATAAATGTGATGTCCCCCTCAGAGTGACAACTTTTGCTAACAGTAACCCATTGCAGACAGATCCTCGGTGCGAGTGAATTGTCTATTTCTGGGAATGCCCAGAGTCCCAGGCAGGAGGTAAAGGGCTAGGAAGGGAAGAGGCGATCTAGGGTGTCGAGCAGCGGACTTGGGAGTTTCTGATAACGCCGAACTGTGTCAGAGTCCTCAAAAGGGATTAGGCTTCCACACACTGCAAGCTCTTTCTAAATTAGACCCCGTGTCTTTTTTTTTTTTTTTTTTTTAATTTTTTTTTCAACGTTTATTTATTTTTGGGACAGAGAGAGACAGAGCATGAACGGGGGAGGGGCAGAGAGAGAGGGAGACACAGAATCCGAAACAGGCTCCAGGCTCTGAGCCATCAGCCCAGAGCCTGACGCGGGGCTCGAACTCACGGACCGCGAGATCGTGACCTGGCTGAAGTCGGACGCTTAACCGACTGCGCCACCCAGGCGCCCCTAGACCCGGTGTCTTTGACAGGGGTAAATTATTCCAGCCTTAAGTAGCCATTGGGGACTTAGAATACAAACACTTAGTCTTTTTGGGGCACCTGGGTGGCTCAGTCTGTTGAGCATCCGGCTTCGGCTCAGGTCATGATCTCACAGCTCATGAGTTCGAGCCCCGTGTCGGGCTCTGTTCTGACAGCTTGGAGCCTGGGGCCTGCTTCGGATTCTGTGTCTCCCTCTCTCTCTGCCCCTTCCCCACTGGCATTCTGTCAGTTCTTGGCCCTAGACTGGGCATAGGTTGAGCTAGGTGTCGAGTTCTAAGATGTCACTTGCCCCTCAAGAGACCTATAATCTGGCTCAAAAAGGAGATGTGTCCATGAGAAGATAGCACAGCCTCAGGGCATATACTGGAGATTAGGTTCAGCTGAGGGTAACTAAAAACCTCAGGACAAGATAGAAAGCCCACAGGTATGCCTCCTACAGCTGGTGGGCAGCTCTCTTCCATAGGCCACTTAGCCTGCCGCCATCTCTAGGGTGTGGCCCCCATCCTCTTGGCCCAAGGCACAGCTGCAATGGAAGCAGCAAGAAAGTGGAAGAAACTAGGAATAAGTATTGTGGCTATTGTTGAAAACACAAGAAATAGCAAGTGTTGGCGAGGATGTGGAGAAGAGGGAACTTGCGTACACTGTGAACTGTCATGCCCTCTAGCAATTCCGTTTCTGGATGTTTATCTAAGAAAATGAGAACACTGGGCACTTTCCAATGCTCAACGAGAATCTATAGAATAGGTGAATGCGTGAATATTCACAGTAAGCCGTGTTTCTGTCTCCGCCTCTTTCTTTTTCTTCCCTGATTCCCTTTCTGGCTCCTTCTTCTTCCTTCCCCACTTATGCCCAGTTCTTTCTCAGACACATTGGGCGTTTTATGGTCCTGCTGGGCTTGAAAGATTCCAAAGCCCAGTGACTTGGTATCAGAAAATCTAAGTTTTCTCCTTTATCTTTTAAATTTTTTTTTAAATGTTTATTTATTTTTGAGAGAGACAGAGAGAGCGTGAGTGGGGGAGGAGCAGAGAGAGAGGGAGACACGGAATCTGAAGCGGCTCCAGGCTCTGAGCTGTCACCACAGAGCTCGGACGTGGGGCTCGAACTCAGGAACTGTGAGATCATGACCTGAGCCAAAGTTGGATGCTTAACCAACTGGGCAACCCAGGCGCCTCTCCTTTCTCTTTTAAGGAAGCATGTTGTTAGGAATTTACCCAAGGGATACAGGAGTGCTGATGCATAGGGACATTTGTCCCCCAATGTTTATAGTAGCACGTTCAACAATAGCCAAATTATGGAAAGAGCCTAAATGTCCATCAACTGATGAATGGATAAAGAAATTGTGGTTTATATATACAATGGAATACTACTTGGCAAAGAGAAAGAATGAAATATGGCCTTTTGTAGCAACGTGGATGGAACTGGAGAGTGTGATGCTAAGTGAAATAAGTCATACAGAGAAAGACAGATACCATATGTTTTCACTCTTATGTGGATCCTGAGAAACTTAACAGAAGACCATGGGGGAGGGGAGGGGGGAAAAAAGTTACAGAGAGGGAAGGAGGCAAACCATAAGAGACTCTTAAAAACTGAGAATAAACTGAAGGTTGGTGGGGGGTGGGAGGGAGGGGAAAGTGGGTGATGGGCATTGAGGAGGGCACCTGTTGGGATGAGCACTGGGTGTTACAACACCAGCCAAATTGGAAACCAATTTGCCAATAAATTTCATATTAAAAAAAAAAAGGAAGCCTGTTGTAATTTCCCAGCAGAAGTGAAAGTGATCAGGGCAACTGAAATATTTGCGTGGGCATGAGAATCAGAGGGAGAGGGAACAAGACAAAGGAAGTGGGAAGTTCGAAGGGGTGAAAGCAAATGCTCACATAGGTTCTGACCGTCCGGTGGAAGGAAATAAAAACTTGTGTTTAAGGGTGATTTTGCCATTGATTGTAACTGTGTGACATCAAGCAGGGTGCCAGGAAAAAAAAAATGCATACTGATTTTTATACATTAATTTTAACATCTGAGATCTCCTCATTTGCCTGAAGGGGAGCCACAGGAGGATGCCCAGTTTACTGTTAATTGGAAAATGAATAAAATATTGACTTTTTTTGTTTTCTCTAAAACATAGTATCTAAATTAGCACAGCGCCCTGATTACCATCCTATATAGGCATTCATGTTGTAAATGAGCTCAGTTTTAAGCACATGTGTAAAGGCTAAGCAGGAGAGAGATGCATTATGTGGCCATATCGATATTAATAATAGTGACCTCCAGACCTGCGCCATCCCAAGAACACACACGCACACACACGCACACACACGAGACTAGGAAGGGGCCAAAGGTATATACCACCTGCCTCTCAAGGAAAGTTTCTGATAACTGCCACATGATGGTTTGGATAACATCCCATTCACCCAAACTTAGACCACACTTGTCTGTGTGAGAGTCTGGGATATAGTGTTTCATCTGGGTGGCCGTGTGTTTTGCTAAAAATATCAATTACTATGGAAAAAAGTAGCATGCTTCCCTTTGTTGTGGAAGAGCGGTTTTTATCACTATTTTTGCTACAAATTTTATTTTAATATTAATATTGTTGTACTAAATGTCTTTTGGTTAGCATTTGCATGACATACTTTTCCCATTCTTTCTTTTTAAACTTTTCTAAATGGGTTTGTTTAAACCAAGTCTCTTGGGCATAGCATGTAGCTGGATTGTTTTCTTTTTTGTTCAATTGGATCATTCTGTCTTTAAATGTAATTGGACTAAATCCATTACATTTATTGTATATTCTTTTATTATTTTTGTTTTCTGTTTACTATCCACTTTTTCTTTATTTTCTATCTTTTTCCTCTGTGTTGTATGTTGAGTTGGGTAGAGTTGTATAGGTCTTTCTATCCCCTCATGCTCAAAGGAATTCAGACTTGGTTGAAGAGTTCAGCGACAGTCCCTGAGATGTGCTTACTGGCTCTGATCAGTCCATCTGGTGCCATGGGTATACTCCTAAGCCAGTCATTGTCACCAGGATGTGAGTAGTGGTGGTGGTATTCCCCGTGGCCATGCTTGGGTCATGAACCAGTCTGGTAGTCAGGAGGAGGGATTAGACCCACTCAACAAAAGAAACGAGGCATGGAGGAGGGGTCCTATTACCAAAAGAAGGGGAACCAGATGTCTGCCCAGGAGGATCTATCCTAAGTAGATGTGTACCTAACAACAGAACTTCAAAATATATGATAGAATTGATAGAACTGAAGGAGAAAAAGACAAATCCACAATCAGTTGGAAAGTTCACAACTTTGTTTTATTTTTCCTACAGCAGTGGAAGACTGGATGTAATTCATTTTCTCTCACCTCCTTGAACACTTGGAAGATTAAATAGCTCCTTGCCCTCAAGGTAGGGAAATAATTTTTTTCTATTGCTAATTTTTCTGCATTAGAATTTAATGAGCCATGGAGAGTGGCTGTTTAAGAAAAAGTGAAAGAAGATAGTGCCCTTGAGATTAAGCAGAGGAGAGAGAGGTATTTTACCCAGAATAAGAGTGGTCAAAAATGGGAGTGGAAGTGAGTCTAAGAGCAGAAACACACACCACTCAGAAAAGCTCAGGGAGGTGGTGAAGCCTCAACTGAATTGGCAATATGGTGCTCTAGGGAAATGGATCTGCAAGCACTGAGAACTCCAGCCTTTTAGAGTTTTCTGCACCCAAGTGAACAAGTGCTGCTGCTAGACATTAAGGGAATGTGTGAGCTATGATAATAGATGTCTAGGCAGTCATCCATGGAGACAGATTACTTATGAAGGGAGGGGTCTCCCTGATGTCCTCGTGCAGCCTAAGACCCCAGAAGTTATGCAAAATCTTCAGGGAAGTGTGGGGAGAGATCCAGTAATGAGTGAAATTGGATTATTGTTATAATTCAGTGAGAGCTCAGAGTAGAGTTCATTTATTTCTTCCTTTTCATCATATGCCTTTTCATTTCTTCTTTCCTTTTCCTTCTTTTCTCTTTCTTTCCTTCCTTCCTTCCTTTTTCCCTTCCCCCCTCCCTCTGCCTCCTTCCTCACCCACTCTTTCCTTATTGCATTGACTACAACTTCCAGTATGATGTCAAATGACAGCGGTAAGAGAAGACATTCTTACCTTATTCCTGATCTTGAGGAAAAATATTCATTTTTCACCATTGAAAATGATATTTGCTGTATAGGTCTTTTATACATACCCTTTATTAGGTTAAAGAACTTTCCTGCCCATACCTCTCCCCCAGTTTCCAAGTTTTTATCATGAATGAACATCAAATTTTGTCAAACGCTTTTTCTGCATCTCTGCAGATGATCGTATAGTTTTGTCCTGTTAATATGGTGAAATACATTGATTGTTTTTCAAATGTTGAAACAGCCAGTTATTCCTTGACTAAACTTCCCTCAGCCCTAATATATTGTCCACTTTGTATAGCGCTGGATTCTATTTGCTAATATTTTTGACAACTATTTGCACTCTATGTTTATGATTGATATTGGCCTATATTATTGCAACATCTTTGTCTGGTTTTGACATTAGGGTAATACTGACCCTGCAAAATGAATTGGGAAGAGTTCTTGTCTCATCTGTTTTCTGGAAGAGATTGTATAGAATTGAGTGAATTTTGGTAATTTGCATCTTCCAAAGAATTGCTTTATTTTTTGTAAAGTTATTGAATTTATGAGAATAGAGTTATTTGTAGAATTCTCTTTTATCCTTTTAATGTCCATGGGGTCTGTAGTGATGTCTCCTCTTTCATTCCTGATATTGGTTCCTTGTTTCTTCTCTTTTCTTCTTGGTCAGCCTGACTTAAAGTTTTATTAATTTTACTGATCTCTTTAAAGAAACAGCTTTTGGTTTCATCTTGTTTCTCTTATTGTCTTTCTGTTTTCATTTTCATTGTTTATGCTCTGATCTTTATTATTTCCTTTTTTTATACTTGCCTTGGGTTTAATTTTTTCTTTGCCATTTATTAAGATAGAAGCTTAGACTACTAACTTGAAATCTGTTGATTTTCTAGTACATGCATTTAGTTTTATAAACATCCCTGTAAGCATTGCTTTGGCTGCATCCTACAAATTGCGATATTATGTTTTAATTTTTACTCAGGTCACAATATTTTGTAATTTCCCTTAAGACTTCCTGGTTAACTCATGAGTTGTGAGAAGTATGCTGTATAATTTAAAAATCTGAGGGATTTTCCAGAGTTTTTGGTTTTTGGTGTCTGGTTAATTCTGTTTTTGTCTGAAACATCTTTTGTATGATTTCTAGT
Source organism: Leopardus geoffroyi (assembly GCF_018350155.1). Lineage (NCBI taxonomy): Eukaryota > Metazoa > Chordata > Mammalia > Carnivora > Felidae > Leopardus > Leopardus geoffroyi. The sequence goes on from NC_059339.1 coordinate 69,243,019, forward strand.
CTTTTAAATTTCTTAATGTATATCTTATGACCCAGAATATAATCTATTTTGGTGACTGTCCTATGTGTACTTGAGAAGAATATGCATTCTGCTAATTTTGGATGTCATTTAGGTGAAGTTGATTGATAGTGTTGTTCAGATCTTTTTTTTTTTTTTTTTAATTTTTTTTTTTCAACGTTTATTTATTTTTGGGACACAGAGAGACAGAGCATGAACGGGGGAGGGGCAGAGAGAGGGAGACACAGAATCGGAAACAGGCTCCAGGCTCTGAGCCATCAGCCCAGAGCCTGACGCGGGGCTCGAACTCACGGACCGCGAGATCGTGACCTGGCTGAAGTCGGACGCTTAACCGACTGCGCCACCCAGGTGCCCCCAGATCTTTTATATTCTTACTGGCTTTCTCTCTTCTTGTTCTTTCAATTACTGATTGAGAAGTACTGAGGTTTTTAATTCTAACTGTGGATTTCTCTATTTCTCCTTTAGTTCTATTAGTTTTTGCTTCATGTTTTATCATTCTGTCATTTGGTACATATACATTTATTTAGAACTGTTATGTCTTTTTGGAGACTTGGCCCATTTATTATCATATAAGGTCTCTTTTTATCCCTGATAATGTTACTTGTTCTGAAGTCTACTTTGTTTGGTATTAATATAGCTATTCCAGCTTTCTTTTGGTTAGTGTTCACATGGCATATTTTTAAATTTATATATGTCTTTATACCTACAGGAGATTTCTTGTAGAAGGCATATATTTGGGCCTTGCCTTTATGTTTAGCCTGTCAATCTATGTCTTTTAATGAACTATCTAACCATACCAATTAAAATACAGACATTGGTTATTGATGATTACGTGGTTAGATTAAAATCTACCTTATAGCTCAGAGATTTCTATTTTATCTGTTATTTATTTTTGCCTTTATCTGTCTTCTTTTGGGTTAATTGAACCTATTTTATGTTTCCATTTTGTCTAATAATGTATTGACATTATCTCTTAAATTTTCTTATGTGGTTGCTTTAGCATTTATAATATACATTTAAAATTAGTCAGAGTGTACCTTCAAATAATATTATATTGCTTCGTGTGTGGTATAAGGACTTCATAACAATACATTCCTAATTCCTAATTCCTCCCTCCCAATTTTGTGCTATTGTTGCCATATATATTTTTTTTTATTAAATTTTTTTCAATATATGAAATTTATTGTCAAATTGGTTTCCATACAACCCCCAGTGCTCATCCCAACAGGTGCCCTCCTCAGTACCCATCACCATCTTTCCCCTCCCTCCCACCCCCCATCAACCCTCAGTTTGTTGTCAGTTGTTTTTTTTTGTTTTTTTTTTAATTTTTTTTTTCAACGTTTATTCATTTTTGGGACAGAGAGAGACAGAGCATGAACGGGGGAGGGGCAGAGAGAGAGGGAGACACAGAATCGGAAACAGGCTCCAGGCTCTGAGCCATCAGCCCAGAGCCTGATGCGGGGCTCGAACTCACGGACCGCGAGATCGTGACCTGGCTGAAGTCGGACGCCTAACCGACTGCGCCACCCAGGCGCCCCTGTTGTCAGTTTTTAAGAGTCTTGCTTTGCCTCTCTCCCACTCTAACCTCTTTTTTTTTCCTTCCCCTCCCCCATGGGTTGCCATATATTAAATGTTATGCTAGAAATAAAATATATTGATACTATTTTTGCTTTAGACAGTCATCTCTTTTTTGGAGTAATTACACATGAAAAAATACTTTTGCTTAACCATCACTTATTCCATTTCCTTGCTGTACACCTTTTGTGTAAATCCAAGTTTCAGTTCAATATCACATTCCTGTGCCTGAAGAACTTCTTTTAAAATGTCTTGTTGTATAGGTCTGCTGACAATTAATTCTCTCCATTTGGTTTGTCTGAGAAATTCTTTATTTCTCCTTCATTTTTGAAAAATAGTTTCGCTGGATATAGAGCCCTGGGTTGATGTTGGGTTTTTTTTTCTCCCTTCCTTTAAGCACTTCAGTAAAGCTGCCTCTCCATTATCTTCTCGCTTGCATGGTTTCTGATAAAAGGGAAAAAGAAATCATTTTGTGCACTCATGCTTGTGGACTGAATTCATAACCACTTCTCATATAGCATATTGCCATTGGGTTCTTGTAATCCTGCGAGGTAAGTAACTACCATTCCCATTTACAGATGAGACTCAGAGACGAGGAGAGGAGCCAGGGTTCCATTTGGGTCCTCCCTAATTGCTGCGACTGTAACTCTGGGCTGCCTTCTGACTGCGAAGTATGAGTGTGAGATCGGGGATCAGGAGGCAGCACTGCCCATGTCCTCAGCCTGTATAAGGAAAGCTATTAAGGACTGAGGGGGGTTGGGGGAGTGACAAAGGCATTTGGGGCGAGAGGAAAGATCTGGCATGGCTTGGGGTGGGCTGAGGCTCTAGCTGGTGGACTTCACACGTGGGTGCAGTGAGAAGCAGGTCTTGAGGGAAAGAGTACTAATGGCTGGAGACATATGGAAGGGCTTTCCCTTTACTGCCCACATGAGAGAGAGTGGAGTCTTCACGCCCTTGGAATGTGGGTCCTATACTGGGGCAGGAGTGGAGCTTGTCCTAATGTTGGAGAATCTAGGCCTTGGGGATCGGGGTTGGGGGCGGGTGCATGGGAAGGGCAGTAATGAAAATGGAGTCACAGGACAACAGCTCTGAGACCTCTGCCCACGCAGAACCCCCTCCTCTTCTTTGAAAGTGCCCCAGGCCTGTTACTCCAAGAAGTGCGGGGGAGCTTGCACCTCTGTTCTTTTACACACACACACACACACACTTTTGTGCCTTCCTTCCCCTAGAAAGTTTAATTACATACTCATTCATTCATTTCTTTATCAATAGATAGTATTGCCACCCCCTACCCTGTAACCTGATTTTCCTTAATGCAGGGGGTGGGGGTGGGCAAAGCCTGCAGCTGAGTGGCCCTCAGTTCCTCAGAGATGACCCCAAGTAAGACCTGCATGTGAGAAGTTAGTGCTTTCTGGAGCTCCCAGTGAGAAGTAATGCCCTGATGTTATCTGGGCGCCTGGCCTGGCACCAGATCCCTGCTGGAGGCATGAGCAAGGTTCACCTTTGAGCCTACTTCTCCCTCCATGAAAAGCCACAGTTCCTCAGCGTGCTGTTAAATACACTGTGAGGTTCTGTCCTAACCGGTTTCTCCTGCCTCCCCCCCCACCCCGGGTGGTGGTGGGGGGCACTCTGCTGGGCCACCTATTCCTGAGGCTGGCCTTCCACTTCCAGGCATCCAAGCCTTCCTTCCTCCCCTTTGCCCATCCAAACCCACCATGCCCTTCAAAGTCCACCTTAAAGGCCCCCTCCTCCAGTAAGCCTTCTCTGAATCCTCTAATCGAATTAACCATGTTACTCTCTTGGCTCGCGTATCGAATCGCTTGTGCCTTTGTTCCATACTTAACCTGGTTGGGTCTATTTTCACTAGAGGCAGCTCTTGAAGAATGGATTATCACTGTTCTTCCTGAATCCCAGGTGTGTTCAGTTTGTTGAAACACGACCAGGCCTTTCTTACGGAAACCCCTCTGTGGCCTCCTTTTGCTCTGGAGATCAAATCCGAGCCTGTGAGGCTCCGTGTGATCCGGCCTCCCTCTCCCACCTTGTCCGTAAACCCCATGAGAGCTGGGACCAGAGGAGGCCACAATGTGTGTAACTCGTCCCAAACAGCTGGGCAGACAGAGCTGACCAAGCTCAGCCCCCGGCCTTTGCACGGGGTACCTGCTCTGCTAGGCTGGTGTGGCCTGGAGGGACAGACTTGCACTTTCCTTGCAGGAGTAGTGAGCTGAGGATGGGCCCCTACAGAAGTCTCTCCTCTCCCCACTTCCTGGAGTATGGAAGACACACAGGCATAATAAACCCTCCCCCTCCAGCTTTGTCTGGCTCAGATGGGCTGGAGGGCCTCTGAGAGTAACTCTCTGGAAGAACACGCCGCAGCTGTGGAAAGTCCCCTTAGTAATGCTTCCTGGACCCTTGGTGGAAATTGTCTGCTGTATCTGGGCTTTGCAGGCTTCTAAAGGGAGATGTTCACATATTTGGGTTATGATTCTATCTGATGCTAACCTGATATTTCTAGCAGCGTCCACAGTCCCCAGGGAGGTGGAAGTCATGAATTGGAAGCAGATGTAATCACTGGTCTGGAATCCCAGGCCCAGGAAAGTAAGTGCGAAGACTTTAGTGGCACCTTGGCCATGTGCTTGTTACCGCTTCGGTTTCTTCATCTACACACTAATGGAGTAAATAATAATACCTAAAACATAGTTAAAAGGAGAGCTGGATTTTCAAACTTCTTCCTCATGGCTCTGGCAACGCATCTTTGAAGGAAGGCTGTTGGAGGAAGCTGACTGTGTGCAGATACCCTTGGAGCATTTGAAATGGGGGACTGGGCCTCTGTTCCCACACCCCCCCACACCCCCACACCCCCGCCCCCCGTACCAGAGCGGAAGCCCCAGGGCTCTGTTTAAAAAACCATTACTGGGGCGCCTAGGTGGTGCAGTCGGTTAAGCGTCCGATTTCAGCCAGGTCACGATCTCGCGGTCCGTGAGTTCGAGCCCCGCATCGGGCTCTGGGCTGATGGCTCAGAGCCTGGAGCCTGTTTCCGATTCTGTGCCTCCCTCTCTCTCTGCCCCTCCCCCGTTCATGCTCTGTCTCTCTCTGTCCCAAAAATAAATAAACGTTGAAAAAAAAATAAATAAATAAATAAATAAAAAACCATTACTATGACTCCGCCATCCTACTCCTAAGTATTACCCGAGGGGAAAGGCAAACGGGTCCCCACAGAACCTAGTACACAAATGTTCCTTGCGGCCTTGTGGGTAACAGCTTCAACCTGGAAGCAACGAAAAGGAATGAACGAGCCATTGATACGCGCGGCAGCATGAATGAGTCTCAAAATCATCATGCTGAGGCGAAAGAGGCCAGACCAAAAAAAGTATATCCTGTACAATTCTGTTTGTATGAAACTCTAGAGAATGCAAACTAATCTGATGAAGAGCAGATCAGTGGGTGCCTGGGGGTGGGGGTGGGGGTGGAGAGGGACGGAAGGGTCCCAAAGGGCAGTAGCAAGTTTTTAGGGGTGATGGAAATGTTCATGATCTTGATTAAGGGATGGTTTATTGGTATATATGTTGTATGTATCAGGACATATCAGATAGGACACTTTAAATAGGTACAGTTTAGGGGCGCCTTGGTGACTCAGCCCATTAAGTGCCCAACTCTTGGTTTTGGCTCAGATCATGATTTCATGGTTCATGAGAGTCCAGCTCTGAGTTGATAGCATGGAGCCTGCTTGGGATTCTCTCTCTCTCTCTGCCCCTCCCCTGCTCATGTGTTCTCTAATTCAAAATAAATAAATAGGGGCGCCTGGGTGGCTCGGTCGGTTAAGTGACCGACTGTTGATTTTGGCCCAGGTCATGATCTCACAGTTCATGGGTTCGAGCCCTGCATCGGGCTCTGTGTTGACAGTGCAGGGTCTGCTTGGGATTCTCTCTCTCTCCTTCTCTCTCTGCCCCTCCCCCATCTCAAAATAAGTAAATAAACTTAAAAAAAAAATCATCAGAAAGGACATGCCTTTTAACAACATGAAAGATAAACTTAAAAAAATATGCACAGTTTATTGTATGTTGATTATACCTCAATATAGTTATAAATGGGTGGGGTGGGAGGGTGGCGGGGAAAGCCATCAGATTGTTGTGCCTCAGAGAACTAGCTTAAAAAGCAAAAAAATTCTCACCAAATTCTCACCAGCGCTAGTCCTGGCACCTTGTTCTCTCCAGAGCCCCATGATCAATGTTGAACCCAACTTCTATCATGTTAGTGTTCAATGACCCAGCTGGGGAGAGGCTCTAGAGGTTTCCAGGAGGACACGTGAGAAAACCTGTTTGTCTTTTTGCTGGAAAATGACATTAGAACCCGCAACTTTCGTTTTGCAAGTAGCCACCAGGTAGAGTTCCAGAGCCTTGCCTGCTCTGCCTTCACCAGCAGGCCCAGGAGCCTCCCGTAAAGACCCTTTCCCAAAAAACCCTTGGCCCCACCCCCCCCACCTCCCCCCACCCCCCCACCCCACCCCCCACCCCCCCGCTGCTGAGCTGTAGTTTGGATTATCTTCAAATCATCTTCTTGGAAGGACTCTTTCCCACGGGGGGCTTGCTGAAGACAGGCATCAGGTTTGTGAGGACCTGTATCCTGGGAGCCGTTCCCCCAGGAAAGGGATCACCGTGTGGTCCACAGTGGAGTGTGGTGCAGGCTCACGGATTTTCCAAACATGGGAATGAAATTAAAAAAAAAAAACACACATGTGCTGCCACAAGGTGCAAAATAGAGAAGCAAAGCAGACATTTATTTATGTCCTTCTCTGCCAAGGGCCTCTGAGGGTCTGACAGGCCTCAGAAATGGACCAGAAAAGTACGAACCAAGAATTTTCTGTTTTGATTGTTTTATTCTTTGCTTTTTACTGCTTTCTCAGTACCTGTTAGTGCTGGGAAATGCCCGGGAAGCTCATAAATGAGGGGATCAATGATCCACTCAGAGACAAGACAGGTCGAATGAGGTACAGTGTGGGGGTGAGAGCGGTCATGTGCTACTTTGAGACCACACCAAAGACTCTCCAAATTTCCTTGTGCCTCTAAATGGCTAGGAATTCAAGAAAGGGGAGATTCTTTGGGCCCAGAATTGTCAGGCAAGGAGGAAATGAGGTTGAAGAAATGGGGAAACCAGGAGAGAGAGGAAAAAATGGTGAGAAAGTCCCATGATAAAACAAGATAAATGTAGAAAAAGAGCGGAATTTAATTTGATTGGACACAATGCCGAACATGACGATAATTATGCAAAAATTAAACAAAACCCAGAAATATGTTCATTCATAGGGTTCTGTACACCACTGAAAATGCACACAATCTGTGTGGAGGGAGAGACACCTCAGACCTCAAACAACGGTAACGTCGACTGGAGTGCAGAGTGATCAAGGGGGAGTTTTCTACATTGTTTAAATATTTTAGAATTCACTGTTCCCGAGAGGTCTGTGAATTTTTCTTTCATTATTTGTTTTTCAACTTTTTTTTTATTGTGGTAAAATATACATAACATAAAATGGATCCACTTAGCCATTTCTAAGTGCGCAGTTCAAGCAGCGTTAAGCGCCTTCTCATTGTTGTGTAACCATCCTTCTCCAGGACAGAAGTTCTGTATGCATTAAAATGCATAAAAATGCATTAAAATCCCCAAACAGAAATTCCGTATGCGTCAAACAATAACATCTCCCAGGCCACGGTAGCCACAGTCCTATTTTCTGTCTCCGTGAATTTGACCTCTCCAGGTACCGCGTTTAAGTGGAATCATACCATGGTGGTCCTTTTGTGTCTGGCTTATTTCACTGAGTGTATTTTCTTTTAAAAACAAAAACATCTTTCTTTATGTTTATTTGTTTATGAGCGAGTGAGAGAGAAAATGAGCAGGGGAGGAGCAGAGACAGAGGGGGACAGAGGATCCAAAGCGGGCTCAGCATTGACAGCAGTGAGCCCGATGTGGGGCTCAAACTCACGAACCGTGAGATCATGACCTGAGCTGAGGCGGGCCGCTCAACTGACTGAGCCACCCTGGCGCCCCTCACTGAGCATATTTCCGAAGGTTGTCCAAGTTGTAACACCAGTCCAAATTTTATTCCCTTTTAAGATGGAATAAGATGATGTTGAATGGATAGACCACGTTTTGTTTACCCATTCATCCGTCCAGGACATTGGGGTAGTTGCCACGTTTTGGCCGCTATGAATAATGCTATGAACGCGGGTGTACACATATCTCTTTGAGATCTTGCTTTCAATTCTTTGAGGCATATACCCAGAAATGGAATTGCTGGATCATATGGTAATCCGTTTCCATAAAACACCCAACGTGGCGCTCCAACTCATGACCCCGAGATCAAGAGCTGCATGCAATTCCGACTGAGCCAGCCGGGCACCCCATCGTGTGAATCTGTGAAGTATTAAGTCATATAACATTTAAAAGATGTCAGCCTGAGATGCGACCTTTCTGCACGACTTTGAGGTTGTCTGTGCTGGTAGCCAGACAGAAGTGTAGGGGTCAGGGACATGGGGGAGGTAGAGGAGAGAGGGAAGGAAAGTCTTACCAATCAGCTTATTAGATCAAGAAGTTACACCCCCTCTGAGCAATACACAGCTATTTTGCCTCTGGATGGGTCGGAAAATAGCCCCCAGACAGGGCTGGCCAGTTGCCTTGTGGTTGAAAGGCAGCCTCTGCACAAGTTAAGGGCAATTTGCAGGCAGAAACCCTGCTGAGTCCCAAGTAGTGGTGAAGACACAGTCGTGGCTGGGTTCACACTTGCTTGACCTCTGGACAGTTTCTGGAAATGCCCCCAAACAGTTGTTAATTAATCCAGAACAGCTTAAAAAGCGTGTCTGAAAGGCTGTGGCCGCCTGGCTGTCTTCACCTTCTCGAGCTTCCCATTTGCCGAGTGAGCTCAATGGTTTTTTCTGCACATCCACCCATCTTCATCTCTGTTAGCTCCAGTCACGTGCTTTCTGACCCAGAATATTTGTCACTGGCACTCCTTCCTGTCTCACTGTTTTGAAGCCTAATTCATCCTCCTGGGGGGTTGCAGTGTATATTAGTTTAAAAATAGACAAAGTAGAGGCGCCTGGGTGGCTCAGTCGGTTGAGCGTCCGACTTCAACTCAGGTCATGATCTCACAGCTCGTGAGTTCGAGCCCCACGTCAGGCTCTGTGCTGACAGCTCAGAGCCTGGAGCCTGCTTCGGATTCTGTGTCTCCCTCTCTCTCTGCCCTTAACCCACTCACATTCTGTCTCTGTCTCTCTCAAAAATAAATAAACATTAAAAAAATTTTTTTTTTATTAATTTTTTTTTCAACGTTTATTTATTTTTGGGACAGAGAGAGACAGAGCATGAACGGGGGAGGGGCAGAGAGAGAGGGAGACACAGAATCGGAAACAGGCTCCAGGCTCTGAGCCATCAGCCCAGAGCCTGACGCGGGGCTCGAACTCACGGACCGCGAGATCGTGACCTGGCTGAAGGTGGACGCTCAACCGACTGCACCACCCAGGCGCCCCCAAAAATATTTAAAAATAGATGAAGTCTCCTTGAAGTTCCTAGAAAAAGCATGTCACTCTACTGGGCGGTTTGCAACTGGGGAAAGTGACCTGAAAGAGAGACTTATTCAAAATCTTGATGTGATTGCCATTCAATTAAAGAGGCTGGAAGAGGCCCCCCCTTTGAGGATACTTAGTACATCCACGTGACGTCCCGTGTAGACATTTCCTCTCTCCCATTAGCCTAGAACCTTGCAAAGTGTTCTTGCAAGGTTCTTGAACCTTGCAAAGTCTGGCGCATGACAGGCTTTCGGGAACCTGTGAAGATTTTCATTTCATGCCATGGCTTCCCATTTAGGTAGGAACCAGGCTGGACCGGGCTCCACGGTTTTCAACCCTGGTTTCTATTGAGCACAGGAGACCGGAGAGAGGCCGCCGGCCATGTCACGGAGGGGACCCAGGGTATTCCGGCCCCCAGTCCTCAGGAAGATGCTTGCTCCCACAGCCAGCCGCGTTCGGCTTCCCATACTCAGAAGGGAAGTGTGGGCTTTCTACTGAGAAAAACCACAGACCTGCAGTTCTAGGCACTTTCCCAGAAACTTGAGCCTGACCCCAGGATAGCACCCTGCCAAGCTGCCCGGGGCCAGAGCCAGTCTTGGCACTTCCTGGGGGCTTCCTGACTCCCTGCTGCCGGTGCCAGGGCCTCATGGTCTGGAAACTGCCAAGGGGCCGAGGAGCGGCTGAAGTACAAGCTCCTTCCCTGTTCAGATGGTGGAGGAAACACCCACGTGTGGAATGCCTGCTGGCTGTCTGCCCCCAGCTCTGCCCGTTTCCTGTGCCTTGGGCCACCAGGAGCTGTTGGCAAGCCTTCTGCCCAAGACGCAGCAGTCTGGGCCCTTTTAGTTTCCTTCCAATGCATTTGCTTGAATATAAAGGGCTAAGATCCCCGCCCCACCCCCTCTCTCTGCATTTGGAACAGAGACTCAGCAAAAAATTTACTTTTTTAAGTTTATTTATTTTGAGAGAGAGAGAGAAAGAGTCAGAGAGAGAGAGAGAGAGAGAGCATGGGGGAGGGGCAGAGAGAGAGAGAGAGAGAGAGAGAGAAAGGGAGAGAGAATCTCAAGCAGGCTCCACCCTGTCCGATCAGAGACTGAGACGTGCGGGACTCGAACTCACACACCGTGAGATCATGACCGGAGCTGAAATCAAGACGTTTAACCGACTGAGCCGCCCAGGCACCCCTCAGCAAAAACTTTTAACAAGTCCAGTGGTACCTTTAAGTAATTTTGATTCAGCCATTGTTATTCTTTATATCTTTTGTCTAACTCGTTCGCGCACCTTTCATGCTTTTATAGTTTTTTGTAACTACCAGAGCAATAGAACTGGACCCAGAAAATTGGAAAGCACAGAAAAGAGAAAGAAACGTGTTTACGTGTAATCCCATCCTTGTAACAACCGTTTCGGTGTGTTCTCTCTTAGGTGAGCGTCTTGGTTAGCTAAAGTCAGTGAACATAAAACACTGTGTGATCCGTTGTGGGTTTTTGTCTCCTTTAACACTGTGCCATTACATTAGCAGTTTTTCCTTGAAACTCTATGTTCCCCACACATCATTTTAGAATTTATAGAATATTAAAAGATGGCCATACCTTTGAAACTGTCCCTTACCTTTATTTATTTTTTTTTAATTTTACTTCTAGCAGAGTTATTCTTTAAAAAAAAAAAAAAGAGCGTTGGCTTTCTTTCCCCATTCCCAGCTCTGGATGTCCCATTCAGTTGTCTTTGTTTCGGTTTTAGTATCTAGGTCCCTGGAGAGTCCCCGCCAATCTGCATGGAAGGCACAGAATTGGTGCCACATAACTGCTGGGACTTACACCCTAACCCCGTAGGCCTCCCTGCTCTTGGGTGGCCGTGGTGCGCAGTGATGAAGGTGGTCCGGCCTGGAACAGAGCCAGCCAGACCCACGGGATCAACGCGTGGGCCATTTTATGTGGTTTCTGAGCAGTGGCAGAGAAAGTGTAACCTGTCTGCGTGTGACCAGGTAGGTGGATGACGGTTTTTGCCAAGGTCCTTGAAGAGGAAAGGAAAGGAGAAACTAAGGGTCCTAGAGCGTTCTTGACTAACAAATACAGGAACTGATTAAGGGCTATATACACAAAACCACGTGGGAGGTAATTTTGGGAATGTTTAAGGGATTTTCAAGGGTAATTTTTATTTGATTTTTAACTTGCACTCTGACTCTTGGGCAAGACATGACTCCATGACTGTTGGGAACGGCTGAAGCTAATTTGGTTGCTTTGCTAGCACCTGTCATGTTCTCTCAGTGAACTCCAGGAAAGGGGAAAAGATAGAGGTCATTCGACCCGTTCCTCCAACTTCTCCATGTGACGGCGTGTTCCAACAAAAGCAAGTCTTCCACCAAATTCTGCCAGGAGCAAGCCTGCATAAAAGCAGTCTATGTAACCTGTTCTTGTAAAGTCAAGGATGGTGGAATCGGCCACGTTCCATGAGTCCGGCAACAGAGCCCTCCGTGAAGTGGGGAAACCCAGGACCAGGTGGAACTCAACACCCAGGCTGTATTCCAGAGGGGCCAAGCCTGGTCTTGCAAGGGTGGTGGATGCCCTAACATCTTTCTAGCTAACCACACCGAGCAACGCTCCATTACCCAAGGAAGAGTTAAAACTTATTTCTAACATCTCATGCGTTAATGATTGAGCCTCTTCCTTTGCCAAAGGCATCTGAATCTTGCTTGCACCTGGAAACAACCAAAACACCCACCAGCACGGGGCTGTTTTCATAAAGTTTGGCCCCATTGTGTAACGAACCCCTCTGCTGCTGAAATAAAAAAAATAAGGATGCTGTCTGGGAATTGGTGACGCGAAACTTCCAGGACAGAGGATTCAGTGCAAGCAGCAAGGTGCAGATGTATGAGGCATTAGTAGCCCACGTTTTGCGTACATGGAGGTAGAGCGGAATAAGAGTTAATATGTGCACTTGCTTCTAGTTGCAAAAAGTCTTTGGAAGGAAACACCAGACACGAATGAGTTACCTCTAGAGGTAGGGGTGGGAAATGGGATTGGAAATGCAGCCAATAGGATAGGAGTGGAAGATAAACTTTTTACTATAATGTGTTTTGATTTTTTTTTGGGGGGGGGCGTGGGTGGGGAGAGTGGTGCCAGCAGGAAAGAGGGGCAGAGGGAGAGAGAGAGAGAGAGAGAGAGAGAGACTCTTTTTTTTTTTTTAATGTTTACTTATTTATTATGACAGAGAGCATGTGTATATCCATGGGAGGGGCAGAAAGAGAGGAGAGAGAGAATTCTAAGTAGGCTCCTCTGTGTCAGTGCAGAGCCTGGCATTGGGGCTTGAACCCATGAACTGTGAGATCAGGACCTGAGCTGAAATTAAGAGTCAGGCACTTAACTGACTGAGCTACCCAGGTGCCCCTGGGAAGAATCTTTAGCAGGCTCTATGCTCCTCAAAGAGCCCGTCTTGGGACATAATCCCATGACCTTGATCATGACCTGAGCTGATATCAAGAGTCAGACATTCAACCAACTGAGCCACCCAGGCACCCCTACCGTTTTGATTTTTAACCATGTGAATCTGTTACCTATTCTAAGCAAATACATATATAACTTAATTTTCACATACATACAGCATACTATTTATACCAAAGGGTTTTTTTTGTTTTATTTTTAAAGTTTATTCATTTTCGAGAGACAGAGCATGAGTGGGGGAGGGGCAGAGAGAGAGGGAGACACAGAATCCGAAGCAGGCTCCAAGCTCGGAGCTGTCAGCACAGAGCCCGACGCGGGGCCCGAACCCATGAACTGTGAGATCGTGACCTGAGCTGAAATTAAGAGTCAGACACTTAACCAACCGGGCCACCCAGGCACCCCTACACCAAAGTATTTTGAAGTCAATTCCAACACAGGCAGTATGACAGCGGCCCTCAATCCTGATGTGATTTGAAGGCAGGGCTTCTCAAACCAGGGGGCCAGGTGCTCAAAACCGTAGGACAAACATCTTGCTGGAAGATCTAGAAGGAAAACAGACTTAGAATATTCTGGAGTAGAATGTAGCTTTGCTGAGAGCCCTCCTGACTTGCTGCATCCGTTCAGCCATTAACCTTCAGTCCTGTGGGGTGGCATAAGCAACACTCAGGGGATCTCTGTGCCCAATATGCTGTCAGGGTCCATCTTTGTGAGTTTCATCTGCCTGGGGTTTTTGGATTTTCTAAAGCAAATTTCATTTGGTCTCTACAACACCTCTGAGCAAGTAGTGAATATTATCCCTGCTTGACACAAGGAGAAACCAGGGCTCAAAAGCCACGCACGTGATTAGATTAAAGTTATTTGATGACAGTGATGTGCATGTCACTGTCACATGAGCAAAGGCTATGGTCTGTTAGGAATTTACCTATTTCTACATTTAGTTAGGACAAGAGCTATCATTGTCCTTGTTTTTTGTTTTTATTTTTATTTATTTATTTAAAAAAATTTTTTTTAACGTTTATTTATTTTTGAGACAGGGAGAGACAGAGCATGAACGGGGGAGGGACAGAGAGAGAGGGAGACACAGAATCTGAAACAGGCTCCAGGCTCTGAGCCGTCAGCACAGAGCCTAACGCGGGGCTCGAACTCACGGACCGCGAGATCATGACCTGAGCTGAAGTCGGACGCTTAACCCACTGAGCCACCCAGGCGCCTCTGTTTTTTGTTTTTATTTACATAGTGATATTTCCTGACAGTTTCTCAAGGAGTGTCTATACACACCCAAGAAGGTCCAGGGACAATGAAAGGAAGAAAAAGAAATTGAAAGCCAAGAGGAATCAGCCCCTGCAGCTGGAGGAGGGGCCACAAAAGTGGCTCTAAGCTTTCTCAGGGCCATTGCTGAAAGGGAATGGCCAGCAACCTGTCCCATGCTAGGCACCTTGAGGAAGGCTGGTCGAACGGCAGTCTGGGCAGAGCTGTGACAGCCCACAGAGCTGACATCTCTGTTTACGAGCAGAGACTGAAAACAAAAGTCTGGAAGTCAAGAGGCTCTTCCTTACCATGGGTAGTTCCAGAATGAGAAACTTCAGACCCTCTCCCTGGGAAGGGGGTGAGGCGTGGGCTGATCCCGTGATCGTTGCTCCTTATCAGTATTTCTGCTTCTGACTCTCCTACCGCCAACACTCTCAGCCCAGAGCGGTTGTCACCTTGCAAAGGGCAGGGGCACCAGGGAACACCTCCCTGTGCCATTTGCACTCTGATCGCAATGGCTTCTATTTGCACCACCCTGATGCTCTCGTAGGGACCAGGACGTGGCATTTTCTCATTTGATTCTTGCATCAACGGGGAGGAAGTTACGCCAGCTGAACATGATGACCTTCACTGCAGGGAAGGACAAGACCTAGAACAGGAGATGGACCCAGGCCTCAAACCCAAGTTAGGACATGCCCATCAGGAGCTCTTCCAGCCGCCAGTGTCAGAGTGAGGAGTCTCGGGGTCGGGGGCTGCCCACACTCCTGGCCAGCAGACCCCAGTTCTATCTGCCTCTGTGTCTCCAGTGCCAGTCTGTCAGAGCGGCTTCCCGGGCATATGACCTGGGCGGTCACACAGTCACGTGCTCAGAAAGGCCCACATTTGGTTTAACGCTCTGCTGTCACCACTTAGAAACCCTTCATAATTTTCCCTTTTTTTATTTGAAATTTTTTAAGGTTTATTCATTTTTCAGAGACAGAGACAGAGCATGAGAGGGGTAGGGGCAGAGAGAGAGGGAGACACAGCATCTGAAGCAGGCTCCAGGCTCTGAGCTGTCAGCACAGAGCGCAACAGGGAGGGGCTTGAACTCACGGACCGTGAGATCATGACCTGAGCCGAAGTCGGACGCTTAACCGACTGAGCCACCCAGGCACCCCATAAGTTTGCCTTTAAAAACAAAAAAAGAAGAAAGTTTGCCTTTAAAAACAAAAAAAGAAGAAATCTATTGGGGCGCCTGGGTGGCTCAGTTGGTTAAGCGTCCGACTTCGGCTCAGGTCATGATCTCACGGTTGGGTTTGAGCCCTGCGTCCGGCTCTGCACTGTCAGTTCAAAGCCTGGAACTTGCTTCGGATTCTGTGTCTCCCTCTCTCTCTGCCCCTCCCCAACTCATGCTCTGTCTCTCTCTGTCTCTCCAAAAATGAATAAACATTTTAAAAATTAAAAAAAAAAGAAATGTATTGTGATAAAACACACAGAACATAAAATTTACCATTTTTAAGTGGATATTTAGTAGCATTAAGTACATTCACAATGTTGTATAGCGATCATCATTATCCATTTCCAGAATATTTTCGTGACCCCAACCAGAAATTCTGTACCCAGTGACTCCCCATCCTCCCCTGCCCCCAGCCCCTAGGGGCCCCTACCCCACCTCTGTCTCTACGAACTTAACTATACTGGAAACCTCACATAAGTGGAATCATGCAATGTATTTCCTTTTGTGTCTGGCTTGTTTCTCTCTGAATGAGGGAAACAGAGGTTCCCTGAATGAGGTTCATCTCTGTTCTAGCATGTGTCAGAATGGCCTTCCTTTCTAAGCCTCTTCCATTGCACGACTTCACCACATTTCCTTTATCCATTCGTCTGTCAGCAGACATTTGGGTTGTTACTATGCTTCTGTCTATTGTGCACACTATTGCTATGAACATTTGTGTATATGTTGCAATTCGTTTTTAATTATTTTTAAACCGGGGAACACGATAATAAATGGCATTTAGTAGGAAAAACCCTTCAAAGCCCAAAGCCAATGGGAAGAAAATAGCAAAAAGGCTCTTGGGTGGTTAATAGTATAAGGAAACTTGCTCAAGGGCAAGGTTGTTTCCCCGTTGACTTCCTTCCCCGTTCATTTGCATCAACTCCTTCGTCCTTGACCAGCTGTCAAACACCTCCGTTGATTTAAAAAATAACTTTGGTTGGGGGGAAAGGTACATTAAACATATCTACTGACCCTAAATGTGTCCCAATTTCAGAAATGCTTAATATGGATAATTATGCAAGCTGGGTGATGTGTATGTGGAGATTCATTGTGCTGTTCTTTTTTTTTTTAACATCTGAAAGTTTAGTAAGAATATACAAAATAATTTGAAAAACTTACGAAGTGTATCTTGAAGTGGAGGAAAGAGGGTCCGTCCTATTTCCTGACTTAACCCACATTTCCCGGCTGAGTCTCCATCCCAGGGGTTGGAAGTGTGAGACTTGGTTCATGTTCAGGGTCCCGAGAGGGCAAGGAGTCCCCAGGAGGCTGCCGGGGGCCTGAAGGTTTATAAGCTAGTTGCCATTGAGCTGTTCGCTTCCTCTCCACTGCTGGCCCCATACACTGAACTGCAATGAATTCCGGTAAAATTAACCTTCTGGATGGAAAAGCAAGAGGAAGAGGGGGAGCCCCCAGATTTGCTCCTGGGAAGCACTGCCGTCTCCTGCCACCCCAGGAGGGCCAACAAGGGCCGAGCTGCGGGAGAAGGGCCCCCCCACCCCCGACTGTAAACGGATGCTTCCTTCAATCCCCAACCCCCGCCCCAGTCCCCCCCACCCCCCCCATATCAGGAATGGTAACAAAAGAAGGAACATTAAACCAGATAGTAATACCCTGCCAGCTTTCATGTGGTCCCGGAACATCTGCTTGAGAAACGACACACTGTGGGGTGAGTCACTGGGGTCTGGCCTCGCATTGGCTGCGAGAATCTCCTGATGCTGGAGGAAAACTGGTCTTTCTCCCATTGGAAGGGAACAGACCCAGGGCCGTCAGCAATTGCATGGCTCGGATGATGCCGCAGCACATTGCTACCCCCGTGGCCTCTCCGCTTCTCCCTGGCCCCTGGCAGTGTGGATGGCCTCCTAAAACTTCTAAGCTTGAAAGAGGTTGGGAAAATGAGAAAGGCAGTCATAGGATAGCCCGGGCGTGTCTGCTCCTTGGAGAACTGGTCACAAAGCCTGCACCTGGTTTAAATGAGCCGGCAATCCTGGGGTGTCAGTCCTGATTGTGATGGAAAAAGTGTGACCGGCTTCTTAATCCCACAATAAAATCTCACTTTCCAAGGTAGCAAGCAGTCCATTCCTGGTTTGGATCTTAAAACTTGGGCCTGGCAGGCAGGTCCCAAAGCAGCTCAGCGAGGGCGGGGCTCAAGGCTGGATCTGGCCTGCCGTGGAAAGGCCTTGTAGGGCCCTGAGCCGCATGGCCTTGGGCAGGACACTTCCTCTCTTGGTCCTCAGTGTCCCCATCTGTAAAGTGCCTAACTGATCTTAAGAACTCGTCCAGCCGAGAACTTCAATGAGACAAAGCAAAGACGTCACTGGTACTTTCTCCTCAACTTCTGTTGTAAAATTGCTCATTTCTATCAGGAAAAAAGGCGGGTCAGTGGACAAAATGGCCCACGGTCATGAGATGAATCTGTCCGTCTGTGCAAGGCAGGAACCCCAGGCAGAAAGGTCCGGAGCTGCCCTCTCAGCCTCGATGAGCAGTCTTCCGGGTGCTAACCTGTCATTCTGGCGAAACAGAGTGGGCAGGAGTTTAGGGGTTCTGAGCTCAGTCCTGGCTATTACGGCACTCTGTCCCCAAGTCTGTCTGAGCCTGTGTCCTCACATGTGAAATGCCTGGGGGTAGGGGTGGGGGTGGGGGGACAGGGGAGCATTCCTATTCTAATTCTTTCTGGGGGTATTGCAAGAATCAAATATGCCAGCGCTTTAAAAAGGATAAAGTTCCACTCCTACTTAAAGGATTATTATTTACTTAATTCCTTGAAAGAAAATCACAGTGAGAACTTTCACTATTCCCAGAGGACTAGGTTTTCTGGGGATAATTTCAACATCAACCAGTGGGTCTTTTATGCCTGGCCTAGCTAGTCAGTACATCCTGGTCCAGGAGACGTTTTCAGCTGGATCTCACTGTTGTGTAAATGGGCCAAATATGGCCTTAGCATATTGGCCCCAAATGTTTCCAGTTGGTTGTTTATTCACAGCAGACTAAGACTGTTAGCCCAAAGTCTGCCAATGCCAAACTTAAATTTTTATACATCCAATTGCTTAAAACATAACCCAAATACATCTATTTTTAGCTATTTAGGGCCTACTTACTTTGCATACCCCATGAAACTGCACTCAACATCAGGTCACCACAGATTAGACAAACCCTATGAAAGACCACCACATCGCTGCTGCCTTCTGGAACTCCCTCACCCAGAGCCATCCCCCACCTTACTGCTGAGTAAGGTCATCTGGATATGTAAGCACCCTCTCTGCCCCTGGGAGTTTTCATGGTCCGGTCCCCTTCTGGGTGGTCGCTTCTTGCCTCCGTCTCTGGAAGGTCTCTTGCTGGGATGACCTCTCCTCCTCATTCAGCATTGTCCCAGGGCCATCTAATAAGGCTTGTTGTGTGTCACTGCCCCTTGTGGTCCTGTGTCTTCCTTGATCAACCCTGAAATCCTCCAACTTACCAGTTACTCAGCCTGCTCCTGAGTCAGAAAACCTCAGACATTTTTCCAATGGCTCAGCTTCAATGTGTGTGCAAACATCAGCAAACCTCCTTAGTCTGGAAATTCTCTACTTGGAGCCATGCTTCCTTGGGCCTCAAGGCCCCCAGGACTGGCAGCAGCTTCCGGGAAACCCCAGGGGCAAAACCCCCAACCCAACTCAACCCAAACGTCCAGGCTTCAGGCTTGTCACGGCACCTGGGATCACATTCGTGTGCCTAGAGGTGGGGATGGCTGTGCCCGGGGTACGGACCAGGACGGACAGGTCTCCAGGGTGCTGTCACCATAAGGTCGAAACTTGGGAGGTAATTTACCCAAGAGAGATGATTGAAGAGGGAGAGCTGGAGCTGGAAGGGCCCACAGAGATTAATGTAAATCTCATTTTACAGAATTAATGTAAAATTTCATTTTACAGCAAAGGAAATTGACAGAGAAAGAGAGAGAGAGAGACAGAGTGTGAGTGGGGGAGGGGCAGAGAGAGAGAGGGAGACACAGAATCCGAAGCCGGCTCCAGGCTCTGAGCCATTAGCACAGATCCTGACGCAGGGCGCGAAGCCATGAGCTGTGAGATCATGACCTGAGCTGAAGTTGGACACCCAACCGACTGAGCCACCCAGGCACCCCTGAAGTTATCTTTATCTTATAGCTATAAAATCTAAGCATCTTATTCCCCAGCCACAGTGACTGGTTCAGGGCGAGAAGTGTGCCGTCAGAGTTGATGATCATCAACACCACTTTCGCTGGAAGAGTTGAGAGTGTGTGTTCTTTCTAACTGTACACAGACCTGGACGGCGGGAGTCTTGACCTGCCATCAATCCCTTCCCTCACATAGAGACTGTGAATGAATTCAGCCAGAGAACAAGAGATAGAGACTGAATCCTGGTACTACTGTTTGAGCTCCTGGATCCAGTTTTACCTGAAGTTCTCCTGGAATAGCCCTTTTGCACGTAACAACTTTGAGTCAGCTTTTCCATCCTTTTAAGCATGCACTAGGGTGCCAAACTGGCCATCTCTATGCTGGTATTTTCTACCGTCGTTCTTTGGCTGTGGTTCTTTTGATCGTAGTACTCATGTTGGTTTGTACTCCCACCAGTGCCCTCCTGTGATGCTCTCAAAGTTCAGCTTAGTTTGACAAACATTTCCTGGACTTTTACTGTATGCCAGGCCCTGTGTTATGCTTTGGGAGAGACACAGCGATTAGGACACAGTTCCTACTTTCCAGAAATTTATAGACTCAGAACTTGTTATTAAGGGAACCACAACACACAGTAATATGTGTACTCAGGCAAGTCCATGCAAGGCTTGGAAACAGTACCTAGAGAGTAGGAGTTCTGTGTGGGAAGCAGAGGGGGTCTTCTACTCTGAATGAGGCAAGGTCCTCGTGGTGCAGCTGTGAGGGACTGTGGGTCATTAGCACCCCTCCTAATGGGTCAGTTGTTTCCAACTCATGATGCCTCCTGTAGAAAAGTTTGGATCAAGTGCCTCAGTGCTTTGCTAAGAGCCACTTAGCCATATGAACCATTCTGGGGTTTTCGGGTTGGTGAATACTTTAAAATGTATACTTGGGGAGCTTTGATATTTATGTGAGTATACTTGAGGATTCATCCATGGAAAATAAGAAAGCATTGCATTTATCTGGGGGAGGGGGTCTCAGGAACTGAGACAGGACCAAGCATGGTAGACTTTACTCGATCCTTCCTAAGACCCTGGTGAGCTGCTTCACCTTCCCTCCTGTCATCCCTGCTCCCCCATCCCGGCCACACATGGAGCTTGAATGGTACTTAACTGCTTCCTGTTTCCAGAATACACTGACCCCCTTACCTTCACATCTCCCTCTTCCAGAAATGCCTCCTTCTTGTTAACCAACATGGTGACTTCTCATCCTTTACTCCCCACCTAGAATCATCCCACCCCTTCCTGGGACACCTATGTATTCCTTCTCTTCTGTTCCCACAATCCATTATACACGCCCTGTGTGTGGGGGGGGGGGTGGTGGTTAGGTAAAGAGGAGGTGAGACCTAAAGTCAGGAAAGTGTGAAATTGAGAACATAGGAGGCTTTACAGGGCCAAGGCCAGGGACGCTCAGTCAGATAGAATTGTGCTTTTCTCTTTTGTCATTGAGACAGTGGTCAACTCTGTCACCCATTGAGGGCCCTATTTACAATGACATTATCTGTGCTCTGAGATGATGTCAAAACCCTTCTGGAAGGACTTAGCCCAGTTGGATAACCCTTGCCTAACTGCTGAAACCACCTATAAGCCACCCGCTACCCCAACATCATGGTCATCATTCGATTGTGTTGTTACTGGCATCCGGGATGTCTCCCATCTGGATTATAAATTCCTTGGGAGCGGGACTATGTATTTTCATCTTTGTGTCCTAGATGCAGGGCACAGAGCTTAGCATATTATAGGCAGCATTCAATAAAAGCATCCTGAATGAGTCAGTGAGTGCATAAATGCAGGAATGAATGAATGAATAAATCCTTCCCACGGATGGGGAGTGGCGATAGAAAGGAGAACACAAGGTTTCAATCAGCATAACAATGGGCTTTAGAAGCCTTGCCTTTTCCATCTGAAAAAATGAGGTTAGTGGACACCCGCATCCATGCTCAAAAATGTCCGTCCTAAGAGCACTGAACTTTCTTACAATGTCAAGTTTCCCCAAGTGAAATCTGCTGCCTCTTGAAATGGTCCTTTGTCTGAGGATTCCCATCAGAATCCTGCACCGGCGGGAGAATCAGGTGCCCCCTGCCCAAGACCCTTCTTAATGCAAACACTCCTTCTATTCAGGATCCCACGCTAATTAGGGCAGAGCTGGACACTGCATCCATTTCTCATTCTAGAAGAGCACATTGCCCCATTACAATGATGATACTTGGAGGACTGCAGACATTTAAAACATGCTACGTATGACTCCATAGAAACTGGTGCCATTGCCAACCAACAGACGAGACCATAACTGGAGGGGGTAAAGGGAAGTCGATGGAGCTCATTGAAAATGTAAAACCAAGAAAGAGACTCCTGAGACTTCTTGGAACCCATTTTGGGTGAGAAGAAGTGAGAGAACGTGGGAAATGGAAATGAAAGATAGGAGGAGTTTGAAAAGAGGTTATTATGAGAAACCGGCCAGTTGGACTCTGGGTCAATTTCCTGCTCGGTTTCCTGCCAGCAACAATGGCACAAAGTGACTCTTGGCTGAGGAGGCTTGCTTGGCTGAATGCAAGAGGAAGGGAGGCTGGGCTTAGGGGGTCTGGGGTCCTTGTGTTTCAAAGAGGGAAGGAAGCTATGCCTCGGGCGATGTGAATTCGTAATTCCATTGCACCCCGTTGAAGAACTGGTGGAAGAGGAAGTCTGGCTGCCCTGGAAACATTCTAGAATATGTCAGTGGACAGCTGATGCAGGATAAGTTTCAGCGTCCCAAGAGTCCTGCTCTTCACCTCATGGTTGGGACCAGGAGCTATTCTCAAGAATGGGGAGAACCAGGGGTGCCTGGGTGGCTCAGTCGGTTGAGCGTCCGACCTCGGCTCAGGTCATGATCTCACGGTCTGTGGGTTCGAGCCCTGTGTCGGGCTCTGTGCTGACAGCTCAGAGCCTGGAGCCTGCTTGGGATTCTGTGTCTCCCTCTCTCTCTGCCCCTCCCCTGCTTGTGCTGTGCTCTCTCTCTTTTTCTTTAAAAATAAATAAAAACATTTTTTAAAATTTTTAAAAAAAGAATGGGGACAACCAGAGAAGACTTGAGTGTCACATAGATGTTCATGCTCAAAATTGAGGAGCTTAGCTTACCTGTTTTGTTTTTTTTTTCCTCAAGAGATTTTGGCTATAGCAGTGTTTTTGAAGGGGTATTTCTGTGGCTAGATGCTAGAACTTCAAGTGGAGAGGGTAAGCACATTTCTTTAAGGCTGCATGTGGCAGATTCCATTAGTTGGCTACCCACAAGGCTCTCCCAACTCCCTTCTGCCTGGTTATTTCTCACTATCAATGCTAAATGTGTTAAATATTCACTTCTGTGGTCTTTCTTCCAGATAAGGGTGAGCATATGACCTTGTTCTAACCCACGAGATATAAAAAGAAGCCTAGGAGGGTAGATGCCGTGGGGTTCTGAGAAATCTTATGCCTTTATGGTAAACAAAACAGAGAGCTCCTCCTCTCTCTGCTGTAAATACAGATGGGATGGCTGGAACTGCAGCAGCCATCATGTAATTGTGAGGGAAGACCAAGGAACTTTCAGTGACATCTGCTCTGGTGTGACCAGTCCACTGAACCAAGGCCACAACCACCTCTCTCCAGGCTTCTTATGAAAAGAAGAAGAAGAAGGAGGAGAAGAAGAAGAAGAAGAAGAAAAAGAAGCAGCCCTGTATTTGAGTTTTCTGCTTTTTGCAGTTGAATGCAATCATACCTGATACCCAGGACTTCTTAGTAGATTTCATATGCTCGTGTGTATTCTAAATCTCCAAGAGGAGAACAGAATAGGCAGCAATTGCAAACTTGTTTAACTGAAGTACAATTTTTTTTTCAAACTAACTTTTGTGGGACTAGTGTTTCAGGTGTACTCTTTGAGAAACTCTGGGCTAGGGGATCACAGGCGTGGTATGACAGACAGACAGACCCTAGGGCACCTGCCACATTCATGCCTTGTTTAATCACTTCCCTTTTGGGGTAGGCATGACATGCAACTTGCTTCTAACCAGTAGTATATGCAAAAATGATGGGGTGTCACCTCCATGATGATGTTACCATTACATAGATTGGTAAGTATAATTTCTTCTCTCTCACCTAGCTGTTCTTCTGGAAATTTCATAGGAAGGCATATACTTTGAATGTCAAATGAGGACAGAGAAGGATGATAGATAACCAAAACAGCAGGAAACCAGCTTCTCCACACTGAAGGGCCAAACCGTCTCTAAGAACCACGTCTCCCCGTGAGGAAAGCCAGTTTCTGTCCAACTGGATGAAACGTGGAATGAACTGTCCATTTGAGGCAACTTGGCATTTCTAAGGACTCAAAGGTGATGACACTCATGAGAGAACAGCATGTGTTTGGAGCCGTTCCATTTTTTGAGGGTTTTATATGTAAAGAGCTTGTTAGGTTAGAACATCTTTATTGGAAGAAAAGTATCCTAGCAGAAAAATGGGCGGGGCACACGGGAAAGCCTTAACTCCATTAGCCCTAGACCCCATATACCCAAACCAGCCTACCAGCTGGAGCCTTATACTGGAAGCTGGCACTTGCCCAGTTGTTTGTTTTCTAGTGCTGGGTAACAACGAGCACAAATGCAGCATTTTAGATGACACGCACATGTCTCAGCTTCCGTGGGTCAGAAATCAATACAATTGGGGCCCCGGGGTGGCTCAGTCAGTTAAGTGTCTGAGTCTTGATTTTGGCTCAGATCACGATCTCGTGGTTTGTGAGATCGGGCGCTGAGTTGGGCCCTGTGCTGACGGCACGGAAGCTGCTTAGGATTCTCTCTCTCAAAATACCTAAACTTAAAAAATAAACAATGAAGAGAAATCAGCTCAGTTTAGCTGTTCTGCTCTAGGTCGGTCTCATACGGCAGCCGTAGCCAGGTGGACAGCTATGCTTCACCTGAGGCCTGGGCCCTCTTCCAAGTCCACGTGGTTGTTGGCAGAATCCAGTTCCTGGCGCTCGTGGGACTGGGGCCCTACGTTCCTACGGCCGCCCATCGTTCTGGCCAAAGGACCCGCTCCGTAGGCGGCCCACGGTGCGGCACCTTCCTTCTTCAAGACCAGCAGAAGACACTATCTGCTCCTTGTAGTTCAGTCAAGAGCTGTTCCCGGAGCACTGTCCACGTGGCAGTTAGTTCTGGAAGCTCCTCAGGTGGCTCCAGAGTTACTCCTAGAGAAGCCGAGACATCCTGCTTCTGAGTATCTCCCCCTTGAATCCTGCAGACAGCGGGATCCCGTGTAAACCATTTCCATGTTACTATGGAACTTTTCTGGGCCACTGCCATCACCATCAGGGCGTTTCTCTGACATTGTGGGTATTTTAAGTCGCAAGATCATTTTACGTTTTTCCATCTATAGGAGTAGCTTCAGTTAATGACGTCCGATAGCAAAAGGTAGTAAACATTCCTCCAATGGAAATTCTCTAGACCCAAGTCCCAGTGGTCCTCACTGTAAGCCCCCATCTACACGCCGCACAGATAGGGCTGTGGCACAGGAGCTCGTCCCTACCGGCACTTGGCTCTACCCTACATCGTGGGCGCGCAGGCAGTCTTACAGGTTCCCATTTAGCATGTCTAGTATTTACCACTTCCCATAAAGCCTGTTCGGACACAGCAGTTCTCATCCAGCCTTTTCCCTTCATTCCACCAATGTTTCTACCTGTACCCTCCATCAGAATTTCATCAACACGTTTTGGTTTTTCAAAGCGGGGTGGGGGAAGTGTTCCCTGGACAGGCAGACATATCCGTTTCCATAAAACATTCAGGTAAAGGAGACATATTTCTTTACATCATACCTGTTTAACCATTCCACATTTCATGGTCCTAGCCACCCTTCCATTTTTACATTTTCTCAGTGTGATTACAGCCTGAGTCAGGGCTTCGCCATTTGGTTTTGGTACCACGGTGCACAGGACTCCTGTATCAAGGAGTCCTGGAAACTTCTCCACCCCTGGCCATTGTACTCACTTTCGTGCGAAAGGGTTTAGGTCTCCAGTGAGGCATCGATTGAATCAAGGGACCCTTACCCTTTTGTCAATCATTATTGATTAATCAGCAAAACTGCTACCCCAAGAACTTGCTGGCCAGATTTCTCTTTGTAATCTCTGCCTTCTGGCTTTTCAAAATTCTCCTGAATAGGGTAAATAGAAAAGACTTGTTTGGGGCCCTTTAAGGTTTAGGGGGTGGGACCACCTGGGGGATTTTTTGGTCTATCCAACCTTTGGATATCCATTTTATTCATCCCATTTCATTCATTTTATTCAATATCCATTTATTCATCCCATTTTTTTTTTAATAACCTGAAGGGACAGGTCTCACGACTCTCCCCTTTCTGTTTCCTCTTTTTTTCATTCCTATCAAATTTTGCTTTATTCACCTTTTTTCCTTACAGCAGTTTAAGAATTTCCACTTAATGGGAAAGAGTCTCTTGACGTCCCTTCAGCCTCTTCCTGTTCTCTTGTTAATTAACCTAATGTTTTTATTAGCATCTGGAAGGCCCCGGAGGAGAAATGAGACACCAGTAAGTCTTCCTGGACGGTTACTTGGTTTTGCAATAATAGGGTTATATAGCTGCCATGTAAAAGGGGCTTCTTTACCCACAGCATGACCGTGACATGGGGTCACGGGCATATTCAATGGGTGGCTATTCCGGTCACCATAAAACAGTCCCACATACCTTGCATACAAAGCATATCAGCTGCTTTGTCTGGGGTACTCCACTTGGCATTGGGACTTGGCACTTGATTTAGCATGTATGGGGGGGAGACGGACAGACCCCCTCTAAGGTTAATGGACTTGACAGTGGCTGTTCTTTTGGCAGTAACGTCTTGTGTGTCTGGACCACGTATAGCCATCTGTGATTGTTCAGCAGTGATGTGTGGGTCCTGAGTCAATTCCAACATGCTCCTCTACTCTGCGGCATTTGGAGCCACGACACAGAACCCACATTCATTACTCTTACGGTCCATTGTAGTAAAGGTTCTTGAGGAAGCTGGCACTGAGCCACAGAATGAAACAATTCCTTCACACCTTATGCCCTGGTTTCAATGGTTTCTTGGTTTTGCCCTTCCCACTACCTTCTGGGTGACCAGAGGTTGCCTCCCACAATTTTTACGTTGTGGGGGGGGGGGGCAGCTATGAGGCTAGTGGCCAAAGCTCGGATGGACCAAAATCGAAGCCAGGTCTAGCATCCAGGTCTGAGCCAACACACTTTTAATTTCACTTTAGCTGTCACAGAGCAACCGACTGTAGCCCAGCAGCTCCTCCATATCGCGGGTGACCACATGGCCACCCCCGGATCAAGGGTGCTTTATCCCTCACTCTTTCTTTTCCCAAACCACCTGTTTCCGTGAACCAGGGTCACTCTAGTGATGTGGAAAATGTTGGGGTTCAGAGCCTACGGCCAAGAAAGAGTTCTTGAGACATCTTTGGTGCAAAAAGATGTCTTTTTTGGGGCGCCTGGGTGGCTCAGTCGGTTAAGCGGCCGACTTCGGCTCAGGTCATGATCTCGCGGTCCGTGAGTTCGAGCCCCGCGTCGGGCTCTGGGCTGATGGCTCAGAGCCTGGAGCCTGTTTCCGATTCTGTGTCTCCCTCTCTCTCTGCCCCTCCCCTGTTCATGCTCTGTCTCTCTCTGTCTCAAAAATAAATAAACGTTAAAAAAAATTAAAAAAAAAAAGATGTCTTTTTTATACAATAAAAGATGCTTTTATTAAAGCATGGGGACAGGACCGGTGGGCAGAAAGAGCTGCACTGGGGTTGTGACTGTGCCTGATTGTATATTTCCAAGTTGGGAGGGGGTTTAGGGGCAGTGTAAGTCTCTGAGGTATTTTGGAAACAAGGTTTCCAGGACCTTGAGGGACTGGCTGCTGTTAGGAAAAGGTCATGTATTACTGTTTCGCAAAAGCTCAGTCATGAGACCCTTCAGATGTGTATCAGGGGGCCATAAGGTCGGATTATGATTGCCAGCATATATCTTGGGGCGGGTAGAGATAAAGGAACTTTCCAAAGGAATTTTTATATGTTAAAGTAGACGTATAGGATCCTGGGGGATCGGGCTAAGATTGCCTTTGGTCTTAGCAAAGTGTGGACATCAAGGCAGCTGGGTTCCTAGAGGGAGGTCACCCTACCTGTCTCAAGGACTTGTCAATGGCTGTAAGTTACAAGGAAATTTAATTTTTCATTTACCTTTATTTCCCACATCACTAGCATCCCACTTCTCTGATACCAGCTAAAGGTTCTGGTCACCAATTTCAGCCTGTCGGTATGGGTGTCGTGGGAGCAGGGGGAGGGGGTTCCCCACACCAACCTGCAATTCTTTGACATCAGATTGAAAGAGGATGTGAACAACCTCCATTTTGACCTCAGCCTGCACTTTCTAATTGATGAAGTTCTTCCCAGCTTATCTCTTCACTCAGGTAAAAGACCCAGCCGACAAAGTGTCTGTGATGGGAACTGAAACTGCCCCCTCAAGCAATAAGGGCTATCCTGACGCCAGCAAGGACGCCGTCCTCCCCCCACAACCGCAATTGACAGCAACTGACCTGACTTCACTGCCCCCCCTGTACGTACCCATCGACCTTTGTCCCACATTCTTTTATAAACCTGGAAGTATTTCAACACGTGGGAGCCGGTCTTTGAGACGCTAATTTGCTGTCTTCCTGATGTTGGTCTCACTGAGAGAAATTCCTTTCTTGTTTCACCTCCACTGGTTTCTCTGCCTTCGGATTTGGTCAGCGGGGCGTGGCCGAACTTGGTCTGTTTGGGACCCCAGAGCCAGGCGCTCTAGCACCCCTGCACCCCGATTGCAAGATAGATGTCCTACAATTTAACTCAATGTGAACACTACCTACCTGGATATAATATCAAATGCCAAAGTTCGGGGTTCAGTCCTCCGAAACTGCCTCCTCCCCCTGTCCCCGCCCTTCTGATGCCAGTCAAAAAACCAGGCTGTTACTTGTGGTTCTGATGGACTGGCTATAGTTCCAACGACCCCCTCCTAGGAGTCAATTAATTTGCCAGAGTGATTCCCAGAGCTCAAAGCAACATTTTACTTACTGGATAACCAATTCATATAAAAGGGTAGGACCCAGAACAGCCAGATGTTAGAGACACATAGGACAAGGTATGTGGAAAGAGGGTGCAGAGAGCTTCCATGCCCTTTCTGAGCCACTCCCAGAATTCCCATGGGCTCAACAGCTCAGAAGCTCTCCTGACCGCTTCGCTTCATTACGTAGGCACGGTTGATTAAATCTTCAGCCATTCGTGACCCGATTCCACCTCCATCCCCTCTCTTCTCACCAGGAATCAGGGTGGGACTGAAGGTTCCAACTCTCCAATCACAATTGTCCCCAACCTTTGGCGGTGGGAGGTAAAAGTAGCCTCATTAACATAACAAAAGACACCTTGATCACTCACACAGCTTTAAAATTCTAAGTTTTTTTTTTTGTTTTTTTTTTAAATTTTTTTTCCCAACGTTTATTTATTTTTGGTACAGAGAGAGACAGAGCATGAACGGGGGAGGGGCAGAGAGAGAGGGAGACACAGAATCGGAAACAGGCTCCAGGCTCTGAGCCATCAGCCCAGAGCCCGACGTGGGGCTCGAACTCACGGACCGCGAGATCGTGACCTGGCTGAAGTCGGACGCTTAACCGACTGCGCCACCCAGGCGCCCCTAAAATTCTAAGTTTTTTAAAAGCTCTGTGCTAGAAATTGGGAACAAGACCAAATATGTATTTCTTCTTTTTTTTTTTTTTTTTTAAGTTTATTTATTTATTTTGAGAGAGAGAGTGAGAGCATACAAACACGCGTGTGCGGGGGACGGCAGAGGGAGAGGAGAGAGAGAGAATCCCAAGCAGACTCTGGTGCTGACAGCACAGAGCCTGACATGGGGCTCGATCTCACAAACCATGAGATCACCAGACCTGAGCCAAAACCAAGAACCGGACGCTTAACTGACTGAGGCACCCCCAAATATATATGTCTTATTATAAATCACAATGTCACAGGCACCCAGTGGAAAAATTAGCAGAAGACAGGATCATGTAAATCATGGAAGAAGAGATACAACTGATTCACAACAGTAAAAAGATAATGATGGTTATCTCTTAACCATCTTTGGTTAACCAAAGAAAGGCAAGTCTTTTTTAAACTTCCGTTTTAAAACTTAGTTTGTCCGTTTTAGATCGGCAACGATTAAACAGAATGATAAAGCCAAGTGTGGTTAAGGTCTAGAAAAGTCCGGCAATTTCGCAATTTGTTGTTAGGATTGCAAATGCATATAATTGTCAATGCAAAATGGAGAAACCTTTTCAAATCTCTAAAGGAAAGAAAGTTTTATTCGAGCCCAAGTTAGGACAGCTGCGGGGAGTGGGGATGGGGGCTGGAATACGCTCTTCACAGGGAAGAAAGTGATCCGGAGAAGGAATGCTTTTTACAGACTTAAGTACTTCTTACATCTTGTAAGAGCTCAAAAGATTAGAGATTAGCACATAAGCAGGAATCCCAGAGTTTTTATGGTACAGGCAGGCAGGCAGGGAGTAGAAGCATTGATTCATGTGTCAAGGACAAGATGGTTTTCCTTTAGGTTATACACTCACAAAGCAGATGTACAATGCATACACGGTGAGCCATAAATCAGGCTTTAGGTCTGAGCAAAATTTACACACAATCATGTTGACTTAGAAATCTAGGGGCATCTGGGTGACTCAATCAGTTAAGCGTCGGACTCTTGGTTTCAGCTCCCATCATGATCTCATGGTTCGTGAGATCAAGTCCTGCATTGGGTTCGGTGCTGACAGGATGGAGCCTGCTTGGGATTCTCTCTCTTTCTCTGTCTCTCTGCCCTTCCCCTGCTCGCTCTGTCTCTCTCTCTCTCAAGATAAATAAATGAACTTTAAAAAAAAAAAAGAAAGAAAGAAAGAGAAAGAAAGACAGAAAGAAATCTAAAATGGCTTCTCTTGAATAGCAGGCCTTTAGGAATTTTTTCTCTAATCACAATCAGGAAGTCAATGATTTATTTATTTATTTCTTAAAAAATTTTTTTTTAATGTTTTATTTATTTTTGAGAGAGCACAAGTAGGGGAGGGGCAGAGAGACAGGGATAGAGGATCTGAAGTGGACTCTGCGTTGACAGCAGCCAGCCGGATACAGGGCTTGAACTCATGAACCTCGAGATCATGACCTGAGCTGAAGTCAGACACCCAACGGAAGTGTACAATTGCACCTGAACCATTTACAGACTGAGAGAAGGGTGTAGAAAGATGGTCACAGTAGCTCTCTCTGGACGGCGGGATTTGGGGTTATCTCATTCTCACTTATCAAGTCTGAGAGACCGGGCTATCCTCAACCCATCCTCACACGGCTCTCTGACAATGGCCCCTGGTCCTCTGTTTCCCTTCTGGTACCTGGTTGACCTGCTGTACCGGGGCACAGGCCACAGTAGGAAAACAGGCTATTCAGAGGGGTACAAAGGAAACTTTTGCCTACGGAGAGGGGAAAAAGAAGTCATTCATGTTAACACTAAAGAAAAACCACCTTAGAAACAATGAGAAATTCTCTGGACCGGGCTGCCCTAAGAAGACCAAAGATGGTCACATGTGGATTTTCAATATTTTTTTCCTTTCTTTCTGGAGCATGTATCTATACCTCCTAATCCCTTACATTGTGCTTTCAATCTTTCTCTTTTGTTTTTTCTCTTAGAATGAAAGTTTTACATGTGCAACTCAGCCAGACCTCAGGAAGTGCTCTATCAAATGGTGTTTCCCAGCTTGGCCACCCTAAACGACCCAGACCAACGTGGGGAAGAAGTTTGGTGCCCTTGCACATCTGGGGACAGGGAGACTTTCTTCAGCTTTTCATTCTGTTTTCTTGGAAACAGTCGGGCTTATTTAAACTGTGTCTGGAAGGGAAGTGTTACAAAGAACAAAAATGAGATTTACTTCAGAAACCCAGTTTTAGGTTTTGTTTTCCCCGGGGCCCAATATTCACTAGAAGGGGAAGACTAAATAGGAAAAAAACAAACAAAAATCATGTGAGTCTTGGGTTTTCTCTCAAGAGAGAGACAACTGACATTCTCCAGCCCTTCCTTCTGCCCAGGGCCTGGAAACGCCTAAGGATGTGAAAGTGGTGGTGAACTAGACTCTGGTGAACTAGGCCTTCTAGCAGGCCGACCTTAGCACAGAGCCAGAGGCATCATCAAATGCTCTGGTTTTTGAAAAAAGGCAGAGATTGGACTTTCGTGTCAAATCTCCCACTATGTAAATATAGGTAACTGATTGGAATATTTAAAAGCTATTATATGAACCAAATGAAATAGAGCAGGGGAAACCCTAGAGATTATTGAATCTATCATTTTGGAGTTAGAAATCGGAGGTTAGAGGAAGAAATGACCTGCCGGGATCATACCAAGAGTCTAGACCTACTGATTCATGGTGTGATTTTATTAACTGGCACTCACCTGATGGGTCCTTCAAATAAGCCAAACCTATTCAGCCGGGTTAGCTCTTCTCCCCCACCCCCAAGTCCTTTTCTTCTTCCCTCCTCTCCTCCCTCCTTTCTCTCAATTATTCATCCATCCATATGGATCACCTTGTCATTATTTTCTGGACAATTTTAAATTTGAATCCCTTTGATGCAGGAGGCATTCAGGAGGCGGTTTTGGATTCTAAGTACTTAAGATTTTGAAGGCATGCTTTTTTCATGTATTTTTAATTTTATTGCCCTATACTCAGGAAATGTGCCTTGTAAATCTCCACTTTTTATACTGGGTGGAAATGTTCTTTGGAGCCAAATATGTGGTCAGTTTTTACAAAGATTCCAAGGGCAGAATAAAGTAATGTTTAATTTTCATCAGTAAGACACTGAGTTCTACGGATGTACTAAATCAAGCTTGTTGGTTATAATATTCAGACCTTCCGTGTCTGAATATTTCTGTTTTACTTGATCTGTCAGATTCAGAAGAAGATATATTAAAGTATTTCGGTATAGAAAGTGAGTATGTGTGTGCATGCTTTAAATGAAGTCTTTCTTGTATTTTTAGTAGTTTTTGTTTTATGTATCTTGTGATTATACTGTTGGGAATATCAAAATATATAGGTATATTTTTGTCAGACTGTGCCTTTTACCATACTATAGTGTCTCTCATAATTTTAGTGCATGTTTTTGCCTTTAAATTCCATTTTCTCTGATGTTAGCATCTCTATCTACCTGCTTTCTTTTTGAGTGTATCTGTTTAATAACTCTTTGTCCATCCCTTTATTTTCCTTAAGTATGTCACTATTTTAATAGAAACTACTCATCTTATTATAAAAACATTTTTTAAAGTACAGAAAAGTATGAAGAAGAAAGCAACAAATTATCAAAAGTTCTACTCCCTCAAAATTACTGATGATTAGATTTGGTTGACATTATTCCAGATAGCTCTCTATGCAAATACAGAACGAACAATCTAGAGAAAGATCTAGAAAGATCTAGAGAAAGATGAAGTCTACGTGTAAGGGAATTTAAGAAGTTGGAGTCCTTGTGGTTTTTTTCTTTAAATGTGAGTTTCTGTAGGGGTGGCTGGGTGTCTCAGTCCGTTAAGTATCTGACTCTGGCTCAGGTCGTGATCTCACGGTTCATGGAGTTGAACTTTGTGCTGACAGCTTGGAGCCTGGAGCCTGCTTCAGATTCTGTGTCTCCCTGTCTCTCATTGCTCCTCCCCCGTTCATGCTCTCTCTCTCTTTCTCTCTCTCTCAAAAAAAAAAAAATTAAAAAAAAATTTTTTTTTAAATGTGAGTTCCTGTATAGACAGGATTCGTTGATTACTCGTTAGAAAAGATAACAGATGAATACAGATATATCCTCTGCATTGTCCTCTCCCTCCTCCCAGTAGTGATGCTTCTATTATTTTAATTTCCTCG
Source organism: Leopardus geoffroyi (assembly GCF_018350155.1). Classification (NCBI taxonomy): domain Eukaryota; kingdom Metazoa; phylum Chordata; class Mammalia; order Carnivora; family Felidae; genus Leopardus; species Leopardus geoffroyi. Next base: position 69,276,179 of record NC_059339.1, read on the forward strand.
GACTTTTCAACATTTGCGTTCTGCAATCATAACTATCTCAGATGTTTCATAGTACTTTCATATGTAAGTGGACTCCATGCTCCTCACCAGGCTATCTCCACGACTTTATGGCTTTAGAATAACAGCCCTCTTTATTTCAATTCAACATCCAGTACACAAGATTTCGCCATCAAGTAGGTTTTTTCAAAAGGGCTCCTAGATGCTGTATTTTCTGAGTCCTTTCATGTCTGAAAAGTGAGACCTTGCCTTTATACTTCAATTCCAGCTTGGCTGGGTAGAATCCACTTGGATTATACTCTCTTTTCCTTGTGGACATTTCTCCTTTGTTCTGGCAATGATTGCTGCTGGAAAGACATCTGAAACCTGTCTTATTTTTCTCCTTGCATGTGAATTTCTTTTTGTCCTGCCTGTGAAAAATATATATACTTTTTATATTCTAAGTTTAACAGCTTAGCCAGAATGTGTCTGAAGTTTTATTGGTACAGCTTTTTCCTACGAAATGGTATGTATTTTCAATCTTGCAGATTGAGTCTTGATTCCAATACTCACATGAGTTGACTTTTTAAGTACAGATCTCTCATCCATTTGGAATTTATTCTGGAGTATGGTATGAGGGATGGGTCCAATGTTATCTTTTTCCTAACAACTGTCCAGGTGTTGTTTGAGACTTTTGAATTCGAAGTATGGAACATTCAGGGGAAGCCGCCTGCAGGGCCATTGTGGAATCAGGCTGGAGAGGGGTCTGGGACAGAGGTACCCATTTGAGGGTCATAATAATGACGTACAAGTGAGAGGATGAATGGGACTGACAGGTGTCAAAAATCCAGAAGTAGATAAATGAAACCCATCCAATAAATAAACAGTGTTTAGTAAGAGTTTATTGTGCATATTAAGAACAGTTCACCAATGAGAGCTTTTGAATTCAAAGATGATATGGTGCTCAGGGGCCTGACGTACAGGGTGGTTAATGCAGTGAAAGTGGGCAAGCTGTTTTAACATTTCCAGTGACTGGTTATTACCATGAGAGTTCCCAGATTGCAAGGGATTAGTTAAAAGTAGTTATCTCACATCATTTTTATAAAGAGGACATAAGGGGTTTTTTGTTTGTTTTTTGTTTTTGTTTTTGTTTTAATGATTATCTGGCAATTACAAGAAGTGGCCCAAGTTCACTTTCAGTTATTTTGCAGAATAATCGAAATTAAGTTTCGCTTGTGTGGCTTAAAAGGTTTTCTTCCACTCAGGGAATTTTCAAGTCCGCTCCCCATTTTGTATTTAACTTTAACAGTTCCCTCCCTTCGGGTCAGTAGGCTGAGAATATGATCAACTAAGTACAGCATTACTCTTGGTTACCCCTTGTTGATGGCAAGTGGAAGAATCTCCTGTTTGCTGTTTCTGCCAGGTGAATCATCAAGCTCAGGGTCACGTAACCACTGTTATCAACAGCCAGCTGGTCATCATGGACACGGGAAGGTCAGATCATTGGGATCCCCCGGTTGTCTAATCCTGATGGAAAGATACAGTCGTCAATGTATGAGTGGCTGCCAGAAGGCATGTAAAACCCTTGAGAGAATACAATGCACTTGAGAGGTTAATATGAAGGCTGTAAGGATGGTAATAGACAAGGATTAAAAAATTCCCCAGAGCAGAGATTCCTGGGACCCAAGATTTAACCACTTAAATCAATCAAATGAGTTATAATCACATTCAGGTTTTACCTTTGTAAGTCAATCTACCCTTGTGGGGGATAATGGGCGATGGTGTTTCAATTTTTTTCTGAGTCAGTTACCCAGGCACCCCATGGTGGATGAGCAATCACAGGTGCTACCTGGGACAGATGAACACGAGGGTGTTTTATTTCAGGAGGCATTGTTGCAGGTAAGCTTTCACCCAATTCAGGCCTCTACATGATGGAGCCATCAGGTAATTTAATAAGAGGCATTTCTATGGATACAGAAGAAAAACAAAGGTTAATAGCAGGAGAGAATTAGAAATGCAGCTTCCGAGCTTGGAGAGCAGCCAGATGAGAAACTTTCTAGATGTGAGTTAGAAGCATAGTTAAATGATAGAATAGGAGTGGCAGTTTCAATCTGATGGACTTCCCTGGTTTGCAGTTCAGCTGTCGCTGATGAAGCCATTGGGTGGTCCGCTGGACTCCCTTGAGTGGCCCACACAGCGACAGACACGAAGGCTGTCCTGATATGATCCATTGTGGTGGTTTCTCTGGAGTTTACAAGTAGATGACAATGCCTCAAAGACCATGACTAGGACTAGAATCTAAATATGGGTCCACTATCGTTTTCTACTGAAACATAATTTCTTTTTTTTTTTTTTTTTTCCAACGTTTATTTATTTTTTTGGGACAGAGAGAGACAGAGCATGAACGGGGGAGGGGCAGAGAGAGAGGGAGACACAGAATCGGAAACAGGCTCCAGGCTCTGAGCCATCAGCCCAGAGCCTGACGCGGGGCTCGAACTCACGGACCGCGAGATCGTGACCTGGCTGAAGTCGGACGCTTAACCGACTGCGCCACCCAGGCGCCCCTGAAACATAATTTCTTGATAGTCATCCCCTTTTATCAAAGATAATTATAAGGAAACTAATTTGTTTGTCAAATAAGTCGAAGTAAAATTGGCTTGGTCATTTATATAACCATAGTAAGAATAGTGATTCTATGCGTATTCTCCAATATGACATTCCAGCCAAAGCTTTGGCAATATCCAAGGGGCTTTATTGGTTCCTAAAGTCAAACTTAGTTTTTCAAAACTGTCTCATAATTAGGAATCTCAGATTCCATCTTTAAAAGTCTGGTCAGGCTAAGAAGCCAAACTAAGGACTTGTCCAATTGTGTCCTGTTACAAGAAGACCAGATTCTTTTAAAATATTTTTTTTAATTAATTTTTTTTATTTTGAGAGAGAGAGAGTGTGGGAGCAGCAGAAAGAGAGGGAGAGAGAGAATCCCAAGCAAGTTCTGCACTGTCAGCATGGAGCCTGACGCAGGGGTCGAACTCACAAACCGTGAGATCAGGACCTGAGCAAAAATTAAGAGTTGGATGCTTAACCGACTGACTTGCCCCTCCCGGATGCCCTAAGAAGATCAGATTCTTATCGAACTTATATAAATACATACATCGTCATGAAGAATAAGAATATTTGAGACTAGTTTCTGAATTCTGGAGGGATCAGGTAGAGAGAAAAAGATAAATGTTTCAACTTTAGTTGAAAAAATACATTTTACCCAATTGCTGTATGTTGTATATCCTGAAACAAAAAGGAGAAAAGAGAGTTCTTTAATTCTGGAAAACAAAATATTAAAGAACCAGCAGGGTTTTAAATTAAGTCATAAAAATTATAATCACTTCTATGAGTTCATTCGTTCCCATATAATGAATTCTTGTTTTGCTTGATTTGGGGTTAGCAGTGAACCAATCAGTTTTCCAGAGTATTTGTCAGGGTCATATACGTGAATTTCTTTGAAGATGACACGTTTTCGCCTGTAGTTGATCGTAAATGCTTTCAGAGAAGAATGAAGAGTAATACAATAATTGTCTGTGAATGACAAAAGACTAACAATGGCTGTGGTTAAAGATCTGGTGAGAGTTTACTAAAAAATAAATAAATAAATATATATATAGATATAGATATAGATATAGATATATGTATTTATATGCTTGACAAGTAAATTTTATTATTTCTGTGATATTTTAATAGCTGGAATTATGGCCAGTAACATTTTATCAGGACATAAAGATTTTTAGGAATTTCATATAGTTTCTGAATTATTTATATTAAAAACATATACCCACATAAATACAATCCAAGGAGGTTAACTTTACTTTTTTAGACGATGTTTGTTCCCCTTGCAATGTAACGTATCACATAAGCCTAAATAAATTAATATTTCTCCTTTTGTAAGGAGAGAGAGCCCATCTTTGAGGTTGTCCAGAGACCCTCAAAAAATCCCCAAGTCTGTTCAAAGTCAAACAAGAAGGTTTCATTCGGAATTTGATTTTGGAAAGTTCGTCACAAATGTCAAAATATTTGAAACACTTGATCAAATCAGAGCAGAGGTCACTGTGAAACAACACTTAGTTATCCATTCAACCAAACTGACAGTTAAAAGATTTTAGAGGCAAACACAGAAAGTCACATAGCTGTAAAAAAAAAAAAAAAAAAGCCTTAGCTCTTTTAATTTTGAAAGACTATTTTTAAGTAATCAAAGACCTGAAAAAGACAATGTGAAACACAGGGAGTATTTTCATTGGGCTCAGAAACTTTGTTTCCTAGGCAGCATACATTAAAGGCCAAAACCAAAAAAACAAATCAAAACAAAACAAAACAAAACAAAAACAACAAAAAACCCAAAAACCCTTTGTAATCTTTTACTAAGAGAAGACTAATAATCTAAGTAATTTTGTGATTTTAACATAGAGAAGATTGAACTCTAGTTTGATATTAGTTTTGTATTAGCACATTATTGAGCGCATTTTTAAAAACCCTTAGAAATAAATTAATTCAATTTTAACCAGCTTTAACCTTACACTATAAAATTTCTTTTCTGAAAATCTTCTGCGACTTCCTATATCCATTTAGCCTTTGTCTTTTTCTTTTCTTATTCTGGAACAAGTAGTCATTTTCTTTTAGGATAAAATTACTCTCTACAAAAATATATCCTGTATTCCTTGCATACTCCTCATAGAAAAACACGTCCCCATTCTCTTCCCATGGAAATACAGAGTTGTTTTCCTTTGTTTTGGTAGTTTCGTTTTTGTATATTGATTATAAATTTTAACTATCAGTAACCTCTATTTTCTAGTGAAAACTGGAAAGAAGGCATTTGTTAACTAACAAATATCTTGTAGTAGATTAGCAAATTCATAAACACACAATTATAAAAACAAAAATCTTTACAAGCACTTTTTATAGTATAATATTTTAAGGCAGCAAAAGACATATTTATTAATGGATCCAAATATCTTATATCACTGTAAAAAATTAAGAAGCCAAAAGTAAATAAACTTATGTTTAGCAAGTAATGTCTCAGTATATTATCTTATTTGGAAATGATGTACATAGTCAACGAATTCCATTATTTAGTTCAACTTAGTATATACTACTATCTTATTGGCATCTACTTAAATTACTTGTTGTTTTTTTTTTTTAATTTTTTTTTTTTCAACGTTTATTTATTTTTGGGACAGAGAGAGACAGAGCATGAACGGGGGAGGGGCAGAGAGAGAGGGAGACACAGAATCCGAAACAGGCTCCAGGCTCTGAGCCATCAGCCCAGAGCCCGACGCGGGGCTCGAACTCACAGACCGCGAGATCGTGACCTGGCTGAAGTCGGACGCTTAACCGACTGCGCCACCCAGGCGCCCCTTAAATTACTTGTTTTTAACAATCATGCTTGGATTAGACATTAACAGAAAACTATCATCTTAAATTATAGTTTTTGTTGACAAATTCAGTAACATAGAGATAGCGTGAGTTTATTTGGCTTGTTTGCGTTATACTTAATATTGACAATTCTGAAGACATGTCTGCTTTTATTAAATCAACAAATTTAATTTTTTTTTTCAACGTTTATTTATTTATTTTTGGGACAGAGAGAGACAGAGCATGAACGGGGGAGGGGCAGAGAGAGAGGGAGACACAGAATCGGAAACAGGCTCCAGGCTCTGAGCCATCAGCCCAGAGCCCGACGCGGGGCTCGAACTCATGGACCGCGAGATCGTGACCTGGCTGAAGTCGGACGCTTAACCGACTGTGCCACCCAGGCGCCCCAAATCAACAAATTTAAACTAGCTTCTGTTTATCAAAGATTATCCCAGATTCCATGAATCTAAAAAACAATTGGGTTAGTTTCTGTACTTCTGGGTGCTTTAGGAGTACTTACTTCACAAAAGCACTTTTTTTCTTTAAATCAATTAAATACAGCTTGTTTAAAGAAGTATCACATGCACATAATATATCTACATAGATAGATACACATAAACATATCAAAAAACACAGACACCTTATAGCTTTTTTTTAAAAAAATTACTTACAGCTTTCACTTAAAAATTTTAGCCATGTCTCAGCTACAGAAATGCAAACCTCAGAAGAATAATTGATCCAAATTGCACTTCTGGCAAATGGACTCAGGTTACCTGTTCAGATGGCTGAAGTTTTTTTTTTTTGTTTTTTGTTTTTTTTTAACTAACCATTTCTTTATTTGTGCACTGTAAGGATTCTTTTAAATAAGCTATTTTTTAAAGGATTCTTTTGTTTATTTATTTTTAAAATGCTTATTTTGAGACAGAGAGGGAGAGAGAGAAAATGTGTGTGCACATGCACCAGAGAGGGGCAGAGGGAGGGAGAGAGGAAGAATCCCAAGCAGTGTCGGCACAGGGCCCAATGCGGGGCTCAATCTCACAAACCAAGAGATCATGACCTGAGCCAAAATCAAGAGTCAGATGCTTAACCAAGTGGGGCACCCAGGTGCCCCTAAAGGATTCTTTTAAAGAAGCATACCTAGTAAAGAATTAATTCCATTGTCCCTGAGAGGTTTGGGATTCTCTCTTTTCAAGGATGTCCCTTAAGATGTGAACTATCTTGGGGCACCTGGGTGGCTCAGTCAGTTGAGTGTCCAGTTTTGGCTCAGGTCATGACCTCCCAGTGCGTGACGTCAAGCCCCACATTGGGCTCACTACTGTCAGCGCAGAGCCCGCTTCAGATCCTGTCTCCGTCTCTCTGCCCCTCCCCCACTTGTGCTCTCTGAAAAATAAAGAAAACATTAAAAAAAAAAAAAGTTTTCCAAAAAGCCACAAGAACCTGATCCATGGAGGGTATACACATAGGAAGCAGGAATTTTAAGGGAGATGGAGAAAGAATTTTATTTTTTTTAATTTTTTTTTCCACGTTTTTATTTATTTTTGGGACAGAGAGAGACACAGAGCATGAACGGGGGAGGGGCAGAGAGAGAGAGGGAGACACAGGATCGGAAACAGGCTCCAGGCTCTAAGCCATCAGCCCAGAGCCCGACGCGGGGCTCGAACTCACAGACCGTGAGATCGTGACCTGGCTGAAGTCGGATGCTTAACCAACTGCGCCACCCAGGCACCCCTGGAGATGGAGAAAGAATTTTAGACCAGATGGAGCCCATCTTCGGCTGTTATGCCCTAAGAGGTTTTAACTATAAGGGGCCTTGTTTTTTATCAGCTGTTCCAAAACACAGGAATCATGTGTTTTTCCCCCTTTCAAACAGAATAGGGTGATTTACCAGAAGCTTCAGTCAACATAATACAGGTATGAGAGAAGCAGTGGGGTAAGGTGCCCCAGGGTGCTGTCTCTGGAGACAGACTGCCTGGATTCAAATCTTTCCTCTGCCATTTACTTGGGTCAATTATTTAACCACTCTGAGCCTTAGATTCATTATCTCTAAAAGGGGGTAATAATCGAATCTACTTCATGAGACATAGGATTTAAAAGAGATAACACAGCACAGTGCTGGCATTTAGAGTTGATAATGCTGCTGTTACTATCATTATTCTCATGGAGCTGAGCCTCTGCCCTTGACTCCAGCTTGAAAATCCTTAGGAAAGAACTCTGAATGCCGGACTGGAGTCACATGTTCACCCCTGTGGTCAAAGGGACAGGGAACCATGATGGGCGGCCCCCACTGGAACCACAGGGGTGGATGAGCGTGCGGTGAGGCAACTGCCTCTAGAAGGAAGGGTAATGCGAACTAACAGGAGTTGTCCACCCAGAGAATGAAGTGAGCCCAGGAGAGAGGAAGGAACTGTTCTTCTGGAGTGTCCGCTGTTGGTTCCTCTCATTTTGACAGCTACATACATTCCTTGTACTTTCCGCCCAACCCAGTGAATTTGATAGGAGTTTTTCCTAAAGGCAGGGATCTGCTGTCTGCAGAACATACTGCGGGTTCTGTCTGATGACTAGGTGCCACATGGAGGAGAGGCAAGGCCCAAGGGTGGCCAGCTGTGTGGTGGTTGGGCAGAGAGCAGAGCCAACGCCATAAGACAGGTTGGGCTCAGCCACATGGCCACTCGCTTCTGGGGCAGTTTCTCCACGCACTGACTCCTGGTGCCACTTTGCTTCCCAGCACCCACAGAAAAGACATATATTAGCAGCTAAGAGTCCACAGTCCTCTCCAAGAGGTCAGTTGTGCAGGGTGTGACCTTGACCCTGTCTTAAGTGAAAGTGACACATGGAGAGGCCAGTTTCATGCTGTTCTTACTCTAACGATTATTATACCCCCTCCTCTGGGATGAGGCCCACCTCAAGAGCTCCCTCTGGCACATGACAGTGTTACTTTTCCTTGTCCCCAGTCCTGGTTCAGCTCTGTGTCATTTTGTACCTCTGCAGACATTCATACTTACATGATCCACTTTTGGACAAAGATCAGGTAACCATAGTAACAGCCAACACTACTCTCTATGATCACCGTATGCCAGGCACTGTGATGTAGAAAGCAGGCATTGGTGAGAGGCTTGCCAAGTCTGAGCCTCATTTTTCTTACTTTTCTGGAAGCTCTGAAACCCAAAGAGGAGAGATCACCTGTTTAATATCATATGGAAAGCCAGGAGCTGAAGAGTGGCTTGCAGAAGTCGCTCACAGTGTGGGAGGAGAGATAGGTCCATGACCAATTACAGCTATGAGAAATGCTGCTGTGGGGTGGGGCTGGGGGAATTGGAGGCAGCCTGTGGCTGAAGGGAAGAGGAAGGCATTAATTTTGTCCCAGGAAAAGACCTGCAGGGATGAAGGGATGGGCTGGGAAGAGTAGTCATACTGGAGAGGGCCTTCAAGTCTGAGTAGGATTTTGCCACATGCTATGGGCTGAACTGTAAACTCATATGTTGAAATCCTAACCCCCAGTACCTCTGAATGGGACTGTATTTGGAGATAAGATCTTTAAAGAGATAATGGAGTTAAAATGAGGTCATCAGGGTAAGCCCTAACCTCACATACCTGATGTCCTAATAAGGTGAAGAGATTAGGACACCCGCACACACAGTGGGAAAACCCCATGAAGATACACGGAGAAGACAGCCATCTATCTACAAACCAAGGAAAGATGCCTCAGAAGAAATCAACACTGTTGACCTTGATCTTGGACTTGCACCCTCCAGAACTATGAGAAAATAAATGTCTGTTGTTTAAGCCCCCAGGCTGTGGTACTTTATGTTGGTAGCCCAAGCAAACTAAAGCCCCATGGCAAGAAGTGGGTGAGGATGTACCTGAGGACAAAGGCTCAGTTCAAATACAGTCCCAGAGAGTAGAGACCCCATGGTCTGTCTGGGGATTTGGCAGTGAAACTCAGGTACTGGGACTGGGAGTAGGGGCCTGGGAACTGAGCCTCTCAGTTCCCCACCTCAGAAAGGGAACATTAAGGGGCTTGAATCCCAGGAGACACGCATGTTCTAGAAAGATGGGGATTGGCTCAAAGTTGTTTCGGAAAGGGAAGATGTGGTTCCAGGAGCACATTCCTGACATCCAGTCTGTCCTCAACTGAGTTCATCTTTCAAAATGTCTTTTTGATTTCCCCCTTCTCCACACCTCCACCCAGGCTTGGTTGGGGTCTATGATCTTCCCATGGGGGCCACCAGGCTCCAGGCTCTCCTGCCCGGTTCAGAGCCAGACCTGGATCTTGAGCTGGGTAGCGACACGTTTTTGTTTTGTTTTGTTTGTGAACATGAATAGTGACAAGAGGAAGATTTTTACAGGCTGCGGATGCCAACTGGAGATCCCCAAAGAGGAGTTTTTAAATTGGAAAAAAAAGTTGTAACCCTACCTCATGTCAGTCACAGAAATAAATGGGAGACAATTAATGATGAAAATAATTTTTTTAAATGATTTTTATTTATTTTGAGAGAAAGAGCATGAGTGGGGGAGGGGCAGAGAGAGGGAGAGAGAGAATCCCAAGTGTCCTCTACCCTCAGACACGGGGCTCGATCCCACAAACTGCGAGATCATGACCTGAGCTGAAATCAAGAGCCAGACGCTTAACAGACTGAGCCACCCAGGCACCCCTGAAAATCATTTTAAAATGCTATAGGGGCGCCTGGGTGGCGCAGTCGGTTAAGCGTCCGACTTCAGCCAGGTCACGATCTCGCGGTCCATAAGTTCGAGCCCCGCGTCGGGCTCTGGGCTGATGGCTCAGAGCCTGGAGCCTGTTTCCGATTCTGTGTCTCCCTCTCTCTCTGCCCCTCCCCCGTTCATGCTCTGTCTCTCTCTGTCCCCAAAATAAATAAACGTTGAAAAAAAAAATTAAAAAAAAAATGCTATAAATACATGAGAAGAAAATATAAACTATGTCGATGCTCTTGGGGAAAGGAAGGCCTTCTCCACAAGACAAGCACATAGGCACACAGACAAAAAGGCAGTGGAAAGCCTCACGATTTGGTTACAATATAATCAAACATTTCAACACTGAACAAGTGACAGTGAAGAGAACAGAAGAAAGGCAGGTTTGTCTTGGATGATAAGGAAGGAGATAAGTCATCCTGGGCTGTAAGAAGGGGAGGAAGCTGTGGGCACAGGAACTCCAGCCTCAGTGACACCCTCTGTTCAATGGAGATAATTTCTATTAAGACTTGGTTGGTATTTACCCGTGCCTTCCTTTCCCATTTGATCTCATCTGGTCCCCGAGCACTTCTATGGGAGTGGATATTCTCCCCACGTTACGGACAATGGAGCCAGGGCTCCTGGAGGGTAAGCAAGCAGACAGGTGGCCTCGAAACGCCCCTTCTACTGACCTCACAGGGCCGCTCCAAACGGTAGGGTGAGATCAAGGACGGAAAATGCCCTGGAGACAAAGTGGAGTTTGCACAACCATTGAAGACAGTTGTCCTGGTGAGTGGTGCCACACCTGCCAGACCGTGCCTGCTCCCAGCAAACCGCGCGACTAAGAAGGGAGGAAAACATTTGCTAAGCGGCTGTCTCTGTGATCTTCGTCATTGGGCTTGCTACCTCTGCTGACTGATGCGTGCCAGCATTGTGCAAGCCCGCGATCATGTGCTAGTTTAGCTGGGAGCCTGAAGCCCTTGGACGGTGCCTGCCTTAATCTAGCTACTGGCCACCACCTCCAGGACTCCAGACTCCTTCCCTCTGTCTCCATCCCTGCCCGCCAGCCTCAGCGCCTCCCCGCTCTTTTGAGGATGTCACGCAGGCCTGTCCCATGCCCACCCTTCACTGGCCCCTCCTTCCTCCTGCCTGGGACTCGGCTCCCAGGAGTCGCTGTGTCCTGACCGTGTCCCTGAAACCATGCTGCCCGTTGACCTCCAGCTGCTTTCCACCTCCTCACCCGGCTTTACTTTTCTTTATTAAACGTATCGCCATCTGACACGAGAGCATATATCTATTTGTGGTTTCTCCACTTTCCGTATCAGAACCGGAGTCATTGGATCAATGTGAAATCCCAATCTTCCTTCCTCTCTCCAGCTATTAGTCATTTGCAGAATCTACAAGGACAGGACGGTGGCCTCTTTAAGAGCACGTGGGGCCCTCTCCCCCTGCTTTTTTATCTTGTGATTTTTAATCTGGTGAAATGGGGTCTAAAATAGCGTGACTCTATGCTCTGGTTTGCTGGGACCCCCCCTAATTCATGCCTGCTGTCCTTGCCCCCCTTTTACTCTCAAAAGTGTCCCTTCCTGTGTGAATAATGAAGTATATGCTCACCCGGGGCTAAAAGGATTATCAAAGGTTGTCTGGGAGGGGAAGAAGTCAGCCAAGGGGAGCCTAGGAGAGAGGTTTGCCCCACCCTCGGCCTTGGTCTGGCAGAGGGACGGGGTCTGAAGCCTCTGACCAGATCCTACCCCACTGCCTCCCTGCCCCTGCTGCCTGCCTGGTCACTGAGCAGCTCTGACCAGCTCTGCCCCGAGGATCGGTTCTGACTTGGAATCAAATGCAGCTTGTGTGAGGGCCCAGGCGGGAAAACTCTGCATACCTCCTAGAAACACAAGGCCCTCCTTTCTGAGACCTTCTCTCTGGCCTCTCTTCCATCTCATCCCCCTCTGCCGCGAATCGCTGCAAAGATGAAATAAAGAATTTGGGGACCAAATCAAGCCTGTGCCTTTACTGACCAATATGTGGTTCTGGATGAGCCCGAGGAAGGGAGGTGAGAACAAGTAAATGTGAGAGCTGGAGGCTGACCGGGAGGTCCTATTCCCACGAGGGGGTGATGTTCACAGAGGTCACTGACTGCTCAGTGTCCCTCTGTCGAGTGTCTGCCGTGAGCCAGGCACCGTCCTCAGCAAGGGCACGGAGCGGTGATCGCAACGGGGGCCTCTGCCCCCGTGGGCCTGACGTTCTGCTGAAGGGACAGGCGAAATCAAACGCAGACGAATTAGGGAGAAAACTGGCACTGAGGATAAATGCCAGAGAGACCACTCACACAGGGTGTTGTGATGCAGTGGTTGATGGCAGGCCGGTGGGTCACAGAGAGTCTTGATGTCCAGCTGAGACTTGAATAAAGTGAAGCCAGCTTGGCAACGAGGAGGGCAGCCGTCAGAGGCTCAGGCACGCGTGGCCCAGAGCCCCGTGAGCGACAGCAGCCGTGAGGGCACCGCAGGGGAGCCCCCAGTCTCTCGTGTGCTCCTCACACAGATGTGCCAAGGAGTCAGGCCGAGGTCACTTATCAGCTTTACGGTGGAGGAAGTTGCAGTTCAGGGAGGGAGGGAGGGGCTGGCGCCAGGCTAGGGCCGGAGCCAAAGCTGGGTCTCTCTAATCCCGTCCGAATGCGTGCCGGGGCCCTGGCGTGTCAGAGGATTTGGTTACAGTGGACATCGTGTGTGGTTCTGGGTTTCAAGAACTCACGTCACTGGGCAGCTCCGGGAGGAGGCTTCAAGCTTGCCTGACCTATGGCTTCCAGAGGGACCCCCCTGACCTTGCGCAGGCCGGTGGATGCAGGGAGGCACCCTCATGCCCCAGTGAGCGTTTCCCACAGTCCCCGTCCTCAACAAGAGCACATTGGCTTAGGCTCCCTTGAAGGGGACGCCACACACACACACACACACACACACACACACACCTTGAAATGGGGTCAATGAATGAGCCCTCGACCCAGCTTCAAAGTGTTTCTGGCTACATCCACAAATAGCTGTGTGACTTACAGAGATCACTTACCCTCTCTGGGCCTCAGTTTCTAGAACCAGCACATGGTGATAGGGCTTCTCTTAATCACCACACACAGCTATCGTGAGGATCAAATAAAGAAATGGATGGGGGTGCCTGGGCGGTTCTGTCAGTTAAGTGCCTGGCTCTCGATTTCGGCTCAGGTCATGACCTCACGGTTTGTGATCTCACAGCGAGACTGAGCCCTGAGTTGGGCTCCACACTGGGCGTGGAGTCTGCCTAAGATTCTCTCTCTCTCTCTCTCTCTCTCTGTCCCTCTGCTCCTCTCCCGCTTGGCGAGACACGGATGTGAGGGTGTCCTGTTACCATACAACGTCAGGCACTGTGTTATTATTCAGGCCGCAGACGACACTGCCCGGTATTGTCACAGCTTCTCCCCCACCCCCACCCCTGCCCCCAGTTCCATTAATACCAACTCAGGATTTCCCACAGGATGATCCTGCTTCTTAGTGTCCAGCAGCCCAACTTTATCTTTTCTGCTACTCGCTGATCTGGGTGGTTTTCCAGAATGCAAAAACTGCCCACAAGTTGTAAACAAGTTCATGTCGATCAACTCCAAGGGAGAAGGTGGGTGGGGGTGGGGGACTGAGTTGAACTTGCTGGAGATAGGAGAATGTGAAATCCCAGGAGGGTTATGCCATCCTTGCAAAGCTTCCTTCTGCTACGATGTATGCAGATGATTGATACAAGCCTCCATGTTGGGCCAGGACCAATTAGGTTGCTCTAGGAAGTAGTTCTCAAAGTGGGTTCCCTGGGGATACTTAGTGCTAAAGCCTTGGTTCCCTGGTCCCAGCCTTTTGGGGGAACTGCTTCATCTGCTGTATCTCACCCTCTTACAGGTGACCAGTGATCATTCGGCCTTTTAAAGACTCCGAGAAGCCCCACAGTTAAGAAACCACGTAGAGCTTTAGCTCGGTATTTCCCAAACTTACTTTGCCCTTATTTTACCTCAAGAGCTGCTGTGGGGACAGAGGAAGCATCTGCTGAGGCAGTGTAGACCACCTGCAGGTACAGGATTTAACAACAGCCCAGCTTAGTTAGGATCAGACTTGTTTGGAAACCCAGGCCTTCGGGGCTCAGAAAGCACGTGATGGCCTCCAGTGATAAGAAGCTTATGTCTGGCCAGAGATCACTGTGGGGGCTGTGTCTGGGTGCAGGGGGTCTCCTGGGGGTGAGGGAGGGCTTGGAGTGTCCCCAGGAAACTGTCCAGGACAGAGGCAGGGGCTGAAGGAAGTGGGGGGCGGGGGGGTGGGATGTCACTGGCAGGTGTAAGAGTCCTGTGGCAGGGGTGGCAGTCTGTCTGCATATTCAAATCCTGCCTCCACTACCTTGAGCTGTGATGTTCCTAACCTGAAAGAGGAGAATGATAATAATAATAATAATAATAATAATAATAATAATAATAATACCTGGTCCCTGAGGTGGTTTGGAAGGCCTGCCCCAGCAAGCCTCCAGGAAACCTCAGCTGTTATTTATATGCGAATCCTCTCTCTCATTCACTCACTCTCCCCAGGGCATCCTTCACTGCCCTGTTGCCCAGCAGCCTCAGAAGAAGGATGCCAGGACAGCGACCAGATGGCTCCTGTGTGGCTCTGGCAGCTGGGGTGGCCCTGGGCTGAGGCAGGAGGAGCTGAAGGGGCCCGAAGTTTCTGTTGACCAAACGCATTTTCCTCCGAATGCCCAGGATGCCCAGGATTCTACTGTTAGGCTCTTTGGCTTAAGGCCACCGGACCTCCAGACAGGCCCTCAGCGTGCAAGCAGGTACCAGAGGCCGAGAAGCAGGTGAGCACATCAAGACTACAGGCTCAAGAGATGCTGGTAGTTAGTGCCCCAGGGTCAGAGTCAGAGGCCCAAGAGGCCGGGTTGAAGCCAGCACTCCAGTTCCAACGGGGCCATTCTTCTGTGGGTAAAAACGCAACCTTAGGGGTCACCTGAGGCAACAGTTCAGACCATCGCCATGGTCCACTAGTGATCTAGGCCACAGGATTTCACTTCCAGTTTTTCTGGTTCTTTGCTGCTGTAAGCGCCCAGAGTCCATGGAACACCACGGTGCCCTGTGGGGACCGAGGGAAAGAAGGCTCCCCAGCCCCGGAGTCCCTGGCGGAGGGCCAGGCACCGCCCCCGCACCGGCTCAGAAGGCGGGCCCCTCCCGCTGGTGGCCGCGGGGACTCACATTTCCCGGGGTGAGCGGTGGCCTGAGGCCTGGCGGCCAATCTCTGCGCGGCTCCCCTCCTGCGCCTCCCCGGCCCTTCTCTTGGCCCCGCCCCGCACCCCACGACGGGAGGGAAGCCTCCCACCCTCCCCCCCACCTCACTTCCCACTCTCCCCGTCTTCCTCCCACTCTCTCCGGGAGGTCCCACCCTCCCCATACCCCCCACTTTGGGGTGGTCCGATGCAAACGGCAGAGGGGACTGGACAGGACTTATAGTCATTGTCTAACAGCCTACCTGCCACCTAGGGGACCCGCTACTGTCCCAGGGGCCTCTGAGCTGAGGAGTCCGTTGCCCCAGGGACAGTAGAGAGAGTGACAGGTGGGGGGGGGGACAGGATGCCTTCATTTCTGGCCTCTGAAGGAGCAGTATGCTCGGAGAGGACCTCTGACTTCAGCCACTTTGCCCCCTCCCCCCCCCCCATAGGATGCCAGGGAGGGGTGGTTCCTGGGAAGCCTCACCTCTGACCCCACTCGGCAGAACTTCCCCCCACCTTCTGCTCCCTTCTCTGCCTCCCTGCCCTCAGCTGCTTTCACCTTTGCCCATCTCTCCTTCTCCCCCATCTCAAGTCAGGAAACCTGAGGTGCAATGTTTCCTTTACCTGTCCTGTCCTTCCCGGGGGAGGATTTTCTACCCCCCCCCCCTTCCCCCCAAGGGGGTGGCAAACACCCTCTTCTGTCTGGAGGCCCTGGAGTGGGGCGGGGCTGGGGGCCTACTTGTCTCAAAGCAGCTCAGAAGGTGACATGCCCGGAGTTAGGGACCACAAAGAGAAATCCACACCAGCTTTGGTTTTCCTAGTATTAAGTAACAAAAAATCAACTGAGTCAATTAAAGATCTAACCGTCTTTATTAGTGGATTCATGAAACGGGCAGCGTCCCAGCTCGCAAGTTAAGGGGAGCTCCAGAGGGCTACAGAAAAGGAAGGTTCTTAAATATGAAGAGGGACCAGGAACAAAAGGAAATTATTAGCAAAGAAACCATTATTTTAGGTGGGGTCTGTCAGTAAACTTCCTAGTGCTGACCAGGAAATCCACGTGGACTGTTAAATGTTACATTTCAGGGGGTTGAAACTGTAGTCAGGTTAGGTGTTGAGCTAACTGTAGTCAGGTTAGGTGTTGCTGGCTTGGGGCTTTAACCTAAGTGATGCCATTTGGGGCCCGCGGTTTTCTTTTTAACAATTACCCCCTTGATTCAGACTTGCAGCTTAACCGAGAGATATAATCAAGATTCAAGGCATTAGAGCCACTCTCAGCTGCATTTTTGGTCAACTTTTGTGTGGTATTCACAGGTCATGACGTTTTTTTGCTTAATCTCTGTGATATTCACAGGTCGCAACCTTAGGTTCATAATTTTTCAGTCGGCTGTCCTCTTTGTTCCTTTTCTGACACTCCAGCCTTAGAGAATTTGCTTAGTGGTCAGCAGCTGTGAACATGCATTTAAAGCTTTGAGAGTATGTAATGCACCAGGGGGATTACTATGATCACTGTAAGCAGGATAATTCCCAATGTTTGGAGTGCACTTCAGAGCCATGGTCCCCAAGACCCAAACCAAACAGAATCAAATAAGTCAAAGAAAGACCCTGCTGAAGGAGTCACTCTTTTAGGCCAAGTGGTTTGCTCTGTGGTCTTATTAATAGACTTTCGATTTCCCCAGAAGGGTTAAGCCAGGCCGTAGCAAACGGTGTGGGGTATAGCGGATACCTCCTTGTCCAGCTAAAAAGGTAATCGAGGGCTATTCAATTATCAAGAGCATCTTTGGCCAGAGAGTCTCAGGGTCTTAGCTGGGCAGCTATCGCTTTGGTAGTGGGTTCTGCAATAATTTCAAGAATTAAAGAGGAGTTTCTGATCATAGCCTCATTTATATTTATCCCTGGGCAAAGAAGTAGGGATCTGCCAAAAGGAGTGAATCCTGAATCATGAAAGCCCCTGGAGGGTCCCTTCTAACTCAACAGTATCAATGATGGAGAGTCAACCAATGAGGGGTCTTGTTTTGCTTTTTTCCTACAGGCTGAAATAAAAAGCCGTTCTAAATTCCAGAGGTTATTCCTCGTTAGCGATGGCCTGGGAGAGAGAGAGGTGAGGGTGTTATCTTTCCAGGACAATGCCAGATTAAAGGAAAGGACACACAGGAGGAAGGGTTTCATGTTGCTCGAAAGTACGAAGTCTTGATCTGTAGTCTTGGGCAGTCTACCTTGATGTCAGCTACTTCTCTTCCAGGTCAGTTTTGGCTTGGGGGCCTCTAGCGTCTGCACAGAACCAGGTGTTAGGTGTTGCGTGAAGCTTTCTTCAGCTGTGTGAGCTGGACCCAAAGCCCAATACCTTCCAGTTTTTGCAGCAGTATCGGTGGTCAGGAATGCTTGCAAAGGTTCCTTCCGGTGGGGTTCGAGGGCTGTCTTCCTTTGATGACATTTCCAGCATACCTAATTACAAAGCTCTAAGCGATGACCAACAGAATCCTTTGAATTGAGATCAGAAAGGCTTCTTTAACCTGACGGTGACAGGCTTGAGCATAAGACGTTAGAGATTGACGGTGGCTGGTCATACTAGCACGAGACAAGAATTCCAAGAAGTTTGCAAGGTTTTCATTCAAGTGTGTATGACTTGCCCGGTGAGGTGGATGTCCTGATCCCTGGACACCATAGAAGGTATACTCCAAGCGGAAAACATATTTTCTAATAGAAATTTTTTTTCCACGGTTTTTTTTTTGTTTTTTGTTTTTGTTTGTGTTTTGTTTTTTTTTCAACCAGGGAGAAGCTTCAACCCTTCCAGCAACGATGCAGACAAAAATGGGGACATATAGGTAACCCGTACCAAGTGACAACTGAAGAAAGTTCAGCTGCGGGTGTACAAACGTCCGTAAGGAGGACGTCAAAATCAGTTTTTCCAGCATTATGGACCTGACGAGACAGACGTGGCTGACCGACTGTTTTTGCAATATTACGGCAGTCTCCCCACCAATGTCTGTTTATCATTGGAATGGTCTTAAGTGCCCTATGGCGGGTGAAGGAATGTAGAAACCAAACAGTGGGGTTTGCCAGGGAGTCAGGAAGAACCAAGCAGCCGTCTGGGTTTTCCCCGTAGCGGGGACTGTTCATTTAATTTACAACCACTATTCATCCACCTTCATTTCTCTGATTCGGGGTGGGGGGGTGTGGCAAAAGTCTGGCAATCAGGAGCCAGTTTCGCAGAAGCAAGGTGGGCATTATCCACTTGTGCACAAATCGTATAGATTCAGCCGCTGCCGCCTTGATGAAAATCAGCCTGATCACATATTAAAATTTCTTTCCAAAGATTCCTTTTCCACAAGCCTTACAACTTCCTTTCTTTTTTTTTTTTTTTTTAAATTTTTTTCAACGTTTATTTATTGGGACAGAGAGAGACAGAGCATGAACGGGGGAGGGGCAGAGAGAGAGGGAGACACAGAATCGGAAACAGGCTTCAGGCTCCGAGCCATCAGCCCAGAGCCCGACATGGGGCTAGAACTCACGGACCGTGAGATCGTGACCTGGCCGAAGTCGGACGCTTAACCGACTGCGCCACCCAGGCGCCCCACAACTTCCTTTCTGACATTCAGATTTTGTCCTAAATTTTTCCTTTTTGAACAACCAGCCTCACTTTAGGACACAATTACTTTCTTTTCCCTCAACAAAAATGCATGTCCATTCCTCGTACTTTTTTGTACTGAAAACACACATCCTACTTGTCTTGTATGCAGAGATGTCTCCCTTATTTCCAGTGGTCTTAGTTACAGTTATTAGAATTCTTAACTCTTAGGAAACTTAATTCCTAGTGAAAGTGACTAAGTAAGCAATTGTGAACTGTCTGTTACACTAGCATTCTTTAGGTTGGCAAATTTAGGAATACATTTCATAATTTCTAGAAACATGTGCTTCTTCATAGCATAATCTTCCAACAAAGCACAGAACATGTTTGCTAACAGACCCAAATTTATCTTTAGTTTCTCTGTAATAAGGAAGCCAAAAGTAGATAAACCTGTGTTCAGTAATTAACGTTTCAGTATTTTATCTTATTTGGAAGTGATCTAGATATTTAATGACTTTAACTGACTCATCACTTAACTCAGCAAAACTTTTAAAGTTTTGGGTTACCAAAAAGATTTGGGAGACAATTTAAAAGTCTACTCAGGGGCATCTGCCTGGCTTAGTTGGTAGAGTGTATGACTTAGGGGTTGTGAGTTCGATCCCCACATTGGGTGTAAAAATTATTTGAGAAATAAGAAAGTTTGCCCAAAATTTTAATTTTATTTACATCTATTCAATCTACTTGTTTGTAAAAATTATGCTTAGGTTACCCATAAAATCTTCACAAAACATCAAGGTCAATCATTCTCTCCAGCTGTTTTTTTTTTTTAAAGCATTTTGTAACAGATAATATCAATTTATTTGACTTTCAGTAAACCCAGAAGGAATAAAAGTTTACATTTTAATGCTGAGAACTTTAAAGAATATCTGTCTTAATTAAACAACCGACTATTTTCCCAGATCACATGAACTTGAAAAAATACTTGCGTTAGTTTCTATCTTTCTGAGACTTTTAGAATGTCCAATCCTAGCAAGCACTTGCCTTCAAACCAACTAAACAGAGCTCTTTCACAAATGAATTTTAGCAATATCATCCAGAGGTAGAAAAATAACTCATATTTGCAACATATAGATAGATATCCAAATTTATATTTGGACACACGCGTAAACATGCAGACATGCAAAGACCCCATAGTTACTAATATCTGTGGAGAAGATTTCTTAATGTTTATTTATTTTTGAGAGAGAGAGAGCGTGAGCGGCAGAGGGGCAGAGAGAGAGAGGGAGAGAGAAAATCCCAAGCAGGCTCCACACTGTCAGCGCAGAGCCCGATGTGGGGCCCCAACCCACAGACTGTGAGATCATGACTTGAGCTGAAGGCAGATGCTCAACCAACTTAGCCACCCAGGCGCCCAAAATTTTAAGATTTGTATTTGCCCCAGGAATTAATCTTAAGGAAGCTATGTTGGAGTTTGGGTGCAAAATCCCCTTTTCCCCCCTTTAGTCTCATTGTAAATGTGTTTACATTTCACTGACATGACAAGATTTATATCTTCAAGGGACAAAGAGGGAAATGAAAGTTCTTTGAAGGACTTTGGTTTCCTAAGGCCAAGAGTTTGTAATAAGCCTTCTGAACTAAACAGAAGTTTGGGGATTGGGAAAGGAATAGGTGGATTTTGAATTGCCTCTCAGAGATGACTTTCTCATTTTGCAAAAGTGCGTAAGATGAGGACAGTTGCTTTCAATTCCTCAAAGGAATTAGACGACATTATTTCCAATTTGCTTCTTTCCCTCTGGCTACATCCTTGTGATTTTAAATAGTTCTGGAGGTATTGAATAGCCCCCCTTTGGTGTCAGAGGGCTCTCCCAAGAGGGTGCGAATGATACTCACCTTCCCAAATCTAGAGTCACTCCCAGTGAGAGGCAAAGAAAGAACCTGTGCGTCCCAGGCAGGCAGGAAGCCGAGCCAGATTACGCAAATGAGGTGAGCGAGAGGTCAGTGGCTGTCTCTGGTGCAGAAAAGATCAATAACCAAGAGGTCTGGATTTGGAAAGCAAGGGACGGTGTGAAGTTTTCTTTTCCTCTCTCAACTGGGCATTACAGACAAAGACTCAGAAGAGCCAATTCCGGTAAGAATGTTCACCCTTTGCTGGTTCTGTGCTTTACCAGTTACCCCTTGGCTTCTTAAGGGAATAACATAGCAGTTTCCCAGGTGATTCCTTAATTTCATCCATTCTGGAAGGGTCCCTTATAGGGGCCCTCCTCTGAAGGTAGATGCAGGGGTATCTGTAAGGCCATTAACTTGGCAGACTTTTGTTTGCAGTTGTGTAGACTTTTCAGGGTGGGAAGAGCCAAAGGGTTAGTTGAATGAGCACTCCAGCAGGAAAGAGGGGAGCAGTAGGATTTTGGTCTTAGAGTCTTTTGTTTTAGGTACCCCTTGCAATCTTTAATATTTCATTAGCCTTCTGTAATGAATCTTCCAATTCTTCGGAGACTGCTTTGGAACGTTGAAACGTTTTGGAGGCTTCTGCTTGCCAATGAAAACAGCTCTCCTGTTCTGTTTCAAGTGCTGAAGTCATCTTATCTAATTGGAACATTCCCCTTAACCATTTTATTGCTAGGGCTTAATTCCCCTGAGGGCTGGCAGTAGTTTGGGAGGACCCTAGCGGCAAAATGGAATTAACTCACATTTCTGTCCAGCCATATTTTGGGGCCCCCAGCCTGACAGTTGCCACGTTCTTTAGGACATGAAACAAGCTGAGTGAGATTTTGCTGTGTTTGCAAGATGACCCACAACTTCCGGGACTGTAGTTCTTAGATGTAAAAATAAGCAGGTGTGCTGGAAGGTGGCGCGCTTGGCCCTTTAGAATTTAAGGATCCTGTTAGCGAAGACTTGGGGTTTTGTGGCGCCAGACTAATGCTTACAAGGGATCGCTGTTGAATTGGGGATCGTGCACGTTTTAGAGCGTACCTCGTTGCTCCCAAGTTTTCTTGAGGTTGGCTGGTGACCTAGTCCAATCCAACCTGTTCCGTGACCAACTTATCCCATCACGAGAGTCTTCTTGAAGTGTTGAGCTCTAATAGCCTTTAAACTCTTGACCAGTGCCCGCCAACTTTTTCAGCTTTCTGACCTCCGAGATCCCCATTAGCAATAGCCTTTATCTACACAAAACAAGACAAAGAAACATGTACGTCTTAACATACTGGCAGTAAACAAGAGATGTCAACTGAGTCCTGGCCACAAGGAGGCGCTGTGCGCTCCAGCACCAATTCCCATGGAAACTTGGACTGGGGGAGGGATTGAATCGGCAAACCCCAAGGAATGAGGACTGTGGGTTGATTCCAAACAAAATGGAAGACTGCAGCTACCACCAATGGTTCCCAGTGTGGAATCCAGGGACAGAGCTAAGGACTTGGTTTTCCACCCCAGGGTCCTGTGGTCTGAAAGACTGGGGGCATGGCTCTGGTGGACCCTTCTACCAGCTCATGTGGGCTCTGGGCAAACACACCAGCTCAGCTGGGCTTGGGGCAGACCCATCTGCCAGTGTAAACTGACCTGCCCTGTAAAGGAAAGTCAGGCTCATCAGGCTCCTGGATGCAGAAAGAGCAGAGCTGGGAACCAAGAGGAACTCACAGCCCCTAGGAAATGACAAGGAAGACAGTGAACTTACCGGGTTCACAGGGTACTGTGCCTGTGTTCTCATTGTCCCCAAATGCCTCCAAGAAATTCATTTTGGATTTTGTCACTGCCAGCCAGTCTGTTAAATAACAAAAATTCAACCAAGTAAACATTAAAAAGTTGAACTCATGGGGTGCTTGTGTGGCTCAGTTGGTTAAGTTCTAACTCTTGATTTAGGTTCAGGTCATGATACCATGGTTTGTGAGTTCAAGGCCCACATCGGGCTGATAGTGTGGAGCCTGCTTGGGATTCTCTGTCTGTCTGTCTCTCTCTCTCTCTCTCTCTCTGCCCTTTCCCTACTCGCATGCTCTCTGAAAACAAATAATAATCTTAAAAAAAAATTAAAAATCAAATTCCTGAATCAGGCAGCATCCTATCTAGCAAGTAGGGAGAGTTTCAAAGGGCTACAGGAAAGGAAAGGTTTTTAAAGGTAGAGAGGGAACAGAAAAGGAATTATTGGTAAAGAATTCATGATTTTAGCAAGGTCACCCTCCTAAGGGGAACTATCAGTAAAGGGTCTATCAGTAAATTTCCTAGTGCTGATGGGGAAATTCCCGTGTTGACTGGTTAAAGATTACATCCCTGGGGGTTACATTCCCGGGGGGTTAACCCTAACTGCAGTTAGCTTATGTGTTAAGCCTTGGTTTTCTGGCTTGGGGCCTTAACGTAAGTGACACCATTTTGGGCCTACGGTTTTCTTTTTAACACTAGGCTTGACAGAAATCGGGTTGACGTTTCTGGGCAGAGCAGGATCAGGCTCGTCTGGAAGTAGATAGACCTTATTAGAGTTTTAATGCCAAAAATCTAGAGTTGGCATGTTTGGGGAGAAGGGATGTCTGGGGTTGGAATGTTCTGGGAGGAGAGACTTAGGAAATTTCAGGAATGAGGGCTCTGTAGATTCCTTTCAGGAACTTCTGGGGCTATATTTCAGCTTATTGTGCTCGGCTGTAAAAGGCATCCTGGGAGGTCAGGGGATGAGCTTTGAGAATTTACAAAACAGCAAGAAAAAGAGATAAAACACCACGCTGTGTGGGGCTTGACTTGCCGGCACGGCTGTTGATGGGAGCCGTGATCTAGGGCAAATCATTTCCCTCTCTGGGTCTCAGGGTCCCCAGGTGAAGTGGAGGTTAGGCCTGTCAGGCTTCGGATGACGGGATTGCATGTGAACAGCAAGGAAAGGTCTCTAACGTGCCTCTCTTGGCCAATCACAGCCTCTGCATCTGTGTGGGCTAATGTTACTGATAATGACCCTCCTCTCTGTTTTTATTGTTACGTGAAGATGCTCACTAAATATTTGGAGAATGAGGCCTGGCAGACGTTTAGGACTTGGAGGGTCAGATTCAGTGTTGGGGAGAAAGAACCCTGGTTGGAGCCCTGGGCTGGCTTCCTGTGGGACCTGGGTGCCCTCTGTGGGCACCGGGCCTTCCATCACTTGGCCTGTGTGTTATGGCACGTTCTGCCTCCTCCTTGGGGTCCTCCTGGGGCAGGCACTCAAACATGGGCGTTTCCTCTGGCCTGTTGCTGGGAGGGGTAGCTGCTGAGACCACACTCTTCACATCCGCTGCAGATGGGGCAGCCTGTGGGCATGGCTTGAAGCTGCCCAGAGGCAGTGAGGGGAGGCTCCAGAAGCGAGGGTGCCATGGATGGCTCGCCGAGAAGCCCACAGCTGCATCGTTGGGCACAGCATCCTGCTCGGGCAATAAAGAGTTAATGGCCATGGGCATCAGACAGCACTCTCAACCTTTGAGACCCATCTTGGAGCCTATCTCCTCAATGCAAACCTCTTTACTAGCAAAAAAAAAAAAGGAAAAGGTGGGGAAAGGCAACCCTTCCTTGGTTCTCAGCTTGACCAGAACTCTTCTCTGACTCACACGGTCCAGGCCAGCTAACCTACAATTCTCTCCTGTCTTGCATTTAATCATTTCAGGGCTTTTTCAGTGGGTTCCCAGATAGGGCATGATCCCTCCAGGGACCTTCATGTCCCCTCCCTGTAGGAGAAGCAAAGGAGTCCCTTTCAGAAGAATCGAAGGGCGTGTCTGTGGACTTGGTGGTTCCACACGCTCACTTCTCACCGCCCTGCAGCCGTGCCACAGCCGAGCCCTGACTTGTGTGTCCCGCCCACACCTCTTCCTGCTCAGTTGTCCTCAGTGCACGTCTTTTCCCTGTGCCATGTGCTCTGTTTTTCTCGCCTCTGCTGGCTTCTTGATGCAAATTTAATCCACAGAGGAATTTCCTCGCTGGCACCTACTCAAGGAGAAAGCCACTTTCTCGGCTTCCTGCAGCCTGGCTGCTGTCTGCTCCGTGTCGTAAGGGCAGAGGTAGTCCCGGAGGACTGGAGGGACCGGAGCGGTCACACATATTCAGAGACACTCAAGCACTTTCAGTTTTCAGTACACTGTATTGCCTCCTGACACTTCCCACAATCAGAGCCAGCCAAGTCCATGGATTTGCCAGTGCTCATTCTGTATCTCTGATGTTAGGATGCATCTTATTTAATTGAAGGCAAGCTCTTCCAGAGAGGGCTGCAGTCACTTTGGTTGGGCACCTGGGAACCACTTACAATTCTCCGGCTGTAGGGCTTTTTGTTTTCCAGACCACATCGGTAATGCGAATTCAGACTGCAGACCTGTGTGGCGACGAGCATACGGCTCACGTTTTCAGAGACCTCTTTCCCTCCCCTCCACTGTGACAAGGTTGAACATGAAATCTCCTTGCTGTCCCGCACTGTGAGGCAGGTTCATTGCTTGGTACCACTGCACGGAGCCCTTGGGTGTCCTAGCTTTCTGCAGAAGCCTCTGGCTCCTGAGAGCTTTGATTTGAAAAAATACGGCTTGTGGTCCATTAGCCAGAATTCCTCTGGCCATTCCCGGGAGCAGAATAGCTCCTTTGTTGGTAAACTCCAGCATGGTCGAGGTCATTGAGAATCCTCCTGTGAACTTAGGTCACAGGTCCACGGATTTCAAGGGAGCAGTCCCAGGCAACCCAGATATTTTGAGTCTCCCCAGTACGCTTGGGCTGGCGGCCAAGAGGGAGTCCCATCAGACAAGACAAACAGGGATTGGCCACAAAGGTAGGCTGGGCTGTGAGTCCGGGATCCGTGTAGCTCCTGCCCCACGCAGAGGAGGCTCGGGATGAGGGAAAGAGGTTGGATGTATCGGTGGCATTCTTCCAGGCAGCAGAGACACCTGGCTCAGCTCAGGAGCTGGGCTCACTCTAAGGTGTATACAAAAGTCCCAGGAGGCCTCATGTGTCACCCTCCCTTGGCGCTCGGAGCAGGGGTAGAGATCATCATGCTTTTTATTTTTTAAGTTTCTTTTAATTGAGATATACTCAACATAAAATATTAGTTTCAGGCATACAACATAATGGTTTGATATTTGTATATAGTGCGAATGTGCCATTCGTGTTTTCTTAGATTTCTTAAGGTCCCTTGGTTGTGACCCTACATTTCTGTGAACTCCACGGTGCTCACTTCCAGGGGTATCTTCTGAATCGTTTTACAAAATGGCATAAATGATAGTTTCATGGACCCACCATATCAAGTCCACGATCCCCCCAGAACAAGGCTACCCAAATGGGGAACAGTCATGTATGTGTGGACATGCTTGGTTGGCCCCTACAGTCTCCTCAAATATTACTTCACGTACCCTTGGTTTACGTTAATAAGCCACTTGTAATAACCTATTAAGTGTAGAGTCCAGTGAACTTTTAAATATGTGTGCGTCTGCGTCAGCACAACCTATATAAAAATGGGGAATATTCCAGCACCCTAGTACACCCCCTGGTGTCCCTCTTAGGAGCTACTCCCTCCAAAGGTAACCAGTGTTCTGACCTCTATCATCATAGATTACGCCTGTTTGTTGAACATCATATACGTGGAATTATATAGCATGCATTGTTTGCTGTCTTTTTTTCCCAAAAACATACCTGTGAGATTAGTCTATGTCTATTGGGAGTTTGTTTCACTGCTGCAGAATATTCCACCACATTTATGTCATCACCTCACCATCTTGGTATGAACACTATGAGCATTTTAATGGGATGACTTATTTTTCCCCTGCATATGTACTTTATTTTTTTTTTTTCAACGTTTATTTATTTTTGGGACAGAGAGAGATAGAGCATGAACGGGGGAGGGTCAGAGAGAGAGGGAGACACAGAATCGGAAACAGGCTCCAGGCTCTGAGCCATCAGCCCAGAGCCTGACGCGGGGCTCGAACTCACGGACCGCGAGATCGTGACCTGGCTGAAGTCGGACGCTCAACCGACTGCGCCACCCAGGCGCCCCTATACTTTAAAGCATAGTTAGTAAGTCAGTGTACAAGAGCTTATGGTGGTTTTTGTCTATAGTTGACATTTCTGGTCTTACGAGTCTTTCTATTTTTACCCTCTACTGCGTCCTGGAGAGAAGTTGCTGGCGTTGCTTTGCACCCATGTAAAGAGGACTTCCTCCTATGTGTTCTAAAAATGTCATTGAGAAAGCTCCACGGGGCTGGGGCGCATGGGTGGCTCAGTCGGTTAAGTGTCCGACGCTTGGTTTTGGCTCAGGTTATGATATCATAGTTTCGTGAGTTCGAGCCCTGCCTCCGGCTAGTGCTGACAGTGCAGGGCCTGCCTGGGACTCTCTCTCTCTCTCTCCCTGCCTCTTTCTTCCCTTCCCCCGCTCATGCTGTCTCTGTCTCTCTCAAATAAACAAAAAAATTAAAAAATAGACAGCTCAAAGGGGCTAAACACGGCAGTATCCTTCGTGACTTGGTTTGTCCTCACTCCGCCATTATCTTTCCAGCTGGAGGTCTTGTCTCCACTCACCATGTGCAGCGGGAATGCACTGGTGGGCCCGGGCTCACCTCCGGGAGCTCACATGATGGACACACAGCAGCATGCGGAACCGAATTCTCGCACCTGGCAGAGCGCCCTTCCTCAGGGCTGGGCTAATCTGCGAGTTGTCAGGCTCTGAGCTACGCACGGGGACTGGAAAGCGGGCTGGGTGACGACCCACGCATACAGTCGGTCTCCAGCAAGTCTGGAGCCATGCTGGTTGCAGGATGCTGCTGGTTCTCTCCCTGAAGATGCAGGCCTAGGGGCCTGGGGGATGGTGTGCCTGGGGTCCTGGCTCCACATCCCATTGTGTCCCAGCCCCAGGCCCATGTCCAACCAGGCACACATGTAAAGACTAGCTGGGCTGTGAGTTCTATTTCATCTGCACTGTGGGCCTCAGCTCCTGGTGACTTTGCTTCTCTTCGCAAGGTAGAAATGCAGTGCGTGTGTGTGTGTGTGTGTGTGTGTGTGTGTGCATACGTGCGTGCGTGTGTGTGTGTGTGTGTATAAATAGCCAGCATAGCTTGCTCTTTGCTTTCAGTATTGGCGTGTTCTCTCATTCTGTAGTTTCTAATTTCATCTTGTCTTGTATCTAAAAGGCTCCTGAGGGGGATGCCTGGGTGGCTTAGTTGCTTAAGTGCCCGACTTTGGCTCAGGTCGTGCTCTCTCCACTCAGCACGGGCCCCCCGCTTCAGATCCTCAGTCTCCCTCTTTCTCTGCTTCCCCCCTACTCTCTCTCTTAAAGAACTAAAGGCTCCAGGGGGGCTGCATGTTCAAAGCACAAGCCTGGCTTTTACTTCTCCTGCCAGAGTTCCTTGTTTCTGCAATGGCTTCAGGCCTCTCGAACGCGTCTGCGTGCTGCCTGTGCTGAGACAGGAAGGACCCCGTCTCATTCGTTTCCTTTGCTCTAACTTGTTGGAACATGGCGAACGGTGGGGAGGGTGGATGTTGTGCAGCACACGCAGCCAGGGCCTTGTCCTCCACACTGGCCGAGGTCCTGAAGAGTTTTATGTCCGTCTGTCAGGTGCTCCTTTACCACGGCTCTCACACCAGAGGCGCCGGGGTATATATGGAGTCCAAGGCAGGGGTCCTGTCCCTCGGGAAGCAAGGCTAGGGCTCAGGGCACAGCTCTCGCCATGTGTCTTTCCTCGATCTCTGTGTCCCGGCTGCTGCCACAGCCCTCAGCCCTCACTGCTTGGGGCCCCATCCGCTGAGGTCCATGGACGTGTGACAGGGAGCATACAAGCAGCCCCCGCCACCCTTGCTCTGTGGGCAGCTGGGGACTCTGAAATATATAGGGTCTGGAGTGAAGACGAGGGGCCTCCCAGGCTCCAAGTGTCCCTGACGGGAAAAGTAGGGGGGACTGGGACTGTTGCCTCGTCCTCTGCGGCTCAGGCCGGTTCTCCCTGTGCCACCAGCTGGTGGGGGCGGGAGCTGGGCTGACAGCTTCCAGGGGGCTTGGCAGTAGCCGTTCAGAGGTGGTCGTAACCCTGGTCCCCTGGCTCTGGGGCTTTGCTTCTGCTGTTTTCACCGAGGACAGATACAGGGAGTGTCCTTGGCCAGCGGGACTCCCAAGTTCCTGCACCAGGACCCCAATGGCCAGCAGGTGAAAGAGACTTTTGTCCCCTACCTGCGGTGCTAGGTTTGTTTACTTCTGGCTCCTTCTCTCCCTGCCTCAATTCCCAGGAAGTGAGAAGGACCAAGAGTGGCCAGCTTTGCTGAGAGAAGCCACCCGTGAGATGCCGAGGAGCAGGGGACGGAGGCAGCACAGGCCGGTGGTGCCACCTAGGGGAAGGAGTGTCCCCGGCTGGCTGCTGGCACAAAGACTCCTCAGGGCAAGTCAACCACGTTTATAAAACCCAGGATTCACTTTCAGGATAAAAAACGAGGTGAAGAGAAAGGGAAAGGGAGTCATTGTTCGCGTGGTGAAAATGACTTTAATGATTTCTCATTTTACAAAGGCATTCCCTCCAGAGTACCTCAAAACACGTATGCTCCCATCCTACCTTTTAAGTGATTTGATTTAGTAAAAAATTACAATTTTTTCCCACGAAGGTAGAAGAAATGGCACTTATTTATGTCGGGTGAGGAAAAAACGAAAACCGAAGAGTATCAATAGGAGGAAAACTTGTTCTCTTTCCTTGTTTGGATCCATCTTGGACAGAGGCCACTAATTCTTGATCCAGTGCCATTAGCCAGTGACTTACAGATCTGGCTCCACCCCACACACTAGAGTCCCTCACCCGAGGGCCCATCCGGCATCTGAACGAACTACCGAACCCCCCTGACCTGCTTCACTCACAGCGTTCCCATCCCAGCAGCTGAGAAGCCCAGCAGTCATCCTCGACTCCTTTCTCTGCCAACCAACAGCCAATCCATGAGGAAATCTCAAATTTCCGTCTTCAGAGTATGAGCAGAGTCTGACAACCTCTCACTGCCCTGTTGCTGCTTCCAGCTCCGAGACACCATTATTTCCTGGCCTGAATTATTGCAGGAGCCTCCTAACGGGCCTCCAGCTCTGTTCCTCCACAGTTCATTTCAGTAGGGCAGAATGAGGTCTGTCCTTGACTCCAAAGCCTGCGGCGCGTGCGATTTACTGAGAATAATAAAAGCCCAAGTCCCTACAAATGTCTTCTCGGGCCCCACGCGATCTGCACCCAGATGCTTCTCTGACTCCGACCCCTTCCCACCTTGCTCACTCTGCTCAGCCACACGGGCTCCTTGCACAAGCACACTCCTGCCTTAGGACCACCCCTGGCGGTTTCTCCCCGTCTTCGTCCAGACACCTGCATGGCTAACCATCACCTCCTCGAAGTGTTTGCTCAGCTGTCACTCAGTGACCAACTTGATAATCTTCAAATCCGACAATCCATACTCAAACAGTATTCGCCCAGCTTTCTTGAACTTGGGGTGGAGTCACTGGCGTGTACTTGGGTTAATTAAAAGTAGGGTGCCTATATGTCCCAGTTTGCCTAGGATAGTCCCAGTTTACACTTGTTGCCCCCCCACCCCGGGTTATAAATAACAGCGTCCCCTTCACTTCTCGACAGTGACCTGGGTTGGATGATCCACTCTGTGGCCATCCTAGGACGGAACTGAGGGGGCTTTCTCTCCTAACGCTTCTCTACCACACGTAGTTAGGTTCCAAGTAAAGTGCCCCTAGTTACTCTACTGTTTTCTACTGGTCCTTAGCACCAGGCCGCAACACCTTTAGAATTTCGCCCAGTTCTCCATTCCTTCTCTCACGAAAACACACAGGCCCACAGCCACTTCCACTATGCTCTGTGGAGACAGAAAAGGTAACCTGCGTGAGAGTGGCTGCTTGCAGCTGGCTCTACTTGTGTGTGACTTGAGCGATCCTCCCATCTTTCATTTTCTTCAAACGTCATCCACCCACCCACCCATCCGTCCTCTCAACGTCACGGAGCGTCTACCGCGTGCCAGGCACTGTCCTTGCACACGAAGTCCTTGCCCTCATGGAACTTACAGTCGAATGAAGGACACAGGCAAGAAACAAGCTAATAAGTGAACAGGAGCTCGGGAGAGTTCCATGGAGGTCAGCGTGCTCCAATCGAGTCACAGGGAGGGGAACTCAGTGGGAAGAGAGAACCCCTGACTGAGCAGAGGACATCTGGGACTTTTAAGATGAGTAGGGGTCTGACCTGAGAAGGCAGAGGAAAGGGCGTTCCAGGCAGAGGGAAGATCTGCCACAGCCTGAAAGCATGAGATAGCACAGCATGTGAAGAGTCAAAGGCCGTATGTTTGAAGCACAGGGAGCCACAGGGAAGGAGGGCAAAGACTCTGGATTTTATTCCAACTGTGACATAAACCTGTTTCGGGGCTTTGAAGAGGGTTGACCTGATATAGTTTGTACTTTCTGTTTATTTTTGAGAGAGAGAGCACGAGCAGGGGAGGGGCAGAGAGAGAGAGAGAGAGAGAGAGAGAGAGAGGGGATCCAAAGCAGGATCTGCACGGACAGCAGAGAGCCCGATGTGGGGCTCAAACCCACAAACCGTGAGATTATCACCTGAGCCAAAGTCAGACGCTTAACTGACTGAGCCACCCTATAATTTGTATTTTGTTTTTCCTTTTTCAATGTAAAATTTATTGAAATTATTGAAAGGGTTTTTAGTGAATTCCTCCCTACCTCAGATGCTCCCAGAGAGTTTCTGGGTGTCCCTGAGCTAAGCCTTTCCCAAGTTTCTTTTCTTTTTTTTTTTTTAATTTTTTTAATTTAAAATTTTATTTAAATTTTATTCATTTTTTAGTTTTTAACTTTATTTTTTAAATTTTACATCCCAATTAGTTAGCATACAGTGCAACAAGGATTTCAGGAGTAGATTCCTTACTGCCCCTTACCCATTTAGCTCATCCCCCCCTCCCACACCCCCTCCCGTAACCCTCTGTTTGTTCTTCATATTTGAGTCTCTTATGTTTTGTCCCCCTCCCTGTTTTTATATTATTTTTGTTTCCCTTCCCTTATGTTCATCTGTTTTGTCTCTTAAAGTCCTCATATGAGTGAAGTCATATGATATTTGTCTTTCTCTAATTTCATTTAGCATAATACCCTCTAGTTCCATCCATGTAGTTGCAAATGATAAGATTTCATTCTTTTTGATTGCTGAATAATACTCCATTGTATATATCTACATCTTCTTTATCCATTCATCCATCGATGGACATTTGGGCTCTTCCCTTACTTTGGCTATTGTTGATAATGCTGCTATAGACATGGGGGTGCCTGTGTCCCTTGGAAACAGCACATCTGTATCCCTTGGATAAACACCTAGTAGTGCAACTGCTGGGTCGTAGGGTAGTTCTGTTTTTAATTTTTTGAGGAACCTCCAGACTGTTTTCCAGAGTGGCTGCACCAGCTTGCATTCCCACCTATAATTTGTATTTTAAAAAGGTGCCCCTGGCAGTTTCTTGGAGAACACAGGGGGCCAAGACTGGAGGTAGGCTTACGGTTGTCCAGGCAAGAGATTCTGGTAGCTTGGACTAAAGTGGTGGAGGTGGAAAGAAGAGGGTGGATCTGAGACCTATTCTGAAGGAACTGATAAAACTTGCTGATGAACAGGATAGAAGGGGTGAGGGAGAGGCCTCTGACTTGAGCTACCGGAATCATGAAGGGAAGGACTAAGAAGGGTTGGTTGGGTGAAGTTACTGTGTGAGCCGTGCGTAAGATGGAGATGCCCAAGAGAAATGTCTAGAGGGCAGCTAGATAAGAGACTGGAGTTGGAGAGACCAGTGTTGGGATGGAAATGTGATGGTTTCCAGGACCAGGGATGAAATCATGCAGGGAGAGAAGACACAGCCGAGGACCAATCCTGAGAAAGCGACAAGCAGAGATTGATTGGAGGAACAGATGCAAAAGACCAAAGGAGGGTCCCTTGTGTCACGTTTTGGAAAAGTAAGATGAAGCCAGAAAGGTTTCTGGTAGATTTGGTAACACGAAGGTAGCTGTGACATTAGAGGGATCCATTAAGTGGTGGAGGCAACACCAGGTTAGGGTGCTTTGGAGAAACAGTGAACGATTCATACATTTCTTAGTAACACTGGGGATAGGTGGAAACTTCCTTCGTTTGGTAAACTGTACCTATCCCACACCTATCGTAAGGATCACGGATACTCAGTGGGGAACCCGGGATTTGGCATTTTTCCCTCCTCCCAACATTGCATCAGAGGTCCCAGCCCTGTGTAGAAGGGCAGTACAGGTAAGTAAGATTGTCTACGTGACCAGAGCGGATACAAGGGTTCAGCAAGCCGGCTACATGCGGAATACTCAAACACTGCTCGTTAGCAACAGCCAAATAGAAAATAAAATAGAAAAAAGATCTCATTCTTTTTATATCCAAATAAAACGACACCAAACCATTATGGGAAAAGGTGATAAAACTTTCAGAGGCATGTGCTGGGACATTCCCTAGGAAGCGCCTCTTTTCAACTATTTCTCAGTGACAATCCCTGCTGACATGACCAAGGGAGCCGGTGTCTGATACAGAATGAAGACGAAGTCCTTGGTATTTTTTTGATCATGGAACGGAGGGGTCCTTGACCAAATGGATGCTAAAGCTTCTGAGAGCCAAGATGTTCTCTAATGATAAAAAAAAAAAAAAAAAAGGTGATGGAGGCAGCGAGCATAGAGCCACTGGAGGACAGCACCCAAGCAGGAAGCCAGGAAATGGAAATAAAGATAAGTGGTAGGGTGGTAACACTGAGTAGCATAAACCTCCAACTAGCACAGCATTCTGCAAAAGGGAGAAGACAACTGGTCTGGAAGCAGCACGCAAGGGCAGCAAGGTCACTGCCATGCAGACCTGAGACGCTGGGGCAAGAGAGAGAAGGCTTATCTGTGAAGTATACTGAAGACGTCCCTGTGTTTACAAGGAACTTACGCACTAAAGAGTGAATAATGGTTACATTTTTATTACTTGTTCCCATTCATCTCACCTTCCCAAATTCCTCCGATCCTCAATATTGGTTCATATAGGGGCGCCTGGGTGGCGCAGTCGGTTAAGCGTCCGACTTCAGCCAGGTCACGATCTCGCGGTCCGTGAGTTCGAGCCCCGCGTCGGGCTCTGGGCTGATGGCTCAGAGCCTGGAGCCTGTTTCCGATTCTGTGTCTCCCTCTCTCTCTGCCCCTCCCCCGTTCATGCTCTGTCTCTCTCTGTCCCAAAAATAAATAAACGTTGAAAAAAAAAAAAAAATTAAAAAAAAAAAATACGGTTCTTGGGGCGCCTGGGTGGCTCAGTCAGTTGAGTGTCCGACTTCAGCTCAGGTCATGATCTCGCGGTCCGTGAGTTCGAGCCCCGCGTCGGGCTCTGGGTTGATGGCTCAGAGCCTGGAGCCTACTTCCGATTCTGTGTCTCCCTCTCTCTCTGCCCCTCCCCCGTTCATGCTCTGTCTCTCTCTGTCTCAAAAATAAATAAATGTTAAAAAAAAAATTAGGGGGCGCCTGGGTGGCGCAGTCGGTTAAGCGTCCGACTTCAGCCAGGTCACAATCTCGCGGTCCGTGAGTTCGAGCCCCGCGTCAGGCTCTGGGCTGATGGCTCAGAGCCTGGAGCCTGTTTCCGATTCTGTGTCTCCCTCTCTCTCTGCCCCTCCCCCGTTCATGCTCTGTCTCTCTCTGTCCCAAAAATAAATAAACGTTGAAAAAAAAAAAATTAAAAAAAAAAATACGGTTCTTAAGGGGCGCTGGGGTGGCTCAGTTGGTTAAGTGTCTGACTTTGGCTCAGGTCATGATCTCGTGGTTCATGGGTCCGAGCCTCGCACGGGGCTCTGTGCTGACAGCTTGGAGCCTGGAGTCTGCCTCGGATTCTCTGTCTCCCTCTCTCTCTGCCTCTACCCCCACTCACGCTCTTTCAAAAATAAGTAAACGTTAAAACAAAATTTGTTTTAAAAAGAAGGTACGTTCCCACTCAAATGTCTTTGAAGACTTAAAATACATAACCAGCACACATCAGGACCAAGTTCAGTAATCTGCTTCTTGGATATTTACCTCAGAACGAATTACGAACATCACTAAACACCACAAGTTAAACTGGTTTTCAAAATTTTGAAAAATACAATTCAACTACAACAAAAAAAGAATTCCATTTAACAAGTGGGAAAAGGACTTAAAATAGACATTTCTCCAAAAAAGATATATGTACGGCCAATAAGCACAGGAAAAGATGCTTCACATCACTACTAATTAAGGAAACGCAACTCAAAACCAGCGAGGTACCTAACCTCACACTCATTGGGAGGGCCATTATAAAAAACAAACAGAAAACAGCAAGTATCAATGAGGATGTGGAGAAATGGGAGGAACCCTTGCGCGCGGCTGGGGAGGGCGTAAGACGGGGCGGCCAGGGTGGACAACGGTTTGGCAATTCCTGGACATATTAGAAACAGAGTTACCACGACACCCAGCAATTCCACCCCTGGGTACATGCCCCAAAGAACTGACAGCAGGGCCACGAACAGAGATTTGGCCAGCCTTGTTTAGAGCGGCGTTACTCACAAAAGCCAAGGGGCCGCAGCAAAGCAGGCATCCACAGATGGATGGAGAGATAAACAAATGTGCTCTCTACATACAATGGAATATTCTTCAGCCTTAAAAAAAAGGAAGGCAAGTCTGACACGAACTACAACGTGGACGAACCCTGAGGACATTATGCTGGTGAAATAAGCCAGTCACAACAGGACAAACCCTGTATGACTCTGTTTGTGCGGGGCCTTGGGTAGTCCGATTCTTAGAGGCAGTCGAATGGTGGTGGCCGGGGCCGCAGGGAGGGCACCGGGGACTCAGAGTTTCAGCTCCACGAGATGAAGAGAGTTCTGGAGATGGATGCTACCGGGGATTGTATCAATAACATCAATGTATTTATTTTTTTTTTTTTTTTATTTTTTTTTAAAAAAATTTTTTTTTTTCAACGTTTATTTATTTTTGGGACAGAGTGAGACAGAGCATGAACAGGGGAGGGGCAGAGAGAGAGGGAGACACAGAATCGGAAACAGGCTCCAGGCTCTGAGCCATCAGCCCAGAGCCCGACGCGGGGCTCGAACTCACGGACCGCGAGATCGTGACCTGGCTGAAGTCGGACGCTTAACCGACTGCGCCACCCAGGCGCCCCAAACATCAATGTATTTAATAACACTTAAATGTGGTCGATGGTAAATTTTATCTTACATGTATTTTACCTCAATTAAAAATTTTTAAAAATGCAAGAAATGACAGGAAAGGATTAACTGAAGTTAAAGCAGTATTTATTCAATTTTCTTGCACTCGTATTATCTAAGGCATGAGTGGTGATTATTCAGCATCATACCAATTCTTTTAAGGCCTCTGTGGTTGGACGTTTGCTCAGAGATAGATCCCATCTGGTGCAAATCTGAGAGAACTTATTTATTCTGGCGTGGGCTCTTATTCATGAGAGACACATCTTTTTGCCTCACTATCCCTTCATCGAGCTCAATCACTTTCAGTACAGGGCATGTGTGGTTTTGCAGCTGCTCTGAAGGTCACCTGGCTCCCGGTGGCCCTGGGCCCTCGAAGTGCGAGCGGGCCTCGGCGGGCCCCTCAGGCTGTGCTTTCGATGATAACTGCGATACCCTGGCCGCCCCCGATGCAAGCTGATCCCACAGCGTATCTTCCACCCCGACGCCTGCAAGAGAAAGCAGTGGCTGAAATCCACCCGAATAAAAAACGAACAGAGTTAATTCGAAAACGAATTAAATAGAATTAATAATGGTCACATCTACATTAATCATTCTCATTCAGCTCATCTCAATCTTTTCCCCAATCCTCAATATCGGTTTACAGTCGCAAGAGGAGAAAGAATTTAGAAAGCGGAATACTTGTACTAAAAGAAAGTGGTCACACAGAAGGGGGAAGCCGAGAGACAGAGACGCTGAGGTGTGCCGGGGGAAAGAAGAGACAGGAGGCGGCAGAGACAGGCGGAGACGGGCTCCTCCTGAGGAGGAGTGAGGAGCCATCAGCCTCTTTGATTTATATGGTTTCGGATTTTTATGGCACCTTGGAGTGAGCGCAATTAGTGAAGTTTGTCCATGTGAAAAGGCAGGTAATTTAGAAGCATTTCATGCTCCTTTCATAAAAATTAGACTCCTTTGGATCACAATCTGTTCTCATTCCTCAATCTAACAGGACGACCTTGAGAAAGCCACCTAGGAACTTTCCGGTACACTTCACTCATTTCAATTCAATTACTTATTAAGTGAAATGAGTCCCATTTACCTTAACAGGAGCCAGAGTGATTTTTTTTTTTTTTTTAGGCCTGACATATTTGGTTTTGTTTGCAACCTTCCTAACAGAAAGAAATGGTCCAAAACACACAGCACGGGAAGGAGGAGCTCTTCTATTAGGACTGAAAGATTTCAAACACACAGAAGGCTCCTCCTGGAACTCTGGCAACAGTGAAGGAAACACTTAGCTCAGACCCAAACTAGCAGTTTGCTTCGGTTTCTTAAATGACAGCATCTAGATGGGAACCCTCCCAATATGTTGTCTGGTTTCCTAAATAATTTTATCTTGCTCTTGCAATGGGCACTAGAGTGTGAGCACCATGAGGACGGCGGCCTCGTGAGTGCTGACTGCTGTGTACCAGCACCGGGTGGGGGCAGAGCCAGGAGGGGGCATGTGCTGAGGGGCTACACTGAGCCCATGGCAAACACGAGGAAGCGTGCACATCCCAAGTGCAGGGCCCCAAAAAAGTCAACCGAGTCACCTCTAATCTCAGCCGAAAAGGGTATAACTTGTTCCTGGTGAGAAGCAGTACGGGGGGATATAAGGAGGAATGAAAAGTGTTGGACTGTTCTGGGGAAACTTAAATCCGTGCATTTTTACCAACGATGGCAAATATAAAATGCAACAATTTCTAGCAGATACCTTAATTCGTGAACCAGGTGCGCCATAATTCTTGTTCCAGATCCTCCCAGTGGGTGACCCAAAGCAATGGCTCCGCCATTCACGTTGGTTTTACTTGGGTCAAGATCCAAACTCTTCTGAACTGCTAAGTACTGAGGAGCAAAAGCTTCGTTCACCTAAAAATAATCAAAACACTGGTAAAAATCCTTACTCATAAGTTGATTTTCGACCGAGAATTGTCCAGTCCTACTGATGGCTAATTTTGCTCTTTTTTTTTTTTTTTCTATTTAAACTACCTTGCGAGGTTATTTTAGTTTATCTTCAACCACTCTTTGTAAAGACATCGGGTTTGAAAATGGGTGTATTTACTAACTTATACTTTAAGTCCACTGCATCCCTTGGAGAAAAGAAATCCTCAGTAATGTTATAAACATACCTACTAGAGGCAGTGGGAGATGGTCCACAGGTTCTGAAGCCAGAGGGATGGCTCAAATCTTGGCTGAGTGCATGTTCTTTAAGTTCTGGACACTCAAGGCTCCCTCAACAGTAAAATGTGGATGCAGTACAGCCTAAGAGTTATTGTCAAGGTTAAATGAAATTATGGGTATTAAGTGTCTAGTGTAGCACCTGACACATACCAACTATTCAGTAGATGATCGCTGCCAGTATTATCACTGCAGTGCTACTTGCCATACATCCTAGAAGAAACTGACATATGACAAAGGATAAACCTTCAGAGCCAGACACACAGAAAGGTTACTATGCTGATACTAGGCAGATCTGAAAAGTAGTGTATTTATTACTTAACAAGGTTGGCTATATGAATTACCTTCCTGGGGCGCCTGGGTGGCTCAGTTGGTTAAGCGGCCGACTTCGGCTCAGGTCACGATCTCACAGTTTGTGAGTTCGAGCCCCGCGTCAGGCTCTGTGCTGACAGCTCGGAGCCTGGAGCCTACTTCAGATTCTGTGTCTCCCCTTCTCTCTACCCCTCCCCTGCTCACGCTCTGTGTGTCTCTCTCTCAATAATAAATAAATGTTAAAAAAAAAAAAAAAGAATTACCTTCCTTCAAGTTCATAGCAGTATATTTTCAACATGATTGTAGCTAGAAAATTGTGTCAGTAGGAAAACTGTTAAGAGAGGTAACTTTTACAGAGTCGAGATCAAAATCTAGTCGTGTTCTTTCCTACTGTATTTTCTGTTTCCCCAAGATGGTGCTTTGTCTTTAGATCCTACATTATTTTTCCATTTTATATCGGCATGATCATCAAAAGTCCCAAAGACAATCATATCAAGATGTTGAGCGCTATGTCCTTGAGTACATATACATCTATAAATGATTATGAACAGATTTAAGGAGCTGACAAATTTAAACAGAGTTTTTAAGTGTGAAATCTAAAGGAAAAAATTTAATGACATTATTTGCTAATACAAATATGGTAATTAATTAGCCCCCTTGAGGCTCTAATAATGGAAGAAGAGATTTAAGGATAAGCCATTTGTCTAAAACTATGGTTTCCTGGGTGAGAGATTACCACAGAGGAGATCACACGTGTGCCCAGAGAATGCCCCTTCTCTACCAATTTAAATAGAGACGTTTCCTTTGTTGTATTTGTTATCTTTCAATGTCAAGGAGCATATGTTTAATTACCTAAAATTTTCAAATACTCCCCAAATGTAAAATGTATATAATCCAGCCTTAAGTATTTTCTTTTCTACTCCTACTTTTAATTATTCTACACATTTAAGATGCCTTTGTTCTAACCTAATATTAAAAAAAAAAAAAATCACCATACCAATAAACTTAAGTTTTCTATGTGAAAAATTATGACATCCTAAATCTAGCTGCAACTATGGTGTAAAAGCCAAAGATAAGTTTGGGGAAGGGGGGAGTTTTAACTTGGGGAGAGGGCCAGAAACTTCTAGATTTGGCATCAGATACAGTTTTCTATTATATCAATTCTTTTGCTTGTATTTTTTCATTTTCATCCATAAAAGAAGGTTAAAGTTATTTATTTCTCACCCACCTTATATCATATTCAATTGAATTCAACAAGCACATTAATAGTCTAAAATGCAATAGTCTTATAAGGGTCAAAGAAGTTTCCAGGAATTCATATTTTAGTAGAAAAAAATCAGGCTGTTTTAATTATTCAAATACACATAAAGCATTTTAATCAGGTAGACAAAAGTACCAACCCAGGCATGTAACGAAAAGTAATACGTATTTAGATGCACATCATTTGGAAAGGCAATAGCACTAAAACAAAAGAGCTATAAAATACCAAATAAAGCCATTAATGCTGTAGAAGTTGGTGGTTTACTCATATAAAAAAGCATCACACTTACCTCTACCAAATCCATGTCCTTAAGACTCTGTCCTGTTTTCTTCAGTGCCCCATTGATAGCAGGGACAGGACCTATATAAGCACAAAAATCAATTTCATCTTATATGTAGTTAAGTATCAAATTTCTCCTTCTTTACTAAGCAGGTAAGGAAGGAAGAAATAATGTGACAGTTATTAGTAGCCACAGTTCTTACTACCTTGATAGCACATTATTCAATGATGTGACAATAAAAAAACAGAAAAAAGAACCCAAGGGAAAAGCTGGTTATGCAGTCCAATTGTAGATGAGAGGCTCACGTGAGACGTTCTACCATAAACAGCTTTAAGGGTTCAGACAGCCAAAGGAGTTCTATCTGGGGTTCCGCATTTACAGACCACGCTTCATACCAAATGGCCAGGCAGACCGAGTGCTCTCCTGCATACAAATCACATGCATTCCTAGTACCGAAGAGACTGTGGCTACTCTGAACTTGCAGGCCATCTGGGCAAAAGGCAAGAAGCAGCAGTAGCATCTCCACGTGGGCACAGCAAGACAGGAAGCCACGAGGCACTTGAGGGAAAAGATCTCTGAAGCAAAGAGGTGTTTATAATGCCAAAGGTAGGCAGGGAATTTAAACAAAACAAAACCCCCTCTGCAGATGCAAAATCTACCCAGTAAGACTTCTGAAACTTTAGCTCCCAGATTACTGATGATCACCCATGGCTGTTTAATGCTGCTCATAATTTTTAGGTATATTGACATTTTTCCCGTAAGATAAAAAATCTGGCTAAAGAAGATTATCTACTTCTTTATCTGTTCATAAAGAACGAAATTGCCATAAATTTTTCTATCTATCTATCTATCTATCTATCTATCTATCTATCTGGTATGTTCTGCTGAATTCAAGTAGTCAAATATCCCACAACAAGTTTCATAAATATACCTAAGGTAAATGAGAAATCAGTCTGTATGAGAAGCATAATGCAATCTAAATATAACGTAACTTGTTTTGTCACCTAGTTAAAATGTTCTTTGGACAACAGTATGCTTATTGGTTGAGGGCACCCAGTTAGCGCTTTTCAATTTGAAGAACCAGTTTTGCGCGTCAGCACAGAACCTAGTTCCAGATTCTCTTTGTATCTCTAAGGCCCCAAAGCAGGATGGACAGTCAACAGGAAAGCATGTTTTCCAGCATGGTCAGGGATGAAGCATCCTGTGAAAGACACTCAGAACTAAAAGCTGAGGATGTGACATCCACCATCCCACATACTTCCTTGCCTTCATATCCATATTAGGCACGACTCGATATGTTGTTAACTTAGAATCATTACACTATCCTGGGCCGCAACTTGAGTTTTAAAGGATGTTCCCATAACACTGTTATTTACCGGGACTCAGGAAGTTATACTATTCTCACTGGGAAAAGGAGATCTCATTTCTAGGCCTACCACTAAATAGCTATGTGACCTTGGGTACCTTTTTTGGGCTACAAGCTTCTCATCAGAAGTGCTCTGAATTGGTTTTTAACATTTTTCTTTTTAACCATTGGAATTCTTTCTACAAATAAAGCCCAATAAAAGATAAAGCCAGAGCTGCTACAGTTAAAGAGGTTCCAAGCTTCACCCACTATTGCCATCACTGGCGAGTTACAGGGAGCACTGTCTTTCCATATGTGTCCTTCCTTGGAGCCATTACTGTTCTTTCCCAGTCCTGGCTTATCCCCTTTTTCTGGGTCAGTAGCTACTCTACAGTGCTAAGGATTGCTTGATGCCGGAGAACTGCATAACTGAGAAAACTATTCTTAGAAACTGGATTGATGAATCAGTCCCCACCACTCAATAACGGCTCTCCCTGGCTTATTCATCTGGTGCCATTTCATGTAGTTAACTTGTTTAATCCCATATGACAACCAATAGACAGCTGTTTAGGTGAAGGGACATTTGACACTGTGGGGCATTTGGTATATACGCCCTGAAGGGGGAAAAAATCAAGCCTTCCACAATGGTATTTGTTGTACTACAGGGCCAACATTCAGGCCCTGGAAGAGAACGAAGGGAAATTACATTTTTTTTTTTTTTTTTTTTTTTGCTGACTATGTTAATGTAACAGAACCTAGTAAAAATTGAGATTAAACTGAAAAAGAACTACAGAATAACTACTTATCTATATCAGATAAATTTGATTGATCATCAAAGCCACCTAGGTACACTTAAAAAAAAAAAAAGCCATACTCCCAGGCTCCACCCTGGAAGTACTGAAACAAAATCTTTCCAGGTGGGATTACAGGCAGATTTTGATGATCACTTGGGGTTGGGAACCACTGTTCTAGAGACTGAAATGATAAATGCCATACCAATACACAGATGTTTAATTTTTTAAGCTACCTTCCATCTCTAAAACAAAAGCTGATGTTTTGTTGATAGCGAGTAGCTGAAAGCTAATAAGCTTTTAAACCTGTAACATAGAAAAAATGGACTTTTTTTTAAAGTTTATTTATTTGAGAGAGAGAGAGAGAGAGAGAGAGAGAGCGCAAGCAGGGGAGGGGCAGAGAGAATCCCAAGCAACCTCTGCGCTGTGAGCATAGAGCCCGATGTGGGGCTCAAAGTCATGAAACTGTGAGATCAAGACCTGAGCCGAAAGAGAGTCAGAAGCCTAACCGACTGAGCCGCCCAGGTGCCCCCCCCCTCCGCCCCGGAAATGGACTCTTAACAGATGTTTACACAGCTTAAAGTTTAGTTAAAGTAATCTGAAGCACAGTGAAAGCCGACAAAGTATGGACATGCCAGCTTTCTTTTTTAGGAATTCTGTAGAGAGACATCTCCGAAGGACATGGCAGCAAACACGGTTGGGTATTAACTCAGTCCCAATCAGCATACTGGAATCACTCAGGTAGAAGCTTGAGGTTCACACTGAAGGCCCTCTGGGAATGCAGGTCACAACAGGTCAACCCCCTTCTAGCGTGGGACCTACTTCAAAAATTGATTAGTTGAAGAAGGCCTAATTAAGCTCATAGCAAAATCTCTGGGCCTATCAAGAATCTGAACATAGCCCTGGCATAGGCTTTTCTTTGGGGTATGAGGGTACAGGTGGGACACATCAAAGCCTCTGGGCATGAATGTTTTTGTAAGTGAGGCCCCTCATCAGTTCCGAGGATGACAGGAACTACTACAGTCAGCATCAGCTGCGGTTCCTGGAGTGTATCCAGCGAAAAGCTTTTCGTTCCCCTAATTCATATTTTTCAAGCCAAGAAAGAGTATACAGTTGGCTCTTTAACAACATAAGTTTGAACTGTGTGGATCCACTTACAGGCAGATTTTTTTGATAAAC
Source organism: Leopardus geoffroyi (assembly GCF_018350155.1). Classification (NCBI taxonomy): domain Eukaryota; kingdom Metazoa; phylum Chordata; class Mammalia; order Carnivora; family Felidae; genus Leopardus; species Leopardus geoffroyi. The sequence continues at coordinate 69,319,577 of NC_059339.1, forward strand.
ATAGTAGAGTACTATAAATGCATTTTGTCAATAACATTTCCTTTTCTCTGGTTTATCGTAAGACTACAGTATTTACTACATATAAAATATGTGTTAACAGTTTATGTTATTGGTAAGGCTTCTGGGCAACAGTAGGCTATTGTAGTTAAGTTTTGGGGGAATCAAAAGTTATACTTGGATTTTGGCTACATGACGGCTGGCGCCCCTAACCCCCACGTTGTTCAAGGGTCAACTGTACACGTTTGTAGGGGTTCTGCTAATCTTTGCCAAGTGAGATACACTGTAATTCTTCATTTTCCTATTAAGGCCCAGTTGAGCCGGGTGGGCATGACTTTGACTTCCTGAGACAACACGGTGAGAAGAGCACTTGAATTAGAGAGGCCCGGTTCTCATCCTGGCTCCATCACTTACTGGTCTGGAACTTTACAAGACAACCTCCCTAAGTTTCAATTTTCTCATTCACAAAGGGGTTGTGGGAAGAAGAAATGAGATATACTAGTGGCCACATGCAGAACAGCCAGCATTCAGGAATCTCTGTTTCACCCCAGGATCTCTCCCCCATCGCGTGTTCTCTCATCTTGTCCCCACCTTGTAATTCTTCTCTGTTCTATTCTGGGTGTTAGTTTTAAAGATCTCAAATGGCAATGGAATACTACTTGGCAATGAGAAAGAATGAAATATGGCCTTTTGTAGCAATGTGGATGGAACTGGAGAGTGTTATGCTAAGTGAAATAAGTCAGGCAGAGAAAGACAGATACCATATGTTTTCACTCTTATGTGGATCCTGAGAAACTTAACAGAAGACCATGGGGGAAGGGAAGGGGGAAAAAAATTACAGAGAGGGAAGGAGGCAAGCCATAAGAGACTCTTAAAAACTGAGAATAAACTGAGGGTTGGTGGGGGGTGGGAGGGAGGGGAAAGTGGGTGATGGGCATTGAGGTGTTGTCTGGAAACCACTTTGACAATAAATTTCATATTAATAAATAAATAAATAAATATCTCAAATGGACAGTAAAACATGATTAACCGCCCACAAGAGTCTGTACAGTCTTGGTTTTCCTACTGTGCCTGGCACCGTTTTTTATGAAGATTAGTTGTTTAAATGACTGATTACCAATCTCCTTTTCTCCACAAGTGACCTTGATTTGGCTACTGTTTAAGGTATCTGAATGCCAGAGAAGAGTTAACTCTGGAGACATAACAGACTGGTCCGTTTCACTGCAAACTTACCAATACCCATGATAGAGGGATCACATCCAGACGCAAAATAGCCCACAATTCTTGCGAGTGGTGTGAAGTTATGTTTTTTAACGGCATCTTCACTAGCTATGATAACAGCTCCAGCACCATCGGCTATCCCCTTGGAAACAAAAACAGAAGATTAATTAGAGGGCAAGAGGATCCACTTAATTATGATCTGAACTAACGGGGTAATGTTAGGATTATGGTAATGCAGAGGAAGCAGCACCACAATTTGGGGGATAGCAAGTAGTGCCCGCAGTGCTCGGGTGGGCTGGAGACTGACTCGGGCACAGAATGCCACTTCACCAACGGAAAACAGGAAACGGTGGCAAGAGGAGCTTATATCCAGATGTGGGGAGAGGTAAGAAATCTGATGAGTTGTATGCATCAGGGAAAAAACAAAATGAAACATGAACACAGGTAGATTTCCTTCCAGATTCCTCAGATAATAGTCTGAAAGAACCAAGAAATTGGAAGAGTATTATATGAGAGCACCTAGTTAAAATATTTTGGTTTGGACCATGAAAACTCCAATTTGCAGAATATGAACACTACTAATTTTTTTTTTCAAATTTTTAAAGTTTATTTATTTTGAGAGAGCTAGTGGGGGGAGGGGTGGGGAAGAGAAAGAGAGAGAGAGAGAGAGAGAGAGAGAGAGAGAGAATCCCAAGAAGGCTCCTTGCTGATAGCACAGAGACTGACGTGGGGCTTGAACTCACAAACTGTGAGATCATGACCTGAGCCAAAACCATGAGTTGGACGATTAACCGACTGAGCCACCCAGGTGCCCCTATGAACACTACTAATTTAAGCGAAATTACTAAAGACTAGTATGAAAAGTATCTAAAAGACACCTCACGATTACTCTGCACTGAATACAATAAGAAGAGTTCGAGAGTTCAAGGTACGTGCCACCTACCGACGCATTCCCTGCAGTAACGGTTCCTTCCTTCTTGAATACTGGAGGCAGTTTATTTAACTGCTCCAGGGTTGTTTGGGGCCGAGCGTGCTCATCTACCTGCATCATCTGTTTCCCCTTCTTAGTCTTCACCTCAATTGGTACCATCTCATTATTAAAGTAGCCAGCATCATTAGCTGAAATAGGAGACCATCATAAGAATGGGAAAAAAAAGATGATATAAGAAATGAAATCACACACATCCTTCAATGTAACTTCTGGTCTCCCCTTTCCTCACAGCCCTACTTTAAAATAAGCCTTTACTCGGGGCGCCTGGGTGGCGCAGTCGGTTGAGCGTCCGACTTCAGCCAGGTCACGATCTCGCGGTCCGTGAGTTCGAGCCCCGCGTCAGGCTCTGGGCTGATGGCTCAGAGCCTGGAGCCTGTTTCCGATTCTGTGTCTCCCTCTCTCTCTGCCCCTCCCCCGTTCATGCTCTGTCTCTCTCTGTCCCCAAAAAAATAAACGTTGAAAAAAAATTAAAAAAAAATAATAAATAAAATAAAATAAGCCTTCACTACATGTACAACTGACCTTGCCTGTTGGAGGATTTAATGTACTGCCATGAATCTATACAAATGCATTCTGCATCTTTTTTACCTTATAATTTTTGACCTTTTTTACTACAATTTTTTTTTACAAGGTACTGCTAGATTATTAGCAGTCCTAGTCTGTTAGCTACAGGTATAACAGCACTAAGTAAATTTAAGTCTTATTTAAACTTCTCTGAGTTGAGAAGTAATTTAAAAGGTACCAAGTTGTACAACAATAATTATTGTACACTTAAAAATATGCTAAGAGGGTAGATCTTACGTTAAGTGTTTAGCACAGGAAGAAAAAAGAAGTGGTCTCTAAAAGAAGTGAGCCAAGAAACCTGTAACCGAAATGTAGTGACAAGCAACCTGAAGAAACAATATGAGCTATTACTGACACAGTTCCAAGTGTAACAGCTTACCTACTTCCATCTCCACTCGAACGGACTACAGTAATCTGACGCGTCAGAAATAAGGATAAGCAGGGAGTGATACCACCTTAAGTGTGAAATCACTTTATAGCAGGCTAAAACACTTCCCATATTTGGATTTCACAACTCTATTAGGGAAAAAAGGGAAGGCAAATATTTTTTATCTCCATTGCTCAGTGAGTACATGACCGAGGTCGGATAACTTCTATGTGGCCAAGGCAGAGAGAGAACTGATGACTCTTGACCTCTGGACCAACACCTTCACACTTTAAACGTGTCACCGAAAAACACAGAGAATGAATTGGCTGGCATCAGCTCCAGCCCACTCCTCCCGCTGAAATGCTAAGATGGACTTCATGCTCACTATTCTAAGTATGTAACATCCCTAAATAAGAGTTTCTGCTCGTCTGTAACAGTTTATTTCAAAAACTTTTTTCAGGAGACTCACAAACTTCTTCAACTCACCATCCTTATGAAACACTGCTGGCGGGGTACCTGCTTCGGGCTGGCCTGGCAGCAGCGTGGAATGTTATACCAAGGACGCTGTAGCTCTGGCTGTGGGGTAGTGTGCTATGTCTTCCAGTTGGGTGCAGTGATGCTCAATTAGGAACGGGAGGAGGAAGGCACAAAAGGATGCCCAGTGGGTCCTTTCCAAACGTTATCGTCCCCTCCCTGTGAGTAGGATATGCCTCACAGAGGAAAACATCCTCTGTCCCGGCAGCCCCTGTGACCCTTCATCTCTCACAGTGTATCAGAGCCCTCAGCGTTCTACTAACAACAGAACCAGTTCAGGGCAAAATGTGAGCGTCTAGATAAGGTCAGTTAACAAGGCCACTTTTAAGTAGTATTACTGTATTGCAAAAGAGAAATTTCTGGTTAATTTTGCAATCATTAATAGAATACCTGACCATCTAAAAACAAAAGAATGAAGGAAAAATATGATTTTCAAGAGGTGTAATTAAAAAAACGTTTTTTAATGTCTCTCATTTTTGAGAGACAGAGAGAGTCAGAGTATGAGTGGGGGAGGGGCAGAGAGAGAGGGAGACAGAACCCAAAGCAGGCTCCAGGCTCAGAGCTGTCAGCACAGAGCCTGACGCGGGGCTCGAACTCATGGTCCACGAGATCATGACCTGAGTCAAAGTCGGACGCTTTACCAACTGAGCCGCCCAGGCGCCCATCTAAAGGTGTAATTTAAAACAGATATTATATGACCATTATCGTCTGAAATGAAAGAAATCTCCCCTATTTTTTTTTTTTACGTTGACGTACAACTGACATGTAACGTTATATTAGTTTCAGGTGTACAACAGAATGACTCAACGTTCATATATACAGTGTGGCCAAACGATCACCATGATAAGTCTAGTTAACATCTGTCCCCATACATAGCTACAACAACTTTTTCTTGTAACGACAACTTTTAAGATCTACTCTCTTAGCAACTTCAAATATGCAATACAGTATCGTTAACTATGGTCACGATGCTACACATTACATACCCACGACTTATTTGACAACCTTTATTTTATGACTTCTTTTATTTTATAACCTTCGATGCACTTTACCCATTTCACCCACACCCATAGTTTTGTATAGATATTTATAATATCCAATTTCACTGACCAGCTTTCCACCTCTGCTGGGACTGCAGGGCGTATTTGTCACAGTCTTCTCTGCTTACGTTGTATTTCACAGCAAGATTCTCTGCAGTAATTGCCATGGGGAGTTGGATATGCTGGTCTGTTAATCCTGACCACAAAATATCTTCCAGCTATTAAAAAGACATGCATAATAAAATGATTTGTTAAAGCATATCTTTTGAAAGTAATATGCTATAATGTCTTTACATTTAAATAATTAATAAGAGGAAAGTAAAATTACATTTCCTGACAGCATTTACTCCTATACATATTTGGTTCTGCGACATTTTAAAAAACACCCAATGTCATCATAAAATGCACACATTTCCCCCTCTCTCTAAACGTGGGGCACTAAAGAGAGGCAACGGTGCTAAATGTACAGGGAGAGAACACAGGAAGTCAACCTACAAGCAAAAATTACACCCTCAGGGCCACATTTGGAAGAAACCGAACACTGAGTTCTCATGCAATGTTGCCCTGTAGCCACCTTTGTGAAGCACGATTCTGAGCTCTGTAGACAAGCCTGCACGTGTCTGTGCCCTTTTCAACCCGTGCCTTCGATGACAGGGACAGCCTGTTCTATCAGTCACTGTGAAGTTGAAGAGACCTGGGACACGTAGGTTCTTGAGGAACAGAAAAAGTCGTTACTTATTATCCAGTTAGTTGGTCTCTGGTAAGCATGCCCTTCTGTTCCTTCTAGATGGCCTCAGCGCCGTTGAGTCACCGACCTTTCTGAAGGCTGTCTCAAACATACTTCGTCTAAAATACTATCTCGTATTTCCTAAGTCTTATCCCTTCCAACTTTCAAAAAGACCAGGTGAGGAACTGGCCTGAAGAGTGTAAATCTGTCATTACTGTTGGAAAATGCTAACAATATAGAATGTCACATGGGAGGGACACCACACGATCATTCCTTATCAGCACTGTCATTCCCATGCCGTAGCTCTCAAAGATGTGAAGATCAGTTTTTGTCTGATTTAGGACAATATAATCTGTATTCAAAGAGAATGTTTAAAAAAAAACAACAACAAAGAGAATGTTTTCTGTGATGAAGAAGTATCTATTCATTGGAGATTGCTTCAGAAATAAAACTTCCATAAATCACAGTAAAGATTTAATTACTGGGTTTCCCAATTATTCATGAGAAATTAATCAATGCAAGCTCTGCCTATCTTTTTGATCTGCCTCTTCCCTTCCTCCATTCTCCAAGTATTAATTCCACTACCAGAGGTGTGGGGAGATAAAGTCTATGTGGGTTTTTTTTTTTAATGTGGGTTACAATGTCAAAACTAAAAACCAAACTGGGCTTTTGAAATAGTTTACAAATTTCAAATCATTCGTATCTTGTCAATCCCCTATTAAGGAAATTGGTTTCAAAATTTGTTTTCTCTCTCCCAACATGGTGTTATTAAAATTACTAGCATAATGGCATGACAAAAAATTTTTAAACACTTTAATGGTTCCAACCTTGAGATCTGATCCCAACTTGGTTCCAAAACGTGCGTTCCTGACACAGTAGGGAGCCTGGCTCATGCTTTCAGTTCCTCCGCACAAGACAACTTCAGCATCCTTCACACAAATTTCCTATTTGAAAACAAATGAGCAACAAACAAAACCTTATATTGTGGCAGGGGTATGTATCAAGCAGTAAACTCCCAGTAAATCTAATGAGTTATGAATCCCAGTGTACCGTGCCTCAAAAGGAAATACTTGTAACTTGTAAGGCAAATGCTACAGCACCTATTCCCAAGACACAGGGGAGAAAAAATTAACAGACTTCAACTGTTTGTACACAAGTGACAAATTCTACCTCTGTTTTGGCAAGGAATGGTAATTCTGAACCCAATATAAATCTTGAAAATCAGCAGAGATATTAATGCCTGGCATAACACAGATTGTAAGCCAATGATAAAGAACAAATCCTTTAAAAAGACAAATGTAGGGGCGCCGGGTGGCTCATTCAGTTAAGTGTCCGACTTCAGCTCAGGTCATGATCTCACACTTCGTGGGTTCGAGCCCTGCATCAGCCTCTGTGCTGACAGCTCAGAGCCTGGAGCCTGCTTCCGATTCTGTCTCTCCCTCTCTCTCTGCCCCTCCCCCACTCATGCTCTGTCTCTCTCTGTCTCAAAAATAAATAAACATTAAAAAAAATTATTTTAAGACAGAAGTAGAATTTATCCTTATATTAATGGATGAGTCTGAAGCAGACCACAGATTTACAAGGAACAGGTTAACTGAGGGGGCTCATAAAAAGAAACCCATTTCATTCTTCTAGCTTTCCATTATTTGCATTTCTTAGAAAAGAAGCAAATAACAAGCTTCCATAGAGCCCTGTCTCCACAGTGACTGCTAGGAAAATCAGGATCACTGTTTCAGCTATATCATTATAGAAATAAATTAACTTGAAAACAATTTATTCATTACAATATGTCTGTGTCTTTCATTCTGTAAAAATATGAAGACAGGGGCAAACAAAATTGCATTTCACTATATCCCTTTTCCCTTGTGCTCAAAGGAACAAATGCATTTGCCCAACTATCCCTTAAAAAGGAATATATTTATTTTCTTTTTTTAATTTAAATTTTAGTTAACATACAGTGCAATATTGGCTTCAGAATTCAGTGATTCATCACTAACATTCAACACCCAGTGCTCATCACAACAAGTGCCCTCCTTAGTAGCCATCACCCATCCAGCCCATCCCCCACCCACCTCCCTCCATCAACCCTCAGTTTGTTCTCTATCATTTACAGTCTCTTGTGGTTTGTTTCCCTCTCTCCTCCCAACTCCCCTCCACCATTTTCCATATGTTTATCTGTTTTGTTTCCTAAATTTCACACGAGTGAAATCACACAGTATTTGTCTTTCTCTGATTGACGTATTACACTTAATACGTTAATAGATTCTAGCTCCATCCATGTCATTGCAAATGGCAAGATTTCATTCTTTCTGATGGCCGAGTAATATATATATACACCACATCTTCTTTGTCCATTCATCAGTGGATGGACATTTGGGTTCTCTCCATTGTTTGCCTATTGATAAACATTGGGGTACATGTACCCCTTTGAATCTGTATTTTTGTATGCTTTGGGCAAATAATAGTGCAGTTGCTAGAATCGGGTAGTTCTATTTTTAGTTTTTTGAGGAACCTCCATACTGTTCTCCAGAGTGGCTACACCAGTTTGCATTCCTACTGTCAGTGCAAGAGGGTTCCCCTTTCTCTACGTCCTCACCAACATCTATTGTTTCTTGTGTTGTTAATTTTAGCCATTCTGACAGATGTGAGATGGTATCTCCTCATGGTTTGGATTTGTACTTCCCTGATGATGAGTGATGTTGAGCATCTTTTCATGTGTCTATTAGCCATCTGGATATCTTCTTTGGAAAAGTGTCTATTCATGTCTTCTGCCATTTTTTTTTTCTTTTTTAAGTTTATTTGCTTGAGGGAGTGGGGGAGGGGCAGAGAGAGAGAGAGAGAATCCTAAACAGGCTCCACACAGCCAGTGCACAGCCCAACTCAGGGCTCAATCCCATGAACTGTGAGATCATGACCCGAGCCAGATGCCTAACCAACTGAGCTGCCCAAGCATCCCCTGCCCATTTCTTACCAGGTTTATTTGTTTTCTGGGTGTTGAGTTTGACAAGTTCTTCATAGATTTTAGATACTAAACTTTTATCAGAGGTCATTTGCAAGTATCTTCTCCCATTCCATATGCTGCCTTTTGTTTTTGTTGTTTCCTTTGCTGTGCAGAGCTTTTTAGCTTGATGAAGTCCCAATAGTTCACATTTGCTTTTGTTTCCTTTGCCTTCAGCAATACATCTAGTAAGAAGCTGCTCCAGCCAAGTTCAAAGAGGTTATGGCCTATGTTCTCCTCTAGGATTTTGATAGTTTCCCGTCTCGCATTTAGGTCTTTCATCCATTTTGAATTTATTTTTGTATGTGGTGTAAGCAAATGGTCCAGTTTCATTCCTCTGCATGTCCCCATCCAGTTTTACCAACAACACCATTTGTTGAAGAGACTGTCTTTTTTCCATTGGATATTCTTTCCTTTTTTGGTTTAGATTAGTTGACCATATAGTTGTGGCCATTTCTGGGTCTTCTATTCCATTCCATTGATCTTTGTATCTGTTTTTGTGCCAATACCATTATAGTTTTGTAATATAGCTTGAAATCTGGAATTGTGCTATCTCCAGTTTTGTTTTTCTTTTTCAGGATTGCTTTTGCTATTCAGCGTCTTTTGTGGTTCCATACAAATTTTAGGATGGTTTTTTCCAGCTCTGCAAAAAATGATGGTGGTATTTTGAATAGGGATTGCATAAATGTGTAGACTGCTTTGGGTAGTATGGACACTTTAACAATGTTTATTCTTCCAATCCATGAGCATGGGATGCTTTTCCATTTCTTTGTGGGCTCTTCAGTTTCTTGCATAAGCATTCTATAGTTTTCAGACCTTTTACTTCTTTAGTTAGGTTCATCCCTCGGTAGCTTATTGTTTTTGGTGCAACTGCAAATGGGATCAATTCCATGGTTTCTTTGTCTGCTGTTATTGGTGTATAGGAATGCAACAGATTTCTGTACATTGATTTTATATCCTGTGATTTTGCCAAATTCATGTATTAGTTCTAGCAATTTTTTGCTGGAGTCTTTTGGGTGTTCTACACAGAGTATCATGTCATCTGCAAACAGTGAAAGTTTGACTTCTTCCTTGCTGATTTGTATGCCCTTTATTTCTTTTTGTTGTCTGATTGCTGAGGGTAAGACTTCCAGTACTATATTAAATAGTGATGGTGAGAGCAGATATCCTTGTCTTGCTCCTGACTGTAGGGGAAAGGCTCTTTGCATTTCCCCATTGAGGATATTAGCTGTGGGTCTTTCGGATATGGCCTTTATGATGTTGAGGTATGTTCCATTTATCCCTACTTTGTTGAGGGCTGTTATCAAGAATGGATGCTGTATTTGGTCAAATGCTTTTTCTAAATCTATTGACAGGATGATACGATTCTTATCCTTTCTTTTATTAATGTGGTATACCACATTGATTAATTTGTGAATACTGAACCAGCACTGCAGCCCAGGAATAAATCCCACTTGATCATGGTGAATAATTCTTTTAATGTACTATTGATTTTGGTTTGCTAATATCTTCTTGAGAATTTGTGCATCCATGTTCATTAGGGATATTGGTCTATCAATCTCCTTTCTAGTGGGGTAATGCTGGCTTTGTAGAATGAGTTTGGAAATTTTCCTTCTATTTCTACTTTTTGGAGCAGTTTGAGAAGAACAGGTATTGACCCTTCTTTAAGTCTCTGGTGGAATCCCCTTGGGAAGCCATCTGGCCCAGGACTTTTGTTTGTTGGAAAATTTTTGATTACTGATTCGATTTCTTTATTGGTTATGGGTGTATTCAAATTTTCTATTTCTTCCTATTTCAGTTTTGGAGGTTTGTGAGTTTCTAGGAATTTGTCCATTTCTTCTAGATTGCTTCCATTTCCTCCAGTCTGTTGGCATATAATTTTTCATACTATTCTCTTACAATGGTTTATATTTCTGTGGTGTTGGTTGTGACCTTTCCACTTTCATTTGTGATTTTATCTATTTGGGTCCTTTCTCTTTTCTTTTTCATAAATCTGGTTAGGGACTTATCAATTTTGTTAATTCTTTCAAAGAACCAGCTCCCGGTTTCATTGATCTGTTCTACTGTATTTTTTGTTTGTTTCTATATTGCTTATTTCTCTTCTAATCTTTATTATTTTCCTTCTCCCTTTAGGCTTTATTTGCTGTTACTTTTCTTAATTTGAAAAAAATTTTTTTAATATTTATTTATTTTTTAGAGAGAGTGTGAGCGGGGAAGGGCCAGACAGAGAGGGAGAAATAGAACCTGAAGCAGGCTCCAGACTGTGAGCTGTCAGCACAGAGCCCAATGCGAGGCCCGAATCCACAAATGGTGAGATCATGACCTGAGCCAAAGTCAGACACTCAACTAACTGAGCCACCCAGGCACCCTCTGCTATCCCTTTTCTAGCTCGTTTAGGTGTAAGGTTATGTTGTGTATTTGGGACATTTCTTGCTTCTTGACAAAGGCCTGAATTCCAATAAACTTGCCTCTTAGGACTGCCTTTTTGCATCCCAAAGGTTTTGGGCTGTTGTGTTTTCATTTTCATTTGCCTCCATGTATTTTTAAATTTCTTCTTTAATTTTCTGCTTAACCCATTCATTCTTTAGTAGGATGTTCTTTAACCCCCATGTATTTAGGGCTTTCCAAATTTTTTCTTGTGGCTGACTTCAAGTTTCATAGTGTTGGGATCCGAAAATATGCATGGTATGGTCTTGATCTTTTTGTACTTGCTAAGGGCTGATTTGTGACCCAGTATGTGATCTATTCTGAAAAATGTTCCATGTGCACTTGAGAAGAATGTGAATTTTGCTGCTTTAGGATGAAAAGTTCTGAATATATCTTTTAAGTCCATCCGGTCCAGTGTGTCATTCAAAGCCATTGTTTCCTGGTTGATTTTCTGCTTAGATGATCTGTCCATTGTCGTAAGTAGGGTGTTAAAGTCCCCTACTATTAGGGTATTATTATCAATGAGTTTCTTTATGTTTGTTATTAATTGACTTATACATTTGGATGTCTCCAAGTTGAAGGCATAAATATTTACAATTGTTAGATCTTTTTGAGGGATAGACCCCTTAATTATGATAATAATGCCCTTCTTCATTTCTTATTACAGTCTTTGTTTTAAAATTTAGTTTGTCTTTGGGGCACGTGGGTGGCTCAGTCGGTTAAGTGTCCAACTTCAGCTCAGGTCATGATACCATGGTTTGTGAGCGCAAGTCCTGCGTGAGTTCCTCTGTCCCCCTCTCTTTCTGCCTCTCCCTTGCTCATGCTTTCTCTCAAAAATAATCATTTGTAAATGAATGAAGTGAATGAATAAGTAAGACCTGGTTTGTCTGATGTAAGTATGTAAGTATGGCCACTCTGGCTTTCTTTTGATCTCCATTAGCATAATAGATTGTTCTCTATCCCCTCACTTTCAATCTGCAGGTGTCTTTAGGTCTAAAATGAGTCTACTGTAGGCAGCATATAGATGGATCTTTTTTTTTTTTTTTTTTTTTATCCATTCTGATACTCTATATCTTTTGATTGGAGCATTTAGTCCATTTATATTCAGAGTGATTATTGAAAGATACGTATTTAGTGCCATCGTATTACCTGTAGAGTTGGTGTTTCTGGTGATGTTCCCTGATCCTTTCGTCTTTGTTGCTTTGGTCTTTTGGTTTTTTTCTCCAAAGAGTCCCCCTTAAAATTTCTTGTAGGGCTGCTTTAATGGTCACAAACTAAACTCCTTTAGTTTTTGTCTGGGAAACTCTTTACCTCTCCTTCTAGTCTGAATGACAGCCTTGCTGGATAAAGAGTTCTTGGCTGCATCTTTTTCCCATTCAGCACATTGAATATTTCCTGACACTCCCTTCTGGCCTGCCAACTTCCTGTGGATAGGTCTGCTGCTAACTTTACGTGTCAACCCTTGTAGGTTAAGGATTTTTTGCCCCTAGCTTCTTTCAGAATTCTCTTTCTATTTTTCAAGTTTTCCTATGGTATGTCATGGGGCTGAATGTTTTGTTGATTTTGAGGGGAGTTCTCTGTGCCTCAGGGACTTGAATGCCTGTTTCCTTCCCCAGATTAGGGAAGCTTTCAGCTATAATTTGTTCAAATAAACCTTCTGCCACTTTTCCCCACTCCTCTTCTGGGACTCCTATGATAGGGACATTATTTTACTTTGTAGAATCAATGAGTTCCCTAAGTCTACCTTTGTGATCTAACCGTTTTCTTTCCCTCTTCTTTTTAGCTTCATTATTTTCCATAATGTTTTCTTTTATATCACCTATTCTCTCCTCTGCTTCCTCAACCCTCATTGTCACTATATCCAGTTTGTTTTGCATGTCAGTTACAACATTTTTATTTCAGCCTCACTAGTTTTTAGGTCTTTTATCTCTACAGGGAGGCTGTGCACAGTGTCTTCTATGCTTTCTTCAAGTCCCCTGGTAGTCTTATGACTGTTGGTCTAAATTCTTGTTCAGATACGTTACTTATATCTGTTCTGAGCAAGTCCCTGGCGGTGATTTCTTACTGACCTTTCTTTTGGGGAAAATTGCTCCATTTTGTCATTCTGGCTAAGTTTCTGTCTTTTGCATGTTTTGAAAGCTTGTTATGTTTCCTGCACTTGAGAGTGATGTTATATTAAAAAGGGGTTGTACACTGTTCAAGGCCTGGACACTTCAGGAGAAACCCTTCCAGAAGTGTTTCTGACGTATGCTGTGTGCACTCTGCTGTTACGTTTTGGCTGCTCTTTCCCACTGGTCGGTCCTCTGCAGAGCTCCTCCTAGATTGCAGTGGGGAGTGTTTGGACCTTTAACTAGGTATGTTTTGATTTGCTGTTAAAATAAGCCTGGAAAACAAGAAAAACAAAAGCCTGATTCCAAAAATAAATAAATAAATGAGTGAATGAAAAGGAAAGGAATGAAAAAAAAAAAAAACAAAGAGACAATCAAGACTATAAGCCTCATTCTAAAGAAAAAGAAAAACAAAAAAGAAACAAAAATGAAAAAAAAGAAGCTTGATCCAAAAAGAAGAGAAAAATAACAAACGAACAAAGAAAAAACTATAAGCCCAATTCCAAAGAAGAAAATTAAAAACAAGAAACTTTTAAAAAGAAGAAAATTAAAAAAAAAAAAAAAAAGTAAGCCTGGCCCTGTTTCCACCAGAACTGCAGGTGATGCTCTGAAGCACCGCATGTTCCCTAATCTGGTGCCTGTGGGCTACTGTCTGTGCTGTTCTTCCGGAGGAGACGCTCACTGCGCTGGCTCAGAGTCTGCGCTGCCCCAGTAAACACACAGTTGCAAGGCACAGGGGGGCGGGGTTTGGTGTAAGTGGGTCCCGCCTCCACTGGGGGGCCACCGTGTTTCTCTCCGAAGTCCCCACGTTGGTGTTAAGGGGAAAATGGCATCACCCCAATCTCTCGTCCCCGGACAGGGGATCTCAGAACCCGCTGTTCAGGAAGCCCTCGCAGAAGGGCAAGGGCTGTCAGGGCTCCATGCACCACAGCTTTGGCACGTGGCCAGGATTTAAAACCGGAAATCTTAAAGGACCTGGCACCACGTGGACCCGCTCCCTTCCCCTGGAGTAGAGCCTCTCCACACTGTGTCTGATGTCCTTTGTCCCTGAAAACCAGTCCCATGCCTGCACGGTGCCTGCAATCTATGGTGCAGCACTGCAAAAAGCAGCAAGCAAGTTATCTGTCCTCTGTCCCCTTCCTATAAAAGGCCTTCTGCTGGCGCCTGCAGGGGTTTTGTCCTTGGAGAGGCAATATACCCTCCTGCAAATGTACTCCAGAAAAGGGAATGTTCTCAGATCCCCACACCACACTGTGCACTCCAGGGCCCCCTTCCTCCTTCTTCCGAGCCACAGCTCCACTCCAGAGAAAGTCACACACTTCCAAAACCTCAGAGTTTGAGCTCCACACGCTGTTGGCAAAAAAACCGTGATGCTCAGTACCCCTCGCTCCCCAGTCCGTGGTCCAGAGAGGTTTTTGTCTTGTGTGAATCTGACACCGCACACTCTCAACCCGTTTCTCTCCTTTTTGTCTCTCCATGGAAAGGGCTCCTCCCCATCCATGGCGCTGCCATTTTCCTCTCCCCCAATTCACTTCCATGCACCTCACACCTGCTACACTGTCTCCTTCCAACCGTGCAGATCCTTCTGACAGTGTTCAGATCGGTTTGCTGGGTGTTCCGAGTGATTTGATCACAACACAGTTGTGTTTGAGGGATGAGAAAAACCAATTTTCTCCATCCTAACGTCTCCCAAAGGAATACATTTCTTATCATCCCCTAAATGTTCCAACTCTCTTCCTAGCCTTATAGTCTTTATTCAGTGTTTCAAACTGCCTCACAGGGAACTCTCACAGACCTGGGTTCAAGTTCTGCCTCTACGACTTAGTAACCTTAAAGATCAGTTTCCTTGCCGGTAAAATGGGAATATTAATAGTTCTTGCCACAAGGGATGGCTGTGAAGATTGAGATATTCAATGTAAATCTAGCATAGGTCAGGCACATAGGAAGCCCTCGGTCAAAATAACAGGTCATGATTAGCTTTTAAAAAAATTGTGATAAAACATACATAACTTAAAAGTTATCATTGTATGGGAATGCAAGCTGGTGCAGCCACTCTGGAAAACAGTCTGGAGGTTCCTCAAAAAATTAAAAATAGAACTACCCTACGACCCTGCAATTGCACTACTAGGTGTTTATCCAAGGGATAAACAGGTGTGCTGTTTCGAAGGGACACATGCACCCCCATGTTTATAGCAGCACTATCAACAATAGCCAAAGTATGGAAAGAGCCCAAATGTCCATCGATGGATGAATGGATAAAGAAGATGTGGTATATGTATACAATGGAGTATTACTCGGCAATCAAAAAGAAGGAAATCTTGCCATTTGCAACTACGTGGATGGAACTGGAGGGTATTATGCTAAGTGCAATTAGTCAGAGAAAAACAAATATCATACGACTTCACTCATATGAGGACTTTAAGAGACAAAACACATGAACATAAGGAAAGAAATATAATATAAAAACAGGGAGGGGGACAAAACTGAAGAGATTCATAAATATGGAGAACAAATTGAGGGTTATTGGAGGGGTTGTGGGAGGGGGGATGGGCTAAATGGGTAGGGGGCATTAGGGAATCTACTCCTGAAATCATTGTTGCATTATATGCTAACTAATTTGGATGTAAATTTTAAAAAGTGAAAAATAAAATTAAAGAAAATGTCACCATTATAACCAATTTTAAGTGTATACTTCATTAAGTACATTCACACTGTTGTGTAACCAACCACCACTCATCTCATGAAATCTTTTCATCTTTGCAAACTGGAACTCAGTACCCATTAAACACTAACTCCTCATTCTCTCCTGCCCCCCCAGCCCCAGCAGCCACTGTTTTGCCTTCTGCCTCTATGAATCTGATTACTCATATAAGTGCAATCATACAGTATTTGTCCTTTTGCGAATGGCTTATTCCATTTAGCATGTCTTCAAAGATCTGCTAATCACTTTTAAGAAACTATTTTCTTCCTATGAACTCTTTTCCAAGAAAAATCAAGTATTGACCTCTTCTAATAAGCACCATAAAATAAAAACCTACAGTGTTACAACTGTGGTAGGGTATTTCTTCCAATAGTTTTTAACATAATTTCAGAGAAATAATAAAATGTTGCCCATACCTGACATCCACTCACAATGGACTGGAAACCAGAGCCACAGAGCCTATTAACAGTGAGAGCTGGGGTCTCTTGTGGGACTCCCACACGCAAACCAACATGCCTGGCCATGTATGCAGCATCTGAAGAACTCTGGAACAAAGGAATGAAAAAGACTTTCCTCTGTAAATCTCAGCATTAAGAAGCAGGACAAAATATATGGAAATGTTGGCAATCTATCAAACATTATAAACTATGGGACTCTAAGGTAGGATGCAATGCATATAGATATCATGTATTTTATATAATACGTGTGTTTATTATTTGAATAAAAACTGTAACTTGGTTAGTTGGTTTTTAAACAAAGTATGAGAAACCCTTATATTAAGTCCTCAATACAAGACAGAAATTTATAACAATTGGAGCTGTTTAAAAATAGAATAGGTTATCTCGAAATAGTATGTTCCTTAACAGAGAAAGTATCCAAGGCTGTGCTTCTCAACCTTGGCCGCACACTGGAATAACCAGGAAAGCTTTATTAACATACTGATGCTCAAGATCCTAACCAAACCAATTAAACCAGAAAGGCTACAGGCGAGGCATCAGTAGATACTTTTAAAAACATTCAGGGGATTGTGGGGCGCCTGGGTGGCGCAGTCGGTTAAGCGTCCGACTTCAGCCAGGTCACGATCTCGCGGTCCGTGAGTTCGAGCCCCGCGTCAGGCTCTGGGCTGATGGCTCAGAGCCTGGAGCCTGTTTCTGATTCTGTGTCTCCCTCTCTCTCTGCCCCTCCCCCCGTTCATGCTCTGTCTCTCTCTGTCCCCAAAAAAATAAATAAACGTTGAAAAAAAAAATTAAAAAAAAAAAAAAACATTCAGGGGATTGTAATGAGAAACTGAGGCAGAGACCTGATGATGGAGGAAGGCGAGAGATGAGCAACTGGTCAGAAGAGTAAGAAGTGGGCCTAGACCACTGCTTCCCCTGCTTTAAAATGCTAAAATTTGCTAAAGCAAATTTGACAAAATGTAAAGAACTGGCCCATCAAAGTAAAGGGAATTTTAGGGTGTTCACTGTATTATTCTTTAAAAAAAAATTTTATTTATTTGTTCTTGAGAGAGAGAAAAGAATGTGCATGAGCAGGAGAGGGGCAAAGAGAGAGAGGGAGAGAGAGAATCCCAAGCAGGCTCTGCACTGTCAGCACAGAGCCCGATGTGGGGCTCGAACACACAAACCATGAGATCATGACCTGAGTGAAATCAAGAGTGTGATGTTTAACCAGCTGAGCCACCCAGGTGCCCCTCACTGTAGTATTCTTTTATCTTTTGTATAGGTTTGAAAATTTTCACAATAAAATTCAACAAATTCCCACTGACATTTTTTCTTTCTTTTTTTTTGGTAGCGTATTCTCTAAGTGGTCCCACGAAATGACTTTAAGTCCCTTTTGACACCAAGATTTGCTGGGAAGAGCTTAGTACAGGAGAAAAAGCATGGAACTAGAAGTCAGGGGATCTGCATTCTAGCCCAGGATTGTTATAGATCACCCAGCTCAACTCTTTGAAACTTCTTGAAACATAAGGTTTCCTTATGTGTTAAAAGAGGCCTGGAGTTCTATAAAATCTCTAGGGTTTCTTCTGGCTTTTTACATTCCATAAATCTTACTCAGAGCTTACCTTTTTAAAAAAAGTTCCTAATTATTCTTGTTTTATTTTTCAATTGAGGTGTAACTGGCATATAATGTTGTATTAGTTTCAAGCGTACAACAAAAGGATTCGATATTTGTAGGTATTGGAAAATGATCACCGCAATAAGTCTAGTTGACATCTGTTACCGTACGCAGTTACAAAAATGTTTTTTCTTGTGATGAGGACTGATGTGGGGCTGAGAGTGAACAGGCAAGAAAGAATTCTTGACACGTTTTTGGTACAAAAAGGTGCTTTTATTAAAGCACATGGATAGGACCCGTGGGCAGAAAGAGCTGCACCGGCATTGTGAGGAGTGACTGATTATATACTTCTAGTTAGTGGAAGTCAGGGATGGCGTAAGACTCTAAGGAATTTGGAAGCAAGGCTTTCAGGACCCTGAGGGGCTAGCTGCTGTTAAGATAAGGTTCTTTACTACTGTCTAGTAAAACATTAGTCTTGAGACCCTTTAGATGGATATCACTGGGCCACAAGTTTGAAAGATGATTGCTAACATATACCCTGGGGGTAGGGTGTTTACAGTTATCAGAGGAAAGTAACACTTAAGAGCACAGCTATAGTGGTAAAACATGAAAGAAGTCCTTGAAGGAGTTGTAGGAGTGTTATAATCTGTAGGCCTCAGGAATTCTGCCTGAGACTAGGAGCGGCAGCAAAATTGGCCTTTGTTCGTTTTTCTCCCATCAAGGACTTTTAATATTTACTCTCTTAGCAACTTTCAAATATGCAGTACAGTATTATTAACTATAGTCATCATGCTGTTCATTATATCCTCAAGACTTACTTATTTTATAGCTGGAAGTTTATTTATACCTTTTGACCTCCGGAACTCATTTAATTATTCCTTATAATAAAACTATTTTCATATATTACAATTTCTTAGAACACAATACATTAGTACCTTTAGTACCTCTCAAAACACATATGGAGAAGTTCAAAATACAGTCGATTCTCATTATTCATAGATTCCATACTTGCAAATTCACCTAATTGTTAAAACGTATTTGTAACCCCCAAATCAATACCTGTGGCGCTTTTGTGGTTATTTCCAGCCATGTACAGGGTGGAGAAAATTGTAGTTGTCTAATATGATACACACTTTCCAGCTGAGGATGAACAAGGGGACACTTGGCCTTCTTGTCTTAGCTCTCATGTTATAAACAGATGTCCTTTCTGCAGTCTACTTAGTGCCAAGGGTTTTGTGTGTGTGTGTGTGTGTGTGTGTGTGTTTGCATTTTTGTGGCTTCTGTTGGTGATTGTGCTATTCAAAATAACCCCAAGCAGAGTGCTGAAATGCTGTCTAGTGTGCCTAAGTAGAAGACAGCAGGGAAAAAATACATGTTAGAGAAACTTCAACCAGGCATTAGTTATAGCGCTGCTGGCCAAGAGTTTCATGTTAATGAAGTCATAACATACATTAAGATCAACAGAATAATGAATAATGGACAAGCAAAATGCAGTATTCCATACAATGGAATAGTATTCTGCCACAAAAATGAATGAAGTCCTCTATCCTCCACTGCAAACAAAACCCGTTCTGGGTAGAAGCAAAGTCTCTTGAGTCATGGCTCTGGAGCTGGGGGTGGAAATAACTGCACACCTGTTTCTGAGCCTTATCCCCACCCTAAGAGCTGAGCACTTGGTGAAGGGGGCCATAGCAGCCTCCAGTCTTCTCAGCCTGCCTCTCCTGTATGGAACAACCACTTTCTGAGCCAGCAGAACAGCGACAGAGCCTCAGTACCCTCAGCAGAAATGCATTCCATGTAGCGCTTCTGTCAAACCGATGAAGGCTGGGTAAAAGGAGCCTTCACCTCCTGGCCACGCCAGGAAGGAATACACAGCTTTCATTATCTGCAAATGAATGACCTAGTATGTATTCCATAACACAGAAAGATAGAAGGTAGAGGAACTTCTTATTTCCCACAAAAAATACTGACCGAGCTCCTACGATTTAAGAATTCATAGGAGATGTGTTGTGTTGACTGGGTTTTCTACCCTCCTTAGTCGATACAGAGAGAACCAATTAACTTGAGATGAGTCAAGGAAATGAATCTAGTATTTAAGAAGCAATGAAATATAACCCCAATGAGACAGACAGATAGCTCCCAAATTATATGTGGCTTTGAATTATAAATGCCATTGCTTGTAGAGTCAGAGGATTACTTAAATCATAAATACCTTTAACTATTATTAACTAGTTCACCAGTGAGACATGTTAAAGACATTATTTTTTAATAACATCCGGCAACAAGAATGAACACCTCCCTTCTGCCCTACTAACCTGGAAGACATTGCCTACAATGACACTGTCAATGGTCTCCGGTGAGACCTTGCCCGCAGACAAAGCAGCCTTGGCGGCAAATTCAGTCAAGTCAATAGCCGTGAAGTCTTTCAGAAGACCTCCGTAAGCTCCAAAGGCTGTTCGCTTAGCAGCCACGATGAAGACACCTATTGGAATGAGGAGAGATTTGAATAGCCAGTGTCCCTAACATGCTTTATTTAAATAATCACACTGTGAAACCTTAGTATATAACGCACCATTTTCAATTAGATAACTGAAAATTTTTGTCGCATAATAATACACAGAACGGGTCACACTCCTGGAAGCAGTCTTAGGGGTTATCAGTTGGAGCAGTACCTACATGCTGGCACCAAGAACTATCTCCTGCGTGCTGGAACATAAATCCACTCTGCATTCTTAGCCTCTGGTGATTTATGATGCTAGAAACATTTGTTTAAAACTGAAATGTTTCTTTGATGTGCTGAAGTATGTTGCCTAGTCATAGAACCAATGATCTCCACACTAGAAATTCTTTTTGAGGTTTGAGGCCAACCACTCACCCCACAGGAAATTCCTGACAAGAGACAGAAAAAAAAATTCCTCTGCTAGAAAACTTCCATAGTCCACTGTGTGAACGGACAGCCTGAAGTATGATTTTTCCTCATACTGAACTGGCTCCTCTCACCAAGTCTTCAATCCAACAATCTGAGTTCAACCCAAATGCATCCCAAATAGTTTCTAGAATTTATGCTTTGAATGTGAACTATACACGTCTTTCCTTTTGGAGCCACAGGATGACTCCACTACAAATTCCAAATCATATTAACTATTATCTTTTACCCTTAGAATAAAGTGGGCAAAAAAGATCACCTTTTACATGGGCATCCCCTCCAGATCTGGAGTCCACTAACCTGTAAAATATCCCGGATCTAAAGACTCCCTCCCTAAGTAGATAAAAAACACGTATTTTCCCTAAGTAAACAAAAAGCATCTTTCCACACTTCTTTATTTGACATTAGTTCTCCCTGCTTTCTTCTAAAGACTTTCTAGTTTGCCAGTATCCTATTAAAATGCGCTACTTAGAATACAACAAAATTTCCTGCATTTGATCTAACTGCAAAGAAAACAGGGGAATTATCTATACATGTATTAATATAAACTAACACTATAAATTTATGGTATTACTATCAATCCAACCGATGTCCTGGTGCAAAAAAATAAAAACTGTCCTTTCCCAAGACACTCTACTGTCACCTCTCCCCTCCAATCTGCTATAGTTACATAAGTCTCTGATGATGTGAAGTGATGCCCACTAGAGTTGGGTGATGCAAAACTTGCACATCCATTATAATAGTTTCATTACACTAATGCTTATTAGGCACCGACACTTTATCACTTTTCGTATACTATCTAATCTTCCCAACAATCCTGCAAGGTAAATATTTCAGAGGCGCATACAGGTGGCACTTACTACATGACAGATCTCATGCTTGGCGCTTCGTACACACTAGTATACGTATACACTAGTATACTCCAAAACAATCTGTGCTCACATTTCCACACTTTGCCAAGAAATTATGGGGCTTTTAACAATGGGCTTGTGCCAAGATATTAACCTGGAATTGAGACAATACAAACATTATACCATTCCTGCTATTTAAGTACAATTCTCCTGTTTATACTAGTGGAGATGACATCTTTCCATGGAACAAATTAAACCTACCCTAAAAAAAAAACCTTCACCTAATCCTTTCATTGCTACTTTGAGAAACCCACAGTCCAAAAGAATGTTAGGAGTTAGGAGTAACATATGCAACTATAATTTAGAACCGATCCAATGAGTTCTTTACAGATAGAATATTCAGGTATTTACAAGACCATGAATATTAGTTCAGGGTATGACAAATATTTTGTTCTGATAGATTATTCTGTGCCACTATACCTTCCTGAATTTTTGCAAATGTCTTCTAATTCTTGTTACTTAACAGTCTCTACTTTTTTTTTTTTTTTTTTTTTGAGAGAGAGAGCGCAAGCAAGCCCCAAGTAGGGGAATGGCAGAGGGAGGGAGGGGGGGAGAGAGAGAGAGAGAGAGAGAGAGAGAGAGAATACCAAGCAGGCTCCAAGTGGAGCCCAATGCAAGGCTCAATCTCAGGACTATGAGATCATGACCTGAGCCAAAATCAAGAGTCAGACGCTTAACCAAATGAGCCACCCAGGCACCCCTCTACCTATTTTTATACTGGTGTTTTATTTCATTTTTCTTCTGCCTTCCCATGTCTTCTTCCTAATTTCATTACAGCCTGTGTGTGGTCATGGCCTAGTATGCTATCTGACCAACTCTCCTGCAGATAACAGTGGCAATACAGAAAAATGACTACCTGAAGGCGTTGGAGAATGAACAAAACTGGGCAGATGTGGAGAAGATATGGAAGAAAGGAACAGTACAGGGTGAGCATTCAATCTGTTTATAGCCTCCGACTTGAAGCCAAGCAGTCCACACTATGTGAATGGCTAGAACTCAGAAACTCACAATCTCACTGGCTTGACGATTCAGAGAACTGAGTTCATGGCCAACCACAGCCACTGGTAAATGAGAATGAATCTGGGAAAGGAGAGGACCACAGGGGGAGCCCAAATCATATACATATAAACTCTGCCTAAATATCTGTCTGACCCCTTAACCACGCATCTATACCTCAGCAATATCTGTCTAACCCCTTAACAATGCATCTATACCTTAGCTAAGGCTAACTGAACTGAGATTTGAGCTATTGCCCTCTACAGGGGAGACAGAGTTTGCTGTCTGAGTTCAGCCAAATCAACTGCCTGCAAAAATAAACAGCCAACCAAACAATCAATAAACCAACACACTTGGAAAGGATATAACAGTATTCGGCCTCTACAATGTTTCATATGCAATGTCCATGTTACAATCCAAAATTACTGCACATATGAAGAAATGAGAAAATATGACTCATTCTCAAGAGAAAAGACAATCAACAGAGACCAACCCCAACATGACCCAAATGCTAGAATTAACAGACAGGATTTTAAAGCAACTATCTATTGTAACTGTGCTCAAGGATATAAAGGAAAATATGCTCATAATAAACGGTAAAAAAAATAGAAACTATAAATCAAAATGGAAATTCCAAAACTGAAAAATATCTGAAATAAAAAATCCACTGAATGGGCTTAACAGAAGAATGGAAATAAAAGGAGAAAGATTCAGGGGCGCCTAGGTGGCTCAGTCCGTTAAGTGTCTGACTTTGGCCTGGGTCATGATCTCACGGTGTGTGAGTTCAAGCCCACCCATTGTCGGGCTCTGTGCTGATAGCTCAGAGCCTGGAGCCTGCTTCTGATTCTGTGTCTCCCCCTCTCTGCCCCTCCCCTGCTGGCACTCTGTCTCTTTCTCTCTCACAAATAAATAAACATTAAAAAAAAAAAAAAAAAGGAAAAGAAAAAGATTCAGTGACTTGGAACACAGGTAAAAACAAATTATCCAACCGGGAGAAGAGGAAAAATAACAAAGGGTCAGAACCTCAAAGTCTGACAAAGTCTGATAGGGGAACAAAGTCTGATAAAGGAACAAAGCAATTCAATGGATTAAGGGGTAGTCTTTTCAGCAAATGACGCAGGAACTGTTACAGAACCAGGCTGGATCACTGTCAGAAAAAACAAGCGACACTCGGAGATCTTGGTGGATCGGAGTTTTATTTTACATTGGCAGGCTCAGAGGAGATCCTTCTCCAGAGATCTGAGTCCTGAGCACAAGCACGGGGGACAATTTATCGTCTATTACAACCGCATTCCTCATTTGTAGTATTTGGTGCATGGCAAGCAGGGCAGGAAGAACCTGGAAGAGTCTCTAAGCTAGGAACTAGAACTTATGTTAGTCCTGTGGGCCATCTTATGGTGTATAATTTTACTTATGTTCTCAACAGAACTGGACACCCAGATGCAAACAAAACAAAACCAGACACAGCCTTAAACTTTTCATAAAAACTAACTCAAAACGGATCACAGACTTGGGGCGTCTGAGTGGCTTAGTCTGTTAAGCATCCATGTCTTGGTTTTGGCTCAGGTCATGATCTCACGGTTCGTGGGATTGAGCCCTGCCTCAGGCTCTGCGTCCCCTCCTCTGCTTGTGTGTGCATATGTGCGTGCTCTCTCTCAACATGAATAAACATTTTTAAAAATGGATCATAGACTTAAAATGTAGAATGAAAAACTATAAAACTTATAGAAGATAATACTGGATAAAATCTAGGTGCCTTCAGGCTTGGTGATAACTTTTAATGTTATTCTTTATTTTGAGACTGAGAGAGAGTGCATGTGCGCATGCGTGCGCAAGCAAGCCCTTGGGAGAGGAACAGAGAGACGGGGAGAGAGAGAATCCCAAGCAAACTTTGCTCTCCAGGCTCCAACGGGGGCTTGATTTCATGAACCGTGACATGATAACCTGAGCCGAAATCAAGTGTCAGAGGCTTAACCCACTGAGCCACCCCGGTGCCCCAATAACTTTTTAAATACAACACCAAAAGTCTGATTCATGAAAGAAAAATGTGATTAAGTTGAATGTCATTTAAATTAAAAACTTTTGCTCTTCGAAAGACACATTAAAGAAAAATGAAAAGAACAAGCTACAAACTGGGAGCAAATATTTACAAAACACTTATCTAATAAAGGACTGGTATCCAAAATACACAAATAAATCTTAAAATTCAACAACAGGAAAACCAACAACCCAATTAAAAAGTGGGCAAAAAATCTTTATAGATACCTCACCAAAGATGATATAAAGATGGCAAATAGCCGTATGAAAATACGCTGAACATCATATGTCATTAGGGAAGTACAAATTAGAATAACAGTGATACTGCTATACAAGTATTGGAATGGCTAACATCCAAAACACTAACACCACCAACTGCTGGTGAGGATGTAGAACAAAAGAAATTATTTCGTTGCTGCCAGATGCAAAATACAGGCACTATGGAAGACATTTTGGCTGTTTCTTATAAAACAAAACATACTCTACCCGTATTACCAGCAATCATTGTTCCTCTGTATTTATACAAATGAGTTGAAGACTTACATCCACACAAAAACCTACACATGAATGTTCACAGCAGCTTTATTTATAACTGCCAAAACTTGTAAGAAACCAAGATGTTGTTCAGTAGGTGAATGGATGTGGCACATCCATACCACAGAATATTATTCAGCAATAAAAATAAATGAGCTATCAAATCATGAAAACACATGAAGGAAGCTTAAATGCACATTGGAAAGTGAAAGAAGCCAACCTAAAAGAGCTACATAATGTAGGATTTCAACTACATGACATCTGGCAAAGGCAAAGCTACCCAGATAGTGAAAAGGTCAGTGGTTGCCAAAGGGCTTGCCAGGTGTGCTGATATGACAGCATGGGGGGTGCGGGGTGGGGGTGGAAAGCTACTAGAAAGCAAAGGATTAACTCCACCTTCCTTTCTGTCACACTGTTAGGTAAATATTAACTCATATAACCAGATCAACTGCAAGGAGCAATCAGAACAAACTAAGAACAAATGCTGCTAAAAGCACTCACTTGTTTCTGAAGTAATTTGGCAGCCATACTTAGGCGCCTAGAAGGGATACACAAACATTGCCAACAAAGCCAAATGGTGAGACAACTCTTCCTTGGGAGCAACCACCTACCAAGCACTGGGATGTGTGTTAATAAAAAACTGGGGGATTGGTTCTTCTTGTTCCTTAAAGTTAAAATTCCAGACTGTGACCATTTGTTATAAGAAGGCAGTTTACATATATATATATATTTTAAAGTTAATAACCCTACTATTTATGTACTCAGTGACTGCACTTTCCTGGAGTCAGTCAATCTAAAGTAATGGAAGGGAAAGGGAGCAAGCTGGTCTTCCAACAGAATACCACCACACATCTGGTGGAGCAGGTCACTGGGGCAGAAATGACCCTAAGAGACCATCAATTCCTCCCCCATAACCCTTCCCCACCCCGGACCAAGTCAGAGGCTGCTGCTCCTCCGCGATGCAATCCCCTGCCCTAGACCGCCGGGTGCTTAAGGCACCGCCCCAGTTCCCCTAACGGGGTGGGGCGGGGTCTACGCAAAGAACGGTATTGACCTTCAAGATCAGAAGCTGGCAAATCTTGTCCTCAGCCCTCAGCTGGAAACTGCCCTGCTGTCGCTAGTGCCTTACAAGCACGTTTTCTCCTAGACCCGACCAATCCCTTCTGGTTGGGCTTTTTAGCAAATCCCCTGGCCGCCGATAAAACCCTAGCGGCGCTCACCTCGGAGAAGGGCCATGGCTGCGAGCGAGACGCGGCGCAGAGTATCTCGTCCAGCGACTCAGAGAGGCGCGCGCCCACACCCCAACTTAAGGACGTGAGGGCGGCGCCCCACGAAGCCACGCCCTCGCCCTTTCACTCACTTGGCGGGCCTGGCTGGCTGGCTGCGGCCTCCTCTGCCTGGAGGGAGCTTATCTCCCTTTAGACAACACGCCACCCAGTTTGCGCATTAGCGTGGGAACCACAACTCTGCCAGCAGCCGGGCCTTGCAGCAAAGAGCGTTCCTTGCCAGCGCATCTCCCGCTCACATTTTCGCTTTTAAAGATTTTACCTCTAAAGCGAGAGGATGATTTGACTCTACCCTGTCCATCCTATCCTTGGCCCCTCTACTCGCCCCTGTAATTAATGTTCCCCTTCATCCCCCAGCAAATCTCCATCATCACTGGACCAGGTATCCCGACGCCGAGACAGCCACAAGGTGGAAGAGGCCAGAGGAATGGGGGGCGCTGGCCCGCGCTGGCCGGAAATGGGGGGGGGGTGGGCAGGGCGTGGAGGACGGCACGAGCGGATTGGCTGGGGCTGGCTGGCTGGCTGGCTGCGGAGTGCGGCTGCGCGGACCGCTGGAGGCCTAGGCCCCTGGGTTTGAGAGAGACCCTAGGACTGGAAGCCAGTTGGCAGGCCGAGGGGGGTGGTGGGGTGGGGAGGTTGGCGTCCGAGGGAGTGTAGTGAGTGTCTTAGGGCAGGGACGCCCCGAGCCCCCGATATAGCCTCCGATGAGCTCGCAGTATTTTCCTTATATGATCAGGCCCCGTTGCTGGCGACGCCGCTAGCCCGGAGCCTGAAAAGATTATGAAAATGTGTACGGCGAAGTGGGGCTGGGGACCGGGAGCCGGGAGATTAGGGGCAGCGGGTAGGCTGGAGATGAGGGAGCTTTAGGAAGGCCTCTGCCGCTGTAACTGTGAGCCCTGGTCGATGATGACGTGACCACTGCGCAATCTGAGTTCTAGGAACCAGGTGATGGAGTGTGTGCTGACAGCTGACTGAGACCGGGGCGAACAGGACACCAGGCTGGCGGAGGCGCAGCCACAGGGCTCTGGGGTGGGCCAGGTTCCTATGCCTGGGAAGCTGCCGTGGGTTGCCTTGAGGTTTTCTGTGAACCCTCAGGGACTCCTCCCCTGCTTACGGGGAGAGGGGAGGGAGATACGGTCCAAGATCCCTAGGGGATGCCTGAAACTAAGTAGTACCAAGTCCTATATATACTATGTTTTTTTTTCCTATATGTACATACCTATGATAAAGTTTATAATTTAGGTACAGTAAGAGATTAACAATAGCACACAGCATACTGTAATAAAAGTTATCTGAATGTGGTCTTTATCTCTCAAAATATCTTGTGATAACATGAGGTGATCGAATGTCTACCTGATGAAGTCAAGTGAGGTAAAGGACTAGACATTGTGACACAGCCTTAGGCTACCGTTGACCTTCTGACACCTTAGAAGGAGAATCATCTGCTTTGGGGATCCTGGTTGACCACAAGTGACTTTGGGTAACTGAAAATGGAGGAAAGTGAAATGGCACATGAGAGGGTTAAGTTATACTCTTAAGTCCATGAACACTTGGCTCATGTCACGTTAGACATCAACATTTACAGCTTTGCTTAAGACAGAATTTCCACGTGGTCACATGTGCAAATTTTAAATTGGTTGAATTGCGCAAGTATATACCTTCTTGTAACCCAAACTGCCATCAGCTGTAAAAATAAAAAGACCCTCAGATTTATTCCTTTTCTCCTGTTACTTTAATTTGTGTGAATGCTGGAAATTGATAGTCGATTTAATACATAGGTATGTTCTGAGAGTTATTAACTTAAAAAAAAAAAAAGGCAACCTACTTTTTCACAACAAATGTATGTAGTCAATAGAATTCTGACTGAGGTCAAAGCATCCCATCTGCTAGATGATATTTTACACCTGCATTTTCTGATGATTAACAGGGAGTTGTAATAAAAGCTACCATCTTTTGGATACTGTGTGCCCAGCATTGTGCCAGGCACTTACACTGTTTATAATTCTTACACCCAGGTGGTACAATAATTACATAAAATGGAATAATATGCAATTTATATGCATTGGGCAAATTCTGAGGGTCATTCTACAACCCCAGGAGATAGATGTTTTGTTTTGTTTTTCTTTTTCATTTTATAAATGAAGAAGCTTAGGCCCAGAGAAACCAAAGAACTTGCCAAGGCGTCAAATCTAGAAAATTGCTGAATTAGAATTTTGAGCCCTGATCCTCAAATGCCCCAGGCCCGTATTGTCTTTGGCATTTACAGGATATAGAATAGAGGAGTAGGGTAGAAGAGAGGACAGGTATCATTAGCTAAGGTATATGTTGTACAAAATGAAAGGTGAATGTTAAGTGAATCTTCTTTAGAGGAAGAAATACTGTATTTGGGAAGAAATCCTG
This sequence comes from Leopardus geoffroyi, assembly GCF_018350155.1. Classification (NCBI taxonomy): domain Eukaryota; kingdom Metazoa; phylum Chordata; class Mammalia; order Carnivora; family Felidae; genus Leopardus; species Leopardus geoffroyi. The sequence continues at coordinate 69,348,397 of NC_059339.1, forward strand.
TTACTTTCAGTGTATGATGGCTCAGGTTCAGAAGGTTTATTTGCTTTTTTCTGCAGGGGAGGAGGTGTGGGTGAGATAAAGTGGTCTCAGGCAGGTGGAGAGGTGAGGCAATGAGTCAGTACTAGATATTTACCTTTTCTTGACCAGGGTTCCGACAGGAAACGATTTGAGTGACAGTTTTTTTAATTTTCTCAAAGGTGATACAGAGCAAGTACCATTGCAGATGCACAGGAGTTAAGTTATTTCATTGCATATAGTGGAAACCTTGGGGCATTCAAACTTGATTTGGGTGTGACAGCTAGTAACCCAGTGTTAGTATTTTTTTGCCATTATAGTTCCTGTGTTCAAGGCTTATTTTTTCCTTTAGGGCTAATTATTGGTTCAGATGGTTTAGGCTGCAAATTACAGAAGACTTGACTTAAACTGTCTTACACAATAAAGTTTTCATTGTTTCACATAACAAGAAGCTTCCAAGCATTACCATGTCATCAAGCACTCAGGCTTTTAGTTGTTACAGCTGTAGGCATCATGTCTGCACAAAACCATGTTCAAAGAGAGGAAGGTGAGTATTTCCCATGTCTTTATCAAGAAGGGACATCTTTCTTTTCTGTTTCATCGGCCAGAATTGAGTTGTTTGCCCATGCTGTCGTTGCAAAAGTGGCTGGAAAAACAGGTCTGTGTTTTTCAATTTCTGTCTTGGAAAGCAGGCTCTGCCAGTAAGGATGAAAGCTGGAAAAGGCTGTTGGGTAAGTGACCTTCAGTGTCAGGCACGAAGCCCTGTACTAGCAATTACACAGACTTTTATGCAACCTACACCCTCTCATATTGCATACTGACATCTCTAAATTGCTATGATGAATTTGGATTTGTATAGCTTAACCCATGAATGAGAAGTTGGAGCTCTGGCATTTTGCACTCCCTGTCAATCAAGAGTTCTGCTTTAGCAGTGTCCTCTGGTTAGACGAAAGGTACTGTGCAATTGCTCAAATTTGTTACTGAATCCAGTGTCAACATTTATTTAAAATGGGTTAACAGGGTGCCTGGGTGGCTCAGTCAGTTGAGTGTCCGACTTGGGCTCAGGTCATGATCTCACGGTTTACAGATTCAAGCCCCACGTGGGGCTCTGTGCCGACAGCTTGGAGCTTGGAGCCTGCTTTGGATTCTGTGTCTCCCCCTCTCTCTCCCCCTCCTCCACTCACTCTCTGACTCAAAAATATACACATTAAACAAAAAAAAAGAAATGTCACTAAAATCGATGGATCCTAAAATCCTTGGGTAAATGGTTTACATATATAAGAACCTGTAAATATATGTAAGGACATTTACATAGTCTCAGAGTATCATGAAGAGGAAAATGTACCCTCACAAAAGAGAAATCTTGGGAATATTACCACCTTAACCAAATGACAAAGCTTAACATCACCAATAATGGGAGAAGCTAACACCATACATCCCCTTGGAGCATTGGGGACACAACCTCACCTATGTGGGATCTCTCCAAAAAATGTCTGACTGGAATGTAATCCTAAGGAAACAATCAGATAAATCCAAAAGAAGAGATGTTCTGCAAAGCAACTGACCTAAAGTTTTCAAAATTATCGATGTTGTGGAAAAAAAAAAAAATCTGGTATTAAAGGAACTAGGGATTAACAATTAAATGCAATGTGGGATCTCTAATTGGAAACTGGGTTAAAAGCAACTACTCTAAAAAACAACAGCAACAACAAACCAAAAAACTCCAAAGCAAAACAAAACAAAACAAAACAACCAAAAAAACAGCAACTCAAAAGAACAGAATTGGGACATTTGGGAGGAACTTTAATATAACTTATATGAGATAGTTGTATTGACATTACTTTTCCTGGTGTTAATTTTATTGTAGAAATGTGGGAGATTGTCCTCTTTTCTTAGGAGCAGCTGTGGTGAAGAATAAGGATGTCTGCAATTCATTTTCCAGTGACTCAGAAAAAAAAAATGCATACAAATATACTGACAGAGAAAGAGAGAAAGCAAATATGGCAAAATATTACCAATTAGGGAATCTAAATCAAGAGTGTATGGTTGTTTATTATTTTGTTTTTATAACTTTATTATAGGTTTTTAACTTTCTCAATATAAGAATGCAAAAGGATCTTTCAAGTAAGCCCCAAAATTATCTGAAACAAATTATTTTCTAAAATATGTAGTCCTTTTCATGTTTAGCCATACAGCCAATATATATGACACTAAGTATGTATATCCAAATTATTTTATAATTTTTTTGGCCTAGACATGAAACCTCTCATGAGATGTAAAGTCTTAGACATTTAGCTTTCAGTATTTTTTTTTTAAATGTATTATTTCTGTACTTATTTTTGGGAAAAACAAGTAGCTTAGTATAAAACTGGAAATCAGCCACTCTATTGTAAACCTGTAAATTCTAATATTAAGATTTAATTAAGATTTCATAAATATTAAGCCTCAGCCTTATCTCCCACATTTTCTGGATAATTTTCCTATACTTAAACATCCTATAATACTCAAAATTAATGGTAGCTTAAGCAGCAATGGCTTTAGTAGTTTCAGTAATGGAAACTAGGGAGAGCTGGTGTAGTCATTAGGAGATAGAAAAAATTTTCAAAATGAGCATATGAATTTGAATGAATGAAAGAAGAGAGTTTGCTAATCTTCAATAGTTTGGAATATTACATATGTGCTCACTGTTAATCTGCTTTGGTGACAACTTCAATTTTTGATCGTTAAAAAGGCAATTATTACCTCTGGTGTGGTTTTGCCTTCACAACAAATACCTACTCGTCAGAAAGTTCAAGTTACTAAACAAGCACATCAGAAATGAAATGTAGGGGCACCTGGGTGGCTCAGTCGGTTAAGCGTCAGACTTCAGCTCAGGTCATGATCTTGTGGTTCATGAGTTTGAGCCCCATGTTGGGCTCTGTGCTGACAGCTCAGAGTCTGGAGCCTGCTTCGGATTCTGTGTCTCCCTCTCTCTCTCTGCCCCTCCCCTGCTCCTGCTTGCTCTCATTCTCTCTCTCTCTCCCTCATGAATAAATATTTTAAAAAAATGTTTTTTAATCTTTATTTTTGAGAGAGAGAGAGAGAGCGTGAGCAGGGGAGGGACAGAGAGGGAGACACAGAATCTGAAACAGGCTCCAGGCTCTGAGCTGTCAGCACAGAGCCCGACGCGGGGCTCAAACTCACGAACCGCGAGATCATGACCTGAGCCGAAGTCGGACGCTTAACCGACTGAGCCACTCAGGCGCCCCATGAATAAACATTTTTAAAAAATGAAATGTAGACCGAAATAGACGCCGATTTGCTGAACTTTCTCAAGTTTACCGCAAATCTTGGTGTATTGTAATAACCTTAAGACATTGTCACAAACTGAGGTGAAGGATATATATCTGTGTTTTTCTCCTCCACATGTTAAAAGTTGTTTGCAGTGTCTACATCCTTACCAAGGCTTAGAATTACACTTAGTGATATAGCCATAGGCAAATGTCTATACTTCTTTGGTTCTAATTTTACTCTGCAAATTGCTCATGTTGGTGGATGGGGAGAAACACTCTGTTGATGCCCTTCAGCCAGACTCCTCCTGGAACACACCCTTGTTTGAGCGGTTCTGTGCGGGCTTTACTACAGGCAGATCACTGAGCAGGGGCAGAGCTTAGGGGGTGGAGAGGCATCTCAGTGAGAGGGTGTTAGGAGGTAGTTAGGTGATTTGGGGAGAGTCCAGAGAAGCAGGGCTTCACTCTGAGTTGGGTGCTGTCTGGAAGTAGGAACAAGTCTTTGGGTAATATAAGCCTATCCAGGAGGAGGCGGGTCTGAGCTGAACTAATGGCAGCTGGTGAAGTTGCATTCACTCCCGTTGGCTGGGAGAGGACAGGCGTGGCAGCGTGTGATTTGCCAGTGGTCTTGTCTTCGTGCTTAGACAGAACTACCAAGTGGTCTTGTGTTGTCTCACTTATTCAGAGAGCGACCCTGTCTGTTGTTTTGTGAGACTTGGTGTGAAGGGAGACACTGTAGGGCCTGTCCTGCTTCTCACGCCACCCAGGCCTCGCTCTAAGAGCAAGACCAGGTCCCGGATGTCGGGCTGATTTTCTTTCTCAACTCTAAGTCGTTAAGTGTGTCCTGTATGAAATTTTGGCTCTTTGCAGACGGTTTTCGTGTTGAGGTCTTGATGGTAAGCCTAGACCTCTCTGGGTATGAGGTGAAAGCTGCCCTGAAGAGTTTATTCTTCCCTCAGCCACTCAGAAAAGAGGGGGAGCCCGTTCTCAGGTTGGAAGTTGGGTTTCACAGGTAACTTTTTACTGACCAGTATTTGTGTGTCATGAAATACTTCATAGCGGTTCCTGGTGATGGGTGTTGAAGGGCACCATCCCCAGAGAAGCCTTATTTCTATACCTATGGGTGGGGCTGTGATGTAGCTTTCAAAGATTTCCAGGGCGTTTTGGTGTGTGCTCCTGTAGGTAAGAAACGCACCCGTGCTTCTGTATAAGTGTCGTTTTCTGGGCTACAATGTTCCATTGGCCAATTTGCCTATCTGTGCCTTTTCCACACATCTTAATTACTGAAGTTTTATACTAAGTCTTGACGCTCGTCAGGAAAGTTTTCTCTTTCTCTGAAGGAAGGTTTTCCTTATCCCTGGGTCTTTGCATTTCTATGTCAATTTTAGAATTAGCTGGTCAATTTTCACCAAAAAACTGTTGAGATTTTTTGATTCTGTACGTAGATCAACTTGGAGACAACTGACAACGCTTTTGTGGTATTGAGTCTTCCGATCTGTAAATGTGATAGAATTTCTCCAGGTTGTCATTGTTTCACTTACATTATAAACTCTTCCATACAGGTCTTATATTTTCCCACTATTTTTTAATGCCATGTGCAAAGTTATACAAAGGACTGAGTCGATCTCTGGGCTCTGTGCCCTGTACCATGGATCTACTGGTCTTCCTACACCAAACTACCTTGTTTGAATTCTGTAGCTTTAAAGTAATTGCTCAATAAGTCTGCTATTTTACAGGGAAAGTTTTCCCCCACCTCCAACACGTGGGCTGAAGCTTGCCAACCCCGTGTTTAAATGATCATGGTGCGTGTTTGGACGTAGGGGGCCCTGGAATGAAGTTTCTCAAGCAGGCATTAAAAATAAACTTTTCAGGGGCGCCTGGGTGGCGCAGTCGGTTAAGCGTCCGACTTCAGCCAGGTCACGATCTCGCGGTCCATGAGTTTGAGCCCCACGTCGGGCTCTGGGCTGATGGCTCAGAGCCTGGAGCCTGTTTCTGATTCTGTGTCTCCCTCTCTCTCTGCCCCTCCCCCGTTCATGCTCTGTCTCTCTCTGTCCCAAAAATAAATAAACGTTGAAAAAAAAAATTTTTAAAAAATAAACTTTTCAGCCAATAGATAGCCTCAGAGTTTTAAAGTTCATTTAGATGTGGCACACCACTTTATTCAAAAGTATTTATTTCCACAAATTTTTATCCACAGCTGAATATTACAGTGACTAATACAAGCATCTTTCTATAAACAAAGGTGTAGTTTACAGATTTTTCAAAATGAAAAAATATTTTTATCAGTAGTATTTCCTCTTACAATGTTAGATTCACCCAGGATTAGAGGTGAACCCTTTACAGAGAAGCAGTCTTTCATCTAAACATCAGTTGCTGGCAAAATGTTATATCCAAATCTGGGTTATTCTGATACAGTATCGTTTTAGAAAGTAGCTTAAATTCACTTCTGATTGCCTTTATTAGAATTAGAAATGTCTTTAGGAAAACCAATCTTTAGTATCTAATGACCTTTATAAGAAAAAAACCCAGTTCTATATTTGTCATTGGCATTCACCTCTAATTTTTCTACACCCCCTAATTCTCTAATTATGGCACCAACATGTACAAAAAAAGGAATTTTGGCTATTTGGCTCATGCAGCAAATTAACTGAGAAGTTGACTGCAGAGAAATATTCTATGAGGATAAACTATGGGGTCCTGCCCCATGCTGTCACACTGTAGTAACCCTTTAGTCCCATAGGCAGGATAGAAGTGCTTCAATTCAGGATATCCCTTGCTGCCTAGAATTAGGTCAAACGTATGAAAACAATTACATAGATGCAAAAGAAAGGGATTCTAATTTATTCACTATAATCTTAATGCATTAAAACTCTAAATAGTGGTGTATTGGTGGCAGCAGTGTTTTTTTCTAAGGGTTCCAAGTTCCTGGTTTTATTTTGTTTTTATAAAAGCCTGAAAATTTCATGGTATAGGACAATCAAGGGAAGAAAGTCCTACTGAAAGGGGAAGAACGATATTTTCCTTTGGGTCTACTCTGCTCTCCAGGTACCATACACCTCACCGCAGCTATGACGATCCAGGGAGAACACACGGAGGAGATCTGTTGTCAGCTCTGATTATTAATAGGTACATCACGCACATTACTGCCAGTAAGCAGAGAGGCTCCCTCTAATACTTAAAACACAAACTGTCTATAAATATTTGATTCTTGGGTAATCTTTAAAATGCTGTTTCAAGAGACCAATCAAAACTCCACCATGATGTCGAATGTTAACATTCTTCCCACGGCAACACTTATTCCAGAGAAATAATTGGCGACTCAGTTATCTTAGTAACTGCCGAAGGCACATGGTGAGAGGGGTGTCAACTAAATTTGAAACAGTAAAAAATAAAGACAGCTATCTAGTGCAGAGTTCAAATCTTGATGTTGAATTAAGTTACATTAAGTCATTGATTTCATGAAGGTGGATAATGTTTAACTTTAAAAATGCGAAAAATAAAAACGCTAATAAGTGATTCAGTTTCTCTGACGATGCTCCTTCCAGTCTCCAAGTGTTAAATAGGGCCGATTGAAACATTAACCGATCACTGTATTTCTTTATTGTCAGTGCTCTATAAAAGACCATTTGTTTTTAAAGCATAAATTAAACATAGCTCCAGTGAAATTTCTCTTTTCTGGAAAAGAACTTAATCTGCCATTTCTTGGACTAAGTAGAGGACTATTCATAATGCCCCACCCCCACTCCCACCCTGCATTTAATTGCCAAGCTTTTATTAAATGAGTCCTTGGCACCTAGTGATTAACCAATGACAGCAGAGGTAGTGACCCACAGGGATAGAGAGGAGGAGGATGTATGACAGAATGTAAGGACAGTAAACCATTGCTTTTATGGAATCACTGCCCTTCAAACTCCTTAACACACTCTAAACAAAGCCATTTGGGGCTATCTTGAAGATTAAGGACAGTCCTTACATGAGAGACTCCGTTTTAAACTAAAGTGCAGCAACAAGCAAATTATACTTGATAAACAACTTTAAAAAGAGGTAGCCACAGACCTAGTAGGTTTAGATTGGCCTTCCAAAGTCTTTGTGGGCGTCAGATGAACTTAAGTGTACTGGGCCGAGGGTCAGGCACAGCTCTGCAGATAGCCAAGAGGAGCATGTTTACTGCGGAGGGGTCACGCTGGAGACCCGGATTTGGACAGGATGGTCAAGAGTCTTCGCCCAGGTGCTGGGCCTTGTCCTACCCCAGCAGCCGCAAGAATGGCAGAGAAAGTGGAGCCGAAAGGGCACAGTATGCAGGACCATTCAGGGCTTGGAGTGTGTGATGTTTCTGGGAGCCTTCCTAGTTGCCTGGCTGAGTAACGGGGTGTGTGTGGGGTGTGTGTGGGGTGTGTGTGGGGTGTGTGGGGTGTGTGGGGTGTGTGGGGTGTGTGGGGTGTGTGGGGTGTGTGTGTGGGTGTGTGGGTGTGTGTGTATAGGGGGGATGTTCTACCTGAAGTTCACGGAGAAGTCTTATCTTCTCAGCGTAATAGGCTCTCCTTGGTTTTGCAGAACAGATGGTGTTTGGTCATGGGAACAGCATACTGTTAATCTACTAGAAATATGGAAAAAAATCATTAAAAAAAGTGGGCGTGGAGAACTATGCAGGGTTTTCTAACCAATGCCTCCTTTGAAGAGGCAAGGGAAAAACTGATAAAAGCAACAAACAAAATCTGTAATATTTCACTGAATATTCTTTAATCCTTTTTTTCAAAGCAGAGATATTTCTGATGTTTATGTGTTAATTTAAAAAAAAATATTGAAAATAACCTGAAAAGGGGACATAGGTTATTCTCACTCTTTAAAAAGAACACACACACATACACAAACCCAAAGAACTTGGGTAATAATCCCTGATTTTAAAAAGTTTTTTTTAAAAAGGTTTTTTCAAATAATCCAGTTTTCAAGATGAAGTTTTTTTCCTTTACTATTTTGATCATCTGGAATTACAGTGAATTATACGATGCTCTTATTGGAAGTTTTATGGCATTAAGGGCATTGCAGGCTTTCATATGAACTTGTTTGGTTTTTAATCTGTAAATGAAACTTGGTTTTCTTTTCTAATATTTAGCTTATGCACATTTTCATTGGACTAGCATTAGAAGCAAAGAATATCTTTCCATCTTATTCACATTTTAAGTTTGGGACCACAGCATTTGAAAAAAAATTTTTTTTTTAACATTTATTCATTTTTGAAAGTGTGTGAGTAGGGGAGGGGCAGAGAGGGAGACACAGAATCCGAAGCAGGCTCCAGGCTCTGAGCTGTCAGCACAGAGCCTGATGCAGGGCTCGAACTCACAAACTGCGAGATCATAACCTGAGCAGAAGTTGGATGCTCAACCAAATGAGCCACCCAGGTGCCCCCTTGGGACCACAGCATTTTTAGCATTATTCCTTCATAAACCCAAGACTATGCAAAAAGGGTTTAAGCACATTAAGGACTGAGTCTTATAATTTTGTTTTCCCAGTACTCGGAATGTTTCATTGGGAGGTCAGTTACACCACCGTCTCTGCATCACCAGGCATTCAAAATATTTTTGAAAAGCTTCTCACAAGGCCCCTGTATTTTTGTTCTCAGAACATCTCCCCACAAACTCATCTGCACCTGTGGTTTGCTGACCTGGAAAAATGTTATCCAGTATGCAACAGTATCAGGGTTATTAGTACCATTATTTGTTAAAAGTCCTCTGAAGGCAATTTATGTGATTTACATATTTTTAATATTCTTTTACTTTGGGCATTCTCCAGTTATATGGAAAGATCAAAACTAGGCAGTTTCCATTTTATAGATTGGCACCTTTTATATGGCCATGGGGACTGCTTGGTGGCTGTAGATTATTATAATATGAACTCATTTAGACTGAAATCATATACTTAAAAAAACTGTCCATATTTCAAGTGTTTTATTCTGAGTAGTAGGTACAAAAAATAATGACAGATGTGTCTTATTTCGTATAGTTCAGCACTGTGTGCAGGTTCTCAGTCTCTGATGTGATCCACTTTTAAAGATTTAATAGATCCTTGAATTCACTTTACAGTATAGGTTTCCTTCTTACTCTCATTGGAAATGGAGCCAAAGGTGGGAAGGTGCCTTGTCAGACCTCATTGAGGAACTCCAGATTGAGATATGCTGGGATGTGGATGGAGTCCATGGTCAGAGAGGATGGGTTAAATGGAAACAACACTGGAAACATGTGCTTGAAGTCTAACAGCAGTTGCTGAGGGTCATTCCGCTCTTGTAGTTGTGCCTGTGGGGAAGAATGAGACCATGTAAAATACTTAAAACACCTAAAGATAGCCAGTTTAGGTGAACTCACAAAAGTGAATTAGCGTGTATCATGGAAATATTTAACACAATTAGGTTGGGCTTTGGGAAAACGTGGCCTCCCTGTCCCTGGGGTTATTTGGCAGGAGAGGAGCCCTGTTGTAGGCTTGTTGGAGAGATGACTTTAAGCTCTCCCCTAATGCTAGAATAGAAAAACTACATTTCAGGTGCAAATCATGTGGACAGGTACTGTAGTGAAGTGGTTAAGACCGTGGGCTCTGGAAACAGACAGCCTGAGCTCTGATCTGGTACCACCCTGGGCAAATTTCTGAACCTGTCTACACCTTAGTTTTCTCATCTGTAAACTGGAATGGGGAAAGTGACAGCATATAAAATGGCAGAGTGGGAAGCACTGGGACTCAGTCCCTCCATTGAAGCAACCATTGAGCTGGAGAAAGCAATTGCTATCAACTCTCTTGGAACTCTGGAAACTGACTGGACACTTACAACAAGCAGGAGTATGCCTGATGAAGGGGGAGGCTGCTTATGTTCACTAAGAGAGCAGTATGTATGAACCAGCCACTATTCCCCAGTCTCCAGCCCCTTGCAGCTGTTGGGGGAAAAGCCCACACTCCTGGAGAAGCTGGCCAGTGTGGCAGGGCAGGCAGTGGAAGCTTGTCCTCCAAAAATTTGGGGTTGTGCACTTGTTGGTCTGGCATTCCCTGATGGACTGGCACAAATGCCTGCCTTGATTTTGGCTTCTTTTGGGAGACGGTGGCTTCCCCCAGTGGCATCAATTGGAAGATTTAAGCCTCTTTCCCTTCCCCCTCTATTTGCAGCCAGACATTTTAGGAAAAGTATAATGACTGAAAGGAAACTTTTCAGTTTACTAAAGGGGTTCAACAGCAGACTTGGGCAGGCAGAAGAAATGATCAGTGAACTTGCAGATAAGGCAACTGAAACTATCCAGTTGGAGGAACACATAGAAAAAAGATGAATAAAAGCGAACAGAACCTGAGGGACCCGTGGGACACCATAAAGCATACAACGTATATGTCACAGTAGTCCAGAAAGAGAAAAGAGAAAGGGGAAGAAAATATCTGAAGAAATAATGGTCAAAAATGTCCCAAATCTGATGAAAGACACCCCTCTCTCCCCCCTCCAAGAAACTCAACAAACTCCAAGCAAGATAAAAAAAAAAAAAAAAAGACCCAAGTGGGATCAAAAAGATTCACACTGAGACACATTAGAGTCAAATTATCAAAGCCCAACAACAAGGAGGGAATCTTGAAAGCAGCAAGAGAGAAAGGACCCCTGCATACAACAAGGTGTCCTCAAGGAAGATTATGAATGGATTTCTCATCAGAAACCATGGAGGTCAGAAGGGAGTCCTGAAAGAAACTGTTAACCAAAAACTCTACATCCAAAACCATCCCTCAACAATGAAGGGGAAATGGAGTCCTTTCCAGATAAACAAAAGCAGAACAAAAGAAAGTCCTACAGGCTGAAATAAAAGGGCACTGGACAGTAACTCAAAGCCACAGAAGAAATAAAGAACATAGGTAAATGTAAAAGCCAGCAGCGGACTTTTGGTTTGTAATTCCTTTTTCCTATACAGTTTATACAGATACAGAAAACAATGATAAATTTCTGTCAATGGGAACATATGTGGAACACATGTGGCCTGTGACAATAACAAAATAACAACAGAAGGACAGAGATGGGTAGCAGTGGAACTTGCATACTCCTGAAACTGAGTTGGTATTATTTAAATTAGGTTGTTGTGGGGCGCCTGGGTGGCTGAGTCGGTTGGGTGTCCGACTTCAGCCCAGGTAATGATCTCGCGGTCTGTGAGTTTGAGCCCCGAGTCAGGCTCTGGGCTGACGGCTCAGAGCCTGGAGCCTGCTTCTGTGTCTCCCTCTCTCTCTGCCCCTCCCCCGTTCATGCTCTGTCTCTGTCTCAAAAATAAATAAAATTAGGTTGTTGAGAGTTTCAGATGTTAACTGTGATCAACAAGGTGACTACTAATAACTAAAAAAAATATATACAGAAAATGAAAGCAGGGAATCAAAATGGTTTACTATGAAAACCACACACACACACACACACACACACACACACACAGGCAGTAACAAGGAACATAAAAATCTAGGCAGGCACACAGAATACCAGTAGCTGCATGTCAGATGTGATTACTGATAGACCACACATCGTGTTTAGTACATAGGATGGTTTCTGGCACTAGGTGAGTCCCATGTTTGCTCTGATCTTTATATGTTCCTTTGTACCTTCTGCCTGTGCACATCCCATCAACCTCTGAACCATGAACCCAGGTGCAACTGTACTTTTATAAACGCTGCTGAGGGGGCGCCTGGGTGGCGCAGTCGGTTAAGCGTCCGACTTCAGCCAGGTCACGATCTCGCGGTCCGTGAGTTCGAGCCCCGCGTCGGGCTCTGGGCTGATGGCTCAGAGCCTGGAGCCTGTTTCCGATTCTGTGTCTCCCTCTCTCTCTGCCCCTCCCCTGCTCATGCTCTGTCTCTCTCTGTCCCAAAAATAAATAAAAACGTGGAAAAAAAAAATTTAAACGCTGCTGAGACTGGTTCAGAGTGCTTCCAAGAGGAAAATTAACACAGCCTGAATCTGTAAAAACACAGGTCGTCTCCTACGAGCTTCAACTGTGAAAGCTTTCCCCCTTGTTAGGAAGCCACACCCACTGCCTCAGGTAGTGACAACATTTTAACATGTTGTAACTTTCTACAGGTTTCATTATTTCCCCGTTTTGGAGAAGGCTGAGGATGCTGATCTGCTAAACTCCCCCCGCATTCATTAGCACATCACATCTGACTAATGCTCCTAGCACCTCCGGTTTTCTAAAGCCTTCAAGCAGGGCTGAGGTCAGTAATAACACAGTAGTGTTTGAAAAGTGTTGGGAAACAGGTTTCTAGAACAAAATCAGTGTGGGCATAGGATTGAGAGGGGATTCTATGGTGGCTGTGGAGCGCATAAAGGTGTACTTATATGGACAATGAATGAATGGAAAATGCTTTCAATTTCCAGCTGTCGATTTAATTTTTTTTTAATGTTTATTCATTTTTGAGAGGTGAGGGGAGGGAGGGAAGGGCAGAGAGAGAGGGGGAGACAAAATCCGAAGCAGGCTCCAGGCTCCGAGTTGTCAGCATAGAGCCCGACACGGGGCTTGAACCCATGAACTGTGAGATCATGACCTGAGCTGAAGTTGGACGCTTACCTAACTGAGCCACCCAGACACCCCCAAAACCGAAAATTTTTGATAGTATTGCCAGCTACTGAAATTGGTAACTGAAGAAGACTCAGAACCTGACTTGGATCTTCAGAGGCCATCTGCTCAACCTCTGCTGCCTTTTGTCTGTGCCCTCAGTTCAAAGCCAAAGTCTGACATGGCAGTATTCTTTGACCTTTGGCCTGGCTGCTCTCCTAAACAGTGCCTCTGTCAACAAGCAGTTCCAGCTCTCCCTCTGATGTGTGTGTCTTAGATATTTAAAGCCAAATAAAACTTCCTAAACTCATACTTTGGTTCATGTAAATTATCATTGCCCCATAAAAATCAGCGCTGAGTCAGACAGCCCAGTAGCTTCTCTTCTGTCATCAAACTCTTGCTCTAATTTCAGTAGCTGACTACAGCTGTGTCCTAACTGGATCTTTCCACATCAGTGTCCCTGCCTCTTGAAATAGCCGTGTAGGTCAAACCTCTGTCTGCTTTTCCCTGTGGTCTGCCTGTCACTACATTTTCTCTCCTGCCCTTGGAAGAACAACCTTCTATCTGACTTGGCTTCCCGCCCTTGACCTGCAGGTGTCTGTTCTCTACTTATACACAATGCTGGAGTTTGTTTATTTGCCATTGCTGACTTTCTCTATCCCTGGATCTCTACAATGAAATGCTGTAAGGTGCTCTGAATAGAACCCCAAGTATACGTCAAAGGGAATAGCTTCTTATACCCCATGTCTTCTCAAGGTTCTTCAGTGTCTTTGATAAACCCCGATTTTAATCCCCCTTTCCTGACTCCTCTGATCATTTGCCTCCATTTCTTTTTATCTGTGTTTCCTATGTTGGTGTCACTTCACTAGCTAAAGAGGTTTGGAGGCATGAGAAAGTATTGTATCTCCTCAAGATGTTCCCCATTTATAACAACAGGAGAAACTATCACTGTTTTTGAGTCATCTGGATGTGATTCATTATGCAGATGCTATCAGCCACAGTCACACATAAAAATTAGGCATTCAGCTCAAATCCTCTACGGCTCAGCTTTAGGAAGCTCATCATTAAGTTAAAAAAAAAATCCCATAATCTCAAGACAGATTTAAATAATCATTTCCCTAATATATTTTCTCTCAAGCGTATTCCCAAGGGCAAATATTATAAGTCTTAGAGACAAGACTAAAGAGCTCAAATTGTTTTCTTAAGAAATATTTCTTAGTTCGGTTCATGGGTGGGGCAGATATTCTGCTTACTTTGTTAATTCTATTTGGTGCTATAGTTCAGTGAAGTGATAGTGGCAAATAATACTTAGACTAGGTCTAAAATCTGAGCAGAGATGATAAAAGTTCAGTCTTGTGTGTGTGTGTATATCATATATATAAAGTTATTTATAGGTGATATGGTTAGTGTTTACCTAAAGGGAAAGCCTAAGAATGTAAGGTTCTTTGGCATAGAATATAACCAAAAATTTATTAATAAAGAGAAGCAAGGCTAAAACCTAAACTTTGATTTCCTTTAGTAGGTTTAGACCAAGATTTTATAAAATTGATGAAGATTTTTAAAACTCACCTGGATTGTTCGTATAAAGGCCACGGTTACCCGTTCTTCAAATTCATTGAGGGGAGTATAAAGGTTTAAAATTTTGACAATCTGTTGGAATTAAAACAAAAGCTTAGCACAGAGCTAGAGGAACAGAAGATGAATTTTTAATTTCAGAGAATATAGGACATCGGCACAGGAGCACAATCCCGTTTAGACAAGACCCACAATTCGGAGCTGGAGCGACACCTGGGAGTCTTACACTTAATAAGCTACAGTCCATAGGTTTCGTTTAGTAGATCTGAACCCTCTTACTGGATTCCTGCCTCCTATATCCCCACCCGCCCCTCTAGCTCCTGCTTGTAAGATAAGGATTCTAAGAAAAGGTTGCCTGAAATCCTCAGTTTTTTTTTTTTAAATCCGCTGAAGCTCACCTTCCAGGTGAACCCCAGATTTTTTAAAAATGTTTTTATTGTTAAAGAGAGAAAGAGAATGCACACACATGGGGCAGGGACAGAGAGAAGGGGAGACAGAGGATCTGAAGCAAGCTCCACACTCAACAGCAGAGAGTCTGATGCTGGGCTCAAGCTCATGAACTGTGAGATCATGACCTGAGTCAAAGTCGGATGCTTAACTGAGTGAGCCACCCAGGTGCCCCTGAAATCCTCAGCCTCTTATCTAGTAGTCATTTAAACATTTCTTTTAAAGAATACTGGACATCTTACCTTATATAAGGTGTGTGTATATTTATATATATATACACATATATACATATGTATATACATATATACGCATATATACATACACACGTGTGTGTGTGTGTGTGTGTGTGTGTATATATATATATATATATATATATATATATATATATGGTATCTACCTCTCACTACCCCCAAAATCACTTACAAAGGAACAGATTTTTTTCCTATTTAACAGGGGATAATCTCCTGTCTGCCTACCAATTGTCTAGTGGAAGTAGCCTGCCCAAATGCAAAGCAATGCCAGTTGAATTCTAGAAGTAAACTTTTGAAAGCAAAATATTTTTAAAAGGGGGATAAAGTTTGAAAACTCTCCGTACATTTATGCCAGAAGCATTTTTCTTAAGAGTCTGGCATTTCATCTTTTTAGCAGTTAATGGGGGAGATGAAGAAAGGTGTACTTACTTTACAATACACAGTTTGGATTTTGTTCTTTAGGTGTTGGATAGGGAGAAGAAGGTGCATGATTTAGCTCAGAAAGTCTGATTTCCTTGTGCTGATCTCGTTTTGTGAGGCCACCATGTGTGGGCAAATTTCCAAATGGGCACACCATGATGGAGGACAAGACACCATGTGTGTGGTCCGGATTTATCTTTTGATAGACTGGTAATAGCTCTGCAAAGGAGTCCTGATACAAATACGACTTGGCCGGGGTAGGGCAGGGAGGAAAGGCACATTCAAATGTCTCTAGGTTCCTAATGACTACTTAAAATCATGCTAATGGATTCTAAGTGGAAACATGACCATAATGAGAGTAGAGTTGTAAAGAAAATGATTTAATGCCTGATGCTGCCCATTTCTGAACAAAAGTTAAAATTTCTAGTGAGAAACATTCTAGAATAGTGTTTTAAAAATGTTTTTACCTTAAAAAATGAACCAAATTAAAAGAAATAGGGACTCCTGGATAGCTCAGTCAGTTAAGCATCTGACTCTGGATTTTGGCTCAGGTCACGGTTTCATGCTTGTGAGATTGAGACCCCTGGGAGACCCTCCACCCAGTGTGGAGCCTGCTTAAGATTCTTTCTCCCTCTCCCCCTCCCTGGCTTGTGTGTGTGTGTGGGAGCACTTTCACTCTCTCAAAAAACAAACAAAAAGCCAAAAAATAACAACCAAAAAATGTTTTCACCCAAGCTTACTGTTTTGTGGGCTTACATTATCTTATCTAAGTGACCAAGAGGGACTAGAAAGTTACTGGGGGAACAGTGGCATCTTGTTTCAAAGACCAAGGTGGTCTTTACTTCATCCAGGAAATCCCATCCACTGCACAAATAACCCACTGTCCAGAACGGACTTGGAAGGGAAGGTCGAGCGCCAGAGCTGGCGGGGTAGCCACGGTCATACCTGCTGGGTGCTGAGGGAGGTGCACAGCGAGCAGATGGCCTCTGCGTCCTCAGGGGTTTTCTTCTTTAACTGTAGGAGCTGGGCTGCTTGGATCAGAGGTTCCATGGTCTGGACTGCTCCGCTCTGGTGAAGGTTTCTTCCCCGAAGCCACTCTTCAAGTTGACTTATATTGTACCTTAGATACAAGGCAAAGTGAGCTGTGTTACGCCAGTCCTCCTAACTCACTGGGGCGAGCACACCTGTTGTGTTCATTGCGTGGCCTAGTTGCCAATAGTGTGATCATTGTCTTCACCTTCATTAGCTCACGTAGGCAAAAGCCTGAAAAGCACCTGGCGCTCAGTAACATTTTGCTGAATGAATAAATGAATGAACGGGTGCTTAAAATCAAGCAAAAATGAGGTCCCTGAAACGTCTGTATAAGTTAATGGGAAAATGAAACATCATATAGATTGAATTAAAATAAACGGTACTTAACATTCACAAACATATTTATGCTTCTGTGTGAGCCTTCGTGTCTCAACTCATTGATTTTTCCCTCTGACATATCCACGTTGCCTTTATAATCTTTAGAGTATATAAATGCCTTTCAAGCATTTAACTCATTTGTTTACCAGGTCACCAACTCTGTGTTGTTGAATTCCACCAACAGATGACAGGTGATGGAATTGAGTCACATACTGACCGTCACCAGTAGATTTGGATTCCACTTTCAGAGACAAAGGCCTTGTGCTCGACTCCAGCCAGTGCGTGCGGGCCCCTCCAACAGTGTGGCGAGGGCGAGGTGCCGTTCTCCTACCTGAGCTGCATGCCTGTGCTCCAAGAGCAGACGTCCTTCCGCAGGAGCAGGTTGTTGAGAGTCACAGCGTTGATCATGTAGAAGAGCTGCTTGAACACCTGCAGGATGATCTCCGGGTCCAGGCCCTGGTCACACATGACTGTGTGAAAGGAATTCATCTGGCGGATGACGGCTTCCAGGCAGTAGGAGTTGTCCCCGTCCACCATGCTGGAGGAGCGCTTGCGGTAGCCTGTTGGCTTCACACCTGATAGACCCTGAATGCTCTCATTTTCCAACATGGCAGAAACTGAAAGAAAAGCAGGATGAGAGAAGCTTGCAGGTTTCCCAGAGACGACCCATTTTCGGACCACTCAGATCATCTAGTACTTTGGGCTTCGGCAATGCCACCGTCTACCGGCACACGATATTGATGTGCTCAGAAACTGAAAGCATTTAGCAACTGAATTTCTAATGTGTTGGTCTCTATGTGGAATAAAATTTCCACAGAGAAATCTTGGATCAAATCTGTGGACCAAATTTTCACTTAAGCTTGTTGGTGATGGGACAAAGATAATGGGCATGTAGCTACTCAGTTCTGTACTGGCTTCTGTGAGGGGTCCAAAGTTGAGAACTGGGCAACTTGGGTGTAGTCCTGGTCCACCCACTGACTTGGCCCTAGGCCCTGAGATCGTCCTGATGTTCAAACAACTCTTTGATATGAGCCACTGACCATATAAATCTTAGGTTAGCTGGTCTGTCATACTGCACAATGTTGAACTATGTGCCAGCGCTTTAAGCTCAGTCATTTCTATCTTCCAACAACCCATTTCCTGATCAGGAAATCGAAGCCTAAGGAAGTTAAATTACTTGCCCAAGGTCACAATGCTAGGAGTTGGCAGGGCCAGGATTTGAACCCAGGTACGGCCAACTCCAGAACTGGTGCTATTAACCATCCCATTATTTTGAGTCGTGAAGTATTCCCAGTTCTCCCTAAGCCTGTTACCTCTAAAAGATATCCCTCTAAAAGGGATAAGGATATGGAATGAAACATATCCTAGAAGACGAATTTCTGGATGGCATGAAGGACCCTGTGCTACTTGGAATTCACCTACAACCTATTTGTGTTTTAAGGACCTGGGTGAAAGCTTTACAGCATAGGTCCAAGGGACAATTTCCTCCCTGGCCTTTATGGAACACACGGAGTGATGCGTGCACATGTCATTTTTCTCGTAACTTATAAAAGGATGGCTCTTATTTTTTCAATCTGATTTCATGTGAAGTGTCCAGCACACTGTTTTGGACAGAGTGTTCAACACTTATTGCACCAATGCTTACTACCGTGTTCTCTTGCATGTGCTTGCTTTTTGTCCCACAAATAAAGTATACATGTGGGCACGAGGCATATATTTTTTCACCATATATGCATTTATTTATACCTTTTGAATTTATATTTATCACCTATGGAAGATTTCATAGCTCCGAGCACACAGCAAACACACACCACCTCGCTGCCTTCGTCAGGAAGGTCCTGGTTTCCTGGAGGCCACGCCTAAGATATCTGCTTCCCTAAAAGCAGGCACGTTCCCCATCATTTCAGACCCCACGACGAGTGCTGGAGATCGCCTGCTGCCACCTTACCTATCATAGGCTGCAACACACCCTCGGCGATTTTAATCAGTTGCTGGTAGATTTGAATGGAAAGGTCACTCAGCACCTGGCGGTATTCAGTGAGGTCAAAGTTCTTAAGACAGTGCTCATTCTGCTTGGCAGTATTCTGAGTCATGAAGCCCTGCAGAGAGACAGAGGGGGTACTTTACAGAGGCTCAGTGGTCTGCTGGGCTCAGCAGGACTTCTGGGCCTCAGGTGACTTTCATAATACCTTATTTGTGGAGCCTTATCAGGCTCTACTAATAGGAGATTCCACAAGAACCTGTCAAGCTTCTTGAGGCCTCAGTCATGACCCTTGAATTTGAAGGCAGAGCAAAAACTCAGCATGATAGATAAGTCAGAGTTGCTTAATTTAAAAAGCCTAAATCATTTCGTCCACCCACTGGGGTGGTAATTTCCCTATGGCAGCAAACCCAGGTTGGTAGCAGGTTTATTTTTTTTATTTTTTATTTTTTTCAATATATGAAATTTATTGTCAAATTGGTTTCCATACAACGCCCAGTGCTCATCCCAACAGGTGCCCTCCTCAATACCCATCACCCACTTTCCCCTCCCTCCCACCCCCCATCAACCCTCAGTTTGTTCTCAGTTTTTAAGAGTCTCTTATGCTTTGACTCTCTCCCATTCTAACCTCTTTTTTTTCCTTCCCCTTCCCCATGGGTTTCTGTTAAGTTTCTCAGGATCCACCTAAGAGTGAAAACATATGGTATCTGTCTTTCTCTGTATGGCTTATTTCTCTTAGCATAACACTCTCCAGTTCCATCCATGTTGCTACAAAGGGCCAGATTTCATTCTTTCTCATTGCCACGTAGTACTCCATTGTGTCTATAAGGTTGGTAGCAGGTTTAGGCAAAGAGGGATACTTGCTGTTGGATTCTCTGTCCAATTTCCTTCCTAATATGCCAGGTTACTTTAAAATGTGGAATACGTGCCCACTAAATGAGTGCGACCCTGGGTCAGATGGTTTTGATAATGAGAAGTTTTACATGGATTCTATTGTTGGGTGTCAGAATTAATAAACCAAAATGATTTCACAGCTACAGCGCCAGTCCTCTTGGCTTTCTATGCTAACAAGATGAAATAATATTAAATTGAAAGATTTGCTAATATTGAAAGGATTCATGTGACCAACGTCCCTTTGTATGCAGGCCAAGGTAAACCAACTGTAGCCAAATAGATTATTTTCAAAAGAGTGACCACCCTCAGCAAAGCCTCTCATACTAGGTCACATGACAAAGCAATTGTCTTTAATGTTTCTTTTTGAGAGAGCCTGAGCAGGGGAGAGGGAGAGAGAGACACAGAATCCAAAGAAGGCTCCAGGCTCTGAGCTGTCAGCACAGAGCCCGACGTGGGGCTCAAACTCAAACCGTGAGATCGTGACCTGAGCCAAAATCGGATGCTTAACCGACTGAGCCACCCAGGTGCCCCACAAAGCAATTTTTAATAAAAAATAAAAAGCAGGTGAAATAGCTAAGATATATATTTTTCTCCCTCTTTATTTAGGCTACACAGACCTGGTTATATTGTGCTTCAAGTCTTATGCTTCTCATTGTGTTATTCTCAATATAAGCAAAAGAGGAAGGGGAGAAAGGAAAGTCAAGGCAACCTCCAGGGGTCTGGGAGTAGTGTCCGGGATGAGTTGGGATTCTTACTGGAGAAACCAGAGTGAAGACATGATGTTACAAAGTCGCTGGGCTGAATGCAGAGTAGGGCGCAGTTCTTTCGTGGACCAGTGTTGGGAACAGTGAGCTCTAGATGAAGCTGGGCCCTCAAGGTTCAGAGTAGAATATGAAAATAATGCAGTCAGTTGGGCTGCAGGCCAAGGAATCAAGTTTGGCTAGGAGAATAAAACTGGGCCTTAACACCAATGTGTACATTGATTATGTTGTGCCTCTGTTCTGTGTCTGCCTTAAAATGAACAAACTATTTGGTTGGCTTGGGAGATAGTCTCATACATCAGACAACTACGTGGGCTTTCTTCCAGTGTTTAGTGAACTGGGGCTCTTCCGGGGCTGCTCCAGAAATTTAAGGTCACAAGCATTTCCCCGGAGAGTCCCAGGAGCATTCAGATGGGTCATAGAAACTCATTTCTCCACCAACTCTACTTATTTGATTCAGGTGCTCTCTGGAGGCCGCCTAGAGACAGGTATCCTGTTGCCGGCTTAATACTGCTTCCAGCCTGAAGTCCCAGATGGTTCTCCCAAGACTTTATATGCTCTCCTCCAGGTAGAACCACATATGGACAGAGCAGGTCTACCTTCCACAACACCCTTAACCCCCATTCTGAGCTCAGATCTGAGGTGCTCTGAAGCAGAACACATATTGCTGTATGTAAGGAAATGAGGATTTGACATGAGGATCTGAGGCACTTTCATCGTTTCTAAGTGCTCCTCAGGGGATTGGGTTCAGCACTCACCTCATCCCCGCTATACTGCTTCAAACAATGAAGGAGGCGGCAGGTATTGGATAACCAGAATGATGTCATCTCGAAGTCATCATTGTGCTTCTGTGAAAAGAGAAAGACATCCCTAGTCATGCGTAGTGGCTCCCATCCGGTTAAAGGCTCACCCGGTGTCTCTCTTTCCAGGTTTCCACAACCATTCAGCATGCCCCAAGTAGGTATCACAGGCAGGCAACTGCCAGTCATGAAGAGGAGATCCACAGTCAAGAGGCTGTGCTTCCCATTCCTTCGCTACTGGAGATGTCCCACAGACCTCTCTCCTGGTTCCCTGGTCCGTGGCACACACCTGTGCACGCTCACAAAGCTAGGCTGGCTCTATGGCTGAAGAGCACAAAGCCAGGTGGCAGATGAGGCATGAGGCTAGCTGCCCTCAGCTGTACATGAACCACTGGGCATCTGGCCCTGGCAGGTCCTCAACTATCAGTGATCTCACCTAAGGGATGCAAGGAACATGCCAGGGAAATACTCTGGTACCCTATTATCTAGAGGGCAGATGTCCCATGGCTTCAACTCTCTGGAAAAGGGCTATGAACCATAACTTTGATGAAAAAGGTCTTTTGACAACCCAAAGAGCTATGACACAGTTTCTGTCCCGAGGCTGATGACTGGACAGAGCTCACTTTGTCAGGTAAAGTTGTCACTGTTTAAGCGTCTGAAGGTAGGAGCTATGATGACAATAAAATGAAAGAGTTCAACAGAAAGTGCCGGGGGGGGGGGGGGGGTGGTGGCTTGGCATGCTAGGGGCTGAGCCTGGTCATTAGGAAAGGTTTCCCTGAGGAAGTGACCTGTGAAGTCAGCCCATGGCTTACCCAGACTGCACAAGCCCCCACATGGCGCTTGCGTTAGAGGCCGAGGCAGGAGACCCCAATCTTGAGAGTCCCCAGCGTGTCTGTTTAGAGGCAGGAGTGGATAAGATGGTCTGTGGGGCCCAAGGCTGGGCAGGTGGTGCAGAGACAGAGACCAAGCGGGCAGGAAGCTAGGAGTTAAAGGCTGGTGTCGGCGCGTTCCCAGGAGGGAAAAGGGGGCAGGCGACAGCAGCTTGGCACATCTCAGAATGGGCCCGGACTCCATGCTTTCGAGGATGGCTTGCATCCTGAAGTGGGAGAGTGTAGGAGAACGGAGGATGGTCTGTGAGAGCAAGAGCAATGCCACCTGGGGCTTGGGCCTTTGGGGAGGAACAAATCCCTCCTAGCGAGGACTGATCTCCCTTAAAAATCTCACGGCTCACCGTAGCCTCCATGGGGTCAGCCTGCAGGCCAGCCTCTCTCTGCAGTGGCGACCACTACATTGGTGAGGAGTCCTGTGCCTTCAGGTGGAGTTGCTGAACCGCCCCAGAGCCCTGGAGGCCGCCCTGTCCCAGCCCAGGCCTCCTCACTTTGCAAGCTGATGAATGTCTGCACCCTTCACTGTGCCATCACCCTGGGCAGCAGGCACCCAGCTCCTTGGAAAGGACTGGGAGAAGGCCTGTATTCAGGTTGTGCTCCTGAATGTCGCTCCAGGGCAGGGTTAGCCCACCCTCACTAAGGCAGAACATCCCCTCCTTGCATCTCTGGTCTTTTGGAAGCACCAGGGTGCCCTGGATTTCTGGGCATCCTGCCATTTCTGAGCCTGGGCATCCTTTTCTAGAAACTGCCTGGGCATCCTGGTTCCACCGGCAAGCTGTTACTGGGCTTACATCGTTTACCTTCAGAGCTGGAGCCTGGAGAAAATCTGTTGCTGCAGAGCCCAGACAGACGGAAGCTACGGGGAGGCGCGGGTTTCCCTCAATCCACTGCAAACCACCACCTCCGCCACGGGGCACTCACCTTCAGGACTTTCTTAATGCCGTTGATGGTGGAGGTCAGCAAGGAGTGCACCTTGAGGTCGTCGTTGACGTAATCTGCATGCCTGATGCACATGTAGAGAATGTAGGCAGGAAGACAGGGCACAGTGCCCGCCAGCGCCTGCGGCTTCAGGTCTGATGGTAACAAACAGCCAAGAATCAGATTTCAGCAGATGCTTGGGTTCGGAGAATCCCGGTCTGACATACAAATCTCTTCAATATTTTCCTGACGCTCATCTAAGAATAACCTCTCGTGGGGGCATGGGAGGAGTAGGCGAGAAGTTGCCCTGGATACACAAACACCTTCTGACCCTACCAGTTTCAGAAACTAGTTAAAAACTTCTGCCGGGGCGCCTGGGTGGCGCAGTCGGTTAAGCGTCCGACTTCAGCCAGGTCACGATCTCGCGGTCCGTGAGTTTGAGCCCCGCGTCGGGCTCTGGGCTGATGGCTCAGAGCCTGGAGCCTGTTTCCGATTCTGTGTCTCCCTCTCTCTCTGCCCCTCCCCCGTTCATGCTCTGTCTCTCTCTGTCCCCAAAATAAATAAACGTTGAAAAAAAAAATTAAAAAAAAAAAAAAAAAAAAAAAAAAAAAACTTCTGCCTAACTGGACTATATCATTAAAATAGGCTTCTAACACCTTGTCCTTAAAAGGTGAAGGGAAAAACCCACAGGTAGCTTGCTGCCTGAGTTTCCATAGAGGCCATGGCCCTTGGCCACAAGAAGGGGCCCGGGGCCAGTGGCCGACAGGAGCCTGCTCCCCAACCAGCAAGAGCTCAGGGTGGGGCCGCTGAGCCCACGGCCACACTGCCTGTCACAGGTACAACGACCCTTTCGTGAGAGGGAGTCCCGGGAGAACTTGGCCAGCTGCATGTTCCCAAAGACAGAGCCCATGTGCCAGAGGCTGGGAAGGCCACAGGGACCTTTAGTCCACACAGCTGTCAGTGTGGAAACTATTTAGCCGGCAGTGGCTGCCCATTCTCAGAGCCGGTAATAGCTTGAGTAGGTTGCTGACTGGCCACGGCCACGCCTGCACCTCCCGGAGGGCCACCATATGACAGGTGTCTCACCAGCCTCTCCCCTAATGGCCTGACCCACATGCAGCGTACCAACAGCTTGTCCTGTCTTGGAATGTCCTATTGTGACTGGAGTCCTGTTTCCCATAGACTTTCTTGGTCTGTCTAGCCGAATGTTAGCATCCTGGGGGCAGGGACAATGGTTCTACATTTCTCCATCCTCCACAGCAACAACTAGCCAATGCTGGGTACACCCCAGAGGAGGCCAAATCAAGGTTTGGCACTCGTCTGGATGACGAGAGGGACGGAATGGCGGAGGGAAGGTGACCGGGTGCTGTGTGTAGGCAGCTTGGCAGGAAATGGCCTTGTCTGGGGCTGCCTGAGCCCGGGCGGCGGGGAGGAGCCACCTGCCGGCCGGCACACGCAGCCTCCGTTATTCTGGTTTTACTCTAACGTCGTGAACGTTGAGTTCCATTCACCACAGATCAGAGGCTCATCCCTAGCAGCACTAGAACAAGATGCAGCCTGTTTAATGAAATTTGAGAGGACTCCTGTCAAATTGTAGGACAACAGTAGGGGAAGTTAACTTTTTTTTTTTTTTTTAACGTTTATTTATTTTTGAGACAGAGAGAGAGAGACAGAGCATGAACGGGGGAGGGGCAGAGAGAGAGGGAGACACAGAATCGGAAACAGGCTCCAGGCTCTGAGCCATCAGCCCAGAGCCCGACGCGGGGCTCGAACTCACAGACCACGAGATCGTGACCTGAGCTGAAGTCGGACGCTTAACCAGCTGAGCCACCCAGGCGCCCCGGAAGTTAACTTTTAAAAAAGGTTACTCAACTACTAAAAATACTGAAACGAACTGTGTGCTAGGCCAGAGTCACCCCATTCTTCTGCGGCCCCGGCCTGGCACCGACAGGGTGGGACCTCTGTAAACTTACGTTTCTCTGACATAACATATGTCTTATTTTAACTTCAAACAACCCTGCAGAAGCTGCTGCTTCTTCAAATCCCTCACGTGTGAGAAAGATTTGTGGCTATAGCACCGACTTTCACCCGTTATGTTTCACAACAGGGGCCGGTGGGGGTCAGTTGCCTCATCCCCATTTTATAGAAAACCCAAGGCTCCAGAGAAAGGAGCTTGTGGCTCAGGGTCCAGAGGACCAGGCCACCAGAGAGTCCTCCTTTTTTTCATCCAGGACTCTCTTCTCCACACCTCTTCCTGCCATGCTGCAGGCAGGTGCTGTATTGAAGCCGGATGGAGCAGGACTAGAAGGGAGGGAGCCGATGTGACTGGCAAACCAGGCCCGGAACCGACTGCGGGCGAGGTGAGGGGGATGGAGGGCTGAGGCTGGGAGGGAGGTGGGGGGTGCAAAGTGCGGAGTGGAGTGGGGGGGGGCGGGGTGAGATGCCATGGAGGGTCCTGACCTGTCACCAGGTTCCGAATGAGAAGGGCCTCATCTTCCTTGTGGTACTCCAGCATGCCCTGGAAGTCCTTCTCCTTCCGCTGCACAGTGACCTGCCTGTTGAGTTCATGGCGTCTCCTCTCACTCTGGGCCAGTGCCTGGGCAGCTGAGCAGGAAGGAGACAGGGAGCGTGAAGGGACACTTCCAGGCTGCAGGCTCAAGAGGCAGGGATGCCTTAGGTCAGCGGCGTTTAAGCCTGGGTCTGGGGACCCAGCGTTCTGAGCTCCCCCACCTCTCTCATGGTCTGTCCCTCAGCCCAGGCCACACTCCAAGTGTGACCCAAGTTGCTCAGCACCAGGCACCAGGGTCCGTGCAGGACAAGGGTGGGGAAACATCCCACTAGGTAGGCAGACCAGAGAAAACTGGGGAAGCGCGGAAGGCACAGGCTGCACAGCCCAGCCTGCCAGGGAGCGGGTTTCCCCCACCCAGCTGTGAGAAACGGGGCCTGCCATCTGTCTGGGAGGATGTCATGGGCCCTGGCCAGGCCTGCCCTATCCAGTTCCCTGAGTGTGGCCACAGGGCAGCTGTCAGGACAGCTGCAGTGCAGCCCCACGTGTGCGAGGCCTGGGCACCACCTGTGACTGTGGACAGGGAGCAGGGTGGTGGCACTGGCACAAGAAGGTAAGAGACCATCTGTAGCCCCCAGATGCAGATCGAGGAGCAGGACTGCTACATTCAGTCTTTGCAACAATAGAAGGTTGCAAAGGATACAAGAGACATTTCGCTGGCATGGCTGGGGGTACAAAGGCTTGTCAAACCTCCCTCAGGCCTCCTGAGGCCTGACACTATGCGACAGGGTGGTGGGCACCTGTAGGGTCTCCCCAGGTGTGTCTGAGGGCCCCCTACGTACGGGGCACTGTTCTAAGTGTGGGGGCAGACATGATGGGGCATCCCACCATGGATCTACCAGTCTAGCTAAGGAGATGCATCTGGACGTTTATGTGGCAACACACATTACCACACAACCCGGCCAGGTGCCCAGCCCCGAGAGCAGGCTGTGGTGATGCAGCTGAACAGACCAACTACTGGAGCTCAAGGGAGGAGAAGGGCTGAGGGGGGAGCGGGGGAGACCTGAACAATCAGGTGGAAAGGAGCTGACCCACCGGGCCCGAGGGCATACAAGGCTCCCGGAGACACAGGAGACGAGCGGGCAGAGTGAGCACCGAGAGGCAGGGGTGTGCTGGAGGGGAGGCTCCGTGTGGGGGTGGGGTGAGCTGGAGCGACTGGAGAGAGGGCACAGTTCATTCCATGGGGAAAGAGGAGGTGGCCGGATACACAGGAGCAGGGGCACTAGTGGGGAACTGGAAGCTGCCACCGTCGCTGGGGCACTAGGGGAAGAGGGGCGGGCACAGAAGCATTCAGGGAGAGTTGATGATAGGTCTTCAAGACTGAACAAAAGGGAGAAACCTGAAGCCTGCATGACCAGGAGAAAGAGAAGTCAAGGAGAACCGAGAAATCCAAAGATGGAGAGGGGCCGATTGGATCAGGTAAGTCCTGGCTTCCTACAGCTTCCTCCGGAGCAGCAGGTGGACACGAACAGGTGATTAAACAACTGACATCTGTGCCCAGAGGCACGTGGTATTAAGACAGTGAGACACAGCCCTCGAGCCCTAGGGACGTGGCTCTTGAGATGAGGGTGAAGGGATGAGGGGAGGGATTCAGGCGGTGATGGGGGGCGGGGAAACCCAAGCAGTGAGGGCACCAAGAGAGGATTCCATGCCAGGTGGCATGTGACAAGAAGGCATGGAGAGTGATCGATTTATAGTAAGGAGTCAGAGCAAGAGAACATTCTGGATGTTTCTGGAAGAGCAATTTAAACCTGCCTGATCTCTCTGGGCCAGATTCCAGTTTGGAAATTTAATCATAGGACTGACCCCTCTCCTTCCTGACTACCCATCCACGGAGTGGGGTGTGGGTCTGTGTGTCATGTAGCATTTTCCCCCCCACCAAAAAGTCTTGCTTCCAGCTTTAAGTCCTTTGAGGGCAAGGACACGGCCTTGGTGCAGAGTTCAGAATAAGCACTCCAACACCTGCTGATTTATGGATCTTAGTCCAGATTCTGGCCAACAGAGAACGTTGGAGCTTGTGGGCAGCTCTTACTCTATTACATGACTGCTCTGGGCAGAGGCACCAAGAAACTGGTAAAGCAGAATGAGTCTGCAGAGGGAAGCAGCAGTTAGTTCCCTTCCCGCACTCGTGACTGAGCACACACGTGCTTTATCACACGCACTCACGCCTGTGCCCACCTACCTTCTAGGTCCTGGACTTTCTTCATGTAAATCTTCAGCTGCTTCTTGAGCTTCCTCTCATTCTTTTCCAGCTTTTCTACCAGTTCTTTAAGGTCCTAAAATCCAAAGGAAGCAGTGTGAGGTGGCCACCCGCCCCGGCCAGGTCAGAAGCCCTTGCTGACTGACGGTGTCTAGATTCTCTGTGCCTGCAATAGGGTCAAGGACACAAGCCTTGCCCTTCTGGCAAAAGGCCATCTCTGGCCCCATCTCTTCCCAGAGCAGGATCCGCTGGGCATCTTCACTCACCAGGTTCTCATTGGTGAGCCGGGATATCTCCTGCTGGACGCCAAATTCCACCTGGGCCTCTGGGGAGAGCAGCAGCGTCTGGCAGAAGGTCTGCTGCTGCTTGTCCAGTTCCTCCTTCAGGGCTTCCACCTGGGCCCGGAGCCCCTCCACCTCCTCCTCATGCTTGCGGCTCTGGGCCTGCAGCTGGGCCTCCAGCAACCTGCACCGGGGAGAGGAGGGCAGGTGACCACGGGGCTCGGGTCAGCGCCCCACGTGAGGGGGCGCAGACAGACACGCAACAGAGGAGCAGCTAAGCACATGGCAGCAGCAAGTGCACGAACCAACAGGGGAAGGACGCGGACGCCGAGGGGAACAGACTGGCAAGTGGGCCAGCCTGTCCTCTCTGAGGATGGGAACTCGGGGCCACACACGCACCCCTGGTCTTCGGTCTTTTTCAGGACACCCCCTCCCCTATTCCTCACTCTGTGCAGTCTACTGTTTGGGACTGAGAGATTGTCTCCATGTCAAAATGTCACCAGCAGAAATTAATTTCTTACAGCATCATTTACACAAACGTTATCTACATCTGCCCAAAGCGCATGAGAATCTCCTCGTTAAGACAAAACCCTAGTAGACTGAACTAATTCTATCACCTGTGTATTTCCCTGTTTAGATGATCGGCGAAGTTTTAGAAAGGCAAGACATCAGCCCCCTTCCTTGTTATCTTCACCGCCACCCCACTCCCCCTGTGGCTGTAAATATACCATTTTATCTTTAGTCAAAACAGAAATTAAGACTATTTGCAAATCATTTGGGGGAAGGTGTAAGATCAGCTGGTGTCATGACCAGAAGCAGAAAGACCTAGAGAAGATCTGGGGAAAGTTGGAGACATGTCTCAGACTCTGAGTCTAAAAGTTACCTGGGCAATCCTGGGAGGCACCTGTTCCATCATAAGAGAAGGCAAGGAACTAGAGAGGCTTCCTAGGCAGGCTTCTCCTCAGGGTGCACTACTATGAACTAGGTGCTACCTTCTCGGATTCAAGACCCAGGGCAGTAAACAATCACATGAGAGAAAGGAAGGAGGTTCTGGGCAAATGGTACATCAAAAGCAGTCTGGCATGGTCCATATGTTGAAAATTCACGCCGGTCTTTTCCGGGGATGCAGAGATTGTGACCACAGCTCAGCAGAGTCAGGAACCCGGAAGTGCTCCAGAAACACCAGTAAGAGTCTCCCAGCTGCCCTGGAGGCAGGGAGGCAAAGAGCCATGTTTTTTTACAGTTCTGCTAGTTTGGCTGCAAGACAGGAGGGAGCAAGTCTCCCAAAGAGCGAGAGAGTGAGAGAGCGAGAGAGAGAAAGTCGGCTGTCAACTCCCCCACGGACACGCCCAGGTCTTCTGTAGCTCTGTCGGCCCCACAGTGGCACTGTTGCAATGCCTGGCTCACAGGGGCTTCTCGATGCTCATACAAACGAAGAAACGATGGAGAAATGACTGATTCATCCATTCACCACAGGCTGCCTCACCAACTGAAAGAGCTACTGACATGTGGATTGTGGAGCACAGTTCTATAATCACATCAGCATTTTAGAGGACACACAATATTTAGAGAATATCCAATCTTGGCTACAATACACTAAAAGCATCACCAGGAAGTCATGAAGCTACTGAGACAGAATAGAAATACCTAGGTTCTAGGGACTCCACCCCAAGGATCAGCTCCTGATTTGTGCTGTGAGGTTGTACTCCCGTCTTTCTTCTCCTCCACACAGGCTGCAGTTGGGTGGCTTAGCCCAGGGTTCTGTGCAAGGTCTGAGAATCCCTGACCAAGCATCAGACTAGACACCTCATCTAACTGAGGTCAAGAGATCTGAGGCCACAGCCAGTGACACAGCTGGTTCTAGAAGCCAGGAATCCTGATGCATAGGTCTGCACTTTCAGTTTTGTGAATGCATTCATGTGCTTATTAAAAAAAAACACCCAATCTACTGATAGAGAGCCACAAGGAATCACCTGGTTTTACACAGAGGATCCTGCTCTAATAAACTCAACTTCTGGGTGGGACAGAACTTATTGAATAATGGCCATTAGAACGGAAGCATCAGCTTTCATTCTGTGCTCACTACATGCCAGGCACATGCAAAATGCTTCACCTGTACCAACCCTATTCCTTATAACGACTCCATGAGGCAGGTGCTGTTCTGATCCACATTAGACCACCAAGGGAAGAGACAGAGGTCACCTCACTCCCAGGCAGTGGGGCCACTGGAGACACACTGCCTTGAGAACCAGTTGACCTGGACTTTCTATTCCCAGGAACAGACGCTCTTGTTGTAATGGGACCGACACGAGGTCATCAGCAGGCAAAGCTTTGGAGATAGTGTGTGAGGCCATCAGGTTCCATCCCCACTCTGCTATCACCAGGGTGAGTGAGCTGGGCCAGCACCCACTCCACCTCAGTTTCCTTTTCTGGGAAACAGGCCTGCAGACCATCGCCCCATCTGTTGCTGGGACGCTCAAATGCACAAAGGTACGCCATAGTCCTAACGAGCCACACGCTGGCAGCCAATGGAGGGCCAGGACCACCACGTTTTGCTGTTTCTGCGCATGTCTTACCTCCCTTGCCGAACTGGTCACTGACAGCTGAAGACCAATGGCTTATGGATTCAGATTCTGATGTCAAGTGGAAACAGATTCAAGTTCTGGATCTTCCACTGAAGCATCAGTGTCCTTGCCCCAAGGAAGGTTCTATCCCGCCATCAGGTGCTACTGCCTGGACCCCGCCAAACAGCCTCTCTAATCTCACCCACACAGCCTGAACACAGAGCACCAGCCGGGTAACCCGAGGGGCCCCTGTGAGTCGTGCCCTTGCCTCCACTCCAGCTGAGAAACAGTTAAGCGTAGACATGAGCAGGCGGAACAGACAAAGCAGGCAGAGGCAGAAAGGTGTATATTTGACCTGGCAACTTGCTTTAGGCCTTGGTAGGCCAAGCCGAGCTCTCCATCTTCATTCAAATATCCCCAATCCTCAGTCTTGCTAGAAATAAAGGACAAAAAAGAGGGCATCCAGTATAGAGGGAAGAGACAGGGAGGCAGACAGACCAGGGAAGGGAGGCAGACAGACCAGGGAAGCGAGGCCATTTCAGCCAAGGTTTGGAAACCAAGGCAAAGCTCAAGAACCCCCAAGTTTCTCTTTCTTTCTTATAACCAGCACCTGAGCACCTAAGAACATCACCTCTCCCCCAGGCTGGGTCTCAGAAGGGGGTTCGTGCACGCTCATGGGGGCTCATGGATCACAAGAGGCTGGGGAGCATGTTGCAGAGGAGAGCAAAGGGTTGCACCTGTCCCAGTAAATTCTGTAACCTGCAGCGGTGCAGGCTGGGCAGAGGCATTTCCTTGCTGTCACACTCCACCCTTGCCCCCACCCCTCCTCCGACCAGAAGGATTCAGAAAAGAAAAGGGAGAATCAGGAGAGATGCAAACAGGGCAGGGAGAGGAGGCCCCATGCACAGTGGAGGCTGCAGAGGGGCTCCTGGGATGCTGCATCTGGCTGTACCCAGACGTGTGGCTCAGTGATGATGAGGAAGATGGCTACCTACTGTCTGCTTTTCAATGCTGCTCTCTTCTGTCACTAAGGACACAAAAAGCATTAGCTAATCTCACCTCCAGCCCTCAGTGCACTCGGACAGAAAGAAACCACTAATAACAACGGTGCCAAGCGGAATGCCAACTGAACGTTCTCTGTTCTGCCCGGGGACTGGGGTGCGTTACTCCTGTTGACCCAACCTGGAATGCAGAAGGCCAGTTGCCCTCCCCAGTTGCCCAGGGTCTGCCCGATGCCGGAAGGGCAGCTCCAGGAGATCAGGCACACATCCCGTGCTCCCCCATCCACGCACCTCCCCACCTTCACAGCCCTGGGTACACAGGAGACACGAAAAGTCCAGTGGGATAGGGCAGCAGGTGAGCCTCGTCTATACCCGCTGGGAACCTGCCCCTCCCTCTCTGCTCCTAGGGATTCTCCTGCTGGTTGGATCCCAGCAGGAATCACAAAGGAGCTACAGATGGTGTGCGTGGACCAGCAACCCCTCCCTAACTCACAGGGGAGAAACAGTTGTCCCCAGGAGCCACAGTACCACTCCTGCTGGGTTTCGCGGGAGGTCCAGGGGGTGCAGCTGCCCACTTTACCTCCCAGGAGCTCAGCCTCGTGGAGAGGAGCTCTGGGCCTTGCACCACTCACATAAGCTGCTTCTTGGGTAAAGCTGGTCACGTGGCTACCAGGTCCTACGCTGAAAAGCTTGAAGCAGAGGGCAGGAGGCAGAGACCACAGTGAGCTTGCTTCTGGTGCTACTCTGGCTTCTGTGCCCCACGCCTACCCTTTACTGTCACAACTTGTGCTCCATCTGGCTGGGCAGTGTGGGGGTTACTGCCAACAAGCATATAGTGGGGACCTCTCCCACTTGGGACTCTGGCTCCTCAAATGTCCAGACCAGTCACCTAGGCCTGGCCTCCCCAGAGGCCTTTTATTGTAGACTTTTTGCTGTCCCCTCCCGTGCTTAGCACTTACCCCGCCTGGGTGTTCCATTTATCCTAGCAAATGCAAAAAGTGAGCTGGGCCGCGTCAAGGGGGAGCTGACAGCTTAGCCCCTTTGCCCTTCTCAGCTATTAACACATTTAACTAGGGCCTTTTAGTAGCTAGGGCTTTAACCCAACAGGCAGCCGCGGGGAGGCATCGCTGCTGAATAGGAATGCAGGGTATTTTGCTCCAACCATCCTGTTCGCAATGTGTGGAGAGACCCCAAGATGGAGAGGACTTGCCTGACGCGGACACCTGTGCTAGAACCCAGGCGGGCTCTGGCACCTGGCCTCTGGCTCTTTCCCTGCCACACCGGCTGGCCCTCATGCCCCGAGGAGGGGTGCTGGCTCTCTCCTGGAGGGTCACCGTGTTCCTATAGTTCCCTCGATGGCAGACTGAGTGCCACCGCTCACCCTCTGCCGGTGCCTGTGTGTTGCCGAGTTACACAGTGAGGAAGTGAGCATTGAATTTCTGCTCAGGGGGAGACACTCTCAGAATTCTTAATTCTGAAACACGCCAGGCAGCATGCACAAAGATAAAAGGGGAGACTGTGAGGGCCCGTCATCCCACCGTGCTCAGGAAGTCAGGCAAACCAGTAAATTAAAAAGCAGTCAACCAGCTCCAGGTCCAGCCTTTGTTGCTAGATGAAAGAGAACCAATTCCTCCGGAGAGATTCTCCCTCCCCTCTGCGCGCTATTAGGACCGAAGGCCTGGGAGGGAACGCCACCTGGTGGCATGAGAAGGAAAACCCCAAACGACAGCTTACAGGAATTTTTTTTTTTTAAATGTAAAGTACCTACGTCAATTAAATCAACAAACGTTCACGGAAAATCTCCTGGGTACACACGACTGTGCTGAGCTCCGTTCCCAAAGAGGCTGCAGATGCACTTGAATAAGCCGCAGGTACAGTCTCCAACTGCAGGAGACTGGAGAACCATCACCCCAAAGGGCATGTTGTGGTCATTGCCTACATGTCCCGGGCCTATTACGATGAAAGTGCTCAGCTCACCGATCTGAGGTTTCTTCTGTATCTTTTATTACATAACCTTATTAACTGTAAATATCAGGCAGCAGAAAAGGCCTAGGATAATATTTGCTTTCCCTCTGTGGAGAACATCAGCACTATGACCCAACAGCAATCCCTCTGTCCTGGCCCAAGGACCTGCCTCCCTGTCGAAACAGGCAAGGTTCCTATGAGCATGATGATGGTCAGTTTTCGGTTTCGGAAAAAAGCACGTGATGCTCCACAGATATGCTTTTTTCTGTAGCTCACACCTAGACTTTCTACCCAACTGCCCAGGAGATTCCCTGCAATCTCTGAGAAAGGGAGGCAGCAACCCCAATGCCATGAATAAGACTGTCTGTGGACAAATATACCACTGAATTACCGCAGACAGGAATACGCTGATGGCTTGGGACCCACTGAATCCTGGGAAACCTTAGGAGGGCATGATCACCTCACAGAAGGAAGCCGAGAGTTTCTAGCCGGAACAGTTAAAGTGAGCACTTGAGAGGAGGGAGTTGGGGAGCATGAGGCTCTTCCTACTCCTTTGCTCTTCTGAGCCAGACATCCCACAGCAGCGGGGGTTCAGGGCCAAAAGAGCCACAAAACTCCGAGCCCATCCTAAGGAGTCCGCACACACCCCTGTCTGGTTAAACAGGATCTTCAGTGTCCCAAGCAGGCCCATTAGGGGGTGAGTAATAACCCCAGGTTTATCTGTCCAAGCCCAGGTGGCATCAGGCAAAGCTACCTTTTGTGCCAAGGGCCTCCTGTTGTTTCTTGGAACCTGCTGGGAGGTGGGGCTGCCATTTCCTGGGACACAAGCAAAGGTCCAACAATGTACTCTAAGTCTCCCTTTGGAGTTCTACAGACTTGAGCGGAAATGGCTGGTGGCCAAAGAAGCACCATTGCTGGACCCAGACCTGAGCTCTCACCACACATGCCTGCTCTTCCTTAGCTCCACGACCTTGAGCACATGCCTGGTTGACTTGACTCCGGCCATACAGAAAATGGTAATAATATTGCTGGTTTCTCTTAGTTCCCAGAATGTGAAAATGGGAGCACTTTCTGTAAGTGTTAGAGCTAGCCACATTCCTGTGTCTCCCCCCAGAGCCGACCCTCCTAACTGGCCTCCCTCCCAAACTTGAAAACAAAGGAAAAGACAATTGTAACGATCAAACAGAACTCCATAAACTCTAGAAGTTAGCGAGGGAGAGAAGTTCCAAATTGAAGGACCGTGGATTCTGAGAGAGGCGATGACTGGGCATGGGAGAGTGTCTAGAATCCCTCCAGAAACCTAAGCAAAATTCAGTGCAGCACTGTAAGCTTTTCCTTGCGAGAAGATCGATTTTTGCAATCCCTCCCACCCCAAATCACACATGCATAATACCACCTCTGTTCAAACCAGAACACTCTCCCTCAGAGGGAAATCACAGGAGAGGAACCGCAGCTCGGCCTTCAGGGCACTCTTATCCCAGGGGTGGCCCTCGTAACCGATGTCCTGGCTGCCGAGCTCCAGGAATCACAGCCTGTATCCTCCTGCCCTGTCCACCTGCCTGCCGCCATCCTCTCTCACTGCAGAGATCACGGTGTGGGTGAGGCATAAACCACAAAGCTCACTTTCCAAGTGTGGCAGGCACTGGGGAACTGGTTCTTCAGGCTTCCGGAGGCTCCTTCCTTTACTTGGTTTCACAGGCTATTAGCTCCCTATTGTACCCTAGGTTTGACTGGGGAATGGAATTATTTTAACATCTAAGAAAAGCTATTTTTATTTTATCACCAGCATTATTACTGCTGCAAAGGAAGACAAATCCAGGGTAGTAAGCAGCCCCTGGGACTGGATCCCCGGACAACCATTTAGGTGAATAAAAAGGGAGCTGAGAGTTGATAATAGCAGATCAGAAAGATAAGCACTCCCTCGCCTGTCAAGGTCCAGCTTGTCCTCCCTGCTCCCCCCTTTTTTAATTCCAAGTATCACCTGTGCTCTTTTTTCTTATTCAGTGTATTTCTTCACCCAAGATAATTCTGAATGACTAAATCTGGACTCCAGTTTCAGCACTGAGAGGGTCACCTTCATTTCCTGTTCTCTCTCCTTTGGGGAACAGAATCGCGTCTCTCTGGAAATTTACTTTCCTCTGGGGGTCTTGCTAGAATGCCTGCATCTTCTGATTACCTACACAGTGTGTGGGAAGCGGCCCGGCCTGGCAGTCAGGCCTTCTGGGTTGTACCTTGACTCAGTTTCAGGCTGGCTGCTTGCCAGAGCAGCTCATCCCTTCTGGGCCTCAGTTTCCCTACCTGCAGAAATGGGCTAGTTTAGAAGACGTGGAAATCACAGCGTTCAAGTCTTCAAGTCCCTGACAATTCTTGCTGACAACTTCATGTTGCAGTTAGCGGCACCTGCTGACAGGTTCTAGATGTGCTTGCGGTTTTTATCAATTCTGTACAAATGCTTCGTGACTGATCACATCGGTGAGTTGAGGCGAGAGAGAAAGGTAGCCAGGGAAAAGGCTGGCTCTGTTCTTACAGGTGCCCACAGGGGCCCTGAGAGGCAAAGACAGTAATAATGGCAGGAAGTGTTCTCAGTACAAGACGTGGACTAACTCACCTGACCTTCTCAATCTCCATGCGAAGTACACTGCTGTGACTGTCCCCGGTTCAGAGGAGGAGACTGAGGCACTGAGTGGTTATAAAGGAGTTACTAAATAGTTGGCGAGTGGACTCCAGGGTGCAAGCACTCTGCCACAAGGCCCTGGGGTCTCATCCAGGCCCTGCTGCCTCCCTCAGTCAGGCTCCCTGGCCATAACCTGGGCAGATCTTTTAATTTTTTTTTTAATGTTTGTTTATTTTTTGAGAGAGAGTGCAACAGAGGAGGTCAGAGAGAGAGCGAGACACAGAATCTGAAGCAGGCTCCAGGCTCTGAGCTGTCAGCACAGAGCCTGAAGCAGGGCTCGAACCCACAAACTGCGAGATCATGACCCAAGCTGAAGTCAGACGCTTAACCGACTGAGCCACGCAGGTGCCCCTGGGCAGTTCATTCTTAAGGAGGGACTAGAGGTCTGTTCACTAAAGTCCAGGGAAAACTCATTTGAGCCAGTATGATAGTGGTCAAGTTCTTCCACCCAACCTCTGGGGTGCCTAGCTTGGGTTCCATCTCTTAAATGACAGGCACTGGGGCCCACCAGCTGGGTTGAGTAAAGCTAATATTAAAGCAAAGATAAAGGAGTGCCTGGTGGGGGCGAGGTGCTTAGTTGGTTGAGCATCTGACTCTTGATTGCAGCTCATGTCATGATTGCAGGTCATGGGATCAAGCCCCACGTTGGGCTCTGTACTAACAGCATGGAGCCTGCTTGGGATTCTCTACCTCTGCCCCTCTTCACTTGTCTTGCTGAAGCTGACAAGTGGTTTGCTAAGGGTGTGGGATTCACAGAGTCTGCTCCTTCTCGTTTACCTCCTATAATACATAAACCCTGATGCTGAGCAGTGTCTGAGAAACAGCCATCACATGTCAGGTTGGGCAAGACCCTTTTCCATTGCCTCCTCTAGTTACCATGAGGGGGGACTTACCTGTTTGTCTGGCAGACCCCATGATAGGCCTCGATGGCATCTTCCTGATCTACATGCTTCTCACTGTTAGGCCAACTTGTTCTGGCATTAATGTTCGGCTCCTAGAAGGTCCCAGGTTAAAAGAGAAATAACTCTGGTTACATAAACAACTGTTGCAAAACGACTTTATAGACTTTGTATATACAGAGGCATAAAAACAAGCTTTTGAGGGGTGCCTGGGTGGCTCAGTTGGTTGAGCATCTGACTTTGGCTCAGGTCATGATTTCACGGCTCATGAGATCAAGCTCCTCACTGGGCTCTGTGCTGACAGCTCAGAGCCAGGAGCCTGCCTTGCATTCTGCATCTCCCTCTCTTTCCCTGCCCTCCCTCACTTCTCTCTCTCTCTCTCTCAAAAATAAACATTAAGAAAAAACAAAAAACAAAAAACAAGCTTGTGGGGAAAAAAACAAAGGCTCAGGATGACCTCGGATAACAGCAGTTAAACCCAGGCAGGAATGGTACTTTCAAAGGCACAGAATGACAAGGCCTGGCTGCAAAAGCCCCGAACTTGGACTGTGAGGGAGGATGGCAGTGACTGTGTCTCTGAGGTGACAGCACCCCCCAAATCTGAAGGACAGGGTAAAAATCTGTCTCAGTGTTGGTCCTCCACACTCATGACTGCCTACTTATCCCCCTCTAAGTCATCCCAGGGCCATGTCCAGAGTTGATCCCGGTGGCCTCTGTCCCCTCTTTCCCACTCCCCACTCTGTCCCAGAAGGTGAAAACATTAGGAACAAATGCTAAGCTGGACTTGCCACCCTGGGTGGGCTTAGAGGAAAAGACTTTCTCTACCTCAGAATCAAACAGCAAGACACAAAGCATGGGGTGAAAAACAAGGCCAAGGGGGCTGCTCAGGCCATTGCCCTTATTTCTAATTCTGTGCCTTGTTCTTTTTGAACATGTTCATATTGAGTAACTTCAGAAGATTCTAGAGACTTCCAGCAAAGTCTCCCATGAAAGGTCATGCTGAGAAGGCAGCAAGTACCTTGCTTTCCCTTTAGACGAGACCCTAGAGTCAGCGCGCCGGCATTTTTTTTAGGTTTAAAGTGCTCACGGGTAAAGCTACGTAAGCAAAAAACACCATCCGTATTACCTAGTGTCGCCCCCTGGCAAGCCCAACCGGGCTGCCATCTTGTTACCGTGCTCTTGCCGGCGAGTCGGCGCTGGTCGGCGCTGACAATCTGAGTCCTCAGGATGAGCACCTCCTCCTTGCGAACCTCAAGCTCCTCGTTGGCCAGCTTGAGCTGGTTCAGCAGCAGGCTGTAGCTGTCGGGGGAGCTGTGGCTGGAGTTGTTCTGTGTGGCTTGGTCAGCCACGGCTTTCCTCAGCTCGTTCAGGTCATTCTTCAGCTTCTTGTTCTCCGACTCTAGCTCTTGCCTCTGGAAGACAGCCCGAGCAGCACACTCCATCTCCTTCTGGACCTAGAACAGTCTCCTCTCCCCATGTGGGCTTCCTCCTCCACCTTCCGGAATCAGCCTGCCCTGTCCCTCCTGTGAAGCTTGGAGCAACCTTCTTGTTTTAACACTAAAACCCATGAGAAAAGTTCAGTAATAGTTAAAACTGGGGCCTGGATTTGAACCCACAACCCTAAGTTATTGGGGTGAAGCATCTGACCTGAGGCCTCTATGACAGCATTCCCCAAACAGATTAATAGTGTTCCTATCTCTAAGTGTATCTGGCCATGAAACCTACCCTTGAGGAAATGCCAGGTTAATTTTAAACAACGTGCTTTTAACATTAGACTTCCTAGAAACTTATTGATGTACTTTGTGACTTTCCAAGAGAGCATAAAAATCCCAGGATTTCCCAAACTTAGCCATCTAGAAAGCCTTCCTACCCGATGCCCTTATTCCAAGGAGCACCACACAGACCAATGTTTTAGAGTATATTAGGAACGCACTTTTGTTGTTTTGGTCACATGGAAAGCCACCAACTGTCAATGCCAGAAGAAAAGCTACCTGTGGGCAAAAATGCCATCAAAACAACTTTAGAATGTATTTTAAGTTTTCTGGGTGTAATATTTAGCTTTGGATTTCACAAAGTCAGACCATAGAAAGTTTGGTACTCACATATATAATACTCTTAGGGTCTTGGGATATATGGGATTCAAAATTTCCTCCCAAATCCCCAAATGGTGGATAAGTGGGGATTGGTTGCACAATTATTACAGAGACATAGGACCACAAAACTAGGAGACCATCTAAATAATCTTTTCGTTTTCTGAATGAGGGAGCTAAGGATCGAGCAGAGAAGACTCACGGTGAGTTTCGGAACCTCTGCCAGGGCTAGAGCCCACGATTCTGGACACCTGACCCCACCTTGCCTGGCCACATTATATCAGGCCTCCTCCAGCAATCTCT
Source organism: Leopardus geoffroyi (assembly GCF_018350155.1). Taxonomy (NCBI): domain Eukaryota; kingdom Metazoa; phylum Chordata; class Mammalia; order Carnivora; family Felidae; genus Leopardus; species Leopardus geoffroyi. The sequence goes on from NC_059339.1 coordinate 69,388,110, forward strand.
GCCAGGTGCAACCAGCCCAAGGACCCTTCCGCCCCCATCTCACCCCCACAGGGAGGGCATGCCTAAGCCTTGAGACCAGTACCCAAATGGTGTGCTTCTGTCCCTTTATGCGTTAGAGAAGGATCAGCGGGAACTTCTGAAATTCTGGTTGTTTCAGCAAAAATCACTACTTGTCAAGGGGTCCTTCCCAGAGTAGGCTCATCTCACCCATGTACTTGTGGGCAGGTTTTTCAAATCCAATTTGGTAAGGATCGGGTTGGAAAAGAGGGCTGAATAGTCTGGTGTGCAGACTCATGATCTGCTTCGATCTTGGTCTGCTCAGGCAGAGCCTACACTTTGGGAGGGCAGAGGACAGCTCCTTCCCTCGTGCCTTCAGGAAGCATTCAGCTGGACACACAGCAGGGGCTCATTAAATACAGGCTGACGGGGCTTTGCCTAAAAGCCCCATTTTTCATTGTTTCCTTCAGCGTCTGGGTCTGTTAAGTGAGAAGAAATGCAACCAGCCTCCCCAGCATTGGTCCTCCCAGACACCAGCCTCTGAGACAGCGCAAAAGTTAAGTCAGGTTTCACCAGAGACAACGAAGGGAAAACCAGGTCTTGCAGCCTCAGAATCCTGGCCTAACAGAGCAGAATGGTCATGGAGTTTCAAGAGTCTGGGACAAGCGCTCATTGAGCCCTCTCTGAGCCAGGCCCTGAGCTAGCAGTGGAGATGTAGCCTGCAGAACAGCGTGGGGCATCTTCCCCAGGAGCCGAATGCAGAGCGAGTTTTTAAGCAGACTTTAAGATGGGAGTCCTGGAGGCAGGACTTTGCCTATAGACTAGAAGAGTGGCTCTCAGACTTGAGTGGGCAATGGAAACCCCAGGCGGGTGGCTGAGAACAGACTGCTGGGCCCCACCTCAAAGCTTGTGATACAGGTCTGAAAGGAGGCTGAGAATCTGCATTTTTAGCATGTCTGCCATGATGCTGGTCCCAGGACCACTCCTGGAGGCCCACTGGGCTAGACCCACTTTACCGTTGTTTTTTTTTTTTTAATGTTTATGTTTTTTGACAGAGACAGAGCATGAGTTGGGGAGGGGCAAAGAGAGAGGGAGACACAGAATCCGAAGCAGGCTCCAGGCTCTGAGCTGTCAGCACAGAGCACAACACGGGGCTCAAACTCATGAACAGCGAGATCATGACCTCAGCCGAAATTGGATGCTTAACCCACGGAGCCACCCAGATGCCCCTTATCTTTTCCAGTTCTAAAACAGCCTGCCGTTCACTTGCTTGGGGAAGGCAGCTGAGGAACGGCATGCAGAAGGCATGCACCACAGACATCTGTCACACCCACTCCCCTTCTCACGGGGTTTTAAACTTTTAAATATCACATGTGGAAAATAAGTCTAAATCAATAACTCAAAAAAGGAAAACCCTTACAAAGCACCCACTTCTGTGACCCTAATTGTTCAAAAAACCATGGGCATGATTCAGGGCTGTTCTCCTGGGGTAATGTAGTGGTGACCAGAGTTATCTGCGGTTCTGTGAGTGGGACCGGACTGACCCTGCCAGACTAGATCAATTCCCAAGCCCCTGGGAATGGAAGCAGGGGAGGGGGAATGCTATGATGCCCTTTCCTGTGCCCCCCTCCCTGGCTGGAGGCCTAGCACCCCCATCACTGTAGTAAACATAGGCCTGCTCACCCTGGGACCTGAGGCCTTGCACCCTCCAATCTCACCAGCTCTCGCTGGGCCAGCACTGCGTGCACAGGGACATCCCTCTGCCTTACATCTCTCCATGCAAGTCTGGATCTCTTTTCAAAGTGAATTCACCCCACTGTCCACATGTTCCTTTAACTCAAACTGTATCAAGTAAGACATATGTGACATAACAACATATATTTAGCCTCTGGCCCAGGTTCCTAGTGACAGAGGTGAGAGGAACATCTTTTGTTCTATTTGGTCTTAGCTCCTGGTTCCTGGCTCAGGGGTCCTAACACCCTTGGCGCTTCCTGACAAGGGTGACAGAAGTGTCCTTTGTTAGTCATAATAAGTCCCTTTCATCCCCAGCTAGTTCATGCCAACGAGGAGAGGGACCAGGTGCCTGGGAACCAATCCTGAGATCCAAGCACTGGGGCTTACAGCCCCACCCACAGATGCCTGGAGAGGGAAAGAGGAGGGCTGGAGACTGAGCTGAACACCAATGGCCAATGATTTTATCACTGGTGCCTGTGTAATGGAAACCCGTAGGTGAAGGGTTCCAAGGGCCTCTGGTTGATGAGCACATGGAGGTGTGGAGGGAGCGCACACCTGGAGAGGGCGTGGAAGCTCTGGGCCCCTTCCCACACACCTGTGCCTGCTTCATTCGCCTGCCGAGCTGCAGCCTTTAGAATAAACCAGGAGTAGCGAATAAGATGCTTTCCTGAGCTCTGTGGGCTGCTCTAACATGTGATCAAACCTGAGGAGGGGGGTCACGGGAACCCGATTGGTAGCCAAGTGGACAGAAGTGTGGGTAACCTGGGGACTCATCAATGTGACTGGCATCTGAAATGAGGGCAGTCTTGAGGGACGAGGGCCCTGACCAGTGGGGTCTATCCTAAATGCAGGTAGTTAGGGCCCATGTTGAACTAAACTGTGGGACACCTATAGTTGGTGTCTCCTGTAAGTAGAGATTATGGCTTCTTGTAGTAAGTACACATTTGCCTCTATCTCACAGATGAAGAAACTGAAGGGTCAAGTTGCCCGCTTATGGCTCCACTTATGCACAGACTTGCTCACCCATCTTCCACAGGGTACGAGTTTGGGGAACTTGTTGGCCGACAATCTTACCTTCAGACTGTTGTAGGCTAGATCTGCATCCTGGTCCAAATCCAGGTCATTCTTTGCTTGTTCCACCTGCACAGATGAGGAGACAGAGGTGAGCAGGGACCACAGGCAGCTGTCCCATGGTGATATTTTCAACCACAGAAGACATGCTCGTTTTGCCCGCACTCCTTGCTCTGTGTCTGCTTTCTTCCTGCCTCCAGAATGTAGTACCCTACTTCAGGCCACCAGGAAGCTCTCCGTAAATTACCCTCCTGCCCGTCTTCACCGTCTCCATAACTTCATTCCCAGGTCCTTAGGCATATAAATATGTATACACTGTGCTACAGGTTGAATGATGTCCTCACAAAACATACGTTGAAGTCCAAAGCCTGGTACCCTGTGAATGTGACTTAGAAACGGGATCTTTGCAGATAAAATCAAAGTCAAGATGAGGTCATAAGGATGGGCCCTAATGCAATACGACTGGTGCCCTTACAAGGAGATCGATAGCATGTGCGCGCTCTCTCTCGTGCGCGCACACACACACACAGGGGAATACCACATGATGATGGAGGCAGAGATTGGAGTCATACAGTGCCAAGTCAAGGAACTGGAGCTAAGGAATGCCAAGGGTTTCTGGCAATGCCAGATGCTCAGAGAGAGGCATGGAAGAGATTCCCCCCAAAAGCCTTTAAGAGAGCATGGCCCCTTTGGGACCTTACTTTTTGATTTCTGACCTCCAGAATTACAAGAGAATCAATTTCTGTTGTTTTGAGCCATCCAGTTTGTGGGATTTTGTTTCAGCAGCCAAGGAAACCAGCACCATAACACTTATGTACTTCTTAAGGCTAATACATAATAATTACGTGCTTATTAAGGAGATTAATGAGCTACCTTTGGTTTTTTTGGGGTGTGTGTGAACATGTGATTTCAGTTTTCCCAACTGAATCACTAAGCACTTTGTGGAGAAGCCTGCTTCCTCCATATCACCCCACAACAGGGACTCTGGCAGCTGGCCCCTACGATGCTCAGTAAATGCTGATTTCAATTCCAAGGAATGTGGAGAGCAACAGCTGTAATGCTAGCCCATCATATTCAGTGAACCAATGACTCCTATAATTGTTTGGCAGCTACTGAACCTGAATTGTCAATAAGAAGGGGCAGAAACACCTTCATAAATGGTTAGCTGCATGGGGTGATTTTAAGTAGTGGGTGAAAGTCCTTGAATAAGATGGGTTTTGGAGCTAAAACCTGACAGTGCTTAATTAGATAATCTGCAGTGCTAGCAACCTTAAGTCCAAGGTAAGGCCACTCCCCTGCTGTGCATGGATTAGGTGTGCCCAGGCATACAGACCAGGATGGATGTGAGCACCTCTGGGAGACTGTCCAGATGTAGGGCTGCTGCACGGACCACATGGTTTCCTGCCCCTGCAACCTGGGACAGCCGCTGTCCAGGGTACCAGTCTCTGTTTGGCTCCCACCCCATTAGTGGTACCAGATGGGACTCTTCAGAGTGGGCTCTTCATCTCTGCCCCAGTGAGAGGCCTGCACTTGTGTTCTGTGGAGCGTGGATTTGCCGCATGGCCATGGATAATTGTTGAGTGCATCCGGTTCTCAGAAAATAGAGATCATCCATGGTCCAAGGGGCTGTATTAAGGTGGACTGGCAGTTATGTTTCTAAGTGGGCAGCCCACTGGAATCACCCTGATGGCAAAAGTGACTTTGCTATGCCCTGAGAATGGGGGCTGGCTGGATGGGAAGTCAAACACAGGGACAGCCTGGCTGTCACAGAGGCCCCATCCTCACAGCAGACTGCCACTCCCATACTGATGGCGCAATCTACAGACTTCTCTCTGTAGCTGCGACCCCACGCCACATCTCTCTGGAGGAAAGATTCAGGTGGCTCAGGATTCCTCTTGGAACCAGGGGCAGATCCAAGAACATGATCCTGTAGAGTGCTGTAGAGGGATTCCACACCTTCCATCCCCTGCCCCACTCCTGCCTTTCTTACTAAACTCTGCAGAAACAAGATCTTTCTCCTTAAAGGGAGATCCTCAATACACATTCAGGGCTATAGGCCAACGCTATAGTTCTCTTGTTCAGGGATAACTTTTTTTAAAGTTTATTTTGAGAGAGGGGGTGGGGCAGAGAGAGAGGCAGAGAGAGAATCCAAAGCAGGCTCTGCACTGTCAGTACAGAGCTCACCTCGGGGCTTGAATCCATGAACCGTGAGATCATGACCTGAGTGAGCTGAAAGGAAGAGTCAGACGGTCAACTGACTGAGCCACCCAGGCACCCCCAAGGATTACTTTTCAAGAAAGGGATATCCCTTTTTATTTGGTAGCAAGACAAAGAGAAAGCCTAAAGCCAAGATTTCAAAGTTATCTGGCATTTATGTGGTGGGGAATCTGGAGCCTGGACGTTTTGGGGTAGCTGGGTGGGCTGGGGACTTCTACATCAGGGATGGTCTGATGTGGTCTGTGTAGCTTTTCATAGATTTGATTTGCGCTTGCCTGTCAGGGCTCCTTCTCTTCTATGGACTGAATCGTTTGTAAATCTAACCCCTTCAATCTCCAGTCTAATCCACCTGAGAGACTGAAGTCCACCAACAAGATTTACCTCCCCACTTTGTTCTCAGAATACCAGAGAATATTCTAGCAATACAGACCAATGTCTGTATCACATTTGAAGGGAAAGGGAAGCCAGGTGTTACCACTAAAAGGAGACCATGTGTAGAGGTGGGAGCAGGCCCGAGAAGTGGGGAGGGGGTTGAACTCCACAATGGGCAAGTCAGGCTTCAGAACAAAGACCTCTGACAAACCCATGATGAGGTCCAGCTAGTGATATGACCAGTGTCAGAACTGGCCTTCTATCCCATTGGACGTGGTCTTTCCACCTCCCAACAAATAACACATGGGTCTTATCTCCTTATCACTGCTAACTTCAGTGGGTTTTATTCCTACAGTGCCAATCTATACCCAACCTTGCATTTGAGCCCTATCAATGTTTTCACTTGTCACCTATGTTATGTGTCTGCTCTCCCCCCCCCCCCCCACCGGATCATAAATTCCTAAATGGCTAGGGGTTTTCTTCTTATATTTTTATCTCCTCTTGTGTAATAAACAGTTTGAATACCTACTATGACCTGGCTCTACCACAGTGCTGAGCATTGCATAGGTACCCGGGGGGGGGGGGTCCCTGAGAGAGTGATACATCTGGGGACGCTAAGGTCTCAAGACATACCCTTTTGAGACCCAAGGCACTGATGATAATCTGGACTGAGGCCAGGGAGCAATCATGGGATAGAAAAGTGAGTGACCACAAACCTGGTCTACCCCTAACCCAGTGGGGGGTAGACTGAAATCCATGCCAGACTCCAGGCAAAGGACAGTCACTTGTCTCTGTTAAAATTAGACTCTGGCTTGTATTTATACTTTAATCACACATCCTAGTGCCCTTTGCAAATAGGTGACAATGCCACAGGCTCTCCCTAGCTTCGCCACTGGGAATCCCTTGCCCTGGGGGCACTTGGGAAGCCTACTCCTGTCCATCTGGAGTGGTCTGGGGGCGCCGGCAGGTAGAGAAGACTCAGTGTGACACCAACACGAGGTGGAAGCTCCTCTCTGAAACCGAGCACCTGCATAAGCCCAAGTGGTCACCCTGCCACGTGAACCCTGGGAAAGAGCGTGCTGATGCTGGCACCTGGGGGTCGCTCTGCAGGCCTGCAGCCCCAGCACGCACCTGGACCTTCCGGCTGTCCTGCTGCTCCCTCTTCTCCAGCTGTGCCTGCAGTTTCTTCCTCTCCTGCTCCAGCTCGCGCACTCTCTTCTGCAGTTTCAGGAAGACGGTCATGTCCATGGCTGCCTTTTCCAGGCCGATGTCCTTCAGGGGAACACAGGAAGCCGGGAAGGAGGTTTCAATAGCATAGCTGCCTCAGGGGACACACCGCACCTCCCAGCCTGCCTCTGTATCAGCTGCCTGTCCTCTCTCTGTACAAACATCAACCTGCGCCCCAGAGGCAGAGCCAATGCCAACCAACCATCAGTTCTCAGAGTGAAGTTGGCACTCCAGGCTCATTTTCTGTCTAGATGACATCTGAGTCTGGCCCATTTATATTCCTGTGAGAGCCACTTAAGATAACCACTCATACATTCCAAGAGTAAAGACACAGCCATTTTATTTGGAAGTTAAAAGAGTTCACTGATGGAAATGGTCTCATACCAGAGAAATTGTCAAACTCAGGCTCGACACTTCCTGATGGAAGAATCGATGTGGTTACTAATCACTGCAAATGTGTTGTCAAACACCACTTGATTGTACCTTGAAACAGAACCAAGACTTCCCTGCCATGCAACCTGTTTATTCCATAGACCCAAGAGCATCGATTTCCCAGATTTTCTCCCTTTGGATTCATGCCTGGGTTTGCCCTCTGGGGTTCTGTTGTGTGTGGGTGCACATGTACAAACAGGTGTATCTGCATGAGCTTATCTATGTGGATCTTTAAAGTACATGTATAGCATTTCACGAGCACTTCGCGCTTAGCCAGCGCTGTACTAGCTGTCCTGGCTGATCCCAAGAACCAGCCTCAATTTTCTTGAAGAAGGTCAATCTGCTGATGGAGGTGGTTACGTCTGCACAGAAATGGCCACATATACGCCTGGTGGCATGTCTGGAGTTTAAATGACTGAAGCCTCCAGGATCCAGACTTTGGACGTTGCAGTGGTGACAGCAATGGCCTCTCTCAAGCTAACATGAGCTAAGTGCTTACGGCGAGCAGCAGACCACACTGAACTGTACGAGAGAACACGTTCCCATCCCAAAGACCTCTTTTTCTATCATTTGCCACCTTTACCCTGTCACTCGCAGTCTCTTATCATACTTTTTCTTTCTAGCACCGAACACTTGAGGTTCTATTACAAACTTCTCCCGTCACCTGATTACTGCCGACTTTCCACCAGACAAGCTCTGTGAGGGTAGGAACCGTCCCTGGCTTGGTGACCACTACACTTCACCTGCAGCACCCTGCACAAAGATGTGCTCAAAGCACGTTTGTATTTACAACTGCCTCTCTTCCAGGTCTTTCACGTGCTTAAGGTTTTATGTACTTGTGATTCTCTTCTTTTCAGATGCCGGAGGAAAACTTGTGTCTGTCTACCTTTGGGAAAATTACACACAGGTTACAAAAGTCCACTGTGTGGTACAGTATTTAGAAACTCTGGGACTATTACTGACAAAGATATAGTCACTCGGCAAATATCTGTGGTTCCAAATATTCCAAATAATTGTTCTCTGAGTTTTACCCAGCTTCTAAGTCAGGAAAAAAATTTTTCTTGCATATTTATGGCTATTTTATATGTGCTATACTAAATGGGGATGATAAATTATTTCCATTTTAATGACTAAGCTGTTCTTTTCTGATGTTGTATTTAATATAATTTATAGTCAAATTGGCCTCCATACAACACCCAGTGCTCATCCCATCAAGTACCCTCCTCAATGCCCATCACCCACTTTCCCCTCTCCCTCACCCATCAATCCTCGATTTGTTCTCTGTATTTAACAGTCTCTTATGGTTTGCCTCCCTCTCTGTAACTATTTTTTCCATTTCCTTTCCGCCATGACCTCCTGTTAAGTCTCTCAAGATCCACATATGAGTGAAAACATAGGATATCTTTCTCTGACTTATTTCACTTAGCATAATACCCTCCAGTTCCATTCACATTGCTGCAAAGGGCAAGATTTCATTCTCATTGACACGCAGAATTCCATTGTGTATATAAACCCCATCTTCATCCATTCATCAGTTGATGGACATTTAGGATCCTTCTATATTTTGGCTATTGCTGAAAGCACTGCTATAAACATTTGGGTACATGTACCCCTATGCATCAGCACTCCTGTATCCCTTGGGTAAATTTCTAGCAGTGCTATTGCTGGGTCATAGGGTAGATCTATTTTTAATTTTTTGAGGAACCTCCACACTGTTTTCCAGAGCAGCTGCACCAGTTTGCATTGCCACCAACAGTGCAAGAGGGTTCCCATTTCTCCACATCCTCACCTAAGCTGTTCCTTCTTAAGCCAGGCATTTACCTCTCTGCAATAGGCTCTCAGTTTTATAAGAGGAAGGATCAGGGATTTACCTTCTTCCTTTCTTTCTGGATAGTGGGTAAGGTGAACAGTAATCTATCTCTTTGCACAGTAAATATTAACTCCAGGATCTGTAAGTTGACTGCAGGCCAAGTGATCCCCTAGTCAGAAAGAAGCCTGTGGACACTCTTGTCACCATCAGCCAGAAGAGTACATCTCTACACAGTTGGTAAACCCAAAGCAGCTCCACTCCCTCTGGAGCACAGACAGCAGCCATGAGCCTGTCTTACTCACCTCCACCTGTTGGAGGGCATCCTCTGTGTCTCCAACCTCAGATGTGGAGATGGAGGGGTAATTAGAGTCAGATTCTAAACTGCTCTGGTTTGATGGGTTCCTCCTGTGCCCTGGGGTTTGCTGTTGAAGGAAAAAAACATAAGTATTCCTAACAAATGAAGGCTCCTGAGAACTATTTCTTTTTCAAAGGCCAGTAGATCTTAGAGTTGGACTCTGGCCTCATTTGTCAACAAGAACAAGTCTTGGAATGATAGCTAAATGGAGCTGTTCCCATGAAAACTTCATCTACAGTTCTTATAGTCATCTGTCTAGCTAACAAAATGACGATGAGGGGGACCTCCATAGCCGGACCAAATTCCCTCTCTCCTAATGAGATCTGAGTCCCTAACACCTCAGCCGTTTTTTCCACAAAGTCCTGAGCAAACAAGCCTTATCTTCCTGGTCTTGCCTTGATAGTACACAAAGGCCATCCTGTCATTAGGCCCCCACTTGAAAAGCATGTAGCAAGTCTGCTTCTAAGGGCCCCTTAGAGGGCCCTTCAACTTGCGCTCCAATTTTATGAAAATAGTAAGCACATTAGAAATAGAGGTTACCGGGGGGCTCGGTCAGTTAAGTGTCCAACTCTTGATCTTGGCTCAGGTCACAGTCTCATGATTTGTGAGCTAGAGCTCAGTGTCAGGCTCTGCACTGACAGTGTGGAGCCTGCTTGGAATTCTCTCTCTGCCCCTCCCCCACTCATGCACATTCTCTAAATAAACCAAACTGAAATGTTTTAAACCAAACTTAAAACATTTTGAAAAAAGAAATAGAGGTTACCATTTATACTTAGGTTGTTCATGTAAAAATACTTTTCTTTTTCTTGCATATGATTTGGCTTTGAGAATAAGAACTGGCCAGAAAATTCTGTATTTATATATATTCCTCTTCAGCTTATCTTCCTGGTTCCTATGCAATTAACTTATCAATCTTGTTTGAATATGCATTTCTGGAGGGAATGTTTATGTGGGGTAAAAAGGAACGATAAATCCTGAAATAGGATGTTTCTATGTATAAAGATTAGGAGAAATGATCAGACGCTGTGGGTTTCTCTGCAGCATGCACCAGCAATGCAGAGATCTGAACTCCCCCACGCTGCTAGTGTTTCAGTGTAGGGATGTTTCTGGGGCAGGTAACATGACTGACAATACGCACCATGGTGGGATTTTCCTTAAACTCCTGAGATCTTTAGAAGACCCCAAAGTTGGAAAAAGGAGCCGTCCCTGGGAAGGATCACCTGGCCCCACTACTTCCTTATGTGATAACCACTGGCAGGCACGGCAAGAACAGCTGCCAGAAAGGACCCGATCTGTGCCAGAAAGGCACAGATTTACTGAGCACGACCATGTTGGATGGCAGTGCAGTGGCTGGAGATGTGCATGAACGGGGGTGAGGAAGCTGGAGGTGGGGTCGGTGCCAGAACTGCCCTCCTTGCCTTGATGATGGTCATCTCATCCCGAAGGTTGTCGTATCTCTGCTCCAACCGTGAATATTCCTTCACGAGGTTCTGGTACCGGGAGCGCTCCTCCTCCAGCTCCCTCTTCATCAGATTTTCCTTGGCAGAGTTTTGGGCAGATTCGTCTGGAAAGCAGGCACACGAAACTGCAGTTTTGCTTTCTGAATGGATTCCCCTTGCATGAGTCTTGACTCATGCTTTGTGATTAATCTCTCTTTGCAAGGCTGCCCATGACAAGCGCCCACCACCACTACCACCTGATGAGTTTATTCAGCAGCAACTTCACCCACTGCAGAGCAAAGGGAAGCTTGTCAGGGCAGCTTAAGTCTTCAGAGAAGGGGGTGGGGAGAAGCAGGCAGCGGACAGGACATTCCCTTGCTTAATGCACCAGCTTCTCTCCTGTGACAACGGTCACAGCAGCTGCTGGCAAGATGCCTGGAAGAACCCAGGTTTTGTTCCCCAGTTTTGTCCCCATTCCTGATCTTTCGGGTTCTGGAACTGTAGGGAGATTGAAGGAGAGAAGGCCAGATGTCAGGTTGGGGGAAGGAGGGAAGGTAAACAGATCACATGGATGGGCTCCCCCCCCCCCCCACAACCAAAACTTATTATTCATATCAGCAGAAAGAAGCAATATTTATAGGGAAATGAAGTTTAAGTTTTCAATGAGATTTCATGCTGGGTGAAATCATGTCCTTAGATGGTTCAATCCTCTCGTGGCACGGGGGAGAGACCTAAGAGGAAAAGGTGAGTGATTTGCTTAAGGAACCCACTGAGCTGGGCAAGGACTGGGATCTGTGGACACCCACTGCTCCTCCTTGGTCAGGCAGCCCATGGGGGTTGATGGTGGCACAGGGGTCGGTGGGATCCGACCCAGGACCTTCTCTTCAGCAAACATTAGCAGACGACCCACTGGGCAGAAGAAACCACAACAGGTCCTATGGACACTAAAGATAAATTTAAAATCAGCAATAATGACAGCTCCTAGGTGCTCATTAGGTATCAAGCACCATGCTAAATGCTTTATGCTCCGGAGAGCTATGCTTTTATGCCCATTTTGCAGATGAAGAAACTGAGGACTACAGTCATTAAGGGAGTTGCTCAAGGCCAGGCAGTAGCATATGGTAATTATTCTTCGAGTACAAGTCCCCTGAACTCCAAATCCTGTCCACTACATTGTCCATTATGTGTATTAAACTCAAAACCAGGAGTCACAGCAGAGTCTTAAAGGTGCCCTCCCCCACCCCCCTGCTTCTTTTTCATTTATTAAAGCCCTTTCTCCCTGCACCATCTTGACTGTATTCTTGCTAGGAGGCTTTGGGGGCAGAAATCAGTATGGAAAAGAAGTTAAACTCCACAATGAAAAATCAAGTGCTTTGGTACTTACCTTTCGCTTGGCACAGGATTTGGTTGTTAAGCTGTTCTTTCTCATCTTTTAAGAGAGCATTTTCTTCCTCCAGGTCTGCAACGCGCTGAAAGGGAGAGCAAGAGGGGAAAATGTTTGCCCTTTGAGGCTGGGGAAAGGAGAGGCTCCTTCTGTGGGGTTTGAAGTTCAGCTGGTTATGTCTGCATCCTCTTTTTAAGAGAATCAAGTCAGTCAAGACTGCTTTCATTTTGAGGGAAAATTTGTTGCACTGAAAGAAAAGTCCCATTAAAAGAAGACAGATGAGCTCACCACTCTGTATGGTCTTCCAGCGCCCACAGAAGTCTCATGAGAAGTCTGCACATGCTCACAGGCCGTGTGCAGGAATGGACAATGATAATAGGCTTTCACTTCGTGTTTGGTTGCTTGTCTTGGTAAATTTTGAGCTCTCGAATCTGAGTGGCAGGAGAGCCCAAGGCTCACAATGAACAATTATCTCTGGTCTTCATCCTACGTGCCCTTGCCAGTCTCTGGAGCAGAACAGGTCAGGTGTTGCGGAAGGAAAGAGAACTCTAGTGTTTAGCTTCTGATGATACCCACCGCCCCCACCACAAAGAAAACATGAAGTGAATGCTACTGAAAATGGCACAAAAAGAAAAGACTAATTAAAGAAAAATCCTGCTCTGTTCAGAGGAAGAATACAAACAGCGTATGGCAAGCTTTAAAAATTTTTTTTTTTAAGGAGTGCCTGGGTGGCTCAGTCGGTTAAGTGTCTGACTTTGGCTCAGGTCATTATCTCACAGCTCATGAGATCGAGCACTGCATCGGGCTTTGTGCCGACAGCTCAGAGCCTGGAGCCTGCTTTGGATTCTGTATCTCCCTCTCTCTCTCTGCAGCTTCCCTGCTCACACTCTGTATCTCTCTCAAAAATAAAATAAAAACATAAAAAAATTAAACAAACTTCTTTTTAATGTTTATTTTTTGAGAGAGAGACAGACTGCAAGTGGGGGAGGGGCAGAGAGAGAGAGGGAGATACAGAATCCAAAGCAGGCTCCAGGCTCTGAGCTGTCAAGCATAGAGCCCAACGTGGGGCTCGAACCCACGAACTGTGAGATCGTGACTTGAGCTGAAGTTGGATGCTCAACCGACTGAGCCACCCAGGTGCCCCTGTATGGCAAGCTTTTTAAAAAAGTAAGTTTTGGCTATTTAGTATTGGAGCAAATATTTGTATAGATTTAAAAATGTAACAATTCATACATATTCTAAGACAATCAGAAACCATTAGTTGTTCTAGAAGAGTATAGGAAAGGGGTCTGTTGTAACATGGGAGCTGGAGCACAATGGATCCACCTCTGCATGTTTCTCTCTGGAACCCCTGGAGACTCATCTGGCAGAAGGCCACTGAGTAATTTTCCTCACCAATGTCGCATCCCTGTCTTCCTGACAAAGGTAAGCAAGTGAGTGAGCACTGTGGAAACTGGACAGGAAGAGGAGGAGGAACACGTGCTCAGGGGCCCTCGATTCAGGCATCCAGACTTGAGTCCCACTTCCTTGGAGGCTCCCTGAACCACTGGCAAGTCAGCACAGAAAAAACTCCTGCGATCACATCACAATCAAAGTACAGCAAATCTGGCCTGAGGCAAAGACAAGGAGCTCCACAGCCACGGATCTCTGGCTCTGTAAAGCCCAGGTCCCCCTCTGGAAAACAAACACCCACCTCACAGGCCTGGTCTCAGCATTAAAGGAGATGATGTATGTGGAGTTCAAGCAGCAGGAATGGCATGGAGCTGTTGATGAATGTATGTAGCTGGTTCTACAACATTACCTTCCCCAGGCGCCAAGCTGAAGCATATACTTTAAAATCATTCCATCACTTAGCAACAACTGAAAGAAAAATTAATACCTATTCTGCACAGGTTATTTCATAAAACAGAAAAGGAGGGAACACTTCTCAGTTCCCTTTACGAGACCAGTAATATCCTAACACCAAAACTAGAGACATCACAAGAAAACCACAGACTATTACCTCTTGAGGATATGAATGCAAAAATCCTTAACAAAAATGTTACCAAATGTTCATGATAAAAACACTTAAACTAGGAATAGGAGGGACTTTCCTCAACCTGATAAAGGGCATCTACAAAAACCCACAACATCAGACTTTATGGCAGAAGACTGAATACCTTTTGTGTCCACAGTCAGGACAAAGACAAGGATGCCTGCTCTTGCCAAAACTATTCACCAATGTACTGGAGATTCTAGCCAGGGCAAATACAGAAGAAATAAAAATCATCAAGATTGGAAAGGAAGAAGTAGAATGATCTTTATCTGCATAAGACATGATCTTTTATGTAGAAAATCCCAGGCAATATACTTAAAAGGTATTAGAATAAATGAGTTCAGGTCGTAGAGTACGAGATCAATATACAAAACTTGATTGTATTTCTATACACTGCAGTAAACAATCTGAGAAGCAAAATTAAGAAAGCAATTCCATTTACAAAAGCTTCAGAAAGAAGAAAAAACTCTGGAATACATTTAACAAAAGCAGTAGAAATTTATACTCTGAAAGCTACAAAATATTGTTGAAGGAAATTAAAGAAGATCTAAAGTGGAAAGACATCCTAAGTTAGTGGATCGGAAGACTTAATGTTGTTAAGATATAACCCTCCTCCAATTGATTTATAGACTCAGCAAAATCATTATCAAGATCCCAGATGGCTTTGTTGCAGAAATTGACAAGCTGACCCTGAAATTTACATGGAATATCTAGGGATCCAGAATAGCCAAAAAAATCTTGAAAGATTATTTGGAAGGATCACACTTCTCAATTTTAACACTTACTACTTCAAACACGATTACGGTAATCAAGACAGTGAGACACTAGCATCTAAAGTGGAAAGACATCCTAAGTTAGCGGATCGGAAGACTTAATGTTGTTAAGATATAACCCTCCTCCAATTGATTTATAGACTCAACAAAATCATTATCAAGATCCCAGATGGCTTTGTTGCAGAAATTGACAAGCTGACCCTGAAATTTACACGGAATATCTAGGGATCCAGAATAGCCAAAAAAATCTTGAAAGATTATTTGGAAGGATCACACTTCTCAATTTTAACACTTACTACTTCAAACACGATTATGGTAATCAAGACAGTGAGACACTAGCATCAGGGTAGACCATAGATCAATAGAATAGAATGGAGAATCCAGAAATAAACCCTCATGTTGTAATTCATCGAGGAAAGAATAGTCTTTTCAACAAATGGCCCGGACAACTGTATTTCCACAAAGTAAAATTGGACTCCTACCTCACACTATACACAAAAAATAAAGTGTATCAAAGACCTAAATGTAAGAGCTAAAACTATAAAACTCTTGGAAAAGAACAAAGGAGCAAAATCTCTGAATTTGGATTAGTCAATGGCTTCTTAAATATAACACTGAAAGCACAAGTAGCCAAAGAAAAAAATATTTAAATTGGACTTCATCCAAACTAAAAACTTTTCTGCTTAGAAGGATACTATCGAAAGGAAAAGGGAACACACAGTATGACAATAAATATCTGTAAATCATTTATATGATATGGAACTTGGACCCTGAATAGAGTATTTATAACTCAACAAATAAAAAGAAATCCAATAAAAAAATGGGAAAAAAATTGAGTAGACACCTCCAAGTGGCCAATAAGCACACAAGATGTTCAAGGTCATTAGGGAAATGCAAGCCAAACCACAATGATTTATCACCTCACATATACTAGGATGGTTAAAAAAAAAAAAAAAAAAAAAAGAATTACAAGTGTTTGGTGAGGATGCAGAGAAATCATAATTCTCATATACCGCTGATGGGAATGTAAACCAATGCAGCAGCTTTGGAAATTCCTTGAAAGTTGCATCTTAACCCTTGTTTGACCAGCAATTCCATTCCTAGGTTTCTAAGAGAAATGAAAACTTATGTCCACACAAGAACTCGTACACAGATGGTTGTAGAATTATTCAAAAGGGCTAAAAAGTGGAACCAATTCAAATGTCCATCAATGAACTGATGAATATGGTATATCCATATGATGAAATACTATTTAGCAATAAAAAGCAATAAAGTACTGATTAATGCTCCAACACGGATAAATCTTGAAAACATTATGCTAAATGAAAAAGGCCAGTCCAAAAGTTGCATATGGTAGGATTCCATTTATATGAAATGTCCAGAAGGGGTAGATCGATGGAGACAGAAAGTAGATTAGTTGCCTAAGGCTGGGACAGGGAATAAGGGGGGAACGGGGTGTGACTATTAATGGATACAGTGTTCTTTGGGGGGTGATAAAAATATTCCAAAATTAGACTATGCAATAGTTGCAAAACTCTGACTATATTAAAAAAAACAAAACAGTTGTATACTTTAAATGAGTAAGCTATGGTATATGAATTATATTCAATAAAGCTACTAAAAAATCATTCCACAAATTAACCAATCTACTAAGCACAGTACCCTGTGCTAGATGTGGTACAAGATAAAAATATGAGTATGAAACAGGCTCCCAGATTTGGGTGGAGTGATAAGCTCCTCCAGAGACACCTGCAAGACTGTAGTGGGTGACACAATGAATGAGCTTGCTCCCTGGTTCAAGTCCTCACTTCCAGCCATCTTTGGTACATTTCATGATCTACTGCAGGGGGGTGGGGGTTGGGCTGGGGAAGACTCCTCCCAGCCTGTGTAGAAAGACATCCATGGTACAACAATAACATGTGCGTGGCAGCTGAGATTAGATGGTAACCTACCAGGACTGCTACCTAGGAGACAAATCCCTGATGGACCCATCAGACTGGTTCAAGGGCAGAACCTTTCTGACATCTCAATTTCAGATGGTTATGAGTAAGTGCTCCCTTGCCTTCCCCCTAGCATTAAAGTTCAGCTTAAGGTGCTGAGAGATGAGTATGGCTCCTTCCACCCTCAGCATCGCATGGAAAGGGTCAGGAAAGAATTTCTACAAGGCTGGAGTCCTAGAGCAAGGTCACCTGGCCCTGTCCTCCCTAGGGGCTCGGAAGGCGGCGACTCTCACAGATGCCTCTGCTACTCTAGGGAGCTAATGGATTTGCAGGTGGCTTGCCCTCTCTGGCTCCAAACAGAACTGCAGATACACAATACCTTTGGAAGCTTACCAAAAGCTCCAAGTACTTTGTCAACAGTCTGTTGAAACAATCCAATATCTTTTGATTTCAAAGAATTTTCAATGTCCTGCAAAATGAGGCTCGAAACTACCTTCTAGGAAACTGTTTGCCTTCTCTGCCACGGGACATTGCTGCTTTTCATTCTCTCAATTCAGACAAACTTGGTTTCTACCTCAAGTTCAACTGTGAACGTACTGCTCAGAGTTGTGGGAATGAGGCTCTGACCAGTATGAATCATTCTGACACCACTCTGGGTACTGAGCAGAGCCCTCACCCACCAGGCAGATTATAAACCCTTCCATGGAGAGTCAGGCAAAGGGGCATGTTCTGTCTCCCCTCAGGATATCAAACAAGAAAAGGCTGGGAAAAGGATATGCATATATGGGCGGCTCAGTTGGTTAAGTGTCTGACTTTGGCTCAGGTCATGATCTCACCCTTTAGGAGTTCAAGCCCCACGTCGGGCTCTGTGTCTCCCTCTCTTTCCCTCCCCCTCCCCTGCTTGCACTCTGTGTTTCTCTCTCTCAAAAACATTAAAAAAAATTTTTTTAAGGATATACATATAATTATAACAAACTCTTCTTTCTCAACAAGTTATTACCTCTTACAATTAATACAGTTGATGTGGTGTGTCTGCAAAGACCGAAATCTGCTTTGGTGGCGAGGGTGAGAAATGGAAGAAAAAACACTGAGTGGTGCCCTTTGGTCATCACAGGCCGCTGCTCACCAAGCCTAGCTCTATCCCCGGGGATGATACAGGGCAAAGCTGTCAGTCACCCATCAGACAGTTCCTGACAGAATTCTCTGTGCCAGGAGCCAGAGAGGCAAAAATAAGGAACACTAGAGGTGGCCGCCCTCAGATAGCATCCAGCCCAATGGGAGAGGCGGATGTGTGTGTAGCAGAAAACCAGTAAGGTTCATAGCTGAGCTCTGGAAAGCAGGGTTTCTAAGCCTCAGCACTGTTGACATGTTAGGCTAGATAATTTGTCATTGTTGGCGGGAGTGGGGGTGCTGTCCTGTCAGACATTGAGCAGCATCCTGGCTTCTACCCGCTAGGTGTTGGTAACTCTACCCCCCGTAATTGTGACTACCAAGATGTCTCCAGACATTGTAAAATACTCCTGTGGGCCTCTTGTTGAGAACCACAGCTATGAGGGGATTTATTAAATTTTTCTAATGTTTATTTTTGAGAGAGAGACAGACAGAGCATGAGTGGGGGAGGGGCAGAGAGAGAGGGAGACACAGAATCCGAAACCGGCTCCAGGCTGTCAGCACAGAACCCGACCTGGGGCTCGAACTCACAGACCACAAGATCATGACCTGAGCCAAAGTCAGCTGCTCAACCAACTGAGTCACCCAGGCACCCCTGAGGTGATTTAGAAAGGAGGTAACAAGGAACAGATGGAGGCCCCAGAAGGTTTCCCAGGAGAAGTGGGTCATCTCAATGAGACATGCGGGATTTCATGGGCAGCCGAGGGCACTCCGGGTGGAAAGATGAGCAGGTGTGGGGGTGTGGAAGCCTCGGTCTGGGGGCAGAACAGCTCTGTCGTGGTCATGTGTGGTTTGGACAGGGGGCGCTGGCTGAGAAACGAGGCCGGGCGGGTAGCAGAAGTGAGAACTGGAGAATGGGTTCACACCCTTTGACCTCAGGATAAGCTCAACTCCTCCACACACCTTCCTAAAACGGGCTGAGTGGAGCCCAGCTTCTCCCCACCTCTGGTTTCCACCTGAGCGTTTCCCTGTTCCCTCTGCCACACTCTTCCCTAGCCTTTTACTGAGGACTTCTCCTCATCTGGTTAGGACCATGATTCATTCCTCCAGGAAGGCTTCCTATCCTGCACATGTGGGCTGTGCCCCATGCTCAGCTCTTCCAGGGGCTGTCGGTCCCTCCAGAGACCCAGAGAGACTGCTCTGCTTCCTCACCCACCTGCGCAGCCTGGGCCCCTGGACCACCACCAGGCTGTCGTGTCATCAGAGCCCGGCCTAATGCGACTGAAGGAGGGAGGACCCCACACATCCCATTAAGAGGCCTGTGCTTTTCTCAGTTAAAAAAAAAAAAAAAAAAAAAAAAAAAAAAAAAAAAAAAAGGGTTTAATTTTTTTTTAATGAATGGGTTTGTGGTTGACTAAAACATCTAGAACACAAGAGTTACTTAATCAAATGATTCAAGAGAAACAGTGTGGGGAAAAAGTACTCAAGTGCTTCTCATTTTCTATTATTGAAGATGGTTCACCCAATGAGCACCTTGGCAAATAGTAAAAATAGCTCTCATGTTCCTTGATGCACAAGCTGAAAACAGCCAACGGAAGAAACCACAAGGCGTGTGCCTCTACAAAAGAAAGCCTTGCTGGGGCCTCAAGTGAAGCTCGATCTGGTGCCACATCTGGAGGGCGACACTCCATTCTCCCTCAGCCAGGAACAAGGCCCAAGGCTGTAACTTCTGAATTCCCTGATCTAAGTCAATGTGTGTTCCCCTTAACCACCCTCTGAATATGCAGATGGCTCACGGAGCATGTGGTCACCTGAGAAGGCATCTGAGATCACTCACGGTCATTACTTTGCTCTGCGCTTCCTACAGTCAACACCCTTCTGAGATGCAACACAGCGCCTGGCCAGTAGAGTGTGCGTGCCATTACCACTAGGTTGGACCAGAGACCTCCATTCCTAGCAATGTAGTCTAAGTTTATTGCAACCACTTATGATCTAGAATCTCAGGCAAGACTAGTTTGAGAAAGCCATGGTCAACAGCATGTACCTAGCTTGAAGTCTTCTAATGTGCTTGAGCCTCATTTCTTCCCTCTGTCTCCCCCTGAGGCTTTGATTCATGAAGGCAGGCCTCTAAGGAACTCAGCTTTGTCATTCTGAGCCCTACATCAAAGTGACCCTGGGGAGCTAGCTTTGTTCTCTTCCTTGCCTGAACAGCCCTGGAGGTGGGCCCACGTTCCTGCTCTTCCATGAACAGCAGGAGGGGCAGGTCCCACAATCGGCTCCATACCTGGGAGGACAGAGATGGCTTCCCTATCACATTTCCCCAGGTACTGGCCACCCCTCAGTCTTCCCAGCCAGCTAGCACATGGGATGCCTGTTGGCAGGCACAGTAGGTGACAAACTCCTGCAGCTAAATGGTCTCCCTTTTGTGAACGGTCAGGAATGCAGCCTACAGTGAGAGACACAGAACACAGAACCAGGCAGCCGTGTTCCCTTTAGCACGCTAACATCTTCACTAGGGTTCAGGACTCACACATTCAGCAGCTCCATTTTCTCTTGGGCGGGGCAAGGGGTGGAGCGAGCATCTTTTAGTTCCTGCATGCCACATTACTTGGAGCGTTTCTTCTAAAAGGTTATTTGGGACAGATCATCAGAACCAACATTGGGGGTAAAACCTAGCACTATCAGGCTAATTTAGCCCCTGCTAAGTTAAATGAAACAAATACCCCAGATTCATGCTCAAGAACTGCCTTTACTAGTTCATCTTTAGGGATACAAATGTAGCTCTGAGCTTTTAGTTCTGTTTTGTTTATCAAGTTGGATATTTATACAAAAAAAAAAAAAAAAAGAGCCAAGTGCAAGGTTTCTAGTAGAAAACCATAGGACCAACTGATTGGACAATGTCTATCAGAAAAGGCTCATCATGGGGCGCCTGGGTGGCGCAGTCGGTTAAGCGTCCGACTTCAGCCAGGTCACGATCTCGCGGTCCGTGAGTTCGAGCCCCGCGTCGGGCTCTGGGCTGATGGCTCAGAGCCTGGAGCCTGTTTCCGATTCTGTGTCTCCCTCTCTCTCTCTGCCCCTCCCCCGTTCATGCTCTGTCTCTCTCTGTCCCAAAAATAAATAAACGTTGAAAAAAAAAAAATTAAAAAAAAAAAAAAAAAGAAAAGAAAAGGCTCATCATCTGCCCACTGTTGTGTCCTGAGTCCTCTGTCCTTCACTCTGCTTCAGCCCAATGGCTGGTTGGTCCTCAAACCCACCCAGCCTATTCCCACCCATTGCAACTGCTATTTACCCTTGTTATCTGTTTCCTAGAAATGCTTATGGCTCACCCGCCTCTCACTAAGGTGTGTTTTCAGAGACAGAGAGACTCTGGCTGCCATAAGCGAAGCCATACTTCTCCCTGTCCCCAGAGGTCCCTCTTTATCCCCCTTCACTCTGCTTTATTTTTCTTAATGGCACACGATGGATCATTTGTATTCGATTCCTGTCTGTACATTCTCTCATAATCCCAAACATGTGAGCCCCATGAGAACAAGAGGACTTTAAAAAATAGTTTCCTTTTGCCCCAGTGCCTAGAACAGCACCTAACAAATAGAGGCAGCCCATAACTATCTGGTGAATGGATGAAGGACCTGGATTTCCATGATTTATCAATGAGCTGATATCCTTCCACACAATTGGCACAGAATACTGGTTCCGATAACCATCAGCCTCCTTCCAAACCACAAACCCTGGAGCTCTGGGAGCACAACTCGATGTCTTAGTTGGCCAGAGAAGTCTACTCTGCATCTTTGGGGAAAGACTGGAAACACCCCATTGCAAGGAACCCACTATCCCCACGATACTTCTCCACTTCTCTTTGGAAAAACCCCAAACGTTTATGCTGGAACTACCCAAGGTAAGCAAGCAGAGGCTGGCAGATCGGTGACAGAGGACACAATACAACACATGGCCCTAACTGTTGGACGCTCAGCCCGGGGGCTGCTCTTCAGCCCTCACATGTGTCAAGGACCTTTGCTCAGAGCTAGGAAGCTGGCTGGGGGCCACTCTTCTTCACCCACCCACAACCCTGCCCCAAGCCAGGCCTTTGGAGCAGATTCTGGACAATGAGCCTTAAGTCTGTGTCAAGGGCAGCCCTGGGCACCACATCTCTTTCCCCACAGACACAAAACAGCTCAACTGTACAAAACGGCATAGCAGCACACAACAGCCAGCATGGGGTAACTGATAGCTTTAAAAAAGAACCCATCACACGGGCTAAAAGGAGGGGAGGCTAAAGGCCTGGGTGCAACTGTTCTGGGGGGGGAAGGCCACAACAATGGAGGCCTTCAGCAGAGAGGGTGCCCACTAACACGTGGCTGGGGGTCTGCAGCCACAGTGGGGAATTCCTGCCCCCAGGGAGACCCAACTTCCCCCCCACCCAAGGGCCGCTCAGCCACGTGGCCAGACAATGGGTATCGTCAGCAGTGGGGAGCCCAAAGTTTTCCAGGATACCAGTTTCAATAAAGCATTTGCTGACAGACATATCAAACCCATTAATTAACACCTACGAGCAGTCTGTTCCTCACTGTGCTCTGCCCGTCTCATCAATCTCGCTCAAGGCAGAGCAGCCTCTAGACGAGCCCGAGAGGAAACCAATTGTCTGATTATTCAGCATTTGTTAAGATTGGACACGGTGCCTTTGATAAATATTAAACCCTGACCAGGGACAAAAGATGGAGGGCGGGAGGCGGGGGGAAGCTTAGCTCTGCTACTCACCCACCTCACAGCCACCAGAATAAAAAAGCTTTCCCAGACCCGAGAGGAGGAGGCCATTTTGCTTCCACTGTCTTCCTGGAGACAGGTGGATGCTGCACCTAATGAATCATCTCATGCCAGTTTCTTCTGTTGCTAGTCTGGGATTTGCTTACATTTGGAGTCGGAGAAGGTGCTTTTCTTGTCCTGCCTCTGTGCTTATTCTTCCCCTTCTTGTAGTGGCCTTGAGACTTGTCTTCTTGCCAGTTCCAAGCTCTCATTGTGTTTAAAACCTAGCTCAACACACTCCTAGGAAACTATTTTAAGGAGCAAAGGAAGGAGGCTCTTCTCTGTTTTGCCCTGCCCAGGAAGAGTTTCATATGTAAGCCTTCAGACTCCCTTGGATAGAGACTTGGACATCTTTAAAGCACCAAGTCCTCAAATCAAAGTGCCCAAGGGGAAGCAGAGAAGGTGGCTGGGGAGCTGAGAACTCAAGTGCTCTCTGTGGAGGTGGAGACAGGAGACAGCTAGCTTTGTGGATCTGCTGAGTACATATACTTCCCACGTGTCTCATCCAACGGGTATGCACATGCAGGGAACCTGCTTTTCTTTCCCTCCTAGGGTCAATCTCAAGGGTTTCCAGTCCTAATCCTGGCTTCTTCTCTGCCTTTGGATTGCACGGTCTTGTTTTTTTATTCACATAGAAGGGTTACTGTCCCTCCATTCCCACAGTTCATAGACCTCAAGGGTGGAATCCCACGGTTTGTAGGTGACAGGCTTACAGCTACATTCGAACAGGAGCTTCCTAGCACCCCATGGTTTATCTCAAAGAATGAAGTCCACCTCAGGCCTCCTGGTGGGTGAGCTGACAGGTTTCTCTGGGTGGCATACTAGGGACAGAAGCTGCTACTTTTCTGTGCTGGGCTAGCCGCATGCGACCAGGAAGCCCCAGGTCTCACTTCATTCATCACCCAGTCCCTGTGTGGGCCCCATCTCCGACACCTGGGAAATCCGCAGGATCAGGGAAAGCAGTGGCTGGTGGTGTGGAAATTCTGCCTGGGACGGGGAAATGATGTAGGCAAGTTCAGCATGAGCTGGCCCAAGTGGCTTTGTACTCCGTCATCTCTAACAGCAGCCTGCATGTTCCCTAGTGGTGTCTGGGGGACTCTCAGGCCAGGAGAAGGTAATGGGCAGAGGAAGAGGGAAGCACTATGGAGCAGGGCTGGGGGCCTTTTCCTTCTAGAAGCCACCAAATAGTATCTCATGGAGTTGGCCAGTTGCCACATTCACTAGAAACCTGAGAGAGGATCTATACTGTTTAAAAACAGACAAACATATGCGAGAACCAAGGCCACTAAGTTTTCCCATGTGGGCTTGGCAATGGCAGTACAGGGATGAGCATCTGGCCATTGCAATATCTACCCCAGGACCCTTTCTGAGGCGGCATTTAGCCCGCTTCAATTTTTAAACACTTAAAGTTATCATTCCAAAATTAGGAACATTGAATCCCTCCCTCATCCTTAGCTTCTCACCCCACTGTGGCCTTCCAGTGATGGAGGCACTAAATGATGGGGCGAGGCGCTATTTGCCCTGTGGTCTGTGGGTCACTGCAGAGATGCAGGAGCAAATGGCTGTGTCCTCCGTGGAGGATTCTCCAATGGGCACTTGGCACATTCCTGGTTTGAACAGCTATCCTGGGAGAGGAGAAGGGAATCTTCATATCCGGACTTTGAGAAGGGGGAGTGGGGGCCAATCCCAAGAAGTTCTATTTTATGCAGTAGAGAGAAACAGAGCACACCAACCAGAATGGACAAGTCAGGCTGAAACCATTGGCACTGACACTTAAGGCAAAGTCCCCAAAATATGATTGCTACAAGTAGGGATGTCTAAAGGTTGCCCCAATCCCTGCAATGTCAAGAAGAAAGGCCACTACCTCTGTACCACGCCTCTTGCTAACAAGGGCTCAGGCCACAGAGACGATGTGGTGGCTATTTCTAGACTGTAAGAAATACGCCCCAAGGCACACACGTGTATTCCTTTCAGGGGATGCCATTGTGTTCAGCCAGTGGTGAAACATAACACTTGTTCGGTGAATGGCATATGCTCACGTGTATTAACCCCAAAGCAGGCACACTTCACGTCCAAAGGCAGAGGGATGGTCAGTTTGTGGGCAGAAGCCCCAGTAAAGTCTGTGTCAACTTTACAGCTGGAAGAAGAAATGGTCTCAGAAGGGGTGCTTTGGAGGCCAGGCCACCGCCAAGCGGCTCTCTCTGGCCTCGGCGTACCTTTCTCAGCTCGTCCTTCTCCTTGGTGTGGGCGTCCTCCAGGATCTTGCGCTCCGAGTGGGCCCTCTGCAGCTCCGCCCGCAGGCTCTCCACCTCCTCCTGCAGCCTCAGGCTGCCGTCCTCACCTTGGCTCTGCTGGTAGCGGGCCAGCTCCTTCTTCAACTTCTCTACCTCCATGGTGTGTGTGGAGGTGACCGCCGACAACTGCTCTGACAGAGTCTTGAACTCTTTGTTCTGTGAGAAAGCCAGCAGAGAGGGAGAGGTGGAGAGTAAGGTTGTTGGGGCAGGAAAAAAACATGATGGCAGTTAAAAAAAAAAAAAAAAAAAAAGGAACTTCCAAGCTGGAATTAAATCTCACAATCACTGCATACTTGAGTGCTTTCCCAGCATCCCCCTTGACAGAACCCTATTGTGAACCCAGGAGAAATACAGGAACAGAAAAAACACCAAAACTGACATTCAAGAAGTGTTTCTGAGCGAGGGCAGAGCTGGAAGCTGGCTGACAGCAGTTAGTCTTCTACCTTTAGCTGGACAGACCATGCAGCCAATTTTAAGTTGTGGGAACAACGTAGCTGGCTTCCTGGATCTGCAGCCTTTGCTTTTCAGATTTTCTTGCTCTTTTACACAGGGCCCTCCTGCCCTTGGACTTGCTGGCACAAAGAGTTGCAACCTAATCGCCAGCTCAGAGACAAAGGACCCCTTCAGTATCCCCTCCTCCAAGGAGGCCCTTTACAGGGCCCCGGGGTCCCTCTCACCACCTGTCACCTCACCCTGTAAGACTCTGACTCCACAGACTGATGCCCTGGCAGATTCGTCCATGCTGTGCCCCTGCAGACTGGGCACCCAAGTGAACAACAGGAAAGTGAGAAACATCCCCCCACGTGCCTGGTACAGGTTTGAAAGGGCACTACAGAAGGGCTCACACAGAGGAAACACGGGGGACCTAGGGCCAATGTCAACTGCTCGTGTCAACATGGGCAAAAACTGGTGCTGCAGGACTTGAGAGCACCCGCTGGAAGGGGTCTGTGGGGAAAGTGAAGTAAGGCTCTCCAAGCAACCAACAGTCACTGATTATTCTTCCTTGCTATTCTCTGTGGGAGCTCCAAGTAGACCAGAGCTGTTGGTTAAAATACCAATACACTGGGGCATCAGGAATCAATTACTAATTCACATCAGAAATTAAGCTTCACGGAAAGCCGAGGAATGGCCATTGGGCCCAGTGCACGATGCCATTCGTGCTGTGGGACCTCAAGCCTGGGACCTGCTGTTGGTGTCCAAGTAGAACATGTCCTGTTTTCATGTCACAGAAAGAGACTCTCCGACAGCCCAGGGAAATCCTCCGGTTACAATAGGAAATGCCTTTATGTCTGTTCTGGCAGCCAGCGCTGCTTGAAGTAATCATGAGAAATCCAGTTAGGTGTCATCCGTTCAGAAAACTCAATCCTGGGGCGCCTGGGTGGCGCAGTCGGTTAAGCGTCCGACTTCAGCCAGGTCGCGATCTCGCGGTCCGTGAGTTCGAGCCCCGCGTCGGGCTCTGGGCTGATGGCTCAGAGCCTGGAGCCTGTTTCCGATTCTGTGTCTCCCTCTCTCTCTGCCCCTCCCCCGTTCATGCTCTGTCTCTCTCTGTCCCAAAAATAAATAAACGTTGAAAAAAAAAAAATTTAAGAAAACTCAATCCTGCCTGTACCCACCCCTGCCCTGGTCTGAGTCTTCTGCCTGGAGGCTGAAAGGTCTCTGCACAAGGGGAATGGACCCAGAGAGGGAGTGTGTGGTGGGTTAGCCATGTCAACTCTTCTCCACTTCAGACTGGCAGTTAGGTTCAGCCCAACGGTCACCTCCAGGTGGCATAGCAGGCTCACATCATCATGAGAGTGGAGCAGAGGACTGGGCTCTAGGGGTTTCTGACTGGAGTTAGTGTGGGGTATGGAAGAAGGCACAAAATATGGTGGTGGTGGCAAGGGGCGCAGGCACCTCCCACTCCTCTGTAGACTCTCAGGGAGAACTATGTTCTGCAGATGACAGTATCCTGCCACAGACACAGAGGACACCCTAGCACCCTCATGCAAAGATAACGTGACTCTCCAGGAGGTCGACTCTTCGTGGATGCTAACATCCAGGTGGACATGGGACTCGGGGAAGTCAGGATGTTAAGAGTGGATGGAGGCAGACAGACTTGTGTTCAAATCTCAGCTCTATCCCTGATCAGCTGCATACGTCCAATCAGATCACTCGACTTCTCTGTGCCCCAGTTTCCTCATATGTGGAATGGGGACAATGGTAAGCCCTTCCTTGGAGTTTCATCAAGATTCAGGGATATCCTGGTGCCTGACACACAGTAAGTGCCCCATAAACGGGAGCTGTCTTCTTTGCTCAGTCTGAACTCTTGGCTGATCACCTGAGGTGGTGGGGAGATTCCTAAGAGCAGCACCTGGGCACCTTCCTAGGTCATCAGCAGCATCCAAAAATCATTGCTGGGGACTCACCACAGCTGCACATTTTGTGCTCTGCAGGCATGATTTCAGAAAGGAAGACCCCAGAAGGACCCAGCAGTTTCCCATCTTATCCTCTTGCCATGAGGTCCATATCAGGTGCCCATGGCTGTGCAGCCAAGCCTGACACGGGGTATGTATGGGTGGAAGGTGGGGACTTGCTCCCCCATAGACCCCAGAAACCCTCCTTACAATGGCGGCTAAGCTCCTCAGAGCTGCCTTTGTCAGTAGGACCTGGAGAGCTGGCCCACTCTGTCCTGCCCCAGTGAAAGCCCTTTCCTAATACCAGAATCTGGGGATTTCCAGACAGACCCCTAGTCTCCTTGGGTTCCCTCAGATATCCTGAGAGGATGCTCACCCTGACCCTACTACTGAAGGGCACAGATCTGTCCTCAACTGCCAACAAGAAACCTGTTTGGGAAGGTAACTTGAGACTCTCCTATTTGTTACTCTTTCAAAAGCTTTTTTTTCCCTCTCAAAGGTCTGCTTGGCAAGATTTTTTAGGCTTGAAGTATTACCCCACCTGAGGGATATGGCATTCACCTGTTACTCTAGTCCATGATCCCAAGACCTGTGCTGACCTCTACAGCACTTTTGTACAAACCAGAAAGGGCACCACCTCCAGAGAGGAAGGAGGTCCACAGAGCTGTGCCTCTGCATGGACACAGCTGCAGGGGTGCACAGATTCCACAGGGCAGCAATGCTCCAGGGCTCACAGTCAGATGAGCAGAGCATAGGATGGTCTTCAGCCCTATTTGTCCCCATAGCCAACTATCCTTGTGCAGTGAACAACCTGCCGAACTGTATGGAAGAGGCTTCAAGTAGTTCCCAATTAATGGTCTACAGACCCCTGGGGAAGGAGGTGAGGAAATCATTGCAAGACTATCTGCATCATGAAAAATAACATGTTTCACATGTGCTACCAGCACTCATTGGGTGCTTACTATGGGGCAGGCACTGTACTACATAATTCACATATACTAACTCCATCCAATTCTCAAAATCCTATGTAGTGAGAATGATTCATATCCCCATTTCAGTTAAGGAAACTGAGGCACTGGAGGCCAGAAAACTGTGAATTATGCTATTTCTCAAACGTACTTGGATGCTCTTGTGAATCATAAAATAACTAACTTAACGTATCTACTCAGTGTATACTAAATATACTGAACCAGTCTGATTTAAAAGGCTACTAACTGAATCCATATAATTCTATCATATTTTTTCAGATAAAACATTTAAATACAGCATTGTACTCTTAAAGGTCTAAAACTTGACCCTCATTATAAAAGAAAAATTGTAGGTTCAAATGGTCTACTCACTCTACATGTTGTATCTGAATAAAGCCAGAATTGTAGACAGCCAAGTTCATAGGCTACATCATTTTGGCTAAAAAATGTCACAGCACAGGCCTGCATCAGGTACAGTGTAAGAAACGGCCCCAGGAACTGTTACTGTATTTACTGTTTAAAGATATTCTCAAGTAGTAGTTTCTGAGATCACAGATTACAAAAGCCCACAGGAAAAAGTTTCAGTACAAGGGACAGCTCCAATCCTCTTCCAACAGTTTTTCTCTTAAACTCTCAAATGATCCTATTTCCTTCTTTCTGTTTGCTTGGGAACTTGGTGCCAATTTTGTGTCTTGTCACTTTAGTTGGGTGCACGAAACCTTAGCCATGAATTTTGGCACTAACCTTACCCTCGTGTTATCCTTCAATTTCCTCCTTTGCTGACTCCTTGACACTGGGAATACTCTTAAAACAAAACAAAAAAACTCCACCAGGTAATCTTATAGTGCAGCCTGGAGTTGGGAACCACTACTTTAGCCACATCATAGTATCGGTTAATTTTTGAGCTAGAGGTTACTTTAGAAATCTCAGGCCAATCTCCACTTACATATTCAGCCATAATCCCAAGCTGTCAACTCTGGTACAAGTGTAACTGAGACAGAACTCAGGCCCCCATCCAGCTAGGATTTTGTCTACTACCCCATGCTGCTCTGACAAATACCTTGGGACGTCTTTGCCTGTCCTCTCCTTCTGGCTTAAGAACCTCGTGTGTCAGGAGAGCAGTGGCCAGAGTTGTCTCTGGGCATTACACAAAGAACAGAAAGACAATTCCAAATGGCCAGCCCCATCTGCCAAGAGACTTCAATAAACAAGCATCTCTGAAGACCTGGTACCAAGATTATGCTGATGCCTCCTTCTCACGAAAGAATGTCAAGCATGTTTGATACCGGGTCACACACCCCACTGTAGAAGACCAACTGGTCCAAGGACAATGCCATCTATATGTGAATGAACCCAAAACAAAGCTAAGAGTCCTCCTCGGATTGAGGAATTCTCTTAAGTCAAAAGAATCTCCTAATGTGCAGATATCCTATAATTTGTTTGGGGACAGAACCTTCTCTGGAGCCAGCCAGCCAAGTTTTTCAATCCTAGCCATACTACTTACTAGGGTGTGACCTTGGGCAGGCTGCTTAGCCTCTGTGCCTCAGTTTAAAGTGGGGATGAGATTATGTCACAGGGTCCTGGTGAGGATTACATAAATTAATACAGGAGAATGTGCCTGGTACATAGTTGGGCAATGCAGGGAGGGGTACCAGGAAGCAGGATCTAATCCACCCCCTTTGCCTCTTCTGATCACCCTCTGCACGTAGGGCAGCCTGCCCAGGGTGGATAGCACCTGCCACCACTCACAGATGTTTGCCAAGCAGGAAGCTTAAGGCAAAACGCTCTTTTTAAAAATAGGCCTTTTAAATCTGCTTCTCTTTGATGTTCCAGCACGTGGGTTGTAAAATATCAGATTTATTTTTAACCTCACCAGTTAACTTCAGAAATCAGCAACGCCAATGCAGGGCCCTGGGGCTGGAAACCGAGGGCTGCAGTGACTGGGCAGTACACAGGGCTCCTGGCAGGGTGGCCAACAAAGCCACTCGTCTGACTACACTTTACTCAGAAGGTTAATTGGCAAATTTTAACTATGCAAATGTCTTTTGTGGTCAGTGATCAATGGCCAGAACAACAACAGTGACAATAACAAAACCTGGGCCCCTCCCTGTACTTGAGTTTTTCAAATGGCCAATCCTTTCCAGTCCTATCCTTCTGGGCAGATGTGCCTTCAACCACGACTGGGCATTATCACTGCAGGCCGACCAGGGGCAGGTACCTAATGTCCTCCACCCTGCACTTCAACTTGCTGTATTGCTAAGTACTCAAGCAAAACAGACACCCTGTTGAACTCACATCAGGAACATAAACATCCAGGACAACAGCTTCTTCTTGAGAAAACTGGTCTTTGCAAGAGCAGAGAAGCAGGGACATTTTACTACCGTCAAAACAATACTTCTGGGGGGCGCCTGGGTGGCGCAGTCGGTTAAGCGTCCGACTTCAGCCAGGTCACGATCTCGCGGTCCGTGAGTTCGAGCCCCGCGTCAGGCTCTGGGCTGATGGCTCAGAGCCTGGAGCCTGTTTCCGATTCTGTGTCTCCCTCTCTCTCTGCCCCTCCCCCGTTCATGCTCTGTCTCTCTCTGTCCCAAAAATAAATAAACGTTGAAAAAAAAAATTAAAAAAAAACAACAACAATACTTCTGGGCTGCTGTTTGGGGTAGGTGGTTTAAGTATAAAATGGCTTATTTTCTTGCCCTATTGGGGTCTTATGAAGCTTAAAAAACACCCAGCCTAGAATAGATGCAATACAAGGGAGTGACCTCCAGGGCAGTGCCTGGTGACTCCAACTCGGATTCTCTCTCAACACTGCACAAACACACTGTGGCATTCTTTGTGTTCTTCTCCCTCCCTTTCCCTGTCCTTTCTCAGGAGGTGATTGAAACCCTCCAGGCCACTGCAGGAGCCTGCTCCTATGGTCATCTTACTACCTTGCATGAAGCAAACTAACTGTGAGCCTGCTTTCAACGCTGGGAACCCATATTAGCAAGGACAATACACAGGGAAGGGCTAACAGTTTAGTGATGTTTGGGGTTAAGAAAACTAGCATCATCCTCATTATGGCTGTGGGATCAGACAGATTGGGCTGGAACGCTGGTTCTAGAACTTTCTAACTCTGTGACCTCAGCAAGGTACTTAATGTCCCTGATCCACAATTTCCTCTTCTGTAAAATCACTTCACAAAGTTGCTATAGGATCAAATGAGAGTGAACATAAAACACCGATCACAGGGCGTGGCACGTGAGAGTGCACAGGAAATCATCAGGGTAGTGGATGCTGTTGGCCACACTACCTTAATATTGTTCCCTTGCAATACAGCATCCATGTGTGTCAAAGTCATCCTCTGCTCACCAAGCCTAATGAAGCACCAGAAACTGTCAAGCACCAAGTTGTTCCAAAGAGGAGAATGAAGAAAATTGGCCACTGGAGCCACCAAAAAAGTGGGTGTATGGGAGTGTGTGCACACGTGCCTTTCTCATCTTTCCGACCTGGTGGGGGGTGTCGAGCATCCTGGGCTTGTTTCGGATTCCCTGCAGTGCCCTGCACAATACCCCACACACCCATAGAGACCTGACCAATGACTTGTCACTTGTGGGACTGGTTGAGAAGGTGGTTAGGGTAGGAAAAGGAAAAAGCATAAATATAATAGTGGTAACCATTTCCTGGGCTCCCTAGTGCATACCAGATCCTTTGTGCATGTTCACTCACTCTTCTTCCAGCCCTAGAAGCCCCATTTTATGGATAAGAAAACTGAGGCATAGAGGGATCAGGTCACTTGGTTTCTAAGCAGCAGAGTTGAATGTGAACTGGATTCTTTCGGATTCCAAAGCATGTGTTTTTCCCACCACACAACGCAACAGAGGCCAAAGAGCAAAGTGGTAAAGAACATGGGCTCCAGAGCCAGACCAGTGGGGTTCAAATCATGGCCTTCCAAGGTCACCTGTGTGACCTCCACCTGTCAAGAATGGAGGATGATGCTATTCACCTTATGGGGCTGTTGTGAGGGTTAAACAAGTTCATACAAAGCACCAGGACAGAGCCTGGCAGGCAGCGAAACCTCCCCATTAACATCAGCTAAGATGACTACCCCAGGCTGCCTTTACAAGGGCAGAAGACCATGATTTTGACTACTGTAGTAACAAATTACCATAAAGTTACTAATTCAAATCTATTACCTTATCGTTCTGGAGGTCAGAAGCCTAAAAGGGGTCAGAGCAGGGCTGTGTTCCTCCTGGAGGCTCCAGTGGGGAATTCATGTTACTGCTTTTCTAGTTCCTGGAGGCTGCCTGCATCCTGGGCTCATGGCCCTGCCTCACTCCAACCTCTGTCACCACATCCTTTCTGAATCTGACCCTCTTGCCTCCCTCTTGCGAGGACCCTTGTGAATACGCTGGGCCCACTCAAATAATCCAGGCTTGTCTCCCCATCCCAAGACCCTTAATTACATCTGCAAAGTCCCATTTGCCATGTGAGGTCCCATATTCACAGGCCCTGGGAATTAGGATGCAAACATCTTTGGGGGCACTATTCTGTCTGCCATAGTCAGTAGACATTCCTGCCGAGTGATCTTCTCGGGATGTCTGTGCTCCCTCAGGTCTCTGACACAAGCAGTTCCCTGAGGATTTCTCTCAAAGGCCCCCCTGGTGCTGACCTGGTCATCAATCTTCCGCTGCAGCTGGACCACCTTGTTCTCCATGCCCACGTTGAGACGTTTCAGGTGCTCTGCTGAGCGGGCCTCGATCTTGAGGGCCTTCAGCTCCTGCTTGGCCTTAAGCATGCGGAAGGCACACTGGATGACAATGGCCGCGCCCCGTAGCCGCTGAAAGCGCCTACGTGCCACCCAGCCCCGCACGTGCTTCTGGAGGATGGTGGCCTTGTGCTCCATGAGGACCTGGTAGGGACAAGCACACACCTGGTGGGTTTGCACTGCAGGACAGGAATGAGGGACGCTCACACACTGCCTGGAGGAAGGGAGAGCCAAGACTGGCCTAGTTTTAGGAGATGCAGAGAGGACATGCCTAACCAAGTTTTGGTGGCCATTTGTTTCATGAACAAGTTTTAACTAAGTTCTGCAGCAGCCTATCTACCTGCAGAGAGGCAGCTGTTAAACTCTTGTTTTTAGTAGTTTGTTTTACTTTGTTTTATTGGTTAGGGAACCACAGCATAAAAACCTCCCAAGTTGGAGGGACCTGAAGATAAACCCTGCTGGCATCTTCCCATTCAACAGATTCAGCTCCCCTCCCTGGTGATGGGGAGCCCGGGGGATGAGATTCTCTAGTCAGAGTCCATGATGAGCCAATGACTTATAGGTACAAATATGGCTTGTAATTCACTTTCCTTTTTCTATCAAGTTACCAACCACTCAGAAAACGAGATCCTCAATGTGTCTACCCTAATGCCTTGCAAAAGAAGTATTTGTGGGATAAATGAATAAACGAGCAAATATGCCCAGTATCACAGCTCTAAGATAGAGCTGGGTTCAAGCCTAGTGCCTCCCAAAGTCATGTGCCCCTTCCCTGAGGACATCACACAGATGTCACTGATCTCCCAGGAAGGTTCACACAACGACCTCCCACTGACTTGGGTTTCCCCATCTTACATCACTCGGTGCCACCCTGGTGTCTGATCACATTTGATTTTTCACGGTCACTTCAGTGTTTTATTAGAAAATCAGACCTTCTCTGACCATGAAAGAGAAAAATGTTCTCTTTAGGAAAAAAGAATATTTTAGACCTTTCCTTCCAATCTGTCCTTCATCCTAGCTTTGGGCTTCAGCTGTATCGGAGTGATATGCTGGAATGGCTGTGTCCTGACTCAAGGCTACTGGGTAACTCGGCTTCGCTGGAATAATGGCCTGGCAGGGAGGTCGGGGTCCCGCTGCCCTGACCTTACCTTGCTGGGCTTCAGAGTCCTAACCCACTAAATGAAGAGGTGAGACCTGATACCACCTCATATTGCCCTCTGCTCTCAAGTCTGAGCGAGCCCAAGACAGGTCACCAGGCTCTGCCACTGGCTGACCAAGTGCCCTTGGGCAGGGGACAGCGTCCCCGAGTATCTCAGCTGTCAAAGGAGCATGACGACATGCACCCATCCAACCTATGATGGTTACTCTCACGTGTGGACTTGCCAGGCCTCACGGTGCCCAGATTAAACACTGCTTCTGGTGTGTCTGAGGGCGTTTCTACAGTAGATGAGCATCTGAATGAGTGGACTGTCTTCCCTGCAATGTGGGAGGGCATCATCCCTGAGGGCTCAAAGAGAACAAAAGGCAGAGGGAAGGGGAATTCGCCCCTTTCCTCCTGCCTCACTGCTTGAGTTAGGACATCATTTTCTCCTGCACTGGGACTGGGATTTACACTATTGGCTCCTCTGGTTCTTAGGCCTTCAGACGTGGACTGATTTACACCCCTGCCTTTCCTGGGCCTCCAGCTTATAGATGATAGATTATGGGACTTCCCAGCATCCATAACCATGTGGACAGTTTCCTGAGAGTCCCCATATTTGTATACACACACACACACACACACACACATACACGTTCCGTTTCTCTGGAAGACTCTAACATACTATACTTTATGGGACTTCGAAAGGACTCAGTGGGAGCAAAGGTGTCAAATCACTTAGAAGAAAGTTAGGAGCACACCCACAATGTTCGTGGTGGCGACAATCCATTTGCTGCTGCTTTGACTCCCAGTCTGCAGCCCCTGAGTCCCCGGGGCAGGGCTGGCAGGGGGGTGGGGGGAGTGGCTACACACCTGCTGGTAGATTCTCCGCACGAACATGCCCCGAGTGAAGGCCTGGATGGTGACGGTGGCCCTGTGGACCCTCTGGTAGGCCAGGCGGGCCCTCCGCATGCGGTACTGCTTCTGGAGCATGATGGCTGCTCGCGTCCTCCGCAGGTGCTCGGCCAGCCTGGGGAGGGAGAGCACAGGCGGGCCCTGCTGACGGAGGCCTGGGAGCCGTGTGTGAACACAAGCCATGTGCTTGGATGCTCCAGGCTGAGCCCATGTTGATCACGCTCTCAGAACACAGCAATGCCACAGGTACCTGGAGCTCAGGCCCTGAACGGCAGCATGAGCATCTTCCGTGTTGTCTAAGAGGTCTTCCCAAAAGTTTAAAGCTCAGTCTGAGCCTCCCAAGCCCTGTTCACTCCCCCTCCCGTGAACCCCTCACACCAACCTGGGCAGTCCCCACTGACAGCACGTTTACGCTTCTGTCGGTCTCCGGTACCTCACTCAGCTTGGAGATGCCAACAGCCAGCTCTCAATCATGCCCCCCATATCTCGCAAGGGCCAGGCCTGTAGGTGCTTGGTATATATTTGCTGAATGAATAAAACCTTCACAGGCCTGCACCCTACCTCCCTGCTCTCTCATCTCCCCTGCCCTTTCCGTCTAGGACGCATGAAGCACAGACACCTCTACTTTCCTGTTTCGCTTCTCCGTTCCCCACCACACCCCCCAAGTAAGACAAAGTTAATCTGACACTTCTTACCCTTCAGGGCTTTGTTTGATGCCAGGTGCATAGCAAGTGTTCAGAAACTCAGAGTATTAAAAGTTAGAAAGGCTCTCAGAAGTCCTCCAGCAGAGGAGGAGGGAACCCACCAGCCCTACCCCGCATGAAGGGAGTCTGGTTCGACAGTCTAACTCTTCGTAGGTACTTTCTCCCTATGTGGGCCCTGCATGTCCCCCGGGGCACGAACTCCCGCAGGGAGAACACAGGCCAACTCTGTTTTAGGTTCTCCCTGTCCTCTGGGTAAGACAGAGTTGCACACACAGGGGCACTCGGCAATGACTTGGCTTACGGGCACAGACTGCTGACGATTACTTAGCGTTGGTGCTACTGACAACTTTCTATTTCTATAGCTTTTGTTCCAGAGATCATCTCTTGGTGATTCAGAGGTGATCAGTGGCATTCATCATCTCTGGTTAAGCCCGGGGAAACAGCCTACAGCAAGGATGTGAAGGCCAGCATGAGCAATCTCGAACTTTCGGATACAAAGGATGCCTGATCTGGCTTGTAACTCAGGGGCTTTTTTTCCTTTTAATGTTCCAGCAGAAGTGACTGAACAGCCACTTGTCAAAGTTTGACTTCCAAATGCAAGACTTCATGGAATAAGTAAATTCCTACATGGTGAGCTTGTGGATCTAGAATGAGGGGTGGGTCTTGCGGGAGGCCGTGTCCCACGTGCCCTCTCGGTGGAGAGGCTCACACTGCTTTGGTGCCTTATCGACCCAACGAGACCAGGTGGGAGGGAAAGTAGTTTGGGCTGCATGGTGCTGGGCTGCTCTGCCCCTGCATAGCCACCTGTGGCTAAAGTCATACCCTCAGTGGGTATGCAATGAATCTACCTAAGGACCTTCCAGGATCTTTCCAGCTCTCATTCCCAAACTCCCGGGGGATTTGGAAAACGGTGCTGTAAAATAAAGAAGCTTAGTGGAAGGGGTGAAGGCTGAATTGGTCTTTTTTTCTAAAAGAAGATTACTTTGGGATTTAGGCAAAGGGAAAATAGTGGTTTTGTGGCACACAGGGCCCACCCTAGGTTAGTGCTGGTGGGATGGGGACAGACTGGGAGAACCAGGAGACTTGGAGCTAGACTTACTCCCTCAGGTGAGAAGGGCACAGGAGACATGTACCCAGTTCCTGAGAGAAGCTGGGTGCAGAAAGAACCACTCTAATCAGGCTGAGGGAGGCCAACCAACCAAGCCCCGCTCCCCCGCGACCTGACACACCAGATGTGCCCCAGTTTGGCTCACCTGCGGGCCAGGAGCCCTCGGCAATACCGCTGCAGAGTTAAGGTAGTGGCCTTCAGCCTGCGGTATTTCACCTTCTGCAGCCAGCCCCGGACAGTTTTCTGGATCATGATCGTGGCTGCCCGGAACTTGTCAGCCCGAAGCTTCTCCAGGTAAGCCACCTGGCCTGCCCGGAAAAAGATCTTGGTGCGGCCAAACTGGAACTTGTCGGGATCCTTTACAAAGCAGGGAGGGGAGCATCAGTGAGGTAACATACCCTACCATCCAGTTCTTCCATGCAGCGTTCCCTGGTCAGAGCTTGGATACCCCTGCTCCTGAGACACACCCCAACTCTCAGCATTCACTGGACAGACACTAAGTCCCTACTACTAGACGTGGGGTGACGGCGTCCAGGCCGCAGCACTGAACAAGATGCCTGCCGTCAAGCAACTGACATCATGGTGAGAGGAGAAAGGCAAGCAAACCAAGGCAAGGTTTTCAGGCAGTGAAGATTCTGAAGACAGTAAAACTTGGGATTTAAGGGTGCGATGAGGATGCTTAAATAGGGTAAATCTAGGAAGGCGTTTTTATGGAGGTAGTATTTGAACAAAAACCTAAATAAACTAAAGGAGGCATCCCCAGGAGAAGAGTAAAACAGATGCAAATGTCCTGTGGTAGCAAAAGCTGGGTATGTTTGAGGAACAGGAGAGTCAGGAGGGTCAAGTGTGGGGGCAGAAAGAACAAATCACCAAAGGCCCCGCAGGCCACAGTACACAACTGGGATGGGAAGCCCCTGGTGGTGCTCTGAGCAAGGAAATGACCCGCTCAGATCATTTTACAAAGATTATCCTCAAATGGCCACACCATTGTATGCATAATTTCAGATTGCATATAGCTCTCCAAAGGAATTTTATTTGACTTCAGACTAGGTTTTGAGATTTGACATATCTTATTTTGTATCTTAATTGTATCTTAATTGTATCTAATTAGGTTAATGTTAATTACCTTTCCCTGTGCTCACCCCTGTGGCTAAGGAAAGACGACCCAGCAGTGTGCTTGCAGACAAGCTGGGGTAGAGCACTTGATAGTTAACCCGCTGTAACTGAGTGCTCTTCGTAGATAAACTCCCATCTAATTTTGTTCATCGGCACGAAGACCATAAGGAAGAAGTAATGAGCCAAGGTCTAAGAAAAACACACACATGATAGAATGTCTCAGGTTGACAAACGGCTCTGAAATAATGCTGAATCACCACGTTTTACGGGTTCCTCACACAGGCAAGATGGAACTGCCTAAGCTGGGACACAGCGTCCAGCTGGACGGTCGCCAACTGTCCCCATTCACAGCCAGGCTGCAGGTGAAGCTGGGAGAGGTTAGGTGTGGGCCTGGTCCTCATCCCTGCCTCTGTTCAGGGCCATGTGCCCAGTGGGCCCTCAGCACACGCTGGGAGGGATGGGCTGGATGAGGGGAGAAGCCCCCAGGCAGCTGAGGCCCTGCCTTCATCACTGCCCTACTGGCCAGGGCTCCCTCTCAGTGAAGAGGGGCTAGGGAGCAAAAGGTGGGTGGCTCAGCCCTCACAGTCCGGAAAGACGCCTGGCAGCTCAGGCTTCAGCAGAGCCAGGGCCTGGGGGTATCTGCTGCATCCCAGGAACCAGAGCACACACGCTTGTTTCCTCTTCTGAAAAACCACCAGGAAGGGTGTGACTTGGTCTGCAAAGCCACTGTTTTCACAAGTAAGGATCCTTCTGAAGGTCCCACCTGCTGTAGCCAGTCACCACTAGCCTGATGGCCACTCTCTCCTCAGCCCACGTGTCTGGGGCACATCCCCTACCTCAGACCTGCTTTCTCTAACCCTCGGAACTTGCTGACGACACCGTTCACATACCACTCAATCAGGGGTGATCTTCTGAGAGCTCCCCTAAGAATCATAGACTGAGGGAGCAGAACAGAATCTCAGCAATCCACCCCAAGCCACTCCTTTTACCTCACAGATGCCAAGACCAAAGCCTGGCATGCAGGGACTCCCTCTAGGTCTCACTGGAGACATCGAGAGGCAGGACTCCCAGGCCAGCGGTCTCTCACTGCACCACGCCCCCTCTGCAACACCATCTCCTCTCCGCACGCCGTGCACACATATTTCCTTATGCTCCCTGGACTCCCAGCGGACACTTGCTAATATTCTGCTCCCCTGTCACGATCAAGGCTCAGGTCCTCCATAATCTGATTCCCTCCGGTGAGGTCTATAATCACACCAGGTACTAGCAGTCCTGGAGGGCAGGGCGCATGTGTTAGGCTCTTTTATAAGGCTCACAGTGAGCGACCATTCTAGGTTAGAGTACGTAGAAAGGATGCAATACATGCTGGTGGGATTAAAGAATAAACAAACTCCAGTAGGGGATGAAGGGCATTCCTACAATCCCTGTAGGAGGAGACAATCACTCATGAGCGACCTCATGAAGCTGGCCCCAGCCTCCCTCCCATTAAACTCCCAGCTATTAAGCACCTGTTGCCTGGCCCACATGCCACCAGCTTCTCTCCTCGTCACTGTGTTCTAAAACGCACTGGCACTTGCTTGGTGCTGGCGGGTCCCCTTCTAGGTTAACATGTAGCTTCACCCTAGGTAGCACTGGTGACTAGAAGATGAGGCCCCAAAAAGGGGAGGGAAACAGGAAATACAAGGTCCCCGGAGAAGTCTTGAAGCACTGATCCCTATTCTTTCTGCAGAAAGGTTAATTATGCACGGTGACATTAGTCAATCAGACTGGCTCAATGGGCACTGTGATTCAGAGTGGCTGGGGGGTGTTGAGCCGGTCCACCTGTAACACCTTGGGGAACTTTGATCGGCTTTCTATACTTCAGTTTCCTCATCTACAAAATGAGAAGGACGCTTGCGTCCCCCTAAGGCACCATGCGAGGACTAGAAGAGGGATGTGAAGGGTTAAAGTGACTCCTAAGTGCTTCATAACCGTGAGCTATTAGTGGCAGGTGACAGTCATGACTGCCCCTCCCCCCCCTCCCCCAAGCTGGGAACCCATGCAGCCACCTGCACAAACTCAGAGCTCCTGTAAGAACCAGTCATGGTGCCAGGAACACAACAACGGGATCCCTGACATTTCAGTGTTCATAGTCCGGTGAAATGACAAACTCTCAACTGCAAGACAAGGGGGTAGGTAAATGCAATAATGGAAGACAGAAACGGAGTGCTGGTGGCCAAAAGAGGACGGGGGTCGCTAACTCCTTCTGGGAAATCAGAACAGGCTTTGCAGACCAGAAGGCATTTTAAGAGCCCAGTCGGGAAGAAGGGTGGAACCTAGGCAGACAAGGGGAAGAGGAAGAAAGTCTTTCAAGCAAAGGAAACATTCATACAATTTTCACATTCATACATTTTTTCATTAGGGAATACACTTAGTTTGTTCCAAATGCTCCAGCTGTGATCGGCTCACTGCTTATAAGCAGGGGCTGGGCATTAACACAAAGACTGTCCCCTGCAGTAAAGGATACATGTGTCTGCAACACAGGACACCATGCACCAGGCTTCTGGTCAACGGCAGGCTATTTATTAGTGGCTTACTTTTAGGAAGTCTGAAGTTATATGTGAATTTTTTTTTTTTTAATGTGTGTGTGTGGCGGGGGGGGGGGGGTGATGCCCTTTACACCTACAATGTGTGAGAGTGAACTGTATTTAAAATTGAAAATTTTTTGATCTAGTTCTCTCCATTACGTTACCTTTCGAAAGGGAAGATGTTTGATGTAATCTAACCCTTTATCAAGACCATTTTTTACCATGTCCTGCTAGAATCCCTGAATACTGTGGAGCTAATATTTAGGATACACCCCTCACAAAGGGCCCCAAAGTAGCTCCAGTCTCAAGGCTCAGGTTTGAGTTCATATTGTGTTAATTACATCTGTTGCCTTATTTAAAACAAGCCTTTAGGGGAAGGCCGGAGGCCAGCTATGCAAGAAGATAGGAAAAGTGCACCGATTTTCCCAAATGCTGACTTCCAAGCTGTTCCTGGGCCAGGTCAGAGCCCCTGGGCAGGTGTGCGGTGTGGGCAGATAATATGGAGCCTCAGGCTTTGGAGAAGCCAGAGCCACAGGCCAGTAGCAGCTTCATCACAAAATGTACAAACATTTTTACTTTTTACACGTGCCGAGACATGAAAAAAGTCCGCTATGTACGTGAAGGGACTTCTCTTTTAAAGTCGCTGATGTTGGAAAATGGATGAGCATGTCAAACAGTTTTAATAAGAAAGACAAAGACCACGAGGGCTGATCACTCCCCCAATTCCCAAGGCATTCCGGGTAAGCCTCCAGGGGTGCACCAGCTCACCTTGATGAGGCTTTCCAGGACAGATCTGCAGATGGCCTTTTTGTCTGTGTTGGCGAGCTCTCTCTTCTTGACCAGCACCCGATACCGGTTGAAGAAGTCGTGGTAGGCCCACCTGGAGGGAAAGCAGGTGCGTCAGGTGGCATGGCCTGCCTCCCAGCCACAGAAGGGCCGCAGCCATCTCAGTGCCCCATAGGGTCGCTAGTCCCGGCATAAAGCTGTTCTCAGAGCAGTAAAAAACCATTCCTGGACCTACCGTCTTCCTCCAATGTGAGAATTTCAGTGTGTGGCTGACTTATACAGTCATGAGTGAAAGAGGGAAAAGGAGGGTTTGGAGGTCTCTCTGGGAGGACTGACCAGAGGCTGGACCACCCACGGGGTTTCTGCCCAAGCACGGAGCTCCCCTTGGCTGCTAGAGGAGGAACCTTGCCTGGGACACAGCTTGGTTTTAAATGTTGGCTTTCTTTCATAAAGCTAGTACTTCTCATTGAAAACTTTTTTTTTTTTTTAAGTTTGTTTTGAAAGAGACAAAGCATGAGTGGGGGAGAGGAGAGAGAGGGAGACAGAGAATCCCAAGCAGGCTTCACAATCAGTGTAAAGCCCGACACAAGGCTCGAACCATGAAACTGGGAGATCATGACCGGAGCTGAAACCAAGAATCAGAAGCTTGACTGAGCCACCCAGGCACCCCATTTACATGCAGAAAATATACATCAGCAAATAAAAGTTGGCCTCATCCTAACCCCCAGTGACACTACCACTCACACATTTTGGTATACGTTAGAAGAAATCTTTTAACTTTGACGTTTGTTTTTGAGAGAGAATACGAGCAGAGAAGGAGCAGAGAGAGGGTGACACAGAATCCGAAGGCTCCAGGCTCCGATCTGTCAGCACAGAGCCTGACATGGGACTTGAACCCATGAACCACGAGATTATGACCTAAGCTGAAGCTAGATGCTTAACCGACTGAGCCACCCAGGTGCCCCAGAACCATCTTCCTGCCCAAAGCAGATCTCACCTATCATTTCTCCTGTTTCATTAGAGTAATGTGAGCCCACCATGAGGTATTCAGCAACTCCCAATTAAAAACAGAACAAAAACAAAAAACCCAGAGCACTCACAATCCCGCCACCTTTTCAATAATTGTGCTTTGGTACGTTCTGGAAGGGAATCTTTCAGAAGGCCTCAGGTCTGTCTCTCGGCCTCTGAGGAGATCTCTACTTAAATCTTCCTTCACACAGATGTTCACTCTGACCCTCCTTGCTCCTTCCCCGTTTCCAGCTCACAACCTCCTCACATCACACATTGTTTCTACGCAGTTCTATTCTAAGGAGACAGAATTTCCCATCTGAATCCCTCCACAAGTGAGCTTGGCCATCCGTCCCCATCCGTTCTGCGTCCTCGGCAGAGGCGTCCGTCAGCCCCAGCTCGCCCCGTCAGAGGCATCAGGGGCTGCCACACAGGCCCTGTCCGCAGGAACACACGCGGTCCTTGTCGCCTGTTTGGAAATCATTTAGGTGCTGCCTCCAGATTGTGCATCGGAGTCCTGGCTGAGTGACTGTCCAGTGACTCATTCATCTCATTTTCATGTATTACTTGGGGTGGGGGGCACCTAGGTAGCTTGGTCGGCTGAGCATCTGACTCGATTTTAGCTCAGGCCATGATCTCACGGGTTCTTGAGATCGAGCCCCATATTGGGCTCCGTGCTGTCGTGGACCCTACTTGGGATTTTTGCTCTCCTCCCTCCCTCCCCAGGGCATGCATGCGTGCTCCCTCTCTCATAATAAGTCAACATTAAAAGATATTTACCAAATAAAAATTTTTCAAGAAGTATTATTGAGGAGTAAATGGATTGTATCCCTTTCTCCTGAAGCACATTTGCCTTTAAATGGGGTCCTCCAGAAGTTTCATGAGAAGAACGGAGCACGGTGGAATATCAGGAACTCCCGCTGGGTGGTGAGCAGGGCACGCTTGGCAGTCTGGTCCTTTTGGAGCTCCTC
The DNA here is from genome assembly GCF_018350155.1 of Leopardus geoffroyi. Taxonomy (NCBI): domain Eukaryota; kingdom Metazoa; phylum Chordata; class Mammalia; order Carnivora; family Felidae; genus Leopardus; species Leopardus geoffroyi. Next base: position 69,431,515 of record NC_059339.1, read on the forward strand.
CTTGCGCTCCACAACCATCCGCCAGCGTGGGCCTCCTTCGGATCCCCCTCTCCCTCCCGGGCCATGCTCCTCAGCACCCTGGGAGGCAAAGGGAAATGGAGACCAAGCTCCCTGCCTCTCCACCACGTCCGTCACCTTCCTTGGTTCGGTGGCAGGTGTCTAACAAAGCTACAGGTATCAGAGAGGGTGTCAGCCTAAGAGCAAGTAACAAAAAGCATTCTCCCCTTTACATTTTTTACAGTGTAAAAGTGCTGTTTAGAAGTTCTGCTTTTTATAACTTATTGAGATAACTCACATACCATAAAATTTATTTTAAAGTGGACAACAGATTTTAGTATATTTGCAGAGTTGTGCAACCATACCCAATATGGAGTTCTAGAACGTTTTCATAGTCCCCTGCAAAGCTCCCATTCCCTTTATCAGTCATTCCCCCCCTTCCTTCTGTGGGAGAGCAGAGAGGTGCTAGGAGCCCCTGAGGCCTCTTGTAGGTCTGGGGAAAGGTTCCTGCTGCCTTTATGCCCTTCACTGACTGAGCTCAAGTCGTTTCCTGCCCCTCCAGCTGCAGAGGGGCTGTGAACCAAGCCCACCGACTCCCAGGCCATCTCAAACAGGCAGTTTTTATTTTATTTTGGAGAGAGAGCACAAGCAGGGGAGGGGCAGAGAGAGCAGGACAGAGGATCTGAAGTAGGCTCCCGTGCCGACAGCAGTGGGCCCGATGTGGGGCTTGAATTCACGAACTGCTAGATCATAACCTAAGCTGAAATCGGACGCTCAATGGACTGAGCCACCCAGGAGCCCCTAGAACAGGTGGCTTTAAACATGGAAACATGTAAGGCTATCTACCTAGCTAAATGCTGCTTCAATTATTCCAGTCATGTACCATAAACGTCAAGAAAACTTCTGAGGTCTGACCGATCTCAATTCTGGAGGCCTAGGACCAGAGCTGGAGCTGATAAGCCACAAATCAGATGTGCGTTTTTGACACATGCAAATGTTACCGGACTTCTGAGCTCTGTCTGCCCCAACCCCCAAGTTTTAAAAACAGGCCTCGCTCTCTACTGATACTTCCACGTTGGGCAAGATGCAAACAGAATGATGTACACACAGAGAAAGGGCTTTGTGAAGTCTTAAGTCGTCTTCTTCCTCTGCCCGCCCATCAACATGTGCCTCGTCACGCATCTGTTCCTGTCCACAGGGAGATGTGGGCTCTCCTTTGAAGCCAACTCAGCACCTTGTGTGTGACTTTCTGCGGGCACCTCCCCCATCCTGCAATACAGTTATTTGTGTACTCACTCGTCTTCTCTCTCCCTACGAGTTTGCAATTTCTCTGGGGGAATAATCAGAGCAGCATTTAGCTGGGCTAAAAACCTCAAACGGTTCTAATTTGAAGATCTCTTAACTGCTGACAGTTCCATAACTCAGGGAGGTTACAGGCTCAAGGAAATGACAAGATGGTAGGCAGATGTGACTGCCAAGACACCAAGGCCAGTACAGAACGAGCTGGGAGTACAGAAGCCAAGAACCCTGCTCTGACACAGACAGGATGTGACCTTAGGCAAGTCACATCCTGGATTCATCCCACATGGATGTCTCCAAACTGGAGAGGACATCAAGTGCCTTGCAAAGTACCTCCCACACTTTGGTGGCCAAGGAGTTCATGCATGTGGACTGCTTAGAAAGCTTCCCAAAATCTAAGGTCTCTCCCTTCCCACCTAATGCTCTCCCCCTTTTCTCACAAAGGCTTCATTGGATACTGGCACCAGGGTGACACTGATGGGGGAGGAGTGTGCCTGCAGCAGACAGACCATCTGCTGAGAAGGGCTTGGGCAAGTACTCCCTCATGAGCTACCAAAGGGGAATGTGGCCACCATGGGGTCTGGGCACATACAAGTGTCCTTCAGCCAAGGACCCAGAATCAATTGTGGATTCCCTTTTCCGTGCAACTCTGTGCTCTTAAAGTCTTTGCATGAAAGGCTCCCTCACTTGTAGAAGCTAAACAGAATACGTGATTAGTTTTCCAAAAGTAGCGTTTCTTAACAGAACTTCCTGATTTGGTAGGAACATCTGGATGGAGGTTTTTTGTGGTCATGTAAAAATTAGGAAGACCCTCTACAGGACCAGAGGGTGTGCAGGATTTCCACTTGAGGTACTCTACCACCATGGAATCTCCCTCCCTCAGCGTTTTCACGGAGATGTGGGATACAGAGCTTTATGCCTTCTCCACAAGATAGTTTTTATACATATGTTAGCTTCTCTGCTAGACTCTGGACACCCTTGGCTTGGTAAGGCTACATTTTTAAACTTCTTTGCACCTTTCATGGTATCTTCATACACACTTACGTTTTAAAAGAATAAGTATTTTCCCGACCAATAAAATGGTTGGAATCCCAACATTAAATCTTTTCTCTTTACTAGCATTTCTCCCAAAGGGCACTATTGGCTTTGGGGGCAGGACAATCCTTTTGGGCTCAAATGGACACACAACATCTTCAGACCATCACCTGCTACTCCATTTGCTGAAATATGCAAAAATGTTCCCTTTTACAAAATCTTTATTCTAGAACATACTTCTGGTCTAGAAAACCACCATCTTGAGAACCAACCCTGCCTACCATCCGCCTCTACAGTGTGAGTCCACTGCTTCCATTCCTGCTCTTTCTGCCCTCCTCAGGTGGCCCTGGACAGGTCCTCCCCCACTCACAGCATGGCTGTGTGGCTCACGGGTCTGGATGTATCCTTTAAGCCAATCCGCAGCCCGGCTGCTCTTCCATTTCACGTTATTGCTGGTAGAAGAGCTTCCATCCTTAGTCTATTACCAGGCCCCAATAGTGGCCTCAACCCTGGGTTATACAGAGTCATAGTGGCCTCAGGGACAGAAGTCACATTCATCCCAGCTCTCCCCGGATTTGGAATCACAGGCAAGGGGCCTGGCTGAATGTCCTGGACATCAAGGACATACCCTGTGTGTCCCTGGCCTGCTAGGGAGATGTGTAGATCTGGTAAAGTAGTCACAACTGGGGGTGTGATTGCTCCTGGTAAGAAAGGGGAGATCAGAGGCAGAGGTGAGGCTGGACAGACACTTCCTGGTAACTAGCTCCAAGGCTCAAGACAGCACACGGTAAACACAACTGCTGTGAATGGCAGAGCAAACACAGTAGGGCAATGTTTTGGTTGCCTGAGTTCTCATCTAGATACTAGATTCAACCATCTACATGTGGGACATTCTAGAGAACACGTCTCCTTGTGAAGCCCTCCATGGATGAATGTGAACAGATGGAGTGGATCCGTCAAAGTGGTAGCACTTTGCACTTCCCTTCTCTTGGATAGATTCCCTCAAGCAAGCCTGGCTGGATTAGACCAACTCTAAGAGTCCCTCCAAGAAGACCAGGGTAGGAGGCTCCATGTCACACGCTCTCTCCAACAGCAGGCCACCAGAAAGGACCCCTGAAGATGGCATGTCAGGTTACCATAGGGCGAAAATGGGGAACCTATTTGCAAGTCTAATCTGACAAACATCTAGCATCTAGAAAATATAAAGGACTCCTACAGCACCAAAGAGACAAACGACCCAATTAAAACATGGGCAAAAAATCTGAACACATTTCTCCAGAGAGGATATACAAATGGCCAATAAGCGCGTGAAAAGACACTCAACATCAGTAATCATCAGGGAAATACAATCAAAATCATAGTGGGATACCACCTGACACCCCCTAGGATGGCCATAGTAAAACAAACAATAAGTGTTGGCAAGAATGCATAGAAACAGGAAGCCACATCCATCGCCGGTGGAAGTGTAAAATGGTGCAACCACTGTGGAAAATGGTCTGGCAGCTCCTCAACAGGGTAAACCGAGTTGCCATGTGAGCCAGCAATCCCACTCCTAAGTATATCATCAAGAGAAATAAAAATATACGTTCACATAAAAATACGTACGTGGATGTTCACGACAGTATTATTCACACTTGCCAAGCAGCAGAAATAACCCAAATGTCCATTGACCGATGAGTGGATAAAACATAGGGTATCCTTACGATATGACAGTATTAGGCAACATAGGAGAATAAAGTTCTGGTACATGTTAAAACCTGGATAACACAAAAGGCCACTTATATGCTTCCATTTGTATGAAATGTCCACAGTAGGCAAATTTATAGAAAGGAAAAGCAAGTAAGTGGTCGCCAAAGCTAGGAGGAGGGGGAAGAGGTAGTGACTACCAGTGGGAACAGGGTTTCTCCCTGGGGTGAGAAAACATCCACAATTAGTAGTGACAGTTGTACAACTCTGGGAATATAATGAAAACCACTGAAGGATTTTTTTTTTCTTGTACATAAATTACATCTCAATTTTAAAAAGTCAACGTGATGAACAAATGAGATGAGGTTTGTTGTGGGGGGGCACTTTGTAAAGTAATACATAACACACGGCATTTGTCATCATTTCAGCACAGGTATTCGTGGAAGGCTCTGAGTGCCGAAGTAGCAGGGTGTTCACCCCCCACTCATACCACCAACAGCCTGGATTTGCTTTCCCCCTTATCCCCACCCTCTGTCCTGGGCCTCCCAGGGGAACACAGGCTGAGACTTCAAGGTAGCCCCAGGTCTGAAGGAAGGAAACCAAATCCTTCCCCCATAACCGAATTCTTCCCCATTGGCTCTGAGCTGCAGCCAAGATACAAAATGAGGAACGGAAAATGTATTCGGTCCCAGCACTGCCCAGATACAACCCAGCATCTGCAGCTGACCAGTGACCAACACTTGCCTCCAAGGGAGAGTTTCAAGGCAGAGAGCATTCACAAACAAGCTTCCCTGTGGCTGTGATGTGCAGTCCCGGTTGAGAACCATGTGACAGATTGTGTGTGGTCCAAGGAAGGGAGCACAGCTCTCAGGCAAAAGCACCAGAATTAAAGGCTGCAAGATCTTGGGACGAAGAACTGGTTCAGTCTGAAATAAGTTCGTTCTTAGTGGGCTTTAAAATTTTTGTTTTGAGAGAGAGAGAGAGAGAGAGCGCGCGTGCACACACATGCGGACATATGCACGTAAGCAAGGGAGGGGCAGAGAATCTCAAGCAGGCTCCAAACCCAGCGTGGAGCCTGACATGGGGTTCCATCTCCCCACCCTGGGATCATGACCTGAGCCGAAATCAAGGGTTAGACGCTTAACCGACTGAGCCCTTGGTGGGACTTTTAACAGCAAGGCAGGTAACCACGTGGCTGTTTAATCGTGATTAAATGGAAAGGTGAACAAAGCAACTTCTCCAGACTCCGCCTACTTCCAAGGTCCTGTGCTTGGACGGAGCACAGCTCCTTGGACGGAGGCTGGCAAGTGAAGTCTTCTCAGAAAGCACCAGTGAGTTCTTCTAAGGTGAACAGGAAATGAATGGAAGACTTAGGAGAAGTTATGTTTTTTTTTAAATATAAACATTGTGTATTCAAGTACGCTCCCCCCTCCAACACACACGTTGTGGTTAAATGGAACTTGCTTCGCAAATCCCGTGGGACACAACACTACTCTGAACCCCACAGAGGGAGCCAGAGGACGGCACAGGAGCCCGGGGATGGTGGCCAAGCCTCTCGTCCAGACAGGGCATTTATCACGGTGCTTTGTGTACGTAACAGACATATTTCTTTGCCACGGCAATACATTTCAAATTGAATGATGTATTTTAAGTCAGACTCCCAGAGAGCCGTAATTCTAGAGAGATAAAAATAGACAAGTATACTACTGCCCGAGGGTGGGGTGAGGGCGCCCCAGAGAGCCTCCACTGGCCTGCCAACTTGGTGTCCGGGCTCGCGGGGCTTTGGGGGCATAGGACACGTGTTTGTTTCAGAATAGGGCCAAGGGTCCTATGCCCAGGGCATCAGTAGGAAAGGGCTGCCCTCTGCATGGGCTCCTGGGGAAGTGCCCTCTGGGCATTTTATCACGAGTCCCTGTGACCCTGGGCCATGCACAGTCTTCCTCTTTGGCATTTTCCTCTCTGCAAAGTGGCATGTGCCCTTTGGCCATTGAAGTTGGAGACACACAAGAAAACGTTCTAAGTCCTAACTCCCCTCATCAAAGAAGGCAGGGAAGTTTCCTGAGGAAAACAGCTGGGCAAAGTTGTGGTCACCTGACGAGCTAAACCAAGTAAAATCACTTTGCTGTGTTGAGTCTTAAAACCAAGGAGGTGAGTTCTTTTGGGGATGACTCCCAATCCACTCAGGTCCCTCTGGGCTCAAGAAGGACTCCCCAAGTCAAGGTAACAACACGACTGCTCAGCTCTACATTCTGAGGTAACACACGCGAGTCCCTGGTACTTCCTTCAAAAGCTAACCCCTTCATGGGCACGCATGAGCTGTAACACCTCTCTTACTTGATCCCAGACACAGCAGATGCACCTCTCTCCTGGATGAAGCAGGAAGGGAGGTTTTGTTTTTTTTTTTGTTTTTTTTTTTCTTTAAGGCCATGAGGTCACTCTAAATGGTTACCATGATTGGCAGGGGCAGAACAGGGAGGCAAGGGGCGGAGTCAGGAGACTGCAGGTGTGGTAGCTTTGCCCCGCAGCCCTCTCCCCAGCCCTCACCACTGCTCCCCCCCCCCCACCCTGGGCCCTATGACTGGGGAAAGGGGATTCAGATCTAAATGGAGTAGATGCATGATTCAGCTCTACCTCAACACTAACAAAAGTGCCATAAAACTACAGTGCCTCTTTCCAAAAGGTAATATTTCAAATGGCAGTTCAGGGAGGGAATCCTCTGAGCCTTCAGCAAAATCTGCTAAGACAGCAAAGGTAAGGCAGCATTCTGGATCTAAGCCCAAATGTTTACATCACAGCATTAAGTAACATTTTTTGTGATACCGGAAAATCTCAGTCTTTCCTTCCTTCCCTAAGCTCTCCACAATACTTGCAATTATGGAAAGGTACAGATGCCCCTCGCGATCACCTCCTAGAAAGAGGTGTGGATCCATCAGGGAGGCAGGGAAAGACACCCATCAGCTGCCCCCTAAGAGGCAAGTCTGCGGGCATCTCAACTTCGAGGCAACTCTGATTGCAGCCAGGTGGAACGAACAGCAGGAGAAGCCGTTTTCCATATGGGTCTCAAGACTTGGAGGCAATGTGCTCTCTCAGCTGCCAAGGAAGAGGTTGTCTGGATGAGGAGAAAAGCCTGGCTGGCATGCTAAGAATGCAAGATTGAACAGGAAGAACTGATTGAGGACTGACGGGCAGAGAAAGCCTCTTCCCTGATCACTGCGCAGGGGACATTATCGTCCCTTCCGTGCCTGGACACTGCCCTGCTTCCAGGCTGGCAGTATTCTCCCACTCTCCCCACCAACCCCCCAGTGCAAAGCCTCCTCACCCTTCAAGGCCCACCTCAAACCTCACCTCCTCCACAAAGCCACATTTCTTCTCCAACTTGCACCTAATTCTATGTTGCCGTTTTAGGTTTTTATCACTTCTCCCAGACCGTGAGCTCCTGACAGGCAGAGGCCGGGACTTAGATCCTTAATCCCCTCCCAGCCATTGGCACAGAGCTAGATGCTCAACAGGGGATAGGACACAGAACAGGTGGCCAGATTAACAAGGAAGGGTGGCATGAAGGCAAAAAAACATTTTCTACAGCAGCTCAGGTGAGACCACGGGAGTCAAGTCCTCTACCCACTTCCTCTTCCACCTCCTAGAACAGATGATTCTGTGCTGCGGCAGCAAAATCGGGAGTGTGGGTGGCACACCCTGTCGCTCTGATTTCCCAGCGAGGCTGCAAGCAAGTAAGGCGGGTGAATCTGAGGTGGCAGGGATGCGCGGGACCTGTGCCTGAAGCGCTATCTAGAGCTAACCACATCAGACCCAGCCTTGTAGCTTCTCCTCGACGTTGTCCAAGAAGAGAGGTCCACGCCCTCCGCAGAGCGCTTGTTTTGATAGCAAACTCCTCGTTGTTCGAAAGTTCTTAGCAAAAACACGTGGCTCCTTACATACAGAGACAGATCCCCCCAGTCCCACCTGCCCTAGAATAGCTCATTTTCACACGCTTCCCTGGTTCCGTCTCCCCGGGCTTGGCAAGGTCCCAAACGTTCACGCCTCCCAGACAAGCTCACCATCAGTAGCACCGTCATGTTATAGACAAAGATGAGCACCTGGGCTTCTGGGCTCACCTGGAGGGCTCTGTGCTGCACAGCACAGGTGTGGCCATGAGGACCCATGATCCCTAAGTTTCTTGTACAAGGACCCTCAACAGTTTAACAGGGGACAACTCAGCTCCAGTTTTGACAGACTTTAGATAATTCTTGGACTGACCATTTCAATTCCTTAAAGGACTTTGCAATGATCTTTTGAGGTGACCAGACGCTTCAGGGTTTCACAAAGACAAAGCTAAATATTTCTGGTACAGGCCTGTTTTACCCAGATAATTGCACCCATGAGCATGTAGTTTCTTACTCATATCTAAATGAGTGATAAACATGTTATTAAATGCTTAAGTGCCCAGCACTGTGTGGAGGACTTTAGAGGCATTATGTCATTCATTACACACGCCCATGATGTAACTACTTAGTGATCCAGGAACGCAGGCTCAGAGATTAATTTCCTCGCTTGAGGTTACCTAGCCGAGGAGAATGGGAGCAGACAATGGAAGCCAGGCCTGACTCCACCAAGGCCAAGCCTCCTCTGGCTATGGCCCAGGGTTCAGTTCTACAATCTCGACTTCTATTTACAAGCTGGAGCAGGCAGGGTGCAGTTTTACGCCAAGCCTCGGGTCTGGGCCCAGCCCCCGGCGGGCAGGCATAGAACCCTACTCTACTCTTCACTCCTGTTGAACCAGTTTGGATGGCAACACTCTAACGTGAGCAGGAAGATGCTTGGCAATCACCACATAGCCGGGCAGAGGAAGGGTGTGTCTAATCTTCACTCAACCACAGCAACTGGCGACCCTGAGCAGCTCACTTCTGCGAGCCTCCTCAGCAAAAGTGCCTTTTAAATCATGACGCACCTGGGTCTATATATAAAGCTCAAGTAAGGTCAGACTGTAATATCCTTTCTACCACAAATTGCCATTTTCCATCCCTGGTTATTTCATTAAATAAACAAGATGCTGGTCATGACCCGTCACACTGATTTCCTGAGCCACTAGTGGGCTGGGAAGCAGTTGCTAGAAACACTGAGGGCAGAAGACTAAAGACTTTTGGGGAGTCCAATGGAGCAGGAGTGGGGCCTGGCTGCCTGGGGAGCCCGCTTTGAAAAGCCATGGCCGGGCAGCTCCTTCAGGTCCCTAAGTTGTAGGAACCATGTGCTTGGAGCAGCCATTGTATGTGGATCCAACCGGCTAGACTACAGTTCCTTGAACTCAAGACTGAACTACTACGCCCGTGGCCTGAGCCCCATTCTCTCAATCAAAAGACTGATGCTGGGCACTGCAGGGCAGACACAGCCCGCACCTGAGAAGGGCGAGCAGGGCTCACCTCATTGATCATGGAGTTGCCAGCAGTTCGTGCTCAGCCCCTGGGGCTGAAAAAGGAGATGGAACCCCAGGGTCCTCCCAGTCTTTCTTCTAAGCAGAAGAGATGTGGGTCAAAGAAAATACTAACAGGCTTCTGCCCTGGCCAGAGTAGACCGCTCTGAACAATGCTCGAACCTGCTGGGTTTGGAAAAGCTGCCTGGAGGTTGCAGATTAGTGACAGTTCCTTGTACTTTCCGGGTCAAATGCAAACTCCTAATTTCACCACTAACTTGATTCCCGGGTCTAACTTTTGGGAACTGCTCACGGTCAAGTTGCTTCTTGGTATACAACACTGCTGCATACGAAGTGGTTCCTTAACTGTAGTGGCCAAGGGCTGGCTGGAGACGGCAGGGAGGAGGGGAGGCCTGGAGACATGTCCTCCTCCCATTTCCGGCTTCCTCTGTCTCCCTCCACCGCCTGGCACATATGGAACTTCTTTGGACGGGGGTCCCTGTGGAAACCACTATAGGCTCTGGGATGCTACACTGGTAGCATCCCTGCCCAGCTCAGCTCCAAGTCACGGCAGGAGATATCTGGCCTCTGTGACACTGGGACGCAGTATGACCCCATGAAAGCTAGCTGGCCACCATCCACACCCCACTCCTACTTCAGGCAAGCATCTAGGAAGGATCCAGTCCTGACAGAGCTTCGAGAGACACTAGGTGACTCACTTATTCACAATGCAAATTAGATCTTGATAGTGTTTTTTTAAATTGAAAATTATACCCTCCATCATAGATTTGATTCTATTTTAAAAGGTAAAGGCGTCCATTGACAAATGGATGGACAAAATACGTCCTATACATACAGTGGAGTGCTATTCAGCCATAAAAAGGGAGGAAATTCTGACACATCTACCGAGGTGAACCTTAAAGACATTAGACTAAGTGAGATGAGCCAGTCAACCACCGCTGTAGGACTCCACTTATATGAAGACCGAGACTCATCAAAAACAGAGACAAAGTTGAGTGGTGGCTGCCAGCCGCTGGGGGGTGGAGCAAATGGGGATTTAGTGTTTAATGGGGACAGAGTTTCAGTTTTGCAAGATGAAAACATTTCTGGAGATGGCTGCATAAAGAGGAATGTACTTACTTACCACCACTGAACTATACGTTTCAAAATGATTAGGACAATAAACGGTGCATTTTACCACAATAATAAAAACAAAAAAGTAAAGGGAACAGGTGGGAGGGAAGGAGAAATCCCCTTTGCAACTCTAGCTAGCTCAATGCCCAGACCAATGCCAGCCTGAAACGTGAAAAGCTGCCCAAGAGGACACTGCCGTTGACTTCCATACTTCTCAGGCCAAAATGATATTCTTCTGTCAGTATCCTACTTGGACCCTCACTGTTTGGGAACATTACAGAGGATCGGTCTCTGGCTGACAGCACATAAACAGGTTTCCTAGGACACCACACTCTGGCTGCCCCACCAGGACATGGCTGGTGGGCACATTACCTGGATGGGTAGCCGGCTGCACTGATTCGGATCGTCTCCAACACCCCACAGGCTCTGAGCTGCTGCACTGCTCTCTTTGGGTCAAAGCTGCAAAACAGGAAGACATTCCATAAATGGCCATGCTGGCAAAGAAATGGAACAGGAGAGAGGGTAAGATGACTTCTTCCTGCACCGGGAGACAGACCATCATGCACCTTAATCTCAAGGTCAGGGGCCAAGCACAGACTAGAAGACACTGACTAGCAGGTGCATGAACGATTTCAGTACCTAAGTTCTATGCAAGTTCTTGTTCTTACCTGGGATACATCTCTTCTTTGCATACCTGAATTCTGTCCACCCTCCAAGACCCATTCCTGCCTCCTCTCTAAGCCTTCTCTTATTATTTCCATCCATGGGGGCACCTGTGTTCATTCAAAAGCCAAATCATAGACACTTGCCACCACAAGCAGCATTTGGCTCAGGAGTTAAAAGGGGAAGTTACAGGCCAGGCAGACCTGGATGTGAATTGTGACATGGTCCCTGACCAGTTGCATGTGTAATATGGGGAAAGCAACTTCACCTCAATATCCTCACCTATAAAATGGGGATAATAATAGTATCCCTTCTTCAGGGTTAGTGTGAAGATTAAACATAAAGGCCCATGAAAGCGGTTAGACCACCACCTGGCACAACTTTAGGACATAGGCATCACTAGCTGCTCTCATGACAGCTGCCTCGTTACGTAAAAGAAATCTATATTCCCATCTGTCTTCAGAGATGCGAGCCACATCTTCAACAGCTCATATGCCTGTACGATGCTGTTTAACACTGAAAAACCAGTATTTATTCCAACACCTAAGTTGAGCAGGATGTTGTAGAATCGGCAGTCAGACGCAGTCTGGGCGAAGAGTGTCCACACTGGAAGAGAACTGTATAGAAGCAGCATACAAAGCAGCATGTGATAACCATAGTAAAAGTGCTTGAAGAGTCCAGGGGGAAAGTGGTCAGCATTAGCTGAGGTAATCAGGGCGTCTTCATGGGGGGAAGTACTAAGCTGAACTGGAATTAATCCCCACTTGTAGTTTGCTAAGACCCTTGTCCCGCTCTGTGAGGAGGGATGGGAAGTAAATGCTCCCTTTCTTTCTGGCTGTTCCTCAGCTCAGCTAGAGCCAAGGGCCATGTGTCTTGCTCTCCTTCCACTCTGGGAAGTGGGCGGGCAGGGCTGAGGCCCAGCTCCCGGGATCACACTGGCTTTAGCACACACCTTGGCCAAGCTGTTGGGCAACCTGTCTGTCCTGGCAGAGAAAGAGAAACAGGAAGCTTCTTCATCTCTAGGACCCCGGGGGACTTTCTCGTGCTACTCTTGTCTGCCACCTCCAGATAAGCCTGGGTGTTCTCTTCCCAGCAGCTTCTGGAGCTCTGCAGGATGGATCAGGGCTGGAATCCGCCACACCCAGATTCATAGCTCTCCACCAGAGACTTCTTCCCTCAGATCTATCTGTATGAACCGCTCAGGTCCTAGCACTGGCTGGTCTCTTACACCAAGAACCCAGAAGTCTATTGAGGTAGGCGGCCTGGGTCAGCAGGCACCTTCCAAGTGACTGAAGACCGTGAGCTGACCTGGAGTCCAGGAACTCTGTGTGTTCCAGGTCAGCCCTGGGGCTCGGTGTCTGGGAGTCACCCACAGCCTCCTCCTGCCTCCCCCCAAAATCTGCCCAAGTCCTGCCACTTTTGACAGCCAGCTCCTCCATAAAGTCTGCCTGATTCCTCCAGCCCCAAGGTGCCCCTGGCACTTGAGTATGTACCAGACAAGTGGGCATTCAAGTCTGCACAGTCCTGAACAACAAGACCGTTACTTTGCAGGAGTTAATTTCTTTTTTTTCTTTTTTTTTTTCTTTAAAGTCGGCAAAAAGCTCCTCCGTGGAAGAGCTTATAGGATGAAAGAAAACAAAAGGAACCCTAAGTGTATCCCCTTTGTAGTTTGTCTCAGGTGTCACCAGGATGCACCACAGTTCCGGGACCCAAGAAAAACCTTAACCAACACGGGGTGGTAGTGAGGAGTCTAAGCAGCAACACGGGCTCTGCTGTTTACAGGTCTGCTTCTCTCGTCTGCCGGTGGCCAGCTGGGCCGAGTTATGAAAGCGCGGTGGATGGGCTTGAGCCTTGGGGAAGGTGTTCTGTGGCTGCAGACCTCTCCCTCTGCACCTGTGATCTCCAGGCCAGAGTCTGCTTCCCTCTGCAGTGTGTGGGGGGACGGGCAGCACACGTAGCCAGCACCGGTGACCGCTCGTCCTTTGTGGCCACGGTGGGTAGACAAAGGTCTTCCCACTTCCCTCCAGAGCTGGCACCATTCTCTTCCCCGAGGGATGGGGGAAAAGAGCAAGGGCAAACCAGAAAACCTGGTACGGGCCGCCAATAGCTAGTGCCCCTCCAGGCAATACACAATCTCTCTGTAGCTTTGCCTCACTTCTCCAACAGAAGCGGGGGATACCTGTCCCACTGTCATTCACTGGTTTGTTGCAATGACTAAGCGACAGAAAAGAACAACCCTATTAAAAGGAAACAAGCAGACACTACACCAAAAAGATTCTGCCATCCTCTTTCCTTGTTCACATGCCCCAGCCTTCTGTATTTTATCTCATCTCTTCAAGAGTAAAGAATGCTCACTGTCAATGGCATCTCTTCACGAGCCTTGCTACCTGTGTTACGAGGTGACAAGGTGACGGGGAGTGGAAATCAGCCCTCCCACCTAGTAAATTTTGGAGGACCACAGTGAGGACAAGAGACACTTAACTCCAGACTGCAAAATCACCAAAGAAATATAGGGTCAAACCTGCTGAAACGCAGGGTTATACTTTCTCCTCCCAATGAACGTGAAGGTTCAGCAGAACTGGAAGCTTAGAACCCAGCTCCCCCTCAGCAGTCATGCGCCACTACTGATTTTTGCACAGACCGCCAGCTCCCACCTGTTCTTCAGGCTCTGCAGTGTGCTGAGTCATACCTGAGGACCCCGGGACGCTCAGGAATGTCCACTGCTGAGAGCAGGGCACCGGCCCACAGGAAACTGGCCAGCTCCTCCCACCAGTGACCCCAGATTTATCACACTCCCCCGGGCCACCTCCTCCCTGGACACTTAACCACCTTCTCGCTTCTCTGCTCCTGTAGCACTTCCACACTGATCTGTGACTGGCAGTTCCTGAAGGATGAGGGGCAGGTCTGTCATTTCACTTGTCCTAGCCCAGTGTCCAGTGAATAGTGGGTATGATGAATGTTTTTTTAATAAAGGAAACAGCAGAGGAAAAAAGACTTTTCTACAAGAGATGCTATCAAAGGCATTTAGTCTAGGACAGCCGTCCTCCACTGGGTTGTCATTTTGTCCTCCAAGAAACACCTGGCAACATCTTAAAGCGTTTTTAGTTGTCACAATGATGGGGATGCTACTAGCATACTACAATGCATAAGACAGCCCCCCATAACAGGGCATTACCTGGCCCAAAATGTCAAGGGTCCTAAGGTTGAGAAAGTGGTTGGAGGAGATGGGAGGAGGCCTACAGAACTCTCCTTCTAGAATAATGTCAGTAACATCGTATATTTATTTTAGACGATGTTATAGATTCTACTCATCAAAATTTGTTATACTTCTCACAAATAATCTACATTATTTGATGAATTTTTTCATCAGGATGATCATTTTAAACCACAATTGGCAGGTGAAGAGGTGAGGCCAACAGTACAGGGCTAGCTCCTGGAGCAGCGAAACAATTCAGTTTGAATCTAGAAGACAAGTGCTCTGACCTGGTTCAGTATTCTCCCCACTTTATTACAAGGATGATTTCAGTCCTGAAGGCAACGGAAGGTCTTAGAAACATGGGCCACTAGGACTAGACACTTATTCTGAAAGCCCCCAGCATCTCCTCTCATCTGAGGGGAGGCCCAGCAAGAGAATACAGCACGTGGCAGGCACCAGGTTCTGAGGAACCCACGGCCCCAGGTCGCAGCTGGTTGAGGGCAGAGCTGGTACCCAACCCTCGACTCTCCTCTGGGGCCCCTGCACAGCGCTCCTGCCCTTCACACATAATCAAAGTCTTTCACACTTGCTGCCTTTCTAATAGCCTCTCTTCTCCTGGAGTCAGCTGGTACACAGATGCCATGGGGGCGGGGGGAATTCCTAACCACTTCTTGGAAATGTGGAGGAAAGGAAAAGAGTCAACAATCAGCATGCTTCAAGGAAGGCTGACTCAAGGCTGTCTTCCTGACCTTTTCCAGCACAAGGCCCATCTGAGTATAGGTCAAATTTTATGAAATAATAGGAGCAGCAGGGGGTAGTTCAGACACTCTGACAGAGTTGCCAAAATAATTATTTCACAGAAAGAAATTATGCTAGGTCCAAAAGAAAGTCAGAAAGCCAGGAATAAGGTGCTTCAAAAATTTAGAATTATACCTCTTCTGGCCAGAGGACATAACTTGTGTGGTGGCTCATGGCAATGGAATGAGAGGCTGCAGAGGTAAGGGACAGACTGTTCTCAAGGCTTAGGGGAGTATTTCAGGCAAGAAACAGAGTCTAAAACAAGGTGACAGAAGAGAAAAGGGAGACCAACCTAAGAAAACTTCAAGTAGACTCTATGGGCCTTTGACAAGGTTTATGCTACCCAATATGGTAGCCATCAGCCAGCTACAGGCATTTGAATATAATTAAAATGACAGAATTCACTTCCTCAGTCATACCAGCCACATTCCAAGCACAGAATTGCCACGCATGGTAGACTTGTGGCTACTATGTTGGACAACGCAGATTATAGGACAGCTTCATGTATCACAAAAAGTTCTATTGGACAGCACTGGTCCAGAAGGACTCTGAGGTTTGGTGGTGGGTAAATGAGCGGTCAGGAAATGATTATGCCATTTACTACAAAAGAGACCAAAGAGGGACCATTTCTGGAGGGGCAAGGAGTCTGACTTTAGACATGCAGGATGTGAGTCAATGAAAATGCAGCAGGCATTCAGAAATACTGGTCTGGAACCTGGCAAAAACCAGAGATGAACACAGACCCTGAACAGTCCCTGCTATATAGGTTCGGGTGGGGTCAACCATGTGGGCATGGGTAAAGCTGGAAGACAATTTCCGAGATAGGGGTAGAAGTAGAATTTAGGCCAGAGAAGGCCAAGGAGTGGGGTGGAGGAAGGAGAGCGGGTATGAATAACTGGAATTTCAGTGGTAGAAGGCATGTGAGAAATAGGACAATCTTCATGTCTCATCACTCGACATGTCACTTGAGGTCATGTCTCCCCAGTGGAGGAAGTCTCCTCTGACCACTCCAGCTATCTTCCCACCTCGGAACTGAACGTCTGCTATGACACACAGGCATTTCTGCATTTAATGACACACTTATGCGGTTCTCTGATTCCTCAACACCACTGTAGACTCTGTGGGATTAGGGAAGCGTACCCTCTCATCTTGTTGAAACCTTCTAGATAGCAGACAGGTAGAACTTGGTAAATGTCTGTTGGACTGTATTCAGCATGGAAACCATCTGTGAAGTGTAAGAGCAACTATTCATCCTGCTGCAGAATCCCCCTCAAGGCTGCGCCCGTGTCAGTTCCACCTGAACTTGTAAGGAAGAAGAGGCCAAGCTTCACTGGCCTGACTCTAACCGAGAGGCAGCTGGCCCCGCCCACGGAGGCACTTACTGGAAGGGGAGCTTCTCGTCATTTGGCTTGATGCAGCGCACGTAGTGTGGGGTCGTGGCATTCAGGGTCTCCATGAGCAGATGCAGGGAGGTACGGAACTGGAGAGACACAAGTCAGCGTCCACTTATTTATCTAACATTTTGTAGATGTATAATAAACATAAAGAAACACCCACAGACTGGTGATGGTAGTTGTTGATACTGTTATGGTCACGGTTATTATTAATCAAGGATGACAAATACAGAGACTCAGGGTCAGATTCTAGCTGACACTCCTGCCTTGCTGTAGATCCAAACTTAAGCCCCTCCCACATTGACATGAGCACTCTTCAACCCACACAGGGAGAGCCCACCTGCCAACGTGTGTAACTCAGCATGGTAGATCAAAGGAGATGAAAGGCGGGTCAATAATAGGAAATAGTACAGAAGTCATCATGGTGACTGGAGGCTGGTTATTCCTCAACTTGAGGCCCTGGACCCCCAAGATCTGGTGCCTGGACATCCTGGAAGTTGTTACAGTAAAGTGAAATGCCCAGAACAGGCAAATCCCCTGCAACAGAAAGGTGAATGGCTGCTCGGGCTTGGCAGGAACTCCCTTCTTTTGGAAATCACACTGGACATAAAATCCCAAAGGCCCCACAGAAAGTGTCTCGGTTTTCTAGTCCCCAGGCTTCTTTAGTCCTCACTCCCCAACCTGCTGACTGTAGACCCTCTCGCCTCTTCTACCAGGTGTGTGTGGTCCTCCCAGAGGTATTACATGCATTGCTGGGGCTATGCTCATTCCCTTCCTCTTTCCTGCCCACTGCCTCTAGAGGGGGCTTCCCAGTTTCCTTCTTCAAAAGGCGCATACGGACTGAGCTGGGTGGCCGAAGATGCGGATGTTGAGGCCACTTCGGCCTCCTTCGGACTCTGCTGCCCTTCTTCATTTATGCACCCCGACCCACAGCTTCCTGCCACAGGCTGACCTGGTGGCCCACGGTTTTCTTGTGTTCCTTGTTGGAGACTTTCAGAGGGGGTCTGGCAGAGCGAATGTTGATCTTTGAGGATGAGCCCTTCCCAGATGCAGTGGTGGCAGGAACAGAGTCTTTGTCATCATGAAACAAATCAGCCACTAGTGGGAACTAGAAACAAACACAGGAAGACCAATGAACACAAGATCTCTTGGACCTTATGGTACTTTGACTCTTTCAAAGTAGCTTTCCAGTGCATACCCAAGAGACCTGCCAACACACATGCACACAAACACTTGAACGTCCAAGTCCATAACCACATTATTCATTGCAGCCAGAGTGGGAACACTGTAAATATGGATCAGCTGATAAATGAACAGAACGTGGAAGTTCTGTACAATGGAATAATACCCGACAACATAAAGGAGGGAAATCCTCGTACACACGAGGACACGGACAAACCTTGAGAACATGCCAAGTGAAAGAAGCCAGACACAAAGACTTTCTAGTGCATGATTCCCTTTACAAGAAATGTCCAGGGAATGGAAAGTAGTTTAGTGGTGGCCAGGGGCTGGGTGAGAAGAAAGAATTAGTAGTAACATGTACAGAGTGTCTGTGTGGACTAATGCAAATTTCCTAGAATTTAGTTTCTCCTCTCTGCTCCTCCTGAGAAGCCCATCTCTTAAGGTCCAGCCCTGCATCCTCCATGGACTTTCCCAGATCATTCCTTCGCATCTCCATCATGGACCTGGGTACCAGCTGAGGTCTGTGCTGGGCCCTGAGCCCCATGCTTGCTGAGCCCACAGCCTTTAAGCCTTATTCTTGACAGAGGATGAGGACCAGGGAAAGGATTAAAGGAGAGAGTCCACGTAAGCATATAATACACTGCCTAGCATATTATAAGCTCTCAAATGTCATCCAGTTTTATTATTTTGTTAGGATGTATATACATGAAAAATCAGTCTACACGATCAAGTTCTGGGCTGAAGAGGAGAAAGTTAGAACCACAGAACTTCAGGTGGCAGGTGAGGAAAGAGGAACTCAATCTTGCTTCCATCTCTGTTCATGCCAGCACCAGGCACAGTGGCCAATGTCGGCTCCCCGGAGCTGCTGGTTAGCAAGCGAACAAGGACTAGATCCCTGACATCCAGATGCCCAGGTCAGAGTTTGTTTCAATACACAATGATATCCTGGTGATTTACACCAGCAGTATCAAGGAAGTGGAAATAGACTGTATCTTAAGCCCATGTGTATCTCTGATGCACCTGTACAACATCCTCCTTATTGGAGGCTTCAGTGTGGGGATCTGGTGGAGCCGGTATTGGTATCTGAAGGTGATCCATTCTCAGATGTGGCAGTGGGAGGAAGAATACCTAAAAGCTAACTTATGAAGCATTCCTGCAGCTGACAGTATCCCCTGAAATTCATAGCAGGAGTCTTAGGCTAAGGAAAGCTTAAGAGGCAACATCATCTCCATGGAAGTCTACAGGTTCAAAATGGCAGTGAGAGTCCACTTATGCTGACACCGTCCTGCATTTAACTTCCCAGACCTTTTACAAGTTGAGTCCTAGTTTAGTGGAGAATATACTAAGCACCACACCAACAGTTTGGGAAGTCCAAGAATCCTACAAAGGAGAGGTCCAAATTCCACAATTTAATGGCATACTCCCATCAGTATTCCACATCAGTATTTCAGAGGTATTCTGAAAAGTTGTAGGGGGACCTGGGTGACTCAGTCAGTTAAGCGTCCGACTTTGGCTCAGGTCATGATCTCACAGTTCATGAGTTCGAGCCCTGCATTGGGCTGGGCTCTGTGCTGACAGCTCAGAGCCTGGAGCCTGCTTCGGATTCTGTGTCTCCCTCTCTCTCTGCCCCTCCCCTGCTCACACTCTTGTCTTTGCCTCAAAAATAAACAAAGGTTAAAAATTAAAAAAAAAAAAAAACCTTGTAGAAGCTATTATTAGGCAACACATATAGTTTTCTTATATTACAGTCCAGGGTAGGTCCTTCAATCGGAAACACCACACAGTATGCAGTTGCGATCTGATTACAAACGTGCGAGGTCTCAACAGTAGCACATTATAGTGTCTGGGCAGAAGAGAAAGATGGTGCTAGGGGCACAGTCAACCTGTCCCAGAAACTGGGTGTGAGATCCAGGTGACTTCGTTCACTCAGAGGTGGCTTCTGCAACCTTATTAGGTAGCATGCTTGGATTGCAGGGTGATGCACCTAGAGCTGGGGGTACAAAATACACGCAGACACCCATAGGACCATTGGCAGTAACTTCAGGCATTTTCCATGAGAAACGAGGGGGGTGCAGGTGTGTTGCTCACCGAGAATCCCTCAGTTTGAGGACCTCTGCTATGCTCTGCCCATCAAGGGAACTTCTAGCAATTCCATAGGTCAAACACCTATCTTCACTGAGCCTGAAGCCCAGCCCTGGGCAGAGATACTTCACAGTCGCAGAGAAAGCATGACGACGGCTAATGCTGGAAACCAGCATCAAATGCCAGTTGAAGTTATAAGTGTATCTTCTGTATGAAGATTTTAAACTAAAACAGAGGAAACAAATCACTTCCCCCTACCTAACCTTACTCTTAGGTATTATCAGTTAAACAGGTTTTAAGAATTCCATATTAGAGTCGAAAGTAATGGCATACCGCAGGTCAGAAGTTGGTTTTATACTACACATTAGCTAACCATATGGGTTACAAACAAAGCAGTTAAACTGTGTGCACGCACGTGCATGTGCTGGAGGAAACACACGTGTTCTATTAAGTTCCGTTCTCCCTTCGCACTTTTCATTTTTCACCAGCATTCCATCAGAAGCTCCTGACTTCCACCTTTTACTGCAGCTATCTACCTGCAAATAAAGGTTGTGCTTCTTTAACTCCGTGGTCTGGGTTTGAAGCACAGTCTAAAAGCACCAACCAATGACCTTAAGGCCAAGGACCATCTCAGATAAGCAGCTCGTCTATCCGCACTACTGGCTCTTCTGTGGCTTAAACAGGCTGGTGACACCATGATAGCACTAGGGGAAGCTACATAGTCCTGAGCAAAGGACTCCCTGAATCCCCACCATAGGGCCTCGTCATCAGCCAGATGGCTCGGGAGGTCACCCCAATGAAATCATTAAGGATGTCTCCCGGTTTCAGGTGCCAACAGGTGATAATTCAGTTCCTATGCTCAGCATTTTTGAAATAGATCAACTTCCTCTTCATACAGGGTATTTCAAAATCATATATGTTGCCTTTTTATAGGGGAAGGTACTCAGGCTGTCAGAGGAATAAAGACAACTCAGGATTTAAAAAATCTGTGGCTAAAAATGTGCAGGTGCCATCATAAAGATGATACATTTATTAACTCATCATTTCCATGTGCTTTCAAAGAAGAGAAAATAAATATTAGGTCCCTGAATGTCAAGAAAATAGACAGATGGGGTGCCTGGGTGGCTTGGTTGGTTAAGCGTCCAATTCAGCTCGTATCATGATCTCACAGTTTGTGGGTTTGAGCCCCGCATGGGGCTGTGTTGACAGCTCAGAGCCTGCAGCCTGCTTCGGATTCTATGTCTCCCTCTCTCTGCCCCCTCTCCATTCGTGCTCTCTCAAAAGTAAACAAACATTAAAAAAAATTAAAAAAAAAAACTAGATTGACTGGTTCGTTCTTTCACTTACCAATACTTAACTGACCACCAAATATGCAACAAATAAATACTGTGCTTGGGGCTGGGAACACAAAAATGAAGAAAAACAGAGCCTCTTATGGATCATGGAGTTTATGATCTAGCATAGAAGGTGAACTCTAATCAATTAACCCCACAATTAAAAGCTTAATGACAAGATGATGAGCATCCCAAAGGAAATAAACAACAGAAACACATGACTGAATCATGGCCCCAGAGCAGAAATTAGGAAAGACTTCTCTTCTGAAGGGAAGTTTGAGGTAGTGGGTTATTCAGAGGGTAGGAAAGCATGTTAGGAAGTTTCTACATATCTGGGGGAACTCATATAAAGCCAGTACAGCTATTGGATACACCGTGAAGCAGGGCAGGGTGGGAAGCAAGGAAGACCAGCTCATACGAAATCCTTGAACATTTTGGTCTTTATCCTGAAAGCAATGTGAAGCCATTAAAGATTTTTTTTTTTTTTTAAATAAGATCAGCTAACATTTACTGAGCACTTAGAAGGTGCAAAGCATCTATGAAAATTCACTTAATTCTCCCAATAACCACTTGGTTATTACAACCCATTTTACAGATGGGGAAACAGAGCCTCAGAATACAAGATCACAGAGCTAGTCAGTGGCAAAGCCAGGATCTGCACCCAGACAGCCTGGCTCCAGAGCCCATAGAACAGAGGGTAGCAGTGACCAGTGATCTTTTGGGAAAGCTCTCTCTGGCTGCAGTGTAACAGAGAGACCAAAATCCACTGCAAACAAGGCACTACAGTAGAGCAGTTAAGACACAGAAAAGCCAATAGCTCAGCAGGTATCTGGGAAGTGAGGTGCTATAGAATGGGCACTGAGCTAGGGTCAGGAGACACTTTATTTTTTTTTTTTAACTTTTTTTTAATGTCTATTAATTTTTGAGAGAGAGAGAACGAACACAGGGGAGGAGCAGAGAGAGAGGGAGACAGAATCAGAAGCAGGCTCCAGGCTCTGAGCTGTCAGCACAGAGCCCGACACGGGGCTCGAACTCACAGACCACAAGATCATGACCAGAGCTGAAGTCGGACGCCCAACCAGCTGAGCCACCCAGGCACCTCGGGTCAGGAGACCTTTTAGATCTGACTCTTCCGATACATAAAAATAAGGGAACTGAGGAAGGTGATTCCTTTCAGCCTAACTTAGACTCCTGCATTTTCTCTCTTCCCCTGTTCCCAGGCTACTTCCCTTAAATACGTAGCCTTCCCTGTCCAGCTGGCTCTCCCTCTCTATCTCAGGCAAGGGGTCCAGAGACACCACCTTCTGTCATCCTTCCTCACACCTGCCTCCACCCCGCATTCCATGGTCTTCCCCCCACACTGCCGAAATAGATCCTGAGAACGCCTTCTGGGGACCCGACCTCCTAAATCCAGTGGCTGGAAGGGGTGCAGCCTCACTCTTGGTCCTACTTGGTGGTGTTGAGGGGCCCACACCTCCTCTTTGAGGCCCTCTCCCCCGACCATGCAGCCCAGCTTCCCTTCCATGGGCCCATCTTCTTGCACATCTCCCCTTCCTGTGGCTGTTTCCCAGGACAGGGTCCTGTTTATCTTTTCTAACACTGGTTCCCGGCACAGTCTCCTTCACACCTATGGCTTCAACTACCACCCCCACCCCCCGCCAGCCTGTCTCTCCAGTCTTAATGTTCTTCCACACCCACGACCCACAGTGCCAACTATCTGCTCCGTGTCTTCCTCCTTGTGGGTGTTCCAAATTTGACACGGCCCAAATGGCCCTCACCCACCAACTTCCCCAATTTTTTTGAGACAGCACAGGTGGGGGAGGGGCAAGAGAAGTGGAGACAGAAGATCTGAAGCAGGCTCTGCACTGACAGCAGTGAACCCGAAGAGGGGCTCGAACTCACAAACCTCAAGATTGTGACCTGAGCCAAAGTCGGACGCTCAATCGACTGAGCCACCCAGGGGCCTCCAAACTTCCTAAATTTACATTAGATAGCCTGCCAAAATAGCATTTCCTATCCTAATAATTACAAAGTTCTGTCCACAGTCGGGGTCCAGTAGGCCTTAATCACCAGAATGCTACTGTCCTAGTTGAAGTCTACCCAAGCTCCCCCAGACCACTGCAGGTGCCTAGAGCTTGAGTGCCCTCCTCCAGACACACCTGTAACCCAACATGGTCTTCCCATCAGCCAGAGTCTTCTCCAAATACAAACCTTATATCCAGCAACTCCTCGTTTAAAGATTCGTGGGTCCTCACTGACACACACATAATAACTGAAAACATGGGTCAGTGGCAAAATAGAAGAGACTGGGAGGTGGGGAGAGACAGTCTGGGCACAGGAGGGATGGAAGGGGGATCTGATGCCAGAGAGAGAAGGCACATGTGAGGAAGGGTCAAGTGCCTAGTCAGACTGGCACGGAGAAATTTCCACAGGGAAATAATTAGCAACTAAAGGCCGGCCGACGTTTTAAAGACATCACAGATTGGGGCGCCTGGGTGGCTCAGTTGGTTAAGCGTCCGACTTCAGCCAGGTCACGATCTCGTGGTCCGTGAGTTCGAGCCCCGCATCAGGCTCTGGGCTGATGGCTCAGAGCCTGGAGCCTGTTTCCGATTCTGTGTCTCCCTCTCTCTCTGCCCCTCCCCCGTTCACGCTCTGTCTCTGTCCCAAAAATGAATAAACGTTGAAAAAAATAAAAAAATAAAAAAATAAAGACATCACAGATTCATTCAGTCTGCCATGTCTAAACAAAATACTGATTAAACTATTCTAGTTCACATACTTTCTGACATGGATTTACAAGATGTTTGAGTCAAGGGTAGAAGTTCCCACATGCATGATTACACTGTTTCAGGAGTCTACTTTACAGAAATCATGAATAGTAGCTTTTTCTCTGAAAACTCTATTAACTTCTAAGGCCAGAAGAATGTATTAGAACCACACAAGGAACTTTGAAATCAGAATCAACAGTAGGAATACTTTAAAACTGAAGCACCTTTCTGTTGGTTCAATCAGAAGCTCCCACGCTGGCCCTATGCTACAATTTGGGAAAGAACCCAACAAAGGTTTAGTCTGTTCCAAGTCTCGGCTCTTGAGACTGCATTTAGAAATGGCAGGATATCTGGGATGGCGAGGGAGAGGAGTTTGGGACATCAACTCTAGGAAAAAGGGGTAGGCTTTACATTCTACTGAGAACTTTATAAACTCCAAGAACAGACACAGACACCTAGAGTTCGAGCACAGGACCATATGTTCAACCTTGGGCTGTAGGCAGCAATGAAAGAACAGACAAATACTGATGACTGTACCACCCAACCCCATCCACCCACTGGGCTAGACAGGGACCTCCTGGTCTCAGCAGTGTCGCAACTATAAACCAACCTCAAGTCTCAATGAGGAGTAGTTACGCCAAGCTCTTGCTTAATAATTCTCGCAAAAGGATGAATTTCCGAGAAAGCTTTCCCTTTAATTGACTAACTCCAGTTATGCTTTAGAAGCACCGGAAAGTCTATTTATGAGCTGAGTGACCAATAACGCAACCACCACAATTCATGTAGGGCAGTCCTAGAGAGCAACATCCATCTGGGTCTTTCTGAAAATGTGCTCCCTCCAACTACGAAAACACTCAGATAATACCTTCAAACAAACCAAGAACTACCCTGATGTTGTCACTTATTTCCAAGTGTCCAAAGATACTGGCTTGGGCATGCTCTGCTATTTAAGTCTATAGATAGATTTTAAGAAGCCTGAGGCAAATCTATTTGAAGAGGGATTAAAAGAAGTATGAAAACACTTTTTAAAAACCATTTGATAGTTTAAGAAAAATGTCAATTACAGCTGTATACACAGCTGTTACCTTGGAAATCATGCCTGTTCACTTCTGTGAGAACATAAAATGCCTTTCCTTCAAAATAGACCCATGAAACTAAAATAAAGATATGCTCGAATAACCGTTTGATTAGAATCTCTTGCCCAAAACCTTATCTTTAAAAACCTAGCTGTAAACCTAATAAAAAAAATATTTTGTTTTCCAGCTGTTCTGTCACCTGGCCAGTGCTACCCTTTGGGGAAAAAAATCTCCAATTTTTAGCTAAAAAATATTTCATTTGCAGGGGTTTTAAATGAGCTTTGAAGAAAAAGCCTCAGTATTTTTTTTTTTAATGTTAAAGAAAGAGGTGCACTTTCCTGTATTGGAAAGGGGATGATGATACTGTTTTATTGACTAAAAAGTTCTCTCTTACATAGTGACCTGTTTTTTTCTCAATATTGGTGGCAGGTTTTGTTTTTGTTTTTGTTTTTTTTTTTTTTAACTACCAACACCAAATGATTTTAAATAGGAAGCACTCCAAATTAAAAATTCAGGGGTGCCCGAGTGGCTCAGTCGGTTAAACATCTGACTTTTGGTTTTGGCTCAGGAGAGCCTGCTTAGGATTCTCTCTCTCTAGCCCTTGCTGTCCCTCCCCTGCTTGGGCACTGTAGGGCGCTCTCAAATAAACAAACCTTAAAAAAAAAACTGATTTTTTTTTTTTTTTTTAATTCAGAGGACCTGAATGGGCAATTTTCCAAAGATACACAAATGGCAAATGGATACACGAAAAGATGCTCAACGTCACCAATCATCAGGGAAATGCACGTCAAAACCACAATGAGATAGCTCCTTACACCTGTGAGAATGGCTGAACTCAAAAAAACCCCAAGAAATAACAAGTGTTGGTGGGAATGCAAACTGCTGCAGCCACTGTGGAAAACAGTATGGTGGTTCCTCAAAAAATTACTACATGATGTTGTAATTCCACTACTGGGTATTTACTCACAGAACATGAACACACAAGTTCAAAAACTAATTTTTTCTAAAAAAATTTTTGAGACAGAGTATAAGCAACGAAGGGGGGAGGAGAGAGAGAGGGAGGGAGGGAGGGAGGGAGGAAGAGAGAATGAATCCCAAGCAAGCTCTGCACTATCAGTGCAGAGCCTGATGCAGGACTTAACTCACAAACCATGAGATCATGACCTGAGCCAAAATCAGGAGTCAGCACACGCAAGCAGGGGAGGGGCAGAAAGAGAGGGAGACACAGAATCCGAAGCAGGCTCCAGGCTCTGAGCTGTCAGCACAAGAGCCCGACGTGAGGCTTGAACCCACAAACTGTGAGGTATGACCTGAGCCAAAGTCAGACGCTTGACTGAGCCACCCAGAAATCTTAAACATATGCTCCTTTTGAGGTTTTTTTTCCCCAGATAAAACACTGTTTTTTATCATCAACACTGGGAGGCAGAAATCTCCATCTTTACTACCTGAAACAAATCAGTCTCTTAATGACTTAAAGTCATGTTTTAAAGAAGCACTTCCTAAGTCTCTATTTATAGCTCTCCAATAGCTGAGAAAGCAATTCGCTACATTATAACCTCTTAGACAGTATAACTGGCTTTACTAATTACATTCTCATTAACACTGTTTTATTTCGTTGCTCTTGGTGGGAGTTCTTCAAACATCCCTTTGGCTGGTAGGGTACGTGGGAGTCTTGCAGCCAATACTGCTTAGTTATTCGCAATGATTTCTTAATTTCTTATCAGGGGTGCCACACCAAAGAAACAAAGCTAATAGGAGGGGTGCCTGGGTGGGTCAGTTGGTTAAGCACCCAACTTCGGCTCAGATTATGATCTCATGGTTTGTGAGTTTGAGCCCCATGTCGGGCTCTGTGCTGACACAGCTCAGAGCCTCAAGCCTGCTTTGGATTCTGTGTCTCCCTCTCTCTCTGCCCCTCCCCCACTTGCACTCTGTCAGTCTCTCGAAAATAAACATTAAAAAAAAAAAAAAAGAAAAAAGCTAACAGATCTCCCATAAAATAAAAATACTTCAAATAAAACTATGAGTTTACATATTAAGATTCGAGACTTATCTGTGCTTAGGGAGAAGAAAACCAACCCCAAAACTGAGCATTAACTCCATGCCATAGGGCTTTGTGTCCTTCCAGGTAGCTTTCTCTTTGTAATATGGAGTTGGAAACATAAACCTTCTAGGACTGCTGTAAAAACAAACTTTTAAAGATGACAGAGGCTCAATGAACAATGAGTTTCAAAAATGCTACCATGACAGGTGCTGCCAGACATGTCCATCTGTCCAAAGGATTTAAAGCACAGTTGGAGCCACTCTTTGATTTGTAGCTGTGGTCTGTGTCGGGCCCATCTGTAGGTTTACAGTGACCTAATTTCAGTCTTCGCCTTCTACTTTCTGGGATGTCTGGAATGGGCTCAGGGTGGAGAGTTCTTAGTCCTCCTCCTGCCAGGGTCTAGGAGGACAGGAAGCCCCTCTTAATCTCTGAATGCTGCTGGCCACCATCATGGCACCTGTGAGGGTGTGCTGGGATGCAGCTGGGGGCTGGCAACAAGGTCACTGGTTCTTTAGAAAGATTAGTCGGGGGGCGCCTGGGTGGCGCAGTCGGTTAAGCGTCCGACTTCAGCCAGGTCACGATCTCGCGGTCCGTGAGTTCGAGCCCCGCGTCGGGCTCTGGGCTGATGGCTCAGAGCCTGGAGCCTGTTTCCGATTCTGTGTCTCCCTCTCTCTCTGCCCCTCCCCCGGTCATGCTCTGTCTCTCTCTGTCCCCAAAATAAATAAACGTTGAAAAAAAAAAAAAAAAAGATTAGTCGGTCAAGAGGAAAGCTGGAGTGCAGCAGGTGGGTAGGGAAAAGGACGACCATTATCTTCTGAGAGTAGATCATGGACCTATCCTACATGTCCAATCCAGGATTATCTATAAATGTGACGTGCATACTCTTTGAACAACTGACCTCATTTCTAAAAACTTACCTGACTGATGTAATTGTACAAAGAAAAGATGTATGCAAAGGGCATTCATTGTAGATTATCTGAATTATCAAAATACCAACTATTAAAAAAATGATACAGTCATGTGGAAAGACAGCAAAGATATAAGTGAAAAACTAAAGAACTATATATAATGGGATTCATTTCAATCTTACAAAGATGTACCAACATGCTTGTCTATGCAGAATGGTAACTGATGAAAAGGTGGGTAAAGGAATGGCAGAGAATGATTTATGCTACTTAAATTTATGAGTCTATATCTCATTTCTAATAAAAACCCAGTACCCCCAAACTAACATGACACTCCTATACAGTAAAGACCTAACACGGCACACTTAAGACTGCTATCCCTGGGAGGGCCTCCTTGTAAGGTTGACCCTTGGCTGGGAACTTGATTTTGGGAGGGTTTTCACCAATCCCTGGTAAGAATGGTTCACTGGGTCCAAGAGGTTCATGCAAACAATACAGTGTATGTTGAACTCCTGCCTTCCTTTTGGGAGTCTGAAATTTTGGTACATGCCAGGCAAAGGGTGCCTCCGTAACGGACTCCCGAAAAAACTCTGAACACCTCTGCTCAGACCAGCTGCCCTAGTCTATACTTCACATCACAACTCGCTGCTGTGGAATGAAGCACATTCTGTGCACTGGAAAAGGACTCCTATCACCTTGGGCCTGGTTTCCCCTGGACTTCACCCCATGTACCTTGCCCTTTGCTGATGTGCTATGTATCCTTCTGATCTAATAAGTCAGAGCCTGAGGTATAACTGCTGAGTTCTGTGAGTGTTACCAGCAAATAGTTGAATCTGGGGGTGGTCTTGGGGACCCCAACAAACTGCTTTTTCCATACCACAAATCCCTGTCTTTTTCACTAGACTATAAGATCCATGAGCTTAACTATATGTATTCATTACCACTCCCCACCCACCCTTCACTTGTGCTCCTACCTGCAAGGAGAAACTTCTAACAAAACAGTGAAGTTTCTCAGCTTCTGACGATACTGTGTCACTAACAGGTGGTCACAGGGCTGCAAGCGTTGAAGCACGATGAAGCAATGTGCTCCAAGAGCTCACGCCTTGGTAGCTCCCCGTGCTTTTCTCCCTGTGGCCTGTGCTTCCTCTGTCCCCACCTCCCTTTCACAGAATAGAACAAGCCCTATTACCGACCATGGACTACAGAGCTGCAGACTTGGCAAGCCGAGAGGTTGATCTTGTGTTGAATTCCAAAGTGATACACACATTTACCCAAATTTCCCTCAGTAACTAATGGTGCAGATATCCAGAGAGGACACCGAGCCGGAGTCTGCCCCGAGCCACCCACATGCTGGTACGAAGCCAAAACTTCCCTAGAGCCCTTGCTTGGGGTCATGTGATGTAATGGGCTTTACTTGTCCTTCTGTCCTTGGGTCCATTCTGGTTGGTGTACTTTCTCCATTCCAGCATCTCCCCCTATTGCCATTTGTCTGAAACTTATCACAAAAAGCCATTAATCTGCGATGTCTAGTGTTATCAGGCCCCCGCAGGGAGTGCAATATCACGAGGTCTGGGAGAAAGCCTCCCAAATCCTGGCGAGTCTGTTTCTGGGTTTTCTCTGAAGGGCTGCAGCCGCCAACAGCACGTGCATTAGTACGCTGGCCTTCTGGAATGGTGGTACCCCCGCCTCTCGTGGCTGCAGGGCCCTCTTCCTCCATCTCCCTGCTGTGCAGCTCCTGGGTGGTTATCTGCCACTCATAGCCCACTAGGATATACGCACCTACAAGGTTAGAATCTGTCTTATCCACCTTTGTATGATGCGAGCTGTGTAGGGGGCAGTGCCTCACAAGGTTGGTGCTTAATATTTGCTTAGGTGACTCGGTGCCTTGTAACCTCTGCCTGTGGAATGGACACAGTAATTTGCTGTCTTTTTGTTGTGCTCACAATAAATTAAGTAGATAAAAGACAGTTAACGTTCCCTCAAATTCTACCCTCTATTCCATTTATTTATTTCTATTAATTTTTTTAAAATTTTCTTTATTTTTGAGAAAGAGAGACCGTGCAACTGGAGGAGGGGCCAAGAGAGCTAGACACAGAATCCCAAGCAGGCTCCAGGCTCTGAGCTGCCAACAGAGAGCCCAACACGGGGCTTGAACTCACAAACTGTGAGATCATGATCTGAGCCGAAGTCAGATGCTTAACCCACTGGGCCACCCAAGGGCCCCCTTTCTATTACATCTAAGTGTTTGCTTATAGGAAGATTCTGTAGGTGCTAAGCAGAAATTAGATGCATGAATACCAGGATCTTAGAGGATTTAAATCATTTTATACTGGCAGGTAGGACATGATGACAAGAGACATAATAAACGCCAGTGACATTTTCATGGATACACTCACTGCTGTACCCTCTCCTGATGGTCCCCTCTGGTACCCCCGCCCCTTGCAATGTCCCTCCATTAGCTGGGATCTTTCCCAGTTGCCAACCCTACCCCCCACCCCCGGCACCCCCCATCCTTCACCACCTCCTTTCTTCCCTCCACCACACCACCCTCAAGTGTTTTCAGATGGAAATAACCTACCAGCCCCTTCGCCTTCCCCCTGCCTGCCACCATTCCAGAGCAGGGCCCCCAACCACCACACGCAGCCCTGGCCATGGACGGTCCTGCCCTAGCTCCCCGTCTTTGACGCCCTTTACCTTGCTGGCCTTCAGGATGTTGATCTGCTCTTCATACACCGTGTCTCTGTTTTTCTCCAGAAAACCATCTGAAAGGTACTCCACCTGGGGCCCCAAAGGGAAACAGAAACAGAAGTCAAGCGCTTCAGCCTGACCTGGAGCCTTCTGCAGCTGCTTGAGCACTTAAATCCTTTCAGCTCATCTATACTTGTTTTCTGACCAGTTGTGAGTAACTGGGGAACCCACAGATGTTGCCATTTAAAATGCAAACCCAAGATGTGATCAGGAATTACACAGAGCAAATTGAGTATTCGTTTTGTGGAAAAACATTGTTTCAAAAAAGGAGTTCCCATAAGATGGCCCAAGGCATCCTTTGGGTGCTGAAAAGGCCACTGAATTAGAATCTGCATTTTTTTTTAATTTTTTTTTCAACGTTTATTTATTTTTGGGACAGAGAGAGACAGAGCATGAACAGGGGAGGGGCAGAGAGAGAGGGAGACACAGAATCGGAAACAGGCTCCAGGCTCTGAGCCATCAGCCCAGAGCCCGACGCGGGGCTCGAACCCACGGACCGCGAGATCGTGACCTGGCTGAAGTCGGACACTTAACTGACTGCGCCACCCAGGCGCCCCTAGAATCTGCATTTTAACGAGACCCCAGGTGATTTATGTGCAGATTAAAATTTGGGAAGCACGGGCTCGCACAAACAGAACTCCATGTAGCAGAATTCTGTGCACACCAGTTCCTCGAAAAGGAGCTGCCCAAAGAAGGGCCCCACTCTATTCTTACATCCTCCTCCTCTGTCCAGGGGAGATTCATGACTATCTTACGGCTCCTGCATTCCCAGGGAAGAGACCCTCAGTAAATATTGGTTAAGCATATGATTGGGTAGCTAGAGCCTCCCTCCACCGCCTGGGGCTCTGCCATGTGATGACACTTTGATGGATCACAGAGGGGTGTGGGAAAGGAAAGAAAGGGTACAAGAGGACCCTTCCTAAGAAGGGTTTAGGCCACTTCAATTGAAACCACTCCCTGTGAGCCCTGAGCCCATGGAGGGGGAGCCCACAGAGCCCACAGAGACACTCACCTTATCAGCAAAGTGGACCACAATGAAGGCTGTGTTGGACATGCGGGGTTTCTGGAAGTGCTGGCTGCCAGAGTGACGGTCATAGAGCTTCTGTGCCCAGTTCTGGTCAGTTCCTTTAGGGACCTGCAAAAACATAGAAGAGGGCAGAGTGCTGTGTGAAAAGGAAGAAGCAAGCAGAGAGCCACGCCGTAGGGAGATGGGAGTCTAGCGGTAAGTTGACCTCACAGGGGCTGGATTCAGCTCTCAGACCTGGACCCTAACTGGACAAGGAAAACAAGATTCGGCCACGAACACTTTGGATCCCGTAAGCCATGCTTTCCACACGCCATGTGGGCAGGCTCCAGTAGTGTCCATAGGAGTGCACTAAGCCTCAAAGAGCCTGCTGGTTGGTAGCCACTGAAGGGGTTAGGAGAGCATGAGCATGGAGCCCAAGGCCACGAGAGCAGAGCTGGGACAAATGTGACCCTGTGTCTTCCCTGCCATTGGGCCCGTGACTTCAGTGTCATGAATGTGCCATGGCTACCGCTAGTACCACTTCCCTGCTCACTCAGCCCAATGCCAAGAGCAGGAGAGCCCCCCCTCTATGCTCATCTAAACACCACTGTCCAGGCTCCACTCAAGTCTGTCCTCATCTCTGAAGCCCATCCTGGCCACTCTTGATCTCACTTAGGAATCCCTCATGATCAAGCACTTACACATACACTAATCCAGTTCGCCGTTGGCTTTTGTACATTGCCTTGTCGCTACGAAGTGCAAGCTTATTAGGCTCAAGGAGTATGCCTCACTGTTTTTTCACCTGCCCCTCAAAGAACTGAGGATTCTTTAGGTTCCGGGTGGGTGCCTGGGTTGCTCAGTTGGTTAAGCATCTGACTTCAGCTCAGGTCATGATCTCATGGTTTGTGATCTCAAGCCCCACTTCAGGTAAAACACGAGCCCCGCTTCTCTTTCTTCCCCTCACTCGCTTGCACCCTCCCTCAAAAAAACAAAAAAAACAAAAAGAATTGGGTTCTGGGCACACACCAGGTATTAAGTACCTAGCAAATGAGCTACATAGTACTCTCTGCCATCCTCAAATTTACATGTTTCACTACATTAAACATTCTGAAGGGCATTAAGCACACATTAAGCATTCTTTATCTTTAGAGCTGGCTTCAAAAAACAAAAAAGCATCTTGTTTTGTGGAAAACAGAACACAGTCACTGTAACCACTGTCCCAATTGTCCAGGATGATGGTAACTCTACCAGTTACCTGTACCTACTCTCCTCTGTCATCCTCGAAGACCACTGCACACGCCCTTTCCCCAGCCCTGGGTCACAACTGGACCCGCCATTCCTTAGTTTACACTGTACATGTGGATGAGGCAGGGCTGAAGGTGACCCTTACACCAGCCATTTAAAAAGGGATTTGTTTAGTAAACTAACACCATCTGTAGCATAAGAAAAATGCTTACACGCTTAAGAACACATTTCTCAGAAAGTAAACAGATTTTTCTCATTTTCAATTTAACGTAACTATTATTGAGTACCCACTGCTAAGTACCGTAAGTAATTCAAAAAAAGAAAACTTTCTTGACAGAGGCTATTAATTGTGTTAAGCAGACAAAATACATCCGATTCAGCACTTTCATGTATACGATTTTACATTTGTCTTCAAGTATTCTGTGTTTAGAAACAGTAGGTACAGGGGAGGAGAAGGGTGAGCTGGGTAGGGCTGTTGGAGGTCAGGACAGGAATACAGTGGACCGGACAGTGACAGAACCGGGGCAGACAGAACAGGAAGGGCAGGACTGCGAAGAGAAGACTCACCTAGGTCAACGCATTTGCCAGCATCAAAATCATCTTGTCTTGACAATGAAATTGGACTTCTGTTAGTAAATGCCATAATCCTACGTATTCCCTCACTCAGACTGGCGTGAGTCAACGAACAAAGCAGGAAAACAGTATTATACATTTCCTGACAAGGGTCTTCTTTCTTGACCACCACCAGCAATGAAAAGGGCCAGCAGGAATTCACAACAATTAATACTAACAGTGAATGCCCATAGCACTTCCAATCTGTCAGTTTTCTATACATTTTAGAAGCATCAACTCATTTAATCCTCACAAGAATCCTATCAGCTAGGCACTATGTTCATACAATTTTACAGAGGAAGAAACCGAGACAGAAAGGTTAGGGAAGTTGCCCAAGTTCACACAGTTGGGAAGCAGCGGGGCCGGGGTTCAAACCAGGACATGCTGGCTCCGGAGCACGTCCTCCCTGCTACTGTGCTTTCCTGCCCGACAACAGCTTTAAAGGCAGCCACCAAGACAGGGTTAGGGGGAAGGCACTTATCTCCAAAAAAGATTCAAAATGAACATAGGAGAAAGAGAGCAAATCTTGTATTTTGATAAAATCTGGGCTGGGCGATCAGTAGCTCTGAAATGTGCTGAATCACATCCTCTACAAGCTTCATGCAAGTGGCCTTACTCTCTCCTCAAAATAACGTGAAGAGGGCACGGGACCAGGAGCCTGTCATCGATTGATTGTTGTGGGGGTCGTGGCACAACTCTGAACATACTGCCAACCAGGGAATTGTATATTTTGAGCAGATAGCGTGGTATGTTAATTACATTCAATGAAGCTGGTAAAAACGCATTAATACTTGATTTTACTGTTATTGAAATTATAAAAGTTTAAAGAAATAGGGAAGAGGGAAGAGCACGAGACCTCGGGCTCCACGGCACCTCTTCCCCAGCAGGCTGGGCTGTAACCCTGGAGCCCAGGAGCTCACTGCACTCTCTCTGACTCCTTCCTCCCCTCCTGGCTGCCACCCCCAATGCCCATTCCAGGACTTGATTTTTCCACCTTCATGAGACCCGCCCCCGCTGTGTGCTCAGCACAACACCCGTTCCAGACCAAGCCAACTACCCATCGGGTCCTTCCCCCACCCCTGGGTGGCTGAGACCACGTCAACTCCTCTTTCCTTAATCAAGTCCTGCTGGTCATTGTGCATAATTTAGTATTGATGCCTAAAAAGACACCATCACGTTTCACCGTGAGACCGCACCTCTTCAGATTAGGCTGCTGTGCTCAGATCTATGTGGGGAGTCGGTCTTGATGGCTCCCCTCTCTGGATGGTCTTTGACCTTGGCCAACCAATCAGTGCATTCTATTACTTCCCTTCCCTGTGGCCAGGAGAGCCTTTCCCCTCTTTCCGTACGCTCCCCCAGCTTCAGAGCCTGCCGCCTGCTGCACAGGCCTCGTTTCCTGCCTCACGGGGAAACAGAGGCTGCCAACAAGCAGGAAACCTGCTGCTCCACATGCAGAAACTCACCTGCAGCCACAGCCACGCCATCCCTCCTCCCCACCCGGGTCCTGTGCACTCAGTGCCTGCCTCCTGCACAGCGCCCGCTGTCTTTTCTCTCACCCACGCCCTCTCACAGCCAGGCCTGCACCCGGGGGGCTCAAAACGTGCCACCTCTGCTGCCTCGCCTGGCCTCACCTCGCCTCCCAGACGCCCAGACAGCTCCCTGACCAAACTCTGTAACCCACAGGCCGGCCGCCAAAGGCAGGACCACCGAGCCCCTCACCGGCATTGAGCTCCTCCCTGACCCCCTCCGCCTCTGCCCGCAAGCCTTTGTCTTCCCTGCCTGGACCACACGAGGATGCCTCCCTGCTCACCTCGTTCAGTCTCTCTCCAGCTGGGCTTCCACACAGTGGTGGGTGGCATCCCCTGAGAAATTATTCCCATCTGATCACACCTGTCCCTGCCTCACAGCCCTGTGTCCCCAGAGCCTTCAGAGTCCAGTCTCTTCTGGACAGAGCCTCCTGTCCTGATGGTTCTTGCTTTCCAACCTCACCTGTCATGGGGTCTGGAGAAGTCAGACCATTTCAAGTTCTTCTGACGTGACGTTCCCTTTGCCCAGCAGAGCTCCCGTCCCCCACAATCCAACTTCTCTGCTTAAACAGTCCTTTGGGGGATGCTTCTTACAACACCTTCTCAGTCACCTCCTCAGTTTTTCCATCTCAGTCACCACAGTGACAACTTGTGGTGCCTGCCTGACCCCTCAGAGATGTGCGAAGGGCAGGGAGTCAGCTGGTTACATAGGGATGTGGGGTTTGTTGGGCAGATGAACGGACAGACGCAGGAAGGCCTCCCTTCTCAAGGTTTCAACCTGTTCACAAACATGTTGGACAAGGAGACCTCCAGGGCAACTTAAGCAACTACGAACCTTTGACCCTAATACTAAGTAAGCTCTTGTGAGAGCAGGCTGGACCCAGGTGAGGAAGCAGAGACCTTCAACATGCTTTCCCTCCACTGCCTCAGCAGTGAGTTACTGGAAGGTTCGCAGTCCACCGTCCACCCTCGGGCAGCTCTTCCAAGAGCAGGTCCCTAAAACAAAAGAATCCTACCCACTCCGGGCAGAGCCTGCCTCTTGCCTCAGCATGGTCCTGAGGGTCCCTAACACTGACTGTCCAAACAGAGTGTCTGTAGTGTCACTTATAAGAACTGCTTCCAGGGGTTATCATTTCCAGACAGTTCCTACCGATGCCAAGTATCAGTTAGGAGGAAACACATGCTGACCTCTCCTATCCCCTCAGCCCTAACTAGTTGGTTCCACCAAGAGGGAGGGAACGATGACTGAGGTTCTGCCAAGAGGGAGGGCAGGGAATGCTCAGTCTGAATGTGGCTTATGTCGTGCAGCCCTCAAGCCCCACAGCAGCCTTGGAGAGCACTGGGAATGGCAGGGTTTTGTTAAAAGCAGCCTGGAAATAACCATTTCCCATCAGCAAACACCCCGTGTCCTGACCCCTTGGTTACTGAGGAGCGGCTGTAGTCCGGGGCTTGGTCTGGGGCTGATTATGAACCCACGGCTGCAGGAAGGCTTTTTCCACCTGAAGGAAGCCTGGGTGCTTCACTGTGCTCTCCGTGAGCCCCCTTGTGCAGCCATGGGCACCCCTCACGGGCTCTGGGGAGAGCCCCCCGTGTGCTGCTCCTGCAGACCCACGGCTACCCCATCTCCATATTTCTAATTTAGATCCCAGCTCACTGGCTCTGCCCGATGCAATGTCTCTTCTCCAGGAAAACTGATCTTCCCAGCGGCTGCTTTTATACCACGAGTCCAATCCTTCATTTGGCTTTGTGTCCTTTCATATGGGGGTTACAGAACCCAATTCCTCACGGTGCAATCTCACTGTTCTTTCTCATTCTGTACAGCGTGAGTGACAGCGGAGGGAAGGAGCGTGTCTGGGACAGTCCCACAGGACAGTCCCGAGGGACGCCAAGTCACCTGGTCTTGGCCAACTCCAAGGGGACATCCTACCCCGCCCAGGCTCAGAGCCAGCAGCACTTCCGAAAGGTGCAGCAGGCCTATTTCGTAAAGGTAGGTTCACTGTGGTAGGATTTCCCTACAGGAAAACATGCCCTTTTTAAGGGTCCGGTTCCAGGAGTTCTGACAAAGGTGACACCTGTCGGTGCAAAAGCTACCTGCTACCAGCAGCTGCATCAGATTGCCCTGAATCGCTCTCAACTCCCAGAGCAATTAAATCTGGGAGGAAAAGATTTCCACACTGGGGTTTTTGCATGACTCTTTAATTTGGTGTTCATCTGGCCTGCCTTGCTCCGCCCACACCCTCAGCAGCCAGTGAGGTTCCAAAATGTCCCAAGGGCAGCGTCACCCCCTCAACACCAGCTTGACTAGCTGGAAATCCTGGTTTTCCTCAGACCCACCCCTCCACAAAGCCTCGGCGACAAGGAAGCTATGAGACCTAAGAGAACGGCATGCTTTCTATGTCAATAACCCCTTCCCTTGATTCTGTCTAGCCATCACTCTGCTGCCCTTGGGTTGTGGTCCAGGCCTCCTCCAGCCTGCTCTGAAACTGCCCTGCCCGGCCCCCATCCCCACACACTCAGGCCCAGCCCCTCAGAACACGAGCCTGTCCCCCTTTTCATCCTTTCTGGCCCGCAGGGAGAACCCTTCCTCCTCTCCCAAGACCTGACATACGACAGGTGCATAATGCATTCTAGGTGTCTGACAGGATATAGGGGCAGGAATCAGAGGCGGATGCAATCTTAAACTGAAATCACCTAATTTTATAAATCTGACCTGGAGAGAAGGCTCCACGGAACATTAAGGCAGAGATCATCCACACAGAGTCAGATTTTCCATTAGCTTCTCAGAAGTCAAACGGATTCCAACACGGATATTCCGAAGTGCAGGGATTTGGGGAGGTTACCTTCCCAATTGTCTAACGTGGTTTGCAGCTCGGGCCCCCTGCGACCACTCTGGTAACCACCTGCTCCCCAGCCCGCACTTCTCCGGCTTCCCCTTACCCCCTGGACAGCAGTCTGAGGTCCCTCCACCTGTGTTCCTGCCACTCTCACCGGACATTCCCAGGACATGTTCCCTTGGGCAGTGGCACCTCTCAGATCCCCAAACCAGAAGCCAAAACAAACCTGCAAGGGGCTCCCATTTTGCCTGCTAAAGGTAGGACAAATCCCTGAAAATCAGACGCAGCTGTTTGATTCACAGAATCCATCATCCTGAAGCATTAAGCCTTTTTCTGAGAGGTGTGCATACACAAGGAGGGAGAGACCGTGTGCCGGGGATATACGTTATCGTTAGCATTCCATCACAGAACTAGGTGGAGCCCCTGAAGTAAGCTACCTGCTTCACGTGACTCCTCAGGGCCTCGTATGGCCTTACCCTTCAGCACCGGGAAAGGGAGTGAAGGGCTGCAGACCTGGAGCCAGGGCCTGGGAAGCTAGACCGCTGGACAACAAGGACATGGTGTTGCCCGTGGGGTGGGGGTGGGAGGAGGTGGTTACTGATAGGAGCACACAAGGAAGCTGAGGAGGGGAGCACGGTCCCAGTGTGTGTCAAAGGGAGCTGTTGGCCGTGGACACTGAACCCAGAAAGCACACTGGGCTTGGCACTGAGCTTGGAGCCTGCCTAAGATTCTCTCTCCTCCCTGCTTGCGCGCACTCTCTAAAATTAAAAAAAAAAAAAAAAAAAAAAAAAATAAGAGAATCTTTAAAACAAACATAAAGGGCCGCTGGGGTGGCTAAGCTGGTTGGGTATCCAACTTCAGCTCAGGACATGATCTCGCAGTCTGTGAGTTCGAACCCCATGTAGGGTTCTGTGCTGACAGCTCAGAGCCTGGAGCCTGCTTTGGACTCTGTCTCCCTCTCTCTCTCTCTCTGCTCCTCCCCTTCTCACTCTCTCTCTCTCAAAATAAGAAAACATTAAAAAATTAAAAAGTAAAAATTAATAAAGATGCATAAACTGGATTTCAGCATATTTCACTGTGTCTTCTACTTTTCTGTTAACCATTCCTTTTCATCATCAAAGGCAATGAAACTGCAGGAGCACTTTTCTGGAAGGGAAACACCTCACCCTCCAAACCATCAAACTGCACCCAATCCTTCACAGGCAAGACACGCGAGACCAGAAAGTAAAATCAACTGGGTTTTTCCCTTGCAATACCAAGCGTCCTATGGTTTCCACCCCTTTTTGGTTAGTTTCCACTGTTGGAGGAATGGGGATACATTTATCCTCTTGTCAGCAAACTTCAAACCAGGCAAAGTTCTGAAGATCATCAGATCTAAACCTACTAAACGCACAGAGCAGGAAAACAAAGGCCAAAGAAGTTAGGTGACTAAGAAAAGTCAGATACCCCTGGCTCCACATTTCCAAGGTTGCTTGGTTCTCCCCATGCTAGCAACTCACAACACTCCTGTCCTACGAAGTAGAATCCACAAAAAGCTAGATCAG
The DNA here is from genome assembly GCF_018350155.1 of Leopardus geoffroyi. Classification (NCBI taxonomy): domain Eukaryota; kingdom Metazoa; phylum Chordata; class Mammalia; order Carnivora; family Felidae; genus Leopardus; species Leopardus geoffroyi. The sequence continues at coordinate 69,471,024 of NC_059339.1, forward strand.
GAGGAATCTATGGTCCTCATCTGCCACCAAGCATCAGGTGGTGGGCAGGCTCTTGACCCTCACTGTCCCTTCTCTGGGGATGCCTGTCTAGAGGTTGGGGTTTTCTCTCCGCACCTAGGCTATCTGCAGCACCAAATCCAGACCACGATTATATCGTGCCAGTCCATACCATCCAGTCTCTGCCAAAAGAGGTACACACTCACCAACACAGTTACCTTCTAGCACGTAGAACAGACACCAAGGTTTCTCTCAGCACACTAAAGGTGGGCTAATAGCAAAAAGAATTCCACTTTGAGGCCTCACATGCTCCCTTGTACCACACAGCTGTCCCCTGCATCTCCTCCGAGCCTGGAACTGAACTAATACAATGAGTGCATCATCAGTTGTACCTTACACTCTTCATCCAACAGGTCCAAGATGCCCAGTTTAGCTTCTATGAGGTCAATACAAGGTTGGTTATCATAAAAATCAATCAAGGTCCAAGGTATCTGCTCCTTCATATATTCTTCTTGCTCTAGTTTGAACACATGCTAGGATAAGAAGTGAAAAGGTCAAAGTTAGTGAACCACAGGCACGTCCTGATGTCCATCTCCCCTCAAGTTCAACCATGTGAGTTTAGAGTCCCAGACATGGCTACAGAAAAGGAAAGCTCAGTTAGGTGATCCCCATTCCCCTGGGAACCCTTCTCTAGAGTATTGTAGTAGTCAACTGGCTTGCAATTCAGCAACTACCCTAGAAGCCCAGGGTCAGGGGGTGTAGGCGGCAAAACCAAGGGAAGGATCATTTACCCTCTCAACCCCACTGCCCCATTCAGACCTCCTCCCAAGCAACATGGAGCACCTTCGCAAAGTTGGGGCAGCATCAAGAAACCAAAAGAAGGTTGGGGCAGAGCTAGAGCCAGCTGACCCCAGGCAGAGGAGAAGTGCCCCAGGCCATTGCTCCCAGGGAGAGAGGTGTCCCCACCTCGACACCCTGGGTCAGGAGCTGAGCCTACCGAGTTGAACTGCTGCTGTAGCTTCTCATTCGCATAGTTGATACAGAACTGCTCAAAGCTGTTCACTTCAAATGTCTCAAACCTGCAGAATGAAGACAGAGGAGAATGGAGAGACATTCCTCTTACAGAAGCAATCACTAGGACTTCCAACAAGGCCACCCTCATCTCTTCTCTCCCGCCGATCCAGTCCCACCCTTAACTCCAGCACAGAAGTCCCTTGAGCCTGGGAGGGGGCACTCCACCCAAAGGGTTGCTTTGTTCCAAAACACGCAAAGGCCCCTCATAGGCTGGCAGTGTTCCCCTCACCCCACACAAGTCAATCACGATTTAAACGAATCCCCTATTACAGGACGTTTTGCCTCTTCTTCCAACTTTTAGCTGCTATCAATGCTGTGACAAATATCATATATACATCTTTGAATTCATGATTCTTTTGGTAGGATGACATCATCCTAGACGAATCACCGTGTCAGGATATGGTTTCTTAAAAGGTAGAAGAAAATTGACTTCCAGAAAGCTGGAACCAATTTTTGTTATCCCCCCACATCCACCCCAGCCTCCCAATGGGTGAAAGCATCTTCTTGTCCCAATACTGGTTAAGGATGTTTTGTTTCTCTGATTCATTTTCATGGAGTTTGAGTTTACAAACAATTGAGAAATGACAGTCAGATGTGCATCTCATTGAACCTGCAGGAGGGCAGAGAAAAACTGATCTGGGGGAAGTAAGTTGGTGGTGACCAAGTAATGAAAAGGATCGAAAGACACTATGGGAGGTGAACACGAGGGGGCCACAAGTGACCAATGGGGCATGCAGCCGAGATTCACCTGCACAGCTCAACGGATGCAGTAAAGCTCACCAAGTCGGATGGGGCAAGCGAGATCAGCAGCGTTAGCTGCAAACGAGCAGGGCCGTCATGCCCACTGGGCAAGGTCACTGGGCCGAGGCAGTGGAGAAGCAGAAATGTAGATGGAAGAGGGGCCTTTTTTCAGTCACACCACTGGCTGAATGAGCACCTACTGAGCACTTGGCCCCAACAGCTTCATAAGTTCTCATTCACTCAGCACCCACAACTACCAAGAGCTAGGGTTTATTACTCCAAGTAATACAAGCTGGAGAGATTAAATAATGTGCTCCAGGTCAGGGTCAGTATGTGCAAGAGCCAGTATTTGAACCCAGGGAGTGAGGTCTGAGGCCACATTCTTAGAGAAAAGTTTCATTAAGAGAGAGGGGTGCCTGTGTGGCTCAGGTCATGATCTTGCAGTTCATAGTGAGTTTGAGTGCTGCATTGGGCTCACTGCTGTCAGCATGGAGCCACGGCTTTGAATCCTCTGTCCCCTCCACCGACCCTCCCCTGCTCACACTCTCAAAAAACCAAATACTTAAAAAAAAAAAAAAAAAAAAAAAAAGGAGATCAGGGAAGGGCAGTGGACTTGGGAATATCAATGAGGGACCTTGGGTGGGAGAGGGCACAGGCTTCAGCCTTCCCCATAACCTTAAATCTGTACTCCCTCATTCTTCAGTATGGACAACTTTCTTGATCTTAAATAAAATTATGCCAGTCCTCTCAAATAGACTGTACTCCCTAATGACAACTCCCAAATAGAAATTTGGAGGGGGGGAGAGGGGAGGGGGGGGAGGGGAGAGGAAAGGGGAGGGGGGGAGGGGAGAGAGGGGAGAGGGAGAGAATCCCAAGCAGGCTCCGTTCTGTCAGTGCAAAGCTGGACATGGGGCTCGAACTGATGAACTGTGAGATCATGAACTGAGCTGAAATCAAGAGTCAGACACTCAACCCACTCAGCCACAAGGCACCCCAAAAAGTCATTTTGAGATCAAAGGAATCAACTGTTTGGAGACAACCACATTAAAAAGCAGCCCTTGGTCATGCCCACATAGGAAAAATAATTGTAAGCTAATAAAACAAGATCAAAGATGTTGAGTCCAGGCAGGAGCTGCACTCCAGGCCTTGGGGGGGGGGGGGGGGGGGCACTGAGTCTGCCAGTTGTCATGCTGCATTGGGGCCCTCTCGGTCCACATGATCCTATACATGGAGTTCTGTCATTTAGAACCTCATTCTCTGCTCCCCCCCCAAACCCAAGACAGGTTGCTGACACTGGCAAACCCCCCAAAGAAACTTAATAAAACCTAGGAAAAAAAAAAAAAAAAAGCCACCCTAGCAAATGGCCAGATAATAGCAATTGGGTGTACTTGGAGGGCTTGTACTGAGCCCCACAGATAAAGGATTTCAGTATGTCCCACTTGACATTTTTTAAAGGTTTATGTTGGTAGCGCTCCACTAAGAATATTCTCATTAATTTAAGATGGCTTAAAATTAGCTCCTAATTTCCCTATTTTAAGATGTTATCTAGTAACAATTCCTCTGCCGTCTAGTGTAATTACTGTAATGCCTGCTGAAGGGCCAGAGATGAATGAGGGGTGTAGGTAGCTTGGAAAATGTTTAAGATAACTGACCTCAGAAAGCCACAGTCAGGGAGATAGGGCAGCTTCTCTGCAATAGAATTATCTCGGTAGTAATTCTTCCCATCAACAGAGATGATTTTTTAAAATAAACACAATGGATCAATTTATAGCTCACAATATTAAACTGTCACAAAGAAATTTATATACTAGAATGAACTGGATTTCTCCCGTAAAATCAATGTTGAGAACACTTAGACTAGAATCCTTGGGTGGGAGGAAGGTCAAAACACAGACAATGACTTGATGCAGAGATCCAAGATCTGTATTCGTGGTGGTACAACCGTTGCCCCCTCCTTCACTTTCCTATCCCCCAAAGCGTAGACGAGGATAGAATTTCCTTCTCCTTCTGCTCCAAGTTCAGGGTGTGGGAAGGGTCACAAATGTCTCTCAAAAGAAGGTAGTGTCTGAAAGTGAAACTGCAATAAAAAGAAGTCAACCAGTCCGAGTTAATTATCGACCTCCACAAACTTCTCACTGCAGGGCAGAGGCAACGTAAAGCTTCGAAGACTGGGAAATAGTTCTTCCCCTGGAGAATGTTTCAAAGGAACTAAATTCCTTACCTCAGTCTCATCTCTTCTACCAAGACCACACTCTACCCTTCTAGCGAAGGCCGAATGACAAGATAGGAGTTATACATTGGATATGGAGGGGGGCTTCCAAGGAATGATTATTAAAAGCCAGACAAGTCCCGTCAAGGTCTCTTTCCCTCCTGAAGCCCATGAAACCTCCCAAAGGCACTCCGGGGTCTGTTAGCGAGGCCAGCCCTTCTCATCTCTTAAAGAATCTTGGGAGGCTGGCTGCACCTGCGAATGGCAGGACTTGAACTCTGCCCATGTGCTTTGCTGTGACTAGATGCCCCCATGCGAACTTGACCTTCAGGGAGAGCACAGTCCTAGTCACTGTTCACATCCCGAGGCCAAGAACAGTCACTCTTCTGAAGGACCTATGTCTTTTTTAGTTTGCATTGTGCTCCAATTCCCTGCCTCCTCTGTGTGCCGGGAACCGTGGTGTGGGACCAAAAAATTCCCACCAGATGGAAATCCTCTCCCAGGCCATCAGTCAACTGTCTCCAGAACTGTACGGGCTGCAAGCAGGAGCAAGCCTTGGTTCCTACCCAAAAGAGCTATCAGGAAGACCACAGGAACCCAGTGTATGAAGCCTCCCAAGGAACAGAGATTTCATGTGCCATAGGACTTTAATGGAGGGTGAGGTCACAGAGGTGATGGCATGGACAGAGAGAACGGTCACTTTATCTGAGCCCCAAGAGTATGTATGTATAGGTGTCTGGCTCCAGGCGAACCCCCAAGAGTTAGGTCAGAGAAATTCTGCAAGATTGAGATGGACTTTAGTGCGATCTGAGTTATAAGACTCTCCTGGGAGACTCAGAGATTCCAGCGCAAACCCAATGGCGTCAGGGGTCTGCCAGACCTGGGAGTACTGTTTACCCTGAAAAGGACATGGCCAGTGGTCTTCTGGGCTGCCCAAGTCTGGTCCACTGTTCACAGGCTGAAAGGAAAATGCCCCTGACTTTCCCTCCTCCATTCTCTGTGAAACCTTTTCATACAGGTCAGAGAAGAGCTGGGTAGTCTTCACTGAATAACTAAATTGAGATTGTAAAAATTAAGTCTATTTTGAAGAGACCAAGGAAACAAAATTCCCATTAAAATGAAGGCAAACAGTGGACAGAAGAAATTTCCTTACAATAGATCATTAAAGGCAACCTACTGATAGGAAATATTTGCAAATCAAATTTCTGGTAAGGGGTGAATATGCAGACTATACCAAGACTCTTACAGTTCACCAAGCAGCAAGTAACTCAAGAAACACGCAAAGGACTTGAACATTTTCCCAAAGATACATGAACGGCCAAGAAGCCTATGAAAAATGATCAACATCACTAATAACTACAGGAATGCAAATCAAAACCACAGTGAGAGATTACCTCATACCTATTAGGATAGTTCTGAGCAAAAACACAATAACACGTGTTGTCAAGGATGCAGAGAAACTGGAACCCATGTGCTCTACTGATAGAGATGCAAACTGCTGTGGCCACGATGGAAAACAATCTGGAGGTTCCTCAAAAAAATTAAAAGAATTATCATGTGATCCAGCAATCCGACTTCTGGCTATATGTCCAAAAGAATTAAAAGAAGAGCTATTTGCACACCCGTTTGCTGCAGCATTGTTCATAATAGCCCAGAGGTCAAAGAAACCCAAAGATCCATCAGCAGAAGAATGGGTAAGTCAAATGTGGTCTGTACACACAATGGAGCGTTATTCAGCTTCCAAAAAGGAAATTCTGTCACAGCCTGCAGCATGGATGAGCCTTGAGGACATTACACTAAGTAACTTAAGCCGGTCACAAAAAGACAAATGTTATAGGGTTCCGCTTACATAGGTATCTAAAGTAGTCACATTCACAGAAACAAAGAGGGGTGGTGGTTGCCAGGGGCTGCCAGGAGAGAAAGGGAGTTGTTCAGTGGGTGTGGAGTTTCAGTTTTCCAATGGGAAATTGCTCCGAGTTCTGTTGCGCAACAACGTGAATATACTTAATTGATAGCGCTGAACCATATACTTAAAAATGGTTACAAATGTAAGTTTTATGTTAGGTACTTTTCCAGCTGTAATATAAAAAAAAAATTATTTTTAAAAACGTATCATTAAAAAGGACTAACTAGACCTGAGTGCTAACTTAAAGTTAGGAAACACGGCAACAAACACAGGAAGTAATGTGAGGACTTTGAGAAGGGTAGAAAATCCCCACAAACCTCATTTCCTGCTTCCTGGGGCCTACCCACTCCCATCTCCTCTGTTCCTCAGCATTAAGCATTCATCTATACACTCTGCCTTGCTCCCCAAGTCTCCTAGGCCAACTGTCCTCTCATCAAGAAGGAGCCGGCCGCAGCCAAAGCCCCTGCCACCTTGGCATTTGGAAGGCTCAAGTCCAAGACGAATAAATGCATTTTCCCCAAATTGAAGCCATCTATTTCTTTTTGCCTCAGAGGAGAGGAATGAAGGATTACAATTACAATTATTCAAACCTGTAGAGGCAAACGCTGGTTAATGTAACATGAAAAGGAAACCCCTGGCCTGGGAAGAAACGCCCGCAGGCAGCTTCTCAGATCCTCAGTTAAAGGAAAGAGCTGGTCTCAGGGTGGCTAAATTGCCTGCTCTGCACTTTTTGGAGCCGAGGCGGGGGAGCAGGTCGTGGGGAAGCCATCGCTCTGCCAGGGCACTGCTTGTCGCGTCGGGAAACGTTCAGGAGAGTCTGAGAGACTCACCTCTGACTGGGGGCTCACAATAACTGTGGTGGAAGCAGCTGAGGCCCATGCCATTTATTTCGGGGTTCACAGCCTTTTCTACAGTCCCAACTACCAGTTGGAACACCACGATGAGGGGAGATGCCCCTGTGTGACGCTAAGTCCACTGTTTCCTTATACACAAAGGAATGTCCACTCTGGCTGCTGATTCTATAGTAACACTTTAAACGTTTACAGAAATTTCTGGAGTGGCTCACCCACACCACAGAACTCTTTTCAGGTGTTCTTACAATGAGCTTGACTGGGGAGTCAACCTTAAATAGGAGCCACAGTCCACCTGGGGACAGTTATCCCACTAATTACAAATTAGTGTCTACTAGTTGGGGAGGCAAAGGCAATTCCACTCTCATTTGCTAGCTGTGGCGCATTTGTAACCTGATTTAGGAGGAGCTAATTCCCGGGTTGCTTGGGTGGCTCAGTTAAGTGTCCCACTTCAGCTCAGGTCATGATCTCACAGTTCGTGAGTTCCAGCCCTGTGTGGGGCTGTGTGCTGACAGCTCGGAGCCTGGAGCCTGCTTCGGATTCTGTGTCTCCCTCTCTCTCTGCCCCTCCCCCCACTCACTGTGCCTCTCATGCTCTCACTCTTTCAAAAATAAGCATTAAAAATAAAGGAGATAATTCCTTATTCCTTTCTTCTTATCGAATGGGGTTTAATCCTTCCCATTCTTTCTAGCTTCCTCCACCTGCCACCCTGCTGGCCCACAGATGACAAGTAATACAACAATCCAAGACTTGAAGTCATCCCAAGGGCATCTTCTATGTGCACCAAGTCTCCTCATCCTAGGGCTGAGAAACAATGAGACCATGGTTTCAGAGACGGTCCCTCTCTTCAGTGTTTGGTAGTCAGGGATTTGGGTAGACAACTCAGTGTTGGCGTTTTCTGATGCCATGGAGGATGAAAAGCTTAGTATCACTTCCCATAGTTATGTTATAAATAAACCCTCAGGACTGGAATAGGTTTGGAATGGGAGGGTGGTTGGAGGAGACAACAAGCAGTGGAATGTCCAGCGTGACACCTACTTTCCGAAGACAGAAAAATGGCCACGTCGGAAAAAAAAAGATCCAGTGCCTTTCTGGAAGGTGTCTGAAGTTCCAAAGGAAAGGAGACAGACACCAGGATGCAAAAGGGAGAAGACAGTCAACAGTTCAATGCAAGGTCAGCCCAGACTTACACCAAACGTTGTCATTTTGTTTCCCGGATGAAGAAATGATGTCACTGACCTGATGGATCAGAAACAGTACCTCCAAGGTCCAAGTGACCTGCTTTCCTGTGGTGGTTTTTGGTTTTGACCTCCTAAGAGTTCATTAGATACCCATCGGCCAGAAAAGAGCCTCGGCCGGTGTAAATTTCTACAGTAATTTCTCGGCAGACTACAACTGCTGAGGTGCATGCTTATTTACATTCGGGGAATGTCTTTAAGTGCTTTCTTGGCAACAAATGCCCAGATAGATATAGCCAGGCTGTTAAGTCTGAACCTACCCCATATCTCACTTGCCATCTTGAACCCTACCTATATAGGACATGAACGCAGTACTACGTCGAGCATATGGAGGAATATGGCATTCTGTCTCTGCAAGAGGAGAGTGAATGGCTTTGCAAATAGGACCACTTTGTGGCAGAGTCTGCAAAAGGAAATTAGCCCCTGAGAAAGAACAAGGATTTAAAAAAGAAAAGGGGGGCACCTGGGTGGCTTAGTCAGTTAAGCGTCCGATTTCAGCTCAGGATGAGTTCGAGCCCCACGTCAGGCTCTGTGCTGACAGCTCAGAGCCTGGAGCCTGATTCAGATTCTGTGTCTCCATCTTTCTCTGCCCCTCCCCTGCTCATACTCTCTCTCTGCCTCAAAAATAAATTTAAAAATTTAAAAAATAAAAAAAGAGAAAAGAAAACAGATTAGCATACCTGAAGGAAGCACAAAGGGTAGGAAACTTTCCCTACTGGGACCTTACTCTCTCACTGGAAAGCTGTCAGATGTTCCCAGAGGAACCCACGGTCACTCCAAGAAGGGGATGGCATTCCCAGGATTCTCACCCAACCACGGTCAAATCTATCTCTCCAACCACAAGCAAGCCTTCCCTGAAATCTATTTCTTCCCTCAGGGCAGTGACAGGACCTTAGAGGACACCCCACCAATGAGCAAAGCCTTTCATTGTCACCGGGAATCCCAGGGAAGGGATGACCATCTATGTAAAAGCCACACACTGCTAAGATAGTAACCAAAACAGAGCTGAGTGCCAGTAGCACCAAAGTCACGATATTAAAACAAAAAAAGAAAGTTTTCTTTCTTTAGTTTTGAGAGGGGGTGACAGGCAGAGAGAGAGGGAGGCAGAGAATTCCAAGCAGGTTCCACGCTGTCAGTGTGGAGCCCGACATGGGCCTTGAACTCATGAACTGTGAGACGGTGATCTGAGCTGAAACCAAGAGTCGAACACTTAACCGACTGAGCCACCCAGGCACCCCCCTCAAGTCACAGTATTACGTGCTATTCACAACATTGAGTCTACATGTTAGTCTTCCCAGATCAAAAACTCAGTAAAATTAGATTCTTGCCCAGGTTTAAGGGAATCAGGTCAAATGCTGCAGCCTGAGTTTCTCTGGGTCTTACCTTAAAAGGGAACACTAAAGGTCAGTTTTTCTGGGGGAAACCCAATTACCTGAAATACTCACGACGGAGAGAGTTAACAGAATTACTGACAGCCAAGAGGTATGCTCCCAGGATACAGAGACTGTCCTGTGCTCTCCACAGAGCACTGGAGCAGCTGGAGCACAAAACAGGCACTCAGCTGGCCAGGAGAAGGGGTGGCCTGCACAGGGGTGTTCGGCTAAAACCCTCAAGTGCCCTGGAGCAGACACATCCTCCTTCCGACTCTTGGGTGAAGCTCCATTGTTTGCTCATTCTTTGAGTGAGCTTTTTTCACACTTTGCTTTTTCCTACTGCTAGTGCTCATGTTCCCAAAGGTGCCTCCCTACCTCCCATATTTTACTGCCTCCCTTTAAAAGACCCAGTTCAGGGGCCCCTGGGTGGCTCGGTCGGTTGGGCGTCCGACTTCAGCTCAGGTCATGATCTCACAGACCGTGAGTTCGAGCCCCGCGTCGGGCTCTGGGCTGATGGCTCAGAGCCTGGAGCCTGCTTCCGATTCTGTGTCTCCCTCTCTGTCTGCCCCTCCCCCGTTCATGCTCTGTCTCTCTCTGTCTCAAAAATAAAAACGTAAAAAAAAAAAAAAAAAAAAAAAAACATTTAAAAGACCCAGTTCAGGGGTGCCTGGGTGGCTCAGTCGGTTAGGCATCTGTCTTCAGCTCAGGTCATGATCTCTCCATGAGTTCGAGCCTCGTGTCGGGGGCTCTGTGCTGACAGCTCAGAGCCTGGAGCCTGCTTCGGATTCTGTGTCTCCCCTCTCTCTGCCCCTCCCCTGCTCATGCTCTGTCTCTGTCTCAAAATAAATAAAAACGTTTAAAAAAATTTTTAAAAGACCAGTTCAGCCCTCACCTTTCACATTAAGCTTTCCCTGATGGTGCCAATAATTGTGCCTACTCCTGCCTTGAAACTCACCCAACACCAAGTGTCCAAACCCCCCAACGGACTCTGCTACAATTTCTTCTGTTGCCTCTTGTATTACATAACTCAGGCATGTGACTTAACTCTTCAGCAGGAGGCCTTTGTGATGCTAAAAAAATCAAGTTTCCTTCTTCCATTTCCTCTACACTATGCAACATGGTTTGATTTGAAAGCCAACAATGAACAAGGGCGACAGAGATGGAAGTAGGACAGCCTGTCCTCACAGGGGCAAGTGGCTACTTCTAGGAGATTGTCCTTTACTACAGCCTCAACATAAGGCAAATCCCAGCTCACCAGCCGACTAAGCAGTTGCTTCCACCACAGCGTTCCTGTTCTTACAACTCTGCACTTCCGTGTGTCTCAATTTCTATTTTAAGATAGAAGTCATGACTTCTAGGATATAAAGATCCAGGAGGATTCAACCTATTATTAGCTTAAAGAGGGCAAGGCATTGATCATAAAAGATGTTCAAGGGAGGTTGCAAACCAGTACATATAATTTCAAACACCTCTAGAAGGATCTGGAAGGAACCTCAAAGAGACTATGGCTCAACTCTTCATTTTAAGCTATGGAAATGTTACAATACTCATCTCCTGAGGCCTAGTCAAGTAGACTTTCCACCGTGCCATGCTGCCTTTCCCTGCAAAACACACAGTTATAAACAACAGTTTTTGCCATTAGGCTCGAAGTCTGAAAGGAAGAGAAATCTCAAGAATGACCACACATGAGTCTTACAGTGCTGGACAAAATCATGGTAGTACAATAACCATCTAGACAGGTCATATAGGGAATGAGCTCAAAGGGTAGATTTGAATAAAACAGCTTAAGTTCATAGTAGCTTCCAGTCCAACGTTGGGTGAGATACTTCCCTCTCTAGGCCTGTTTCTCAGTTGTGAAGAAAGGCGACTACATGGTTTCTCAATGGGAAAGCTACTGGGGTTTTGACAGGGTCTGTTCTTCCTTAAAACCATCCCTCCGTATTGCAGGACACTTAGCATCCCTGACCTGAGGCCACTAGGTGCCAGTAGAGACCCCAGTCACTGTGACAACCAAAAAAAATGCTTTCCTACATTTCACACTCTCCTGGGTTGAGAATCCCAGGGGCTTGGGGAGCACGACAAGGCCCCCTGCCAACTCTGAAAGGCTGGCAGGAAGACACTAACAACCATCAGGTAGAGTGTAGGAGGATGTGTGCAGGCCTACCCATAGATGTCCAGGACGCCAATGAAGGAGTGTTGCTTGAGAGGCGTGTGCAGGGCCTTGTTGATGTGCTCCACAATCCAGCCGAACAGCTGGGCATAGATGTGCTTGGCTAGGGCGTTGCGGGCATTGACCACCTGCTGCAGGGACATAGTCTTGACGTAGGTCTCTGAGGTGGTGACCAGCTTTCGATGGCATAGCCAGTGCTCCATCTGACTGTGCTCCACCCCTAGCAGTCGGCAGAAGCTGTTCAAGTGTTCATCCTGAGGCTGGAAGAGACACGGGAGACGGTTTCAGGAGGGGAATGGAGAGCAAACCCGCCACCACGCCCTCTCCCCTAGGACAGAATGAGCCCGCTCAGCACAGTGGGACCATGTTTCTCCCAGCCACAGCACCGGCGGACTCACACGCTCTCATACGGATGAGCAGAGAGACAAGGGGAGCCCAGAAAATGTTGCTCAAACTCATTATTACACCAAATTATCAGGGCTGTAAAAAAACAAAAGCTTTCTCAACTTTTCCTATGCCCTCCCCTCCATGGCCAGCCAGCTGCCTAGTGACAGGCAGGAGAGAATCTGGGAGCAAAGGGAGCAGAATGAGAATTGATAATTTAGGGATGGATAATCCAGTAAGGAGCCAGAAGGCAGCAGTAACTGTACAAAGAATTGCACACAGAATCACAGTGAACGTTTATTTTCCATCCACAGAGTCCCACCTGCAGTGCTGAACCCACAGCCCCAAAAGAAGTCCTCATGTGCAGGCACTACCCTTGACCAGCACCTGGTCTAACAGCTGCCTTAGCCTCAGTGACATTAAGCAACACATACTTGATGTTATCCTTTTTTTTTTTATTACTATTTTTGAGAGAGAAAGATGGAGGAGACGCAGAGAGAGAGAGGGAGACACAGGATCTGAAGCAGGCTCCAGGCTCTGAGCTGTCAGCACAGAGCCTGACGTGGGGCTCGAACCCACGAACCGTGAGATCATGACCTGAGCCGAAGTCGAACGCCCAACCGACTGAGCCACTTGGGGGCTCCACTTGGTGTTTTAAAGTACTTGCTGCCTCGGGGAAAAAAAAGCCAATCAAGGTGGAAAGCTAGGACAAGCGGCAAGAATACAGAACTGTGACCTGAAAAGAACAGCCCACTTGGAACATGGTTAAGCAGTACCACCGCCCTTTTAGAGCTGGAGGAAAAACTAGGAATTCCTGGAGATGAAGTCCCTTTTCTACAGAGTGAGGCAGCGCATTTCCAGAGACTTGCCCAGGGTGCCTTCTACCCAGCTGCCTCTGATCTGGACACTCACTTACCCAAAGTCCCAATCAGAGCACTTGGCCTTCAGGTCCCTGATAAACACATCACCCACAGGTCCAGTCTTATTACACCCAGTAATAAAGTCAGATACTCCTTGCTTTTCACAGAGGGCACCCCACAAAAAATCCTGTTCTTTGCTCTCTCACCTAAATCCTCTCCCTGGGAAAGCTGATAACCCAGCCAGGAGCCTGCTGGATTATTAACTCAGGCAGAAAGGGAATCCTTTAGAACATGATGTGCCACCTTCTATAATGACCTTACATTGCTCGTGGGACTCATTTTCTAATGAGGCTGCTTTGTGGGATTTAAATGAGACTTTACGTGTTCAATGAAAATTAACGCAGATAACTGTACCATTTCCCCGGGCCATTTTTTTTTCCTCCTACAGATATTTAAAATTCATCTAGCCAAAACAAACCTGATTACAAATTAGAATGTCAGAGTAGGAAAGAACTTCCAAAAGTCAGTAAGGCCACCTTTTCTCCAAAACGCGGTCTGTGGAGCAATAGTTCCAAAGCACACTAATTGGCTTTACCTAACCAGAGGGACGGCACCAGGTAAGACACAGCTGGACTCCTTGGTTAACGTACCATGAAAGCACCAAGAGACCTATTTTATGCAGCATTTCCTGAACTTAATTGACCAAAGAACCCTTATTTTCTTAAGAAATTGCCCAGGGCTAAGCTTTGGGGGAAAATTCCTTGGGCACCATCATTCTAATCCAATCCCCCTTATTTTTCAGGTGAAGAAAAATGAGGGGAACGGAAGCCCCCCTGGCTGTGGCCCAGAGCTCCTGATCCAGCCAGCGGGGTGGGCACGCAGAGGCCCTGTCTTCTCACTCAGCAGGTGGGGCTGCTGTGGCCACCTCTCCAGGCCAACCCCATTTCTCTCTGCAGCAGCCTGTGCCTGCCCTCCTTCTCCCCCAGACAGAAAGCCACATGTAGCCGCATTAAATGCGTAGGGACCACTTGGCAAGCAACAGGTTCAGAGGTGGAAAGAGTCCAACCTCTTAATCTGACCTGCTTCCAAGAAATTCTTAATTGCTAGGCACAGCACTGCAGCTGGATTCCCTGACATGTACATGGCCTGCTGGCAGCAAACATGACTGCCCAAGGCCTGCTCGCTGGTTCCCTAGCCTCCCTGGCACCTCCCGGGTGAACGCAATGGAGAAAGAACCATGAGTTCTGGAATGGTTTGATCACCGCCTCGGGACAGGTTCCCATCTGCTAGCAGCGGGATGTGGCTTGCCCCTCTATTACCCCTTCTGACTGTTGATTAAAGGTGCTAAGTGAGACTGATTTAACATCATGCAATTACATTTAAGCTTAATTAAATGGTGCTAAATCCATTAAAAACAGCCAGCATCATAGGTAGATTAGGTTTTGTGGGCCCATATTGCCAAATTCAAAAAACAAATTGCCGCTGGTGTCCAAGTAATTGCATGCTGTTGCCTCTCCAGGGTAACTCTGGCCGTCATGGAACACATTTTTATGGTTTGATTAAAAACTACCGAGCAGAAGGCATACTGCGTACGGACAGACAGCCTTTCCAGGAGGCAGCCCACCCCACGCACCTGAGGAATAAACCCAAATCCACCTGAGACAGACGTGCACTAGTGGAGCACTTCCTGAGCACGTACTGCGTGCCTAGCACTGCGCTAGGAGCTGCCGGGGACATCAGCATGGGGAGGACAGCCTCAGCTCAAGGTGGGCTGGAAGGCGCAGGGCTGGCAGTGGTACAGGGGACACACGGGCTGGGGCCCAACGTGGCCCTGTCATTAACTGTTATGATCTCTCTGGGCCTTAGTTTTTCCAACCCTGTTAAGTGACAGGGTTACCCAGAAAGTCCACTCTGGCTCCAACAACAAGGATAACCGGCAAGAACTCAATCACACATGAGCCCTGGGCTAAGGTAGCTCATGTTGGTTGCACTGTGCACATAAGGAAGCAGACTTAGAAGGGTTAACTATAAGTGGCAGAACCAGGATTTAACCCTGGCAGTCCTGACTCAGAGTTCTCACTCACAATGTGTTCTCCACGCAGCCTCTAATTGGAGGACAATGAAAGACCAAGTAACTGTGCTCAAAAACCTGACTTCCTGTTAGCTCTAAGAGATCGGTATCTCAGCTTCTACCTGTCAGACTCCCTCCCACCTCCCCTCCATAACTGTATCCTCCGTCCACTCTTCTCCAAGTGTAAGCCTCGGTATCCCCACCTTCCTGCAGTGTTTACAGAAACACTCAGTGGGTGCCAACATGTGTCAAGTTGGAAGAGAGAACACATCAGACACGGCCCTCGAGTTTAGTCGGGGAAACCAGCATTGATCAAATATCCAATCAGGCACCTACCAAGTGCTGGGCACCATCCTGGGTGGTAGAGATACAATAATTAAGAAACAGTAGCTGCCTTTGTAGATTGTGGACTCCCTCAAGGGAGAGAGACATGCAGCAAACCACCCCACAGAAAATGCAAAATTGCAACCATGCTAGGCACCATGCAGAACAGGTACAGACGCTGTAGAAATCCATGATGGGGGAGGAGGAGACTGGTTGGGGCGGGGGGGAGTGTTGGGAACGTGTATCACCTTTCCTGTACCTCACCAACCCAAACCAGGAGTTTCTCAAAGCAAACGTCTCTAATCTCAGCTGTCCCGGACACCAGGACATACACAGCTGCCCTAAGAAACCAAGGGGCATCTACTGGGGTATGTGAGTGGGTTAGGCACAGACCCCTTAAATTTTCTTTTTAATGTTTATTCATTTCTGAGGGACAGAATGAGAGAGAGTGCAAGTAGCGAAGGGCAGAGAGAGAGGGAGACACAGAATTCGAAGCAGGCTCCAGGCTCTGAGCTGTTGCACAGAGCCAATGAGGGGCTCAAACCCATGAACTGTGAGATCATGACCTGAGCTGAAGTTGGACGCTTAACCGACTGAGCCACCCAGGCACCGACCCCTTATGCCTTCCTCACAAGGAAAAAGACATGGGAGCAAGAGTTCACTGGCCTGAAGGCCTCAGTCTAGGGGAGTGCTTGGCTTGCACTGGGGGCCCATTCCCCACACTGCCAAGGCACAGGGCCTCCTGGCATCGTCCAGGTGCTCTCACAGCACCATCATTGCCAACCTCACTGCCCACCCACCCAACATACACACCCCAATGTCACAGTGATATCCCGATGGACACCTGACACTGCTCAAGCTCCAACGTTCCCTCCTTTCAAACTGAGCCCAGGTGCATGAGCCTCAAAGCTCTCACTAGGTGGCAGATTCCATGCTAAGGATGGTGGCAGCCTTGATGGGCCCAAGAGACCTCCCACCCCCAAGACCATTTCTCTTTCAGGGAAAACGTATGGGGCAGTGGGGAGGGGATGCCAGATGCCAACTACAGTTCAGGTCTTCCTCTAAGGACAGGGCCAATTTCAACTTCTGATAAGCCCTGACTCCAAGCAAACAGCAGGAAATAAATATTCGTTCAATTGAAAAAGCATCAAGTGCGAGTGGCATGGATACATGCCCACGCTTGTATTCTATAGTATTGTCTTCTGTCTTTTCCCAAGATCCAGGTTTCTCAACTCTACATCCTTGGGAACAAGAATTATACTTTGCATCTCCCCAAGACTTAGCCACTAAGGGGCCGAGGAAAGGTCTATAATCAACAGTTGCAGATTCACTTATTAAGAGGAGAGACTAGACTGACCTAAATACCAGAGAGCACACCCCAGCTGCTGTCTCTAGGACCGCACTGGTACCCACTCCAACTCCCACCCAGACATTTTTTTTTTTTATGTAGCACATATCTGGTGCTACATTGGGCACCAGGAAAATAACAGTCACTATGAGCATTTTTGGAGTAATTCACAGGTTATAATACTTTCACATAGATGTCTCAATATTCTGCATACCGTCAAAATCTTGCTAAGTGTGGTTATCTTTTGTCTGCCCAATTAGATTGTAAGCTCCTTGGAGACAGTCCTTCATCTCCTTCCTGATGTCCAACATGATGTCCATGATGTCCATCTCTGTGCTGCATGGACCTTAGTCAGGAGTTCAGAATGTACTCATGGATTGGTAACACTCTGTAGAATTCCATGGACCTCAGTGTACTTGCAAAAGCAATCCATAAAAAAAAAAGTAATAGCCCCTAAATTCCCTCCCCTCAGTAACAAATTTGATGGCAACTGATTTGAAAAGGATGTGTTCTTTTAAAAAATTATCAGTAAGAACAGAAGCCATTATTGTTAAGAATAAATAACCTCTGAGTGTCCTCTGAGCATAAAAACACAGTTCAGTTGTATAAAACTAAGAGCAGAGTAAATTGTGTATGTTTTATCTTGGGTGCTGGTGTGCAACTTACTGATATACTACAGGAATCACCATCACGCTCAGCCTGAATCTCCACATTTCCAAGGTGCAGGATAGAAGCAATTATCTTAAAAATGCTTATCTGATGGGACTCTCTCACTCCTGAAAAAAAGAAGAATGAATGACACTTAACATCCATGGTAGGATAGTAAGGACATTTTACCCTTTTTTTAAGGACTTAAAAAATTTTTTTTTCCTTGATTTTCCTTCCTGGGCCAACGACTCCTAAAATGATCCAGGCTCCTCACCAAGTAATTACCGCTCATAGTAACAGCTCAGAGGGCAAAGGGGCTCCCTGGGCTAAAAGGGAAATATCCTCACTCTGATTGTCTTGTTCAAACCAGATGGGTTATGCTACCATTTTAACTTCTCTAAGAGCAAAGGAGAGACAGCAATCACACAGACTCATTTTCGTCTTCATCTCGACCAAATACTTTATGGATATTTTCATGAGTTTAATAACAATGGCCATTTATCTGTAGTCACTTCTCTCCAAACGCAATATCCAGCAAACATCTGTGTCCCACATCCCAAGTGCCAACGGGGGAGGAAGAGGAGAAACTTCCGGGAGTGCTGTTGTTGGAGCTGGACAGCCAGCTGGCTCTCAGCTGGGGCCGTGCTCCATGCTCCTTCAGTTACAGACACACCGAACCTGCAGCCGCTGTGGCAGCAAACACCTGATGCCGCATTTGAGTACCTAAGTTATCAAAGACATGCATGATCTCTTAAAATTTATCTTTAGATTTAAGGCGTTATCATTTATTTTTGAATACAAAATCAGACCTATAAAAAAACAGGCTACAGAGTAACAACACCAGTCAACCTACCCCACAGTTTAAGAAAGAATACAGTGGTCTCCCATATTT
This sequence comes from Leopardus geoffroyi, assembly GCF_018350155.1. Taxonomy (NCBI): domain Eukaryota; kingdom Metazoa; phylum Chordata; class Mammalia; order Carnivora; family Felidae; genus Leopardus; species Leopardus geoffroyi. Next base: position 69,489,110 of record NC_059339.1, read on the forward strand.
CTCTCCAGCTGCAATTTTTAAGGCAATACTTTACTCAGGCCAAGAAAAAAAAAAAGTGACACCAATATAAGTGGACAGTAAAGATGTCACCCACTAGGATTAAAAACCATCCACGAAGTGGACAACCCAAGCATGAACTGGACAAATGGATCCTAGACTTTATTAATGAGAGATGACCATTGCTGTTTAAGCTTCATAGGGGCAGGGGTTTATTTTTTAATTTTTTAATATGAAGTTTTAAAATCTACAAAGAAATAGCAATATAATGAATCCCTGTTCTTGCCTTGGCACACGGGTGGCTCAGGAACATGAATAATGGAAGTGAATTGATGGCTGTTACACAGACTGCCAGTATTCCCAAAGGTCTACAGAAATGCAGGAGCCATTCAAATATCTAGTTTCATTTAATCTAATTAAGAAACAAAGAGCTCGAGGCCAAAGAATTTACTGTAACTGATTAAGACTGAAGAAAATAAGATAGGTTAAAGGCCGGAGATTGTTACCCCAGACAAGACAGGAGGCTTGTACTAGGCTTTGGATCAGAGCTCAGAGTGTCCTGCTCTCAAGTAAGTCCTCTTGGAAGTACTAGTCAGGAAGTGGGCATTTGGACCTTAAGCGGACATTAAGGACAAATCGCTTTTCTCTCTCCTTCACTTATCCTTAAGAACCGATGCTTTGTCAATTTCCAAAGCCTTCACCACCCTGTCATGGTAGGAATGTAAGTAGTAGATATCAAATGACTATTAAATCCTAACAATAGTTAGGATTCCTGCACTAGTAAACAAAAACCAAACAATAAAACTGAAGGAGTAAAATGGGTTGGCAACCTATGACCTATAGCCCACAGTGTGTTTTTGTAAATACAGTTTTATTAGAACAGTCACGCCCATTCATTTACATTGTGTCTCTGGCCACTTTCACACTACAGCAGCAAAGTTGAATAGCTGCTCCAAAAACCACGTGACTCAAAGGGCCCCAAGTAATATTTATAATCCTGTTTTTAACAAAGTTTGTCAACCCCAGAGTAAAAAAGTAGACAAGTTTATTGAAGAGTAAAGAAGAAAGGCTTATTACAATAGATTTGCAAATGCCTTTTGCTTTGTGAACACAAGTACCCAGGTTTCTTAGAGGCCCTGGAGGGAACCAACTTCTCCGATCAGTGCATGCCCGCTGCTCACAGTAGCAATACAGGGGCAGCCGCCAGGGGCCTCCTCCTGACAAACTGGGCAGAATGTTACCCTGCTGAGCATCAAGTCCCCTCCAAACCGGCTTCCCAGCTGAAGACTACAATGGTGATGGGGTGTGGGAGAGGTCAGGCGTGCCACTTGTCAATTTATTACCTGTTTCAAATCTGTCCCACTTTGTGATACTGGAGCTAGACCCTGTCAACATTTCCCCTTTGCCCATGGTGGAATGTCCAGCTTGGTCAAAGAGCACTGTAGTGACTCAGTGATGCAAGAGCAGCAAGGAGACAGGTCTGTTCTTGGTTCTGGTCTGCTACAGTTATCATTCATCCCGGCAGCACGGCAACCTCCCCAGATGAGCCGCTGCGATGCCTGCAAGCCACGGTCTCCCCATTAGCAGCTGCTTCTGAGACCTTCTGGCTCCACCACACCCTGGAGCACCTGCAGGCTCCCTGTGCAGACCGACCAGCAATGGCCACACCCTCCGGCAAGTTTCTTCACCCCATCTTGTGGTAACCACGGACTGACATCTCAGCCAGGCAACAACAGTTCCTTTACTAGCTGTTCTTCCTTGCCCTAAAGGGAGCAGCGATTCTTTTGCACCTGCTATTTCCGTACCCCTAAAATCCTCTTATACTTTTAATAATCTTTTAATAATCATCAACTGTTGGAATAACCAGTGTGGCTTTTATGTCCCGATTATTTCACGGGTACCAAAGACAAACTGTGTCTACCCACTGGTTATCCAGAGAAGTGAACAGCACTGAGATTTCAGCACATGAAGTCCTGGTTCTACCCATATCGACCTTAGGGCAAGTCCTGGTTGGCCATGTTTTATTTAGACATTGGGTAAGACTTGCCAGATTCCCACCAAAGAACCTAAGAAACGCTGCTCTGGAGTAGTCACATGACTCACAAGCCAAATGTCTACCTCTGTCAGAAGGGGCTGGGGAAAAACACAAGGCCCATCCTGAGCAACTTCATGAATTACAGGCTGCTTTGCCAAACTTTGTTTTCTTCTGGCTGCAGGTCCCAGGACTTTACTCAATTTCCCAGTTAAGAAAGGGGAAGGGAGAGGAGTTTTCTCTCACTCTATGGCCCTTTATGCCCATAAACACACAGAAATCTTTAAGTACAGAAACAGTGACAACAGAAGTGACCTTGTGTTATGAGGGTGCCACCAGACCTTTATATAGTCTGTTTCCAACTCAGATCCCATGACTGAGGTACATGGGTGATTTGGTCCAAAAGACATGCTCTTTCTGCCAGAACACATGGCCTCTAAACCCAGACCACAGCACAGGAGGATGTAGCTCTTTTTCATTTTCCTCCACTGGCTTTGATGGCCTGAGGAAGCGAAAAGGGCTATCTTGCAGTGCCTGAGAGAGCAACTCACAATCCCTTATTTTTAAGACCTATCAACAAAGCTGTTCTTAAACTTCGGAACCGAGGGTTGGGATGGAGTAAGAGTGGGATGACATTCACTGAGGGCAACAGGGTTTCCCTATCGGCTTATGAAGGTTGGCCAAGCAGGACACGGTCAGGCTTTTCTACTCTCCACGAAATCAATCCTCTGGGTCCATTCCCACTCAGAAGCTGCTCACCAAGGAGTGTGAAGGCTTGCCGCGTCTTCTCAAAGTCCTCGGCATCATCGACACCCTCGATACACGTGTCTCTTCCCTGTGAGGTATAGAAGAAGTCCTCCGCGCATGCTGTGGGAGGAGAGGAGGAAAGGCATCCCGGTTTACCCATGATCACGACCCAAGAGGATTTCTACTCATCCCAGGTGAAGTTTTATTCCCAGCCGCATGTGGAACCCTTCTAGGTATCATCTTTATTGACAATGGCAAATGGAGAGAAAACTGGATAAGGAAACACAGAACATTACACCATGCTGACCGAACGCACTATTGTGTTTGTATAAAACCAGCATGTGAAAAACAGTGAATGAAATAGTCACAGGTAGTTCAATTTACAGGATTCGCCAGGTTTTTTGCTCAGTTGTTCTACCAAGTTGGGCACCCGAGTTCTTCAGACAGGTGAACAGAAGCGAGTTGAGACCCTTGTTTTGTGTTTTGCTCTCACCTCCAGTTCAATTCCTCCTCAGTCAGGCCTCTGATAACAGCCTGGGGGACAAGTGGCAAGGAGGGGTCTCAGTTCTGCCTTAGGAGTCAGAGCCAACCCCAGAAGGGGGGCAAAAATGCAACAAGCCCTGGGTAGTAGCCGCACAATAGGCTGGGAAGTCGGCATTTAGGGTAACAAGGGCACCTCGCCAGAATTACTTCAGAAAATCACATTTTCCAGAAAATACAGTACCTTTGTGGAATACCATTCTGACCAGTGTTTAGAATTTCTAAATGTACGTTTGACAAGATGCCAAAGCTGGACACTGGCTGGTGTTCCTCTTCTCCTGTAAAGACCCAATTACTTCGCCTTGATCTGAGTTCGTACCGTTTGAGCACGCATCAGTTAAACATGCATAGAGTCCATTTCATTGTGATTCCCAGTCCTCCCTCAACACCTTGATCTGCCCATTTGATCCCTTAAGAATTTGAGTCTCTTTCCTTGCTCCCCCTGTCATCGCCGGGGTCAGACCTTCAGCACCTGCTGTCTGGGGACTGTTGCCAAAAACTAACCCAGTCTCCTTCCTTCTCCTGTCCTTTCGAGTCCACTTTCAAATTGCTGGTAATTCTGATCCCACTGCAACCCTATCTAAAGCCCTTTAGAGACCCCCTTCCCTACCCCTATGCCCCCAAGACAGGGGTCAAGCACCCTGAAAGGACCTCCAGGGTCTTTTGTGAAGCAGCTGCAGGTTCCTCCTCCTTCCCCTCCAGACTCAGGGCTGCCTCCACATCTCTGGTCTCAGATCCACCGGCTTCCTCACTGTCATTCCTCAGCTCTACTCTTGGTCCAGGCCCACAGGGGTCCTGCCTACCTCTCCTTTCTGGTCTCTTCCATTCCCCACCTTGCATCCTCTGCTCCAAGCCACACTCGTTGGGTAAGTGCACATTGCCAGGCCCAGCGAGGAAGTGGCAGAAGCCAGACCCAAGCCCTGCCCACACAGCCTGAGCCAGGACCCGCACTGCCCACAGGGATGGGGCGCCGAGTATCAGTCATAGCTTATGACGGAAGGCTTCCTGGGGGAGTAGCCCAAACACACTTTGAGGACTAGAGCTGGGAGAGGAAGGACTTGAGCCCCGGGCTCACTGACAGCCACAGCAAAGGCGAACTGTTAGGAAGGAAGGTCTCTTTGGAAGGTGCCAAACTCACCTCTCTTATATCTAATCATCCCACAAGCTCTAGCACAGGACACAATAGTTTCCAAGGCTTACGAAAACCATTTGTTCATTTTTCCTTTTCACTCACCTTTCAAAGTACCTCCTTTGATGATTTTGGCAGGGCCCACATGAAGATGATTGCACATATTTATTCCTATTTTTCAGACAGGCAAACTGAGGGACATAAGGCTTGAAGGGATCACTCAGACTCACCCAGACTTTGGCCAGGCCTGGGAGAGCCCACTACTTGGTCACCCGATTGTGGAGAGGGTTGTTTATGACATGGTTTTGTCATAAACACAACCTAACTCATTGTCAAAAGTTATCAGTGTCAGTTTTCTGACACACCAGAAAAACAGGCACCTGAGACTCCAAAGGAAGGCACCAGACCTCTCTGCTGGAGGAAAGGAGGCGTTTTCAGCATCTACCAAGACCCTTCATGGTCAACAACCAGGGCCTACGACCTGATGTTCTGAGTCAGACCCCCCCACCTTCCCTGCTGCCAGTTCCCAAACTCAGGCCCACCAGGGGAACCTCCTCTGGCTCAGGCTCATCACTGCAGGGGTCCCCTGGGTCAGTCACAGCTCACTCTACTAAATGATTTGAATCCAATCAAAATTATCAGCTTTTAGGTTTGCAATCACCTGTGTCCCCATCACACTCCAGACCCTTGTAAGGGACATCCCAACTGCAGAAGGTTCTCTGCCATCTGCTTAGCCACCTTGGATCCTGGCTCTCCTTTCCAGCCTATGAAGTCATCACTGACCATCTCACCTGAGCAACGTCTCTTATCCTCCAGTTTGGCTCTCTCTTTACTCAGCATTTCTAAGGAAAACTATACCACAAAGCCCCCTAGTAACTGGCTCAACAGGCAGATGCCGGGTCAGACAGTGTTTAGACCACTGAGGAAGTGTGAGCCCAGTGATTAGAGCAGTGGACTGACCATCAGGGGCCACGACCGAGGGCTAGCACTTCACCTAGGAGGCTATGTTGTAACTGTGTAAGAGAGGCTTTTTATAAAACTATTGATACAAGTGGAAAAGATTTTATTCCTCATTACCTAAGGGCTATATTTAAGGAAATATAAGCCCATTATACCTCTTTTTTACCATCATTTATTCACACTGCAGACACTTATTGGAGTACTTTTCTTTAAATCTCATCCTGAGGTCATTTTAATGCAACAGGCCACCAACAATAGGGTAGGGCAGAGGGAAATACAGACGAATGGCTGCAAATCTGCTCCCCTGTGCTCAGACAAATGCACAAAACTCTTCCTGGGCCAGGGGTCTTGCAGAGACATCTGTATACTTGAGTAGCATGTTTTAGGTGAAGAAAAGGGAGAAGGAGGCAAGGCAGTCTAAATATCTACTAGGAACCACTGGCCAGTCCCTCATTTACTTCAGGTTTCCAGCCACTCAGCCAGGGTTATCAGCAGAACTAAATGTCAAGCTTCAGAGCTCACAGCCAATGCACCCACGAGGCCGAACACGCCAGCACCCCTGAGCACAAGAGCTCAACACCTCTCAGCTTCCTTCCAGATGTTCTTGGAGGGCACACATAGGTAGAACAGTGCAAGAAATGGATCGAATTGGATAGTTTTCAACTGCTCCAGTCAGAGGCCCAAGGAAGAGGCCAAGAGAAAGAATATGGAAAAGCTATTTTTTGTTTTTTAATTCAGTGTACTTGCGTAAGTGCAAAAAAATTAGGATTTTTTTTTCCTATTTCCTTAAAGTTACATTTGGGACACAGTGGTCCAAATACAAAGGATCTCACCAGAACTTATTTTTCTACAAAAATGACCTTTAAAAAAGTTTTGATCGCCTGCAGGCTGGCTCTGAGAAGTTTAGCTGGGCTCATGTCCCCACTTTGAATTTTTTTTTTTTTTCTCAACGTTTATTTATTTTTGGGACAGAGAGAGACACAGCATGAACAGGGGAGGGGCAGAGAGAGAGGGAGACACAGAATCGGAAACAGGCTCCAGGCTCTGAGCCATCAGCCCAGAGCCTGATGCGGGGCTCGAACTCACGGACCGCGAGATTGTGACCTGGCTGAAGTCGGACGCTTAACCGACTGCGCCACCCAGGCGCCCCTCATGTCCCCACTTTGGGAAGGAAAGAGGTGGGGGGACAAAAGCCCTTAGCGTGGCCTACATTCCTGGTCACTTGTGGCCATAAGCCAACATCAGAGCCCAAGGTGCCAGCTCAGGGAGGTGCTCATCAAACAAGGCTTGTACCGGCCCCTCCTTGTCCTCAAGGAGTTGATAACTTCAGAGGGGAAGATTCAGATTTGTAAACACTGACTAGAGTATAGCAGAAAGCCAGCATAATATATGCCATCCTGGGCTTCCCACTTCGGTTCTCAATTTACTTCCCTGGGGAACCTTCTGACCCATCTCCGCTACGCTTCACTCAGCATACCCTTCTCTCTCTGCCCTGTAACTGACTGTAAGCTAAGCAAGGGCAGGGCCCACGACAGTTATGCTCAGCACTGCACCCGCAGTACCTACCACCACCTTCGTAGGGTTCAATGAACAAACGAAGGACCCAAGGCTAAACTGTGTGCCCAAGTACCAAATACTGCAGGACCTCATAAGTGAGGCAGAGTTAAGAGCGCAGACTGAGGTTTGAACCACTTGGTGTGTTTTAGCTACTAGGAGCACAGGCTGGAGCTGTCTGAGGGGGATCTGGTGTTGGGCCCTCAAGACAGCCAGGATTTGGGTCACAAACAGCAAAGCCCCAGCAGTCTATTTCTCTCACAGTTGCACAAAGACCAACCGGCCTCTGTCTAGACACCCAGCTCGTCATCACGCCATCTGCTACTACTGAACCTGCCCTCACCTAAAAGACACCCAAGAGACCAGAGACAGGACACCTGGCACACACAGGATGCTGCACGGCCCCCGGGGCTTGCCTATGTCACACACATTTGTCAGGAGATGGCTTTGAGGACTCCAGCCCGGAGTCCATCCATATTCCTTACAAAGTCCCAGGGCTCGGAAGGGGGAAAGCCTCAGGCTCCAGGCCCCAAGCCGAGGCCCTCCGTTGGTGGCATCTCGAACTAAAGCCTGCTCACTCCTCTTGCTTTGCCCTAGCTCCATGTCAACAGCCTCCAGGCAAACTAAACTTGCCGACAGCCTGTGGCACACAGTGTTAGCAGACAACTGAAAGGTTGTCTTTTTATCTCATGGCAACACAGTGGAGAGGCGCTTTTAGTCACTCCGTGCCGCCCTGCGACGCTCCCGTGCGTGGGTGCCACAGCGCCCCACCTGCTCAGAAGAAACCAGAGTCGCCGCAGCCCAACGCCATCATATCCTGTGCCATCCAGCCGTCCATCTTCATCCTGCTCCGGCCTCTCCCTCCCTCCTTTTCTTCATCTCCATCCTTGAAAGGGACCTAAAACTCACTAGCTCAATTACACGATGTGCCTTAGCTAAATCTCTAGATCCTCACGGTGGGGACACACTTTTTGCAAAGTTTAAAGTGGAAACGTTTTTCAAAACAATGCATGGAAAGTATTTTGCGTTCTGCAAAATACCGTTCTGCCCTCTGCCTCTGATCCTCTCAAATGTTTTCTGTGGCAGGCAACCTGGGTGCAATTAGCCCAATTTTATGGATCGAGTACTGATGCTCAAAGAGGTCTGGGGAGACGTGCCCATGTAGAGGCAGAGCTGGGACAAGAACCCACAACAGAGGGCTTTGAGCAGAGCACCCTTCCTCCAGTCCGCGCCTCCAGATGTAGCACCTGGTGCTGCAGCAGCCCACCCGAGGACAGACACACGCATGTCACGTACTCAGTGCAAGCTCCTTAAATTCCGGGAGACTGGCGGCAGCACAGAGCTGGTAAAAGATGTGGTAATTCCGCTCGTCATCTGCCTGAAGGAGGAAAAAAGTTAAACAGGTTTAGGGCAGTGACCCCCAAGATCATCCCCTCACTTGTTCTAATCCCAGGGTCCGGCGGTCACATGACAGAGGTCAGGACTTCTGCTCAGGTTTTCCTCCACACCCTCTGCCACCTTCACTTCCCACCCCCGGACTTCTCTTTCACTATTATGGGGCCTTCTTCAAGCTTCAAGATTTTTACCTCTCGTGTATTTTTTCTCCCACATAGAACATCACTGCTCTTTCGCAAATAGTGGAATGGTCAGACAACACACACTTGCTCAGATATCCGTGTCGCCTGGCTCATGTTGCACAGATCGTAACTTGCCTGCCGTATACTCCCATTCTCCCCTGGGAGGCTTGGGACTAAGTCAGAGCTATGCCCTTGCCCATGATGACAGGCTGCGGCGGTCACATCAAGTCCAAGACGGAGACAGGACTGAGAGCAGACACTCAGGCTACACCTGCATTAAGTTGGCAGAGTGGTGGCAGTGGGGGGAGCTTCAGGAGGCCTGAGCAAAGGAATAAGGAGGTTCAAGGAGTGTTCAGAGAAGAGTCTGGACAGAGTCACAGCCAGATCAGACCTGTACCCAGTATAGTAGGCTATTTACTTTGCTGTGGTGAGATAAGGATATGGGGCTATTGAACCAAAATTTGGGAGGTGGAGAGAAAGCCTGAACAAAGGGAAAAAATTAGTTAAAAAAAATCATTAGATGTTTGTTAAGCATCAGCATGTAGACAGGCATCTCTGAGAAACAGCTGAGGCTGTTTTGGATGTCCCCTCTGCCGAGGGTCGGGGTGGGAAGAGGGTGTGGCTGGCTCAGACCAGGACACGCACCATCCCAGTTCAAGTATGGGACCATTGAAAGGGGGCTGGAGGAGGACAGTTTTTGGGCTAGGTGCATGTCCAAGTAGTGTTTTTTGCGTTTTTAAAAATATAACCTACAAAGTAAGGTTCCTGGGGAGCGATGAAGCCCAGAGACCCCATAAAACAATCCTCTAATCCTAAGATTACAACCCACAAAGAACAGGACCATCTTATTCTTCACCTATCTCTGGTATCTAGCATGTAACAGGCACTCATTAGGTTTGTTGACTGAAACTGTAAACAATACACTGCAAAACAATACTGGGTAGACGACCACAGTATTCGAACAAACCCTTTCTGATGAAAGAAAAGAAAACCACAAAAACAAGCGTATCCGATTCCACTTCCAAAAGAAGAGGTGCTCTCTGGGCACAGGAGGCAGATGAGGGGGCAAGTAAACGCCATTCATGGGAGAAAGTACAAAGAAGCCCACATCCCACCACTCACCTGAAAGACCACTCTGGACTTCTCCAACAGGTAGGTCCTCATGTTGGCCCCAATGATGTGGTACCTTTTATCAAAGCCAATCTGAATGTACTTCCCAAAACGGCTGCTGTTGTCATTGCGAGTGGTTTTAGCATTTCCAATGGCCTGCACAGAACAAACAGAAAGAATGCAAAACCAGGAAAGCTTTCTTGATCTCAAGGTTGTAGGTCTGTGGCAGCATCTCCCTTTCCCCCCACCCCCCCTTCCTTACAGGGCTTCCCCTACCATTGGGATGACAATGAGCTGAGCTAAAAACAAAAGTTCATTTCCTGCCTCCTTTACTCCTAAGAATGGCCAGTGAGAGTAAGGACTGGATTGGTGAACTCTGTCAAGTTATCCTACCTGGAATGTGCATATGATGGCTACATGAAGGAAAGGTCTAGAGAATCACCGAGAGCACTATCCTGAGCACTACTTGAGCTATTAAACCAAAGCCAGTATCCAAGAGCTCTGAATTGTTTTGAGACACACAAACCTTAGTGTGCTCTGATCAGACCTCCATGACAACAAATGTCATTCCAAACTGATAAACTATATTTCCAAGAAAAAGACCAAAGATCAACCAACGTCTCTGCACCTCATCACTAGATCAAATCAGGAAGACATCACCCTCTTGGTACCATTTCTTATGCAGCTATAGGGGCACCATTCAAAACAGCAGACATTTATTTATTCACATTTAATGTTTGTTTATTTATTGTGAGAAAGAGATATCCCAAGCAGGCTCCACACTGTCAGCATGGAGCTCAAATGCAGGGCTCGAACCCACGAACTGTGAGATCATGACCTGAGCCGAAACCAAGAGTTGGATGCTTAACCAATTGAGCCACCCAGATGCCCCCAGAGGATAATTTAAAAGGTGAGCGGCTGAATAACCTGGCATGATTATTCACTTTCTATAAAACATCACATTGCTAATAAATTGGTAATGAATATATTAATATTTTAGTCCCTCTCACATGTTTACATTCTCACATGGTTGAAAAATATCCACTATACGTTTTCAGTTGTTGAGAAAATTTGTGGCACACAGAGGTTAAAAAAAATGTAAAATCCCATTCCACCCTCTACCCCTTCTCAGCCAAATCCAAGTTACCAAACTACCGGGATCTCTGCACATCCTAAAACTACACAAGGCTTAGCTGGCATCTGTTATTAAGAAGGCAAACAACACAGCTGAGAGCAAATCACTGTGTAAAAGATTACAGTAAGAGGGGCACCTGGGTGGCTCAGTCAGTTGAGCATCCAACTGTGGCTCAGGTCATGACCGCACAGTTCATGGGTTCGAGCCCAGTGTAGGGCTCTGTGCTGACAGCTCAGAGCCTAAAGCCTGCTTTGGATTCTGTGTCTCCCTCTCTCTCTACCCCGCCCTCCCCACTCTTGCTCCATCTCTCAAAAATAAACATTAAAAAATTTTTAAAAGATCACATTAATAAATGCTCATGGAAACATTCCATTCCTATTTTTGAGGTGAGCAAGTGAGACCTTCAGGCATGCAACCATTCACTCGCAGAAACCAAAGAGCCTAGCTTGCACTAAGGAAGCTATTCAGTCCAAGAGTGCCTGCACCCTACATATCCAATTCACCATCCAAGTACACCGAGTGTTCTGTCCCAAATGTGCACCAATAATCCAGCCTCAATTTAGTCAAGTCTCTGAATTTTACTGCCCTTTTACAGGAAACATAGGGGAGAAAGGGAACATATTACCAACATCATGAGGATACAATTAGCAAAGTCCAGTTTGTGGAAAATTCCAAAAGATAACCTTGTTTCCATAAATGCGTTTCAATTTCAAAATGTCAAAATATTCAAATTCCATGATTTGTAAAGCAGCAACAAGAGCCTCTGCCCTACTTGAGACCACCCCCTGTAACGGCCTAGGGAGTGCTTGCCCAGGGCCTAACGATCACTGTCAAAAGATCTATCCTTCTCACCTCATGAGGGCTGTTTTGAGAAATGATACACCTGTAAGTACTTTCAAAAGTATGTAACGTCACCCACAAAAAGGTTATTACCGCCAACCCATAAACTCAACCTAGGTAGGAAGGACTCCCAACTTGTGTGTAAAGGTCTCACTTGATTTTTGTGGCTAGATTTTTCTGGTTATCCCCTGACTCGGGAAACGTCTTGATGCATAAGGAAAACAAGTCCAGTTATCATAGATAACAGAAAAACAGGTTTTAACCTCGAGTCTCACAGACCAAAAACAAAAAAAAAAAAAAAAAAAGCAAAAATGATGCAAGTGGTTAAAATCTGGAAAATGAGCCATGCTACAGCAGGAAATTCTCTCTCTCTCTCTCTCTCATACACACACACACACACACACACACACACACACACACACACACAAAACACAAAACTCATGTGACCAATAAACCTAAGAAAAGACAACCTCAGTGGTCATCAAAGAACTGTAGATTAAAACAGCAGCCCAGAGGGGCCACAGCAAAGAACTCTGACATTACAGAATGAGGAGGGTGTGAGGACAAAGGAACTCTATGTTGCCGGCTTACATGGCAACAGGAACAACCATCCTGAAAAGTAACTGGACCTATCTAGTAAAATTGAATATACACACACCTAACAGGCAACCCTATCTTTAAGTATCACCTGGAAAAATACCCAAGTGTACAAGTGAGTAAGCACAAGAATGTTCCAGGCAGGTTGTATTTAACAAAAAAAGAAATCCATCCTAAATGCACACGAGTAGGGGAACAGATAAAGTGTAGTGTGTTCACACAATGGGACACTATAAAGCTAGTAAAAGTAAGCTAGAGCATGATTCATGGATAAATTTAAAAGATGTTGAGTGGAAAAAGCTGCAAAAATGACAGAATACACTACCATTCACATAGGACATAAGAGGACCACCTTCTTCATTGTTTATGCATATGCAAATATGTAGTGAGACCAAATGGCCCGGAATAACTTCAGGAGGATTAGGATTATACAATATGAGAGACATACCCATAGTGTGGAAGCACAGGGAAGGGAGCTATTAGCCATTCCCAGCACAACCGGAATGGCTTTAAGGAGTGTAAATTGAGGGTCTTCAAGGGTGAGTAGAATCTGATAGCAGGGAGGGAGGGGGTTCTAGTGATGGATATGGTGTGGGCAAAGGGACAGGGCACCTGAGAGTGTGGGATGGCCAGAGTGTGTTGACACGAGACAAGAGCGAAGTTATCTTGGGTGCAGACTCTCATATGAATAGGTTAATAGTTGTAGGCCTTGTTTCTTGAGCTTAAAAAAAGTCAAATCCCCCAAATTACATAGTAAGTGGTCTTAGTTTATATTGTGTGTGCTCATTGTACCCCTCGCCCCCCTTCCTCCCAGGATGGGGGAGCCTCTGGCCTCTGGACTTGTGTGCATGCAGACTCTGGTCATCCCAAGAAGCTACATGATGCATCTGGTCTGGACTTGGTTGTCCCTGCTCTAACAGTCTCTTGATTACGAATATCCTTTTAATCAGTGCAAACTTGTGAGCAAATCGCTGCCGGGATGCTGGCAAGCTCTTACACAGAGTGGGGGCAGAGAGCTCTGGCGCAGAGCGTAAATCATCCCAATCCACCCTCGAGTCGCCTTTAATTCAAACAACTGCCACTTAGTGCAGCTGGCTGGGGATTCCACCGGCTCAGATTGTCCTCAACTCTGTCTCCCCAGGAGGCGGCTGCAGTTGCCAGGGTGCTGAAATAATGAGATGATCGAGGAGCATAACTGATTGCTCAGCCAGGAGGTGCCGTCCTGAGCTGGGACAGGGGCAGAGTCGTCAATCATCAGCTGTCTCCTGATTAAGACAAACTTGTGTTGCCTATAACCCTCGGAGGAGCCACAAAGCTGACTGGGCTTCCTGACACAAGGACCCAGCTAGACTCCAAAGTCATGAAAAGTTAGGTTTTAGCACCGTAGAAGCTGCTTTCTCTGCTCAACAACACCTCCTAACCCACCCAGAGTTCTTTCCCGGCTGGGACTCTTCCTTTCCACATTTATAGCCAAGATTTCTCTCAAATGTAACACTTAAAGGTCAAGGGACAGTCTCTAAGATGACCACGTTCTGTAGTTCGACAGACTGAGCCCTAAGGAATTACCCAGATGGTTTCCAAAGTACCAATTTGCACAAGGCAGAAATTTAACATTGCGCATCCAAACCACTGTAGCATTTAGTTATGTGACATCGTGCATGAGGAGGCGGCTTTGTGTGTACATTCCCCTTTAGACTTTAGCAAGTGAACCACATTGTGTGTTTTGGGTAGTGTGTGTTGTTCTCACATTTCTCCCATGCCAAAGTACCCTGAATCCCCAGCAATGCACCAGCCCATTCAGGACATAATAGATATTGAAATGTTAGGTCTTTTTAGATTACTATAATTTAAAAAAACATTCCCCAAATAGGAACTCCGATGTCTGCATGCTACTGTCCAGTGGCATTACTCACAATGGCCAAAATTCACACTGGCCCAATGATTCTTCAACAGAGGAATGAATTAACAAAATACAGCATACCCACACAGCAAAATGTCATCCAACCATAAAAAGCAAAAACATACTCCTACATTCTACAACATGGATACACTTGGAAAACATTAGGTGAAATAGGTCAGACACAAAAGAACAAATGTTGTGTGATTCCACTTATAAGAGGTACCTAAAACAGGCAAATTCATAGACACAGAAAGTAGAATAGAGGTTACTAGGGTCTGGGGGCTGGAAAGCAGAACAGGGAGTTGTTCTTTAACAAGTACAAATTGGGATGATGAAAAAGCTCCGGAAATGGATGATGGTGACGGTTGCATAACACTGTGCACGTCCTTAATTCAATTGTTCATGTAAAATAATTGAAATGGTATATTTTACGTATGTTTAACTACCATAAAACAAGTTTAAAAAATCTTGTCTTGAACATGTTTAATGTGGTGATCTACCTTCATTAAATTATCATCTCGACTAAAATTACTTTGTTCAGTCACCAGAGAGAACTTCCCTTCTCTGTTTTGCCTAGAAGAACTATATACTGCTTCCAAAAGAGGCAGCATTCTGTAGCTTTGAAAACTTACTACCTTAAAAATGCACTGAGGTTTGAAACTCAGGGGCGAAGGAAAGGCTGAAAGCCTGGTTTCACTCCCATTTGAGATGAAACATGATGTTAACTGTAGATTACAATCTTAGCTGCCTCAACTCATAGGTGCACAGATGGATGGTCCAGGGTAGGCCGAAGCCATGGCCAGGCCACCATCTTGGGCTTAGAATAAATGCTATGAGCAAACAGGCTATCAACGAGTTGAATATCCAACAATATTAGTATGTTTGCAGCCAATAAAGCAGTTCATAAAAAAGCTCAATGATACGGGGGATAAGGTTTATGACTGCAATACTCAGTGCCACAACTGAAAGGAAACAGACCCAAATGTTGAACAATCCTCAGCAAGCTGTAAGGGTTAGGCAGGGACTTATTTTCTTTTACTCGTCCATATTTTCCAGTGAGCCCTTACCTTTTTCATAGGCCAACGGTTCTCAAACTGTGGTACTCAGACCATCAGAATCATCATCACCTAAGAACTTAATAGAAAGGCAAGTTTTGGGACCCCTACCCCAGACCTTCTGAATCAGAAACACTGGGTGAATCCAGCAATCTCATTTAACAAACCCTCCAGGTGATTCTGATGCAGTCACGTTTAAGAACCATTGTAACAGAATAAAAGTTTTCCTGTTTACACGTGTTTAATAAAAATGCCTCCAACTGTATTGACCATTTCCCATTCCATATAAGAACAGTATGGAAACTGGCTTTTGTTGAATTGTTAATGAATATATTGTGTCCTGTCAGTAGACAGAGAATGCAAGTTCTACAAGATAATCCAACTGTGTAGTCAGGAGACTATACCTGTAAAAGCCACGAATTCCTATGAACGGAGACTCAGAATTTACTCCAGCACTTGGCAAAGGAAGAGGGGGGTAGAGAGGGGATCTGGGAAGGTCCAGGCAGGTTCTTGTTTCCTCCAGCTCCAAAAGAATCTGAGAGACCAATCATCTTGGTGACTTGGCTCTTAATCGATGGGGCTCAAGGCACTGCAGAGAAATCTGATGCTATTTTGGCAGCTTTCAGTCTCAAATGAATTTTTCCTAAAACAAAGGAGCTGCCCCAAACTGGCAGGGGGCCGATTCCTACCAGACTGTAACCTAGACGATAATCAAGAGCCTCCATTTCAGAGGCAGGAAACCAAAGCTGGCCAGAGACTGCCTGCCCATTTAGATCTACTTTATCAGAATTAAGTTTTTATGGAGGAAAGAGAGAGAGAAATGGAGCTGTGACCCTAAAACATGATGAGTTATAGCAGGATCTAAGTTTTAGCAAATCTCTCTGGCCTTGTACTTGTAACTGACTGCTCTGAGGCTGGGGGTGAGGAGTCAAGATCCAGACAGAACCCAAGCTGGCCAGTTCATGCCACCATTGGTAACTGCTTTCTGAGGATCAATAGATTCTGTGTCACCGCATAGCTTTTGGTCCCACCCTTCCCCTCAACTCCCAAATAAAATGTCCAAATGTTTTTAGGGGAAAAAAGGAATCTTCTACATAGTCCTCCCACCTCCGCCCAAGCAAATTGCCCTCCTGATCCAGCAGGCCTTCAAGCATTGGATGGTTCAGGTGAAATGCAGATTTGCTAACACATGATGGCAGGAGGGGAGGGGACCAGCAGCAGAGGGGAAGGTAGAATGGAGGGACATTCACTAGAGCATCCAGCGGAGTCAAGGGACAAGGAGGACAGGAAAAGGACACTCCACTCTATACTAGGGACTTGAAAGGCACTACCAGGTTAGAGTACTCCCAATTCCGTGGTCTTAGGGGCACCTTTGGAATTTTTTCCTCAGTTATAGACAATGGACTCTCAGGGGAAGCACGAATGTGGGCACATGCACCGCTTTCTAAGGATTCTTGTGGGCAACCACATAAGGCTGGACACCCAGCAGTCTTGCTGCCAGAGGAAGCAACTCCAGCCAGAAAAGCCAAATACATTTGGAAAGGCTTTACCTCCATGATGGGACTGGATGCCAGAACCTTCTCTTCAATGTTGGTGTCACTGGCTGAGCCACCAACCGTGGCAAAATAGCGCATGGCATACTTGGCTGACACAGTCTTGCCGGCTCCAGACTCCCCGCTGACTATGATGGACTGGTTCTTCTCATCTCTGGAAGGAAAGAGCTCTGGTCACTTACTTGCTGTGGATAAACTGTTGCCTTCCAGGGGCTCTGTTGACAAGGGCCCGAGCCCAAGAGAATCTTGCCTTCTTTTAAGGATAACAACAAAGAACATTGCCAAAACAGTCTGCCACAAGATCCACAAACAGGAGAAGGAAGGCTTCCACAAGATCCACAAACAGGAGAAGGAAGAGTTCGGCAAAGGGCTTACAAATAGCACATACCCTTCCTAAGGGCCCTCAAGAAGGGAGGCACAGCCAGCCGGTCATGCTTTCATTTCCTCTCTGGATGCAGCACACCCTAAAACATTTCTCTATGTACATACACACGCTCGTGCACACACACACACACCCTGAGAATTTACATATATGCCTTTTCAGGTATACAGTCTCACCTTTTGATTCTGTAACATGCCCATCTTGTGCCACTGCAAATGTAATTTTTCAAAAACAAGGGTCTTTTGTGTTTGAGCCGGAAGATATGGTTTTGAATTTCTTATTCATACGTATGTATCATAAAAGCCATGCTATTAACCACCAGACTGATCTTGCTCCAAGTTTATCAGAAATGAGATGAAACAGCTATCAATTGCAGTCAGAGGGATTTCAGGAAGACCAAATGGAAAGGGGAAAGAAGATACTCTCCCTCAGATATAAACGCGTCTATATTTATCCCTTTAAAACAGATAGCAGAATGAGTGACAAGCAATGGTAAGAGCAGCCTCTCAGACCTCTAAGGAACATGGACGTTCAAGCAGAGAGAGAGAGAACAAATGTTTGGGAAACAGGTTTGGCAAACGAATTGCTTGTAAGGGCTATACTCAGCCATCTACATCCAGTTCACAAATCCACTGCCACGAGGACGCGTTGCTCTCTGTCTCCAGTCCCTCTAGAGCGCATGGCACAAAATATATACTCCTAGAGATTAACCATCGCCCCACTTCCAGAGGAGAAAACCCAGGAATGTGGAAGTGAGTTTAAAACACAGACCTCCTGGCACTGGCCCACTACTACTACCAGCTCCTGTGGCTTCCTGGGCAGAGCAGGCTACGGGCAGAAGGAACAGAGAAGCACCACAAGCTGCTCATTATTAACCCAAGTAGACTGCAGCTTATCAACAAGGGGAACAAATATTGGCCCTGCTTCTGATCTGGATCAACAGCCAAGAAGTGGAGAAGCAGTGTGAGGACACCGATGTCAACCAGAGGACGACTAGAAAGATAGGAGAGATCTGGGTTAGGCGTGGGAGCCCCAAGTAGGCTCAGGTGTGGTAGCTGGGCTGAAGAAACCCTAACCCATAGCCACCATTCAAGTGCAGCAAAGAGCAATGTGGTCTCAGCTCACACAAACTCATCCTCAAATGGGGATGGATCTGAGTGAATACCATTGGCCAGCAGACACCGTTAAGATGGGGGAAAAAATGGATGCTCCAAATTGGCTATACAATTATTTGAAAACATGTAAATCCCACCAAATATTTGGAGGAAAAACAAGTGGCTTTCTGAGATCTCTTATAGTTCTAGGATATCCCTGTTGTCATTAGAGTGTCTTTTTTTCTCCCCTTGTTTCTGAGAAATCTTTACACTGAAAGATGCTGTATAAAGAAGCCTATAGCAGATGCTTGTGTTTCCCACGTTCACTGAATTTCATAGGACCTCCACCGGACCCTGGGGATAACAACAGGTGTCACCTCTCTTCTCAATACTTCACAATAAACTCCCTAGAAAACAGCTCAGAAGCACAGCCCTCCCAGACAACTAAGAGTATTAGCAGCTGGACCTCCAGACCTCGACCGTGAACACTCTGAAACAGACCTGAGCTTGACACCATCTTTAAGACAACCTGTAACTGCCAGAAGGAGAACTGAATTGCAGAAGCCACACCCACAGGCTTACAGTTTTGCGTAAAGCCTCTACGTTCGACCTAAAATAAATCGATAAGCACAGGATGCATCTGAGCCTTAGTCCTGAGCAGAGGATCACATGCGAAGGAAAAGTAAAGACTACCCAAAGAACTCAGGAAGGTTCTCTGGGACCTACATATGGATGCCAGGAGAGAAGGAGCCAGAGCAGTGGGGGCAGGGGTGAGGGCTGCCAGGCTCCCTGAGGCAGCAGCACACACAGCAAACTGGAGACACGGAACATGCTCTGGGGCATGACAACGTGTGGACAATGGCATTAGTGCTAACTGCTGCCTAATTTGATGGATATTAGATCTGATGTTGACATGTAGGCTAAAGTCAGGTAAGTTCATTTTTTTTTCTTAAAGTTTATTTGTGTGTGTGTGTGTGTGAGAGAGAGAGAGAGAGAGAGAGAGAGAGAGAGAGAGAGAGAAAGAGAGCGCGCGCGCATATCCCAAGAAGGCTCCACACTGTCAGTGCAGAGCCTGATGCAGGGCTCTAACTCTTGAACTGCAAGATCATGACCAGAGCCGAAGTCAGACACTTAACTGACTGAGCCACTCCGGAGCCCCAAATTCACCTCTTGTTAGACCATTCTAAAATGTTTTAAGTTTGTTTGAGAGCGAAAGAGAATGTGAGGGCAGGGCAGGGGGCAGGGCAGGCAGAGAGTGAGGGAGAGAATCCCAAGTAGGCTCCACACTGTCGGCACAGAGCCTGATGAAGGGAGATCATGATCTGACCCCAAACCAAGAGTTGGACCCTTAACCAACTGGGCCACCCAGGCACCCCCATTCTAAAGTATTTTTGAGGGGCCTCACAGGGGCTGCTACAGATTCTGTGTCTCACATCCCTCAGACCTATCCCGGGAGTTTCTGAGCTGAGACCACAGGGTCTGGAGTCTTTTTGGGTTTCTCGCTTGTGACTCGCTTGGGGTTTTGGGCTCGCTGCAGAGCCCCTGGAGGGGCTGCTTGGGAATCTGTGTCTCCCATGCCTCGGACCTTCCCCGGGAGTTTCTGAGCTGAGACCACAGGGTCTGGAGGCTGTTTGGGATTCTGTGACTCCTTTCTCTCAGGTACAGGGAGCGGCTTCAGCTCCTGACGGGGAATGACGTCAGCCATGGTAAGTGACTCAGGACCTGGAGGCCCGGGACTCGCAAATGGCCCGGTTCTGGCCATCAGCGGGAGCTTTGTAACCCTTCACCACATTGCAGAGTGTACACCCATCCCCCCAATTTGCTGCAAGGTTATAGGAGACGATCTCGACACTCTTTGCAATGATGGTGTTGGAGTTCAGCCAAACTCGACTACTGGCTCTGAAACTGCACACTTCCCCACCACCACCCTACATGGTTTTCCCTCTACTTGACCTGGCCCCTTTGCCATGTACCTTCTCTCAAGCCCTGCTCCAAGCAAATCCCCCCCACATCCTGACTCAGGCATCCCAGCAGGGCATTATTTCCCCATCTTCTAAAGCCTACATCATTGCCTCTGTACCACTTTTAAGACACTGTCGCATTCCACCTTGTATTGATGTCACTCCTGGTTGTTTTACCTGCTGTGTGACTTTGGGTCACTTTTTTTTCTCTGGGCCTCTGTCTCTTCACCTCTAGAGAACAGGCTATGACTTGGGACTCCCCAACTGATCTCCTTGGTCTCCGACATTGGAGGATTTTACTACCAAAGTCCTAATAGGAAGTATAGGTGGGGAAAAGCACTCCATTTCAAATCCTGGTTATTTCGGGCCGCTTCTGCATTAGGTATTTGTAAGCGTGGAATTCTACCCAATATTCTTCAAAAACATAATCCATCCATTCATCCCAGTTGTGAATAGGACTTAGCTGGCAACTTGGGTCAATTTGCTTTTTAACAAATCATTTTCTCCTAAGCCCAGCAGAACCCCCTTTAGAAAAAGAAGCCAATGGCCAAGGGCTTTCATACCCAAGTGTTATTCAGGTCCAGGCTGTTGTGAGGAAAGTATGCATTATCCCCAGCAGGAAAAGTCCCTCAAAGGCCTGTGCCTCAGGCAAGAGCACAGGACCCTAAGGGACCTACGCATCCTCCAGCAACCGGGGAAAACACGGGCCACCAACACACACAGCTGCTCCCCATCTTTGATCCCTGAGAGACAGGACTATTGCTAGACCACCTCCTGAAAACATTTACCACCAAACCAGCGTAAGGCCTTGAGCTCCCTGAGCAATGTCAATCCCCCCTCCTCCCCATTTTGGATGCGGCCCTCCTGGGAAGGACAGTGGAAGCAGGTACCACTTCAATGCCCCTGAGGCTGCTCCACTAAAGGGAAGCTCTGCTCATCAGCCAGACACCGTGGGAACTTTATTTTGAAGAAATCCTGCTGATCGCTTCTCGGCCTTTTGGCTAAGATCAAGTGTAGAAATCCTGCTGAAATACGGTCTTGTTTGGGTTTCCCGTGGAGAGTAATTTGTCACCTGTGGCCTCCCAATCGACAACACGTACACAGAATGCTCAGGGAGACACCATTCCAGCCGACTCTGAGAGAAACCCCAGAACAGCTCCAGAACCACCACCCTGGATGTGAAGGCAACACCACGTGCCCCACCCGGGGGCTTGTGTGGCACCCCGGTCCTCATACTTGGCCCTGTGTTCTAGCAGCCACAGTCCGCCCACACACTAGTCACTGAACTAAGAACCCGTGGAGGGCAAGCACTCACTTTAACCCTGAATCCTCACGCCTCCTGGCACCAAAGTCTCTCCCCCTTTCCCTCCTCCCCCCTCCCACCATGCCCTGTCCACAGAAGTGGCACCAGCCTCCACTCACCAACGACAGCCACAAACCTAGGAATCACTGTGAATCCCTCACTTTCCCTCAAGCCCCACGTTGGTATGTCCTATTGCATTTCTGTACCTCAGTCCCAGTCATCACCACCTCTGACATGCGTAACAAGAGCAGCATTCTAAGTTTTTTTTGTTTTTAACATTTTTGAGAGAGCACATGAGTGAGTGCACAAGTGGGGTAGGTGCAGAGAGAGGGAGACACAGAATCCAAAGCGGGCTCCAGGCTCCGAGCTGTCAGCACCGAGTCCAACGTGGGGTTCGAACTCACAAGCCGTGAGATCATGACCTGAGCTGAAGTTGGACGTTCAACCTACTGAGATCCCCAGGTGCCCCGATGAGGACAGCTTTCTGACATCTACTCCCACCTCTCTCAGCACACCCCCTCCTCCTGGGACCCTCTGTATGCGAATACTGGGTCACCTCTCTCCCCGGCTTTCGGCCCTCAAAGGGTAGCCTCTGCTAGCCCAGCTCTGGTGTGCTCCAGGCCCAGCTTTATTTTGGTCACTCCTCCCCTTGTTTGCTAAGTTGAAGCCACCACACAGGGCTTCTTCACCCCTTTCCTACTTTACAGCTGCCCGAAGCATTGCTAGCTCAAAAGGATTCTGTTTGATCTCCCAATTCTTGATGCCTTGTACTCACGCCCCCTCTGCCTTTGGCAGCTCTTGTATTACTGTTTTTCGGTGCAATTTATTACCACCTATTTACACCATGCTAGGATGGTACATAAAACTGTTAGCCACGTGCCCCCTGCTTAGGACTGTTAAGACTTTTGGGTGCCAGTCTTCCCATTTTAAAGAAGAGAAGGGTAAAGTTTAGGAAAGCCAAGAAATATGCCCAGAGTTCTCAGCTAGCAAGACACCAAGCCCAAACTCCCAATTCTTTCTGTCTGCACCAGTTCACAATGGGCCGTTTGGGACGTCACTATCATCGCTCTGCTTGTTGAAGACGGCATCCCTCAGTAAGCCGCACCTCCCTGCCCCGGAACAAATCTAGGCTTAATGCAAGAGATTAGATGTGAATCAGGTGTCCTCAGTACAGTTTGGCTTTTGACATCTTCAGCTTAAAGCCTGACAGGACTTCTTCAGAAGCTCTTCCCTGACCACCCTGCCTTCACAGCATAAAGCCCCCGACACAGAGCCATTGCCCAAGAGAAGGGAGGGGAAGCCCGGCTAAGGCACGGCAGGAAGGACACCCTGTCTCTGAACACATCATTAAGCCCCTCCATCGCTTCCTCCTCTAGCAACAAATCATCCAGAAATTTGGGTGTCAGTAGAATATATTCTGTTCACTAATGGGATAATCAATCTACTGTTTCTTGCCTGTCTATGGAGTCTCTGTATTTTCAACACCCTCATCACAACACAGATCATCTACTATAGTTAAAACAAAACAAAACAAAAAACAACTATGCCAGCAAAAGGGGATCCAAAGCGTTTTTAATTAAGAATTTTGTTCAGTAAAGAGATTTGTGTCAGTACCGTGTACAGAGTTCATAATTGGGAAACAGGCCAAGAAAATTAAAAGTAATCTTCAAAGCAATGCTGACTAAAAAGTGACAATAGTAATATGGCATACTGTCTCTAGAAACTCAAGTGCAAAGAAACAATACAACGTTTAGGGCTACGAACACACAGCTATACTGAAACAAAAGGGTATTAAAACCCTGGAGTGAAAAAGTTAGGTCAAGTCGTGTGGAGGGCTGAAGCAGAATGGTTCTGTGGGGAGAGGAGAGTAAGGCCGGCAAGGTATGACCCCTTCCAACAGGAGAGTCAAACCTCCACGTGGGAAGGCAGACAAACACCCTGGGCACCTGGAGGGAGCACCCAGAAAGAGTACCCTGTGTGAGGGGTTCCCAGAGGGAGCGAGGCAGATGGGCATCCCCAAGTCCCTCTGCCATCAGGCACCGACTTCTTGCACTGCCACACCCTCCCCCCTCCACCAGATAAGGGAATGTGTGCTCAGGCACAGTCCCCAACTCAAGTCATTCGGGAAGGCCGTCAAAAATATTCATTAGAAACTGCTCAGTCTGTATTTAGCGGTAAGAGTTCTAAGTGTCTCTTCAGGAAGATGAAATTGAACCTTCCGACGGTGTAGAAGTACTTAGCGCATTTAACATCCAAGTATCACTTTCCCACTCCAGTTTCACAGCGGCTCTGGGAGTGCTCACTTCTATTTATAAATCTCCGAGGTATAGCATGATACAGGTAGCAGCAAAATGAATCCACGCCTTCCACTTACTTGGTGCTCCCGAGAGAGGCTGTCTCCTCTCACATGTGATAGCTTCACAGAACTGTGGGGAGCTTAACCAAGCCCGACTCTCGCTGGCAGATAAGCAGGTACAGGGGTGACAAGCTGGTTAGGGGCTCCTCAGCACGGATGAGAATGTGCCCCTTTCTTTGCTCTTAACATAAGGGGCTGGAAGATGATCCCGAAGACCTCCCGCTACTCCCGCACTCTGATTCCAGATCCAGGTTAGAGTCGAGCTGTGTGATACATTCTATGTTAACCACAATTACCTACTAAGGTCATAAACATTTTGGAACTCAGAAACTTGGGGGGTTAGGGGAGGAGGAGCACCAGAAGCTAATGTTTTGTGCTATTTTACACTTTACAAACTTGTCTTAAACGTTGTCATTGGGTGGGGCGAACTACGACACACATGTGGTTGTACCTTACAGTGCCAAGTAAGTATCACTTTTCCAACTCTTCTCTGAAAACTATCAGTGAATGAACACATCCCAGTAAATTGCGTTAGTCCTGCTGGCTCCTGAGGCCAGGTGGATGTGAACACCCCAGGCTAAAGCCCATCTCTTTCTTGGTACCACACAGCCTCTCTGCCAAGCGACCAGCAAGACACAAGGTCCTTTAGTTTTTCATAGATGCTTTATTCTTTCATCTTTTCGATGTAGGGCATCTGTGAAGGTACATTTCAGCATCTCTCATTTCTCCAGGCTACTTCTAAGGGGATCTCATCTGCCCTAGTGCCCCTGCCACCCCAAAGTTGTCCACACTTGGCTACAGCTCCCCACCCACACTGATCCTGGGAGCCAAACACCTGCACCACCCCCCACTGGGCAAGTACGTGTGGAGGCTGCACAGGACTCCAGAAGTCTGCACATCCAAAACGGAGCTCTCCCAGATCCCCACTCTGCTCCCTGCACAGACGGTTTGGGGTGCTCCGCACGGCAACAAGGAGGCACTTGGGAAGGGCCCTTGACTCCTTTCTCCCCATTACTCCATCAAAGCTGGCTGTAGTGCCTCCATTCTTTTTCTCATCTAGACCCAAATCCCATTCCTCACCCCTTCTCTCCCAGATCCTCCCAAAGCACCACCTGTTCTCCTCATCACCGCTGGAAAGCTATTTCTAAGACACTCATTCAAATGTACACAGGCCCTGCCCAGCACCCTTGCATGAGACACCCTGGGGCCTGAAGGATGCAGTCAACGTTTTCAGCGTGCCAGGCCCTTCATGATGATCTGTTCCCAGAGACCACTCCAGGCAGAGGCATCAGGCCGTGTAGAAGACAAGGAAGAGCAGGCAGTGTTCAGGGAAGATGTCAAATTTAGGACAATCAGATCCCAATAGGCAAGTCAGAGGTCTTTGGCAATACTCTGCAAAGAACCCGAATTTGTTCACGAACCCTGCAATGTACATTAGAAACACCTGCAGAGCTCCCAAACTGATCTCAGCTGGATCCCACACCAAACCAACTGGATCACAATCCAATTAAGGGGTGGGGCCTGGATGTTTAATTCCACATTTCTGCCACATTAGTCCCACTAAGGTTAAATTAGCAGTTCAAATACCCTGCAACCTACATCTGTCAACATCAGCCTAATACAGCACAACGTGGAATTTAAAACAAAGATTAGCTTTGAAAAGCTTAACAGAATCTTTAACCAATTCTTTCTGGGTGCAGACAATAGAAGCCTTTAATTTCCAGTATTCTATCAAACGGCTTATGGCCAATCACCTAGAAATCAGTTTTGTCAACTGGATTTACATTACTGATACCCGCACACAGTTAACATAATGGCACAGGCTAGGCAGCTTTGGACGTTAGAACACAGAAACACAACACAAAGAACATACTCGTGCCTGCTAATGCCAGCAGTTGGGAAAAATAAACACAGTTTCATACTATCTCCGACTTCCAGGTTGCTTAACCCAGGGCCCACCGGATAGAATTCAGAGACCCACAAACTTAGATGGAATAAAAACCACACCTTCAGTTTTACTAAATTCTAGCAACTTTGACATTTCCTTCAGTTGAGAAGAGAGGGGAAAAAAAAAAAAGAACAAAACTCCAGCTTTATCAGACCGACCCTGTGGCTTTGACACCATATTATAGTTGCTGCAGCTACTAAATATTTACATGCCTCACTACAAAATGTTAGTTATTGGATCGCCATTAGTGTACTAATGAACAAATCCCTCATATCTTCTAGATCACAACTCCCTAAAATATTCTGGCCACTTTCGAGATAGCCCATTTCTTCTATAATTGTATACATTATACTTGATACATGTAAATGTGTTAAGTGGAACAAAAAGGTTAAGTACCTAATTCTCTTTTCTAAATATTTTTGTGTGTGTGCGCCCAACTGCAAAACCATGCCTCTTTACACAGCACTAATCACGCCAACTTTTAAGGAGACCATGTTTACATCAGGCCCTCTATTTCCCAAAGGCCAATCAGAAACACCATTATCTGTGCTGGAGGAGACAGAGGGCAGATTTCAGAGACCACCCCCTACCCCTCACCCAACACCCCTCTGGCTATAGGGCAAGGTTCTCTTCACTAGAAAACAGCTTCAACCATAAAGTCAGTATACAAACTTCCAAGCCTTAAAATGGAAGCCTACCAGAAGTTCAGTGATTCTCTATGATTTGTATCCTATCGCCCTCAGTAGGCCAATACTGTCCTTTGGGAATGCAACGATTTTTAGATGTACTTTCTCACAAGTTCCTGGGTGACACTAGTCTGGGCACCATGAGAATCCCTAGACTAGATTTCTCCATCCCTTGTGTTGTTTTGATATTTCATGATTCTCTTCCTTGGCCATGAAATTCTAAAACCTGGACCTAAAGCTGAACCCGCCTTGGTTATCTTAGGGAGTCTGCTCCATTTGGTAAGGGGTTGGCTCAAAAGAGACCATGTTTGTGGACCCAGCCCTCCATCCCTGCTTCTGGTTTCCACATGCTTCCATTCGGAGACTCTAAGTTATGTGTTCTCTCCATACCTTCCCATTCCTAATCTAGAAATGCTTTCTTCAACCCTTTAAATATGAGACATTCAGGACTGGGTTGGGGTGGGGAAACAGGACAGGTGCTCAGCACTGGCTGATGGTGGGAACCAAAGGCCCTGGGACATACTGTGGACAAACCAGAGTCTGGCACCCAATCATTCAATAAATAGTTCATGATGAATGAATACATACTGAAGGCGAAGAGAACTCAGTTTGGCTACAGGAAAGTACCGCCAACTGGTCATTCATGCCAGCTATTTAGAAATGTATGCCTCAATTATGTACCTTGATCATGAAGATCACTGATCATCTTAGACTAATGCTTCTGCAGGCTTCACTTGATTACAAAAATGCACACTCAACCTTCACAGAGTTTTGCCCATGTAGCTTAAAAAATTAGACTACTGATTCCAGGCACAAATCAATAGACCTAAAACATGGGGAAGCAAACTGCCTTAGGAATCTCATGATGATTCAATATTCTGGTCACTAAATTCAAGAGTCCCAGAGGCTGATACAGGAAGGGGAACTGTGCAGGTGTAAATTTGAAAATGCACCAGAGCCTGAGCAACAATTAAGTTCAATTGCAAAGCTTCTAAGAAAAAGATATGCTAAGGGAATAAGGGAAGCTCAGGTCAAAGAAAGTATTTGCGACTTGATTTCTCTTTCCTTAAAAATAACAAAGCTGACAGATCAGAGGTTCCCCCAGATGAATAAAGGCTCCAAGAGATCCTGGACAAGGGATCTGATACGGGGAAGAGAATTCATGCCTTTCTCTCAGGCAAAAGTCAGTTGACAGATCGGTGGCAAAACTGAGCAGCTAGCTATGTCAATGCCCATGTTCTGCTAGTAGATCTGAAGGGTAAGAGCTTTCCAACCTTTTCTCTTCAATGGGTTCCCTAGCTAAGCAAGGAGGGTCTGTTCAGGATTCTTAACACAGAATTGAAAAATAAGGCTCAGCATTTGCTTTTCAACATCGGTTTTTGGGGTTTTGTTTTGGCAAAAAACACTAACCATTTCCACAATGGCCTCCAAGTTAAAGAAGACTAGGCTTTTCACTTTTTAGGTTCTCTGTCCATTCCAGCTCACCATGCTCTTTTCTAGCTTCCACACATAGTCCCCCTTCCTGCTTCTAGCTACTTCACTCACATGGCCCAAAGGGAGGGTATAGAAGGTGAGAGAGAGTATGGCCCAGGGAAGGGCCTCACGTGACCAAAGGTTTTCCTCAGCTGGCTCCATTGCAGGTGCCACAGGAAACAGCCACCCAGCTGAGTTTAGGGCAGAATTCCCAGTGTGCTCTGCACTCCGGAGCCTCACCGGGGACCTTGGACATATAGGGTTGTGGGAAGTGGGAGATTAGGAAACCGAGGGTTTCGGGCTATAAAAAAAAAAAAAAAAAAATCTGAAACTTTGTGGGGAGTGGGCAACCAGCTCGACCCCATGAGCTTTGACTACCACCTGGGGTAGAGCGAATACTGACACCTACAAATCATCAGGAAGTTGTCATCAGTGCCATGTGACAAAATCTTAGCTCCTGTCAGATGGAACTGTCCAGGCTCTCCCCCACGCTTTCTTCAGCTTTCTTCCTGTTGCCTCTTAACACAGAATTCTTCCTTCTCCATTGCCTTCCCTCAGCCTTTCAAATCGTGTCTCTCCCTTCAAGACCAGTTCAGAGGCGATCTAAGAAACTAGTACCGAAAAACCAGCTGTAAGTAGGTGTTCCTACCATTTTCTCTTTCCCATGGAGGAAACAAGGCAAGGACACCACATGACGTGTTCAAAGTCCCTCCAAGTTGCAGAGCCCCACTTGGGCATCCAGCTCAGCGCTCTTTCCTGTCAGAGGTCAGGGGTCCTCAAATGTATCGCGCATCCAACCACAGGAGGGGCTGCTTTGGGAAAAACATCTGCTTCAGCCCGAAGAGGTCCAAGTGAAAGTAAAAGCACCCCTGTGGCTTAGTAGATCATTCAAGGAACTGCCACACTCAGAGCAAATGTGCACTGAACAGTGGCTCTGGTTATTTATCAACAGTGGGTCTCTTTGGCACCATGTCCCCCAAGTCTGTGGATCTGGAGACAGAAAAGAATCATACCCATCAGGTCGCGAAACCCCTATGAGTCCTCAAAACAAAGACGTGCTTTAATGGGCTGGAAAAGATTTAATAATGGAAAGCCAATCAACCATTCGTTAGGTTGTCAGGAAAACTTGCTGAGCCGCAAAAACAGCTCTAGCAAAACTGAAGTCTTAGGGCTCCTCCTGCCTTCTCTCAACATGCAGGCCTCTGACACAGCCTGAGGTCTGCACCATCTGGGAAATCCCACCTACACGTCTGTGTGGGCCGACCCCTCCTCCTCACAGTATTCGGGGCTGAGGTTGGCCAAGACTTCCTCCCCACCTGCACCCACTCCTGGAGATTTTAATCTTGTAAATGAATGAAACCATTTCCATGGATGAAGAGACCATACTGATGTCAAGCCTTGAACTTCTGCAACAGCAGCTTTTTAGGCCAAAAATAGCCTTGAGAGATCACAGGATCCTTCATCACTTGGGCTGGGCAAGAGAGTAAGATCTTGGTTCTAACAGACAGTTCCTATCAATCAATAGGAACCTCCAAGCCCCCTATAAAATACCTTTTTATATAGCACAGATATAAGCAGTGAGGAATTAGCAATAAAATAGAAGACCTAAATAACAGGCATCATCAAAATTCACAGTCATCAATCTCAATTCTAGCCTACTACACGATCGCATCTGAAATTTCTGTTTAGCATTCCACTGGCACTGTGAGGCAGGTCAGATAACACTCCTTCCCCTACTTTGCAGGCACAAAAACCAATACAAAGTGTAAATGATTTATCCAAAGCCAGGGTTTCCTCCACAGATCCCAGTGTTCTTTCCCCCTCCACTGCCAAAGCCCAGCAGAGAATGGGGCTTTGGATACTTTCCAAGAGTAACAGTCCAAATGCCCTTGGACATGGGTGGTAGGTCAACAGGGACCCCAAAAGTGGAATTAAGGCCTACTGGAGCACCTACAAGCCTCTCAGCAGCAGGAAGGGGAGAAGGGAAGGACAAGGGGGACTCAGGGGCCCACCAGTCACATGGCAATTCTTCACTACACACCTACGTGGGGTAATACATAGAACTAGTTTCTATGTGTGTGAAATTGCTCCCTTGAAAGGCCAACAAGAAAGTGACACCTAAAACAAAAGACAGCATCTGTGCTGAAAAAAAACCTACAAAAGACCAATAGCCTCAGACTGGAGAAAACATAAGGGATGGCTGAGACCCTGGGCAAGGACCCCAGTAGACCTTGTTCCACACCAATGATAACCCTAACATTGACCTTGACTAAGAGTTACAAGTTCAGAAACGGGAATTGGCTGTGCAGTGCAGTCACAGAACAGGGGCCAGAGAGCTGAACCGAAGACTTAAAGCTTTTCCCAGTCTTTCCTTGCACAGCAGTTTTTGGGGTACAAACCTAATTACGGAGCTACCTTGTCCTCTGGGCAAAAAATAATCCCAAACTCCTTTTCTAAAAAACTCAACAGTGACTCCCTATGAACAGAGGGGCTGTCTTAATGCAGATGATTGACCACACCTTTGAAAAGATTCTGGGTTCTGAATCTTTGGGGGGCTGCCTAATTAAAGCAATCCTAAAACCTTCCCAGGGCCAGAATTTATACTTGCTGTGTGTCTTTAAAACCTTTTTGGACTTTCCCTTGAAGTCCCTCCTCAATTTTAAGACCCCCAAAGGTCATGCATTATTTTAGTGTTTAATGTCACTTATCAAAATCCATAGCTTTAGATTTTAAGGTAAGAAATATTCTCCTGGAGCAGGTGTGCCCAGGGTGAGGGAAGCCGGCTTTCTGGGAGTTTCCAGGTATCTTTCTCAAGGATACATAAAGTCACACTGTGCTAGCTCCCAGAGCCTTCTTGGGGCAGCTCACCCTTTCTGTGCCGCCTAATGAAGGAAAATGGTTGTGCCATGGGCACCACGATTGCAGCCCTCTTTGTATTCATCACATGCTGACCTGGAATGTATGAAGATCCTCGCCAATACTGGAGTCCTCTCCAGTCCTGGTCTCCTGGAATACTACAGGCTCCAGGGCCGAACTGGGAAGCTATCATCATCAACGAGGTAAGCAACCACAATGGCATGGTCCATTTTTCTGAGCCATGTTTTGGTTTCCTGGCTGCTGGAGAATGGACAGAATAAGGGCCAAAGACGAGGTGCCAGGTGGGCCACGCCTCCAGAACCCGGGGAAGATCAGAGAGCTATGCAACCTGCCACCCTACCGCCCAGATGTTTTCTTTAATCCCTTTCTCTTTTTACTTCATTTCCTTGCTGTGTGGGACTGTCAAGGCCGCCAAGATCTGTATCAGCCCAGGATCTAGTCCTATAGGTACCCTAAGACCTAAATATTTTCTTTTTAAATCTTCATTTTAATGACACTTAAATTTAAAAGATTGGCTTATGGTTTGGAAAAATCCTCTTGCATATAGTAAAATAGATTTGCAGACATACTGGTTAGCATGTGTGGTATTGAATCCCCCTCCAGGTAATGCATACGGAAACACAAATCTTTCTGGACAGGATTCTTTACAACAGAGTATTATTCACACCTGCCTCCCCTGCCCACGTCCCACCTGTCACAGCCTTATTTTATCAAGTCTAAGCTCAAATGATACCATCTAGGAAATATAGTTCCAGTTCACCTTCTCTAAAATAGCATCTCTAAATCTGCTACCACTTTTTATTATTGGTGGTGGGGGGGGGGGAGGTTAACAGCTTTATAG
Source organism: Leopardus geoffroyi (assembly GCF_018350155.1). NCBI lineage: Eukaryota > Metazoa > Chordata > Mammalia > Carnivora > Felidae > Leopardus > Leopardus geoffroyi. The sequence continues at coordinate 69,520,757 of NC_059339.1, forward strand.
AGATGCAACTCAAATACCACACAATTCATCCATTTCAAGCGTACAGTGGTGTTTACGATACTCAGAGTTGTGCAGCCATCGCTCAAATCAATGTCAGAACATCTTCACCACCTCAGAAAGCAGCCCTGTGGTCACTACCAGCCCCTTCCCAGTGCCCATCCATCCGTCCACCCCCGCCCTCAACGCACTCGCTAATGTACCTGGTCTCTAACAGATTCCCGAATTCTGAACTTCCATAGAGATGGAATCACGTGATTTTTTTTTTTTTTTTTTTTTTTGCCTGGCTTTCATGTAGCATAAAGTTTTCAAGGTTTATCCATGTTAGGTCTGAACAACAGTATTTCATTGCATAGATCTACCATTTTTATTTTTCAGTTGACAGATGTTGGGGTTGTTGCCCCTTTTCGGCTATTAGGAGTAAAACTAAATACTTGTGTGCAGGGTTTTGTGTGGACAGGTTTTATTTTGTCTTGGGTTATAAACAGCTTTGTGAAGCTTCAAGTAAAAGGGATTTTCAGTGCCTATCAAGATCTGCTCTGTAAAAAAAAAAAAAAAAAAAAAAAAGAGACAGAGGAGACATTCAGGGACAATTCTAATTACTTGATTCTGTAATAAGTTTTATTTGGTGACTTTTTAAAGCAGCCAAGCTAGAATAGAAATCCCCCAACTCTAAGGTGTTTTATCAAATTAAAGACCTTCCTTTTTTTTCAAATGTGTATCAAATGTTTCAAATTGTGATACTCCTTATGAGTGAACTCATTCGACACCCCAATTCCTAGAAATGCCAATTAATATTAAATTTTGATTGCCTAGGGAAATTTTGAAAAATCCAACCACCCCTTCATGGAGAATTCAATTTGGGGAATTCAGTATGTTATTCAGGCAGTTCTGTTGTTTCTGTTTCTTGCATCTGACCTCAAATAGGAGCTCCAGTGGGCTGCCTGCAGACTGTGTTTTCCCTCATCACTGAATCCCTTTTGCATGATGATACACTGAGTCTTTTATACCCTACTTGCCAAGGCAAAACTTGGGAAAACATGAAAATATCAGTGGTTGTGAGGGATGGGGGGCTGGAGGGAGGGATGGACAAGCAGAGCACAGAGGACTTTTAGGGCAGCAAGACTACTGATGGGTACCATAATGATGGGTATGTGTCATTACACATTTGTCCAAACCCACATAATGTACAACCATCAAGCATGGACCCAAATGTAAACTATGCATTTGGGGTGATTGTGACGGGTCTGTAGGTTCATTCATTGTAACAAATGTACCACTCTGGTGGGGGATACAGATAACACGGGAGGACGTGCAGATGTGAGGGCAGGGGGCACATGGGAACTCTCTACCATCCTCTCAACTTCACTGGGAAGCTAAAACTGCTTCAAGACATGGTCCTACACACACATTTAGGACCTTAATTTCTTAGACTGTTCATTCCTTGCATACTATAGAACTCATTGTAAAAACCTGTGTAATGCATTTGCAATCTTTAAAACACCAATATGAAGATATGGTTTAAAGATACGGTCAATCATGGAATGCTTTAAAAAATTAATACCTAATTCTCAAGTAGCATCTTCCATGTGCAGGCATTTTCCACATATCAACTGATCCTCAGAACATTCCTAGGAATAAGGTCCTGTTCTGATCATCCCCACGTTACAGATGAGGAAACAGACACAGAGCAAGAGGACTCACCTAAAGTCACACAGCCAAAGAGAGGGGGCATGAGACTCGGACCCAGGCAGCGGGCTCAGGCATCCATGCTCCGTGCCATCGCGCCAGGCTGCTGCCTCTGGGATGCGGGGGTGGCCACTGCAGTGTGGCTTCTTAACACAATCATTTTGGCGTGCAACCACTTCAACTACCACTCTCAGGCTAATAAATGGTAGGTTTAATAAGTAGTTTCAGTGAGTCACATGACAGGAGGGAGGGAGAGAAGTAGGTAGAAAGGTATCCCCAAACTAATTAAAGAGGTAACACTTTTCTCCAATGGGCTCAGGTGACCCTCTGTCCCCAGTCTGTGTGATCACCCAGCTGGTACTACTAAACTTGACTGAAGAAAAATGTGAAGCCGTTTTACACTCCAGAGTCATTTATTCTTCACTTGGGAGAGAAGACAGCAAAGCAAACACACACAGGCTCCAAAATAAAATTTGATGGACATTTGAAAAACCAAAGTTCATCCACAAACCTTTTAAAATACACTATTATCGGGGCGCCTGGGTGGCGCAGTCGGTTAAGCGTCCAACTTCAGCCAGGTCACGATCTCGCGGTCCGTGAGTTCGAGCCCCGCGTCAGGCTCTGGGCTGATGGCTCAGAGCCTGGAGCCTGTTTCTGATTCTGTGTCTCCCTCTCTCTCTGCCCCTCCCCCGTTCATGCTCTCTCTCTGTCCCAAAAATAAACGTTGAAAAAAAAATTAAAAAAAATAAAATAAAATACACTATTATCAAGTCGTTAGTGGAGGAACCATAACCTATTACATAATTGAATTTGTACAAGTCAAGGTTCTTAATATTTTCTGGCATGATCTGTAAAAGGCTGAAGGGCTATTGCTAGCCTACAAACGAGAAGGTACAAGCCACTCGGGGTTCGAGTTTGCCCCTGCTGCCCTCATCATTTCTCTCCAGATCGTTTCAGAATCCCACATGTGCTCTCCTCGTACCAGCCATTCTATGTTGCTCCAGAAGATGCTACCTCTGCTCTAGATTTTTCCCCGCCCTTTCCTACTCACTTGCTCTGTGGTCCTGCCTCTTCGAGTCCAGCCTTCAGCCAGCCATTGCTTTGAGGGAGGTCTCTCAACCATTTCACTCAGCATGCTTTCCATCCTGGCCTGGCCGGAGGTCTTTCTCAGATCGCATCAAGACACACTCTGAGCAGAAATGGGGGTCTGACTGTGGCCTAGGGAGCTGGTCTTTCTGCCAATGGTTAGGGGGAGCCCTTGACTGGGGGGCTGAAGACCCTGGAGGCCTTGACACAAACTCAGTGCAGGGCCTAGCAAGTCCTTGCCTCCCACTTGGAACTCAGTTTCATCCTCAGTAAAATAAATGAGTTGGAGCAAAATTATCTAGGGACCCTTGCAGCTGTCAAAGTCTGATTCTCTTACAGGCTCTACTGCACCTGTGACAGGTGCAAGGGAAGCTGGATGGAAGACCATTTTTGGCCACCGACCAGGGCAGAGGTAACCACACACTGGCTCACAAGCTCACCTGACACAAGTCCTTAGAAAAATGTCGGGGCACCCTGGCTACCCTGTCACCTGGGCCAGGAAAGACAGTCCTCTCATCTGGCCACCCGTCTCTGCAGTGACAGTACATTATATCCCAGCACACCCTGCGGATTCATCTGGTCTTCTCCCCACACACATGGGACTTATTCCCACCCCAGCAATTTTCTGGAGGACACCTCCATTATGAGACACATTTGTGGAATCTGTGCATTATTCGCCCAACATGTCAGTATCTGCCATATGCTATCAAGATAGGAATCTTAGCAATCCAAGGGAAAGTCCTGGAACAGTTCAACTTCCTGCCACCCCACCTACCAACCTTCCGGCTTCATCAGCACCTGGCTTTTCTCCCCATCTCTAACAGGAGGATTCTGCCTTCTAAATGTCACCACCTGAGCCCTGGATCCCACCCCTACATCCAGCACTCCACTCCACCAGTTACCCCCTTGCTCTGCTCCCATACCCGCCCCTCCCTGCCATTGTTTTAACATTGAGACCCTCTACCACAAAACATACACTCCCTCCTCCCCAGTGGCACAAAGGATAGACTTGGAAGTGAGAAGAAACATGGTCAAGACTGAGACTGGTTCAGAGGCTGCAGCAGTGACCCAAATGAAGAATGAGGCTCTCAACTGCAGCAATGGGGGAAGGAATCGGAGCCAACAGACCCAAGCTGCATTTTAAAAGGTGTGACACATAGGACATCCTCTCAGATAAGAAGTATATTTTAATAGTTTTTGGCTCAGCTGAGAAGAAAGGTAATACTTTAAATAAAGTGACAGGCTAGGGAGATGGATATTTTAGGCAGGAGGTTCTTCGGACAGTGTCTAATTACTAGTACATTGTCACTTGTCTACTCAGAGAATTTAAAGAACTGTTGTCATCTCCAGGGGAGGAACTGATACCCAGAGCTCAGATATAAGATGTGCAGCTCACATCTTACGTGCACCCAGAAGTCGCCCACGTACGCACAGATGGGGTAAAGTATGAAAGAAAGGCCAAGAACAGGGAAAGGCAAGGAATGTATTTGCCTGAAATCCACCTCTGGCATGTGTTATATATGCACAGAACCTGGCAAGGTTCAGGTCTCACCTGTTCTGTGACCATCCGCAGAGCAGCAATCCAGGGTCCAGCGCGACAGCTCACACAGCCTCCCTGCAGCAGCCATGATGGCTTCTTCCCATTGGATGGAGCCACTTAACCTGTGCAAGCCCAGCACCCCTGTGGGAGTTCAGCTGGAAAGCCGGTTCTCCAGATTCAAGCCATACAGAGGCACAGAAGAGGAGAACTCGCCTGCAGTGGGCGAGGAGAGTCAGTTACAGGACCCCAGCCTGTCGTGTACAGGTTGGTGACTTTGGCCGAACCTCTCAAGGCCTCAGCTCTCAACAGCGGAGGTGAAAAAGACTGCCCTTCCACATTGTTTGGGTGAGGAGTCAGGAGGTAAGGGAGACCACAAAGTGGCCTAAAAACCAAAGTGCAGCATAAATGTGTGAGTCACAAAGAATGTTTAAAAGATCACTTTGGGCAGCTGACGTGGAACAATGGGAGGCAGCCCCACACACCACAGGACACTCCCCATTCGTCCACCATGCCCAGGCATTGAACAGTACTCTCTGCCCCCCACGCCATCCCTGGCCAATAGCTGTGTCAGAAGAGCCACAGCTCCCACCCCCTCACCAGGCTCTTCTTCCCCCACCAGATCTCTGAACACTACATTTACTTGGCCTTAGATCTACCAACTTTCCTCCTCCCCAACTCTCTCTCCCAAGATGATGTCATCCATTCCCAGGGCTTTAAGTACCATCTGTAGGCCAACCTCTCTCAACTCCATCGATTTGGTCCAACAGCTCTAGCCAGGTGTCTGGGGAAGGTAGAGTGGATCCTCTAATCAACTCATTTTCAACCCTCTAGAGTGTCTCCTCCCTTCCTCCCCCTTCCTGGCCTCGGCACAAAACTTCTTCTACATAGTTACTGAAGCCAAAACCTGAGGAGTCCTCTCTTCCAGGGAGGCAGTACACTAAAGTGGTCAGAGGCACAAAGTTAGGAATTAGGGTGTCCAGATTCACGTCCCTCTGGTTCCACAGACAAACCTATGAAACTGAGTCAGTGCTACAAGGACAGGTAATGCCTGCATAGCCCTTACAATCTTAGGAAACATTCCTTGTTGTTATCATGCATTTCAAAGTAGGAAAATATTTTTGAGATACATCAATAGGCTTTACATTTCTTTTAAACACGGCATTCCCCTTCAATTAAGCACATTAGTTTGTCTCAGGAGGACTAGGATTATTCTAATAGGAAGGTAAAGAAAGTGCCAAAGTTCACCTTTTGACTATCAAAACAAGACTTCTGAGCTCCTAGCATGGTAATTGCCTTGAAATCCTGTCTGCTGGTATGGAGAAAGGGATTTTTTACAGTTTGCTAAATGTTCATTCAGAAATCAGGAGCCAGACCTGGGGGGTGTGGACATCAAGTTTCATTTTAAACCATGGATACAGAGGGGCACCTAGGTGGCTCAGTCGATTAAGCATCCGACTTCAGTTCATGTCACAACCTCATGGTCCAGGACTTCGAGCCCTGTGTCGGGCTCTGTACTGACAGCTCAGGACCTGAAGCCTGCTTCAGAACCTGTGTCTCCCTCTCTCTGCCCCTGCCCCCCCTCTGCCTGTCAAAAATAAAACATTAAAAATAATTTTTTTAATTAAAAAAAACTTAAACCATGGGTAGACAGAACTCAGGATATGAAGTAAGGGAAGATGCACCTGTTGAGAAGAACCAGAAGAAGCAGTCTGGGGGAAAAGACACAATGGGGGTAAGGGAACCATGTAGTGTTATTCCCAGTTTGGACCCTTCACCACTCCTCCCCACCTCCCAGCCAAGGGGGATCCCATGGATCAATCTAAGGAAGAGCCCAAGCCTCAAGTCAGGGGAGGAGGGAGCCCACATTCAGCTCTGACATCTTTGGTATAAGATAGACAGTGTACCAGTATAGATGGAGCAAGCAACTGATGACCCACTGGGGCTATGGGATGATGGGAAGCAGAATTCACTTATTTCTCAGTTTCCAAAGGTGTTCCAGAAGCCTTCAAGGGTAAACCATGTATTCTTTTCTTACAGATCGCCTATGTGAGAAACTCAAATTCTTGTGAAAAAGTAATTTTGGTTATTTACTACCATGACAGTAAAGACAGCTTTGATTAGTTCTAAGAATACTGCGTCATCCGGCCAACTCTATGGGAGGGGAAAGAACACTGGAAAGCAGGTAAAGCTGGGTACCAACAAAGGCACTGCCACTTAGCTCTACCATCTGGACAGGGTCCAGAACGTGCCTCCCAGTGGTATTACACCGGACTGTGATCAATCTGTGACCACAGGTAAGAAGCATTAGAGTATTTGGGGTTGACTCATGATCAACCATCACAGTCAGAAGTTATTGGTTAACCTCTATTAATGCAGCCTCCAAAGATTTAGGTCGCAGGAGAACAGGAGAGGGCCACAGGCTACTCCTATGGTCAGTCAAGACCCACACTTCTGGCTACATGACAGATGCCATAGTTCACGGGGCTATATTCTAAGTGTACAATATATTCTGGAGGCAATCACAACAAGGAATGGCTAAATGGGGAGTGCCAGCCAGGCCAGGAGAGTCTGGTGGGAGAAGACGAGACTAAAATGGGCACGTTCCCAGAGCCGTCTTCCCAGAAGTTGAGCCCTCGGGTGGGAGTGAGGGGAAAGAGATATCCACCCCCCTCTAAGAGTTTCCAACTGTGGAATAGCTGCCTTCTGAGGGGAGAAGACATTTCTAGCCCAGGCTGGGTGTCACAACACTAAACTTGCTGAAAAAGGAACCCCGATGATAGAAGATGTGACCTCTAACTTGAAGAAATCTTAATCGTCCTAGGCATTTCATAAACACATACTCTGCAAACTAAGACATAAGGGGCTCTACAAACAAGATGATAAAATGAAAAGAGTTGTGGAAATGACAACCTCACCAAAACACTAAGAAAAATCTCTGCTTTGGATTGCTGAGCCAGAGTTCATACACATCAGGTAATTATGATGGATCAATATGTGCAATGACAAATGGGGTAAAACTTTGGGAGGCCCGTGACCCAGTAGGGAAGAACAGCTGGAATGTGCATGTAATGATCCCTAAGATCCTAACAGAAGTTTGAGACTACACATTCAGACCAATGCAGTTAAGTAGTTCACACGTCTATACCGAGAGGTCCTTATGGAGTCTCTCAGCAAACACATGTTAGAGGAACAGCTCTTCTTAGCCGGTAAAGGTGGATCATCAGAGAAGTCGCCAGGATCCCACCCCTGCTCTCTCCCCTACAAGGTCCAAGACGTTTTCTGAAAAGACATCCCAGAATTCTAAGTACTCTTGGTACTTGTTCTTCTCAAGGAAGTTAACTCCCTCTCTAACCAAAAAGGACATCTCTTTCAAAGTAGGTCATCGATCACGAGGCACTTCATTCTCTAATTCTTGGAATACAAGAGACCTAAATCATTTCCATCATCTTCTAGCTAGAGGTGCCCCTCCTCTGGCTTCCAATATCATGGCTGTATATGATGGGGGCAGGAGCCAGGCAGGCTCAGGAACCATTTGCTTTTAAGTCTGTCCACCGTGGTTCTCGAGGACGTTCACACACAGCATCACCCGCAGGCTTTCCGCGGCATCCCTCATGCACAGAGGAGGAGATGACCCTGCTGTTGACAAAGACCAGGTCTAGTACCTGGTCACACAGGTGGTTACAGGGAAGCTCTCAAACCTGCCTCACACAGATGAGCTAATAAGTATCAACATCTGAGCCTCTACTGATGAGCTCAAGCTCCGCAGGCGAGGCCTGGGCAGCTTGAAACCCTTGCGAGGATTCTCACAAGCAGCCAGTGCTGAGCATCCTGGCAGAAGAGGACAGACGTTCACTGCAACTGGAGGGTCCTCTACCTTCCAAATGGCTTTCGAATTCTCTAACTTCTTTCATCGATCCAAACCCATGCTCAGATCCTCAATTCATGTTGAGATGTCAAAAGCAACCATGCAGGGCTTCAGAACTGGGGAGACTACCAACACTTGGGACTTGTTCTTGTGAGGGACACATCTGAGTCCCACAGATCAGATACTCTGTCCCACAAGTTTCCTCAACACTGTTCCAAAGACTTTGCTCTTTTATTAATCACTTATAGAGCTTAGAAAAAAAGAAAAAAAGGATTTGGTTCCACCCATGAGATTCTGATTTGGGGGGGGGGGGGGGGGCGGGCACGAGGGCAGTGGATCTCTCAGGGATATTGAGGCAGAGCTATTTAGGGGAACCTGTTTACTCCACCATGGACAAGACCAGACCCTGTCAGACACTAGGATTCAAATCTAACTACCTCCATGACAAAGGACCTCCCCAAGGCTTTCTTCTTTTTAAGCCAAAACACTGTCTGTTGTTGTATACCCGTGTGCTCATGGTAACCATGAGGAACTGAAAGAAAGCCGTGCTCTTTAACCCAGTCTAGAAAGAGGACTCCCCATTACGTCTCCATAATAGGGATGCGTTGCATGGAGCCAGCTACCTTACATCGTCACCTCCTTCGCTTTCTAACACACTGACAGGAGCCCTGAAGCCAGAGGCAGGGGGACTGCTTCTCTGTGGACCAGGAACTAGCCCACAAAAACTAATGGACTTTAGACACTGCCCTGGACTCTAAAATCATCATCCTTTTTGAACACGCACCCCTACCAATAAGGGGAACCGAGAACATATAGATTCCTAAATTGCTTTCTGCTCCTGGCCTACACCACACACTTAGTGAGTGGCACCCTGGCAGGCTGTCTCTCAAACACCTAGGAAACCACCGCATGATGACTGGGCACCGCAGCATCCTGTATTCTTTCCTGGTGCTGAAGACTACAGGCAATACCGCCAAAGGGGCAGCGGTGCCCACGTTCTAACCCTCTTCTAGGGGCTGCTTTGGAAGCAACCAGAGTGCAATTTCACTCTCGAGGCAAAGTGGAAAGTTGTCTTCTGTGTAGGAGAATAAAGAAGTTTGAAGCATGCAATTTAAGTGGCATTTTCTCTAAACAGACTGGCAACCACCTATCAACTTCTACAATTCTAATTTCAAACACAACCCTATAAAAAAAAAAAAAAAAAAAAAAAAGAGTCCCTAAGAACTTCTGTAATCACATGGGATTGCCATCTTCATTTGGCCCTGAAGCTACTATTTGTTCTCTGAGGGAAACCCATGAAGAGAACCCCACTCAGCTTTGAAGTCTCCTTCCAGCTCTTCTCTCATTTGGATAGGATACCACCTACTAATTATCCCAGTATTACCACCATCACCATGACTAGGTCACATGGTTATTGAACACTTACTTTGTGCAGAAACCATTCTAAGCACTTTTCAGGTATCAACTCCTATGAACTTTTTTAAAGATTTAAATTTAAGTTAGTTAACATACAGTGGAGTATTGGTTTCAGTAGAACCCAGTGATCCATCACTTACATACAAGACCCAGTGCTCCTCCCAACAAGTGCCTCCTTAATGCCCATCTCCCATTTAGCCCACCCCCCACCCACTTCCCTCCAGCAACCCTCAAAGAGTCCCTTATAAAAAGAGAGGAAACAAACCATATTTTTCCTTCCCTTCCCCTATGTTCATCTGTTGAGTTTCTTAAATTCCACATATGAGTGAAATCAACCCATGAATTCTAACAAGCTTGTGAGTTAGACACTATACTCATCCCCATTTTAGAGACACTGGTGCAAAGTGAGTTCAACTTAAATCATTTGCCCAAAGTCACACAGCCAAGCTCTGAGAAGCCAAGCAGTCTCATCCCGGGACCCTGACACCAAGCCACCTTTGCTTCAGGGCATCTTCCTTTCCTACTCAACTCAGCCACTTGGCAGATGGTCTACAGCTGCTCAGTCTTCCCAGATAGAAATGTAAAAACAGGCAGTTCAAAGTGAAAAAGAAAGTGGTTAACACGGCGTGAAAGGCATTACTGCAATGTAAACAGAAATGTCATTTCATTGCGCCAGGCTTCACATTTTATTAGCCTTGTAACCAAAAATTATTTCAGACACCTTAGAAAAACTAAATCCTAGCCACATGTCACCACCACTATAAACTCCAAAAGAAACCCATGAGGGGTGGGGAGTTTGACTCTGGGATCAGAAAAAAGCTGTGTCACAAGAACAGCGTGTAGTCAACGAATCACAGGAGCTTGGGGCCACGGGGCACTGACCAGGGCAGACTCCGTACATGGCACACCGCACGCCAGAGTCGGTTTATTTGCTACCGACCCCGAGGAAGGAAGTGCAGACATGCATCCTCCCCTTTCAGAGGAGGAATGGACGAGCTTTAAATGAGAGAACTTGCCCAGGAAGAAACACGGAAAAGAGGCAGGAGACTAGGATGGTGCTAACTGGGGTCTGTGCTAGCCCACCTCCTCACATGGGAGCACCCCCCATGTGCTCCCAGCCCAGTGTGTGCAGGTTTTAACAAGACTTAAAAATAGAGGCAAGCGCCCAAGCACCCTTTTATTTCAATTATTAGTATCTAAAGAACTACTCCCAGAATGTTACAGGAGTCGAACCAGATTAACACTTCTTCCTCAACGGATAAGAGCAGAGGCAAGAGATTCGGTAAATCTCCCTGTGTATCAAGCCAGGGGGAGGTACCATATCAGATGCGAAAATCAGGATTGAAAAACATACACGGGCTAGAGTGAGGTGCAGGCATAAAGGTGAAATTTAATATAAGTAACTGGAATCCTGCTCAGGGCCAAAAAAAATCAATTGTGCAAATGCAGAAGGAGGGCAACATATCTTAAAATAAGTTTAAGTTTATAGTGACAAAGATCAGTGGTTATCTGGGAGCAGAGGGGTGGAGTTCAAAGGAACAGAAGGAAACTTTTGGGAGTTAAGGAAATGTTCATTATCTGAATCGTGGTGATGATTTCTTGGGTATATAAATATGTCAAAATGTGTCTACTTGTATGTGCAATTTAAATCTAACTGCATTTTAAATATATGCACTTTACTACCAGTCAGTTAAATCTAGTTAAAGTTGTAAAAAAAAAAAAAATACTTCTTATGCCTATGTGGGCAGATTGGGATGGGAAGAGAATTTTAACGGCTTGCAAACTTATGAAAATTCAACAGTATGAAATGACTGCCAAAAGCCGATGCAATTGTAGGCTCCCCCAACAGAAATTCTGTATGAAAATCAACTCTTCACCTCATCTGGCACACCACATCTAATGAGCACCAGTATCAGAAAGACCAGATGGTATCTAAGGGTGGCCGCTCTGGGACAGGGTCTGAAAACCACACTGGCAGGAACGGCTGTGGCAGCCAGGATCCGGCCTCAAGCTGGGAGCGCCACACGTAAGAAAATGCCCACCATTCTGTACAGCTGCACAGAGCTCAGACCTGTGGGTGAAAGCAAAGGGAGACCAAGCAGAGCATTGGGGAATCAAGAAACTCCAGACGATGAAAGCAGTTAAATATGGCAGCATTTCAGACACAGTTCCCTGCACCGGGGATGTGCAAAAGCAGCACCCAAAGGGACCAATTGCTGGGACATGGTCTCTGGCCTTCTCAAAGCACAACTGACTTCCACCACACGACTACAGGCTCTCTCCTTCCAACATGCTAAACTCCCCCGGGGAAGAGAAAGACGATTACTAAACCGAAGACTCAGGAGCCAAAATCTTTTAGCTCTACGATTTTTGATACAGGCCTTAACTTCACCAAGCATGGACAACTAATGGTCCAGGGCTATTCTTTTCTAAACTCGCCATTTTAAGAGAATATACACTTAACACTCAAGTTTCTTTTAACACAGGGATGTTATCATTAGCTACATTCACTGCACACTTAACTTTCCCCTACACTCAGAAATTTAAACAGTGGAGCTAGAATTTTAAACATGATAGGTTTTATAGTGCTTTATGTTCTATGCCTAAGGATTGCCCTTTGTAATCTCTTAGGTAAGGAGAGCATCCCAGAATTTGAACAGAGGGGGACTACTCAGGGCATGTTCTATAAATAAGACATAATGTAAGAGAAGAAATTAAAAGCTGTTCTTGGGTCCAGACATCCTGAGCATCTTCTGGATCTCATCCTAAAGCAACCTAGTTCTAACCAGGTCCTGACTTGAAGCCATCATGAATGGGAAGGAAAACAAAACTTCACCCATCAATCAGGGTTGACTCAAGTCATATTTTCAAAGTTTATTATAAAAATTCAACAAGTTGGTGCTCCTCACTGGTCTTCCCAGTGATTCTGTCATTTGTTGTACTCAACACCAGCCAATGAACTTCAACATCCACACCCCAAATGTTCACAGTGCTTGACAGCTTCTCAAGGCTCTTCATAATTTCCCACTGGGTCCTAGTCCCTGAGGTAGAGCCAATGTTCTCATAAAGGATGAGGAAACCAAGGAGTGCCCGGGTGGCTCAGCCAGTTACGCATCTGGCTCTCGGTTTCGGCTCAGGTCATGATCTCATGGGTCATGAGTTCAAGCCCCAAGTTGGGCTCAGTGCAGAGCCTGCTTGGAATTCTCTTCTCCCTCTCTCATAAATCAATAAACAAATTTTCAAGGGAAAAAAAGGGTTAGGATACCAAGAAGCACAGAGGCCAAAACATTTGTCCATAGACATTACCAGAAAACAGAACTTGGACAGAAAACACTTCAGTGAAACCAAACGTGGCCCTGCTCTCCTCAGCATGACCTCAGTGCTCTCGCTGAAAACTGGAGCCCAATCACAAAGTACTTCACATCCCAACTTCCCCCAAACCACAGAAAGATCCTGAGTAACAACCAACTTATGTCACAAAATAAGGAAGAAATAGACATCATTCTAGCTAAAACTTGATCTCAAAACAAAATGTGGATTTAAGCTACTTACATATAGTTCTTTTTAAAAAATTATCTTCCCAACAGTCCTAATCCCAGAGTCTGTAGCTGAAGAAACCCTACAAAGTCCTGAGTCCTTTCTCCCATAACCCACAAATACTCCACCCCAATTACCAAGAAGGTAAAGTTGTCCAATCTATCATTTTCACCTCCAAAGGTGGAAAATTCAGAGTTTATCTCCTCTCTGTTACAGCACACATCTCCAGCCTCTCACTTCTACTCGTACCTTTAACCCTTTAACTCTCTTCCTGCTGTTTACCTGAAAGGCCTCTAGATTTCTGGGGCACCACTTTTATACTATGGATATTCCTTTCCATACTGTTCCCTGGAAAACCTTGGAGTTCTCTACAAACTCTGCATACTTCTAGGGACACAAAGCCACCAAGATACCCTCTCTAGGGACCCAAGCAGGGTTTATAAATTTGATTCCTTCTCTCCCCGGTGAACACAGGCTTTCTGCTCTCAAGGAGCTCCTCCCCATCTCTGAGAAGGCTCCCACCCACAAGAGTCTGTTCCATTCACCACTGGCCCCCGGGCCACAGGTGTGCCTGCTTCCACGCCTCCCCGGGATCCCAGGTAATAGCTGTCCCATCTTTCACCATTAGTCACAGCTTGGCAACACAGCAGAGTGAGGTGGAAATGTGTGTGTTCAATTACCTTGGCTACCTGAGCAAATAGATTTGCTTTGCAGTATCCCCACTCTTTCAGAAGAAAACAACACACAACTCAAAAAAGGGCCAGTCCAATAAGATGGCCCACTTTCACCAACAAAGCTAGAAAATGCACTGAAACTCTAGTCTCACTGTGCAACCTTAGATACTTTTAAGCCAAAGGGAAAAGGTCTACCCTTTGGCTCTCATGGTGTCCTGGGTCGGCTCTGTTCTGGAAGACCATCTGGATCAGGAGGTACCACTGAGGGAGGGAAGTAAGGCTTCTCAGCTAAAGCGGGGGCTTCAGGGCAAAGTGACCAAGCCTGGATACCAGCCTCATCCATTTACTATCTTCATAACTTTCGATGATTATTTAACATCCTTAAGTCTCTATCCTTGCCTGCAAGGTGGGGATAATGGATCTCACTTGGAGAAATGCATTAATATGTTGATTCCTCCCGTTTTTGAATATCAATCACAGACCCTAAAGCAAATGAAAGGGACATGTGTCCCAGGGTCTCACACCCCATAGCTCCCTATCATTCACTATATAGAGGCTATTTACAACAGACCAATTCTATGCACAAGAACAGAAGCTGCTCACAAGATGTTTCCATCCCTGGAAAAGGTATAGGAATGTGGGGGAAAAAAATATTATGAAACAGGGCCCACTGGAGGGAAAAAAATGTTCTCTGAATATTCTGCATCCTACTACCTCCTTATGTAACAAGCTCTAAGATGTCTCCATACTCTAGACCAGTGTTTCCCAAAGAGTGAGATCAGTCCCTTGAGAAAACCCCTGAAAACAGTGTTGTGTCTAAAATGCATCCCCACCTTAAAACTCAGAAAGCATGTCAACTTCACTGCTCTGAGAATCTCTGTGTTAAAGATGATTCACTGGATTAATCCAGGGTTTCCCAAACTTGTTTCACCATCTCTCTTCATCCCTCTGTTAATAGCACACACACTGTCTTCCCAAAGTTGACCCCGGCCTTCACAGGTCTCCAGTCTGGCCCCTAACTGTACATGACCATACCTTTGTTTTTTAACAGCTTTTTTTGAGATAATTCACAGAACACCCGATTCACTCTTTTCAAGTATACATTTCAAAGCGTTTTAAGAAAATTTGCTCAACTATAGATCCATCGCCACAATCAATTTTAGAACATTTTTATCCCCTCCCTAAAAAGATACCGATATGCAACTGCTCCCCATTTCGCCTCAAGCCCAGGGCAAACAATGTGCTTTCTCTCTAGATGAACATTTCATGTAAATGGAATATGATATGTGGTCTTCTGCGTCTGCCTGCTTTCACTAGGCAGGGTTTTAAAGGTTCATCTCTGTGGTAGCATGTATCAGGACTTCGTTCTTTTTTATAGCCAAATAATATTTCACTGTATGGATGTACCACTTTTTATCCATTCATCAGCTGATAGACTGTTTTCATCCTTCGGCTATTATGAGTAATGCTATTATGAACATTTGTATATAAGCTTTTACGTGAACATATTTTCATTTATCTTGTGTAATTATGTAAGAGTGGAATTGCTGGGTCATGCAATAATTGCGTTTAACTTACTGAAAACTGTCAGACTTCTCTAAAGTAGCTGCACACTGTACATTCACACTAGGAGCACATGAAGATTCTAATTCCTCCACATCCTTTCCAACATTTGTCATTTGGCTTTTTTAATTACACATCCCAAGGGGTATGAAGCAGCAGGTAACTGTGGTTTTGTGACCATGCCTTTGATGCCCCACTTCTGGAATTATGATCACCCTATCCTAGCCCTCCAGAGGCCTTCTTCTCACTACATATCCCACCAACTCAAGATCCAGCTTAAACGCTGCAGTTTTCTTGGACCATCTGTGACAGTCAAGACTCCAGACTTAAGTCAAATGACCCCATGCATGGCTTTTATATACACTTCCTGTTGTTACAGGTGTTTTGGGCCCACTATTACATCTTCTCTAACCAGACTGTGTGCTCTGCAGAGTTGAAGGAAAGTTCTTACATTTTTCAGTGTTCATTCAGTAAGGAACCCAGCAAATGATGCATACCACACCAATGTCTGCAGATACAATCTAATGCAGGAGCTGAGGCTGAGAAAGGTAAAACTGGAAGAGCAGGCATTCTGGATCTTTGAGTGGGAGAAAGGAGCAATACTAACCAGTGGAGGTCGGCCCCCCACCCCGTCTCACAGGAACTATAGGTTCTCATGCAGAGGCCAGAACTCATGAATGTGAGGTTTTGTACGATTCTTCTTCTACTTCATTTCAAATCTCCATTTACTCCCAAGTCCAGCCTTAATGAATTCAACAGAGATGGGGACAGTGACCAATTGTTGGCTGTCCTTGGGTCTCCTCCTCCACCTCCTTTCTTCCAGCACAGGACTCCGTGGGAGCTCTCAGGATGGGGATGATGGTCTGTATTTATCCCTTTGAGCTGTGACAGGCTCCCTGACCCACTCAGAACACATCAAGAGTTGGAGAGTCCCTGACGTGAGCCATATCAAAGAAAAATCAAATCCTCAGTGAATCACGAGAAAGAATTGCTGAATCCAAGGCGAACTAAGTCACAAACTCAGCGTAATGCTGGGTGAAGTGATCAACTTTGGTTTCTTACACTCTTCATTTTGCCCAGCTGTTACAGAGGCTCAGATTCAAAGCACACTGTTGAATTAATGGTTATTTCAACTATAACTGATGCGTCAGGAAGAGCACAACACAGTTGGCAGGTATTGTTAAATATGTTCTAGCATCTAGAATTAACAGAGCAGATCTATACTTCAAGTATAGCAACAACCTTCCCTTCCCTCCCCTGCATCTGACCAATGGGTCTCCTCTTTCCCTGCACAGCAAAGATTCTCCAGGGGCCTCCAGTGCGTCTCTCAGATCAGTAACAGAAACGCTAAGTCACTGACCCCACCAAATTCAACAATAGCTCTCTCCGATGGCCACACATGCTGGTCCTTCTACTTCTAGTGTAAGTTCATGAGCAAAAATTGCCTAAGAATTTCAGTAAAATTATTTGGCTGCAGCCTAGGACTCAGAGAGTACAAGGAGTATAAACCTTAAAATAAAACCCTTAAGGAAGCAATTCCTCATTCAACTTTAACCTCCAAGCCCCTTAATTGCCAAATTTATAACCCATCTATACACCACCCTGTACAACCACATCCCCTTCTAATGGATGTGAACAAGGACCCAAACAAATGAAATAACCTGACTGTAGAAGAACCATGAACCCAGCTTCAAGCACGGAAAGGAAGAATGGAGGCATCTAGGCAAGAGGATCTATGGTGTGGATAAAGCTGGAGGCCAGGAAATTCCAAAAGCTATTGGGGGCACCTCAAGAAGTCTTTGGTAAAGAACTTCTGGTACATCTAAGCACAACTGGGTAAAAGAGGAGAATGAAACGAAAAATAATTATCAGTGACATCCATCCAAAGAGACGTCAAAGAGCTACTAGAACTTTTAGCATGGTAGGAAGTCACAAGTAACCCACACCCACCTTCTGTTTTATAACCATAAAGAAACCATCCTCCAAAGGAGAAAGATAGTTTAAGATTCAGCTTAAGTGATTCTCCCAAGGCATGGAAGCCTGTCCAGACCCCAGATCTCTCTCCACTGTGCCACACACTTGACCTCCCACAGTAATATATGGATGGGGCTATGTACTAAAACACATTAAAACCCATTCTTCTCTCCACATGGCATGGCCTTGAACCACACTTTGTTAGGTTTGCGTAAGTTATCAAGGTAAGTGATTTCTGGCCAAGCCCCGAAGTAGATTTATACAGTATGTGGTCGGTCTTATGGCATTAAAGAGATCAAAGGTTGAGACCATTTTAGCGTCCCCCCCCCCCCCACTCTCCTACTACATTTTGGAGAAATAAAATGGTTACGGATCATTCTGTTTGTTAAATTGCTCAGTTCTCCCATCACTGCTTATTTTGAACATAGTATAGATCTAGAAGGAAGCAGAACTTTTTATATACAGAGCTCTACAACCAGCAATACCACACTAAATCTATAAACAAGCTTATAAAAGTGGTCTTCTTTCTTAGAAAAGTTAATCAGGCTGACAATTATACTCTGAGATCCACTGAAGCAGACCATCTTAAACGGGATTCTCCTTCTCACTAAATTAGCCTAAGTGGCCCTACTCCCCACAAAGGACTTTCCTACATTTGCTGCTAGCTCCATAAGGTGTTCTGTAGAAATGGCAAGAAAGATGGCTGACAAGATCCAGCATGTTAGTGTGAACAGGAATATGCATTTCCACCAAAACTTTGGTGAAACTTTCTTTCCCTACCTTATGCCTGAATAGCTTAAGACCATCAATGTGGTGATTAGTTTTAGTTGTCAACTTGGTTAGGCCAGAGTACCTAGACATTTGGTCAAACACTGGTCAAGATAGTGCTAGTCAAGATATTTTTTAGAGGAGATTAACATTTTAAATCAGATTTTTTTGTTTACCATTACCCTTCATAATGTGGGTGGGCCTCAACCGATCAGATGAAGGCCTTCCTCCAAGACAGAATTATGACAGCAGACTGCCTTCAGACTTCAAACACATCAACTCTTCCATGGGTTCCAGCCTATTAACCTCTCCTGTGGATTTTGGATTTGCCAAGCCTCCACAATTACACGAGGCCATTCCTTACACACACACACACACACACACACACACACACACACACACTCTCTCTCTCTCTCTCTCTCTCTCTCTCATCCCTGGTTTACTTGTTCCATTTACTTGTAGAACCTTAGTACAATCACCTAGCCCATTTTCCAATGAAACAGACGAGTACCCATCTTTCAGAGCTAAAAAAGATCAATACAGAGATTTACTTCAGTGTCTAAAGAGAAACTCTAACACCAAAAACCAAAAAAAAAAAACAAAAACAAAAACAAAAACAAAACAAACAAAAAAAAACCACCCAACCTACTACACATAACTACTACTTTGAAATTCCTATCTAAATGCCTGGTATATTAAGAAGTTGTCCAAGAATCCTGGTTCCTTCAAAGGGAATCTGCAGTGGAATCTGCAAAATGAAGGGTGATGCTAGAAAATGAATTTGTGACACCAGAGGGGAGGAAAGAGTGCCAAAAGGAAGCCAAGGAGACATGAAATCTAAGGCATCCATTTATTTCATTGCTCAGAAAATGAACAAGGTCTTGGGAGCCACTGTTCAAGAATAGGCTCAGGTTCCCAAGAAGATGCTGAAGACATGAGGAAATGCACTAAGAAACAGAACCTGGGCTGGTTCTGTTTCCAGTACTTTTACTCAATCCCAGGATCACCAACTGATTGCTAGGCAAAAGCAGTCAAGGAAAGCAGAAACTTCTACCAGAAGGACTACCCAGAAGGACTCCCAGGCTGAAGTCATGCTTACCTGGCCATCTGCTTGTAGGCTTCTTCTGCCACAGCAAAGATGTGGGGGTCCATGTCCCCCATGTTTTGGCCACTATAGGCATAGATGACATCTTGACCATAGATTGGCAACTGTTCATAAGGATTAATGGCAACAAGCACAATACCTGCAAAGAGACAATGTAGTCAGATTCTGATAGCAATACAGCCACCTGACATCCACTTTCAAAGGCCCTTGTTCATATCAAACTAAAACATGAAAAATGAAATGAATCACAACCAATCACTCAACTAAATCAAGACGTATCTGTGTTGTTGTCCAGGTACTGTGCCAAATCCTGTTGGAGAAAAGAAAGCTGGGCTTCCACATGCCCTAGTGCATGGAATAAACACAGGTCCATGTACACACATGTACACCACTGCTCAAATTAAACTGCTGAAATACATAAAAATGTTGCACAACCAGAGAGAAGAGGATGCTTAATTCTGTCAACAGGTGTTAGGCTTTATTTTTTAATTTTTTTTAATGTTTATTTTTGAGAGAGAGAGTGCAAGCAGCAGAGGGGCTGAGAGAGAGGGGGACACAGAATCCAAAGCAGGCTCCAGGCTCTGAGCTGTCAGCACAGAGCCTGGCACAGGGCTCAAATCCACAAACCGTGGAATCATGACCTGAGCCGAAGTCAGACATTTAACCCACTGAGCCACCCAGGTGCCCCAACAGGTGTTAGGCTTTAAAAGCCAACTCTGGGGGCGCCCGGGTGGCGCAGTCGGTTAAGCGTCCGACTTCAGCCAGGTCACGATCTCGCGGTCCGGGAGTTCGAGCCCCGCGTCAGGCTCTGGGCTGATGGCTCAGAGCCTGGAGCCTGTTTCCGATTCTGTGTCTCCCTCTCTCTCTGCCCCTCCCCCGTTCATGCTCTGTCTCTCTCTGTCCCAAAAATAAATAAACGTTGAAAAAAAAAATTAAAAAAAAAAAGCCAACTCTGTCTTAAAAACTGAGAACAAACTGAGGGTTGATGGGGGGTGGGGGAGAGGGGAAAGTGGGTGATGGGCATTGAGGAGGGCACCTTTTGGGATGAGCACTGGGTGTTGTATGGAAACCAATTTGACAATAAATTTCATGTTATAAATAATTAAAAATATAAATATAAGCCATCTCTGAATTGAAATCTAGGAAATGAACAAATTTTCATTTGTGTATGGGTTATCTTACCTAAATACAAACAAATTGTGGGCATGTAACATGATTTACATATCTTAAGGTCAAATCTTGTCTCAGCCAGTTATTAACTGAGTTATTCTGGCAAATTACTTAACCTCTAAGTGCCTCAGTTTCCTGGACTATAAAATTGGGAACAGCAATTACCTTTACTTGATTGTCCTGAGGACAATGATTAATACAGAACTTAGACCAGCATCTTGCACAGTAAGCACTGTGTGTTAGATTTTTATTAGCTCACATCACATTATATCATGTATTATCTTTCCTTTCACTTTTTAAAAAAAATTTGCATCCCCAGAACCATACATCACAATGATGGACTCAATAAATACACACTGCATGAAGAGTCAGCAAATCACCTAACATTCCAGATCTTTTATGGAAGGGCACATAATATTTGAGAATGTAAGAAGAAAAAAAATTATCATCTTCAAGAGAGAAATGCATGCCTTTTTCTTTCCCAAAAGAGCACATTCTGGATCTTGAAAGAACCACTGACAAGGGTACAAAAAAATTTGAGCTTTTCCAGGCATGTGGGGAAGAGAAAACAGGAATGGAAAAGTCATTGCCAAGTGGGAGATCTCCACCATTGTGTCTCCCTTTGGTGTTTGAAAAGGGACTGTGTGTGTGTGTGTGTATACACAATATACACACAATGTGCTATATTACTCAGCAATCAAAAAGAATGAAATCTTGCTATTTGCAACAATGTGGATGGAACGAGAGAGTATTATGCTAAGTGAAATTAGTCAAAGACAAATATCATAGGGCTTCACTCATGGGGGTGGGCTAGATGGGTAAGGGGCATTAAGGAATCTACTCCTGAAATCATTGTACTATATGCCAACTAACTTGGATGTAAGGCTGTGGAGAAGTGGAAACTCTTTGTTGCTGTCCAACGCAAAATGGCACAGCCACTTTGGCAGTCTCTTACACAAAACATAATCTTACCGTAGGGTTCAGCATTCACACTCCTAGGTATTTATCCAAAGGAGTTGACAACATATCCACACCACCACCTGGCAGGTGGATGCTTGTGGCAGCTTTGACAATTGACAAAACTTAGAAGCAACTAAGATGTTCTTCAATAAGTGAATCAAATGCAATACATCCAGACCATGGACTGTAAGTGCTATAAAAAGTGATTTATCCAAGTATGAAAAGACATGGATGAAGCTTAGAGTATTACTAAGTGGAAGAAGCCAATGTGTATACAGCCACATACGGGGATTCCAACCCCATGATATTCTATAAAAGGAAAAATGATAGAGGCAGTATAAAACATCAGGGGTTGCCAGGGACAGGGCAGCAGAGGGGGTGGGGTGGGGAGGGATGCAGAGGCAGATCATAAGGGATTTTAGGGCAGTAAATCTATGGTTAGGATAGCATAATGGTGGATACGTGTCCTTATACATTTGTCCAAACCCACACTATGCACACCACCAAGAGTGAACCCCAGTGGAAACTATGGACTTTGAGTGATGATGATGTGCCACTGCGGGTTCATCAACGGTTGGGGAAAGGGTATTATATAGGAAATCTCTATCTTTCCCTCAGTTTTGCTGTGACCTAAAGTTGCTTTAAACACTGAAGTCTATTTTAAAGAAAGAAATGCCAGAGAATACTTGGAAGAATCTTGTCTGTTACATTTCAGGCTAAGGGAGGAAAAGGGCACCCACCAAGTCTTCAAATGGAAGTTTGCCCGAAAAGACCACCTGGACCAAAAAACAAGGCCCCAGACCCTGATAAATTCCCCCTAAGGCTAATGACTTGGAGAATTCTTCGAAACAGCCTTACATGTTCTACTGATTGTTAGAGAGTTGTAATAAAACCCTAATTCACACAGCATTCAAATTTTGATATTATACTCTAAGGCCGCACATTCTCCTAAAATATCTCAGCCACTTTCACAGCAGAAAACAAGTGTTTCCTGATGACTCAGAGCTCTGGGCAACGCTGGTCACTCTCAACAGCTGATGCTATAGGAGCCAATGTGCATTTGGGTAAGCGTGTACAGACACCAGGACCTCTTCTAGAAGGGATACCTTTAAATGTTGAAGCTGATGGTGGTTTATTCCTTTCTCCTCAAATGGGAGGTTTTTGTTGTTGTTGGAAAAAAACCCAACTTATTAAAACCTCTGAACACTAATGGCCTTTTTCAGACAATATCGCCATTAGCAATTGGGTTGAAGTTGTTTTGGGGAAACTACTTCTCACGCACTGACGTCTGACAGGAAAGCTCACTGGAACTTAGTAGCCAGCCCATCGATTCCAAACCCAAGTGGATTATCACTGTGAGAAGAACTCTGGTCCTAAGGTCTCACTTGTGATCATGACAAGACCATGGCTCTGAGGCACAGCTGGGACAACCCCCACAAAGAAACCCATGGCCTGACTCCTCAACCAGATCCTAAAATGATTTGCCCCACAGACAATGGTTTCTAGGGATCTAGATCTTACCATACCACTTAATATTCAAAAAAGAAAAAAACTAGAATGTGGGAAATTGAGAAGTTTCAAGAAAACCAAACAGGAGAATTTTGAGGACATTTTATTGTAAAGTATTTGCCATGTTTTCTGCTCATGGATTTGACAAATTCATCACGCACCATGTCTGTACATGGCAAGGGAGAGAGTCAGACAAAGACAGGACTTCCTTAGAGGACAGAAGCCAGCCAGGCATGTTCACAGGAGTGCGCTCAGTGGAGAGAGCAGACTTCTGAGCTAGGACCCTGGGATCTACTTACTGCTGTCCTACAGGCTCTGGGACTGTGCCTAAGTCAGGCCATATCGTGTGGTCCACTTCCTCTCCGGCTGAGCTGTGATTAACACCAATCATCCCACAGAGATGTAGGGCAGCCTAATTAAGCCACATTCACTGATTGCAAACCTTTCAAGGGTCTCAGTTGAGAGGTACTCAGGAGAATGCTAGTAGGATTCCTAACCATTAGAGTTTAACACATCAAGTCTGAAGATTGTAAGTACTTTCAAACACATGCAGCCAACAGATGTACGCCACTTACCACAGTAAGTGTAGATGTGGTTCGACTCCAGGAAACGGACC
Source organism: Leopardus geoffroyi (assembly GCF_018350155.1). Classification (NCBI taxonomy): domain Eukaryota; kingdom Metazoa; phylum Chordata; class Mammalia; order Carnivora; family Felidae; genus Leopardus; species Leopardus geoffroyi. The sequence goes on from NC_059339.1 coordinate 69,544,226, forward strand.
TTTAAATTATGCAAAACTGCAGGCTCATGTAGATAGCTAAGGGCAGTTAAGTCATTTTCTCCCACCAAGATATCTGGATTCCGCAAAAAGGGTAGCTGGTTGCTTTGGACATCAATAGGGTATTCCCGAATCTAAAGAAATGCAAGTAATAGACACAGAAAGGCAGGGTTATCAACCATTTAGCCTGTATCCAATATCCTGTCACATTGGCTAGGATCACAGTCCTAACATGATCATACATGATGAAGACAGACAACCTTCTTTTAAAGATGAGCAAACCGAACAAAGTACTTATGTTGCCCTAAGAGACCAGCCCAGGAGGAAAATGTGCTGGTAACAGAATCCCAGTATATCAAGATAAAAGACTGAATGACAGGAGAGATTCAGGAAGCACAAGCTTTAATGACATGTTCTACTGGCTTCTCAAAGAAAAGATACTTACTGAGTCTTGAATCCTGGTCGCAACAGGAGTACTGCTTCTGTCTCCCATGCAGCCAACCTTCTTCACCCCCATTTAATGCTGATGCCTTCCTCTGCCCCATCATCCAACACGTTCACCTTTTTTTTTTTTTTTTTTTGGATTGCCTTATAACAAACTGCTCTCCATAAATGCCCTCCAGGTGTACACATATTCCTCAACATCCTGAGGACAAGTGACTCTAGGGCAGGAATTTTACTTTGACCTAACATATAATAGGAGCTCGAGATCTATAGGTGTGTATAATCAGGAAGTCTCAAATGCAAGGTGCTATTCTTATATCCTTAGCATAGCAGCTGGACAGGAGTACTCAAAGATGCTTTCTGACAAGTTATGTTTCAAACTGACTCGTGTACACACTTATCTACATAATAGGAGAATCTTGACCACAGTTTATCATGTCCTATCTAAATTCCTTTTAGTGTTGTTAAAAATCATCTGAGAGCTTGTAAAAACAATTTCCCCAAACACTGCTTATATGTTTAGGAGTTCTGGGGTGGGGCCCAGGAATCTGAAATTTTGAAAAATCCACAAGTAGTTCTGCAACAGGCGATTTACAGATATCTTAAGAACCACTATTCTATAGAAGGCTTTCAAGAAAGTCTATGGACATAGCTTCAATTTACTAGAGGAACAGTTTTTTAAAAGAACATAAGTATCAATGTTCTCTCCCATCTCTCCCACTTTTAGATGGTCACACACAACCAGATATTAAGGTGTATTAAAACCAGCAAGTTTAATAATGCTGCTAAAATCGGCAGGTAAGTGAAACCTAATAGCAGATCCCGAAATAACAAGCACAGAAGGAAAATTTGTTCAGAAGAATGCTGAAAGCAAATGGTTAAAAATGAATTTCCCCTCTAATAGGAGAAAAACTAAGCCTTTTAAGGAAAAAGAAAATAGAGCTAGGGTTCTATTCTCATTCCTTCAAAGACCAAAGTAAGTTTTAGGTAAAATACAAAATAATAAATAAAAACGCCACAAAAATAAAAAACAAAACTAGTAAGAAAATGTAGTCAGGTAGTTTTAAGAGCTTTGGAAGGAAGTACTTTCAAAGGATGATGCAAGAGCCAGTAGTATGTCACAAAATTTTTTATTTTGACTATAAATGGAATTTTTAAGCCACCATGAAACACACCATGTGCAGAGCAGAGGGCAAAGATTCTGCATTACCTAACAGAATCTTAATATCCAAAGTTTTAAGAAGCCGAAAATACCACCAACACCCCAACAGAAAACCATGCAGAGGCTACGAGCCACAAAAAGTACAAAAGGAACTTGAAAAGCTATTCAGTGACATTAACCAAACAGATGCAAATAATAGATTATTAGCATTATATCACATAAGCAAAGGTGTAAAAACTGCCAAGACCTTAAATATGAAGGATGTGGCCCAACAGGTGGGTTGTTTGTGGGTTCGGATTGATGGACCTTTTTGGAAGACAGCTAGCAACACTGGAGTCTGAAACTTTCATGAATAGACTCTTCCTTGGCCTCCAAAGAGCATCTTACAAATGAGCAAAGATATCCACAATCAAGAGAAAGGAAGGTAAAACATGACATATACCTGTATTTAAAGACAAGCAGCTCCCCACAGCATCCTGCTGCATTTACAAAGAGGCATGTTACAGAATGAAATCTAGGATTCCTTTTATTGCAAACTTTATAGAGAATGACATCCCCACAAATTATCAACAGTTACCCATGTAAGCGAGGTTTTCCTTGTACAGGTTCCTGTTGGGGGTTTGTGTGTTAATCAAGGCCATTCTCTTTTTTGTGCAAAGGTGACTCCATATGGGAGACCAGTAAACTAGCTATCCTGAACAGGACACTAAACTTCCAAAAGGTGGGCAACAGGGGAAAACAGAACATGTTGAGATTTTAAGTTCTAGAGGTGATGGTCCCCTTCATCTCTGGCTGAGTTACTGGTGTCACTGGGACTCTAACCCGACCCTCCCACTCTGAGTCTTTCTGAAGACTTCCCCATGGAGATTCATGTTACCCCCCCCCACCCCCCGAGAAAGGAGCACGTTCACTCTGCATGTCCTGTGTTGTTCTCCACACCACCCCCCTACCACCGGCACAAGACGTAGCCAAGTGCAGAACCACAAAGCTCACCTAGATCAACCCCTCATTTCTCAGATTAGAAAGCCAGGGCCTGAGCTCAGAGTCTTTAAACCCTGAGACAGAAATGCTGGTCTTCCTCCATATTTCCTCACATGAATCTTTCCCTCAAAAAATCTCCCCCAAGTGTGGAGGGAAAGGTGTATGCAATTTTGTGAAAATATGGTCCACAAATAAGCCAGTGGCTCTGGTTATAGTGAAATAGAGAAGTAAAAATGCCCAGAGCAGTCACCAAGATGTAGGAGGGGCAAACTCATGATTCAAGGATGATTTTGTGGTGTGTGTTCGTCCAGAGGGAAGCAGGGAATGAGTAACTTAAGATTTTTTTTTAAATAGGATTTTGATTCCCACACTGATGTTAGTATCGAACATTTACAGCTAATGTGGTTTTACTTGAAATCTAAGCATTTAGGATGTGATCACCATGAACACTTTCTGGCATAGAAGACTTCACCATGTAACAACAAGGCCTTTGGAGGTGAGGAAGAGGTTCGATGTTAACTCATCATAATATTGAATTCTCTGTCACCCACCTGGAATGAATCTCAACCTTCCCCTTGAGACTAGGAAGAGAGGGGCATCTCTCGTCCGCCCCTACCTAGCATACTGGGACTAACCAAAACTTGAGAATACAGAGGAAGTAGTTAGGGGATTAAGTCCATATCTGCACTTTCCACTAAGGTAGCATAGGGAAATTACATCTGTTGAAATTAAGTACGGTTAAAATTTCTCAGTGTCTCAGCCACACTAGTCGTATTTCAAGGGCTCAACAGACACATGTGGCCAGTGACCACCACACTAGACAATACAGACAGACAACATTCTACTATAGCACAGTCATCCTTTGGAAAGCATTGGTCCATATTGCTCTATACTCTATGGGTCTATGGTTTTAGAATGCTTAGCTGAATGTCTGATTTTGTTTCATGACCTCTCTCATACCAATTCATATCCATGTTACATTACACAGAACCATATAAATAGAATATAACCATAAAAATATCTTTGAATGACAGCTCCAACACAAAGACCTGGAGCTAATAAGAAGCACATATGGTAGATAAAGGCAACTTCTTGCTCCTACTCTACCCCTACAGCTAAGACATCCAGACAAAAGATAAGCTAGTAAAAACAGGGTTACCAGCTGGCAAGAGGTTGGTGTTAACACAAGAGCTACACACATCATCGTCTAGTGGCAATGGTACCCAACTAGGAGACAAAGGGGGTAGAGAACCATGGTGGAGCATTTAGGTAGGTCTCTACCATGGCAAATATTCCTGCTTTGTGAAGTCAACAAGAAACTCCCAAGTAGCTGCCCCAAAGGGTTTCAAGAAGAGTGTGGATTTGGGGGGAGTGTCTAAAAGAGTGCCATGGGGGTAGAGTCAAGTATCTCACCAAATTTCTAAAGATTCCTGGCCTTGACCTTTTTATAGTCTCATCCTGATAACACTTCATGTTTCTGTGTCTCCTTCTCTCTCTGCCCCTTCCCTGCTCACACTCTGCCTCTCAAAAATAAACATTTAAAAAAAATTTTTTTTAAATATGGAGTCCAAGTTAATCTTTCAATTTCAATTTATTGCAGGAAACACAGCTGACACACTGTTAGAATCCTGGAATCTCAATATGGCTTTTGACTTGGGGTCTCTCAGCCATGAACAATCCAGGCCGTCCTGCATGGGTTAAATCCAGAATTCCTCAACCTCCACCATCTTTACCTAAGACAGGGGGTGGGGTGGGGTGGGTGCTGGCCACCCTGTGCACCATAGGATGCTTAGCAGCAAGCCTGTCCTCTACCTGCTGGATGCCAGGAGCAGACCTTCCTCCTCAGTCGTGACAGCCTAAAATGTACCCAGACATTGCAAAATCTCCCTTGTCCAGCGGGGAGGGAAGTGCAGGGAGAGCAGAGGCAAAAAAAAAAAAAAAAAAAAGAAAATCACTAAGCAAAAGCAGCCAGGCAAAGTATCCTCACTGATGGAAGAGATCACAGATAGAGGAGGAAAAGGGCAATTACAGGAAGGACACAGATGGTAGTGAGGATTCCATAAGTGTCCATGTTCTTAATGCCCTGGATGGTATACTTAGAAAAATGGTGAAGATGGCATTTTTATGTTAGATGTATTTTACAATAAATTTTTTTTTTATTTTGAGAGAGACAGAGCAAGAGGAGGGAAAGGGCAGAGAGAGAGAATCCCAAGCAGGCTTCGCACCGTCAGCACAGAACCCAACACAGGGGTCAAATTCACGAATTGTGAGATCATGACCTGAGCCAAAACCAAGAGTTGGGCGCTCAACTGACTGAGCCCCCTGGCACCCTGACAATAAAAATATTTTTAATTAAAACCAATTACAGCCTACCTCAAGCAAGATAACTAATTACATTGGTAATATTACTAATGTTTACATGCAAGTTTTTATAACCTCACATGTTTTTTGTATGCATACAATATAAACATGATAACGGTCTTCATGTTATCCTTGCCAACCAAAGACGGTCTCAAGTGTAGATTACTGAGCAGTGGAGAGCAAAAAATTAGGTGACCAAATATTAAAATAAGAACAGAAATAACCAGAACAGAAAGAAAAAAACTAGTAATCAAAATCGCCTGCACTAAGAAGTTGTACTGCGACTAGAGTATTGGCCACTCTTAGCTCTGGTTTCATGAGATGTGCACACAGGTGACACTTGACCTGAACTGGGCTGACAAGCCCTGTGGGCTTTCTCAGGATGCCCAGGGCTGAGGGCATCAACGGTCAAGTGCAGGGGTCCTCGTTCTTCTGCAACATTTGCTTCCTGCCATAAAGATCCAAGTGTGTCATCTCCTAACATCTGGGCACGTTTGGCCCTGTCCTTCAACCTGAGTAAGAGGGGTCTTTCCCTGGGCCTTTCATCTTCAAGGGTTCCGTCATCTTCAACACAAAATAGAAGCTTACTGAACAACACACAATCGTGCTGCCACTTGGGATCAAGCTTCTGTGGGGGACACATCTGAGCCCTGCAATCCTCAACGTACACTCCCGGGACGAACACCTTGGCCCCTGGGGAAAATGTCTCAGCACGCCTCTTGCCACACGTCCCTGAAGGAAGGTAACGGCATCCAGGCGCCCCCGAAGGTCTGCCAACTGTACCACCACCAATGCCAGAGACACACACTGCTCGGGGGTGTGGGGAGGAAGCGGACAGGAAAGAGGCGGAGAGAGGACAGGCCAATGAGCGTGTTGATCTCTCCTTTCAGAGAGCACAACTGCAAACAAAATTCACACAAGGAGATCTCATTTCCCAGCCACGCCCCATGTCTAATTCCCGGCTTCTCCACAGGCGCTCACAAATTAGTACAGTATCTGCAACCACAGCAACGTGACGTGAGTAGTTTGCAACACTCAACAATTCACGGCCTTCTTCAATTTGTTTATATATAGGTAGAGGCACAACGTGCTTAATGTGCTTCAAGATCATGGTTCTTGACAATGGCAGCTACATGGAGACTAAAGAGTAGAGAGTTGCAAATATATCTTTAAGACGTTAAAGGTTTTCATTTCCAAAAATTAGAAAGGTCAGTTTTACTTTATTTTTGATAAAGCAGGCCTTTACTGTTAAACACACGCAGGCTTACATCCATCCTCTCGCCCTCGCCCCACCTACGTTCCAGGGCTTGGGTGTGCCAAGACACAGGTGCCACATGGCCCCCTCCTTCAGGCTCACGTGTACCCGTCTTCCTCTCACGCACACTCCCGCAGGACCTTGGGTCCAGGGAGTACTCCCCACCAAGTGGCTGCAGGACACTGGATAGCAACTCCAGTCAGAAACAATTGAAAAGCAAAACCATGGAAACAGGAAGTTTTCCCTGCCACTAGAGGGCAGGAGTCTGTAAGGGAGGCAGAGGCCGGCGAGGGAAGGCTGCCTGGTATCTCTCTATTCGAGGCAAACAAGGGAGCTACATGCATCATCAAGGTCAGTCTACACCAAGACGCTTGATCCAGTAAAGGCAGCACTGTGCTACGGGTCGGCACACCTAGATACCTTGCACCCATCACAGCTGTGGGGAGAAGAGATGACACTATCCTTTTCCAACAAGTTTCCCACAGGCTTAAATATAAAATACCTTACATTGTGCTCAGTGAAACAAGCCAGACACAGGAGGACCAATAGTCTAGGATTCCACTTCTAGGAGTTCCCAAAGCAGCCCAACTCAGACACAGTGGAGTAGAGCTATCAGGGCTGCAGGCGAGTGGGGAGTTTCGGTTTTGCAAGATCAAGAGTTCTGGACATGGATGGTGGTGATGGTGGGCACGACCACATGGAAGTACTTTATGCCACTGAACTGTGAACTTAAGAATGGTTACCATGGTCAATTTTATGTTTTGTGTACTTGACCACAACAACAAGCAAGCAACAGCCAAGAAGAAACCTCTTCGAGAACACCAAGGAGCCTGACCACCTTGAGCAGAACACATGGGAGCAGTAAGGTAGAAGCTGGGAATTAAGAACACTGTTCTCCAGAATAGAACTAATTTCTTTTCCTCTTTTGCCACCGCAGTTAAACCCACACTCTTGGACAGGAGGGCGACGGTGGGGACACCACCAGGTAGATTTTCCAGCCAGCCTCGTACATCAAAGGAAGGTCTCAGCCGCAGAGTAGATGTTCTGCAAGCTTGCAGAGGCCAGTCCTCCCAACTTCTGCCCTCCTGCCTCTGGTCCACAGCTCAGGTTAGTCACTCCTAGGGACCGCTCAGAGCCCGCTCTGGACAAACCAGTTTGCGAGTGACCTGAACAGAGCTAGGTGGTTCAGAGTCCATTATTTCTCAAGAGCTGCTCATGTGTAGCTCCAGGCATCCCTTCTGACTGCACGCTGACTGGCCACATAGCAGGGTGGGGGGCTCCCGGGCAGCTGCTAGGATTAGTCATGCTGGGCAGACTTTCGGCTGGGGAGGCACACATCTGCTCTGTTTCAGCGGCACAGCACATCCTTCTTCACTACCTCCATGTGACCCTTTAAAAACACCCACCCACTTAAAAGATCAACTAAAATGAAATCTGTTGGAATAGAAGTTACAGCCTTCAAGTGGGGGGGAACTAATTTCATTTTTTTTTGGTCGTGGGGTGGGATGTTATTCAACACAATCAACAGGATTCCATCTGCTGGGAATTTTTTTTTCTTGCCTCAAAATCAAGAGGAAGCTAGCCAAGTCTGCCTGCCTGGAAGGGAAAGGTGAGGCATGCACACCTTGGTGTAAAAAATCTAACAAACTCACTGTCCCAGTTTTACCAAGTGATAGGCTTGGGGAGGGGGTTGCAAACAGAAGATGGCAGGAGGAGAGTTCCCTCTTTCTACTAATCAGCGAGTTAATCACCAACCACAATAGGTACTATGTGGGCAAAGTGTAAGACAAGGTCCATTTCTCAAGTAGGTCATCACTAACTAGAAAGACCAAGATGCCTGAAAGAAGAAACAGCCAGACAGTAAATGATCAAAGGCTGAAAGACGTGGTACAAACGTCTCACACCAGTGCCGCCAGCCGTCCCCCCAAGCCATGCCTGCTCTTGCAGCCCCTCCAACTTCACCCATCCCAGAGCCACTTCTTGGTTCCTTCCTGCCACTTCCTTCAAAACCTGTTCCTCATATGGAATCTAAAACAATTGAGTGATTTCACGTGCCATTCATCTCGGTCAGTAGGACTTACTTCACTTAGAACACCCAGCGCATAAGGTATAAGCTTATCCAGTCACTAGGCTGTACACCTGCAACTGATGTAACCTTGTGTGTCAACGATACTCAAAAGTGTTTTTGTTTTTTCAAAAACCTGTTTCTCTCCCGGTCTCCCCCACTGTAAACCCCGCAGCCCAAATGACCTCTGCCTGTGTCCTCAGGCCACCCATCTGACCCCTTGCCTTGAAGGCCTTCCAGGTACACAGGCCTCCTTTCCTTCAACACACCCCAAGGGAACACACCACAGTCTGGGGCCACTGGCACACACAACTTCCGTTGGGACGCTCTGTTCTCTCATTCCCCACCCCCCACCCAGTCTTCTGCTGGCTCCTTCCCATGACCCCTTCAACACCTTCACCTCACCCCACACCTTATCCACAAGCTTCTGTGCCTAATGCCATGTGTCACAACACTTTGCTGGACTTCCGTGACCTCCCCCAAATGACAGGGCCACATATACCTCCATGACCCAGCACAGTGCAAGTATTCAAGTACTTGTAGAATGCACACAACAGAGAAGGGTAGTCACACAAAAGGCTCATGAAAAGCAGAAAATCGGACAGTACAGGAGGAAGATTTTAGTTAACCACCTTGTCTTCCTTCTGAATGAAGCCACATGAAAGTCAACTACTAAAGAATTCGTGCTGCACAGCTAACACATGTGGAGTGCTGTGTGCCAGGCACTATTCTAAGGACATGTCACATAGTAGGTCATTTTATTCTCATAAGCCCCCTAGACCAACTTTCACTCCCCTGTAACCGATGAAGTAACAAGTACAGAAAGAGTGCTAACTCACCCAAAGGCACAGAGCTAACAATGGATGAGCCAGGATCCCAATCCCCAGATAGGCTGGGGTCCAGAACCAGTGCTCTGACCACTCTACCGTGCACAGTCTTTTATGGTGCCTCCTTGTCACCTCCCACTGACACCACAGCCCCATGAAGGGAACCCTCCTTCTACTCTACTGAGCAGATTCTTGCCTTGGCCACCAGCGATCTCTTAGCTACAACACCAGTGGGCACTTAGGGGGCAGCCACAGCACAGTTTTACAGTTTGCCAGTAGCAACAGAAAGATGCCAGGGACTCAGCGGCTCCACTCTGCAGGGGAACTCAAGCCCACCATCTACCAGCCGGCCCTGTGCTCCCGGCTCCCACCACCTGCACTTACCGTTTCATCTTCCAGTCTGAGCTGGAGGCTCGTGTCTCCCTCCTTGTAGTCCTTGGTTAACTCAGCTGAGCGCCACACTTCATCAGGGTCAGGGATCCAGACCCTCGTGCACTGGAAGATTAAAACAAGAAACTCCGATAAAGCTTTCAGGTTTCTACTTATGTGTCGCTACCTACGAGGGGCCCTCCAGAGAAGTTATAAGGCCATCTGGACGCCTCTTCCTTCTCGTTTCAAAACACAAGATGGTCTAATACCATGACAACAGGTAAGTAACCCACGGGAGTGGGGACAGAGGGCACTTTATAGATCTTAAGAGAACACCACATCTAATTATAATTCTCCCAGCAAGACTGCCAGGCCAGCATCTGGTTACATCCACTAGAGCTCTGCACCATCATCTCAAGGGTGGTACAAAAGAGCGATGTCAGAGGCAGCATCCAGCCAACAAAGAACAGAACACCACATGCCAAGACTGAGACAGGAGAGCCAATCTTCAAATCCTGGGAACCTCTGCTCTGATATGCTGCATTCGGGGACAAAGCCATTTTCCCGCAGAAGTGAAACACAGTGGTCAGCAAATCGAAAGTATATTTACATACTCCTAAGTTGTCAGCAACCTCGATTTATTTGTGCATTCTTTGAGCCACAAACATACCCAAAAAAATTCCCCTCCACCTCCCCCAGCAGCTAGGAGATCTGCAAAGTCATTAAGCTGGAGAACTCCTAGCAGGGAAGAATACAGCCCTTGGTAAGTGAATAAGCCCTCTCCATCCACCTGGGCGGGGGGGGGGGGGGAGGGGCCGGCCCCGACTGCACACTACAATCACCTGGGAACGTGAAAATACCCAGTCCAAGTTCCAGCTCAGAACAGGAGGAGACGGGAGCGCCCCAGGCGAGTGGCCCGTGCGGCTGTGGACACCACACGTCTGATGCATCTGGACCTGCCGGCGGCTGCTCTTGACAGCACTCCTCGTGCCTGTCAGACAGCCGTCTCCCTCTTGCAGGTATGTCATCGCCACAGGGCCTCTTTGCTTTCAACCTGGCTACGGGTGCACCTGCGCACACAGTGTCGTGGCCACAGAACCTTCTCAGCACTCCTGAAACGAACAGCTCTTAGGACTGAAAGGCCAGCCAGAATGCGTGCCTGGGTCAGTATAACCAACCTGGTGGAATGACGACTCCACGCCCTGACCTTGTGGTCAGTCAGCTGCCCGGGCACAAGCAGCCAGCAGGCTTTTAGTCCTGCCATCCCCCCCAACTTCTTTTTTTTCACATGGTATTTTCCTCCAGATGGTCACTGGCCCTTCATTTTGTTTTTTAACATTAATTTTTGAGGAGGGGAGGGGAGGGGAGGGGAGGGGAGGGGAGAGAGAGAGAGAGAGAGAGAGAGAGAATCCGAAGCAAGCTCCAGGCTCTGAGCTGTCTGGGCAAAGCCTGATGTGGAGCTCAAACCCACGAACTGTGAGATCGTGACCCGAGCCGAAGTCGGAAGCTCCAACTACTGAGCCACCCAGGTGCCCGGCTGACCCTGCCTGCACTGGTCTCTAGCTCAGTATCGAGGAGAGCGACTCATCAATACTCATTAGTGGTAAAGCAAACCACCAATTTGCATCCCTGGTGTCCCAGCTCAGGATACAAAGCCAGAGTCATTTTTTGCATTATGAAGAATAGGGTTCTCACAGGATCTCCACTCTGCCTGTGAGCCTGCTGGAATGACTGCATCTTTATGAAGATGCTATCGAGCTTTATAGTACCTGAGTGCTTGAGAGAAAGACATTAAGAGTGCTCTGAGCTACCTCCAGAGCAAACTTTCAGTATTTGCCAAGGATAACTGTCAACACTACTCCCCTCAGGTGTCCTAACTTCCCTCCTCCGCTGTGATGGAAGCCGATCTTCCGCCCAGCTCCAAGGACTTTGATGGCCCTGTCCCCAAGCTTCAGATGAGGGATCTTTCCTTAGCCTCCCTACAGTTCCTGTCCCTTTGAGCTTGCTCTTGGGCCTTCCCCTCCAGGCAGAGGGAGTACAGCACACCCGAGAAACAGTCCTCAAAGTCTCCACTCCATATAAAAGGTGTCAGGAAAGGCTCAAAAGAAGAGTGACAAAGAAGAATGAGGAAAGTCCCAATAGGAACTGAGCAGAGATAATGATGCTATGTGGACATCAAGCTGTGTGACATCCCGGAAGCCAAGGGGGCCCAGTCCCAACCCACACAGGGGATCCAGCAGCCTGACCCCTGCTGTCCATATGCCACACCTGTCCATTGCGCCCAGCACCAGGGAGGCTCACTGCCTGGCACTAGCTGTTTAATTCTTATTCTGGGAGGGTCCACTCATCTACTTATACAAATCTCCTCTCTCCAAATAGACTAAAAGCACCTCGAGGCAGAAGATTTTCTCCATTTTCCTATCCCACAGAGCCCAGCACAGGATCAGCGCTATAAGGGGACTAGAATGATGCTTCAGATCTTTGCTGCTGTGAGGACCTCAGCCTCACAATTCCCTGGGAGCTTGTTAGAAATGTAGCATCTCATGGGAATGCAAGCTAGTGCAGCCACTCTGGAAAACAGTATGGAGGTTCCTCAAAAAATTAAAAATAGAACTACCCTACAACCCAGCAATTGCACTAGGCATTTATCCAAGGGATACAGATGTGCTGTTTTTAAAGGGACACAGGCACCCCCCATGTTTATAGCAGTACTATCAACAACAGCCAAAGTATGGAAAGAGCCCAAATGCCCATAGATGGATGAATGGATAAAGATGTGGTATATGTGTGTGTGTGTGTGTACACACACACACACACACACACACACACACACACACACACACACACAATGGAGTATTACTCAGCCATCAAAAAGAATGAAATCTTGCCACTTGCGACTACATGGACAGAACTGGAGAGTATTATACTAAGTGAAATTAGTCAGAGAAAGACAAAATCCTATGAAGAGATTAAGGGAAACAAAAATAATATAAAAATGGAGGGGGACAAAAACAGAGGAGACTCAAATATGGATAACAAACTAAGGGTTATTGGAGGGGTTGTGGGGGGGGATGGGCTAAATGGGGAAGGGCACTACTCCTGAAATCACTGTTGCACCATATGCCAATGAATTTGGATGTAAATTTTAAAAAATAAAAAATAAAAATAAAATAAAAAAAGAAATGTAGCATCTCAGCCTCCACCCACACCCACCGAATCACTGCATACCCTAAGCACTTGCTGTTCTGCTCCTGCAATCTGTGCTCATACTTCCCTTTGTACCTGGGTCAGCCAAACTATAGCTCTGGGCCAAATCTCATGTACTGTCTGTTTTTGTGCAGCCTTGGAGTTAAGAATGGTCTTTAAATGGTTAAAGGGTTTGCAGGGGGGAAAAAGGTGCTATCCAGATGATAACATGTCAATTACGTGGAAGTCAAATTTTGGCGTCCATAGATTTTATTGGTACACAACAGCACATTCTATTTGAATATGGTCTATGGCTGCTTCTGCATGTGGAGGATGGTTGTGTAAGCCTGAAAGGTTTACTATCTGACCATCGCTGTGAAGTTCGTTGCCCTCACCCTTTATACATGTGGTTTCCTCAGTCCAAAATGACCTTCCCTCACTTGTCCGTGTGGGCAGAATCCAAGTCCCAGTGCCCTGTCCTCACTGAACCCTTACCTTCCCTGGGTTAGCCCTCACCCACTCTGAGGTGCTGCAACCCCTTCCAGGATTAACTTTACGGTTCTGCAGGCATTTCTTTTACATCAGTTTCATCTCACTACTTCAAGCTCTTTCCAATATACTACTGGGCATCTCTGTATCCCTGGCAATATAACAGATGCTCAATCACGTGTGCTGAGACAGGAATCAGTAAGTGATGCACTTATGAAGCACCCGGTTTATATGGTAAACACACTGTGGTAGGCACCATGTAATCAAGTATAAACATGGAGATCTACACCCTGACTTTAAAGAACATACCATCTAGTTGAGCAGATAATTCACATAAAAATATACTCTGAAGGGTGCTGTGACCAATTCCTAACAAGAGTGATAGTTATTCAGCACAGGTGGGCAAGCAGCAACGATTGATGCCAACTCTGGAAACAGATGGTGAAATGCTCCTCCTTTTAACAGACCTTGTGTATTACAGACCTGATCAAGCAAGTTTTAGATTCAAATCAAGTAAACATTTGAGCACCTAATATGTGCCCGCTCCGTGATAGATGCTGTCCTTTCCTCCATGTCCACAATGAAGATACATGTGGCCGTGCGCGGAGATGAGAGCAGCTCACTGTGAAAGCAGAACGAGGTAAACCCTGCATTATGATGGTACAGGATGGGCGACATCTGCAGCAGGCCTTCCCACCTTTATCCTATTTCATGGATTCTCAGCTTAAAGTGCCCACAAATTACTGAGCAGAGCTCAGTTACCCAATGTCACGCATGCCACACTTGACGAGCAATTGATAGGATTGCCAAGCACAATTTTAACCAAATTTTGCTTTATGTGCTGACTTAGCGACCACCACACCACTGTCCCTTCCCTCCCCAGACCTACCCACCTGAGGAAGATCCATTACCTTTGTAACCCCCAAACAAGGCACAACATGATCAATGCAGAATAAACAGTCAAGAGAACAGGCTAAGAACTTGGAAGGGGTTTCCTTTGGAGTGATGGAAATATTCTCCAACTAGATAGAGGTTGTGGCCACACAGCAAATGTATTCATGCCCCTGAACTGTTCACTTTAAATAGTTCATTTCATGTTATGTGAATTTCACCTCCATTTAACATATAACTTTTTGTTGCAGATGACACCAACAGTATCCTGTACACCCTCTATTGGCATGGGTCTGCACTTCTAATGCCTGAAGAAACAGGAAGATAAAACACATTCCTTTAACAGAAAATCATCGATTCTACAGGCCAGATAGAAACTCCCCACAGCCAAGGTTCTGTGTTGCCTCTCACTTTCTCACCTTCAAGGAATTCCTTCAAACAAATCCGACCTCTACCAGCTTTCCTGGAGGCAGATTATAGGAAAGACCAGCTGACTCACATAACCCAATTATAGCGCCACTGAACTTGTCACTATCCCGTTTTAACAATGTTTAACTCCGTCATATCTAAAGAGATAGCAATCTGACCCAATTACCAAAAAAACTTGCGATTTTTCTTTTGGAAAGAGCCCTGCATATTAACCGGAGAAGGCAGAGTTCTCTGAATTGAGATGCATCAGCACGGAGAGCTCTTCTCCAGACGCAGGTTCCTCCCTCCCCTGTCTGTAGGGCCTGCAAAGGCAGCTCTCTGCTGGAGGCGGTGATGGCCCATGGCAGTAATGCTCAACCCCAGCTGCACCCTACAACCACCTGAGGAGCTTTTAAAGCTTCCCACGCTAGGTAACCCCCTCTGACCAACTACATCAATCCTTGAGGGGGAAGGGGGGTGCGAACCAGGCAGCGGTTTTTAAAGCTCCACAGGTGCATCCGATGCCCCCCAAGTTTGTAGGCGAGCAGGCTTAGGGTTTTATTTGGTAACTCATCTGCAGGCACCATGGACCCTCATGTGCCCAGAGGTCTCTCCTTACCACTTGCGGTTGAACAGGACATTCCAGCCCGAAAACACTTTAGCTCAGGATCCAAGAATAATCTCCAGAGAGCCCCTGCTAAAATATAAATGCCCTGTCGAGAAGGGAATCACACTTACCCGTTTGCATGGATCATGATGCAGTACAAGAGCATGGCTGTGTGGGCTCTACAGCCAGACAGCCTGGGTAAGAATCTAAGCACCACTTACTAGCCTGGGTAAGTTGATGAGTGGCTCTGAGTCTTGGTTTCCTCAGCTGTACAGTGCAAGTAAAAAGATGTATCTCAGGACGTGGTCCCAAGAATAAAATGTAATCCCACAGCATCAGAGAATTACAAGCCTTAGGCAACAGCGACAGTGGTAATAGTATACACTCATCTAGGAATCATAGGCCAGGAGTGGGATCCAGAATGGGACCCTGCAGAGAATTAGGGAACAGGAAAATAGCAGGCCTAAGGGATTTCCTCCAGGTTACTGGGATCCTTTCAATGTCCTGCAAATTGTTGTTCATAGATAGCCATGCCATGCCTAAAAATCATCAGATGGATCTAGCCTGAAGTTCAAAACCCCGAGAGAAGGGATTCTCAATGCTGGCTGGCATTTAAGAATTATCTACAGATCTAAAAAAAAAAAAAAAAAAAAAAAAAAAAAAACAACAAAGAAGAGAAACACCAATGACCATGTCCCACACTTGAGTAATTAAGATCTGAGTAGGGCCCAAGCACTGTATTTTTTCTTAGGCTTCAAATGGATGTGCCAGAGTTAAAAATCATGGTTTCACAAGAAGCCTCAGAATCAAAATGGACTTTGGGGAAAGGAGAACATTCACTCCCTAGAATTATTAATAGTGCCACCTCCACAGCCTTACACTAAAATAAGTAACTTTAAGTACTTTAATCCTTTCATCTTAGTTTAAAACTGGAGAGCAGCAGGGTTATCACCTGTGTATCACAGAGAAGAACATTGAGGGTAGAAAAACAGAGCAACTTGCCCAAGCTCACAGTGCATAGTTAGGGTCAAAGCCATGACCAGAGAAATCTGTGACCTCGAGTCTTCTGCTGTCGCCCCCTCGTGGATAAATGCTAACTTGATTCCAGCAGCCCAGGTCCCACCGAGGGTGTATTTGACACAGGCAAAGCGTCCTGCAAGCACACACAAAAACAAGTACATACAGCCACTTACAGGGACGTGCCAAGTTAAGCCACCAGGTACTTTAAGAATCAGAGACTGAAGATTGGGTTGCAACATAGCCTTGAAACTTGAAGCAAGGCAGTGTGGACACCGTCTCCTGGGAACGGACTAGAGGGGAGCCCACAGCCTAACCTGGTGGCTGACTGGATAAATTGCCCGTCCCCTCCTCCCCATGTTAGGGCACCAGGAGCCGGCACACTGCCTGCCTGTTCACAGCTGTACCCTTCACAGTGACATGATGTCACGGTTAGTAGGCACCGAGAGATCTCTGCGCTAGGATTAAAAAATCAGGGCTCTGGTTGGGGGTGCAAGGGGAGTCCCTTTTGCTAAAACTGACAATACTCCATAGCATCTGCTCAGGACACGAATTTCGTGCCAGAACTCCACGAAGATGTAAGGTCAAGTTGGTCAGCCTCTACCCCTCAAGCAACACAGAATCCACATTTCTCCACACAAGACCAGCCTGATCACAGAAAGCAGCATCAGCGAACAAAAGTCACCAGGATTGAAATAAGTGGATAGGCTGTGGGCTCCAAAGAACAACAAATGTTAGAAGGCAGGGCCTGGGGCTCAGATGCCGCCTGAGGCAGGAAGGCTCACTCTGGCAAAGGACCATGAGCTGCTTCCCCAACCTTGCCTGGAGCCCAAGGCATCACGTGCAAGGAGGGGAAGCAGAGAACCAGAGCTAAGAGGCTACAAATCCCTCTAGGCCAGAAAAACACATACTCCTCATAAAAATTTGAAATATTCATAGCTCCATTCTTCAAGTGAGGTTAGGAAAGCACACACATACTTTGCAGAGATGTCTTAAGTGATGTCCTCTGTTTGGTGTAATGGTGTCCATTTTGAAACAATACTTCTATGAATAGGGAAGAAAACACTTTGGCAGGTACTGCCCTGTTGTAGGAACCGTGAGAACACCTCACCTAACTGCCCTTATAGGAGGAAATGGGTCACATTTCATCCTTCTACATAATAAAAAGTCTTCAAGACAAAGACTAGACTTTTTCCACCTATCCAAGCAGGACCACCCACTATCCTCTCCCACATTAGAAGCCTGAAGATCACGTTCATGGGCCCAGACACCAGGTGCATCCTGAACCCAGGCCTGATGATTAAACCCCTAAACTGGAGGGGACAAAGTCATGAATATCCCTCAACCAGTATGTTGCTGAGCGTCTTTCCCTTCCCTCATACTGGGCTCCTACTGGATGAACTGGAGAGCAAGGAGGTTAAGATTTAAGTATCTGAGGGGTTAACATCTAAAAGATATCAAGAACTTACAGAACACTAAAAAAAAATAGTTTAAAAATGGACAGAGGACCTGAGTATGTTTCCAGAGAGCAATACAGATGGCCAACAGACACGTGAAAAGAGGCTCAACATCACTGATTAGTAAGGATTATCAGTGAAATGCAAATCAAAACCACAATGAGCCATCCCTGGACACCTGTCAGAATGGCTATAATCAGACAAAGTAGTGTTGGTGAGAATGTGGAGAAAAAGGAACCCTTGCGCACTATTGGTGGAAATGTAAATTGGCACAGCCGCTGTGGAAAACAGTATGGATGTTCCCCCAAAAAATTAAAAATAGAAATACCAGGGGCACCTGGGTAGCCCAGGTCACGATCTCATGGTTCGTGAGTTCGAGCTCGAACTCTGTGCTGTTAGCACAGAACCTGCTTCAGATCCTCTGTCCACCCCCCCCGCCCCTCCCCCTGCTTGCTCTTGCCCTCAAAATTAAACATGAAAAAAAAAATTTTTAAATAGAAATACCATGTAATCCACTAATTCCACTATTGGATATTTACCCAAAGAAAACAAAACACTAATTCAAAAAGACAGATGCACCCATATGTTTAGTGCAGCATTAGTTAAAATAGCCAACATATGGAAACAGCCTAAGTATCCACTGATAGATGAATAGGTAAGAAAGATGTGGTTCATATATATAACGATTATACAGCCATAAAAAGGATCTGGCCACTTGGGTCAACTTGGATGGACCTAGAGGATATTATGCTAAGTGAACTAAGTCCAAGACAAATGACATAATTTCAGTTATGTATGAAACCAAAACAAAAAGACACAAAGGAGTGAACATGAAGGAGAAATAGACCCATAAACAGAACAAAACTGATGGCTGCCAGAGGGAAGCAGGTGGGGAGGAATGGGCAAAATAGGTGAAGAGCAGTGGGAGGTAAGGCTTCCGGCTATAGAAAGAGGAAGTCATGATAAAAGGTAGAGCATAGGCAAAAGGGTCAATGGTACTGTAATAGCACTGAACAGTGACAGCCTACACTTATGATGAGCATAACCTATAGACTTGCTTAATTGTTATGTTGTACACCCGAAACTAATGGAACGTTGTGTCAACTATATTTCCATCATTTTTTTTTTTTTCCAACAAGACTCAGCAATCAGGTACTGGCCTGAACTTCTAGCTCAGGCTCAGATTTTCCATCTATCCAGTGAGGAAATGCTTCCACATTAGAGCTGTTAAGATTAAATGAACTGGCATATAGAAAACATTTAGCACAGCATGCAGCACACAGTAAGGGCTCAGTAGTTGCTGTTATGCCAGCAGGAACTGAGGCCCGGGGGGGCCTCAATGAGACATGGAGACATCTACTCTAGGGGAGTACAGACACAAGCAAGTAATCCCAGCAGAACCACGAAGCACCATGGGAACACATGCCCAACTCCTCTGCTTTCTCTCCTGAATTTAGCTCCTCCTCCTCCAGCACTAATGCCTACTTCCTGGTTTCTCTGTTTGCTCATCCCATGAGAGTCTTCCCAGACTGGTAATAACCTTCCCTTTTCCCCCAAATGCTCTTCACTGGGAAGCTAACTTACAACCAAAGGGAACTATAGGTAAATCTTCTGTGCGTCCAGCACTGACAACTCAAAAGCCATGCATATTCTGGGCGACAGGTAGATCCCTGAGCCCCAACCCAGATCTCTACTGAACTTGCTCCATGTTCTTTCCTAAAAAAAGAGAACGAAGCTAACCTGAATGCCAGGAAGAACTTTAACTTCATGCAGAGAGATTGAGATAGAAAAAAGCCACTCAGCATCCGTGGAGTAAAGGAAGACAGAAGGGGGGGGAGGGGGGAGCTAAGAAGCGAGCTTCATTCTGTAACAGATTAAATGCAGTTAAATAGTAAAGTCACAAAACCCAATATTTCCTGTTATTTAAATGAAACAAGGGGCACCTGGTGGTTCAGTCAGCTAAGCATCCAACTCTTGATTTTGGCTCAGGTCACGATCTCATGTGGTTCATGAGTCTGAGCCCTACATCAGGATCTGGGCTGACAATCCAGAGCCCCCTTGGTGTTCTCCCTCTCTTAGCTCCTCCCCCACTTGCATGTGTGCTCTCAAAATAAACTTAAAATTAAAAATAAATGAAACAAAAAAGTCAAATTTATCAGAAGGAAGATCCATCTACCTATTCCCATCACTGGTCATCACAAGCCTATCTTTGATCTTTGTTTTCTTACATGCTTATAACAACATCACCTCAATCCAGACTTTTGAACAAAGGCTCCACTCTGACACCCGATCGTGTGATCAGGCACGATTCTGTCTGAATTCACATTCACTACCTACATGTGAAGCTAAGGAACAAAGCAAATGTCTATGTGGCTGGTGAAGGCCAACTTTAGCAGTTCCCACTCTACAGATGTTAAAAGGTTAAGCAGTACATCCTCAAGTGACAGACTGACACCAAGATGGGAAGGACGTGGTGTTCAGGGAGCACTGCTGAGTCATTTTATCCAGCGGTACACTTGGAAACTGCAGTTATACTAGAGGCTTAGAAACCACTATAAAGCAATGTGTTCAGGTGGAAGTTTTGGAAAATTCATCAAAAGTCCTGCATGTCAATGACAAGTTGGTTCTGTAAGGTGCTAAAGACGCTTGCTGAAGATGCTAAAAAAGATTTACTCAAAGCTAGTACATTCCATGCCGCTAAATATATGCCAGGACCCCACCATGCAGCCAATGCTTTGTTAAAATCCTACTTCCAGCAACATGACTATAGTCCTTGGAATAGGCACTCTCTCTGCACAGAGGGATCAAGTATGTGAATTAAGTAATCCACAGTCCTATCACACATATGTAAGTCACTGAAGACAGTTTTCCAGAGCACAACACCTTCATTTCCACCTAAGCTCTCTGAAGCACTCTTACTTCTAAATTCCATTTATGGGAGCACCTGGGTGGCTCAGCCGGTTAAGCGTCCAACTTCAGCTCAGGTCATGATCTCGCAGCTTGTGGGTTCAAGCCCCACGTCCGGCTCTGTGCTGATGGCTCAGAACCTGGAGCCTGCTTTGGATTCTGTGTCTCCTCCTCTCTGCCCCTCCCCCACTCATGCTGTCTCTCTCAAAAATAAAATGTTTTTAAAAATAAATTCCATTTACGATGCCATCACTGGATAGTTGTTCTTCTCTTTCGCCATGTAGGTATATACTCCTGCTCTCCACCACCAAAGACTAATAATATATTTCTCTCCCCAGAGAAACAGTCTTAATTTTTAATCACAGTGACACTTATTAAAAAGTCTATCAGCCCTAGACTAAGAGGTAAGTCCATTGTTGTTTTTTTTTTTTTTAATTTAAAACCTGTTCCACTCTGACCTCTATAAGCAACAAAAGCCAACAGCGAAGTCATTTCAAGCTAAGCCCTCTTCTGCAAACACAACCTCACAGAACAACGTTAACTGAGAAAATGCATTAGAACCATTCTTTTCCAGGGAAATTTTTGGGAACTGCCCCAACACATGAGTATGTTGGCCTGTTCTTGCTTTGCCTATAAGAGATCCATCCAACTTAGAATTTAAATACCTTACACATTTGCATTTGGGACTGAAGCCAGCTCTCCATCTTCTTTCACATCTCAAAGCATGTCAGCCTCCCCTCCCCCCAGTAGTCAAACACATCTTGAGATTCTTCAACAGATATTCAACTGTTGCATATCCCCATAAGCTACAAGGCCTACCAACAAGAAAATAGACTCTAGCTCATTTGTTCATAAGGATTTACGGAACACCTACCACATTGACAGGCAGCATGCAAGATGCTAGGACACACAGCAGAGGGAAAGGACATGTCCCCATCTTCAGAGATACCCAAGCACATTGGGCAATTCATCTACTCCAGTGGTCCTAACTGGCTCAGCAGCACAGACATTCACAACATACAACATGGGACCTCACACAGTCCAGGTCATCACAGGAAAAGCTTTGCTGAAAAAGCAAGTTCCAAGATGAAACCTACATGGACAAGGAGTTGGCTAGGCCTGGTGGGGAGGGAGGAGCATTCTAGGCTAAAAAGTCAGCTGCAGACAAGCCTCGGACAGGGAGGAGTAGCACTCACTGAAAAGCTGCAAGTCAGTATGGGCGAGCTGCAGACCTCAGAGGGCAAGGGCTCCAGTGACTGAGATGTGCAGGAGGCTCATGGAAGTCACATTACAGGATGTTCAGGTTATTCTATAACCAATGGAAAACTGTACATGGGTTTTAAATACAAAGAGGGATGTGGTCTAACTGAATAATATTAGTATTTACACATCCAGATGGCCAACTGACACATGAAAAGATGCTCAACGTCACTCATTATCAGGGAAATGCACATCCAAACCATGAGAAGCCGTCACCTTACAACTCTCAGAATGGCGAGAATGAAAGAAACAAGTGTTGATGAGCATGTGGAGAAAAAGGAACACTCACACACCAGTGGTGGGAATGTAAACTGGTGCAGCCACTGTGGAAAAAAAAGTACGGAGGGTCCTCCAAAAATTAAAAATAGTAACACCATATGATCCAATAATCCTACTGCTGGTATTTACCCAAAGAAAACAAAAACGCTAATTCAAAATAATAGATTATACACCCCTACGTTCACTGCAGCACTATTGCAAATAGTGCAAATTGACAACAGCCAAGATACAGAAGCCACCCACATGCCCATCAACAGATGAATGGACAAAGAAAATGTGGTATATACACACACTGGAATATCACACAGCCATAGAAAAGAATGACATCTTGCAATTTGTGACAGCATGGATAGACCTAGAGAGTATTATGCCAAGTGAAGTAAGTCCAAGATACCATATAATTTCATTCACATGTAGAATCTTTAAAAAATGAGCAGAAAGCAAAATCAGACCACTACGGAGAACCAATGGATACCAGAAGGGAGGGGGTGGGGGCCAGGCAAAAGGGGTGAAAGGGAGGAGGTGGTATGGACTTCCAGTTATGGAGTAAGTCATGGAATGAAAGGAACAGCAGAAAGAATACAGTCAACAATACTCTAATAGTGACATATCAGGACAGATGGTAGCTACACTTGTGATGAACACAGCTTATGTATAAACTTGCCGAATCACTAAGTACACCTGAAACGGGTGTAACTGTGTCAATTATAGTCAAATAAAAAAGGCCTGTACTTACAAACTGACCTACAAGGAAAAAGAACCCTCAACAGGAAGATAGTTAGATCTTCTGTCATGCATCCTTCCCATCCTCGCGTGAACACTCACAATGCAAATGAAATCAGGGACACCATTTATCCCGTCCCTAGGCCCAAAAAAATGGTCTTTGAAATTCTTCTTTTGCTCTTACTCTTACTACTTTACTCAGTGCTTCACCATTCCAAACTGAAATACCATTTCCACCATACCTTAATGCTACTGATACAGCTTCTAAATCTCTTTATTCATATATTTCACCTTTATCCAATCCAGCTCTTTCAACTTTTTTTCTGCTGTATTTTGCAATGGGGAACTTGTTCATGGTCTTAGAGAGCAGAGAAGTTTAACCAAGAATCAAGAGGGAATGTTCAATCTGAGTACATCGGCAAACAGGCACAATAGCATCTCCACTGCTGAGACCTCAGAAGGAAGGGAAAAAATATTCTGAAACCAACACACATTCTCACTGAATAGCAGCCATGAAACAGACTCTGACTTCCAAGTTAGGAAGGTAAATGGGTGTCTGCTACCTGAATCACCATTAACCAAAGACCTCAAAGCAATGCCTTTAATTTTCATCCTGGGGTTGCGAGCAATCACGGGGCAGCCGTCAGCACCCTACTACTTGGAAGTGAACCATTCTTTGGCAGTAACGCTCGCTAAAACTCTCCAACCAAACCTGCTGTCAGATGGCCACAGATGGTCTAGGAATGATCACGGTTAGCTCAGGCCCTCTATGCCAAGTGATTGTGTTTGAGAGACTAATTTAGATGTGGTTTCACACACTTCACAAGGTCACTTCTAGTGTGGCTGAAAAGCAGGGGGTACAGCTTGAAAGAACACCTAAGCTTGAGTCTCTATGGGGTCACCCAGCAAAGACAGTTTTGGAGAAAAAGCTAAGAACTGACATGACTGGTGTGAAATGAACATTTCACTCTCTAAAGGATTAAGGGGCAGGGGAGGAGTTTCATCTCAGTGAGGATAGGTTCATCTTCTGCACCAAAAACCCCTCCTCCACCCTCCAGCAGGCATCATGGAAAACCATTTGAGGAGGTAATGAAATGAGGGGATCACCAGCACATCCCATTGAAACTGTACATAGGTAAATGCATTGCTAGACCTCATTTTGGACATGAGAGTGGCAGTCTCTGCCTGCTGCCTCTTCACCTTACCTGAGCAGTGCTCACACACTATCAGGTGAGTGGTGCTGCTCTGGAAGGCTATTTTTCAGGGTCCAAGTTACCACTGTTGCTATTAATGCAGCAACCCCCCCAAGGAAAGGTGACAAACCCTCTAGTCTTGGGCTTTTCTTTACCGGGTATTCAAGCATGTTCTACAAGTGTTCTGTACACAATGCTTTTAAACTGGAAACATTTTATGGGGCACCCGGTGGCTCAGTCAGTTGAGCGTCCGACTTCAGCTCAGATCATGATCTCGCATTTCATGAGTTCAAGCCCCGCATCAGGCTCTGTGCTGACAGCTTGGAGCCTGCTTCGGATTCTGTGTCTCCTCCTCTCTCTGCCCCTCCCCTGCTTGTGCTGTCTCTCAAAGTTTCTCAGAAACTAGGACAATAGAGGTCTCATTCCTCAACAAAATTCTCACTTTCATGCAAATGTCTTACACACTAGATAACCAGTAAGCTTTAAGCAAAAGCATTGGGGGATGAACAGTAGGTGTGACATCCCTGTTTTAACAGGTGCAAGTCCCAGGTACACGTACAAAGTGTTCCATCATCCTAATTCCGGACAAAGCTGGAGTCACGTTTACTCTTTGCAGGTTCACTTAGGTGTTAAAATAGCGGTGTAGTCCAAGACTACAGTTCCAACCTTCCCCAGGGATCCTTACCAATTCCCTGGTTCCAGGGCCTTCCTGGAGACCCAGCACAGCAGAGAGCCTTAGGAAACATCACAACAGAATGACCCCAATACCTTCAACAAAAGGGATTCAAACAGTCACCACCTTCAACAAACAAACTACAGAAGAAGAGCAACCATCCCAGTTCTGGACACAGGCTGAGTCATATTTATTCAAGAGAGCTGAAACATGGCACTGGAAGTACTCAGCCAAAGGCAACCGCATATTGGTGTGGCAGGTGTGTCGGGTCTGATGGGCATGTTATCAAGGGGTGGGGTCCTCCCTTGGTATCCAAATAGAACATCCCTCAACAAATCAAATCCTCTGGACCTTGGTTTTCCCAGTGAGTAGGCTGAACTAAAAGAAGCTCCAATACTATGCCTACATTCATCAAGCACCTCCTTGCTTCCCAAGAAGGCTGCCTGTGGCACCAATCTTCTCTCATGGACCCAGAATACATCCACAGAAAGATCCCTGGTTGGTGGCTCATCAGAAAGGCCTCCCTCTGATCACAGGCTCTCTCCTTTAGGTGAGGGAAACAAGGCCTCCTGACAATTAGTGCCTCTCTTAAGTACCCACTGCTCTTTAGAGTCCAAAAGTATCCTGAAAACCAGTAGGAAATGGGTGAAAAGAGAATGTTCTCTGGTGAAAAAAAAAAAAAATCAGATGTTCACAATAGACTACTCCTTGGCCCTTCCCTCTCCTGCTGTATCCACCATCTGCCTGTGTTTTCCACAGCACCTTCGTATTTTGGTTAACGCTTGGCTCTGGAGTCTGTTTTTTTCTGCTGACAGAAGGATGAAGAACAGCACCGTGTTGTGACAGCTCCACCCCTCACAGTGGAGATGTGAATCACCACAACACCAGCAGATTCCTCCCTGCCAAGTCCCAACGTCCTGCGCCCACATTCAAGGGCTTCATGAGCTGTGTTGTCTAGCCTCATCATCCACAAGCCCACAGCTGGAGGCACCACCCTGTCCACTGCCTTCCCTCTCCACCGAGGTCTCACATATGCTCATCCCCACTGCCCTCACTCTTAAGTGTTCTACAGCTAGAAAAGTCCTCCTTGTTTAGCAAGTGTATGGCAGGTTTCAAGGGGTTTCCACAAGCATGAAATCTTAGAATTCCATGGGATAGGAAGCACAGGTGCAATATTGCGATTTCTAAGAAGTACTTATTTGATCATTCAAGAGGACCAAAATACATTTCTCATATTTGGTCTTCATCCATAGTTCCTGGCTTACAGGTCCCAAGACTCTTGGAATTTCTTAATGAGAGGTTAAATGTGTCTCTTATGTCAGTAGATGACCTGTGGACACCACCTAAAGATGAGGGCTGGCTGCCAGGAAGACCAACAATGTGATTAGATGGTTAAAACTTGGAGTCTCGCTCCTAACATCGGGGAGGGGAGAGGGTCTGGAGACTTAATTAGCCAATGGCCAATAACTTAGTAATCATGATTATGTACTGAAGCCTCCATAAAAACCTCAGAGGACAGTTTTTTTGGCTTGTTGTTGGCAAGCTTCCATGCTGGGAGAACTATAATGCTCTCACATGCCATCGAGCCAGGCCCCAAGCTCCATAAAGATAGAAGCTCCTTTTTTGGATATCTTGACCCATGTTTCTCCTTATGTGGGGTTTTAGTTCATCACATCCTTTAATAAACTGATGCACGTACTTACGTGTTTCCTCAAGTTCTGTGAGCCACGCTAGCAAGTTAATCTAACCTAAGGAGGTGGTCATTGGAACCTGGCCTGTAGCCAGGCAGTCAGAAGCACAGGTAACAGTCTGGTGCTTGCAACTGGTATCTGAAGTCTTGTAGGACTGAACCCTTAACCTGTGGGATTTGTTAATTCTGAATTCTCTGACACCCTGATAGTTTCTAAGAATTACTCAGTGTTGTGTGGAAGGTTGGAATTGGGTCCAAAAACACTGAAAGACAGGTACTCTTATAGACCCATTTTACATGTGAAGGACCCTCAAATCCACGCAACTTAAGGGACTTGGCCAACTCAAGCCCCTAAAAAAACAATCGACCCAGGAACAGTGCTTACTCCCTGTCCAGTGCTTCTTCCAACCTCCAAGCCTTATCCAATATTGAAAACCTGAGGGATTCCAGTCAGTCACCAACAGACTCACCTACATTCATTCAGGTGCCTAGAACATGTCTGTTACTGTTGACACCTCCTTAGAACCTCCTGATTCCTGCTCTGTCGCCTTAGTTCAGGACTTCGCTTATGTGAAATATTACAACCTATTCTTAATTGGATGTCCTGTCTGATTTCTTCTTACTCCAACTTATTTTCTAGTCTGTTGCTTCTGGAACAGTTCTCAACTGGGTGGGTGGGCACGAAAGTGGGGAGGATGGACAAAACAGTCCCTAGGGGACATGTGGCAATGTCGATACATTTTTGGTGTCACAACTGGGCAGGAGAGGGTGCTGATTTCTAGTCGGTAGAGGCCAGGGATGCTGCTAAACATTCAACCACGCACAGGACAGCCCCTAACAAAATGTTACCCAGTTCCAAATATCAACAGTGCCGTGGCTCAGGAACTTTGCTCTAGAGTTTTCATCGAAAACAAAACACAGAAAACATCCTGTTGCCGGTGCCCAGGCTTCTTCCTCTGCCTCCCTCCCCTCCCTCCACCTGCCCCACCACTATTCACCTTCTAAAGGTCCAGCTTAAATATTGCTGCTTTTGTGGAGCTTCAGTATTCCTGCTGGCCTGAGTGGCCTCTCCCCCGTTTTCACTATAACAGCTCTCAACTGCACTGCATCCCCTTGTATAGTTGAGTCCCTAGGGTAGGAATAAAATATTTATCTTTATGTCCCATGCATATAGAATATTGCCTGCCAAGTATTTTTTCAGTGTGTGTTGGTTCAATGGATGAAGGCATACTCTACAGTTATAGATTCTTGCTTCTCATAGCAATAAACCACAGCCTCTCCCCACCAGAAACGCTAAATATAGTACCATCTAAATAACCCATCGGCACAGGGCCGTCACCAGCTTGGGAACATCTGGGCACAAGGATGAGCAGCTTTGTCTTTGGACTCCTGCAGGGAGGTCTGACGACGCTGCATTTCTCTCTGCAGAGTTAGCACACCCAGAGCTCCTGTACTTCGGAGGTCTCATCTGCCACAACTCCTGGTTCCATGGGAATTTCTGGATCCTAAAAATTCAGAATGCTTTGATGGCATGGGTGTGTTAAATGTGGGGTTTGGGGTTTCTCTAAAGCTAAAAGGAAGGAGGTGGAGAGCAAGATCCTTAGCCCAGGCATAACAGTTATAGGGGAACATCAAAGACTTTCCACAAAGTCCCAAGCTTCTGCCCAGTCAACAAGGGGGACATCAATAGCTGACTTCCAGAATGTGCTGTGTCACAGGCCATTCATCTTCCATCATTAGGAATGAGCACCCTCCACAAGGCTTAGGCTAAAGGCAAACAGAAGGAACCAGAGGTCACAAAGGTCTCCTTGGCACATCCACACCACGTTAATTCTTCAGGGCCTCCTCTCAAGAACCTCTTGGTGGGCTCCAGAAAACACTCCTCTCAGCCCTGTGGGAACTCGTGCCACGGGGGAGTAGGGAACTCCCATTGACCAGGCAAGTGGCAGCCATAACACCTTTGTAGTTTACATAACCAGAAACAAAAAAGGTCAAAAAGAGTACTTGCAGCATTTGCTGTGACCTGCAAGGACAGAGAAAAGAGACCACAGTCCAGCTGAGGCTCTTACAAGCAGAGGCAATCTGGTCCAAAGTCTGTCATGCATCTTCATAGAGAAGCACCATGATTTACGTAGGAGACAACAATCAATGAATGATTCTATGTTCAGGAACTACGGTCTGAGGAAGAGTGAAAAGTGCAACGTGGTTTAAAATTTGGTCCCAACAGTTGTCACCAACTGCTGTGTGACCCAAGACAGACTAACTGCGTCCTCACTTCCTCATTTGTGGGAAATGCCTGTCCTACCTCGCAAGGGCATCAAAGAAGAGGAAATCCAACCAGCCCGTCATATGGCCCCAGAAGGACATTGCTAGGCACCGTGGTGGCAAGCAAATCTTCTAAGACATGTTTGCCCTCGGGAAGCTAACAGCATAGCTAAACAGACTGAGCCTTAAAAAGTAAACCTTAGTCATCAATTAAAAGTAAGTGGCAGGAGGCAGGGTTCCAGAGATTAAGCATGGGATTCAATCTAGTGAGTGCTACCTGCCTTCAGACATGCTGACATGGGACCTCACTCTGGCTTGTAGTTCAGGAGGAACCCCAGCAGGGAACGTGCCCTGCAGGACCAGACGCAGGTGAAACATAGGCAGATACTCCAGGCAGGCAAGTACAAGGCCATCCACTGGGCTGAAGCCGATGGGCATGTGGGTCTGCATGGTGAGCGAGAAGTTCAAAGACAGGTTAGAGCCCTATCATAGCAAAGGACTTAATTCCTAGCCAAGGGGGTTGTCACCTAATCCTTTACCCAGGAGCAGCCAAAAATGTCTAGGTCACTTGGGTGGGGGACGTAAGACGAAGCAGGAGTACAGCTATCAAGTATGATACAAATGCTAATTGTTATCATTGCTATTCTTGGCACCTAGTGCTGAAGCCCAGCACTGAGTAAAGGGTGCCCAGATGGCAGAATAAAAACATTAAAAAAGATAGGATAGTGAATAATTTATATCAATTTAATCACTTAACAATACTCTGCACCCAGATGGAACTGGCAAGGTAAGTAGAAGACCTCTGGAGGCTAAGCAGCTGAAATGAAACCATGAGCTTAGAGTGAAAAATCCCTCTACACAAATATGCTGTCAGGAGCCAGGTTTCCAAGACACCTTGGCTTCCTTGACTACAGTCCTGGTCTTCCCCCTTTCCTGGCAACTTCTCTTCACTGTCGAATTTATTGGTCCTCCTCCACCCACCTGTAAATGATGGAGGGGACCCTGCCTCTCAGCTATCTCCCCGCACCATACGTAACACACATACACACACCCCCAATGTGATCTTGGGGCACACTCCCATACACAGAACAGTCCTGACCTTTCCATTGAGATCTAGACCCACATATTCAAACTTCAGGTTTTTGTTCTGGCACCTAATACTTTTAATGAAAGTTTAAAAGCCCCAATAGAACTTTTGAATTTTAGCCTATCACTCACCAGTTTCTCTCCTAGTCATTTCCATCTCACAAAACACCACCTCCAAATCCACTTGGTTGCTCAAGCCAAAAGCCTCCAAGTTGTCCTGGCTGCCTTTCTGTCCATCATACCCACATCCCACCAAGCAGCAAGTCCCATAGCCCTGGTTCCAGAAGGTATCCTGGGTCAGGCACGTCCCCACTTACCATGGCCCTTCCCTTCTCTCCTGGGCTGTTTCTACTCCCTTTCCTGGTCTCTGCTTCTAAGCTCAACCTCTGTCATTCATTCTCTCAACAGGTAAGTGTAGATCATGCCACTCCCCTGCATCAGAAATAGAATCCAAACTCTTCATGGAAGCAGCCACACCCTATGTCCTCCCTACCATGCCTACCACATCCCCCCAGCATACTGCACTCCAGTCACACACCCTCCTTGTTCTTTTCTTGCATCTCTGAATTTGCAACCCTTCTCCATTCCTCTGTGTCTGTGCCTGGTCTGGTCAATCCCAGCCTAATTATTCCCTCCCTTCTGAAGAATCTTTCCTGACCAACTAATCCAACAGACTCTTTTCTATCCTTTTCTACCATACCACTGATTGTATTCTCTTCTTTATGTTTATCTGAAATGAGTGTGTTCACCACTTGCTGGTCCTCCAGCTCACCAATGTAGGTTCCAGCAGGCTAGAGACCTATCTGCTTGGGTCATGGTTGCATCCCCAGGGCCAAGAACAGTATCTGGTATAGGACAGATGGCCAAATGTTTGCAGAGGGACCGAATCTGCAAAGGTGCTTCATCTGTGGACAGAATAGGAACATTCCAATTGTTCTTGCCCCAATGCTAAGGTTCAGAAGGGACAGAAAACTCTGGATCCCATGGGTCTGGGGAGGCTTCACGGGGAAGAGGCAGGATGGAGAATGAAAGAAGCGATCTCAGGTGCATGCACAGACAGAGGAGTCCCAAGTTTTAAGCATCTACTAGATAGTAAGGAGTGGGAGCAGGGGGGAGGCAGATACAAAGGAGTAGTAGCATTAATTCCATAGCATGGGTTAGTCTGTTTCCCTTCTTTCGATTTTTAAAAGGGGACTTTTCTGAGCACCATCCTAGTCATCATACCAGGTCTTTTCTGTCCATTGTCATTTAATCCTCTTAACCCTTCCCATGAAGCACTGTGTTCCCCATTTCTATTAAAGCAGTGGGGGGGGGGGGGCGGCAGGGGGCTGCATCCCATAGCAGGCAGGTCTCTCATGCAGCAACAGCAGGGTAAGCCTAGATCCTAGGGTGTCCGAGGTCCCTTCCTCTCCTACCACACTACACTGCATTTCCTGAGAAAGGGCAAGAGCTCTAGGCTTCTGATTCAGAGAAGTGGCACCAAAAAGGAGAGGACCCCAGGACAGGAAACTTAAGTCCCCTATAAACAAGCTGCTGACATTTTAGATTTAACAGTGACAAGCTTTCATCCATAACAGGAGCATGGGGCCAGAAACCCAGGCCAAAGACTTCCACCTCTCAGTACTCCTTCCTGCCACCAACACCTGTTTCCCAGGAGAAATATCAGGGACAGTGTGTGGTTCTAACAGTAAATGTACATCATGCCAGCGCATGCCATGCCACAGAATGATCAGAAGGACTAGGCTTTGGTTCAGCAAGGTTGAGTGCAAATTGCAATACGCATCCAAGAATGCCTCAACCCCCCATAACCCTCCACTGACAGCTCTTGGATGATCTCATTAAAAAAACAGTCTCAAATGCAGCCATAGCTATGAGGACAACAAAAAGTTTGGCAGGACGGTTTTTTCTTCTTTAGTTGCCAAAGACGTGACAAAGATTGAGCTTACACACTTAAGGTGGGAGCAATGGGCATCATACCATGTTCCCTTCCAATACCCTGACAATAAAGGGCACTAGGTACTGGAGAGGTAGGACTTGCCTCAGGACAAAAGAGGCAAAGAGAGGAAGATGAAAAGAGGAAGATGAGAAGGGAGTGGTGGGGGGGGGGGGCAGGGAAGAGGAAAGACGAATAGAAGTGGGGAAAAGTACATTAACTCCAAGCAATAGCATACTAACCAGAGATCACCACCTCCTCTCTTTCTCCAAAAGTGATAACCATGGGTCAAAATTACAACAATCTACCTTCAGGGATCTATTCACTCGGGTGTTAACAGCCTTCTACAGTAAGGACACAAGCGCTAAGGAAATGAAGGAACAAGGGTAAGCAGTGAGCGAATCTAGCACACATTCTGGCTCTAAAGGCAAAAAGTCAACGTTTCTACTTAAGTCCTAGAATGGCCCAATAGAGTCCTGATGGAAATATTTCACCTTTCTAGTACATGATAGCTTGAACAAAGGCCCAACTTTAGTTACCAGGGAAACACAAATTAAGAACAGAAGATATTGGGGCACCTGAGTGAGTGGCTCAGTCCGTTGAGCACCCGACTTCAGCTCAGGTCATGATCACACAGCAGGTTCAAGCCCCACTTCAGGCTCTGTGTTGACAGCTCTGTCTGGAGCCTGCTTCAGATTCTGTGTCTCCCTCTCTCTCTACCCGCCCCCCCCCCCACCAAATCTCTCTCAAACATTAAAAAAAAAAAAAAAAAAAAAAAAAAAAAACTACCATAACACCATCAGGATATACACTGAGAATAGCTAAAACAATAGAACCAAGTGTTGCCAAGGATGCGAAGCAATTGGCATTTTCATACACCATTCATGGACACGCAAACAGGCACCACCACTTTGGAAAACCTACTTGGTACTATCTCTGGCTGAACACAACATCCCCTGTGAGATAGAAATTCCACTTCTGGACGTATTCCCAACAGAAATGTATACAAGTAAGGGGATGCCTGGGTGGCTCAGTCAGTTAAGCGTCTGACTTCAGGTCATGATCTTGCAATTCGTGGTTTCGAGCCCCACGTCGGGCTCTGTGCTGACAGCTCAGAGCCTGAAGTCTGCTTCAGATCTTCGGATCCCATGTCTCCCTCTCTCTGCTTCCCCAACCCCCCACTCATGCTGTCTCTCTCAAAGATAAACATTAAAAAAAATTTTAAGTGATTTTTAAAAATGCATAAAAATGATTATCCAAAGATAGGTACAAGACTATTCCCTGCAGCTTTGTTTTCAATACCAAGAATTGGAAATAACTCAAATATCCATTCATTAGAATGGGCAAATAAATTCCAGTATATTTACCTTACAGTACAACAGTAATGAGGAAACTGTAAGCACAAGCAACCAAAAAAAAAAAAAAAAAAAATCCTAAACACAACATCGAGTAAAGGAAAGCAGATGTAGGGGCACCTGGGTGGCTCACTCAGTTCAGCATCCGACTTCGGCTCAGGTCATGATCTCGCGGTCCGTGAGTTCAAGCCCCGCGTCGGGCTCTGTGCTGACCACTCAGAGCCTGGAGCCTGTTTCCAATTCTGTGTCTCCCTCTCTCTCCCCCTGACCCTCCCCCATTCATGCTCTGTCTCTGTCTCAAAAATAAACATTAAAAAAAACAGAATGCAGATGTACAAATATGTACGAAATTATTCCATTTATATAAACTTCAAGAACAAGCAAAGGCAAGTAAGTGACAATGCTGGAAATCAAGATACACTTACTCTTGGAAAGGGTATAGTGACTGCACAGGCACACAAAGGAAACTTCCGGTGTGCAAAGTTCTCGCTCTCCATCAGGGGCTGGTCATGTGTGGGTTCAGTATGTGACAGTCATCAGGCTGTACCAGTAGGTGTTTTCCTAAATGGGTGTTGTTTCCACAAAAAGTCTAGTAAAAGCAGCTAGTGAATTTTGTATCTGGTTTTAAAACCCCTTCACCTTTGTGTCTATGTTATTTCAGTTTTCCCAAAAATGTTTAAGATTCACATTCCAGGACAACATGCCACACTTAGCCTATAGCTGCTGTTTCTCCACAGGATTCTGCCACACACCTCCAGGTCACACAGTCTACCTGCGGGGCCCCTCAGACCAATCATGGTCTTCCTACCGCCACTTTAAAGTTAGCTCTGGGGCACCTGGGTGGCTCAGTCAGTTAAGCGTCCGACTTCAGCTCAGGTCACGATCTTGCAGTCCATGAGTTCGAGCCCCACGTCGGACTCTGGGCTGATGGCTCAGAGACTGGAGCCTGCTTCCGATTCTGTGTCCCCCCTCTCTCCCTCTGCCCCTCCCCCGTTCATGCTCTGTCTCAAAAATAAATAAACGTTAAAAAAATAAAAATAAAAAAAATAAAGTTAGCTCTGAGTGATGAAAACCCTCTTAATTTCCTTTCCTCTGGGCAGAGCCCACTCTCTAGCCCCAGGATGGAGAAATCTCATTCACTTTGAAATACCTGCCAGACTCTCCCCTGGAGCCCATGAATGGATGACTGCTTGAATGACTGCCACTCCTTCTGTACAGACATTTGCCACTCTCCCAGGTCCTTGGAGAAACCTGGCCTTGAGGGAGCTGGCACAGAGAAGGCATGGAGAGAGGCATGAGCCTCTGTACCAGGAGGATGAGACTCAGTGTGGAGCAAAGCACCTATTTCACCCTTGGGCAATGGCCCAGCTGGGCAGTCTCCAAAGGCATGCCTGCTTTCCATTCTGTCGATTCTACACTGGGGCAGACAATAATGGAGAGAGATAACAGGGCAGTGTCCCAGCAAGCCCTTCAAGTAGCCAGACACTATAGTGGTTTGATATTAGTTACTAGGTTAACTATAGACTCCATGTTTTTGCCCCCCAAATTCACATTAAGCTCTAATACCCAGTATGATGGTATTCAGAGGTGGGGCCTTTGGAAGGTGATTAGGTCATGAGACCCCATGAATGGGATGAGTATCCTTATAAGAGAGCCAAAGAGATCTTCCTTGGCCCTTCCACCATGTGACATCACAGCAAGACAACGGCTAACCCCGAAACAGGCCCCCACCAGACAGCAGATCCTGGCCCCTTAATCCTGGGCTTTCCAGTCTCCAAACCATGAGAAATCAATGTTTTGGCCCCCTAGTCTAGGATGTCCTGATACAGCAGTTTGGAAGGTCTAAGACATGACCCTTTCCCAAAGGCTATGGGTCTAGGCACCAGAAGGAAATATGAAGGAGGGACAGAGAACATGCTATCACTTCCCAGGTAGCCCCCTTTCAGACCTTCACCTTTATCCAAGCAAACCCACCGGAGAACCCCCTCCTAATGGTCACGTTCATTTCTCCACCTGTCCCTTCAGTGCTCCTGGTCCACAGGTTACTCCCAAGTAGACATCTTTACCAAGTATGGTGGGAAACCAACTTGCCCCACAGCTGCCCCCATCATGCAGTGACAAAAGGCCAGCAGACCTCCACATGCCACTTATAGGCAGTCACATTCAAACCAAGTCTCCTGAAGGTGTTAGAGTAAGACAAAGGGAAGAGAGACAAACGAAAAAAATACATCCAAAGCCTCACTGGAGGGAGTTGTGCTCAACAGGAACTGCTGACAGAACACTTGCCATGCAAAAGCATCGTGCAAGGGACTATAGGATGAGCCACCACACTCCCACGCTAAGGGGACTAAAGACATACGGGGGCAAAGCTCTCCTGTCCAACGTCATGGAGTGTGCCTGCACCTGGAGGAAGGTATCTGAGCAGTCTCTGGCCAGGCGTCTGCCCATCCCAACTCTGTCCAGGGGCCTGCATTTCAAGTTGGGGGATTACTTTAAAATACTAAACTTCATTAACCCTAAAATGACCAGGAGATAGGGGCTAAGAATATCATTTTCAGGCAACTGGGAGCAACCTGAACTTGGAAGACAATTATGAGTCACCTGACTCCAACACGCCTTCCAAGCAAGCATCCGCTGTGTTCTCCAGCAGCTTTGCCAGTATTCCCTTCATCCTCCACCTTTTAACAAGCTGACAAGGCCTGCATTTAGGTCAGCCTCTCCAGTGGCTCCCTCCCTCCCCTGGGGCCAGCAGCCCTCAGGATAAATTATCTTGACCTACAGTCACCAGGGGACTGGCTGGCAGTGCTGGGTGAAGACGCCCTATCTCCAGAGCCTGAGGGACCCTCCAGCCCATTCTCCCACACAGGAGGATCCTAAACCCTTGGGAAAACAAAGCTCTGTTTTTAAATAACTTGCTAACAGCTAACAAAAACTAATGGATGGCTCGGGATCTTGCCAGCTATTCACCTTCTCTACACGCAGGTGATTTATCCAGGAGCTACTGTAAAGGTGGTGGGAAAGGGGCAAAAAAAACAAAAAAAACAAAAAAAAACAAAAAACACCATGAGGGAAATGTCCTCATTGTGAAGGTGTACAATCCCCTCACTGTGATAAAATTAAAAAGCTCTCTCCAAAACAAGTTACCACACTCGGAGGCTGGTTTGGGAATTTTGGAAGGGTTTTTGATCAAGTACACAAATCAGGTATCCTGGGATATAAAGACTCTCATAGAAAAAGTCCTATTTCTGGGCAATTTTTTTCAGGGCTGGTAACTTTTAATACCATGATTCACACATGCAGTCTTCTCGATCCTCCCCCTGTTGGAAAATAAAACCTGAGTTCCAGAAATTCTTAATTGTCTACGAAGAAAGAACCAGGGAAGGGAGAGGGGTTTTAGACTAGCCTAGTGGCCCTTTTTGCCCCGTCACCATTTACTTCACATTCCCCAAATTCTTGGTTAGAAACTTGACATTTTACCAGAAAGTGATTCATTTGTTTTAGCAATTCTTTCCTAAAAAATGCAAATAAGCCTCTAAGAATATAGTATGTTGGGAATTCCCACCCTTACAACAAACCTGTTTAGTGCCTTTTGGAGAAAAAGAGTTGAGAGCAGTCTCTCAGAGGAAATATCTTTTTTGCATTGTCAAGGCAACTTCAAGAGCAGTGAACCTCAGGGCTCATAAAGGTACCAAGGGTTGGAGGAGGTTTGAAAAGAGGGCCAAACCTAATAGGAGGTAGGCAAAATGCCAGACATCACTGTCATGTCTAAACCACGAAGCATACCCCATGCCCCATGGTTAGACTCCAAGACCCAAGGCCTCCCTCAGCCTCACAGTGGGAATTTCATAACTCAGGTATATTATGGACCAAATAGGTTGACCCAGAAACAGTCACTGGCAGCAAGGTAGTTCTAAAAGACAACTCCAAATACTTGGGAGAATTTTTTGTAGCTGTCTAGTGATATTAGGGGCAACCTACACTTAAAAATGCATTCTTGAAAATTCAAACCAATTCAGGATCAAGAGCCTCACTCTTCACTGTGCTTAAAGCTAGGACCCTAAGTAGATGTGTGTGATATTAGCATGTTCCACCTAACTTTTTTGGAGCCCCGATCCCTTCTACCTCAAGAGACTGGCCTAATAACTGCAGGAGTAGGACCTAAATATCATTCTAGAAAATTCAGTCCTTGCTTAGGGACATTAACTTCACTTTCAATCACAGCCTCAGAAGGCTTCCTGCATCTGGCCAACTATTCTGAAAACATAGCAGCTCAGTTGCAAGGTTGCTCCCCAAGGCCACATACCACTGTGGGTGAGATGGGGGTATACCCCCTAGGGAGCATCGTCACCCTGACCCACAAGACCAGTAGGAATCTCAAACTCTGCCATCCACAGGCACCTACTCCAGTCCACCGCAAGGGAGATTTGCAATTTAAAGTCCATTGCAGAATAGGACTTTGTCATCTCCCTGAACAACTGCCACAGGAGTGTCCTAGTAAAAAGATTCTGGAGCCAGACCGTCTGCCTCTTAGCTGTGTGGCTCAGGCCAGTCACATAACCTCCCTGGGCCTCAGTTTATCATCAGGTGCCTCCTGTGGGGTAGATGGGAAGATTCCAGGACATATTATATGGAGTTTTTAGACCAATCCCTGGCATCTGTTAGCTAACATAGCAGCAATTTCAATTCGTGGAAATTGAGCCTCAATTTCCTCCTTTGCAAAGCAAGAAGGGAAAGAAAAAAGAGGAACATCTCTGTTTCCCCCTTAGCTTTTTACCCAGGATGAACTACATGTCAATTCCAACAGAGTGAAAGATTTATCTTTTATTAGCTTTATCTTCTGGGTTATACACCATTTTTTTATTTATTTTATTATTATTTTTACTACCTCCGCTTTACCACTTTGTTGTTCTCTCTGGACCATTCTGTTTTCTGTCCCTTGCAGTGGGTTGCTAGGTGCAAAAGTGTGTTCACTGGGAATCTAAACGACATCACCTGACACCTGAGAGAAGGAGAGAGACCCTTAAAAGGAACTATCAACTCAGTTTCCAAATCCCTTCTTTGCAATCCCTGGCAGAAATATGGTTATCCAGTTTGGGCCCTACATACCCGTCAGGGCTAGAGAACTCCTCACTCACAGCAGTGTTTGCCTTGCTGGAGACTTCCAGAGTTCTCTATGCTCCTACCTTCTGGGAACTTATGGCCAGATCTACACAGCCTGAGGATCTTGATGTTTGCTATGATGGAAATGACAACAGAACTGGCTTATAGTTCCAAAGACCTTTTATCTTTACCTGGCTTAAACCTCACAACTCCCCTAAGAAGTAGGTAGGATAAATATCATTCCACCTCTGGAATGATAAAAATAAAGGGGCAGGGGAGGCAGGGCTCGGCAAGTTGAAAGGGACTTCGTGTCCACTTATCCTGTGTGACTGCAGAGTCAGGACTGGAGCCCATGTTTTTGAAGCGGCTTTCTGGCCACTTCTACCTTGTGCCCAGTTCAGAGCCATGACATGTCCACATTCCCCGCCGTATATGAGAACATCACCAGCCTTCCCAGCTTCTGTCTACATTACTCATGAGTGGCCAGCAGTTTTTCCAACATATGAACAACACAGCATATTAGTTGAATTAGGAAACCAAAAGTGTATCAGGAAAAGCCTTCAGACCTATTTCTTAGAACTTCATAAAATCTCAATCTGTAACCCCTAGAGTCATCATTAGCTAATAACCAGCCCATCTCCACTCCCAGGCTAAACAAAGACTATTTTATCCATTTACTTTTCCAAAGGGCACCAGCCATTCGCTTATCACCGCCTTCTTGAAATTACGTGTACTGTGAAACCGATAACCAAACCGTTTAAAACTAAGTTACAAGGTGATGTAATCACCCATAAAAGTGCAAAGATCATTTAATACATGTAGGCTGTTTATGACAGAGCTGTGGCCCACAGGCAAGGGCAACCACTCAGAATAGAGTAGAAACCCTCCTAGTTTTCAATTCCTTTCTGAGAAGCCCCATTTCCCATTTTAGCTTTGACCACTGTTAACACAGGCATGGCAAGTGGGGAGAGGACACAATTATCTTATCCATTTGCCTCCCTGAGCCCATAAATTGCAAGGTCTCCATAAAAGCTTCAGCTCCCTTTCTGTGGGACGCTGCAGTTTGAGTTGACCATGAAGTAGTCACAGTGGAGGGGGTGAAGAGGAGGGGAGCCCCGTGGGTCAAGTCTGCCCAACGGTACAAGGAGGGGAGCTGTGGCCACCTGCCCCCAGGAAGCTGAGAAAAGCTGCCAGGCATGACCACCAGCACACAGGTCAGAATTTCAAGGTCTCCTGCAAAGGAACCTCCAAGAGCTGCTCCCAGGAAACTCCGTCCAGGTGAAAGGTTTCTTTCCAGGCTCTGTTAGTACTCTTTAAAACTTAATAAATCATTTTTTACTCTCAGCCTACAGGGAGAAGGTCTCATCCCCATCCTGATTAACAATGCCACATTAATAAAACATTCTTGGATCCATTAGTTCAAATAAATATTTAAGCACCAATGTAGCAGGTGCCAGGACAGATGCACGGACAATTCACACAGTTCCTAGTCCAGGCGACCAGCACTTCCCAACGCTTGGCCAGGTCTCCTCAGGCCTCTGGAGTCACACACACAGTTTTTGCCAGGGAGGTTTAGTCAACAATCTTGTGAGAAGCCCAGGTCTTACAGGGAGGCCAACAGAGATTCTCCTTACAGAGATGTCAGAACACTGGTCTAACAAGCCAGGCCCTAAATATCATCTGGCTATTCTGTGCCCAGAACAGAGCCTAACAGACACATGCCATAGGCAGTCATTACCAATGTGGCTGGAAAGTTATAAATTTCACCAAACATTCTAGGTTTGAGTACAATGGGATGACACGGGGCAGTGGAAAAATGGGTCAGGTGCAAACCAAGTCACCTGGGGGTTCTAATCTCTGGCTAGAAATGTGACTCATCAAATCCCTACTTACCTTCTCACCGAGCCTATGTTTATTTCTGTGAATCTCTGGCATGTCAGGATCTTTCCTCTTAAAAACACTTAACTATAAAATATTGCAGATTTTATGTACAGAGGAGTTGGAGAAGATAGCCATATCCCCAACCTACAATTTTAACATGTGATAGCCTGTTTCTACTCCTTAGGTTTTTAAAAACAAACACAAACTCATGGTTGAGGGTTCATCATTGCACTGCTCTCTACCTAAAAAACTGGACAGTGTAGCAATTCTCTCACATGCATGTTGGCTTATCAAGACTACATCAATTTACATCCATAAATACACAGTGTAGTTTGGCTGTCTACTTGAGACAAATGGTAGCATATACTATATACTCCATAATTTTGCCCACTCACCATTGATACTTCCCTTGTTACACAGATATCTGATGCACCAATTTCAGTGTTTCACTGTAGGTGTGTATATACCATCGTTTATCCAACTCTCCAACTGGTGAGCCTCGTAAGTGTTCAAACACCCCTCACTATCTATTATGGATGTCACACACCATGGAGGCATTGAAGATCTAAAAGCAAGTTATGTAACTCTTGCACATAGGCCAAAAATAAAGAGCTCCCTTGTGGAAATACCACCGTTGGAGGAATCTTGCTGACCACACCAGCAGCTATGGGCATCTATGTGTAGAGCCCAGAGGGACAAAGTCTTAGGAAATGAGCCTAGAGGTCTCATAGTGACACGCAGAGGCTAAAGCCACGAGCACAGACAGGTTGGCCAAGAGTCAAACCACAGAATCACAAAACGTGAAAATACATCTTTCATGCCACTAAATGATGGGGTGGTTTGTATACAGCAACCAATGACCAAAACAGGCAGTCACTCTGTAATATCCCCAAACCAGACCAACTGAGAGTGGTAGCCCTCTCTAGAAAATCACGCAGAGACCCACAACGACGGCACATCTAGGGTGTCCAACAGCTGTAAATGCGACCACGCATCGCCATTACCCAACCCCTTAACAGCACGTCACCAAGGACACATCCCAGTATTTCAGCCTTCTCCAAGCATCCTGAGAGAGCCTTCCCTAAGCTACAGCCAGGTAGGATTTTGATGTTGGCAACAACTGACTGTTTATACCCCCAGCTGCTCTGGGAAATGACCTTGGACAAACGCCTTGGAGATGATTATAAAGCTGAATGGTAATGGAATCATATTGTGCTTGTCTGCTTCTGTCCATCAGCTATGCAGACCTGAGCAAAAGCCACCACACCAACATGTGACAATAGCAACAAAGAGACCCAGGTGTTTTCTAGTTAGGGCTGAAGGCCTGAGTAACAGAGCACAGGGTACCAAGCTCAGGCTGCCAGTTCTGATCTGTGAGGCACCTTCCTCTGAAAGGAAGATCTCTTGTGAGGGAAGCACAGGTGATGTTAGGTGCACATCCACCAAGCTGAGAAGGGCCTGGGGACTCTGCCCTTTCCAGTGGGGAGGAGAAAAAACTTCCACGTACATCCACAATACAGGGGGGGAAAAGTACCAAGAGCCCCAAGAGCAGTAGGCATTAGATGCCACTAACCAAGAGGTGGCAGGGATTCTACTAGCTAGAGAGGCAAGGGAAGCTTTGTGGAAACATTAACATGGGAGCAGAGCTTTGAAGGACATGCAAGGACAGGGAACAGGCGTCCCAGGAAGAGAATCTCTCCTAGAACACACGGCAGCCACTGTGTGGGAGGGGGCCTGCCTGAAGGCCGGCCGTGGGTTTAGTGGACAAAGGACGGTACAAGGAAGTCAGGATTACAGATGATAGAGGACCCTCAACACCATGCTCAGAAGAGAGGACTTCACGCTCTAGGAAACTACTCCGTTTCTGAACCAGATAAAGGCGAGATCAGAGCTGAGCCTCAGGAAGCTTCACTGGGCAGGTGTCAGTAGGAAGAGCTACCACACACATCAGAAAAGTGGCTTCCATTCTTTTTGTCCCCACCCCAGGCAGCTTAACTATAGGTGGGAACACTGGGGAAAGCAGAGGCAAAATCTTTCTGACAAAAATGGGTTTTCTTCGGTTTAACTCCAGGTTAGCTCATTAGGAACAGACAACAATGAATTGCTTTTTAAAAATCTACATTTTGGGGCGCCTGGGTGGCGCAGTCGGTTAAGCGTCCGACTTCAGCCAGGTCACGATCTCGCGGTCCATGAGTTCGAGCCCCGTGTCGGGCTCTGGGCTGATGGCTCGGAGCCTGGAGCCTGTTTCCGATTCTGTGTCTCCCTCTCTCTCTGCCCCTCCCCCGTTCATGCTCTGTCTCTCTCTGTCCCAAAAATAAATAAAAACGTTGAAAAAAAAATTAAAAATCTACATTTTGACACATCCTCTCGCACAACCCATAGTCTTGCCCTCCTTCAAGCTTGAGCCTATACTTCAGAAATCACCAAATTTCTCTAATTACCTGGATTAGGCATTTGAGCACACGGTCATTTAAAATGTATGCATTCATGTATGTATAATTTATATCCCCATCTTCCAAAAATGACTTGTAGCAAAGCAATTCATTTCATACTGTCTTTTCCAGTCACTGTTTTGCATATCTATCTTATCTACCCATCCACATTATAAACTTTTGAAGGATTGTGTATCATACATCTTTGGTTTTTCCAAAATGCTCAATCCAGTAGAAAGTGCATGCTAGTGCCTGACAGACCCTTGT
This sequence comes from Leopardus geoffroyi, assembly GCF_018350155.1. Classification (NCBI taxonomy): domain Eukaryota; kingdom Metazoa; phylum Chordata; class Mammalia; order Carnivora; family Felidae; genus Leopardus; species Leopardus geoffroyi. Next base: position 69,586,786 of record NC_059339.1, read on the forward strand.
AGAAAAATGTCCATTATTTCTGGCCACTCACCTGGCAAAAGTAACCTTCCAGAAGGCAAGTCTGCTTTCTTTCGAAAATATAATTTGTTCCAGTTCATCTCAAGCTTACATAATAGGAACCCTTCTTTAGGGGTTGGGATAGGAAAAGCACATCAGTGGAACCAGAAAAGAACCCAAATAGCCAAAGCAATCCTGAAAAAGAAAGCCAAAGCTGGAGGCATTGCAATCCCAGACTGTAAGCTGTACTTTAAGCATCAAGACAGTATGGTTCTGGCACAAAACCAGACACAGATCAATGGAACAGAGAACCCAGGAATAGATCCACAAATGCATGGCCAACTAATCTCTGACAAAGCAAGAAAGAGTATCCAATGGGGAAAAAAAAGTCTCTTCAGCAAATAGTGCTGGGGAAACTAGACAGCAACATGAAGAATGAGCCTGGACCACTTTCTTACACCATACACAAAAATAAATTCAAAACGGGTGAAAGACCTAAATGTGAGCTAGGAAATCACCAAAATCCTACAGGAGAAAATAGGCAACAACCTTTTTGACCTCGGCCACAGAAACTTCTTACTAGACATGTCTCTGGAGGCAAGGAAAACAAAAGCAAAAATTAACTATTGGGACTTCAAGATAAAAGCTTCTGCACAGAGAAGGAAACAATCAAAACTAAAAGGCAATGACAGAACGGAAAATATTTGCAAATAATAGCTGATAAAGGGTTAGTATCCAAGGTCAATAAAGAACTTAAACTCAACACCTAACCCCCCCCCAAAATAATCCAGTGAAGAAATGAGAAGACATTAATAGACACTTTTTTCCAAAGACAACATCTAGATGGCTAACAGACACAAAAAGATGCTCAATATGACTCAGAAATACAAACCAAAACCACAATGAGACACCAACCTCACACCTGTCAGAACACCTAAAATGAATAACTCAGGCAACAACAGATGTGGTTGGCAAGGATACAGAGAAAGGGAAACCCTTTTTATGCCATTGGTGGGAATGCAAATTGGGACAGCCACTCTGAACAGTGTGCAGTTTCCTCAAAAAAGTAAAATAGAGCTACCCTATGACCCAGGCAATTGCACAACTAGGTATTTATCCAAAGGATACACAAATGCTGTTTCGAAGGGGCACACGCACTTCAATGTTTATAGCAGTGCTATTGACAATAGTCAAATTATGGCAAGAGCCCAAATGTCCATCGACAAATGAACAGATAAAGGAGAGATGGCATATGTACAATGGAATACTACTTGGTGACCAAAAAGAATAAAATCTTGCCATTTGCAACAATGTCGATGGAACTAGTATATTATACTAAGCAAAATAAGTCAGAAAGTGAAATATTTTTTATTTCACTCATGGAATTAAAAAAAACATGAACAGAGGAAAGGAAGGAAAATATAAAAACCATACGAGACTCAAATACACAGAATAAAACTGAGGGTTGCTGGAGGGGAGGTGGGGAGAGGATGGGCTCAATGAATGATGGGCATTAAGGAGGGCACTTGTTGGGATGAGCACTGGGTGTTGTATGGAAACCAGTTTGATGACAAATTAAAAAAAAAAAAAAGGAAAAGCAAATCAACACTTCCTCTGAGGAAAATTTTGTGTCCCCTGCCCCAAATTCACGTTGAAACCTAATCCCCAGTGTGATGGTGTTTGGAGGTAGGACCTTTGGAAGGTCATAGCAAGTCTCAAGAGTGGAGTCCTTACAGGTAGCATAAGTGCCTTTATGCAGGGCTGAAAAGACCAGAATTATTCCCTCCCACCATGTGAGAACACATCAAGATGACAGTCCTCACCATACCCCAAATCTTCTGGCACCTCCATCTTGGACTGCCCAACCTCCAGAATTTGGGGAAATAAATTTGTTTATAAGCCACTGAGTCTATGACATTTTATTACAGCAGCCCAAACGAACTGAAACACAGGGATTCCAGGCAACAACAGCTATAGGATGTTAACTAATATCCCTCACTGGATTTGCTTCCACATCCATCTGTAACTCCCCTACCAACTTCCACGTGCTCTACAATTAGCATTTACAATGAACAGGGCAATCCCCACCATCCCACCACAGTGGGTTTTCTGCAGCTGCTCCTGCTCCCTTTTAATCCTTGATTTTTTTTGAACCAAGATTTCAAAATCTATTTTTAAAAATCAAAGCAGAGTAGCCTCCTTGCATTTTATGCACGAAAGACTTCCTACAACTGACCTGGCATGTGTCATAATACAATACAGGGGAGTTACCATCTCTTGGATCCATTAAGAACCAGATTGTATCACCACTTCTCCTATAACATGGTCCCCAATTCTTCTACAGCGTAAGTAAGGGTTTTATCAACATGCAAATAAGCTATGTTCTAAGTTCTAAACGTGTAAGTCAGAATTGACTTTTTCCATAGAAACAATCCTAGAAACGATAGGTTCCCCAGGACAGCCCACACAACCTATAAACCCCAAATAGAGTAAACTTGTTTCTATGAAGACATGCATGTCAAATCACGTATCAGAAGATGTGTGCCTGGGTAGCCCTGTGCCACCAGCATAAGGGAATTCTCATAAGAGGGGGCCCTAAATGAAGACCTGAAGAGGAACAGCCCCACCAGCGCATATGGATGCACTGCAACCACTTGTCACTGGTCAAAGGAAACCAGACAGAGTCCTCTAGTATCATTCAAATGTCCCAGAGGTTTATAAAGGAGTTGCCAAATGTCTGGCAGTCCCTCTCACAGCAGCTTTATCAGTGAGCACTCGGGGATATAAATGTTGTGCATTCCCCTCCTACACCAGGAGGTAGTTCTTTAGGACTCCGTCGGCAAAGTCTCCTAGGGCATTTACAAATATACTCACTCAACTTATTGACACGCCTGTCCTTGTATTCTCAGAAATTCATCCACAAATACTAAAGTGGTCATTACCATTTAGAGACAGCACTTTAACAGTATTCAAGGTACACTAATCTCATCCCTGAATCCTCACAGCCATCCCATGGTGTAGGTATATTCAGACAAGTTAAAGGATGCACCTACACAGAAAGTAACTGGTAGCCCCAAACTGCAACCCAAATCTAGCTACTATTCTGCTTTCCATTGGTCCAAGTTGCTGCTTTCCTGGTAAAGGAGGCTCTTGGGATCCACAGGCAGTCATTTGTTTATCAAATGAGCCACATGCCCAGAGCCACCTGACATACAGCCACACCCTGTTACACGCCACTCCGTAGCCCCTGGGCTTCTGTTCAGTGTCTGCTTGCAGCTTCTGTAGATTTAAACTCCACTTACATACAGGTTTGTACCTAAAAGTCTCCCAAAACTTCAAATATACTAAAAGGAAAAAAGGGGGAAATCAGACAAGAAAAGGCAAAGGTTGGGCCAAGGGGATGATGTGCTCAAGCCATCCTCAAAAGCCTGGGAAACAAGAGACCTAAGTCAGGGCAGCCCCATCGTGGGCACTCACTGAATCATAGCCAAATCTTCTGCCAGTAGACTTGAGCTATTTTGAGCCCGTTACTTCATGAGACTCTAGCATCTGTTATGCTTCTGCAGGTTTCTAATTTCAGCTGCAAAGATAGAGTCCAGGAAATGAGGCAGACACATCTAAGGGCCTGCAGAAACAAAGAGAAGAATCCAAATGAATAACTGCCTGCCTTGAAGGGATTTCAAATAAGAGGCTCAAAAGATGGGAAGAGAAGATTAGTAGCAGAAATAAATGGTCAGTGAGAAAACCAGAGTAGCAGGCACAGCCCTAAGTTGAAATTCTGAAGAATCATGAAGCCAACCACCAGTGATGGGAGAGGCTTGAGAAGAGACCACTGGGTCTCACACTGGAGAATGAGCAAAAGAATTAAAAAAAAAAAAAAAATCAGTGGCAAGCCCAAGGCTGACCCAGTTTAATGGGGAAGGGAGAGAACAGAGCGAAGAGCTCCTGCTTCCGGTCATGGTTGTGACCTCAGTAAGGCAGATGTGTTTGAAGCCCATGGTTCTGGGCCCAGAGATCACAAGAAAGCACCCAGTCTTCTCAAGGAGCTATGAAAGGGTTATAAAGCCGCCATGGAAACCATGGGGCTCCTGGAAGAGGTTGGTCAAATGCTGAGCCGGACCAGAACTTTCAGCTTTCCAACAGGGGGATATTCAGTTTTTAAAAAGCCACCACCATGAATGAATGCCAGCGACATACTGGAACTCAAAAGGAAATTAAGTGGGGGAGGAAAGGCTACTGTAGTCGGCAGGAACAGAACACATTAAGTAGATCCTCTAATATTAGTTGAATCACTGAATAAATGTCAAGACTGTTGGGCTCCAAAAATACTTTATTTCCAAGAATGTGAAAGCCTGTGCAGGACATAAAATTCAGAATGCATAAAGGAAACTGACATATTTGACAGCATTCATTGTTTTAAAGACCCTCCCTCAACAGTTTTAAAATCAAATGACAGAAGAAAAAAAACATTCACCAACAGACAACGGTTTACTGTCCATGGTTTTTGAAGCTCCTTTCAATCAGGTACAAAATGTGAGCAATCTATAAATAGAGGATTCAAAGAACTATAAAGGGCCAACCAACATATGAAAAGATGCTCCACCTCAATCAGGACTCAAGACCACTAAAAAATACCACTTAACCTATGCATCTGGCAAAAAAAAAAAAAAAATTAAAAGACTGCTCACATCAAGAGGGTAGACATGTCTTCTACGCAAGCACTTGCTGGATGAAGGACTCCATGGAGGTGTTCACTACAGCATGGTTTATAATTATAAAATTGTAGAAGTGGCATAAGTTTCCATCAACAGTGGGGGCATAAGATTGTGCAGTCATCCATGTGAGTCATGAATACACAAGTACGTGTGATTTGGAAAGATAATCAAGGTGTATTAAATGAAAAACACCATTACAAAACATATGTAGTATGATCTTTTTTGTAATGATCTATAGATATAGTCTGTTTTCGCAAAGGGCCGGTCTGGGAAGGTTACACCAAACCTCAGCTTATCTCTGATAAATCCGATAGAGAAACAATAATTAAACAGAGGAGATCTGTTGAGAAGGAGGGGTAAGGTTAATAAGTTTGTTTCCTACATCTTTGATTTTCTATCATACTCATGAATTCTTGTGTAAGGAATTAAGATGTGCAAGATTGCATAAAGAAACATAGAAAATGGCTTACTCCTTCCCTTCAGAATGAACTGCCATCCAGGAGAGACATGCAGACGTGGCCTTCACCCTGTACTACTGCCCCATGACCACATCTCACAAGAAAAAAAAAAAAAAAGCAAAAGCGATCCACAGGTAGTTTATCAAATATTTAACACGGACTGAATACTCTGGTGTCCTTAGAATTCTTATCCATGCATCTGGTACATGCCACACCGATGCCACTTGATACAATATTAACTTTTTCTGTAACGATCAGACCAACAAAAACTGAAACCAGGGCCCACTTCCTGTTGGATCTGCCCATTAACCTAAACCTGTAGGTTTTAAACATTCCCTGCAACATCTCCTGCAGAGGGACCCTCTTGAGTGCACCCATTTCAAAAATAAAAATGAAAATGTGCTCTCACTAAACTACCTTCTGTCACGGTCTGCCTGTCGAAGCTATTTATCCTTTGAGGACCGATGCCTTGGCATGGCCAAAGATTCCACCCATGAAATAGAGCAATTACCTGCATTTCCTTCCTCAGCACACCATGGCCTACAGTTAACCCAGGAAGTCAAGGGACTGAAGCAACATCTTGCTATAAAGACTAAAACCAGCTTACAGCAGCATTTCTGCTTATCCACTGGACACATAATGAAGCAGGTATGCCCACAGGGCTCCATGGGTGAGGACGGGGGATCACCCCTGAGCTAAAGACACACCCAAGCCCGGCCTCCATTGCTAAGAGCAACCACATGTGAAGCTGGCTGCCTTTTTGGAAATAGTCTATAATCATCTATGAGACATGGTTAAAAAGAATGAACCCCAGGGCCTTGACTGACCAGCCACTTGCTCTGACCACCTGAGGAACGTTCCACAGTACGGGGGGCTGCTCAGCAACAGAGCCACCAGAACTCACACCCCCTAAAGTGAGCCATGCCATTCAAAGCAATATTCCGAGAGCCCAAATGATGGCTCTTATGGCTCCTAGAAAAACAACCTTCACAGCCATTATGCTTGAAGGTATCCCTCAGGGGTAAAACTGTTCTAGCTTCAGTAAGAGAATGGAATCATGTGGAAGGGTCAGTCTGTCCCAAACGTAGTAAACAAAGTAGATCAGTATCACCCACCTCACAATCCTGATTACTTCTAGTACCAGGCCATTCTCCTCATCACTAAGCTCAGAACTTTGGGCATGACTCTTGTGCCTCAACGTTCCACCATTAGGATGACCACATCATTTCCTGTCTAAACAGGGACATCTGAGAATGAAGGGAAGCACTTTTAATATTAGGTTGAACCATATGAAGTTGCCTCACTTGACCATTTTTCACCAACAGAAAGGCAGCTTTCCATGACTAACCCAAGTCAGATCAATAGGCATAAACTAGGCATTTCCAGAGCCAACAAGGACCTGTGGTCACCTAGCATCTAAGCCATCGCCAAATCCTTTCCCACCCAGGGGCCCCTGGGTGGCTCAGTTGGTTAAGCGTCTGACTTCAGCTCATCTCATGGTACCTGGGTTTGAGCCCCATGTCGGGCTCTGTGCTGACAGCTCATAGCCTAGAGCCTACTTCCGATTCTGTGTTTCCCTCTCTCTCAAACATTAAAAAAATTAAATTCTTTCCCACCTGTCTTGCCCCCCATCCCCGCCGCCAAACCCTCCCCTTACATATGGGAATCGTCTTGGTCCACACATTTGTTCTCTGCCTTTCCACATAGGCTGGTGAGTGTCCCAGGTCTCTAATCTCTCTAAACCATCCTACCTAGCAGCTGGTTGATCCACTTTACTCAAAACACCCATCTGGCGTAGTCACTCCTGGTTCAGGAAGGATCAGCATTTCCAGAGCCCCTTTGAGACCAAACATCCTAGGCTGTTGTTCAAGGCCCTCTAGGCTGACTCTCCACTGGCCACAGTTTCCACTCTCAACCTGACCTTTAAAAGCCTTTTCCACTGGCCTGAGCACATGGAGTAGACTTTAAAAACAAAAACTCCAATCCCCTCTACCCTGCCCCTGTATTCCCGTTCCCACCCCAGGCACAACATTGGATTCTCTGCTGGTTCCTCAACACAGCAGTGATATTTTCCACTACCTCCAGGCACAGTCTGCTCTCAGCTCCCCTGGGAGGCCCTGCTGAGCCCGCAGACCTTGCAGCCTCACCTGGCACCCACCCATGAGCCAGTGTGAACAGGCACTGTCACTGCCCCACGCAGTTAAGTCAGTCAAATCAAATTACTCGATTTCCTGAGCAAGCCCCAGATTTTTCAAAATACTGCTGCTAATATGGTTTCTTCTTTCTGGAATGTTCCATTCCTTTCCTATCTCGTCTTCTTGAAACCCTCCCCATCCTTCTTGACTCAAGCCTTCTGACTTTCCTCCCATACCCACTCCCCACAGACAAATCTCTCAAACCCATCCTGACTCTCTTGTGACATGCTGTTGCTTCTGGCTGGACACAGCTGCTCATCCACCTATCTCAACCTGACTGAAGGCTCCAAGAAAGTAACCTTAACTATCCTTTTGCTTCCCAGATCTAGTGTACTACCTAGCCTGACAGAAGTGCTCAAAAAGACTGAGTTAGGGGCCCCTGGGTGGCTCACTCGGTTAGGAATCCGACTTTGGCTCAGGTCATGATCTCGTGGTTCACAGGTTTGGGCCCCGCATCAGGTTCTGTGCTGACAGCTCAGAGTCTGGAACCTGATTTCTGAATTCTGTCTCCTTCTCTCTCTGTCCCTCCCCCAACTCATACCCTGTCTCTCTCTCAAAAATAAAACATTAAAAAAAATTTTTTTTTTTTTTTTTAAACTGAGTGAGTTACACTGAGGAAACCTGTTTGGTCCATGTGCAGCTTATAAAATGGCTGGAACACCATGAGAGAATTCCCAAAACTTAGGCAATAGCAGTGTGGCCGGTATAGTCCTAAAGTTACTTCACTCAACAATAAAAATCTATCTAGACATTAAGTTCTGGGATGTTTGTTAGAAACTCCATCCCTGTGTAGCAGCAGAATGTGGGGCTTATTTCCCAAGCAATGAGTACGATGGAGGTGTAGACACAACAGGCAAAAAGTTTTGGTTCCAGATAATGGATCACCAAACACAAATCAGAGATCAGGGAAAAAGAATCCACCTCTGACGCAGGTCCCAAGCCTTGCAAGGTCTAGAGGCAAGCCCTGGACAGCTCATGAAGCAGGTACAGGTGTCAAAGGAACAGATGCCAACAAAGCAGCCAGGGCAGCAGACCCTGAAGAAACCCACGTTCAAGTGGCACAGATGGAGCAGTGACAGGAAACTGGAGGCAGCAGCATTTGGTGTTGGCAAAAGGAGGTCATGATCCAGGAAACAGACACTCAACCCTCAAAGGGGGAAACTGAGTGCTGTTTTGGCCAAAGAAGCTAGTGGAGTGAGCCAGGAAAAAGGAGACTGACCAGCCTTTGAATTCTGGGCAAGAGACCACGTCTCAAGATCAGAGTAAATGATTCCTTGCAATTAAAATATTTAACATTTCCTCCTCAATGTAGTTTGCTTAGATCTAACATTCTCTGTCAAGCAAGACAAATTTGTTTACTTAGGAGTATACTTTAAGAGTTAACACTCAGAAGTTACAGAGAGGGAGGGAGGCAAACCATAAGAGACTCTTAAGGACTGAGAACGAACTAAGGGTTTATGGAGGGTGGGGGAAAGGGGAAAGTGGGTGATGGGCAAGGAGGGCACCTGTTGGGAAGAACAATGGGTGTTGTATGGAAACCAATTTGACAAATTATATTTTTAAAAAGTTAACACTCAGTTCCATAGACAGAAACTGATTTTAAGCAGTGTAAGATCACATAGACACATTGACCAAACTATCAAAAGATGAAGGTGTCAACTGTTAATTATTCCTTTGGAGTTAACAGGCTCCAAACCCAGTTGCTAGGTTCTCTGGATTCCCAAAGTATAACATTCGTACTAGATGTCCCAAAGAGCTGCATCAAAACCAATACTGAAATAACCAAGTTCCAAGCTAGTTGTCATGAGCACAGAGGAAAAAAAAAAAAAAATACAACCCTAACTTCAAGTAGCTTGTGAACCACAACTTAGCTTTGAAAACATTTAAGTGTTCAACTGTGTGGCAAAGACTGGAAGTGCAGTAGTATGGGAGCCAGACCAACTGGTAAAGGCTGCTGGAAATGGTGGGACTTAAACAGAAGAAAAAGACAGGCAAAAGGCTTAGAAACAGGAAGGAACTAATGTAGACAAAAGTAAGGGACACTACGTAGTAAGCTCTCCTGTATGATCAAAGCACTGAGTGTAAACTACCTGCCCTTGGGTCACAGGCAACTCAGGTACCAACAGAAGTCCACTGAGGAGTGGCACAAGGAAGAGACCACCAATGGAGAGCGGGTCAGACCAATGAACCTCTGGCCCGTAGCCCAACTCCCAACATTCAAGAAAACCCCAAAATGCCAAGGCCATGTGCTCCCTACATAGCTCCCTCAGCACTCAGCCAATTGTCCATATCATGCACCTTTATCCTCCCATGAATGAATCTGAGGAAAAGGTAGCAGGGGCCTCTGTAGGCCTCGAAGAGCAGAGTGACCCTTACCAACTGCTGTTCAATTTCAACAAGTTTCCCATTTCCTTTCCACTTAACCCATCTTCTCTGAAACCAACAGATGCAATCCACATCCCAGCATGTCTCAATCTGGAGTTCCTTAACGAGGTCTGAAATCTCACACTTCCAACTCAAGACCCATCTACATCTTCATCTTTTGCACCTACTGCTCAGAATAAAAACTCAAATGTAAGGACGAAAAAAGCCCACCCCAAATAATAAATCCATGTCAAGCAATGGGGGAAATGGGTTTGGACAGAAAATGTGAGGCTTCTCAGCACAGGACGCTGTTAGCAGCTCCAAAGCAGGCTAGCAACAGGTGTCCTGAAGGACAGGTTGTGTCCCTTTGACAAGAGGCCTGTGGGTTCCTTGCACTCACAAAGGTCTGGCTTTGGTGCAGAGCCACAAGCCTTGCCTCTTAGCAAAGTCCAATGTAACTGGCTCTTGGGATGTTCACCTCCAAGGGTTCACACCCTGGCACACAATGACTGTACTATAAGCAAGAGGTTCTCAGCAAGAGATGATCTTGACCAGGAGACATTGACAAGGTCTGAAGACATTTCTGGTTGAGCTGTGGGCTACTTTTAAGTGGTAGGGATGGAGTTGCATGCCTTCAACTGTTCCCATGTTGCATTTGCAGAATGGTTAGCTGAGGAATACAAGGTTTCTTGCAGTGATTTCCCCTCCAAAACCAACTGGCTTCACGGATACTAATGGGCATTCAACATTAGACACATGAACCTATCCTCTACCAAAAGGGCTAAATACAGATATTGAAAAAGGCCACATAATAGTATTATTAGCTTGAGCTTATTAGGCTGGCTGAAAACACTGGACACAAGGCCAAGCCTCCCTAGTTCACACACAGACCCTCAAGTGTCCTACAATCACCTTCAAGGATTTACCTCCCATAACCTGATGGTCAACTTCCAAGCTCAGAGCCAAGATTCACAGCTCAAGTATTTTAGCATAGCCCAGTCCAGAAACTGCCAGAAGAGTGTAAAACCATAAGCTGGAGTGGTCCAATGACAGAGAACTTTTTTTCTTTTCTATTTTAGCACATCTGTTTGGATATTCACTAGAGTAAATTCTTAAATGACTAACTCACAGTTTCACTTTGTCATGGTTAAAGCAAGTATTTTCTGTGACATCTGCTTCTGCTAAATCAGGATCTTGTTTCTCCTGAGCTGTCACACTAAAGACACTGATGCATCACACTGGTTCTGTTGCTCAAGCAACGGCTGGAGAGAGTACCTTTTGAGGCATGGAAATCCCAGCTTCACTGAGCATCAAGGAACCATCTATTACCACACAGCAACAGGCCCATTAACAAAACCTCAGCCACTACGCACCAGAGCGATCCTTAATTTACATTCTAGTCAAAAACGGTGTGCATGGTATGAAAGGCACCCGTCACCTAGTTCCTTATTCTTCCCCCAAGCAGGTAATACTGATTCATTAAACTCCAAGATATTGACTACTACAAGGGCCAGGTCACTAGGGTCCAAAGCTCATACATGGTGCTCTTCACGTTCTCTTCCAGGTCTAGGGATCAGCAAACTGAAAGAGCTAGAGGCTGTCTCCTCAGTGTCGGGCCCTCTCTGTTCTGTGCTTTGCAGAGGACAGCTAGAGCATGGTAAAGACTCCTAAATATGGATGTGGCTCAGGGGAAGCTGGAGCCAATACCACCACATGAAACTGATGTTCAAAACCCAAAATTCCGCTTTGGAAGGCATTGGCCTTCAGGCTCATCAAAATCTAGTGGAACTTTGTTTACTATTTGGCAACTGTCCCTTAAGGCAGCCCCAGGGAAGATGGGTAGTGAGGCAGTAGTTGGTATCCTGGAGTCATCCCTGTACCATGACCATCTGTACCTCAATCGTCTCTGTACCATGTAATCTTCACCTTAAGTCCTAAAGCAATCTTCATTGCCATATATAATAAAGGTTAAAAACAAACCAAAGAAAAGACTAAAAACCACCCTGAGCCTTAACCCTAGGGAAAGGAAGAAAGTATTCAGAGAAAACTCAGAAATGCAACCCAGCTGGAGAAAAACCAGGTGGCCACCCTCCCCAATGGGTCAGCATCACACAGACCCACAGAGAAGCTAGGGAAGTAGGGTGTAGGCAAGTTAGGGATAGTAAGCCAGAGGAAAAGTCTGCAGTTAGTAAATGCCCCTGATTCAGGGCAGAGGCTGCTCCAACCCAGTCTAGCATGGCCACAAGACAGGATCAGAGCCCAACTCCTCCAAGTAGGGCCCATGGATCAGGGGCAGTAGCAGCACCCAGGAGCCGCTTTGAAACGTGCCATCTCCCAAACCCTAACCCAACCCCATGTGTAACAATCTCCCCATAAAAATGTCCCAGCTGTTCTGCATGCATATTGAGGTCTGAACTTCTCACCAAATCACCAAGGCAAAAGAATTACATGAACCAATGACTTTCTCCAAGTCCTTTCTTTCCTCTCCCCATTTTCTGCCTCGGGTCCTCAGAGACTTTTCTGTCCTCTCCAGGGACATTGCTCTCCAGCAAAGAAGAGGTAGATTTTTGTCTTTATTTACCCTGGAAACTCATTCCTCCACAGAAGGACAGAAGTAGCTAATTCAGGATTGGATGTTATCAGCAGGTGGTTATCATGCTCTCAAAACAGGCTGTCTTCTTTCCTACCTGTCCCACCCCCTACACACCTCCTTGTTCTTCCTGGGCTCACCCAGGGCTTCCAGCCTCCCACAGTTAGCAGACCCAACAGCCTGCTGTGGGCAGAGACATCTTGGCATTTTGGCCAAGCCAGGACCTCAGTTTACCAACACACCTGAATTGGACAGTGAAAGAGTGCTGCCTAGCCACTCCTTAAGCCACTGCTTTGGTCTCCAGTTTCTAACTAGTTTGTGTCGATACTCTTTCAACCTAAACCATGGAGGTTGGGGAGGGCCAAAGACCCTCCATAGTCCAACCCTGCCTAGAAGCTAACATCAGTATCTCACAATCCTATCCTGTTCAAATTCCTTAGTGTGGGCTGATTAAATCTCAATCTTTTCTTTACAGAGATCTCAAACACCTAACAACTTTTTCTAACATACCAGATCTTTTTGAAATTTGATGGATCCTAGTAATTTTCCATCAAGATTATGGAGCCTTTCCCAAAGTCAAAAAAAACAATTCATATCCTTGGATACTGGAACTTAGGGGTCTAACACTAGAGTTTTGGCCTTTTACCTGGCTTCACATGCATGTATTCCAAGAATCCTATCAAATGGGTGTGGATCTGTGAGCAGGTACATACAGACACCCTTCAAATAATACAACACCCTCAAATCCCCAGGTGTGTAGAAACCATCACAAGCCCACAAGTAACTGTTTAGGACTTTGGGGAGGCAGAGGAGCAATAGAGAGATTAGTCTTCCTTCTTTGCATCTCTTCTCAATTCCAATCTGATTAATTTGCTTTTTCACATTGCACTTAATAACCCTGATTCCTGGTTTCCCTGGAAATCAGTTTACAACCAGAGAAAACCTGAGAGATATAAAAGTAATTTAAAACTTCTCAACAGGGGCTGAAGTTTCCTCCCCATACGCCTCAGAGGGCCACACTCAGGCAGACAGGAATCAAGAACAGAGGTGGAAAGTAGGTCACCACACTCTAGCCTATAGAGCCAACAGATTTCACATATCAGGTTTTATTCTGGAGTCACCAGCATGAGCAGTAGCAGCTCCAAGAGACTGCAAGGTACATGATCTGTGAAATCCATTCTCAACTCCTCACAACAGCAGCATATGCCTTGGGAGTATACCGTTGTGGAAACAGGTGGCACCTAAGCACCCAGTACATGCGGAAGTAGGAACAGAATGAAGGTACTAGACTGTTCTGGAAAGGTAGGATTTGAAAAGAGAAAAGGCAAGAGGGTAACCCACATGACTCAGTGTTTGAATCCTACACCTAAACGTGGAGATGGAGGTATTTGGTGTCAGAAGCGGGGGGTCAAAAATCAAGCCAATGTGGTGACAAGCTGCCATGTCATCAGCATGCCGGGCCCTCGGGGTCAACTCGTATCCAGAGAATGCACAGATGTGGACTCTAGAAGTACCATCTAGCCTTAGTAACCTTCAAACTAGAAGCAGATGGACAAGAGCCCTGCCAGAATGTAAACACTAGCAATCACAGAAGCACATAAGGCCAGAACACCAACACCTGTGGGCTGATTGGGGGCTCAGCTGGAAGAGCCAAAATGGAGCACTCTGGGAGCTCACATCGGGAAGATTCAAGAAGGTACACAAGGATGTCTGGTGGCAGGAAGTGAAGGCTTGGTTTCTGGGGTTTAGGAGACTGTGTCACCACAGACTGAAGTGTCGGGGGGGGGGGGGGGGGGAGAAAAAAGGCAATCAAGGTAGGAATTCAGACCAGGATGAGACTTAGAACAAACAAGACCAAGACTGGTCACTAGCAGTGGGGCATCAACAAGAAAGTGCACTGCATGGTAAGAAGCAACGAATAGCTGTTGGTCCCAGGGTAGATCAGATCTGGGTCAACAGCCAGGATGGCACAATTTGGAGGGATTCTAGTTGCAAAAATCGGATGGATGCTGAAAGCCAGAATATCATTGCAGTCTTGAGCTGCTATTTTCCACCAAAACAGTGTAGCTATGAACCAATGTCTCCTTAACCTGTGAGCTCTGGACCAGCTATACAGAACCCAAGAAACAAGGGAAAACGTACACTTTAGATCATCTCAAGTTCTGAACCACACGATTCCTTTTTTACAATGTTCTTGAAAACGCACAACTACAGCAATGGAGAACAGGTAAGAAGCTGCCAGGTTAAACAAGATTTGTATAAGTTACTGTGTTTGCAGTGGTCATTCTTCTGAGGAAAAGCTCCATCCAATTTAAAGGGATATGTAACCCCCAAAAATGGTTAGGAAAAAACCACTGCTTTAGAGTAACCAAAGTACAGGGCCTCACATAAGCCATTCAGAGCACGGAGCCTAGCTGGGCACATCAGTTAAGGGCAAAATCACCAGTCACTCCGCAAGCACCACCCCAGCCCTCTCAAGTTAACTCATCCTAGTGATTCTAGAACAGAGCTCTCAGCTGCCTTATAAACTGGCCTTGTCAGGTAACCCACTTACTTGTCACCCTCTCCAGCTGCTTTTCATAGAACCGATTGTAGAGGCAAGCCACTATCTTGTCCTCTCAGGAAATTCTTTGCTTCTATCAGTTGACCACTTATATAAAGAATATCTCAATTACCAGGTTGAGCTTGGTCTATAATCCAACTTCATGAAGTTTGTACTGTGTTGCATCTTACTACTTTTCCTCTGTCTAAAAATGGAGATCTTTTCATGCTGTGTGTGTTTAGCTGTTATGTGCTATTCCCTTTTATAAATATACCACAGTGTTTCAATCCACTTTAAATATCAAAGGTTATTTCACCCATGTTTTAACATAAACATTGAGTCAACTGAGTCCACATGATTTCATTAGGATTGTAATGAAAATATCTAACCAAAGGCAGAAACATGACAACTTCTCTAAGCATTCCTCAGTTATGTGGATGTTTCTAAAAAGCCCAGAAATAGGAATCGTGCAGATGGACCTCCTACTAACATGAATCTTCAACAATCCACAGGGCTTCCTTAGTGGGTAAACAGCAATCATCTTGGGTCCTAAAAATGAAGTCTTGCTCTTTGCTAATAAATCTGAATCAGTACTACCAATGATACTAGATATGTCAATAGAAATCATGAATACCCTCCACATACACAAACCACCATCAGTTTTGAAAAACGTCCCCCAAGAGTTAAGTCATCCTGCACAACATGCATTCCAGACCACCAGCCCTCCAACCTTACCCACACCTCTCTGATGGGAACTTTGTCAAAGGTGGAAGTGCTCAGAGAACAAGACATGGGTTCCACCCCCATACTAACACCAACCTTGTAGAGAACTGTGTTAGAACACCTGCTGGTACCCTTCACAAATGTCAACCCACAGAAAGTGGTGTGAAAATTAGGACAGATAACGTACTGCCCTGCTCACAATTCTCCACTGGTTCCTCACATCAGAGTAGAGGTCTAAAGGCCTGCAGTAGCTTCCATGGTCCTATGCAATCTGGCCTCTATCAACTCTGACATTCCACTCCCTCAATTCAGCTCCAGCCACAGACTTCCTTGCTGTTCTTCAGAACTACCAGGCCCATTACACCTCAGGCCTGGACATCTATTCCTTTCGTCTGCAATGTCCTTCTGCCGGATAGCCATGCTGCTCACTGCTTAAAGCCTTTGCCCAAATGTGAATTTCTCCACATACAGCCTCAAATACCACTATCACCCCCTTTGCCATTCCATATTTCCCTTCTCTGCTTCAGTTTTTCCTCCTGGCACTCAACAGTGTCTATAAACTAAAGACTATCTTGTTTATCTCCCTCACTATTCCGTAAGCTCTGTGTGGGCTACAGCCAGCCCCTACCATCTGCTCTAGGGATCCCCAGCAGTTGGTAGGCACTCAAGTATTTGAGTGAATAAAATAATGCTTACTCTCATTTTACATAAATGGGGTACATAACTGGCAAGATTAAGCAATCTTGCCAAGCATAACTTACTGAAAGTTACCAGAGCTGAGACTTGATCCTAGCTCTATTGGACTCCAAAGTAATGCTCTAAATCACCCTGCCTCTCTTCCATAGTCAGTTAAATGTGCTGTTTCTTTAAAAAAAAAAAAAAGTTTTTAAGTAATCTCCACACACCCAACATGCGGCTTAAATCTACAACCCTGAGAGACGAAGGAAGAACTCCCTGCTCTACCGACTAAGCCAGCAGGCACCCTATACACAGTTTCATTCCAGTTAATGTACAGTATTATAGTAGACAGTATAGTAATTCAGCACTTCTGTACATTACCCAGTGCTCATCACAAGTGCATGCCTTAATCCCCATCACCTCTTTAACCCATCCTCCCACTTACCTCCCCTGATAACCATCTGTTTTCTATAGTTCAGAGTGTTTCTTGGTCTTTTGTCCTTTGCTCACTTCTTATATTCCACATACACGTGAAATCATATGGTATTTGTCTTTGACTTATTTCATTTAGCATAAACTCTAGCTCCATCCATGTCATTGCAAATGGCAAGTGTCCATCAATTGACCAGTAAATATATGGTGTCTAGTCTAAACGGACAAGCTCAGAGCCTGGACCCTGCTTTGGATTCCATGTCTCCCATTCTGTCCCTCCCCTGCTCACGCACTCTCTCCCTCAAAAATAAACACTTAAAATTTTTTTAAAGATATGGTATACACACACACACAATGGCATATTATCCAGCCATAAAAAATGAAATCTTGCCATGAGAAATAGGCTTTTTAGCTCTAAACATGTGTCACTCAAACAAGCCAGTAACAGGCTATAAATGCATAACCCTCCTGTATAGAACCCACTGAAGACAGGGAAACCAAGCTTTTATTCCATCAGTAAAGAATTTCAAAAGATAGGGCTATTAACCACCTGGAAAATCTTAATGTAGACTATGGATCAAAAAATATATCTAAGGGGCGCCTGGGTGGCGCAGTCGGTTAAGCGTCCGACTTCAGCCAGGTCACAATCTTGCGGTCCGTGAGTTCGAGCCCCGCGTCAGGCTCTGGGCTGATGGCTCAGAGCCTGGAGCCTGTTTCTGATTCTGTGTCTCCCTCTCTCTCTGCCCCTCCCCCGGGGCATGCTCTGTCTCTCTCTGTCCCAAAAATAAATAAACGTTGAAAAAAAATTTAAAAAAAAAAAAAAATATATATATCTAAGCCAACAATACAGCTAATAGATGAAAGGCAAAAAAACAAAACCAAACACGATTTCAGATTAGAAAAGGTCTTAAATACATCAGAAAAACATCCCATGTCATAGTACACTATAAACAGAATCACAGCAGATAGGAGCGCTGCTTGAAAATGGTTACAGTAATGAGATTTCCACAATGCTAAAATTTCTTTTTAGGATTATGTTACATATTCCCTCTGAAAAGGTTCTGTTAAGGTTTTCATTCTTTGGTGGAGGACATTAAGGAAATGGCAAGAAAAAAAAAAAAAAGGCCTAAAGAAATATTATTCAAATTCGATTAGCACCAGGATTTCTAGAGTAGAAGCTTTAAGCTGTGCCTTCTATTCTCAACACCGTTGGCTTCTCAGCTTAACCACTACCACTTGGAAGGTATGCCGTGAGGCCAGCACTAAAGGTTTCCCTACTGCCATTTATAATCAGTAGCATTTACTTACTAGAGAAGTTACATTTATTTTCTACAGAAGCAAATTCTATTCACAAAACTGCCAAGTCCCTGCCCTGCAAAAGGCACTGCACAGTAAATTTTTAGTCACAGATTGAAACAGATATGCACCCAACTTCAAGATGATCTACACGAGTAGGTAGAAGACCAGACCCTTCGGGGTCTTGGTCTGGGGCATGCACAGAGGACAAGTTCTCCAGACAGATTTCCTCTTCACCCAAACATGTGTCCTCCAGGTTCAACTAGTTAAGACAGAACTCAAAAGAACCAGAGGCCCTCTAAAGAACCCAATCCTCCTCAAGGAGTCAGTCCTAAGGACTAGAAAACGGCCATCATGGTTACTTCTACCGATGCAGTGGGCAGGTCCTTCGGTTCTCCAGTTTATGCTAGTCAAGTTAGCTCTTAAAACTAAAACTCAGTTTGCAAACTGGATGTTAAGAGGGCAGCATCTGAGTCTCAGCCTTTTCAGTCATTCCTTCAACCTTCTGAGAGATTGCCTCTAACTCATCTCTTCCTATAAGGCAACTGAAGCACACTTAACAGTCTCCTAATGTTTATGCAGCACCTACTATATGCTAGGCAGACTCTAGGCACTGAGGTTCAAGTGGAGGAAAAGTCGAGGTCACTGCGCTCATGGAACTTGTGAATAATAGAGAGGACAGACAAAATCAGACGCAGAAACCTGCCGCAAAGAAAAGCAAAGTGTGATAAGGGGCTCGGGAGCAAACCCAAGTAGGAGAACCCCGAGTGCTGCTTTAGATGGAGAGGCCTTCTCTGATTACACTCTGGAGAGGGACAACTGAGAAAAGCTAGAAATGAGGAAGCAAGGCCTGTAAACACTAAGTGGGGGAAAGCATAACAACAAACCAGAAGCTGCTCGCTAGAGGAGCTGGGATAGGTCTAGGAGTCCACATTTATAATAACCCACCAAAGCAACTGTATCACAGGTGCTCTCAGAGCCTCACTTTGAGACACTGCTACAGAATAAACGAGGAGTCCTCTGTACAGGACAACGACAATACTGACCCAAATTACAGCATTAAACACAGAGACATCCTGTATCAAGAGGTAAAGCTAGGGATGCCGCCTGGGTGGCATCGTCAGTTAAGCGTCTGACTTTGGCTCAGGTCATGATCTCACAGCTCTTGAGTTCAAGCCCCACATTGGGGTTCTGTGCTGACAGCTCAGAGCCTGGAGCCTGCTTTGGACTGTGTGTGTGTGCGCGCACGCACGCCTGTCTCCCTCTCTCTTCCTTCTCCCCCCCCCCCCCCACTCATGCTCACTTAAAAATAAATTTAAGAACGTTAAAAAAAAAAAAAAAAAAAAAAAAAAGAGGTAAAGCTAGGCGAAGGGGCACCTGGATGGCTCAGTCAGTTGAGCGCTGGACTTCAGCTCAGGTCATCATCTCCCAGTTCATGAGTTTGAGCCCCACATCGGGCTCTCTGTTGTCCGCGCAGAGCCTGCTTTGGAGGCTCTGTCTCCCTCTGCCTCTGCCCCTCCCCTGCTTGCACTTTCTCTCAAAAATAACACACAAAAAAGGTAGATAGATGGCTGGCTTCATTGAAGCCTTAACACCCACCAAACCAGGTTTCCACAGGTAGGCACGTGGTAGGGGCACTCATGCCCCAGGCCAGAAACTCCATGCTACCTTAACCAGCCAACCACCACCAGCCAGGCCTTTCTTTGAGCACCCACTCTGTGTGGTACCCAACATGGTCCCCTGCTTCCCCCCTGCCCCACCCCTGTGAAAAACCATTTCTATCTGCCTCACTTAGCCTTAGGCCCTTTTGGTCCCCATACCCCTTGTATACATGTCCATTATAGCAATTAACACCCCCCCTCCCCCCCACACACTGCAGGTTTCTTAAACTGGCACAAAGTAGAGCTCAGTAACTTTTTTATAAGGAGTAACAATGACAATAAAATCCCTATTGTAAAGATGCTATGAAAATGAACCAATTTCCAACACCTCCCCCCCCCCACCCCCGGTGTAACAGCTTTCTACTTTTACTACAATAAAGTTGTATTAAAACAAACTGGGCCACTTATTTCAGTGTGATGTTTATTAATGCAGTAAAATCATCAAATCCCAAACACCCAAGCCTATCACCACCATTAAACTTTCAAATCATTTAATTAAGGTTACATGGAAGCTCCATGACTGCTTATGAATAATGTACCAGTGGAGACTTTTCCCACTGCCAGGATTCAATAGCAGTTTCCCCCCAAAATAAGGGGGAAAATTGCTTCAGTTGTGTCCCTGGCCCTGCCCCCATCCATCTACACTGAATGTTAACATTTTCTAAAGCTCCCATCCACAGTCTCTTAAAAAAAAAAAAAAAAAAACAAAAAAAACAACTGCTCATCACCTCTGTGGCCAGCCTGGTTTTAAGTTCATGGCACAGAACCACGAACAGGGCAGACGAAACACCTGTCCTTGGAAAGTTAACCTTCTAGAGCAAATTCAAGAAGTACTCTGGCATAAAACCAGAAGCCTGATCTAGTCTCCCAAGAGTCACAGATGTCTCCCTGCTAGGACAAATTCTGCAAGCTTTACTACAGGGCTCACCATGGATTTGGAGGCAGGTGACTACGTTTCACATTTGTGGAAAGATTAGGGACAAGTGAACAGAGCAAAGCTCATCACTCAGCCATGGAACGCTGCTCTGATAGGGTTTAATTATTCAAGTCAGAGAGCTGCTATTTTCTTCTATAGGTCTGGACATCAAGTGTGGCCTTGTAACTAGCAGGCTCAGACAGGGAACTCTAATTTGTTTCCGTGTGTTAAGGAGTATGCCAAAGAGAGGTACCTGGCTGGTTCAGTCGGTAAAGCATGCAACTCAATCTCAGGGTCATGAGTTTGAGCCCCACATTGGTGGTTAGAGATTACTAAAAAAATAATAATAAATTTAAAAAAATAAGATAAAAACAAAAGATTTAAGAGTGTCCAAAAGAGCATCAGCTACCCAGAGAAAGGTACTGCAGGGCCCATGAAGACAGAAGTTGGTGCAGGGGTTTATGGAGGCAGACTACATCAGGGAGTGCCTCCTAAAGGCCCTCCTCCCCACTTCCCTTCCAGGCTTTCATAGTTATCCTCTGCTGAGAGCAACTCAGGCTGCTGTTCTTATCTCCCAGGCATCTCAAATGCAATTTTAGCTTCAAGTACAGGAGGGTTTAGCTTTTGTCCAAAGCCTAAAGAGCTGCTAACACCAGTGAAAAAGAGAACACGCAATTAACTCGTTTTATCGATTTCTCAAGTCCTGAGACTGAACAAATGGGATCAGATTGCAAAAGATTAAACTTCCGCCTCACAGCCCCATTTAGATCATTAAAATCCATCTACCACCTGAGCTTGATCTCATGGTCCTTTGCCTGCTCGTTAAGGCACCCAGCATGCCGGGTTTACTTCATTTGGCTTGATGTCAGCCTTATGAAATAAATAGTGGCAATAGTCAAGCGTTAGCACCGTTTTACAGATGAATACACCGAGGCACAGGTAAGAGAAGGAAAAGGTGGTAGAAATTGGTTCTCTCCTAAAAATAGACTACAATACTGAATTCATCTAAAATTTGGACAATGCACAAAAAGTCAAGTCACAGCTGCCCAAAGAGTAAGGAAAACCCATGTCTCAACTCCAGCCCAAGACTTCAGCTAGTAGATTCTTAGGAAGGCTTGTGCCCATCCTGCAATCCTTCTCAGCAGGTCCCGCCTGCCATGCCGCAAAGTGACAGAGGGGAAGCAGCAGTCTAGGTATCAGGAGGGAGAAAGGAAAGTGTGCCAACTCCTATGTTTTATAAATGGGCACTTGCAACCATGGAATTCATTTCCACGGGGGATTATTTTCCCCCAAAACCTTAGTGCGTGGCACAAGGCATTACATTGTGACCAAGAAAAAAATAATGCGTTCAGTAAGAATGAATGCCAATTGCTGTCATTTTGTTCTGATTGCAGCCCGTTCCATGAGCACAAAGCCAGGGAGACAGGGGTAGGAGGAAGACAGAAGGGTGCCAGCTAGTCGTCCACCCATCATGTCCAACGCAGTGTGGGGCCACAGCCCAGCCCTGGGAACAAACCTGCCCCCCACCCCACCGCCCCCGACATGCTCTGGATGCTGAACCACACAGGGGTTCGGTGCAGGCCAGGCTCTGAAGCTGGCACACCTGATGTCCAGCCCCCACTCTGCTGTCTCCTACCCGTTTGGCTCTGGGTGAGCTAAGAGGCCTAGATTCTGCATTTGTAAAGCTGAGATTCCAGTACACTCAAGTGTTGCCCTTAGAGGGTGATGATCCTAAGTGACCCAGTAATTATGCTTAAAGCAATTAGCATAAAGCCTAACACACAACATGTGTTTAGTAACCGTTAACACAAAGCACTAAGTGAGGTTGCTGAGGACTTCTACCTTCTTCAACCATCCATGGTAAAAGTAAAGGATATTAAGTTTCCAGACTATCACATCAGTGCTTTTGGCAAATATGGTATTAAAAAAAAAAAAGTCACTAGAAAAACCATGGGCTTGAAAGTCAAAGCAACAAACTGCCTAACTTATTTCTTAGGCAACTTCCAAACCCACACTAGTTCTTCCTGGTCACCAAGATCTCATTCAGAAGGCCCACCTCGTAAAAGAGTAAATCCTCCCAAGAGCCCAGAGGGGCAGCCGGCTTCTAATTAAGGGGTAACTGAGGCCTCAGGGAGAATCAGGTTTATGTAATAAAGTTACATAACCTGTTCCCAAATCCGACGTTTGTTTGAGCTGGGCAAAGCATGTTCAAGTGTCAGCTGACTCCTTCAAAAGCCTCAACTCACACTGCCTTAGAGGGAAATTGGCAAAGACCTGAAGGACCAGAACAGAAGAGTGCATCCTTCTCCTGGAGGGGCTGGTGCCACTGCACCTGGGAGCAGAAACACAACTGTAAGGTTGAGAGGTGCTGGGAGACCAGAGCTGGCATTACATCAACAGGTGGAGGGTGTGCTTGCGTGGCTGCCTCCCCGGCAAAGCCCATGCAGGGCTTTCCACGATCTGGTTTATACAGAAAACCCTCCTTTGCAAAAGATGCACACAGTTACCTGCCCACTCCTTTCTTCCCCCCAGGAAGCTCCCAGGCCCTACACAGAACACTTTGAAAGTCAAGGATGTAGCAGAAAACGAACCAGAAAGCCACAAGATCTGGGTTTTTCTCTGGGCTCTCCCAGTAACAGGCAATTTGGTCTTGAACAAGTCCTGTTCCTGCTCTGAGCCTCAGATTCCTCATAGTACACAAGGGGAACAAAGCTGAAATGCCTGCCCCCTTCCGGGTCCCAGGATTTGGTGGCCCACTCAGGTGCTGCGTCTTTGTTCTTGGCCATCATTTACACTCGACTCCACACCTGCACCTCTGTCCTTTGCTCAATCATACCTGCCCTCTTAGTGACAATAGGTCACCACTGATCCTGACCTTTGATGGGGAATAAACACCTGACTGCTTACTCTCATTGCCTCTCAGCACCTCACTTACACTGCAAGGTGCTCTCTCCCCCCGCCCCCCCAAGACACCTCACCGTACTCAGACAAGAGTGGGCCCTTGGCTTATCTTCCCAAAAAAATTCGGTGGAATTGACACTTAAGGCTAGACTCAATTGCCTTATGTCATTTCTCCTGTTAGAAGAGCCCTTTTATTCCCAGTTTATCAAATATGTGTACTATGCACCTACCATGGCCAGGCCCTAGAAAGTGTTCCCCAACGCTGTCCATGTCCTCAGCTAATGGTTTACTAAAACTCTAAGTCTAATTAGAAGAACTCTAATCATTAGCATGGCTTCAAATATCTTACAGAACATTCTAGAACCACCAAATGTTTAAAGCCCCATTATCAAATATTTGCACTTGTAATATGTTGGGGGATTTTTAGGAGCAGTGAATATTTTTCTGGTGAGAGGTATTACTATGTAAGGTTGGGGGGGGTAACTTTATTCATTTTTGAGAGACAGAATATGAGCAGGGAAGGGGCAGAGAGAGACAGACACAGAATCTGAAGCAGGCTCCAGGCTCTGAGCTGTCAGCACAGAGCCGACGCGGGGCTGGAACTCATGGAACACAAGATCATGACCTGAGCCAAAGTCAGTTTCCCTGCCATTTTTTTTTGGGGGGGGGGGGGGAGCAGACTTGGAATGTTTCCAGCTACAACTAATCATAGATGACAAGAGAAATAAATATCGTTCCTCCTCCCATCTCCTACCCAGTCCCTACCTAGCTTCCCCATCTTTCCAGGACTGAGACACTGAATTAAATAGTGATTTTCCAGGGCACCTGGATGGCTCAATCAGTTAAGCATCTGGATTTCGGCTTAGGTCATGCTCTCACAACTTGTGAGTTCAAGCCCTGCGTTGGGCTCTGGAGCCTGCTTCTGACAATGCCTCCCTCTCTGTCTTTGCCCCTCCACTCACACGCTCTTAAAAAATAAACATTAAAATTTTTTTAAATAGTGATTTTCCTCATAAGTGGGTTTTCCTCAAAGATCTAAAATGTCTCCAACAAGTAAAAGAAAAATAGAGGAGTTGAGGATAGACTCCTAAGACTAATCATGCCACACATCCCTTTGTTTCTACAAGACCAAGGTTCTTAGCTCTGGGACATACAGCAATTGCCCTCACTCCAAAGATGTGGCTGCTTTTCTTTCCCTCTCAATCCCCCAAGTAATATGTAGAGAGATTTGTTCCCTTAAGAGGTTTCTTCTTGCTGCGTGGATGGAGTACTTCAGGTGAAGAGTGGCCTTAATTTACAGCCATCATCTAAGTACCCACCAAGAGTCTTCAAAGTTCTGTTACCAAATAAACGCAAAACAAGGTGCCAGTTTCTCAAATCCAAGAGAAAAGCTCAGACACGAACTATGTCACTTTGCCAGTCCAGGACATAGGCTTGGCATCACTGACACATGCTGGGTTCAGTCACTTCTGTGGCCAGAAACAGCTTCAGCTCTAACTCTAAAATGAGACCTGTAGCATTTCCTGACTCACTAACGTGTCAAGTACTTGAGGAGTCTGGCGGGAGACCAAAGCAACTAAGGCAAAGGAGGCAGTCCCTAACCTCAGGGAACATAACCCCTTACTCTAGTTAGAGCAGGGATTCTCAAAGTGTGGTCCCTGGATCTGCAGCGTCTTCTTTGCTTGGGAGATTACAAGTGTACATCCTCAGACCCCATCTGGACCAGCTGAATCAGAAGCTCTGGGGATAAGACTTGGGAATCTAATTAACAAGGCCTCCTGGTGATTTTGTGACACACCAAAGTCTGAGAAGTGAGATACAAAAAAGCACACAAAGTCTATGACCGATACCATCAGCATGTGTGAGGTCCTTTATGTATAAAAACACACTTCAAAAAACCCAACCTTTCTCAATAACACAACTGACCATTACAAGCATTTAAGTGCTAGTAAGTACTATTACACCATTGGACACTTTGCTAGGAGGTAAGCTAACATTAGTCCTGTCCTGATAACAAGCAATCTCTGAATATTAATTTCTGTATTTGGAAACTCCTTCAAAATACTTTAGATTCTAACAAGAGACAAAGAAGGGCACAATCCTAGAATATATAACAGTTGTCAATATTTATGCACCCAACATGGAAGCACCCAGATCTACCAGACAAGTGAACTAAATGATAATACACTAATAGTAGGAAACTTTAACACCCCATTTACACCCTACAACAGGGGAATGCACATTAAGTGCACCTGGAACACTGTCCAGAATAGGTCATGTTAGGCCACAAAACAGGCCCCAAATTCAAGAAAATCAAAGTCCTAAAATGTCTCTACTAACCAAAGCAATCTACACATTCAATGCAATCCTTATCAAAACACCAACAGCATTCTTCACACAACTAGAACAAACAATCTTAAGATTTTTTATGGAACCACAGAAGGCCACAAATAGCCAAAGCAATCCTGAAAAAGAAAAGCTGGAGGGGTCACAATTCCTGACCTCAAGTTTTATTACAGAGCCGTGGTGATGAAAACAGCATGGTACTGGCACTGAAATGGACACACGGATCAACACAATAGAAAACCCAAAAATGAACCCACAATTATATGGTCAATTAATCTTTGACAAAGCAGGAAGTAATATCCAATGGAAAAAGACAGTCTTTTCAACAAATGGTGCTGGGAAAACTGGACAGCAACATGAAGAATGAAACTGAACCACTGCCTTTCACCACACGCAAAAATAAACTCAAAATGGATTCAAGACCTAAATGTGAGACCTGAAACCATTAAAGTCTTTGATGAGAGTGAAGGCAATAATTTCTCTTATGTCAGCCATGGCAAGTTCTTCCTAGGGAAGTCTCATAAGGCAAGGGAAACAAAGTATTAGAACTACATCAAAATAAGCCTCTGCACGGTGAAGGAAAATCAACACAACTACGGCAACCTACAGAATTGAAGATATTTACAAACGACTTATCTGATAAAAGGTTAGCGTCCAAAATTACAAAAAATCAATACTCAACAAATGAGTAATCCAATTAAAAAATAGGCAAAAAACCAAGACCTAACAATTGTAAACATTTATGCTCCAAATGTGAGAGGACCCAAATATATAAAATCACAAACATAAACTCATTGATAATACCACTCTAATAGTAAGGGACTTCATCCCACTTACAACAATGGACAGATCATCTAATCAGGTCAACAAGGAAACAATGGCTTTGAATGACACATTGGACCAGATGGACTTAACAGATACATTCACAACATTTCATCCTAAAGCAGAATATACATTCTTCTCCAGTGCACATGGAATGTTTTCCAGAATAGACCACATACTGGGACACAAATCAGCCCTCAACAAGTGCAAGAAGATCAAGATCATACCGTGCATATTTTCAGACCACAACGCTGTGAAACTTGAAATTAAGAAAAAATTTGGAAAGGTAACATACTTGGAGACTAAAGAACATCCTACTAAAGAATGAATGGGCTAACTAGTTAAAATTAAAAAATACATGGAAGCCAATGAAAATAACACCACAGCCCAAAACCTCTGCGACACAGCAAAAGCTGTCATAAGAGGAAAGTATATAGCAATTCAGGCCTTCCTAAAGAAGGAAGAAAGGTCTCAGATACACAACCTAACCCTATACCTTAAAAAGCTGGAAAAAGGACAGCAAATAATACCCAACAACAGAAGACAGGAAATTAATAAAGATTAGAGTGGAAATTAACACTATTGAAACCAAAACAAAAAACAAAACACCAGATCAATGAAACCAGAAGCTAGTTCTTTGAAAGAATTAACAAACCACTAGCCAGCTTGATCAAAAAGGAAAGGACCAAAATAAATAAAATCAAGAATGAAAGAGGAGAGATCACAACCAACACAGCAGAAATACAAACGATGAGAATGTTATGAGCAATAATACACCAATAAAATGGACAATCTGTAAGAAATGGACTAATTCCTGGAAACATATACACTGCCAAAACTCAAATAGGAAGAAACAGAAAATTTGAACAGAGCCATACCAGTAAAGAAATTGAACTAGTAATCAAAAATCCCCCAAAACACAAGATTCCAGGGACAGAATTCTACCAAACATTTAAGGAAGAGTTAACACCTATTCTCTTGAAGCTGTTCCAAAAAATAGAAATGGAAGGAAAACTTCTAAACTCTGTGAAGCCAGCATTACCTTGATTCCAAAACTAGACAGAGACCCCACTAAAAAGGAGAACTATAGACCAATTTCCCTGATGAACATGGATGCAAAAATTCTCAGCAAGATATTAGCCAACCAGATCCAACAATACATTTAAAAAAAATTATTCACCACGGCCAAGTGGGATTCATACCTAGGATGCAGGGCTGATTCAATATCCGCAAAACAATGTGATTCACATCAATAAAACAAAGGACAAGAACCATATGATCCCCTTAATAGATGCAGAGAAAGCATTTGACAACATACAGCCTCCTTTCTTGATAAAACCCTCAAGAAAGTAGGGATAGAAGGATCATACCTCGAGATCATAAAAGCCGTATATGAATGACCCAACGCTATTATCATCCTCAATGGGGAAAAACAGAGCTTTCCCCTTAAGATCAGAAACAAGACAGGGAGGTCCACTCTCGCCACTGTTATTCAACATAGTATTGGAAGTCTTAGCCTCGGCAATCAGACAACACAAAGGCATCCAAATCAGCCAGGAGGTCAAACTTTCCCTCTTTGCAGATGACATGATACCCTATGTGGAAAAACCAAAAGATTCCACCAAAATGCTGCTAGAACTGATCCATGAGTTCAGCAAAGTGGCAGGATATAAAATCAATGCACAGAAATCAGTTACATTCCTATATACCAACAATGAAGCAACAGAAAACCAAGGAACCTATCCCATTTAAAATTGCACCAAAAACCATAGTACACCTAGGAATAAAATCTAACCAAAGAGGTAAAAAATCTATACATTGAAAACTAATACACACACACACACATACACACAGGAAAAATATAACAATGCTTCTGGATAGGAAGAACAAATATTGTTCAAATGTGGATACTACCCCAAAGCAATCTACATATTCAATGCAATCCCTATCAAAATAACACAAGCATTCTTCAGAGCTAGAACAAACAATCCTAAAATTTGTATGGAACCAGAAAAGACCCTGAATAGCCAAAGCAATCTTAAGAAAACCAAAGCAAGAGGCATGACAGTCCCAAACTTCAAGCGGTATGACAAAGCTGTAACCAAGACAGTATGGTACTGGCACAAAACAGACACTCAGATTAATGGAACAGAATAGAGAACCCAGAAATGGACCCACAAACATATGGTCAACTAATCTTTAACAAAGCAGGAAAGAATAGCTGATGGAATGAAGATAGTCTCTTCAGCAAATGGTGCTGGGAAAACTAGACTGCAACATGCAAAAACAAAAGCAAAACCTGGACCACTTTCTTACACCATACACAAAAATAAACTCAAAATGGATGAAAAACCTCAATGTAAGACAGGAAGCCATCAGAATCCTCAAGGAGAAAGCAGGCAAAAACCTCTTTGATCTTGGCCACAACAACTTCTTACTCAACACGTCTCCAGAGTTAAGTGAAACAAAAGCAAAAATGAACCTATTGGGACATCAAAATAAAAAGCTTCTGCACAGAAAAGGAAACAATCAGCAAAATTAAAGGCAACCGACAGAATGGGAGAAGATATGTGCAAATGACATATCAGATAAAGGGTTAGTATCCAAACTCTATAAAGAGCTATCAAACACCCAAAAAGCAAATAATCCAGTGAAGAAATGGGCAAAAGACATGAATAGACACTTCTCCAAAGACATCCAGATGGCAGACATGAAAAAATGCTCCACATCACTCATCATCAGGGAAATACAAATCAAAGTCACAATGAAATACCACCTCACACCTGTCAAAATGGCTAACATTAACAACTCAGGCAACAACCGATGTTGGCGAGGATGAGGAGAAAGAGGATCTCTTTTGCACTGCTGATGGGAATGCAAGCTGGCGCAGCCACTCTGGAAAATAGTCTGGAGGTTCCTCAAAAAGTTAAAAATAGAACTACCCTACGACCCAGCAATTGCTGGGCATTTATCCAAGGGATAGGGGTATGCTATTTCAAGGGGGCACAAGCACCCCCATGTTTATAGCAGTACTATCAACAACAGCCAAAGTATGGAAAGAACCCAAATGTCTATCGATGGATGAATGGAAAAAGAAGATGCAGTATGTATCTGTGTGTACACACACACACACACACACCCACACACAGGAGTATTACTTGGCAATCAAAAAGAATGAAGTCTTGCCACTTGCAACTACATGGATGGAACTGGAGGATATTATGCTAAGCGAAATTAAAGAAAGACAAATATCATGACTTCACTCATGAGAACTTTAAGACAGAACAGATGAAGGGAAGGGAAGCAAAAGTAATAAAAACAGAGAGAGACAAAACATACGAGACTCTTAAATATGGAGAACAAACAGGGTTACTGGAGGGGTTGTGGGAGGGGGAATGGGCTAAATGGACAAGGGGCATTAAGGAATCTACTCCTGAAATCATTGTTGCACTGTATGCTAACTAACTTGGATGTAAATTGAAAAATTTTTTAATAAACGACAAAACATGAATAGGTGTTTTTCCAAAGACAACACAGATGACCAACAGAAAAAGATGCTCAACATCCCTGATCAGCAGGGAAATACAAATCCCAAGTATAATGAGGCATCACCTCACACTTGTCAGAATGGCTAAAATCAACAACACAAGAAACAGCAGACGCTGGCAAGGCTGTGGTCAAAGGGGAACCCTTTTGCATGGTTGGTGGGAATGCAAATTGGTGCAGCCACTCTGGAAAACATTAAGGAGGTTCCTCACAAAGTTAAAATAGAACTACCCTGTGATCCAGCCATCACATTACATTTATCCAAAGACTACAGAAACACAAATTCAAGCAGAAACATGCACCCCTATGTTTATAGTATTATTTACAATAGCCTAATCAAAGCAGCCTAAGTGTCCATCTAATTGATGAATGGATAAAAAGATATGGGAAAGACACTTAGCCATAAAGAATATCTTGCCATTTGCAATGACACGGATGGAACTAGACAGTATTCTGATAAGTGAAATGAATTAGAAATACCATATGATTTCATTCATACATAGAATTTAAGAAAAATGGGCAAAAGAAAAAAAGGCAAACCAAACAAGATTATTAACTATAGAGAACTGATAGTTACCAGAGTTGGTCAGGGATGGGTGAAATAGTTGATGGGGATTAAGTAAGGAGTGCACCTGTTATGAGCACCAGATAACACATAGAAGTGTTGAATCACTATATCGTACACCTGAAACTTAGGTTGTACTGTACGTTAAAGAACTGGAATTTAAGAACTTTTTAAAATGCCCTTTCACCTGGGTGGCTCAGTTGGTTAAGCATCCAACTCTTGGTTTCAGTTCAGGTCATGATCTGTCCTGAGATTAAGCCCCAGCCTGCTTAAGATTCTCTCTCCCTCTGCCTCCACCCCTCCTCTGCTCATGTGCTCACTCTGTCCAAAAAAAAAAAAAAAAAAAAAAAAAAAAAGGTCTACCTATAAATAAAATACCCTTTATTAAGGAAGGATTGAATATATTCTTTGGTCCCAATTTGGGAGTAAAAAAGGAACGTGAGTGAGAATGACTGAACAAGTTCCTACAAAGAGACAGCAGTAAATTTCTACAACTAAGTCAAGGGGGACCTCAGGCTTCCCAAGCCTGCTCATAAATCATAAGCTCTCTGGGCTTTTCCTGCAAGGTCCTTGCAGGAAAAGCCAACATCCTACCCTTCTGCTAAAACCAGTCTCCACAGTCCTGGGAAACCATTTCCACCCCGCACTCACTAATCAGGAACAGTGAGTCTGAACTCTAAGTCTCCATGAGCTCTAAGCACAGTACACAGAACTCCAGAAGACATCAGTTAAGCACTCGGAAAAATAACTTCGGATTATATAATTCTGCACACCATGCCATTGCCCCCTCTCTCCCTGGGAGTCTGGTTTTCTTCCTGTCTAGAACTAAAACTTGTATTCTAGAAAATAGGATTAATACCTAAGCACCCCTTAAAAGCTCTGAAAAGCCCCAACAAAAGTGAGAAAAAAAAAAAACACAAGGCCATTAGAGCCCACAGAACAGGTCTCTGGCTTATGTCATTTCCCTGCCACGTGGCACAACATGCTGTGCATCCTAGGGGCTCACAATTCAGAACTGTAACACTTACAAAGGAACAAATTAGGGCTGCCCATCCTATTTCCTCCTGCACTGCCAGGTTTCACGTGGAGAAGGATAATGGATTCAAGTGAATGGCAACCATACATTAGCATGCACTTAATGAAAATGGCCTTCT
Organism: Leopardus geoffroyi; assembly: GCF_018350155.1. NCBI lineage: Eukaryota > Metazoa > Chordata > Mammalia > Carnivora > Felidae > Leopardus > Leopardus geoffroyi. Next base: position 69,618,687 of record NC_059339.1, read on the forward strand.
CGGGGCACCTGGGTGGCTCAGTCAAGCGTCAAAGTCTTGATTTTGGCTCAGGTAGCATTCTCAACAATTTCTGAGTTCCAGCCCCATGTCAGGCTCTGCACTGACAGTGCAGAGCCAGCTTGGGATTCTCTCTCTCCTTCCCTCTCTGCCCCACCCCAGCTTGAGCACTCTCTCAAAATAAGACACAAAAAAGGTTTAAAAAACAGCCTTTTCATTACTGCACTTCCTCCACTCAATACGGTCAAGAAAATGTCAGGGCACCTAGGTGACTCAGTTGGTTAAGCATCTGACTCTTGGTTTTGGCTCATGTCATGATCTCAGGGTTCATGGGATGAAGCCCCATGTTGGGCTCTGCACGGACAGCACAACACCTGCTTGGGATTCTCCCTCTCTGCACTTCGCCACGGTCTCAAAAAAAAAAAAAAAAAAAAAAAAAAAGAAAGTTTAAAAAAAAAAATTTGTCAAATCATTCTAACTCAATGGAATATAGTCAACCTTAAAAAAGATGCTTGAGACCAGCTAGCAGGACCAACTGGGCCTACTTGTCCCAGATTTTTCCCAGTTCAACACTGAAAGCCCCTCATCCAGGAAAATGTCAATCCTACACAAACTGGGACCACTGTTCATCCTCAGACCAGCAGATCCTAGTCTGCTGCTTTAGGAAAAATCCGTAAGTAAGACCACATTTCCAATCTTAATCTCCGCCACCACCCCCCCAAAAAAGAAAAACCAATCTCACAAGATTATGGCCTTTAGTAACTTAAAGTGTCTCTGGGTGTGAGAAGCACAACAAAGAGCTAAGAGCCTAGGCTAGTGATTCATGTGCATGGCCATGTTTGAGAATCCCCTCAACCATGCTAACCACCCTCCCCCACCCTGAGATTCTGATCCATAGGCCTGGCACCCAGGCATTTGCATCTCTGATGAACTCCCAGGTGCCAAGGATGCTGGTCACAAACCATACTAGAAATAGTAATGGCCTAGGCCACTGCTCATGTATTAACTTGCTAACAAGGCTTGAGTCAACTATGGACCACTCTGGGGAGCCCCTGACCTCTTTGGGCTGGTTTCTTCACTTATAAGTGTACATGATCCCTAAGTTGTCCTCAAATACTAGACTTCCACAACAGGGATTCTCTGAATTTCAGCATGAAGAATCAGCTGGAAGACTTGTTAAGGCAGATTCCTGGGCTCCTTCCCACTTAATACTGATTCAACTAGTCTGAGGTGGGTCCAAGAAACTGGATTCTAACAAGCTCACAATAGATGCACATTCTGATTAGCCCTGCTCTGCAACACACAGGGGCCCTTGGACAATATTTAACCCAACTGCAAACATGGAACCAAGTAGTAATTATGCTACAGGCTCTTCACATCTTTCACCTTAATATTTTTTTAATCCTCAAATTCTATTTTCTCTCCTCACTCATTACACCAACAGCTGCATTCCATGCCCTCAGACCTTTTGTCTGTGGATTCAGAGATTGCTGTCGCTGCAGAGTAATCTCATGGGCAGGAGAAGTTTTCTGCTCAATGGTCCGCCCAGTTCCCATGACAGTGCCAGAGAGAAAACTCAGGCAGAAAGGACAATCTTGGCACTCTCAAGGGAAGATTCAGAGATGCAGTGGTTTGCACGAAGTCCCAGAGTCAGGGAGGAGAATTAGGGCTCTTCGTCTCCAGCAAAAGTATTTGCAAGGGTCTCCCTTCATTCAAGGAAGAAAACCCACTGATATAAACCAACCCAAATTGTTGGAGTCAGGCACATCACAGAGATCTACTCCTGCCCTTTTTCAAGTTCTTCTTCCAGGGCTTCTTGGACAACTGTTAGAAGGGGCATCTAGGTGGCTCAGTCGGTCAAGTGTCCAACTTCAGCTCAGGAGTTCAGGCTCCACATAGGACTGTCAGCACGGAGCCTGCTTTGGATCCTCCGTCCCTCTCTGCCCCTCCCCCACTCACACTATCTCTCAAAAATAGATAAAAACATCAAAAAAAGTAAAACGGTAGGAATAGGACTAGCTAGAAGGGATCTTGCAAGAAAATTTAGTTTGCTTTGGAATACTTCTAATACAAATATCTTAAATGAGCTGATTAACTTGACTCTGCTCCCACAGTAACCTAAGAATGGGGGATGATTTGGGGGAGGGGAGGGTACAGCCTCCTCCTAACTCTGAAGTTAGATGTTGGGTTCACCAAGAACAGAATTCTTAAAATATCCACTTTCCAAGTCCATGGGGCACTCAGAAAGGTATTAAACAAGAAACACCACTGTGTACTCCACAAAGAATATTGTGTGTATATACATTTGCCAAATTAAGTATTTAAGAAACCCGCTTCCACTTATAGGATGCTGAGAAGAAAAAGATTCATCAAGCAGTACTTTTCAGTGTAGTTTCCTTTTGGGGACAGTATCACATCGGACGCTAGTCTGCTTCCCCACCTTCACAGTACGCATTTCTTCTTGAGGGAGCCCTTAGAGTCTGAAAGGTGGACAAGACTCGAGTTAGGCTGAAGGCTAAGTCTGCTCAAGACTGACCTCATACAAAGCCCATGCCCCCCAGGGTCACAGGACCTACTCTCCAGAAAGTCCCCCTTTGGCCAGCCAAGCAAGCCGACTCCCTAGAGTCTGTTTCCTGAAACCTTGCCCTAACTCATAGAGGGTGCAAAATGGAAGGAGATGGGGGCAGCCGGAGGAAGACCCCTCACTTCTCTGGGCCACACATAACCCTGTGAGGCCCCAGTGGGTCACAGACTAAGGAAGCACTCCTAGGAAAAGGAGCACTCAAGGCTGTCAAGGGTACTGCTCCTCAGCCGGTGTGATCCATCCGCATTCCTGGGCATAGCCATGGCCCCTCGCCAGGGAGGCTGCCTCCCTCTGCACGTGGGTCACTCCATACCTGAGCCTTCAGTCCTTCACGTCCAAAAAGCAAATAACCCCTGCATGGTGTGGTGTTGGGTGATGCTTTGTGCCGGGGTCAGGGGTTGCCCCCGCTCCTGGGCCAGTCCACCTACCAGTTTACACCTCAAGGTTAGTCCACCTTCAGAAGTAGTTGATGAGCACAGCAGCTTCCTGGGTAGCTGGCAGATGGTGAAAACATGCCCATACCCTGCTTAGAAGCCCTCACACATTCCAGGAGCTTCTGGGCCAGACTCCACTAGGGATCTGTTCTGTCCGCCTCCAACCTGCCCTCTAGCCAAAACGCCAGCCAAGTCCAGCAACTCAGTAGCAATTCAAGCTGTACTTTCTCTCTCCTCTGGGCCTCTGCCTACACTGCTCCCCATACCTGAAATATTTTCCCCTCTTCTAGCTTCTCAAATTCCTCCAGGCCATGTTTGGGTCCCTCCCCTGCCAAGTCTTTGTCCTGAGTGCTTTCCCCGTCCTTCCCTCCAAGCACCTTCACAAAGCCTTCTCTGAACTCCCCCAGGGGCACTGTAATCCCCCAGTGTACACACCACTATCCCTACGTGGTCTTTAGTTCATACTTGGCATTCCAGTCCCCCCTGCCAGATGTGTAAGCTTCTTGAGGCCTCCATTATTCCATCATCCTGTCAATTTCCCAAGTGGCTTAATAAACACAGAGACTACATGAACTGATCTCTATACAGTAAGAGTTATAGTATTAATGATTTTTTAAGGAGATTTCCAATGCTGATCTATCTCACACTAAACAAACCTAATATTTGAAACCAAAAGACACATCCAAAGGGTTATGTAGAACAGGATGCACCAAAGACTCTTTTAAACATCCGGTTACCATGCTCTTGAAATAGGATTCAGTCTTTTCTCCCCCCCCCCAGAAAATCCACTCAATTTAGTTCGGCCAATATTGACTGAGAACCAACTCTCACCTGACAGAAGATGTTCTTCAAAATTCAATGTAGTCGTGGCTCCCCCTATGTGCTTCCTCAACCTCATCATTCAATTACGAAGTCTTCACTGAACAAGACACTGGGACAGAAAGACCATGCGGCCCCATTCTAACAGAAGCGAGCATTTTCATCAGGAGCCGCCAGCTGAGGGATGCACCAGCAGCTGAGGCCCCGACTCATGGATGTAGCAGCAGACACCCCAGACTCCAGGACCTCAAACAAATTTCAACATCAGCCTGTTCCATCACAATCTGAAGGCTTTGCTTTTTACTAAAATGTTCCAAGTGGACAGGTTTCTTTTTGCCTACTGCTGAGATTCAAACTCCCCAGGGAAAGAACACAAGCTCTTCGGGGCTTTGAGAGTCAGATGAGCAGCCCTGAACTGAACCCCAGAGCCACACCTAGTACCCACACCACCTTAAGCACAGTTTAGCTACTCCGGGTTGTTTCCTCACACGTAAAATACAGGGCCATCTGAGAACTAAACCTAATGCGCAGAAAGTACTATGACACTGGGACAGAAGAGGCATTGAGCTAAACACTCAATGACAATTTTGTCACCAAATCCACTGGTCTCCTGATCACGCACAATTCACTTTAAGGTCACTCCTTCCAAGAAGTCTGTCATAAGTAAAAACAAGGTTGTTCTTGGTGTTGCTTAAAGGCAGTCCTCGACTACCAATCAAATCCACAAGGAGATAAACACTTTGCATCCACGAGGATGACTAAAATCCAAATAGAAAAAAAGTTGGCAAAGACGTGAAGAAATCCAAACCTCATGCATCGCAGGTTTGGATATAAACTGGTGCACTGGTATGGCAAACTATTTGGTGTAGCCTGACAAAGTTGAACATAGAAATACCATGATTCAGCGTATTCCTGGGCATATACAAGAATTGAGAACAGGTACCCAAATGTCTTCCCACAAATGTTCACAGCAGCACTATTCCTGATGGCTAAAAAGGTGGAAACCACCCAAGTGTCTATCAGCTGAGGAATAAACCGAATGTGGTAGATCTATACACTGGACTTTAGCCATAAGAAATTAAATGCCAGCATGAGCTACAATGCAGATAAAAACATCACGCTTTACTAAAAGAAGCTAAGCATAGAAGGTCACATCTTCTATTACTCCATTTATGTGAAATATCCAGAATAAACCAATCCGTAGAAACAAAAAGCAGAGTAGTGGTTACCAGGGCTAGTGGGAGGGAGAAATGGGTACAGGGACTCCTTTGTAGGTGATGGAAACATCTTGGAACCAGACAGAGGTGGTAGTTCCACAACATTGTCCATGTACTGAATGCCACTCTACTGCATATGTTGTAGGGTATGTAAACTTCACCTAGAATCGTTTTTAATAGGTTCTAGAAGATAACAGAAGATTCCCATTTCCCAAAGAGTGGGTACAAATGTGTCATTGTTCAGTTGTTTCTCAAATACCCAGTGGAAGCTTGCTGTGTGCCAGGCACCAGGCTTGATACTGACCCTTGCCTTCAGGTATCTTATCTAGTGGATCATTTGTCTCCTCAGATAGGGTCTGTCTGTGCATGTACACAACAGACACAGGCCATTGATGGAGAATGCCTTTTCCTCCCATTGAAAGCAGTCATGTGAATCACTAATAAGCCAATGAACCCTCTCTATACATATATATTTTTTATGAGCGTATATATACATTCTGTGTATATCTACTAGCATATAACTTATGCCTTTGCTCTAAATTTGATTGAACTGCAATCTAAAGATTCAGAAAAGGCACACTTTAACCTGTAATTAGCATGAAATTTCCTCATGCTTTGTCTGCAAATACCAGACATATCCTCTGATAACACTACTTAACTGGTTCTTGAGTTTAGGGATAGGTTCTAGCAACTATAATGTTATTCTCGAAGCTTTACAGAGTTCACTGTAGAAACAGGTTTGAGAGTCTTCCAACACAGGCTAAAACATTTTCATCAAGATGTGGTATCTTTAGTTGAACAGACACACGCCCATGGGGAAGACTTGTTTATCTTGTCCCAAGCCCCATGGTCCCATCATGTGCCCTCAAGTCATGGAGTAGTAGCATTTCCATTACAGAAGCCATCACCATGCTCTTTCTTCTGCTTTCCAACCTAGAAAACGCACAGACCCATGACCCAAGTTTCAAACCTTTACCATAGCCTCCTTCCCATCGTTAACTTCATGGCATTGTTTGCTTTGGGACATCTCTCCTGCTAACTTGATAATTCTGAGCAGTCTAACAAAAATGTTATATTACCTCCCCCCCCCCCAATAAACTGCAGACATCCAAGAAAGAATGGAGAAGCCATAATATCTCCTGAGAGGACAGAGGCATCACTACAAAGATCAATAAAAAGACCACAGCACTGAAAACCAGACTCGAAGGACCAGATATGAACAGCTAGAAGCAAAGTCTTCTGCAACTGCACCCCTTACCCCTTTGTAAGCTATTCCCCCAACCACTGCTCTGAGGTTGCAGCCATCTGCCAGGAGATGTTTCCTTTATCAACTCCTCCATGTAGCAACAGGGGCCAGGGAGGTCCAGCCACTTAGGTGGGGTCAGAGGGGAGCACGAAACTACCTTTAGAGCTCCCTTTTTTCAAGAAGTACTAGGCCAAACACACCTTTCTAAATACTAAAAAGAAATGGTCTGAATTACGGAATCCATTGATACAAAGGCACAGTTTTATTTTCATTTATCAAATACCTCGTGTTTGCTGTGCGTCAGGAACTGTTGTAAGAGCTTTGCCAATTACCAGCCTACCTAATCTTCTCAACAACCCTACAACTGATTATTCAGCATCTACAGGTATATGCCCGAAAGAACTAAAAGCAGGATGTCAAAGATCCTTGCACACCAAAGTGCATAGCAGCATCTGTCACAAAAGCCCAAAGGTGGTAACAATCCAAATGTTCAGGGACAAACGAATGGATAAACAGCAACTGGTGTATACATACAATGGAAAATTACCTTACTTAGGAAGAAGGAAATGCTGAGAACAGGCTACATCATGGACCAACCTTGAAGACATTATGCTAAAATAAACCAGACACGAAAGGACAAATCTATGTCCCACTTATACAAGGGACTTAGAACAGGGAAATTCAGAGAGAAATGGCAGAATGGTGGTTTGTCAGGGGTGAGAGGCAAATGGCAATAAGGAGTTCATGTTTAACTGGCATAGAGTTTCACTTTGGGAAGAGAAGAAAGTTCTGGAGATGGAGGACAGTGATGTTTGCCCAACAAAGTGAATAGTTAATGAACCAGAACTACACAATGAAAAATGGTGATAATAGTAAGTTTCCACATACTTCTCTTACCAACTCGATTAGGTAGGTCCATTACTTATGCTCATTTTCCAGATGTGGGACCCCTGGCCAGATGCCACACAGAGCACTAGTGACAAAACCGTGGAGAAAACAGCCTCTGCCCCCAAACCCTGACAGGGTCTGCTCTCCACAGGAGATATTAACACCAAGGGTCACTTAGTTACAACAGATGCACAAGCCACAAAGGTGAAGACCAGAGCTAAGAGGGCAAATCACAGGGAAGCTAAGGACAGACTGTCTGGAAAACAGATTCCTCAGTTGTCAGAAACGTGTCGTGAATGCAACGGGTCACTCTGGTGAGCAAAGGTGCTGACAAGAGCTGCGGTACACATTCCTGCTCTCAACTCATACATGGTCCAGGCCTGGCACGCTCCCCAGGGAACTGCAGTCATGCATGATCATCTCCAGGACCTACTCAAATGGGTCTTAGCTAGAGTTCTCCAAGCTTCCAACACCCTTCCCCACAATCTTACAGCACACTCTTGTTAAGAGTGTGCACTGAGAGCCAGACTCCCTGAGTTGGAACCTCAGGCCCGGCTATTCTCTGGCTTTGAAACCCTGAATGAATTAAGGCTCTCTGAACCTCAGTCGCCAAATTAGAGAATACATACTTGCAAGGGCTATATGAAATCAAATAAGTTGACATATGGGAAGTGTTTTAAGAACAGGAACTACCATATATAAAAATAAAGTTAGCTATTATTACCTTAATTCTACCTTCACAAGACCCAAGAGGCAGGTAGGGCAGAAGCAACTATCTCCATTAAACAGGAAATGTGGTAAAGCCAGAGAGCAAGTTGCTTGCGGTTACATGGCTAGTTGGACTCCACTACTCCTCCCCCCACCCCACCACCCCATAGAACCTACAACAATCCAAAACCATTCAATTAAAATGTCAAGCAATCTCACAAAACAGATGAACATAAGGGAAGGGAAGCAAAAATAATATAAAAACAGGCAAGGGGACAAAAGAGACTCAAATATGGAGAACTGAGGGTTGCTGAAGGGGTTGTGGGAGGGAGGATGGGCTAAATGGGTAAGGGGCATTAAGGAATTTACTCCTGAAATCATTGCTTCACTCTATACTAATTTGGATATAAATCTTAAAAAAAAAAAAAAGTTGAATTATAGAAAAAAAAAGTCAAACATCTCAGCAATACTTAGGCGCGTACTATACACTAAATCCTGGCTACCCCTCTTCTCTGGCTGCCTGTAGGAAGACCCCAGGTTCTCCAAACCCATTGCCCTTGGTCTATAAAACCCCAGGAGCCAAGTTCAGCATCATTTTATCCATTGAGAAACTGAGCTAAGAGAAGCTTTTCTTGATCTAGCACCCTATCCCATGTGGAAGGGGAAAGATTACAAGTTATGTATGGTATCTGTCCTTCAAACCTAGTGGAGGAGATAAGAGATACCCGGCAAAAATAGTTGGAGAACAATGCAGAACAGGGCCACTAAATGCTGAGCTCTGGTGGGGCAACCGAGTTGAAGAAGAATCCAGCTAAGCCAAGTCCAAGGGAGGTGATGTAGTCAGGAAAAGCACTGCAGAGCAAGTGGGATTTAAATAGGGTTTTTAAGTTTTTTTTGTTTGTTTGTTTTTTGAGAAAACACGAGCAGCAAAGGTGGGGGGGGGGGGGCAGAGAAATGAATCTTAAGCAGGCTCCACACTCAGCAGGGAGCTTGATGTGGGGTTCAATCCCACAACCATGAAGAGCCCCTAAATGGGGCTTTTAAGATTTCTACCTGTGCTAGTTAATGTTATGTGCCAACTTTACTAGACCACAAAAGTGCCCAGATGTTTGGTCAACATTATTCTGCTGGGTCTGAGGATGCTGCTGAGTGAGATTAACATTCCAATGGCAGACACAGTAAGGTAGATTTGCTCTCCCTGATGTGGATGGGCCTCGTTCCATCAGCTGAAGGCCTGAACAGAATAAAAAGGCTCCAGAAGAACATTTCTTCTGCTGGCCTGCAGGCTGGGACATCTGTTTTTCCCTGCCCTTCAATTGAAATTGAAACTGTGCCTCCTCCCAGGCCTCAAATTTGTTAGCTTTTGGTCTGTAACTTACTCCATTGGCAATCCCAGTCCTCAGGCCTTTGTACCCTGACTGGAACTACCCAGGAGCTTTCCCAGGTCTCCAGCTTACAGATAGAAAATTGGGAGACTGCTTGGCCTCCATAATCCCATGAGCTAGTTACCCCCCCTGCCCCCAACCCATGCGTGCGCGCGCACACACACACACACACACACACACACACACACACACACTCCCTCCCAGTTTTCATCTCTCCGGAGAGCACATACTAATACGCTACACCATTGGCTTGGGAAAGCGAAAAGGGGAAGTTAGTTCCTACAAGTCTAAGAAACAGAATGAAAAGATGCATTCAAATGAATGAACAAGGGCATGAGCAAGTGGTTTTGGGCGGGGGGGGGGGGGGGGGGGGAGAGACAGAGGCATAAGAGGTAGACCAGATCATCTAAGGACCATTGGTGGATTCTGAATGTGACCCTCCACGCAAGCAGCCACATAGGGTACCTGTGCTCCTGCCAATCACACAAAAACGGAAGAAAAGGAATCCGATGTGGATAGGAGTAGAAAAGGCTGGAGCAAGGTGGCCACTGTCCTTGTCCAGGTTGGAGAGATAGGGGTGTCTGAGATGGCAGCATAGGGGCAGGTTAACGGGCCACCTCTTGCTCCTGTGACAGTGGAGAACTCAACACTCCCTCTGACTTAGTCAAGAGCTAAAGGAACAGTTCAACACTGCACTCACATAAAGGGCAAACAGCCTGGGGAGAAGGTCCCATCCCGGCACCAGAGAATCAGATTAACACTTAAGTCCCTCACTTAACCTCTCCGTTTCCCCATCTGTGAAATGGAGAATCATGTTGTTCACCTCAGAAGGATTAGGAGGATAAAATGTCAAAGAACACTAAAGCAGGAGTGGCCCCATGAGAAGGTAGGCACCAGTGCAAACAGTTTTGGTGTGAAGTCTGAAAGTACCTAATGGGCCTGCAGTCCACTAGAAAAATAGGCTTTTCATCGCCCAAGCTGCAAAGGACAGCGTCCATAAAACACGTGGAGCCTAATTAAAGTCACAGTAAAACAACCTGCTAAGTCATAGTGATGAATCAGTCTCAAAACCCCCTTACTTTCCACGCTAATGATGCACGATGGAGAGGTCCTAGCCAGCTCAGGCATGATCAGGAGGTAGGCAACACCCAGCAAAGTTGAAGGAAATGGCCAGGTCTCACCCCCTAGTGGTGGGGGTGGAGGCTGAGGAATGGGGATGGGTGGAGGGGAGGCTCTGCCAGAGTAGCACTCCAGAGGCGGCAAGGACCTCCACAGAAAACTCCTGTAAGTGGTACTCAGAACCCCTTGGCTACAGACCCACAGGCTGCCAAGTCCATCCACGACAGCTCACGCACCACAAAACCCAGGGCATCACATCCTTTTCCCTTCCAGGGAACACCGTCACTGGCAAGAGTCTGCCCTACATTAATGCTGTCCTGTACCACCACCGCAACACAGACCCCATAAGTGACACGTGCTGGAACAGGAGACAGGAAATAAGTTCCAATACATTCGACACTAGGGAAAAGCAGACAAATGACCCAGGAGCAGGTTAACATTGGCAAGTAATAACACCTACACTCAGAGAGCTCATCATGTGCCCGGTACCACTTCCTAGTGCCCTTCATGTACTCACCCTTGCAATCATGCAGCCCTGGGAGACACCACCTCCATTTTGCAGAAGAGGAAATTGTTGAAGCATGAAGAAATGAAGGGACTTGCCCCCAGATCACTAGTGGAGCTGGGATTTGAACTCAGGCAGGAGTCAGCTTCCCAAATCTGTGCCCTTTTGACAGTAAGCACAGCCTAATATTCTCTACCTCCTGCTTCTAAAGGGCAAACGATGAGCCTACCAGTAACAAGAGACTCTGCCCTACAAGAAAGGTCACCCAAGTGGCTTTGTCTCCCGACTTCCAAGTTTCCTAAAATGAACAGAATGTGCTTCTTTCAGCAGAAAGGAAAAAAGAAAACCAGTTTTTTTGATGACCTTCCTACTTACACCCCCCAGGAGAGGAGCAGCAGAGAATCCCAGCCCACCTGAACACTCAGCACATCCAACAGCAGCCTACATGGAACACACTTGGGGCAGGGGGAGGCCGGGGGGGGGGGGGAGGGGGGGGAGGCGGAGGCACAACACACTAGTGCAAGCACAGCAAGGCTGAGTGCCAGGCTGGCTGCCATCAGCTGCCAGCTACCTAGTGATCCGATTAACAAGTGTTGGTGAACATTGGGAGAACAATTAAAAATACATCAGTCCCATCGACCAAAAAAAAAAAAAAACCCCACACACAACCTTTTGTGACTTTTTCTAAGAACTTATTTGACAAAGTAAAAAGTGTTGCTGGTTAATGATTAGCCAGAAGGCACTTGGACTGGTAATTAAGTTTTTCTGGAAGAGGAGAAAACTCCCCAGCTGCCCCATAGAATTTGATGGATGGGAGTCAGATGGCTTATGCCTGAAAACATCCTTAGCGCTTGCGGAGGGGGTGCAGACAAGCTGCAGAGAAGTTATCCTGGTAAGTGCGCCCACACATAGTCCATTTGTGCAGCTGCTACAGAAGGTCTTACTGGCCAATGGCAAAGGCTCCTTTAGGAAGAGACAGGAATGAAGTCCAGTAGTGTCCACCCAACTGGTGGGCAAGGATACAGAAGTCATGAGATAAAAACAATCTGCTGAGGGTGCTTAAGTTCATTTATTTTGGCGGTGGGAGGGAGGGAGGGAGAGACAGCACTCGAGTGGGGGGGAGGGGGGGCAGGGGAAGAGGCAGAGAGAAGGAGAAAGAATCCCAAATAGGTTCTGTGCTGCCAGCATGGAGCTTAACACAGGCCTCAGACTCATGAGCCAGGAGATCATGACCTGAGCCAAAACCAAGAGTTAGACACTTACCTGATTGAGCCACCCAGGCGCCCCAGATTTTTTAAGTCAGGAATGCCTAGGAGGGCTCACCTGTCCTAGGAAAGCACATAGTGACCCCTCCCTACCCCACTTGTGAAACTCCTCAAAGCCAGTTAACAAAGTAGTACAGATGAGGATCTGTACAGGATGCCATCAACCCTTCCCTGGACATTTTCTACACATAAATGCAAACCACTGGTTTTGTGAGGTACTTTGCCACTCTAACAAGAATCCTGAATGAATTCATCTGTATAAGGGTTGAATGTAGCTTCCCTAGGGCTTCTGAGCCACGAGGAGGCTCCTCTGCCCAATCTACCAGATTCTGGTGGCCCCACAGCACTTGGTCCATGCTGCCTTGAGCTCCAGGCATCATTTCGCCCACACTGAGCAGTTCCATGGCAGGAAAAGCTCTGGCTCAGCCATCAGAAGCACTGGGCTCTGGCCTCAGGCCTATCACGTCCCAGCTGTGGAGTGTGAGGCAAAACTTCTCCTCCAATCCTCGATCCTTGGGGTCAGAAGAGAGCCATGTTCTGCTCTGGTCACAGGGATTTTTGTGAGAATCAAATGGTAGAATTTATGTCAAGGTGCTTTAAAAACATCAAAGCCCTATGTGAGCCAGTATTACACAAAATCACAGAATGTAGTTAATTGAAACTTAGATCTGAAAGGGAGACCTAATGCTCAAGTCATTTAATACATACAACTCAGGCTGCAGATGACACAGAAACAGTCTTATTGAACAAAATCCGATTCTCTTGAGTAGCACTGGAAGAAGTCAGAGAAACCGGTTTACAGCTACCCTTTGTAGGGGTTATAGGCACCATGCCTCCATGATGACCACCCCCCCTTTCCTTTTACTAGCAGACCGGGTAGGATCTGAAATGCCATCACCACCATCTAATATCCTGGGTAAAGAAGTGACCCTGTACCCCTTTGGGTAACAGGCATGCCCAGAGTTATCCCCAATGCCAAGGACTGGAGGTGAAAATCAAGCCTTCTACACTTGCCTGTGACAAACACGAAGATGGAAAGGCATACAGTGTTGTCTATCACAAGCTTAAAATTATAAGAGATTTTTTCCATGACCCCTAATAAGATCCAAATGTTCCTTAAATCATTGTTACATGATGATATGGTCAACCAATTGATAACACTGGTATTAGCTGATTAGGTCCTTTTCTAAAGGACACCCCGCTGCTCAGCCTGGACAATGGTGTCCTTCCTACCGTATTTGTCCCACAGGCAATCACCGGATCACTCTTTAGAAAGCACCTGGGACACACAGGATTGTTCCTGGCACGATCTTCTTTCAGCTTCCCACTGGCCTCAGCCCACCTCCCGTCATGCTGACTTGGTTTTCCCTACCACTCCAGCCTGTGATACACGGATGGCCTCCTCCCTCCAGTAACCACTGGAGGAGCTGGAGCATTTCCTCAAGTACTCATTGCTCCCTGAATCAAAGTCATGGTCGTCATTGCAGGACCACAATAAAGGTGGAAGACAACATCTGGTCCACAGGCCAGCCTGATTCCCGTCTCAGCACCAGCCTCAACCAGCTCTGGGACCTTGGGCAAGCCGCTTCCCCAGCTCTACCGCCTTCATTTTTAAGAGGAGGGAATTAAGGTCAAGTCATTCCAACATTAACAGAATTCCAAGTCACGATTTGAAATTTTCACTCTCGTGTTTCTAAGTTAACATGTCCTATTCCAGAGTCAACATCTTTATTGCATTTTATTTTTTATTCTTGAAAGAGAGAATGCGGGGCGCCTGGGTGGCGCAGTCGGTTGAGCGTCCGACTTCAGCCAGGTCACGATCTCGCGGTCCGTGAGTTCGAGCCCCGCGTCGGGCTCTGGGCTGATGGCTCAGAGCCTGGAGACTGTTTCCGATTCTGTGTCTCCCTCTCTCTCTGCCCCTCCCCCGTTCATGCTCTGTCTCTCTCTGTCCCAAAAATAAATAAACGTTGAAAAAAAAAAAAAAAAAAAAAAAAAAGAAAGAATGCATATGTGCACATGCTGGGGAAGGGCAGAGAGGAGGGAGAAAGGAAGTCCCCAGGAGGCTCTGCGCTACCAGCACAGAGCTTGACAAGGGGCTCAATCTCCTGAATTGTGAGGATCATGACCTGTGCCGAGATCAAGAGTCAAATGCTCAACTGACTGGGCCACTCAAGGCACCCCTATTCTACATTTTTAAAAGTAGTTCCCTTAAGGGGAAAATGCTTCCAAGAATCAGCAGCAGGTCAACCCTCAGTGAGGGTCACTGTAGGTGGGGGTTGCTGCCAGCTCAAGGAGTCTCAGTGAATCCCTGTCAGACGGCCTCCTCGTCTCTAAGTGGGTCCTAGGGTGGAACTCCTCAGGCAGAGGCCATAGACACACAGCATAATGGGAGACCACCCAAAACCCCACTTCTAGCTCTGTTTTCCACCCGATCTTCATTTTCACCGTGAATTCCAACTTCCTCTGACTGGCAAAGTAGAGTGAGGGGAGCTCAAGACAATTCTAAGAACTCCAATAGGATCATGGATAATGGTCATTCCTCTGCTATCAGGGCAAATGAACTCCAAACATTTTCAGGAAGCCCTTCATGGCAGGAGAATCTACCCTCTCTCCTTTCTACCCCATATAATCCCAAACCCTCCATGCCCTGAGCCACAAGTACAAACCCCTTAAAGCCCAATCAATTGATGGAGCAGTGAGACTTCACCCTGCACCTCAGGGTCAACTTTGATTCACTGGCTCGGGACCTTAGCACTTACCACGATCTTCGTGCCCTTTTCATCTCATCACCCACCTCAATTGTTAGCCTGAGAGCTGACCTTTTTCCTTAAACCTCCCCCACGATGCTCGTTCTCCAGGCCCAGCGGGTCTCAGCTCAGTCACATCTGCACTGACTCCTCCACACCTCCTACCCTGTAGCTTCCTAGAGGACCCTAAGGGAGAAGGGAAAATACCTTGCTTTCCACCTTGGTATCGAGGTAAGATGGGCCCCAGCATCCTTCTACTCTCACATCCTGTTCCCCACCATTTCTACTGACCCAAAATAAATGTTTCCTATGTGATTATTTACAACTGATTACTAAGTCCCCAGAGTGAGAGAGACAAGATTGAACAATTTCTTTTCAGTGATGCTCCAACTGTTTCTCTCCGGGGACAGGTCAATGCCAGTTGAGGTTCACAGCTTGATACACTCTACATTTTCACAGGCACAGCACAGAGCACGAAAAATCCCAGCTACTGCTTCAACACCATCTCTCAAAAGAGCATACTAAAACGCACACGGAGTGTAACGTTAAAGGGAGGACACTGAATTTACAATACCCCGACAGCAGGGGGTGGGGGGAAACAAGTTTCACTGTATTAACACTGTATGAACTATTACTGGAAGGCAATTACCTGAGCTGTTCCTAACAGATCACAATACATTAATCTTTTATTAAGAATCTCTTATTTTCATACTCCAACCCTCCTTGGGTTAACTCCCTGGCTAGCATTTCCAGGTGTTAGCTACATTTTACTCTACTCAAGCACAATTTGTGCTGGGAATCTTTGAACACATCAGTAGGACTGTAAGACAGGCAGCCAAAGCTCTATCGGAAGTGGTCTTAAACCACATCCAGCATCAATCAATGGAAGAGCAATCGGTGCTGAGCCCCCTGCCCACCTTCCACTTCCTACAAACGCCCACTAAGTAAGCCTTTCTGACCCCGGCCGCAAGCATTTGAATACTGCATGGCACTTAGCACAGTGCTTTGTACTCCCTGGAGCTAAATCATCATAATTATTATTCTTGGATAGCAAGGTAGGCTGAGCAGTGCCTTAAAAGCATTCGTAGCTTGAAAACCTATGGGGCAACAGGCAGTTTGAAAGCATTTAGTTGGATACAGAGATCAGGGCAAAAGCCTATTTGTCACCATGACAGGAAGTGATAATGGGACATTTCACAAGTTTGAGAACAGCAGGAGGATGCCCTCCCCTCCATTATTTTGTAGCAGTGCTGGACTTCCAAACACACACTCTGCATGAACTATAAATCACTCTAATTACTCAGCAGGCTGAATACCAAACCAACCACAGTCCACAATCATATCTGTGAACTTCTGTGAAGAGAACATTTCTAGCTTTTGTACTTGCAGTGCCCCCCAATCGTCACCATTTTCCCCCCACAAAGAATCTGCAGAATTCTTTATTGAAAGGGGCTCCTGCTTCCACAACGGGCACTGACAAAGATACCACATTTGCGATTTTTACTCCCGACTTAACATGCCAATACCTCCTCTCTCCACTTCAAGAACAAAATCAAGGACTGAGTATTACTCCCTCCAAACCACCATCCACTCTATGCAGTGTCTGCTGTGGGCCTTTGAGGATCTTCCAGGAATTTAAGGACTGAACATCAGAACATGCTTGTGGGGTACAGAGTAGTGATTATGTAGCCTGAGGCTCAAATCCTGGCTCTGCTGCTTCCTAGCTGTGTGCCTTTATCCAAGTTACTAAACCTCTCTGGCCTGAGTCTCCCATTATCTAAAAGATAAACTTCCACAGTTGTAAAGATTGAATATGAAGTTGATACATAGGTTAGGTACTGGGATAGGATTTCAATCCTAATGTTCAATATTAATTATGGTCATTAACTCTTACAGAGACTAACGAGCCTGGTCAATAGCGGTCTGCCATAGGCTGAAGAATTAGTATTAGCATTTTTATTGTATCCAGGAAGATGCCTACCTATGCCAAACTGCCCCCTTTCTCTACCATCTTTGTTCTCGGGACTAGGGCTGCCGGCTCAGAGTTGGTCTAGTAACAGATTAGGGTGGTTACCATCAAGCAGATGGCAAGAGCAAACAGGCACTAGGTTTTAAGCTCCAGTGTTTAAAAAAGTAGGGGCATGAAATTCAGAAACTACCTAGGGAAACCTGAAAGGCAGGTAAATTTTATAAACATCTTTTAATATCTTATTGCCTATCAGCTGCTAGATAAAAGGGATCATTTCACCAAAAAAATGAAACTTCAAAGACCCAAGGTCTTCAGAGATGCCCAAAGGACTTCTGAGATCTGAGGTCTAAAACTCCTTGACCACAGAGTACCGTGTTTCCTTCATATCCCACACCAGGCCTGCCCCATTGCTTCACACAGAGGTATCCCCAGTGTCCGCTCAAGGCCAGGAGCACCCCTGGAGCTGCAGGGAGATGTGAGGAACATTAATCTGCCTGTCGTCACACCCAGATGTAAACCTGGAATAGCTGCTCAAAAAGACAAAGTGCCCCACTTCTGTGACGTCCCCGGATACGTCTGCATTCAAGCATGTTCCCAAAGCTTCACGTACTTCTTAAACATTCTTCCTTTTTCTATTTTCTACTTCCTACAGCCACACAGAAGAACCCATCTGGGGAAGTTCAACAATTCCATCTGAACACTACCCTGGGAATGACCGTTCAGGAAGCATGACTGACCTGGCTTAGAAAGGATGGGCTGAAGAAAAGGACAGAAATGGAATGAGAGGTGGAAAGAGGCAAGACAGACAAGATGCACAGGCTGTGGACCTGAGACACAGGACACCGAAGCAAAGGCAGGTGCAAACACAACCATAGAAACTCCTGAGGAATGGGTGGAGACTTCTCTGCTTCCCAAAATCAAGAAAAGCTAAGAACACCTAGCTCTAGCCTTCCCCACCACTGGCTGGGTATCCCGAACTCTAACCCCAAAAACATTCCATTAGCAGGGCCTGGGTAAATATATACAGCAGAGCCATAGGACAGGACTCTCCTGGCCACAGGGCAGCAGCTCTCTGCTCTGGGCCTTATTAGAATCTCTGGGCAAGGTGGTCAAAAGGTCTAGGCTGTGTCCTGATTCAAGAAGCTGGAGTCTCCCAGTCCTCTACTAGCTCTCAGGTGATCCTACACACATCTAGGGATAACAGCCATGTAGCCATGAAAAATTCTTTAAACAAAAGGGAATGATCTTCAAGCTATGTTGTTACAGAAGCAAATGCATAGGAGTATGTTTAGCTACCATGTATAAAGGACAGGGTGGGGAGATAAAAGAAAAAGGGTGAAGAGTGCTATAAGATGAATAAGTCATAACCTGTCCTATCCCCACCCCTCACCCCCCCCCCACCCCATGTGGCACCCATCCATGGACAAAAGTACCTTTCAAGGAGCTGTGGGATCCAGCATCATATACCAAGGGACCCTGGAGGGGTCTCACCCACCCACACATCAGGGAACCTTGGTCCTGGGGCTGCGGATCCTAGCCTATGAACTAGCTCCAGCCCCTCCTGGCTGCAGCCCAGAAGCCCCTGGAGAACACAGACCATTCCTCTCAGTTGAGCACGTTTGGGGAGCCTAATGGAAGCCTCATCACAGAAGCCCAGTCACAAGTTGCTGGGGACACCACCTGTAGATTCCACCTGGCCTATAGGCACCCCCCAGCACTCCACAATCCTGGCCCATACACACCTCCACCCCATGGCTAGCTCCAGGGGTACTCCCAGTGGCAGTGAGAGCAAGTTTTAGCAGATGGCTAGCTAGCACATTCTGTGAACCAGCCAGAATCTGCAAGCCAGAGACATACCACAAACGTGAACTCTAACACAACCCACGGGAACACAAAAAGGAAAACATCTGCCCCATACTGGTGTATTGCAGGACAGAGAGAAGGTGTACAAGCTTAAGAATTTGGCCAGGAGAGAAAAAAGAATATATCCATATTTTTCCACAGGTATCCATAGATCTGAAGAAAGCCTCAATCCCTAGCAGGGCTGATGGAAGGTATTGGTCTCTGGAAATCAGTAAAGACAAAAGGTGGTGACTGCTACTTCAAATGCCAAGACAGCAACTTAAAATTTCAAACAACATGATATTAATAAAAATTCTAAGAAACAGGACACCAGCCAAAGATAATCTTACAGTAACCAACCCCAAAGACACAAATCTATAGCTTACCAGATCAAGAATTCAAAACAGTGGATTTAAAGATGCTCACAGGGCTCCAAAACAGAGGAAGAAGTGATATCAGTAAATCAATACATAAAAATGAGACTTTTAACAAAGATAGAAATCACAAAGAACCAAAAAAAATTCTGGAGATTAAGAATAAAATGAAATGACAAGTGCAATGGAGAGCAGAAACATCAGAGTGGATCAAGCAGAAGAAATAATCAGGAGTAAAAAAAAATAAAGAATGAAAAAGGGTGAAGAAAGCCTCTGAACTGGCTAGATACCATCAAGGGAAGCCATCTAAAACACTCAAGTCCCAGGGGGAAAAGAGGAGGAAGGAGGCAGAAAGTGTACTTAAAGAGATAATGATTGAAGGGCACCTAGGTGGTTCAGTCAGGTAAGTGTCTGACCTTGATTTCAGCTCAGGTCATGATCTCACAGTTCCCAAGTTCAAGCCCCATGTCAGACTCCACACTAACGGCATGGGGCCTGCTTGGGATTCTCTTTGCCTCTTTCTCCTCCCCCTCTAACGTGTGCATACACGTGCTCTCTCAAACATTTTGAGGGAGGGAGGGAGGGAGGGAGGGAGGGCGAGAGAGAGAGAGAGAGAGAGAGGGAGAGGGAGAGAGAGAGAGAGAGAGAGAGAGAGAGAGAGAGAGAGAAAATGGCTGATAACTTCCACATCTGGAAAGTAATCTGGACATCCAAGTTCATGAAGCTTAGTTTTCCAAATTCAACTCACCAGGATCTTCTCCAATACACACTGTAATAAAACTGTAAAAACTCAAAGGCAAATGTTAAGATCAACAAGAGAAACAAAGCTTATGACTTTACAAGGGAATTACCATAATATCATCAGAAAATTTCTCAGTAGAAACCTTACAAGCCAGAAAAGAGGAGGATAGATTTCAAAGTACTCCAGCCGTCAGCAAAGAATACTTTAGTCAGCAATGTTATCCTTCAGAAATGAAGATGTTGGAGAAACACAGTTCATTACCACTAGACCTGCCTTATACAAAATGCTGAAATAAGTTACTCAAGCTCAAATGAAAGGATTCTAATTACTAACGTGAAAATATACACCACCCTGGTAAAGCAGACAAATTTAAGAATACTTTAATACAGTCATTAGGTAGTACGTCAATTCTAAAAAGGTGGAGGGAAAAAGGTACTAAAACAACAAGCTATAATTTGTTAATATACAATATAAAACTTTCAATACTAATATACAATATTAAAAAGTATATTTTTTGGCAACACAAAAAAGGGAGTAGAAAGGTAAAGTTTTTGTATGTAATCAAGTGGATATCAGCATCAGTAGGTGTCTTATGTAAGGCTTATGGTAACCATAAAGCAAAATCCTAGAGCAGATACCAAGAAAATACAGAGAATCCAAGCATACCCCCCACCATGGAAAATCATCAATTCCAAAAAGACAAAAGCAGGACAGAAAGGAAGAAACCATACACCTCAAAAGCAGGAAGATGGTATTAGGAAGTCCTTGCCTATATCAATAGTTACTCTAAGTGTAAGCACGTTAAATTGTCTGATACCAAGGCATACGATGCCTGGGTTTTTTTGGTTTTTTTTTTTTTTTAAAAAGCACCCATTACCTAATTATATGTTACATACAAGAAAGTCCTCTCAGCTTTATGAACACATATATGCTCTAAGTGAGGAGATGGAAAAGGTATTCCATGCAAATGGAACACAAAAGAAAGCATGGATAGCTATTCTTTGATCAGACAAAATAGACTAACTCATAAGTTGTAATGATATCAAGATGGACATTATATAATGACAAAGGTCAATTACATCCAACACTAAAATACCTAAGTATATTAAGCAAATACCAACAGATCTGAACAAAAAATACCTTAATAGTAATACAGGACTTTAATACTTACTTTCAACAACGGATAGAGCATCCAACCAAAAAAAAAAACCCACCACCACAACAAAAAAACACTCACAGTTTAAACTTAAACTGTATTTTGGACAAAATAGCCTAACACATACAGAACGTCCTGTCAACAAAATACACGTTGTCAACCGCTTACAGAATATTCTCCAGGGCAGGTAAGACTAATCATGCCAAATATCTTTCTCAAACATGATGGTATGAAACTAGTCGTCACCAGTAGGAGGAAAACCAGAAAATGAAAAAACATGATTAAACAATCCTCAACTACCATAGATCAAAGAAGATACCAAAAGGGAAATCAAACAACATCCTCAAATAAAAATGGAAACATACCAAAAGGAATGAAATGCACCAAAGGCAGTTCCAAGCAACAAGTTCATAGCAATAGACATCTACATTAGGAAAAGAGTTCTCAACTTTCTATCTCAAGGAACTAGAAAAAGAACAAAAACGAATGAAGCCAGGGTCACCTGGGTGGCTCAGTGTTAAGCATCTGACTCCTGATCTTGGCTCAAGTCATGATCTCACAGTTCAGGAGATTGAACCCCCCATACGGGCATGGGACCTTGGGATTCTCTCCAGTCCTCCACCCCAACTCATGCACTCTCAAAATAAACCTAAAAATAAAAAAAAATTAAACCCGAGCTAGAAGAAAATAAAGATCAGAGCAGAATAAAAAATAGGAAACATGAAACTAAGAGCTGGGTTTTTTGGGGGGTAAAACATGGACAAGCTTTTAGCTCCATTCAGGAAAAAGACACAAATGAAACAAGAGGAAACATTACAAGTGATACCACAAAAATACAGAGGATAAAAGAGTACTGTGAACAATTATATGCCAACAAATTAGATAACCAAAAAGAAATGGTTAAGTTCCTAAAAACATACAAATCCCAAGACTGAGTCATGAATTAAAAACCTGAACAGACCAACAGCAACTAAGGAGAATCCAATAGCTATCAAAACCTTTCCCCTAAAACTCAGGACCAGATAGTTTCACTGGTGAATTCTACCAGACATTCAAAAAAGAACCAAAGCTAATTCTTCTCAAAGTCTTCTGTGAAAGTAGAGACAGGCAAGTTTCAAAGCAATTTTAGCAGGCCAGAGCCACCCTGACACCAAAGTCACATAAGGACCATGCTAGGAAAGAACTACAGGCCAATACATTGCCACTGAAGATAAATGTGTATCTCATAAGCAAACTAAACAGCATATTAGAAGGATTATATACCATGATCGAGTGAAATTTATCCTTGGGATGTAAGGATGGACCAACAATACAAATCAGTAAGTATGATACAGCATATTCATACAAATAAAAGCTAACAGATCCAGAAAAGCATTTAACGAAACCCAACAACCTTTCATGACAAAAACTCTCAAACTGGAGCACAAAGGGAACATTCAACATAATAAAGGCCACGTACAACAAACCCATAGCTAACAACATAATCCATAGTGAAATGCTGGAAGCTTTTCCTCTAAGATCAGGAACAAGACAAGGGTGCCCAGTCTCACCACTGCTATTCAACTTAATAGTGGAAATCCTATTTCCACTATAGTGGAATATTTCCACTATGTAGTGGAAAATCTTGCCAGAGTAATCAGGTAAGAAGAAATCCAAATCTGAAAGTAAATTGGTCTTTTCAGATTAAATTATTTTATATGTAGAAAATCCTGATGATTCCACCAAAATACCTGTTAGAACTAGTCAACAGTTTCAATTAAGTCACAGGATATAAAAATCAACATATAGAAATCATTTGTTTCTATACATTAACATTTAAGCATGAGAAGTTTTTTAATCCTTTTAGTACGATCAAAAACAAAATATTCAAATTTAACCAAGATACTGAGAGTTCTGTACACTTGAAACCGTAAGACACTAATGAAAGAAACTGAAGACAAAATGTAAACATGTCCCGTGTCCTTGGATTGGACCAATTATTGTTACAAGGTACATACTACCCAGGGGTACCTGGGTGGCTCAGTCAGTTGAGTGTCCGACTTTAGCTAGGTCATGATCTCACAGTTCATGAATTCGAGCCCCACATCAAGCTCACAGCTGTCAGCTTGTCCAATCCCATTTGGATTCTCTGTCTCCCCTCTCTGCCCTTCTTCCCCTCAGTGTCTCTCAAAAAAAAAAAAAAAAAAAAACGCAAAGTGGGGCTGAGTCAGTTAAGTGTCCGATATACCTTACCTGTGCTGTCTCAGTGTCTCAAAAATAAATGTGTAAAACAAAAAACATGTCCATGCTACCCAAAGCAATATAGAGATTCATAAATTCAATGGTATTTTTCCACAGAAATAGAAAGCAATCTTAAGATTCAGATGGACCTACAAAATAGCCAAAGCAATCTTAAGAACAAAGCTGGAGGCATCACACCCTTGATTTCAAACTATATTACAATGCTACAGGAATCAAAGCATTACAGTACTGGCATAAAAACCAACCCTTAGACCTAGAGAATTCAGAGCCCAGAAATAAATCCTTGCCATGTACAGTCAACTGATATTCGACAGAGAAGCAAATTCTCAGTAGGGAAAGGATAGTTTGTTCCATTTTATTGGGAAAACTGGATAACCGGAAAACAAGGAATAAAATGAACCCCTATCACATCACTCACAAAATTTAACTCACAATGGATTCAAGCTTTAAACAGACTTGAAACTATAAAAAGCCTTAAACACAGACCTAGAAGAAAACAGGAGAGAAAAGTTCTGTGACATTCGTTTTGGCAGCAATTTTTGGATGGGGCAGCAAAAGCACAACAAAAGCAAATATGTAAAGTGAGGCTGTATCAAACTATAAGGCTTCTGTAAGCATGAGAAACAAGCAACAAAATGAGAAGGTAACATATGAAGTAGGACAAAATACATACAGAACATCCATTAAGGGATCAATATCCAATATGAGGAATTCATACAACTCAAAACAGAAGAAAGCCCATACTTTAAAATGGGCAGAGAAGGGAATAGACGTTTTTCCAAAGATGACATCCAGATGGCCAACAGGTACATCAAAAACGATCCTCCTCATTAACGATCAGGGAAATGCAAATCAAAACCACAATGTGATACCCCATCACATTCATAAAAACGACTGGCTTTTTTCAAGAAGACCAGAGATATTCTGACGATGTAAAGAAAAGGAACCCCTGTGCACTGGCAGGGGCAAGGTAATTGGTACAGTCATTATGGAAAACAATACTCAGGTTCAAGAAACTAAAAATAGAACTACCATAAGATCCAGCAATCCACTTTGGGGTGTATATTCAAAAGAAAGGAAATCAAGATCTCCAAGAGAGCCCTGTGAACACTTCTATGCCAACAAATCCATCGCATTATTCACCATAGCCAAGATATGGAAACTTAAGTGTCCATTAAGGGAGGACACAATAAAGATGTAGTGTTTACACACGATGGAATATTCAGCCAGGAGAAACTGCCATTTGTGACAATATGGATGGACCTTGATGGCATAATCTGAAGCGAAGTCAAAGATCTATACCAAATCATTTACATGTGGAATCTAAAAATCCTAAACTCCTAGAAATAGTGATGGTTGCCAGGGGCTGGGGGTTGGAACAAACAGGGAGATGTTGGTCAAAGGGTACCAACTTCTGGTTATAAACTAAATCTATTCTGAGGCTCTAATGTACAGCATGGTAACTATAGTTAACAATACCACATTATGTACTTGAAAACTGCTAGATCTTAAATATCCTCACTACAAAAATCATGTGAAGTGACAGGTGTTAAGTACTGTGGTAGTCGTTTGACAATACAGAAGGACATCAAACCGTTCTGTACACCCTAAACCATTGTGTCATGTTACATGTTGTAGGTCACCATCATCTCAAAACAGGAGGAAAAAGGAAAAGGAATTTTAAGAATGGGTAAGGAAGATACGGACATGCAATCGTATACCCACATAAATATCCATATATAGATAGACCTATATAATCTATATTTTAATATATGGAAAATATACAGATATGTAGATGTTTCATTTAGACATAAAATATCTAAAAACCACAAGTGGGGAACACCACTTGCTTCCAGAGAAAGGAAATGCTTAATTGGAGATAAAGGTAGGAGAGAAACCCATCACCACACTCCTTTTGATCTCTTGAATTCTAAAATATGTCCATTCATTACCTAGGAATTTTGTTACTTTCAAGAGGATTGGAGCTGAAAGGACTGAAGTATCGGCAAAGTGAGACCAGTCATTCACCCTATACTGTACTCCTGAAACTATTGTTACACTGTACATTAACTGGAATTTTAAAACTTAGGGGGAAAAAAACCTGAATCAGGGATAAATAAATGCAGCAGTTTCCAGGGTTTTCAGGCTTTCCTGTGCACAAGCACCATTAGCTCTGGCCCAGTGTCCTCCTCTCCCATGCCTGGGGCTGCAGCACAAGCTGAGGTGGAGCCACCCACCCCGATAAGGTCAGTAGTGCTGAGTTTTGTCTCCCAAGTCAACTGTAAACTCCACACCAAGACTATTCTTCAACCACCTTAATATCTCCCTTGATGGCTTGAATCAATTCATCAATGCCTACAGCAGCTCACTCCCAGATCTCTTTGCAGGAGATAAGACAGTCACTTAAGAGACGGACCCAGAGCTCTGGAATTAAGTTCTTGGCAGCAGTTATAAAGGCTGCTTTGAATTGCTGGCTTGATTGTAAGATATACATTCCTCTAAGATGACAATACCCTCCCCCCAACCTCTCTCCATCTACACACTGTGCTAGACAGAAGAGAAGGACAGTCTTTATTCCTCAGGACCAAGTTTGCAGCAACGTTCTGCCCCTCTAGGCCCAAAATCATCTGCCCAGTCTCATTCTTCTACTCCATGGGGAGGTCAAAATGGCCCCATTTCCTCCCAATTTCACTTCTCTCAAGGAAGCCTGATGAGATTTTTCAAGGCACACTAGAGTTAATGGGAGGTTGTCTTCTGAACCCACCTAAGTGCAGGAGCAGCTCAAAATCAGTTGTGTAATGGTGAAAGGAGAAGAGATAATCCCACAAAACAAGACTTGATCAGACCCATCCTTGCAAAGAAATCCATTCTAAAGGTGACTTCAGTCCCATTTGTAAACACACACACACCCACACACACACACACCTACCTTTCCTTCAAGAGCCTGGAACCCACCACCAAGGAAAGGGATTTCCAGGCTGCCCCAAAGCCACCCCATCCCCTGCATTTGACACAATTAACCACTAAATTTGGATCAATCATTCCCCCATAGTAGAGGGTATATGTATTTGAATAGCTGACTTAGGTTTAAGAAATAGAAAATTCCCCAAGTGGGGATGTTAAAGTTAAGGGAGATTCCTTGTACTCTCAGTCCCACTATTGGAAAAGCAAACTTTCAAGTGCCTCGATGCTGTCAGGGTGTCAGAAACCACGATTTCATGACATGGACCCTTCGTCCAGACCTGGAGGTGCTGCACAGTGGCAGGCGCGTGGACATATCCATGTGTTGTGAACAGCTTAAGAGTCCGATAGGTTAGAATTCAGAGTGTCTTTCAGATCTTCTCATCCCCCACAAAAACCCCAGGAGACAGATAATGCTTATCATCCCATTTGATGGGGAAAGGAGACAAAGTAACTTGCCCGGAGCCACAGAGCCTGAAAGCAGGAGATCTGCTGAGTCCACGTGGAAAGATTCTTCTCAGGGACAGAGCTTTGGAACCCTCTGAGCTTTACAAGATCCACTCATTCAGGAACTTCAGAGGGTGACATTTTAACTCACGTGATGTTTCCAAGATCATGCAGCAGGTCCATGGAGAAGCTGTCCTCTGTTCTTGCTAATTAGAGTAACCATTTTCACTGGAATACCAAGTTCAGGGGATGAGAAAGCCTTCTTCCCACGTTACTGTAACCTGCCTTCAGACTCTGGAAGGACAATTTTCTTGTTTTCATATTTATGCACATCAGTAAGGAAGGATCAGATGAGGTTGTGACTATTGGCAAGGGATGCACAAACACAAGCTAAGCCTTTGTGCTGACGTCCCCCTTACTTAGAAGGACTTTGGCCTGTTCTCCATGTGCTCAGCTCAAAACGGAGTTCCGTGGGGGTGTGTGGGGCAGGCCCAAGTGCAACCAGAGTAGGCAGGGCACAGAAAAAAGGAATATGGGCCTTAGAGCCTCAGACATCAGAGTTCAAATCTCAACCTTGCCACTTAGTGGCTCTTTGGGAAAGTAGTATCCTCCTCTCAATTCTAATTTAAATAAGGAGACAACCTCCTACCATGAATTGCATAGCAAAGATCAAAGGAGATAATGGTTTAAGTACAGTGCCCAGCACATAGTAGCTATTCAGTGTTTTACTATTAGTTCCATGAAACATCTAACCAGCAACTCCACCATGATCTTTCCATCTTCAATTGTCAAAATATTCCAAGGCCCTGCCATAAGCACACACATATAATGATTGGTGTCAACAGCTTATCTGTCCAAATACATAAAACACCTTGGGACAAAGGCCAATTCTTACCTTTATGTCCCTCACAGCCTCTTGTAAGGTGTTTATCACAACAGGGGCTCCAATATTTTTGAATGAGCTAATTCAGGGGAGACGTGGCTTGCACAAGGGCAGTTCAACAACCAAAAGCTTTTGCAGGTATACATACCACTGATACGCTTCTAGTTCTACAGGATTCTCAGTCCCACCTACCAACAAGGAAAATCCACACTCCATGGGCATATTTAAAAACACTTCACGGCCTGCTATACATCCGCACCGCAGCAAGGCATCACCAAGATGGAGACCCAAAACCCACCTTCGGGTCAGCCCTGGCATAACGGAATGCCATCGAACTAAGGGCACAAAAGAGCACAGAAAAGTTCCTGTTCTGTCCGTCTCCATTTGGGCCTCTGTTTTCTCAGCTGGAAATGAGGATGTTGGATAGATTATCCAAGGTCTATCACAGCTCTGTCAATTGGTTTATTAATAAGTTACCTCTGGAGACACATGTTAAGAACAAAAGTACCATTTCTAAACGTGACTTATGTTAAAAGCAAAGTTTTCCATAAGAAAAAAAAAAACTTACTAGTGTTTGGCATTCCTGCCATCTTTCCCACCCAGAAAACAAACTGGTCATGGCAAGGAGCTATGGGCAAAAAGGAACATGTATATGTCCAGTGGGAGGGGAGCACTAAACATGAGCCATGCTGCTTCAAGCAGCAACAGGGCCTACAGGAGCAGGCAGCTCAGGAGAAGACAAAATTCAAGAATGTCCTAAGAATACAGTACTGCACTACTCTGGTTCCATTTTAAAGAGGGAGAAAAGGCCCAGCCCAGGTCATCAGACTCTGACAGATTTCCATGCTAAACCACACTAAAATGTTAAGTTCTTCTAGGGACTCTGGAGTTTTAAAATGTTAAACTCCGGAGTCCCTAGAAGAACTTAAGAAAATAAAGTGGAATTATGCTCACTGGCCTCGGTGATAGATCCTACAAAGACAATTTATGAAGCACTTTGGTGCTTCAGTAAAGTCCTCAGCTAACTGCAAAAAGAACCTATTCCTCTGAACCACCAGGAAATAGGGTAAAAATTTCCCTGTATTTATTAGACCAGAGCCCAGCCATTTCCCTCGGGAGATGAAACCTCATAGGCCTGGGAGGTCCACTCTGAGGAAGAAAGTCAAGGGTCTCCTGGGCAGGGAGGCTTGTGCCTCCATCCGCATGACAAGGGCCACCCAGGGTGGACCCACAATAGGTACTTCCCATTTCCCTTTTCCTAGGACTCTGTTCTCAACGTAAACAAGGTAAGTCAACGCAGGCTAATAAATTTCTAGTTAGCCTGCCCAAGCAGCTTGTGTAGAATAATGTGAAAAGGTTTCACTAGCATGAAGAATTAGCAGCACCTTGGGCAGGCCAGAGTACAGGAAGTACTTAGGTCCACATGCATTTAGGAAACCCATTCTCCACTTCCCTGTGTTCCCACCATCTGATTTTTGTTCTTGGAGATAGTGCTAGTTCCAAGGGTGCACAGCATCCGGAGGGATACTTCTAGCTAGGACTCTTTCCCGACTTCACATGGTGTGCATTAAGAGACCCAAACCATACTAGAAAGGGACGCTTAACTGGAGTAAAAAAAAAAAAAAAAAAATCCTTGATCTGAGCCCTAGCAGATTACAGGCTCTTTCCCTAAGGTTCCCAAAGGGGAACCTCAAAATGTATGATCAAAATGATTGCCAACTTTACTCTTATTCTAACGACTAAGAAATTCTAAATAAACCCTTAAATAAGACTCTCAGCTTTGGAGTTCTCAGCATTGGTTTCCTCCATGGTCATGATCTGGGTACAACCAAGTCACAGGCTGTCAACGTAAAAGACGCAGGTGAGTGAAGGAAGCCCCTTGAAGGACTGTGGTGCCAACATTTTCAGAAACCACACTGCCTGGTACACTGCTCCACACGTACAACCAGTAACAAGGGCCTTGAATTTAAGGGAGGAACCAGGCTAGTACCACCAAATGCCAGTGTCCTCACTCCATTCCCTAAGATGCAGCCAGCAGCCCCAAGACAAGCAGGAAGACTCCGTGTAAGGCACCGCTGCTCCTTCCCACATCCACCACTCACCCCCACCAGGACTCAACCCATTCTCTTTACAGCTCCTTCAAAAACCAGTTTACAAAATTTATTAAGCACCATAGTTGACCAGCATGAATTCTTTAGCTCATTAGGAAAGCTTAATTCAGCAAGTTCTATTTTTAAAAGTTATAATCACCCTTGGGGTGGGGGACAGGGAACTGATCAGTGTAACTATTAACAAAGAGGCATCAACATAAATTGGATGTATAATTTTACACTTCTATTTGCTATGTGTGACATTTAGGTCATTCTTTAAAACTCACTCTAATTGGAGGAGACCCCCAAATTTCATGTTCAGGTTGCACAGAACATTTAATATGACTCTATGCTACTTGCTCTAGGCTATCTTTGTTAGTTACCTTTTGGGGAAGACAAGGGGCCATTTGCTTGCTATTGCAAGATACCCAAGGAAAACAACACAAGTCATTTTTTAAAACTAGAAAATAACAACTCTTCCCAAACATGGGGCCAAAGTAGGTGAACAGAGGAGAAAAACTGAAGGGATGCCTCAGTGCATAGGAATTTTTGATTGACTGCAGATAGAAGTTTCCGGTTATTGGGGATGTTGAGCAATAGAGAGACAAACTCTCCCATACGTGGCTGATGGTTCCAAAGAACTGGAGTCGTAGGTGTGTCTAATCTCACACCCACTACAGAATGGCAATTCTCCAAGTCCACAAAGGAGGATTCTCAGTCCTTCCTCTCCCGCATTTATAATCAAAACAGCAAGCAGCCTTTCAAGGGAATGAAAATAGCTTCTTTCTCTTCAGCAGAGAAATAGGAAGGGGATCTAACAAACTCGGGAGTCTTGAAGGAGAGGGGGTTGGTGCTGAGTCAGGGCCAACTATCCAATCGGAAGGTACACAGTCCACTCGACCACCCTCACTTCTGCCAGCAAGCCCCAGCTCACAGGTCTTCGGGTTCAATAACGTACTAGCAGAACTCACTGAAAGCTACTATCCTCACCGTTTCTTACAAGAAAAGCATATGCAAGAAGATCAGCCAAAGAAAGACATGGGCAGAGTTCAGAGCAATACCCAGTGCACTACAGTCCTGGTATCAGTATGTGACCGTATCTAGCAAACGTGGTCACCCAGGGAAGTTCACCTGAGCCTCAGCATTCAGAGTTACTAGGGCTCATTAACTATGATTGACTACATGAAGATATATATTGGCTTCTGCCCCTAGTACCCGATATTTGGTCTTTGACTCTGGTTCCTAAAACACTCTTGTGTTTCCATAGCAGTGCTGACCCAGTTCCTAATTTCCTTGAAATTCTTGGGTAATAGCCAAACTGGTTTCTGTAATAAGGGGATTCTTGGTGGGATCCCAGGTAGTGGCTGGTACATAGAAAGACAAAGCCATGATTAGAAGCTTGGAAATTCCAGCCCCATCTTCCATTCTCCAGAGAGGGAGAGGGAGGCAGGTGGCTGGAGATCAAATGGCACCTCCGAGATGAAGCTTCCATAAAACCCTTTAAAGCACAGGGTTCGAAGAGCTTCCAGGCTGATGAACCTCCATGTGCCAGAAGGGAGGCACAGCCCCACTGTGAGCACAGAAGCTCCTGCGCACAGGACCCTCCAGACTGTAATCTTTACCCAGTTGTTCACCTGCATCCTTGATCATAGCCTTTATAACAAACTGCTAAGTTTACTTAAGTTCTGTGAGCCCTTCTAGCAAATTATCAAACCCAAAGGGGGGACATCATGGGAACCCCACTTGGTACCCAGAAGTACTGGTGACAAACCAAGACCTATGAGTGGGGTCTGAAGTGGGGGCAGTCTTGGCAGATGGAGCCCTTACCTGCGGGATGTGAGATCTGAGGCTAACTCCAGGCAGATGGGGCCGAAATTGAATGATAGGACACCCCACTGGTATTTGCAAACTGGTTAGTGCTGGGGGCTTTAAAAAACAAAACAAAACAAAACAACAACAACAACAACAAAAATCCTACATACCTTTTCAAAAGCATGGAATGCACAGCTACCTACCAGGCTGATCCCCATTTCTAGGCCTTCTGGGCATGGCCTCCACCATGTAGCACACTGTTGATCTTTCCAGCAGGGCCACACCCGAACCCTAAGGTACAGCCAGCTCCTATTCTAAATCACACTGATAGCCTGTGAGGAGGCCAGACCTTTTTATAGGAAAGTTTTAATGTTTAAGAGCACTCAAGATCATGCAAGCACACATGAGTAGGAGACGGGCAGAGAGAGGGAAAGGGACAGAGGATCCTAAGGAGGCTCTGCACTGACAGAGTGCCCAATGTGGGGCTTGAACCCATGAACTGCAAGATCATGACCTGAGTCAAAGTCAGATACTTAACCGATTGAGCCACCCAGGCACCTTAAGTGTTTTGTTTTTTAAATACCCAGGAGGTAAATGACTAATCCCAGCATAATTAGAATATGCTGACCCATTAATACAGAGCCAAGATACAAGGTTAGACTTCCAGAGCTGGAGCCAGCCCATTCTTCTCTATCACATCTCTTTAAAGGTGCTGAGGAGGTGGGGCATCTGGCTGGCTCAGTTAGGTGTGCTGACAGCTCAGAGCCTGAAGCCTGCTTTGGATTCTGTGTCTCCTTTCTCTGGTCCTCCCCTGCTCATGCTTGGTCCCAAAAATAAAGATTAAAATTAATTAAATAAAGGTGATGAAGAGGCAGTGACAAGGGATTGGAAGTCTAGGAAGAAAAAGTCCACATGCAATTTATTCTTTAAAGCACAGTTTCTCCATGGGAAATGTGTTTCCAGGACCCATAGAACTTCATTTGTTCCAATTACACCAAATAATTCCCCAGCTACCTTTTAGGAAGCTAACCTAAGAAGCCTGATAATCAAATACATCCATCAATCAGGAGTGTCTACATTCCACCATGGTCAAAAACCACCCAGAATCTTATTGGCATACAAAGAACACTTGTTTCTGGCTTGGAGTTCATCACAGGCTGGCTGGGGATTCTGCTCTAGCCTCAGCCCATCTGGATTCAGACTGATGGAGCAGCTCCTACCTGAATAGTCTGGGTGACTATAGTGGGGATAAGAAAAAGCTTGGCAAAGTACATATCTGAAACATCACAAATTACTTCTGCTCACATCTCATTGGCCAAACCAAGCCCTATTGTCATGCCCAAGTTCAACCAGAGGAAGAAATACAATTTCACCAGAGGGCCAGAGGATGACCACCAGACACTGGTGAGCAGTCAAACGACAGCCACATCTATTTCCCAAACAATGTAGCAGCCTCTTAATGTCCCTGACAGGAGAGAAAAGGGTTCTGATGAGAAATTTGGGGGGGGGGGGGTTGTGCCATTTGTTTGGGGTCTGTGCTTGGTCCTTTAAACCAAAATAGAAGGTATGAGCTGCAGAACTAAATGTTTCAGTTGCACCTGTCCGCTGTGCTTGGCAGGGAGCACCAGAGTACCAAAGTCCCACACCCCCAAAAGCCCTTTCCAACCTAAGGATAGCCAGAGCTGTTCCAAGAGCTTAAAGAGCAAACTGGGTCTAATGATCACAGCAACAAGGTCCACTTAGGTTTACCTTATCCTGCAAAACCAAGTGTATGGATTTACCACATCCAAGCACAGCAATCATTCTAGTCCTAAGAAAGCACACTGAAGACCAGCGCCAGAAGACAGGCTAGGAAAGTTTCTCAAGAATGGAAGAGAGTTACAGAAACTCCTGATAAATTACCAACTCAGTTCAGCATGAGCTAAACAAAAACCACACCAGTTCTTCAGACTTCTGTCCAGCCCACTGGAATTTGGTACTTACATTACAGTTTTAACTTAAATATTTAAACACCTAGTTTTATCTTGCTTGTCCCAAATCCATCATGGTAATAGCATCTAGCCCTGAGCACTATACATTGAGGTCATTGACCAACTAGCAAGTACTCCTAAGGAGAAGAGAATAAAGGGTCTGTTAAGTGACCAGTAGCCCAGAGGATGGGACATGGTTATTTAGCTTGGAGAGGCCTTGGGAAGGTTGTGTTACCTAACAACATCTGAAGAACTGTCACATAGAATACAGTAGGCATTCTCTCCTTAACTCAGGAGGGCAGCAGCAGAGTCCGGAAGAACTAAGGAGAAAGCCCTCCATTATGGAGTAGAACCACCTTGTAGCAATGTGAATTTTCCATGGGCTCAGAACCATGGCCTTATGCCATTGGGAGGTGTCCATCAGTACCTGGCTGACACCAGCCCTGGAAAGAGGAGTTGGGAATGGTTGACCTCTCTGGGTCTTAAGATCCGAGATTAATTACACAAATATTTATCTAGATCCATGAAGGCTGGGAATAAAAGCTAAAGAGTTCTAGATAGAATATTAGCACCAGATCCAGAGAACCCCTCGAAGTCTTCTTATGGGTATCTATAAGTACAGGAAGATCCTTTCTGGACAGGCACCATGGGAAGGATACATCAAGTCAGAGCCTAGTGTGCAAGGAAGAGAACCTGTTTCCCATGCAGCCACCTTATTCCCTCTGGTCTGCACTCTGCCCTTTCATTGCTCCCACAAGGGTCTTTCTTGCCTAGGGCTGAGCACGCAGTAGGCACTCAACCCTCTCGTCAGACCACATCACCTTGTCCAAAGTCTTTGGGGTTTACAGTGAGGAAGCTGACAAGAGGCACAGCTGTCATGAGAACTCAGGCCCTTGTAACATTCATTTCTCACTCTCCCATCCAGAAACGGGACCAAAGTGGAAAATAAAAGCTCCCGGAAGATGCTCTCCATGAATCACATATGTACAGGATAGTAGCTAATAAACCCAGAAAAGGCCCTAAACAGACCCAAGAGGAAGATGAATTTATTCTTCAGTGATGATAGAGCACTGCTTGGGATCACCTCAGATATTCCAACCGAGTGAAGATACCAGCAAGGGTCTGCAGAGACTGTATGGGTTATAAATTCTTGAAACCCTGTCACAACCCAGAAAGCATAGAATGATGCACACAGTTCATCTAAATTACCACCCACCCACCCCCATCCCAGGCCTTCAGAAGATCGACCACGTCCCTCCTACTTCACATGCACAGTCTGGGGGACTCCAGGTCCCGGGAACAGTTTCCAGCAAGATTTCTACACCTCTTCAAATCCTTCAGCATGCTGGGGACACATTTGTGTTCAGTACATACTTTCGATTCAGGACACTGTTTCTGCCAGGAATTTTCAGGTCTAAGAAAGTTGAAGCTCCCACCAGGAAGCAGAAATTAGAATTACTACAAAGTGACCTACTTCCAGGTGGCTTTAAAAGTTTTAGGAGCAACAATCCCCTCAGGATCAGCCCCCAAAACGGAGGTATTTACATTAAAAAAAAAAAGCTGACGGAAACCATTTTAAAAATGTTTTCATCAAGTTTTTCCATTTTAAAAAACATTTTTAACAACATTTCTGAAAAGATTATCCAACCAGTTTAACCCAAAGTCATTCGAGGATGGAATTCAACTTGTCATTGGTAGTCCCAGAAGAGATTTCTACAAACAAGGAAAAAAGACATTTGAAAGATACAGAGGCCTATGGGAGGGGGTGTGGGAGGAAATGGTTTTCTACTCAGGTGGTGTTTTAGACACTCGACCCCTTCTAGCTAAACTTGCAAACTTGTCACACCACTGGCCTTCACTCGTGTCTAGGACATTGATGGAATAAGCCATTTACCAAGAAGTGATACGCTTCAAAGCACTTAACCTTTTGTTTCATAAATTAAAAGGGCAGCCTTTCTCAATCCACAAGTTACCAGGCCACTTCCCTAGAAGGTGGAAAAGGTGGCTTCAGCATCTCAGTTTAACTATGATTTATTGAGAGCAAGTCATATAACATAAGGTCTCTCTTCAGTGGACTTTCATGTTCTACCTTCACTCAGTCTAACCCCCTAGCAAATATATGGGCCAGCTACCCCAAAGTATTTGTGCTGTACATCTTAGTCCAGGCCCATTTTACAGATAGGAACTAAAGCCCAGAGAGGTGAAGTCACTTACACAAGGTCATATAGCCAATGAATAGCACAGTCTTTATCCAATCAGGTAGGAGGACTTTGGAAAACCCTCTCCTTACAGGGCAGACACGTAGCTAGAGATGAGCCAACCTGGATGGAGACGGTCCTCAGAGGACCTTGCTGCTTCTGGACAGGACAGCTTTGGTTCAGTGCAGCCAGGAGACTGGGCTTGCCTGGCAACCTCAGTGAAGAGACATACACCAAAACACTAGCAGCAGGTAGGAAGGAACCAGGAAGCAGATAGCTATGCTCTCCACCCTGTGTCCATGTACATTCAATAAAGAAGCACAAACACCAAATAACGTAGCCCTTACCATTTTGTGCAATTGTTTTTAAATCCTGCACTTTCATCAAAAGCTGTTAAATCTTAATTCAGCCCCAAGACTACATCTATGTTCTACAGCATCACCTTAGGTGTTCTTCATGAATCATAGATGCTTAATCGAAGGGATGTTATAGCAACCCCTATCTGAATAACACCAGCATTCTTCGCAGAGCTACAACAAACAATCCTAAGATTTGTATGGAACCAGAGAAGACCCTGAATAGCCAAAGCAATCTTGAAAAGGAAAACCAAAGCTGGAGGCATCACAATCCCAGACATCAAGCTATATGACAAAGCTATAATCAAGACAGTATGGCACTGGGGCGCCTGGGTGGCTCAGTGGGTTGAGCGTCCGACTCCGGCTCAGGTCATGATCTCGCGGTCTGTGAGTTCGGGCCCCGCGTCGGGCTCTGTGCTGACAGCTCAGAGCCTGGAGCCTATTTCGGATTCTGTGTCTCCCTCTCTCTGACCTTCCCCCGTTCATGCTCTCTCTCTGTCCCAAAAAAAAAAACTTAAAAAAAAAAAAAAAAGACAGTATGGCACTGGCACAAAAAACAGACATTCAGATCAGTGGAACAGAATAGAGAACCCAGAAATGGACCCAAAAATGTATGGCCAATTAATCTTTGGCAAAGCAAGAAAGAGTATCCAATGGAATAAAGACAATCTCTTCAGCAAGTGATGCTGGGAAAACTGGACCATGACATGCAGAAAAATGAATCGGGACCACTTTCTTACACCATACACAAAAATAAACTCCAAATGGATGGAAGACCTAAATGTAAGACATCAAAATCCTCGAGGAGAAAGCAGGTAAAAACACCACCACACCACCACACCACCACACCACCACACCACCACACCACCACACCACCACACCACCACACCACCACACCACAAACAAAAAAACAAAGAAAAACCTCTTTGATCTTGGCCACAGCAACTTCTTACTCAACGCGTCTCCAGAGGCAAGGGAAACAAAAGCAAAAATGAACTATTGGGACTTTACCAAAATAAGAAGTTTGTGCACAGTGAAGGAAACAATCAGCAAAACCAAAAGACCACTGACAGGATGGGAGAAGATATTTGCAAACGACATAGCAGATAAAGGGTTAGTATCCAAAATCTAAAAAGAACTTATCAAACTCAACATCTAAAAAACAAATAATCCAGTGAAGAAGTGGGCAAAAGACATGAATAGACACTTCTCCAAAGAAGACATCCAGATGGCCAGTCGACACATGAAAAAAT
This sequence comes from Leopardus geoffroyi, assembly GCF_018350155.1. Taxonomy (NCBI): domain Eukaryota; kingdom Metazoa; phylum Chordata; class Mammalia; order Carnivora; family Felidae; genus Leopardus; species Leopardus geoffroyi. Next base: position 69,655,895 of record NC_059339.1, read on the forward strand.
GCTCAACATCACTCATCATCTGGGAAATACAAATCAAAACCAGTGAGATACCACCTCACACCTGTCAGAATGGCTAACAACTCAGGCAACAGATGTTGACAAGGAGGAGAAAGAGGAACACTTTGCATTGTTGGTGGGAATGCAAGCTGGTGCAGCCACTCTGGAAAACAGTCTGGAGGTTCCTCAAAAAATTAAAGATTGGAACCCAGCAATTGCCCCACTAGGTATTTATCCAAGGGATACAGATGTGCTGTTTCAAAGGGGCACACGCGCCCCAATGTTTATAGCAGCACTATCAACAATAGCCAAAGTATCAACAAAATTTCCATCAACAGGTGAATGGAAAAAGATGTGGTATGTATATACAATGAAGTGTGGATGGAACTAGAGAGTATTACGCTAAGCAAAATTAGAGAGACCTATCACATGACTTCACTCGTGAGAGCTTTAAGAGACAAAACAGACAAACATAAGGGAAGGGAAGTAGAAGTAATATAAAAACAGAGGATTACAAAACATAAGAGACTCAAATATGGAGAACAGAGGGTTGCTGGAAGGGTGGTGGGGGGGATGAGCTAAATGGCTAAGGGGCATTAAGGAATCTACTTCTGAAATCATTGTTGCACTATATGCTAACTAACTTGGATATAAATAATGAAGGGATGTTATAGAAGTCAAATGCATCTGGGTCAAAGTGAAATGCATATATATATTTAGCCTTATTTAGGCACAGAAACCTGCTAGAATGATACAGGACAAAATGGTTTCAGCAGCTACTTCTGGGGAGGGTAGGAGGAAAGAAAGGAAGGGGCAGAATGGACTTCATGCAATTCTGTACCTTTGAATTTAAACAAACTATCGACCTCCATCCCCTGCATAACTTCTCTGCTCCGGGTGCCTTAAGCATCATTATTTCAGAGGGCTCCATTGGCAGCCCCCAGCTTATCTCCTCTGCATTCAGGGGACTGACAGCTCACGGTTTCCATTTCTACCTGATCCCTAGTGAATCTTTAAAGTCTCCATTTCCAGGAATGCCTTCTTGGGCTCTAAAACTCCTGTCCAAAGGTTCACAGGTCAACACCCACAACAGGTTTTTCAACCCAACACGTCCCTAATAGAATTCCCCACCCTTCCATCTTCCCCACACAGGGTTCTCTCCTACAAAAAGCATCCAAGTTACCCTCCGTTCTTTCCCTTCACCAGCCGCAGTGAGTCTGTAGGTCTTCCCAGAGGCTCTCAAGGAACGTTTCTCCTCTGAGCACTATGGCCCTCTCCTGAGTCACCTTCATTACCGCAGTCACCTCCCGATTAGCACCCCAGCAGCTAACACTTCCCACCTCCAATCCACCATGAAACACGTGGGTAGATTTAACACACCACACTGATGAAGTTCACACAGTCTTCACTGAGCAACCACTATGTGCCACACACCAGCCCAGGCCCTGAAGATACCAGCTGTCAGCCAAACATCATTCCCATGCTCACAGACCTTCCATTCCAGTGATGAAACTAAAGATCCAATTAAGACTCCCCATTGCTTCAGGTAAAATCTGGACACCATAGGTAGCACCCAAGGCCTTTCATGAACCCAGCCCCAATCAACCTCTCCCTACCTCCCTGGTTACCATTTGCTGCTCCCTACTCCCAGACTCCGGACCCTCTGGAGCACTTCTAAGTCCCTGAACACACCGTGCTTTCTCCCACTTCTGCAGATAACATTCCCACTGCCCGGAATTCCCTTCCCTTCTTTGCCTGGTTACTTTCTCCTCTACATCTTTAAGTGGCACCTCTTCCAGGAAGCCTTCCCTGACATCATTCACCAGGGCCCCTTCACTTCACACATACATCCCATATTTGTGGACTGAGTATCAGAAATTCTTTCTTGGCTTTTTCATGTTTGAGAGGGGGCATGCTGCCCACCCCCCCCCACACACACACACACGGGGAGAGGGGCAGAAAGAGTGGGGGAGAGAATTCTGAGCAGGCTCCGTGCTGTCAGTGCAGAGCCTAAGGGTGGGGCTTGAATCTCATGAACCGTGAGATCATGACCTAAGCCAAAATCAAGAGTCAGACGCTTGACTGAGCACCCAGGCGCCCCGAGTATCAAACTTCTTATCAAAAGGCCCTATTCCATCTCTCATCTCTACCATGCTCAGCACACTGATGCTTAAACCTGAAATATTAAGAGATATGTATCCTAAGCTGCTCAGTAACTAGGTTTCCAGATCCTATATCCCATGAGGAAGACAAGAGGCAGAAACAGTTAACAGCATTGACAGAAATAGGGCAGTGGAAGCCACAGCACATTACCAAAGGTAAAACTACATGAACTACACCCAACTGTCCCCTGCACACCTCTGCTTCAGGCATGCTCCACTATATTGCACACACAAGGCCTGGCATCTGCCCCTTGCAGGCTCATGGTCATTAGCAAATACACTCAGATTTTTAATTATTTGAGAGTGAGTGTGCACAAGCAGGGAGGGGCAGAGAATCCTAAGCAGAGTCCACACGGTCAGCAGGGCTCAGGCTCACAAACCAGGAGATCATGGTCGAGCTGAAATCAACAATCAGATGCTTAACCCACTGAGCCACCCAGATGCCACAGATTTTTCATTTTTTAAGCCCAGGTTTTAGGAGCCTGACCCTGTCCCCCAGGAGGCAGGATACCATCTCTTAGAACAAGCTTCTGGTCTTCCCCTGAGTGTGGTTCAGAGACCTTGCCTCCCTTTTTTACTCCAGGGTTAAGTTTTGCTTTTTTCTTGTTCCAATCCCCTCATCTTCCTCCCACCCAGCATACCAACTCAGTGAAGACCACTTGGAAAAAAAAAAAACGTACCAAGGCATCCTAGTTCAGGGTAGCATGCCAGTCTGCTACTCCCACAGTAAAGAATTTCCATCATACTATGACCCATCATGAATTCTTTCTGGGAGCAGTGGGCTGGGCACCACTGGGTTCTTCCCCAAATTCGTGACCACCTAGAGAAGGGGATCACCTTGAGGACGTCACTGAGTGGGTCTAGATCTCAGCCCTCTTAAATTCTACAGATCACGATTCTAAGAATAGCATCTTCAAATTCTATTAGCCTTCCCGGAAACCAGTAGGCTTTCAAGTCATTTGGTTTTAAATGCAGGTTCCATCTTGAGTGACCATAGTGCCGCCGTTTCATGTGCAAATTACACTGAACACACCTCATGGGTTCACCCGTTTCAAGTGTTTTAATGTATGGATTTTCCTTTTTGCAGAAAGGACATGAATGGGACTTATGAGCATGGACTCAGTTTTCCTTTTTCATTTTAGTTATTTTTTACGGTCACAACTGTACGTGAAGTCTAAGATCTTCACGATAAGTGAATAGAGGCTCCACCATTTGTAAAACTGCGATAAACTGCAGTGCATTATCATGTGATTTTAGCACGACTGTGCAGCAAAGACCCTCTGTTCTAGTAAAATCCTAACATACACTGGCTTTTCTTCTAAAACCCTGATTGGTTAAGAAGCCTGGACATAGCTAGGATTGGATTAGATCACAGAACTGTTCGGGGCCACCGGAGTATACGCCTTTACTTTCAAGTGACATGAAGGTGATCAGCCCTCTGACATCACTCGGTGTCATGGTGACCTGCCCTTTTTCTCTGGCAAAGCGTCCACCCTCTATCCCGTCTCCTGGATTCCAGCTTTCTCACTCTACCTTTCAGTTCCAGGGATGCACAAATCCAGCAGCCAGAGCACCTGTGCCGCAGGGGGACACCCACCCAGCTCAGAGCCTCCCTTGCCTCCAAGACAGCTGGGGCCACAGGGAGAATCATGTAAACAAGAATGCTGAGTCCTTACAAAGAAATCCTCTCCAGACACAATTCCTCAGGTAAAGACCAACACGTTATCCAGCAGTTCGATTTCCAGGCCTTGGTGGCAAGCAGTCTGCCCATCCCGTGTCCCAGCTGAGCCCGTGTTTCCTGCTGAGGTGGCAGGCAGTTAATGAAAGCCACCTGACTAATCATACAGCCTAAGCTGCCTCAGGGTTCCAGAGCCTTCCCTGGGTGTTTAAAGGCTTAGCCCACAGACAGCACTTACTGCATGGAATCCGAACAGAATACACAGGGATGAGGAGTCTGGGCTGGGAAATGAAAGGGATCCCTCCGATGTTAAGACAGATGAAAGATAACCAGAAAATCCCGGTAAGTGAGGTACCGTTTCAACACGGTTCTAAGGACCATTTCCTGGTGATTTTTATTTCAGAATTTCTAAAGCGTTAAACACGGAAGGGAGCTTTAAAGCCTCCTCCATTATCCTGATCACATAGGAGATCAACCACAGATCTGGACGTCAAAAGCTCCCCCACGTAAGAACTTAAGTAGGGACAGGTCATCTGTTTCCAAAGCTACGCACAGGCCCAGATGACTTTAGAAACCTGAAGAGGTTTTAGGATTTAGGTGTTGGAGCTCAGGAATGCTCAAATCATCGTTTCCTTACCTCTGACATCAGGGTTCTTAAAACCTACATAGAGTGGAAGACTATGATTGTTTTTTAGAATACAGATTTCTTCTGATGAAACTAAAATCATACCAAAAAGTAACTCATGCCCCTTGTTCATACCTTCATGAATTCTGGATTCTACCCTTGGACAGTCAGCAACAAAGAATTTGGTTTCCTGCATTTTTCATAAGGAAAATAAACTGAAGTCACTGCTAGTGGGGTCTCCATGCAGATTTCAAGTGGTTGTCTCACTGTCATGGCTGTAATTTCTTTCTCAATTGGGTCTTTCACAAGAACACCCAATAGGATAGCACAGCACAGATGTACTTCACTCTAGTTTCAGTAAGAGTTATGGTCATGGTCAAGGTCTACAAGACTAAAGGGAGGCCTTGTGTGAGGCACAATATCCAAGCACTCACTTCAAAATACAGACTCCCAAGCTAGGTGGGATCCTGTGAATGAGTTTTATCCTTAATGTTTATTTTTGTGACAGCATGAACAGGGAAGGGGCAGAGAGGGAGACAGAATCCGAAGCAGGCTCCAGGTTGAGCTGTTAGCACAGAGCCCGAACACAGGACTCAAACTCACAAGCCGAGAGATCACGATCTGAGCCGAAGTCAGACACTTAACCGACTGAGCCACCCAGGCACCCCAACAGAGATCTTAATAGCAACACAAGTCTTAGAACATAAGACACACCTAGGAGATGGAGTATATTCTGGCAATTTATGAGCACAGCAGCCTTAGAACTAGGAAAAAGATTTCATCTTCCTTGTAAAATTAAGACTAGATTAGCCTGGGAGTGGGACTTGAGTAAAATTGGTGTCCAAAACTGTGATGTCCTTACCCTCTGGAGCCCCCAGAGCACATCTCCAGTACCATCTGTAATTTCCTAATGTCAGGATTCATGTGATCAGCTAATACAGTAGGAAGTCAATGAGGCCCAGGCCCCTGTGTGAACCACAAGGGCAGGTAGCCCTCCTGGGTCCTGTGAGCACAGAGGACCCTTCCCAGTCACAGCTAGGGCTCTACACCTGTGTGGTCACCTCAAAAAGAGCCCTCCCCATTTAGATAACAGACCCCACACTTGTATGTATGTAGATGGCATATGCCTAGGAAAGAACAGGGGTGACCTCTGAAAGGAAGAGGGATTGAGAAAGGAGGGAATGGGGACTTTCACTTCTCAGAGATCTCTGTATGGTTTCAATTTTTTTCCCCAAGATTACCATATTCATTCTGTGAATTAAAATCTTACCAAAGTAGTCAACCGCAAGAAACCTCTGACACTCCATGCCCACACAACACTGAGGTCAAGAGTCTTCTCTGTGTATACTAGGTTTGGCTCCTTTAATCTTTATTTTTTGAGAGAGACAGCACAAGCAGGGGAGGGGCAAAGAAAAATAGAACGCAAAGTAGGCTCCCGGCTCGGAGCTGTCAGCACAGAGCCCAACGTGGGGCTCGAACGCACAAACCGGTGAGATCGTGACCTGAGCCAAAGTCAGACCCTTAACCAACTGAGCCACCCAGGCACCTCTGGCTCCTTTCATCTTAAGAATTCTAACAGTCAGTGCCCCATACCATGCTTCCTTTGATTGGTAAAGCTAATTCTAAGCCCACCAGCAGACTGGGGAGCAGCAGGTAGTGGCAATGTCAAGGTGGAGCCTGAAGAGCCTGGGCAAATAGTCCTCAATCATCTCAGGCCTTAAGTTTCTACTCTACAGCAACCACTTGAGTTCACGTTTACTTATTATCTGGAAGTACCATGAGAACATTACAATAGGATTAACAAGCAAAAATACGGATTAATAATCCACTGGCTTGTTCAACAACCTGCATTTGGGACAGGCCACACACAGGCAGGAGTGATTAGACTTAGTCACAAGGAAGACCTTTGCACAACAGCAGGGGCTCTGTAAGACCCTGGAATGAATGGCCAGGGGAGGGTGCTGAAGCTTCCTTCTCCTAAATCCCCTTAGAAATCAGGTAGATTCTCAGCTGTCCAAGGCAGTTTTGAGTCCTGCCTGGCATGGGCTCTTATGTTGCAGACTGAGGTTTACAAGCCTAGCACTCCATCCACCTTCTAGGTACCTCTGCTTATAACAAACTAAAAAGGTAGCAGAAGCCAATTGAAAAGTTCTGCAATAGAGCACAGACTAATCTGTAGTTTTAACTCAGTGGTTTAAACTCTCAGACTACCTCCAAAACTAAAAGTTAAGCCTGTTTTCCAAATGTAAAGATCAACGTATGTTAGGTTTCTAGCACAGAATATGCTCCATCAACAGTAGCTGCCATCACTCCAGGCAGGAAGCAATCATGTGGCACATAGGACTAGACCTCATTTCAGGTTCAGCTCCAAGTCATTTCTTCCATTTTATTAGGTCTTTAAAATACAGTTCTTCATTAATAGAGCTTAATTTAAACTTTAGCCAATATTCTAACCATCTAAAAAAAAAAAAAAAAAAAAAAAGACCCATGTTAGGGCAAGATTTCAAAGTACTACAGGATGGGGCACCTGGGTGGCTCTGTCATTTAAGCATCCAACTTCCAGTGGGCACAATCTCCTGGTTCGTGGGTTCAAGTCCCACATCAGTGCTGGCTGGCAGCACAGACCCTCCTTCGGATTCTGTCTCCTCTCTGCCCCTCCCCTAACTCACATGTTCTGTCAAAAACATTAAAAACTAGAAGAACAACAAGGGCTTATATTCAACCAGCTACATATCTTGGCAATCCTTGAAAGATAAAAAACCTTCCTCGCATTTGTACACACGTCCCTGCTAACCACCTTCTGGCAGTTGAGCCACATGCTAATGACAGATCAAAAGCTCCCAAGTCTATCAGAGAAGTCATTAAGTCGCTTTGCCCAGCACTCCCTGTGAGTACAAGGAGTTTCTACCAGAACAGATGTAAAAAGAGGAAAAAGCAAAGTGTTCACGTAAGACTTGGCACTGGTCTTTATCTGCAAAATCATTTTTCTGGCTAGCTTTTGAGAACTACCAATTTCTCAAAAAACACTACAAACTAAGATGTCAAAATGCTTTATGAAATACAGAAGAGGGGCTCCTGGGTGCCTCAGTCGGTTGAGCAGCTGACTTTTGATTTAGGTTCAGGTCATGACCTCACAGTTTAAGAGATTGAGCCCCCTATTGGGCTGTATGCTGATGGCATGGAGCCCGCTTAGGATTCTCTCCCTCCCACCTGCTTGCACACACATTTGAGGGCACACCCTTCCTCACTCAAAAATAAAGATCACAGTGTCAAAGATGCCTTCAACACAAGTTGGAGGTTTTTAAAAGTTAACCCCTGAGGCGCCTGGGTGGCTCAGTTAAGCATACGACTTTGGCTCAGGTCATGATCTCGTGGTTCACAAATTTGAGCCCTGTGTCGGGCTCTGTGCTGACAGCTCAGAGCCTGGAGCCTGCTTTGGATTCTGTGTCTCCCTCTCTCTCTGCCCCTGCTCACTCTGTCCGTAAGAAAATTTAAAAAAAATTTTTAAGTTAACACCCTTTGGGTGTAGACATTACTTAAAAGTAAATAAAAATAAAAAGTTAACATCCTTTAATACTAGGTCAAAGACATGACCTAGAAGCTCTTCCAGTTCTAGGATCACGAGAAAATAGCACCTGCTCTGGTCATGTTCAAGGAGGTTCCAGAGGTCTCCTGCCTTTTCTGGGACACAGCCTACAAGAGCCTTCAGACTGTTCTGGCTTGAAATCTAATCTCAACCAGGTCCCAACTAATGAGGACCAGTGCAGTGGCCTTCAAGAAATATGGATTAAAATATATTCCTATTTAAAATCGACTTCTAGGGGACCATCTAGTATCAGTGCATCCTCAACAGTCTATCCCTTTTCCCCAACTTTTATAGATTTCTAGAGTTTAGATTTACAGCAAAAATTGATCAGCAAGTACCAAGTTCCCATATGGCCCCTGCCCCAGGCATAGCACCCCCCACTAGTAACAGCCCTCTTAAGAGTGGTGTATTTCTTAAAATCCGTCTTCCAGGACACATTACTCCAAGTCCACAGTTTACATGCGGGTTCATTCTGGTGTCCTCCGTTTCAGATTCTGGCAAGTAGAAGGGAACTCGTGCCCACCATTGTATTAGCACACAGAATAGTTTCACTACCTTAAGAATTCCTCTGGCAGCCACTGAGTACATTGTGCTTAGTTTAAAAAACAAAAAAACAAAAAAAAACGCTAAACACACGTTATCTACAGAGCAAGCATGGAGATATCTGTGGTTTCATGATGCAAAGATCCACATGCACAAAGTCCTATCTTTAGCTCTATTTCTGTAGGTATAGAAATGGGTAGGAAACATTCTAGGAAAGAATCTCAACATCAAACATCAGGATAGAGTGTTCCCATTTTGATATAGAGCCAGAAGCCAGGGGTTAACGGAGACCTCTCCCTCCATCCATCCCCAGCACATCACTAAGTTCTAGCACTTCTGAGTCCAAACCAACGTGGTCTTTCACCCAAGCTACAACAATCTCCTATAACTGATCTGTCCTCAACTCCTGTCCCCCAAACTGTTCATTCTCCACAATGGAGTCACAATCATTAAGCCTAAAATCCATTAGGTCACTCCTTGCTTTAAAATGCAATGATTTCCTTTAGCTATAGGATAAAATCCCAAATTCTTACCTCACCAAAAGGCCCTATGTGACCCTGGCCCATCTCCCTATTTTCATCTCAAGACACCCCCCTCCCCTCATTATTTACAACACTTCTGACCTTTGTTATACTTCTTCCAACCTTACAATCTCTTTCCTGCCTCTGGGCCTTTGCACTGGCTTTTCCTTCTGCTTGAAACAGACTTTTCTCCCCAACTCCAGTCACACCCTTTCCCCTAACTTCATCCTTCACTTTCTCCCAGAGGTCATTCCAATCTCAAATCTAAAATAGGTGCCCCTGTTATTTTTGTACTACCTGTTCTATTTCACTGTAGCACCTTTCCATCTGATAATCTCCCATTTATCTGTGTAGTGACTTAGTGTTAGTCTTTCCCACCAGACCAGAAGCTCTGAGGGCAGAAACCAGGTCTGTTTTGTTTACAAATGCACACCTAATGCCTGCTATAGAGTGAGCCCTTAAATAATGGTGAAATTATACAATTGTAGACTGAATAGAATGCTATTTTCATAGATGAAACCAGGATGGGAAGATATCGAAGATGGAAAGGGGCACCAAAAGCCACTTCCCAGGGAACAGGAGTGGGTAATAGGGATCACCAAGTAATGAGGTCAAAGACATCAATACGCAAGTTGTATTAGTTTTATATAAGGTCTTCTTGGGGTCATGTGTCTAAAACAGAAACCGTGTCTGGCAGATCATAGATATTCAAATATTTATAGCACAAAAAGAGGAGAAGGAAAGATTCCTGGGCCTCCCAATTAGCACACTTCAGCATCCTCAACCACATCTGCCCTTTCCTCCCCTAACACTTCAGTAGGGCAGGGGAGTCTCTTTTTCATATATTCAGACTTTCCTTTTCTACCTTCTTGGCAAAACCATTTCTGACCATTAGGGCCCACAACTGTATTCCCCTTGTGTGAATTCCTACCTGTTACTATCTGTACTGTTCAGGTACTTACAATTACATAGGGCCTTCATACATGGTCAGAATCATCTAATACAGAAGTAGCTGGAAAGAGCCCCCAAGATCATCTTGTCCAATGGCCTCATTTTCAAGGGAAAGTCCCAAAGTCCTGGGAGGTGGTGTGATTTGTCCAGGGTCAGAGTCCACAGTTCTGAGCACCCAAGTGGGAATGGCAGTTCCTCAGCTCCTAGTGTAAAACCTGCCCGGTCATGGTCTCCCTGAGACATTCTGAGGACCGAACTATGGTTACCAACCCCTTGGCACAGGTAGAAGCTTGTTGAATAGCTGACAACCAGGCAAAAGCAGTAACGTATAGGAGTTGCCATCAAGTTTCCAGGTTAGACACAGACCTGTACCTGGCATTACCATGGCACCATGACGTCTGTGGTTATGGTTATTAACAGGCATCTCCAAAGGAGAGCTGGTGCACAAAGCACTGGCCAGTCTACAGTTCCTCTCAGGCATGAAGACTAACAACTGTGAGACAAAGCAGCTTTCAACCCCTTGCCCTTGGTTGACTCCAAAGAAGTCAGACAGGTTTGTCTACAGTTGTCAGTCACTTCTGAGAGAGGGGAAAAAAAAAAGTCAACAGACCCTAGTTGAGAAAGTACACAGCCTCAAAATCCGGTTAACCAAACCCACAGCTAACCCCCGGCAGATTCTCCCCAGACCTCTGGAAAGGCCTCCTAGGAAACCAGGCATGAGTTCTAGGACAACGTGTTTACCCTCTCCCCATGCTGTCGAAGAAAAGGAGGTTTTACCTTCACTTCCTGACTAGTGTTTAATGACCTCAATGCCTACAGAAAACCTTCCATATGTACCAACCCCCTGGCATTTCCAAGGTGCTTTCCCATGTCTATTACCTGCCACACCTGTGCCTAAACTTACAACCCAGCAAACTCAAGCTGAGAGCTTAAGGGGCCTACCCAGTCCCCCAGCCGGACAGCCACCGAGCCCACCAGACCATTGTACCACCAGCTTCTCATGCTCACAGGGGCTCCTCCTCTGCCCACATCACATCGACTCCCACCTCATCTCCCCTACACAGACTTCTCTCAGTAACCTCCAAGGAGAATCTTCTACTCCAAGAACAAGTCCGTGTCCTCGGTCTCTGGGCCTTCATGCTGCTCCATGCCTCCTAAACCTTTTTTTGCTGTCTGCTTTTCAAGGTCTTCCAAGTCCATGGTTTAGAATACCCCAGACCATGGTGGTCACCGTTCCTGCATCCTCTTCATTCCCTCACCTTCTACTGCATATTCCAATGCTGTTTACACAGCTGCCCTACTGAAGGCTGAGCTTCAGGCAGCAGGAGCTCCTCTGCTCAGCCCCCGCCCACCCTCACAGAAATAGGACAAGCAAGCAGATGAACAAAAGTAACAAAGCCAGATTTTGGGGCGCCACAAAGTGAATGGGATTTAGGCAGCCAAAGACAGCATGGACAGGAGCAAGAAGGGCTCCCCACATTCACAGGCCATGTGTTAAGCACCATGTACTAAGGTCAGCAATTCCAGAGGAGGAAAAGATCAGGCAAGAACATCCAACTTAAGCACGGAAGTAGAACAACAGGACCTGCTAGGGGTGCACACCTGCATCCCTAACTTGGGATGGATCCAAGTTGATTGCTTCCTCAATTCTGCTCTATGGGAGGTGTTGGTTTTTATGTTTAGCAGCTGTCTACAGGGGGCAGGGCTACATAGAAAGCTCTGTAAGAGGCCACAGCCACAAGACCCCAGTATGGAAAGGGGCCTTACAGGTAGGTCTTGGGCAACAATCTTTTTCTCTTGAGAAACCTATAGACCAGTTAATATTTACTTAATTTCAGAGACCATGACCAGTATCCTCTAAAATAGACATTTTAATCTCCCCCCAAAGTAAAGATTAACTCAGAAAAGGATGGTCCCTTAACTCGATACATTCCTGTGGACAAGCCATAGAGCAGGTACACTCCTCACAGAAGTTCCAGCAGAGGTAGCTCATGGGGGTAGCTCAGAGGACAACTGCAGGCATCTGAAAATTGTGTCCTTAGATTGGGCTAGAATCTCTTTTGGAGACTTTCACCTACCAATCATAGCTGTGACCTCAGAGGGGAAACCACACATCTTAAGGACTGGCCCGAAGTAAATCCTCAGTGACCTTAACTTTCCCGTCTCTCCCCACCCCAACTCTTGATTCATAACATTGAACTCAACTATGTGAAGACACAGTATTTGGGAGTGAGCATTGGATGTCAACTATCAACCCACATCTGAACACTTCTCTAAGAAAAGCCTTTGAAACATTTCAACCATGTCTCACATGTTCTGGTTTCCTGCCTCCCTCACCATCCCAGCCTTTCTCCTTCAAGACATCCCTCAGTTTTTCTGTGTCCCTCTAAGAACACAAGACTCAATGTTGGGGGGTGGGCACAAAGCACCGGAAGCCATAGTTACCCTCTTGTGAAGCTCACATTAAACCACGAAGAAACCCCTCTCCCCTCAACACCTGAGCTCAGCGATGTGACTAAGACCATAGATAGTAAAGGAATTTAGAAGTTGTAATAACTAGGGTTCCAGAAGCATGAGTCACTCTTATCATATTCCACCTCCCCCTCAAGACATCAGGTTGTAGAACAAACATGCAGCCCCAATGCCAATTTCTTTCAGCCCCTGAGGCAGGGACCTGGGTGATACCTAGAAAGCACCCTTACCATCAAGTTCTAGATGATCTTCATTGTGGGACAACCAGGAGACTAAGACCAAGTGTCCTAGGGGTCCTGAACACAAATTCAGATCAAGGTGCAGAAGCCCAAGCCCCACTGCCAAGCCAAAGGCAGAGGGAGAGAGTTTCTAGAGGAAACACAGGATGCAGTCGAAGATTTTGAGTGGGTTGTTTTTAAGAATTTAATTATGCCCCAATTCAGGAAGTTGAGGGTGACAAACCTGATCAAGGGTAGGGCCACCAGCTTTTGACTAACTGGTTTGGGTTTTGTTTCCCCTCCGCTTTATGGAAATTACTATACACAACATAGCCTGAATGCAAGGCAGGTGTCCAATGGGCCACTCTTTCAATGGCAGTATTCCTAGTACAGGGCAGAGAAGTTACGCCCTTCTTACAAGGGGGCCTTCGCTACATTCTCAAATTCCATTAGGCTTTGATCTTGCAGGAAAGGGCCTTTTTCTAGAACCGTTTTGTATGGCCTAAATTCTTTCTCTGAATCAGGTTCTAAAGTTTATTTCTGCACATTAGCATTCTCCAACAGCAACACGAGGAAAATAACCTTCAGAACATTCCCCTCACCTCCCTACCCAAGCAAGTTCCTGCCAAATGCTAACGTACAGTTGAAATGTTACCACTCAAAACAGGAATCCTTGCACCCAGTTTTTGATGCCACAAGGATAGAAGAAAGTCTAGTATGTTGTTAAACAGTCTGGAAAAATTGTGCAGCTTTACTGGGAACATCAGCACTTCCATAAAAGACATTTGCATCTTAAGGGCATATTTTCTGTATGATTGGCAACACCACTCAGACCCAGCTTTGTGGAGCCAACGAAAGGAGGCAAAGGTCAGGAAATCTGTGGCATATTCTAGAAGCCAGTTCGGGATCATGCCTGAACTCTCAACCACATCACATTAACTTCTTACACACATCCCCTCCGTGGGCAGATACTGAAGGATCAGATCAGGTCATGGTGTGTCTACAGACTCTTGAGTCCTACATCGTGCCAACCTTTGGGGGCAGCATCATCCGCAGCCCAGAGATCAGCGTAGCACTGCCCAACTGGAAGACGACCGTTTCGGCATCTCCCAGCTGACCTCCCACCCTCCCCTCCAACCCCAACCCATTCTAGTCCTGTCAGTGCAGCTCTCCCGCCCATGTTCTGTGGTACTAATAGCAACATCCCCAGGCGAAGTAGAGTGCCTTTGGCAAAGACCTTTTAGGAGCTGGTTAAGGCAACCGCGTTTTACATTTGAGTGATATGTTTCGTGTTCATGCAACTGTAGCTAATAACAAAAATGACTTCGTGGAACGCAGTGCAATCAGATCTTCTGAGATGAATGGCTACCAAGGTGGTCTGTTTTCCAAGATACAAATTCAAGACTTCATGTAGAGAGAGACTTCTGGTGAGCAAGTCCAACCAGGCCCGCCTGTATTTGTTCTTTTTCTCCCCATAACACCTCCTTCCTTTCCAAGAGGGAGAGAGAAAAAAAAAAAAAAAAAAAAAAAATCACGGGTAGAAATGAATCCCTCCCGATGTCAAACTTGCAGCAGGTAGAGAGAGTGGCCCCAGCACGGTCTTCTTCTGGGTGCCCTCCACTCTCCCAGGAGGCAGGTAAACAGGGGCCATTCTTGGGCAGGTCTTCCCACTGCCACAATGCCAGCCCAGCACACGTTCATCTGCAAGGCCATTTTACTTTTTCAGCCTGTCCACGTAAGGGACGGGGGGAACCCCCAGCAGCAGCTCTAGGCAGAAATGGGAAAAGTCTCCTGGGACACAAATCTTGGTTTATCCTATTGTATTTCATGAACTGCAGGCATCACCAGCAACCCTGGCACCTGACACGGAGGGAACCACTCTGTGCTACATTTCTGCCAGGACTCTGAGCACTTTCTGGAGAAGACAGCCTCTAGTCCAGTCAGCATCTCCTGAAAGCTAGTTGGGCACAAATGGCTTCATTCAGCAGGGAACAGACACCTCTCACAGACCAGGGGGTCTCAAGCTGCAGCAGGATGAACACATAACCCCCTTAAGAACACTCCTGTGCTGGACTGGACTCTGGGCCATTATTTTGCTTATATCAGTAACAGGAGAGAGGTGGCACGGTTGTGACAAACTCTATAGTTTGCTCTGAGATCCCCAAAATACAGATTAGAGGACCTTGAACATCCCTGCTTCCATGTCTGAATTCCATGAAAGTCACATTAGCCACATAGGCAGGAGCAGAGCCCTTACTAGGTTTACCCCCAGTAGCATCACAGAAGAACTCAAGCTTGAGGAGGTGCAACATTCCAGGCAAAAAGAAATTCAAGGAAACGAAGGGTCTCTCTTCTGCCTGAAACCACAAGATAGTTGTCCGTGACCATCTTGGACGGGGTAGCCCGAGACTCACACAGGACTCCAAGACCACAGAAGCTGGCCCACAAGCTTGTAACCCAGGGCCTAACCCAGGGCACCTTTTACATCACATTTCTATTTTCCTGATCATTATGTGGTTACTTAGGCCTGAAATAGAGGGTGAAAGGAGACCTCCAACATGCTTACATCTCCACATTATGGGTAGTATGCCCTTCAACTACAGCCCAACATCCCATCCTGACCCATGACAGCATTCTCATGGCTAACACCTCACACCTCTGCTATCAGGGAGGATCTGAAAAGAACAGGTGTCAGCTTGACTGACAGCTGTGAGGGGGCCCCCTATGCAACAGTACTTCCATTTAAGGGAAAGGTCCCCTTGATAAGGTATTCATATACATTATTTGGAGGCATGAAGTCACAGGTTGAGAATAAAGTCTTGAAGTCGACACAATTTTTAACAGAGTTTCTACCCAGAGATATGTTCCTTCTTGAAGCCAAAGCAAAGCTAAGAAGTGTTAAGACTGGGAATCGACTTGGAATTAACATATCATGAGCTATAGGTTTCTTTGTTTGGGGGGGTGGGGGGGGAGGTCCTCCAACTTCCCTTCTATCACGAGGGTCTGGCTCAGTTATCTAGCAGGGCTTTGGAGGGTCTCCAGTGCACTCAGCATGACCCCCACCTTGCAGGGGTTGGCTGCAAGTCTGCAGATCTGGAAAGCTAACTGGTGACCAACACAGGAGAGAGACCAACATCTACCAGAAGGCCACTGTTTAACATTTAAAATTACCTGGCTGGGAAACCAGGGCCAGATTTTTTGTCACAGGAGTCTGTTCACGCAGTGACAATGCCACTTTGATGAAGGTATTAAAGGGCTCCCTCAAGCTACAAAGCTAGTGGATGGCTCTCTTCCACCCCAAGGTTTGGGCACTTCATCAAAAGTCCTCTCCCAAAATGGAGAAACTCAGACTTGTCCCTGTCCTCCTATCAGTTAACCAGAGGAGTCATTACCCTATACCAGTTCTCAGCAAGCCATTCCTGTCTTCCTGATAACACATACCAGCCTTAGGACTTCCTGCCACACATTTTCAGCAATCCCTATAGCGGGTTCACCTAGCTGATGGGGAAGATCACTAACAGAAGCCCAAATTATTTTCTCAAATGGCCTTTAAGTTATGCCACAGAAAGGATAGGCACAAGCAAATTACGTCTTCTGTTTAAAGATCAGGTTAAAAAAAGATTGGTACATCCCAATTATAGGCCATATAATCCTCCAAATATTTTACTCTAATTTGTTGTGACTAAAAGTTCATTGCAAAAAAAAAAAAAATTGAACTGCTTTGTATACAAAGATATTGCCCTCTAACTCTTACTTCCCCCATCCCCAGCTACCAAGAGAAAACTCATCAGCTCAGAGTTTCGATTTCCTAAGATTCTTCATCGGAAGAGGTTAAGTAAGGATCTCCCACGAAGATATCACTAATAGGAACTTAATGCACAGCTTTAATTTGGGGGTGAGGGTGGTAGGTCTTAGAAGTTTGACTACCCTATGTTCTCCTGCAAATGGACCTTGAGGGCTTGTCTAGCAGGGAAGGGCACCTACACCTATTCCCTTCAAAGAACAGTCCTGTATTGGGGAAGGCGATCCTCCTCCACTGAGTGCAGTTGTGGAAGGGATACACATGCAGTGGTGAGGAAGGGGACATCTCCTAGCTGACCAAATCAGATCAACGTGGAGATCAGTGGGGTGACAGGTCACCCTCACATTCTCAGTGTATAACTTTGGGGGAGGAGGGAGGTACACTAGAGCTTCCCCCCACCAGGGGTGACCTACCACATTTCCATCTTCAGCAAAACCAAGTGCAAGTATACATTTATCAGTCTCAGGTATCAATTTTTATTTCACTTGGGAAGAGTTGCCAATCTTGAACACACACACTAGATTCAGGGTTTCAGTCCTACAAGTTAAAAGTTACCTGAATCCCCCAATGCATTTTCATCAACTACCCTCCTGGCAAAGCACAACCCAGCTGGGACTGTCTGTCCAAACACCCAAGTCTCTCCTGCAGTTCCCTAGGAAAATCCTTGCTGTGTGTTGCACAAGGTTCCCTCTGCTTTTGCCTCCTTGTATGCATTCACCGTTTGGAAGTTCAAAGACCTCACTGAGCATCTCTTGTTTGAAGCAATATATTGGGTGCCTTCCCTGGAGTCACTGCAGGTCTCCAGGTACAGAGGACGGCTTTGTTTTGTTTTTTTACATGTTTGAGATTATTCCTGACCCCTGAAATGAAAAGACCAAAGTCACATAGGTGATGGGTGTAAAACTCCTGGCATCGGTTTCTTTCCCACCCCATTCACCCTCCCCCTTCTGAGGTTTACCAACTGTCCCAGCCTCAATCTGGAGACTCCATCTATAGATGAGAATAAAGTCACAGCAAGAAATAGCTGTAGCAATTAATCAGATTCTACCCCATGAACACTCATGCAAACACTGCCTCCTTGCTGTCCTCCAGCCCACATCCCATGGACTTGAAGATCTGGTTTAAGACCCACTGCCCTACATGAAGCCCTCTTGCTCCTCCCTTCCCAGCTGCGACAGGCAATGATCCATCATCAAGTGATTATCTCCTATGCCTTGGGGTCCTTTTGTCCATTTTTTCAAGCTATATATGTAACTTGAATGTTCAAATCTCTAAAACCCAAACCCATCTGCCATCGGGCCCCATGTGTGAGGCACACACACTTTATCATGTGTAGAAACCTGTGTGTTCAGCATAAAGGCCACGGGTGCCCTGGGGGCTTCCAGTCCAGGTTACCCAACTGCTCAGAAATACAACACATCATTACAGAAAGTTGTAAAATTTCTCATAGGTCAAGGTTCCATGCTATTTTTATTGTACTTCTGTGAAGTACCACATGGGGCCTTGGCTTTTTGTTAATTCTCCATTATTCAGCACCGCATTGATAGATGGCTAATTAAAATGCTAACCCCTAAGGCAAGGGCCTAATGGAGACCAGTCCTCTGGCTTCACCACCAACTCCAACGGCGTCAGAGGCAGACCTCTCCCTTTGCCCGCCTCCCCTCAAACCACCAAAGCACACCAAAGGTCAGGATGAAGGCCAAGTCAAACTTGTCCAACAGCTAAGAAAGTGGAAAATCTGGTGACAAGGTGATTTATTGAGGTCCTTTCAGATGCCTGCAGTTCCAGAAGACTCAGGACAGTTCTGACAGCTGGCATTTTAGAAACCGGGCTGTCCCCTCCTTGAATATGCCTGCATTCCCTTTGTCTCTCTCAACGGAAGGCCCACATCAGGGGGGCCCTTCCTGGATTCTCCTTCCCACCACAGCACCCGAGACGTCTCAGGACATCCCCATCACTGCTCCTCAGCTACACCAGGAGCATCCAGGACGCTAAGAACCAAGGAACTGGGAGCAGAGTGCAAGCTTTCGTTAAGAACGTGTGAATATTGGGGCGCCTGGGTGGCGCAGTCGGTTAAGCGTCCGACTTCAGCCAGGTCACGATCTCGCGGTCCGTGAGTTCAAGCCCCGCGTCAGGCTCTGGGCTGATGGCTCAGAGCCTGGAGCCTGTTTCCGATTCTGTGTCTCCCTCTCTCACTGCCCCTCCCCCGTTCATGCTCTGTCTCTCTCTGTCCCAAAAATAAATAAACGTTGAAAAAAAAATTAAAAAAAAAAAGAACGTGTGAATATTGATTTCACTGTAACGAGTGTAGCACGCTAATAGGTTAATAGAAACGGGGATGTGGAACTCTTTAGAACCATTTTTTTCCGTAAATCTGAGAAGGTTCTAAAATTACAAGTTTATTTTTAAAGATAATGACAAAACGCTGAGTTGAAAAACCAGATCACTCATACATTGGGCGGTTTCTTAAAAACTAAACATGAACCCAAAAACCCAGAATCTGCACTTCTGGGCATTTCTCTCCAAGAAGTTAAGATTTACATTCACCTAAAAGCCTGTACGCCAAGGTTTATAGCAGCTTTCTTCCTAATAGCCATGAACTGGAAACGGCCTGTGGGTCCTTCAGCAGATAAACGGTCGAACTGTGGTACATCCACACCATGAAATGATACAGCAATAAAGAATCATCCTGCAACAACCGAAGCCAATTTCCAACAGGTTTAGTGAGAAAAAGTCACATACTGTAGGACTCCATATGTGTAACATTCTGATGAAATTCTACAAACAGAACCAATTAGTGGTTGTTAGAGATTAAAGAGAAGATGGAAACAGGTATGTTGGAGAGGGAAGAGACCCTGGAGATCGAAGGGTTTTGTATCTTAACCTTATCAGTGACAAAATCCTAGGTGTGAGATTCTACTATACTTTGGTAAGATACCGCAATTTGGGGGAGGGGGGGCACTGAGTAAACTATGGTTCCCCATGAGGAGCCCATCCCTGCTTCCCTGAGGCTCCCCTTATATCCCCTTAGCATCCCCTCAGTATTTTTCAGGCCCTTCAAAGCTTCTGAGATACCAGCATCTCAAATGCTTGGCTGCCCGTCCTCCTGCAGCCCAGTTGTTCAGATCAGCAAGTGCTAAATACCGATTACATAAGACTGTGCTGGGCCCTTGGCACAGTCCCTGCCCTCATGGAGGGGTTGAGGAGATAAAGTATGCAAAAAGTTAAGCAATCATCTAAGAAATTAACAACACTGCAGACCTATGGCACGAGCAGAGGCATAAGAGCAGACAAGCAAATGCCAAGACCAAGTAACAGACCTCAAGGTACCTGCTTCGGAGAACCAAGAGTAGATGCCCCCAGGCTGAGGTAGTCAAGGAGGGTTTACGGAAAAAGCTATAAATCTTAGCCTTGAGAAGGAACTTAGGGGAAGAAGAATATTCCACATAGAAGTAGCATGGCTGGGGCGCCTGGGTGGCTTGGTCGGTTAAGCATCCGATTTCGGCTCAGGTCATGATCTCACGGTCCGAGTTCAAGCCCCGCGTTGGGCTCTGTGCTGACAGCTCAGAGCCTGGAGCCTGTTTCAGATTCTGTGTCTCCCTCTCTCTCTGCCCCTCCCCTGTTCATGCTCTGTCTCTGTCTCAAAAATAAATAAACGTTAAAAAAATAATTTAAAAAAAAAAAAAGTAGCATGGCTACAGAAAAGCTCAAGGTGTATCAGGAGAGGAGTGGACATTCTGCCAGCAGGAAAGAGTCAGTCATACAAGGCAGTAATCAACTGATAACGTATCAGTCATGATGCTCCGGCTAGAGAAGACTTCAAGCTGGCATAAACAGAAGGATACTTCTAGTTCATGTGCCATGAAGCCTAGAATGCTGGAGAGCTCAAGTTTCAGCCTAAGACACATGGCTGCACAGGAAGATGTTGTCAAGAGGTTAGGAGGAGGGGGCAGAGGATCCTGAACAAGGAACCAGCCACCACAAATGGTCACCACCTAGTGACTGCAGAGCCAAGCACTGTCCCATCTAGCATGCCCTGAAAACAAACCTGAAAAGATCACAGGCAAAGAGCCACTAGTCTCCTCCTCTGATAACCAATTCCAAAACCAGCTTTGCAAATGCAGAAGTCTTCCTCCCGGTGTTTACGCCCCCCCCCCCCCAAAAAAAAGAGGGATCTAACCAGAGTGGCTGCTTAAGTCCACAGAATCAGTAGAGGACTTTGTTCTAATGACCACTGGGGGCCTGTGTTCCCCAAGGCTGAACTGTGCTAGGGTATCCCAACATGTGAGTGTGAACATGAATGAATGAACACAGAGTCCAGACCATTTCATCTTACAAGATGACCCGGAGAGAAAGCACACTGATGCCCAGGCCTAGGGACTTGACATTCCCAGTAGGTTCCTGATCCAGTGAGTCCTATCATGCTGAAGTCTGGGCAGGCTATAACAAGACTCTCCTACTCAGTGATAGGGTAGATCTCCCTCATTCTATTACTAAAAATCTAAGATAAGGGAATCCGCCAACTGCAACTGTATAAGGTGAATCTTTAGCTTCATTTGTCTTTTGTCTTAATGTTTTGAGAGACAGACCACGAGTAGGGGAGGGGCAGAGAGGAGGGGACACAGAATCGGAAGCAGGCTCCAGACTGAGCTGTCAGCACAGAGCCCTGACATGGGGCTCAAACCCACAGACCCTGAGATCATGTCCTGAGCCAAAGTCAGACGCCTAACTGACTGAGCCACCCCAACACCCTCAAGTTTCCTTGGTTCTAAATGTTTGACTACCATCTATGTACTACACACATTGTTGGCACTCGAGATTTGAGGAAGACTATGCTAAGTGCTGCTCTCCTACACCCCAGGATCTAGCTCAGACAAGCAAGTGCCAGGTACCACACTAAGTGCAAAGAGAATGAGGAATAGATGGAGAAGGTGGCAGAGAAGGTGTCCAAGGAGGTGACCCCACAGAGGCTTGGGTGAGGAGCAGCAGCCACTAGTTGGGGGGGGGGGGGCAGAGAGGAGGGGGACAGGACCAGAACACTGATGCAGGACTAGGGCAAAAGCACTAAAGGGGCAAGACGACTGCAGAGCTCCATGAACAAGCAAGGAGGCAGCCAGAATGGACAGACCAGCAAGGGAGGAAAACTAGGCTACTATTCGGTAAGAGTGGGCAAGAGCCAAATTATGTAGAGTCCTATAGGCCCAGCACAGGTTTGGGTTTTCTTCCAGAAGCAAAGAAGCTGCTAGATGGTTTCAAAAAGAGGAATGACTGAGTCCAATGAGCACTTTCTATGATTCATCTGGCTACTGGGAGAAGAAACTGGAAGGAGACAGGGAAGAAGCAGGGAAGCCAGTCAGGAGACCACTGCCATTATCCAGCCAGACACTGGGGTAGGTTGGATGGCCGGAGCAGTGAGCCAGGAGAGAAGCAAGGATCCAGACTGTTTGGAAGTTGAGTCAACGTGCTTGCAGATAGACTGGGTATGGAGGGAGGATGCCCTAAACTCAGGGTTTAGGATTAAATCCCTGATGCTGCCCTTACTAAATTGGGAATGGGGAGGTGGTAGAGAGAAACAGGGATATCATCTGTCTGCTAAGCATCTTTCATGGTGAGTAGAATCTTTGGCAAATGTACACACTTTCAGGCTGAACAATTTCACCCTACATAGTGAGACAAAAGAGGCAGCACTGCTCCTTTTTTCAACATATACATTGTGACCCAGATTAAGGAATACTCTTGCAAAATCACAGAAGGACCTAAAAGACCTGGTCCGACTTCATTCAGTAAATGAGGAAACAGAGGCCTAGAGAGATCCAAGGACTTGGCCAAGGTAGTTAGTGTTAAAAATCAAACTTGATAAATTTGTAATATGCAACTAAGTCTCCAAGCAGAGAACTCCATACTCTCCGTTAACCCCACTCCCTCTATGCTACTTAGATATAGAACAAGTCAGTGTGCATTTTTGTGGAGTCAGCCTGAAGATACTAACAGACCAGAAACTGGAAAGACACACATAGTAACAAATAGTGACCTGTAACTTAACTCCTTTAGATACAAACAAGCTACTGAGTATCCAGGAAAACACACACCCACAGCAAATCCGCAGGACATGGTACTCCCCCACCTCCACCAGCACTCAGTTCCCAGTGAGGTACAACACCAGGATGCCATGTGACCTTGCTGCCTGCAGCCTAGCATCTGCCCACCTTGCAGAGGAAGTTTGAGCACATCACCTGATAATTTGGAGGGTCAGCTTCTTTAGCTCTACTTCAGAGGGTACTTGTGAACAACAAAAAGACAACTATGTGTGTGCGCCACTTAGCAAACAACAGATGTGAACAATCGTTTTTAACAGTTTTTTTTTTTTTTAAGGGGAAAAGCAGAAGCCAACCCACTGTGGGTTCCTTCAAGGACATCACTCCCTTCCCAAAGGGCTAGAATTAGGGGGTTGGGGCAGGACAGTAATATGCTTTTAGACATGGATTCACATGCATAAGTGGAAAAGGTCTTTCTCTTTCATTTGGCTATACAAATGCCTCACAGAGTGTGCTAGGGAATTGCCTGATAGACATGTTACAACTTCAGAAAGCATCTGATCTCAGACATCAGACCTTGTTCCTAGAAAGACACAGCCCATGCCAGGGCTCCTATCAAGTGACAAGCAGAGTGATGGCAGGGGGAATCAGAAGGCAGCCAGCCACACCAGGACATCAGCCCATCTTGGAACTGTCACCAGTTAGATACTTGATATAGAGCTAAGTTCAGCTTCCAGAGCATTATGGGGAACTGAGGTCTTAAAAAAAAAAAAAAAAAAAAAAAAAAAATTTCTTCTTTATTTGAAGTTCTTCCTTTTCACTTCTTTCCTTCCCTATATAGTCATTTCTAGCCAACTTTCAGGCAGGCAAGTAGTTTAGGTCATAGGGGTCAAACTCTCATTCTGAGGCACTCCCCTACATCATCCGTGCTGGGTGGTGTCCAGTGTGCTCCAACACCTACAGAGACAAAGGCTTCATCCCTGCACGAGGTGGCACATCTCCCCTAGTTGAGGTAGGGGGTGGTCTCGGTGGCCATGCACTCCTGTACACCAAGCTAAATAGGCCTCCCTGAACAGATACCCATTGTTGACCACGCTGATCTTTGGGAAAACTCCGAAAAGAGACGAAGTCCAGCAGTACTCAGGGATAACAGCTCCTTTTTGCCAGCCTATAAGCCCTGGATCCCCCAGCTGTTCCTCAAACACTAGAGTTTTCAGACATCTACCTCTGGCTGAGCTCCATTTATGGAGATCCCCTGGAGTAGGTCGTCAACATTAGAACATAGTTGGAATCCTATCCTTGGAGGAGGACAGTCAATCCCAATTAATAAAAAGTCATACAGCACCAGAATTACCCCTGAAAATCCTTTATGCTGTCCATCACAGTTGCTCTCACTTTTCAAGAGGCTCCAAACTGCCTAAGCAAACAGATTCACGCCTTTCATCCCACCCTCACCATGGAGCATATCCTCACGAAGCAGGGTGATCGCTCACAGAACTGAGATTTTTGTGGGGATTTTTGGTTGGTTTCTAGGGATTACTTTTAACAGCACACCTAGCTGCATTCTCAACATGTAAGTGCATCCATCTAGAAGCCAGATTTGCCAAAGCTGTGGGACAGTGGGACCATTAATTCTCTTCAAAAAGCATCCGTTTTCTGTGGGTCTTCAAATCTAACCTCCCCCTCCACAGCTGTACCTCAGTCCAGGCCAACACTTCACAATGGCCAAAGAGTCCCGGGGCAGAATTCACCTAAAGAACTTTGCAAAACTTCCATTTTGAAGTCCCACTTTTGCAGATCATAGTATTGATGCAATAGAGATAAGGAGGTTAATGGGTTAGCAATCTTACTCCAGTACATAAAATCAATAGCACTATCCTTTTCTAAAGGCTGCAACAATTTTTATACCTGTAGGACAATTGTACACTTGTCATTTATCATTCCAGGTGAAAGTCCACGGCACAGGCTTCTTGCCTGTGTATCCCTGGTTGTATCTCAAGCCACCTTCAGTCCTGTTAGTGCAGCACCAGACAAACCATAGCCAATGCTTATTTAGGATAACAAGTGTTACTTTAAGGGAGATTAGGACTACTGAGCTTTGAAAACTTCATATGACCCATTTAAAACAAAGTTGCAACAGTAAAACAATTACATCAAAAGTAAAACAATTATAACAATTACGTGTTTTATGGAAACAAGGCCATCTTACAAAAAAAAGCAAAGTTGATGCCAAATTAACTTTGTTCTCAAAATAACCTTCAACAAAGAACTACATGGTCAGATTAAAGGCACAGCTCAGTGCGTTGGAGAGAGTACTGAAAAGATTCGTGAAGATGTGTTTTCATAATTTGGGCATTACTGTATTTATGCTCTAGAAAAAATTTTTTGAAGAACTTTTTAAAAAGGCACAATACTCTTATAGCTGCTTATAGCCATTGTTTAGATTTTTATATACTCCCATCTTTGACCTTCAAGTGGCATGGTAACTTCTAGGAATCGTTATTTTAGATCCTTCTTTGATGTTGTCAGTTTTTTTTTTTTTTTTGAGGTTTTATTTTAGAGACAGAGCACAAGTAGGGGAGGGGCAGAGAGCGAGAGGGAGACAATCTGAAACAGGCTCCAGACTCTCAGCAGTCAGCAGAGCCAGACATGGGGCTCGAACTCACAGAACATGAGATGACCTGCGCCGAAGTCAAACATTCAACCCACTGAGCCAGCCAGGTGCCCCTGATGTTGTCAGTCTTAAAGGACTATGCCATCCAGACATCAGCCCTATCCTACCCTATGCACTCAAGTTGTCAACCCTACAGCCCACTCCCAGTCTTAGAGCCTCCGAGGCTGGAGAGAAGAGCAGCTCTTTTGAACAGTTCACAGTGTAGCAAACAGCTCTGGGGCTGGAAAGCTCACAGGTGAGGAGATTCTGATCTTCAGCCCCACCCACTGAAGTAGGGGTCTAGAAAGGGGCACCAACCCTCAGAGCTGGAGACAGAGGGATACACTGAGGGACTGACAAGGAGCAAGAGGGGGATACTTCCTCTCAAACTTCCTTCAGCACAGTCAGAAGCACCCCAGAACCTCAACTTGCCACTGAGCAGGAACCCCACCCACCACTTCTGTGGTCTTAAGATGCCTCCTTGATTCTCCATATTCTACTGACTTTGTTAGTTTTCCAGTAAGACTAGCTCCTATGCACCTTTTATGCCGACCACTGTGCCAGATAAAGATTCTTAAATATCTACGTCTGTTATACAATACTGCCCAACCCACAGAGACCAAGAGTGGAAGACGTTTCAGGTGAGGGCCAGGGCAAGGCCGGCACAGGGAGCTTAAAAAAAAAAAAAACAAAAAAAAAACTGCCATCTCTGCAAAAATAGGGCTTCAGACTCACCATGGAATTCACGGCTCGACTTGGCATGAAGCAGAATCAATGCTACTTTCCACCTGTAGAACACTGTTCAAAAAGGACTGAGAACTACCAACTTGCCCACCTTGGTGCCATGAACTAACTCAAACACGAACCACTGTTCACCACGGTGAACAAGCACTATGTGAAAAATTACCATTTAAGATGGCCACCTTGGACAAGCATTTAACAGAAAAAAAAACTTGAGATGCATAGACTAGCTCAGCAAGGACATGCTCAAAGCACAAAAGGCTTCATTTTAAGTTCCAGCATCGAGTTGACTTACAGAGGGAGATAAAGTGGAAAACCGTCATGGCCTAGCCAGTTACTTGGCTGACTCTGAACTACATCATTTTGGATACAGAGTACAGTCCCGAGGCTGTGGGGATTCTTTACCATCCCGGGCACATCCTTCTCTGGCCAGCATTTAAGGAGGTTTCCGAGTTCTGAGATGGTTCACACCACAACTGGGCACAGTTCAGACACCCAGAACATCTGCCCCATCCAGGAAGAACGCTTTACCTGGCTGAGTGTTTGCAGAACCCCAACAGCCTGCTGAGTGGGGTTTGGTTTCACACTGCCAGTCTGATTTCACGGATACCAACAATAGGTGATCCCTGGGGCCTTTATGAAGGGTGGATTAAGGTTAAGGAATGTGAAGCAAAGGAGAAAGAGAGGAAACTACAGAAAAAGGATGGCCTTAAAACATTCAGTAGAGGAGATAGATGAAATCCAAGAAGAAAACTGATTACCGAACCACTTATAATAGGCTGTTAAGGCCCATAATCCAGCACGATCTTTAAAGGTTTGATAGGTTAGATCTGGAAGCCACCGTCAGAATCCAAGGCAGGGATCAGGAGTAAAATTAGAAACTCGAAGATGTGAGTACCACAGAGAAGCATGATCTGGCAAGAAAGCCAAGCACAGGACTCCTCTCCCAAACCCAATTCTACAGGACTGAGATGCATCATCTGGATTTTCACCAGCTCTCTGAGGCTTTTGTTACATCCCAAGTGACCCCAAGTGGGGGAACTGTGGCTCTAGTACCTGCAGCACCCACAGATTGAGGGAAGCACGTGGTTTCCAGTGACCACCATCTTTAAAAGCTTCTTGGGCCTAGGGAGCCAAAGTCCTCTGGGACCATGTGTACTACCTAAGAACAGCCAGTCAAGGGGCAACTTTCTATGAAAGCTTTAGAACTTTTGTCATTAGTGACAGTAACAACCGCCAGTCTGTTGTGGGTATTACAGCCAATCTGAACTGGAAACTCAGAAAGGGGTACTTGAGGCAAAGGGCAGAAGAAAAAAGCCGAGCCAAGAGTAACGGACTCATGTTGATGGGATCAGCATGGAAGGAAACACCACTGGTCCCAAAAGCCTCAAAGGCCGTGGGCATCTTTCTGGCCCAATACTTCACTGGCATATTAGGCGGGATGCTCAGACCAGCTAAGCCTGTTCCTAAGAACAGAGCCAACATCTTGAAATATCCTTGCAACAAAAGTCAGATATGCCCAGGGCCAGAAAGGGCTAAAGAAAGACACAGGTGTCTTAGTGTGCCATGGTGGGCCCTCTTCTCAGTAGAGTCTGGGGCAAAGCCCCACGATTCTAAGCAATGCAACAGTTAGGTCTAGTGCTTTAAGGTGGAGAGAATAGGTGGCCTTCAAAACGAAGGCCTTCAGACTCCTTTTGTTCCCTCTCCACACCTGAGAAAGAGAACACATAGCCATAGAGCCTCCCCAATACTGGTGGCTTTGCTAGTTTAGGACCCAATCCAAGGCTGCCTGTCCACGTAGACAGACTAGAGCCAATCAATCAGCACCCTTGTAAGCCTTCACACTTCACCCTTATGTTGCCCCACACTGAACTACAACTTCTCAGAAGACCTAGCAACTCCTAGGGGAGGATATAAAATATTTTTTTAGATCATCAGCAAGCATCTGAGGGTTGTACTAGCTTCCCACCCTTTTTACAGTTAGCAGAAGCCTAGAGGTTGAGCAATTGCCCGAGGTCACACAGCTGGTAAACGGGGAACCCGTACTCAAACCCAAGCTTCGCCAATCTAAAGATTATGTTAACTTCTATCATCCCTGTTCCACTTACTGCCCCTAGTTTAACTGTGGCATAACTCAAAATTCACCATCTTCACTATTTTTAAGTGTAAAATTCAGTAACATTAAGTACATTCATGTTGTCCTACAACCACAACCACCGTGCATCTCTAGAACTTCTCATCTTGCAAAACTCAAGTTCTGTACCAATGAAACCTCTGATCTTGACTGTCCCCTCCCTCCTGCAACCCCTACTCTACTTTGTCTGAATTGGACTCCTGTAGGTACCTCACAAGTAGACTCCTAGGATATTTGTCATTGGTCATGCCCTCAAGGTTCACCCAAGATATAGCATATATCAATCTCTTTCAAAGCTGAATACTACTTCATTGTATGGATATTCCACATTTTGCTCATCCATTCATCCATGATGGTCTTGCTTCTGTCTCGACTATTACAAATAATGCTACTCGGCCCTTTCTTATACTGAGTGGCTAACATCCTGCCTGATGCATAGCTGGAGGAAAGAAGCTTCAAAGAGCAGGTTATGAAGTCAGGTAGAATGGGCCTTCCATTTGATCATCCAAAGATATTAGGGCTATTATACTTGTTATAACTTAGAGGCAATCACACACCCCTGTATTGGTCATATCTACATATCTTTTTACATATATATGAGACTAAGTCAGTGTAACTATAAAATTTGATGAACCTTTAGATTTTTAATCAAGCAGACCAGAAGGACTACATTCAAATCAGTCTTTTCCTGACAGCCGGGGTGGCTCTACACCAATCCATCACAGAGATCATCCAAAGTCTAGCTCTGGAGGACAGCTAATTGGAGGCCCCACAAAACCAGCACCAATACAAGAGTGAAGGTCAGCAAACACCTACCTCACTCAACCAACCTGGTTCTTTGAACTCTTGCAGATCTCCAGGAAGACCTATCTCCCAGGCTTAAGAGATTACCACCATACGAAAGAAAAAGAACACATGCTATTTGAAGCTAAATTCGAAAGGCATATCGAGGAAATAGCATTCATCCAAATAGATATGATCTGCCATATGTGTCATAAAGCCCATCATCACGTTTCAAGGGCATTCTCATCATTGTGGTGCATACAGCTTGTTACCCAGTTCCCCACACGTATGCACAAAGTGACAGAAGGGCAAGCAGTTCAAAGCCAAGAAACACTGGTTTCTGGCTGAGAAACCATTTTCCTCATTTTATAAACAAACACTAGCCCTCAATAATGAGTGTAGGCAAATTGAGAATGATTAAATCTGAGATAAAGCGATTTATCCCCTTTTAACACACTAATACTTTCTTAGAGGTTATTCATACGATAAACCACCAGATTGCAAGAACACAAGGTCAACAGACTACTTTGCAGGGATGGGCTCTTCTCTGCCTCATGCACAGACCGGGACCTCTATCCTGGCAGGTAGAAGATACCGGAACACTTGTTGGCTTAGTGAACAACTAAGGGAAGATTCATCTTCAGATAAAGATGAAGGATCGCCGTTTCTGTGTGAGAGAAGACAACTCAGACTGCATCTAATTTTTCTTCCATGACTCATCGAGGCTTCTCTGAAAGCCATCTGCTTTGTTCGACCTCACGTTAAGGATGGAGAGAAGTATTTGCCCCTACTCAGGACTCAGATCTGCCTGAGACTGTTAAAGGAGGTAATTGGGAATAAAAAGATAATGCGTTTAATGTGAAGCACTCACTTTCAGAAAGGCAAGAAATTTAACAGCATTGTGCACCGATTAGGATATTCCAAAAAATGAGGCAATTTTATATTAGCATTCATACCCACAAATGTTACTTTGCTGTTATTCCACATTCACACCTTGTGCTAAGCCTTTGGGCACAGTAACAAAGAAAAACAACATTGAAGTATCTCCTGATGGGCTCCACGCTCCTAGGTTCAGGCAAGTGCCAGAGGCAACAGATGCGCCTTCCACTGTGTATCCTAAGCCAAAAGCCATGCCAAAATGATAGGGGGCATGTTACGGTAAAGGTGGATCCTTAAGGGCGGGGGGGGAAGCCTTTCCTCAAAGTAACCTGGCCCAGAAACAGGAGGGGAGTACAGGTAGGCTTTAAACCAGTTCAATAGCATTTACTGATTTTCTACAGTATGCAAAAATCGCATCTTGGGAACGGAGGGATAGAAGATTCAACCTACATCTTGAAGGAGAGCAATCTTGCCAAAATACACACTCAACCATCAATTGCACATGCATAAGAAAAGAAATCCAAGATTAGCTAGCTCAAAGGTTTATTATAAAATTGGACTTTGTAACTCATCCTATTTTTAGTAGAATCAGTGGGACATGTAATTGACGGAGCACAGTAGCAAATGCCTGTGAACTCACCATGCAATCTAGCAGACTGCTAAACTTCCCACTCCCATTTCTCCCACTCTATGCCCCCCCCCCAGGTTACTATGGTTGTTCCTCCCCTCACTTTCCTCATCCTTCAAGGTGGTCCATTTTGCTAATTTCAGAAGTTCATAGAAGTGGTGTCCTTCCATATGTAATCTTTTCTAAAGCATCTTAAACGATACTAGCCACATATAAAATGAGATAATACGTTGTAAGCATGCAGCACATCATTGGCAAGATTGCACCGGGGTCTGGTGGCCAGTTACCGAGAGAGAAATTACATTAAATCCCAAGTGAATGGCCAGGGCACACCAAGTAGATAGAGTATACATATGGTTTTCCAGCTCAAGCAGTTTACCTCTTCGTCTTGCCCAGAGGGGACCAGTACCCACGTCAGAATACATATGGAAGTAGAATTCTACTGCCCAGTACGTTTACTTGTGGAGGCTGGTCTCTAAGCCAGAGGACCTGGATGTGGTACACAGGATATTAGAAGGAAAGTCTCTGAACTCCATACAGAAAGCATCTGGATGTTCTTGTTAGCTTTTAGGATTTCACATCACAACACATTTGAGCTTTAGAACAGAAGCTCTGAGAAAGATTGTTAGCTTTTCTTGATGGGCCTCTTCATTCCTTCCCCCAAACTTCAGCAAAGGAGAGAAAAACCTACCAGGCCCATATCAATCACTCCGAGGAGGGCAGTCATTTATGAGCCAGTAGAATACATGTTAAGAGGACCATTCTGAGCCATTAACTCAGAGCTCAGATCTACATGCTTGATCGTTTCCACAACAAATTAATATGTTACCGGTGCTCCTCCATGCCAGGATCCAGACAATATGAGGACCCCCCTCCTGGTGTCCAACCTAAAAAGCCCCTAACTTGGAGGCAGCTTCTGAAAGTGCTTTGACAAAGCCCCAGATAAGCACCTACAGTTACAGTAGAAATGGTTTGAGTCCTGGTTATCTTTCTGGAAGTTGCTCTCCTCAAATGCTGGAGGAGACACCTGGTCCGAGACAGCCAAGTGGACAACCTGAGAGTTAAGAGTGTTCAGTTTGCAAGTAGCTGCCCAGCCAACAGTGAGCAGGGCACACTCCTAACCGAGAAGGCTTTGGACTTGGCTCTCCAATCTTAGAATGAAAAGTTCAGTAGACACCAAGCATGGTAGGGAAGAACATGCTCCCGCTATGCAGTTGGGGGAGGGGAGATGGGGCCACAAAGTGCCTGGAAAGGAGCAAACAAGCTGTTACAGTTTATAGTTTTACACTGCTTGAGTGTCACATCTTTCATTCCATTTAGCTCGAGAATGTGAACTTCTTTGAGAGCATGAAAACCAAGGAAAGCCAATGATGATCTTGCCTGCATTTGGGACAGTGGGAAGAAGCACCAAGATGCCCATGGGTTTGAGGGTGGTGGTAGTAAAAGGAAGAAAAGCACTAAGCTCCTAAAAGAATGAACTACAGGGTCGGATCATCTGCCCTGTTTCTGCAGTCAGACCATCCTTTCGGCTCTGGGGGGATGCTCTGCCACTGTGGAGGGGGTGGGGGTGGGGGGGGGCAGGACAGTGCTAGGTAGAAATTACCCTCCATGTGCCTGACTCTTCTGTACAGAGGTTGCAGACCCACCCTCAATGAAACAAAACCTCGTGGAAGGCAGTAGAGGCGAGTTAGCAGAAGCTAGCCCTTGACCAGACACCTGGGGGTGAGGTCATACTCCACCACCCAGGAGGAGTATAGCTTCGGGCAGGTCATGTAAGCCCAGCTCCCTCACTTGTTATGAGGAGTTACCAGTGAGTTAATACATAGCACTTAGAAATAACCTAGCTCCTTCACCCATGTTGAATTTATTTTTGTGTATAGTATATGGGAGATATTTGCAAATGACTGATCAGATAAAGGGTTAGTACCCAAAACCTATGAAGAACTCAAACTCAACACCCAAAAAACAAATAATCCAGTGAAGAAATGGGCAAAAGGCATTAACCGACCTTCTTGCAGGAAAAGCATCTAAACGGCTAACAGACTCATGAAAAGATGCTCAGCATCACTCACCGCAGAAGTACAAATCAAAACCACAACGAAGTACCACCTCACACCTGTCAGGATGGCTAAAACGAACAACTCAAAACATATTGGAGAGAACGTGGAGACAGGGAGAACCCTTTTGCACTGTTGGTGAAAATGCAAGCTGGTGCAGTCACTCTGGAAAACCGTATGGAGGTTCCTCAAAAAATTAACTACCCAATGACCCAGCAATTGCACTACTAGTATTTATCCAAAGGATGTAAAAATGCTGATTCAGAGCATATGCACTCCAATGTTTACAGCAGACTATTGTCAATAGCCCAATATGGAAAGAGCCCAAATGTCCATTGACCAACACACACACACACACACACACACACACACACACACACACGGGAATATTACCCAGAGATCAAGAAGGATTAGATCTTGCCATTTGCAACAATGTGGATGGAACTAGAGGGCATTACACTAAGTGAAAGAAGTCAGAGAAACACACCTACCATAGGATTTCACTCCTTCGTGAAATTTAACAGATGAACATAGGGGAAGGAAGGAAAAAAAATAAAAACAGGAAGGCAAGTCACAAGAGACTCAGATACAGAGGGAAAAAAACAGGGTTGGAGCAGAGACAGTTGGCAGGATGAGCTAAATGGATGATGGGCATTAAGGAGGGCACTTGTTGGGATGAACACTGCGTGTTCTAGGTAAGTGATGAATCACTGGGTTGTACTCTCGAAACCAACAACACTGTTAAGTGGAAATAAAATGGAGATATAAAAAAAGATACCTGGCCCAAAAAAGACTCCATAAATTAGGACTCTGAATTAGTGTTTGTTTTCTTTAGGTAAATACCCAGCACTGGAATGACTGGATCACATGGTAATTTGAGAAATTTCCATAGGTTTTTCCACAGTGGCTTCACTAATAGTTCACGAGGGTTCTTTTTTTCTCTACTACAATGTTAAATTAGGTTTCCATAAGTTAGCTATCCTAGTTTTCCACCCCCCACCCCATTATAGAGCTCAGAAATGTGCAAGCTCTAAGTGGAGAAAATGCCAATGTGCCTTTTAAAAAATTTGTGTATTTTTTCCTGAAAATTATGGTTTCTGTAACTTATTTCTAAACTTATTTAATATTACAAATACTTAATATAAGGAAAACTACAAATGAGCACACTAAGCAGAAGCAGCTCAATCCTCCAGTAAAAATTAAGTCAAAAATGAAACATGTGGTAAAAGTTTAAAAAGAGCAACAATGGTGGCACAGGGGCAGCTCAGTTAGCTAAGCGTCTGACTTCTGATTTCAGCTCAGGTCATGATCTCACAGTTCATTAGATCAGGTGCATCAGGCTCGGTGCTGACAGCATGGCACCTGCTCAAGATTCTCTCAAAATTAAACAAAAACAAAACTTAAAACAATGGCCAGTGCTGGGGAGGGTTGAAGAAACAGATCCTTTTTCTGGAAGCTCCTGGTCACCTTGAGGAGGACTAATCATGCATGCCAGGAGTTCTTTCTACTTTTAGGAACATATCCTAAGCAAATACGTGAAAGAGGCTCCAAGAACATTCTGCAACGTTTTTCACAACACCAAAAGAATTGTAAACAATTCAATGTTCATCAAAATTGGAACAGTAAACATTATGGGAAATCCATAATATGCTGTATTGTACAGTCATTAAATGATAGTTACTTCTACATGCTACAGGAGGGGGCCATAGTAGATGAAGATCTGGAGTAATACGTATGCCAGGATCTCATCTTTAAGTACATCTTGTATCAGGCATCACTGTTTTATTGACATAAAACAGCAACAGAGCAAACTACACATGCAATCTTAAGTTTTCTAGTAGCCATGTTAAAAATGGCCAAATGGTTTAAGCCCAATACACCCAAAGTATTTCAACATTTCATCGACCTAAGAGTATAAATGTTTACACTGATGTTTTGTATGGTCTTAGAAATCTGAGCTCTTTTCCACGTCCAGCTCCTCTCCACTTGGGCCGGCCTCCTTTCAAGTGCTCAGTAGCTCCCCCACTGAAACACGCAGGTCTGGAAACTATACATTAGTTAAGAGCAGCTGTTTCTGGAAATGGGGTTGATAGAGCCTTTGCCTCCCCCCCCCTCCCGCATTGTAGGAATTGTTTCAATAATCATTCATATCCACAGAAAAAAAAGGGCATTGTGAAAAATGTTTAATTTCCCTTAAAAACCCTAAGGCACAGTTTAAGTTGAAAACTTCTTTCAAACCACTCTTTGCTCCTTCCCCAAGGGGTGGTAGGAGAGTGGAACCTTTTATTCCCATGCCTTGGTTGTCTACAACTTAGACTTATTTGAAACCATTCTTCCCTTTCTCCCTCATCGAGTCCCCTCATGGCCAATGCCCCTGCAGAATGGCAAATGAGGCTTAGGAGAAAAGGCCACCACCCAGCACTGTGACTCAAGGGGGACACAAGCTGAACAGGTGCTACATCCATACAGCATGCCAGACACTGCACGACGCAGTCACTTTACATCTTAGGGCACATGATCCTCCAACAGTCTTAGAACACGGGTACCATCCCAGTTTGATAAATCAAGGCTCAAAATGTACCTGTTCCAAGCTGTCAGAGCTTAACATGTAACCGCATACTCAGGACCTTTCACACCAAGATCATGGCCAGAAGCCAGGACTGTCCACACCAAGGTCATGATTTAAAAAAAAAAAAAAAAAAAAATCACACCAAGATCTGTATCTCTTTAGGGAAAATTCCACTCATCTTTATTTGTAAGAACCCCAGATCTTAACATTTCTCTTCTAAGGTCCTAGGTTCTCAAAGATACATTCCACTTAAGTTTATTACTCCATGGGCACCTAGGTGGCTCAGTATGCAAAGCATTCAATTTCAGCTCAGGTCACGATCTCATGGTTCAGGAGTTCGAACCCAGTGTCAGGCTCTGTGCTGATAGCACAGAGCCTGGATCCTGCATCTCCCTCTCTGCCCCTCCCCCTGCTGCTCATGGTCTCCCTAACATCAAGTCATAAACTTCAAGGTCATATTTGACTCTCTTCCTGCCCTGGCTCGCAAACATTTGTGGAGTTCTAGGCTCAATAATCCCAAAGTGGCTGAAAAACAAGACAGGCATACCAAGCAATACATCTCAGTATGTAAATCCCGCTCAATAGAGGGAAACTGATAGACATCACTCTAACCAGGGAATCAAAGTGATACCATCAGAAATGGGACACACGGATATCCCACATCTCCTGAAATGCTGCACTAAGCCCCATCACTTCTGATATACTCTTAGCAAAAATTCAAAAACCCCATGTAAGCAGGAGAATATATCAGAGTCGCCCAAACTGAAGGTCATTCTGCAAGATAACTGACCAATACTCAAACTGCCAAGGACATGAAAGAAGAAACCGAGGAACGGTCCCTAATTGGAGATTAGGGGCACTAAATGCTCAGCAAGATGTGGAATCCTACGAAGGACCCTGACCCAGAGAAAGGTCATTAACGGAAAAACTGATCAACTTCCATTAAGGTTCATAGGTATGCACTGTATCTGGACTGTGCTTATGTGAGGAATTATCAGGGAAATTTGAAAAAAAATGCATAAAGTCCATGCTACTTTTGCAGAAGTCTAGAATTTTCTCATGATCAAGAGTGAAGTTATTACTATGACTACCCCAAAATCAGTCTTGCTCACCCCTGCCCCCATGCTTACTACTCTCCCATGGTCCTCTGAGAACACCCTCCTTCCAGTCACCATGCCACTTCAAGTCCTGTTCATTCAAGGCCAACTCACAACCCACTACTACTCTCTCCCCACAACTGCAGCCCACCTGACCACTGCCTCCACCAAATGCCTTGAACAGGATCTGCACTCCTCCCACAACACACAGCAACGCTATCTTGTTAACTTTGTGCATTGAGGTTTCGTTGCCTGATGACCACGCAAAATGTTTGTGCAGACAAGCCCATCAGAACACACATTTCCCTCTAAGATTTTTTGAGAGAGGATGGGAATGGGGGAGGGGCAGAGAAAAGGAGACAATCTGAAGCAGTCCCCAGGCTCCGAATTGACAGGACAGGTGGACTCAGTTCAAACCCATGAACCATGGGATCATGACCTGAGCCAAAGTCAGACACTTAACCAACTGAACCACCCCGACACCTCCCTTCACTCACCTTTAAAAGGACTGCTTTTTAACGTGGTTTGTGGGAATCTACTAAAATAATGGGTCAACTAGCTCAACTGATACAGGTCTACCTTGAAAATTACGTGTAACAAAATACACAATCACTTGGGGAAGGCTGGACTTGGACTTAAAGGTTGTGTGCAGTCTATAGTTGACTATTACCACAGAAAATACTGAAGAAAAAAAAAAAAAAGCCCTTGCCAGACCTTAGAAAGGATATTTAGTTTCTTACTCAGAGGTGCCTTAAGCCCTCCAAATAACAAGTGAATGCCAGCTCTATTAAAAAAGTGCAGTAATAGACTTCGACCAGACATGGGGTTGTCAAAAAGCCTTCTGAAGGGTGGCCATCCTGCAGCCGATGAGGTGAAAGATTAACCAAAAGAAAACTGGAGAAAACTAGCGGCTAGAATCCGAGCTTTCCCAAGAGGTCCAAGTTGGGAGACTTGGTGTCAGCAAAGGGCTACAGAAAAGTTCCAGCAGGACTTGGGGGCCGGGGGGCAGGTAAGGAGCCAAGAGACAAGCCCTCAAGTAATCTCAAGTAGAAGGCACAGTGCTGAACACTGGAGGCTCTAAAAACACGTTTGCTACGGCCTCCGCCCTCCAGGTGCTCAGTCTAACTGGGAAGAAGACACAGGACCAGAACCACGGACAATGGGAGGTAGGGCAGGGCAAGCTCGCTCACTGCACACAACTAATACAGAACATACCATGTGAACCTAGTAACAATTTGCATGCGAACTCTGGAATTCTGATG
The DNA here is from genome assembly GCF_018350155.1 of Leopardus geoffroyi. NCBI lineage: Eukaryota > Metazoa > Chordata > Mammalia > Carnivora > Felidae > Leopardus > Leopardus geoffroyi. Next base: position 69,693,288 of record NC_059339.1, read on the forward strand.
CTCGCAGCAGAGCTAGGAGCCCTCTACCTGTAAGGCCCGTCTGATGAAGGGGAGCAGATGAGAAAGGGAGTGGGAGCTAGGGACTGGACAGCAGCAAAGGGCGATGCTGAGAAGGGAGGAGGGAGGCTGGAGCTACTAACGGCCTCCATGCTTAGCTTCACGGGACCCTGAGGAGGCCAGAGCCTTGAAGTTTCTCACCATCCACGCAGCCAAGCTGCAGGGTTCCCCCAATCAGATCCTGAAATGAAAGGAAGTGAAAACTCCGATTCAAGTGATCCATTAGGTAGTGCTTCCAGGGGAGGGGAGTCGAGACAGAAGGAAAAGGCAGCAAGCAGGGGTGTGATATTCAGCAAAGTTCATGCAGAGGAACTTTGGCTCACCCTCCACAGCTCTAGAAAGAGCACGGGCCGCACCTTAGGGCAGTCCCCTTCCTGAGGTTGGGGGGCATTGGAAACTACAACTGTTACACTCCCTTGAAGGGCTGCACCTAGGTGGGGGAGGGGATGGATTCTCAGGCGGCAGGAACCTTTGACAGAAACACAAGTGCCATCAGGAGTGAACAAGCACCAGGTAGTGTCCAGAAAAGTCAAGGGTCGACAGAAGAACACCATCAGCACTTGATGTCTCTACCATCACTGCTTTTATGGAAAAGTCACCTGGGAGCCTAAAGAGTTTGAATCATTAGTGCCTCCACCAGTAGGTACAGAGGAAACGGGAGGGGAGGCTCCTGAGATCTTCCAGACGCTTGGGAAAAACCTGCACTACTCAAGTCAAAGGATAGGACAAAGCCACCATTAACACACAAGGTGGCTCCACTAGTAAGATAGCAGCACTCCACTTCTCTGAAACCACTTATGGGGGTGGGGGTGGGGGGGGGGATCAAAAAGTCATTGGAGGATGTTGGTTTCAGTCTGGCAATTTCCCACTCTGCTAAAAATCAAAAGCAGCATACTGGAAGAATGATCTGAGAAATATTTAAGTTTTTCCACCAAGAATAACCCTTCTATAAAGGGTTTTATAGGAAAGTTATTCAGCCTGATGTTTTGTTTTTTTTTTTTTTTACTTCAAAGGCAGATTATTTTCCACAATTATCACAATCAAGTTGTACCTCCCATGCTTGCACATGTTTGGGTGCCTTCCTGGGACAAATTCACCCAGGTTTCCAACCCACAAGACAAATTTGTCACAGGATCACCCATGGTCAGCTCCAACTTTCTGGAAGAGTAGTTAAGTCTGACTCACCTTGACATCACCCTCAAAGTGTCTGCCATGGACTTTAATTTTCTTTTCCCACCCAGAAAAGCTTCACTACAAAGGAAGCCAATTTCTCAAAGGTGAGGTATGCAGTCGTCTGAAAACAGGTGTGCCCTTGTTAATACAAAATGCCCTTTGCCAAGGGCTAAAAACTCCAAAAAAAAATTCATACAACATAAGAGCCTCCAGTTGGAGAGATCAGATAGGCAAAGAGCAAGACAATAGGAACTTGGAAGCGTTTTCGTAGTTAAGGGTAGATGGAGACATTAAGTTCTTAAGTCAACCTTGGAAGTACAGTTTCAGTTATGTACTTAAAGATCTCATTCACAACAGGGTCTTCCAACTAGGCCACTAAAGCAACAGGTATAGTCAATAAAGGGCTTTAATATTTCCATCCCACTTCTAAATGCTGTTGACATAATGGATAATTATTTCCATCATGCATAATACATTAGAGTGCGTGCCTGGATCCAGCATTCATCACGTTAGACTAGCCTAGCAAGTTAAAAGGGAGAACGCTGGCTATTTTAATACACCAAAATGAACAAATCATCTCCCTAAGAAAATGAATCTGAGTAGCAGGCATGATTTCTCTACGTAATTTGTGATTCATATGCATACTGGGACTCCAGCCTAGCAAGTAGGGAGATAATGGTTAGGAAACAATGCAACAGCTTCTCATAGTAAGGCAGAAGTAGGTTTAACTGACAGAACTGCTTAGAGATTCAATCTGGAAGCCACTAGGTGGGCCACAAAGTCTCAATTTCAGATTCATAAACCTGGACACGATTAAGAACTAGAAACCCATTAATGGCCAGGTAAAGCCCCACTCCACCCCCCAACCCTAGGAAGGAATTCTATTTTGAGCTACGTCCAACCCTCACACCAAGCTACTTTGACTTGTGTGTCCTCCCAATCGGTTTTCCTAGAATAGTTCTGTCAAGTACAAGCCCAGAAAATTACACTTTACCTCAGACTCCCAACTATTTCTAGCAATTAACATGTAATACACTCACCTATAACGTACAATATATTCATTTTTAACAAAATTGAGTGTTTTCCCCTGAAAGTGCGGTCTATTAAAGCAATCCAATATGGTTTTTCAAGATCACGGCTTTAAAAGTTACAGGTTCATTTGATGATTCACTTCACATGATACAGCAATTACCTGATGAGCCTTTGATACATTGCAGGTATAGCCCGTTGAGGCGCTTGATTTGGCACTGTATCTCCATGCACTTCAGGGTGTTAAAGCTTTGGCGCATTCCACTCCAAGTTTTTCCCCCACCTCGCTGGTATCCAGCTTTAATCCAAGTTCATGACAACCCACTAAAGAGAAAAGCTGAAAACTGGCGCTTTGAGGTCTCCTCCCAAGACTCACAGGGATAAAGCAGGCGGGGCGCTTTTCAAAGCCAGAAGTGCCCGAGATTTTCACCAACCTCCCCCACCCCTTCCTGCAGCTTACATTCGTTTCCAACGCCCCCTCCTCCCCCCGCCCCTTCCAGAAACTGTAGCCCATCTCCAATTGGGGCCGAGAACCATGGGGGGGGGGGGGGAGGATAGGAGTAGGTGTCGTCGGCTCCCTCAACCCCACCTGGGTTACAGTCTCTGCAGCCACTTCCCCTGAGTATCAGCCCAGCTAGGTTCTATCATTTTCCAGGATAAGAAGTCGGAAAATTCGTGGAACAAAAAGTAGCCAGCCCACCCAGCCGCACAGCTCGCCCACGCGCGGGGCACCTGGCAGCAAAAGCTAGGTGAGGATGCGGAAGTAGTTCTTCCTCCTCGCCCAAACCTGTCGGCCGGGGCGTGTACCCTGGGAATCGCACACCCACGCGTGCACACCTCCCCCCACCCCCCCAAACCCCACTCCGCACGTAGATGGGCGCACAGAACACTGTCAAACGGGTCACGGCCCCGGAAAAAACGAGGCGTGCAAATATCTAAAACTTACTGGGGGGAGGGGCACTTGCTTAAAGGCCCAGGCCCCTCACCGTCCCCCCCACCCCGACCCTGAAGCCTGAGCGGGGCCCGGCCTCGGCAGCGGTGGATGATGCTGCTGCACGGCCGTGGGCGCTCGGGGAGGCGGCGGCTGGTCCTTAACTTTAAAAGAACTGCCTCGGAAGCAGAGTGCCTCCACCCAGCCGCACCTGTTCCCGACCGGGGGGAACCGAGCCCCGCACATCCCTTCTGACCTTGAAGGCATCCTGGAAATCCACACTCCACCCCCAGGTCAGCTTTAACTCCAAACCCTTTCCTAGCAGTAACTGAGGCCTTCCCGGTACCCACGCAGAGGGACCACCTCCGGCCACCCACCCCCGGGAACTTCAGAATTCGCTCCCCCAGGATCTCTGCAGATCCTTTAAAGCATCTCACTTTACTCATCGCTTAACCTCCACCTCCCCCAAGCTACCAGGCCCCTCACAGCAGGGTGGGTCCCTTTTTCCACCTCAAGTGTGCGAACACCCCCTAAAGTTCGGGGTTCCCCCCCACTGGTGCCCCCGAAGAAAGCCTTAGAGGGACGCCCTTGCGAGCTGGCGCTGCAGGGCAGCTAGAGCGGGGTCCACCGGCAAGGGGAGGGGGCGGCAGCAGAACAGTCCCCGCGCCCCAGGCTCCGCGCTGGCGAGGACGCCCCCACGGACCAGGAAAGTCAGCGGGAGAACTGCGCGAGGAAAGCGACGGCAGGGCCTCGGGGAGGGGTCGACAGCCCCGATCACCGGCAGAGCCGAGGTGCTGCCGGGAGCCGCGGCGAGTCAGCGCAGGGCGCTCCCGGAACAGCCAAACTTTCTCGGCCACCCGAAGTTCGGGACGCCGGAGAGGAGGCGAGGGGAAGGCTACTCGGCGGCTCCCGTCGCCCCCCACCCCCCCGCCTCTTCAGGCTGCGGGAGAGGGCGCCCCCCGAGGGCCGAGGCGGCCGGGAGCGCGCCGCCCTCACCTGGGCCGGCGGGACCGCAGCGCGCGGCCCGTACTCACCTGGCCGTAGAGCTCGCTGACCGACATGACCCCGCGGGCCGGCCCGAGCCCGGGCACCGCGCCTGGCGTGTGGCCCTCGCTCGTGCCCCGCTGGGCGGCAGGTCCCGACTCCTCTCCGCCCGCCGGCTCTCAGTTCACGGCCGGCCCGCCTGGCGCCATCTTCCCGGGCCGGCCGAGAGTTTCCCTGTCTCTTTCCCCTCGACCTGCCCCGCCGGCTTCCTGGAGGCTCCGCGGCCAGCTCGCCCTCGGCCGGCGCGACCTTTACTCCCGCGGTGGCGGCGCAGCTGCGGCCGGGCAGGAGTTGCGGGCGGGGGAGGAGGCGGCGCGGCGCCGCTCCCCGCTCAGGTATGGGAGGAGGTGCGGGCGCCGGAGAGGGAGGGCCGGAGGCGGAGCGGGCGGCCGGGACGCTACGGCCGCCGCCTTTGAGCCCTGCCGTGGCCGGACTGGACGCGCCCTCCCGCGCCCCCGCCGCAGCGGGGTCCACGGGGCCGGGGGCGGGGCCGGGCGAGGAGCCGGGGCCGGCTGCCCCCTGCTGGCCGCTGAGCGCACGCCGGGACAGGTGCGCGCAGGGTGCGGCACCTGCCGCGCCACGCTCCCGAGGCTCGCGGGTTACGACCCTGAGAAGCGGGGCAGGGATAGAGTAGAGACAAGAAAGAAGGAAATTGACAGGAGGTGAGGGGAGAAGGAGCGAGGGAGTAGAGAAATAAAGGGGAAAGTCTACGGCTGAAAGGTTCCGTACGTTTTCCTCCGACTTTACGTGGCTGTATTCAACATTCTCTTTCTCAGAATTCAGTTGTCAGAAGAGATTATAGAAGGGGACTCGGATATACCAACGGTGGCCTCCGTCAAACAGAGCTCCCTGGGCTGAAATCCTTACTAGGAGAAAGGGGAGTATCTGTGCTGTTTGCCTGTTTCATCGAGGGCTTCTAACTAGGCTCTCCCCCAACCCCATCAGAGGACTGTGGTTTTTCTAGAAAGTCTTGCACTTTCTCCTTTCTTAGATGCACTCTCCATTCCTCTAGCCGCTTTCTACCTCGTTTATTGTCGCCCCTGCTAGGGACGTGTAGTCTGCCAGCTTCAGTCCCTCTTCAACCTACAGCAAAAGATAAGCCTCGGCCAGAAAGGAAAAGAGCTGGCCAGATTTGGTGAAGGGAGAGTGCGTGCTGTAGGGGAAGACGGTCTCGGCGTTCTGAGAATAGTATTCGTACCTGGAAGAGGAATTACCTCTGAGGGTGAGCTCTCAGGCAGAGGAGCCTTCCATCCCCGCAGCAGAAATTGTTCTGGAGCCGCTCGCCCTGGAAGAGGCTTCTTAAACTCTTCCCACTTAAGACCTTCCCACGTAGAATGCAGGCTCTCCATTTAATTCACCTGTCGAGCCCTTCACAGCTGTGCCTCCTCAGAGAGAATAGCCCAGGGAGTTTTACCAGTACCAAGGAAGGCATCTTACCCTCAGGAATTCTGATTTATTGGTGAACAGTGGGACCCTAGTATCCGAAATTTGTAAGCACCTCCACAATGCTAAATGATTGTACTCTCAAGGTTGGCAAAGGCAGTGACCAAAGTTTGGAGAATTCTCCATGGATTTGAAATGCAGCTCTTCATATCACTGACAGGAGCATAAAGGAAATGGCTCCACCACTTCTCTCTCACTCAAAAATCTGTCTGCATAGTTTCCTTTCCTATTCTCTAGTAGCTCTCAAAGTGTGGCCCCGGGGCTAACAACATCACCCGGGAAGTTGTTAGAAATACAAATTGTCAGGACGCAGACGTACTGAATCAGAAAGGCTGGGGGTGGAGCCAACACTCTTTTCCCACCTCTCCAGAGGATTCTCTCCTTTTGACTAAGACACCCCCTTTGCTAGGCTCAGTCCTCACCTCTGCTTGGGACCCCATTGGCTTCTCTACCACCATGCTTCATCAGTGGTCCTGCCTCTATCAGCACCTCTTTCTCTGTTCTCCTTTCCTGCGAAACCTCGCGAGGTACGAGCTACCAGCTGGCTCCACTGACACAAAGTCCTCCATAATTCACCTGTTCTCAACACTTTCTGCACTTTCACAAAAACAAATGCCTGGCTCCCACTCCGAGAAATTCTGATTTGATTTGTCTGGGGTGCTGCCTGGGCAAAAGGATTTTTAAGAGCTCCCAGGTAGTTCTAATGATAGCCAAAGTTAAGAAATGCTGCTTGAGGGGTGCTGGGCTGGCTCAGTGAGAAGAGCATCCGACTCTTAAACTCTGGGTTGTGAGTTTGAGCCCCAACTTGGGTGTAGAGATTACTTAAATGAATTTTAAAAGCTTTAAAAAAAATTGCTGCTTTAGTCCCTTTCTAAGTGATTCCACCACCTCCAACCTATTGACATTGCCTTCTCCCTCTGAAGCATGGCATGGTAATTGACTAGGTAAATTGACTAGGTTAACCACCTAGATTAAACCATCTCCTTCCTTACCATGTATCATTTTTCTCCTTTTGTTTTCCCAGCCTCTCTAACCATCCCTTTGCGATGTCCTTTTCTAACTCTGCTTTCTGGTTCTTCAGTAAAACTGTGGCCCATTTTCTGAACCTCTTCTTCTCATCCACACCCCCCATTTTGCCTCTCACAGCATTGTTAACTCTCAAATCTAATGCTAACCTTACCATAGCCCCACCTTTCCACCTTCCAGGTAGACAACACCAGTAATACCACTAGGACCTGGCATTAACCTGAAACTCATTTGTTTCCATCCTTCCTCCCCACCTCCAACCTGGTTCCAACTTTCTAGCTTCAATCATACCTGGCACAGATGAAAAAGCTCAGTTCATGCTGACTGAACTGAATCGCCTCCCTGAGGAGAATCCTATTGTTGGCCAGGGCTTTGTGAATTTCTAATCGCACAATCAGATGTGGTCCTTCCCTCCTTTGAATAATAATAAAGACATTTTAAAACATACCTTGTGCCAGAAAATTTACCAAGTGTCTTCCTCTGTGACCTGTCTGGTCTCAGCCTCAGAGCAACCCTATAAAGAAAGCATGGATAATAAATCTCTTTCACAGATGAGCAAGGTGAGGCTGGTGGGGGAAACATTCTAGGTCAGAGAGCAGACCCTCAACTATATCTCTAGAGCCTAAGCGTTTGTGTTTATGCCTGTGATTCCTTAATGTTAATGTATAGCGGGATTAAGGGGTATCGGGGGTGCTGACTCAATTGGTCCACATGTAGTCCACGAGTCTGTGTGTTTAATAAATACCCCAGTTGGTGTAGTGTCCACAGAACTGAATTCTCCCAATAGGTAAGTGAGTGAGCTCGGAAGTGGATTCCTTGCTAGTTGAGCCTCCAGACTGGACTTGAAGACCACAGCCCCAGCTGATACTTGGATTGTAGCCACGTGAGACACCCTCAGGCAGAGGATTCAGAAAAGCTGTGTCTCAAAGAAATGGAGCTAATAAAGTCTATGACCCGCAGCAACTGTGAGATAATAAATGTGTGCGGTTTGGACCCACTGAGTGTTGGGGTATCAAAATGCTGTGGCAGTGAGAACCCATTGAATCCATTTACAAGGGTGCTATGACTGTTTTATTTTGAGCCGACAGTAGGTACAATATGCCAAAAATTGCATCTTCTGCAACTATTTAAACTTCTTAAAATTTTAGTTATTAAACTAAAAATGTGTGGAGACATACATGGTCTTTCAAAATCCCTTTAGAAAGTCTGAAAGCAGGAAAGTCTGAAACCCACCAAGCAGAGGGCAGCCTCCTGAGCAAACTCCCCAACTAGGCCTTTATTAGGAACTTAGGACTTAAAGTGGTATTAACCCGGGCCCCTGGCTGGCTCAATAGAGCCCGTGACTTGTGAGTTCACGCCCCACGTTGGGCTTAGAGCTCACTTAACAAAAATAATAACAACAATAACAATAAAATGGCATTAACAGCCTTGATGCTGTGGAACGCTTTGAACTTTGCAGTTTCTTCAGGGTCGTTTCTGAGTCTTTCTGGGGGCAACGCAGACTTATTTTTCACCTGTTCTAAGTTAGCACTCAGCCCATGAGGGATTCAGCAGTGGCTTCTGATCCCCCTCCCCCATATGGGTGAGACCCTGACACAGAGCCCAACCTGGATTTCTGCACTCTTAGATGGGTGGAGGCGGGTGGTGAAGAGTGTGGGAGCCCTGCCATGTGGGGATAGCTGAAGATAATGTCAAGGAGAGGTGGAGAGAGAAAAGACTGAGGGACTTTCCATTCCAGGGACTGAGGAATAGTGAGGCCAGGTGCCCCAACCAGAGAAATAGGGACATCATAACTTAAATAATTTTCAAATATTTAAAAATCTGTCATGTGAAAGAGAGATTAAGCTGGTTCTGTGTAGTGGAGACCACACTCAGACCACAGGGAGAAAGTTGATCCAGGACAACCAAGAAGATTAAGCATAACATTCTAATAAGAAAAACTGTTGAAGAGAGGAACAGGCCTCTCATGAGGAAGCGAGTTTGCTGTCCCTGGGATAGTTCAAGCAGAGGCTGGACTATCACTGTCAAGGTTGCTATAAATTCTGCCACTGGGTGGGACGCTGGACCACCACTGGGTGGCAGGGATGGTGTTCTGATGGTGTGCCCTCCATCCACCTTGGCTCCTGACACCAAAGGGGGTTCAGATCTGTTGTCACAAATGCGGTATTGATAACATCAAGGGAAGAAAAGCCCCATCTCAAAGCTTGCTCCCTGGGAAGGTTTGATATCAGTCCTGTGCAACTGGTAAGACTGTAAATCCTTTGTTCTCTTCAGTGGGGGTTTCATTGAAAGCTTGACTTTAATCCCAAATGGAATGAAGGGTTTTGCTTCCTACTAGACAAGCTGACTGCTGCATTCTTTTCTTAGGGGAAGAGGGAGAGAAAAAGGTGGAGTTTACACTTTCCTAGGACCCCCAAAATCTCTGTTCATAGAAGCTGTTCACATGGCCAGAGGCTGTTTATGTAAATATCTGTCATGACCAGCCCCCGCCCCCCCCCCCCTACCAAGAATGGAATGGCATATCTATTGGAGCTTGAATGGAGAGAAGAGAGGAGAAAAATGAGGTGGTGTGGATCAAAGAAAATGCAAATGAAGAGCCTGCAAGCCACGGTCTGCACGTCCGCTCTGAGCCTCTAGTCCTCTGACTGCTGCCCCTCAGCCTGGCCTGCTCTCAGGGAAGCAGAGGCAGGGTCTCGGCAGAGAATGGCCAGGGCCTACAGTATGTTTTATCTCCAGCCTCTTGCGCCCTCTTCTGGACACTTTTCCCAACAGCCAGTTTTATTTTTGCTTTTTCTCTCATTTTCTATATTCCACAATTCCCTGATCTTTGGCAGTCACAACTGGAAAGACCTCAAAGAGATTGATGTCCATCCTTCTCATTTTATAAGTGAGAAAACAGACGCCCAGAGAGGAGGCGGGACCCTCCCGGAGCCATACAGCTGGTTGGCTGCCAAGAGGCCTGTCACTTCTTTTTTTTTTTTTTTTTCAACGTTTATTTATTTTTGGGACAGAGAGAGACAGAGCATGAACGGGGGAGGGGCAGAGAGAGAGGGAGACACAGAATCGGAAACAGGCTCCAGGCTCTGAGCCATCAGCCCAGAGCCCGACGCGGGGCTCGAACTCACGGACCGCGAGATCGTGACCTGGCTGAAGTCGGACGCTTAACCGACTGCGCCACCCAGGCGCCCCAAGGCCTGTCACTTCTGGCAAGAACTTGGAAGTTGAGGCTCACGAGCCCTGCCTGAGTAGCAGAGGATTTCACTCACAATTTCTCCCCACCTGCCTTGCTCAGAAAGCTGACCCTTCAGTCCATTTCGCTCATTAATAAATCAAATTTGAACCATCAAACAGAGGTCTGGCTGGGCGGGGCGGGGCGGGGGGGGGGGGTCAAATTTCTACCTGATTCCAAATGAGACTTTCCTCACATCCTGAGATAAAGTGAGGGGGAATCAGAGCCAGGAGCTGTCTGAGGATGGATTTCGGGGCTTCTGTTAATTACACAATCTTGGAAGTTAATAAAGCCGGCTTGGAAAATGCCTTTTCCAAATCCTACTCATTCTTTAAGGCCGTGATTCTCCATCTTAGGGACACACCCAAATGACCTGGGAATCGCTTCACAAAGGCTGACCCCTGTATCTCAGAAGCTCCAATTTACTTCTTCTGGGGTGTGTTCTTTTTTTTTTTTTTTTTTTTTTAACGTTTATTTATTTTTGAGACAGAGAGAGACAGAGCATGAACGGGGGAGGGTCAGAGAGAGAGGGAGACACAGAATCTGAAACAGGCTCTGAGCTGTCAGCACAGAGCCCGACGCGGGGCTTGAACTCATGAACCGCGAGATCATGACCTGAGCCGAAGTCGGACGCTCAACCGACTGAGCCACCCAGGCGCCCCTGGGGTGTGTTCTTTAAACACTCCCCAGGTAATTCTAGAGCGGAGCCAAGGTCAAGAACCTCTGCGTTAGAGCTACCCTATGACCCATCTTCTCTAGGAAGCCTTCTGGCACTACATGGATGTGTTTCTACTCTATTTGGTGCCACAGATGGGCAATATCTATAATATACTTTGAAATACTTCAGTAGACACAATCAGTTTGAGCTTGAATTCTAGGGGTAGGCTGGTATTATTCTGTTATCAGGAAATTCCTGCTATCAGAAATTTACATTCCAGGGTGGCCAGGTGGCATATCAGAAAAGGCCACATTCCATAATTTGGGGATTGGCCAGAGACAGTCCCCATCCTTGCTAAAACAAGCCACAGCAAGAATCCTGAGTGTTCTGGAACCTGCATCATTAGGGAGGGTAGCCAAGCCTGGATCCTAATTGCATCCTGTGTGCAGCCAATGGTTTAGGAGGATTTCTGACTGTGTAACGCTGACTAGAAGGCATAAAATCCTTCCTCTGAAATGTCGAAATGCATGCAGGTAAACCTCCCAGGCCCCTGCCTTACAGGTATGGTCAGAGCTGTTAAAAGGTCAGAGCCTTGAGATTTCATCAAGCTTACAAAGCCAGTTGTAGGATTTCTCTACCCACTTTGCCAATGAAGGCTTGTTTAGTAAATGTCCGTACATATGGCAAAATTTGAACAGAAATGGCCTTTATAACCTGTAGCCACCACCTCAAGGTTGGACAACTGTTATCTACCAAAAAGAAGCTGATTGCGATGCATGACCAGATAAACCTGGATCATTTTCTAACTTTAAGCCTTGTATATACATTTCTGATTCTTCTTTAAAAATATTGTGGGAAATAGGTTCTCCTTACATAAATCGTTTTGGGTGGCGCAGTCGGTTAAGCGTCCGACTTCAGCCAGGTCACGATCTCGCGGTCCGTGAGTTCGAGCCCCGCGTCAGGCTCTGGGCTGATGGCTCAGAGCCTGGAGCCTGTTTCCGATTCTGTGTCTCCCTCTCTCTCTGCCCCACCCCCGTTCATACTCTGTCTCTCTTTGTCCCAAAAATAAATAAATGTTGAAAAAAAAATTATTAAAAGAAAAAAGCTTAAGGGGGAAAGCCACCACCACGGGGTCCAAGCGCCCGAGGTTAGCTAGCTCGATATTGTAATGGGATCACGAGTAACTTGTTATATCACCTGCAGGAAATTACTTTCCATCTGGCGTCAATGTACCTTGATCACAAACTCCACTTGCCCCCCAGACCCTTCGCTTCTTACACACACAAATTAACGATTACTGTCTGATTATTTTCTTCACGTTCACCACGTGGGTAAGAGCTTGTTTTCTTCAATTCATACCATGTGGGTAAGATCTTGTTTTCTTCACATTCACCACGTGGGTAAGATCTTGTGAGCTCAATAAATAAGGAGACGAAAGGCCTATTTGGGGCTCTTGTCTTCTCCCGACATTAGTGTCTCTTGTATTCAATTCCATGCTCCCTCTCTTGCTGGACAAGAGAGAACTCCAGACTCGTAGCCTGTGACACAATATTAGTGTAAATGTTATTTATTAAACACCCGTTATGTTTGAGGCACCCTACGAGAGACTAGATGTTTAGACACAAATAAAATGTGTTTGGGGGGCTCAAACATCCATCTGCCTTCCTGACTTTTCCACACATATGTCTCAGGATATCTCCAACTTAACCTGTCCAGAACAAAAATCTTGATTTTTATCTGCCACACACGTTCTTCCCTCAAATCTTACTCATATGGATGTAGGACTTCAGCATCTACCATCAAGACAAAACCCCAAAGTCCTCTTGGTTCTTCCCTTCCTCTCAGCTCTCAGTTCTAATCTATCAGCAAGACTTCACAGCTCAATCTCCAAAGCACGCCCCAAACCTGCCACCTCGTTCCATCTCTCCTGCCACCACACCCTTAACCAGGCCCAGCCATTTCCTGCTGGACTCTTCAAAAGCCACCAGATTGGTCTCCTCATTTTCATCTATGCTTTTGACCTCCTCTCTTCCTGTTCCTCTCCTTCCTTCCATCCTTCCTTTCTCTTTTTGAGACAAAAAAAGTAAAATTTACTTAATGAAAGCTAAAATAGGTGTTGCAATCAGTTCACCTTATTTAAAGGAGAACATCTCAGGCCTTTACCTGGACCTCCTTTTCCCTCTTTATTATTTTTATTCAGATAAAATTGGCATATGACATTATATTGGTTTCAGGTGTATGCCGTAATCTGAAATTTGCATAAACCACAAAGTGATCATGGTTACTATTCATCACGTTTAACCGACTGAGCCACCCAAATACCCCTTTGTGGAGTTTTTAAAGGCAATTTTCTTCCCCAGGACATTGAAGGAGTGGGAAAAGATTGAAAAATCATGAAGTAAGTGTATTAAAAGTCACAACATTATTTTAAATTTGAATACTTAATTTATACTTGGATTAGGGATTCCCCCAAGACCACCTTCAGGTTTGGTGATTGCCTAGAAGGACTCACAGGACTCAGCAAAGCTGTTACGTTCATGGTTTTGGTATATTACAATGAAAAGATACAAACTAGAAATCAGCAAAGGAAAAAGGTGCACAGGGTGGTGTCCAGGAGAGAGCAGGCACAAGCTTCCAGTTGTCCCTACCAGTGGACTAATAGGGACAGCACCTATGTCTCCCAGCAAGGATGTGTGACAACATGTACAAAGTATCGCCAAGCAGGGAAGCTCACCCAAGCCTCCAGGGTTATTACTGGGGGTCAGTCACCTAGGCATGGAGTGCCCACTGACTAACTGTAACTACCCAGTCTCCAAACCTTCCACCCCCAAGGTGAAACTGACACAGCATGGTCAGGCCGCAGGTGAATAAAAACGGGCATTCACCACAAACCACATGGATAGTATGAACTCCCTGGGACGGCCCTAGGCCCCAGCTATACAAAGACACTCCCAGGCAGAATTCCAAAGACCCACAGGTTATCTCCCAAGAGGTGATCAAGAACCAATTTTCTTTGGGATGTGAAAGGTTTGAACACCCCAGGTCTTTAACCCTTTACGATACGATCCGCCAAACAGAATGTATTATCATTTTACGTATTTGCTTTAATGAAGCAAACACTATCATAAGTAATATTTTCAAAATCTATTTCTGGACAAAGTTAACCATTAAAGAAACACATCAAGGGGCGCCTGGGTGGCGCAGTCGGTTAAGCGTCCGACTTCAGCCAGGTCACGATCTCGCGTTCCCGTGAGTTCGAGCCCCGCATCGGGCTCTGGGCTGATGGCTCAGAGCCTGGAGCCTGTTTCCGATTCTGTGTCTCCCTCTCTCTCTGCCCGTCCCCCGTTCATGCTCTGTCTCTCTCTATCCCCAAAAAAAATAAACGTTGAAAAAAAAAAATATTAAAAAAAAAAAAAACACATCAAAACATATAAATAGGGACACACATTTTTTTCCATTGGCCTCGGGTTCTTTTTTTTTTATTTTAATTTTTTTAATGTTTATTTTTTTTTTTTTTGAGAGAGAGAGAGAGAGAGAGAGAGAGAGCAAGCTGGGGAGGGGCAGAGAGAGAGAGGGACTCACAGAATCCAAAGCAGGCTCCAGGCTCTAAGCTGTTAGCACAGAGCCCAATGCAGGGCTCGAACTCACGGACCGTGAGATCATGACCTGAGCCAAAGTGGGACGCTCAACCCACTGAACCACCCAGGCGCCATTTTAATGTTTATTTATGTTTGAGAGAGAGAGAGAGAGAGAGAGAGAGAGAGAGAGAGAGAGAGAACGTGAACGGAGGAACAAAGAGAGAGGGAGACACAGAATCCAAAGCAGGCTCCAGGCTCTGAGCTGTCAGCACAGAGCCCAACATGGGGCTGGAACTGATGGACCGTGAGATCATGACCTGAGCTGAAGCCAGATGCTCAACCAACTGAGCCACCAAGACACCCCTGGCCTCGGGTTCTAATATGACCCAGCACAACACCTGCCAGATCCTTTCTTTAAATTCTTGATATTTAGGGATGCCTGGGTGGCTCAGTCGGTTAAGCATCTGACTCTTGATTTCGACGCAGGTCATGAGCTCATAGTCTTTGAGATGGAGGCCTACACTGGGTGGGGAGCCTGCCTAAGATTCTCTCTCTCCCTCTCCCCTCCCTGCTCACGCACGCACACTCTCTCTCAAAAAATAAAAAATAGGGGCGCCTGGGTGCCTCAGCTGTCAGCTGTGCTGACAGCTCAGAGCCTGGAGCCTGTTTCTGATTCTGTGTCTCCCTCTCTCTCTGCCCCTCCCCCACTCATCCAGCCAAAGTCTTTACAGTGGCCTCCGCTCTCCACTCCACTCCACTGGCATCTTTTGGTCCCTCACATACCTCATGGCCAGTCCCCCGGTAAGCCTTTGCTCTCCTCCCCCTCACCTCCTCAGGGTTTTCTCCAGGAGGCCTTCCCTGCCCACCTCATTTAAGGTTGCGAGTCCTATTATGATTCCGTATTCCCCAGCCCCTCTATTTTCCCCATGCTGCAATCATAGTCTAGCATAGTATACCTTTTCCTCACTGATTTGTGCATTGTTTCCCTCCCCTTGGAGAATGCGAGCTGTTTGATTCTCTAATCCTTAAGGATGTCCTGATCTTTTTTTTTTTAATTTTTTTTTTAACATTTATTTATTTTTGAGACAGAGAGAGAGCATGAACAGGGGAGGGTCAGAGAAAAAGGGAGACACAGAATCTGAAACAGGCTCCAGGCTCTGAGCTGTCAGCACAGAGCCCGACACGGGGCTGGAACTGATGGACCGCGAGATCATGACCTGAGCCGAAGTCGGACGCTTAACCGACTGAGCCACCCAGGTGCCCCAAGGATGTCCTGATCTTAAGCATGATTCTTCCCAGTGGAAGTGAAAGTGGTGGTTTGGGTGACTATTTGCTCTCTGAGGCTGCCATAACAAAGAACCACACTGGGTGGCTTAACGCCGTAGAAATGTAATATCTCTGGAGGCTGGAGCCCAAAATCAAGGTGTCAGAAGGGCAGCGCTTCCTCTGGGTCTCTAGGGGACGACCCTTCTTTGCCTCTTCCAGCTTCCGGTGGTGGCTGGGGACCCTTGGGGCCCCTGAGCTTGAAGCTGTGTGACTCCGGTCTCTGCCTTCATTGTCACGTGGCATTCTCCCTGTGCGTCTGTGTCTCTCTGTGTCCTTTCCTCTTTGTATAAGGACACCAGTCATATTGGATTAAGGGTCCACCCACTCCATCCAGTATGACCCATCTTATGTAATTACATCTGCAGTGAAACTATTTCCAAATAAGGTCACATTCTGAAGCACTGGAGGTTAGGACTTCAACATATCTTTTTGGGGAGACGTAATTTAACCATCACAGGTGACACCTCGGGATGTCCTTGTCCAGTGGCAGTTCTGTCCCATTAAAGGAAAAATGTGGGGCTGGAGCTGCTATCGTTTATGCAAAACAAAGTCTTCCTTGTCATCCTCACCCATTTATTCAACATGCTTTTACAGAGCCAGGCATTTACTAGGCACCGGAGACAACAAAGCGACAGGCAAGACTCCTACCCCAGGGAGCAACCCAGGCTGGTGAGGAAAACCAAATGACGACACTGGGGAGTGGTGGGGCCTTGGACCGGCGGGCGCATAGGCACAAGCGAGCGTGCACCTCCTTTCCAGGGCCTTTGACTAGCAGCCACCTGCTGGAGCCCCAGTAATATTTGCATCCTCAGCCTTGACAGCTTAGGAGTGTGGGGAGGCGTATCATTTAGCATTTTATTTTTATGCTTTAGCTAAAAGTTTATGGTCTGCTTCTATTTCAACATGTGTTACTCCATAAATCAGGCTGTAAAATTTTCACAGATATAAGGTGATTTTGACTCAAGCATTTTGCCATTCCTGCTCTAGCTGGTCTTAAAGCTCATTCCACAAGTGGTCAGGGCAGTAACTGTCCAGCCCCTGGCTCCCCACTGCTCGTACCTCCGGTAGCACTCACAGGCAATCTCACCCAGGGGCTGCAACCAGTTTTAAGCCCAAAGTCGATGCATGGCCTTGACTTGGTCTTGACACTCCTTTTGCCTTGAACTCCAGTTCCAGTCACTGGGATTCTGTTTTACTCCTTACAACCAAGCCTCTGTCACAGTCTGGTTATAGGGCCTGAACCCTCCTCTTGCCCCGGTGTCCTCCTCTCTGTTGGAATCCCCATGTCGTACCCACACTTCCCCAGGAAAAGCCTCGGCTGGCCCACCAGAGTCTTTCCCTGGTCTGTGATGCATCTTTAAGCCCAGGCCCCACGCCTTCGTCCAATTTTTGCAGCACTTCCTCCTGGATGCCCGGACCTGCCTGTATCTTGCTTCCAGATTCCCAATGCTGCGATCTACTCACCTGCCAGGATTCCTCCGACTCACCGCAGGGACCTTCCCAGACTTCCTGCTACCTCCTGGGGGATCTGTTTGGTTTGGCCGTCAGTGGTTCTTTTGGTATGTGTATGTGTGTGTGTGTGTGTGTTTATTTATTTTTGAGAGAGACAGAGCATGAGTGGGGGAGGGGCAGAGAGAGAGGGAGACAGAATCCAAAGGAGGCTCCAGGCTCTGAGCTGTCAGCACAGAGCCCGATGCGGGGCTCGAACCCACAAACCGTGAGATCATGACCTGAGCCGGAGTCGGATGCGGAACCAACTGAGCCACTCAGGCGCCCCTCAGTGGTTCTTAGCCTCCCACAGCACACTGAGACAGCCGTCAACGGTCACCGGTGGATCACTAAATTCTGATACAATGTAACATGTATTTTTGTTGTGAATGGAGAAGACACATACTCTGATGAACAGGATGCCCTTTGCTTTGACTGAGAGGCAAACACTGAGAGGGGTAACACGTTTGCTGGCACATCTTACGCTGACAGTGTAGATGGTGCAGTCGAGCACTCTGTCCACACGCACATCAGCCCAGTGTGCCAGCTGGGGGCTTTACACACCCCACGCGACGCTGGGCCGCCCCAGGAATGATGTGTGGTAGTCACCTCAGACTTGCCTGGCTTTGTTCCTTTCAATCCTTCCGGATGTATTAACAAAATTGCTGATATTTTCTGAAGCGTGACTTGAAGCATACACCAAAAAGTTAAAGAAACACGACAAGGGCCAGGTTCTTCCTCACGGAGCCGACCTAGAGCCATCCACCAGCCCCTTCTTTTCTGAAGTTAATCAGTAGCACAGATGAGGAGATGGCTGCCTGCTTGGCAATTATGATCTAACATCAAAATGCACATTCCCTTTGACCCAGAAATTCCACTTTAGGAGTTCACATTCCTGATGGGCTCATGAGTTTATTCACGCTGGCGTGACTTGAAATAACAAAAGCCGGAAAGCCACCTGAAAGTCCATCCCCAGGAGTCTCGTGGTGGCACAAGGCCCTTAAGCAGGTTTGTCCTTGAAGATGTTGGTCCAAACCTGGGTCATAGCAGTCTCGGAGATTAGATTTCCCGAACATTCTCTGGTGAGGGTAGGGTATTGCACACACCAAGAGCAGGCGAGCTGGAGCCAGGAAAGAGAGATAGGACAGGCGTCTGGGTGGTTCGATTGGTTAAGCGTCTGACTGCAGCTCAGGTCCTGATCTCACGGTTTGTGAGTTTGAGCCCCTGCGTAGGGTTCTCTTCTGTCAGCGCACAGCCCGCTTTGGATCCTCGGTCTCCCTCTCTCTCTGCCCCTCCCCCATCTCAAAAATAAATAAACATTAAAAAAACAGAAAAGAGAGGAGTACAGGTGGTGGGGGGGCGGGGTGGAGAGGATGGGCAGCTGTGTGTCTTTGTGGGAGAGAAAGGCATGAGAGATGGGAAGGTAGTAGAAGGGAGCCCCGCCCACTGGGTGCTGGGCTCGGAGGAGAGGCGCACATCATGAGGTGGGGACTGGGGGTCTAGAAGCGGACACAGGAACTGCCAGAAATAGAACTTGATTTTTGTATTTTTTACCATTGTAACCTGGGCGGCTTGAATGACTCCTCTCGCAGGAAATGTGATTTCTCTGCTAAGTAATGGAAGAGTCTCCCCTCTTCTCGATGGTGCAGACACCTGTATTTAGCACACATTGTTGGGAAAGCACATTCAACCTGAGTGATTACCTCCCTTGCCTTCTCACTGCACATAAATTTCTCTGGTTCTTGGCCCCAGACTTGGAATTTGATTTGCAGCATTTACGATGAAATGATTTGTTGTTTTGTGTTATTGTCCTAAATCCTTGTCTGGGTCTATTTTCCCTGCCCCAGTTTCCCACAAATCACTCTGACCTGCCTCCAGCTTCTCTTCCCCCCATCAGGTGCCGGTCATGGTTGCTTCCCTGGGCTGCAGCAAGACTGCCATCAGTCCTTTTGGAGAAAGAGCTAGAGAGGCCACAGCTGGTTCCTGAGAGACCTCAGAAGGCAGGGGCCTGCAGAAACAGAGCAATGGGCCTCAGTTTCCAGTGCAAGGAGAGGTAAGTGCCTATATGCACAACAGGGCTTTGGAATGTCACCATGATTAGTCACACACACACACACACACACACACACACACACACACACACACACACACCCTGGGCCAGCCAACCACAGGCAGACCACTCTAGGGAGGCACTGGTACTTCCCCTAGCCTTGCCCACACTTTAGCTGTATACCTTGAGACCTGAGAACTGAATCCATCATCCCAGGACTTCTGAATGACTCAGGACCACAAAGCATTTGTTCAAAGGGCAAGGTGTTCACTTGGAGTACATACCTACATTTTCATGTGAGGATTCCCAACAAAATGGGGTTTTTGTTTTGGCTTTTGCTTTTTGTTTGAATTACTTATTCTCTTCAAGTGAGTTAAGGCACTATAAGTCATGTAGTTCAAAGTTCTGCAACCTAAAAAAAAAAAAAAAAAAAAAGCTTCAGAAGTTCAGAAGTGGTATGCTTCACAGTATATGTTAGAAAGATCACTGGATTTGGAGCCAGGTAACTCAAGTTCAAATCCCGACCTTCCCAGCTGTCTGAACTGAGTCCCTTAATCCTAAGAGACTAAGTCATTCTGGTCCTGGATTTCTTCATCTGTAAATTTTGTGTAATAATCCCTGCCTACAAGAGAATGGGTAAATAAATTCTGGTAGATTCATACGGTGGAATACTACCCAGCAATAACAGAGAACAAACCACTGACATATGCAGCAACATGGACGAATCACAGACATTATGTTGAGTGAATGAAACCAGACACGGAAGATTACTTTCTTCATGAGGTTCCATTTGTATATGTTCAAGATCAGGCGAAACTAACAGATGGTGCCACAAGTCAGAATAGTGGTCATCTCTGAGGGGGCACTGAATGAGAAGGGACACAGTGCTGGAAATGTTCTAAGCATGCTCTGGTGGGGTTATACAGGAGCAAACATGAAAACATTCACCACACTGTGCACTTCCCACATTTTGCTGTCTGGATGCTGTACCTCTTACGAAAAGAGAAAAATCCCTGCCCAGTGTCCATGGCTGTGGTGAGGACCATGTAAAACTAGACACACTTCTAAAACACCAAATACATATGAATTGTTATTGTTAAGTAATAATAATGCAGATGACAGATGTTACAGCTTCGAGAAAGAAAGCCATACTGTTCTTTTTTTTTTTTTCCAATATATGCAATTTATTGTTAAATTGGTTTCCATACAACACCCAGTGCTCATCCCAAAAGGTGCCCTCCTCAATACCCATCACCCACCCTCTCCTCCCTCCCACCCCCCATCAACCCTCAGTTTGTTCTCAGTTTTTAACAGTCTCTTATGCTTTGGCTCTCTCCCACTCTAACCTCTTTTTTTTTTTTTTTTCCTTCCCCTCCCCCATGGGTTTCTGTTAAGTTGCTCAAGATCCACATAAGAGTGAAACCATATGGTATCTGTCTTTCTCTGTATGGCTTATTTCACTTAGCATCACACTCTCCAGTTCCATCCACGTTGCTACAAAAGAAAGCCATACTGTTCTAAATCAGCACTAACATGACTAGGAGTAGAAACTGAGCACCTCTGGGCTGTTACGTAATTTCACTGGAAGGATATGATACGTATCACGGCCTATGAAATTTCTGACGTTGAATGATAGTATGTGGCATTTGTTGAGTGCTGACCTTGTATATCATCTCATTTAATTTCCTAACAGTCATGGCGGGGATGTCCCCACTGCCCTCAATTGTCTGACCTCTCACCTGACCTTGGATGTCAGGGGAGTATCCAGGCACCGAGTCTGAAAGCTAAGAAGGCCCAGCAGGCACCCTGTTTCCCATCACCCAATGGTTCACCTTTTTCTTCTTGCAGTGAGTGGTCCAAATGATTATGTCTAATAGCGTTAACTGTATACTCAAAGCTGCACCCTTAGTGAGAAGGGAGGTAGGGTGGTCTGCTCATGAAGCATGCCTGAGGTGGGGTATGCAGTTACTGAAATTCTGTAGGCAATTTCTGTTGAGATCGGGTGAAGTTTGGGAAATTTTTCCTTTTTCTTTTTCAGAAAATGGGACAGATTCCCCAACCGAGTTGAGTCCACGTCTGACTATGACCTGCCCCCAACAGACTCCCCTCCAAATATCCTCTTCCTTCTCAAGGCCATCTACAGTCCACATGACCTGTAAGTCCAGCTCAAGTGCCACCTTTTCCCAAAAATCTTCCTTGAGAGCCTCAGCCATAATAAACCTCTCCCTTTTCCAGAAACGCAGAGTAGCAATGGTGCGACTCCAAAGTATAACTTGGATGATACCACTCTCCTCCCAGTCACCAAAAGCGCCTCCTCCAAGTACTCCCAAGAAACACAAAATCTAAACCAGAAGTGCGTGCTGCTATTCAAATGCTCCTTCAAGACATGATCTCTATGCCTGTCTTCCAACCTGGTTCTCCCTTCAGCCAAGCTGCATGGAAATTCTGGAGCCTTTAAAAGAAGGCTGAGCAGTAAGTTTGTCCTACACACTTGATTGTATTTGACACAGCACTATCATATGTTGCCTTGTATTTTTCCCACTTATTTCTTTTCCAAGGTCTTGATCTTTGACAAGGCTAAACTCCTCAAGGGAAGAAACTGTATCAGTCTTCTATCGTCTCCATAGGGTCTCGCAGGGGGCTTGACATAGCCAAGAGAGCACTAATTACTAAAGACTTTGACTTTTCTGCTGAAAGCATACTATACTTTGTACATTCAGCAAATTAACTGTATCGTATTATTTACAGTAGTATTGCCGATAGTCATAAAGAATAATCTTTGGTGCTCTTATAATTGCATATTTTTATTGATTTCTCCAGTTGTTAAAGGCAATTTATAAAAAACCAATTGGACTTTAAGCTGTACCACTGCTATTTTCCAAGGTAATACTCCACTTTTTCATTACATCTTTAAAAACTGTACTCAGCACATTTCGTAGGCTGATGAAATAAACTTCTCATCTGTAGCATGTATATCAATAAACACGTTTTCATTCCAATCACACATCTCCCTAGTGTAGGATTAAGTTATTTCTCATTCTGTTCAAAAAGCAATTGAAGTTTATTTACGTACCAGATAATTAGCGGTGGTCTTCCTCGGCTTGACAGCTGCGGGGTTGGTTTTAACCCCTTAGGTGCCACAGGGCTACAGTCCTTTATCTGAAATCCCTGGGGCCAGATATGTTTTGAAACTCTAAATTTTTTGGATTTTAGACAGGTAATAGAATGCCTCAGCCATAGATTTTATAATACTCTCAGCGAGAGCTGGGGCTGTAATCAAAAGCATTAGTAGTTCTGTAGTAAAACCTAGTGAGATCATTTCAGGTACTTTCACACTTGTTCAGGTCAGGTTTTGCTGCTAAATGAGTTTTAGCATCCGACTTTCTGGTTTCCAAGCTTTTTGGATGGTGCAGCTGTAGATGAGCATTGGTGGGCTGGTCTTCCTTCTGCTGTGTCCACGGAGGAGGCCACTGGGTTTGTGAGAGGTTCTGGGCACCACCAACACCGCGCTTCACTCATTCATTCAGACATCACAATTCAATTCAGCAAACATTTGTGGAGGAGTCTCTATGTGCCAGGCCCTGTCCTAGGCACTGTGGGAGATTTTTAAGGGGAAGAAGATAGGGTTCTGCATTAGTCTGCCTGGGCAGCCATATCCAAGTACCGGTTTGTGTGGCTTAACCAACAGACATTTATTTTCTCACGGCTCTGGAGACTGGACGTCCAAGATCAAGGTGCCGACAGGCTGCTCGTTTCTGGGGGAGGCCCCCTTTCCAGCTTGAAGATCATCACCTCTTCACTGCTCCTCATGTGCTTTTTCTCCATGCACGCAGACAGGAAGCAATTGTTGGTGTTCCCCCCCCCCCCCCCGCCCCTTATAAAGACACCAGCCTTGTCTGATGAGGGCCCCATGCTTAGGACCTCATAATACCTAATTACCTCATGAAGGCCCTATCTCTAAATAGTCACACTGGGGGTTAGGGCTTTAGCATATGAATTTGAGGGGACACAGGTCGGTTCCTAGCAGGCCCTTTCCCTCAGAGAGCTCCAAATCTAGTGGTAGACGCAGGCCAGATCACAGCTAAACTGCCATGTGTGATGAAAAAGAAAGAGAAACAAAGAGCTGGGGCTGAGCAGGGAGCCTGGCACCTTCAGTGAGTTGGGTGGGCGGTGGGTGGGAGGGGGCGCTATGGAATAGGCGGCATCTGAGCTGGGCTCTCAGCCAAGAGCAGGCTGTGATCCCACAGTGGGGGGATGCCTTTACTGAGTAAAGGCATAGCATGGGGAAAAGGGTGTGTGTCTGTTTAGGGATGGGTGACGGCTGCATTCTTGGTGCTCAGAGTTAGAGGAAAGAACCCAAGGTGCCTTCTGTGTATTGGCCCCTGGGTTGTTTGTTTCTTCCCTGAAGGCAGAAACCTATTAGTTCAAAAGCCTTCCCGTGCCTTACTCACAGCCAATTATCTTAAAAATAGACCAGGGGTACCTGTGTGGCTCAGTCGGTTAACCTTCCGACTTTGGCTCAAGTCATGATCTCACAGTTCGTGAGTTTGAGCCCCACGTCAAGGCTCTGTGTATCCCTGGACCCTGCTTTGGATTCTGTGTCTCCCTCTCTCTCTCTGCCCCTCCCCACCTCACGCTCTGTCTCTCTCTCTCAAAAGACACCCCACCCAACTGCTGTTACTAAGATAGGGCCTTGCAGTAGTCAAGCCCCATGTTGCCAGAGTCCCTTTGGAGTTCTCTGACCCAGAGACTTCCCACTGTGCTGGCCAACATCACCTGGACATGTGAGCCCCACCCCGATCCCCTTACCCCTGGGTCCTCTATTGCTTCTTGTCCTCTATTCCTTCTCCCTACTGTCTGGGTCTCTTGCTGTGAAGGAATAGTCTCTCCAGCAACCCTGTCCAAGCACCTTGCCCCCCTCCCCACCTCACACTGAAGCTTGTGTTTGCTATCGCCCCCTCGTGGCTGTGGTTGTATCTTCTTTCCTTCACTAACCCCAAATCCACCAATGCCTGCAGAGAGGCAGAGGGGAGCCTGCCATCAAAGGGAGGACCCTTCCTCAGTGACCAGAAGACCACGAAGGGGCAAAATGCCTTTCATTTCAACCCCGCACTGTCCACATCAATGTGGATAACCTGTTTTTGGCTCCAGGTAGTCACTCACCTGAAAGCCCTAGAGTTGGGCCCTGCATCTAGAGGCACAGCAAAAGCAGACGTGTACCATGGTCACCAGCCTTGGGTGTCTGATCAAGATGTGAGTCTCTGAAAATTCTAGCTCCCCCACTGGGGAGAGAGAGGGCAAACGTGTCGCATTGCCTTCAGGAGCCCCTTACCTGCTCTATGCCAAAGTCTGTGGCTACTGCAAGACATTTCCTGTCCAGATCTGGGAGCCATAGAATGGCCAAGTCTTGCTATTTCAGATGACATCTCCCGCCCAGCTGCCTGCCTGCTTCAGGTCTTGCGTGGCCTCTTCGTTGTCAGGGTTCTCTGCCTCCTGACTCAGCTCTGGCTTGCTGCTGGCCATTGTAGGTGTTCTTTGGGGCTTGTCTCTCTCGGCCTGGCCTTATCCCATTTCAGTCCTGTGAGGCCCTCTTAGGTCTGGATGCTAAAGAATCAGAAAGAAGGCTCCATGGTCATCCTTTCACCCTGGCCACTGATGCTTCCTTTCTCTCCCCAAAACAAATGAGGAAATATTTTCTGAGGACTTGCTCTGGACAAAGTCTTGTGCTGAAAGCTTAGGATCATCTGAGATGTCTAAGACTTGGCACCTGCTTCGAGCATCTGTCTAGTTAGAACACACACACACACACACACACACACACACACACACACGGAAAATATGTACACACACAAAAAGTATAGTTCTAGCTGTGTGCTGCAGGCCAGATCAGAAGTCTTCATAACTTCTCTGGCCTTGAGGTGCCCTGTATCACTGCTTCCCTCAGCCCCCCGGATTCTAACGATGGTTCTGTCTGAGGCACCAGGGGACGCCTCAGGCCCATACCGCGCATGACTCTGGGTTCTCACCCAGGGCCTTCCCACAGCCCCCAGAGCCTCCCAACTACTACAGGGGCACCCCTCAACAAAAGAGGGCAGGAGTGGGGTGGTAAGTGCCTGGCATCCACCTTGGACAGTACATACCTGTGAGGTTTTCTCCACAGATCCTCAGAAGGTTCCCAAGTGGCATGAGACCCAGTCGCCTGCAGTGGTAACCTCCCTCTAGCACATTCTTGTACTGGCTCCTCCTTGCTACTCTGCCTATCCCGAACTTCTGCTTCTGGGACAACCTACCAAATAACCTAAGTGCAGCCAAGCCCTCATAGCGTGAGACACTCTGTCATCTATAAAGTGAAGGGTTTGGACTAGACACTCCTTCAGGTCTTTCCCAGGCCTAGAGGCACCTTGGTTTTTAGGCAAGAAAAGTGCATCCCAGACAGCTTCACCCAAAGTCACACAGCAGATTAATGGCCCATGGGGCAAGAACCTAACAGGAAACTGTCTCGTTATGTCAGCTTTCCCAGAACCTTATCTATAAAGCCACTTCAAATAAAAGTCCCACATCACAATGCTTGGAAGCACTAAGTTAATAACACTCAGCCTCTATCCAAAACACACGTCTTAGAACTTTATAGAAATGAGTTTATACTTGGAGGCAATTTTTGGCTCCTAGAGCCCTCATCCAGCCAACAGCTTCTCAGGAGGCATAAACTGAATCACATCTTTTTCTTTTGATCTTTTCCTGTTATCTCAGGGACTTCCCTATATAGGAAGCTATTCTTTTTATTAAATGAAATTTTCATCTATATTCTGAGAGACTGTTTGCCCAGTTTATATAAGGTAATCAAAATATGAGAAGGATGCTTTGTAGAAAGAAAAATATTCATGCCTTGTGTAATTTGTGGAATGTGTATGCATAAGTGTACTTGATGGATTTGCACCAAAATGCTGTTAGCAAACATAAAGGTGTGGATAGAGGCCGAAAAGTGCTGGAAATGGAGTGAAAATAGCCTCATGCTATATATTGCCTAGACAGCCACGCTTGAAGGGCATATGGTTGATTAAGACTGCTTTGATACATTGGATTTTGGTAACAAATCATGATGTTATATGAAAAAAGTGCTGAACCAAGAGATAGGAGATGGGGGGGGGGTGGTCTGCTTTATCATTTGCAAAATAAACTAAAATATTTGTGATAGATGTTTATGTTCTAAAAGCCTGTAATTCATTGATTTTGACCTGTTTTGGGGAGGCAGTGAATCAAAGAAACTAAACGCATAGACTCTGTATCCAGACAGAGTTCAAATGTCAGTACCACCACCTACTAACTGGGGTGTTTCCCAATACCAATGACCAATTCTGTGATTCTCCAAGACACGAAAGTTCGACAATTCAAATCAGTTCAGACACTATCTGCAGTTAGTGCAGACCCCACAGATTAAAAGCTCAGTCCCACAGGACTGCCTTCGCCCCATTTCCGAGGCCAGTCGCAAGTCCTGGGCCACCTATGCTTCTGACTAACTGGCTATAAATTGGGAATTCCTATGACCCTCTGTTCTCAGTTTCAATAATTGGCTAGAACAGCTCACAGAACTCAGGAACACTCTTTATATTTGCTGATTTGTTATAAAGGATTTAACTCAGGAACAGCCAAACAGAGTAGCCAGGTAGAGCTAAGTATGGGGAAGGCAGAGGGTCCATGCCTTCTCTGGGTGTGCCACCCTCCCCACCTGTGTTCCCCAACTGGAGCTTTCCGAACATCAGACATTGCTATTCAAAGGTTTACACACAGCTCAATCTCTAGCCTCTCCCCTTTCTAGCTTCTTATTGTTTATAATAAGCAGGTAGGGCCTGCCAAGGACAAGACAATTATGCCCACATTTTTACAATTGTGACTGGAATGTGGGCACTCAACTGTGGACTGCATTAAATGAAGTATAATGTGCCGATTACAGGAAGTGATGGTCCCACTGTATTGGTCTCTGCAGACCTCTTCTGGACTGATTTTATCTAGTTCTGAACATCCTGTTTTAATATAAATCTGGAAAAATGTCCAGTGACCACTAGAGGGCAAGCTGATGATGAAGGGTCTGCAGTGCATAGACCAATGAGAGATGTTTACCTGGAGAATGGCAAGAGACAGGATAGTAGTCTTCAAATATTAGATCCAGTTTGTAAAGATCCAGAAAGCAGCACTGTCACCAATGGTAGCTATTTCAGGAAGCTTGGTTGTTTTTAAACTCTTAATGGAAGCCCAGCACACATATAGAAAACTGCACAAATCTTAAATGTACAGCTTGAAGAATTTGCTCAAGGTGAACACACTGAATAACCACCAACCAAAAATCAAGAAACAGAACAGTAATAATACCCAGAAGTCCCTCTCCAGGCACTCTCCCCAAAAGGGTAATCACCTGATTTATAATACCAAAACTTAGTTTTACCTGCTTCTGAGTTTTTCATAAGTGGAACATCATAGCACATATCTGACTTATTTTGTTCATCATTATGTCTGTGAGGCTAATCAATGCTTTTGCATGCAGCAAAGTTCATTCATTTTCATTGTGTATAGTTTTCCATTCTGCTCTGGATGGGCATTTGGGCTACTTCTAATTTGAGCTATTATGAATAGTGCTGCTATGAACAATTTTTTTTATGTTATTTTGTGGGGGGAGAGAGAGCAGGGGAGAGGCAGAGAGAGAAAGAGAGAAAATCTCAAGAAAGCTCTGTGCTGTCAGTGCCTGATGTGCCTGATGCAGGGCTCGATACCATTAACCACAAGACCATAACTTGAGCCAAGATCAAGAGTCAGACACTCAACCGACTGAGCCACGCAGGTGCCCCTAAAATTTATATATATTTTTTAATGTTTATTTTTGAGAAAGAGAGAGAGCGTGAGTGGGAGAAGGGGCAGAGAGAGAGGGAGACACAGAATCCAAAGTAGGCTCCAGTCTCTGAGCTGTCAGCACAAGAGCCCAATGCAGGGCACTATTCCATGAACCATGAGTTCATGACCTGAGCCGAAGTCGTACACTTAACCGACTGAGCCACCCAAGCGCCCCCTTAAAATTTATATTCTTGACATCAGTGTATGAGAGTTCCAGTTGCTCGATATTCTCTCCAATACTTGTTTGCTTGTCTTTCTCATGTTACCCATTTTGCTGAGTGTGTAGATTCATGGTGGTTTTAATTTTACTTCCATGGTGAGTAATAACGTTGAGCACCTCCCTGTTTATTACCCGTTTTCTTATTCTCTTTGTGAAGTGTCAGTACAAGTCTTTTGTCCATTTTTTTCTACTGAGTTATCTTTTTCTTATTGTAGCAGCTGTTTATATATTCTGGAAATGAGTCCTTTGTTGGATATATGTTTTGCAAACACCTCCTTGAGGAGATAGATTTCAGTCTGATATAAAGAACCTCCCTATTTTTTTAATTTAAAAAATTTTTTAATGTTTATTTTTTGAGAGAGAGAGAGAGAGACAGAGGGTGAGTGGGGGAGGGGCAGAGAGAGAGAGGGAGACACAGAATCCGAAGTAGGCTCTAGGCTCTGAGCTGTCAGCCCACAGTCCAATGCGGGGCTCCAACTCACAAGCTGTGAGATCATGACCCAAACCGAAGTCAGACGCTTAACTCACTGCGCCACCCAGGTGCCCCTGAACCTCCCTATTAATGGAAGAGTGCAAAAAGAGCAAGGTGGCCACAAATGAGAGACCGGTGGGAGAGAACCCTCGCATGGGGGGATGAGTCTGATACTAATACCCACATGTCTGTAACACTCTATAGTTAATCAAATTACATACACATTCTAGACTTCATTTAAACCTTTATACAACCTGGCTAGATAGCGCTGATGTCTGCTCATTTTTTTAATTCCTGTTTTATTTTTAAGGCCGGCTTCCTAGGGGTGGCCCTGGGTCACTATAGCTTACTACTCAGTGAGTGATTAAACTTGTAAGGTTTCCACCTTTTGCTGATAGATCTGTGTAAAGGTTAGGGAACTCATTTAAAGTTTAGGCCATTTGCAGATCTGCCCCAGCTTTTACCTTCTGTATGTGCAAGACCTTACATTTGGCCAAGGATCCATAGACTACTAGGACCTATTTAGGTCTTTTGTGAGCAAGCATATAGCTTTATGCCCATACAGCCTTCCAGACTGCCAAGAATATATGGAAGCCCATTCAAACATCAAAGTCCATTATGGCTGTCATGTTCCCCAAATCTTCCTCTAAATTTCTGGCTGGTCTGTCTGTTGCTTGTCCCAATCAGTATCACAACCTCAGGTTAGCTGTGATGTTGGCCTTCCCTGACTGCCACTATAATCACTATTATTTTGGGGCTCCTGGGTGGCTCACTCCTTTGGGCATCCAAGTCCCGATTTCAGCTCAGGTCATGATCCCAGGGTCATGGGATTGAGCCCCACAATCAGGATCTACACTGACAGCATGGAGCCTACTTAAGATTCTCTCTCTCTCTCTCTCTCTCTCTCTCTCTCTCTCTCTCTCTCTCTCCCTGTCTCTCTCCTCCACTCACACTCTAAAAATATTTTTTTAAAAAATCACTATTATTTTGACAATGCCCCAAGCATGGATTTTTTTCCAAATTCTGCTCCCAATCAAGTCAGCGTCATCTGGCAGTGAGGCTGCAGGTCCTCATACCCTGCCCTGCCTTGGTAGAACCATTGCCCCACGTAGCTGAGGGATATATGGCAGCAGCTCCAGGCTAAAATGCCATAGATTCTCACCATTCTTACCAAGGTTTAGATTTTCTTGAATAAATGCTTCTCAATCTGTTGCATGCCTTTGGTCAATTTCCAGGCCTGAAATGGCTCTTTTTGACAATGGTGTCCATTTTATCATTGCATTTTGGGAGAGGATTTCCAGAGCCCCTTACTCGACCATTCCAAAAATTCCTTCCCTTCTCTTTTAAGGAGACTCTCTAGAAGATCCTATAACACTTTGTCACACAGGGTAGCCATGGTTCAGGGTGGAAGGAGACTATACAAGGGTGGAAATACAGGGGAGAGGATCATTAGGGGCCATCTTGGAGGCTGGC
Source organism: Leopardus geoffroyi (assembly GCF_018350155.1). NCBI lineage: Eukaryota > Metazoa > Chordata > Mammalia > Carnivora > Felidae > Leopardus > Leopardus geoffroyi. The sequence goes on from NC_059339.1 coordinate 69,723,368, forward strand.
TACCATGCTATCACCACCTCTTACCTGGGTTATTGTGATCCCTCCTTAACTGAGTCTGTTCTTGTCTGTTTTGCCTAAAGTCTGTTCTCAACACAGCAGCCAGCAACCCTCTTACATCCTATGTTACTCTTCTGCTCAAAACCCTATAACAGCTTTTCACAGCCAAGTAAAAGCCAGTCTTTACCATGGCTCCAAGGCCTTACATCATCTGGCCCCTTCTTTCTGATTAATCTTCAACCACTTACCACTCTCTCCTCACTCACTCCACTCTATGTCTCAAATGCACTAAGCAGATTTCTGCCCCGGGGCCCTTGCATTGGCTCTTTCCTCTGCCTGGGATGTTTTCCCTCAGATAACCATATGGGTGGTTCATTCAAGTATCAGCTGCTCAAACTGATCTTTGAGCACTCTTGCCATTTCCTGCTTTATAACACTTAACACATCGCCTGGTTTCTTCCACCAGGAAGTAAGCTCCACAAAAGCAAGGGGTTTGTTCTGTTCTTGCTAAAGTCCCGGAACCAGAATAGTGCCTGGCACATGGACGGTACATATTTGTGTAATATCTAAATAAGTGGGCTTATGAAAGTGGCTCCTAGGCCCAGCTCTGCCCTGTTGATATGGTGAGTTATGTATATGAGACAAAAGATAAAGGAGGCAAGAGGAAATGGGGGAAAGAAAGTGTAGCTATTAATAAATGAATATGAAACAGAGGCATGGGGATAAGTCAGGAAAGTAACTGTGTGATAGGAAATAGCTCATTCAGACTTGAAAGTCTATAAAGCCTAAAAAAAAGGCATGAAGTTTAATTTGAAGGAATGACATTATGTGGAATTATGCAAACTCAGAAATAAAGGAAAGTTTATCTGTGAGTTGAAAGGAACTCATACTGTAGTTAAAAACATTAAAAGACTGAGAAAAAATATATTAACGTTTATGAAACTATGGGGGGAGCTTATCAGGGCACACCCTCCGCATGGGATGAATGTTTCGGGGCAGCACGGGATGGACCGATAGGATCTCCCGGATCTTGTCCTGGCAAATCTTGTTTGCTGCCATCCCTGCTTCAAACTCTCTGCGTTCCTCTTCCTTCTCTGCTTCCCGGGCCTGCTGCTGGTAGGACATTTGCATCTGAAGTTGCTTCCTGTACTCCTGGGCCAAACTGGAGCGTCTAAGATATTAGAAATGTTAAAGTACAGAATTACAAATGGTAAGCATTTGGATTCACTTAAGGCATTACAATTAAAATGGAATTTTTGAAGTCAGATTAAAATAATTTGTGAAAATCAGGGTGAGAGGGGAAGAAATAAATGGAAATTTCAATAATGTGTTTATTACACAATAATAATTAAGCTAGACATAGAACAAATATTGATTTGGTTCACTCAGAATATTTCCTGCTATCTGGAGCGAGTCCTTGGCCTCTCTCCATCTCTTCTTCCACTCTTCCCCAAGGAAGAAGTGACTTTTCTTTTTTAATGTTTATTTATTTATTTTGAGAGAGAGAGACAGAGACGGAGAGAAGAGAGAATCCCAAATAGGCTCCACGCCATCAGCACAGAACCCAACACCAGGACTCCATCACACAAACTGTGAGATCATGACTGGAGCCAAAATCAAGAATTGGACGCTTAATTGATTGAACCACCAGGGTGCCCCAAGAAGTGACTTTGCTAATGGTAACACCGGAACAGGCTAGTCTGCCTGTTTTCTCCCCTGCTTTCTGCTGGAGAGACCTGCACTGGTCTGGTACTGCTGGTGACTGGGTGGGTAAAGGTGCCTCATTCTGTTCAGTATTAACTAGACAATTTCTTCCACATACAAGCCACATTTTAAACTATAAACCACATTTTAAATTTTATAGTGTGATTTTTTTTTTACTATGGTAAAAACCACATAATGTAAAATTGACCATTTAACAATTTTTAAGTGTAATAGTTCAGCAGTGCTAAGTACATTCACATTGTTGTGAATCAGATCTCCGGATGTTTTCATCTTGCAAATCTGAAACTCTATACCCATTAAACAACAATAGGTCCTTCTCTCCCCCTCCCACCAGCCTCTGGCAACCACCATTCTATTTGCCGTGCAGAATTCGAATACTCTAGATATCTTGTATAAGCAAAATCATAGTATTTGTCTTTTTGTGACTGGCTTATCTCACTTAGCATAGTGTCCTCAAGGTTCTCATCCATGCAGTGATATCTGACAGGATTTTCTTCCTTCTGAAGGCTGAATAATATTCCATTGTACACATATATCACATCTGGTTCATCCATTCATCTGTTAGTGGACATTAGGGTTATTTCCACTTCCTGGCTATTGTGAACAGTGCTGCTATAAACACAGCTGTGCAAATAGCTCTTCAAGGTCCTGCTTTCAATTATTTTGGATATATACCCACAAATGGGATTGCTCGATCACAAGGTAGTTCTATTGTTAATTTTTTGAGGAAACTTCCTACTTTTCTCCATAGTGGTCATGCCATTTTACAATCTATAAGCCACATTTTTTTTTATCAGCTTTTATCATAAAGATGCATAAGCCTCTGTAGCAGATTCCATTTTCTAAAGATGGTTACAGTGATATCTCCCCTCCATATGCTCTTCTGCAATGTGAGCCTCTATTCCCCTTATCAAGAGGTGGGGCTATGTCTCCATCCCCTTGAATCTGCATAGGCCCAGTGACAATTTTTATGACCAGTAGAATATGACAAAAGTGATGCTATGTTAGTCCTAGGCGTAGCCCTTACCTGGCCTGGCAGCTTCCCCTCCTGCCTACTGGAATGCTCACTATTGGAACTCTCCCTGTCGGAACAAACCACCATACGGGGAGAAGCCCAAGCACATGGAGAGGCCACATGAATGTGTTCTGGGTGACAATACTGATGAGCTCCCCAACTCAACATACACTGTCAGGTATATGAGAAGATACTGGAGGAGTCCAGGGCAGTTGAGCCTTCAGATGAATGCAGCCCCGTCCAACAACTGACTTGAACCACATGAGGGACCCTAAGCAAGAACCACCTAGCTGAGCCTTGTCAACCAATCATGAGAGATAATCATAACTCACTTTAAGCCACAAATTTTGGGGTTATTTTATTATGCACCAATAGGTAGCTGTGACACCTTCCATACACACTTGTTTTTCTTCTCTCAGTTGATTCAGAAGTTGGACAGGGAAGAAAGTTTCTATTTGTCAAGTCCCCTCACATGTCCAACAATAAACTTTTTAAAAATGAGAAGACCTCCAGAACAGAGGCAGTAGCAGGAAGTCAGTAGGGCAGGCCAGATATTAAAGTGAGTACCCCCAAACTAACAATAGGCTCAGGTACATAAACCACAGTCTTTCTAGAGTGAAAAGAACTTATTTCTATGCATCAAGTGAGCGTGTAAGTCAGTGGACAGGCCCAAGGGACAGGAAGGGTGACCAGCAATTAGAAGAGCCAAATCTTCTTCCTCCACCACGCTGGTCACCTGAGTTGGATATCTTGGTCATCAGTGAAAGGTTATGCTATGGTCCAAGAAATGCTGCAAGGAGGCATCTATCTGTTTCCTCCACCACAGCAATTTTCCATGTTGCCTCTGATTGTGGTGATCAGAGGGCCACTTAGCAAAGGAAGGCACTGGTATTTCCCAAAGTGCCTAGAACACTTCAGTTTTCCCACCCAGTGAAGCTGCAAAAATTCTCCTGAGGACATTTTGCATGGACTCCTATCCCCATAAGCCATTTCTGCTAATCCAACTAATCAAGCCACACTGTATTTCAGGGTTTGTTTCATGGGGGAGAATAGTCTTCTTGTTAATTTCATTAGGATTTAATGTTGGGGCCTATTTTTAAAAAATCGTTTCTAATGTATCTTATTTTTTAAGATGTTTGTCCAGTTTAATATCTAATGTCTATAATCACAATATACACAATAGCAATAAAATTTAATTTTACCAAGATGGCTGGTGCTTATTTCTATATGAAATTCTGTAAACCGACTTGAGCTTTTAAGACAAATTTAATACTGATGTTAAAAAATGTCAATAATGCATGAATAATGGCACATTGTCCTCTTTCCATGTTAAAAATCTGCCTTTTTTTAGGTAGTAAACAATAATAAAGAAAACAAAACCATACCTTGCAAAATTCTCCTTCTCTTCACGATTAAGCTCTTTAAGACCTTCATTTATACGTTCCTGTTCCATAACACGCTCTTCCTGTTCTTTTGCCTTTCGTTGCACTGAGAAAGACAAAATAATTTTTGCTAAACGACCTTCTTCAGACAAGACTTGCTGCCATCCCTCTGGGCATCAATGCCATCCTGTCTTTAGAGAGGCAGAGCTTACACTCACTGACTGCATCTTAGGTCAGTAAGTAGTCATTTTATCAAGTAGTCAGTCATCCTCATCAAGGGAAGAAGAGGGTTTAGGTTTGAATGTGCTGTGATCTACATATATTTTTTTCTTAACCATTTTTCATTGCAAATCTATGATCAGCCTTTTCAAACCAGGTTACCACTGTCAGAACACTTCTCACCCTTTTCTTCTTGAGGACAAACAGTTCTATTGTCATTTATGTTAATGAGAGTTTATTTATGACAAAATAAATGTTGGAAAAAGCCTTAGTATATAATATATAAGGTTTTTGTAAATTAAATTTTAAAAACGTAAGCATCCAGTAAGGGGGGAAAACGACAAAGAAAACAGAGTTCACAGAAGAATAACTACAATTGGGAAATATACATCTGAAATGTATGTATCTTTGGTCCCCAAATCCATTTACAGGAACTTATCTTAAATAATCATACATGAGCCAAAAAGAACTATGTACAGAGATAGTAACCTGCATGCTAAAATAGTAGTAAAAAGATTCAAGACAATCTGAAGGTCCATTAGTTGTGTTTAGGTAAAATAAATTATGGTCCATTTTTATAATGGATTTCTAGGCAGCATTACAAATTCTATAATTGAAGAAATATGACCTGGAAAAATGTTTATAGGTGGAAAAGGCTGGCTCTAAAACAATATATTCAACATGATCCTAACTTGTGAAGGGAAATGATATACATAGTAATAATAGTGGAAGGAAATACATGAAGTTGTGAATAGTAGCTATCACTGGGTGGTAGAATTATGGTTGATTTTGTTTATTTGTTTAAAAATGGCCCCAAATACTTAAATTTTCCATGTTGCCTCAATAGATTTTAAAACATTTATCATGGGTAAACACAGAAATCGTTTTAGCTTATAAGCTTTCTTCTAATTTTCTTACAACTCCACCCAACATGGGCCTAATAATTTTCAATGGCTGTTATAATTCATGGAATGGAGAGTCAATTAGTGGAACCAAGATGAGCTTTCTCCTGCAAAGACAACTAGTGTGGAGCCTAGTGGTACCCAAATGGTAAATGTGTCCATCTACTGCCTCTCCGGTTCATTGGGCTGGACATGGAATGATGGAAATCTGGAGGTGGCTGTTCACCCTCTCAACAGATATTTCCTTTTGTGACCAAGCACTGTTTGGAGCTGAGGGCATACAAAAGCGTGCTAAGACAGAGATTGAGCAAGCCACAGGGAGAGCCCCAGAAAGAGGATTTATTATGAATAAGGGGACATATTTGAGGAATGAGACATTTGAGTTGGTCTTGAAGGATTTCCAGGATTTCCCAAGATCAAAAACATCATAGGCAGGGAAGACTACCCAAGTAAAGGTATTCAGGTATGAAGGTACAGAGACACCTGCAGAAAGAAAAGAAGGACAGATAAAAGGGAGGAGGGGTATGTATGCGTGCTGTGCCCTACCTCCTCATTCTCCTTTATAATCACTAAGGCACACAGACCATTCAACAGACATACTGTTCCTTTAACCTTGAAACATCTCCCACATGACTACTTAGAATCTGCTAGGATATAAAACTCTTCATATGTTTATACTCCATGTACTAAATTAGATAAGTTCTCCAAGGCAGGGGTCTTGCCTTAATCCTCATATCATTTTACGTATAATACCTACTTAATACATTTTTTGGTTGCTGTTTAAGTTGAATTAAGGCCCCACTATATTATTATTGTAGTTCATTTCCTTACATTTTTCTTGAACTTGAAGTTTTCTTGTACACATGACCTCATCCGCAAGTTGTCTCCTTGCCTCCTTTTCAAGTCTCAGCTCCTTGTCCTTCTCAGCCAACTTCTTTTCCTTCTCTGCCTCTAATATTCTGTCCAATTCTTTCTCCTGAGCTCTTTCCTCCTCACGCCTCTGTGCCACATATCGACGATATATTTCCTGTTCTCTTGCCATCTCTTCCTACACAACAGAAAGATTACCTCATGTTGTCAAACATGTAGATGTGATATGGTATAGAAAATTAAGTTTTAAAACAATATTTTAAAGCTACAATCCCAATCTTTTAGAACTACATACTGACACATTTACAGATGAAATATTATGTCTAGGGTTCATTTCGAAACATCCAGGGATGGTGGTAGGGAATGGGTGGGGCACAGATGAAATACAGAATGGCCAGTAGTTGGTGGTTATTGAAGTTAAGTAAAGGACACAGGAAGGTTTTATTGTACTATTCTTTATACCTGTGCTTTATAATACATTTTTAAACAAGTTACTTCAAACACATTCCCAAAGTATTTTTCAAAGCAGTTCCCAGATAATTTTCAATTATACAGCTTTTGATTTATGTAGGTTATGAAATTGTAACCTGATAAACAAAGTAAGTCATTACTATTATGATGGCACAGTCTCTGACTAGAAGCCGAGTCACTTGATGCTTTGTGACAGACATTCTCAGTCTTAGTTATACTGTGGAATCAGCTGGGAGCTTAAAAAAGTACCAAGGACTGAATCTCACCCTGAGAGATTCTTGTCTAATGAACAAAGTTCCCCCAAGTGATTTTAATGTGCAGCTAAGGCTTCAAACTGGGCTTTATTATGCTGGCATTTTAGTTGGCTTCTCTGTTGTTCATGGTATTATATTTGTGCGTTCTATCTAGTCTCTGGTCTGATTTCTTTTGAGAATATCATAGATCTGAGGGGGGACTAGCAAGGTCTGAACTGTACCCTCAGAATGGTTTGCATTCATAGTCTCATATGTGGGAATAAATTTAACAAAAGAAGTGCAAAACGTATACTCTGGAAACTAAGAAACTGAAATAATAAGTGGAAAGACATCCTACATTCATGGATCAGAAGGCAATATTATTAAAATGGCAATAGTCTACATTTGGTCTACAGATTCAAAATAATCCCTATCAAAATCCCAAATAGCTTCTATGCAGAAATCAACAAGTTGCTTCTAAATTCATATGAAAATGCAAGAGAGCCAGAAAAGCCAAAACAATTTGAAAAGGAACAAAGGTGGAGGATTCACATTTCCTGATCTCAAACTTACCACAAAAGCTACAGTGATCAAGACAAATAGATATGTGACACTGGCCTAAGGATGGACATGTAGATTAATCAAATAGAACTGAGAGTTCAGAGATAAACCTTCACATTCACTGTCAATTGATTTTGACAAGTGTACCAAGACAGTTCGACAGGGGAAGAATAGTCTCTTCAACAAATGGTGCTAGAACAATTGGATATCTACATGCAAAGGAATGACGTTGGACCCCTACCTCACACCATATACAAAATTTAACTCAAAATGGATCAAAGGCCTAAATGTGAGAGCTAAACCTACAAAACTCTAAGAAGAAAACATAGGACCACTATCTTCTTGACCTTGGTTTAGGAACAGATTTTTAGATAGGGCACCAAAAGCACATGCAACAAAACAAAATATAGATGAATTGGACTTGGACTTCAAGGGATACCATCCCTTGAAAGTGAAATGACAACCCACAGAATAAAATATATATATATATTTGTATATATATTTTTTATTCTGTGGGTTGTATATATGTATATATATATATATATGTGTGTGTGTGTGTGTGTGTGTGTGTGTGTATATATATATATATATATATATATATACACACACAATTTATGTGTAAGGAACTTGTATCTAGAATATATAAAGAACTATAACAACTCAATAATAAAGACAAATAACCCAATTAAAAATTGGGGAAATGACTGGAATTGTTTCTTGAAATTTCAAATGGATTCAAATAGATCTCTCTAGAAAGATATACAAATGGTCAATAAGCACAGAAAAAGAGGCTGAACATCATTAGTCATTAGAGAAATGCACCTCAAAGCCACAAAACAGATCACTTTAGACACACTAGGATGGTTAAAATAAAAAAAAAGACAAACAATAACAAATGTTAACAAGCATGTGGAGAAATCAAAACCTTCTCACACTGCTAGTGAGAACAAAAAATGGTAAAGCCACTTTGGAAAACAATTTGGCAAGTGCTCAGAAACTTAAACATAAAGTTACCCTAGGACTCATTAATTCCACTCCTAGGTATATACCTAAGAGGGGGAGGGTGGGGGGAAAAGACAAAAAACCTATGTCCAAACAAAAATTTACACAAGATTACAGTAGCATTATTCATAATAGCCCAAAACTGCAAACAAATCAAATGTCCATAGACTGACAAATGGATAAAGGAAATGTGGTATATCCATACAATGGAGTACTATTCAGCTGCATAAAAGAATGAAGTACTCATACATGTTACAACATGGATAAACCTTGAAACATTGTGCTAAATGAAAAATGCCAGTCAAAAAGTCACAGAATATATAATTGTATTCATATTAAAGTCCAGAATAGCAAATCTATAGAGACAGAAAATATATTAGTAGTTGCTTAGGAATGGGGGTGGGGGTGGGGAAGAGGGAATAGTGAGACAATAAAAAAGTTCTAAAATTGACTGTGGGAATGGTTGTACATATCTGTGAATATACCAAAAACCACTAAAATGTATGTTTTAAATGGGCAAATTGTATGTTACATGACTTACCTTAATGAAGCTATTAAAAAATAAAATAAAATGATCTATGGAGATCAAAAGGAGAACAAAAACTCAAGATAAAAAAAAAAAAGAAATCAAATAATCCAACTAGAAAATGGGCAAGAATTATGGGAAAAAATTTCACTGAAGAGGATATACAGATGGCAAAAGAGCATGTGAAAAGGTGACTGACATCATAGTTATTATGGGAATATAAAATGTAAAAACAATGAAATACCACTATACATCTATCAGTATGGCTAAAGTAAAAAACCAATAACACCATCAAATGTTGGCAAGGATGTAGAGAGACTGAATTATTCATTCATTGTTAGTAGGAATGTACATTATTGGTGGGATGGTAAAGCTACTCTGAAAAACAGTTTGGCAGTTTCTTAAAAAACTGAATGTGCAATTACAATTGCCATTCAGGGCATTTTCCCGGAGAAACAAAAATTTGTGCTCACATAAAAAACCTGTACCTGAATGACTACAGGAGCTTTACTCATAATAGCCATAAGCTGGAAACAACTCAGATGACCTTTAACAGGTAAATGGTAAAAACAGGCTGTGGTGCAGTCATAGCATGAATACTCCTCAACAATAAAAATAAACACACTACTGATACATGCAAAAACCTGGATGAATCTCCAGAGTTACGCTGAAGGAAAATGTCAATCCTAAAAGGTTACACACTATACGATTCCATTTACATAACACTCTTGAAATGACAAAATTAGGGAAATGGAGAACAGATAAAAGGGAAACATTAAGAATCCTTGTGGTGATGGGGATGTTTTGTATCTTGACAGTTCAGTGTCAGTATCCTGACTGTGATACTAGACTACAGGTTTTCAAGGCATCATTGAGAGAAACTAAATAAAGGGTACATAGCATCTCTCTGTTTATTTCTTTCAACTGCATGTGAATCTAAAATTATCCCCAAATAAAAAAGTATAATTTAAAAAATAGTAGCAGACTTCTGGTTTCCAGTCTGGCATGTCAGGAGCTTAGAAGTTGCAACTCTGTCATCCTAACATCAAGGAAAAAGCTTACAAACTTAAAAAAATCAAGAACTAACCTTAGATTCATAAGAGAAGCAAGGTCACAGGGCAAACCACTGCCCCCAAATTAGAGAAACATACAGGTAAATACAGAGAATCACAACTTACCACAGTGGAAACCCCTGAGCAGAAACCTGTGGGAACCAGTGCTTGGGTAGGAAAACCTGTAATTGATGAATTTCTGGAGGCTTAGTGTGGACACCTCTAAGAGTTAAAAACTCTAAGGGGGCCCAGTCATTGAGGAGTGCGGGGGACCACGCTTTCTTGAGTTTTACCTCCTGAAGCTCTACCAGGTTCTCATAGTGAAAATCAGAGAAAAATCCTCCCATGTTTCTCGCAGAGGGAGGAGAAAAGGAATCATTTTGAAACACACCAGAGCATTCTATTCTCAGGTTGTTCTCAGGAGAAACTATTTAACCAGAGTCTAAACTGCTGGGGTTTTATCCCAGTTAACCGACCTGGGAGAAGGGAAATACCCAAATGCAGGGCCCCTCTAGCCTTCCACCTGGGAAAGGGAAACACCATAATCAAGGATTCCAATGACGAGGCAGTCCAAACCCTAAGGCACCAGCTCTAAAGATCGAGGGAGAATCCCTTCCATTGCTTGCTTGGATTTTTATGGTGTGGAGCTGACCTCACCCTTCTATTATACTTATTACCACAAAGGCTCAAAGCCAGCGGAACACACTAGATGGGGCCTGACTCCTTGGTAAGACTGGTATGGTCCAATGGGTCTATCACTTCTCCGAATATAGCAACCAGATGACCCAGATTTCATCTCCAATCTTGAAGAGGTCCCAATTCTCCCCAAATCCAGAGAATTCTTTTTATAGGGAACTCTCCTCCGAAATTACAAGGCCATGTTCCTCCACTTTGTAGGGACCTCCCATACTATTTAGGAGTCACTGGAAGGAGTAGACTTGATAGCCACACTGTGAAAGAGACACTTACCCAGACTACCAGATTTTACAGTACCAAGGCAGCCCACAGCCCCCAAGCCAGCCTTCAGGTGCCAGGCTCTGCAACCCACATCACACCTCCTGGGCCTGGAGCTCCCATGCCAAAGCTGTCAGGAAACAATGTCTGGGACATTTCAAATAGCAGGAGGCCTTCTACTGGCAGCTCCCCCAATTAGGGGTGCCCAATGATCTTATATTGGGACAACCATGAAGTAAGCTCCTGTCTTTAAAACAAGTGACTATCTCACTACAGAGCCCAATCCTAATGGCTCAAAGGCCTTCAGAGAGTCCCAAGGCTCTCTCTTTCCCAAACAACTCCCCTGACCTGCAGGCTTGGCAGTTTCCCAGAGAATTACGCTAGGGACTTGGCAGCGACTGCTGCCTGCACAATCGCCCATTTACAACTCTGGTGGTCCACTGGGACAAATGCAATAACCAGACACTCCTGGCTCTATTAGACACAGAAGCCCAAGCCCAAGTTACAGTGATTCTAAGCTCAGTGGAGGACACCCCACATTCCTTTGCAAGGTGCACCCCTACTGACCCACTGGAGCTCACTGAGATCTGCCTCAACTAGCAGTAGAGCCCATACTTGCAGTTCCGCCCTGAGCCAGGCCTCTAGTGTGTATAGTTGACCCTGAACAACGTGGGCATGCAAAATGGCACAGCCACTTTGCAAGACAATTTGGCAGTTTCTTACAAAACTAAACATACTCCTACCATATGACCCAGCAACTACGCTCCTTGGTATTTACCCAAATGAGTTGAAAACTTACAGCCATACAAAAACCTGCACACAAGCGTGTACAGCAGCTTTAGTCACAATCAGTAAAACTTGGAAGCAACCAAGGATATACTTCAGTACGTAGCTGGATAAACTGGTACAACCACACAATGTTATGTTATTCAGAGTTAAAAGGAAATGAGCTATCGAGCCATGAAAAGATATAGGGGAAACTTAAATGCCTATTACTTGGTGAAATAAACAAATCTAAAAAGGCAACGTATTGTGCGATTCCAACTTTATGACATTCTGGAAAAGGCAAAACTGTGGAGACCGTAAGAAGATCAGTGGTTTCCAAGGGTTTGGAGTCGGGAGAGGAATGAACAGGGGAGCACAGAGGATTTTAAGGCTAGTGAAATTACTCTGTATGATACTTTCGTGGTAGATACATGACATTTTATATTTGTTCACACCCACAGAATGTACAACACCAAGAGTAAACCTTAACGTAAACTATGGGCTTTGGGGGACAATGACGTGTCGATATAGGTTCATCGATGATAACAAATGTACCAACAAATGTTGCGGGATATTGATATGGGAGAGACTGTACATGTGTGGGAGGAGGGAGTATGTGGGAAATTTGTATATCTTCTGCTCAATTTTGCTCTGAATCTAAAACCGCTCTGAAATATAAAATTGTTAAAAAGGAACAAAAAATAGTACTTATAGGAAAAGCACAACACCCTCAAGAGTTCAATACAAGTTTTAAAGAAACAGACAGCTGAATACTGAATACTGGAATGCTTTTCTCTTGCTCTCTGCTTGACAAAACTTTACCTATCTTTTGAGGTCCCTTGAATACCACTTTCTCATTGATGTCCTCCCTAGCTTCCCAGCATACTTAGTCACTCATTTCCTTCACTCCCATCCTGTTATGACAGTCCCAACACCACGTTATAGGAGTTCTCTAAATTCAGTGAGCATCAGAATCCCCTGGCAGAGCTTGTTAAAACAGATTTCTTGCCCCTGCCAAGATTTCAATTCGGAGATTCTAATTCTGGAGCCTATGAATTTCTCTTTCTAACATCTTCTCAGATGATGCTGATGCTGTTGGTTTGTGAACCACACTCAAAAGTAACATGGGTGGTGCATGGGTGGCTCAGTTGGTTGAGCATCTGACTTCAGCTCAGGCCATGATCTCACGGCTCGTGAATTTGAGCCCAACGTCGGGCTCTGTGCTGACAGCTGAGCCTGGAGCCTGCTTCAGATTCTGTGTCTCCCTCTCTCTCTGCCCCTCCCCAACACGTGCGTGCTCTCTATCTCTAAAAAACAACATAAAAAAAAAAAAAAAAAAAGAGTAGCATGGGTATGGTTCATTCTACATGTGGCTGGCTCCTGTAAGACTAAAAGCTCAGCAAGGAATCTCATCTAGCACATAGTAGGCACTGAATAAATATCTTACCTTTTTTTGCTTCTTTTTATCAGCCTCTTCCTGTAAGTTTTGAAGGGCCCTTTGCACAAGTTTCATGTTCAAGTCCTGCTCTTCTCTGTATTCCTGCTGAGTATGCTCTGTCTTCTCTAGGAGCGCTTTTTGCAAAGCAGCCCTAAGTTCCTGTTTTGTCTTTTGTTTCTTTAGCTTATCCTGTTCATTCTCAAGTTTCACCTGTGCTTTGTCATTTTCCTAAGGTAAAACAATAATGAATACAATGTATCAATACAGTTGGACAAAACAAATAAGTGCAAGCATTTCACTTAAAAGATGAAAATCAAGGATTTCTTGGAATTTAGAGGGACTGTAGGATAGAAAACTTGCCTTTTCATTGCTGAGTCGGCAAGAAGGCTTTGTGCTGTGATTATAAAATAATAAATGGTTTTATAGTTTAAAATGCAGAAAAATATAAAGAGAAATCACTTTTAACCTTGTATCCCTCCCACACTACCACACTCAACATTCAGTGCATTGGCTTTCCAGACTTTTCTATATACACCTGCAACTTCTGGATATGGATCTATTATTACGCAGCAATAGGAGCTCAAAAATGGAAATGTGCACATCAGCTGCATATACAAAATTAAACATACACAAAATTACCAATAACAAATACTCCTTTAAAAGTATTCCCCCATTCCTCTTATTTTCTTCTCTTTCTAACCCTCTGGGCTTAATTGCCTGGCCAATCTGGCCAATCAAGCAGTTTTGTTTTGTTTTTTTTCAACGTTTATTTATTTTTGGGACAGAGAGAGACAGAGCATGAACGGGGGAGGGGCAGAGAGAGAGGGAGACACAGAATCGGAAACAGGCTCCAGGCTCTGAGCCATCAGCCCAGAGCCCGACGCGGGGCTCGAACTCACGGACTGCGAGATCGTGACCTGGCTGAAGTCGGACGCTTAACCGACTGCACCACCCAGGCGCCCCGCCAATCAAGCAGTTTCAACTGGGGCACCAATGCTGTTGGGCATTGTGGGTTTGGTAAAATGCCTGGACGTGGTAAAAACGGAAGCATTAGCCCTCCTGCCAGAGGCAGCTGAGCCGTCCTAGAGGGATAGATAAGTACTTGCCCAGCTGGGACAAGAGACGACGTGGCAATAGTGAGGATGGTGTACAATTCCCAATGTGATTTAACCGAGACTCACAACAGCCATGATCGCCATGATCCCTGGTTTGTGAGAGAGAGAGTTATAGGCTAGACTTTCCCAGTAATGCCATGAACAGTAAATCCCGATTTGTGAGGTTCAAACGAAAATGTGAAACCGAGCCGCAGCACCTAAGGAAAAGTAATGGCTATCAAACATGAAAGCCAATGCAATAGCCGGTCACACTTTTTTTTTTAACAGTAAGTCTGACTGCACCGGGAGGAAGCAATCAGCCAAACCCAGACTCTGAGACATGGGGGAGATGGGATGGGACAGCAGAGACCTGTTCAAGACTAAAAAATCTGAAAGCAGTTGGCTACGTCTTGGTTTCCCTGGGGTGGTTCTGATAACACACCTATTGTGCTGATGTAATGAATTTATTGCATCCTTTCCATCTCAAATGCACCCTGGCTTGAATAAGAAACAGTCACTCCCTCTAAAGAGACTATAAGACCCATGTTTGGATTCTTCTCTAAATATCAAATAATTTAGGCTGTGATGGAAATTAGATGCTGATTTTAGATGATAAAAAGGAGTCACAGTTAACTTTTTTAGGTCTGATATCGGCACATGTCAGGAAATGTCCTTTGTTGAGATGCACACTTGACATGTATTTAAGGGGGACATGACCCTCCTGGTATTTATGTTTTAAAATGTAAAAATGGAGTGGGGTTGGGGGCAGGTAGAAGAAACCAATGTGGCAAAATTACACAGCTGCTAAAACAGGGAGATGGGTAGAGGAGGGATTCATTGTACTCTTCTGTGCATTTGAAAATGTTCACAATAAAACATTAAAAGGGGTGAAATTTATATAACATTCTCAAAATTACAAAATGATAATGATAAAGAATATATCAGTGGCTGCCAGGAGTTAGGATTGAGGGAGGTTACGACTATACAGGAGTAACTTTAAAGGAGTTTCTTTGAGGGGGACCTGGGTGGCTCAGTTGGTTAAGTATCCAACTCTTGATTTTTGCTCAGGTCATGATCTTGAGGTTTGTGAGTTTGAACCCTGCATTGGGCCCTGTGCTGACAGCCAGGAACCTTCTTGGGATTCTCTCCCTCTCTCTCTCCCCCTCCCCCACTCTTTCCCTCTCTCTCTGCTCTTCCCCCGACCTGTACACACGCTCTCTCTCAAAATAAATGAATAAAACTTAAAAAAAAAATAAAAGTTTCTTTGAATGGTGGAACAGTTCTGTATCTTGATTTTGGTAGTACTTACAAAATCTATACACGTGATAAAATTTCTAGAACCATATCCCTTCCCCCCAAGAGTGCATGTAGAAACTGGTGAAATCCAAAGGTTTTACTCTATTTAAATAAAGAATAACTTTAATTGAAGGTATTATACCAATATTAACTTCCCGTTTTGTTCTTTCAAATGCACTTTTTGTGCATGTTTATTTTTTATCCTGCAATTTTACTGAATTTGTTGATTAGATCTAACGGTTTTGGGGTACAACCTTTAGAATTTTCTCTATATAAAATCTTATCATCTGCAATAGAGACCATTTTACTTCTTCCTTTCCAATTCTGATGACTTTTATTCTCTTTCTTACCTAAGTGCTCTGTTAAGGACTTCCAGTGCTATGTTGCACAGGAGTGGTGACAATGGGTACCCTTGTTTTTTTTTTTCTGATTTTATAGAAAAAGCTTAAAACCTTTTACCATTGAGTATGATGTTAGCTATGGGCTTGTCATATATTGTCATTATGTTGAGACACCTCCTTCTATACCTAATGTGTTGGTATCTCAGAACAGAAGCAGTTTCAATTTTCTTAGAGAAGCTAAAATATTTAGGCATCTTCCACTAAACTCTCTAAGAGAAAACAGTTTCAAACCCAGGGAAGGTTTTCAGGAGCTCTGAAAAAGCTTACCTTTAACATTTATTATGGTTCCAAATCTCAGAACTTGAGATTTCCCAGGAAAATATACCTTCTTCCTAAATTTGGTGGTATTAAAGTATCAGTTGCTAGAAGCTCTATATATGTATAAAATTGCTACTTTTTTTAATGCTTTCATACATTTCCAGTGACACCTTTCTCTTTTTCTTTTTGAGAGAGAGAGAGAGAGAGACAGAACATGAGCACGGGAGGGGCAGAGAGAGAGGGAGATACAGAATCCGAAGCAGGCTCCAGGCTCTGAGATGTCAGCACAGAGCCCCACGCAGGGCCTAAACTCATGGACCATGAGATCATGACCTGAGCCGAAGTATGACACTCAATTGATTAAGCCACCCAGGCGCCCCTCTAGTTTCTATATAGTAGGGGCAGTGACCTGAAATTATTGGTTTTGGTGACTGGGGTGAAGGGAGCCTCTGTAGCTGTTGTATAATGCTTTACATAGGTCATGGAAGTCCTATGGAGTTATCCATATCAAAGAATGGGGGAATGTTGCCAAACTGCCACTTACCCTCTACGGTACTGCCCATGATTCTCACATTTCACCCTCACAACAAAGACAAGTGTCTTTTGCCTCATTTTTAATTTTTTAATTTTTAATTTTTTAATGTTTATATTTGAGAGAGATGTGTATACTAGCAGGGAAGGGGCAGAGAGAAAAGGACAGAGGATCAGAAGCGGGCTCTACACTGACAGCAGCAAGCCCCATGCAGGGCTTGAACTCATGAACCATGAGATCATGATCTGAGCTGAAGTTGGACACTCAACCAACTGAGCCACCCACGTGCTCCTGACTCATTTTTTAGATAAAGAACCCAAGTCACAGTAGTGAAGTCACTTGCCCAATGCAATGGGACAGCACTGTTAACTGGGCCTTGGAATCCCAGACTCTAACCATGGTCTGCTGCCCCTGTGAAGCAGCCAGGCCATTGGGCAAACCGCATGTAACCATGTCCTACACCCACTGAGCAGATCATCTTGTGACAAGCACTGTAAAAGGCCCACCACAAAGCGCGCCTCCTCTTCCTTCAGCTGCTGCGCGGCCCGCCTTTGCGCCTTGATGCTGGTGATCTGGGCATTCAGCCCCAGGCGTGTGTTCTCCACCAGCTCTTTCTGCCTCCTTGCCTCTTGGGCTTCTCGCTTTTCCTTGGCTAATCGGTCTTCCTCCCAGAGCTTTGAGAACATTTGTTCTTCCACCAGTTTCTGTCTTTTCAGTTCCTCATTAAAAGCTATCTGTGCTTTCCGCTCCTCGCACACCTTCTTCTGATGGACACAAAACAAGTGAACACGGAGTTCCTCGCAGCATTCCCTGAAAGGGGAATTTTAAAAAGGCAAAAGTTAGCCTTCCATGAGACACGGCTCTATTTAGGCACACATCTGCACAGACACTGGAGAAAGAAAAATGAAAGACCTAGATGTAGGCCACCAGAGCCGAGGAGACATGTGAGGGGCGGCAGGGACGTAGGCGCCATGATGTCATAGACAAAACACAGGCATTGGAGTCAGGCTGAGCAGGCTTTGAATCCGAGAGCTGACATTTCTGTGTGACCTTGGATCAAAAACTAGACCTCTCTGAGCCTGTTTCTTTATCTGTAAAACAACTCTTTTTCAAGGTTCTGGTAAGGATCAGAGAAAATGGATGAAAATATCTGGTAAATAATAGAAGCTAAATAAATGGTAACTATTATTACTACTGTAGAGGAAACAGAAGAGGCAAGGATCCCTGCACTATTACAAATAGATTAAGGCTTTGGTAGGAAGAGACCCTGCATGCCATAGAAAGAGCTAAGGGTCAGCATGTCATGGTGAAGTTGACCCAATGCCCCTGGCTTTCTGGCAGGATACGTGTCACTGAAGGGGGTTCTGCCAGAGCTGGGAAAATAGCCCAAAGGCTGCCTTTTCATACCCAGGCTTCTGTCACCATTCCAGAAGAAATGCTCTTTCAGTAAGTGGTTAGACCTCATCCTTTCTTTCACTCTTGGTAATTCAAACTTCTTCAAAAGTTCTTCATTGAGCCCATTTTTAATTTAAGGGCTGTGATACTCAATACTGCCTACACTTTAGAATTACATAGAGGTATCTTTAAAGTTCTACTCTCCACTTCTTCCCCCTGCTACTCAAAGATTAGTTAAATCAGAATATCTGGGGGTAGCACCCAGGCATCTATATTTTTTCAGAGCTCCTCAGGAACTTCTGGCATACAACCAAGTTTGAGAACCTCTGATTCAAGGCAATGTTTATAAACATCAAGTCTTCCTGATTTCATCAAATTCAACATCAAGAAGCTAAAATTTGAGAATGGGCTCAGTAAAGAACTTTGAAGAATTTTAGCTGCTAAGGCTGAAAGAAAGAATGATATCTAAAATTACAAGAGTGGTCAATACCACAGAAATTGACCCTGTCGAGTATCATTCAACATTTGATAAAGACTAGACCCATTTCCCTAACTAAAGGGGAATCTCTGTGAGGACTGGGACTCAGGAATACATTTCAGGAATATATGCCCCATACTACCTACCCAATGTCCAATAAATAATTTTTGGTTAAATTGATTATATATACAGTCACACTTATTAGCAAAATAGTGACAACTAGCAGTTACCTACATTCTATGAAAAGCTGAAAGAGATTCCAGAAGCTGAAATTGTTACATTATCAAAAAAACCAAAACATTTTAACATTGAAAAATGAACTCATCTGTCTGGGATTCATCCGTGAAATTCTATCAGAATTGGCCATGACAACTAACTAAAGTCCTTCCAAATCTTATGACTTATACTCCAGGAAAGTTATTCAATTAATGAAAATCTGAAGCCTAAGAATAACAAGTATGACTTATGATATTTTTTTTTCTTAAAAAGAAAACCTCTTTCTAATTACACAACTAACACATGCAGAAAAACTGGAAAATACAGAAAAGTGTGAAGACACTAACAATATGCTTAATCCCACTACTCAAACACAACTGCTTTTAGCATGTTAGCATATTTCTTTCCAGTCTTGTGTATGTGCATTTTTACTACAATTGGGGTCATTCTGCATATCTACATACATATATTGGTATCTCCTTATATCTTAATTTTCTCACCTAACAATATATTGGGAATGTTTCTTCATGAAGTCTTCTTAAAAGTAATTTCTAACCTCAAAACTTTATTATAATTTATTAAGCTATGGAATAGAGGCTGGAGCCTATAATATATCAGTTTATTTAAACATTGCCTTATTTGATGAACATATTGGTTACTTCTGACTTTTACTATAATGTTGCAATGAATATTCTTTTTTTTAGGTTTATTTATTTATTTTGGAAGACAGAGAGAGAAAGAGAGAGAGAGAGCACGCAAGCTGGGGAGGTGGGGAGAGACGGAGAGAGAGAATCCCAAGCAGGTCCCTCACTGTCAGTGCCAATCCCAACACAGGGTTCAATCTCATGAACTGTGAGAAAATAACCTGAGCAGAAATCAAGAGTCAGATGCTCAACCTACTGAGCCACTCAGGTGCCCCTATAATGAATATTCTTAAATGTAGCTCTTTCTGCTTATCTCTGATCATTTCCTTAAGGTAATTCCCTCCCTTAATATAAAATCAGACTACCAAAACATTGTAAGGCATTTGAGGATGTATGCTGTCAAGAAATCATAAATTAACACTCTATGAAGATGCCCATATCAAGTATTTCTTTAGATCAATATGTCTTCAAACTTTTTTGATTATGTATCCCTTTCAGTAAAAAAATTCTGTGTACCTACAAACAGGTAGGATTATTACGTATAAGTCATATGCAATTATTACTATGTTACTATATCACATAAATTATTAAATATATGCAAAAGTAAAAAACCAAGGACAGATGAGATTAAAAAAAAAACATCAAATATTTCCTCCCTACATCCTAATGATTCACCTATTCTCTTAACCTTGAGAACACTTGATTCAGGGATGGTCACTTTTATCTACAGACAGTATATCTATATTAATGATAATAATCATTGATAAGAGAAAAACCTTTTGTTTGCCAGTGCTTTACATGGTACTTTCACAGTAAAATCTTATTTTTTTAAATACAGAAAGCCAGATTGAAACAAATTTTTAAAATTTTACTTATTTTTGAGAGAGATACAGAGACAGAGAGTAATCAGGGGAGGGGCAGAGAGAGAGGGAGACACAGAATCTGAAGCAGGATCCAGGC
The DNA here is from genome assembly GCF_018350155.1 of Leopardus geoffroyi. Taxonomy (NCBI): domain Eukaryota; kingdom Metazoa; phylum Chordata; class Mammalia; order Carnivora; family Felidae; genus Leopardus; species Leopardus geoffroyi. The sequence continues at coordinate 69,743,754 of NC_059339.1, forward strand.
TCTGAGCTCTCAGCACAGAGCCCAACGTGGGGCTCAAACCCATGAACCATGAGATCACGACCTCAGCAGAAGTAGGACACTTAACTGACTGAGCCACCCAGGCAACTCTCACAGTAAAGTCTTATTTTAGCAGCAACTTCTTACTCAACACGTCTCCGGAGGCAAGGGAAACAAAAGCAAAAATGAACTACTGGGACCTCATCAAAATAAACAGCTTCTGCACAGTGAAGAAAACAATCAGCAAAACTAAAAGGCAATCGACAGAATGGAAGAAGATATTTGCAAATGACATATCAGATAAAGGGTTAGTATCCAACATCTATAAATAACTTATCAAACTCAACACCTAAAAACCAAATAATCCAGTGAAGAAATGGGCAAAAGACATGAATAGACACTTCTCCAAAGAAGACATCCAGATGGCCAACTGGCACATGAATAAATGCTCAACATCACTCATCATCAGGGAAATACAAATCAAAACCACAATGAGATACCACCTTACACCTGTCAGAATGGCTAACATGAACAACTCAGGCAACGACAGATGTTGGTGAGGATGCGGAGAAAGAGGATCTCTTTGGCATTGTTGGTGGGGATGCAAGCTGGTGCAGCCACTCTGGAAAACAATATGGAGGTTCCTCAAAAAATTAAAAACAGAACTACCCCGCGACCCAGCAATTGCACTACTAGGCATTTATCCAAGGGATACAGGTGTGCTGTTTCGAAGGGACATATGCACCCCAATGTTTATAGCAGCACTATCAACAATAGCCAAAGTATGGAAAGAGCCCAAATGTCCATCGATGGATGAATGAATAAGATGTGGTAGATATATGCAATGGAGTATTACTCGGCAATCAAAAAGAATGAAATCTTGCCATTTGCAACTATGTGGATGGAACTGGAGGGTATTATGCTAAGCGAAATTAGTCAGAGAAAGACAAATATCATATGCCTTCACTCATATGAGGACTTTAAGAGACAAAACAGATGAACATAAGGGAAGAGAAACAAAAATAATATAAAAACAGGGAGGGGAACAAAACATAAGAGACTCTTAAATATGGAGAACAAACAGAGGGTTACTGGAGGGGTTGTGGGAGGGGGGATGGGCTAAATGGGTAAGGGGCATTGAGGAATCTACTCCTGAAATCATTGTTGCACTATATGCTAACTAATTTGGATGTAAATTAAAAAAAATAAAATTAAGAAAAAAGTCTTATTTTATCCTCACATGTGTCTTATAACTTAGAGCAGCAAGTAATATCCCCATTTTAGAGTTAAAGCAATTGAAACTCAGGAAACCTTATGGTCTTCCCGAGCCACATAGCCAATAGTTGTAATATTAGCAACAGTTACGGAGCGGGTATTATTTGCCAGGCACTGTTCTAAGCCCTCGACATGTATGAACTCTTGTAATCTTCATAGCAACCAATGTCGCAATGAACATTATTGCAATTTCATTATTATTATTGTCCCCAGTTTACAGATAAAATAGAGGCACAGAGCAATTAAACATCTTAGATAAGTTCATACATTTCATATGTGGTGGAACTGGGACTGAAGACCTAGCAGTCTGGCCCTGGAGTTTGAATTCTTTGGTACTTCATTCTGTCACCTCTATCAGTAATTAACAGAGGCGAGACTATCCTCAAGTGTTCTGACAATACATCCTAGGGTATTCATTTAATAAAAACACTCCAAAACAAAACAAAACCAAAAAATGCCTACCTTAATCTGGGATCCAGTCACTAACTGTATATAAATATAGGACACTTAAAAACAAAGTTCATGGGGCGCCTGGGTGGCGCAGTCGGTTAAGCGTCCGACTTCAGCCAGGTCACGATCTCGCGGTCCGTGAGTTCGAGCCCCGCGTCGGGCTCTGGGCTGATGGCTCAGAGCCTGGAGCCTGTTTCCGATTCTGTGTCTCCCTCTCTCTCTGCCCCTCCCCCGTTCATGCTCTGTCTCTCTCTGTCCCAAAAATAAATAAAAACGTTGAAAAAAAAATTAAAAAAAAAAAAAAAAGTTCATGATGCATCAAAAGCATGATCCATAAAAGAAATATTGATAAATAGAATTGCATCAAATTTAAAAATTCTCTCTCTGTGAAAGACCCTGTTAAGAGGATTAAAAAAAAACAAACCACAGACTAGGAAGAAAAATATTTCCAAAGCACATATCCTACGCAAAGGACTCATATCTAGAATAGATAAGAAACTTTAAAAACTTAATAGGTAATCCAATTAGAAAATGGGCAAAGACATGAAGAGACATTTACCAAAGAGGATACACAGATACCAAATAAGCACATAAAAAGTTGTTCAACATCACCAGTCATTAGGAAAATGCCAATTGAGACCATGCATACCTCTAACAGTGACAGTATAAAAATCTTGGCAAGAACATGGAAAAACTTGGTCTTTTATACATTACTGGTGCAAATATAAGATGGTACAACCACACCGGAAAACACTTTGGCAGTTTCTTTAAGAACTAAACACACATATAAAGATCCAGCAATAGCACAGGACAACTATCCGGGAGAAATGAAAATTTATGGTCACACAAAAATCTGTATGCAAGTGTTCATATTAGATTCATTTATAATAGCTAAAAAGTAGAAACCATCAAAATGTCCTTCAGTAGTGAATGGTTTACACAAACCTAAGTATATCCATACAAGGGAACACAAAGCACAAACCACTGATACGTGTAGCAACTTGGATGGACCTTACAAAGGCACCATGTTGAATGAAAACAAGCCAATCTCAAAAGAACAAATATTGTGTGATTCCACGCATGTAACATTCTTGAAATGGTGAAAGGAAAAAGAAAAGAGATTAGTGGCTGCCCGAGGCCGAGAATGATGGGGGTGAGAGGGGTGGGTGTGACCACACGAGGAAGATCTCTATGGCACTGGAATAGGTCTGTATCTTGATTGTGGTGGTGAGTTAGATGGACCTACACGTGTGACAAAAGGAGACAAAACTGTACACACATGTTGCACCACTGTCAATTTCCCTACTATTGTGGCTATAGTTATGTAATATATAACCACTGGGGGAAACCGGGAGAAGGGTACATGGCATCTCTGTAAATGTATAATTATTTTGAAATTTAAAATTAAAAAAAAAAAAAGAGAGAAATCACTGGCTATCTTATTATTATTCATTTAATTATTACTGAAAATAATGTCTCTGTTTGGAAGAATAAGAACACTAAAAATGACCCAATCAAATGGGTCACATGTCCCTGTGAATGCACATGTCCACCAAAGACATGTACAAGCATGTTCATAGCAGCTTTATTCTTAAGAGTCCCAAACTGGAAATAACCGAAATGCCCATTGTCTGGAAAATGAACAAATAATGTCGTGGCATATTCATACAACGGAATACAAAAAGGAAGCGGAGGAGAAGGCAGTGGAGGAGGGGGAGTAATTTCATCTTGCTCCATATATGTGTTAAAGCTCCACTTAAATTTTCAATAATGGGGCCTGATTTAGCATCCTTGGTCAAAATTTAACCCTGACCCTTCACTCTCATAATGAATGAGAACTATGTTTGATGCTCTGTATTAAAGAGTTGGCAGTATTATGTTAAAAGCACTATAAACAATTTGTTTTCAGATAAATTATAAAGCTGTAGGATATAACTGTTTCTTCAAAAAGATAACAATTTATCTAACTAGCAAGTTGTACAACTTCTCTGTGAAGCTATATACTTAGTTATACAAGATTTGTCTATGAAATCTGTAAGATGTTACCAAACTGATAGGTATTTTAACGGCCCAAACCACTTTTGAACCTCATTGTCCTTACTGTGTTCAGAAGCATTCACCAAGGAGTGGAAAATATATGAATGATCCATTGAAATTCATTTGCTAGTGTCCCCTTTGTCCCTCCCTGCATCTTCCCCTCCAGAAGCCGGTAGGAGTGTCCAAGTCCTATCAAGGACAAGGAGTGAGGCTATACTTTACACAGGCTAGAAAATCCAAGTCTAATCCTGTCTTGGTTACTACAAGCTTGAAGACTCAAGAAAATTAATATCTGTGGAACTCAAGTTACCTATATGCTAGATGAGGAAAGCAGAAGTCCCTTCTGGACATATGCATTACTACCACTCTGGTTTTCTTCACTGCCCTCCTCCAGCAGGTCCCTAAGCCCTGGAACTTGCCATTCCCTCCAGTGTGGGCAGTTTAATTTACTCTGTTGGCACAGCTGTATCTGCGATCTGTATGAACTCCCCACTGAATTAGCTTACTTGTCCTCTGGGCTTCTACCAGGAGGATTTAGGGCAGTCTCTATGATTAACAGCAACTTCATGGCAGAGAGAGAGGAGATGGCAAAAGCCTTGCCTCTGAAACCATGTTTTGATCTCTCTACATGCCTGGTTTTGCTGTTTTCTCACACCTGTTGACCTTTGGATTTCTCATTGGCTCCAATTCTGCATGCTGTGAAAAATGAACTCTTACATTCCTTCTGAATTGTGCTAGACTTTAATTCGGGGTTTACATTAACTTCGTTTTGTTACTTTGTTACATTACTCTGTTCCCAAATCCAGAGTAACATGATACACAAGCTGCCCCACTCACATTTGGTGACCTGATAGCCTAAGTGACATTTGTTTTTGTGTGAAGCCAATCAGTCTATTATTCAATCCCAGAACCTGGCACAAAGTAGGGGCCCAGAAATAATTATTTAATTACTGAATGATAATGGCTATGTTTTAAGCATTGCCGGGTGATACTTGAACTTTAAAAATCCCTTCTGAAGATAAAAGTCTTAATCAGTTACTCCAAAATTAAGAGATTGATAAAGTGGATAATTGGGGGCATTCCATGGGTCACATCATGTGATCATCACTATATTAAGAGACATGAATGAAAAAAAGGGGGCAAAATGAACACACCATCCTGAGATACATAATGGTAATTCTTGATGCACACTCTTAGAAGGCATTATTAGAGCCACTGAAAATATAACTGAGGAATTACACATATAATGAAATTATAAATATGTAAATGTGCTCTTGCTCTAAGAGTTGTAGATCTAAGAAGGAATACAACACATTGAGGCTTTTTAGTATACCTTTGCCTTAGAAGGAAGGAATCTCTCACACTTTGTGAAATTAAAAGCCTTCGTCAAGCTCTTCATGATATAAATCATCTCAGGTAGTTCCATTCAAAATTTCCCTCTGTAACTAGAGTATTGGTCTGAAATGAGAGTATAAATTCAGGGTATTCCCAAAAGGGAAAAGCAAAACAAAAAGGGCTGATGAAGACAACCACAGGATTGGAGTGCGTATAGTGAAGACCAGAGATCTGAAAACTGAGAGTCACTGTGAGTCTGGGTCAGAAAGTGGATCAAAAGTTAAGGTTAAGACTCCAAGGACCAAGAGGCCAGTCAAGTAAACAATAAAGAACAGGGAACCAAGCACACATTCTGCACAGGTAGAGACTACAGCACTAGGGGGAAAACTCAACTCTACCAAAGACTTCCTGAGACAGGAACTTTCTGCCAAAAGCATGTCTGAGATTAATATCTAAAATTCAGTAACAGAATCTCACTTGGTACTTCCATTCTAATTGGGAGACAAGAACAGAACGTTAGAGCACAGTACTTACACCAACTCAGTACCTGCATGAGTGGACATGAGCAATGTGGTCGAATAGCAATTTTCTACTGTTATCCCCTTAAAAACCATCAATTTTGGTAGTTTGAGAGTACCTTTGTGGGAGTCCAGGAGTCTGGCGGAGAAGTTATGGCATACCACTAGAGACAAAAATCTGCTAATAGACACATTGAAGAGAGTAAGAATAGCTTCATTTTATGCTTGTCACCTCTCCCCCAAGGTAGCAGAACTCAGTGCCAAGACAGACACCCCTCAGTCCATGATTTCTCTTACAGGGGAAAGTGAAAACACACGAGCGAGCATGTGACTTCCCCCAAGTGGCCCATTTCTTTCTTGCCTCACCCCAAATACTGAGGTGCACGGCTGAGGGCTTGAAAGAGGTGAGGAGCAGAGCAACCAGGGTCTGGAAATCATCATGGGATGCGGAGCCTCCTAACTGCCACATGGACTCCATCAGGAAGCCTGCTCATGAACTGCTGGGGACAGCTTGCCTGCAGACCCTCCAGCTGAGCCACAAACACCCCGGATACTCCATGGCATACCCCCTGTGACCAGCTTCCTACTTGTGCTCCACTGGATATTGAGTGTGGGCCTTTGCAGATGGCTAGCTGGCATGTACAGAAAGCTGGCCCAATTCTGTGGGATTGGGAGAAGATGCACAAATTTAGGCATTTTGGGGTGCCATACTAGGAAAAACAAACAGGAGTCTCTCAGCACCCGGCCTAGCTTTGCAGGACTGAGAGAATCCTCTCCCCAAAAGAAAGAACAAAAAGTATGGAGTAGGCACATCTGTAAAAAGGTCTGAGAAAGCCTCAGAATTCTTAGCTGGGCCAGCCTGTGAAGGTATACTTATCCTGAAGCAATCCAGTAAAGACTGGAGGAGGTAACTGTTTTCAAGATGTGAAAAGAGCCACAAGAGACTTCAAGGAACACACACACACACACACACACACACACACACACACACACACACAAGAAAAAATGACACCATCAAAGGAACACAGTAATTTTCCAGTAAGTAATCCTAAAGACAAAAAATTCAAAATAATTGTTTTAAAGCTCGGTGAGCTACAAGACAACACAGACAATTCAACAAAATCAGGAAAACAACACATGAACGAAATGAGAGTTTCAACAGAGACAGAAATCATAAAAAAGAACCAAACAGAAATTCTGGAGCTAAAGAACACAATGGATGAAATGAAAAATGCAAGAGAGGGCATCAACACCAGATTTGATCAAGTGGAATAAACAATCTGAGAACTCGAAGACAGGAAATTTGAAAGTATCCAGAGTGGCTGAACAGAAAGAAAACAAGATCCATATATATGCTGCTTGCAAAACACTCACTTCAGCTTTAAGGACACATAAAAGCTGAAAGTGAAGGAATGGAAAAAGATATTCCATGCAAGCAGAAACAAAAAGAGAAGAGATGGCTATACTTCCATTAGACAAAATAAATTTTAACTCAAAAGCTGTAAAAAAAAAAAAAAAAAAGACAAAGACGGTCCTTACATATCAAAAGGATATAACAATTATAAATATATATACAGGTAACACCTAAATATATTAAACAAATATTAACAGATTCGAAGGGAGAAACTGTAGCAATGCAGCAATGGTAAAGGACTTCAATACTCCACTTTCAACAGTGCAAAGATCATCCAGACAGAAAATCAATAAGGAAACATGGGACTTAAGTACACTCTAGATCAAATGGAATGCATAGACATATATAGAACAGTCTATCCAACAGCAGCAGAATACATTCTTCTCAAGCGTACATGGAATACTCTCTAGGATATATCATACGCTAGGTCACAAAAAAAAAAGACTGAAATCTTATCAAGCATCATTTCTTACCACAATGGTATGAAACTAGAAATTAATAACAGGACGGAAGTTGGAAAACTAACAAATAATGTGGAAACTAAACAACACACTTCTGAACAACCAACCAATGAGTCAAAGAAGAAATAAAAAGGAAAATCAAAAAATATCTTGAAACAAATGAAAATGGAAATGCAACATACCAGACCTACAGGATGTAGCAAAAGCAGTTTAAAGAGGGAATTTTAGAGCAATAAACACCTATAGTAAGAAAAAAGTCTCAAGTAAACAATATAACTTTACTTCAAGGAACTAGAAAAACAACAAACTATTCCCAAAGTTACCAGAAGAAAGGAAATAACAAAGATTAGAGCAGAAACAAATAAAATGGACACTAGCAAAATGATAGAAAAAAAATCAATCAAACTAAGATTTGGTTTCTTGAAAAAATTAACAAAATCGACAAACCTGTAACTTGACTAAGAAAAAAAGAGAGAAGACTCAAATAAATAAAATCAGAAATGAAAGAGGAGACATTACAACTGATCCTACAAAAACACAAAGGATCATGGAAGACTACTATGAACAATTCCAAACCAACAAATTAGATAGCCTGGGAAAAATGGACAAATTCCTAAACACATAAACCTATCAAGACTGAATCATGAAGGGGTGCCTGGGTGGCTCAGTTGGTTGAGCGTCCGACTTCGGCTTAGGTCATGATCTCACAGTTCATGGGTTCGAGCCCCGCATCAGGCTCTGTGCTGACAGCTATGCTCAGAGCCTGGAGCCTGCTTCGGATTCTGTGTCTCCTTCTCTCTGTGCCCCTCCCCTGCTCATGCCTTCTCTCACTCTGTTTCTCAAAAATAAATAAATGTAAAAAAAAAAAAGAAAAAAAGACTGAATCATGAAGAAATACAAAATCTGAAAAGATCAATAAGAGCTCGGGGATTGAATCACTAATCAAAAATCTCCCAGTGAATAAAATCCCAGGACTAGATGGCTTCATTGGTGAATTCTACCAAACTTTTAAAGAAGAATTAATACCAATCCTTCTCAAAAGCTTCCAAAAAATTGAAGAAGAGAGAACATTTCCAAATGTATTTTATGAGACCAGCATTACCCTACCACCAAAACCAGACATGGACACTACAAGAAAAGGAAATTACAGGCCAATATCCCTGATAAACATAGATGCAAAAATTTGCAACAAAATACTTAGTAAACCAAATTTAATAGCACATTAAAAGGATCTACTAGGGTACCTGGGTAGCTCAGTTGGTTAAGCATCCAACACTTGATTTCAGTTCAGGTTGTGACCTCACGGTTCATGGGATTAAGCCCTGCATCAGGCTCTTCTTAGGAGTCTCTCCCTCTCTCTCTACCCCTTCCCCTTCACTCTCTCTTGCTCTCTCTCTGTCTCAAAATAAATAAATTAACTTAAAAAAAAAAAAAAAAGGATCATACACCATGATCAAGTGGGATTTATCCCTAGAATGTAAGGATGTTTCAATATATACAAATCAATAAATGTGATGCACCACATTAACAAAATGAAGGATAAAAATTATAAGATAATCACAATAGCTGCAGAAAAAGCAACTGAAAAATTCAACATACTTTCATGATAAAAACTCTCAACAAACTAGGTACAGAAAGAATGTAGCTCACCACAATAAAGGCCATATATGATAAGCTCCCTGCTCACTTCATACTCAATGGTAGAAAGTTGAAGGCTCTTCCTCTGAAATCAGGAATGAGATAAGGGGGCCCACTCTTGCCACTTTTATTCAACTTAGTACTAGAGGTTCTAGCTAGAGCAATTAGGCAAGAAAAATAAATAAAAGGCATCCAAAATGGAAAAGAACTAAAACTGTCTGCACATGACATGATCTTATATATAGAAAACACTAAAGACTCAACCAAAAAACTGTTAGAACTAATCAATAAGCTCGGTAATATTGCAGGATATGAAAACATACAGAAATTAGTTGCAATTTCTATACACTAAAAATAAACTATCTGAAAGAGAAGTTAAGAAAACAACCCACTTGAAAAAAGCATCAAAAACAACACAATATTTAGGAAAATATTTTACCAAGGAGGTTAAAGATTAATACACTGAAAACTGTAAGACATTGATATAAAAAAAAAAAAAAAAAGAAGACAGAAATAGGTGGAAAGATATCATTTATCCTTGGATTGTAAGAATCAATATTGTTTTTTTTTTAATTTTTTTTTAATGTTTTATTTAGTTTCGACAGAAAGAGACAGCATGAGCAGGGGAGGGGCAGAAAGAGAGGGAGACACAGAATCCGAAGCAGGCTCCAGGCTCTGAGCTGTCAGCACAGAGCCCGACACGGGGCTCGAACTCACAGACTGCGAGATCATGACCAGAGCTGAAGTCGGACGCTCAACTGACTGAGTCACCCAGGCGTCCTGTAAGAATCAATATCGGTAAAACGTCCATGCTATGCAGTGATCTACAGAGTTAATGCAATCCCCACCAAAATTCCAATAAAATTTTTCACAGAAATAGAAAAAATAATCCAAAATTTCAGATGGAACCACAAAAGAGGCAAATCAATCTTGATAAACGGTCCCTGTGCCATTGGCTATCAAGATAGCCAAAGCAACATTGATAAAAAAAGAACAAAGCTGGAAGTATTACATACTATTGAATAGTCTCTTCATAAATAGTCTTGGGAAAACTGGATATCCTTATGAAAAAGAATAAAATTGGACTACTATATATACCATTCATAAAAATGAACTCAAAATGGATTAAAGACTTAAACATAAATCTGTTAACTGTAAAACACATAGGCAAAAATATAGGGAAAAATCACCTTGACATTGGTCTTGGCATGATTTTTTGGATATGACACCTAAAGGAATGGTAACAAAAGCAAAAATAAACAAGTGGGACCACATTAAACTAAAAAGCTTCTGCACAGAAAACAACCAACAAAATGAAAAGGCAATCATGGGATACTTTCAAACTATGTATCTGTTAAAGGATTAATATCCAAAATATATAAGGATGGGGCACCTGGGTGGCTCAGTCAGTTAAGCATCTTACTCTTGATTTCGGCTCAGGTCCATGATCTCAAAGTTAGTGATTTAGAGCCCCGCATCAGGCTCCACACTGACAGTGTGGTGCCTGCTTGTGATTCTCTCTCTTTCTCCCTCTCTCTCTGCCCCTTCCCTGCTTGCACTCAGTCTCTGTCTCCCAAAATAAATAACCTTAAAAAAAATAAAAAATAAAAATAAAATAAAATAAAAATATATAAGGAACTCAAACAGCTCATTGGCCCCCCAAAAACCCGATTAAAAAATGAGCCAAGAACCTGAATAGATATTTTTCCAGAGAAGACATACAAATGATGACCAAGAAGTACATGAAAAGGTACCTGACATTACTAATTACCAGGGAAATGCAAATCAACACCACAATGAGATATCACCTCACACCTGTTAGGATAGCTATTATCAAAAAGACAAGCGATGACAAATGTTGGCAAGGGTGTAGAGAAAAGGAAACCTTTGTATTGGTGGGAATATAAATTTGTACAGCTATTATGAAAAACAGTATAGAGATTCCTAACCTAAAAAAACTAAAAATAGAACTACCATATGATCCAGCAATCCCACTTCTGGGCATATATCCAAAGGAAATAAAATCAGTATCTCGATATCTGCACTCTCGTGTTCATTGCAGCATTATTCACAATAGTCAAGATACGGAAACATCCTAAGTGTCTAGTGATATGTGAATGGATAAATAAAATGTGTGACATATATGCCATATATATAGATATACATACACACACATATCTATGTATATACACATAGATATATGAAATGGAATATTATTCAACATAAAAAAGGAAATCCTACCACTTGAGACAACATCGATGAACCTGGATGACACTATTCAGTGGGTTAAGCCAGAGAAAGAGCAATATTGTATTCTCAACTAAAAAAAAAAAAAAAAATGGTTGAATGCATACAGAGTAGAAAGGTGCGGTGGTTCCCAGGGAGTGGAGGTGGGAAAAATGAGGAAATGTTGATCAAAGGACACAAGCTTCCAGTTATAAGATGAATAAATAAGTTCTGAAGATCTAATGTACAGTACTATGACTATAGACAATAACACTATATTAAATACTTATAATTTACTAACTCAGTAGGTCCTAAGCATTCTCACTACAAAACAACAGTAAACCCTCAGTGCCTGCACTATCCAATGATGTGTATAATTACCAAGACTTAGAGGCACAACTACTGTATATACCATCTTAAGGCCATACTTTGCTATAAATTAGCATTCCTAAATCAGTTTTTCATGCACCAACTTCAGATTCTGTGTGTGTTTTTCTGTATCATTACCTGAATTGCTGGTCTAGTTTTTCAGTCACAAAATCCTGTCTCTCTTTTTCTTTCTTCTCTTTCAATAATCTGGTTTTATCTCTCATTCTATCTTTTTTCTCCTCAATTGTTTCTTCTTGCAACCGCATTTCAGTAAAATACCCATTTTCTTCTGAGGCTAAAAGTTCACGTAGCCTGAAAGAAAATTACAAAAAAATTAAAACTGTCATGCCACAGGGACCATTTTACCAACTGATTATTTATTTGATTCCCAAAGCACATATTTCGTCATAAATTTTGCAAGGAAAAGATCATTGTAGTTTTCTATGAAATAATACTAGTCACCATTTAACGCAATAAACAGACTGACATTTGCCATATTTTATTTGATCACATACAAATTAGATACATAATGTACATCTTCAGCAAAAGAATATAAACAGATTTTAATTAAAGTAACAATATTAAACAACACATTCTTTTGCTTTCTATCAAATGTGGGTTACCACAAATGAAAATACAAACAAGCAGTAGCTATTGATTTGGTAGAGATATGAATATCTCAGCCATGATCCTTACTTTAAAAATTCACTTGATTTTTGGTCAATCTCATGTGAAGGTTTTGGGATTGTTTCATAGTCTGAAGCACCATGTTTGTGAACCTTACTTATTTCGTCTTTCTTCAGTGTTGATGATAAAACCTTGCATGGCATCCTTGATTCTTGCTTTCACAAGACTGTCCACAAATTTGTGATCATTGTGCTGGTCCCAGTCAACTTTCAAGCGATCCCGCTCCTTTGACTTAATGGAAGCCAAGATAGCATGATGTTTCTGATGGCTGCGTTGGATTCTTTGAAGAATTTGCTCAGCCCCTTGAACTTTAGGAGGCTTAGCTCTCTGAAAATAAATAATAATCACTCACAATCGATCAAAAATCAATTGCATATTTTCAATTAATCATGATCTCCACCAATACTAAATAAAATTGGGTATATCAAAGTAATGCAACTGGCTACAACCACAAAGAGCTCAAGTGCCTAAGGTTTAACTTCATTCTTTGAAGCCTATACTTACAATGTCATCAAATCAGTCTCAAATATTTCTTAAGAGCCTTTTGAATAAAAGTTCATGGAATTATGAAGTTAAAACTTTGAGCAGGACTCTAGAGATTATTTAGTCAAACTCAGAAACATTAAGTGCTGTAATAGTCTTTAAATACTCAGGGTGAACCTAAATAGAATAAGAATTAGAGATCTTTTAGTTCGTAACCTTCATCTTGCCCCCCACTGTCCTGCATTGTTTTCCATGGGTAGACAACATAGTTACCATCAAAATACTTTCAACTAGAAGAGGCTACTCTCTCTAATGAGTTGTGACAATAAAAAACAAAAACAAAACACCCTCCACTAAGAAGAAAGGAAGGTAAGGAAGGAGGGAAGGGGAAAAGAGAAGAGAAAAAAGGGGGAAAAAAACTGATGGCAAAGCTTTATTCTTGTTTCTATTGTGTCCAATGTAAGGGCAGTGCTCCTGACATTTTGGAATAACTTAAATTTCTATATTCTTTTTACACAAACTTCCACTAAAGAGTTGGAAATACATACATCATTTTGAATACATATTGATGCATTTTATAAAATCACATGGACTATCTTTCTCATTTCTATATTCCTAGCTTTGAGCACAATGCCTTACCACCACTGGTTCTCAGTGTGAAAGGTGAAGGAAAGAAGAGAGAAAGGAAAGCTTTCTGGGTGGGCTTGATGCAATTTCTGCTCCTCCTGGGGCCATCATGAAATCCACTGTCTTGAGCTTTGTATTTTCAGCCATATTTAGCAAGTCAACCTTAGATGAATAGTGAGACTCTGGGATACTGATTTGCAAGTATCAAAATTCTTACTCATAAGGCAGAAAGTCAATTTGCTAATTTACACTTAGAACATCACTGTTGGGATTACCAGAATACTAGTGTTAGGTCTTGGTAAAGGAGTCTCCTGAGAAAAGAAAATCAACACTTGCAGATAACTTGATGAAAAGGTTCAGGGTTCAAGGTACACATACAGGTACCTAAATTTAGTTGAACAAGATAAGACAGGTCTGAGATGGGTTGGAGACAGATGATGTTGGAGGTTACATCATGGTAGATAGCTAATCCATATCAGAACTATTTACAGCCTAGAGCCACTTAATTAGCAAACTACTGTTCTCTAATATATATGACACTTTTATGAATACAGATTCAGTGATAATAAAGTAGAGCAGAGTCAAGACTATACCTTGGGCAGGATATACACAGGAACTCAGGCTCCCAGTAGACTTATGGGCTGAGAACCTAGCACCAAAGTCACCAAGAATCAATTATCTTGAGTTGTCAGAGCAGGAGCCTGGCTCTGAAGTACATGTTGACTGAAAAGGAGAATGGACGTGAAGCGTGGTGGGAAACACCCTTAGCAGTAGCCAGGGATCGGGAAACCTTTCAAGGTTTGGGGTATCCTGTATAGGACTCGGTAGTCAGGAAGGGCCCAGTGTCTGGATGAGTAAGATATGACCTGGAGTTCTCTAACAAGGTGATACCAATCCATGCACAGTCTCAGCATTACTCAATATCCATACTGCTTAACAGAAATATAATGTAAGACAAATCTATAGTTCAACATTTTCTAGTAGCTGCATTTTAGAAAGTAAAAAGAAACGGGAAGTTAATTTTAATAATGTATTTTATTTAACCAATAAATTCAAAATATTGTCATTTCAACATGTGACTGCAGGCACATTTCCAGTGCTTAAAAGCCATTGTGGCTAGTGGCTACCATATTGGACACTGCAACTCTAAACCATGCTAAAGGCAGAAGAACATAGGGTTTAATAACTACCTTGTTGTTGAGATGAGCACTAGGTGTTGTATCGAAGCCAATTTGACAATAAATTATATTTAAAAAAACTACTTTGTGTTTCCAAGGTCACTGAAGTCTTTTGTTACTGTAACGTGTTCAATTACAGTTTCTAACAATAGAGTTTATAGTTTATATGTCTTAAAAAACAATGTTTTACAGTCTAAATTTGATTCTGGCCTCTACCCATTATAACTCTATGAATTTGAACAAGGTACTTAATCTGAGTCTCAGTTTTCTCACCTGTCAAAATGAGCAAAATAAATGCGCTCCTAAGAAACTATTTTGAGAATTAAGTAATTGGGTCCCTCAGCAGCACTCACCAAATAACTGCTCCTTTACTTCTCCATTACTTCAGATGTTATATCATTTATGGCTTTCTCCTGGAGGAATTGTTTAGCATCAAGTCTCATCTCTGGCGGCTTTAATTCTTCCCCCACCGAAACTCTGCAATCTCTAACATCCACGCTTCTTATCACACTCTGACATCTGAGATGCACAACTCTGATTTCTCCCTTTTCCTCTTTATTCTTCTATAAGCTCAAAGTATTCAATAGGTCTGCTTCTCTGGTTTGGTGGTATTATTTTTTTTTCCTGTTCCTTATTGGTTCCCATCACAAGTAATGGCACACGAACAATAGCCCAGCCCCTGATCTCTGTGTTGGGATACAGAACCCAGAATAGATCAGTTTCTGTCCTTCATGAAATATGTAATTATCCCTTTGAAACTTACAGTCTGTAGAAGCCTCCAATCTATTGATTTCCAGACCCAGGACCTACAGTCCTTGGATCTAGAGAAGAGGGAGCAGGTCTATAAGTGGACTGAGAAATGCTATGTGCACTGTGGTGCATAGTAAAACTGCATCCTTCATTATTCCTGATATTTCTTCCATTAAGTACCATCACAGATAATATAGCACACGATTATCTATCGTGTTAGCCTTTAATGGTTTTATGAATGAACAAATTGTTTCTGTAATTAGAAAATAAGCAAGAGGAAGGCAGGGATCAGACTTTTAATGAAGAATAAACCTCCTAGGGTCATTGTATTTACCCCTGTATCTCCCACAGTGCTGTGGACACAGCAGGGGTTCAAGAATATACCTCTGTAATTGCTGAATTACACATGAAGGCTTTCTAGCCTGTAGAGACTAGTTTGTAGGAACAAAGGAATCCAGGTGCATAGACCAAGTGTCTGGGGTTCTGAGCAAGACCCATCAAATTCTGCAGCACACAACATTCGCGTGGCCTCCTACCACCACCCGAGCCTTAGAGGCAACCAACCGTCCTATTTCCAGGCCTGCAGGGACACTTCTGTTACAGTGGAGTTGGTAGAGGAAGGGCACTATAACCCCTCACAATCCCTCACAGCCCAATCCCCCTTTCTTATACAATTTTCTCAGGGAATGCAGGACCAGCCCAAGAGCATACAGCTGAATCACCACCAGCCCAGACCCGATTTCCTGTCCTGCCCCAGCCCAGCACCCTTTCCGTGACAGACACGCCACATCACAAGGGGACAGACCTCCCTTGGGTGTCTTGGAGACTGAAAACTCTCAGTATCCCAAGTGGTGATTCTACAAATACAGAATCTAAATATAACTGGTGCGAGGGCGGGAGGGGGTGGGTTGAGGGACAGAGTACAGGAGCTAGGTGAATGACCTATCTTTCCTTCTTTCAAAATTCAACCCCCACTACATCAGGCACCTGCTCCCCTTACGAGAGCCGCGGCTGGGGCCAGGATGGGCTTGGCTGGGCTTGGAGTGCAGGGAAATGCAGAAAGCGGTAGGGTCCCGCACACACATCCCGTGCTTACCACGATCACCACCTTGGGAGTGGGGCCCTTAACCTCCCGCTGTATGATGCCAAATCGCTGGCTGTACATTTTCGAGTCCCTCGGGATGGGGGCGGCCTCCGCCGCGGGTTTCCCGACTGTGGAGACCAGCCGGACCAGCTTCCGCAATGCAGAGGTCTGGTTGCCATGGTGCGCCCTGCAGGGTGAGGGGCAGGTGGGAGGGGCCGAAGTCGGTCCCGTCACCATGGTGACCATAGACGCCGGAGCTCGTAACTTCCTCCCGGAGCCGAGGAGCTGAGTCTGCGCGGTCCTCACCCCGCCCTTGGCCAGGCCTCCGGCGACCTCGCTCCCTTCCTCTAGGGTTCATCAGAATAACAGAAATAAGCCTCCTTATCCCGAAGTGAAGGCGAAGATCTAATTACATTCCAAATGACTTTGCTATTTATATCCTGTAATCAGCCTAAAAGCATGAGAAAAGTTAGTGGATATTTTATGGGAAGGTTAAATTTTGCGGCCATTTTTAAGTGAATCTTGATGATGGTAGTAATCATCACAGGACAACCACCTTCTATTTGTGTAGTTCTTTACGGTAATTTGCAAGGTACTTTCACACATAAAACCTTTGGGCCTCACAAATACTTTAGAGGGTTGATAGGAACAGCAGGTATTCTCATTTGCCAGCTAAGACAATTAAGGCCTAGACGGCCTGTCTTGTCAGCCCACCCAAACCAATAATGATAAACCTGTTATTAATAAAATCTTCCTACTGCACTGGGCAGAAACCAGAGCTGACTCGGGGTACCTTAGGATGGGGGGAGGGGGCAGATCAGATGGGCTAGGAGGGTATGGCATGGCATGACATGGCTGGGCAAAATAAAGGCCAACAGTCTGAGTTAAGGATCCCAGTAAAACAGGGTCAGGACATGAGTAAGACGTGCAGGCAATGAGGCCTGAGAATCTGTATCCCAGGAAGGGGAACAGGCAACACAGATCAGGGAACCTAGAAGGGGCCCTCAGCACAGGTGGAGACCACAGCTGTACTTCTGGTCAAAAACAACGCGGTGGTAACTAAAAGCAGATTAAGAATGACACTTTGGTACTCTCCTTCTAAAGTGGGACGAGCACAAAACACTAGAGCACAGAATAAAATCAGAACCTAGTCACTGACATCTAACAACCAAAGTACAACTACTGTGTATACCGTCGCAAGGCTGCAATTTACTGTAAATTAGCATTCCTTAATCATTTGTAATCCACCCACTTCGGATTTTGTATGCGGTACGTTTCTAGATTTGGATTCCATTTCCTGAATTGCTGGTTCAGCTTTTCAGCCACAAAATAATGTCTCTTTTTTTTCTCTTTTTAATAATCTCTTTTAATAATTGTCATTTTGTCTTTTTTTCTCCTATAATGCTTCTTCTTTCAATTGCAGTTCGGTAAAATACTCATTTTCATTTACTGCTAAGAGTTTACGTAGCCTGAAACAAACAAAAAAGAAAGAAATTAGAGGTCGTCTCGGTTCCCTGGACAGAGTCCTGAGGGTCAGTTCCTTGATCTTCAAGTCCCACGGGCGACTGGCCCGCCGGTTGATCTGGGTGGAACCACCCCTCACACTACACCTTTGGGGAAAAAGGGAGGCAATGAAAAGGCCCTCGGTCAGGCACGGGGGTTGGGAACAGCAGCGGAGTTACGAGAGAGCCCGTTGGGCACCCCCAGAGGTCGTACAGCCCGAAGGATCCCGTCGAAATGAGGTCGGCGACAGGGGAAGGCGACCCTTGGCGACACTTTGCTGCCCTCGAACGTCCCAGCGTCGGTCAGAACTCGTCGTGCCGCACCCTCACCCTGGGCGCTCCCCGTAACTTAACTCCAGTTCGGTTTTGCCTGTTTTACCACTACATGAAGAAGGAGAGTCGGCTTTTCTCCGGGTCCCGCCAAGGATTGGCTTCTGAGCCGGGCAAAGGCCACGCCCCAGGGCCGCGAGGCCAGGGGTGGGGGGCAGCGCGTCTCCCGAGCCCTGGTGGGATGACCGCGGCCCCGGCGCCCCCTGGCGGGCCTCTTCGGAGGGTGGAGGGGCGGGGCCAGGACTAGAGCCCAGCTAGGGGAGCCTCAGCTTTCAGCCAAGCTGCCCCAAGGCCTAGAAAGCGATTGGTCCTAGGACAGAACCTGACCTAGATCTTGCCACCCACCATCCCGCTTTCTCAGAGTTAACAGTTACCACCATCAAGACACTCCCCAAATAAACACTAAATGTATGAAAACAGTAAACAGGACAATAGAAATCATTTTAAAATAATTTTAAAATAGAACAGCTCAGAGATAGAAACTATTTATATTATTTCCAATTCCTATTGTGCCCCAACAAGGTTCACGCAAGGGCTGTCCTCCCGACAGTTTTCCTGAATTCTAGATTTTCACCAGTAAATTCCATGATAAAGTTGGATATCCATTCACCATTTGTAATACATATTGATGTATTTAATAAAATTGCATGGACTATATCTTTTTCATTCCTGTATCCCAGTATCAAGTACAGTGCCTACCATGGGCCAGGTTCTCAATACTTGAATGAATGATACAAAAATAGCCGAGACCAGCAAGTTTTTTTCTGGGTGGGCTTGACAGAATTTCTGTACTTGCTGGGGTCACCATGAAATCCATGGTCTTCAGCTTTGCATTTTCAGCAACGTAGCTTTATCAAGTTATCCTCAGGTGAGCAGTGAGACCCTTGGGAGCTGATTCATGGCAGGGTGGCTTTGTAATGTGTCACCTTGACTAGGCTACGTTTCCCAGAACTCCCTTCCCCGTATGCTTCCGGTTAGGATGGGCCACAAGAGACATTTTGCCTGGTAACTGGAGGGCAGAAGTCAAGCAGCAGCATACTGTTTTTACACTCGGAAGGTTGGTGCGGGGCACCAGGCACTGTTGCAGTTCACACATGTTGTCACTTATCTGCTGGCTCACCTCGTTGGTGTGGGACAGCAGTCAGGCCTGCAGCCAGGCCTGCAGCTGCTCCACTTTCCCTGGGATCTTCCTTCAGCGTCTCTAATTCCTGGGTCAGATGAGTATTTAACTCTGTGATGAAGGGCACCAGCTTCTTCTGTAGGACACCCACATTATCGAAGTTGGAGGTGGTGAGAGACTGACATGGGTTCTAGGCCATCTTCGCCGGTTCCAGCTCGTGCTCGTGCTCGTGCTCGTGCTCCTGCGCGCCAAAGCGTCCTCCGTCTCCCACACTTTACATCCATCTTCCCTTCCCGATTGCCTGCCCTGCAGACTTCAAGCTCCAGCATTAGATGTAAAGACAACAGCCTTACAGAGACTGTTTAACCAGCTCCCACTACTACATAAGGTCAAATCCCTAGAAGTCCCTTAAAATATACACATATACACGTATACCTACATATGCATATGTATATATAATTAGTGGTGCTGCTTTTCCAATGGTACTGTGATACACACTGTAGCCAGACTCTTAGAAGAGTCTGAATGCCCATCAAATAAATTTCATTTAGGACATTACAGAATACTAGGGTTGGGTGGCTGGGTCCTGGGGAGGGCAAAACAGTATCAGTAAATTATCCAGTCTTGACTCTGGCTCAAGTAGGTAAGGCAAAGGAAGGAACAGAGGAGGGTGGCAGAAAGGGTTAAGGGTAGGGAAATATCTAATCTACATGTGAAATACCTAAAGCTGCGGGGCTGGGACTAGAAAAAGGCAGGGGAAGACAGACAGCTACAAAATTTAAGGAGGCATGCACTCAGTCACAGCCCTGTGAAGCTGGCTACATAACAAACTGCAGGCCTGAACTTTCCGGCACTTTATGAAGAACTGGGAAGTGAGACAGGGATGAGTCAAGACTGGCCTTTATGCAGGACTTGGAAGCAGGAATTCATACTCCTAATAGAGAGGGGCCAAGAGCAGAAACCAAGCACAAAAGTCATCAATAGGCAAGGGAGGTAAGTTGTCAGCAAAGATGAGCCAGGCTGGCAGCTTTACTTCTGAAGACTGCTTTGGCAGAGGAGAATGAGGGTAACAAGCAAAACGAAGTGTCCACTGGGGAAGGATGTCCTTTAGTGTTTGAGAAATATTTACGACACCCAAGGCCTGGGAAGAACCCAGTCTCTTGGATGCAAGGGTGTTGTGACAAGGTGACCCCATCCATACAACCTTGGCACTCCCTAAACCATGCTAGAGGCAGCAGTGTAAAGGATTTGTTCTGTTTAGAGTAGTCCACCTTGTTTTCAAGGTCACTGGAAACTTCTGTTACTATAACATTACACATTATCGAATATAGTATTATGGCTTACCGTTTGGTGGCTTAAACAAGGTTTTTACAACCTGGATTTGATTCTATGCTTATTGATACTAGCTGTTTGACACTGGACAAGTTATGTAATTTCTTTGAGTCTGTTTTCCCGTATGTAAAAATGGGCAAAAATCATTGTCTTCCTAAAAAGACTTGAGAACTAAATAGATCAGTAGGAGGAACTAACCAAATAGCAGTTCCTTTCCTCATTTATTCACATTACATTTTCAAATGCTGTCTTTCTGTGGAAATGGAAATGTTCAGAAACACTACCAGGTCTCATCCAGAAGCCATTGAAAAATTATTATGAAGATGGCTTGTATAGGCTGTTTTGTGGTGGCTTTTACATCCCCTCTCCACCCCAGATCCCCCACCCATAATATCCACACTTCTCATCAGTCAAGCTCCTGAGATTCGCACCAGTTGGAGCAGATACAACTTTCTATTCTTTCTCTTCCTTTCCTGCTTACTTCCTCTATAATCTCAAAGTACTGAACAGGCCTGATTCTCAGGTTTGGTGGTGGGTTTTTCCAGTTCCTATTGAATCCTACATAAGCCCCTCAGCCTATGGTCCAGCTCTGAGTAGATCAGTGTTGTCTCTCATAAAGCCAGTCTGTAAATTATCACCTTGAATCCTACAGTCTGCAGAAGCCTCCAGTCTACTGCTTTCTAGCTCCAGGTTTTTTAAGGTCCTTGGACCTAGAGAAGAGGGAGCAGGACTATATGTTGAATGAGGTTTGCTCATTGTAAAATGGAGCATCACAAAACCATTTCCTAGTATTCTGTGCCTGGAATCCATTTCCCCATAATTATCCCTTATCTCTTATCTCTCTGCTAAAATATTCCAATACCAACAACTAAACATTACCTTCTCCACTAACATATAATGATTTCACACACAAGGAAACTATTTCCTTAGATGATAGCTCCCTGAAGACAGGAATCCATGTCTCCTGAAGGATAAGCCTTCCAGGGTCATTGCATTCATCATGTTATCTCTCACACTGCGGTATACCCAGCAGGTACTCAGTCTGTACCTGCAAACTGCCCAAGGCAGATGCAGGAGTTTCCAGCTGGCAGAAACTAGCTTGTAGGAACAAAGGAATCCAGGTGCCTAGGCCAACAGTTTATGTCGCCTGTATCTGGGACCACGCACACAGCCTGCGAACATTCTGCAGGAGGTAGTATTCCCTGTCCTCCTCCCACCAGCCCTGTCCTTAGGGACAACTATCTTTCATCCTATTGCCAGGCCTGCAGGGACAGTTCTGTGAAGCAGCTGAAACTCTTAATAACCTCAACAGGCTCAGGAAAGGTTCAAGAAACACAGCCCAACTCTCTCCACAGAGGACGCTCCAGGAGGTGGACTAGCCTAAGATTGTACAGTTGTACATCTCAGGGCCCAGATCTGCCCACCCACCACTATCCAGCCCACCTGTCATCTCTTGGAGACTCCAGACACCCACAAAACCCCAAATGATGATTCACTGGATAAAAATTTATATATTAAATCTGACTCCTTCTGGATTTTCTTAGAAAGATATGGACCAGGCTTTTATCTTTTTCTTTCAAATCTCATCACAGGGCATCAAATCCTTAACCTCCACTAACTCCTGTCTCTCTACTCCCCAGCCCCCACCCCATACACCCAAGGAAAGCCCTAATCTGAACCTCAGGAGAAATCTCTAGGGTCCTACACATAACCCCTCACTGACCGGGATCAGCACAGTGACAGAAGCCTCTACCTCCCACTGCCTCATGCCAAATTGCTGGCTCTATTTTTAACACTCAGGGCCCATATCTGACCAGCACCAACCCCATACCACCCCTCACTGTGCGGGGCACACCTTGGCAACCAGACTGCTGTGTCCCGGAGGCGGGTTCCACCCAGGCTGAAAATCTCCGTGATCTGGGGAAGAATTAACATCATGGGTCATCATGGCCAATGGGGCTAAAGCAGGTTCAGGGCAGGGTGAAATGTCCCCCAGCACTGACCACGGGTGTGCCAGCCCCTCCTGCCTCCTCCTCTGGGGCCGAGTCGGAGGCGGAGTCATCCTTGCTCTCTTCCTCCTTGTCCTCCTCAGGGTCCAGTGGCTCTTGCTTCACAGGTGGCAAGTCTGGGTCCACTGCCTGGGAGAGGTGGGAAACGGGCAGCAGTCAGAGGGACAGGGTTGGCCTAAGAAAAGAGTCTCCTTATCAGCCAACCTGTCAGTATACTGACAAATCCCGCTTCTGTCACACTTCAGCCTGGAAAATCCATCTCTCTGCCTACAAACCTTTCCCATTCCTCAGAGTTCCATTTTTGTTAGCTGGGCAGCAAAGCAGGCAAAGTTAGTTGCCTGGGGAAGGTGGGGCATCTGTCAGACAGGTGGGGTAATTTTGTGGTGAGGCTGCAATCAGCATATCTGTTGCTCTGCTCAAAGAACCACCATCATGGCTCACCATCACTCTGCTCACAGACCACCCATCACTGACCCCCACCTTGCTGGGGCAGCCAGGCAGCAATACAGGAGAAGTCAGGATGGCTGTGCCCGGTGTCCAGTCTTCCTGGGCATCCGCCTTCTCTTGCTTCACCTGGGGTAAGGCCACAACCCAACTCAGGCCAGGGCACTGGGCCTCCTGTGTGAAGGAGGATTGCAGCAGTCTTGGTCCCAGCTTCCTGGCACAAGGCTGGGTAGTTCTGGGAAGGGCAAGCTAAGATGGGATCCTCACCTGCAACAGGGCTTCTGTGGAAGCTGCAGCAGGGCCAGGCACCTGCACGGGACTGCTTGCACCTTCCCGTAAGAACACAAGATCAGTGCCAGGTGGAGGCAGCACAAAGCCACTGCCTGTCTCTTGTTTCAATGGAGTCTGGGCATGGCCTGGTCGGGTTGTGGGTGTGGTCAAGGAGGTCTTCAGTATCTGACCCAGACGGGGCCTTCGAGTAGAGCCAGGCCTCTTTCGACGAGAGTAAGGTGGGGGCGGCCCTGCCCCATCCTCAGATCCTGCCCAGACACTAGGCAGCAGCCGCTTCTGAAGAAAGATAGGGTGTTATGGCCACCTGATGCAATGATTGACCACCCTGCCCTGATCAACATGCCTGCTAATCCCCATTAGTCACGGCACAGAACATGCTTTCACGTGAAGCCCTCATCACTGAGCTTGCTAGTCTCATGTTAATGCCACTGCCACTCAGATTAGTTCATCCCAGCACAATGTTTGCTAATCTTTGCCTGAACCCACCGCTCCATCTACCCCTCTGAAGATGCAGAATCTGGCCTGCCCTACTCACCAGGCCTGCCCACCATTCCCAGGCACGGCGGGGAAGGGGCGGTGGCCCTAGGTCAACGTAGCCCACCCACCTCACTCTTCTGCATCACCCACCATAGCAAACTGCAGGCATTGACGCCAACGACACTTCTGGCGCTTTTGGTTGCTGCCCCCAAATTTAGGCTTGTCACAGCAGAAGTCGCAGCGACCACAGTCCATCCGCCGTAGGCAGGCTGCACAGGCCCCACACTTGCGGTTCTGCCGGCGATTGGTGTAAGGCTGCTGGGGGACAGGCAAAAGGGGGGGGGGGTGCTGTTATTGGCACTGTTCGAGTGTTCTTGTTGCCCCTTCACTAGCTCCATCAGAGGGAACTGGCTGTGCACTGGTCTCAGTCACACCTCAGCATCTGTTAGTTCCAACACCAGGCACTATCACTGCACCGGACAGTGCCCAAGAGCATTAGGACTGTGGCTGTTCCAACGCAGTATCCATCACTTCATCTGCTAGGCCAGTGGTTACCAAGACAACGTCTTTGACCCCCACCTCCAGTGGCATTTTGCTGACCCTCCATAGCTGCCGATGCTGTGCCTGCTGTATCTGCTCAGCCTATGTGAACTCCATTCCCTATGCTGGCTTTTCCTATTAGCCCCACCAGAGTGTTGATTCATCTGACATTAGGTACTATCACTGCACCTGTCGATCCCATGTTAGTCCCTCCCCCATTGTCTGCTTATCCCATACTAGTACCCATTACTGTGTCTTGCTGTTCCCCTATTAGGCCCATTGCAGCAGTTGCTTCTTTGGGATTAACCAAGTGCCCTGGGAGGGTCTAGGCTTGTCCAGGTAGGGTGGGGCCACTCACTAGCTCGTCCTCGTCTACACAGTAATAGATGAACTCGGCAGGTGGCGAGGGGACCAGGGCTCTGGGGTGCTGCAGAGGCAAATGGGTGGGGTCAGGGCAGGTACTGGGTAAGGTTATAGTTGTGCCTTCCCCCTGCCCACCAGGGCCTCACCAGCTCTGGGGACTCTGGAGGCTGTGACAGGGGAACTGGAGGCAATGGCTGGGTTCGGGGGGGGCGCCGCCGGGCAGCCATCTTGGAGTCGCAGCCTCCTCTACGGCGGCTACGTTTACCCTGGGAGAAAGCCAGAAGAGAAGTTTAGGCTTGGTGGAACCAGGCAGACACAGGACCCCTACCTCCACCCCCACCCCCACTGCCACCCCCAAAAGGAGTACAGAAAGCATGCGTGGGACAGGCAGACAGAAGGTGGGGTGCAGCACTCACAGCAGGGGGAGCCACAGCTAGGGGAGGGCGTCGTTGACATCGCTGATGGTGGCGACGGAGACGGTGGGCAAGGTGCTGGCAGACAGGGGCAGGTAGGTGAGGCCAGGGAGGTGAGCATGAGGTGGGGGAGAAAAGAAGACATGAGGTGGGCAAGGCTGGGAGGAAGCAGCAGCAGCAGTAGCAACTTTAATAGCAGAATGAGCTCTGCCCCAGCCCTGGCCCCAACAGCACTGGCCCCTCTACTCACCCGTAGGCAGCGCCGTTGGACACACCTCCACTGGCGCCTGAGACCAGGGCGGGGAGGGCGAAGGCAGACTCGGCAACGGCCACAGTCCTCTCGGGTCTGACAGCCCCGGCACACTCCACACCCTCGGCTCTGTCAGGGAGGCCAGAGGTATGATGTATGGGGCCAGGGCTCTGAGAGCCAGAGGACAGGGTGAGCCTTGGGCCCACCCTACCTGCCCAACTCACCCTTTCCACAATCCGGAGGCACCGTCTCCGCTCACACTTGCAGAACAGCCCCGAGGCCACATCATGGGGCAGCTGCAGAAGGCAGGTGGAGCAGGCCCCGCAGTCCTCGGTTACCCGGCAGGCCTCACACTCCCCGCAGCCCACACGCTGCCAGGAATGGGTGGGGCGAGGTCACAGGCCCAGACAGAGTAGCTCCAGGTATGCTGCCCCTTACATGTATGTTTTTAGCCCCCACTGCCATATCTAGTAGTCCACCATATGCCTCATCACTGTATCTAACAACTACTAACAAGCTGTCACCAGAGGCCATCCCCAAAGTCTCCAAGTGCCCGGTTAACCTCATCGCTGTGTCTACTGACACCCCATTAACACATTACTGTCCACTGACCATAGCTAGCTCCCTACAAAATGATTCTGACACCCTATGGATCCATCATCATTCCTTCAGACCTTCTTACCAGCCCCCATCACATCCTGCTCCCACCGCACACTTGTGAGGAGGAGGCAGGTCGTGCTTACCTTAAACATCCTCTGTTCCCGGTTGAAAGCAATTCTCTGCGCTGAGGAAAGGGAGGCGGAAGAAGAGAAGTGGACAAGGAGCATCAGATATCTAACCTCATCCACCATTCAACCTGAAAGCTGACAGTGGTGTCCCAGCTTGACATCAGATCTGCTCCACCTCTACCTCCCAGGGCTCTGGGGCCACTCACCTCGGCAGTCCTTGCATAATGTCTTGAGCCGCTGCCTTCGGGTACCATCTCCTGAGAAGCTGATTCCACAGTTCTCACAGCACCTGGGATAGGAAACATGGGTGTGGGAGGCTGAGTACGTCTCCAACCACAACCCTCACCCTCTTGGCTCACTTTAGGCCAACACTCACCCAGGTGCAGGGAGTGAAGCTGGGGCTGCGTCAGCATTAGCCTTGGTCTCATCTCCTGGGGCCTCCTTCCTGACCTCACCCTTTTGAGGTCCAACCTGACGTTTTCGAGTCTTGGCTGGCCGTGAAGGCTTCTTCCGCTTCCTGCTAGGGACAGCTAAGGGCTGGGCCTGCAAATGAGAGGGAAAGCAGGAAGAGATCTGTGGGTGGGTGTTAGGTGGCTCAGTCACCCCTGCCTGGGTACCCCACACTGTGTAGTACCTTGGGGGCTGGATAGCACAGAATGCCTTGTTTGAAGTCGAAGAGGGTGAGGTCACACGCAGGGCCCAGGTATCGGGTCAGCTCAACTTTGCTTCGGATCCTGTCTCCTGTGGGGCTGGGAATGGGCCAGGATGGATTGGTACCCCGGTGGAGCCATGGCCACTCCACCCACACAACCCTCCCACTGGGCTCGTGAACAGACCTGCAGGGCTGGCAGGGGATAGAGGGCTGGCAGCCTGGGATTGGCCTGTGAGCCCTACCAGGTCTTACCCCAACTAAGCTTGCATAGCAGAAGTACAAAATGTGTATTAATACCAGCATATATACAAACACAAATGAAAAATATAAACATAAATAAATACATGTTTACTTATAACATACACTACTAATTGTAGTCTGTTCATGTAAATAAATATAAACACAGACAGAAATACAAACTTGTCGAATGATGTATAAATGCATTAAAGTTAACGTACTAAATACGTAGAAAGGAAAAACACAGGAGAAGCAAGCGTCTGAAAATGTACACGTGAACAAGTGAGCATATAAATATATATATATAAAGACGTGCGTAAACAAACAAATGCAACTACATATAAAACAAAGTAGGAGCAACTAATATTCTCGGAGAGAATACCCCACAGGTCTCTAGCATTTCTGCATGTCTTGCAAGAGAGGCACTGATAGTCCTTTGTTATGAACTATCTTTTCAAGGATGTTTGTACAGCAAACAGCCTTGGAAGATAAGAGATAAGTTCTCCTTCCAGAGCAAAGGGAAGGCATCCTTACTGTCCTAACATTATAAAAGATTGGATTCCTTAAGCTCAGGGTTCTTTTCCTACAACCCAATGCATGGGCAGATGTTAGTCAGTTCTCTTCAGGTTACCCTATGGGAACTGGCATTTGGGGAACTGGCACAAAAATAATGACATTCTGGATACTGCTGTTACTGTGAATAATAAACTATCTTTCATCTCTGACCCAGGAGTCTCCTATATCCTACCAGCATCCACAAAATTGTAACATACTTGTTATCTTGCCCTAATTAAGATAAAACCTGTTGCTTTACGGTTCTTGACAAAAGTATTTAAAATTTTAAATTTTGACAGTTTCACACAAATTACGAATATGGGGATAAACATATAATTAAGTATAAACAAACATAATTATATTCATGATTTTGCTATATTCCTCCACAAAAACAACTACTTAGACAAAAAAACAAAAAAACAATAAAGTTCAGGAAGAGTGAAAAAAATTCAATAATTACCTTAGATCCTTAAATGTGAATTGCATATAAACATGTACATTTTGTGCATCTATACTCGGTTCCCATTATTCCTGGTATGTCTTACAGAGTCACGCTGAACACTGAATTAGTGAATCTAGAACCTCTGTTCTTGTGGAACTATAGGTTAAGGTAATGTGAGCCTCAGGGGACATTTCTGTCAACTAATCAATATGTAACCTTGTTTTATTGTTTTCCTATTTAAAGACACTCTACTTAATACATTCCTACGAATGACTGACAGCATGGCCTTTGAATGATTTAAACTCAGGAGCTTTGGAGACCATTTATGTCACACAGCTACCTTTACCACGGTCCTTGTAAAACAAGCCAGTCTCCTCAGTAAAACCTATTCTGCATGACACTTTTCACACGTAACACTTACCAGGTATTTTTAAAATTCCTCTGCAAACTCTTGATCTGCAGGACCTGCCTTGTATGCAAATTTAACGTCTTTCACGATGTACACCTTTTGAAACGTGTGAGCCAGTCAGTACTAGCTGAGACAGGTTTAACATATTCCTAATCAGGGGTAACACAACCATCAATGTCCTTGGCTTCCAGTCTCTCACACTGTCCACTACATTTTATTTTACTAAGTATTTCCTTATGCATCTTCAAATTTGGCTATTTTTCCACCTTTCCCTTAACTTCATCACATACTATACATGTTACTTCAGCATTTTCCAGAGCAGACTCGTGTACAAATCAGAACATTTCCTTTTCTTTTTCTAAATGTACCACATTTTTGATTCATTAACATTGAACTCACACCTAACAACACTGCAACTCACAAATAAAATTTATTTAACGTGTTATTCTCTTCCTACAGCATATCATAGACTTCTTGCACTTAAAACACTAGACAGCACTTCAGCACTATACTTGGGGGGGCACTGTAAATACGAAAATCACCAATAAAAAGTGCAAAAATGTGAAAAACACAGCACTTAGCAGATCACGAAAAAGACACTTGTTTACAGTATATGAACTAAAATAAGAAGGCCTCATTCAACCTCAGCTGGGAATGAGTGTATCAGGGAACT
Source organism: Leopardus geoffroyi (assembly GCF_018350155.1). Taxonomy (NCBI): domain Eukaryota; kingdom Metazoa; phylum Chordata; class Mammalia; order Carnivora; family Felidae; genus Leopardus; species Leopardus geoffroyi. The sequence goes on from NC_059339.1 coordinate 69,773,050, forward strand.
TAAATTTTTTGCTGTTCTGTGCGTGTCTATGAATGACCATGAAAGTATAGTGAGTACCGACTTTGAGTACAAATTTCAGTGAGTAGAGTAATTTGGAAATATGGAATCTGCAAATAGTAAGAATCGACTATATTTGCATAATTTCAACCCATCCACAAATTTAACCACACCCCCTGATTTTAGCCCTATCCGTGACTCTGTCCACAACCCACCCAGTACCTCTGGTAATAGGTGTCTGAGCGTCCACAGGTGGCACCTGACTTTCGAAAGACTTCACGGCGCTTCCAGCCGGGGCCCAAGGCTGGGCAGTCCAGCCAGTCCTCAGCCATGGGGGCCACAGGAAGGAGCAGCGGCCTGCAACACGGAGGGGGCAGTGGGAAAACTGAGGCTCTAGGGGGAGGACATGTTGTGCCCTAACCACACAAACCGCCGGTACTTAGTAATGCTTTTCCAAGACCTGGGACCTACCACAGGCAACTGGCCAATACAAGAAAGAGAAAAATGCCCTTTCCCACCTCATTCTCCCCTGTCCTGGGCCCAGGAGCTTGTCATTCCTACCCCTTCTTGACCTGGCAGCCCTGTCTCCAACTTTCAAGTCCCCATCCTCAACCCAAAGATCCTCATGCCTCCCTCAATGTCCCGATCCCCAATTCTTCCCCATCCTCAGCCTGAGAACTCATCACTTCTCCCCACTGCCAACCTAGGACCCTGTCATTCCCCCCAGGAGACATTCTCTATCTTTGACCCACTGGCCCCTATTCCTCCCCTCTGTCACCCTGAAACCTCCATACCCCCCATCCTCAGCCTGAGAGGGCCCATTCCTCCCATCGTCAGCCCAAGAGGCCCCCATTCTGCTCGTCCCCAGACCAAGGTCCCAGCACTTTGCCTCAGTATTCTGACCTCCCGTTCGCTCCCTTCCTTGACCCAGGAGTCCCCAGTTTCCCTTTCAGTCAAAGCCCTCCCATTCCTTCCCTTTCTGACGTCCTCTTACCTGCTACCTCCACTGTTACTGCCTCAATTTCCTGTGTCCTCTGCCAGACAGCCCGCAGCTTCTCCACACCTTTACCCTGAACACCCCCTCATTCCTTCTGCTCCTCAGCCCGAAAGCCTCCTCATCTTCCCTGTCAGTGTTCTGAGCCACAAGTCCTCCCCAATCTCAGTCCCCAGACCTCCTTGTTCCTCTCATGTTCAGCTAAAAAGTTTCTCATCCCATCCCTTCCCTTCCGTGTCTCCTATCTTCTATTCCGCTCATCACCTGAAGAGACCCTGATTTCTCCCCTCAGCATGCTGAACCAACCCCCTTTCGTCCCCGTTCTTGTCCCAAGATCATGCCCATCCCTAGCTCAGCATTCTAAACCCCTCTTACTTCACGTTCTCCAGAGGAAGCCCCCGTCGCTCCCTTTCAGTATCCCAACGCCTCCATCTCTTCCCGTCATCAACCTGAGAACCCCTCATTTCTCCCTCTCGGCGTTCTGAACCCCCGTTTCTCTCTCCTTAACCTGAGAGGCCCCGAGATCTCTCCTCAGCGTTTAGATCCTTCCCCCATTCCTCTCCGTCCTCGTCCAGGCTCCCGACACGTCCACCTGTCAGCGTTCTGAGCCCCATTCTTCCCCGTCCTCCGCCAAAACCTCTCTACTCTTCCCTTCAATATTCCGACGCCGCCATTCCTCCCACTCGTCGGCCTGAGGGCCCTTCATTCCTCTCCGTCAGCGTTCTGAGCCTCAATTCTTCCCCATCCTACGCCTGAGCGCTCTCCATTTCCACCCTCACGACTGTCTCACCAGCTCGGCACCGGGCCGGTAGCTTCCGCCGCTCTAGGTCCGCGGACCCATGGCGAGGGTCCCGCCTGTGACTCCCGCCTTGCCCTGCTCTTCTTCCTCCTCCGCAGACGCTTCCTCTGAAGCGATAGCTGTCGCTGCCGCGGCCGTTCGTTGCTCCCGGAACCGGAAACCCGCTGCCCACCTCTAAGGCTCCGCTCCCGGCAAGACGCCTGCGCGCTAATGCCCCGCCAGCGTTGGCCCTTAGTGGGGAGGACTCCGCGCCTGCGTGCTCAGTCCCACAGCGGCGCGCGCCTCCCGTCCCGGCACTACTGCGCTTGCGCTCTAACATCCAACTACGGCTCGCACCCCCCCACCGGAGACCTGCAACACTTGAGCTCCTCACCTCGCCAACCGGCGCTTTCGCCCCACTCCGCCCACCTGGTTTGCGCCTGCGCTCTCTTAAGGGGGCGAGGAAGGTTGGGGCCCTATGATGTTTCCCTGGCGGTCTCCACCAGGAGTAACCTAGCGGAAGGGGCGGAGAAGCCTGAGGTTGTGCCGTAGCCCTCCTCTCCCACCTCTCGCTTACGTCGCGCCTGTGCTCTCCGGTTCCCCGAACATCTGCCCCAGGACTATTGTGTCCCGCTCTCTCCGGCCCGCCGAACGGTTACAGGAGCGCGCGGGGACTGGTACTACCGCACGCTGAGCCCAGCTCCTTCCGCGGGAACTGGAGAAGGGGGCGTGCCTCGCCGCAGGTAAACAGAAGGTCCGTGCAACCGAGAAGGGCGGGTCCGTTCTGGAAACGTAGTGCTGTGGGGACTCCCAGACTGACATCAAGAGGGCGGGATGGAGACTTCTGTTACATACGTGTCCCAAAAGAGAGGCTTGTGGGGAACAAGGGACCTTGTGTCCACCATTGAATACATCTAGTTTGGAGAATAGTGCTGACACAAGTGGTAAATGAGCCACACGCTGAATTAGCGCTAACTGGATACCCAGTTTCAAAATGAAAGGCTGAGAATGTAGGTGATTGGGCTCTCAGCAAGTCATATCCCCCACGCCCACGGGGGCTCCTGCAGAGCACAGAGTAAATGCCAACAGAGTACTCGAAGCTGTATACTGCAGCCCCTCCTGAGGTATAAGTGTGCCACAGCCCATCTACCCAAGGGCTTTGGAAATGCAGTCGCAGCTGGATAAAGTGTGGAAACCATCAGTAGTCATCTTAGTTCTTCAAAATTTTATTAACAAAACAAGGAAGGGGGGAGGCAAGAGTGAGCGGATTCCACAGTCCCGCCCAGGCACAGAGAATGGAGAAACAAAGGAACAGACAAGAACAGGAAAAAGTTCTGAGACCCCCTGGTAACAGCAGCCGGGCAGTCAAATGGTGGATCGGTACAGGGAGAAACTCAAGGACCGCAGGAGAAACATATGAAGGGCAGAACAGACAAATGGGGGATTCAGGGCAGCTCCCCAGCCTGGAATGCAGGGTGTGAGGACTTCTGCGCCATTGTGAGGCTCAGCGGTCAGCACTGGAGCGCAGGTCGGTAGTGAGTGGGTCATGCTGGATCGTTTGGTGCAGCATCAGGGCCAGTAATCCTGCCCGATTAGTCATGGCTGTGCGCACGTTGCGCTCCTGCTCAAACAGCTCGTCAAGCTTGTACCACTGACAGGAGAGCAGAAAAGAGCCATGAGAAGGAGCTCCAGAAGCCCCGCCTGACCCCAGCCACATCCAGCATCAAAACCTACCACGCGCACACGCTCCAAATCCACTTCAGCACGCCGCAACTTCTCCCAGCAGTAGTGGCGGTTACACTGGCGCTTGGGCAGGCGGCAGAAGTCACCTGTGAGCTCAAAGACATCACGTACAAGGGGGCACCCGCATACCTCATCAGCTGGCACCTGCAGCGAGATGGGGGGTCGGGGATGAATGGGGGTGGTGAGGCAGGAAAGAAGACAGGAATGGGAAGTGGTCGGGGAGGTAGGAAGGAAGGAATGGAAAGTTCAGGGAGAGAAGAGGAATGGAAAAGGGGAGGAACAGGAGATGACAGGAAAAAGGAAAGGAATGAAGGATGATGAGGCAGGCAAAGCAGGGGTCATGGAAGTGGTCAAGTAGGGAAAAGGTAAGGAAGGAGGGGAGAGGAGGGAGCAAGGGATGAATGTGGGCCAGTGAGGAGGAAGAAAGGACAGAAGGGCGGAGGAGTTGAGGGAAAACCTTACTTTGGGGTCCCGTGAGTGCTCAGGGCACAGCACCTGGAGCCGCTTACAGTATGTCTTGCTCTGAGGATTGTAGACATCACAGAAGAGTCGGGTGGCTCTGGGGGTTTGGAGTAAAGACAGGGTAGTGGAGGGAGACCCACCTGTTCTTGCCCGTGCCCGTATCCTGCCCCAACATGCCACTTCTGACCCCAGCCTCGACCTCCCTGCTCTAACTCCACGTAGCGCCCACACTCACCCCTCAATGCGTGTGGGGTACATGGACCCAAAGGACGTCTGGCTCTCATACTGGAGGGATGAGCACAAATGGAGGGAACTGTGGATGTGTGCTGCATCCCAAGACACCCCCCCAGACAACACGTCTCTCCCCCACGGACCCACTGATGATTCCCCCTCAGGCTGACACCCTGACCTTGGCGTAGCAGCGCTCCATGTGGCGCAAGGCAACACGTGGGTTGATGGGATGCCCGCAAGAGACACAGAAGATCTGCAGGTCCGTGTCGTCGCTGTCACCCTCATTGCTCTGTGTGGAGCGGAAAGAACGATGAGACCAGTCAGGACTAGGTACTGGGCCCCGCACTGCTGGGCCTGTGCCTGCTCACCTCCTCATCCTCACGGACAGCCTGCTGCTTGGCACGAAGAATGATGGCCTCAAGCTCATGGAATCGGCGCTCCATTTCCTGGAGGCGGGTGCGGGCACTCTGCTGTTCACGGCGAATACGTTCGAGCAGCTTCTTCCCGTGCTCCTCAGCAATGCAGGGACTCTGCTGCCACTGCTGGATGCGCTGGGGGAGGATCTCGTAGATGCGGCTGCAGGGAGGCAGTTGGTTGGGTGCAGGCAGGGAAAGTGGCAAGCAACAAAATAGGTGGGGCGGGGGGTGGATCCAAGAATGGTAGAACGGATGGGTGACCAAACAGCAAAAGGGTAAGTGACTGAGCAGTAGATAAAAAGGCAGATGAGCACCAGAATGGTAGATGGATGAGGGGTGGATTGGGGGGTGCTTCATGGACTGAACAGTGTGCAGGTGACTGACCGGAAGACATCTGGTCATGCCCGACCCTATACTCCCCGACTCCCTTGAACTATCCACGAATGACTCACTTGGCTGCCAGCTTCATGCCACAGTCATCTGAGCAATACTTGGAGCCAGGCTGGGCAGGGCGCACACAGCCAGGTCCCAGGCACTGCGGTAGCGACGCAGGGTCCTTGGCATCGGCACGTTCTGGGTGTTTCCATTTGTCCTTGTGCTTCTGCTTCTGCCGATGCCGCTTATATCTCTCTTCCTTCTGTGGGACAAAGCAGGTCAGGTCAGGGTGGAGTTGAAGTCAGCCCTGAATGCCTGCCTCCCCCTGTATTCCACCCCCTTCTGGCTCTTGCCCCATCCAGCCTCTGACCTTTGCCCCTCCCTCGCCTCCCTGCCCTCTGCTTTCCCACACCCACTTCACCCTTTCCGTCACCTTTTTCTCAGACTTCTTCTCCCGACGCTTTACATGCTTCACTTTCACTGCCCTTTTCCGCAGGGCAGGATCCAAGAATGGGGACTCCTCTGTGTCACTCATCCAGGGCTGCAAGTGAGGCATATGCTGACCCACCTGCCCCACTTGTGACTACCCCACCACCTACTCAGTTCCCAAATCAGCCTTCCATACTCTGCCTTCTCTCTCCTCATCATGGAAACTCAGCTTCTGTAACCTCCACCCTTCCACCATGGCACGCTCCACCTGCTCACCAGGCCATGGTCATCAAAGGCCCCTGCACAGAAGTCCTGGTACAGGTCAGGATCCAGTGGTAGGTCCTCGTCTGAGAGTGGCTCAGGTGTGGCCGTAGCCTCAGGTGGCTCCTTGACCGCTGATGATGCCACTGCCCCCTCGTCCTCACGGATGCGCCCCAGCTTCTGTGATGGCTGTGGCTGCTGCTGGGTGGGCAGTGGCCTGCGAGGCCTTGGCAGGGATTCTGAGGGCGTCACTGGCGAGAGCTGCAGGGCAGAATCTCAGGACTGGCCCTGACCGCCCTGCCCGCATGCCCCGCCCCGCCCTGGGGGGCTGGACTCACCGAGGAAGGGAAGTACTTGTACGATTCCTGTGCCGGCAGGAGGAAGGCCCAGGTCAGCCCCAAGTGGATGGAGGGTGGCCCTGCCCTAGCCCCTCCCACAAGAGCCTAGCCCCACCAACTAACCCTGCCTCGCCTCCCCAGAAACGCACCCACTACTCCTACTTCTCATCACTAGGACATGCTGAACCCTGCCCCACCTGGCCTGACATGCCTGACCACCTTGAAACATCTGGCTCTACTCTGCCCATCTGGGGTTGGAGGCGCCCCTGCTAGCCCTGCACACCTGATCACGCCCCATTCGTCTGGACAGGTCAGGCTCCTTCCCACCTGTCTATGTGCAGTAGGCCCCACCTCACCTGGCCCACCCCTCCTAGCCTCAATGAGCTCCTCCTGGACACACTGACGCCCCCACCTGGCCCTGCCCAGCTCTACCCATGCTCACCCGGGCCCGCAGCTGGCACTGACGCAGCCGGCACTTCTGCCGGATCTTGTTGGGGCCCCCAAACTTCTTCATGTCCCGACAGAAGTCACAGTGGCCACAGTCCTCAGTGCGCCGGCAGGCCTCGCACTCGCCACACATGCGGGCTGACCGTTTGATCTGCTGCTGCTGTTGCTGCTGCTGCTGCTGCTGCTGCTGCTGCTGGTGATGCTGGGGGAAGGGGCCCGGAACAGAAATCAGGAACCCAAGGAGGGCCTGACACGGGATCACCCTACCTATCCCAGCCGTGGCAGCCACTCACCTGGCTGGGTGTGGCCACCAAGGGCTGTGGAGAGGATTTGTGGGGCGAAGCAGAGCCCCGAGCAAGCATCGCCCCAACCCCTGTCCCTGACCCCGCCCGGCGCTGCAGATCTGGATCCGGGGCAGGCCTCTTGCGCCCTCCACCCTCATCCCGAGGCTCACTGCCGTCTCGCTCATTGCTGTCCCGCTCCCGTGACTTCTTGTGCCGATAACGGATTTCCAGCTTGGGGTCTTTCTCTGCGGGGCAGACAGTGGGACCAGGACAGGTTAACAATGAGGGATTTGGATGGTTCCAGAACTCTTTCTTCCTCTTCTGTCCCACTCACCTGCTCTGTCCCCCTACTCCAGGGCAGGCTAACCCCTCTGGTGGGACCCTGTGTTTGGGCTCACAGTGGAGTCTCCATTCCAACTCACCACAAACCAACAATCACCCACAGACACACGTCACTACTCCCTATGACCCACCCTCCCTTTATGGCTTCTCCCTCAAGGCAGGTGGACCTGCCTGCCCTGTCCAGGCACCCCCCCCTCACCTCGGCAATCCCGACAGTACCACTCCCGGATGGCCTTGGCCATCTTCTCCGTGATCCGGATGCAGTCCCCATGGAACCACTCATTGCAGTTGTCACACCCGCTGCAGAGGATGGGGTGAGTGGTGCAGATGTGAGGGGCCGGACCCATCAGCCTCACCCAACCTTGCAGGTGTCAGCCCCACCCGCCTCTCCCCGGCTCACATCATGAAGCAGTTGATATCTGGTTTGCGGCAGATGCAGTAGATGGGTGCATTCTCCCCATTCTCCGATTTGCTGTCCTCTCCAGCATCTGGAGGCTCTGGGTCTGAGCCATCACCCTCCTGTGGGACCACCCCCCCCATCATGGCTTCTTAGAGAACCCCTATCATGGTGCCTCATTCCTTGCTACAGCTCCATCGTGGCTCACCACAAACCCCAACATTCTGCCAATAAACTTTCTATCACAGTTCCTCATAGATCTTTGCATCACGGTCCCCACAAACTCCCATCACTCACCCCTAACACCCCAGTACCGTTCTTTCAGATCCCATCATTCTGTCTCAAACTTCCCATCACTAACACCCCATTACTCTATCCACACACTCATAACGGTTAGTTATAAACTACCGCGCATCACATATTGCCCCCATCTCTTCTCACAGACACCACGGGATATATTCTACACACTTCCCAACACCGTTTCCCATAGATCTCCCGTTATTAACCACACAGACAACCCCGCCCCCCATCACGGCTCCCCACGAACTCCTTGACACAGACTCATCACAGCTTATTACACACTGCCTGGTGCGGCTCTGCCCAATCTCCCATTCGGATTGCCACGGAACTATCTATCGAGAGACCCCCACCAAACTTCCATTACGAACCCCTAAAATGGCTCATCACAAAACTCCCAGATGGTTCACACATCAGAAAAATTTCAGAACCTCAGACTCCCAACGTTCTACCCACAGACCCCTGTTAAGGCTCACCACGGGCGCCCACCATACTGCCCAGACTCTTCCTACTGTTCACCACAGACTCTCTTGCCTCCTCTGCCCACGGACCCCGCCTCTACCAATCCCACTGACCTCTACTGCCGACCCCCTCCCGGGACTCGTACTCACCATCTCTCCGCTCTCGGCGCACCCCTCCGCTGCCCCCGCCAGCGACCCGCGAACCTGCTACACAGACCTCTCGCTGGCGTTCGCGGCCGTTGTAAAGGCGCCCACAACTACTTCCGCTTTGGTCGCGCCTCCCGGGCACCGTACTCTTATTGCGCAGGCCCAATGCGTCGGCTCCGCAGCAAACAAGTAGATCCGGCGCCTAGAGCCGCTACAAGTCTCTCAGACGCCACCATCTTGACTATTGACTACTGAGACCGTAAGGCGGCCGAATCCGTAAGTGCGGGAAACATGGCCGCACCTGCATCGCAGCTTTCCCGAGATCACCGCCACTCTGTCGGCCGAGTCCGTACGGCGACCACTTGTACGGACACAACGTTACAGGCAACATGGCCGCGCCTATGCTCCACTTCCACGCATATGCCGTCATCTTGGAATCTGATTCCGTAAGATGGCCGAGTCCGTACGTTTACAGGCAATACATGGCAGCGCCCTAATCGCGGCTTCCACAAGGTGCCGCCATTTTGACCATCGATTCCGTACGCCGGAGGCTTGTCCTGCTGAGAAGTTCACAGAAAAAGTGGCGGCTTCCGAAACACGACCTGTATCAAGTCACACTCATTCTTCTATTCAATCACTTTACCCTTTCACATGTATAAATGGGACGCCAGCAGACTGGGTGTCGTGCGCTGCGAAGGAAACCATTCCCCCTGTTATGTCTCCGACGTTTACCTTCCACCGCTCTTTCCCGCTCAGCCAGGCCTGGCACTGTTCAGCCCCTGGGCTCTTGCAGGAGTGCTCTCGCTTCTCAGAATTAGTCCCAAGCAACGGTGCAAGGCCATGAACGGTGGTGGACTGACCGACTCTGGTGAAAAGTGGCCTAACCAAAGTAGATTTTGAAATCCGAGACACTGGCTTCACCAAGTCTTCCCCGACTTGTGGATTTGACAGGTTCCTGGTGAGGTCCGCTTTGGTTCTCTTGTTTCATACACATTCAATTCTTTCCTATAAAATTAATTTTAACATTCTGTTTTAAATTAGATTAAGTACAAAAAAAAAATCTGGACAGATCGGAGAGCTAGGCGTCTCAGGGTAATGATCTAACTCTGGCAACCACGGAGGTCAAATGACATACAAAAGGTCAGTGCCCCCATCACCCCAAATCCCACGGGATACGCGAGTCGTGGTCATACTAAATGTCCACATGTCCACGTTCAAAGTCAGAACGACTTGATTCGGGTTGAAGAGAGGGGTCTGGGGAAAATGAAAATTTTCACTCTTTGCTGACATTTATTCTGGATTTCTTGGCTCTGGACGTAGCAACGTCTTTGCTACTGATGGTTGTCCTGTGTATGGTTCAGATACCTGGGGTTTTGTGTTATTTTTTCGCCTTTCCTAAACGTTTTTACTCGTTGTCCCCTCCACACCATCACAGACACCAAAGACACAGAAGCCGCAACATGGATTCTGTGACCCTCTCTTCCTAAAACAGGTTTTTAATCCACAAAATGGAACTTCAAATCCAGACTTGCCTCCTTTTTTAAATTAATTAATACTGAGTTATCTTAATTTGATTGTAATTTATTTTAATAAACAATTTAATTCATCAAATTAATTGTTCATTTAATGTATTAGTTTTAGTATAAATGAATATGTGTTGGTAAGGTATTCAGATAAATTTAGTTTAACATCAATTTATGAATTTCATATAATTCAATTTTAAGTTAATTACAATTTGATGTATGAAAATAAGTTTAAGGGAATATAGTTCAAGTATGACTTAAATGTAATTACTCAAATTTAACATTACTGACTTCTGATTTACTCAATTTAATTTGGTTCAAAATAATTTAATATTAATGCAATTTGTTCAAGTATCATTTAATTTCAATTTAATTTTTTTACTTTGATATTTTACGTTTTATTTAATATGATTTAATTTAATTCAATTTCCATTTAATTTAACACATTTAAATTTTAATTCAAATCCACCTAATTCATTACATTTCAATGTTACATAACTAAATTGAATGAATTAAATTTATATTCAATTACTATAATATTTAAGTATAATTTATTAAATTAAATATGATTTATTCGGTTAAGAAAAAACAGTGAGAAAACACAAATTGCTCACCTCATGAATGCAAAAAGAGCTATCAGTACAGATCTTACAGATATCAAAAAGAGAATATTATTCACACATTTATACCAACCTAATGCAATATATTTATTTGACTACTTAGATAAAATGAACAAATTCATTGAAAAAGACAACTTAGCAAAACTAACGCTTGAAGAAATAGAAATTTTGAATAGCCAAGCAGCTATTAGATTATTTGAATTTCTAATTAAAAAACTTTTCCACAAAGAAAACCCCAAACCCAAATAGCTTCACTAATAAATTCCATCAAATATTTAAGGAGGAAAAAAGACCAATCCTATACAAAATCTTTGAGATAATAGAGGAAGAAGGAATACTTCCCAGTTCATTTTCAGAATCATTTCCCTGATACCAGACTAGACAAAGACAAGAAAAGAAAATGACAGGCCAACCTACCCCACGAGCATAAATGCTACAAATTTTGAGAAACAGTCTCCAAAAGACTGCTTTTACTTTCGACATCACTATAGAATTTAGAGTTCTCCCAAACCATGCTTACTTCTGACACTAATTGCAAGTTCAGGGGTTCCCAACTAATTTGCTAGAAGGCCTCACAGAACTTACTGAAAATTGTATTCACAGGTATCACAGGGAGAGGATCAAAATCTGCCATAGAACAGGGTCTGGAAGCGTTCCAAATACAGACCTTTGAGTTATCCTGTCCCTTAGGAATCATAGACAGAGTTAGCTGCTCTCAGGAGCAATATGTGACAACACACATGGAGAATTGTCAACCAGAGAAGCTCACCTGACCCTTGCTGTCCAGAGTCGTTATTGGAGTTCCATTACTTATGCACTGTTGACTGCCCATGTGCCTGATCACAGTTTCTGTCCCCTCAAGAGGAGGAGATCATACCATGTGACTCAGAGTCCTCACCCTAAGTCACATTGTTAACTGTCCGTGACTAAAGGCCCTCAGGCAAAGACATTTCTGTCAGGAATGACATTAAAGGGCTTAGAGATTACCTTCCAGAAGCCAAGGAGAGTAAAAGACAGACTTGTCTTTAGGCAAAGTTAAATTTTTTTCTACATAGATGCAAAGTCATTAACAAAATATAAGCAATTGCATCTAGCCATTTATAAAAATGATAATACACCATGAAGAAGTGTATTTATGCCAGGAATGATCACCCAAATGCAAGACTGATTTAACGTTTGAAATATTGCAAGTGACTAGTTATACCATGACACTCTGTTTACCTTATACATCTCCATACAGGCCAAGTATGCAAAATTTAATTGCAGTCTGAGTCTCGGTGGAATGCCCTGGATTTCCCCAAAACCAAGGGAGAGAAGCAGCCTTATGAGAAATAGCCCGAAGGCCATTTCTCATCCATCTTCCCGGCTGCAGTTGACCACAAGACTTACCACTTCACCTCTCCTTTGGGAATGACTGCTGGTTATACAAGCACTTGACTCAAGTTTAGAGGTGATTTTTCAGCAGAAAAGTGACCACCACTGGTACTACCCATATGGCTCCTCTGATTTACTGTTTGTTTGTTTGTTTGTTTGTTTGTTTGTTTAATGGGACTAGGGATGCAGGAAACTGATACCATGATGACCTTGTAAAATAAACTGTCTGAATGTGTTTGAGCTTTTTGTCTCCTAATTAACTGAGTCTGTGGAAGAATGGCAAGCCATGCTGAACAGCTGTAGTAATGATACATGTAGCCTTATTAGCCACCACACTACTTAAGCTGAAGGACTGCTTGTCCACTTGATAGTTTAAGACAGTGAACATTAAAACTCCCTGGGATCCAGTAGCAAATGCTCTTGCCTAAGTGGTGGATGAGTAAGGGTCCCCCCATTGTCCAACCTGTTAATAGATGATAGATAACCCACTGGTTGGCAAGTCAAAGCCTCAGTGTCAGTGTCCCAAAGCATCATCACAGGCTGCCCACAGGACTGACTGATAAACCACCTCCCAAATTTAGGAGCCTATTTGCTAAGTTTTTTGGGTTTATGTGCTTATGCTGCATAATCACTCTGGCCATCAAGAAAAACTGTTCTTTCTTCCCCAGATAGAACGTGCCTTACAAGACAGGTGTTGCTGAATGCAATTGAGCTAGCCCTATGGTTGTCCTGGTTTTGCTTGAAAGGCTGTAAGCTACTCTATTACCTCTCTTAAACCTTACTGTCAGCTATAAATCAAAAACAGGCTGTTGGGGTGCCTGGTTGGCTCAGTTGGTTGAGTGTCCGACTTCAGCTCAGGTCACGATCTTGTGTTCTGGTCCATGGGCTTGAGCCCCACTTTGGGCTTTGTGCTGACAGCTCAGAGCCTGGAAACTGCTTCTGATTCTGTGTCTCCCTCTCTCTTTCTGCTCCCCCCGACCCCGCTCATGCTGTCTGTCTGTCTGTCTGTCTGTCTCTCTCTCTCTCTCAAAAATAAACATTTAAAAAAATTTTTTAAATTTAAAAAGCAGGTGCGATTACTGTGCTATGTGGGAAGAAGCCATTACACAGCCCCAGCCAATATTCCCCTTTCATGAACCTATGTTTATTTTGTTTGTTTGGTTGGTTGGCTGGTTTTGTTTTTGTTTTTAACTGACTCTTTGGGCTGCCACTTTTAGAGTATAACAGAATCCTAAGACCAAAAAGTTAAAAATTCCCATCTTAAAATACACTAATTACAATTGACCTTTGAACAACGTGGGGGTTAGGGGCACTGAGCACCATGCAGTTGAAAATTGACATAACTTTTGACCCTCCCAAAACTTAACTACTAAAAACCTACTATTGCCTGGAAGCCTTACTGATAACACGGTCTATTAACATGTATTTTGTGTGTTTATATGTATTATAAAGTCCTCACTTTTTTATTGTATTCTTACAGTAAAACTAGAGAAGAGAAAGAGAAACTAGAGAAGAGAAAATGTTATTAAGGAAATCATAAGTAAGAAAAACACATTTTCAGTACTCTACTGTATTTATTGAAAAAAAATCTGCATGTAAACTTAAACATGTGTTGTTCAGGGGTCAACTGTATAGTGTGGAGAAACTGCCTGTGTTTGTGCTAAAGTGTCTCCAGTTTTAACAACCATCGCTCTTACCCCATTGGTGCAACTATTAATAAGCTGAGAAGGGGGAGGGAGCCTTACTATTATGAAAAGGTTTTGTACTGGGATTCTTGCACAGAGAGTTGTGACACCGAGGCTTTTCTTTCCAGGAAGCAACTTTATTCCTGCCGGCACTGCTCACCTGGGTTCGTACTGAAGAATTGAGCCCTGAACGCACCACATGGTATAGTTTTTTGCATATTTTCCACTTTTTTGTCTCCCATAGATGGTAACATACAAACCTGTAGTCTGATTAAGTGGTCTTATGTTACAAGGTCATGAAGGATGTTGTCACGTACACTTATAACCAGGTTGCCTCGAGGGTTTTTGTTTTTTTTTTTTCCCCTAGGGACGGGACCCTACCACAGTTTGATTTTGCACCACCTGAAATAATCTCAGGAATCCCCAGGGATCCACAGACAACACTTTGAGAACTAATTTTCCATACCATAAAGATTACTATTGATCAAATACTGCTGAATATCGTTGATTGGTTAACATATATTATTCTCATTGCACTAACTAAACTGGAACCTCTTTGAAGTCAGGGACACAAGCTCTTTACTTTTGTTAGTATGTGGTTCACCATCTACCTGGTGCCTCATAGATAAATGTCAGTTAGTTAATACATAATCATGCTCATTAAGATCTTAAAAATAATCAGCAGTTACCTTTCTGTAAATGACTCAGGAAGAGAACACAAAAAGTTGCTAGATAGCCACAAAAATGTTCTGAAATGGGAGGAGAAATTATGTTTTAAATACACCAGTGGGTCAGCGAAGAAATACACCAGTGAAATCCTGTCAGAAGAGGCAGAGTAACTTTTCAAGGTCTTCCTATTTATTTATTTATTTACTTATTTTTTTGAGGAAGGGAGGGGCAGAGGGAGAGAGAGAATCCTAAACAGCTTCCACACCCACAGAGCTGGACACAGGGCTCAGTCTCAAGAACTGTAAGATCATGACATGAGCCGAATGAGATCAAGGAGATCAGGAGTTTGAAGCTCAACCAACTGAACCACCCAGGCCCCCTCAAGGTCTTTCTAATCTAGAGTTTTATTGTAGCAAAACACTGTAACTTAGTAAAGTCCTAAAACTTACAAGGAAAAGAAAGTATGATCTGTGATATTTTTCCTTCACTTTTCTTCTAATTGTAATACTAACACACTAAAGGAAAACTAGAAAATCTAGGAATACGTGAAACGAAACCCACCAATAATCCTACCGTTAAAGAGAAGCATTGTTAACTTGCTAATGTATTTCCATATGTACATATAGGTACATAAACATTAAGAAATAGATTTGGGCTTCTGTGGTATTTCTAGGCGTATATTTTAATGTTTTGATCTAATGTTTTTTGAGGAATACTTTTCCATGTCCATAAATATTTTTTAAAATAATTCTTAAACTAATTTCAATGCTTTTTTTTTAATCCCTGCAAGTTAGGATTGTTATCCCCACTTTATAGTGAAAGCAATTAAGACTTAGGGAGCCTAAGTCTCTTGCCAGGCCACACAGCCAGTAATAATAAATCTGATGTTATTAATAACACTCTTCCTGCTTTGAGCGCTGCTCGGCACAGACTAAGGGAAGCCCAGCATAGGAGCAGCTAAATGAAAAGCCTGATGGGGGAGCCACAGAATGCAGCAGGCTCTGAAAACTGAGGAACACAGTGGGCCTAAGTCAGAAAATGGATCAATAGTCCAGGTGATCAGACTCTAGGGATTAGGATCTTAGTCAGGACACAAGCAATGTGAAATGAAGAGGAGAAGTCTCTGGAGATCAACACACTTCATAGTCTGTTCCTGTCAGGGTCATCAAAAAAGACATGACTTAGAGAGGCACTAGATAAAACAATGCTTTACTCACATAGAGAAGGGACAAAGCAAGATCAGTTTCACCAGTGGGTATTGGTTCCTCATAGCCAGTGGGGCTCGTATTGCATCGTGTGGGAATATCTTTGTTTCTGACCCGATATATGCTCCTTTGTTGTGTGTAAGCATGTGCATCATATAGCACCTGGCCAATTCCACTACTATGTCCCACCAGGAATGGGGTCCTTCACCTGCTGCACAAGATGGGTGCTTGCAAACCATCACCCTGCTAAGGATAAACATATAGGTTTATCCTATATAAGGATAAACATATAGCATAACACTAGGAATGGAGTCACTGGGTCATATGGTAACCCTATGTTTGACTACTTGAAGAAATTGTTTTCCCAAGGGGCTTCACTGTTTTTTATTTCCACCAGTAGTGTGTGCAGATTCTAATGTCTCCAATTCCTCAATAACCCTTATGATCTGTCTTTTGGCTTATAGCCATGCTAGTGTGTGTGAAGTGGTATCACACTGTGGGTTTGATTTGCATTTCCCTAATGGCTAATGATATTGAGCCTATTTCCATGTGTATATTGGCCATTTTAATATTTTCTTTGGAGAAATATCACACCCTTTGCCTATTTTTCATTGTGTTAAATACTTGCCTGCAATAGTTCTATAAATATTCTAGATACATCCCTTATTAGATATGGGATTTGCAAACATTTTCTTCCATTCTGTCAATTAAGTCCTCACTTTCTATTTTTATTATTTTAAAAAAATTTTTTAATGTTTTATTTATTTCTGAGAGAGCAGGGAAGGGGCAGAGAGAGAGGGATACACAGAATCTGAAGCAGACTACAGGCTCTGAGCTATCAGCACAGAGCCCGATGCGGGGCTCAAACCCATGAACCATGAGATCATGACCTGAGCTGAAGTCGGACGCTCAGCCTACTGAGCCACCCAGGTGCCCCAAATCTTCACTTTCTTGATGGTGTTCTTTGAAGCACAAATGTTTTTAATCTTCAACCAACAAAACTAAAAGACAGCCTACTGAATGGAGAAGATATTTGCAATTGACATATCTAATAAAGGGTTAGTATCCAAAATATATAAAGAACTTACACAACTTAACACCAAAATAACAAATAGTCCAATTAAAAATGGGCAGAAGACATGAACAGACGTTTCTCCAAAGAAGACATACAAATGGTCAAGAAACACCTGAAAAGATTCTCAACATCATTCATCATCAGATAAATGCAGTCAAAACCCCAATATCATCTCACACCTGTCAGAATGGCTAAAATCAAAAACTCAAAAAACAACGAGTGTTGGCAAGGATATGGAGAAAAATGAACCAATGTGCTGCTGGTGGGAATGTGAACTGGTGTAACCACTGTGGAAGACAGTATAGAGGTTCCTCAAAAAAAATTAAAAATAGAACTACCCTATGATCCAGTAATCATACTACTGGGTATTTACTCAAAGAATATGGAAACACTAGTTTGAAGGGGTGTATGCTCTGCTATGTTTACTGCAGCATTATTTACAATAGTCAACTATGGAAGCAGCCCAAATGTCCATCAATAGATGAATGGATAAAGAAGATGGAGTTTATGTATATACAATGGAATATTATTCAGCCATAAAAAAGAATGAAATCTTGCTATTTGCAATGACGTAGATGGAGCTACAGAGTATAATGCTAAATGAAATAAGCCAGTCGAGAAAGACAAATACCATATGATTTCACTCGTGTGGAATTTAAGAAACAAAACAAATGAACAGAGGAAAAGAAAAAAGAGACAAACCAAAAAACAGACTCTTAACTGTAGAGAACAAACAGATAGTTAGCAGAGGGGAGGTGGGTGGAGGGATGGGAAAGGAAAAACAAAGTTTTTAATTTTTATGATATCTAGTTTATCTATTTTTTCTTTTGTTACTTGTGCTTTTGGTGTCATATCTAAAAAACTACTGCCTGATCCAAGGTTACAGAGATTCACACCTATGTTGTCTTCAAAAGGTTTTAGAGTTTAAGCTCTTTCATTTAGGTTTTTGGTCCATTCTGAGTTAAAAAATCCATTTTGAGTTTTCTATATGGTGTGAGGTAGGGGGTCCAACTTCATTCATATTTATATGGATATACAGTTGTCCCAGCAATGTTTGTTGACTATTCTTTCCTCAACGAATAGTTATGGCATCCTTGTCAGAAATCAATTGACAGAAACATGAGGGTTCATTTCTGGACTCTCGATTCTATTCTACTGATCTACACATCTATCCTTATGCCAGTACCATATTCTATATGTCTTGATGACTGTAGCTTTGTAGTAAGTTTTAAATTCAGGAAGTGTGAGTCTCTTTATTCTTTAAAGAATAAAGTATTTAAAATATTTAAATTATTGTTTAAAAATATTGTTTTTAGCTCTTCTGGATTCATTAAATTTTCCTAAAATTTTATGATCAGCTTGTCTAATTTTTCGAAGGGGTCAGCCTGGGATTTTGATAGGGGTTGTTTGAATCTGTAGATCAGTTTGGGAGTAGTACTGCCATAGTAGCAACATCAAGTCTTCCAATTTACACACATGAGCTGTCACCTTTTCCTCTTAACAGGAGCCCTGACTGCAGATCCAGTTGGGCTAGGCTGGGTCTAGGAATTGGGGGCAGCCTGGACAAGTTTCTAGAGTCTAGGGTGCAGGTCATTAACACCCTTTCCTCCCTTACTCCTACCACCTCCAAGTCCCCTCCCCTCCTACCTTTGAATTGCCACCATTACCACCACAATCAGTTGCAGGTATGAGGACTTTCACTTCCATGAAACCAGACGGTTAGTTGTCTCTAAGTTTCCGGGCCTCTGATACCAGCAGCTACCCCATAGAGGGACGATCCCACAAATCATAGTAACTAGTGAGGACTGCTTTAAGGTGTGGCATTCGGGTGGCCCCGGACTCCCCACTCCCTGAGGAGGATGGTTGTGAGTGTGTTTGCTCCTGCCAGACTGGGCAGTGTCACCATGGGAACCGAGGACGCCAAAACTAGCTATTTTCTCTTGACTCTGAGAAGCTGAGTGGCTGCGCTGTTCTCTCCTCCCAGGCCAGCCTCCCTGGATATTATACCCTTCTGCCCGGAAGGCCAACTAATTCCTAGTACATCTTTTCTTTGGAAAGGCTGAAGGTCTAAATACAACTCCAATTTATACAGTGAATTGTATGATAGGTATAAAGGTATGGCTCGCTCTCATCTGGCTCCAAGAGTGCATAGTTCGGCTCTTTTAGCAGTTCGGGAAGAGTTTTGTTATCTGGCTATTTACTGTACAGGCTGAAAATGGGGGTGAGAGGGCTAGAGTGTCCTCTCGGAAGAGGCTGGGGACAGCAGAGGTGATGGTGGCAGTCACGGTGCACCCGCCGTCCCACCCCCCCCCCACCCAGTCCCAGGGCAGCCGCCGCTCTGCCTGCCCTTTGCCTGGTCCCCTCCGCCGCCAGTGGGTGTTTTCCCCACGGTGGTATCCGCAGGAGGGGCCCCAACCAGAGACCATAGGTGTTCCAAGAGCGCCGCATCTGGCAAATGAACCGACCTGAAATCGAGTCCTGCGTGGGGTCGGTGGGCCTTTTCCGGGTCTGTCCAACCTCTGAACCTGCTTCTCCAAGGCTGGATTTCCATAATAAAAATCCCGCATCCCCAGGCGGTCGGGTGCACCCGGAGCTGGAGGGGCCTCAGCTCAGCGACAGGAAACCCAAGCTGTCCCCGAGGCTGGCACTGTCCCTGCAGACGCTGCCCACGGCCAGGGTGGCTCCCAGCAGAGCCAGGGTCACGGTGGGGGCTGCGCGCCTTCCTAGGCCATGGTCTGCAGCAGACCATCGGCAGGCTTTCTATGGAGAGTTTAGCTAAGCTACTCCAAGGTATTGCCATCCTCCCCCCCAACCCCCCCATCCATTCTGTTTGGCCAAGGGGCTTGCAAGGGCCTCGAACTGACACTAGCCCCCTCCTGCAAGCGCAGGCCCAAGATAGCAGCCACAGAGTCACAAGCAAAGGCAAATTCCAGATATGACTTCCCCAACAGCCCTTGTGGTCAACAATCTCACCTGCCTCCCCAAGCCTTATTCACTACTTAGATAAGACCTCCTGGGACTTACCAAAACCCCACTCTTTGGTTGGAATTGATCAGTTCAGCCTGGGAACCCCAAAGCACTTCACCCAGGGACCCTGATTAAAGGCATGTGGCCCAGGTCCCACCTCCCCATCTGCACTTTGCCTTGATCTCTCCACCCCTGGAGGAAAGCGGGGTACTTCCCTCAGGACCTGTGAGTAATAAACTTCTCTATTGCACTTTGTCTTGAGGTCTGTTGTTGAAATACGGTTGGGGAGCAGGGGGCTCACCTTCCAGCACCCTATGCTCCACTTAACAAATGTTAATTTTACCAAGTCCTAGCACAGTGGCATGAGATGGGAGCCCATGGCCAAGCCACTTTTAACCCCCTCAAGGACTCAACCCTCTGCCACCATGTGGTGAGAAGATCACAGAGACCAAACCCAGCCAGCTCGGGTCTGGGGACAGGTGGCACAAGAAGATCTCTGGATGGGAACCGGTTTGACCTCTTGGAGGCCAGGAAGTAGATCACGGACCTCAGGGGACTGTGACACAATGGGGAGCAAAACACGGAGAAAACCCGCCTCCTCATAGGCTGGCGTCTGCAGCCCTTCAGATTCCTGTTTCCTCTGGGATATGACTGCCCCAACCCCTGTCCTCCCTACTATGTGGGGGCCCTGAGTACTAGGATAGGAGGGGGGGAGTCCCTTCACGAAGTGGGACGCCTGCTGGAGCCTGCTCTGGATAACTGCTGTTCTCTGCCAGGCATCGCCTTTCATACCACAACCGAATTAAATTTCTCACTCTTTGCTGACTTGTTTTTTCTAGCACTGTGATATGACTTTCTCCCCCTGCGGTGTTTCCTGGCTTACTCCTCTTTCTTCTCCTGATGATTTAGGGAGATGAAACAAGCGCTCACTTTGGCAGGACATATACTAAAATAGGAAAATAAAGGTTTGCAGTTTTCAGAACGCTTATGGCAGGCTGCCATGTTATGTCTTTGTTTCGTGCTGTTTTAAAAACTGTTATTGTTCTAATAATCTTTTGATCTCAAGCAAAGCAGGGAATTCCGTGGAATGAAAACAAAGAACAAAAATAAAATCATTCTTGTGTGATTTCTTTGAAATAGTTTGGGATGGTTTTTACGTTTCTTTATATGGACTGCTATTGTGTGCATTTCAAAACACGAACGCAGCTATAAAATGTTTTGTTTGTTCTTAAATGTATTATTCGATGTCATCCTATACGAATTTACAATATACATGCTTATATTTGCTCATGATACAAAAGATTTCGAGGAATCTTCGTAATACTACAAAGAAGTGTAACAAATAGAAAGCTTACGTTTTCGTTTGAACCGATGTTTTCCTTCAATCAAACAAAAATAGAAGAGGGAAGTCACTGATTTTTTTTTTCTTTTGCTCTGCTGTTTCCTTTTCATGTTTAAAGTTAGCTTTCACTAAACACAGTATCACATTCACACATTCCCTGTTTCTTGGCACCACTGCCAGAGGAAGATAGCGATATTTACAACCATTATCAAAGTCAGAAAGCAGGGAGGTGGAGACAGCTGTTAACCAAAGCCTCTCAGAGCTCAGGCAGATTCTATTTCCTTCACTAATGACTATTACTATCCAGCCTGTGTTGCCATAAGGGTCCCACTGTAGCCCTTCTAGATTCCCTCTATTAAGAGAAACAGGCTTTTACTGGAGGCAGGTGTCCTGGTGAGGTAGGAAGTCCCAGTGCCGAGGAAACAGGAGCCTCTCCTCCACTTACTGGCTTCAGCACAGGAGGAGAATGGGAAAATGCCTGCGCCAAGAAGCTTCATTTTCACAGCTTTTTTTTTTTTTTTTTTTTTTTTTTTTAACTATAGTATCATTTTTGATGGAGGCAAAGGAGCCCTGGTGTTACTGGAAAAGACAAACTTCTTCAGCACAAGTTTTCACTGGTAGGATGGTGATGTTGGCCATGCATCTTCCTTCCATGTGTTAAGCTAGGAAACCCAAGAAGGCATAACCAGGACAGCTGACGCTGCAGACACACAGCTCCCGAGGACCTGTGATAGAACCTCATAGATATCACAGGATCATCATCAGTCTGAATCCAGGTCATTGGGGTTGTCAGAGCCAAACTCCTGCACATCTGAAGGATATTTGCTTCACACCTCTGGTCTGCCATTGCCTTTTTCCTTTTCCCTGAGGCTGTCCTATTCATCAGAGCCTCTGGAATCTTCATCTCTGGCACTGTTCGCCTCCTGTGGGCACCCACTGTGCCAGTTTTCCTCACTGTTCTCATCATTTTCATCTTCGTAAATGTCCTATGGTTGCTGGCCATCATGCACCAGCTCCCACTTCTGGCTGTTGTCCTGCACAGAGGAATTCCTCGCTCCATCCTGGAGTGGCCATCTCCAAGTGGTAACTGTCATACACAGTTATCCTTCTGTTCCTCCTGGTGCCCAGCTCTTGATCCATCTGTCCTTGGATACAGTCAACTGCTCACGGGTCAACTCTATGCAATTGCAGAGGATTACATCTGAGTCAGATGTTTTCCAGGAGCCATTGGAGATGACTCCCTACTTGTGGACCAGGTCAACAGCTGGAAGCATGCATCCTTAGCGGCTTCTGGGTTTCCCATGCATCATCAGACTCCAGGCCACTGGAGGGGATCTCTGGGATCAGTGTCTAGAGATCACCCGGCAGTGGCCTTCCAGCCAGATCTCCTGAGACAAAGCATAGAGGTTGTGCCGGATGTGCCCCTGGGTGCCCAGAATAGTGCAGGGTGGTTTACAGGAGTGGCTGGACTGGATGGCTCCTCTTGGGAGTGCACTGGGGCCACCACCCGCAAGATGTTATTCTCCACTGCTCTCTCCAGATCTTTGTGGGCATCTTTTGGGCCATTCCTGGACTGCAGGGTTCTAAGGTCTTCACAAGTAAAGACAAGAGCTTTGCAGGCTCCCCACTGCACTCTGGCTTCACACAGGGTACACTTGTCCTGTCTGCCTCCAGGGCAGCTGTCACCAAGCCTCTTATTGCTGTAGTATTTTAAGATTACACTTGACCCTTGAACAACGGGGATTTGAACTGCACCAGTCAGCCCACTTAAACACGATTAAAAATAAATACAATATACAATATAACATAGTATAGTATAAATACAGTATAGTATTTAGTCTTCCATATGATTTTCTTTTCCCTAACCTACTTTGTTATAAGAATACAATATGGAATACACATGACATACAAAATACATGTTAACCAACTGTTTATGTTATCCATAAGGCTTCTGGTCAATAACAGGCTATTGGTAGTTACGTTTTGGGGGAATCAAAACTTACATGTGGATTTTCGACTTCACACAGGATCGATGCTGCTAATCACCATGTTGTTCAAGAGTCAACCATTCTTACAACTCTTCCTTAACAAGGTAAGTGATTTTAATTTCAGCACTGAAGAGGCAGCTGCCTCAATCCATCAGGAGGAATCTTTGGGCCTGACCCGTACTTTTAGGGTGTTCGGAACATGTTAACAATTTCACTATTTGTCAGGGCAAGCAACACAAGTACCAGGTTAAAACCTGTGTGGGTTATGTAAAACAACACAAATAAGAACTGCAGACCTGCAAAGCTTTACCCAATGGCTGAGCAGAGCAGCCACCAGCCTGCGTATTACCTAAAAACTAGATCTAGTCCCTAACTACATGCTGAGATCCTGCAGACTCTTTGCTAGCTGGCTTTAGATATGTCCGCCTGTCCGGAAGTGGGAACAATGTAGGCGCTTCTTGCTAGGAGGGCAGTAGGAACTTGAGCTTTTCTTCTGGCCTTGGAGAGGAAAAAAGGGCCCCTGTAATCTGTTCTCTCCTTAATAAACTGAAATTTTAAAATAAGTCATTTTTCTTTCTTACTTATTTTTTAAATTTATTTATTTATTTATTTATTTATTTGGAGAGAGAGAGAGAGCACGAGCGGGAGGAGAGAGAGAGAGAGAGAGTGAGAATCTCAAGCAGGCTCCGAGCTCAGCACCTAGCTGGACAGGGGGCTGTATCCCACAGCCCTGGGATCATAACCTGAACCAAAATCAAATCAGTTGCTCAACCGACTGAGTCACCCCCGCGCCCCTCATTTGTTTTTCTTGTGATTAGGTTCACTCTCCCTTAGTTACGTCTGAAAATCATTGTCAGCATCTCTTGTCTAGTTTGTCAGCCCCACCTCTCTAGTTTCTGTATATCTGGGCCTTACAAGACCACATCTTTGTCTCACAGATGTCCCAGGGTCCTCTTTACTGACCACTTTCTGAGATGGCAGACAAACCCTGCCCAACTAGACCCCAACTCACATTTCATTTTCCTTGCTTTTTACCAACCCTCCCTACATATCAGTATATGAGCTGTACTCACACTGAAAGTAACACTGAAAATCCTTGTTGTGTCCCGAAAACTGCTGCACTATCCCAATGACAAACTAAATTAGCTTATTAATTTATTTAGAGAGAGAGAGAGAGAGAACACACAAGTGGGGGAGGGGCAGAGAGAAGGAGAGACAGAATCCCAAGCAGGCTCCATACCATCAGAACAGAGCCCAACGTGGGGCTCAAACCACGAGATCATGACCTGAGCTGAGATCAAGAGTCGGACACTTAATCGACTGCGCCACCCAAGCGCCCCTGTTTTTTTTTCGGTCCACTTATTTTAGTTTACATGAGATAAAATTCATTCCTTTCCTGTACAGTTCCATGAATTTTTACAAATGCACGGTAATATGTACACAGCCACCATAATCAAGATACAGAACTGTCTCATCACCTCCCAGAAATTTCCCTGGTGCTACCCCATTGTAGTCAACCTCTCCCCCCATCTTTACCACCTGGAAGGTGTGAGATCTGTTTTCTACTGCTATAATTTTGCCTTTTCCAAAATGTCATATAGAAGGAACCCTTTACTTAGGCCTCTTTCCCTTGGATGAATGTTTTGTGAAATTCCAAGTTGTTGCATTTATCAGTTGTTCTTCGTTTTAGTTGCGGTAGATTTGTATAGGTGTACCGTGTTTTATCTGTCTATTGAAAGGCCTTAGGTTTTGGTAGTTATGAATAAAGCCACTGCAAATATTTGCTTACAATTTTTTGTGTGTGAACATAAATTTTCATTTTTCTGGAGTAGATTCCTATGTGGGATTGCAGGGTGATATGATAAGAGTATGTTTAACTTTTTTAAACTGCCAAGCTTTTCCAAGGCAGCTGTACCAGTTTTACCAACAATGTATTTTATTTTATCTCCCTGTTTTTTTTAAAGAAGCAATTTTATTGAGGTAAAATTCACAAGTCACAGAATTTACCCATCTAAAATGTACAATTCAATGGTTTTTAGTATAATCACATAATTGTGCAAAGATTACCACAATCAGTTGAGGACATTTTCATCAGCTCAAAAAAGAAACTTTGTACCCATTAGTAGACACTCCTCATTTCTCCCCAACTTCTCCAGCCCCAGGCAGTCAAAATCGACTTTTTGTTTCTGTAGATTTGCTTAGACTAGACATTTCATATTTATGGAATCATATAATATTAGCATTTTGTGACTGGTTTCTTAGCATAATTTCAAGATTCATTCTTGTGATAGCATATATCAGTATTTCATTCCTTTTTATGGCCAAATAATATCCCAGTGTTTGGATATAACACATTTCATCCATCCATTTGTTGATGGACATTTGGGTTGGATTTCCACTTTTTTGGCAATTATGAATAATGCTTGTGAACATGCGTGGATGAACTTTTGCACGGACACGTGTTTTCATTACTATTGGGAATTACTACCTGGGAATGGAATCGCTGGATGATACGATAACTCTATATTTAACCATTCAATGAACTGCAAGGCTGTTTTCCAAAGCGGCTGCATCATTTTACATTCCCACCAGTAATGCCTGGGATAACTGTGACCACCTGGGTCTTCCGTTGCGCCACACACAATGCAGGGGCTAAGCCAGTGTCTCCGTGATTGCATAGGTGTGGATGGAGTAGCGTCTGGAGTATTGTACTGGCTAGGCAGAAACAAAGGAATATAGGGTGCTTACAGCAACAGTCTACAGCGGAATGCAGAACCTAGCGATATTCTATGGTGAGCAGCATTCTCTTGGTCTTCTATACAACTGCAGTCCTTCCAGCCCTCCATCCTTCCTCCAGTGTCCAGGTCTGCAGGGTGGGTTCAGCCAGGCCGCTAGCAGGTCACATAAAGCGGTGGTGGACAGCCGGGAGAAGACTGAGAGACAAAGGCATGACTCCCACAGCTCCATCAGATTCCATAGCCCATGCTCCACAAGATGAAAAACTAGTTCCATATCTCAAGCTGGTTAATGGCCAGCTCTGTGCCCAGATCATCTGCTTCCCAGCCCTGTGTCTCCTTTGGGCATACACACCCCATCACAAGGCGACAGCCTTCCCGGGTGTCAATGTCATGGAGACTGAAGGGCCTTCAAGACCACAAATGATGGTTTTCCAGAGAGATCATTTATATATTAAAGCTGACTCATGGGGGTTATTTCTTGGTGGTGGGTTAAGTGGTGAACTCATCTGTCAAATCTTACTAGCTGCTCCTATGGCATCAACTGCTGGACAAGAGGGGTAGTTGCTGAGGCTAGTGAGGTAGGCAGGAGCCAGGTCAACAGTAGAATTTTGTGTCATTCCAAGGAACCTGGGCTTTCCTTTGAAGATGACAGCCACGAAGGCACCTTTGTCCGGGAAGCATGGAGTCCTGCCACAATCACCCGGCTCACCCCCTGACCATATGTCTCAAACCATTCCTAATCTGGTTCCCCTCCTGAGAGCTGGACTCTAAATTTGACCCTATTTTTCTAAGCAATAACAAATCTGATTGTGATGATTCATAAGGCAATGTTGCCAATTCCAAATCTGTCCTGAACATATGTGGGGCAGTCCAGGTGAAAGGGCAGGATAGCTAATGGGCCAGATAATCCACACATTCTGTTCTGGGGGTGAAATAGTTTTGCAATAGAATTTACAGGTATAGTGGATGCTGTATTGCGCCCTGTTGCCATTGAGAGACATATTCGCCAGCTGCAGGTAACGTTGCTAGGAAATTCACCAAGAGGCTTTATTGAGAATCTTAAGCAGACACCAGAAGAAAATGTTTGTGAAAAACAGTGCTAAAAGCAAACGAATTGAAGCCAGGGACATTTAGTTGTACTGAATGATTCACTGATTGACTGATTAATTGATCAGAGCCAGAAGATTTATTTAAAATATAAATCCGGGGCGCGTGGGTGGCTCAGCCGGGTAAGCATCCCACTTAGGCTGAGGTCATGATCTCACTGTTTGTGAGTTCTAGACCCTCGTCAGGCTCTCTGCTGACAGCTCAGAGCCTGGAGCCTGCTCCGGATTCTGTGTCTCCCTCTCCCTCTGCCCCTCCCCCACTTGTGCTCTGTCTCTTCCTGTCTCTCTCAAAAATAAATAAACATTAAAAAAATAAAATATAAATCCTATAGGATAGGATACCAGTTACACAGTAATCAGGAGGCAGAATTTAATGGGCAAAATCCTGTACAGAGTGGGGAGATTGATCTTTATGGGAGGATCACTGCTTTCTCCTTGGGTGTAGGCAGGAGGAGGAAAGGAGGCTCAGCATTTCCAGGTTTTCCCCTGAAAGTCTGAAGAAGTCTACGCATGTCCTACATACATCTATAGTATCTTTGAAATCTAAATTCAAGACAATTTATGAGCTTGAAGGAGTTAGATTTACTCTGGAGGTGAGATTGAAACGATAATGCTGTCTGCACACAGCCTGTTCTTTCTATATATTTGGGTGTGTCTCAAACTGCGTAGTTGGATTGTGTGTGTGTGTGTGTGTGTGTGTGTCTATCTGAGAATCTTTCCGTCATATTGAGGATCAAATACATTTACTTACCTTGTTATAGTTTGCAAATCAATATAAAAACTTGGTGAAAGATTCAGGGCTTAAGGAGCACTAAACCCATACCTAGATTTGGGTTGATTTAGGCAGGGCATTGCTGGGGTGGTGAGGAGGCGGAAGGTATACACCAGAGGACTGGGCGTTAGAACTGGTAAGTGAATAAGCCACGTGAAAATTATATATAGATTTTAGAGGCCATTAGGGTGTAATGACAAAGGGACAGAGGAATTGTTTTGGGGTGCTGGAACTTCTCTGGATCCTGATCGTGATGGAATTTATACAAATCAATACACGTGTTAAACCTGTAAGAAGTCAGTTTTACTGTATTTTAATTCAAAAAATAGGAATTTACAATTTAACCCCAAAATAAGTAAACTTCCTATGTCTGACCACCCAAAGTGACATTTGTTTCTTAACCAAAGTCTGATTTCTCTGTGATGTCTCTTCAGATGTCAGTGTTTTACCTATAATTAAAAATGGCAAAGTTTATCAATCTTTCCAAGATTAATATCTGATGCTTCAGCTGTCACAAGATTTGGTATTTATAGTGAGCCCTGGGAACACTGCTAACAAATTTCTAAAAATAACCAAGGGGGGACTGTAGGTTGGGGTTAGGGTTGGATTGGAGTTGGGATTCTGTGAGGTTTGAGTGACATACATAGTAAATGGGTGGGGAGGGAACCTTGAGCAGAGGTATTTACACAGAATTCAGGGAATGGTCCATGCTCTAGCCATGTTATCCCCAGGAGCAGGACCTCCAGCTATTTGCTTCTGACAGGTAGAATAATGAGAGTTTTGATTTTATGCCCTACACTCTTCCGTGTTGTTCAGATTTGCAGCTAAAAACATGTGCTCGTTTTATAAAAGAAAAAGCAAGTGCTGAGAAAGAAGACAGTGAAGTTTATGAAGATAAGCTAAAAAGTAACTAAAACTAAACTTTTTGGTCTATCTTCGCAAACTTTCCCAGCAGGTCTGAATTTGCCTCTGGTTTCCCTGTGGCCTCAGGAAGAACGCTGCTGCCCTGCCATCTAGTGGCGACATGGCAGAGGCGACTTCCAACCAGCGTTTCAGCAGAGCAAACATTTGCTTTACCCACTTTGAAGAAGACAGCAACTATACGTTGTTCTGACTAAAACTTCGATTTGCGGAAGCCTTATGGATACCAAACACAGGTCAAGCATTCTTTTTTATGGTAAAAATCTCATCGTTTTGGCATCATCAAGGAACAAAACTTCTCCACTCAAAGCTTAACTCTTAAGGACCTACATAAAAATTAAATGAACACTCTCACCATTTCTTAAACCGAATATATTGAACAAAACAACGTTTCTTTTAGAGCTCATGGTTTAAAAAAATAAAACAAGGGGCGCCTGGGTGGCTCAGTCAGTTGAGCTGTCCGGCGGCTCAGGTCATGATCTCACGGTCTGTGAGTTCGAGCCCCGCGTCGGGCTCTGTGCTGACAGCTCAGAGCCTGGAGCCTGTTTTGGATTCTGTGTCTCCCTCTCAATCTGCTTCTCCCCCACTCATGCTCTCTCTCTCTCTCTCTCTCTCTCTCTCTCTCTCAAAAATAAGTAAACATTAAAAAACAAAACAAAACAAAACAAAACAAAACAATATCACTGGGAAGAGCCCGGTTTCGTCGTAATGAATCAGTAAATCCAGAGCCCGATGTAGCAGTATATCCTATATTGGTTTGCTATGCCCCCTGTAACAAAGTGCCACAGAGTGGGTGGCGTAAATGACAGAAGTTTGTTGTCTCACAGTTCTGGAGGATGGAAGTCCAAGATCAAGGTGCTGGCAGCATTGGTACCTTCTGAGGGCTGTGAGGGAAGGATCTGTCCCACGCTTCCTTCTCTTTGGCTTGTACTCCCCCTGCGTCTTTACTGTGTCTTCCCTTCATCTGTATCTCTGTGTCCAAATATCCCCTTTTAATAAAGACATCAGGCATATTGGCCTGATTACCCACCTATTGGCCTCAGTTTAACTTGATTAGCCCTTTAAAGACCCCATTTCCAAATGAGGTCACATTCTGAGGTAGTGGTGGTTAGGACTTCAACATCCGAATTGGGGGAGGGGTCCGTGCACAGTTGAACTCCGATTTGGCCTTCGATGAGCTGAATCACCAGTCTATTTTGATGAACAATAAGCATGAGGCAGTCAGTACAGAGAAGGGTGCTGTTACCATTCCATAGCTGCCATGGATGGAAGGGCATAACCAAGAGCTGGGCAAGACCCATGGAGCCTGATGGATGGTGGGGATTGTTGCTCCGACAGGCAACGGGGCAGGTAGTGTGGAAATGCATCGTGTGAAGTGGGGCAGGGAGCTGGGCCCAGGCATTAAGGGGAAGTGCATGGTCTGGCAGTGGGGTATAGGGACCCATGTCCGGCAGAGAAGAAAATGGGCCAGTGTAGGTCCTGGGAGGAGCTTCACTGAGGTGTGATGAGGGAAGAGCTGAGCCACTCACCTGCAGAATGTGCATGGAACCACTGAGCTGTGGACAGGGGAAGGATTGAGCTTTGCTGCTGTAGGCACCACCGTGGCATGGGCACATCTGAGCTGGCATGATTGTGTTGCTTCCTATGAGCGCGGCTAGGCTCTGGGGAGTTGTTTGCGGCTCAGAACCCTTCTAGGCAGCCTCCATTTCTCTCAAACGTCAATAGCAACTGGGAGGATAAATCTGTGCTTGGGTTTGTCCCCTCTGCTATAACAGTAATTTAACATCATGTGAGAGATTTCTGATGTAATTCAACCATTTCCAAGGTTATCTGGGAAGTTTATTTGGAGGTCTGGGAGATATAGTAAATCCTGGGAGTGTTCTAATGAGGTCTGATCAATCTTTGATGTAAAGATCTAAAATCTTATAAGCATCTTTGAAATACATGAATTATTATTAATTTAGCTTTAAGGCTTACACAAGACATAGAAGCATACTCTGTTTGCTTGGTCATATCTACACAGATAGAATTTTCCAAAATGTGGAAATAACCTCATTATACAGATTTGGACATCATAATGACAGTTAATAAAATGAAATTCTAATTGAGTTTTCATTAAAAAAATTTTTTTAATGTTAATTTATTTTTGAGAGAGAGAGAGAGAGCATGAGCAGGGGAGGGGCAGAGAGAGGGAGAGAGGGAGACACAGAAATCGAAGCAGGCTCCAGGGTCTGAGCTGTCAGCACAGAGCCCAATGCGGGGCCTGAACTCACAAACTATGAGATCATGACCTGAGCCAGAGTCTGATGCTTACCCAACTGAGCCAATCAGGTGCCCCTTGAGTTTTCATTTTTATTGCTAAGTTTTTTTTAAGTAGAACTTGCAGAAGGTAAGCAAGAAAAACACCTTGGTTCTAGAAGATTAGAACATATTAAGCAAAATGAACACATCTATATAAATGGTATACAAACAGTTCTTTCTGGTTTTCCTGTGACCCATTAGTAGAGATCTGACTGGCAGGTATTTCTGCAATTAATTGATTCTAGAAAATTTGGCAAGGCTTGCTGTTCTCTGCCTCGAGAATTGGAAACGGCCCAGTTTATAAATATGAATATAACAGTGTCCTTTATGTGTTCAATGTTTTGGGAAAAGTCTCTGTCAAAAGATATGGTTTTTGTGACTTATACTTGATCTCAAATATTTATACATAAAGTACTGATGCTCTGTTCTAAGAAATATTTTACCCAATTCAAAGTATATCGATATGTGAAAGCCACGACCTAAGTGTACGTGTTAGTTGCCTTCTCCTCAAGATCCACTCTCCATGATTGTCTGCCCAGTCCTGGACTGAGGGAGCCTGACCTATATGGACTGCTTCAAGATTTCCCTTTGCCTCCTGGCTTCAGGATGGGCCCAGCCAATGGAAGTAGGGGTTATCAGAAGAAGACCCACAGGTGGGAGGAAAATACAGGCAGATATTTATTCTCCTAGCTTCCTTCCTGTTGAGTTTCTGGCAGGGGTGCTCTGAACCTAACCAGAGGTCACAGCTCCTGCCAGGTGGCCGCTTCCACAGAGCTGCCTCTGCAAACTCATGTGACTTTAAGTCTTCACATTTAGAGATAATAACTGTTCCTTAAGGTTATAAACCCCAGGGAACTGCACCATCAATTGTCACCTTCTGAAAACTCTGCCATGTATTTCAAGCAGTCCCTTTGATTAAATTCTCCTCAAATTACCCAGGTTTTTTTCCGTCTTATTTTTGTCAAGGCATTGATTATATAGTGTGTTTTCTCCTTTCTTTGTGTGAACTAAGCATATGGCAGAAAACAGTAACATACAATCTCTGTGAAAAACTGGGGAGATTTTGTACTATAAAGCTGCTCTATTAATACATCTCGTCCTCCTTTTCTTTTAGTAGAAACCGGTGCTCCAATTTCTAGTCAGCTCTGAGTCTCGCTTGAGGTCAGCTTAGCCACAACCAGTCAGGATTCAAGGGGCTGTTTATACCTTGTTATTGTTTGGGTTGGGTATTTTATGCCCCCCAAGTGCAACAACCATCCTCTAGAATATGTGAGGTAGAAGGAAGAAAGATTTCCTTCTTAATATTATTGAAAAAATATTAAGTTTTTTATTTGTGTCCTTGTCCCTTCCCCTCAACAGGCCGCTGAACTTCTCACCTTATTCTTTTATTACATGGACACATTCTGTTGCATTAAAATGCTAGACTCTAGAAGCCAGAGACATAAGTTAGCCTCTCATAGTTGAAAATGTGTGTGTGTGTGTGTGTGTACGATATAGTGAGTCGTGTCCCCTCAAAATTCGTATGTTGAAGCCCTAACCCAACAATGTGACTCAATTTCGAGATATGACTTTTAAGAGTTTAATTCCATTGTAGTCTAAAAATATACTTTGGGGGCGCCTGGGTGGCGCAGTCGGTTAAGTGTCCGACTTCAGCCAGGTCACGATCTCGCCGTCCGTGAGTTCGAGCCCCGCGTCAGGCTCTGGGCTGATGGCTCGGAGCCTGGAGCCTGTTTCCGATTCTGTGTCTCCCTCTCTCTCTGCCCCTCCCCCGTTCATGCTCTGTCTCTCTCTGTCCCAAAAATAAATAAACATTGAAAAAAAATTTAAAAATATACTTTGTATCACTTGTAGTCTTCTAAATTTTTTAAGGTGTACTTTATAGCCCATGGGGTGCCTGGGTGGCTCAGTGGGTCAAGTGTCCTACCCTTGATTTCAGCTCAGGTTGTGATCTCAAGGTTCATGGAATTGAGCCCAGTGTTGGGCTCTGCGCTGACAATGTGGGGCCTGCTTGGGATTCTCTCTTTCTCCCTCTCTCTCTGCCCCTCCAGTGAGTTCCCTCTCTCAAAAATAAATAAATAAATAAATAAATAAATAAATAAATAAATAAATAAGAAGATGTACTTTATGGCCCAGAATGTGGTCTGTCTCGGTGAATGGTCTCTGCAAGCTTGAAAAGAATGTGTATTCTGCTTTTGTTAGCCAGAATATTCCATAAATGTCAATTAGATCAACTTATAGTGTTGTTCCGTTAAACTATATCGTAAATGATTTTTCTGCCTGCTTGATCTGTTAGTTATTGACGGACAGATGTTGGATCTCCAGCTGTAATAGCGCATTGGTCTATTTTTCTTTTTTTTCTATCAGATTTTGCCTCACATATTATGATGCTCTGCTATTAGGTGCATGCATGTTTAAGAATGTAAGTCTTCTTGGAAAATGACCCCTCTATTATTCCGTAGTGTCGCTTTTTATCCCTGATAATTTTCCTTGTTCTGAAGTCTACTTTGTCCAAAATGAATATAACTACTTTAGTTTTCTTTTGATTAGCATTATCGTTGTAATCTTTCTCCGTACCTTTACTTTTAATCTATTGGATTCTGTATATTCAAAGTGGTTTTCTTGTAGACAGCTTATGGTTGGGTCTTACTTTTTTTTTTTTAATCCACTCTGACAATTTCTGTCTTTTAATTGGTATAATTAGACCCATTCACATTTAAAGTGATTATTGAGCACTGGGTGTTATATGTAAGTGATGAATCACTAAATTCTACTCCTGAAATTATTATTACGCTGTATGCTAAGTTGGATTTAAATATTAAGAAATTTTTTTAAAAAGCTATATTAAAAAAATAAAGTGATTATTCATATATTTGGGTTAATATCAGTCATGCTTGTAAGTATTTTCTATTTGTTGCCAGAGGCTTCTTTTTCTACTTTCTTTGAGTTTCATTGAGCATGGTTTATTTTTTAAGTTTATTTATTTATTTAGAGAGAGAGAAAACAAGGGAGGGGCAGAGAGAGAAGGAGAGAGAGAATGCCAAGCAGACTCTGGCACCGTCAGCACAGAACCTGACACAAGGCTTGATCTCATGAACTGTGAGATCATGACCTGAGTCGAAATCAAGGGTCAGACACTTAGCCGACTGGGCCACCCAGGTGCCCTGAGCATTTTTTATTAGTAAACAGTTACACTTCTTTCATAAAAAATTAGTGGTTTCCCTAGAATTTGCAATATACTATAATATTTGTGGGGCTTTTAATGTTTATTTGAGAGACAGAGACAGAGCATGAGTGGGGCAGGGGCAGAGAGAGAGGGAGACACAATCTGAAGCAGACTCCAGGTTCTATATTTGTGGAGTTTTAAAACCACCACTGTGTATGTACAGATATATAGGAAGGAAAAAATTGCAAATGTTTCAATTTGAAGAATTTAAGTGAAGGGTATATGAATGTTTGCTGTTCAATTCTTTCCATTTTTTTGTATGGCTGAAATTTTTCAAAAAAAAGAATATGGGGGGAGGAATGCTACTGTACCGTTGTTGGAGGCCAGCCAGCCAGCCTGATTTTTTTTTCTTTCTTGTAGTCAATTCGCTTTTCACCTGAATGGTTGAAGTATTCTTTCTTTATCCTTAAGGTGGAATAACTTACCTCTGATATTTATGGTTGTAAAGTGTCCCTTAATAACTTTTCTTTGAGTGCAGTGTGCATCTCCACCTAGAAGCTCAATTTTTTTTTTTTCTGGGTAATCACCTTTATTAAATCTTCTGGCCATTATGGGGGTTACTTTGCATTTAGGACACAAATTATCCTCACATTGGATCATCTCTATCTTCTGTTTCTGTGGGCTTCTCTGTGTTTTCTTTAATTTCTTTTTTTTTCAACTGCATGTACTCCGATCATCTTAAGCTTTTCTCTTAACTTGATTTCCAAAGGTGTCTCTTCTATTCCTTGCTATTTGTAATTCAGTGTATTAATTCTGTAATTGTGTTTTTTGGCCCCTCAATTTATATGTATATACGTATATTTTTTAAATGTTTATTTATTTATTTTGAGAGGGGGAGGGGGAGGGGCAAAGGGAGAGGGAGAGAGAGAATCCCAAGCAGGCTCAAAGCTCAGGGTAGAGCCTAACGCAGGGCTCAATTCTATTAGCGTGAGATCATGACTGGAACCTAAATCAAGAGTTGGTCACTTAACCAACTTAGCCACCCAGGTGCCCCTCCAGGTGGAACCTGGAGTCTGCTTCAGATTCTGTGTCTCCCTCTCTCTCTGCCCCTCCCCTGCTCATGCTCTGTCTCTGTCTCTCAAAAATAAATAAACATTAAAAAAAATTTTTTACCTCCACAAATATTATGGTATATTGCAAATTCTAGGGAAACCACTAATTTTTTTTTTTTAACGTTTATTTATTTTTGGGACAGAGAGACAGAGCATGAATGGGGGAGGTGCAGAGGGAGAGGGAGACACAGAATCGGAAACAGGCTCCAGGCTCCGAGCCATCAGCCCAGAGCCCGACGCGGGGCTCGAACTCACGGACCGCGAGATCGTGACCTGGCTGAAGTGGGACGCTTAACCGACTGCGCCACCCAGGCGCCCCAAGGAAACCACTAATTTTTTAATAAAAGAAGTGTGTGTGTGTGTGTGTGTGTGTGTGTGTGTGTGTGTGTGTGTATCGTTTTAAGAGAGAGAGAGTGAGCACACATGAGCAGGAGAGGGGCAGAGAGAGAAGGAGACACAGAATCCGAAGCCGGCTCCAGGCTCTGAGCTGTCACGGCAAAGCCAGATGCGGGTCTCGATCTCACAAACTGTGACACCATGACCTAAGCCAAAGTCAGACACTTAACAAACTGAGCCACGCAGGCACCCCTCAATTTATATTTTTCAGTCTGAAGCTCTCCTTTTTATCATTTTCTTTTGTTTCTCTTTACTCTCTTCTTGATGAAGTCTTATTTTTAATTAGTATATATACAATTCACAGAGATATAAAATGTCTTGCTATTCCTTTATGTATTCCTATAGATCATTTTCTTTACCATTCCTTGCATGATTTCCTCCTTCCTTGCCTCCCCCACTTTCTCATTTTCATTGTTAAATGCACTGAGCCATTGTTCTGCTTTTTGCAGTTTCAACGAATAGTCCATCCCTTTGAGGAACACGCTCAACCTTTGGGTCATTTCCCAGTGGGAAACTGGAATCAGAGACAGACTGATTGCCAAGAATAGGGGGGAAAGAAAGGCTATCCCTCAGTTGGTAATCTTCAGATTGCTTGCAATTCTTAGATTTGTGGGTTTTCCAATATGATTTCAGGTGGTGGTGTGGTGAGGAGTCAGGCCTCTGCCTTTCCACTTTGCTCCAGAATCTTCTACTTCCCTCCTTGACATCAGTTTTTGAAGTTTATTACCTTACATGATCTCTGTTTATTGCCAATTATTAATGATTTTTTGGGAGGCAAGGATTTAAAAAAAACTTATTTGGGGGACATTTGTTAAGAAGTAGGGAAAGCAAAATGTGGGTCAGTCTTAATTCTCCCCTTTTTTTTTTTTAATTTTTTTTTTCAACGTTTATTTATTTTTGGGACAGAGAGAGACAGAGTATGAACAGGGGAGGGGCAGAGAGAGAGGGAGACACAGAATCAGAAACAGGCTCCAGGCTCTGAGCCATCAGCCCAGAGCCTGACGCGGGGCTCGAACTCACGGACCGCGAGATCGTGGCCCGGCTGAAGTCGGACGCTTAACCGACTGCGCCACCCAGGCGCCCCTTAATTCTCCCTTTTAACTTAAAAGTCTATTACTCTCCACCTTGTCATGTTTATATTTAAAAGCAGGTCACAGGAAGAGGGAATTCCTTTTTTTTTTTTTCTTTTTGAGAGACAGAGAGAGAGAGAACACATATGCGTGCGAGTGGGGAAGAGGCAGAGGAAGAAGGAGAGAGAAAATTTTAAGCAGGCTCCATGCCCAGCACAGAGCTTGACTCAGGGCTCAATCCCACGACCATGAGATCATGACCTGAGCTGAAACCAGAAGTAGGGTGTTTGACTGACTAAGCCACCCAGGCTCCCCAGGAAATACTTCTCAAAAGAAACAAACCCTAATGCTTTGAGCTGAGCATGATGTCAGATGTCATCTACTCCTCAAGTTCACAGAGCTAGTTAATGACTGAGCTGGGACTACCTAAAGGTCTCTTGATATTCCCCCCCCCCCCCCACCATCTTCCTCTTTCTCACTAATGGGTGGAATTCTCTCAGAGAGAGAAGTGTGTGTGTAGTTTTCATGCTGGTGACTTTCCTTCCCTGCCTCTAATCATACTACATCCCTCTGAGTCTTTGTAAGAGACATCCTGGTGGCCCGGAAATTGGGGCTCTAAGTATAACACTAAAAAAGCACGCACTGGATAAAGACTCCATAAAATGAGGAGAGAACACTAGGGGAAAAGTGTAAGCTTTTTTCTTTCTCTTTTTCTCTCTAGTTTAAAAAAAAAAAAACCCTCGACCAAACAAACAAACAAACAAACAAGACCAAAAAAATGCCACCAACAGGCATAAATCATTTTAGGGTATGAAACATTATAAAAGTGAGGAGTTTGATTTTCTGGGCTGATTCACCTCAGCTGCTCTGACAGGCAATGAGAATTGAGAAATGGTCCCCATGAGAACTGTATAATGAGCATACGCCTTGGGTTTTAATATTGTCCATTGGAAAATGACTTAAGAACAAGATAAAGGAGCGTGGTTTAGCAGGGAATGTAAAAACACAATCTGCCTTGAATGTTATAACTCCCCAAAGGGTCAGACCTATCTCTGATCCGTGAGGTACCTCAGAATGCACCCCGTCTATTACACTGGGAGCTTTCCCTCTTCAGGAAGTAGAGCTATGAAGCTGTCCCCAAACTTACTGGTCACTATCCACCGTTAAAACCAGAGGGTTAAATATTTCTCCAGCTTCCCAGAAGCGCAGAGTCCTATTGCTTAAAGAGATTTTGATCTTTATTCTACAATGAGGATCTTAGTTGATTCTGACTTGGGGACATCCAGAAATAAATTAAACTTGACCCCTAGCTGCAAGAAAAGGACAAAAAGGAAGTACAAAAAGTACAAAGAAAAGTATTTTCTGTCAAAGTCAGTTGAGTATCAAACACTTAGAATTCATAAATAATCCAGAATTGCACGTGTGGAATATGCATGGCATGAGAGAATGAAACAATGATGGAAGTCTTTAGGTTCAAAACATAAAACATGGGAGTGAGTGAAAGACCCTTTTGGTTCCGAGAGGTAATGGAGTTTCATCAAAAGAGGACAGACTCTGAGATACTCACTTGTGCAAGTACGTGATTATAATCCTCAGTTCCTCATCTGCAAATTACAGATCATAATTGTAAGTATTCATGTTTATTACAAAGATTAAATAGGATAATCTGTGCAAAATGCCTGAATTAGACTAAGTACCCACTAGAAGTTTATTGATGTTATCATTGTTATTATTTTTCCCTGAAGACTAGAGTTCACATTGCTTTTACTCTTGCTTATATTTCTTGCAAGGACCAGTCCAGCAATTTCTTCTATCTTGCTCATATAAAAATAAAGGGAAACCTCTCTGACACAGAATCAGGAGACTAGAAGGAGCCTTACCATTCCATGTCAATTATAGGAAGAACTGTCAATTATAGACCCCAGCAGAAGAATCATCAATAAGAAGGAATCATCAATTACAGACCCCAACAGAGAAAGATGTACATTGCATCCCCTACAAGAAATCAATTCCCTCTGCAACTCAGCCAATGAGAAACTCTTGCTTTTCTCCAACAAACTTTTGTTCAAAACAACCCCTCCCAATTTCCTCATCCTTGTCTGTAAAATTACATTCCAGAAACCACTTCTGTCCTACTCTCAGACCCTGTGTTTTGGGTAGGATTATCCTAACTCCCAGCTCCAGGATATGTGGCCAGCCTGACCATTCCACCCCCCTAAACAGGCTGCTTAGTTTAAGACTGGGCAGATGACTCAAATTAGACCAATGATTTTGCTAGATTCCATAGGAAAGCAAGAACTGCTAACCTATTAGAGTCTGAGTCTAGAGGTACCAGCGGTCACCATAGGGAAAAGGCTGCCTGGGAATGGAATCAGCACAGAGGAATGCAGAACTGAGAGATAGAGGTGGTTCTTTAATAAAATGTTTGAATTTCTGGCTCCAGCTGTAACTGAAGACCTACACATGTACCCTTTATTGTTTTATAAGCCAAATGAAGTCTTTTTTTTCTTGCTTAAGTCAGTTTGGCTTGAGTTTCTGTCATTGTATTTCAAGTCTTGATAAATAATCCTGTCTTAGAAAGAAATATGAACTAGGCAGTGTAATCCAGTTACTCATTTCTATATTTTTTCCACATTTCCCCCCCTCTCCTCTTGAATTCAGTGCCTTTATGCTCTCATCTTCCTATTTATTTTCTCATGGGAAATAATCTGATAATGTTTGTTCTTGATGCTACAGGGTGAATTTGTGTTACTGTGTTATTTTTCTTAGAATATTGACATTTGAGGCCTTACGTTTATTCCTACAATGAAAGGCTTTGTTCCTGTTAAATGACTTAGCCTTAGATAAGTAGGTATGTCAAAATTAAAAGAAACATTAAAAATGTATCAACCAAATAACAATGTGTGACTCTGATTTGGATGCTAATTCAAACAAACGAAAGTTTAAAAATAAATGATGATATAATCAGGGGATTGAACATTGGATATTTGGTATTCAGAAATAGTTGTTAAAATACTTATGTGTGATCATGCTAACATGGTAATTTTTAAAGAGTTTCTATTTTCAGGAGATAAATATGTAGATGTTTTGGATGGAAAGATATAATATTTGAGATTTGCTTCAAAATATTCCAGGGGTCCCTGGGTGGCTGAGTCAGCCAAACTCTAGATTTTGGCTCAGGTCATGATCCCAGGGTCATGGGATTGAGTCCCAAGTAGGGCTCTGCACTGAGTGTGGAGCATGCTTGGGATTCTCTCTCTCTCCCTCTCTCTTTCCCACTGCCCCTCTCCCCCATTTGCATGCTTTCTCTAAAATAAAAATAGTAATAATAAAAAATAAACAAAATTTTCCAGTAGGTAAAAGGTAAGAGGACAGGAGGTACAGATGAAACAAAATTTGAGATAAATTAATAATGGTTGAAGCTGGGGTGATGGGTTGAGCATGGGGTTCGTTATCTTAAATTCTAACTTTATAAGTTTGAAATTTTCCCTCAGAGATTTTTAAAAGTAATAAGTAGAAATGGCCAAGGCTGCTATGTGCCTATCCAGAACCTATGCTCTCCTTCTCCCTTACAAGCAGAACCCCTATATGGTTGAGGATGCAATGTAACTATCTAAATCAAAAAACTTTTTGATGATTTTTTTTCTTCCAGTCTTGCTTGCAAATGTGAATGACCTGTGAAATCAGATAGAAGCCATTGGGTGTAGCTTCCATGAATGTGACCCTTGTCTCTTTTCTGCTGCCTTAGACCAAGACCTGAGGAAGGAATTGGCAGGGTCATCTTGCTTCACAGACAACCTGAAGACCAGAATGCATGACGCTGTGGAAGGTGGTGCCAAAAGTTAGAAGGAATCTGCATAGTTGATGACTGTGGAGATGCCACACCAGCTCCGGGATACTTCCCCCCCCCTTTTTTTTTTTTTTCAACAGGGATAATTAACCTTTTTTATCTTTAAAAAAAATTTTTTTTAACATTTATTCATTTTCGAGACAGAGAGAGACAGAGCACGAATGGGGGAAGGTCATAGAGAGAGGGAGACGCAGAATCTGAAACAGGCTGCAGGCTCTGAGCTGTCAGCACAGTGCCGGACGCGGGGCTCGAACTCACGACCGCGAGATCATGACCTGAGCTGAAGTCAGACGCCCAACCGACTGAGCCACCCAGGCGCCCCTAACCTTTTTTATCTTAAATTTGTATTCGCGCTCACAGAGGCTGTAAACTCTATGAAGACAAGGTCCCACCCCGTCTCTAAGTTCACAAACTTGGGTGCTTTTTGGAGTTATCTGGGGTGCTTTTTAAAATATCAGGGAGTCGGCCCCTCTTCCAGAGTGCCTGATTTCAATGGAATTGGAATTTGTAAAAGCTGCCCTTGGTGATTTTAACGTGCAGCCAGCTTGGACACTCACTGTTCGAGCTCGCGGCCCCTGGCCGGTGGGTGGTGACGGCCAGGAATCACGCCTCACCGCCTGCGCTAGGAGGAGCAGTGGCCCAGGCAGCCGGGCGCTTCAAAGCCCACTCAGTCCCGCCCTTTCCCCGCCCTTTCCCCCCCGCTCAGGGGCGGCCCCGGAAGGCGCCGTGACTCGAACTGTCTTTAAGCCCGTGTTCCGGGAACGCCGAGGTGCGCCTGCGCGGCGCCGGATACTGGCGGGCGCTTTGAATTTCGCTCCCTGAGTCGCGTCTCGCGATCTTGGGCTTCTGGCCGAGAGGAGACTCAAGGGCTCGGCGGCTCGGGAACCCGCAGCGAGTGGGCGCCTTGCTCCCGGACCCTCTCGAGGTTGGAATTGGGGGTCGTGCCCTCGGGAGCCGGCGATAGGCATTCCTGGGGCGGAGTGCGGGAGCGGGGCAGCCGGGCGGAGCCGTGGAGCCGGCCTTGTCTTTCCACCGCTCGGTTAGCTGGAGTGGTTGCCTTAGATACTCTGTCCTACCCTCGGAGCGAGTGATTAACTGACTCCCTTCCTTCCCCTCCCTCTGCCTCCTTATGGACCCCAAACCGTAAAGCGCCAGACCCCCACAGCATGGAAGACATGCTTACTTGGACCTACTTCTGTGCACTTAACTGTGTTTTTTCTTAAAAGTCATGTGTACTTTGCATTTTTAAAGAAGATCTCAACGTTGTCATTATATGTAAACAGTGCATTTGTCCCCGTAAATTCCCTGTACTTTGGTTTGGGATGCGTTGATTACAGAAGGCTCAGAGACAGGTACTGGACTGTGTTTAGAAACTGAATTTTATAAAATTAAAAGAAATTGAGTTTTTGTACTTTCTTTTCAAGAAATGGGTATTTACCATTATTGGATTTTGAAAGTGAACAGAAATTTGGCCTTTTCTTGGTAAATATGGTTGTTTGTTTGTTTCTTCAGAAGCTTAAAGGATGGCTTCCTCAGACCTGGAAGAGTTATGCTCTCATATTAATGAAAAAATTGGCAATATTAAAAGAATGCTGTCATTAAGAAACTGTGGTAAGTAGAACAGATTTCACTGATGTTATACATAGATAATGCATTTTAATTATTGTTCCACTTTCAATATCTTACACCTACCTAGTTAAGTGACCAGTAATTTGAACTTTTTGAGTAGTGTTTTTTTTTTTTTTTTAATTTTTTTTTTTCAACGTTTATTTATTTTTGGGACAGAGAGAGACAGAGCATGAACGGGAGAGGGGCAGAGAGAGAGGGAGACACAGAATCGGAAACAGGCTCCAGGCTCTGAGCCATCAGCCCAGAGCCCGACGCGGGGCTCGAACTCACGGACCGCGAGATCGTGACCTGGCTGAAGTCGGACGCCCAACCGACTGCGCTACCCAGGCGCCCCGAGTAGTGGTTTTTTGAAGCACTCCAGCATTAATATTTTGACTATTGCAGAGAGTACTAAAATGCCAGTTATATTGAACAATGAACTGGATATTAATTAGACTTAATTGCTTATGTTTTTTTGAGATTCACAAGGCACAATAGTAAGATTTGAAGGTTATGGGGCATTTGTGGTTCTAAAGCTAAATGGAGATACTGAAAGGTAAGGGAGAAATATAGAAGTGGAAAACACCCACAGAGGTAGAAATAGCCCATAACCCATCTCACAGTCTACTTTGGAGGAAGCTTATCCGTGTGTATGACTAGCAAACAATTGAAAATGTCCAGTTTTTTAAGGTCAGGAAACTTGGAGGTTGGAACCATCTTCCAGAATGTGTTGAAGTGCTGAAAGGATGTGGCAGGGACAGTGCAAAGAAATAGGTGATCTTTGTCAAGTCTGGGAAAATGTTATTTATAAAAATTATGAGCTCCCCAGTCCACTCTAGGCAAGCTTAAGGTTAACTGATAGGCAGAATTCTATCTGCTGGCACCATCGTGGTGAACTTTTCTGTAGTTTGTAGTATGAATTGATAATTTAAACCTTTTGTTTGCTTGGTTTTGTGTGTGTTAATAACTTGTTTAGAATCTCTGGAGGCGTGATTATTGTGGGATAAACACCTAAAATTTGGAGATATATAAAACTATTAAACCTTGAATTCAAATGACCCCACCAAAGCATGAGACCTGACCGAAGCAATGTGACCTATTAGATTACTACATACTGGGTAACCATCATGTGTATGTGGGAAGAATAATATGACTTTCTGGTTCCATAGCTTATTTAATAGAGCCCAGTAACTTGTTTGCCACACATTTTTTAACTGCTGTAATGTACTAGATTACTACTATCAAAAGTAGCGTATTTGCTCAGTTGATTATATTTCTACAGATCAGTAGATAAGGCCCTGAATGACTAAAAGTTATTGGAGATACCAGTGTATCGAAACTAGTTATTTAATCCCCTGAAATTAACCTTGGTAGAGACATCAGTACTCTCATTTACTTACTAATTTCTTCTAGTTGTTATGAACCTGTCAAATGCAATTAGCATTGCTCTATTAGGTAGAATTATATGTTGTTTGTCATTATAATGATGAGTAGGGGTTAGCATTTACTGAATGTTTTACTAGATTCCAGGCACAGTGTTCAACTCATCTTACATGTACTTTTTCACTTATCTTCATAGTAACCTTAAAGTAGGTACTGGCCTCTCTGACTTTAGGCCTTGAATCTTCTGACCATTTCACTCTTCTGCTCTCATAATCTACAGATAGGGTCAAATTGTGCTTTTGTTTATTTTTTTTTTTCCTGCCTCCCTAATTATGCTTTTGTTTATGTGTATTTCATTGGTTACTAGAAGTAAAGATGGAAAGATTTGATTATGAGAATAGTTTTTCTTTTGTGCCTTTGATCTGTTCTTAAAAAAATTTTTTTTATTACTTCTTTTATTTCTAGGGAGGAGGAGACTCTGGCTTTCCCATCCTCAAATCTATGGAGCTAGAGAGAGGTGCCAGGAGGTGGGGTTGGGAATACGAGAGCATGCTACTTTACAGATGTCTGGTGTTTGTTTCTTTCAAGTACCCCAGACTGATTACTAGCCTGTGACTTTTTATATTACTTTTTCTGCTTAGTGAATAGTGTGGATAGTGTAAATATGAATTTCAAACCCAAGTGACTCCCAAGCCGCTATTAACAAATTCTGAAGAGAAGCTCTCCCCCATTTTCCACACATCCCTGAGGGCCAGTCCAAAACATCAGCTTCTCTCCCTGGCCAGTGATTAGAATTCTAAGGTTTACACTTTCGCTGAAGATATATCCCATGAAGAAGCCTCATTTGGGATTCTAACTTCTAACGTCCTGTGCTTTGAAGTCCCAAAGGCTTGGCTCTTATCCCCATTAAAACCAAATGTGTTAGGTTGCTGAGACTGGCAGCCTTCTCTCCCCAGGTTTCCTCTGCACCCCCAGTCAGGGCTGTTGCAACACTGACTCACACACACTGCCTAGTCTGTGTGTCTGCCTTCATGTTGAAGCCCTTGGGGATTTACCTTATTCTCATGAAAGCTCAGCTATGCATGTAGAAGGGTGTTTCTTTTATCTAGCATTTCTAAGTGTTTTATTATGGTGGAGGAATTTGCCAGGAACAGAAGACTCGGGGGACGCTTTGTACTTACCTCTCCCTTCCTTCTCTTCCAATTACTTAGAAATGAGATCTTAAGATTATCCATGGAGACAGGTCCTAGGGTTGAAACAATAGTCCTTTCTCTTCCCCTAAGCATCTCTATCTAAAGTAAAACTCTGGTCCAAGAGTTTAATTGGGTACAATTGAGTTAAAGAGTACAGTTTTGTTAATAGTCTTCTATATATTTTATTTGCCATTTTATCTTTATTGATAGGTCAGGAACCTACCTTGAAGACTACATTAGATAAAATAGGAGATGAGATCATTGTAGTAAATGAACTTCTAAATAAATTGGAATTGGAAATTCAGTATCAAGAACAAACCAACCATTCACTCAAGGTAACATTTTTTTCAGTAAAGAAACAAAAGGGCAATAAATACAAATTGCCTAATCCAGGGAATTCTGAAGGATACTTTCAAATGTTCTTAGATTTGTAAATTATTATTAATGGTACAGAATGTCATTTACATTGTATTAATATAAAGGACTCCAGAATTCCACAGGTGTTTC
Source organism: Leopardus geoffroyi (assembly GCF_018350155.1). Taxonomy (NCBI): domain Eukaryota; kingdom Metazoa; phylum Chordata; class Mammalia; order Carnivora; family Felidae; genus Leopardus; species Leopardus geoffroyi. The sequence goes on from NC_059339.1 coordinate 69,818,017, forward strand.
TTTCCTCTTGAAGTTGAACTTTACTAAAAAGGAAGATTTCCTGAATAATTCTTGGTAGCTTTAATTGAAACAAGTGATCTGATAGAGTGGTGTGGAAGGAACACTAGCCCTGGGGTGAGGAGATGTGGATTCTCACTCTGGCTGCCCTTAGTACCCTCTGCCATGCTGAGAAAGCCATCTTACGCCTTGGGGTCTTGTTGTCCTCATTTGGAAATTAATGGGGCATACTGAACTATTTCTTAGGTTCCTTCCATTCTGCATTTCTCTGTTCTATAAAATGTAATACAAGGATTCTCAAGAAAAAACTTGAGCCCCATTCACACACCATTTTGTTCTAAATAAGCTTTCTAATTGACTAAGCTAGTGAAAGTGCTTGTATATTTCTGAGAAAATACTCAAATTTGTCCATCATTGCCTCAAGCTTTGAGAGCCATTGATGTGTTCGGTGGGAGTGAACAGGGGCCTCTCTGGACCCTTTCAGCCTCATAATCCTTAAGCTCTGTAAAGATTTTTCATAGGAATGGGCATGAATATGCCTATCCTACTATTAGTTGAAATGAAATTAGTGGCTTGAGCATCATTTGGCTCTTTGAAAGAGAGATGTCCTGTAAATTCAAAACAGAAACCAATATTGGTTTCAGTTCTAACCTGCCTGGGAGTACCCAAAGTTCAGTGTGTGTCTAGTGAATGTTAAATTTAGAAGTGAAGCCTACGTAGAATTTTTGTTCATGTTTTGATTGAGAGTCAGATGACAGGGCTCCAAAGGTGTAGAGTATTTTTCTTATTACATTTGCATGAGTTCATAGCCTCAAGTTCTAGTGAAAGGTAAAATAAAGACAACACAAAACAAACACAAGCAATTATGATCCAGTGGAAATTTCCATTAAGCTAGAGAATTATGCAGGTCAGCAGTGGAAATCGTTCTGTGTAGCTTCTCGTACATGCGTTCCAGGCATGCATTGTCACCCTGGTGCTGTTGCACAGATAACACCGGGGAAGGTTTGCTAAGTCAACAAAGGCAATTTACCGGAATGACAAACATAAATCCTTCATGCATTTTTTAGTTGCTTGCCAAGGCTGAAGTTAAATGTCAACCCTAGCTGTTGTAATGTGATTATAGCAGTTTTCTCTGAAAACAAAAAACAAAAAAACAGTAGAGAAAGATACAATGTTGCCATCCAAAAACAGCTCTAGAAACCAAAGGGTTCTTAAAAAAATATTGCCGCTACCTGTGCTTTTCCACCTCTTCTGCGTTCTGAACACTCCCAGTCATGGTGATTGTGGTTGAATCTTTTGTGCTCTTTAAAATGTCTTAAAACACACACAGGCAGGACAGCCGCTTATTGGGGAGCATTTTTTAAATTTTAGGAACTCTGTGCATCTCTCGAAGAGGATTATAAAGATGTGGAACATCTCAAAGAAAACATTCCTCCCCATTTGCCTCAAGTAACAGTAACCCAGAACTTGTAAGTGTATTTATAATTATTCTTGCTGTCTGCATTTATAAAACTGTTAAACACCTCAGCTCTTTTTTGCGTTTTCATGTGCTTGTGATTTTGTTAGTGATTATGTTAGTGTTAGTGTTGTTGTCACTGACACTGGAAGTAGTGTTTCGCTTTGTCTGCCCCAGTCTTATCCTGCTGCCTCTGGACGATGTCGTCCCTCTTTCCCATGGGTGAGTGTCCTCTAGGCTCTTTTTTCCTACTTTTTCTCATTTCTTTCCCTTGGAGCAGAGTTTGTCAACTTTGGCTGTGTTGCCTTCTTAGGCTGGATGATTTTTTGTTATGAGGATAGTGAGGGTGTTCAGTAGCAACCCTGATCTCTACCTACCAACTACGCGTCAGTGGCGCCCTCACCGCCCCCGGCCAGTTGTGACAATGAGAAATGTCTCCAGACATTGCCATATGTCCTCTGGGGGACAGTCTCTCTCCTGAGAACCATTGTTTTAGGGTAAAAATAAGATTCATACACGTCCCATCTTAAAAACAGCCGAAGGAACCAAAAACTTGGCTTTGCTTTCCCCCTCAAACTCGTGTCCCCGCTGTGTTCCCTGCCTGTATATGCTTGTGCCTCCCCTTTGCCGCAGAGCCCCTGACCTGAGCCTGGCTCTGGGCTGCTATGACTACCACACTTAGGAAACTCATCAAGAAATCCCCCCTTTAGCCCTGATCCTTCTTCTCAGATTTTATCTCTCTGTCTTCTCTGTTCCTGAAATTCTGTTTGTTGCTCTGCCACGGTGCTTTGTTGTCCCGCGTCTCTGACTTGGCTGCCCTCCTTTAAATTACAGCTGAGTTTTGCTGAGTTTTGTTTACGCTTACCTTACACCACTGTTAATGCTCTCAAATGTCCAACTCCAGCCTTGACGTGACCTCTGGTTCTGCTGTTTTAATTGCTTGCTGGGAGCTTGATAAATGAGCTGTTCTCTCCAACTGTGCGTGTCCGAGGCTCAACTGACTGGTTCTTTGTTACCCACCCGTCATGCCTGCTGCCTTCAGCCCATCACCGGGACGGGAACTCCGTGCCTTCAGCCTGTCTTGCTCTCTGTAGCCCTCAGCCAAGCTGCTGTCCCTGCAAGATTTTGTCTGTCTCTGGCCTCCCTTCTGCTCTCATTGCCTGGCTCTGAATGCCATCTCCCATCATCATTTGTCTGTGTGATTTGAGAGCTCCTGTGTTTTGCCCTTCCAGGGTTCCACCACCTCCACCTCTCTAGGCTTCTGGATTCTTCTTCCAGGGTTCCAAGTACACGCCGTGGATAACTTAAAATTTTTTAACTTTTGAAATATATATATGTGTGTACACACACACAGGAAGTGACTAAAGCATTATTTGTGCCAATTAAAGAAGAAGAATAAACAAACATCAGTGTATCTACCAGTCAGATTAAGAAATAGGATATTCCTGGTACCTTACAACCCTTCTTCCCTTGCAGACCCTTCCTCTATCAAAGAGGTAGTCATCCTGGTGTTTATGATCATCATACTCTTACCTGAGTGTTTCTATAAACAATATACTGTTTAAATTTGAAAAACTTAAAGGAAGGCACGAGCCTTGCTATGTAGAAGAGCCACATTTCTGCTGATGGCTGGAGTTCTCCAGAAGAAGATAAGCTCAACAGAGTGCCTCACATGGTCAGGGTGCCCTGCGATTTCCCTACAAGGAGAAAGTGATGGGCAAGGTCATGAATGAATGCTAGGATCACAGGTCATCACAGGAGATCTGCCAGGATGGTAGTGTGAACCAGATGTTGGATATCCAGCAGGAATATGGTCTGGGGAATAGGAGGACTTTTCTTCTTCTGACTTCGCTGTGGCTTAGTTTCAGTTTTCAGCCAAAGTCAAAGCAGAACATTTCTGCAGGTGGAAATGGTTCTTTTCAGCTGATACTCACAGCAGGGCATGAAGGAGAAATCATGAGCTTCCTTAGCACCTGGTGAAGATAAGCACAGAGAAAAGTCAGCCAACCTCACCATGATGTCTCACGTTAACACTCATATAAGGTTGATGGGACCATAGCATTGGGCATCTTCATCTTGACAACACACAACACAGCCATCCTCAGTCTTACCACCTCAGTCAGGCCTGGTTGCCCTGTGTCTGGTGCTCAGCTGTCATCTTGGGGTCTCACTTCCCTGTCTTTCTTGGGATTCCCTTCACTCACTCCTGGGTTCAATCTCCTCTTTCCTATAACCCATTTCTTTTTTGGAACAGTTGAGCCAGTATGGCTTCATTTGCTGCTAGAAACAAGGGTCTGTTCCTTCCCTGGCAGCTAAATAACCCAGAAGCTACAGCCTATTTCTAGACTCTTTGCTAGTGGGGTAGGAGCTATATTAGGCTTCTCACTGACTCCAAAATTTGGGCAGGACTGAATCCAAGAGTTCCATGCTCATTGCTGGCAACTAAAATGAGTCTGCAACAGGCAGGGACTGATACTAGCCACCAATGGGATAAATTAGAAAAATAGAAGTAGAAGGCGATTAATGCTTCTACATCCAGAAATAGGGAGTCAGGAAGAGAAGCTGTTGAGAGGTTAAGATAAGTTCAGCTTTTCACATACTGACTTGAGGAGCCAGAGGAATGACTGGTGAAGATGGTTAGCATATTTACTGCATGCACCATGTTTGGGGTATATAAATATAATTCTATTACTGAAGATTTGGGGATTTAAGTTTTCAGTGTTCTCTTCACTATTTAGATCTTCATGAACCATAGGAGTCGGGGCAGCAAAAAATGACTAAAACAATCACAAGATGAATCTTGTATTTGTTACTGAGTATTTTCAGTTGGGAAAACTTTCTAGTATGCTGCGGAATTCTGATCATCACTTGTACAACTGTGTGCATCTCTGTTCCCTAGTGTTAATGCGCCAGATGTTGACCCTGGAGAACCAGTCAAAGTTGAGGAACCTGCACCCACAAAGAAGCACCCAAAAGAACAAAGAACTATTAAAGAAATGTCATTTATAACTTCCGATGAGTTTAATGGCATTCCAGCGTAAGTATTTAAGATAAATTTTAACATTCAACTCTTTAATGGTCGACGTACATGATTGTTTAAATCATAAAGCTTGATTATATTCATAATATGCTGTGTTCAAATATTGATTTTTTTCTAAAATAGTCTTAACATTGTACTAGGAAAATGCAGGAAGTCTCTTGAAGATGCTTAAAATCGTTTTTTATTTAGTTGTCAAACCTCTTTTCATAGCGAGATCTAGAGATGGGTTAGTCTGTTGCTGAGTTCCAGGACCATTTTGTGATAGAGATTTATCCAGTTACATTTTAGAAGTAGCCTCAGGGGGTGCCTGGGTGGCTCAGGCGGTTAAGCGTCTGACTTCAGCTCAGGTCCCGATCTCACGGTCCGTGAGTTCGAGTCCCACATCGGGCTCTGGGCTGATGGCTCAGAGCCTGGAGCCTGCTTCGGATTCTGTGTCTCCCTCTCTCTCTGCCCCTCTCCCGTTCATGCTCTGTCTCTCTCTGTCTCAAAAATAAATAAACGTTAAAAAAAAAAATTTAGAAGTAGCCTCAGTTTCGCTGTACTTTTAAGGAAAGCGTGCTGCGTAGGTGTGAGAATTGGAATGGCAAGTGTTGTGTTTGGTTTCTGTTTGTTACTCAACTTCTGCCACATGCTAGTTCCAGGCCCTGGGTCACTGAGGAGAATACAGGGGTGAGTAAGACCAGATAACTTCCCTGGAGGAAGGTCTTTGCTCTTTACAGAGGACAGTAATGGAGAGCCCGTCATGGAACCTCATGTTTTTAAACTAACGTAGTTCCAGGGCTTTGCTTAATTTCTTGGCTCTATATTACTGCATTTCTTACTATGTTTCCATTATACAAATAATACATGTTAGAAAATATTTGATGTCGGAAAATAACTCCTCTGTAATTCGGCCACCCGGATATTTATTTAATTTCACGTATATAATAGGTTGTTTCTGATTGTTACGACAACAATGTAGTTATACAGTAAATACCACTTACTTCCTTTTTTATCATGAGCATTTTGCCATTGTTAGCTATTCTTGTAAACTTGGGTTTTAATAGTTGTATTACATTTCATCAAAATGAGACTGACCTTTCTCTTTAATCTTTATTTTTTTTGGTCAGTCATTTCTTTTTATGATTGCTTTATTCTCATGATAATTCTGTTTGGCGCTATTCAGTTTTTTTAAATTGTTATTTTTGTTGCTCATTAGCTGAGCTAAAGGGAAAAGCAAATGTGTGTGAGGATCAGTAGAGTAGATGGGTTTTTAGAAAATGCTTCCATGAAGAGATGAAGGAAATCAGAATAGGCATGGTAGAGTTTTGTTTTTTTTTTTTAATGTTTATTTTTTGAGACAGAGAGAGCAGGGGAGGGACACAGAGAGAGGGAAACAGAGGATCCAAGCAAGGCTCTATGCTGTCAGCGCAGAGCCTGATGTGGGGCTCAAACTCACAAATTAATGAGATCGTGACCTGAGCCAAAGTCGGACACTCAACTGACTGAGCCATCCAGGTGCCCAGAGTATTCGTTTTTAAACTAAGGGGATATTTAGTGAATGAGAGGACTTGTAAGATTGGGGTAAGGAAGAATGTATTCCAGGCATGGGGCTTTCATTTATTTATCTTTAAAAAGTTAATACTGAGGGTGGAGTTAAAGTGGAGAACATTGGCAGAAGAGGGGGGACAGGTATTGAGGAAATTAAGGTGATAATTCAGAGGATTTAAAGGAATTATTTTGGACAGGGGGGTAGTTTGTGGGATCAACAGTTTGTAGGAATTGTGGTTAGAAACAACAACAGCAAAAATGAATTTAGAAAAGAACAATGAAAATGTGTTTTGATCTATATGAACATTTTCCTTTAAACATATTCATGTATTATTTTATATTAAGTAAGTTTTGATTAGAAATCTGCCCCCTTGGGGGCACCTGGGTGGCTCAGTTGGTTAAGTGTCTAACTTTGGCTCAGGTCATGATCTTGTGGCATGAGTTCGAGCCTCACGTCGGGCTCTGTGCTGACAGCTCAGAGTCTGGAGCCTGCTTTGGATTCTATGTCTCCCTCTCACTGACCTTCCCCAGCTCGCGCTCTGTCTCTTGCTGTCAAAAACAAATAAACATTTAAAAAAAAGAAAGAAAGAAATCTGTCCCTTTGGAGAGAAGAGAAGGGCAGTGTTTCACATAATGAACCCACATTTTGTTGAAGGGAAAAATTGAGGCAGATCATTGGGTTTGGGTTTTGGTGTATACGGAGAAATCAAGTCTCCTGTTTTTATATTCTGAGACTATAGGTGACGGGGAGCATAGCAAGGGGGAGAAGGGATTGGAAGAGTGGATTTAGAGAAAGACCAGTGCTCAATGGGGTGGAGTCCGTCCTCTGACTCACCCCCAGCCCTCTTCTCTGCCATCATCCTGTGCGATCGGCTCTGTGTCCTGATGGGAATTACCATCTCTGTTGTGGCCTTTGTTGCGCATCGTCCTTCCTCCTCCTCCTCCTCCTTTCTTTTTCTTTCTTTTTCAGAACAGATAAGTTTGCAGAAAACTAGAGTGGTGTGAGTTATTTAATTTATTAATATTTAAATTTTTCTTTCCGTTGCTCACAAACATTTAAAAATGTTTAAACCTCTGGCTTGCAGTTAACCAGTCCATTTGAATCAGTATTTGAGACCTTATTTTAAATTGTAGTATTATTTCTGTAGGTAATGGAGGTTAATATATCTAGGTGCAAGTAGGGAAGATAAGCAACTGATACGTTGTGGTATGTCTTTAATTTTTCAATTGTTGAGATGTGTGGTTTATTTGGAAGTTGATATACATTTTTTTGGCATAAAGAGTTCTAATAGCTGCTACTGTACAGTCATCATAAATGTTTTTCAAAGAAAATGATTTTGTATAATGATTCTTTTAAAAAATGAATCATATACTTATTTACAGGTACATGAAATCCCGCTTAACTTATTGTCAAATTAATGATGTTATTAAAGAAATCAACAAGGCAATAGTTAGTAAATACAAGATCCTATATCAGCCGAAGAAGTCTATGAGTTCTGTGGCCAGAAATCTCTATCACAGATTTATTGATGAAGAAACAAAGGATACCAAAGGTAAAAATGATAGCATATATATGTATGTGTGCACGTCAGCCGTTTGGAATGTAACTAACTCATGAGAAACAAAGCTTATTCTAGAAAATTCTAAATCTAGAGAGGTAGTTCTCAGCCAGGGGTGGCTTTCCCACTAAGGAACATTTTTACCATCTCTGGAGATACTTTTGGTGGTTACAACTAGGGTTGGGGTGCTACTGGCATCTAGAGACTACAGATGCTGTTAAAGTACACTTTAGTACAGTGCTCAAGACAGCTTCCACAGAAAAGAAACGTCTGTAGTTCCGAGGCTGAGAAACACGGCTTTAGAGTCTATTATGAAACTATACCCAGGGTTTTCAGAATTAGAATAGTAATGAAGAACACTTGGTCATACTTACATAGCACTTAACATGTACCAGATAGTGTACTGAGAGCTTTAGTCCTCACATCTTACAAGGTATGTACCATTACTCCCATTTTGCAGATTAGGCAAAAAGAACTTAAGATACTTGCCCAAGGTCAGCCAGTTAAGGGATAGAGCTACGGGGGTTTCATTCTTTCAACCACTATACTATATTCCCTCTTGGAAAGTGGGTACCGCCAGATGAGTGCATTTCTAAAATGCTACCACAAACATTGTGCAACTGCAGTTGAACAATGATTATTTCAGCAAGAATACCGCATCTCACTCCAGTTGCCTAATAGTAAAAATGATTAATGTTATTCATAGTCACATTGTACCACATTAAAGATTCATCTTGAAAGTTGTCCTCGTGAAAATTGGCACAAATATCTTTATTTTTCAGGTCATTATTTTATAGTGGAAGCGGACATAAAGGAGTTCACAACTTTGAAAGCTGACAAGCGGTTTCATGTAATACTGAATATCTTACGACACTGCCGGAGGCTCTCCGAGGTCCGAGGGGGAGGCCTTACCCGATACGTTATAACCTGAAGTCCTCGTGAGCTCTAGAACTGGCCAAGAGTCGGATATGGAGGCCACTCCTATAGTTTCCTTATATGTAATTTCTTTATATATAACTTCTTTGCTTTTCTTATTTTCTTTTCTGCTTGACTATAAAAATGAAACTTTTTAGTAAATAAAGCGTATGTATTTTAAAATTCACTTTCTTTTCTTAAATATTTTTTCCAGATATATATTTTTAAGTTTTTATTTATTTGAATAAATAAAATTTATTTATTTTAGGGGAGAGGCAGAGAGAAAGGGAAAGATAGAATCCCAAGCAGCCTCCACGCTGTCAGCACAGAGCCTGACATGGGGCTTGATCTCACAAACAGATAATGACCTGAGCCAAGATCAAGAGTGAGCCACCAAACAGAATGAGCCACCCAGGCACTCTCTTTTTTTTTTTTTTTTTAAAGTTTATTTATTTTCAGAGAGAGTACAGAGGGGCAGAGAGAGAGGGAGAGAGAGAATCCCAAGCAGGCTCCATGCTGACAGCACAGAGCCCAGTGTGGGTCTCCATCCCGTGAACCATGAGATCATGACCTAAGCCAAAATCACTAGCTGGACGCTTAACTGAATGAGCTGCCCAGGTGTCCCAAATTCACTTTCTCTCAGCACATGGGTAACCCCCTACCATATGAGCCTCTGTGCTAGGCATGTAATGGAATTAAAAAATGTTCAGGTTTTGTTTTTGTGTTTAGTGACAGTGCTGTAGACCCCAATAAGATAGGTACAGACATGATTAGGGAAGAAAAAGGTCGAGAAGATAAGGTCAAGAGTACACAGGCTCATTAGAATTAAAGGTCGTGAATGTCAAAATTCTATCAATGGCATTTCAGTGAACCGGCAAAAGTTGGATTTGTAGGCAGCCCCTCCCTGTGATGATTCTGCTTTGCCATATGTTGTTGGAAACAGCTTACCTGAAATACATGCAGTGTAAACCAATCTATAAACATCAACCTGTAATGATATTGTAATAAAAGTATATTGAGATGAAAAAGATCATAACGTGTAAGCAAGTCGAGAGTTGTCATGGAAAATGGGTGGTTGGATTGCAAGCGTTTAGGATGTTTTTTTCTCTTCCACAGTTGGGGAGACTGGCTATGTGTGTTTTAGTCGGTGTTCTCCAGAGTTCTAGAAGCAATAGGATACACACACACACACACACACACAGATTTGTGATGACACATTGGTGCGTGTGGTTATGGAGGCCGAGAAGCCCCCCAGTCTGCCGTCTGCAAGCTGGAGACCTAAGAAAGCCAGAGTCAATTCAGTCCAAGTCTGAAGGCCTGAGACCCAGAGAAGACAAGGTGTTGTGGCTCAAGCAATGAGGCAGGAAAGAAGTGAATTCCTCCTTCACCTTTTTTTGTATTCAGGTCCTCCACAGATTGGATGATACCCGCACACGTTGGGGAGGGTAGTCTACTGAGTCCACTGATTCATATGCTAATCCCTTCTGGAAACACCTTCATAGACACACCCAGAAATAAGGTTTGATGTGGGCACCCCACAGCCAGTCAAGTTGATACATAAAGTTAACCATCCCGGTCTCGGCCATCTGCTTGGCAGGTCTATCCTTGTAGCAGAGGGAAAAATGACCCCTAAGTCTTGGTGGCCTGGTTAACACTGTCACTGTGATGACCACGGAGTATATTATGGGCACTACATACTGTTATCCTTTCTTCCTCCCTAATTTAAATGCAGATGTGTTTAATTTTTCATGTCTTGCTTTAAATAAAAACAATGGCATTATCTTTTACTTTAAGTCTTGCTTGATTTTTCTCTATAAATCATTTTTCTCCATAAAAAACATTTTATCTGCTTGAAATATCTCTTCCTGAAACTCATAGTGAACAACTGTCGAGAGAGAAATGTGTTTAATTCTTGTAGAATGGATACTGAGGGGAGCAGTTAGTCTCTATGTTAATCATTAGCATGTAATCAACTTGTTACATGTGGTATACAAATGGGCATACATTTGGTAAACTGTCCCTCAAGGAAGAATAAAGACATTAATTTTCAGGCACCTGGGTGGCTCAGTCGGTTAAGCATCTGACTTTAGCTCAGGTCATGATCTCAGGGTTTGTGAGTTCGAGCCCCACATCAGGTTCTGCACTGACAGTGTGGAGTCTGCTAGGGGTTCTTTCTCCTTCTCTCTGTTCCTCACCCGTCCGTGCTTTCTCTCTCAAAATAAGTAAAAATAAAGCTTTAAAAAAAATTTTTTTTAAAAAGACATTGATTTTCAAACAAGAACTAACCTCTGTTACTTGAACTTCATTTTCAGAAAAAAAATGACAGGTTTGTTCAACTTCTGTATTTTTGAGAATAACATTTTTAAAAATCTAAGTTTGGATGCATCTTGTGGTCCTGGGTCTCTCTGCCCTCAGATTCACTCCTCACCCTTTCCTCTCCATCTTCTCTTCAGTAGCTTGCGTCTTTAAGCACCTTTCCCCTGCAGCCCATGGTCCCCACAGCATGGCTCTCCAGAAGTTTGGGCCTTGCCCCTTCTGCCACAGTTCTCTGCCACGGGTCCTGTGGCCTGGTGCGCAACAGATTCCGGCTGGCTGTCTCCAGCTGGGTGCCACGGGGCCTGAGGCCTGGCCTCACGCCTCCTAGGCCCACCAGCCTGTGGGCCCTGGGAGGAGAGGGCTAGGCAACAGAGACCCAGCACCTTGCTCAGGCTTCTATATTGAAATACTAATTAAAAAGACATTTTTTTTTTTAACGTTTATTTATTATTGAGAAACAGAGAACATGAGCATGGGGGGTGGGGCAGAGAGAAGGGAAGACAGAATATGAAGCAGGCTCTAGGCTCTGAGCTATCCGCACAGAGCCTGATGCGGGGCTCGAACTCACAAACAGATCACGACCTGAGCCAAAGTTGGACGCTTCACTGACTGAGCCACCCAGGTGCCCCGAGATACCAATTTTTTTAACGTTTATTTATTTTTGAGACAGAGAGAGACAGAGCGTGAACAGGGGAGGGGCAGAGAGAGAGGGAGACACAGAATCCGAAACAGGCTCCAGGTTCTGAGCGGTCAGCACAGAGCCCGACGCGGGGCTCGAACTCACAAACCGTGAGATCATTACCTGAGCCGAAGTCGGATGCTTAACCGACCGAGCCACCCAGGCACCCCGAGATACCAATTTTTATGTGATAAAGTCTTTCTTCTGTTCCTTTAAAAGTTCTGTTGTTTTTTTTTTTAAGTTAGTTATTCATAGATAACACATTTTTTTTTTTTCTAGGTAACACAGTAGTTAAAAGTGTTCAGGGTACATCTGATCAACCTCTGTCCTGTTGCACCTCTCCTTAGGATACTCTGTCCCCTTTCACATTTCCTAACTATTATAGGTGTCCCCTCAGATCCTTTTGGCCTCATCCGATTTGTGTCTCTGGATGTGAATCTGGTGTTTGTCTTACTTGCTAAGACAAAGGGTGAAATGTAACTTTAAGGGAAGAGATCTAGCTGTCACTACTTGTAGCAGATTGTGTTTTCCAAAGATGGATGGATGGGATAATTCCATATTCCATCCCACATACTCCTTCAATGTGTTATCAACACTTCCATCAAGAGGCGGGATCTTTGTTCCCTGCCTTTGAATCTGGACATATCTTTGTAGCTTCAGCCAATAGAATGGAGAGGAAATACCACTGCACGATTTCCAAGCTAGCTATTAAAGACAATATGAATTCCATCTGTCTCTTTCTTGGGAGGTGTGCCTTTGGAACCTTGTCACCATGTTGGGAGAAAGCCAAGGCTACATGGAGAGGTCACATTAACTGCCAGCACCACCAGTCATGTGAACAAATGATTCCAGCCCCCAGTGATTTTTGCTGAGGTCCCCGGCATCAAGGAGCCAAGATAAGCTGCCCCCTACTGTGCTCTGACTGAATTCAGGACTTGGAAGAAATCATGAAAAATAAATTATAGTGGTTTAAAGACACTATTTTTTTTTGCATAATTGATCGTACAACAAGAGATGATGAAAGTATTAGTCTGAAATTGCAATACAGTTGTGAGAAAAGGCAGCAAGTGGGCTTATAATAATTAAGTTAAGCCTGCATTGGAAATGAAAATCTGTCCCCATCAATCACCTGTAGAGGGTGTGCCCTGCCTAAGCTTATTTGAAAACATGTAAAAGTTCATGAAAAGTGATATATTTTTCAGATACCAAGCTTATATACGTGTATCATTTCTCCATGCATAAGCAAGATGCCAAATACACTGTTTTGTGTATAAACATAATATTTACATCCAGCATAATTCAAGAAACCCATGTCTTCACACACATGAAAAGATCCTCATCATTAGGCATCAGGGAAATGCAAACCAAAACCACAACGAGGTATCACCCGACACCTGTCAGAATGGCTAGAATAAAAAAGACAAGAAACAAGTGCTGGCGAGGATGTGGAGAAAAGGGAACTATTGGGCGCTGTTGGTGGGAATGTAAATTGATCCAGCAACTCTGGAAAACAGTATGGAGGTTTCTCAAATTAAAAATAGGAATACCATATGATCCAGTAATTCCGCTACTGGATATTTACCCAAAGAAAATAACAACACTAATTCACAAAGATGTGTGCACCCCAATGTTTCCCGCAATACATCCCCTTCCCTGCTTTATTCTCCTCTATAGCATATATGTGTATCTGATGGTTTATGTATGTTAACGATTTTTTGTCTTTCTCCTCTACGAGAATATCAGCTCCTGAGGCCAGGAGTTTTTGTCTCTAATATTTACTGCTATGTCCCCAGCCAATCTAATAGGGCTTTACAGTAGAGGGTGCTAAATAAATATTTCTGAATGCACATTAAAGAGTTTCTGGCTTGGGTAAGGGACTTCATGCCTCAGTTTCCTTTTGTATATAGAGAGATGGTTGAACAAAAATCTCTCTCAGGACCTTCCAATTTTAATATTCTATGATTCTAATATTCCCAGTTACTTCTGGGAAATACATTCGTGTTGAAATTAAAGGATATTCTGGCTGGCTGGATTATAAAAAATTATAAAAAATATTTGCTGATAATTATATGGAAATCTCATCTTTTAAGCAAAGAATCTGTGAATATTAAGCTTCAAGAAATAATGACACCCTAGGGCACCTGGGTGGCTCAGTTGGTTAAGCATTCAACTTTGGCTCAGGTCATGATCTCACTGTTCAGGAATTTGAGCCCCATGTCAGGATCTGTGCTGACAGCTCGGAGCCTGCTTTAGATTCTCCGTCTCCCTCTCTCTTTCGGCCCCTCTACCCGCCCCCCCCCCCACCACACTATCTCTCAAAAATAAATAAATAAATAAACATTTAAAAAAAAGAAATACTAAAATTCTAAGTTACTAGTTGAGTAATAAAAAGAAGTTTTCACTGACTAAAAACCCTAATAATTCTTTCTCAGCGCAGATATTGATCATTTAGGCCTTCTCAGGCCACACTATGTCTAAAATTACATTTCCCTTCTGCAATACATCCCCTTCCCTGCTTTGTTCTCCTCCTTTAATTTATTTTGCTTATTAGATAATACTTGTAAGATTTCACAATTTATAAATGTTATACCTTATCATAAATGACATTATGGTGGCATATTGAACAGAACTGTATGTTATAGCATGCAGTTTTGTTTCATAATACTAAATATTTCTTTTATGAAACAGCCCATCTCCTAATAAACCATTGTCATTGTTCCAAAACATATCTATTAATACAAGTGGCAAAAAAAAAGTGTTACTCAAGCTATTAAGGAATCCTCCTTGATATATTTCAAACAGTGTTACTCAAACTGTTCAATACGGTTTCAAATTCAATATGTTCATGTTCATTCATGTTCAATATGAATTCAAATTCAATATAATGTCAGTTGAACTCTGTTAAAGTCAAATTAAGTCTCTAAGGCCAAAAAAATCAAACTCTTAACTAGAGAGAACAAACAGAGGGTTTCAAGAGGGGAGGTAGGTGGGAGATGGATGAAACAGGTGATGGGGATTAAGAGACACCTTGATGAGCACTGGGTGATGGAATTGTTGAATCACTATATTGTACGCCTGAAACTAATATAACACTGTATGTTGACTACAGTGGAATTAAAACTTAAAAAAAGATAAATCTCTAAGGAACACACATAAAAATATTTATGAGAAATGATGGTATGATTAGAAGGCTGTACGTCAATTTACATACAGTAAAGTGCACAGATCTTAAGAATATAGATCAGTGAGTATTGACCAGTGCATATACCCGTGTAACTCACACCCCTATCACTTTTTTTCTTAAATTTTTTATGTTGAGATAATTATAGGTTCACATACAGCTGTGAGAAATAACAGAGAGAGATTTTAGCCCTCAGTCTTTGCCTCAATGGCAAAGTCTTGCACGGATATAGTGCAAGATCACAACCAGGATATTGACTTTGATGCAGTCAAAATACAAACATTGCCACCACCACAAAGATCCCTACTACTGCCCTTTCTAGCCACACTTGCTTCCCTCCCAACACTCCCCCTTCTTAGCCCGTGACACTCATCCATTTGACATTTCGATAATTTTGTCATCTCAAAAATGTTATAGAGAAGAATGACATAGTATAAAACCTTTTGAGATTGGCTTTTTTCTCACTTAGTATAATTCTCTGGAAATTCATCCAGGTTGTCGTATATATCAACAGTGTGTTCCTTTTTATTGTTGGGTAGTTTTCCATGGTGTAGATGATATGGATGCAGCATCCTTTCTTGAATCATTCCACCTGTTTAAGTATATCTGCATGGTTTCCAGTTTGTGGCTCTCATGAATTAAGCTGCTGTACACAGTCAAGTAGTTTTTTGCGTGAACATAAATCTTCATTTATTTGGGAGTGCCGTTCCCAGGAGTGCAATTGCTGGATTCCATGGCAGTTGCATATTTAGTTGCTGGTTTTTTTTAGCCTGTCAAACCGCTTCCCAGAGTGGCTGTACCATTTTACGTTTTCTTCTGAGCCCTGCTTACACTGCCTGCCACAAATTTTGATAAGTTGTATTTTCATTTTCCTTCCTTCAAAATATTTCCGAATTTCTCTTGAGACTCCTTTTTTTACCTGTGTGTTGTTTAGAAGGGTGTTGTTTAATCTCCAAATGTTTTGGGATTTTCCAGCTACCTTTCTGTTACCGATTTTGAGTTTAATTTCATGTCGGCTTGAGAGCATTCTTTAGGTGACTTCTATTTTATACTTGCTAAGGTGTGATTTATGGCCTAGCTTGTGGTCTATCTCGGTGAATGTTTCACATGAGTTTGAGAAGAGTATGTAATCTGTCAGTGTTGTGATGAAGCATTCTATGTGATGAAGCATTGTCAATTAAATCCTGTTTGTTGGTGCTGCTGTTTAGCTCAACTATGTCCCTTCTGCATACACCAGCTACGGACAGAGAGGTGGACAGGTCCCCAACTACCACTGTGGCCCTGTCTGTTTCTCCTGGCCGGTCCATCAGTTCCTGCCTTGTGTGTTTTGATGCCCTGTTAGGCACATACACATTGTAGATTGTTATGTCTTCTTGGACAATTGACCTCTTTATCATTAACGCTCCTCTGTTTCCCTGACAATTTTTCTTGTTCTGAAAATGTTTCTTGTTTCTTCACCTGAAATTAATATAGCTAGTCTAGGTCTCTTCTGATTCATGTTAGCAAGGTGTATCTTTACCCTTTACGTTTAAGCTACTCGTGTCTTTATATTCAATTCTTTTAAGGTTGATTTATCTTTGAGAGAGAGAGAGAGAGCACGTGAGCAGGGGAGGGGCAGAGAGAGGGAGACAGAGGATCCAAAGTAGGCTCTGCGCTGACAGCAGAGAGGCCGATGTGGGGCTTGAACTCATGAACTGCGAGATCACGACCTGAGCCAAAGTTGGACACTTATCTGACTGAGCTACCCAGACGCGCCCCTTTAAAAAAAAATTTTTTTTATGTGTCTTTATATTTAAGTGAGTTTCTGTAAACAAGGTATAGTTGGGTCTTTTTTTTTTTTTTTTTTTTTTCTTTTAAGTCTGGTCAATCTCTGCCTTTTAACTGGTGTATTTAGCCAATTCACATTTAAAATGGTTGTTGATATATTTGGATTAATATCTGTCATATTTGTTCCATTTTCTATTTGCTGCATTTGTTCCTCATTTCTTGTTTTTTTAATCTTCTCTTTCTCTGGTTTTAACTGAGCGTTTTATGATTCTGGTTTTTTTCTTTTCTCTTAGCATAGAAATCATACTTCTTTTAAAAATAGTCTTAGTGGGGCGCTGGGTGGCTCAGTCGGTTAAGCATCCCACTTCGGCTCAGGTCAGGATCTCGTGGTTCATGGGTTCGAGCCCCGAGGCGGGCTCCGTGCTGACAGCTCAGAGCCTGCAGCCTGCTTCGGATTCTGTCTCTGGCTCTCTCTGCCCTACCCTCTCTTGTGCTCTGTCTCTCTGTCTCTAAAATAAACATTAAAAAGTTTAAAAAAATAGTCTTAGTGGTTGCACTAGAATTTGTGATGTATTTTTACAATTAATTGACGTCCAGTCCCAAATAACATAATTACTGTTCACAGGTAGTGCAGGTACCTTTTACATGCCCAATTTTCCCCTCCTGTCTCTTAGAACATTGCTGTCATTCATTTCATTCATTTGCCCATAAGCTGTGATCAGCCAATACATAGTTACTGTTATGATTTTGAGGTAACAACCTGAGCTTGCAACTTGCAACTAGTGTGTGAAATGTGTGTGTGTGTGTGTGTGTGTGTGTGTGTGTGTGGTCAGGGGAGGGCAGTCTTGTGGGACTGAGCCCTTAACCTGTAGAATCTGATGCCATCTCTGGGTAGATGGTGCCAGAATTTAAACTGTAGGACACCCACCTGGTGTCACAGAGAATTGCCTGGTGTGGGGAAAGACCTTCATATATTTGGTGACCAGGAGTGTCAGAAGGGAAGCCTTCTTGGTAAAGGTGAAGAAGACATACAGGGAAGAGAAATACACAGTAGGGAAGAAATGGGTATTTCCCCACTCAGGAAGGAAAACTCTGTGAGTGGTGCCATTTCACACTCCTTTTTTTCTTTGCCTTCTGGTAATCCCACTGTGTGCGTGTTTCCATCTGTTTATTCATCAGTCTTGGGACACAGGCTATTTACCCCTAAGGCCCTCTGCTGTTTCAATGGAAAGCCAACAATGTTTGATGAAACTCCCTGACTTAGCGGGAGTTGATGTCTACACTTCGTCTCCCCTTTTGTGGGTAGCAACTGATGGCTTTACTCAGCTCGGTCACCCTCCCAGCTGCTGCTCTCCCCTGTGCTCCTGGGAGCTCTCCCCGTCCCCCAGGCAGAGCAAATATTTCACTGGAATGTGTAAATCGATTTGGGGACTTCTCCGTCTCTGGTTCCTTCATTTCCAGGATCTCACCCTTCTATTTCCAGCTGCTCCAGAATTCCTCAAATCCTTCCTTCCTCTGATACCTCAAGCCATTAAGTAAGACTGCAGCTCTCTACCTGGATGTTAGTTTACCTGCAGATAGCTGGTTAACACCTGTCTGAATGTCGATCTTACCCAGGGCAACCCCCTCCCCCTTTTTTCTGAGGGGCATGTTCTTTCTAGTTTTGCCTGCTTTGGGCCATTTTCCTGACTTTTCAAATAGCTGGTTTTAAAAATATTTTGAATAGGGTTTATAGTTGTTATCTGTGGGAGAGTTAGCCCATTGTCCTACCCCTCCATTATTGGAATCGGAACCTAGGAAGCTATCTCTGGACCTTTTTTTTTTTTATTTATTTTTTTTTTTTTAAATTTTATTTTTTCAACGTTTATTTATTTTTGGGGGGACAGAGAGAGACAGAGCATGAACGGGGGAGGGGCAGAGAGAGAGGGAGACACAGAATCGGAAACAGGCTCCAGGCTCCGAGCCACCCGCCCAGAGCCCGACGCGGGGCTCGAACTCACGGACCGCGAGATCGTGACCTGGCTGAAGTCGGACGCTTAACCGACTGCGCCACCCAGGCGCCCCTCTCTGGACCTTTTTGATGAGAACGGCAGGGTAGCCTTTTATTTATTTTTTTAAGGTAATCTCTACACCCAACATGGGGCTCAAATTCATGACCCTGAGATTAGAAGTCCCGTGCTCTACTGCCTGAGCCAGCCAGGTGTCCCAAGGTAGCCTTTCAGAATGTAGGTATTACCCCTTATCTCCCTGATCATTAGTAATCCAAAATGTCATGGGCCTGCTGTGCTCTGTGAGTAGAAGGTAACAAAAACTATAGTTTTCTGTTTCAGACGTCTGTATTTTGGGTTTAGGATTTTCTTCAAGTGGGACACTTATAGACCTAAACTTAACTCTGGCCTGTTTCCAGAGCTTGGAAGAATATCAAGAGAGTTGGGCTCCTGTTTATACTTTTGTTGATGAAAGCACCTCTGCCAGAGCTCTCTTGTTAGAGAAGAGTGTTATCAGAAGAAGCTGTTGGTATTAATAAGCTAGAAATAGTGATTCACCTCTGGTAATCCTTTCCAAGTTAGAGACCATGAGAAAGCGTACAATCATTGGCTTCCCTGAGTTGAAACACCCAAGCCTCTGCTGTTCCGTGTGGGCAGGGCGTGGAGGTGGGTGGTTCTCTCCTATTCTGAGGTTCTCCTTGGAGGTGGGGTTGGATTCAGAGACGGGTATTCACAAACACGTGTGCCATTTGTGAGTTTGGGCTGACTTCTGTCCTGGGGGAGGAGTGACAAGGGAATTTGCTCTTTATCCCTCCTTGACCTGCTCTGAGTCAGAAGAGACTCGATGCCACATTAACTGCTACATTTCCTGGTTCTGGGGCCCAGGGCACCCTTCCGAGTTCAGTAAAGAGCAGTATTCTGCCCCTGTGGGCTGGGAATCCACGTGCCAGGTGTGATTTTCTGCTTGTGTATGCTGCTGGGGCAGAGACACAATGAAAAGTCTTCTTGTTTTTAAACAGTCTTGTTTTTGAAGTATTTGTTTGCAACATTAGGAGACTAGGCCCCAAGATCTTTGCTGGGCTATAATGTTTAATTTTATGAAGGGTTAAATCTCACGTTATATTGATAAGACATCCTCTAGGTGGCTATAATCTCAGATGGGGAAGTGTCTATTCTCTGCTCTAAGGGATCATGTGGATTATTTATAAGGATGGAAAGAAACTGGCCCAGTTTTCTTGGCTACTCACTTCTTTTCCTAATCCGATTGGACCTCCTAGTTTGGCTGTCTTGGAATCATCTTTTCTCTCTACCCTTTGGCACATCCTGTATCTATTCCTGAACCCAGCCCTATTCTCCTGACTGCATGTGATCTGATCCCTTGGTCTTCCAAGACGTGCTCCCTTGTGCCCCTTTCAGCCATTTTGGCATCTGGAGAGGACTCTGGCAGAAACTTCACTGCAATGGCCCTCTATCTCTTTTCTGCTCTGATAGACAAGAGGGATCTACTTATCCACTTGACAAACATTTACTGAGCATCTCCTTTGACTCAGGTATGTTAGGGGCTGGGCATCAGTGATATAAAGAAGATACCAGTTTCCTTTCCATGAAGCTTATATAAAAAACACATGCGATCAATGAGTTGATTGTGTGTAGAGGATATTGTAGAGACACCCAGAAGCACCTGACATATATGTATAGGGGTTAAAGAAGGCTTCCTGGAGGAAGCGATACGTAGGCCAAGGCCTAAGAGCAGTTAGGAGAAGAGGGGATTCAAGCAGAAGGGACAGGGCAGTCTCTAACATCCCTGTGCAGGACGCACGCCCAGGGAGGATCCAGGGATATGTCCAACCTCCAACTGTATCCTGTACCCACATTTTTTTTCTCCTGCTTAAGAGAACATACGGAAAGCAAGGTAAAGGGTGCCTGGGTGGCTCAGTCGGTTAAGCACCTGACTTGATTTCAGCTCAGGTCACGATCTCCTGGTTCGTGAGTCTGAGCCCCACATCGGGCTCTGTGCTGACAGCTCAGAGCCTGCTTCGGATTCTCTGTCTCTCCATCTCTCTCTGCCCCTCCTGTGCTTTCTCTCTCTCTCATTCTCTCTCAAAAGAAATAAATAAACTTATAACTTGTTTCTCTCTCAAAACAAATACTTAAAAAAAAAAAGAAGGCAAGTGAGCAGGAAAGTCATTGTAGGCATAAATACGAATCTGCTCTAACTTTTTAAAAGGGTAAATCGTAAGTTATTTGCAAATTGTTAACTAAGAGTTCAGGTATGACCCATTGCTGAGCAATGCACTTTGAAATGGTTTAATGTACCACACGTCGTGCCTTACGCATAGCAACTAATAAAGAAAACAAGAAAAGTCATTAGAAAATTCACCCCCGCACCAAAGGCCACCACTTTTCTTTTTTTTAATTTTTTTTTATTTTTTATTTATTTTTTTCAACGTTTATTTATTTTTGGGACAGAGAGAGACAGAGCATGAACGGGGGAGGGGCAGAGAGAGAGGGAGACACAGAATCGGAAACAGGCTCCAGGCTCTGAGCCGTCAGCCCAGAGCCCGACGCGGGGCTCGAACTCAGGGACCGCGAGATCGTGACCCGGCTGAAGTCGGACGCTCAACCGACTCTGCCACCCAGGCACCCCTCAGGCCACCACTTTTCAAAATGGGGATACATTCTTTCAGTCTTACTTCTTTCCAGCTTTTTTTGTTAAATGTATAAAAAGAGTCTTGTGCAATAAGGTATAACTTGTTCTTTTTATTTAATAGATCATAAACATTTTTCCATGCCATTAAATACTATTCTACAACGTTATTTGAATAACTGCATACTTTCTCATATGATGTATTTACTTAATTAGTTCCTTATTGTTAGGCATTTGGAGTGCTTCCAAAAAAGTCTGTAAGCTATGTCGCTAAATGTTTCTAGCTTCGGAACATCTATAAGGTGATTCTTCCTATTGTTAAGGTGAATTTGAGATTCAGTCAGTACACATCGGTTACGTGATACAACAAAAGAGAGAGTTTTTAAATAGTTGTTTGATGGGCACCTTTGTGGCTCTGACTTCGGCTCAGGTCATGACCTTGCAGTGCAAATCGGCTCAGGTCATGACCTCACAGTTCATGACCTCAAGCCCCTCTATCTGCCCCTCCCCTGCTCGTGTGCGCATGTGCACACTCACTCTCGCTCTCTCTCTCTCTCTCTCTCTCTCAAAAATAAACATTAAAAAAAATAGTTGTTTGAAAAAAACTTGGCTGTGGAGGTAAACCTGAGTAGGAAGAAGCATTATGAATTTATTTTTTATAAATCTAGGTAAGATTTTCAATGTATATTTTCCTAACTTTGTCATTTACTAATATTTATTTACCAAGGTTCTGTAGAACTGAGAAATAAAATGAAAAGTCGTGGATATTAGATTTAACTATACAATTAAAATCATGTTTTCTTAAAACGTTTACCATTGCAAAACAGAAAGGGATAATTAAAGAGAATTGCCTTAATAATTGGTAGGTGAATTTGGTATAAAACTAATACTTCATGTAAATGCAGGGGGAGGTGGATTTCTTCCCCGTTCAGGTTAGTTATTTAAAACATTGGGGCACCTGGGTGGTTCAGTCAGTTGAACATCTGACTTTGGCTCAGGTCATGATCTCATGGTTCATGAGTTCAAGCCCCACAGTGGGCTCTCTGCTCTCAGCACAGATCCCACTTCAGATCCTCTGTCTTCCTCTCTCTCTGTCCCTCCTCTGCTCATTGTCTCTCTCCTCTCTTTCTCAAAATAAATAAATAAACTTTAAAAAATAAAGTAAAACATTTTAAGCTATGTGGGCACCTGGGTGGCTCAGTCAGTTAAGCGTCCCACTCTTGGTTTCAACTCAGGTCATGATCTCACATTTCATGAGATTGACCCCTGCGTGGGGCTCTGTGCTGACAGTGAGGTGCCTGCTTGGGATTCTCTCTCTATCCCTCTCTCTCTCTTTGCCCCTCACCCACTCATGCACACACTCTCTCTCACTCTCAAAATAAATAAATTTAAAAAATCTTAAGCTATATAAACTTATTACTGCTTTCCTTATTATAATACCACCAATGATAACGTGAGTTTATAGAGAATTCTCAATTGAGTCATAGGAGTTTATGAATACTTTAAAATGATAATGGAAAAAGCTGAAATGTTATTACCTTCTTAATGTTGATATGATTTTTAATTTCTCTTAAATTTCTATTTCCCCAGTAATGGATATGGTTTATGCTCCCTTGAGGTCATTAGTAGTTTGATCAAACATAATTTCTTGCACAGTGAAGCCTGGGTGGCTCAGTCTGCTAAGTGTCATCTCACCGTTTGCCAACAGCGAGGGGCCTGCTTGGAATTGTCTCTCTCCCCCTCTGTCTCTGCCCCTCCCCTGCTTGTGCTCTCTCTCAAAATAAGTAAATACACAAGAAAAAATATATAATTTCTTGCATAGATTGTTTGATCATCTAGAAGGATCCACCAAGGAGCCATGTACTA
Source organism: Leopardus geoffroyi (assembly GCF_018350155.1). NCBI lineage: Eukaryota > Metazoa > Chordata > Mammalia > Carnivora > Felidae > Leopardus > Leopardus geoffroyi. Next base: position 69,840,958 of record NC_059339.1, read on the forward strand.
CAGATATACTTAATCTTGAGGGAAGTGCTAAACCTTTTGTGATTCTGTCTGAGTCCAGTTTTTCTTGCCAGAGTTAATGGTACTTTTGGGGGCAGCAGTGGCTGGCTTAGAACAGATTGATTCCAGGCTGTGTCCCCACCCCCGGCCTGATTTTCCAGGACTCGTCACTCTCTGGTTACCAGTCACATTGAGCCTCCCTTGGGTGCAGTTCAGAACTCAGCATGGAGGCCGCCTCCCTGACCGCGAAGGCTGGGCTGTTATGATTTGTGTTCCTACAGGACACATTCCCACTATCTCACTGTTGTCATTGTCCTAGGGGCCGGGGCCGGGAGCAGGTGGCAGAGGACCCATCCTGGGCTCCCTGTGAGAGGCAGGACTATGTGTGGACGGAGGCTCCAGGTCCCTGGCACCTGCTCCGTTGTCCCATGAGACTTCACTTACAAAATGCAAACTCAAAGATGAAATTATTAAGAATTTCGAGAGGGTGACGAGGTAGGGGCGTTAAATCCCAAGCATGAGGCCTTTCTGAGGAGAGGGAAGGGGGTCTATGAGATCGCAGGGATCACACACTCATCTATGCAGCTGTTGCTGAGTATATCAATTCATATAATCCTCTTTTTATTTTTATTTTTGAGACAGAGAGAGAGAGAATGAGTGCAGAAGATGCAGACAGAGAGGGGGTCAGAGGACCCGAAGTGGGATCTGTGCTGACAGCAGTGAGCCTGATGCGGGGCTTGAACTGATGAACCGTGAGATCACTACCCGAGCTAAAGTCGGAACCTCAACCGACTGAGCCACCCAGGTGCCCCTATAATCCTCATTCTACTGATGCAGAAGACACTGCACTGAAAGGCTAAGTAACCAGCCAAGCATCATATAGCATATAGATTTGAAATGGGGCAGGACACTGCCATAATGTCGTGGGGGGAGTAAACGTAGGAATTCCCTGCCTAGGAGATTGGAACCACAGGGAAGAGCTGTTTCTTTGTGCTTTTCCTCCATATTAACTACTTAGGGGGTGAGTCTCAGTTATTCAGTATCAGGTCTCTGCTGGGTCCTATTGGTGTTTCCTCTCTTCTTTGCATCAGATGATGTTAACAATAAAAATATCACCATTGTCCTCATTAAAAAAAACCTTCTTTCGGGGCGCCTGGGTGGCGCAGTCGGTTAAGCGTCCGACTTCAGCCAGGTCACGATCTCGCGTTCCGTGAGTTCGAGCCCCGCGTCAGGCTCTGGGCTGATGGCTCAGAGCCTGGAGCCTGTTTCCGATTCTGTGTCTCCCTCTCTCTCTGCCCCTCCCCCGTTCATGCTCTGTCTCTCTCTGTCCCAAAAATAAAAATAAACGTTGAAAAAAAAAATTTTAAAAAAAAAACCTTCTTTCAAAAAAAAAAAAAAAAGAAAAAGAAAAAAAACCTTCTTTCTGTATATGTATGTACATAAAGATATAATAGTATTTATGAAAATGATTCATATATTTAAAAATACGTGTAATGTTTTAAAAAGTATTAACGGCTATTTAAAAAAAATTGTATCTGTATTGCCCTCTAGTGATCATGAAAATTTAAGAAAAGCCATTCAAAATGCACTTTATTAAAGTGCAATCGTAAAAACATGAACCATACTACTGCCATTTATTGCTGGTGTGCAAACACATTTCCACAACGTCCAGGTAGGTGGTGTCACAAGGAAGTGGGCGGGACAACACAAAAGGCGGACAACACTTGCCCTGTCTAAAGGGAGGGGTCTCTACGTGAGAACGAGTTTATGGTTGCCCTGGGGGACGGCAGGCTCAGTTATTAAAGAGGGCACCTGGCTGGCTCATTTGGTTAAGCATCCGACTCTTGGTTTCCACTCAGGTTATGATCTCATGGTTCGTGAGTTTGAGCCCCACGTCTGGCTCTGAGATGACAGCATGAGCCTGCTTGGGATTCTCTCTCTCCCTCTCTTTCTCTCTCTCTGCCCCTTCCCAGCTCACTCTCTCTCTCTCTCTGTCTCTCTCAAAAATAAATAAATAAACTTAAAAAATTTTTTTTAATTAAAACATAAAGCAAAGCCCAAGATCCAGATATTTATGTAAAAGCTAACAATTTATTAATGTTGCTAATTAAGTATTTTAAAAAATTTCTGTGTGGGTCATATCCGTATCTGTGGGCTAGATTGGGGCTGCAGTAACTGATCACTTGCGACCTTTTCCTGGTGCATCCTGCCTGCTGGGCACTGGTTTTACCTACAGGTTCCCATCTCAGTCCCCAGTATGAGCCCACAATGTGTTAGCCCCGTTGCGTAGATCAGTAACAGAACCACAGAGAAGTTATACACACTGCCTAAGGTTACACGACTGGGATTTGAACCCACTCTTGCTAACTCCAGCCCCCTGGTTTTAACGCCTGTATTTATTGCCCGCCACATGTTACAGATGATTCATTCCACCAAGAAATGTATATTAAGTTGCTAACATACGCCAGAGACTATTCTAAGTGACAAAGATACAGTGGTGAATAAAGAAGGTCCTGTCCTCATTCTAATGTGTGTTTGTGTGAATCTGATGAAGTAGAGAATCAGTGGGGCACGGATTTCTTTTGAGCGATGGGATTCTCTGGTTTCTACATCTTTAGAGCCACAGTTTCATCCTGATTCTCAGTTTATTCCATCACTTCTCTTTGCTCTGCCCGATGTCCAGCTTGGCATCTGGATTTCTCTGTGCTTCTGTCCAGCCCGGCCCACTACTTTGCTTCCTACCCTTCAGCTCAGAATTTATTCCCCCATCCCTGTCCTACACATTGGGCCTGACCATACAGCAGTGCGGCCTTTGACTTGGCTTTGGGCGGCCAAGCCCCTCTTTCCCAGACCCCACCCCTTCACAGACACTGCCCTGGCAGGGAGCGTCACATAAGATGTCATGCTTCTTGAGCTTGGGGACACTTGTGCCCATTAAAAAAGGGCAATTTCATTACCACCAGGTGTTGTTCTATCTAGAAAGTCATGCAAGTTTTGGAGCTTTATTTCACTTTAAAACTGTACTATTTTTGTAAGCCAGGTTTGCTGAAGTAGAAATCAAATACCTTAGTAAATTAAGGTGTACCTTTCTTCGAATTTTAACAGATACGTACAGCCATGTAACTTCTACCATAACGGAAATATAAAACATTTCTACTGCCCCAAAAAGTTTCCTCCTGCCCCTTTGAAGTTAATCCCCTGTCTCTAAATGCCCCTGATCTATTTTCTGTCCCCGAGGTTTTGCCTTTTCCATAATGTCATATAAATGGCATCATATAGTTTATGGCTTTATAATTGTTGAGTGGTATTCCCACTTGTTTTTTGAGACTAGTGTTTTCTCAGTGGCAACATTAACTTTAAAATTCCAGTGAAAACCAATGGGAAATGATCATTGCTGTCAGAAACATTTGTCTTACAAATCACTTTCGAAAGCGTATCAGTGTTATTCTATGAAGCATACCTGAATTCAATAGCATCGATTGATCTATGCACAAAATTCATTGACATGAGAGCTCATTCCTAGCCAAACTAATAACTTTCTTTGGCAGGGGAGGTGGAGGTGAGGGAACCAAGGAATCTCTGGGAAATTTTGCTAAGCTACTCCTCTCATTCCCAGCCCACATAGAGAATTACAAATATAAATGTTACCATGCCATGCATACTGCTAGTGTTTAATCAATGCTGCTGCTGGAGAAAGAAGACCAAGGACAATGAATCTGCATAGAAAATGAATGTACCTTGCATAGGATTCATTCCTTGATTGGATTCATCTCATCTGAGTGAGTCAGTAGGCAACAGTTTAGTAAAGAGGGGAGACAACTCATTCCAGGAAGGGTGAATGGCATGTGCAAAGGCCCTGGGACATGGTGCTGCATCATGCAAGGTTAGCATAAACTCAGGGCTGACATTCAGCTGTTTACACTGGGCAGACTGTCAATTGGTTTTACCAATTGTTCAATGTTTTTTAACACCCCCACTGAATGTGCCCGGAGGCCAGCTAGGCTCAGGCAGTTAGGTGGTTGCACACTTGAGCCCAATGAGAAGGAAGAGCCAAAGGAAACACACTTGAACCCAGAGAGTTGGGTCTGTAGGGTATATATTAGACTGAGAGCCACTCCATACTAAGACGTCCTAGAGAGACCAGGCCTGGAGAGCTTAACAGTAATAAATGCCATGGGCAAAACTGGGGTCCTCAGCGTCCTTTTCTGGCGACCACCAGGAAAACAAGCTGAATCAAAGCCACTTATGAAAGTGCCAAGCACAGAAGAGCTCTTCATTAAATGTTTGTAGACCTGTCGCTGGGCATAGGACATTCAGGCATCTCTGTCATTTACTGTTTTTCTGAAGTCATGTGTCTGATTCATGCCTATTTCACTAGGACAGATTAGGTTTATCAGGTTTGGCCTAACAGAATTCCCTTCCAATTTCCAATATTTGGAGATTACCTAATCCAACTCCGATTTTGCAAATAAGAGGACAAGTAATTTGGCTGAAGCCTCCACTAGTCGGTGGATGCAACTGTGACCAGAACTCAAGTTTACCAATTCAAAGTCAATTCGCTCTCCTGTTTCAATGAAGATAAATTCTTTTTTCCTCAAAAGAGAGAAGTGTGCTCCTGGAAGCAAGGCTGATTAAATTGCTGTTTCCAGGTCTCAGTTCAGTAAGGTCCTGGTTTGATCTACAGCAGCAAATAAATCTTGCAGATGAAGTGGATATAAAAAGAAAAAACCTACACACCTCATAAAACTTCAGTACAGCATCTCAGAGAGGCTGGATTTCAACGATTTTACGATGCCATCATCGGGGCAGGCCCTCAATCTATTGCCAGCTCCCTGGACCCGTAAGGGTGCGGAGTAAGGTCCTGATCTTGAGCACTGATTTTCTGGGGTAAAGAAACTGAATTAGGATTAGTCTGGGCGAGTCTTACTCTCAGTGCTGCTAGATTGTTCTTTACTGCATAAATGACTTCCTTTTATTATGTTTTCCTCCTACACTGGTGGGAAGACTAAGTTACAGAATGTTACATGTCTGGTTTTTGTGACAGAAAAATGGGTGACTGCTCCAATTTCGGCGGGGCTGGGGAGGGGAGACTTCAAAAGGTTCACTCTGGCGAAACAGCTGGATTCCTTGCTGAGCACTTTTGCCGGCTAATTAGGGTGAGTTACATAAAATGCAATTTGGACTGAGCCGCTTCCTTGCAAACCTAGTTTAGATCTTCTGCCTAGTCTTAGTCTTCAAAATGAAACTGAATGGAGGACTAGAAATTTGCAGATTTAAAAAAAAAAAAGCGCTTTTTGCCGTTTTTGAATTAACAAAAGATAGAGTGAATGAACAGAACCTAGCCATTAGAATTCTCTGAATGGCAAGTATCTCCCCCACGGATGCCTTTGATGAGCTCGTACTCTTGGCTGGTGGTTTTGTGTTCAGTTAGGGCAAAAGTGAATGATAAAGTAGTTAAGGGCCTTGTTTGGGGGCCTGACATTTAAACAGAACTTGCAAGTGCAGGAGAATCTCTGGAAGAACAATAGCGCGCAGACAGGGAGTCTTTCTCATTGTCAAAGAAATTCCATGGCAACATCTCTGTGAAGCTGCGTGTGGGCGGATGAGACGGTGCCAACATGCAAGTTCACCCTATGTGTGCTCAGGCGTTTTGCCTGGATCAGTCTCCCTTGTAAATCTTCATGTAACTGTATATATTTAGTCACATATGCTTATATCAGCCGTCCCAAAGCAGCTTCTAATTGGTACTTCAAGCTAAGAACAAGACCCTGAATAAATTTATCAGTGAGGGGGACGGAGAAGTCTGCACACGAGCCTAGGCTGTGTGAATGAACCTAAGAACAAAAAGGCACTTCTTAAGCTTCCAAAGCGCTCCAGGCATGTAATTTACGTGGGGGCATCAAGAACAGTAATAGCTGTAACAAGCCAGAACTCTGAGAGCAGTTTGGATCCTTTCTGCAGGTAGAACAGAATTGAGTCTTTGTCCCTTGAGTAATTTAGTGTTGATTACAGAGGATTCAGAGTAACCAACGTTTTCACCATTTAGTTGCTTCCGTCCGTGTGATCAACTGTGTTTCGAGGATTCATAAAATATCCTTCACCTGTTTAGATAATAGAGCTGAAGACCAAGAAGGGATTGGAGCTGAGTGCAAGGAATGGGGGCAGAAAAGCCAGGAAGAATTCCGTGCACATCTACCGATCTACCTCTCTGTGCCAGGAATTCTGATGTCTGCTTTATGTATATGCTCATTCATTTCTTGTGGTAATCCATCGAAAGGTTGGGGAAACCATTTCAATTTCTTTCTTTCATTTGTTCATTCAATACATGCTTGTTGTGCGCTTATTATGCTCCAGGCACAGGACTAGTCCCTGGAAATATAATAGTGACCCAAATAGATATGGTCCTTTTTCTCAGGGAGTTTATATGCTAAAGGGGATATGTACATTAGTGCATGTAAAGGTGATAAATAATGAGAAGAAGAGGTAAATGGCACTGTGAGAATATTTGATGATAGGCTAGAGAAGCCTTCCTTAAGAAGCACAATTTAGGGGCACCTAAGTGGCTCAGTTGGTTCAGCATCTGACTCTTGGTTTCAGCTCAGGTCGTGAACTCATGGTTTGTGAGATCGAGCCCCGCGTCAGGCTCTGCACTGCCAGTGCAGAGACTGCTCTGGATTTTCTCTCTCTCCCTCTCTCTCTCTCTCTCTCTGCCCTGCCCCTGCTCATGCATGCTCGCTCTCTCTCGAAAGTAAACAAACTTAAAAAAAAAAAAAAGAAAAGAAAGCACAATTTAGCTGAGATTCTAAGAATGAATAGTAAATAACTGACTGAAGCAAGAAGAAAGCATGTTCTAGGCAGGTGGAAGAAAATATGTGCAAAGGCCCTGTGGCAAAACTTGTAGTGATAGGAAGGAATAAATTATAGCCAATCTATTACATAGGGTTCTTAAATGAAAACAATAGAGACCAGTTTTGGCCAATTTTTGCTGAAAAGGAATTTATTAGAAGATTGAGTAGTTTACAGGATATCCCAGAGTGCTCTAGGAGCAAGCCCAGTGACCATGTCCAAAAGAGTTCCACGGAGCTTGTTCCAGAAAGATACCACTTACACTGGTGTCACTGGTACCATCGGTACTGGGCACTGGACATTGTTGTGACCACTGGAAACTGGACACAGCCACCCCTGTTGCCACTACCTACACGAGAATGGAATTCTGTTTCTCTGGCATTCGTTGCTAAGTAATATCCACTCTGCTGTGTCCACATGGCAGAGACTGGTTGACATGTCTTCTAGCTACAAGGCAGGTTTGCAAGGCAAAGAAGACAGTGAGATGTGCAGCTTTAAGTTCTGCCTGTCAGGAGGAATTGTCTTCTGCGTTGACCTCACGGCCCATTATGTCACTCCACTGGTACCTACGTAACATGCAGACAGTTCTGAAAACTCAAACTCTCTAGGAAACTCCCCATCCGTTGAGGGAGGCAGTAGTGACGCGTAGGCCCATGGGAATGTGAGCCTCCTCACGACGATTATGTGTGATTTAAGGCCTGTTCTAATAACACGACAGTGTGTGTCCGTTATTGCTGCCTAACAAACTACACCGAAACACGGCAGCTTAAGACAACAAACGTTTCTCATCTCACATAGTCTTCGAGGGTCAGGAACGTGGGGGCAGCTCAGGTGGGTGGTTCTGGCTCAGGGTTTCTCACAAAGCTGTACTCCAGGTGTCCACAGGGCTGCAGCCATTGAAGGCTGAGCTGGGCCTGGAGGACCCACTTCCCTGAGGGCTCCTCACATGGCTGAGGGCAAGAGGTCTCAGGTCTTCCCTTGATGTTGGCAGGAGCCCTCAGTTGGTTGCCAGGCGGGCCTCCCCATAGGATGCTTGAATGTCTTCATTATGTGGCAGGCAGCTTATTCCAGAGCAATGGATCCAAGAGAGAAAACAAGGCGCACATCGCAATGTCTTTTATAACCTAGCTTCGTCACTTCTGCTGTATTCCAATGGCCCCACAGACCAAACTGGATGCAGTGTGGGAGAGGACTACACAAGGCATGAATATCCGAGCTGGAATCGTTGGAGGTCATCTTAGAGACTGACTACCATATATTGTTCCTTCTTGTTGATGGAGCGCTCCGGGCACGTGCGACTTTCTTTAATGCTTGATGTATCAGAAAATACCCAATCAATGAGCAGCAACTCACATTCTATGTCACATGGCAACCGGGCACTCAACATTTACCAACGTATAGCAGCAATCCAGGAACCGTATCTCAAAAGGAAAAGAATTACTTTCTAAACAGGGCATGATTTTATTTCAAAACCCTTCGGGACTGTGGCTAAACGTGTCCCTCTGGGCTTGTCATAGGCTCCTTATAGCATGCCGATCTGCCACAGTCATTAGATCTCCTTGGCCAAAGGACCAAATGGCAGAGCTGCGGTACAGCAGCCTGGACTGGCTGATGAGACTTCTCTCAGTGTGGGCCCTCTCAGAGCTGTGGCATATAAATGGGCCTGAGCAACACAGCCACAAGAAAACATTTAAACAAATCCAGAATGTGGGACATTCTATAAAATTGTGAAAGTGTACTGCAGTCCCTAACAAGATAAACAATTTCGTCCTGGCATTTTCCTCCTTCCTTCCTTCCTTCCTTCCTTCCTTCCTTCCTTCCTTCCTTCCTTCCTTCCTTCCTTCCCATCCCTCCTTCCTTCCTTCCCTCTGTCTCTCTCTCCTTTCTTCTTTCTTTCTTTTTTCTTTCTTTCTTTCTTTCTTTCTTTCTTTCTTTCTTTCTTTCAATATATTTTTACAAATATACTGGTCAATACTACATACCAGGTCATGGAGACTGTGTTAATCTGTTTTGATAGAAACAGCTTTTGGAACACCAGCCACAATTGCTGCATCACTTGCGTAAGCTAGCATCATTTTTCTAAGACTTAGCCGTCTTTTATATTAACCAAATATGTGGTTACTACCTCAAAGTCTTTCAATAGATCTTCAGTTCTTTCAGGGAGCAGTATTGGTCTTGGTTTATAGTTTGGGAAGGAAGACAGAGTTCCAGGGCTTCCTTTCATTTCTTTCTGCCATAATCGCCCTTCTTCTTCAGACAGGGGAGTCCATGTGGAACTTCTCCCCACTATAGAGTCTATTTATTCAGACTCTACCCTCAGGAATGGGGAAATAGCCTTGACCAGTGTTGGGGGTCTCACTAGAGCTACCAGGAGATGGACTCAGTGCAAAGTTCTCAGTGCCGGATCATCACAAGTGCCCTCTGTGACTGATGACCCATTGTAGTATTTTGGGACCATAGAAATAGTGTCAGCTCAGAACCTGTGTCTGATAATCCCCAAGAAGCTGGATAATTGCCATTCCTCAAAGTCCATTTGCCCTGGTAAGTGGCCCCAGTTTCCTTTGGACAAGAATGAAAGGAAAACTTGAAGTATGTACTTTGGTTGGTCTGTGGGATCTTTTCCTTGCAATGTCCCTTCATTCAGAGCATTCTAAGTCTGTGAATTAACTAAGTTTGGGATGTGGTATTACAGCAGAAATTCTGTGTCCACCCATATCCCCCTGGATCCCTTTTACAATTTCCGTGCACCCTCCCCTGGTTTCTGGGTTCTTCTGCTTCTAACATCCCATTACCTACAACATTCTTCAGACATCTGCCCTTTAGCTGTTGGAGCCACTGTAGCCACATGCACAGAAAGCTGGGGTGCCTGGGAGCTCATGATCCCCTCCCTCATGGGACTCCCAGTCAATGACTGATTGGAGCAAGGGTGTGAAGCCCAGCTTCCTTGCCTGAAGCAAAGAAAAAGCTCTGAGATAATTTAAACTCCAGACTTCTCTGTGGGATCAGGCACCTTGCTTGGCTTATTTCCCTTGCCTGTCATGCTTCCTTCCTCTTTTCTTACCAGTTTCTCCTGGGAGCATTTCCTTAGTGAATAACTTGTATAGAAATCCTCATTTCAGGGTTTGCTTCCAAGAACTTGACTTAAGACAGGAGCTATGACTATTGCCATAAATAGTTATAACTATTACTACAGGTGCTCGGGTCTCTGTGCATCAGACTTAGATTTTGTTTGTTATATTGATTGATAAGGAACTAAGTAGACTGACCATCTACTCAAGTTCTAAGCTGCTTATAATCAATGACCATTGCCAAAGATCCCCATGAGTAAGACTATTCTGTTACTTTAGTCCCATATCCTATTCAGCAACTCCTCCACTTTACCTCTAGGAATTAAATACTGTTCCTAGATTTGATCTACCCTGGAATTCCAACATTGTCATAAAAACCAAGAAACTTGTGTCCATCTTAGGTTCTCCCCCCAGCATCCTCAGCCTGTATAGAATAGATCCTATGGTTACATTTGAAGATTATGGCAATACTCCACCAACATAATTCTCAAGAGCTTGGTTAAGGGAATGTATTGTAGGTTCTTTTAAGGCACATAGACGATGGATGAGTGGGATGCCCATAATAAATCCACTCCAACATTCCTATATCCCCCAAGGCATTGGATCATTTCTCTGTATCATTACTACTCAAAGTATGTAAGGACCAGGAATACTGGCATCACCTACCTAGGATCTTGTTAGAAATTCAGAATCTTGGACTCTGTCCCAGATCTTACAGAATTAGAATTTTCACAAGACCTCCATGCTATTCGTAAGCCCATTAAAGCTCGAGAAGCACTAACCTACAGTTATGCCAGCAAATTTCTGGCGTCTCAACACCTTGCAGTTAGGCCACCCCTGAGCCCAGGTATCAGTCAATTAATTGAAAGCACAACTGAAATCACTTCCACATGCTCAACCTGGAATATTGAATTCCGGGTTTCTGGTACACCCAAATAGCAATAAATTCAGCCTGATCTAAAATTAAGTTTCTCTTTCCTTGGTCTAAACCCGTATTCTGCGAGTTTTTGAAAGTAAGCATTGGCAGAGGCACCTGGGTGGCTCAGTCGGTTGAGCATCCAATTCTCGATTTCGGTTCAGGTCACGATCTCACGGTTCCATGCGATCAAGGCCTGAGTCACGTTGGGCTCCGAACTGCACGGAGCCTGCTTGGAATTCTCTCTCTTCCTCTCTCTCTGCCTCCCCCCCCTTGCTCCCACAGTGCTCTCTTTCTCTATCAAAAAATAAATATGTTTTTTTAAAAAAGAAGGAAAGTAAGCATTGGCAATATCTTGCATATCTTTTGGTGTGTGCTCCTCCTGGATTTGTCTTTAGAGTGACATCTCAGGCTATGCTGGTACTGGAAGCTGGAATCTAGTCAAAACCCTAGAAAAAGATTGGGGTGGTTGAGCTAAATCATGAGGAGAATGAGCCTACTTGCAAGTTACCCACCTCAGCCATCATCTTCAGGCATCCTCAGGCAAGGCAGAAATAACCTCATCGGAAGGCAAAGGAAAGGCGCCTTCTGCTGGGTTTGGATGTTTCCGAGGCATTCAGATCTTCCTATTATATCCCATTCTATCCTGATCCACTGTTTCCAGACTGGTCCCCAAGCTTTTACGTAAGAACGTGGGGCGCCTGGGTGGCTCAGTCAGTTAAGCGTCCACCTTCGGCTCAGGTCTCACAGTTTGAGAGTTTGAGCCCACGTCAGGCTCTGTGCTGACAATTCAGAGCCTGGAGCCTGCTTCGGATTGTGTGTCTCCTTCTCTCTCTCTCTCTGCTCCTCCCCCAGCTTGCTCTCTAGCTCTCAAAAAAATACATAAAAAATAAATTAAAAATTTTTAAAAAAGAACGAATGAGACTGTGAATTAAACTAATGTCGCAGTTCAGCAACCCATAACCACTGCCGTGTGACCTGGCAGCTGCCAGTGACAGATGAGGGAAGACGAGCTGTTGGACTTTGGGGGATTCATTCTTGTTCCCAAGAGAGAACCAAAGGGAAAGAGGGGTTCTTTTCTTCCGGAAGTCTGAGTCTAGGTTGTTGCCTGGAACTGCTGTTAGCTTGAGGATGCAGATATTACTGACAACAGCACCCTGGGGCTCCGAGTTAGTGCTGAGTCTTTGAATCCACTAACCCCGGAAGGCTGTTTTGCTTTTAGACTTCCTTTCATATGAGATGACATCTTTTAGAAGCTTTTCAGCCTGTTTGAGTTGGGATGTATGTTACTTATGGCTGGAACCTGAGCAGAGAAGGACAAGGCTGCTCATTTATGCGATTCTACAGCTAGTAAGGGACCGACCCCGGATTTAAGTTGGCCTGAAGTCAAAGCCCGTGTTCTGGGCCTGTGGCCCTGCGTATTGCATTTAGGTTTTCTTAAAAACATTTAGGTTTTTTATTGGGAGTCTCTTGGTAGTTCTAGGACAAAGGATGGCAAGAGCCTCATAGTAAATATTTTTAGGTTGTGAGCCATAAGGTCTCTGTACCAATGACTCAACTCTGCCATTGGAGCCAAAGTCACCACAGAGGAAATGTGAATGAGTGGGTTTGGTTGTGCTCCAATAAAACTTCATTTACCAAAGCAGGTGGTGGGTCCATGGGTTGTAGTTTGCTGACCCCTGTTCTAAAGTAAAAGATCAAGAAAAGAAAATCTGGAATTAGAGAATATCTTTTTAATTTTTTTAATGTTTATTTACTTTTGAGAGAAAGAGAGACAGAGTGTGAGCGGAGGAGGGGCAGAGAGAGAGAGGGAGACACAGAATCCAAAGCAGGAGCCAGGCTCTGAGCTGTCAACACAGAGCAGGACAGATGCGGGGCTCGAACTCATGAACCATGAGATCATGACCTGAGCCGAAGTCAGCTGCTTAACTGACTGAGCCACCCAGGTGACCTGAGAATTATTTTCGAGAGAGAGAGAGAGAGAGCGAGCAAGAGAAGGATAGAGGGGGAGGGAGGGGGAGAATCTTAAGCAGGCTCCGTGCCCAGTGAGGAGCCCGACACAGGACTCTATCCCACCAACTGTGAGATCATGACCTGAGTCAAGTCAAGAGTCACCCAGGCGTCCGGATCCCGTGTTTTAATTCCAAGTGACTTTATATGGAATACTGACTGAGTCTGACTTAAGTGTTGGTGGCAAAATGTGAAATTTCAACATACAGCCAAGTCCCATGTTGCATTTTGGCAAAGTTTTCATCTACATCCTTTGGATCAGCATAAAGTGAGTCGATTTCTAAATATTGAATGAGAATGTTTCACATATAGAGGGCTATGACCTATCTCCCTAGGGCATTTGCAAAGGCAGCCCAGGAAGCCTGCCTGGGTACAGTGCCTGCCTCAGATTATGCAAGATGAGGCTCTTTTCCTCCGATTTCATCTGCTGCTTCCTCTCCAATGCCCTGAGCCAAGATGCTGACAGATGCTCTCTAGCTAGAAGCACCTATTGCGGGTGGGGAATGGGGGTTAGGGATGGGGATCCCTCTTCTGTCTTTTCCCTGGAGAATGTTCAACTAATCCTAGACGACCAGAACATTCCACTTGGTCTACAGTAATGGTCGGCAAATTAAATGCACCTTGTGAGCTTGTAAGGTTTTTGATCTCCTGGAAGAATATTTCCTACCCTCTTCATTATGTTTCTATCTCAGAGCTTACAAAAGTAATCGAACTGTGCATCAATGAGGGTCTCAATCGAGGTGGTGGCCAGAACTGGGGAAAGAAAAGTGAGACTGGAGACTTTCTGAAGAAATAAAGAATAGAATGTAATGACGTTGCAAATAATGAGAAATGAAAACGGCTTCCATTTTCTGCGCAGTGGACATTCTCAGGGGAGGCACGTTTTAAGATTGATTCTCCACAGAGCAGGGTATTTAATATTTCAACTAAGCAGTAACACCATCAAGAGGAGTCCATAACGAGGACTACTTTTCTACTTGCCTTGATGAGGGGAGCTCTGGCCTCAGCTCAGTCAGTGCATGGTGCCTGGCCTATGCTCCTCAGCCTGGAGGACATTTGTGGTCCCAGCTCCTCCCCCAGGCTGGCTTCCTGGCATTCAGCTCTGAGTTGGTTCATTTCCTCTACCACTGCTGGACAGAAGCCCCCTGCGGCTGCAGGTCGGAGCAGAGGTGACCCAAGACAGAGTGAAGCCAATTTGAGATTTTTTTTTTTTAAGCTTACTTATTTTTGAGAGACAAAGAGAGAGAGAGAGAGAGAGAGAGAGACAGAGAGAGAGAGAGAGAGAGAGAGCATGAGCTGGGAAGGGGCAGAGAGAGAGGGGGATAGAGGATCTGAATCAGGCTCCGTGCTGACAGCAGAGAGCCCGATGCAGGGCTCAAACTCACAAACCGTGAGATCATGACCAGAGCCAAAGTCGGATGCTTAACCTGACTGAGCCACCCAGGTGCCCCAGTGAAGCCAATTGGAACTCCCCGCTCCCTGCATGCTGAATTAGGTCCCCATCCATGCAGGTTAGTTCCAGCCACCGAATCCTACACTGATGGCTCAGGAGGGAGGGCCACAATGTGACAAGCATCACATTTTACAGGATGCTTTCTGAAGACTGTGCTAGAAGAAGAGATTTCAAAAGACAAAACAATTAGCCCCACGTCACAGGTGTTGACTAAGCAAAGCCACAGCCGGGAGCAGCCACAAAGCCGAGGGCCAGGCCGGGAGCACAGAGCAGCTGCTTTCAAAGGAGATTCTTAGACAGAAAGTCATAACTTATTCATGCTTCATAAACACACACAGGCGTTCAAGTCCCTTAAACACAGTATGCTACTTCACTTCAATTAACAGCAAAGTGATGCCATTTGCAGCCCAAATTCTTCCAGCTGCTGGTGGCCGGGAGGGCTCCTACCAGGAGGCAGCTAGCTGGCAAGCCTAAAGCCATGGTGACCAGTCTGAATACCGGAAACACTGGCCTCCTGGCCCACATGAAAGACATTTGGGCCATTTCTGGGTTCTTCATTTGTAGTAATAAAGCAAGAAGTTTTAGTGTCTGAGCTTTCCTTGACAGCTAAGAAGAGGTACATACTGGAAATAGCAGACCTGCTAAAGAAGGTGAAGAAATAGCAAGTTCATGATACCATGAATGGATGTTCTGTGGGGTCAGAATAAAAAGCTGGCTGTCAACAATAACCTTTTACTGGGGCTTACATGGCTTTAATTCAATGCTCTATATGCCTATAGGATTCAGATGGGACAAAACACGAACATGAAAACCTAGAATATTCCAGCACACCTGACAGCCAATAGGTCTGTATTGATAAGGCTCTTGCAAGGCTCTTGTGGAGACAGCACACCTCAAACACTTCCAGGAAGTAGCCTGGAGACAACCCTTTACCCCAATGTTTGTCAACTAGAATCAACTAGAAAGGCCCTTTTAGAGATTACTTAGCTCAATGACCCTTAACCAGGAGTCGTATCCCCATCCCTCCTCACTGCCCCATATCCCTCCCCCCAACCATGGGGCATTTGGAAATATTTAATTTTCATAATGACTGAGGGTAGGGGGCTCTGTAACCGACCGTTAGAGCTCAGGAACATTAAACATCCTGCCATACATGAGCAATTCAACCTAAGAAGAATGGTCCCAACTAAAAAGTCAGTGGTACTCCCTTTGGAAAATTTAGACCAATTGCCAAATTTTACAGATGAGAAAGCTGTGGCTTTAGGATATGAAGTTTTTCGCCCAGGATATGGAATTTTGTTCCCAAGATTATCCAGGTTAGTACCGGAGCTGGGTCCAGAACCCAGGATTCCTGACTCCTACTTTACAGTATCTTTCATTAAGTTTCCAGTGACCCTTTTAATAAAATTAAAATTGGGACTAGGTCAGACAAATAGGAGAGCCCCTGTAGGACAACAGAATCGCATTCTAAACCAGGATTGCCCCAGAAAGAGCCTCACAGCTCTGCATCAAACTGACGTGGTGCCTGTGCTCAGGAGTCTGACAGTGAAGATGAGTCTTGATGAGCAGTGCTAACGACGGAGAGCCTTCTTTATCACCAGGAGAAGGAGATGCTGTCACTTCAAGTCATCTGGGCTAGCTACCATGGTTGCTACGTGCCCCAGAGACCTTCTCTGGGGGTAGAACTTCCCAGGTTCCACCCTAATGGAGAATGCATAAGCCAGTTGGTCCACTCCCAATAAGCAACAGGCATTTGACTTTTTACATGCATTTTCATTGAAACACATACAGACAGAAATAAAGAAATAATACATTGAGGTGGGATGGTGTCAGTTTTTCAGATGAACTGGAGAGAAAAAAGTTATTTACAGAGCCTACAATTTTTTGTTGATCACTGCAGCTTGAAATGCGTGGCCTGCCCTGAATCCCCTGTACTTTGTACCTTCCGTGGCATGTCCCACGTTCTGTTGCTCATTTGTGACAATCTATGCACATTTTGTTGCTCTTGCTTTTCGCCTGCAAGTTCCAAGGGTGTAGGGATTCTGTCTTAGTCACCTAGGCTCTGGGTGCCTCACACAGTTAAACACATGGTAGATTTTTCCTAAATGCTGGTTGCATAAGCAAGTGCTGGCCAACTGACAACAACTCAGTCTTTGTTCTCAGGCTGTTGTCGTGCCAAGTCACTCACAGGCACGGGGATCATTCTATTCTCTGGCCATTCTCTAAGGCATCAGATAAATCTGAGATCAGATGGCTGGGGTTGGAATCCTGCCTACACCACTTATGGTGTGACCTTGAGAAAGTTGCTTAACCTCTTCAAGCATCATGGTCCACATCTGTACAAGGAGCATAATCACGGTACGCTTTTGTACAATGAGCGTGATATTGGTACTTAACCCGTAAGTTTGTTGTGAGGATTTGCTGTGGGATAATACATGTTTTCCAAACTGACCGCCAATTATCCGGGACACCAAGTGGGTGCCCAACCATTTCATTCAATTCTGACACTAACCACTAATCAGTAACCACAGATTTAGGAGTTCAGTCCCAGAGGACTGCCTCCACCTCAGACACCGGTCGTAAGTCCCAGGCCACCTATACTTCTGACCAGACAGCTATAAATCAGGGGACCCCACAACCCCAACCTCAAGTTAGATCCCTTGCTACCAAACAAATTACTTAAATTTACTGGTTTATTATAAAGGACACAACTCATGAACAGCCAAATGGAAGAGACACAAAGGGCCAGGCATGGGGAAGGGACATGGAGCTCCCTTGCCTTCTCTGGATGCACTACCCTTCCAGCACCTTGATGTGCTCACCAACCTAGAAGCTCTCCGAATCTTCTTGTTCATTACTTTTTATGGAGCTCACTCTCCAACCACCACCCTATTTCCCAGGGGTCAGTGGGAGGGCCTGAAAGTTCCCACTCTCCAATCACTGGGTCTTTCTGGCAATCAGCCTCATCTGGAGGCTACCTAGGTCCCTCTAAGTCACCTCCTTAGCATAAGCTTAGGTGCAATGAAAGGGGCTCATTACAAATGACAAAAGACACTAATATCCCTTGGGACACTCTAGAGTCTTAGGAGCTATATGCCAGGAACTGAGGATAAAGCCCAAATATATTTCTTTATATGCCACAGTGATACTTAGTATAGTGCCGGTATGTCATAAGCCCATGGTAAATGTTATGTCATCGTCACCCACATCAGCACTACCTTCCTGAGGTAAGCCCGCTATCTTGCAATTGGGCAGGTTTCCTGAGATGTAGATTGGAGATATACATTATAGTTTCTAATTAAAATAGGAAAGCAGTCAGAAAAACCCAAGTGTCAGTACACTGAGATTTGACATTGAGAATCTGTTAATTCCAAACAGAATGTCTCTGGCTAAAAGGCCACATTCAGGGCAGAAAACCATATGGTGGCTTGGTTGGTGGCATCCGGCAGAGAGCTGGAAGAATTATTCTTTGGCCTACCTGTTTTTAACTAAAATGGGCTGGAAAAATGAGCAGGCTACCCATTATGCACACCCAGAGACATGGCAAGCGTTAAAGACAACTTAGAAATAACAAATTGAAAAATCTATCCACCTCCAAGATGAAAAATAAAATATGATGTGATGGAGAATGTTGACAATGCCAATCCATGTTAATTTGCACGGGCTTCTGGGTCCTTGGCTTGATAGAAATAATTTTCAGGCAGGCTGGGATTTTAATTAAAACGGAAAAACACTCACGGCACTCTCTCAAGTGATCATTATCAAGAAGGCAATCATAAGGTTGGAAGAAGCTGGTGAGGATTTGCAGGTGGTTGGAATAACTTTGCATGGAACTTTCCATGCTCGTAGGAGTCCTTAGAAAGCATTTAGTTTAAAACCATTACTTTACAAGAAAAGAAACTGAAGTCTCGGGAGGTGATATGACTCGCCCACATCCTACACAGTCAGTTAGTGAGCGACACAGTTCAGCCCTGCCAGCCCCCATCCAGGCCTCCCCTCACACCGTTTTAAGAAACCTTGTAAAAATCAGCATTGGTTCCTCCCATCTCTGTTTCTTTCCATTTCCAGTCTTAAAAGGGGAGATTTTTCAAATGCAGAGAACGTTTCATATGCTCATTATATTTCCGGAGCTTTCTTGTGCTTTGAACATTTCTGTATAATAAAACAATCTTCCGTCATAGGAAATAATATCATTTTTTTTTCTCCCAGAATCTTCTCTATGCTGCATTTTTGATAGATGTTTACCTAGAAAGGTAGATGTTGTCATCACAAAAGGACACCTTAGGTTTCTATGGTGGGGCCTCCAAGCCAGGACCTCTGGTCTGTGAGTGCCCTTCGTCCCTCTGAAGGGACACGCTGGGCTGGAGGCCATGGCATCAGACCGGCTCTGCTCTGCTGGGTAGTTCACATCACTCCCCTGGGCCTCCGTCTCCCCCTTTGTAAAGAGAGAGTTGGGCAGGCTGAAGACCAAGTCCATTCCAGTCTTAAATGCACTTCTTTTTTTTTTTTTTTTTTTTTTTAGAAAGCAAGCTTTGCTCTTGCAAACTGACCAAACTGGCTGGTGTCAGATTGTATAGCTGAATGAAATGTGAAATTAAATTTTTTTCCCCTAAAGGCTGATTACTTTCATGGTGGAGATTATTCCCCCTCTGTTAAATATGTCAGAAATGAACCTGGAAATGGACTCAGAGATCAGTGAAAGAAAACTTCACTCGTCCGGGAAGATGGGAGTTGGAACAACTTAAAGCAGGTAAAATGCAAACAAGCCGTTTGCCTGTAATTTCTTACTATGCAGAAACAGAACACATAAATAACATTCATTTACTGAAGGTAGAAGAAAGAGCCCCGTCAAGAAGCTTTGTTGAGGAAAATGTTCCAGGTCCTTTTCTATCCCCAACGTTAAGCTCTGTCTTCATTTATTGTAACATTATTGATAATCGTAATAATGGTTTGAATTTTCTCCAAATGCTTTTCAAATTTCAAGCTCTATTACTATTGCTATTATCACCATCATCATCATCATCACCACCACCATCATCATCATCATCATCATCATCATCATCATGTAGGGTCCATCTACGCATCCCCTAAACATGAATAGTATCTTAGTCTGTCTGGGCTCCAGTTGTACAATACTACAGACTGGGTGGCTTATGAACAGCAGAAATTTATTGCTTATGGTCTGGACACTAGAAGTCTGAGATCAGGGTGGAGACAGGATTCTCGCTGCATCCTCGTGGTGGAGGGCCTAGGGAGCCAAGGCGGGGGTCTCTCTTATAAGGTACTAATCCCATTCCTGAGAGCTCTACCTTTGTGATCTAAGTACCTCAAAAGACCCCGCCTCAGAGTGCCATCAGTGTGGGCTTTAGGATTTCAACATATGAATTTCGGAGGGGAGACAAATATTCAGACCAGAGCAGAGGGTGATATCGCTGTGCTTTTTACACTATTCTCGAGTTTGAGGCCAGAATGGTAGTAGTATAAAGTGCTTCTGGCATCTGAGATGGATTCTTGGCAAAAAAAAAAAAAAAATTGAAACCTACAAAAGGGTTCGGAAACCTGACTCTCCCCGGGGTTTCCCGACCATCTGGGTGGGCACAATTGAGTGTGCTGGGTGAGGTCAGACGTAAGACTAACTCAGAACATTTTCAGTCCCTCAGAACCCTGTCCTCTCCATCCCCCAGACTCTAACCTCACTTTCCTGGAAAGGTCTCCAGATTCACATAGAATTCTCCATTTTCCTGCTCCCAACCACCTGGCACTTAAGCACACTCCAAAATGGATAGGAGGGTCCCTAGCATCTGAGAGTAGGGGACTGACTCGAGGGGTCTGCCTTTCTGGATGGGTCTTTGGCGGGAGGTTTCCAGGACTGTATTTAGTTAGAACTGTGGGGATCATTTGCTACCGTGCCCAGCATTCTAAAAGCCCTCAAAGCTGTGTGGTCTGGTTAGATGAGAGTGAATGGTAGTACTAACACAACAATATGACAGAAGCCATTTATCGAATGTATTCTAAGTGCTTGGAACTGTATTAAACACTTCATAGTCGTTCTTATTTAATTCTTGCAATAACCCAGTGAGGTGGCTTTTACAGGTGAAGTACTTTCAATTCAGAGAGGTGAAATAATTTGCCCAAGGTCATACAGCATGCAAGTGACAGAGCTAGGACAGAAATCAGGTTGTCTGGCTCTGAAGCCACTTGGCCACTACTGCTGTTTTCTCCCGCGGGTTCTATTTTAGAGGTTCAGACCCCATCCTTGAATGGCATGGGAAAGACTCACAGACACAAAGTCTCTCTCCCCATGGCCTGGTCAGCTTGCTGAGCAGGCTTGCTCCTAACGTTTGTGGGGCTTAGGACAAGGTTTCAAACGATAGCCCACATGACCAAATGTCTAAACATTTTAAAGTTAAAAATCCAGCTAATAAATTAGTTAACTAAAGTGTATTTCATTTCTGCCTTGACAAATATACCTTCACAACCGTGAAACTGATGAATATGTGTGTGGTATAATAAAGAATAAATATGTGGTCTTTGTCCCCAGTTCTTGGGACCAAGCTCCTAAAACTTTTGGACTTGACTGTTTTTGTGCCCTGATGAGATGGCTTATGAGAGACGGTGGGGGAGGGGCTAGAGAGCTTCAGGGTGAGGGCTGGTCATCAGAAGCCGGTTAGTTAGAGGATTGAAACGTCCAGCTCCATCCCCAGGCTTCCAGGGAATGGAAGGGAGCCAGCAGTCAGTGATTTACTCGATTTACTCAATTATGCCTATGTAACGAAACCTCCATAAAAATCCCTAAGCAACAGGGTTCAAGGAGCTTCTGGGTTGGTGAACACGTGGAGATGCTGGGAGATGTGCCTGGAGAGGGTGTGGGAGTTCTGCAGGCACCGGCCCTCTATCCTTTGCACTCTGTGTCTCTCCCATGTGGTAGTTCCTGAGGTGTATCCCTGGGTGGCTCAGTCGGTTGAGCGTCCGACTTCAGCTCAGGGAATGATCTCGTGGTTCATGAGTTCGAGCCCCACGTCGGGCTCTGTGCTGACAGCTCAGAGCCTGGAGCCTGCTTCGGATTCTGTGTCCCCCCTCTCTCTCTGCCCCACTCCTGCTTGTGCTCTATCTCTCTCTTTCAAAAATGAATAAACATTATAAAAATTTTAAATACACCTCTAATCTCATACACTGATGTTAAGAATTTAACTTTTAGGGGCGCCTGGGTGGCGCAGTCGGTTGAGCGTCCGACTTCAGCCAGGTCACGATCTCGCGGTCCGTGAGTTCGAGCCCCGCGTCGGGCTCTGGGCTGATGGCTCAGAGCCTGGAGCCTATTTCCGATTCTGTGTCTCCCTCTCTCTCTGCCCCTCCCCCGTTCATACTCTGTCTCTCTCTGTCCCAAAAATAAATAAACGTTGAAAAAAAAAATTTAAAAAAAAAAAAAAAAAAAAAAGAATTTAACTTTTAGGGGCACTTGGGTGGCTCAGCAAGGTAAGCATCCGACTCTTGATTTTGGCTCAGATCATGGTCTCACGGTTGGTGGGTTCAAGCCTCACATGCCAATGAGAAGCCTGTTTGGGATGCTTTCTCGATCCGTTTCTCTCTGCCTTCCCCCTACTTGTGCTCTCTCTCTCTATCAAAATAATAAACTTTTTTTTTAAAATGTGGCATCAGAACTGCCCCCACAATGTGTAAAGCTATGTCTTTTGTTTATTTTATTTTATTTTATTTTATTTTATTTTATTTTATTTTATTTTATTTTAGAGAGAGAGAGTGCTCACAAACAGTGGGGAGGAGCAGAGGGAGAGAGAGAGAGAGAGAGAGAGAGAGAGAGAGACAATCTTAAGCAGACTCCATGCTCAGCTCAGAGCCTGACCCTAGGAGGCTCTGAGCATGACCCTGGGATCATGACCTGAGCTGACATCAAGAGTCAGACATTTAACAGACTGAGCCACCCAGGCACCCTTAAAGCTATGTATTCTAAATGACTATAAGTTGAGTGACTGAGGCACACAGTTTTGACTGCATATATGATCAATGGGCCTTTGGAAGCACAAGTCCAGGGCTGGGGTCCCTCCTGCCCAGGTCTAAGGGTGGTATGAGCCTCAAGGGACATAGGCGATTGTCTAACTCTATGGTAGATAACGTGATTCAAACAATATCCCTTTATAAAAGACAACTTGCTGTGGGTTTGGCATGATGAATTCAGATGAAGCCACAGTAAAGCTTTAAAGTGAGCACTGTGATATGACCTCATTTTTGTTGCAATAATTCAGTTTTTAAATTACCATTTGGCGTGAAATTATTTATCCCTAAACTCAAGCAGAATGGTTGACTTTTCTTGTCAGTATGTTTAAGCTCTATTAGGCAACATAGGTTTGGGCTTCAAGACTTAGCAGAAATACAGTTTTACCTTTGAGGAAATGTGTTAGTAATTTTTCCCCATGCAGAAACACCCCTTTGGCATTTGGAAGGAACATTGCTCCAAAGGAAAGTATGATTTCTGATTTTAAACACTTCAGGTCAAAGACAAAAGGTTAAGATCCCTGATATGCATAGAGCTTTTATAAGATAAATGTGGAAATACAGGAGAAAAACAGGAAAATCACGAATCAGCAATTCTTCAAAGAAATACAAATGATCAAAACACAATATGAAAAAATATTCAACTTCACCCACAATTTTAAAACACAGATAAAAACAATACATATTGTTTTGTGGATTACCTTTAAAACAAACAAACAAGCCTGGTAGATTGGGGGAAAACAGGTTGATAATGGGAGAAAACAGACTTTCCCAACCCTCAGGATGGAGTGTGAACTGGGTAGGCTATTTGGGGGCACAGCGACAGTGGGGTGTTATCTATTATAATTGAAAATGTTCAAAAGCATTGACTCAGCAACTAACTTCTAGTAATGTGGCTATCGACACATACCACTGTCTCAATATGTGTGAATAAGGACATCCCTTGCTGCAGCGTTTAATATTAGAGTGCACGATTGCATATCCAAGTGCTCCCAAGGGCACGTGCTATTCTGATTCGAACCGCAGGTTTGAGGGGCCCCAAGACCACCTTTAGTTTCAGTAATTTTCTAGGAATCGTAGAACTCAGCAACGTAATTATACTCACAATGATATTTATCGTAGCAGAAGGACACAGATTAAACTCAGCCAAAGGGAGAGGCACACAGGGCAGGGTCCAGGAGATGCTACGTACAGTTTCCAGATGTTTTCCCCTGACTCCTCAGCGGCCAGCAGACAGCACCAGTTGCTCTCAGAAACAATATGTGACGGTGTGCATGGAGCTTTGCCAACTAGGAAAGCTCACCTGAACCTTGGTACCCAGAAATTTTTACTGGGGCTTAAGCACGCAGACATGGCTGACCACCTGTATGGCTGACTTCAGTCTCCAGCCCCTCCAGAGGGAAAATGGATACTATGCAAGCCAAAGCCCTCCCTGCCCCGCCGCAGCCATAAATCACATAGTTTGTGAAGACTATCCAGCATGGCCCAAGGCCACCAGGGAAACGGGGACACTCTTATCGGGCTGGAGAGCAAGAGGGTGTATATAATGGAGGTCCCATCATACCACTCTAGCGAACTTAGATTTTACTCTGTAGATGGTGAAGATTCATTGAAGAATCTTAACAAGAGGCTCCCAGGAAAAGATGTGTGCTTTAGGCAGAACATTCTGGCATCATCAGTAATGATGAACTGGAGTGGAATAAACCTGGGGGCTGGGAGGCCATTGTGTTTATTTAGGTTAAAGATGCAAACGGAAAAAAAAAAAAAAAAAAAAAAAAAAAAAAAAAAAAGATGCAAACGGGATCTCAATGGTTGCTAATTCCTGTCCCTGGCAGCATGCTCCCCACTAAAGCCCAACCTCACATGCAAATCTGATCTGGCTACTATTATATTAAAATGCTTAGCTCCACTAACGAGTGGGGTCTAGAATTGTAGAATTGGTCTGCTCGCCAAGAGCTTAGAATCTGGGGTATATGAGGTGAACCCAGGGAGCCGAAGCCTTACACTGGGCCTGTCTCCTTTCACCTTGTATCCATGATTGTGCATACCCCCATCTCTATTTTCTGTTTGTGCTTCAGGTATCCCACAGGAGAGCTGTCCTGAGCTGTCCACTGAGTGACCAGCTGCTTGGACTAGGCCAGCTCACCCTGGCATGAAGGCCAGACCTTCCTCATCTTCACTTCTGGACACGGTTCTGCTCCTCACAGAAGGAGCTCCTGGAACCACAAATTCTGCCATTCCCCCAAGTCCACATTCCCAGCATTGTCTGGAAGAGAAGAGCTAAGGCACGCTCTCTCTCCCCTCCCCTGGTCTCATGCCGTCAGTACCAATGAGCCTGGCAATCTTTCCCACTGGTTGTGGTTGCAACCTTAGGATCTCTTGCTACAAAGCATGTCGGGCAGCTACTCTTAAGGATCAGTATTGGCCATCCAGATGAAAGCCATTTGTCACCATTTGCTAGAAGGCCCTGCCTCTGGATGTCAATACTGGCCAGGAACACCACTCCCCCACGGTCTTCCAGGTTGCACTGCTGGCCTGCCTGGGACCTCCTCTGGCCTCAGACCCACCTGCTCTTGGTTTCTCTCTTCTCTCTTCAATGTGGGCGTCTCTTGAGACCAAGTCCACCTGAGACACAATTCCAAGACAGGAGTTGCGAAGACACTTTGTCTTCCGGAATTTTGAAATCTTGGGAGACCCAGTCAAGCCTTTGGTCAGTCACTATGTGTTCTTCTCCCATATAGCTCATATCCCTCTTCTCACAGCACTGAGTGCAGCACTCTGTGGGAGAAACATGACCCGGGAGACATGGGCTTGGCTCCCCGGGAGCTCACTATCTGGTCGCAGCGATATGATACGGCGCCGTGAAATGAACCTGAGACTCCAGGCATCATAAGCTAAATGCTAAATGAGCAAAGAAAAGGATGACAAATGCCAGAGGGATTCAAAACACAGGAGCAGATATTTTGGGAGGCAGCAAACAGGGCTCCACCCCCGATTCAGCACCCAGTCACTGGCATCGGTCCCACAAGTGCCAGATGATGGGGAGGCAAAGCCAGATGCTCCGGAATGAGCAGGCAGGAGGTGGGGGGCGGGGGCTGCCCGCCGGCTGGGCCCACGGGGCTTTGGTGCTGCCTCCTGGTAGTGGCTGAAGCTGCGGGAGGCAGGCGGGGGTGGGCGAGCAGCAGGAAAGCCAGTCACCGAGAACATTCACGCGGTTCCCTGTCATTATCTGAACTTAAACTCATCAACACCCACAGAGCCCCGAAATCCCTAGGGAGGCAGCAGACAGAGGAGCCACTTCCGAGTGGGGGAGGCTGGTGCATGCTCTGTGAGGTTTCTGGGTGGCTTCACATCAGTGATGCATGTGGGCTTAGAGAAATAGAGAGCGGTGAGGGGCCGTTCCAGCAGGAGCAGAGAGCCCAGCTTCCTGTACACTGGCCCCTGCCGTAGACTATGCTGGGGCTTGGGGACCCGAGCAAAGGCACGTCATTCCCTTATCATTTTTGACAACTGCCCAGTGGGCTGGCTGTTAGTGAACACCAAGATCCCTAAGGATTTGCCATTGACCAGTCTGGGCAGGACCATTTTTCAGTGGCAGGAAACACTGCAAAGAGCCTGAGGTGAATCACGGCAGGAGCAGTTGTACATCCCCACAGCATTTGCATCTAGTGGTTAATCGGGCAAACGAGCAGAAGAAAGGTTGGGCTGAGGAGGGCAGGCTGAGAAGTGGAAAGAGGCGACCCCATCTCTTCACTGGGGACCCTTTCCTCCCCCTAAGAGGGTTCCATGGTGTTGGGCTTGGTAGAGACTAGAGGAGAGTACAGGGTATCCTTGGAGGTAACTGCAGAAAGGCAGAAAAGCCAGGCCCCCACTACGGGAACAAGCCCAGTGGAAGACTTGTATTCTCCACCTTCTTCCCTCCCCCATTGCACTCATCCCCCAGTCTGTGGTCAGACGATGAGGGGGTTCCTGTCTGGGGCACCTTCCAAGCATCCAGCAAATCACCCCTTCTCCACCTCTATTGCCCCACCCTGGTGATGGCCACGGCCTTCTCCTGCCTGTGCTGCTAAAATTCCCCCCACCCAGCCTTCCTGATTCTAATCACGCCCCATAAACAAATAACGCGGATTTTACCTTTCCCTTCTGGAAAGGCAAAGCTGTCAGAAATGCAACACTGTATGGGTGTGCATCACCCTCCTGTTGAAACCCACCTGATCACAGCCCCCAAAGCACTGAATGACCTGGCACACACTTCCAGGTCCTCCTGGAATATTCTCACTCCAGCTGCACTGGCCTTCGTTCGGTTCCTCAAGGGCCCCACACTACTTTCTGCCTTTGGGATTTTGCACAGGCTAATCCCATTAATCCGGAATGTTCCTTCCCCTGTTCTCGGCCCTCAGGACTTGGCTGAAATGAACAGGTCTTTGACTCCCTTATTCATCCTGTATCATTGAACCTGTATCATTGAACCATCAATTGTGAGAAGTACCATTATTGTACGCACCACTCAGAAAGTAAAAATGCTACTCATTATGGCCCGAGGACTCATCTATGACAAACTACATCTTGATTTCAGAAGTAATAAAATGTTTAAAAAATATGTGTCTAAAATCAATGACGTGCGGCAAGCAGATTTTTCCCATTATTCCCTGTCACTGTGCCTCGCAGCAGCAAAGACTCGCTCACTGCCGGCTGAGCTCCCTCCTCCGTTCTGCTGAAGCATCAGGAATAAACGAGAACCTTTCAGCATTGCAGGCAGGTGCCCACTCCTCCTCTGTAAGGCGGCGGAGCACAGGGTTCTGTAGAAAAGAGCTCTTTGGCTCTCCGTGGTGAAATGGTGCTCTTATGTGGAATTCTGTTTCATAAGTGTTTCATCATTAGTTATTCTCTATAGCACCCTAGGCTTTGCTGATGAGAAAACTGTATGTGGGGATTGGAATTCCAAGGCTAACAGGAGCTAGGGCTTGAGTCTAGAACAGAGCACACCTTTTTTTTTTTTTTTATACATATAAAAAATAAAGGCCAAATCGTAGATATGTCTTTTGTTGTTGTTGTTTTCAGGTTGTTGTTGTTGTTGTTGTTTACAAGTAGGCTTCATGCCCAACGTGAAGTCCAATGTGGGGCTTGAACTCAAGACCCTGAGCTCAAGACCTCAGTTGAGATCAAGGGTCAGATGCTTAACTGACTGAGCCACCCAGGCACCTGTAAATAGTAAATATTTCTTGCTTTTCAGGACACAGAGTCTCTGTAACAATTATTCAACTCTGCCATTGTAGCATGAAATAATATGTCAAAGAATGGGTGTGACTCTGCTCCAATAAAACCTATTTCTAAAAACAGGGGTGCACTGAATCTGGCCTGTGGACTGTACTTTGCCAACCTCTGGTCTAGGATTCTACATTCAGAGGATCCTCTGGGGTCATGTGTTGACTTTCTCAAGGTCATACAGCTGGTAAGTGAGGCTAGGATCCCAATTCAGGTCTCCAGACCCTTGTCTAGTGCAGTTTTCACTACAGGGGTAATGCTTCCTCTTACTGCTCCCATAATGTCCCTATTATATTCACTGACAATCCCAGACCGTGGGAAAATATGTGCTGTTAGGCAGAGAGAACAGAAAAGAAAGAAGATTGATAAAAATTAGTTTCTTTCGGGGTATCTGGGTAGCTCAGTTGGTTGAGCATCCGACTCTTGATCTCAGCTGAGGCCACGATCCCAGAGGTGTGGGATAGAGCCTCACGTCAGGCTCTGTGCTGAGCGTGAAGCCTGCTTAAGATTCTCTCTCTCTCTCTCTCTCTCTCTCTCTCTCTGCCCGTTTCCCCTCCCCCTCCCAAATAAAAAATAAAAAAATAAAAAGTAAAAAAAAAAATTAGCTGCTTTCATCTCGTTTTAATCAGAAAGTTTAGAAAAGAAAGAATTATCAACTGAGTTGCCCTGCTTCTAAACGCCATGCCCCTAGTGACGGTGAGTGAAGCTAAGGGTTACTTTTTCCTTTGCCTCCTGGGTCCCTTGGGCTGCAACAAGTCAGTATTCTATGGGAAAAGTCACCACCATTCTCCTAAGTTCAGCTTTCCTGGCAAAGACACCTTTTGCTCTAATCAGTTGAACTATTAACTCTAATCACCACAGAGCAGGCAAAACGAGGCTGGTGTTTGGGGGAATTAGCTTTAATTTGCCAGATGTTATTTGTTTCTGTCTATTGACCACAGAGGTGCAGAGATTTAACTCGATTCCTGCTTTCAGGGTTCCTACGGTTCAGCTGTGGAGACAAGGCATAAACACGTTCAGGCGTTAAATAAAATGCAAAACCTGGTTCAGTGCAGTAAGCAAAATGCATTCGCATGCATGGATGCACACCCACATACATTCTTCCAGTGAGCAAACAATAATTATTAGAGACTGCATGGTATTAAGCCACTTTAGGAGAAGCTTCTTTTTCTTGAATATGGCATAATCTCTCTCAATCCCTCCTTCCCATAATGTCCTTTCTCTTACCATGCAGACCAGTTTCAGTGCTCTCTTTCCTGCCTACGGACAATGCCCAGGGGTCCCGTGGTGTCTAAGAAACGAGGGCCACTTCAAAATGCCTTGCCAGCCAGACCATCTATCCCTGCTGGATGTCTTTAATTTCCTACAGCACATAAAAGCTTTTGAAATGTGTCCTTTCCTTTCTTTTGCAACAGAAGCTCTACTTTCCGGTGAGGACTATTTGTGGGGCAGATATCCTCCTTACAGAAGAAGGGTAGTCCGAGGATTTAGAATCCTTCTGGATTCCTCCGCTAAGGGGGGAAGGGGCCAGTTCTGACCACTATACACTGGACATTTCATCTGTTTATTCCACAAAATAGATGGTGAGTGTTTACTCTGTGGAGGGTGCTGTGTGTTCCTGGATGGGTTTTTGTCTGAGATGAGATTTACAGGTGCAGAAGATATTCGTTAAATGCCTCCAACAACAGAATAATAGAACAAATTTATACATACTGCTGTCATGATAAAAACAAACCCCCCAACCTGTGAAGATAGCAGATGAAGACTTCTCTGATTTTCATTTGATATTTTGCATTTTTCAGTTACTCATGAAATTAGATGCCCGGCCTTCCCCTCACAACGCAGCAGAGCAGAAAATGGCGGTGGAGCTGATGTCTCCAGGTTATTTCCCTAGAGCCCTGGGTATGTCATATCTGTTCTCATTCAGGTAGCGGCTGCTGCCAGGATCTGCCCTGCTCCTCAGCCCCTGGCCTGAGGATGCTCCCGGGCACTGCTCACGGACCAGACAACCAACCGCCAGATGTGAGAGCTGCAAGGGGCTTCGTGACCTCATCTGGGACCATCCCACTCTGAGCTGCTGTGCAAGGTCAGGAGGTTCTGGAGCCCAGCACTGCCTGTAGCCACCGGAAGAGCCAGAGGGCCAGAGCCCAGAGCTGGCACACTTCCTGCCCGGGAGCGCTGCTTCTCCAGCCGGCTCACCACGCTTTGCACCTGTACCTGCATCTTGGCTGCTGGAGCCTGCACTCATTTCTGATTCTGCTCCAGGTTTGGAGCGCCCTTCCTCTGCTCCCTCGTCTGCGGGATTAGCTGCCAGCTCTCTGCAAACAACTGTCCTGACAACTCCGGCTCCAGTTTCTTCTTTTTGAAAACTGGTAACGGGGAAACACTGGGGGCAGAGGACTCCCACTCCAGCCCCGCTGATCCCGTGAACGGTTCCATTTACGCCCAGCTCAGTTATTAGCAATCGCTTTTCTGGGACAAGGCTGGGACCAAGCCTCCTGGTAACTGTATTAACAGCTGCCACACTAAGGAACAACTGGTAAAGGCAGCTTTAATACCCTAAAAGCCAGGACCCCCAAAGATAATGCCACTGACTTTATCTGACATTTCAAAGCAGGTGAACTTACTCATTAGCAATCACAAGTTTTACAGTTCAGATTTTTTTTTTTTTTGCTAGTAAACCTGTTATTTTAAGGCATCAGGTATTACAGTGAAACTCCTAAATTTGCCCAGAATCATAATGCTTTTGCCATTATATTTATGGCTCATGTTTTAACTCCTTGCATATCCTAACAAGCTGTATTGTAACAGGGTAGTGCTATATTTGAAAAGTGACTTCACTTAGCCCAGAGATATAGAAAGACACTGACTTAATGGGGGAAATCCTGGTTTTTCCTTCTGTCTCTGCTTAATTTGGGCTTGTCATTTCAAAAGGATAAGATCTGCTAGGATGATGTCAGAATCATTGTCTGCATGGACCTGGTTATTCCCGGATTTTCACCATGGAGTCAGACTCCCCAAATGTCAAAATGAATTTGACCATGGCCTTGGCTGTTCCCTTGTCTTTGGCATAACAACCAGTAAATGCGTGTCAGCCCCTAGCTTCCTGGTTACTTTTCATTCCTGCTATTGCCAGTTTGCTCCTGGATTTGATCAACGTAGGTTTGAGTGTGAATTAATCTTGCAATCCCCTCTAAACTGTGATCCCACCCAGTATTTTTAAGAATAACTATGGTTTTTGTGAAAACTATACATTCTCATTGAAATTAATTCAAATAACACAAAGGTACTGAGATGAAAGTTTAAAAATCACCTGATCTACTCACTCAGAGAGACCCACTGTTAACTTCTTGGTAAACAGTTTTTCAGGCATGTAGCATGTATGTTATATAACATACCTATACATACACACACACACACACACACACACACACACAGCCATACGATTTTATACATTTTATAAATACACATTTTATAAAAAGTACATTTCAGGGGCACCTGGGTGGCTCAGTTGGTTAAGTGTCCAACTGTTGATTTCAGTTCAAGTCATGATCTCAAGGTTCGTGAGAACAAGCCCTGTGTTGGGTTCAGCGCTGACAGTGAGGAACCTGCTTGGGATTCTCTCTCTCTCTCTTTTTCTCCCTCTCTCTCTCTCTGCCACTCCTCTGCTCTTGGGCTCTTTCTTTCTCTCTCTCTTCCAAAATAGGTAAAGAAACTTAAAAAAAAAATTAGAAATACATTTATACAATTTTACAAATACAATTTTACAAAATTTTATAGACTTTTATAAAAATGGGATTTACCATACATGCAGTTCTGTGGCCGGCTTTTTTTACTCAACTGTAGGTCCTTATTGGGAGAGAGAGCTCTCCCTGGTCTCTGTGCTCCTACCTAGCTTTCTGGGTATGACAAAAATGCGAGGCATTTCTCAGGATGTGTTTGTAGTAAGCAACCTTGAGGCTATTTTCCTCCTCGACTAAGGACAGGCTTGCTTACTGCTTGCAATAAAATGGTGGGTTCAACTGAATGTCAGCTGAACCCCTATCAGACAGAACAGAATTTACATGTCCATAGACAGGAATTATTTTGCATTGTTGTCAATTATCTACAATTTTTCAAGAAGTAAAACCTTTTCCATCGAATCAGATAACCCCAAGGGTGTCTTCTAGAGCCTAGATAATACAGGTTTTTGCCGAAGCGCACTTTTCCCTACAGCGCTCGGCAAACACTTAGCAAACTCCAGCTTCCTGTCTCAGAGAGTATTAACTAGAAGTGGGTAAAAAACTGGAGAACATCAAAGGGCAGGGAAGCCTTGAGTTCTCCCTAAGAGCAGGGAGCTTGGTTTCAGAGCTGGTGGGGGGGGGGGGGGGGGCAGGCACTTTGGGGGGCGCCAAAGAGGAGAGGGTGACAGGGGTGAGACCCTGTGACCTAGTTCCGAACACTCCCACTATATGTGCTACTTACGGATTTCTGTTCAAACCTATTTGAATTTCACGAAGCAAATCGGATGTCCCACCAGATTTGTTAAAATTGGGTTTTAACGAATGCATGAAAATAAAAAGTGGGCAAACCCTAAAAATGATACAGACTTTCGGGCAAGGCAACTAGAAGTTCTGTCTTCTCTCTTATGATGTTCCAGTTTGATTTCCAGATGCAAATTTTCTCAGTGGAAGTGCCCACAGGTCAAAGGTCTGAGACCTGCCGTGAATCTCTATTTCATGCTCTTTTCATGGTAAACAAACAAACAAACAGGAAAAACTCAGTCTTTGTCCTCAGACTGTGCTAGAGGGCCTTCCCCTTCCTCTGTCTCTGGAGCTGCATTTTGATGAGACCCCGAGGGGTGGCTTTGAGGGGGATGCAGAAAGCCAGCACTCCAGTTTGAGCTGGGTTCTTTTAATTTTATTTTTTTTCCTTCTGGGCCTCGGCAGCTCAGGGAGCTCCAGCTGAGGGGTTTAGCTCATTTAACACTCCCTGTTCTGAAGCATGACTGCTTGTGGCTTGTCAAGTCCTGATGAGATTCAGGGGCATAAAAAACGACGTGTGCGGTGACCATAAGGCTGCCTGTGAAAGAATAACAGCTCAAAAATAAAAAAATAAAAAAAATAACAGCTCATCAGTGAGGATAATTCCACCTCTGCCACTTGCCCTGTGTCAGCTTGAAGGCCCCTTTCAACCATTTCCTGAGCATTCATTCAGCAGCACTTTTGTTAAGCACCTGTTGTAGGTTTCAGACCTTCAAAGATGAGCAAGAACGGAATTCACTTTTCATGACGCTTGCTGTCTGGGGCACGATAAACACCAAAGCAGACCCCTGTAAGCAGCCTGGCAGTGGCCAAAGGCGCACAATTAAGAGAAAAAAGCAGCGGACCTGTGGGCCTGAGTACGACCCAATCCCGTCTGACTCTTGTTAGAGCTATTTATACGTTTAGAGAGATAGAAGACATATATGCTTACATATGCAGGGAACATTTCTGGAAGCACGCAGGATAACTGGTTATTTCTGGAGTCTTGGCTTTGGGGAAATAGACAAGGAGGGAGATTTTTACTTTCGACTTTCTACCCCTCCATATGTTCAAAAATCATTCTTTTTACAAAGAATATACATTACTTATGTAACACAACAACAACAACAACAGAGTGGCAGTGCCATTAAAAGAGATATATATACAACGAGTTCTGGGAACAAGACAAATCACCAGATCCAAATTCCGGAACGGAACGTACCAGATTACTTTAGGAGGAATCAATTTTTTCTTTGTCTTCTGGACTCTCATAGGTTTTTGCTTACACATTTATCACATGTGGCACTTATCCTCCTCAACCAGTGCCTGTCGGCCCCCCTGCCTTTCTCCCTTTCCTCCCTCCCTCCTTCCTTCCTTCGCTCCTCCTTCTCTTCCCTCCTCCCTTCCTCCCTCCCTCCCTTCCTTCCTCATTCCTTCCTCCCTTCTCCCTTCCTCCCTCCTCCCTTTCTTCCTTCCCTCCTCCCTTCCTTCCCTCCTTCCCTCCTCCCTTCCTTCCCTCCTTCCCTCCTCCCTTCCTCCCTCCTCCCTTCCTCCCTCCTTCCTTCTTCCCCTTCTTCTCTCCCTTCCCTCCTTTCCTCCCTCCCTCTGTTCCTTCCCTCTGTTCCTTCCCTTCTTCCTTCTACAAGTGTTTGTTGAGCTTCTACTATGTGTAAGGCAGATGATTCAATATTGTATGATAATCAAGTTTGCCTTCATACGACAGAAAAGAAAAAAAAGCAAAGTAGTGACTTAATAAACACAAGTTTATTTCCCTCACACATTAAAAGTACTTCAGAGATAAGCACCCCAGGGCTCATATGGTAGCTCCAGAGTCGTCAGAAAACCAGGCTTCTAGCATGCTATTCTACCACCCTCGGCCTGGCAACTCAGGATCAAAGATGGCTGCTCTCAGGGCGCCTGGGTGGCTCAGTTGGCTAAGTGTCTGACTTCGGCTCAGGTCATGATCTCGTGGTCCATGAGTTCGAGCCCCACCTGTGCTGGCAGCTCAGAGCCTAGAGCCTGCTTCAGAATCTGTGTCTCCCTCTCTCTCTGCCCCTCCCCTGCTTGCACTCTGTCTCTTTCTGTCAAAAATAAATAAACATTAAAAAAAAAAAAAAAAAAAGATGGCTGCTCTAGCTCCAGCCCTAGTGTTCAAATTCCAGCAAACAAAAAGGGAGAATGGAGAGCGGCTCATGCTCACCGTTTTCTGGGAGACATCCCAGAACTACCACACTACACTCTGCTTAAATCTAATTGGCCAGAACTAAGTCACATGGTCATAACTAGCTTCAAGGGAAGCTGGAACATATAATATTTCAGCTGGGTGCATTGCCCCCCCTTAGTAAATGTAGGATTCTTTTACTAATGAAAAAGTGGACACTAGCTATTGAGAGGTCTTTAGCAATCTCTGCTGCACATAGGAGCCAAAAAAGAGAGTTCCTGCCCCTATGGTGCTTACATGTAGTGGGTGAATTAGACATTAATCAAGCAATCATGAAAATAACTGCAAAATTGCACACTGCAGTGAGGTAAAGAAAAACTTCACTGGGTTCTAGAAATGTATAGAAGACCTGACCTACTCTTGGACAAAGCCTTCTCCAAGGAAGTGTGTAATGAGGCTAGAGAAGTAGGCAGAGGTCAGCAAGGCAGAGCTTTGTTTTCTGTGTCAAAGATTTTGATCTTTATCCTAAAACAAAAAGGGCGGCCACTGAAGGGTTTCAAACAGGGTGTGGTGTAACATTATTACCCTCCCATGCTTATGCTTGGAAAGACCTCTCCGACAGGTCAGTGCAGAAAGTGGATGCGGAAGAGTGGAGGGATGACCATAGAACTCGGGCTTCTCTGTTTTGGGAACTGGTAGTGGTCAGCGGTGGAGCTGCTCGGGGTTGTGCTGTTTGTCTTATTCTGTCCTACCCAAGGAGAGAGGGGGCCTGCAGCCACATGAAAGGAAGACCTGCATGGAGTCATGTGAAGCCATGTATTATCCCCTCAGGCGTAACATAGCCTGGTGAACATGGTCAGCTGCCTACCCAACACCCTCCCCGCCTACCTTGTGGATCTCTGATGTACTCAATTGCATGAAGTCAAGAAGGTAGATCCCTCCTCCAGCCCCTGGGGATGACTCATGACTGCTCTAAAATTGATATAGTAATTCTGCACCGCTTCCCAGGCACTTTCCCAGCCTTTCTGTAGCTAGTGGTGATCTAGTGACTTAATGAGATTACAGGGGTGGGGGGCCGTTCTTGCCTCATTGCCCTGTCTAGATCTTCAAGTACCATGTTGAATAGATGTAGTGAAAGTGGGTATCTGGCCTTGTCATTGATCTTAGAAGAAAAGTATCCAGTCTCTCATCATTAAGTATGATATTGGCTGTGGGTTTTTCATAGATGCCCTTTATCAAGTTGAGGAAATTCCTTCCTATTATTATTTCTATTCTAGTTTGTCGAATGTTTTTGTCATGAAAGGGTGCTGAATTTTGTCAAATGCGTTTATTGCATCAGTTGAGACGATCGCGTGATTCCCCCCCCCCCCTTCCTTCCATTAACGTCTATTACAGTGATTGCTTTTCTTGTGTTGAACCATCCTTACGTTGCTGGGATAAATCACACTTGGTCACAGTTTATAATTCTTTTCACATATTGCCAAATTTGGTTTGTTAGTATTTTGTTGATGATTTTTGCATGAATATTCATAACAGCTATTGATTTGTAGTTTTCTTATAGTATCTTGTTTTGATATCAGGGTTATACTAGTCTTATAGAATGAGTTGAGATGCATCCTCTCCTCTTATACTTTTTGGAAGTTTGTGAAGAATTGGTATTAATTCTTTAAATGTTTAGAAAATTCATCAGAGAAGTCATCTGTTCCTGATTTTCTTTGTGGGTAGTTTTTGAAAGTGTATTCATACTAATTGAATCTCTTCTCTTGTTATATGTCTATTCAGATTGTATATTTCATCTTGACTTGGCTTTTTTAGTTTGTGTCGTTTTAGCAATTTGTCCATTTTGTCCAGGTTGTCTGATATTTTGGCATATAATTCCATATATTTTGCATACATTTCCTTTATAATCTATATTATTTCTGTAAAGTTGGTAGCAATGTCCCCTCTTTCATTTGTAATTCTAGTGATTTGAATTTCCCCCATTTTTTTCTTGGTCAGTCTAGCTAAAGATTTGTTAATTTTATTGATTTTTTTTCCTAATGAACCCACTTTTGGTTTCATTGATTTTGTTTATTGTTTTTCTATTTATTTCATTAATTTACATTCTAATTTTTATAATTTTGGGCTTCTGCTGGCTTTAGGTCTTTTTCTGGTATGTTAAAGTAAAAGGTTAAGTTACTGATTTGAGATCTTTGTTCTTCCTTAATTTGGGCATTTTAGAGCTATAAAATTTCCTCTGAGCACTGCTTTAGCTGCATCCCCTAAGTTTTGGTATGTTGTATCTTTATTTTCAATCATCTCAAAGTATTTTCTTTTTTTTTTTTCTTTCTTTTAAAAATTTTTTTTTACATTTATTTATTTTTGAGAGACAGAGACAGAGTACAAGTGAGGGAGGGGCAGAGAGAGAAGGAGACACAGAATCCAAAGCAGGGTCCAGGCTCGGAGCTGTCAGCACAGAGCCCGATGCGGGGCTCGAACTCACAAACCGTGAAATCATGACCCAAGCTGAAGTCAGACATTTAACCGACATCTAACATGCCCCTCAAGGTATTTTCTGATTTCCCTTCTGCTTACTTCTTTCCCCATTGTTTATTTTTGAGTATGCCGTTTTTCCACATTTTAAATGTTTACTTATTTTTAAGAGAGAAAGAGTGGGGGAGAGACAGAGAGAGGGGGACAGAGGATCCAAAGTGGGCACTGTGCTGACAGCAGCGAGTCTGATGCAGGGCTCGAACTCATGAACTGTGAGATCATGACCTGAGCTGAAGTCGGACGCTTAACCAACTGAGCCACCCAGTGCCCCAGCTTTGTCTGATGAAACACATTGCCGTGTTACGTGCTGCCCTATGGAGAGACCCATTTGTCAAGAATTCACAGCACCTTTGACCAACATGCCAGTAAGAAATGAAGACCCTCTATGCAACAGCCTACAAGGCACTGAATTATAGCCATGTGAGAGGACCTGAGCTAGACGACATAGCCAAGACATGCCCAGATTCTGACGCACAGAAACTGTAAGATAATAAATGTTGTTGTCTTAAACCATTAAATTTGGGGATAATTTGCAGCACAGCAATACATAATTATGATAAGGAGGGCCTGGGTCCTTCAGGTGGGCTAAGCCATTTCTTTCTTTTATTTCCTGTCTCCATGAGTTACAAGGCCTAGAAAGGACCCTACTGCACACATTCTCTCTATGTTATAGCTTCTCTCCCAGAAGCCGAGTTGCAAATCAGGTTGGATCTGCTGAGGAACTGACCGTCCTATATTGAGAAAAGCAAGAATCAGAGGCCTCTCCTTAAGTTCAGTTCTTCAACCTTCCATTCAGTACTGGAGGAGAATAGAGGCTGCTATCTGACATGCTTCTTAATTTACCATTTGGTTATTGTCTCTGGTGAGTAAATTTGCTTGTTCATAACCTTAAAGGAGGATGGGGAGTGGAGGATGGACTCAAAACCCTACACCAAACCCTCAACAGAGATCATGAAAGCAGAACATTCAGGACATAGTAGGTGCTCAACAAACATTATTTTGTTCACACAAAGTCTAACACAGTCTTCCAGCCCCTCAAACTGTGACATAGAGAAAAGACTCAAACCACTTCCATTATACTTTGGAACCATGTTCTAATTGGAGATAGTAAAGCCCCTAATTTGTCTGCTATTGACGTGCTTATGGATTACCCTGACTGAAAGAGGAATTCAACAAAATTCAACTCAACACACACCTGGGCGATGGCATTATGTTGGGACTGCACAAACAGAGGTGGATAGAGCACGATCTCTGTCCTCAGAGCTATCAGTCTGGAATTAGTGTCCAGCTGGAGTAAGTTTACATTTGCAGGTCATCTAATGATAGGAAGGCCAGTTGCTAAGAATCCACTACGTTTTTTCTCCACACCTCCCCCAGCCCAGACTGCTAAGTAATAATGTCAAAAAGCCTAATAGTTCTTCCACTTTTGCTTCAATCCTGGTGATGGGTCTCTGCTGAGGCTGTCCATCTGGGTATCTCCTGGGCTACCACACCCGGAGCAGAGGCCTGCCTTAAAGGAACCCTCAAGAAGCCCTGTACTAGCTAACATGTGAAAGTTAGAAAAAAGCTCCTGAACCTGAAGTCACTTCATAGACAGTAGTCACAAAATATTCGCAATATTGATACAAGTCTGTGATGTTCCGTGAGGTGAGTCATTCCCTGTAGTTGTGTTGTATACACTTGTAAGTGGTGTGCAAGTTGTACAGCTGTAGGGAGCAGGAGCGCTATGGGGAAATGATCTGCTTGGTCCGTGATGATGCTGGAATCCGAGGATGCTGGAGAGGGATGGGGTGTGGGTG
Source organism: Leopardus geoffroyi (assembly GCF_018350155.1). NCBI lineage: Eukaryota > Metazoa > Chordata > Mammalia > Carnivora > Felidae > Leopardus > Leopardus geoffroyi. Next base: position 69,879,514 of record NC_059339.1, read on the forward strand.
TAGGGAGAGGAATACAAGGATGGCCTCTTCCCAGGCCTTCCCCCCCACCCCCCCCCCCCCCCGCCCAACGTGAACACACCATGCTAACATTAACACATGAGTGTGCTAGCTCATGGTTGCCAGCCACATGACCACAGGGTTTTCAAAGTCTCCTTATTAATTCTGGTCTCAGGTATGTCCCAGACTGGGTTGTCTGTTGCCTCCTCATTGAGCTCTCCAGCCCACAAGCCACTTGAGGGCAGTGTCTCACCACTGCAGTTGTGACTGGGTCCCATGTCTAAGAGCAAGGCCTCCTCCCTGCCTAAGGCTGCTGCTTCCTGGGCAAAGGGCAGCAAAACCCTTTGGATGCCAACATTACTGCCTCTTCCCCCTGTTCTCTTCCCCCTGTCCATGCACGGCAAGAGCCATGCTGCATCCCACGCAGAAATCTCCACCCTAGATCTACCCTGGCTCTGGTTCCTAGCCCTTCAGCAACAATGCTTGTGCCCCGAACTTCATGTTTCCCTCATGAGAACATCACCTCAAGGTCTTTCCTCCTCTAATCATTCCCCCCTTAGGCTTATATTTCCAGCTTTTTCTCCACAGACTAACCATTGCCACCAAGCATATCAGCTAGTGCAAAAGGATGTCAGGGCATCACTGCCCCACCAGTTTGTTAGATACAACCAGGTTCCGAATACCTGTCATAGGACGGCAGAGATACTCCAAACATCCTGTTACAGAAATCGTGGGGAATGCACCTTTACTTCAAGGCAGGGATCTCTGAACTTTTTGTGAGTTAGAATGGTGCTCCCCACCCCCAAAAGCCATATTATTAATCGTGCAAGAGGTGAAAAGGGCTAAAATCCTTGAACAAGTTGTTTTATGCGACTCTGTGTCTGTGTGATATGTTGACCCACATATACCTTAGTGCAAAATTACAGGATTACAGTAGAAGCCCCTGCCAGCTTCCCTCTTTTTCCTTCTGGAAATCCCAACAGACCTTGGGGCCCAGGTTGAGGATGGATCATGGCAAGGTGGGGCTGAGACAGGAACCAGTTTCCAGAGCAACTGGATGGAGCTTTGGAATCTGCCCCGAAGGAGTTTCTGTGCTGGACACAGAGGCTGTGGTAGGGGACCAGCTTCCAATCAGAAAACTCAGTGTTCAGGTAGGCGAATAACTATGTTTGGACAAATAATCATGACAGTCAGATGCTTGACTGCAAATTTCCTGGGTTTTTGCCTAGTCTTCTGAATACATCCAAACCTTCCTTGAACTTTCCAAGGAGGCAATTGCTTCTATTCTCACAATGAGTCGACCCTATTAAAAAAAGTAATGAATGTTAACAAAAATAATGAATGAGCCTGTGAGGGCTGGGGGAGGAGCGTGGAAGGAAAGAAAACTGAATATGGGTAGGGAAGCAATGGCTCCAGGCTTTGTCATTAACTATTTGGGTGACATAGCACAAGTTAGGTGCTCTGCATCCCAGTGATATCACTAGTAAAATAAAGGTTAAATTAGCCATTCTGAAGACAACTTCCCATGCAAACTCTCTCCTTCTTCCTCTTCCCTTCCTCCTGCATTTCTCGCCCTTTTCCCCTTGCTGTCTCCTTACACTCTTCTATTTCTCTTATGTCTGTTGTTTTTACTCCCAGACCTTTACACAGGCTCTTTTATTTTCATCACCAGGCGATTTGTGCCAACGAGTGTGATACAAATAAAGTTAGACAGGATTTTGGTTCTGACTGAATAAGAATTGCTCCACTTGAATTTAAAAAAAAAACAACAACAACAACCCAGTCCCTCTCAACTGATTCTATTCAAAATTTCTTGGCTTCCGAATTTAAAGAACAAGTTGTTCTTGTGGGAGGTTAATTATAAAATGTTCAATCCGCCCCCTTCCCCGTGAGTGACCAACACACAAAATGAACGCCCAGAAGAGTGCGCAAACTCAGAACAGTCTTCCAAAGCGAGGACTTTGTCCTCACCTACTAGATCAGTGAACCCAAGTGCAAAATTTAAAAAGTCTCTGAAGCCAAGGCTATCTAACGACATGAGTTGAGGATTCTTGGGAGCCTTCCGCATTTTCCGGAACATAACAACGGCAGATTTTGACCAGTGCTGTCAAAACAGACTGGAACTAGCAACTCAGCCTTTCTAAATAGTCCCTCCTGCTTATAGAAACAACTGGCAGTGGTGGGGTGGTGAGATCGGGAGGAATAAGAAAAGCCACAGAGATATGAAGCATCTTGAACTTGCTAGCATGAGCTGGTGGGAGAAGAGCAGAACGACGCTCATAAAACAAGTCTCCGTTCTCTGCTCCTTCCACCCTTTGGCGACCACCCTTCTGCTTTCTGTCTCTGTGAATTTGGCTACCCCATGTAGCTCCCGTAAGGGGAATCAGATAATATGTGTTCTTTTGTGTCTGGCGCGTTTTACTTAACATAAGGTCTTCCAGGTTCGTCGGTATTATATAGGATGTGTCAGAATTGCCTTCCTCTTTTAAAAAATTCAGACTGATGGAGGTCCAATTTGTATATAATCACATTCACTCTTTTGAGGTATACAGTTCACTGGGTTTGGAACTGCTACCACAAATGAAGGCACAGAACATTCCCATTACCTCAGAAAGTCCCACTGTGTTCAAACGGCCGACAGGCACATGAAAAGATGCTCAGTTTCACTAGTCAGCAGGGAAATGCCCATCAAAACCACAAGGAGCCGTCGTCGGACACCTATTAGGATGGCTATTATCAAAAAGAATTTCCTTTGTTAAGGATGGACAATATTCCATTGTATGTATATACCATTTGTCATTTTTAAGAATTCGCAGAGAATACCGGACATGCCGAAAGGCTGCAGGTGGACCCGGGCTGTCCAGTTTTCAAAGAGGAGAGTATAAGAGTTTTCGTCGTACAGCAAGCAACCTCACAGTCTCAGTGGCTTGCAACAACTTTTATTGTTGTCACCCCGGATGTGTAGGTCAGCTGGGGCAGCTCTGCCTCAGGCAGTGGGTCCGGTTCAAGGTCAGCTCCACGTGTCTCTCATTGTCTTTGGACCAGCAGTCCCTGGGTTAGGTGATTTTCATGGTGAATGACAGGAGTACCTAAGGAATGAATGGAATGCTTCGTAGGGCCAGAGCCTGCACCATCTACAGTGGCTTCTTCTTGTCTTCCTCTCATTGGCTAGAGCAACAGCATGGCCACGCCCAACATCAATCTCTGAGGAGCAGAATCTTCCCACTGCCGGCTCTGGTGTGAACCAGCAACACCCCACCGCAAAAGACATGGTGAGTGAGTGAGACAAGTGAGTGGAGTACTAGTAGCAATAATCCAGTCTACCACAGAGAGCTGATTACAGAAAATATAGAGGAGTAATCTTGATGTGGATCCCTAGTAAATTCCAAAAGGGAGTATTAAGTGGGTGGTTCACATGAACCGTACTTAGAAAAGAAAATGATGGCTACAAGGAGCCAGCACAGCTTCATGAAGAATAAGTCAGGTCAATCTAATTGCAGATCTTTTTTTCTTGGATTTGCTTTATAACGAAATCAAGGGAATATGGCGGCTGTGCTTCACTTGGATTTTAGGAAGGCATTTTAATTTTTTGCTTGCTATTCTTGAAGACAATGTGCAGAAATACAGATTATGTAGCAATATGGTTAGATAAAGCTACAGCTGTTTGTACAACTATTCTCAAATACTTTTGACTTAAGTCATGTGTCATTCTGAGAAGGAGTCTCTTGGAGCGAGTTACAGAACTAAAGTTTTGTCCTGTCTGCCATTTTATATCAGTGATTTCTGTGAGGACGGAGCTGTGAGGGAAGCAAGCACGAACTCGAATTACAGATAGAAACCAAAACCTTGAAATTTAATGGGAATAAATGCCAACTCTTCATTTTGAAAACCGCCAAACAAAAACAGAAATCAAATACAGGATGAGGAACCCCATGAGAACGACATGAGAGAATGAAGAGAAGTGTAAAACTCTACTTGAGATCATAAAGGACGAGTTTGATTAAAGGGAAAATGTAATTCTTACACAAGAAGACTCGAGTGTTATAAAGATGTCAGTGCTCTCTCAACTGATATATATTTTAAGGAATGAGTTTAACTCATTCATATTTTGGGTAACTACTGATATGTTTGGAATTCTTTCTACTGGCTCTTCTCATTAGGAAGGGGGACGTGAGGGTTCCCAGGGTACTGGCAATGTTCCGTTTGTGAGCTTGGATGTTGTGGTATAAAGGAAAAACTCATCTGCATTTCTCCTTTACCCTGACACGACTGCCACAGTTCACTGCACCCCTGACATCAGGTATGTGGGGTTTGCACATATCAAGCAATTCTCCGACACCAGTTGGGTGTCCTACAACTTAAATCAATTCGGATACTATTTACCTGGAGATAACACAACATCAGATCCTACAGGTTAGGGTTCAGTCCCACAAGATTGCCCCCCCCCCACTTCCGATGCCAATCACAAGTCCCAGATTGTCACCTGTGCCTCTGCACAACTGGCTATGGATCAAGATTCCCATGACTGCCTCCTTGGGTCTGATACCACTCAGAAAATTCCAAGGGATTTAGGAGCTCTGTGTCAGGAACTAGGATCCAAGGTCAAATATCAGAACCAAAGATGCTCCTACTGCTCTAAGCACTTAGGAAATGGTAAGAATTTTACGAGGTCTTTGCCAGGAACTAGGGGCAGAGTCGACTATATATATTTCCTATTATTCCAGGCATTGCATTATAATAATGGATTTTGTTTTACATTTGTTTTATTCTTTTCCATGACAACTTCCTTTCTCTCCCCAGATGCACCCACCGTCCAAGCTTTTATAGTAATCAATTCCCAGCACTTAGTTTGTATATCCGAAGAAAATTTAATTCTGCCTATTTTTGATCTTAACATAAAGAGATAAAATGGTATGTACTCTTTCTTTTATGTCTGGCTTCTATTTCTCGAAATTGTTTTTAAGATTCATCCAGGCTCTAGTTCATCTTTACTGCTCTTGAGCATTGCATTGTTTAAATATGATGCAATGTATTTTCTTTTTTCCTGTTGGTTACTTTGGTGTGTCTTAGCTTTTGAATATGATGAACATTGCTACTATGAACCTTCTTGTATATGTGTCTTTGTGCAAACGTGCTTCGAGTTTCTCTTGCACCTGTACCTAGGAGTAACAGTGCTTGGACACAGAGTATAAGAATCTTCAACTTTAATACCAAAGTGTTTTTCAAAGTGATTGTAATACTACCCTTAAAAGCGTTTGAGCATTTTTGTTCTTTCACATCATTTCCAACCTTATGTATCGCCGGGCTTATACATGTTAGTCAATGTGGTAGGTGTGGTTGTCACATGTATACTTAAGTTTGCATTATTTTCTTTCCTTTTTTTTTCTCTTTTCTTTTTTTTTAGTTTTGAGACAGAGAGAGAGAGAGAGAGAGAGAGAGAGAGAGAGAGAACGAGTGGGGGAGGGGCAGAGAGAGAGGGAGACACAGAATTCAAAGCAGGCTCCAGGCTCTGAGCCGTCAGCCCAGAGCCTGGCGCGGGGCTCGAATCCATGAATTGCGAGATCATGACCTGAGCCAAAGTCGGATGCCTAACCGACTGAGCCACCCAGGTGCCCAAGTTTACATTATTTTCAAGAACTTTCAAATTAATCCGTATATATTTTCTCCGGGGTCAGACAAGAACATTCACATATTTTTATTTTCCACTGCTCCCCTGCTGCCCCACTAACCTTACACATGCCCACTCACGTTATCACCTAGAATTTTAGACAATTATTTTTTAAATAATGGTTTCATAAGTGATACTTATTATATATTTTACTGTTTCTCTGTGTATCATTATTTCTTCCATCCCTTAACTTCTCTCTGGGTTCACTTTCCTTGTCAACAGAGAACAATCTTTGATAGTTCTTTCAGCGAGGGTCTGTGGGTGGTAAACTTTCTGAGTCTTGAAATGTCTTCATTTCGTGAAAATAATACATAATATTAGGTGTCATTTCCTATCACAGGAAAGAAAAATTGGATTATTTAACCAATGATGGTTTAAAATTAGATCCCTACTTCACACCTTACAGTTAAATAATTTTCTGATGGATTGAAGCATACAGAAGGATGAGATTAGGCTGGCTTCACCTCAACCCACTCAGCAATCTTAGCATCGCTAAAAGTGGGGCATCCGGTCATTAAGTGTCTCCTAATTTGGCATAATAAGAAATACACTACAAAGACACAATCAATCAAGGCCAAAAGTGGGAAATTCTAAATTCTACCCCAAGTTTCCCACCTCATTAAAAATTAAGTGGAATGGTGGCTCAGTCGGTTAAGCGTCCAACTTCAGCTCAGGTCATGATCTCGCGGTCCGTGAGTTCAAGCCCCACGTCAGGCTTTGTGCTGACAGCTCGGAGCCTGGAGCCTGTTTCAGATCCTGTGTCTCCCTCTCTCTCTGACCCTCCCCCGTTCATGCTGTCTCTCCCTGTCTCAAAAATAAAAGAAAAAAAAAAAGTTAAAAAAAAATTAAGTGGAACACACACACAAAGAGAGGAAACTACTGTGGATTAAAAGGGACTTGAGATATAACAGCAAAACGCAATGTAGGGACTTCATTGGATCCTGCATTGAACAAACCAACATTTCTGCCACAACCAGGAACACTTGAACTTGCACTGAAAGATAAACCAATGTTGTTGAGGAGTCATTATGAATTTCATTCGTTGTGACATGCTTTTGTGGTTTTTAAAAAAGTCCCTACCTCTTAGAGGTATATACTGAAGTATTTACAGATGAAATGATATGATGTCTGGGATCTACTTTAAAATAGTTCATTACAAATGTTGGGGAAATGCATGAAAAAAGAATAACAGAAATTTGATGTTTTCATAGAATGGGAACTTCCACTTTTGTGTGCTTGAAATTTTCCATGATAAAAAGTTAAAAAAAAAAAAAAAAAAAAAGACAGCTTATTCTGTCCATCTCTGCTCCTAGGAAGCTTTTAAACATGTTAGCTACAATTAGAATAATCACAAGCATGGAATGTTGGAAAAGCATTCTACTAATTTTTACTGACAAAGGACACTGAGGTTGGTAATATTGATATGATTTGTGTTAGTGTATACTCTAACTGGGAGAACCAGACTGGATTAAATAAGGGCTCTGGCTCCCAATTTAACATATTTACCTAATGTCTTAGATACTGCATATAAACAAGTTCTTGGACTGTGATTAAGAAAATTAAAAAAAAATACAATTCTCAAAGTAGCGTTTAAATTTCCTTGGTTTAATATTTCTAGATGACAGTTTATTTGTGGCATTTCCTGTTCAAGTAATCTCTTCCCTTTTCTCATTAATATTCTCACACATTCAAAACTCAGCATAAAGAAAGAAAATTAAGTGAACAGGAATTTTCTTTTCAAATTACCAGTATGCGATAAAAAGCAGCATCTCCTGTAATAAGTGGATATGAGGTCTATTTTTTTTCCACTCTTTTGGGCTTGTGACGCACCTCTCTCTCAATGTACAGTTAAGTCGATTAACTTCTGATTAGTCCCTAATCGATTGGGAGTGTTCTTCACATTTTGAGGACTATTTCCCAAACAAGACAAAAAGAAACCTCCCTGTATTCTTCCGCCTCACATGCAGGTCCTACAACAAGGTAGGGATAAAGAAGCTAAGTTGAGATAACCCTGTGGTCCACTGATCCCTGATGAAGTCTCTGGAAATACTTTCAATGGGCCATGTCCTAGGGGTCATATGTGAACCTGACAACCGTAGAGGTACTCAAGGTAATCATTAACTTCCACCTTCTGAGTCTAAAACTTTCTTGATACTATAATGTGATGATAAAATTGTAAGGAAGGGGGAGAATGCTTTTCAACATCCCAACAGCCTTTAAGGAGTGTAGATGCCCTGAAAGCCAGACATCACACAGTCTTTGTCAGGCTTCTCTGCTAATATGCTGATGAGCTCTATTTCTTCAAATGAGCAGCATGGTAACTTTTGATAGGGGCCTGGTGTTGGGTTAAGGAATAGGGACTGAAGAGAATTGAGGTGCAGGTCTTAATAAATAACCAGAATTTGTAGTTCCTGGGGACAGCATGGGGGAGGGGGAGAGAAGTAAGGAAAAGATACTGAAGGGGAAAGTGGGAGCCAGCTAGTTGGTACAAGGACTTATATGGAAGGACTCTGGCCAGTGGAACATCTGGTGGCACAGTGGCCAAAATATCCTTGAGGAAGAGGGAGGTCTAATCCATGATTTAAAATTGTTTGTGTTTCTGCAAATGTAAATACCTTTGGTTTCCCCAAACATCGCTATACAAACATAGGCCTTTATGATCTGACTATGTTTATATTGTATTGTTTTCTTGGTCAGAGAAGGGTGAAGGAAATCAAAGAAACAGGTTAAGTTCCCTATCAGGTGGATCCAGTATCCATTATAGAATAGTGTGAAGTTTATAAACTCGAGTAATTCATCAGAAGAAAGAAATTAGAGCCAGGGTGCCTGGGAGGCTCAGTCAATTAAGCACCAACTTTGGCTCAGGTTATAATCTCATAGTTCATGAGTTCGAGCCCTACATCCAGCTCTGTGCTCACAATGTGGAGCCTGCTTCAGATCCTCTGTCTCCCTCACTCTCTGCCCCCGCGCCTCCCCCGCTCACACTTTCTTTCTCTCAAAAATAAATAAACATTAAAAAAAAACGATACAAAGAAATTAGAGCCAGAGGTAACCATGAAAATGCAGGTCTCTGGAAAAATTTGCAAAGTTTTGGACTGAGAGCTTAGACTTTCTGTAAGTTGTGGAGCCGGTGTTTGAGAAAGCCTTCTCTACCTCTTAAGAGGCAGGGCTACCTTGGTTGATAATGAATCACATGACCCTGTTGTTTGTGCTTGTCCTAAAGCAACATTGCCCAAACTTCAAGGAGGCCATTTCTAGTTTCTAATGTTGAAATATAAGCTAGTTCCCTTCATCGGTCCCCTTCAATCTGTTCCCTTTTAGTGTAAATAGTTATAATCATTTCAGTCTATCTATGTATGACAGTAGTTTAATCTCAAGCATTTTAGTTGAACTTCTCTGATTCGTTACTATTTTGATTAATTTCTTGCATAGGGCTGTGTTTAAAACAAACATTATCCAAGTGCAATGCTTCCGATCATTACCACTGGCATCAGGAGAGTTAAGTGTGCCTTGGGTTTGGCCATCCCAGCAACACAGAGCTCTCCAGTCCCTGAGTGTGAACTTCTACGGTTGCATCTCAGCTCCACCATTCCGCTCGAGCCCTCAATTTCCTTATCTGCAAAATAGGACTGGAAACTTCACAGCTCACTGATAAGACCGTTGAGAAGATTAGAAGATAATTTCTACCCAGGATCTTATTCAGAGTACAGCCTTATGCAAGAAAGATTTAATAATTGGGCTGATGATACGTAGACAATAAAGATAAAGAAATGTTGGGGGTACCTGGCTGGATCGTTCAGAAGAGCATGTGACTCTTGATCTTGGGGTTGTAGGTTCAAGCCCCATGTTGGGTGTAGGGATTATTAAAAAAAGATAAATGAACTTTAAAAAAATGATAAAGAAACGTGTTTCTTTTGTTAAGGACTATTTGATTGAGCAATGTACCTGAGAAAAGAATTACTGAACCCTGAATGTTCTTTATGTCTCAGCGGGTGATCTGGCAACGGTCTAAACAAACACGAATTTGGGAATCCCTTTACGCCTTTATAGTTGTCAGTTTTTCTTCAACATTCAAACGGGCCAACAACCCAAATAACTTCCAGTTTCTCTCCTCTGAGCCAGCTACACAGAGCACTTCAGTGGTTACTGCCCTGAGGTGCTGATGTCACAGAGGACTACCTCCCTAAGCCAAGAAACAGATCTTTAGAGAGGGCCAATCTTATTAAATAGCCTTCGGACTGCAGTGCTACAGCTGAGTGAGAGAAACACCTGATCCAACAGTGCCTTCCAGCTCTCCTGCTGGTTCCGACACTGTAGTTGCATTCTCCGCTGTTATCATGCTGGTGGTTGAATTCCTGTTCCAGGGAACAAGATTGAAGAACTTCCAGGGCTCAATTATGCATGTGGTTTTCAGACTTACGTAACCGGGGCCGTCCTTTTATGGTAGGGTGAAATAAAAGTCACTATTTTGACACAGTTGTAATGCAAAGTCATTTGGACAGTGAAAATACTCTGTATGATATGATCATAATGTTACAGATCTATCATAGCTGTTAACTCAAGAAAGGAACAGGTGAGCCCTGGGACCACTCAGGGGGATTTGAGGGGACTGGACTAACGGAGGGCACAGCTCCTGGCTGGGTTGGCTAACACTGTTGAAAAACAAACATGGATAAACCCTTCGCAAGAGAAGCCAATAACTCAAGAGAGGAGGCTTTGGAAAAGAGAAAAGGAGAAATTTATTTTGGGTGCCGGCAGCTGGGGGAGGTGACAGACTCAAGCCTTGAAAACTGACCTCTCTGCAGCCAAATGGACACCTAGAGTTGTATAAGGAGAGGTTCAGGGGGCTACGTGCAAGAAAGCAAGCAGAGAGCACGCGTCATAGGTGAGGGTCCCTCTGTGTTCAACACGTGATCATGGGCAAGGAAGGGGATATGTGGAATGTGGTCTTCTAGGTATTCGGTGGCCATCAGGGCTTTTCTTGTCTGGCTGTTGTAGTGCTTGAGTCATTGTCAATGCCTGCAGGAAGTGTGATTTAAAAAAATAAGAACAATGGGTTTCAGTTAGAGCATGAGTTAAGTGGTCTTATCTATTTTTGTTTTAACTGTTGGGGTCTATAACTGAGCAATGTCACTGATAATCAGGATACATGCCATTATACATTTGTCCAAAGCCATAGAATGAGTGCACCCTAAGGTAAACTATGGGCTTTGGGTGATTATGATGAGTCAAGGTGCATCTACCAGTTGTAACAAATGTATTACTTTGGTGGGGGATATTGGTACTGGGGGAGGCTATGCATGTGTGGGACAGGGGCTAAATGGGACATTTCTGTATCTTCCTCTCAATTTTGCTGTGAACGTAAAACTGCTCTAAAAAAATAAGGTCTTTACAAAGAAACCCCAACAAAACTATAATAATCAAAACAAATATACTCTATGCTAGTTTTAATACATCCTTTCTCAGTCTAAGCCTTACATTAAAATTCTTGGTACAAGGGATTTCAGCTCAGGTCATGATCTCATGGTTCGTGGGTTCCAGCCCTGCTCGGGCACTGTGCTGATAGAACAGATCCTCTGTCCCCCTCTCTCTCTGCCCCTCCTCCACTTGCACACTCTGTCTCTAAATAAATAAATAAATAAATAAATAAATAAATAAATAAGTTCTTGGTACCCACCTACACACACACACACACACACACACACACACACACACACACACGCATACAGGCAAAGTAACTTCGGAGCAAGCTCCTTACCCACCTCCCAAGGCACTTACTTGTTCCAGGTGAATGGCTGAGTCTGGGGGCACTCGATGGCTCTTGGTTCCACCTTGGTTTCCCAGTCTCTTCTTAATCATCCAACGGTTATTGTATGACAGTTATGGCCACACACTCCCTGAAATCACAACCTGTCTCTTTGTTCTTCCTTTTTTTTTTCCTTAGATGTGTCTTTTCCCCAGGTTTACCTTTTTTCTTCTCTTCTTTCCATATCTAAGAAGGCCAAGTATGACCTATTGATACATTTACCTTTATCGTCTAAATATTACAGCCCAATTATTAATCATGTACCCTGTCTGTTACCCAAAGCAAGTCAATCATGGAGCATTGATTACATTCGGGTTACTCCAAAAAATGTGTAGCTGGGAATTGAACAGTTGAGAATAATTTTAAGTCTTTTAAAATAATGACTTTTTAATTTTTATAAAATAACAAATGCTCTTTATAGAACTTGGCAAAAAATATGACTAGCCTTAAAACCCTTTTGCTGGAGATGTCTGAGTACACATTGGCTATGGAACCCAGATGTAGGCAAGTGCTCCCTTACCTAGGACACCTTTCTCCTCACGTGGGACTCACAGGAGACCAATGCACAAAGGAAGCAAGGCAAGGAAGGTGTCCCCTTATTACTGGGAGGGGCTTGGGATCCAAGTCTAATATCTACTATTAGAAATCCATTACCTGTGCTGGTTCCCAAGGAGTGCTCTTTTTTTCTGAAAATAAGGCTTGGGGCACCTGGGTGGCTCAGTCGGTTAAGCATCCAGCTTTGGCTCAGGTCATGATCTCATGGGTCTTGGGTATTGCATCAGGCTTTGTGCTGACAGTGCAGAGCTGGCTTGGGATTCTCTCTTTCTCTCTCTCCCTCTCTCTCTCTCTCTTTCTCTGCCCCTCTCCCACTCGTGCTTTTTCTCTCTCTCAAAATAAATAAACTTAGAAAAGAAAAGAAGGCTTGAATGAGCTTGAACCAAAGCAGGCGTTAAGCTTCTCTATCTGGAGCCTCCAATCCTGAGCCCAAGGGGAGTGACAGCTGCCTCCTTCGGAGTCAAAGGAAGAGAAGAGTCAGAACAAAGATCCCCCAGGTGGCCAGTAGCCCCACTGCAGATGGAGACAGCAGTTCTGGAGAGAGAAAGAAGGGGAGTTGGGTCCTTGCCCCATCCACATGTGCTGACCCAGAAAACAAGGCCCATTGGTGACCTTGGATCTGACCAGCGCTGATCCTCCTTGACCTCCTTGGGCTGGAATGAGGGGAGTGTGGGGGGAGGAGGGGTGGGGAGATAAGGTCACCTCTGCCTCTACAATCCCACTCCGAGCCTTCTAGCCAAGGAAATAGTCAGGTACAAAGCTGTTTTCTGATGTCAAAGCCATTTTCAAGGAGTTCAGCTCATAGTTCAAAAATACTTCTCTCTCTAAATTTCACATGATCAGTCCATTTTTCCCACAAGTGAAACGTCAGAAAAAAGTCAGCGAAATACCTTTCACCGATCCAAAGAGTAGTGAAAAAGCCAAAAACAATCCTCCCAGACACGTGGAGCTGGACAGGACTTTAAAGGTAAGGTAGCCCAATACCTCTCAACGTACAGGTGATCAAACTGAGCTCCAGCGAGTGGAAGTGTCTCACCTGAGATGGGGTGGGGACTAGAACCCAGTTTCTTTGACTCCCGCCAGTCAGGTCCCTTTGCATTCTGGGAGAGATGTGGATCAATCCATGGAATCTCTGATTCAGTCTGGCTTCCAAATAGAGTTGCCCAATTCAGCTAAGATGAATACAGGACACCCATACGATTTGGCTATCAGATAAACAACCAAAATTTTTCAGTGTAAGTATGTCCTATGCATGGATGTGTGTGTGTATGTATGTGTACACATATGTATGTATACTAAAAATGTGCACATACATTTATTTTAAATGTTTATATATTTCTAAGCATATTTGTTAGTATATAAGTATATGTATTCAGTATATATTGTTTAATATTCAAATTTTACTAGGCATATATTTTTTAAACTGGGTATATTTTTGTTGGCTAAATCTGGCCATTCTACATTCAGAAAGAGATAGGAGTAAAAAGCTGTTAGCATAAGGAAGAACAACACAAGGAATGTTAGCATGAGAAGTAACCCATGTGAGTGTCCTGATTTTTACGGATGAGAAAACTAGTAGTCAGAGAGAAGCTGGGACTTCCCCAGGATTCCATCACTGTTGGGTGACTGAACTGAGACTAGAACTCAGAGCAGGTGACTGAGCCCCTTCTCACACACCGCAGTGTATGTGCCTCCCCTCATGACACTAGGCAGAAAATCCAACTTGCAAATCTTTTCAGAATGAAATTATAGGGATGCCTGGGTGGCTCAGTCGGTTAAGCGCCCGACTTTGGCTCAGGTCATGATCTCACAGTTCATGGGTTCGAGCCTCGTGTGGGGCTCTGTGCTGACAGCTCAGAGCCTGGAGCCTGTTTCGGATTCTGTGTCTCCCTCCCTCTCTCTCTCTCTCTCTCTGTCTGCCCCTTCCCCGCTCATACTCTGTCTCTCTCTCTCTCAAAAATAAATATTGAAAAAAAATTTTTTAAAAAGAATGAAATTCTAAAGAGATGGTCTCATGTTCGTTCAGTCCCCTGGCACATCTCTCTAAGGCTACAGCCTCCCACTCAGGGGTTCTGTGTTGCCAAAACAACTTAGTGCAAGATCTAAAGATCTTAAAAGATCTTTAGAACAGTGGTTCTCAGACTCCAAGATGCATCAGCATTACTGGGAAGGTTTCACAGATTGTGGCTGCATCCTGACCTCCAGTGTTTCTTTTTTTTTTTTTTTAATGTTTATTTATTTATTCCGAGAGACAGAGCACGCAAGTGTGCATGAGTGGGGGAGGGGCAGAGAGAGAGGGAGAGGGAATCAATCCAGGGGGGCTCCTCACCATCAGAGAGGAGCCCCACGCGGGGCTTGATCCCACGAACCATGAGATCATGACCTGAGCCAAAATCAGGAGTCGGACGCTTAACCAGCTGAGTCAGCAGGCGCCCCTACCTCCAGTGTTTCTGATGCTGGAGGTCTGGGGTGGAGCCCTGGACTTTGCATTTCCAACAGGTTTCCAAGGCCAGAACCACAGTGGAGAGCCACTGGTTTAGTTGATGCAGTCTTGCCTACTCGACATGAGTTCCCTGCTTAAACAAGAAAAAAAAAAAAAATCCTCGTGTTGGGTACTATTACATTTCAATCATATAAAATCTTATCCTGTGCATTATTAAAGACATGATTTTTAGGGGCAAAACCAGTCTAAATAAGGTTGCTGAGCCAAGCGCAGTGACATTGAACTATAGCAATGAATGACATAATTATGAGACAAATTTAGCTAGGAGAGGAAAAAGGGAATGAGGAACAATAATTAGTTTCAGGAATGGGAAATCACGTGAACAATTTAAAAATGCGCTGCAGTCAAAATGTTCTGTGACTATTCCATACCTTTTATTTTTGCCCCCCAAACTTAGCTATCCAATTACGTGGCTAATTGCAGCTGAATGAGACGTCTTATTGAGATTATTAAGGCCGAGATGTGAAGTTTTGAGGCCTTTGTTCCATCGCTTTTGTGGGAACTAGGCGCCCTATTTCCACTCATCAGAGCTGGAGGCTCCAATCCAATTTCTCTGCTCCCCGTTCCTCCTCCTCGCCCATCAACGCGGCCTCCTGTCCTGCCCCCTGAACAATGGCCACATTGTCACACCTCTCTCGGCTTCTGAAGGAAGCCACCAAATGGAAGTTTTCAAACCTCCCCTCCTAATCCTCGTCCTCCTCCAGCTGGCCCCACGGCAGCCCTGAGCTCTGAGTTCCCAGGCCGAGTGCTCTTGTCCCCGGCAGCCTCTCGCCTCCTGTTCCGCATGTAGTGGTGCCTATATGCAATGATTATTTGACTTCGCACCAAATGGCATGGCTCGAGTTTAAAATCACTAGAAGGTGCTGGGGTTCCTGACTCTTGATTTTGGCTCAGGTCATGATCTCACAGTTTGCGGGTTCGAGCCCCACGTTGGGCTCGGCGCTGACAGCATGGAGCCTGCTTGGGATTCTCTCTCTCTCTCCGCCCCACCCCCCCCCCCCCCGACTCTCTCTAACCCTCCACCACTCAGGCTGTCTCTGTCTCTCTCAAAATAACTAAGTACACTTAAAAAAAATTCAAATCACTAGAAAATGCTATAAAAAATCAAATTACATCTCCAAACAGAGAGTCTGATAGACACATTCCCACAGAAAGAGCAGTCTTTTCCGGGACATTTACCTGGCCATGGTGTGATTCCATGCATGGAGCTTGATTGAAAAATATCCGTAGCAACAAGTAAAGAACAAAGAGGAGAAAGCCACGCAGCTGAGGTGGACAGTGGCCCTGCTCAAAGCATACTCATCCCCAGGAGCCCACCCAGGTAACAAGAGTGGCATCTTACCCCCATGGAAAGTGCAGTCAAAGCAGATTTCAGATTCTAGCTGGAAATTAAAATGAACTCCTTCGGGGATACCAGCGTGGCAGGCAGTTTTAGTACGGGGTTCGGGTTTCCTTTCTACCTCTCAAATACCATGCCTGTGACTCCCTGCAGGGAGCCCAGGGGAGGTCACAAATAAAGGATTGTAACAGACTCCTAATAAATGAAACTATAGTGAGAGGCAGCATCGGTGTGCAGGATTATAGCAGTGACATGCGAGGCCCCCAGACTTTCTCGCTGCCGTGTCTCAGAGCGTTCATGGAACGGGCAGATCCATTCTCAGGGAGGGGCTGGGCCAACACATGCTATTCAGAAGGCCACCACTCATTGTTGGTCACGTTGGTCTGCAACAATGAACTGCTTTAGAGCAGAGAGGCCAAGCCACATGGTAATGAGACACTTTTACCTCTTCCTGAGGCAAGAGGCTGAGGAAATGAAATATCTTATCCAAGATCCAGCAGCTCTAAGTGGCAGAGCTCAGACCTGAACCGAAGTCTTCTGCCCTCGAATCCTATCTGTGGTCCACACTAGACCACTGTCGTGGAGCAAGGAGTATTTTGATACAGAAAGAAAAATAGGCAAGAGAAAGGAGCTAATCCTTGGATTCGCAATAAATGAAAAGGGTCAGAATCAGGTCCTTCCAAGAGCAAATGGGCTGAAGATACTAGGGACAGAGCAGTGAATGAGAGTGCAAGATGAAGGAACTAGAACAGAAGAGAAGGCACAGAGGGTAGGAAGGCAAGGGAGAGAAATGATGACAATGATGAAGAAAAATAACAGCAAAGGTATATGTACATGTTGGCTATGTGACAGATACGAAGCATTTGCATGTCATAATCCTGGGATGGAGGTGGTCAATGATTGCCATCGTTTTACAAAAGAGGAAATCAAAACACAGGGAAGGCTTGTCCTAGGTCACATTGCTCGGTCACACTGCCGGTAAAGAGTAGAGCTTGGATTTGAACTGACGGAGTTGGTTCCACTCTCTGTACATTTAACTTCTATGCTACCCCAGCTCTCCCGATGAGTAAGTCAGCTCTGAGAAGATGCGAAAGGAACACTGAGGTTTATGAGGTCCAGGTGAAGATGGTCCAGGTGGAGCTGATCATCAAAGAGTCACAGTGTAGGATGAGCTCAGTTGGTGGAAGAACAGAGTGACTCCTCCCCTTGACCAAGGCTTGGAGCCAGTGTGTCGGAGTAGAAGGAGCGTGAATCTGGACCCTGCTCTGCCTCACATGAGCTGGGTCATCTTGGACAAATCACATAAGATCTTTAGTTCTCCATCCAAGTAATAGAATCAATGAATCTTCTTAGTGAGGAATCCAATAGGATCCTTATAATATTAGGCAAGCAGTAATTAAACAACATTGCCCTGTTGCTACCCCCTAAGGATACTTGACGGTGTTTCACAGAAAGCATCACAGAATTGAGTAATTAGGTATCAAATTTTAGATCCCTCTCCAACCCAGAAAATTATTCTTTTTTCCCAAGAGAGATTTCAAACGCTCATTCTATTGCTGCCACATACAGAAAAATGC
Source organism: Leopardus geoffroyi (assembly GCF_018350155.1). NCBI lineage: Eukaryota > Metazoa > Chordata > Mammalia > Carnivora > Felidae > Leopardus > Leopardus geoffroyi. Next base: position 69,896,959 of record NC_059339.1, read on the forward strand.
TGGCCCCACAGAGAGGAAGCAGCTAGCAAAAAACACAGGGACACAAATTATCCATACTGGATTAGACAATCAGAGAGGCACTGCTTTAGTATAGGCAGCTCGCGTCTCCCAGAAGGTATGGGTGGGAACAGCTTTTGTGGAAACCACTTAGGAAGGCCTGAGCTCACAAGGAAGTTTGCTCACATGTTTTGGTGGGAAATTTAACACTGAGAGCTCAGACTAACACTTGAATTAGCGGTTGAGTAGACACACATAGTGTCAGACGTAGTGGAAAGCCCCAGACTGGACCCAACAGGGCATAGTCTCGGCTACACTGATCAAGGCTTGTCAACTGTTCCTTGGGACTAGGAGCTGGAGGTTGGTATAGAACTCATGGTCCCCTTCATGGTCACTTTGATGTGGCCATATCAAAATCTATATATCAGTCTACCCATAAATATATGCTCTTCAAAGAGGATGATGCTCAGTCCTTTCGATGTCAAGCTTCCAGTTAAAGAAGTCATCCAGGAATGTTGTTTGTAGCTGTATGGACTTGGTGAACCCCATTACAATCATAGTTCTGTGCCTAGAATGAATAAACCGGACAAATGGCACCCCTTATAAATTCGATATTGATAAGATGTATTTATTTAATGTTTTTAAATAGCATCAAATTACTATACGCAAAATTCTTATAATAGTATTTTGTCCAGAGTAGGTACTTTCTATGAATAAATCTCTCAGGCTCATCATTCCTTAGGTACCCTGTCCATAGATACTGTATTTGATTGGCTGGAGGTTACAAAGGGAAATTGGATAGACTAACCATAGCTGATCACACATCTTCAAACTTGCCAATGGCTTGCTAGGGAAAGCCCAGTGAAACCCATCATGGAGGACGTTCTGTCAAGGAAGTGCTGTCAGAGGCTGTGAACTGATGGAAAAGAAAGGAAGGGGTGTGTATCTGTTTAGGATACGTATCCTGAATTCTAGCAGAGGTTGGCGAGAGAATAAGACACTGACATAGTGTGAGCTGAGTAAGAAAGGTTTGCCATTGGGGAAGTCATTAGACCACATGGTTGGGGAATGTGGTCAGGTGATACACAGGTGATACACAGAGAAGAGGCTTCCAGCAGGATCAGGAATAATCTGTGCTTTACATGGAATAGGAAGATGGGCTTTCTGCCAATGCTACAATATGCAGGAGAATGGCAAATGTTTCCCTGGGAGAAATGTAGATAAGTCAGAGGATGGGCAGAGCAAAGACTTCCAGAAGACTCTGCAGTTGGACAAGAGCACTTTTGGGGCAGAGAGTATGTCCCTGCCTACTGGAAAGCCCAGCATGCACTGTGACCAACAGATGCCATCACAGGAAGAGAGTCGTGTGTGTGTGTGTGTGTGTGTGTGTGTGAGAGAGAGAGAGAGAGAGAGAGATGGGTGTTCCTGCTAGATGCTCTAAGGGCAGGGTGGACACTGGGTTTTTACACCGGAGTACTGGTGGCCAACCAGGTAGGTTTGGCCATTCCAGCCAACACAGACAAACACACAGATAAAGAAGGGGCAATACAAAGCAGCATCAAATCTAGTAAGTGGTGCACAGAGGTTGAGGCCAAAGCAAACAGTCTGGACCAGTGGCAGGAGGAGGCAGTATGTGACCTGGATATTGAAGGAAGGGGCAGGAAATGGGCAAAGAAAAGGTCATTATTTCGCTTAATGTTTCAATTCTCTAAGCCAGTGGGTCTCAAATATGAACATACATTAGAATCTCTAGGAGGACTTGTTAACCACAGTTTTCTGGGCTCCAACCCCAGAACGTCTGATGTAGTAGATCTGGGATGTGCCTGAGAACTTGCACTTCTGGCACATTCCCAGATGGCAATGATGTCACTGAGCTAGGACCACACTTGGAGGATCATTGATCTAAAACAGTGGTGAGGAAGTTTGAAGTTTTGTGGTTTTTAATTTTTTTATTTATTAAAATTTTTTTATGTTTTATTTATTTTTGACAGAGAGAGGGAGAGAGAGACAGGGAGAAAGAGAGACAGAGTGTGAGTAGGGGTGGGGCAGAGAGAGAGGGAGACACAGAATCTGAAAATGGCTCCAGGCTCTGAGCTATCAGCACACAGCCCAATGTGGGGCTCAAACCAACGAACCATGAGATCATGACCTGAGCCAAAGTCAGACACTTAACCTCTTTCTCTCTCTGCCCCTCCCCAGCTCGTTCTCTAAATAAATAAATAAATAAATAAATAAATAAATAAATAAACAAACATTTAAAACATTAATAAAACAACAACAGAACTTCCAGGCACTTCCCCCTGAACTTGTAATGAATTCCACCAGAGCAGATAGTCAAAGTCTGAATCTTTGCCCAGACCCAATTCTGCCATGCACTGGCAGGTTCTGTTTCCCTCCAGCTCACCCCCTCACTGTTAGGATCTGAGCTCCTGGCTTCTGTGAGGGTCTTGGAAGCTGACACTACCTCTATTTCTTCTCCTTGTGCCCCCACCCCCCACCCCAGCCCACCCCTCTGCAATGTGAAGGAATGCTGTGGATACAATGGGTTTCTTTTTCTCTTTTTCCTTTCCAGAATTAATTGATTAATTTTAATTTGTTTATAGCTTTTTTTAAATTTTGTTTTTCTTAATTTACATCCAAATTAGTTAGCATATAGTGCAACAATGATTTCAGGGGTAGATTCCTTAGTGCCCCTTCCCCATTTAGCCCATCCCCCCTCCCACCACCCCCTCCAGTAACCCTCTGTTTGTTCTCCATATTTATGAGTCTCTTCTGTTTTGTTCCCCTCCCTGTTTTTATATGATTTTTGTTTCCCTTCCCTTATGTTCATCTCATAAACTCATAAAGTCCTCATATGAGTGAAGTCATATGATTTTTGTCTTTCTCTGACTGACTAATTTCACCTCCAGTGTAATACCCTCCAGTTCTGTCCACGTAGTCGCAAACGGCAAGATTTCCTTCTTTTTGACGGCCGAGTAATACTCCATTGTATATATATACCACATCTTCTTTATCCGTTCATCCATCGAGGGACATTTGGGCTCTTTCCATACTTTGGCTATTGTTGATAGGGCTGCTATAAACATGGGGGTGCATGTGTCCCTTGGAAACAGCACACCTGTATCCCTTGGGTAAATACCTAGCAGTGCAATTGCTGGGTCACAGGGTAGTTCTATTTTTAGTTTTTTGAGGACCCTCCATACTGTTTTCCAGAGTGGCTGCACCAGCTTGCATTCCCAACAATGGGTTTCTTTAGATGGGACCTCTCTCCATTGTTCCCTTGGGTGTGAATTCTCGGCTCTTTAACTTTGATCCAGTCATTGGATGACAAACACGGAAGATGGAGGTAGTCCTGCCCTGTCCTTGAGAAAGGGAATCAGCTCACTTTAAAGCCCTTCAGGGAAACATTTAGCCTGTGTGTGAAGGGAGATGAGGTCGCAGATTCCTGATATCTGATGATAAAATGAACAGACTCCTATCAAAGCAGGAGAAGAGGTTATGCAACGTTGAGATCTTCATGCAACAGTAGCACTTGCTACGAGGATCCTTTCAGAACGAGGCAAATCATTATTAGCTCTTAAGAGGTTCAAAGTGCCACTCCAGTTAAACCATATCTTTCTTGTGTTAGAGGTGCAAGCTGATTTCTCAGACTAAAGTACAGGACCTTATATTTCTCAGTGTTTTATTTTATTAAATTTTGCCTTTTGGGAAATATAGACAAATATGGGCTTGGTGCAAGGACAACTAAATCTAACGGTGACAGTTTGGGGACAGGAGCAGGCTGAAGCAAGAGCCCTGAGGGATGTCTCCAGAATTCTATCTCTACGTGGTGATAGTACAGATGTTTTTGAATGGATGCTCTTAGGTTTCCATAGTGTCCAATACTTTATAGAATCCCAGATGCACCAGCTAGTATGTAATCCTGTTTTCCAGCGCAGAATCCCTACTAAGGAAGGAAATGAAGTTAGGGTTTCCATGCAGGTCCCATGATCACCTCTTCCTTTACACTCAATTTCCACAAACCGTGACTTTAATCATCTGAATTGACATCAAACTCAGCCTGTTTCTAGTCTTCTGGCACATCGCCCCTTCTCCAAGTTTCTTGGAAGTTATGACCTGGGCTGATCCGTTTTGCTTATGGGCTCTCTCATTCTCCCACGATGTCGCTTCCCTCGGCTGGGAGGCTCAAGGCACTCAGACCAGCTCATCTTTTTTCAGACATGTTCTTCACTCAGCTCTGACTGCCTGACCTCACCCATGTTTGTTCTGCCCTTTGCTCTCCGAGGCTTGTTCTCCTTGATAGAGAAAATCAAAATGCATGAGGAAGGAGTGAGGACTCCATTTGCTCAATGTCATTTCCAGCACATTATTTTTAGTTTCTGACAGCTTATGGAAATAACTCTGCACTCTTCCTTCCTGATACCTGTTTTCTGCAAGAAATACAGAATTAAGTCAGACTCTCAGAAACGCTGTGAGCCTGGTAGAAGCTGTCTTTTAGCCCTCTCTCCCTCTCTTGCAATAGCTCCCACTTCTCCCCATTGGGGCCACTCCTTCTGGTGTCACGTCTCTGCAGGTTTTCTGTCGCACTCTTGGGGATCCTGCCTGACCCACACTGAAGCTAAAATAACAGAAGGGTTTTGGTAATGAAATGAGAGGCAGGGTAGGAAACAGACATTCATTCTCATTAGCATTATAACGTTAGCCCAGGATGTAAGTTGGCAGGATGTAAGACGTGATTGTATACCCATCTCTCCCCTGAGGTTAGAGCATGATGAGGGTCTGTCACATGTCCCCACCCCTCTTAATCTCTCACACACCCGGACCACCTAGCAATAAGACTGGATGAAGTCAATGATTGACAGCTGACACTGGTAGCCTAACACTACAAGGCAGGGGACGGATGGGGACTGTGGGAGGAACAAAGGAATTGAAAATAACTCAGAGGCTATAGGAAAGGAGGTCACAGAGAAACAGGACTCAAGAACCAGATGTTTCTCTGTCCCCTGCAAGGTGGTGGCCATTTGGGGCACCTAAGAGTCCAGAGAAAAGACCCTGAATTGATTGAACAGTCTGGGCGGCCAAGTGGAACAGACTGGATAATTCACTCCCTAAATTCCACAGTCCTGGGAGTGCTGCGTGTTGTAATAGGACACTGTAATGAGGAGTGAATATGCCTGGCTGGCTCAGAATAGATCTCCTTGGTGATGGTGCACCATCCCAACTTCCAACACCCCACCTTCCTCCTATGATTAGGATTGTGGAGCCAGCAACACACCGGGCCACATTCTTTCTCCGGCAGGCTGCCATTCATTCTCATTAATATGCTAACTGATCAGTAAGGCGCTGTCCGTGAGACCTGATTGCATTCCATACTATTAAGTTTACAAATACGTATCAACCTTCTACCATACACATGGCACTGTGATTGGTACTAAGGTACAGCATTGAAACAACACAGTATCTGCCCTCCCGGGTCTCACACTTCAGTGGGGGAGTCAGACATCGAGCACTTGATCCCAGAAATTTTAAGAGTAACATGTACCATAAAAGGGGAGCCTGGCACTTAGCCCACATGCGGGAACTGACCCAAGCCTGGGAGGGCCAGGAAGTCTTCCTTCGGAAAATGACATTTCATCTGAGCTCTGAAAATGACTAGGACCGGGTAAGTGCAGAGAGGAGAGGACATGGAATGTTCTGGAAAGATGAGCATGTATATGACTGCCCTGAGGGAGAAAGAAACAGAAAATGTCATTTCCATGATGGGAGTGTAGTGACTCAGTGGGGAGTCTGGAGAGGTTGGCAGGAGCCAGATCATACAGGGCCCTGCAGACATTTCCATGCTTGTGGATTTTATTCTGAGAGCGTAAATGTGAAGCCAATTAAAGACTTTAAATGGGAGTGTGTGAAATAATCAGATTTGTACTTTAACATGCAAATGAAGAGTGTGGCACACAGACTGAAAGGGGTCAAGAGAGCAGGAGGTGAGATCAGCTGGAGTCTGTTAGAACAGTATAGGTAAGGAACAGGGGTCAGAGCGGTGGGGCTGAAGAGAGGTAGATAGATTCGAAAGCTGGGAGGGGGGGTGGTTAGCCATCTGAACCCAGGGGTTAACTGGACAGGGTGTAAACGAGCTGTCCAAAATGACATGGGGAGGTGCCTTCAGCAGATGCAGGATGATGGAGGCACACAAGAAATCAGGGGTGTGTTTTGCAAAGCCCCAGCATACTGCTTAAAAATCCATTCTGTGGGCACCTGGGCGGCTTAGTCGGTTGAGTGTCCGACTTCGGCTCAGGTCATGATCTCGTGGTTCGTGGGTTCCAGCCCCGCATCGGGCTCTGTGCTGATGGCTCAGAGCCTGGAGCCTGCTTCGGATTCTGTGTCTCCCTCTCTCTACCCCTCCCTCGCTCATACTCTGTCTCTGTCTCTCTTGCTTTCAAAAATAAACATTAAAAAAATGTTTTAAAAACATCCATTTTGTAATGGTCTTTGTTTTTGAGGTAAAATTCACATAAGATAGAATTCGGGGTTTCAGAGTGCCCAATACAGTGGTTTCCAGTGTGGGCAAAAGGCTGTCTATCTATCACCACTAATTCCAGGACATTTCGTCATCCCTAAAAGAAACCCTGTACCCATTAAGCAGTCACTCCCTATTTCCTCTTCCTCCATGTTTATTTGCTGGCTTCAGAATTTTTGTTGAAAACTAGACATTTTGTATGTTGTAATGTGCCAGCTCTGGAAATCAGACCCTCCTCCCTCCTCGGGGTTTGTTGTTGATACTTGTGGTTACTATTTTTTTAGTAACTTTTCTATGTTTTAAAAATCGATAATCTTGGGCGCCTGGGTGGCTCAGTTGGTTAAGCGTCAGAGTTCAGCTCAGGTCATGATCTCATGGTTCATGGGTTCGAGCCCTGCATTGGGCTCTGTGCTGACAGCTCAGAGCCTGGAGACTGCTTTGGATTCTGTGTCTCCCTTTCTCTCTCTGCTCCTCCCCTGCTTGCTCTCTCTCTCTCTCTCTCTCTCTCTCAAACATTAAAAAATTAAAAAAAAATCAATATTATTTGTCACGTGTGGCCACCAAAGGCTCTGTGTGGTTAATAGTCAGCTAGTGATTGAAAAGAGATTTCCTGAAATGCCTGGAAACAAACACAGAATAATGCCCATGGCTTTGCAGATGTGTGTGTGTGTGTGTGAGTGTGTTGGTGCACACTCAGCTGGACGGTTTACAACTCTGCCTTAGCCTTTACTTCCTGCTTGTACGGGGCCTGAAGTTCAGCAGAGGTGAAAGCTTAGCGTCTTCTAAGGTCTTTTCTGAGCGTATCCCTGCCCCAGGCATGTGCATGGACTTCTAAATTCCGAGGAATATGTGAGAGCCCTTCAAAGCCCTTATTCCTAAAACATCTCGCCCTTCATCCTTTTCCTCTCAAGCTTTTTGGTATGTCTTTTGAGTGCCTCTACTGTTTCTGACAAATACCACTCAGGTAACTGCCTCTCCCCTTTGTGAGAGGGAAGACAAAAGCAAGCCCTTCATGTCAGCTCCTCGGGAAAGCACCAGACAGGTTGAGTCAAACAACCACAAGTCTTTGAGAACAGGTCTGCTCTATTTCCTCTGGTACCGGGAGCCCATGCCGGCAATGCGGGCCCTGTCTTCAAGACTGTGGCCAACCCAGGGAGGAAGGGATGGGGCCAGGCAAAGCTAAAAGCCGCAAAGATTTCCTCCCGGGAGCCAGCCTCCTTTTTCTTGATTAAGCATTCGTCTGGTTGCTCTAAATCTTTGACTAGCTTCCAGAGTTCCAATAAAATTGATTTTGACAGCTTTTGCCCATTTATTCACTGTTTTTGTAGAGGGATGGTCTCTTGGAGTCCCTACTCCCTCACTTCACAAGCATCTTAACACGTCACAGGCTCTGAGCATTTGCAGTTGGTGACGGTTGATGAGAAACACAGAGACAGAGAAGCTAAACGATGTCATTAGCTTTTTGAATCCTGGCAATGGCTCTGTGGTGGGACTAGGGGACAGGGGTGGAGTAGATCTGCTGAAAGCAGACCTGTTGGAAGATGCAGCGGATAGGAGGAAGGAGGTGAAAAAAGAAAGAGCCAACCGTGATCACGTATTTCCCCTAACTTCCCCTTTCCATTATCTACCTTACTAAACAATAACTGTGAAATATTGTGTGGCTGAGTCTGTGCGAGGCACTAGTTAGGGGACTAAAGAAAGAGCAAACTACATCTGTGCCCATAAGAAATGTTTAATTTTGCTGATGAGATGGTGTTTATTACCCTTAAACGGTACTGGAGTGAGTGCGGGGGGCCGTGGAGATAGGTTGCTGTAACGTGATTAACATCAGAATTTGTAGGAACATCAGGATTTGTAAGAGCTAGACTTGCACTTGATAATGTGGGAGCTACTAGCTACATGTGGCTTTTTAAATTTCAGTTTTGACCAGTTAAAATGAAACAGAATTTAAAATTTAGTTTTTCAGGGACATCTGGCTGGTTCAGTCGGTAGACCATGCGACTCTTTTTTTTCCTTTCTGGATTTTTTTTTTTTTTTTTTGAGAGACAGAGAAAGAGAGAGAGAGAAAGAGAGAGGGCACGAACAGGGGAGAGGAGCAGAGAAAGAGAGAGGGATAGAGAGAATCCTAAGCAGGTCCACACTCAGCACGGAGCCGTTCGCTGAGCTCGATCCCATGACCCTGGGGCCACGACCCTGGGGATCACAACCTGAGCCCAAATCAGGAGTCAGACGCTCAACCATCCAGGCACCCCTGACTATGCGACTCTTAATCTTAGGGTCAGGAGTTCAAGCCCCATGTTGGGTGTGCAGCCTATTGGACATCAAAAGAATAAAATAACATTTAGTTTCTCAGTCACTGTAGCCCCATTTCAAGGCTTAATTGCTACCTATGGCCAGTGGCCGCTGTATCAGACAGCACAACGATCATTGCAGAAAGTCCTATGGGACAGTGCTATGCTAGGGTGTGGGAAACCAACGCAGAATGCAATTTACTGCTTTTGAGAACCTTAAAACTTCTTGAACAAAATCATATACTGCAGCCAGGAACAATAAAAGGCTGGCATTAAATGTGTAGTCACGTGGGTCAGAATTATATCTTTGCACCCTTCTGACTTGGACTCTCTGAGGGTCTTCCTCAAATTTTGCATGAGACGTGGAGTCCTCACCTGGGAGAGAGCTCCCTCTGAGGGTGAAGGCACACGCCCGGCTTAGTAACAACGCCTCAACTAGGGAGGGGGCGGGGTGATTCTGGGTCTCCCAGGAGGCTCTCCCTCGGATTTGTCCTCCTATGTCCCATAAATTCACAGCCAAACCGGAGAGAGATAGGCTCATGTGGGTAAGAGGAAGGCCAACCTGTCACCCACGGTGAGGTGATGCAGGGGGATACACAGCCGTGAGGACAACTGGCATCTTAGTAATCCTGAGATTTCCAAGCAACCAAGATGCTGTTTCTCTCCATTTATTTGACAGTATTTTGTAATCTTGAGTTTATGTAAAGGCACGCACATCTTTTGTTAAGCATATTCCTATTTTATGTTTTTACGGTATTGGGAATGGTGGGCTTTTCGCCATTGTTTTCTCCAATCGTTTGCCACTACTGTGTGGAAATACAATCGATGGGGCGCTTGGCTGGCTCAGTCGGTAGACATGTGACTCAATCTCGGGGTGGTGAGTTCGGGCCCCACATTGGGTACAGAGATTCCTTAAAATAAATACACAAAATTTTTGTTTTTATTTTTAATATTATTTTGTTTAATGTTTATTTAGTTTTGAGAGAGAGAAACAGAGTGCAAACTGGGGAGGGACAGAGAGAGACGGAGACACAGACTCCCAAGCAGGCTTTAGGCTCCCAGCTGTCAGCACAGAGCCCAATGTGGGGCTCAAATCCACAAACTGCAAGATCATGACCTGAGTCAAAGTCGGACGCTTAACTGACTGAGCCACCCAAGCGCCCCGTAAATACATAAAATTTTTAAAAACGAAATACAATAGGGTCTTCCTATTAATCTTGTCTTCTGCAACCTTGCTAAATTAACTCCTACTATTTCTTGTGGGTTTTATAGATGTTTTTGGATTCTCTGTCTACACAATCATACGTGCGGGTTAAAAGATGCCTTTGCTTCCAGCCGTGTTTCTGATACTAAAATGGGGAGTTACTAAAATCCATAAGATTATTCTTGGAAATGGGGAAACTCTATCCTGTTCTGCCCCGAGTTCTTTTTTTATTTAATAAACACATCTTGGAAATATTTCCATATTACTTTGTAGAACTTCCTCTCATTTCCTTTTTATATGCTTCTCCATTGGGAACACGTGTAAGTTTATTTAGCCAGTGCCTTCTGAGTAATCTTGAGTTATTTTCACCGTTTCACTACCACAAAGTAGGCTGCAATGAGCCCCTCTGAGAAGCATTGTTCCATACGTGTATAAGATGAACTTAGATAAATTCCTAGAAGTGGAATGACTGGGCCAAAGCATATATGCATATGTAATTTTGGCAGACCTTGCCCCATCCTCTTCCATTGCTTGTACCCCTTTGTGCTCCGTCAGCAACATGGGAGCAACTTTTTCCACAGCCTTGCCAACAAGGGTTTGTCAGAAACATTTGCGTGTTTTTCACAGCGACAGGTGAGAAATGGTGTCCTGCCATCAACTACTCAGGGGGTCACATGGAAACCGAGCCCACGACTGCGGATGGATGGATGGCTGTCCTTCTGAGGGGGTCTCCAGGACTGCCAGAGCTGGGGGTGATGTCTTCCCACTGCCGTCGAGGAAGGGAAGGGTGACCTGCTCCAGCAGCAGCCAGCACACCCCCTCTGACCATCCGGTAAGAGTGCTCTCTGCCCACTTGAGCTCTGAGACTCTGCTCAGTCCTGGGTTCGCTTTACCTCCCTCCTCCCCCAAATTCTCAACCAGTTGCTAAGACAGAGATGGTGTGGAGTGAAAGAGAAAGACATCTGTATTTGCCAGGGACTAAACAGAACCAGCTTGAAATCTCCTTTGTGCCCATAAGAACGGCGAAACAGCTCTGTTATTGCCCAAAGGAGACCAGGTTTAAGAGGTAAACAGAGGACAAGGACCTTCATCAAGCATAAGCATATTAAACTATCTCCGAAGAAAAAGTAAGAGTTAACGGCACCTGTATCAACATCTCTCCGTGCTGGCTCTGCCCCTTCCCCCCACCACTGGAGGCGGCACAGAAGGGAAGGTAACAATTTGCCCTCGCTTCCTTTCAACCTGCAATTGTTTTTCCAGTCCGCTGCATTTTCAAGTGCAGAGTCCCTAAGGGCATTTCCGCACCTCTCTTATTTCATTGCCCCTATCCACACCCCTCCCAGAAAGCACTGTTCCTTTCGGGTGTTCTAGAAGTCCCTTCCCTCCCTCACCTTCCCACCTGCAGCTGCTCAAGGACGTTTGTCATGTCTACTGCCTCGGGCTGCGGGTGCACACCTGATGCTCCCGGGGCTGCCCCGGAGGCTGCTTCTCACCTGCTGTTTGTAGGGTTGATGCCGAGGTCCCAAGACAGCCACGGTGCCCCACACTCCACCTGCAGGAACACATAGCATTCGCCTCAACTGCCTTTCAAAACCTTTTCCAGGAGGCAGTCAAGACCTAAGTTATTTGCCCAGCCTTGATTTCTGCTGTCACCCTGACAGAGCCTTCACTGGAGAAGGGCTAACCCTTCTGCTGCCTGGGCATCCTGCCTTCATTCCTGCCTCCTTGCCTTGGCTCTTGTGCCTGCCCCCACCCTCCTCCCCTCTCAGTCTGGAATGTCCCTCTGCGGACTGCCGCTCAATTCCGTGCATCCGCTGAGTTCGAGATCAGCTTCACAACCTGAATGAAAGCTTCCCCTGACCTCTCACCCCCAAATCATCACCCCCTCTTTCAACCTCTGGCACTTTTGCTGGGACCTCACCTGTCACTTGTCTCCTACTGCCTTGGGACCTCGTCGGAAGGATTTAGCTTCTCCTGTCTTCAGAGTGAAAACCGCGCATGATAGATCACTTTATTATTTTCACTCCTGTGCCTAGAATTTACTCCGTACTTAGCAAGGTCCAGTCGCCATCATCTGAATGAATGGGCAGCTAGTTCTTGTTCCTCTCCAGCCTTGATGACTATTTTAGCAAACACAGAAGGCCATTGTCACATATTAATTTTGATTCGAAACAAGGCTCTTATGAACTGTTTCCTCACCCATGGGGCTTTGGAATAGCCCCAACTCATTCAAGTCCAAGCAGCATTTGGGGCCCACTTGCTCTTTTCTACTAACTGTCACCCTTCTGGCAATGGCCATCGTTCATGCCCACAGCAGCTGTGTTTCGTGCTCCAGGGTCCAGGCTTGCTCTCCCTGGCTTCTCTCGCAGCTGCTGAGTAGAGCTTCTACCCAGCTGCTGAGTAGATCAGACTTTTCTCCGACAGGCTTGCCCTTCTTGGAGGAAGGCTGGCTGTCTCTACCAACCCTGAGGTTTCCAAGATCCTTAGGACAGACTGGAATTTAACTAGCTATTTCACCAAATCTTTCCTCAGGGCCTCAGCTTAACTGTGGCAAGAGATACTCCCTCCGAATGTTCCCCTTTGCCCTCTTTCTTTCCTTTGTACAGAAACTATCACTTGCTCTTTCTTTAGACCCATAGCAGGGATTTATCAGGGACCAAATAAGAGATTTCCACTTTAAGTTGTGATCTTGGGGCAAGCCATTTGCAGAAATAAATTGACAGCAATACTCGGGTTTTAGGATCAGTTCTTTGCTTGAGGATTTTCTCAGTGGCTTGGAGTCAAGGAAATGAAATGGGACAGAATATCCATTAAAAAAATTTTTTTTAACGTTTATTTATTTTTGAGACACAGAGAGACAGAGCATGAACAGGGGAGGGTCAGAGAGAGGGAGACACAGAATCGGAAACAGGCTCCAGGCTCTGAGCCATCAGCCCAGAGCCTGACGCGGGGCTCGAACTCACGGACCGCGAGATCGTGACCTGAGCCGAAGTCGGACGCTCAACCGACTGAGCCACCCAGGCGCCCCCAGAATATTCATTTTAGACTTTAGCTTCTCCATAGAGTAATAATAATAATAACAGTGACTTATCTATATAGGTTCTCATGGTTTACAAAGCGTTTGTATGTGAATAATTTCCTTTGACCCTCACAACCACCCTGTGATGGGCACACGGAAGGGTTTGCCGTGAGAGGAAGTGGGGAGGACCTCCAGGGTTGGGTGCTGGGCTGCATCCCCAAGCTACATGGAATATCATGACATAGCCCATGTGTGCCTGTCGGAGAATTAGATTTAAATATGGGATGGCCGACAGCCTAGTAACTGTGCTCCTCATTTGTTCTTAAGGGGAGCCAGACACTGTTCTAGAGAGAAATCTATCCAGAGGAAAAGAATCACTCGCCATGAGCCTCGAGGGCATCATGAGGCCCAAATGACCTGACCTGAGGCCTTAGAGCCTGGACCTGTGGGGGCAGGTGGGCGGGGAACAGGACCACAGCCATGCTGATTAAGCAGTGTCTCCCTGGTCCCTCCCACCTTTCTGTTCCCAGGGGGACAGGCCCCTCCACGGCCAGGCTGCCGTGATGCTGCCATAGCTGTAACAAGAGGAGCCACCTGGGTATCGTTAATGAGAGGGTCTGGCCTCTCCTCTTCTTCATCTGGTATCATACAATGTGCTCTGAGTAGATGGGGATTAATCACCCATCTGCTATAGATTGTTTTCAGTTCACAAAAAGGTCCCTGATCTGAGTCTTGCCTTGAGGGATATTTGCTGTCTCTCACCTGTATCTCTTGGCCAACGGGGCCATACTGGGGGGCCTGGACCCTTCCCACTGGGCCAAATTATTCAGATGCCTCTTCCTGTCTTTGCAGATGTGGGACCTGGGGCCCAAGAAGGGATAAACCAAATATGCAAAGAAAAGAGAGTTAAATACTGGTGACTAAACCTCAAATTTGCTTCCGAGGTTCCTGAAAGTCTGATCTAAGAAGAAAACACGATATGCTGCATAAACCCCTACTTGTTCTTCAGGTATTTGTCCTATTAGGACCTGACCCGAGTTGCTGCTATGTTTCTTTTCCTTCATAGCAAATGTCATAGCTTTTAAAACGTAAAGCTTGGGGCGCCTGGGTGGCGCAGTCGGTTAAGCGTCCAACTTCAGCCAGGTCACGATCTCGCGGTCCGTGAGTTCGAGCCCCGCGTCGGGCTCTGGGCTGACGGCTCAGAGCCTGGAGCCTGTTTCAGATTCTGTGTCTCCCTCTCTCTCTGCCCCTCCTCCATTCATGCTCTGTCTCTCTCTGTCCCAAAAATAAATAAACGTTGAAAAAAAAAATTAAACAAACAAACAAACAAACAAACAAACGTAAAGCTTACTGATCATAAAAATAACAAATGCTAATTCTGAAACATAAAGAAAAATAGAAATTTAAGTTTTCCTGTAATTTTGGATATTTTAATGTATTTCTTTTCTGCCTTTTTCTTTGCATATAAATAATGTATATAACAAATTTATAGCCATATTTTTTAGGGCCTGGTTTTTTAATTGATCCATTATGAATATTTTCCCATGCCATTAAAAACACCTCCTATATATTGGCTGGGGCAGTGTGGCCTAAATCTTTGTCAGGATCTCTAATTATTTCCTTTGGATAGATCTCTACAAGTGAAAAATGTAGGTCAAAGCTCAGTAACATTTGAAGGCTCTTGATACATTCACAGGCAAAACTTCTCGAAAGAACTGTCTATATTCAGTGCCTCCCCTCCTCACATTCTTTTCTACTTAGCCCACTGACATCTGGCTTTTGCCCCATCAGTAAGACTGGAACGGCTCGCATTGAGCTGACCAATGACCTCTCACTCGAACAATTCCACTCATGTTTTCAAGTGTCCTCTTTCTTTTGACTCCTCAGCAGCATTTCACTGTCAGCCACTTCCGCCTCCTCAAATTCTATTTCCTTGACTTCTGAATCTTTGTCCTTCTTGGATCTCCTGTTGGTTCTTTATCACATTTTCCTTGGCTCAGGAATGATTTTGGCTCTGAGGAACAGAAAACCCTACTGACAGTGCCTGAAATAAACAAGGATTTATTTTTCTTGAACACAAGAAGATGATGTATAGCTGCTAAAATTGACTTAGTGGCTCACTGATATTAGGGCTAGCATCCCTGAGATTCTCTTGGCCTTCCTCTTGTGTTTGTTGCCTCAATATCACCATGTGGCTGCTGTAGCACCAGCATCACATCTACATCCAAGGCAGGAAGAACAATGCACTCTCTGCCCTCTTTTCAATCTTTTAATTCAGGAAGGGAGCTTTCTTTAGCAGGCCTTCTGCTAGGTTTCATTAGCAGACCTGGGTTACATATTGACCTTGAAGTCATTCATGATTCATCCTCTGGAGGCCTGAGAAGATGTTAACCTCCTGAGATCAAGGGATCTCAACCCCCCATCTGAGCAAATCAGTGTTGTTTTAGTAGGACAAAGGGAGAGGGCAAGATGTAGAAAATGGTTTTGCAGGGACAAGAGAGAGAGAGTTGCTGGAGTTGGTGATTTTAGGTTCTCTTCTAGACCTTCTGCTCGCTTGGACTTGCTTCCCCAGGAATCGTAACCACAAACACGGACTCCCCTCCTATCCACATTGTGATGACGAGTTCAAATCTTGTCTCTCCAGTCTGGAAGCCAGCCTCCCTCCTGGTCTTTCTCCTTAGATTCCCCAGACTGCACTTCTCCTGCAAGTGCATTCAGAACTCTCCATCCAAAACCCACTTTCCCATCTCTAGCATCTTCTCCCAGACTTGTCCCAGTGCGAAACAGTCCAAGAGATTTCAATTGTGTTTTCATGGCGGGACATTTTTGTTTCAAATGAACTTGAAACAGAAGGACATTACATCAAACAACTTGCCTTGCCTGGCGGTCCTCCTCTTCCTTCGCTGAGAAAATGCACGTGGATTCCCTCCACGGGTGGGAATCGTTAGGACACTGAGCCTGGGATCTCTAAAGCAGATCCCGAGACCAAAGCTTCCACATCACTCTTTATTAAGGAGGACAGTCCTCTCCCATGCCTGAAAATAGTGCAGTCCTGCCAGAGGAGTAGGAGTGAGAAGGAAAGGGGAGCAGGGCAGAGAAGGAAAAAGAGAACAGAAGCAAAGCACTTCCATGATCCAGCTCAGCTGATGGCCTGATCGTGTTGGATCCTCTTCGGAGCGGCCACATGAGCGGCTGCATTCTGGAGAAGGTGAAAAAGATCGTATCTGCTGGCTTCTGGAACCCACTGGTGAGAACTTCCCCCAGTGCGCTTTAAGCCCCCTGTCCCTTCTATGCAAGGGTGCCCATTTGGTCGTGCAGCCTCTCTCCACTCGGAGGCAATAGGGAAGCTCCGGGGCAGCAAGTGAGAGGTGCAAAGGGTGAATAGGAAGCGAGGCATTATCCCAGGTCCGTGAGCACAGACAGACCCTCAGGTGGCCAGACCCTCAGGTGGCCACCTTGATCTGAGGTGATGCGTGAGAAGTATTTGACCCAGTAGGTGAGCCCTCCCATTTTACAGATGAGAAAACTACAACCCAGAGAGGGCAAAAGCCTTGTCCAGGGTTACACAGCTGGTTAGTGGCAGAATGAACTCTCAGTTCACTGCTCTTTTATCATACTGTGCTGTCATTGCATGGTCTTTTTGGCTGCTTTTCCTCTTGACGACTCAAGAAAACATAATCAAAACTCTGACCCTTCTCAATTGAATTTCCTAAGTGCCTCGGGCGCCAACTTCATCCATCACAGACTGTGTGCACATCTTAATTAGATTATTATTATTATTATTATTTGCCAGCCAGGTTCCTTTACAGTCAAGGGAAAGCAACCCTGTAAAAGCTAAGTGGAAATCTATTATTATCAGTCACATCTGCCAATAATAGGCAGGGCTTTCCTCATCTTTGCCAGAACTAGAGAGTAGCCACCCTTATTTAATAAAACACTAATACTAACTGTAAACCAAGACTGATGTACCAAAACTTAGAAGAGTGCTTTATAGCTTCACATGTTTTTTAATATTTGCAAAGTGCCTCGTATCCCTGTCTGTAATTGACAGGGCATAAATCAGGTATAACTATAATAATCATAAATAGATTTTCTTCCGCAAGACAAAACCAAACCGGGAAACAGGTATGAACAATTCATAAATCTGCTGTGTTTTTTCCAATACCATCAAGCAATTCAACTCTCAGTGGACACTGACCGGTTTTCCTACAATTGAATTCAATTCCAACACTATCCAGAGATGAGGTGAGTTCCCGCACGTTAAGGGCTCAGTCCCACAGAACTCTATCCCCGTGCCCACTTCAGATTTCCATAACCCGCCCCCCCCAGGTTCAATTAATTTGCTAGAGCAGCTCACAGAACTCAGAGAAACATTTGTTTACGCTTATCAGTTTATTATAAACGATATTTGAAAGGTTCCAGATGGACAGTCAGAAGAAGAGGTACATAGGGCTAGGTCCGGAAGGTCCCGACTTACAGGAGCTTCATTCCCCGAGGAACTGGAGTTCACCGCCCCATCCAACCCCGGCCACCAGTTGGATGTCATCTGGCAGCCCTTCAAATCCTGACGTTCAAGAGTGTCTATCAAGTTTAATCTTTCCAGAGGTTTGTCGGTGGGGCTGAAAATTTCAACCCTCTAACCGCCTGGTTTTTCCGGTGACCAGCTCCATCCAGAGGCTAGATGCAGGGGCCCACCCTAAGTCATCTCATTAGAATAAACTCAAAAGGGTATGGTTATGAATGACAAAAGACACTCCAGTCACTCAAGAAATTCGAAGGGTTTGAGGAGCTCTGTGCTGGGAATCAGGGACAAAGAACACATATATTTCTTATTATACTACAATAAATAAGTCGCATGTGTAGTTTTATAGAGAAAGATGGTCATTTGTTACCTCATTTTTGATCCTAGACCTTCCGGAGAAGTGTTACTCTGTGGTCTTAGTACATTCCAGCTGCTGTAACAGAATACCAGAGACTGGGTGGCTTATAGACAACAAAACTTCCTTCTCACAGTTTTGGAAGCTGGGAAGTCCAAGATCAAGGTGCTGGCAGATTTGGTATCTGGTAAGGGCCTACTTCCTGGTTCATTGATGCCCATCTACTCACTGTGTCCTCACAGGACAGCAGGGGTAAGGGAGCTCTGTGGGGTCTCTTTTATCAAGGCAGAAATCCCATTCCTGAGGGCTCCACCCTCATGACCCTTCACCTTCCTAAGGCCTTACCTCCAAATACCATCACGTTGGGGATTAGGTTTCAACAAAGGCATTGGGGGTGGGGGGTGGGGAAGGGACACAGGTATTCCATCTATAGAAACAATATTTCAAAAAATTATATGTAAATACTCTTAAGAAAAGAGGCATTGCACTTTGCTGCTCAATGCAACAACTCCCCCGCCTCCTGTCCTCCAGGACCACAGCAGACATGCGCACCTCTGGCCTGGTCACTGAGATACAGCATGTGGTATCCAGTCATAGGCAGTGGGGAAATGCTGGTACATTTTTCCCCATGAAAAAAAAAAAGACCCCTCTTTTTTTTTTTTTTAAGTGTATTTATTTTATTTTGAGAGAGGGAGAGCAGGAGCAGGGGAAGGGCCCAAGCAGGCTCTGTGCTGTCAGTGCAGAGCCCAATACGGGGCCTGAACTCACCAACCGTGAGATCATGACCTGAGCCGAAAATCAAGAGTCAGAGGCTTAACCGACTGAGCCACCCAAGCGCCCCTGAAAAAAAAAAAGTCCTCAAACAACCTGGTGACCTTCCCAACCTCTGGGTTCTGTGTGGTTATTTCCTACTTACACATCTAGGCCAGCTGTTTGTTTCTTCTGCCAGGATAAAAATAAGGAATAACCTGTTTCCTAATAACAGCATCCATAGAAGAATACCATGTGATACTGATGTGATGCAGGGTGTCTAGATGAAATATCCCAGTTCTCATTCATTCCCCTGGCATTGTGCGGTAATGGACTCTGATATTAAAATGCATATTTCACACCCTCGTACCATAATTTGGAGGACGGCCATTCACTATGCATGAGCCATTCACTCACACTCATCACACGGAGAAAATTACATTTTCCCAGTTGCCAAATGGAAGAGATAAATTATCTCACGTGGACAAGCACATTGCTCCCAAGAGCAGTTTCACAGACCCAAGACACTGATCTAAAACACCCAGGAGGGAGACTAGGAGCTTTGCTGGTGTTGTCCTGGGTCAGTCTCTTTATTCACACCTACCAGACTCTCAGCCTAATGGGCTTAATGGGGTGGCACATTTGCTTTTCTGGCGTTTTTGGACAAAATGAGAATCCTTGGGGCCTCTTATTCCTCCTTCCTAGAAAAGATGTTATAAAAATGAATAAATTAACACAGTATTTCATATGTATGCATACCCACTGAATTGATAACACTTATTTGTAATGAAAATTAAAGAAGCAAATGTTAAAATGTTCTCTTTGAGAAAGATACATAGGAGGAAAGTCTTACCAGAGATGCACACACAGTTGCTTGTTAAATATTCTCTCCTTATCGTTACTCATTCCTTTAGGTTAATGAAGGTTCAGATAACTGCTGTCTTTAAGTTAGCATGTAACCTTAACCTATTACCTGCATACATACGATTAATAGCATTTCAATCTATGTGATCATTAGAGCTAACATTTATTACACCTCATGTGGCCATCACTGTTCTACCCACTTGATGTATTTTCTAATTTGATCCCACAATTTAAAATCTTTGTTTTTGCCCACGTTAATTTAGAACAGTTACATGAATCACACATTAATGCATTCAACAGTGACTGAACACCCATTACACACCTGGAATTGCACTAGGCCCTAGAGGTAGAAATGCGGTGTAAAGCAGAAATAAGGTAGGATACGGCTGACCTTATGAAGTACCAAAGTTAAGGCTCTTGCTCAGAATGCTTTGGGAGTTGGGAGTAGGGAGGGCTCATGGGCAGCTAAAGTCGCCAGTGACCTCATTATACAATATTTAGGTTATCATATTTTTCTCTGCCTAGAAAAGTGGCTCCCCCACATTTCCACTGGGGCGAATGCATTAAGTGACGCACCTAATCCGTATGGACCACTTTGGATTTGCTGGAAGGCACCACCTAAACAGCAGTTATTACCACTGTTGTGCACAAGTCTGGAGCCTTCTGCTTTCCTTTTCTCTGGCTTCCAAAGTCTGGTTCCCTTCTGTTACTTTTATCCCGGCCCTGCAAATGAGCACAGGTTCACAGCCCAGGCGCCCGACTCTGAATCTAAGGCAAGCTCTGGACCGCTGCACGTGCACCCTGCGCCCCCTCGACTCTGGGCCGGTTCCTTCTCCCGCCCATCCGGGTCTCCCTCTGCCCGGCGACGGCCAAGGACCGCACGGCTCCAAACCGGCCACCAGGTCCCCGTCCGCTCCTTCTACGCCCGCGCCCCGGCTCCCGGCCGCTGCAGCGGCGCGGGGCTGACCAGGCTTGGGAGGCCCGCTTTCGGCCGGGGCAGGGGAGGATCCAGCTTCCCCGGCCCCCCCCCCCGCTCCCTCCCTCCCGGGCAGACCTCGAGGGGTCCCCTTCCCCCCGGCAAAAGTGGGGACCGGCTTCCAAGGTGACGGAGGACTCCTGAGAACGTGCGCCCGGGCAGGAAGGCCAGGCTGCCTCGGGACGGAGACTCGACTCAGAAAACGCGCGGGCGCCAAGCCCCCCAGGTGAGGTTGCCTCTGCGGGGGCTTCGGGGGACAAGGTCCGTCCGCCCCGCGCGCGCTCCGCGGGGTGGCTGGGGAGGCAGGCAGGAGCGGGGCGCGCGGGGTGGGCGGCCGCCCCCGGACGCCCAGGCCGGGCTCCCCAGCTCCAGCCGCCGCAGCAGGTGGGGGCCCGGCAGCCCGGGGGCGGGGCCCGGTTCGGGGCGGAGCCGCGGCGGCGGCGGCGGCGGCGATCGCGGGGCGGTGCGGCCGGGGGCCGGAGCGGAGCCGGAGCCGGAGCCGGAGCCGCGAGCCGGAGCCGGAGCCGCGAGCCGGGCTGTCCGGGCGCCCGCGGGAGCTCGCGGCGCGCCGGGGTTGGGACCCGCCTGGCCGAGCGCGCCGGCGCCGCGACCGCAGACAAAGGCGTCTCTCGCGCCCGGGCCGCCGCGCTCTCGGGCTCTGCCTTGGGTAAGTGGCTCCCCCTCCGCTTTCTTTCTTCTCCCGCTGCCTGCCCCTCTCGGAGTTCTGCGGGTTCTGGAGAAGCCGGGCGAAGGGAAGAAATGCTACTTCCCCGCTCTCTCTGCACCCCCACCTCACCTTTATAAAAAAACCCAAACCCAACGGAAAACCAAGCAAATACCAAACTAGCGAGTTTCCGAGGGGGGGGGTGTCTCCCGCGGGACCGACGCGGCCGCGCTCAAGGACCCCTTTGCTCGGCCAACCGCGCGCGGGGGCTGTCCCTGGATCTGCGGTTCCGATGGGAAGGTTGCCACTGGGCGTCCCCGGGGGGTGTGTAGTGCAGGAGAATTTAGGGACCGGGTGCTGGGTGGGGGGACCCCACCCCTGCGGGCAGTTCCGCGCGTTTGGGGGCTCCGAGGGGCGGTTCGTATTGCGAGTTCGAATTGGGATCTTGGTTGTGGGGTCTGCCCCAGTCCCCTAGCATCTTCTCCTCTAGCCGCCTTCGCGCTTCGTTCAGGGGTTACTGTAGCACCCCCCACGCCCCACCCGACTGAGGCTTCCACTCTGCCCCTCGCGGCCCCAGGGCGGGGGCTCGGGGTGCCCAGGAGAGCTGGGAGGGAGGGAGGCAGCCCCGCCGCTTTCTCCGGCTCGGCAATCCCCAGCCCGAATCCGCTGGGGAGGGCGGGCAGCTGCCGGCAGCCGGTCGGGTTTGACCACGCAGCCCGGTCCTGGGCCAGCTCCCCCAGCCTCTTCCCCGGCTGCTCTCCACCGGAAAGCAATCGGAAGCCCGGCTGGCGTTTGCTTTTGTTCTGCCCGCAACTCTCCGGAATCCGAGAAGCCTGGGTGGGCGGGTGCCCCGGGAGGGGGCCGTTGCGGGAGCTTCAGGTGCAGCCCCGAAGTGACAAGTGGAGGCGGCAGCCGTTGCCCGCCCCTGGGTGGGGAATGGGTCCCGATCGCTAATCAATGCCCGAGAGCAGGCGGTGCGTCCGCGGCTCCGGAAAAAGCGCGCTGTGCGCGGCGGCCGCGCACTGTCACGCGCCTCTCCAGCACTCTCAAAAGCGCTACCTCGAGACGCGCATTTCCATTCATGGATCTCTGCCCGAGTTCTCTGAGGAGCGAGCGTCTACCACTATGAGATTTAATAGCCATTTACAGGGGGCCTACTATGTGCAAGGCAGCAGTCCTAGGATCGTCTTAATTTAAAGGTATTTATTGAGCATCTACTAGGTAGGAAGTAGATGTGTTACAAACATTTCAATTTAGCAGATATTTATTGAGTGCTTCCTGTTTTCAAGGTAGTTGTGCTGTGACCTTATTTTAATAGGTATCTCCTGAACACCTTGTGTGTACAAAGGTTTTGTGTGTGTGTGTGTGTGTGTGTGTGTGTGTGTGTGTTTTCTGAAGGATTGCCCAGCCTACTTTTAGGAGACATAGGGAAGCAAAGGAGAGAATGTGTCTTTGGACCCTTCAGCCTTCAGTTCCTTTAGTAGCCTACATTTTACCTTTTCTGGACTGCTTGTCATGTGGGGTAGGAAGAGCTTGTCTTCAATACTAGAGCTTGAGGGGTTGGAGGGGAGCAGGGCAGAATAATGCAAAGGCCTACTCTGGGACCCCTTTCCAATTCACTTTACTTACATGGCCAGGGGCTTGGGGTGGGGGAGAGGTTGTCAATTCCTTTGTGCAAAGCACCATGCTAGTTACTGCAATGAATTAAAGGTTAATAGGGCAAAGTCCTGATAGTCAAAGGGATAGACAATCAGTGGTGAGGACAGAAAGACAGACAAAAGGACAACCAACTAAATAAACCATGAAGGGGGTGGCGGAAGGCACAAAGATAGGTCCAGCCTGGACCTTCCAACTCCTAGTTCCAAATTGGTGACAACAGGTGGGGTGAGGATATCTTTAAAATCCCGTCATTTGGGTGGCTAGGGGCTAAGTGAAAGAATCAAATGGTCTGAGGGTCCTTCCTGCTAAGAGATATGATGACTCTATTACTCTGATCATCTTGGGATCCTGACACGCACTGGAATATCCAGATTGTCAAGAAAACTGTGGGGCATCAGTCTCTTGGCAAATATTTGAGCACTTATGTTTAATATAGGCTGCTATCAGGAAGATATAATCTAAGATGTAGTCTTTGTCACAAAGGACTTTTTTTTTTTTTTAGTGTTTATTTATTTTTGAGAGAGAGACACAGAGTGCGAATGGAGGAGGGGCAGAGAGAGAGGGAGAGAGAGAATCCAAAGCAGGCTCCAGGCTCCGAACTGTCAGCACAGAGCCCAACTCAGGGCTGGAACCCACCAACTGTGAGATCATGACCTGAGCTAAAGTTGGGCGTTTAACCGACTAGGCCACCCAGGCACCCCAGTCATGAAGGAATTAACAGAGTTCTTGAGATAAACACATAAAAAGACTGCTTGCACAGCAAACTTGAAAAGCCAGGAGCAAATTCCTCCTAGAATTTAATGTCAGAAAAAGTTCTGTGCTCATGGTGTTGTGGCTTTCCTCTTCTCGGATGGTGAGAGCTGCTCTATGTCTAGTGTGTTGGGCTCCAGCAATTCCTGGGCACTGCTTGATCCCAGCTTCTTGGTACAGTGCTCTTTTTCTTCCCAAATTATCTCCAGTTTCCCTCTTAAATTCTTTTTATCGTTATTATTTTAATGTCTATTTATTTTTGAGAAGAGAGAGACAGAGCATGAGCGGGGGAGGAGTGAGAAAGAGGGAGACACAGAATCCGAAGCAGGCTCCAGGCTCCAAGCTGTCAGCACAGAGCCGGCCACGGGGCTCGAACTCACGGACCGTGAGATCACGACCTGAGCCGAGGTCGGACGCTTAGCTGACTGAGCCACCCAGGCGCCCCTCTCTTAAATTCTTTTTAAACAACATTATCATATTTTTTGTTATGAACTCCAAAGCCCCCCTCAAATCCTTCCTGAAAGTAGGCCCATTATAAAAGATACATAGGAAATGTGATAAGCACTAGGTGAGTGGCTTCAGGCCTCCTTTACTTATGAGAAGAGCAGAGGAAAACCCCACAGGGGCCGAAATCAGGAATGTACAGAGAATGGAATAGGATTCACAGGGGCAGAAGAGACCTCAAACCAAGGCTTCCTCCCAAATTGAGAAAAATGGTGTAAGCAGAGGTGTGAAGGGAAACAAGCCAGTAGTTTGATCCTTCTTCATCTAGAATAGTTTCCATTCATTCAACAAAGAAATGCTGCCTGAGCATTTTACTCTGTGTCCAGGACTCTGCTGGGTGTGGGGGGTGATGGGCTCCACCCAGCACAGTTTGGGGTTCCCTGTGATCTCAGGGCCGGCGAGGACCTTTGTCTCCTGTTCACCGCTGGGATGGTGCTGGATCCCTGCCATTCTTTCGAGCATTCCTGGCGTTTTTTCACCTGAGCTGAACTTGATTGTAATCTTCTCCAAGGCTAAGAATGTGACTTCTTTTTCTCTCTCTGCATCCCTCCCTCCCTGCAGGCTCAGGCTTATCTGTAGAGGACATTTATCTCAGAACATTGTCTCGCCCACTTCACCATTTCCCTACCTCATCCGGGCCCATTATTGCTTCCTTTGCGCTTACCACTTTCAGCTGCTCAGAGCCTTTCCCTGTATGGAAACTCAGGGGAAAAACAATCTGTCATCAGTCACTTTCTCTTGAAGATGAATGTAGGTCACTGTCCTCCCTTCCGGGGGTCTTTGTGCTGTAAGCCTCATTGGAATGAAAGGCTTTGTCCGCCGGGAGAGGATTTCAGGCACAGGCAAGTGGGTGTTGGAGGTGATTGGGGAGGCAAAATCCCCTTCCTGGTACACCTCCTCGTGTAGCCACTCTTGGCAAGGGTCTCTGCAGTCCCGTGTGACCCATGAAAATCTGGAGCCTTCCATGCTTCATATCATGGTGTGGTGGCTAAAGTCAGATCGCCGCCCCGCCTCAACTGTCTGTCAACCTGGCCTTTGCCTGCTCTAGTGTTTAAAGGTTAATCGTTTTCCAAGCAGAATCCTTGCTTCTTTACCTGTCTATACATGCCCACTATTTTAAGGCAGAGATTCTCAGCCTGAGTGCTATTGATGTTGTGGGCTGAATAATTTTTTGGTCACGGGAAACTGCCCTGTGCATTGTAGAACGTTTATCGGTATCCCTGGCCTCTACCCAGCAGATACCAGTAGCGTGCCCTCCCCCACCCCAAATTGTGACAATCAAAAATGTCTCTGGTTGTTGCTGGATGTCCCCTGAGAAGCAAAATCACTCTTGATTGAGAACCACTGTTTGTTTTGTTTTGTTTTTAATGTTTATTTCTTTTTGAGAGAGACAGGGAGAGACAGAGACAGCGGGAGGAGAGGAGGGGCAGAGAGAGAGAGAGAGAGAGAGAGAGAGAGAGAGAGAGAGGGAAACACAGAATCCGAAGCATTCTTTGCTGAGCTGTCAGCACAGAGCCTGACACAGGGTTCGAACTCGTGAGTGGTGAGGTCGTGACCTGAGCCAAAGTTGGATGCTCAACCAACTCAGCCACCCAGGCACTGAGAACCACTGTTTTAAGGGGTATTAGTTAATACATACCATTCTGTATAACTTCCTACTTTTCTGGGAGAGGCCTGATTTAATGTAACTTGGTTCTTTTTGGTCAAGGTGACTTAGTAAATGTGAAGTTAACTTTGTAGAACTTTCCATATGAATAATTTCATAAGTCAGCGAAGCATCTCTTGTCATCCCACATAGTCAAATCTGCCCATTATGTTAAGTCAATCTTTTGAGGCAAAAAAAAAAAAAAAAGCAAAACTCTAATTCTTCTCCTAGCATGTGGCTGATTGATATGCCAGAAATATGGGTAGCAGAACCGCCACAGGGAGCTACCATTGCCTACAGGGTCGTCCCAGCCGCTGCTTGGGCAGTGGCTGGTGAGCAGCATTGGGGAGGGAGGTGGGGAGAGGATCTAGTTCTGATGGGACAGGATGCTTATGTAATTTGAGGGTCACCTTTAAGGAAAAGACAAGATGACCAGATGACAGCGTTGCTGGGGCATTGGAAGGGTCCTGTGCAAGAGGGGTTTCAGTTTCATTAGCTTTAAGTGAAGCTGTCTCTGGAAAGATTTGCGGAGCCACGGGACAGCTGTGGCCGCAGGGATAGGAAGGTAGAGACTTGCCTCTACCGATGATGGCAAGAGCTAAGGGAAGCTTGTCAAAGACTTGGCATGCCTAGAGAGCATGGATCAAGATGGAATTGCTAAATGCAGGGTGGCCTGTGCTTCTGTTACCGTTTGTCCTCAGAAGTAGACTTTCAGAGCTTCGGCGACTCTGGGTCAGCATTAGCATCAGCAGCATCTTTGTAGGATGGAACCTGGGGCAAGGTTGGTTCAAGTTTAGCAGGAAGCTGTGTGAGCTCCCTTCGTGGACAGAAGTAACTTCATGCACATTGTAAGTGAGGTTGGCCCAGTGCCCAAGTTTATTGATTCAGAAAGCGAATGAAACTCTTTTTCAGTATATTATAATGGTATGTGGAGAGTTTACCGTAAGATTTCATTGATTCAGCCTTCTTTTTTGGAATACCCAAGACTGGGATGAGACTTCTCCTTGCATTGCAACAGGCTAGGTAGGAAATACCTTTTGGGGGCGGGGGGAGGCAAGTAATCGAAGTACTTGAAAACTTAATAAAACAAACCAAAACAAAAATCCCTATATTTCAGGCTTTTCATTCATTCACAATCTTTTTCCTTAATTTAAATCGACCTACCTTCAGTGAGGACTAGAACGTGCTATGATTATTGCCACAGTATGTAAATGGGCCTGGTTGTATGTGACACTGAACTGTCAATATGTCAGTGTCTAGAGTTAACAAAAATAAAAAGGCTCGCTACGAGAAGATTTATTATAGGAGGGATTTTTTAAAAAATAGCTGGTTTTCCATTTGTGTTTACACGGATTTGATTTTTACAAAGTTTTTCAAGAGTCAAGACCTATTTGGAGATTTGGGGTCAAATCTACACACAATCACAGAGCTTAAAGCTGCAAGGGATTTGGGGGACCAGTGAGCAGTGAGCAGCTCTCCTTGTGTCATTGAATGCACGGAGAAACTGAGGCTGAGAGAAGTTAGGTGGCTTGCCAGGGTTGCACAAAGGTTACTGCT
This sequence comes from Leopardus geoffroyi, assembly GCF_018350155.1. Classification (NCBI taxonomy): domain Eukaryota; kingdom Metazoa; phylum Chordata; class Mammalia; order Carnivora; family Felidae; genus Leopardus; species Leopardus geoffroyi. The sequence continues at coordinate 69,924,230 of NC_059339.1, forward strand.
AAGCTTGGGTTCGGGGTGAAGAGTTTGCGCCGTCCCCTTTGACACTCATTGTGACTGAAAAATTGTTCCGACTTCCTGGTTGCCAGCGCGGGTTAGTGGAGGGAGGTCCTGGCAGGAAGAGTTTCCGGGTCATCTAATCCTGGTGGAACTAATCATTAATTCACACTGATTTCACCTATGCCAAAGGTATGTGTGCATATGAGTGGTACTGTAAAGAACCAGGAGAAGGCGCCAACAGTTGACTTAGTGAAAAATGAGATTATTTGACAAACCTTCTTATGTACAGCACAGTGACTACACTTAATAATACTGTATTGTGTATTGGAAAGTTGTTTTGTTAAGGGAGTAGAATGTAAAAGTTCTCACCACAAGAAAAAAATATTTGTAACTGTGTGTGGTGATGGATGTTAATTCGACTTATTGTGGTGGTCATTTCACAGTATATACAAATATTGAATCATTACATTGTACACCTGAAACGAATATAATGTTATATGCCAATTATATCTCAATAAAATTTTTTAAATTAAAAAAAACCTTCCTTTAATGCTCTTTGATAATGGCCTTATAGTAAATAATTAGAAAAAAAAAAACATTTATTTCCCTATTTAGAAAAGTACTATATATGCATTATGAGAAGTAGCAAGAAAAATTTTAAAATCCTACCATGATCCTTTGACCCGATCATATTTTTGCTATGCTTTAGTGTTTTTTCCCTCAGCTCAAGTTTTAAACACAATTGAGATCATACTGTACATATGATTGTAATGCATATCTTTTTAGTTAATATTATAACAATTTCCATGTTTTTACAAACTCTTTGTAAACATAACTTTAAAGAAATTTTTTTCACTTTATTTTAGAGAGAGAGAGAAGGGGAGAGGGGCAGAAGGGGAGAGAGAGAAAGAGAGAGAGAGGGAATCTTAATTAGGCTCCACATTACGCATGGAGCCCATCATGGGGCTTGATTCCATGACCCTGGGATCATGACTGGAGCCAAAACCAAGAGTCGGATGCTCAATGGACTGAGCCATCCAGACACCCCAGTAAACATAACTTTTAAAGGCTACACAATTCAATATTAGTGAATATCATTGGCTCCCAGTTTCTCACTGCTGTATCATTGCAGTGAGCAACTTTGTGTCCATACTTTTTCTACAATTTGGATTGTTTTCTTGGTATACATTTCCAGGTAGTGAAACTACTCAACCAACAGTGGAATGTATCATGCTAACCAATTGCGTTCCAAATATGGAAATGATTTTACCACATCGTTGGTAGCATAGGGTATTTGATTTTTTAAGAATTATCAATTTGATAAGTGGAAAATATGTCACTATTGCTTTCATTTGCATTTTGGTTACCACTATAGCTAAACATTTCTCTGTAATATTACCTGTTTGTATCTTTTGTTAATTATCTGTTTTTCTGTTTGGGGTTAGTGGTTTAAGAAATTGATCTGCATATATAAAACCCATTTTTTAAAAGGAAAGAAACTTTTGAGCTTCTGGATATCCTATGAAGAGTTCTGTCCAACCCTAATGTTCCACAGTTCCAACGTTTCCAGTTTTGTGTTTTAGGCTAAACTCTTTTTGTTCATAGTGGTGAAGCTGCCTGTTGAGTTCCTGAAGTAAGGTTGGGTGGACAGGGAGCTCGATCCCCTTGGTATCAGCCAACATACACGGAGCACAGAGTCAGTGCTTCACAGTTGTTAACCCTCGGTTCTTACAACAGCTTGTGAAGTGGGAACTATTTTACTATATCCATTCACACATGAGGAGAGTGATGCACAGAAAGGTAAAATAACTGTAGTTGCATATTCTTTTTAAAAAGTTCTGATCAGGGACGCACTGGGTGGCTCAGTCAGTTAAGCGACTGACTTCGGCTCAGGTCATGATCTCGTGGTGAGTTCCAGCCTCGCTTTGGGGTCTGTGCTGATGGCTCAGAGCCTGGAGCCTGTTTCGGATTCTGTGTCTCCCTCTCGGTCTCTGCCCTTCTCCGACTTGTCCTCTGTCTCTCTTACTCTCAAAAATAAATAAAACATAAAAAAAATTAAAAATGATTATAAAATAAAAAGTTCTGATCCCCAAAAGTTCTGAGAACCAATGTGTTCTCCCCACACATTCAAGCAATTCTTGGACACTAGCTGGCTGTCCTATGGTTCAACTCAATTCTGACTTATCTACCCGGAGATAGCATCAGCTTCCACAGGATATGGGCTCAGTCTCACAAGACTGCCTTCCACCTCAGAAGCCAATTGCAAGCCCAGCTTGTCACCTCTGTTTCTGAGTGACTGGCTGTAAATCAGAAGTTCCCCCTACCCGCTCCTTGGCTTCAGTTAATTTGCTGGAATGGCTCAGAACTCAGGAAACCTGTTGACTCACTGGATTACTGGTTTATTATGAAGGATATTAAAGAGTATGAATCAACAGCCAGATGAAGAGATACATAGGGTGAGGTCCCAAACAAAGGAGTTTCTCATTGAGTTTGGGGCCAGGCACAGTGATTAATATGGAAGCGTTCAGATTCCCCAAATGGAAGCTCTCTGAACTCCTTCCGTTTGGAATTTTACAGAGGTTGCATTACATAGTCATGATAGGTTAAATCATTGGCTATTGGTGATTGATTCAACCTCCAGCCCCTCTCCCCTACTTGGAAGTCAGGGAGTAGGCCTGAAAGTTCCATCCCTGCATTCATGGTTAGTTCTCTTGGCAACCAGCCCCTATTCTTAGGTACTTTCCAAGAGTCACCTGTTTAACACATACCCAGGTGTGGCAAAGAGTGGGGCTTTTTATGAGTACCAAGAGACCTATTTCACCTTTTTGGGTCGCAGTGATTTCAGGAACTGAGGACAGAGGCTAAATATTATGAAAAAAGATGTTCCCATTGCTCTTCTAGCTCAGGAAATTTCCAAGGTTTGAGGGGCTGTGAACCAGGAACTGTGGCTGTAGATGAAGACCAACTATGTGTGAGAAATAGGCTTTGGTCATCTGAATCGCCAAATACGTATTTCCTATAGATCACAATATTGCACCTTTTAACCGCTGTTATTCTACCTCTGGATCTTCATTAAGGTGACCTGCCTCAGTGGTGTAGTTGGTCTTTGAGGGAGCTGAGCTTAGGGTTATTAGCAACTTCCTCTGAACTCCCTTGCCTATTTCTGGGAGAACTTTGTATTGCAGGGTCATTTTACTGTCTTAAATGTCCTTACTATATTTTTAATGTCTCTTACCCTCTTTCCTGTACTTTCCACCTTTTTTATATCTCTTAGCTACATTCTGATAGTTCTTCTGACCTATCTTCTAAATCACACCGTGTCTCTTCAGCTATATCTAATCTGCAGATAAATCCATCTCTCACATTGTTAATTTGAGTTACTGAATATCAATTCTAGAATTTCTAGTTCTTTTTCTAGATGTTTAATGGTACTTTTATATAGTTCCTGTTTCCTTGTTTTGAACCCTTTAAGCCCAATTTGAATCTCCATGAGCATAGTAAGTACAGTTGTTTTCCATTTTGTGTGTCATAATTGTTCCATCTGGAAGACTTATGCAGCTGTTTTTTCCGTCTGTGATTTGTTCTGATTATCATGCTGGTTCATATTATGTTATATCTCCTTATGTGCCTGATTATCTTTGAATGTGTGCTAGATATTGTTTTGAAGAAATATTTGCATGAATATCAGCTCATCAATTTTAAGATGTATTTTTCGTCACCCTTTAATCTCTGAAATTCAGATGTGATTTATAGTTGACGGAGTCCTACATTTATAGGTGGTACCTAAAATAGTAGGTACCTAACATTTTTTTCTTTTTCTTTTTCACCAGTACCTGAAATAGTAGTGCAGTCATGTAATTAGTGATATTTAAGATTGATGAAATGCAGTAATTTGAGGCTTTGAGTGGTGCTGATAAAAATGACAGTTCTAGAGAGGATTTTAAATAGCTTCTTCAGGCTTTTTGGGGTACCAGCAATTCTGGATCAATCTGGGGACTTGAGATTTTCTAGCCCACCCACATCACATGAAATCAGACCAGTTTGTTTTTGTTTTCTCTTATTCCTAGGGTCCCAACCATAAGTATAAAGTGGTTACCAGGTCTTCACCCTAGGGATGCCCTGGCCCCCTGACCCTATAAGGCTGCCAGAAGAGCTGCTCCGTTTCCTCCCTTCCTCTGACTGGATTAACAGTCCCTCTGATGGGGTAAAAGTGGCCCCTCATCCCCAGGCCCCCATCTTGACCTCTTTCTCCCAGATCTTACTTTCGAAGACCCTCCCCATCCTGTTAGCTCTTCTGTGCTTTTAGGAGACATTTTTTTTTTTTTTTAATTTTTTTTTTTTCAACGTTTATTTATTTTCGGGACAGAGAGAGACAGAGCATGAACAGGGGAGGGTCAGAGAGAGAGGGAGACACAGAATCGGAAACAGGCTCCAGGCTCTGAGCCATCAGCCCAGAGCCCGACGCGGGGCTCGAACTCACGGACTGCGAGATCGTGACCCGGCTGAAGTCGGCCGCTTAACCGACTGCGCCACCCAGGCGCCCCTAGGAGACATTTTTTAAAAACTGTTTTGTCCATATTTCTCTGTTGTGTTCATTGGGAAATTTAGTTCAAATTACCCAGTTCACCACTGCCGGAAAGGAGGCAGAAGTGAGTCTGAACTACCTTAGAGACTGACAGGAGAGGAGCACAAAACAGCTGCTGCCCTTTGCCTGCCCATGACCAGAGAACTTTCTCCACCACTCCCAGTATGTCCTGGTCACAGCTGGAAAGCCAAGGTTGGGATGAATACATTCCTGCAAAGGCCCAAGCTAAATGTAGATGTATTTCCCTACATAGATGAGACTAATCCTTCAGGCTTTTCCTAATAAGGCAGGTGACCTGGCAGCGAAAGCTGTTGCAGGAATGGCATCTGGAGCCCCATCAGTCATCAGTCTCCATCTGGCTTCTTCTTTCTCGTCCACACCGGCCCCCAGAAAGATGTGAATTTAGGACCAAAGGACATAGTAAGGGAAGAAGATGCTTTCTATTCCAGCAACTGTTAAGACAAGTAGACTGTGTTTTAGCTAAGTGAGATTTCTTCCATTCGACATGGTGCCCAACAATTCTATATGGGAAGCAGAATTTTCACCCATGGCCAGGGCTAGTCCTTGTGGGGAGTAAACTATTCGTGTCCAGGCTCAGGAGTCGGGGTGGCCCTTCTGGGGACTCGTGTGGAATCTAACGCTTCAAAAGAAGCTTATGTAATCCTTTCTGGCTTTTAGAAGTCACATGCTTTTCCATGTGTTCTCAGGCTCACTAGCCAAATGTATTTCCCCCCTACCTTCCTCCAACTCTCAGAGATGTTGTTCCCAACTTTCCTAAAGCCAGAGCATTTTACGGTGAAAAAAACACAATGTGCTAAGTTTGAAAAGGTTGGGCAGAGAGGCATGGAATGGTGGGAATCCCTCTCCACCACCTTACTCCACTTACCTTCCCAGAGCATCCATTGCCTTGTTTTAAAGGAGGCTGTTATGGGGCGCCTGGGTGGCGCAGTCGGTTGGGCGTCCGACTTCAGCCAGGTCACAATCTCGCGGTCCGTGAGTTCGAGCCCCGTATCAGGCTCTGGGCTGATGGCTCAGAGCCTGGAGCCTGTTTCCGATTCTGTGTCTCCCTCTCTCTCTGCCCCTCCCCCATTCATGCTCTGTCTCTCTCTGTCCCAAAAATAAATAAACGTTGAAAAAAAAAATTTAAAGGAGGCTGTTATTTTTATTTGGGGGGACCTTTCTCCCTGGGGAACCTCAGAGCTGTCCTCTCAGAAAATTGTCATCAGCCCAGGAAACCACAAGTCAACTGTCACTCTTCAGGTGTGTAGCTTTGGGTGAAGCAAAGATCCCTACTGTGCCAGTAGGGATCTGCCCCTCTGGAAAGGGCTTGTTTTGCGGGAGGGTATCCCCACCAACTTTTGGGAGACCGCATTTTTGGCATTCCACGATGATTTATCCAGCTTATTTTTATTTTAATCTGGTAATAGTTCACCCATAGGAAAGATTATATATAACTCAGTCCACTCTTAGCCAGAAATAGAAATCCTCCAGTTAGGCTGTAATAACCGTCCCTTAGAACAAATCTGTGGTTCCATTCCCAGGTAGTTCTAGATTGTGACTGATCCCTTTGGAAAAAACGATAAATGACTTAATTAATCTTGAAGAAGCAACTTTTCTATTCTCCCAGAAAATGTACCCTCCCATGATTATTTTTAGAGGCAGAATTACTATAAAGCCCCACCGGCCATAAGAATTTATGAACCATGATGTCTGAAAACTCTTCAGCCTGAAAGAAGTGAATTAATTCCTCCAGCATGATTCACGTTAGGTGCAAGTCCAAATTTCTTTTATTTATCAGTAACGTAGGCTCTTAAAGTTTTTTTTTTCTAAAGATTTGTAGGTATTTTGAGATCCATCAAGGCCTCAAAATTTCTATTGTCAGATTTCCCATTTATTTGAATTTAATTTTTTTCCAGCCGTTTTGAGACCATTTTGTCTGCTAATAAGAGATAATATGCTATGATTTCAGTAACATATGTGAGAACCACAGGGAGTTCAGACAAAGTTAGCCAAGCAAATCTCTGTACTTGTCATAGAGACCAGCGCATTGCCTTTTCTGTGTGGTGGCAATGGCACTTTTTACCAAATATTCAGACATTTTTAGACGACTCAGAGCAGCAAAGCATTATAGCACTTTCAGCAGGAAAAAAAAAAAAAAAGAGAAATTCAGAAATAGAAAATGATTTTATTTGTAAGAGGAGAATCAGGAAGATGATTGTACTAAACCACTTTGGAAGAGGAGGTGAGAAATACAGAACAATAGAGTAACTACACTCAACTGCTTTGAGCTTTCCAGATTGGAAGAGAGCAAAGGAGAAATGTCTTGACCATTATTACAGAGTTTTAATACCCATTGTGTAGGACTCGAAGGGGGCTTGAACAGTCCCACCCATCTGCTATGTAATAAAGCCAGTGAAATGTGTGCCATCGAAATGACAAGAACCTTAGGACGTAGGAGTAAGGAGAGAGACCATTTTTTAACAGTGTGAGCAAGAGTATGTCTGGTAAATAGTCCTGGGCATGTCATGGCCTAAATAACTGTTCATTTTTTCTCTACGTTACCATATTCTTGAGCTGAGTGGAGATTAAAGACAAATAAAAAAAACTTGGGTCCTTGTTAATTTTGTTGGATGAAGGATGACAGGGAGTTATGTGTCCAATGTGAAAATGCTTTTAATTTATTAAATTGCTTTCGCTAATAGCTTAAAGTCTTGTTTTTAAATTTTTGCGTATACATTCATTCTTTAAAAGTTATTCAGTGAATTTGTTAATGCTGAAAACCCCTCTTTTTTTTTATGAGCATTCTTTGAAAGTGAACCTGAAATGAATTTGTGGAACAAGAGGAGATAAAAAAAAATCATTGACTTCTCTATTCCATTTTTCAGAAGCAGATCTGCAGAACCAAAGGTGTATTTATCAGTCTTCTCGGGGCTGACTTTTCTCTTATTTAACCAAAAACAATATGGTATTTTGCTCTACACTCCTGAATTCAAGAATTGGCTTCCATAGCATATTAAATAACCTTGTTCTGTTCCCCTTTTTATTGGTAAGAAATAATAATAGCATTATTATTTAATTATCACCACTAAAAGCAATGTCAGATTTCAGTAATCTAAAACTGTATGGCCTTAAACTGAGATTATTTGAAATAAGATCTTTCCTCTCCAGTAATAGATACCTAGAAAAGAAGGTGTCTAGCTGTAGATAGAGGGGGTAGATACAAGACCGTGTACATGTATAATTATGATCATGAGCCAGTCTCCAGCTTTTTTCTGGAAGGATACATAAGCTGTTGTTAGTCGTGGTAAAGTAAGAAGCACCTGGGGATCGAGAGGGGTGAGGGAAGGCATTTTTTATTTTTATCTTACACCTTTTTATACTATTTAATTAAAACAATAAACACATTTTTATTTAGTAAGTAAATAAGGGGAAAATTAAGAAGGTGAGAGAAAGAAAAGAAGCCACTGTGTAGGATAGCCCATCAGTTCTGGATTTTATCTCTAGATGCCTTTCTCAGCAGAAATTCTGGTGTTTAGAAATCATCAGCTCAAAATCGATAGGGACACATGCTCAGTAGGTCCTCCCCAGCTTTGTGTACCTTCCACTAGACAGCATTTTATCCAGCCCTCTCTCTAATGCTGGTGTTTTCTTTGTGCCTCCCAGTGGCCTGTCCAGTATGTTGGGTCCGTGTTATAGGATTCCCACTTGGCAGATGGGAAGCCTTGAGCTTGGGAAAGATGGGTGGCTTGTCTTATGCAACAGAATCACTACCTGGGAAGTCCAGAATTAGAAGCTGTGTTCAGTGTTCTTTTAACCCTAACTTTACTAGAAACTTTTTTTTTTTTAAGCTTATTTCTTTTGAGAGAGAGAGGAGGGGCAAGGGATAGGGAGAAAGAGAGAATCCCAAGCAGGATCCACGTTGTCAGCACAGAGCCCAACGCGGGGCTCGAACTCATGAACCGTGAGATCATGACCTGAGCCGAAATCAAGAGTTGGATGCTTAACCCACCAACCCATCCTAGAAACTTTAATAGAAAGAACTTTACTATTGCTTCTGGACAGGCTTTTCTAAATGCTCCAAGCTGTCTCCTCTCTGTTTTCATACCATAACATCTGTTTCATTTTCTTTAATCATGGTTAGATGTGTAATTGTTTTCCTCATTAATTTTATCAGCATAGGCCATCTCTCTTCTTTCCTTACCACATCTGGGACAGTATAGTGTGTATATTAGTTACTTAATCTTTGTTTTAGGGAATTGGTTACCCAAGGTACTTTCTCCCAAATAATTATCCATTTTTAGGAAAACAAAGTAATACTCTTAGTCATTTCCACTAGGCTAATGTCGTTGTCCACAAGCAAATTAGAACCACATGATGTTTGAACTGGAAGAAAACCATCTTTGCAAGAACTTATTCTCTTGCTTTATAATTGAGGAACCTGAAGATCAAATAACTTGTTCTGGATCACACAGGGAATTAGAGATGACATGGGACACAGAGCCCATGTCTTTTAACTTCCAACCCAGCCTTCCTCCTGATGCAACAGTGATTACAGAGAATGATTCCCTTGGTCATCAGGCATGCAGATAAATGGTCAATGCTGGCAAAAAAAAAATAGGTCACACTAAATTAAAACTGTGCAGAGGTAATCTGAAAAGGAGGAGGTGTTGGGCTTATTTTTCTAAGTTTTAATGATTTTGCAGGTGTGCCTTTTTTTTAAAGCATGCTTGTTATATAAACATCAGCATTTCCACCAAAGGATTCACAGTAGATGGTAAGTATCCCAACCACATTTGTTTGCGTTTGAGTAAAAATCACCCTCACACATTGGGCAGATCGAGGCACACAGCATCAAAGTTGTGAAATGAGGAATAATAGTATTTTCTATCTTACCTATTGGTTTCTTAAAATGTGAGCCATGTCTGGCTCAGACCTGACCTGAGAAGTTACCTTCTTCTTCAGCAGAGGGCAAAGAGCCCTCTAATTCCTAAATTTAACCTTGGGCATTTAACCCTCAAAAGCCATTTCCAGTTTTCAAACATGCTGAGAAGGGAGCTGGAAAGATTTTTTTTTTTTTTGGTCCGAAGGCACCCAAAGGAAAACCAGAGACATTCCAGAGAGAGAAAGAGACGGTACCCAAAGTGTGAGAACTATGGGAGCCCTGAGGGCAGGATTCACTAGCGAGAATGCCGTTTTTATGAATTATGTACCTTTTGTGCCATTCCCTGTCAGATTCATACAGCCAGTTCACACTAGCTCCAATAGGCAGGGCTGTAAACGATGTTGTGATAATGGATGTCTCTAAAAATTCCATTCGTGTGTGTGTTACACGCACATGCCCAGGCTCCAGCCCTCAAGACTGATGTATGTGGTTTGGGGGTGGGATCCAGACATCAGTATTTAAAACCATGGTTCCCCAGGGGTGCCTGGGTGTCTTAGTTGGTTAAGCGTCCGACTCTTGATTTTGGCTCAGGTCATGATCTCATCGTCCATGAGGTGGAGCCCTGCGTTGGGCCCTGCATTGACCGTGAGGAGCCTGCTTGGGATCCTCTCTCTCTCCCTCTCTCTCTCTCTGCTCCTCGCCACTCTCTCGCAAAAAAAAAAAAAAAAGAATAATAACAACAACAACAACAACAAAAACCCCACTGTTTCCTGAATTGGCTGCACGTTGGAATCCCTTGGGGAATTGTTAAAATGCTGTTGCCTGGGTCCAACTCCAGAGATTCTGGTTGAATTGGTCTGGGCTTGGGACTAGACATCAGAATGTTTTCAATGCTCCTCGTCTGTTTCTGATATGCGGCTAAGGTTGTAATTCACGGGTGAGTGAGACCTGGCTTATTACTCTGGGCATAGCAGGTGTTCAATAAAAATAAAGTATGAAGGGAAAGCTAGCTCCAAGGGCTTATAAGAAAAGTCAGTGCTAAAAAGTTGTCCATTTCTGGTTCTTTGGACATTCCCGTCGGCCCGAATGTGTACGCAGTGATCTGACGTGGAGTGGGCGACAAAACCTAACACATTCATCTCACCACCGTAGCCTTTGTTGTGGCCATCAGTGGCACGTTCAGCTGCAACCGACAGCCAGCGTCTTCCTAATTGCTCTGTTCCATTTTATCTACTTGTCACAAGAGTGGCGGCTCTGCCTGTCATGTGGATGTGTGTCTAACACTGTCCTTTGGAGAAAAATAGCCAGAAAGCAGCTTCTGTAAGAGCAAGGTGCTCCAGCCATGGATTTCGCCTGAGGTGAACTCTGTCCCGTGCAGCCAGCCGCTGCGAGAGCCCGCCCACTGCTCAGGGTTAGTGAGAGCTCCCTGAAGCACCGCTCGTGAGTTGCCTGGTTTCCTTTGTTCCCTAGGTGATTCTTGTTTAGTCCAAGGGGTACAGGGAGGGGAAGTATTTCCGCATCTGGCTCCAGTGAACGCAGCTGCTTTCAGCTGTGGAGAGGCTCCACCATCCTGGAGAAGGGGAACTTGCCAGGCAGAGCTTACTGAGCAGAATCTGAACTGCTCCCAGTGGCCTTTGAAGGCTCCCGGGCACCGGTTTTCAAACTTGAGTGTGCACTAGAATCCCTTGGAGAAGAGTTAAGCTACAGATTGCTGGGGCAACGCCCAGATTTCCTGATTGGGTAGGACTGGGCTGGGCCCCAAGAACTTGCATGCCTAACATCCTCTGGGGTGGTGCTGATTGCTGCTGCCCTTCGAGAACCACTGCTCTAGAAGGAAGGACACAGATGGCACCAGCGTTGTTTAGAGAAAGGACATTATTTGATTGCTGCAAGTCTACCTAAGGGTCGTAAGATGGGGAATTAAAATGACCTCCCAGCCCGGGGCTTCCATGGTAGCTCATGGACAGGAGGCGTTGTGGCTCAGAGGTGGTTTCCGGGAGCAGGAATCTTGGAGGGTGGAATCTTGGAGGAGGAATAGGGTTTTGCCAGGTCAGGAACATGGAGCAGAGTTCCAGGAACGTCATGGGCAAAGGTGAGGGAGAACATGAGCGAGGCTGGCATGGGGAGCACACGTGGTTTAGGGTGTTTGGCAGGGAGAGAGCTTAGTCTGGATAAGCAGGCAGAGGCCAGATCCTGGGGCCGGTCCTCCGAGTAACATGATCAGATTTGCCTGCAAGCTGGAAAAACGGCCTGGCAGGACGGTGCGCCTGCAGCAGACACAGGAGCCCACCCGGGGAAGGGACCAGGCCACAGGGACGTTGCATCACCCTCTGCCTCTGCTCAGTATTTCAGACTTTTCAGAGCCGTTTCCAGTAAGTGCTTTAACTGGCTTTTTGAACATTTACTGTGTACTTTTATAGGGAACCAGGCAATCTTTCTTTGTTCCCCCTACACAGATTGTTTCTCAAGGAAAAGTGAGTTAAAATAAATGTCAAGGGCAGCCTTGAGGGGTCTGTGTGGAAATGAGTGGGGCAGGCCCACCGACTTAGCTTGGATGAGATCCTCTGCGGGTTGTGTATCTTTTGGGGAGCTCTGGGTTTTTCTTTATTGGTTCTACCTAGGAGGCACGCCTCCCTCTCCTGCTCCTGCCTTGAGAACAGATTACAGACCCTAGTCAGAGGCCAGCCGCCCACCTCCCAGCCCTTCAGCTTGGGGGCTTACCTAGGGCAGTCTTCTAAACTGATAGTATGGGGCACCTGGGTGGCTCAGTCGGTTAAACGTCTGACTTCAGCTCAGGTCATGATCTCACAGCTTGTGAGTTTGAGCCCTGTGTCGGGCTCTGTGCTGACAGCTGGGAGCCTGGAGCCTGCTTCGGATTCCATGTCTCCCTCTCTCTCTGCCCCCCGCCTCAAAAATAAATAAACATTAAAAAAACATAAATTGATAGTGGCCTCTGGATGGCTCCTCTCCTGGGCATTAAGGAGAGACAGGAGTTTCTGAAACAGAGCGGGCCCCTCCTTGCCCGCTGCAGTGGTGAAGGAGTTGTGCCTGCAAAATGAACTTGTGTTCACCGAAGAGGGCCACGTTCAGTAGGAACAAGGACAAAAGGCGTTGGCGGGAGCAAGTTCTCGTCTGCCCTGGCCCGTGTGAGAGAAGAGTCAACACTGATGGATTTCGCTTGTGGTACTTCTCGCTTCATGTGGTAATGAAAGTTTGATTTGTGGTTTCGTCTCGTAGGGCTCTTCATCACGTCGTAATTGACCCATCTCCAACAAGTGGCTCTCGAGGAGATCGATTCCGCCAGGTCTCATCATGACCCAGAGAGACTAACAGATTTTTGTAGGCTCTGTCTCCCTCGCTGTACCCTTTCCTCTCAGGCTGTGGGGCCTCCCCATTGGCGGAGTTAGAGGCTCCCCTGGAAGCCGTGAGTGGGCTGCGGTTGGGGGAGACAGGGATCTAGACTGACGACCAGCATCTATGAGCAGTCTGTGCTCTGAGGTAATGGCATCAAGATTGATAGGTCACCCGTTTCAAGGTGGCTTTTGCTGCTTTAGACCAACATGGTATATATGACAACAGCTTGCAGCGTGGGGAGCTGGCAGCCCGCCTCGGAATGAAAGGGTGGGTGAGAACAGAAAGTAGTGGGCATGACCCACTGTCCATGTTTGTCCTGGTTGCTGGTCAGAGGAAGAGACATGCCGTCCAAAGAGACACGACCTGGATGCCTCACTGAGTGCTGTCCCAGACATTTTGCTAATGACATGCCCAACTGGACTCTTTTGACAGGGCTGCTAAAAATGTTTGGCTAGCTGTCCCAGGGGACTTTCCTTGAACTCTGGCTGACTAATGCAAAGCTGCTCTTATCCAGATCCCATCTGCTGTTTGTCCCCGAGTGAAGTTTGCTGTACTCTGGGCGCCATCTTGGAAGTCTTGTTCTTAGGTCATGTGGGGGAGGGGGGGAGGGGGTGCTGTGGCTTCTCTTTCTCTTTTTCATGACGTTTACTGTGAACATTTTAATCTGAGAAATTAAAGCTATGAAATTGCTGGTAGGAAAATCGCGTCATATTTTTAACGCTCATGTAACACCCTCTACCTCATTCGGCTACTCCAAGAAACCTGTTGAGAAAATAGGAGAGGTGTTACCATCGTCGTGTCATAGACGGGAAACGGGTAGCAGGGAATGAATGCGTTGCCCAAAGTTTGGAGTAATTCACGAGGTCAAGAGTGAGAGCTGGAGCTCAGGCTTCTCAAGTCTCTACCACCAGAGCCTTCCAGCATCCCACCAGTTGTAGCCCCTGCATGGAGGCGTGGTGGATACTTCCAAAGAGTGTTGAGCAAGCCAAGTGGGAAGTAGGAGCACGTAAAAGACTATTTAGCTTCTCAAGACCGCTGCTGAATAAAAGATTTTAGCTCTTCGCTGCACAGAAGGGTTTGGAATTCCCTGTCTAGATAACTGATGATGTCATTGACGTCAGTATTTCTGAATGCTCTTTCTGAGACATTCTTTTTCATTTATTTACTGCTGCCTAACAAACCACCTCAAAACTTGGTGTCTTAATACAACAATGACTTACTGTTTCTCACAGTTGTATAATTTGAGCAGTGCTTGGCTGGCTGATTCTTCTGCTCCATGAAGCATCAAATGGGACTACTCATTTGGCTGTTCTCAGCTGCTGATTGTGTTGGGCTGGACCAGAAGATCCAAGAAGGCTTCACTCACATTCCTCACACCTCCATGCTCCTCGGTGTGATCTCTTTCTGTGTCTGGCTTGGGCTTCCTCACAGCATGGTGGTTTCAGGGTAGCCAGACTTCTACATAGAAGGAGTAAGCAGAAGTTGCCGGTTCTCTTATGACCCAAGAGTCTTGGAATAAACATCACTTCTAGCGCCTTCTGTTGGTGAAAGTAAGTCACAAGGGCAGCCCAGACTCGGAGGAAAAATAGACTGTACCTCTTAATGTGTGGGCAGCATGCACATACAATGTTGGGAGAAGTTGTTAGTGGCTAGATTAGGGGTCTGTCAACCACAGTAACATTCATGTGTCCACTTGCTAAGAAAAACATATATACCATTCCTGGATATCTAGGGACATCTGAAGAAGACTGTCTGTTAAATACACCAAGCGTGCATGACGTGTTCAGGAATAGCAGGGTCAGCCCAACATGAAAATATGGTTGAGGAGCAGCCCTTGAACATGGGTCCTCTGGCTGGTTGCCAGTCCAGGCCCCTTGCCCTGGCCTCTTCAGTGGGACTGCCCATAGTTTCAGGAATCATGGCCTTGGTCCTAACGATTACTTGATGCATCTAACTCAAACTCGATTCAGACAGACAGACATGGATGGAGGGAAAAAATTGGAGAAATGAATGAAAAGGTATCCCAGTAAGTGGTAGAAAAATATGAGCTCTAACTGTCATGATAATGGTACATCCAGAGCCTTTTGGATTGCTGTTCAGATCCAAATAACGTGGTCAGTGCACTCCTCCAACTGCTTGTAGCTGGAAAATGGTTCTCTCTTTTGTTCCAGTCCATCCATCTGACCTCGTTCTTACTTCCTGAGCACCCTTTTCTTTCTAATTGCATTGAGAGCATTGGGTATAGGCGTTCAAATTGCAATTAACAGAGAATTCACAACTGGAGCTTCTGTTGTTCCATGTGGCTGTCCTCTCACCTGCAAATTTGCATTGCCAGTGTATTTATAGAGCTTTTTGTTCTTTTCAAAGAGTTCTAATATGGGTTATTACATTTCATGTTCATGGCAGCTCCACAAGATAACACTGAGTGAGATTGTTTCCCTTGTAGAAAGAAGGAAATTCGAAGTCCAAGAATGGCAAAGGAGTGGCAAAGCCAGACTCATGCCCTGTATTTCAGTGTCTTCCCTTCTGTTCCACACTTCCAGCTTGTAAAGTGCCTGTCCTAATGCCCAGGGCAAGGTGACAGCTGTGATGAGGAAGGAGCAATTTTGGGACTAAAGCATCTGTTAGTAGCTTAATAATGGCCTTGGTCGTGAAGTTAAGATACAAAGCTAGGTATTTTTAACTTGAATTTCAATTAGTGGCATAAAAACTTGCTATTTTCAGCCGGTGGAGGGACCACCAGGAAACACATTTTTTACCCAACCCTGATAGTACCTTTTTCTCTGGGAGGGGATTTGAGCTCATGCACTCATGGACTTGGGCATCATGTAGGAGAGGGATAACGGGAGCTCTCACATCAACTGCTGAAGCACCTGCATGAAGCCCACCGGATCAAAGCTGACCAGGAAGTGGACAGTTCAGGGCTCTGTAAGCAGTCCTGCAGACCCAACTCAGAACACCTCACACAAGTTAATGAAGAAACTTTCTCAGTAGCAACGAATGGGCTTTTCTGCAATGTTAAAATTAGAGCTAAAAGGTAAACAGGTATCGTCGGAATGGAATAACACTGTCATATCATATGGGAAAATTCTAGTGTGGATTAGCAATTCCATATGTATTTTGTGCCTTTAATGAACCAGTTCTTCTTTGACACTAGAGGTCAAAATCAAGGCTCTTTCCCTGATTAGGTTTTTCTTTCTAAAAGTGATTAATGCGGGGCCCCTGGGTGGCTCAGTTGGTTAAGGGTCCGACTTCAGCTCAGGTCATGATCTCATGGTCCATGAGTTCGATCCCGGCATAAGGCTTTGTGCTGACAGCTTGGAGACTGTAGCCTGCTTCGGATTCTGTGTCTCCCTCTCTTCTCTGGCCCTCCCCTGCTTGCACTCTCTCTCTCTCTCAAGAATAAATAAACTTAAAAAATTTTTAAAAAATAAATAAAAGTGATAATGCTAGAGTAGGTGAAGGGGATTAAGATTACACTTATCAATATGAGCACTGAGTAATGTATAGTATTGTTGAATCACTATATTGTACACCCGAAAACTAATACAACACTGTATGTTAACTACACTGGAATTAAGAAAATAATAAAAGTTACAATGCTTATTCAAACTCTTGGTACAACAGTTGGCCTTGTGCTGGCTTTGGATTCATTTGAACCATAGGGAAGTGGGTGTCTGGTTCTTCATGGATGAATCAGTAAAACCATTATAATAATATTGTCTCCTGTGTTTATAGCTAAGTCATTTCTCGTCTAGGACTTTATCTCACAGCAACTCTCTTCACTGGGAGAGTCTGGGGGAACTAGACGTACAGAGAAGATCCCACAACTAACTAATAATACCATAAAAACTGGATCCTGGGCTTCCCACGTTTTGATTCTATGTCCTTGCCTTATCCTGCCTGTGGCGGATGTTCCCAAAGGCTGGATCTGGCCACAGTCATGTTGACTTAAGATATCTCTTTTGGCACCTGGTAAAATTTAGGCTCCAGTGAAACTGATGAAGCTGCAGCAGGCTGACCTAGGTGACGATGCAGAATTTGGTGACTTTAGAAGATGCACTGTTGCCGGTTATTCATCCAGTGTGGCAGAGGGCAGCCCCATTAAACAAGCCTTATATCTGTTTAGGGCGTTTGTGGTTTACAGTTTGTGGTTTGCGGTGTCTGTTTGCGGCATCTGTTTGATGCATCGGAAGAGGAAGCGTAAGGCACAGGTAAACATTAGAGGTCTTGGTCTGTCACCATTTTTCCCGAACGAAGGAGGAAAGCGGCTCGGAAATATTAAGTGAGTTGCTCAAGATAACACCTCTGGGACATGGCAGCATAGGGCTCAGAGCTCAAATGTTTCTGGTATCTGGCCCTCCACTGGCCCCTCATTCCTGATGTCAAGGAGCTTCTCCAGCTTGGCATCAGACTTCAGAGAGATGGCTTATAATGAGCACCTCATAAAATGCTGAGATTGATTCTCCTCTAAGAAGAGGGACAAGTATGGTTTCTGACTGCCACGGTTATGAGAAATGCAACAGTCTCTTCCAGAGCAAGGACAGTTTTAATCAGCCAAAATGGCCTGGGAAGTTAATTAAGCAGCTCATTTTTAAATGGAGCCAGTGGATGAAAGGCAACGTGAGAGAAGGGCAAAGGACTTAGGAATGAGAGTGTTTTAAAGGCTTGCAGCCCCCTGCCTGTCATGAATAAGAAATGGGGCTGGGAAAACACGAGAGGCCCACAAGAGTTGAAGATAAAGGAAAGCCCAGGAAAGGGTTCAAGGACCTGCCAAGTGACTCCCATAGGGAAACTGCTTGGTTCCTTGTTTGGAGCAGGGAGTACTTGAGGGGCAGTAAGTTTTCGACAGATACAAACCTTTGAAGACCGGGGCTGGAGAAGAAACAGCCCCCCATGTGGAACCAAGGACAGAAACCCCCCTTCTCTCTGAGTCAGAACAATGCCATTACCCCTCACCGTGCACTTTGAAAGATCTCAATAGACAAACCAACGACACGGCTGGCCTTCAGACCAGCGGAAGCTCCCGACTCATGAGCCAATAATTCTAACTCCTTCTCTTGGTGTCCAGCCCTTCTTTCTCTCTGTTTTGTTTTCTATTACCTATGTGTGACTGAGGGCACAGAGTGGTTTAGATTTCCTTACATCGGTTAGAGGCTTTTGTTTCCAGGCAAGTTGGGCACTTACTGGTTGACTGAAGTGAGAAAGTATTGATTGATGGAAGCAAGAGGGTGGTCATTTGTTGCCTTCATAACTTGTGAAGGAATTGCCTTCGAGTCATGGGATTTTAGAACTGAAAAAAGAGGAACCTCAGAGACTGTCTAGTCTTTCATGTAACACAGGTGTCTTTTCTGCAGCTACCAGAATAGATGGCAATTCAGACATTTTTGGAACACTTTGAGAAAGTTAGAATGTACTGCCTGTGTGCATGCTGCCTGGTGAGTTTGACTCTTCCGTTTGTCAAATTTTTACCCATTAATCCTTACCTAGCACCTGCTGTGTGCCTGATGCTGGCACGAGTCCTTTATGATTAGGCCATTGATCCAACATGATTTTTATCTCTGTTTTACAGATAAAAGAAACTGAAACACAGGTTAAGTGACGTGCCCAACGCCATACAGCTAGAAAGTGACAGAGATAGGATTGGAACCCAGGCAGCCTGTTTCCACAGTCTGTGCATTTAACCAGCAGTTTGGCTGCCTCTCTAAGACATTTCTAGTCATTTAGGGCTTTTTTTCTTATTTTGAACCAGCATTGGCCCCTTACAGTTTGTACCCCAGGGTCTTTCCCATGATGATTCATCAGTTAGTTTTGGATAAGCCATCATGCCTTCTCATTATCTTTTCTTCTCCAGGCTGGCAATCTTTACTTCTCCCAGCAATTTCTCATGTGGCATGATTTCCATGCCCTTGGGGTTTCCTCTGGTTGTATGCCAATTTCAGACAGCCTCGTAAAAAGCACCTGAGATTTAAGGTCAGACCCACCTGGGCTGGGATTTACTAGCTGTAAATACTTGAAAAGATACTTTATCAGTCTTTTGGAGCAGAGGGTCCTCCATTTGTGAAATGGGACCAACTCTAAACTCCCTGATTCATTGTTGGGACTATATACCTACAATGACAACTATATTCATTCATCTGTGGATTCATACAATCCCAATCAAAACTTTAGCAGGCTAATTTAAAGAAATTGACAAGTTGATTCAAAATGTATATGAAAATGCAAAGGTTCTAAAATGACCAAACAATATTTAAAAAGGAGAACAAAGTTGGAAGACTTGACCTGATTTCAAGACTTACTATAAAGCTACAGTTACAAAAGCTGTATGATACTGGTGTAAAGAAAGACAAATAGATCAATGAAACAGAAGAGAATGCAAATAGACCCACACATCTTCAATTAGTTGATTTTTGGCAAAGATGCGAAGTCAGTTCAACAAGAAGGGCTTTTTAACAGGTGGTGTCGAAAAAAATTATACCGGTTAATAAGATGAACCTTGACACTGACCCCACTGGACACATCAACACTAATGAGTTAAATCATAGACTTAGTGTGAAAGCTAAACAGAAAACTTGAAGAAGAAAACACGGGAAAATATCTCTATAATTGTGGATTAGTCAAAGATTAGGACACCAAAAACACTAATCATAGTAGGAAAACAGGATATATCGGACTTTATCAAAATGAAATATTTCTTTTTGTGAAGAAATGTTATCACGAATATGAATAGGGAATCTGCAGACTGGGAGGAAATATTTGCAACACATATAAATAAGTAGGACTTAATATGTAATAGTTGATGAACTCCTACAAGTCAGTAATAAAAGACAAACAACCCAGTGGAAAACATGAGCAAAAGACTTGAACAGATACTTGACAAAAGAAGATGTGCAAACGGCCAGTAGGGAGGTTATACCATTTGTCATAAGGGAAACGCAAATTAAAACCACAATGAGATACTATTCACAACTGCTAGAATAGCTAAAATCAGAAAGCCTGGCAATATCAGATGTTGGCAAGAATATGCAACAACTAAGATGCTTGGGCAGTGCTGGTGGGAGTGTAAGATGATAGGACCATCTTGGAGGACCGGTTTGTCAGTTCTCATAAAGTTAGACCTACATCTGCTCTGTGGCCCGCCTATTTCACTCTTAGATCCTTATGTAAAAGAAATGAAAACCTATGTCCAAAGAAAAACTCATATGAGAATGTTCACAGCAGCTTTATTCATAATAGTCCCAATCTGGAATCAACCCAAGGGCCCAACCACAGGGAATGGGTAAATAAATTGTGGTATGATCATGGAAAATGGAATAATACTTAGCAATAAAAATGAGTGAAATACTGATGCGTGAAACAGAATCTCAGAAACATAATAATGAGTGAAAAAAAGCCAGGAAAATAAAGTACTTCCTAAATGCTTCTATTTAAGTGAGTTCAAGAAAACACAAAACTGGTGGTAGAAATCGTAAGAGTGGTTGACTTTGTCAGGAATGGATGGGAATTGACTGGAAGGCAGCATGAGGAAACTTTCAGGGGTAACAGGAATATTCTGTATCTTGACTGGGGTGATGGCTATATGGGCAGACATGGTCACCAAAACTCATTACGTTAAATACTTAATCTCTATGTAAATTCTGCCTCAATATTAAAAAATAATGATATCTGAAACTGAATAGGTTGCGATTTACTCTAAACAGTATACGGTGCCATGGGGCTGTCACTCCTCTGACTTAAACTCTCTGGTTCTATTAATGTGGCCTGAGGTTGCATTAGTTTTTTTTTTTTTTTTTTCTTTTTGTTGTTGTTGTTGTTGTTGTTTTAGCAGCAACTTCATTACAGTCTTGCCATTTATGGCATTTGTGGCTAAGGAAAATGGCCAAGCCTCTCTTCCTTTTAAGTGTGAATAGCTACCAAGCTGTGCTCCTTTCTGCAATCCTCCTTTGTTTACCTAAATGGGTCTATATGTAGCCCCCGAAGGAATGACTAGAACGGAGATAAACAAAGGAGGTATTTCAGGAGAGTAATGCTGTAAATAATAAGGACAGCTTACAGTGAACTAGTACTTGATGCCAAGTACTCCTCTAGAGCTTTACACATATTTACCAAGTGGATTCTCAGAACAGCTCCATGGGATAGGTGCTACAATCATCCTCATTTTATAGACAAGCTGATCTGAGGCACCAGGAAGTCAAGTGACTTGTCCAAAGTCATCTGGTCAGTAAGGGATGGAGTTAGAGTTCAAATCCTAGTCGGTTCTGATGCTCAAATCTGTGCTCTTAGCTCCCATGCTACGCTATGTCTGATCCCTGGTTTGCTTCTTCTGCTTGATGCTTTCCCTCTAACTGACTTGATCTGTCTCTGGCTAATCCTCTTAGAATAGCTCAGCGTAGGTCATGCCCCTAAGGAGCATCATACCAGAGCAGAAATTTCTTGCAGGACTCCTGTGGGAGAACCTGTTTATAAGGAGTGGCTGGGCACAGTGAGGGAACAGCTCTCATGATCTTCAGGTCTCATTTCACGTTCAGCCTTCCAGGTTTCTCTCCACACACCAAAGCTCAGAGAGGTCCTTAAATAGCATCAGTCATCCTTGAGATGCATGCTGTGTTCTATGTATCTACCAAAATAGATATCAGTGGCATAAAGTCAGATTGGGGAAGCACTGCGTGGTATTATTTCTTGTCTAAAAGGAAGAGATTTGGCAGTTATCATTGGCCACAATTCCATAAATGGCAAAGAGTGTGGTGATGCTGGGGTAGAAAAAACACAGTCTCAAGCCACATTAATAGAAATAGCATGTTCAGAGCATGAGAGTAACAGCCCCAAAACACCTCATCACTGTTTAGAGTAAATCTCAGCATGTTCATTTTCAGATGTCATTATGATTATTTTAACATTGAGGTAGAATTTACACAGATCTGAAGAAGTATTTAGTTCAATGAATGGTTTTGTTTTTGTTTTAGAGAGAGAGAGAGCATGAGCAGGGGAGAGGGGCAGAGAGAAGGGGAGAGAGAGAGAGAGAGAGAGAGAGAGAGAGAGAGAGAGAGAAAGAGAGAGATTGAGTCTTAGGCGGGCTCCACCCTCAGAGCCGGCCTGATGCAGGACTCAGTCTCACGACCATGAAGTCATGACTTGAGCCAAAATCAAGAGTCAGACACTTAGCTAACTGAGCCACCAGGCGCCCATAGTTGAATGAATTTTGATGACCATGTGCACCCATATGTCTATCACCTCAGCCGAGACACAGAAGAATGTTTTGTCACCCCAGAAAGATTCTTCATGCCCCCTTCCAGTCAACTCCCATCCACCCTCACCAAAGGCATATTTTGATCCAGAGAGAAGAGGTCTTCTGGATCGGATTGGGACTTTTCTTTACTAACCTTTACCCAGGCACTTTGTACATATCACGAACCCAGGGGAAGAGTCCCTTAGAAGTGGGTGGCATAGAGTGGAGATTAGCTCCCTTCAGAGACAGATCCAATCTAATCAGGTAGAAACACTAAAAACTGATGATGTCCATGCCTAATGGCCAACCCTGGATAATGCTTACCTGCACTAAAATCATGACTCCATCCTGCTCATTTTCTTTCTAGACCAGTGGTCCCAGGGAGTCTTGCTAGATCAAAGCATAGGTTTCCGGTTTCATATCCCACAGGGAGCTGTCATGGAGCATTTAATTAACTAGAAAGTTCCAGGTGGTGGGTTATCATTCTTATTTAGACCTTTTAATGATCTACTTTTTAAATAGTCTATGTCAAATTAGCCTTAAAGTCAAACAGAAAGAAGACATGAGAACACGTTGGACCAGGAGGCACCCACAAGACAGGGTTATGCCACATGTGGGGGAGGTGCCTAACATGTATGCTTGTTTTGAGAAGGCATACCTGGCTTTACTCCATCCACGGTTCAGCATTGTATGCACACTCAACCTCTTTGGGCTGCTGAATCTTCATCTGAAAATTAGGAGTAATGCTGTTTCTCATTCTCAAGATTATTGGTTAATGAGATATTAAGTAGTTAGAGCTCTAAAAATGTATAAAAGAGGTATGTCATTAAGGAGCATTGCCATCTCTACAAAGCCATCACTACAGCTCCTTGAAGAAACTGAGCTGGTGGGGAAAAACCCCAGTGATGGAATTTAGGACCATAAAACAACTTTTTCAGTCCCTCTGTGTTTGAAAATTCACCCTTAGTCCTTCATCCTTCAGAGCCCCCTCCCCCATTCCTTAACGCCCTCTCCTCCAGGCTGAAACCTGTAAGAAATGTTAGATCTTAAACTTCATCTTTTTTTTTTTTAATTTTTTAATGTTTATTTTTGAGAGAGAGAGACAGAAACAGAGACAGAGCATGAATGGGACAGGGACAGAGAGGGAGACACAGAATCCAAAGCAGGCTCCAGGCTCTGAGCTGTTAGCACAGAGCCAGCACAGAGCCCAACACAGAGCTCAAACCCACAAACTGCGAGATCATGACCTGAGCCAAAGTCGGATGCTCAACTGACTGAGCCACCTTGGTGCCCCGAAACTTGATCTTCTAAACTGAGTCAACTGACTTTAATATTAAACATCTACCACATGCCCAGCATTGTGAAGATTATAAAAATGAGTAAGAAATAGCTCCTCCCCTCCAGGAATTTACAGCTTGATCACATCACTTATATCAGGAGGAGAATCCCAAACAAAATGTGCCCTGTTTCATTCACTGACCAACACTTCTTACTAGTTTGTCTTGATTTGTCCAAGTCTTTGCTTTTTCCCCACATTAAGTAATTCCTGGGTTTCCTCTCCACAGTGAACAGTGGCCTCACCAAGAACGAATCCTTTCATGAACTTCTAATTCAAGACACAAATTTTTTTTCAATAATCACTGTATGCTTTGAAAGAGTCATAAGTAAACTTGATATTGTGCTATCAACTTATAGATGGCATTTGTTTAAAACATTTCCATACACCTTTATCTTCATAATTCATGCCTTAAGCTGACTTTAAAAAAATTTTTATTATTATTATTTTTAATGTTTGTTTTTGAGAGAGAGACAGAACACAAGCAGGGGAGGAGCAGAGAGAAAGGGAGACACAAAATCTGAAGCAGGCTCCAGGCTCCAAGCTTTCTGGACAGAGCCGGACATGGGGCTCAAACTCACAAACCGTGAGATCATGACCTGAGCCGAAGTCGGACGTCCAACCTACTCAGCCACCCAGGCGCCCTGACTTTTTTTTTTTTAAACTAAACACCACACTTTTCCTGGATTTCACCAGCTTCTCTGTTAATATCTTCTTAACTGTTCCAGCATCCCAATCCAGAGTATGGCATCTTATTTAGTTGTCATGCCTCCCCAGTCTCCTCTGGTCTGTGACAATTTCTCAGTCTTTTCCTTGTTTGTTCATGACCTTGGCAGTCTAGAGGTGTGCTGGCTTAGCACCATGTGGCATGTCCACCAATCTGGATTGGCCTGATGTTTTTCTCAGGATCAGACTGGAGCTGGAGTTACAGGTTTTTGGAAAGAACACAGCGGTGAAGTGCCCTTCTCATCACATCATCTCGGGAGGTATATGACATCTACAGACATCATTGATGGTGTTAACCTTGATCACTTGGTCAAAGAGGTGTTTCCCAGGCTTTTCCACTGTAAGGGTACTCTTTCCCATTCCATACTCTTTCCTTTGGAAGTGGACCACTAAGTCTAGGACACCCTAAGCATCACCTCCTAAAGCAGAGTGTCTACATGTATTATTTGGTTGAATGTTTTTGAACGGAATTAATATTCAGCCTCTCTAGTACAGTGCGGTTCAACCTTGTGCTAAATTTCATCCTTGTTCAGTGCTTTGAGAACATTAGCTAATTAATCCTAATTAGACATTATAGCAGAATCTCACCAGTTCTCACATCACTGATTTGTAAATAGAACAGTTTTTCTAAAAACCTGTCAGTCTTTACTTCATGTCGGAGCTGAGATTCATAGAGCTGAAAGTGGCTGCATCAGTGAAGTCTGTACCTGTGAATGTCTTTCTAAAGAGCTTATCTACCGAGCTTCAGCATGGGTAGTTTTCTACCAATATTTTACTTTGTATTTTCTGCTTTCCTGTGGAGCATTATCTTAAGTCATTTGAAAGAATGTTTGTGGAAAGAGCCTTGGATTTTAATCTATTTATTATATTACAATTTCTAATGGAACACCTTCTCTAAGGAGCGCAAAGCCGATTACGATACCTAATTAGGTAATACGTGCATTCTCATAAAACTCCAATGTCCCGTGAGTTGATTTCCAGTGGAACAGAGTTTGGTATAGGATGAGTCTGTCTTGGATTTTGTCTGGTAGAATGCATTGTATTTGGTATTTAACATACATTGTCTTGTGTGTTATAATTAGTTTCCATTTACATGCATTTATGCTCTTCCCCAATCACACTGTAAAATGTTTTGAGAGAGTAGTCTGTGACTTACAGCTTTGTCTCTAGTGGTGACGAGCGTGTGGCATCTGTGGTAAACGTTGTTGGTCGTCTGTCCAACATCCACGTGCCTCTTTCCTTCTATCCAAGAATCCCAGTTTGTTCAGGTACCCTCTCTTCCTCCTCAGCCAGATGTTTCAGGAGAAACTGAGCCACCCTTAGCTCCAGGGATGGATCTGAATGGCTTAAGGGCATTCATCCTCTTTGCTCATGATTAGTTTAGGATGTGCCTATGACCCTAAAGAGGCCAGTGAGACAGCTTACTGGGGGTTTCTGATAAGTTTCCTCCAATTTAAGGAAAGGGTACAAGGAGAGGCGAGATGGTTCCTTTCCCCAGGACACTGTCACGTGTAACTTTGAAGATTGGAGCCACAGGAACCACTCACCTCCAGTGGAAACAGGAAGCCAAGAGAATCTCAGGGAAATGCTGTGGCTGCCAGTGTTGTGAAACAATAAATGTACTTACTGTACATTTAAGCCACTTGGAGATACTGTTTCTCCTTACTTGGGGCCAGAGGCATCCTGAATGATACAGGATTATCAATAAATATTTTTATTTGATGGATTTTAGTGCCAAAGGAACCCTTTGGCCTCTTTGGAAGAGGGGATTAAAATTGAATTAGAAGCAGTAGTTCCCTTTAGGAAGGTAGTTTCACACCAGTTAGAAAATTCTAAATAATAGGGGTGCCTGGGTGGCTCAGTTGGTTGAGTCTTGGTCTGACTCTTGATTTGGTCCGACTCTTGATTTCAGCTCAGGTCTTGATCTCAGGGTCATGGGATTGAGCCCTGCATCAGACTCCATGCTGAGCACAGAGCCTGCTTAAGATAATCTCTCTCTCCCTCTGCCCCTCGCCCCCACTCTCATGCTCTGTCTCAGGAAGGAAGGAAGGATGGAAGGAAGGAGGGAGGGAGGGAGAGAAGGAAGGAAGGAAGGAAGGAAGGAAGGAAGGAAGGAAGGAAGGAAGGAAGGAAGGAAGGGGAGAGAAAGAAAAAATTTTTAAAGAGTATGTAGTTCTTATTCCTGTTCATTCTTTTCTCACAAACGTATTCATTAAATATTATTTTAAACTTCGGTATGGTTTATGACTCAAGAACATAAAGTAAAATAGTTGGAATGCAGTAGATTGGTCTGTTTTATTCTAGAATGCCAGTAGCGTGGTTTCTGGGGTCATGAAGTGCTCTGGATTGTAGCCTCTCCTGAAATAACATGCAACTCTCTCCCCCAAAGGTGGTTTTCTATCCCTTCCACCCTTCTTCAGTGGCATCCCTCTCTTTCCCTTTCTCCTGGCCATCCTCGTGTGGGGAGATGTCCCCCGGGCTGTCCCCACACGCAGGATTAGCCCCCGCCACAGCCTGCCCGGGTCCTGGCAGTAGGATGCACCTCTTCACTAGAGCCTACCCTTGAGATTTCCCCCACTATTTCTCAGAGATCCTATTTGCTGCTTTATGGCATCAATTTGTGACCATCTCGTTTCTTATCAGGACTTTGCATGCTGACATCTATTGGACTCCACTCCCAGGGATCTTGTTTCTCAGCCTTTTCCCGTGATCTGCTTGATCAGACACATTCTATACTCTGCTCGTCTTCCTTTGCTGGTCCTGCTGCCCCCACAGGTGCTCATTGTGAAGGGGTTACCAGGAAAGTTCTCTCCATCTCCAGGGACACTTCAGTTTGTTTTCTTCTCCATCCTGAAGAAAAGGCTCATTAATTTGGCATCTTAAACCTTAACTCAGTAAGTAAATTTCTTTTTTCTCTCCAGTCAACAGATCAGTATTACCTGGCTTAGGAAATTCCCCAGCTTTATCCTCTATATTTTTTTACACTGTGTTTTTCAAATTATTTTTCTCAGACTCTAGTCCTTAAGGTGCTTGTAGAAAGATGATGCCATAGACTTAGTCATTTGAGAAATGCTGCAGACCTTCCCAGAGTCACCATGCATCTGAGCACATTATAAGGTCCGTGCCCTTGATCCAGTGTAAAGACAAAAGACAACTGTGTAGCTTGTTGGGTCATTACTGCCCCCCGCCCCCCAGCCCCAGGGTCTGTTCAGTAGTCTATGGAACTCACAGAGTAGAACTTAGAATCTCCTGAACCTCCCAGAGCTTTGCCACCTGTAAGCTTCTGCTTCGGATGGTGGGTGGTTCCTTGGAACATCCTCACTCCCTGTCTTTATATCAGAATGGCCAGCCCTCCCCTGAGCCTGGAGTGTCCATGTGATAATTTACTTTAAAATATTTCCAGGGGCGCCTGGGTGGCTCGGTCGGTTAAGCGTCCAACTGCAGCTCAGGCCATGATCCCGCGGTCTGTGAGTTTGAGCCCTGTGTCCGGCTCTGTACTGACAGCTCAGAGCCTGCTTCGGATTCTGTGTCTCCCTCTCTCTTTCTGCCGCTCCCCCACTCGTGCTCTGTCTCTGTCTCTCAAAAATGAATAAATGTTTCAAAAAAATTTTTTTTTAATATTTACACATGAGGGGCACCTGGGTGGCTCAGTTGGTTGAGCGTCCCACTTCAGCTCAGGTCATGATCTCGCGGTTCATGTGTTCGAGCCCCGTGTTGGGCTGGCTGTCTGCTGTCAGTGCAGAACCTGCTTTGGATCCTCTGTGCCTCCCCCCACCCCTCTCTGTACCTCCCCTCCTTAGTACTCTCTCTCAAAAATAAATAAGCATTTAAAAAATATGTGAAAAAAATATATTTCCCTGTGAAATTTGCAGCAAGGAGAATGGACACGATTTAACTTCATTCCACACCCTAAGGGTAAGTGCTTAGCATTTGAAATATCGAAATCCAGAGTCAACATTCCATAGATAGCTACTTAGCATTCCAGGGTATCCTTGAAATCTGCATCTGAGGGTTAATTAGCATAAGGCAGGTAAGATACGATTTTTCCTTGGTGTAATGAGTGGTGTTTGAGAGCAGTGATTGGTTGGGAAGAGCCGCACCTCCTGCCTGACGAGAAGAATCCCACAAGCCCAGGCAAAGTTGGGCGTCTTGGGGTCCTGAAGATGCTGCTTCCTGGAGGCCTCCTGCTGCTTGTGCCCAAAGCAGGCCTGGCCGGAATATGGAATATTTTCGCAGCCTTTTGAGAAGCAAGGTGCTGGCCGAGGGCCAGGATGGGGACTTTCCTGAGCTGCAGGAGCTGTTCATGTGACTGTTTGCAGGCTTGCTAATGAATATTAAACAGTTGGCTGAGTTTTATCTAAGACTTGCTTAAAGAGAGTCATACCTGGCATGGGGAGGGTAGGAGAGAGGGGCTGTTTGGCTCTCAGCTAAACCAGAGGCTGCTGATAGTTACCAGAAGGACCTGGCAGACAGTTTGGCCTGTTAGCAAAGGGGTCAGTTGTCCTCAGGCCGTGACAACAGGCTCAATCCCTGTCCCCATTCTCACTGAGCTCAGGGTGATGCTGACCAGGGCAGAGAGTGGTCAGCCACCCCAGAGCCCTGCCAGCTCCGTGGGCTTTTATTTCCCTGATCTCTGTCCCGCGGAGTAACAGTGGCTGCATTAGAGACCTCTGAGTGACTAAGGCACTCAAGGGACACCCACATCTCCTCGTGCCCCATGACCGCCACCAAGAGGTGTTTCCTGGGTGTCCTGCCGTCCTCATCTTCCTACTCCTCCCTGCCCCCACATTCTTGGGGTTCTTGCAGGAGCCACTCCTGTACCGGGAAATGCCACACTGTCACCCCCTCCAGAACCCAGTCTTCCACTTCAGTCCCTGTGGTCACTCTTGTCTTTTCTATGCCTCAGAGTCTGCACCTGCAAAATGGGTATAATAATAGTATCCCCTTTATGGGCTTGTTTTTGGGGAAACCAGCTTATATAGGCAAAGCCTCTAGAACGCTGCCCAGCAACTTGTAAGCATTTGTGTGTGTCCATTATCCACCTCCTCCCTCCCTCTCTCCCCCCTCCCCTCTCTCTCTCTCTCTCTCTCTCTCTCTAATTATCAAAGCTTTATCTTAACAGGCGGACTCACCTGCCTTATACCGCAAGGAATGGATGAATTCATTCCTCCATAGAAGGTTGTAACAGGCTTTTGTCAACCAGGATAGATGTCACAAAGACCTTGTGCTAACATTCTGTAGCTTACTCGGAAGAAAGTCCCTTTGGTCCTTGGAATTTATTTGCTTTTGGTTTACATGGAGCTCTAATAAGCATGATTTGCTTTCCTACCCACAGAAGATTTTTTTTTCCTTTTAAGACTATTCCTTCTTTTTTTTCCTCCTTTTTTTTTTTAAATTTAAATTTTAGTTAACATACAGTGCAATACTGATTTCAGGAGAATTGAGTGATTGAGTGATTCATCACTATAAGAAAACAACCTTTTTTTTTTTTTTTGAGAGAGAGAGAGAGAGAGAGAAGATCCTAATGTGGGACTTGATCTCACGACCGCGAGATCATAACCTGAGCTGAAATCTAGAGTTGGATGCTTAACTGACTGAGCCACCCAGCTGCTCCCTCACAGAAGATTAGAAATAGCAAATTAGAAGGAACTTGTATGAGGCAAGAAGGGACTGGATAGTGAAGAAAGAGTCATATAAATATAAAAATGAGACAAAAGCACTTCCAAATTCTGGGATCATTTGGGTAGAAGAAAAGACAAAATAGTTCCATCCCTCAGTGGTTGTTCTAAAGCCCAGGATAAGGATGGCCCTGAGTGATGGAGACGTGATTAAATGATTTTTAGCATGCTGTGTTTAATGAGGCAGGAAAGTAGGTGACAAATTTTAGAGCTTCCAAGGAAGTGGTAAATGTTAAAGTTTCGATGCTGAAAGTGATCAGTCATCCTTCTGTTATTTGTTAAGGCAATTTACATGGCATACCCAGTGCCGGGATCATCTGGATACAGGAATAAGACATCCTTCACACGGTTCCAGCAGGTCATGTTTGTAAGATACCCCCTAATCCATCAGAGGCATGCTCGTTTAGCAGAGAAGCAACCCCCAAGCCCGAGTCCCGTTTGGAGCAGTATAGGCACACTGAGAAAAGACAGAGACGGAGAATACAAAGCCCAAGGAAGAGACCAGTGCCTGTAAACACGGCAGCTCTTTTCTCAGTCCTATTTTTACCATCTGCTCTTTGTCTCTCCCTAGAAGGCCTTACCCATGGTTATGTTTTGCTAAGTTGAGAGCAGATATATTTTAGACGTACCAGGGAAGGCCTGTGGAATATTTTGCTTTGAGCTGCAAAGATGGTCACCAGGCCACACTGTGCTGAAGTTTGCCTTGGCTTTTCAGCTGTGACCGGTCCTCCGGAGAGGTGCCCTGAGCGGGGGCTTGGTCCCACCAGGGACTCAAGCATGACCCAGTTTGGATTCTGACTTGTGTCTTCCTCAGAGATACATAAGTTGGTAAACAGGTAAGGGCTTTGGAGGTCTGTGACAAATGATAGGGCAAGAAACAGCCTTAATTACTGAACCTGTTTCCCCATTAAAGAGGAGGATGATAATTACAGTTGACATTATAACTCCCGCCATTTGTTAAGGTCTGCCTTTGTACCAGGCACTGAGCACGCGTCAGCAACTCAGCTCAGATGCTGTCAGCCCTACCAAGTAGCTACTTTATATAATAGGAAGATCAAAGCCCAGAGAGGTTAAGTGTCTTATCCAAAGTCACACAGCCAACTAGAGAAGGACCTGAAGTCGAAGCCTAGACCTATCTTGCCCCCAAGGACCATACTTTAACCATAGGGTCAGCACCAGGGACGATCATCTCCTTCCCCGTGGGACCCATGTAGCCTTTGTGTGGAGGAAAGAGCCAAGAGAGGGCTCCCAGGAGTATGTTCTGAGGGAGGAATGCCGAGGAGAAAGATATGGGTCCACCTGGACAGGGCCTTGATGAAACCCTGCCTGACCATAGCGCTTCTCCCGGAATGGGCCCCCTGCCCTAGGCGCTGTGCCAAAACACAGCAACAGCAGAAGTGTCCCCTCCCACCATGCGAGGGAAACTCTTTATGCCCCCACTACGCCCGTGGCCAACGTGCTTACTCGGGGTTTTTTTGGGGTCACTTCTGACTGGACAGTTTGATTGCTGATCTCCTTAGAAATGCAGTCCAGGCCTGAAGCTGCTTTTGTTCGGGATGCGTCTCAGGGGCAGCTAAGCTGCCATTCCTTCCAGGAGGTGGAGGGCAGAGGCCCAGCTGCTCAAGCTTCCTTCCAGCGGCCAGGCCATCCGGAGAGGATGCCTGCTCTCCTGGGAGGCCCTGGCCCTCTGTTCCCCCTCTTTCCAGCTGGCATGACTGTCACTCTGCTTTCCCAGGGAGCAGGGCAGACTCTGTGCGTTGCTTTAGTCTGGTCCCCGTTCCCCCAGATCTTGTCTGGTAGGTAAGCAGCAGTGAGCAGGAAAGATCAGAGGATCACTTGGGCCACATCTCAAAGGGGAAGAGCGGTGCGGGCAGACCGTGCTTAGTCCCCGTGCTCTGGAGGCTTCTTGAAATGCAGGGAATTCTGGGCTGCAACATGAAACGAAGGCTTATTGTTTCACGGGATCCAAGGGAAAAAAAAAAGGAAGAAAGAGGAGAAGTAGCAGGTATCACGCTAACACTAAGAGTGCTGCCAGGGCTCAGGTCTGTGCCCCGGAGGCAGACGGACATGGGGAGAGTACCACCTGCCATGACCTGCCATGACCGTGGACATTTTCTGAGTTTTTGAGGGAGATTAGACACGTGAAGGCAAAGGAGTCCTGGCAGGGAACAGTGTGGAAATGTTACAGGGTGGGAGAAAGGGGCCAGCTTTGTGAGGGTCTTGAGTATCAAACAGAGGGGTTGAAGTTTTGTCTTCTACACCAGGGATCCATTCAAGGTTCTTGAACAGGGATTGTCACCCAGTGAAATAGTGGTCAAGTGAGATTAGCCCAGCAGTAGCACGTTCCATTGAAATCCATGCCTACTCCTGGAAAAAGCTTTCAAAAAGGCTGCCCTCTTGGTAGCCTGATGTGAGTCACCGTGTCGTCTTTAGTGCTTGTCTGTCCACCATAGACTTACAGTTCTCTGCCCGCTGGGAGCACAGGATTACATTTCCTGTCTAGCCTGAAGTTAGATGTCACTATGACTCCCTTAGACCATTGCAAGGATCGGTAAGATTTTTTTTTAATGTTTATTTTTTATTTTTGAGAGGAAGAGAGAGCGTGAGTGGGGAGGGGCAGAGACAGAGGGGGACAGAGGATCTGAAGTGGGCTCCACGCTGACAGAAGTGAGCCTGATGAGGGTGGGGCTCCCAGCCACAAACCACGAGATCACAACCTGAGCTGAAGTCGGGCGCTCAACCGATTGAGCCACCCAGGCGTCCCTCAGTAAGATTTTTTTTTTAAAGGACTAGATAGTAAATATTTTCAGCCCTACAGTCTCCACTGCAGCTGCTCAGCTCTGCTGTCCAGGTGTGGAAGCAGCCACGGATGATATGTAAAGAGTAGGTGCAGCCCTATAAAACTTTATGTGTTCCAATAAAACTTTATTTAGAAAAACAAGTGGCTGGCTCAAGGGCAGGAGTTTGCTGACCTCCTGACTAATACATTGTGAGTGGAAGTGATACTTCTGGACAGAAGCTCTGATTGTGATGTGCAGAGCGGTCACGGAGGCACATGTGAAAGTGAAGCCTTTGCCAGCCTGGGACCCTGAACAGGAAGGAGAAATAGACTTGGCAGTGTTAAGCTGTTGAGATTCGATGTTTCTTACTGTAGCATAACCTGTCTCTGATACTGTCTATTCTTTGCACAGGAAGCATCACCATGGCCGTTGTCTTTGTCTTCACGGCTAACGTGTAGCATGTAGCCAAGCACCACATGGAGGCCTTTACCAACTTTGTTTCAATAACTCCTTTAGACAGCCATGCGACATGTGTAATGTTGTAATATCCATTGTCACAGAAACAGGAAGGCGAAGCCTAGAGAGGTGAAAATGTGCCCACAATCTCACCAGTGACTAAAGGTTGCATCTAGGACTTGAGCCTGGGTCTTCTAATTCTAAACCCCAGGTGCTTAACTGCTGTGTATCCTGCCTCGGGTTCAGCTCTTGGGATTATTTTTTCTTTTATCCCTTTGCCTCTGATCACTGCTCTTGGCTGTGTGTGCCATTTAGACATGACCCATAGTGGCCCTGTCAGCAGGGTGAGAATGAAGAGTCTTTCTTCCAGAAAAGTCCTGGTCTGAGCAGTGGAGCAGGTAGATGGAAATAGCTAGAGAGATGAATTGGGTTGGCAGCTCAGACACACAGGCAGATGACCACGCTGGAGATTGGCAGATCCTAGAGGTCGCTCTCAGTCACATGTTCGTGTATTTCCATCAGTCACCTCCAAGGCACATCGCCATCTTTACATTCTCAGCCATGTTCTTGTCTTTTTTTGAAGGGAAAAGATAATCTATATTCTGGAACCGTCTTGAGAAACAGTTAACTCCCCTTCCTGGCCTGGCAAAGCATGGAGCAAGCTAGGACAGTCATCTTTGATGAGTTTGCAGAGAATTTACCAGTCTTGTGTTGCAATGACCTAAGTTTGCTCAAGTAATAAGAAGCCCCAAAATGAGCTCTTATAACTTCTGAAGAGCAGTCTCCAAAGGTACTACTCATTGTGTTATTCAATATTCTCTATGTAAAGTCTCAATTAATTTCTCTACAGTGTCATGGAAAATTTTCTGCCGTTAAAACAATACCTTTCTATAACCAAAAGTGAGAATTACATGAATGATTATGTTTCCCTTCTTCCTTTGGCTGTTGGGAAACAGGATTTATTTGATATTTGGAGATAATAACCATTTTAACTCAAGATCAGAGTAGATTATCTTCACCCGTCTCCCCTCCCCCCTGCACCTTTGGGTTCAGATCTCTGTTTCTGACCTTAAGTTTTAAATCAGGGGTGCCTGGGTGGCTCAGTCGGTTACGCATCTGACTCCGGCTCAGGTCATGATCTCGCGGATCACGATTTCGAGCCCCGTGTCCAGCTCTGTGCGGACAGCTCAGAGCCCGGAGCCCGCTTTGGATTCTGTGTCTCCCTCTCTCTCTGCCCCTCCCCTGTTCACACTCTGTCTGTCTCTCTCTCTCAAAAATAAATCAACATTAAAAACATTTAAATAGTATAACGTTCTATCACAGGTAACTGAAAATCCTTCTTTGAAGTGGATAAGATATAAATTATAGTTAAAGCCTCACGTGGCCATGTTATAGCAAGTCAGCGAGTGGTGCGGAGCCACTGATTGTGTCCTCCTGCTTGGACGACCCTGTGTATCATCTAAGAGTGTGGTCAGAGTTTGAGGTATCTTGAAAGCACAAATTCACTTCCTTTTCCATAAAGATGACTCAAGCCACCTTTGTTCTAATTTTTTTTTTTTTTAACACTTATTCATTTTGTTTTGAAAGAGTGAGACAGAGCGTGAGTGGAGGAGGGGCAGAGAGAGAGGGAGGCACAGAATCCGAAGCAGGTTCCAGGCTCCGAGCTGTCAGCACAGAGCCCGGCGTGGGGCTTGAACTCATGAACTGTGAGATCGTGACCGGAGCCGAAGTCGGACGTCCAACTAACTGAGCCATCCAGGTGTCCTCCTGTTCTAAATTCACTGCATGCGTGTCCCAGTGACCTAGGAGATGTTTGGTCCATCAGACTTGATAAAATTCGTAAGAGCAGAGAGAGCTTTTAGTAAGTACTTGCTTGCTGGATATGGAGTATTTCACGTGTTCTGTCATGATCCTTCCTCGGACTGTGAGACCTGCCTTATGACAGGGATGAGGAAACAGGCTCAGATAGTGAAGTGACTTTGCCGATTAGATAGGTAAAGTGTCACTGAGGACACACAGTGTGTAAAAACAGAACCGAGATTTAAACACAGATTTTTGTGACTGAGAACTACACTCTTTCTGCAATGCTGCTTTTTCTTTCTTTCTTTTTTTAAGTTTATTTAGTTTGACAGAGAGAGAGAACATGTGTGGGATAGGGACAGAGAGAGAAGGAGAGAGAATTCCAAGCAGGCTCCATGCTGTCAGCGCAGAGCCCAGCGTGGGACTCGAACTCATGAACCGTGAGATCATGACCTGAGCTGAGATCAAGAATTGGATGCTTAAGCGACTGAGCCACCCAGGTGCTCCGTGTGCAATGCTGCTTTTAACTTAAAAAAAAAAAAAAAAGTGTTTATTTATTTTTGAGAGAGAGACAGAGCGCAACCCAGAAAGGGCCAGAGAGGGAGACAGAACCCGAAGCAAGCTCCAGGCCCTGAGCTGTCAGCACAGAGTCCCCCATGCGGGGCTCGAACCCGTGAACCGTGAGATCATGACCTGAGCCGAAATCGGATGCTTCACTGACTGAGCCACCCAGGCGCCCCTGCAATGCTGCTTCTTGATGATGATGATGATGGTGATGCCAGTACTATTCTCCTGCGTGCCAGTCCCATTCTCAGTGCTTGCTACGTGTTAATGCATCACAATATCCCTATAATAGGTTCTGTTGCTACTTGTATTTTGCTGATGGGGAAACTGGAGGCACAGAGAAGTTAAGTGACTCGCCGTTGGTCCCATAGCTGGTAACTGGTGGATGCAGGATTTGAATCTGGGTAGTTTGGCTTTAAAACCCAGTCAGTCCTTATGCTGTGCTGTCTTTGATCATACTCGTCTACAGATGTGGTGGAGGCAGTGGATAGAAAACGAGGATTTGGGGTCATGAAGCCTGGTTCCTGGTGCCAGATGGGCCCCTGAGGAGCTGAGAGGTGTTGGGCAGGTCGCCTCCCTTCTGTGCCCATCAGGGTCACGGATAGAAGAGCAGAACCAAGCCAGTTACTTTAATGGAGTTTGACAGAGGGAATCGGTGAAATAGGTGTGGGAGGCCTGCAAAGGCAAAGAGAATCTGCACGAAACGGGAGAGGTAACTGCAGAGGCCGCCGCCATCCCCGGGGCTGAGGGAACAAAGGAAAGCAGCCTGGGGGAGGAGGCTTGCCGCATCTTGGCTCAGACTTGAGAGGAAGAGGGCCCTGCCGGGAACAGCCTCCTCCCACTTCACTTGCAGTCTCCCTCTAGTGCCCCCTGTTGGTGGAAACCGACAGAGCACCAGTGTCAAAGGACAACGTGACTTGCATTTTTGCTGATTTCCAGCCCAGCATCACTGAGCAGGGTATAGAGAGAGGGGGTTTGGAGCTGAGACAGGTGCTTCGTAGCAGGTACACTTCTTCATTTTGTAAAGTGATGAGAGGGAATACGTGGTGTGCTGGGTGGGGGGTCGATGGTGCTCCACTTACCTCTCTCCTAGGCTTCTATCATGGCAAGAAGGTACAGCTGATCAAGTTCATCCCCTCCTCTCCTCACCCCAATTAGCAGTGAACATCTTGAGACCTTATATGTCCTTCTTCCTCGCCTAGGCCAAGGACGGTGCTTGGGGAGGGGTGTGGTTATTCATTATATGCTTGAATTGTTTAATTATTGGATTTTGACACGCACTTAGGTCACCCAGTATTCAATGACCACAGACTGTGCCGAGCCCTGGGCCAGGGACTCTGGGGAAGCAGGGCACACACAAAGCATGGCCTGACTATAAATGAGCTTAACAGTCTTGTTGTAGGGGTGAGATGAACCTGGAGCAGATCGTGGCTTTTTGGGTAGGCTCAGGTGCAGTTTGACTTCAGGGAAGGGAGACAGATCTGCTTGGCTGGAAGTAGGTTTCACGAGGGAGTGGTTTCTTACCAACCTCCCGTGTCCTGACCTGGAGACGCAGTTTCTCCAAAAATGTATGCTTGGGAGAAGCTATTTATTCTAACATTCTGTCCTCTGGCATCTAATGGGCTTCTCCTCAGTATCAACTTACCATCCTGAGCCCAATAGCGTGCAATTTCCTATGTTTTTAAATTTTTTTATGTTTACTTACTTATTTTGAGAGGGTGGGGAGGGGCAGAGCGAAGGGGGGTGGAGAGAGAATCCCGCAGGCTCTGCGCTATCCGACGTGGGGCTTGAACTCAGGAACCGGGAGATCATGACCTGAGCCGAAATCAATAGTCGGATGCTTAACCGACTGAGCCACCCAGGTGCCCCTTCCTATGGCTTTTCTTTTTTTCTTTTTTTTTTTTTTAATGTACGTTGAGATAGCAGGAGAACAACCAGCAGAGTTACCTATTTGTGGCTGCAGAAAATCTGCAACAGCAACAGCGAAGTGGCCTTGGGTGCAGCCACGAACGCATCCTGACCTACCTCCACCAAATGAGTGAGTGGGCCTTTTGCTGGAAGGTGGCACAGAGCTACTTTTGCAGGCTTGGCCCAGAGTGTAACCTTGCAGATGTTGTCCCAGGGAGAGCCGCACATCTCTCTGGCAGCTGGGACAATGTTCCCTGGCCTCCAGGAAGGCTTCAGGGAATCATTTAATGAACCAGTACCTGATCTCCAAGGTCTCCGGAGAAGGATAAAGTGACCCAGAGGAGATGGTAGCATTCCTCCAGCGGCACCTGTGCACGTCAGCAAGTCATGGGAACCCTGGATTGAACGACTGAGGAGGACTCTGCTGCTGGATCCCTTCGAGGTGATCACACTGTTGACACCACTTCCCCCGCGTAGGATTCCTAGTGAAGGAACGGGGCTGTGCTTTTTACTCAGAGCCCACAGGTGCAGTCCCTTCGTCCTCCTTTTCGTTTCACTTTTTGTTTTAAGAAGGTTCGAGTTTTTAAAAATTTATTTTAGGGGCGCCTGGGTGGCGCAGTCGGTTGAGCGTCCGACTTCAGCCAGGTCACGATCTCGCGGTCCGTGAGTTCGAGCCCCGCGTCAGGCTCTGGGCTGATGGCTCGGAGCCTGGAGCCTGTTTCTGATTCTGTGTCTCCCTCTCTCTCTGCCCCTCCCCCGTTCATGCTCTGTCTCTCTCTGTCCCAAAAAAAAAAAAAAAAAAAAAAAAAAACGTTGAAATAAAAATTTATTTTAGAGACAGCACGCATGTGAAGGAGGGGAGAGGCACAGAGGGAGAGGGAGAGAGAGAGAGAGAGAGAGAGAGAGAGAGAGAGAATCCCAAGCAGGCTCCACACTCAGCCTGGAGCCCATGACCCTGGGATCATGACCTGAGCTGAGATCAGGAGTTGAACGCTCAACGGACTGAGTCACCCAGTCTAGTTTGGATTTTTAAAGATTGAAGTATGATGCATAAACTAAAGTTCGTAGGTCTTAAATGTCGAGCTTGATGGATTTTTTCCATATGTATACCCTATGTGACCAGATAAAACTATAGACTATTTCTAGCAGAAGTCTTCTTCGTGCCCCTCCCAGGTAGTTCTCGCCATCCTCCCATTCTGACTGAGGATTAGTTTTGCCTGGTTTTGAACTTCATAGAAATGGAATCAGAGCCAAAAGTACTCAATCACGTCTGGTTCATTTGCTGAATACTGTACAATTCCATTTTTTTAATGGGGGAAGTAGAAGTAACTTCAGACAAGTGGCATGACTTGAAAAAGGTTTCACATCTGCAGTCCTATACCGTTTACCGTCACACAGCCTCAGCCCATTCGTTGTCTTTGATCCATCCATCCATCTACACCCATGTGGAGAGATGGCTCTGTGTCAGGGGTGGTTCTGGTTGCTGGACATGTAAATATGAGTAAATCACCCTGCCTTCAAAGATCTCCCAGTGTAATGGGAGAGAGGTTTTAGGGGGATTGTCAAGGTGTAGAGGGGATAGAACTCTGTACAAGAAGCTGTGTTTGTATGTGGAGTCTGAGAGGAGAAGGAGGATGGAGAGGAGGAGGAGGGAGAGGCAGAGGAAGGGGGGGGGTCTGACTGGAGGGCTCGAGGAGGAGATGTCATTAGAAGAGAATTTCATTGTTGGACATTCTTGTGTTTTCTTACCAACAGGGCTACTGACTCTAAGAAAATAGGATTGGGGTCATCTTCTGTGAATATCTTATAGGACCTTGCAGTCATAGATCTAGCAGGAAATTGAGGCAATTGTTGCTGAATTCATGACCCACAACCTCCAAAAATGTCTTTTCTAAGAGGATGAATACAATACCTAGAGCTTTCTAACCAGGCAGAGAGCAGAAAGTGGCAGGTTGCCATCTTGATTTGATTAGACACCTAGAAAGATCGAGGGTAAACAACAACAGTTTCAGAAGAGTTCCTGGTGTGAAACCTTCTAGCCAGGGTAAACATAGGGCCCTATCTGAATTTCTGAAAATTGTGTCCATTACCTTTCTTCTCTAGGTAGGTGGGAATTTTCTTCAAGATCTCTTCATTCTGCCAGAACGTAAGAATACATACTTTAGCAGACGTATGCTAAGGTGACCCCCCGGGATATATAACCCTTTTATAATATCCCTTTATTATTCCCTCCTCTTGATCATGGCAGAACCTATAAATTGCTTCTAACCAGCAGAATATGGCAAAGATGGTAGGATGTCACTCCCATAAATTATATTATGGTAAGTCTCTGCCTTAGCAGGTTGGAGAGATAGGGTCACCTGCTGGCCTTGAAAAAGCTTACAGTCATATTATAAAAGGGCCATGAGGCAAGAAACTGTGAGTGGCCTGACTGGCTTCCATCCAATAGCCAGCAAGAAGTTGAGACTCTAAGTCCTTCAGCTCCAAGGAAATGAATTCTGCCAACAACTGAATGACCTTGGATTCTTCCCCAGTCAAGCCTGAAGATGAGCATGCAGCCCATTTGACAGTTTGACTGTAAGCTTGAGACTTTGATGTGGGACTCTTGACCTACAGAAATTGTGAGATAATAAATGTGTGTTACTTTAAGCTGCTAAGTTTGTGGTAATTGGTTACACAGCAATAGGTAACTAATTCACACACTAGCTGCAACCATTGATTGTGTCAGAACAGTCCCTCGGTGACATGTGGCTCTATAGACACCTTGAGTCTGATATACCATACACAGGATATGGGAATAGCCAGTGAGTTCCTTTCAAGAGTGTCATTTAACATCTTATTTCACACTATTGTGGGCTCTGACTTATCTGAGAAGTAAACAAGGGCATCACATTGTTTAGGACATAAGTTTAGTTGCTCAAGAAAGACCCCTTTTCTTCTTTTAATTTTTTTTGATGTTTATTTATTTTTGGTAGAGACCTATCGTGAGTGGGGGAGGGGCAGAGAGAGACAGAGACACAGAATCTGAAGCAGGCTCCAGGCTCTGAACTGTCAGCACAGAGCCCGATGTGGGGCTCAAACTCACAAACCCTGATGAGATCACCACCTGAGCCAAAGTCAGATGCTTAACTGAGCCACCCATGTTCACCAAGCCTGCTTTTTTAACATTTGTTGGGCCTCAGGCAAGAATACAAATGGATGACCTACCATATGTCTAAAGAATAAAAGTTATAACTCTCTGTTATGTATAATGTGTTCTGCTACTTTGACAAATATATTTTCATAATCATAAAATATATATAAAGCCATTGTCTTTATATCATTGAAAGTTGGGAAAATAATAATAATGATAATAGAATTTAATGATTTGCATGCTTGGGTATTCTCCTGATGCAAAATGTATGAAATGGAGTAATAAAATAGACATTTAATTCATAAGTTACTATGTTTCATAAAATATATTTTCTTACCTTAACTTAAAAATTTTTTTAACGTTTATTTATTTTTGAGAGAGAGAAAGAACGGGGAAGGAGCACAGAGAGGAGACATAGAATCTGAAGCATGCTCCAGGCTCTGAGCATCAGTACAGAGCCCAACACGGAACTCGAACTCATGAACCATGAGATCATGACCTGAGCCGAAGTTGGACACTTAACCGACTGAGCCACCCAGGCACCCCTTACCTTCATTTAAAAAATCACCTATTAAGTTGTTTATCATAGCTGGTATTCAATTGACAGTAAGAACCTAAAGGGTAAAATGTGTGTCAATTTGATTGCATTTTCAACAAAATGTAAATTTAAAGTAATAAAAAATTAAAATTATTTTAAATGAAAGTTTTCAAAACATTTAAAAATACTTAAAAATCTGTTAAAATTAAAAAGCAAAAATATAAATATCATGTTTTAAATTAAAGAAATTTAAATAAGGCTGAATTGTTATTTAATTTCTTGAACTTAAGTTTAAGAGCTTATTAAATATTTTTATAAAAATAGGGGTGCCTGGCTGGCTCAGTCAGTAAAGCACGCGGCTCTTGATTTTGGGATTATGAGTTCCACGTTGAGTGTAGAGATTACTTAAAAATAAAATCTTTGGGGGCGCCTGGGTGGCTTAGTCGATTAAGCATCTGACTTCGGCTTAGGTCATGATTTCACGGTTTGTGAGTTCGAGCCCCACATCGGGTTCTGTGCTGACAGCTGGGAGCCTGGAGCCTGCTTCAGATTCTGTGTCTCCCTCTCTCTGTCCCTCGCCCGCTCACACTCTGTCTCTGTCTCAAAAGTAAATATTAAAAAAAATTTTTTTAAATAATAAAATCTTAAAAATACACTATTTGTAATTGTAACTTTTAAAGTCTATCTGGCTGCCAATGTAAAGAATCAGGATCACATTTCACATATGTTGACTCTAGACCTACCTACACAGATTTGTGTAAGTTGAAGAGTTATGTGAATTGTCTAATAGTGCACACTAGTGCTTCACTTACGTATGCAGCTCGTGTAAGTATCACACTAATACCACACTAATCCAGTGGTGTGTTGAAACAAACAGAACTGGAAGAGAAAGAAAAGCAAAAAAAAAAAAAAAAAAGATATTCCGCCCTTCTGGGAAGCAGTACTCCATTATGCAGAAATCTGTTGCATTGATGCTGAGAAGAGGGGTTTGATGAGTTAATACTCAAGGGCTGGGACTGCTCAAATTCTCCCTGCCCTCTGAGGCTACATCTGTTCCTGATGCTGGCAGTGGCAGAGTCCCCAATCTTTCACAACGTTTGGACACAGTGGCCTTTTGTTTTGAGGACTAAGGCAAGAAATATGGAGAAATGTTTCCCTGGGTCTTGAATGATGTTAGTTATGCCAGCAGATGTTCAAGGTACTGGCCACATTCTATCAGTGGTCCTGAGTGATGTATGAGTATGAGTGAGTGAGTGAGTGTGTGTGTGTGTGTGTGTGTGTGTGTTGCAAGACCCAGAGCTTTCTGAAGTGTGGGGCCCAGTGCACATGTCTTTCTTGCCTGAGTCCAAGGGGGTGGTTGCTCTCCCTCATATTAGTTGTTTAAAACAGTAGAGAAGGTTATTTCCTTCTCGCTCAGTCTTGCAGGCGCGACACTCCATGATGGTAGGGCTGCTCCACAATGCCAGGCGTCCAGGCTTTCTCTGTCTTCTTGCTCTCCTTTCCCTAAGATGTTGCCCTCTTCTGAATGGGTTCTCACCATGTGTGCAG
Source organism: Leopardus geoffroyi (assembly GCF_018350155.1). Classification (NCBI taxonomy): domain Eukaryota; kingdom Metazoa; phylum Chordata; class Mammalia; order Carnivora; family Felidae; genus Leopardus; species Leopardus geoffroyi. Next base: position 69,966,741 of record NC_059339.1, read on the forward strand.
TTCAGCCAGAAGGAAGGAAAAAGGATGAAAAGCAGGGCATGCCCCTCTTTTTAAAGGTCAGACCCTGAAGTTGCACATCTTAATTCTGCACACATCCCTCTGTCCACAGATGGCTGACAAATGTGGTCTTCCACTGTGTCTTGAGGCTTAAGTGAGCGAATATATTTGAGAGGCCTTATATGGAAGAGTCTGACATAAACGACATGTTGAATAAATGGTAACCAATTTCCATTGTCATCACCATCAACCTCATCTCTGAGGTTTCGGCTTTGGGCTCTAAGGCTTTGTGTTTCTGTGAACTGTTGTACAAAATGAAGGACACTTTTATAAAATGAATGATTACCCATGGATTTTTCTCTTTGCTCTTGGATTTTTGCAGATTTTCTTAAAAGGAGGCACAGTAGAGTTAGCCCATTCTGGGCACATCGGTTTAAACATAAGATGTAGGGTTCTGTAATTTCAGAGGCAATATTGAGATAGTCTTTTTTATTTTATTTTATTTTGTTTTGTTTTCTTTTCTTTTCTTTTTTATTATTATTATTATTATTATTATTATTATTATTATTATTATTTGAGAGAGAGAGCATGCACATGTGCTTGCATCAGCTGGGGAGAGGCAGAGGGAGAGAATCTTAAGCAGGCTCCCACCTAGCATGGAGCCCGATGTAGGGCTTAACCTCATGACTGTGAGATCATGACCTGAGCCTAAATCAGAAGTCAGACGCTTAACCAACTGAGCCACCGAGGTGCCCTGAAATAGTCTTTTCTAACAGAGAAAACAACTTTGATCTTTTAAATCAAGGGGGAAAACGATTCAATTTTTTAAAGTTGGCACATGGTAGAAACTAAAGTTCAGGGTTTAAAAGCACTTTATTTTTTAATTTTTAAAAATTTCTGTTTTCATTTCTTTTTAAAAATCTTTTATTTAAACTCCAGTTAGTTAACATACAGTGTAATGTTAATTTCAGGTATACACTATATTGATTCACACTTCCGTTCCCCCCCCCCCCATGCTCATCACAACAGGTGCGCTCCTTAATCCCCATCACCTATTTAATCCATCTCCCCACCCACTCCCCTCTGGTAGCCATCAGTTTGTTCTGTATAGTTAAGAGTCTGTTTCTTGGGGCGCCTGGGTGGCGCAGTCGGTTAAACGTCCGACTTCAGCCAGGTCACGATCTCGCGGTCCGGGAGTTCGAGCCCCGCGTCGGGCTCTGTGCTGACAGCTCAGAGCCTGGAGCCTGTTTCCGATTCTGTGTCTCCCTCTCTCTCTGACCCTCCCCCGTTCATGCTCTGTCTCTCTCTGTCCCAAAAATAAATAAACGTTGAAAAAAAAAAAATTAAAAAAAAAAAAAAAAAGAGTCTGTTTCTTGGTTTGTCTCCCTCTCTTCCCCCCTCCTCCCCCCACCCCTTTGCTTGTTTTGTTTTAAAAACTCTTTAAATAGTTAAAGAGAAAGATAAGCCCATGGAAAACCCCATGATAGTACTTTTTGTCCAACTTGAGTTTCCAGGGATTAAACCTGCCTTTGAGTTTAGACCCCTGCTTATTCCACTTTGTTAAACTCTTGACAGACTCCAGTCTGTTCCACTCAGTAGCTCCCCATTGAGGGGGGCACTTTTCAGCCTCTTGTTGCATAGCTGATGAAGCTGTCATGCAGAACTGTCTGGTCCTGGAGCAGAAGAGGCTCCGAGGTAGTTGATCACAACTATGCTTGTGGACCAGTCTGATGTTACACCAAGAATCCAACGGAAGCGGGGCGCCTGGGTGGCTCAGTCAGTTGAGCGTCCGACTTCGGCTCAGGTCATGATCTTAACTGTTGTGGGTTCGAGTCCCGCGTCGGGCTGTGTGCTGACGGCTCGGAGCCTGGAGCCTGCTTCGAATTCTGTGTGTCTCTCTCTCTGCTCCTCTCCTGCTTGCACTCTGTCTCTCCTTCAAAAATAAATAAACATTAAAAAATACAGAAAGAAATAAAAAATAAAGGAATCCAGTGGAAGGAACGTGACAGACCTTCTGATCCACCCACCCATCTTATGATTTAAAATGCTCTCTAGAACATTCCTGTTAAATCTTTACTCCGGCTTGCAACCTTAAAACATTTACCCACTCCCCATCCATCTTGTTTTCCAGCTCTGTAGCTATTCTTGTTTAGATTATCCTAAAATTGCAGCACCGAGTGAGGCTCAGAGTTTATCTATGCAGGGTCGTCTTCATGCCATTCTTGACAGATTGTTGCTTGTCCTTCCCAAACACGTCCCGCGACAGGGAGCTCACGGCTCTGTTAGGAGTCCGCCGACTTACTTAAAAAACTCTCTTCTTTTGCTCTGAAACTTTCTTTTCTGATACGTATCATATGTGTCTTGTGTGTTCCCTTTTTACCCTCTGGATCAAACCCACCTGTATGTCCAGCCTTAACATGTTCAGCTCTCTCCTCCCCCCTTATATGTCATGACGCCCTTGTCCTGCCCGGTCATCACTCTCTGAGCTTCTTTGGCTTTGATGAAGGTGTGCTTATTAAAGTGAGTAAACCATACTAGCTATCATGCCCTGCATGTTCTCTCACTGTTCTTTTTCCATTTCTCCCCCATATCACTTTTAAAGCTGGGCGGAATACCCCCCAAAAGGGCCTGAGTCATGTTGGGAAAAATAAGAGGGGGAAGCTAGAAAGGCTCTGAAGTTATATTTCTCTTCATGCATGTCCGTACTAAGATGGCTTTTAAAAATATTTTTACCATAATAATTCAGATACAAAGCTGCAGTCCTCTAAGATCCTCAGGCCTTTTCCAGCGGCCATTCCTGCATTTCAGATCTTAGAATGAGACTGGGAGTAGATGCTGCATCTTTCATGTATCCTTACTAAATGTCTCTGTCTTGGAGGCTGCTTGAGTTTTTGAATTATCTCCAAAATGTATTGAAGCACTTTTAACATCTATTTCTATCTTTAGAAGTGTTAGAGACCACAAGCAGTTAGGCACCATCCATAAGCCTGGTGAGAAGCTTTTGCTCTGTTTATAAGAGCATCGTGGGGCACCTGGGTGGCTCAGTCGGTTGAGCGTCCGACTTCGGCTCAGGTCATGATCTCCGGTCTGTGAGTTCAAGCCCCACGTCGGGCTCTGTGCTGACAGCTCAGAGCCCAGAGCCTGCTTCGGATTCTGTGTCTCCCCCTCTCTCTCTCTGCCCCTCCCCTATCCATGCTCTGTCTCTGTCTCAAAAATAAATAAATATTAAAAAAAAATTTATAAGAGTATCATCATTCTAATGGAGTGAGCCCACGTGGGACAGGTGTTTGAGGGGATGGATCAGATTTAAAAACAAAGCAAAACAAAACCACAAACAAACAAACAAAAAACATTCCAAACTGGGAGAGAAAAACAAAGACTGTGCCCTATAAAAAACATTGTCTGAAAGTCAGTGTACTGTATTTGACCTCTTCAAGACTCAGGCTCCGGCTTGGGTAACTCTGTAGCATGTCTTTCTATGCCCCAAGCAGGCTAAAATCGCTACATTACTTATGCAAGAAGGTAAAATGTAAGCTAAGTGCAAAATGTATCATATTAATTAGGACATCCCCCTGCAAAAAGAAACATCTATTTGAAGGATCATTTGTGAAGACCCAAATTTCTATATATTTGGATTAACATCCAGCCAGAGATTCCCAGTTCGAGGTGTAGGAGGCCCTGCATTATGTACCAATTAGTCTGCAAATATATCTGTTGCTCCTTCATCAGAAAAAATGAAATGATCAGCCACATTTGTTTTTCTGTGAGTCATTCTGATATTTACTCAACACACGAACTGCCTCATCAAAACTCAGGAGCTTACATGAGACTGGACCTAGAATTCCTGAGACACCCAATGAGAGGAGCAAATCTGAATTATCATTGGTGACTGCCCCCCTCCCGTCTTGTCAGTAATTCTTCCTCAGTGCAGCAAACACACACTCACGGAAACCTCCTTTTGCTCGTTATTTGTAACCACTCCATCCTTTCACGTAGCTGAGAACGTAAGCCACACTAATGTTTCTCTATCTTTCCTTCCATAGTCCTTTCTGCTCAAGCCCAGGCTGGTCTGCAGGGAGTCTGGCATGAGGAGGGATTCTGGGCTTTGCTACAGAGTTGCCAGCCACAAAGCGGAACTGGAGTATTGGCTCTCCCGAGGAAATGCGGGCTGCGGCAACTGCTTTATTTGGGTTGGCAGTAACAGTCCTGCATTTCACTTTTGCTGAGGCCTGATCACTTGCTGAATATTTATTTGTCCCAAAGATTATTTAGTTATCCTCAGGAATCTAGGCTCTCTGGCCAGCTTTTCTCCTTTGGCGTGTGTGGGTTCCCAGTGGGGAATGTGGCTGGCCCCCTCTCCTTTCAGAAGGGGTCTTACTGATGTTCCAGTTGGAAGCATTATAGCAGAAAAGCAAAAGGGGACCCCGGGGGACACGGGACTTTTGCTAAAAGACGGCCGCAGAGCTAAAACTGGAACTTGGATCTTCTGATTCCAAATCCAGCGTTCTTTCTAGAATCTCTCAAACTTTTGGGAGCCTATAATCACCTAAGGAACTTAATCAGAGGCAGATTCTTAGGTCTCCTCTTTAGAAATTTTGGCATAGAGTCTGCCTGTTGGATGTGCATCTTTATGATGTGAGATGCCCTGCGTGCACTAAGATAGCACTGGCTTATCAACATTTACCTTCTATGTGTTTTTCACCCAGGGCAGGAAGTGGGGCTACACAGTTAAATATGAAGATCGCTGTATACCCTTACTCATTTTTAAAGATGACAGCACAGAGAATATAACAACATTAACATAACTTCTAGAAAGAAAGAAATCCACCCACTGCCCAGCCCCCCCACCAAACCATATACCTACTTCCCTTCCGTCTTTGGAGAGGTTATTCATGAGTTCAGGTAGCAATCAACCTAACAATTATGTCATCTTGTTTTTACTTCTTTCGAGCCAAGTAGCCTTTTTGTTGACTTGCTAGACAACAAGGCCCTCGGAAGCTATTGAAGAGGAAAAGCAGTAATTTTGTTGAACATTTGCTATATTACTGGGCAAGTTTTCTGGTTGTTTAGCAATAAAGCTGAGAATCAGACCTTCCAGGAGCACCTGGGTGGCCCGCCGGTTAGGCGTCCGACTCGATTTCAGCTCAGGTCGTGGTCTCACGGTTTGTGAGTTTGAGCCCCGCATCAGGCTCTGCGCTGAATGTGGAGCCTGCTTGGGATTCTCTCTCTCTCCCTCTTTCTCTGCCCCTCCCCCACTTTCTCTCTCACTCAAAATAAATGAATTTAAACAAAAACAGAAAAACAATCAGACCCTCCCACTCCAAAGCCTATGCTTTTCCTCACCATGCTGCTTTCCAGACCTGCAGGCAAAAGACAGAAGGTGCCTGACCTTCAGGTCCTTGTCTCCGTGAGGAAAGGAGACCTAACCAGGAAACAACCAGAGGTCGAAAATAACAAGTTCTAAAACGCGTGTGCATGGTGCTGTAACAGAGAAGTAATGTATTGAGCTGGACGCTTTGAATACAAGGAAGGAAAATGGGACTTTATCCTTCTGGTAGAGACTGCTATTGTAGTGGCTCAGTGAAATGAAAAGTCACAGAGAGCCTCAGTCCTCCACAAAGCCATCAGTTTTGTGAGACTCCCCAAACAGGCCCTTTCCCAGAGCCACTAAAGATTTGAGAGTTGACTCTTCTTTTGCTCCAGAGCTGTTCATCAGCACAGCTAGGACCCCAAATAGTAGGAAAGAGAGATGATGAGCTGGAGAAGTTAAGCTCTTAATAATTCAGGGAATAAATACTACCAGGAGCAAACTTTTCCCCAGCAATGAAATCTGCACCCTCCCCGGTAGGTTGGTTATTATAAAAGTTTTTCTTGTATTTCCCTGGAGTTTCCTCAATCTCGGTCTTCACCAAGTATCCACGAGACTTTCTGTCCCCAGCGTTCATTTGTCACTTAGCATTAGCACATGACATCGTTCCATGATGCCGGTGACATCAGCCGACGTTTACTGTCTTGTGTCCTGCACCGTGCTAGGCATGGGAGATAATATAAGTCCCTGCTGTGGGGCGTTTGCACCCTCTCTGGGGAGACAGGACATGTCCGTAACACCAATTAGCAGCCCTTAGAGTTCACTGTGGTCTCAGTGGACTTTATTACAGGGGGAGGTGTGATGCGGGCCACACATTTGAAGGACAGATCAAAAGTGAGCCAAAGAGTAGGAGGAGGGAGAGGCCCTGAAGCCTGGGAGTGGCCTGGGGGAGGATAGACTTGCCTTCCAGGGAAGACAGGCTGGAATTAGAGAAGGAGTGAGGGTGTCTCAAGCAGGTCTGTCTCGTCCCTAGACCACAGCCCTGGGAGGAGCACAGGGTCCAAGCACACCTCCCCTGGGGGCCTGCCCCGGGCACCCTACTTCTCCCTGGGAAGCGGGCTGTGACAGATTAGCGTCTAGAGCATTTGCTAGGGAGGGCTCCCGGGAAAGGACGGGGGTGGGTAGGGGAACTGAGGACGAGCTGCTCTGTGAGGCAGTCCCAGTGATAGCCTCTGACACTAGGACTTCAGCCGAAAAGGTCCTTCCGAGTTTGTCCTCCTGCCAGCCTGTCCTCGGATGTGGTTTGCCCTGGGAGCAGAGCATGACCTCAGTTCTAGTTGGCAGAGAGTGTGCTTAGCGGGGGGTAGGGTGGGGGGGGGCCAGTCTCCCTGGGGGGTAGGGTGGGGGGGGCAGTCTCCCTGCAGCTGGGGCAAGAAGTGCTTCATTCCTGAAGGGGGGGACCTGGGTGGCCATGCCAACGCATCGTGTCAGCTTTATAAACCCTTGGGTGAGAGTGGCCCACTCTGGGGTGGCACCGGGTCCCTGGCTTGCGGCCGTGACGTAGGCGGGGTAGGTTTGGTACTGCAGCCTTTAAGAAACAATAATTTACCAGGCCAAGAAAGACCGTGTCGTGAGCGGTTGGATAGCAGGCACCACCAACTGCAAGCACATGGCTTTGGGGCTTTAAAATAAGAGCATCACGGGGCACGTGGGTGGCTCAGTCGGTTGGGCGTCCGACTTCGGCTCAGGTCACGATCTCGCGGTCCGTGAGTTCGAGCCCCGCGTCGGGCTCTGTGCTGACAGCTCAGAGCCTGGAGCCTGTTCCGGATTCTGTGTCTCCTCCTCTCTCTGCCCCTCCCCTGCTTGTGCTCTGTCTCTCTCTGTCTCAAAAATAAATAAACGTTAAAAAAAAATTAAATAGCATCGTTCATAAGGAGAGAGTGGCAGTGCTCCCAAGCCTATTAATGATGTTTGGGGAGGAATTAGTGACCTGTGTGGTCAGATAAGTGGTATCATTTCAGATAGTGTCCCCCAAAGAACTTTTTGCTCAGAGACAGAGCCCTTGGAGTAAGATAGATATCTCAAGTATCCACACTGTTAGTTAAGTCAGGAGACAGCGGAGAAAACAAAATGAAGTATAGTGTGCCTCCTTTCCAGGAGCTGAAATAGCTCTTTGGGCATCATTTCTCAGCCTTTAAGAGAGCTGTAGGAGTTAAGAAAGGGACGTTTATTCTCTTTATTTTGTCACGGACGGGGGAAATCTCCGTGGCACGAGGTTAAGTTCCCCGAAGTCTCAGGTCAGGAAGGGGCTAATCCCGAGGTGGAACCCAGACCAGCTGGGTCTCAGAGCTGGAAGCTAGGGAGAGAAGGGATCTCAAAAACTGATAAGCATTGTGCAGTGGTGTAGAGTTTTCTACAAATTCATTGAGACTCCTCTCAAATACGCTTGTCCCCTGGCTTTCCCATCTCTGTACATGGTCTATCTGCCCCCCGTCAGTCAAGCAAAATAGTCAGAATCCTTTAGTGATCCGTGCCCTCTTCTCTTGCAGCCGATCTATCGTCAGATCTTAGTTCACTTCCAGAATGCATCTCCTCATGTCTCTCTCCACCCCCTGCCTCCACCCTGACAGTCAAGTCCGAGTCTCCATCATCACCCACCTGGACCACCTCCAGGTCCTCCTTACTGGTCTCCCTGTTTGCACTCTTGTGTCTCCCCAGTACATTCTTCACTTTTTAGGAGTCAGCTAGAGGGAACTTGCAAATTAGATCACATCGTTCCCCTTCGTGAATACTTTGTGGCTTCCTGGTACACCAGGATGAAATTAAAACTCCTCCCAGTGACAAGAGCCTAGGCGGTCTGCCTCGTCAACCTCGCCCCACGCTTGGCCTGCTTTAGCCCCACCTAGTCTCTTTCCTGAATCTACCAAATCCTTTCCTGCCTCGGGGCCTTTGCACTTACCATTTTCTTTGCCCGGATTGCTCTTTCTCCAGCTGTTCACCCGGATGACTCCTTATCTTTTTTTTTTTTAATGTTTATTTAGAGCACAAGTGGGAGAGGGAGCAGAGAGAGAGAGAGAGACAGAGGGAGACACAGAATCTGAAGCAGGCTCCAGGCTCCGAGCTGTCAGCATGTGGGGCTAGAATTCACAAGCCATGAGATCATGACTGAGCCGAAGTTGCACGCTCAACCGACTGAGCCACCCAGTAGCTCCTCCTTACCTTTTAGGCCCCAGCTCAAATGATCTTTTCAGAGAGGCCTTCTAGCTAAAATAATCCTCTTTCCTGAGATATATCACCTATCTCTATTTCCTTCATGGCCCTTATTGCAATCTGATTTTTTTTTTTTTTTTTATCTCTGTTTTGTTAGGTGTGGTCTGTCTTCTCTCACTGCTAAGTTCCACCAGAGCAAGGACCTGTTTACTGGTTTACTGTTGTGTCTCAGTGCTTACACAGTGATGGGAACAGAGTAGGCCTGTGGTTAGCATATGCTGAAAAAAAGAGTGACTATAGGAGTGTGTGTCTTTTTAGGGGCTGTTGTACAAACGGAAGCAGAATACAGGAGCACCAACCAAATTAGGATTTCCTAATTACATTCCTAGAAATTTGTACATTAAGTTATAATTTGCGGATATTTCACTGAAGGTTCCAGGGGAGTACCCTACTTAAAGGCAACAACACATGAGTAAATATCAGACCTCCATTTGATGATGCTATAGAGCTATTAAGTAATTGAGCATTCTCTTCTTTCCCAGAACTTTTTTTAATAGTGTACTGCTTTTAAAATGGTATTCTACCACAGGATTCTATTTTGCTTTTTTAAAAAATGTTACTAGTATATAGGCACAGCAGATGTTAGGAGGATGTTAGCCGGGATTTTCTGGGGTATTAGGGTCATCCTTTTGGTTTTGTTTTTCCTGCCTTTATTATCTGATTTTTATATGGTGAACGTGTAATTTTTTAAAAAGCAATTGTTTTTGTTGTTTTTCAGCATAGCAATGGTGAATTCTTTTGTGGGGTAAAGAATGCGCACACCATATTTTGCCTCAGTCCAACTTGTTATATCTTGGTTTACTTGTTTTTTATAAATAAGCTCTTAGGAGTTTGAGGAGTTTTGTAGAGGTGCTGGGTGGTGTCATTGGTGATAATATTGTTTTGAGACAGATCCCTTTTAATATGTTTAGGTGTCCATCCTGGAGGGCCTTGTCTGGAATGTTCTGGTGCAGCCTCCTGGGGAGTTCTGGCTGCCTCAGGGTCTCCAGGGAACTCAGTGTGTTCAGAAAAGGGCACTTGAGAGTGTCCAATGGGATGGCTTAAGTGTTGAGTCAGCTCTAAGTTCTGTCAAAGCACACGGCTGGCCCAGAGAGCCCTGTCTTCTCCCTCAGCCCGTGGCACCAAATTCTATCCTAATTCACCTTCTGGGGTACCTGGAGGATGCAAAGTTTCTGGAGAGAAACTCGCATCCTGGCTGACTTGTGCTCACCTCGCACCAGTGTGAGAAGTTGAAGCTCGGGCCGCCCCGAAAACTCAGCTGGCTTTGTGCTTCCCTGAGCTGTCTCGGGATGCAGGAAAAGGCACTGGAGAGGTGCAAGTCAAGAGGAACCAAGACTGGTCGTGGAAAAATACACGGTCTGGCCCAGGGATGGCTGGCCTCTGTGACGTTAGGAAACCGAGCCTCAAGTGACTGGAATCCTGGAATGCTAAGGGGGAGCGAAGGTGCTGGCATGAACCATGGCTAGAAATCTTCAAAAAGAACCACAGATTTGACCGGCAGTGTTGCTCGTGCACCCAGGTCTCTGTGCCATGGATTTCTCCCATCCCCTTATCCTATCTGTACCCACTGGCTCTTTGCTGTTGTTAATTGACGTGTCATGTGTGTGACGCCCTTCATCAGTAGGGAAACCAGCCTCCTGGCTATCCTCAGCACCCATCCATCTGCAAGACAAATGGGTGCTTTCATTAGGCTCTGTAACTAAGGGAAGGAGAGGAGAGCATTACCATCCCAGCTCAGCACTCTTGCCTTCCCCCCCAGTCTTGGCCGAGCTTCCATTTCAGCTCCTGCTGTGTGTCCTCGGCTGCATCCTGCGTGGACCTCCCCCTGGGGGTACGTTCTAAAGGCAGGAAGCTGACAAAAGTCATTTGAGGGGGGTACAATGGATAGCAATGGCCCAGTGAAAGCCCAGGCACTCCCTTCTGGAACATTCCATCCTGCTTCCCACCACCAGCTTCAGAGTCAGCCTGGGCTCTAGAAGAAGGAGAGGCTTTAGCCGTATTTCCTATCCCATGTCAAAACCCAACCTTGAAATCCTTCTGATTTTAAAACGGAGCCAAAACACCCTACCGCTAGGGTGTGGTCCTACCTGAGCCATCTGCTTGTAAGGGTCCTTGAACCAAAGTCACCTGTTTGTAATGGCCTGTGGTTAGCACTTACAGTGTTCTCCACTCTTCTTCACAGTTACCTGGTGAGGAGGACAGAGTATGCCCTCATCCCCTTTCTAGAGAAGTGAGGTGAGCCCCTGAGTGCCAGGACTTGAACCAGATCCCTTGCCCAGCACTGTCTGCCCAGGTATGATGCAAGGGCAGGGCCTCACTTGGCCGTGAATCTGGATGGTATTTATATACCACACCAGAGACCTGGATGCATAAGGATGCTCTCTCCCAATTTCTTGGGGCCTAATGGAAGAATCTCCATGAGGTTAGTCAGACAAATCTAGTGATGGCGGCCTTCTTCCTGAGCTGTTAGATTCTGAGTGGGAGCACAGGGCCTGGGGGTGTGCGTGGTGTTGGCATGAGATAGTGGGAGAGGTGACACAGGGCGTTCTCTCAGGGCAGAGGAAACACAGCTGTCGTCACTGGGGAATGGGCTCCCACCAGGCCACGTCCACCCACCTGTCCCCCGTGGTGACCTCTGACTCTCACTCTGAGGTGAGGTTCCCGAGTGTGGGGGCTGGGGAGCAGGGAGGGCTGGTTCCCATTGTAGCTCTCCCCAAATGCCAAGTGGCAGCCAGCTCAGCTAATTGGCAAGAAAAGGAGAAGCAAAAATAGTGAAAATCTGTGAATTAATAAAACAGCCTTGAAGCAACTGCCAAAATGTGTATACAAATCATGAAGTAATTAGAAGTGTGAAGAATTCGATCAGGTTGGCTGTTTCCAAATCCAGCATCTGATCGCGTTAGGAGGCCAAGGGCTGGCAGGCCACAGGGAGTACAAATTCTTTCCATCGAATTTGATCTTGCCTCCCCCAGCTGGGGTTTCTTGAAATCCTTTCAGGGCAGTTTCCCTGGGATCTGCTAGAATCAAAGGTAGGCCTTCAGAGGGCCTTTAAGCACATGCAACATCTGGGCCCAGTAGCATCTTATATTTTAGAATAAGACTTAAAAGTTTCACAAAGGGCTTTTCTGGACCCACGGTCTTATTTAATCTCACTGTCCCCAAATATTTCTAAGTCTGTGTTTTTCAGAGGGAGAAACCAAGGCCCAGAGAGTAACGTGACATAAACCCAACTCCAAAAGCTAATCAGTAACAGAACCAGGGTCTCCTGCAGCCCGTCCAGCCCCTCCATCTTTCACCCACGATCTTCCTTGGGACCCTGTTCTGTCTCTCAGCAATGCTAGATATTTGTGTCTCATACTTGTCACGGCTAGCCGCCACCCGCTGTTCTGTTTGGCCATGGCATTACATTTAGATAAATTGTTCAACCCCTTTGTTTGATTAATAAACTAAGGTTCAGGCACAATTAGCTGTTTGTTGATTTTAACTTCATTTCCCTTATCTTTTTTGGAAACACTTTATGGGAAGAGATTTCAGAACTTAAGTCCTGTCTGTACCTAGTGTGGAAGGGTAGAAGCAAAGGTGTGATTACAGTTTCATTGCTTGGCCTCGTTCTTTCTGATCTGTGGGGACTTTTTTAAGAGTTGGTGCTCAGGGGATGCCTGGGAGGCTCAGTCGGTTAAGCGTCCAACTCTTGATTGTGGCTCAGGTCACGATCTCACAGTTGGTGAGACTGAGCCCCACATCCAGCTCTGTACCATTATGTAGAGCCTGCTTGGGCTTCTCTCTCTCCCTCTCTTTCTGCCCTTACCCCGCTAGAGCTCTGTCTTTCTCTCTCTCTTAAAAAAAAAAAAAAAAAAATAGAGGAGGTGCTCAAATTCAGTAATTCAGGGTGGGCACCTCTCAGTGCTGACGTGCCACATGCTCCAGGCTAGAGACTCTGAGAGCAGAAATTGGAGCAGAATCCTGAGAGAGTAATGTAACGAGCTTGACGTGTGTTGTTAATTCCCCAATCGGTAGCGAAAGCTCCTGGGAGGATGGAGTTTACACGGTTTACAGCCAGATTGAGCAAACAACAGTGTGATTAAGTTACACGCATTAGTTGGCTCCATAACCAGAATAGAAATGTACGTGTTAATTTGGGATGGAAAGTTTTCAACAAAGCAGTGGCTGCTTGCACAGACTTGTCTCTGGTCCTCAGGTTTGGCCAAGAGCAACGCACTCCGTGGGAGAGGAGATCGGGGAGTCGGGAGCAGGACCCACTGTGGAATTTGAGGGGCCCAGGGTACAGTGAAGATGCGGGCCCCTCGTTTGAAAAGTATTAAGACTTTCAACACAACAGAGCGTTAAACCAAGTGTAAGGTCCTTCTGAGTGTGGGCGGGGCGCTGGGGGACTGCACAGGTCAAACGCCCTTGAAGTTGGCCCTGAGCAAAGCCACTGGAGAAGGGAGGACTGAACCCGGGGTTACAGGGTTCTGTGTGTACTACATGACACTTGCCTGGAAAGTCGGAGCTGAACATCATTCGCTTATACTTCTGGAGTCACTAGGATGCCCCAGCTCGTCCCAAGCTGCAAGGATTCCGCACCGAGCAAGCAAGAGCTGCTGGGTCCCTGGCTACAGCCAAGGGCTCTGGCATCAGACCATCGGGTCAGAGACTTCGTTTGTTTTTTTAATTGAAGTCTAATTGACATCCAATATCCTATTAGTTTGAGGCATACATCATCGTGATTTGATATTTTTATACATTACAAAATGATCCCCATGGTTAAGTCTAGTTACCATCTGTCACCACACAAGGTCATTACAATATTATTGGCTATATTCCCTGTGTGTACATTGCATCCTTGTTACTTATTTATTTTTTACTGGAAGTTTGAACCTCTAATCCCCTTCACCTGCTTCACCCCACACAACCCCTCCTCTTTCTGGTAACCAACAGCTTATTTCCTGTATCTATGAGCTGGTTTCTATTTTACTTTGTTTATTTGTTTTGTTTTTTAGATTCCATACGTAAGTGGAATCACACAGTGTTTGTCTTTCTCTGTCTGACTCATTTCACTTAGCATAATACCCTCTAGGTCCATCCATGTTGTCACAAATGGCAAGATTTAATTCTTTGTTACGGCTGAATAATATTCCATTATGTATGTATGTATGTGTGAATACGGATACGTATACAATTCATTTTTCATGACACTTAGGTTGCTTCCATATCTTGGCTGTTATAAATAATGCTGCAGTGAACATAGGGGTACATTCTCTTCCCATTGATGTTTTCATTGTCTTCACGTAATAGCCAGAAGTGAAATTTCTGGATTGCTAGGTAGTTCTGTTTCATTTGGAAGGAACCTCTACACTGTTCTCCACAGTGGCCACACCAGTTTATATTCCCACCAACAGTGGTATGAGGGTTCCCTTTTCTCCGCATCATTGCCAATACCTGTTGTTTCTTGTCTTTTGATAATAGCCGATCTGACAGGTGTGAGGTGATATCTCACTGGGGTTTGGATTTGCATTTCCTGATGATTAGTGATGCTGAGCATCTTTTCATGTGCCTGTTGGCCATCTGGATTTCTTCTTTGGACAACTGTCTATTCCAGTCTTCTGACCATTTTTTAATCAGGTTGTTTTTTTTGTTTTTTTTAATGTTAAGTTGTGTAAGTTCTTTATGTATTTTGGCTATTAATCCCTAATTGTATGTATGATTTGCAAATATCTCCTCCCATTCAGTAGGTTGCCTTTTGATTTTGCTGATGGTTTCCTTTGCTGTGCAGTCTTTCGATTCAACACAATCCCTATCAAAATAACAATGACATTTTTCATGGAACCGGAACGAGGACTCCTAAAATTTTTCTGGAACCACAAAAGACCCCATATAGCCAAAGCAGTCTCAAGAAAGAAGAACAAAGCTGGAGGTATCACCATCCCAGATATCCATATGATATACGACAAAGCTATAGCAATCAAAACAGTATGATACTGGCACAAAAAAAGACACATAGATCAATGGAACAGAATAGAGAGCCCAGAAATAAATCCACACCTATACGGTCAACTAATCTACAAGGAAGGAGGCAAGAATATACAATGAGGGAAAGACAGTCTCTTCAACAAATGGTGCTGGGAAAACTGGACAGCCACATGCAAAAGAATAAACCTGGACTGCTTACTTACACCATACAGAAACATAAACTCAAAATGGACTAAAGACCCAAATGCAAGAGCTGAAACCATAAAACTCCTGGAAGAAAACATAAGCAATAAACTCTTTGACATCAGTCTAAACAATATTTTTTTGGACCGGTCTCCTCAGGTGAGGACAACAAAAGCTAAAATAAACCATGAAACCAAAAAGCTCAGAGAGTTTTAAGAACTCCACCTAACCTTGTCTGTTTCCTGTCTGCAAATGGGCTGAGTAATAATAACGCCCACCTCCTGTCTTGAGGACGAAGCACATTATCAGACGTGCAAGTGTCTGGGCACATCAAGAGCTTTCATGAATGTTGGCAAAGAAGACAGGTAAACAGTGATGTGTGATGGGAAGCCATGGGGTGTGCAGAAGGGAGCCAGAGAGTGGAGTTGGGGACGACCTGCCCGGACCCCAGCTCCTGGTTCCGTTCCTTTTGTATGGACACTGACACTAGGAGGTCTTGCACCACAGAGCCCTTTCCTCCTCTCGCTCCTTCTAGACCAGCCTGTTATCTCCATCCAGGGGATCTAGTGGTCCTCTGGTTGTAGGTGCTGACCTGACCCCACCTCTCTTTCTGCCGCATCCTCTCCTGACTCATCCTTTACGGTTCTGAAATCCTGCCCTTCTCTGGTGCTGCACTTTCCAGGTTCTCAGTGAATGCTGAGTAATATTCACAGCCCTCCCCCGTCTGCCCACACCTGTCTTGCTGGCCATGCTCCCTCCTGTCACTCCCTTGTGCAGAACCAGCTTCTCACTCCCACTTCACCGGCCTCCATGTTTGTTTTCTCCACCCGACAGCCTCTTTTGTCAATTTCACAGACACGGGCTAAATGTCTTTCCTTATATCCCTTCTGGAACAAAGTACAGCTGATTCTCATTATTCATAGTTCCCATATTTGCCAGTTCACCATCCACTAATATGTGTTTGTGACCACCCCCCCCCCCCGAAAGTCAGTCTTCCTAGTGCTTTTGCTGCTAGTCGTGGACATGTGCAGAGCAGAACGGCCAAAAACTTAAGTCACCCGATGTACACGTTCACAGCTGAGATCCAGCAAGGCCGTGCCCTGCCTCCTCGTTGCAGTTCTCATATCTCAAACAAGCATCCTTTCTGTGGTCTACTTAATGCCCCTCTTGTGCATTTTTGTGCTTTTTTTATTGACAGTTTCACTGTTTAAAATGGCCCTATGTGTAGAGTTGAAGTACTATCTGATGTTCCTAAACACAAGAAGGCTGTGATGTGCCTGAGACTTTATAGAATATAACTACGTGAATAAGGAGGATCAACTGTAAGGTTGAGTGTCTGCTAAGTGTCAGACATCATTCAGACCCCTCTGGTACTTTGTGGCTTCCTGCTCCAGCCAGGCCAACACTTCCTCTGTCCCATGGGCTTATTTTGCATCAGTGTCTGCCTGTTAGTTGATACTCAAACACTGCCTTCTGATGCCCCTTAATTGTTATTTTAACTCTCCCGTGGCCCCTAGAGGGACGGCAAGTCCTCTCAGAGCAAAAAACCATTGGGTCTCAAGTGTCCTTCCTCGGGAAGGAGGCATTGAAGATGCCAGAGCCAAAGCTGGAGAAATTGCTTGAATGGAATGTGCTTGTGGACAGTAGGAGATAATGCAACAGAAACTCTATCAGCAAGATAGACGTCAGAGCACCTCCCAGCTCAGGGATGTTGTGGGACTCAGAGGTGTTTGTCAAAGCAAAAAGTGAACTTTGAAAGTGCTGTGTCAGTGTTAGATGCCCTTTGCTGTTGACATCTGTGGGTAGCCTTGTGAGGAAGGGATCATGGCGGGGGGCGGGGGCGGGGAGGGTGCTGTTGGTCATCTCCAGGCCAGTGGGGCCCTGGAGTGGCTCAGAGGGGCTTACTTTGTCACCTTTACAGCCAGGACCCCCCAGCGTCAACCCTGACAAGTATTTCGTGCTGCCGAGGAGAGAAAGTGAGGTTTCAGATGGCCCTGGGCTGGATGTCCTGAAGCAGCTACCTACTAGAACTGCCCCTCCTCTCGGGCACCAGCCATGTGTTTTTCCGTCGGTCGTCTTGTGGCCCGGAGTGGTAAGGGCTGGGGGCTTTGCTGCCCAGTTGCCGTGGGGGTTTCCAAGAGCCAACAGGCTGCCATGGTGGGCAGGCAGTCCCTGTATTAGCACGTATGCCTGTGTTTTTCTGTTCATTCGGGAGAAGTAAGTTTTTCTTGTTTCAAGACACTTTCTTGTTTGATTTCCACATAATTAGATTTGCAGAGTTTTTCTCTGGTTTGTCAGAATCTACCATCCCTCATTTTTCCCTTTGGAATGAGTCACTTCGGTGTCCCCTGTGCCTATGGTATTTCCCTCAACCGCTCTTCTTGGATTCTTTCACATTCTGTCATATTCTGTCTCTCATTATGGATGTTTGTCAATAATATTAAGCGCCTTCTGGACTTTGGTCATTCCTTGAGGGCAGAGACTGGGTCTGGTTTGTTTTTTTTATATGTACCACTGTGCCTAGTACGATGTCCAGGGTGTCACAGATTTGTTATTATTATTGTCACCTATTGAACTGATGGAGTAACTTAATGAAAGCCTTAACGGGACATGGTTCTACACCCGGGTCCCTGGGGCAATAAGGAAATGGATGTGTCTAACTCACACTCCTCATCTGTCCCAAGTGTCTCTCTGGCAGAGAAGCATCACCTCAGCCCTTCTCTATTCTGTGGTGAGGGAAGAGGCAACTGGTGGCATAAGAGGGGTGGGAAGCACACAAGGAAGTCCTCGAGTCTAGAAGATCCTCGTGGGCACGGGGGGATCCCTTTCACCGGAAACCTTTAGGAAAAAGTGACATCCACGTGTCTGGAATTGGTGCCTGGAAACGGGGGCCTCCCCGGGATGGGACACTGTTCCCAGGCAGCCATGGCTGAGCCCAGTCAGGGGAGTCTGAGCCTGAGCTCTTGTGGCAGAAGGGTCCAGAGAAGTCCTGCTTCCTGTAGCACTGAGCAAGTACCCTAGCGACTTAAATATCATTAACACACACTGGCTCAGGGAATGTTCTAGCGCCTCTGTAGTATACTTGATAACACGTGAGCTTCTGAGAGTTTGATTCTTGTCAGGGGCCTTCCTTTGTTTAGTGGCTTACCAGGCCGAGATACTTGGGCATGACACTGCCAGATTACTCTCACTGAAACTCCTGGATCGTATCCCTCAGAAACCCAAGTGGCTTCATACTGACGAAGGGATAAAATCTAAAATCTTCAACTCTCTCTCTAAAGTGCTTAAAGTCAGGGGCTCCGTCTGATAGCCCTCACTAGTCTCCTCAGGACAGTTGATATGGGCAGTGATGAAATGCCAAGTGGGTCTGATTGTATTTATGGTCACTTCTGGAGAATTGCGAGACTAGAATTGTCTGTCCGTCAGCCAGTTCTCTATCCTAAGGTGGAGCACAGTCCACCCCGTTCACGGTGGGGTGTTGCTTTGCTTATAACGACACGAGGGCATTAGGAAGGCCTAGGGAACGCCGGGCAGTAAACACGGTTTGAATTAAGGGCAGGGGTCGGAGGACAGGACAGGACAGGAATTAAGGGCAGGGTCGGAGAACTTCAAGGTTGAAGTTCAGGATTTGTTTTCTTCCGGTGCTTGCTGCTCCCAGATGGATCCGCCTTTTTATATCTCCCAGATAGATCATATCTCTCTTTTCCAAATGGGCTTAAGGAACACCGCACCTCCCTTCCGACCAGCCTGCAGCAGAGATGAGCCGGAACGTTCTGAGCAGTGCTGGGCGCCGCTCCTGAAGAGGGTGTGGTTCCAGCACCTGGCACATTTGTTGGAGTGTTGTTTGCCCAGCACAGACAACTTTTTTTCAGCCTGGCTGTCAGGGCTTTTTTTCTTTCCAGGAAAATTGAGGAATGTGTGCCCTCAGACTGAGTTCAAGGGCAAGATGAGTTCAGTTCCAGGAGGGAGAAATCTGAGTGGTCCATTGTAGTGACTTGGAAAAAGGAATAAAGCACAAGAAGTCTCTTGCTTCTCTGGTATTTCTTGGCATTTATTTTGTTCTTTGATTATTAGCCTGGATTACATCTTGCCTTGTGTTATATTTGACTTATGTTTTGTATTAGAGCGTCAACTCTTAGAGATGGGATCACCTGTCATCCATTTTTCATTACTCCACAGGCATAAGAGATGTTTCTGTGTGATGTGGAAGAAACTCTATGATCGGAGACAGCCAGGCTCAGTTCTCCATAAGGGAGCCAGGGGACAACTAGGAACCAGGAATGACTGAGGATGAATATATTTTGAACTAGTGTCCAAATAATAGTATTTCTGTGCCATCCTGTGCTTTAGTTTTTTTGTTCTAAATCCTTAAGGCCAAGGGTCTTGAGTCTTTCTACTTGCTCTTTCCACGTGATTAGAGACAGGCCACCCTGGGTTTCACACACTCCAGAGCAGTGATTCTCAGCCCTGACCGCACCCTAGAACCACCAGGGGCGCCCTGAAACGCCCTGACACCCAATTAACTGAAGACTCCTGCAGAAGGGATCCAGGCATCACTGGTTATCAGACAAACGGGCGATTCCAGTGTGTGGCCAAGCCTGAGCATGAGCCAGGTGAGGGCAGGGAGTCTGTTTTGTTAATTGTTCTGTTACCAGAGCCTTATAGAGCACTCAGCACAGAGTGAGTACTCAGCAAACGTCAGTGCCTCCCGTCGCCATCTCCTCACGGATGTCACATAGCTTCAAACAGTGTGATTCTAAGACCAAGCCCGGAGCCTGTCCCTCGTCCAGGGATCCTTGTCTCTGTAGCTACATCCCTGTCTGTCTGGTAGTATAAGCCAGAAATCTGGGGTTCATCTGTGATCCCCTCTTCTTCCCTCCCTCCCCCACATTCCAGGTCTTCACCGTGCTTGGTGACTTCACATACTAAATATCTCTCACATCTGTGCACTTGTTTCCATACTCACCAGCACATCCTAACCCACCGTCCTATCATCAGTGCCCTGAACTACCTCAAAAGCTCCCCAGCCAGGCTGCCTCACTGCATCCCAGCCCTGCCCGTCCGTTCTGCACACCGTGGAATCATCTTTACAAAATATGAATGCCATCTCGTGGTGTCTTGATTAAAAGCGTTCAGTGGCTTTCCGTTGCTGTCAGGAGACTACACGCCTCGGTCTGGTTGACAAGGCCCCATGGTCTGGTCCATGCCTGAACGCCTAGATGCTTTTGCAGAACGGCTTCAGTCCCTGTTGGTCCTGGAGCTCCGTGAGCAGGCGTAACTGCTGACTTGTCTTGTCCCCTCTTCTCTTAGGCAGGGACTGCCCTTCTGCCGGAGCCCCCTGTAATGGTGCATAAGAGCACAGTCACATAAAACATTCCTTGTGCTGTGTGTGCTTTGCCCTAATTTCAGCAAACTCCTAAAGATCTATTAATAGCCACATCCATGAATTGCTTTTTTATGAGAGTCTTTTGATGTTTTTTCATCTCCTTAATTTTTAGTGTTTTGACCTGAGATGTATCCTCTCTTCTGCCCTTTGGGCCACGAGGGTTTTCAGGAGTTGCTCTTTTTTGTTTCAGATCCCATGTGGTAGCATCCTGTGTCATTTAGGTGCTTTCACAGGTTGGTGTTCGAGCGCCTGTGCGGCGATGCTCAGTGTGGCTGTGTGCAGTGGGGGAGTGTCTGCGCAGATGAGAACCCAAGGCCGAGGGTCGCAGTCCCCATGCCCGTCCCAGCCTCCTGACTGCCTTTACTCTACTGCACACTCCGCTCTCACCGTAAAAGCCTCTAGAGACTAAACCTCGCAGCCAAACATTCGTTGTGTTGAAACCCGCCAAACAATGGACAGAACATTGGCCCTGGTTTTGTGACCTTCCAAGGCATTCCCCGTGTCGGGGCCTCACCTTCCTGATTTTGTAAAAGGAGAAGTTTGGGCAATTATTGAGGATCCTTCAGTAAGAATTAATGGTAATAGTAGTAGTGGTAATAATGAGAGTAATAATAATATTAGCCCACTTTTATTGGGCTCTTGCCCTGTATCAAATGCTAAGGATTTTACATTGTCCAGGAAAAATGCCGAGTGTTTCCTTTACTCTCACAACACTTCTGGTGCCAGATGTGGGGCAGGGGCCGGTTTCCCCCACACTGACCAGTTCTGTAACACGTGCAGGGTGTCCTACAGTTCAATTCTGACACCGTCCGCCTGGAGCTGGGGTCAGATCCCACAGGAGAAGGGCTCAGCCGCACGAGACCACCCCTCGCTCCAGACCGCCATTCCAGTCCAGGTTGTCACTTGTGCTTCTGATCACTGGCTGTCCATCAGAAATTCCCACGTGTCCCTCCTTGGGTTCCATTCATTCTCTGGAGCAGCTCACAGAACTCAGGAAAACCGTACTGGACCTCTGCTATTAGGAATGAACAGCCAGATGAAAAGATACCTAGAGTGAGGTCTAGAAGGGTCCTGAACACGGGCGCTCCTGACCCTGCAGAGTTTGTGGTGGATGTGTCCTTGTCCACCAGCCTGGAAGCTCTCCAAACCCTGTACTCGTGGGATTTCTGTGGAGGCTTCATCGCATAGGCACGATCAGTCATTAACTCCACTTCTAGCTCCTCCCCCCTCTGGAGAATGGGGGATGGGCCAAAAGTTCCAAACCTCTGATCATGGCTTGGTTTTGCTGGTGACCAGCTCCCATTCAGGAGACAGGCCTCCCCAAGAGTTGCCTCATCCGAACAAGAGATACTCCTGTCACTCACGGAATTACAAGGGTTTTAAGAGTTCTACAGCAGGAATTAGGATCCAAGACCAAATATTAGCAGGAACTGGGTGCAGAGACCGATGTATATATTTCCTATTATGTCACATATGTTTATAGCTCGTTTTAGAATTCTTTAATCCCCTGTACAAGCATACAAAGTAAGGATTACTTTTTTAATTTTTAATTTTAATTTTTTTGAGAGAGAGAGGGTGTGCGCAAAGGGGAGGGGCAGAGAGAGGGAGACACAGAATCTGAAGCAGGCTCCAGGCTCCGAGCTGTTAGTGCAGAGCCCGATGTGGGACTTGAACCCACAAACCATGAGATCACGACCCGAGCCGAAGTCGGACGCTTAACCAACTGAGCCACCCAGGCGCCCCATACTGTGGCTCCATTTCTACAGATGTTGAAACTCTGGCACAGAGACGTTAAGCAACTCGCTCAAAGCCACAGAGCCAGGAAATGGCACAGCTGGGATTCACATCCAGGAACACTGGCTCCAAAGTCCCCACCCTTCACCAGCTACTGGAGAAGACAGACTGGACTTTGGAGTCAAACAGATCTAGCTTGAGGATTGACTGTGTCACTTTCCAGCTGTGTGGTCCCAACTAGGCTACTTGTGTATCCCTGTCTTCCCATATGTAAAATAAGAATACTGTCTTCATCAGGATGTATCAGTTTGCTTGGGCTGCCATAACAAAATACCACAGATGCTTATTTTCTCACAGTTCTAGAGGCTACAAGTCCAAGGTCAAGATATTGGCAGGGTTGGTTTCTCCTGAAGCCTTTCCCCTGAGCTTGCAGACAGACACTTCTGTGTTTTCATGCCATCTTTCCTCTGTTCTCATTTGTGCATGTCTGTGTCCTAACCTCCTCTTTTTATACGGACACAAATCATATTGTGTTAGGACCCACCCAGAAGGATTTCATTTTGCCTGAATCACCTCATTAAAGACCTGATCTCGCTGGGGCACCTGGGTGGCTCAATGAGCTAAGTGTCAGACTCTTGATTTCGGCTCAAGTCGTGATCTCATCGTTCATGGGATCGAGCCCCCATGTAGGGCTCCACTGCTTGGGATTCTCTCTCCCTCTCTCTCTCTCTCTCTCTGCCCCTTCTCTGCTCACACTCTCTTTCTCTCTCTGTCAAAATAAATAAATAAATAAACATTTTTTAAAAAGACCCTAAAGACTCTGATCCCCGAAAAAAAAAATCAAAAGTTTTACAATGAGGGGTGCCTGGCTGGCTCAGTGGGTAGAGCGACTCTAGATCTCAGGGTCATGAGTTCAAGCCCCACGTTGGGTGTAGTGATTGCTTAAAAATAAAATCTTAAGTAAAAAAAAAAAAAAACCCTAACTCCAAATACAGTCACTTTCTGACATACTGGAGGGTTAGGACTTGAGCATATGAATGGGGGCAGGCGGGGGGGGGGGGGGGAACAATTCAGCCCATGACAAGAGTTTCGTGCATCTTTAAGGACATCTTGTTGCATAAAGTGCCTGACATAGTGTAGGCACTCCATTAATTTGGGGTCCTTCCCCTCCCTGACAGTTGTGACTTCATATCCATCTCGTTAGTCCTGGGTAATGACGAGATGTGGTGCTCTTGGCAACAGGAGAGTGAGCGCTGGGTGGAATCTGTTTGGCAGCTATTTCTAGAGTGGAAAAAAAAATCTCTCCCTCATTTTAGATAGCTTGTGGCATGGTTTATAGTCCTCAAGTTAACACTGGAGGCCTTGAAGTCTTAGAAAAATATTATGATAAATCACAATCCTTCAGACTTGCATAATCTATTTTATACAGGGATGTTAGCTTGCCTTTCAAATGGGAAGTTATCCTTCTGCCCCAAGTAAGGCGGCATCTCCTTCCCCTTGCAGTGGAACAGTGGAAGCATCAGCACTTCTCATGCACACGACAGCACAGGCACACTGCTGCTGTACCCTGGGTTTATTCTGGCCTCGTGTTTCTTCCTGGGAGCCCACCTTTCCAGAGTCATGGGAGGTTAGAGGTGAGCTATCTGAGAGGAACCAGGAGAATGGAAGCATTAATTTAGTGCTGTTGAGTTAATGAAGTTGCCCTAGCATGGTGGAGTGAACGGGAAAAGAAACGTAGGAGCCTTTTTAGAGAGAGATTAAGTCCTGAAAAGAAGAACCGAGAATCTGCAGCAACGTCGTAATAGTTATCGCAGCCGCTGTTGACCGAGTGCCTGTTAAGTGTCGGGCACTACACACATATGCTGTCTTTGACCTTTATACCAGCCTTGAGAGAAGGCTTAAAAGATCCCCGTTCTTCGGACGAGACTCAGAGACACTAAACAATTCGCTTGTAATCCACAGGGCCAGCAGCCAGAGCCAGGACTGCTTATCTGCCAACCTCTGCAGAGGAGGACACTGCTCAGGGGCCCCCATGGCACACCCTGGGAGCGTCATGGAGGTGGCAGATGGGTGGGAGAGGACAGCTGCCTCCTGCATCAGACGGGAGTACCCGGGTGCCCAGACCTGAAATGACCTTGCCCCTCCAGATATCCGAGGAATGGAGGAAAACACAGCTCGGCCTTGGCCCATGGGTAGAAGTAAGCAGCCCCAAGGAAACGAAAGTCATTACCTAAGGGCTGGTGCCAAGCTTGATGGTTGCAAATGAGAGTGAACCTGGAGAGCAGACACTTTTACACGTGAGCCGAATTAGCTAAATCCTGAGACAGGGATTTGACATCTGCTTTTTCTGTGCAGAGTTTGCACCCCGAAAGAACTTAATTCATCGTCGTTCATGAGTGGGCTCTGAGAGTATGGTGTTCTATTAAGGGAGGCTGGGGGGAAATGGAGAGAAGATGTCATCTTAATGTGAGACCACTGTTTCTTTATTAATTTAGGTTCACAGAAAACACAGAACATTGTAAGAAAAAAAAAGTCTGTAATCTACCATTTGCAGATAACCATCAAAATGTTAAAAGATTGGGGCGCCTGGGTGGCGCAGTCGGTTAAGCGTCCGACTTCAGCCAGGTCACGATCTCGCGGTCTGTGAGTTCGAGCCCCGCGTCGGGCTCTGGGCTGATGGCTCAGAGCCTGGAGCCTGTTTCCGATTCTGGGTCTCCCTCTCTATCTGCCCCTCCCCGTTCATGCTCTGTCTCTCTCTGTCCCAAAAATAAATAAACATTGAAAAAAAAAATGTTAAAAGATTACCCTTTCAGTATCTTTTCTATACAATTTTGAGATAAAAAGGGGATCATACTTGGCATCGTTAGTAACCTTTTATCACTTCCTGCTATATCATGCACATTTTCCAGTATCTTTAAATGTCCTTCTCACCTTCTCCCCCATTGGGAGATGTACGATAATCTAATTAGTCCTTCCCATTTGGGCATCCAGATGGCTGAGAGTTCCTTCCCTTGATTAACCCACCTGGTAGGGTATCCCATTAGGAACCTCCCAACAGCAGAATGGGTATCTATTTTGGGAAATGTATGCGATATATACCCAACTCACTCTGTTAATAATAATCATCCCCAATATCAACTAACAGAAGTCTGAACTACTGTCAGTGTCTGGCATTTTTAGCCACCTCACAGTCTTCCTAATAGAAGCAGTTCAAATATGTCACGAACCTTTTGTTCTGGAAATGAATTAGAGAAAGATGATTCATCTTGGGAACTGTGGGCACAGCCCAGTATTATTTATATATATCCACGTACACACTTGATCTTTATGCATGCACGTGCGTAAGAGGAGAGGGCAGGTGCTCCCAAACCACCACACTGGGAATAGGAAAGTTCCTGTGGCAATGAGATGTTTTGAAGGGAGTTGACCAGATGGGTTTTTTTTACATCCCTTGGGGTCCACACCAGCAGTGTGGCCATTCAGGGGCCATGCTTTGCCACCTGGGGTGTACACCTAGGAAACTTGGGTTTATACCCCAATCGCGATTGATTCTGGTTCCCAGAAGAGCATTCTTCCTTTTGTTTACAGAAAAGTCGTGAATGACCTTGCCATAGGAGCAGGAATTGTGGTTATTTTCAGCCCTTCCATTGTCCTTAACACACACACACACACACACACACACACACACACACACACACACACTAATTACATAACCGATGTGTTACTGGTGAAGCGTCCAGAGAAGAGGAAATGACATAGAGCAAACCTCTATGAATGTATCTAAAAAATATAAAAAAGGGTCACATGGGTAGCTCAGGCGGTTAAGTGTCCGACTTTTGAATTCGACTCAAGTAGTGATCTCACGTTGGTGAGATGGAATCCCATATGAGGCTCGCACTGGGTGTAGAGCCTGTTTAAGAGTCTCTCTCTCTTGGGGCGCCTGGGTGGCTCAGTCGGTTGAGCATCCGACCTCAGCTCAGGTCATGATCTCGCGGTCTGTCAGTTTGAGCCCCGCGTCGGGCTCCGTGCTGACAGCTCAGAGCCTGGAGCCTGTTTCGGATTCTGTGTCTCCCTCTCTCTCTTTGCCCCTCCCCTGTTCATGCTCTGTCTCCCTCTGTCTCAAAAATAAATAAAACATTTTAAAAAATTTAAAAAAAAAAAGTCTCTCTCTCTCCCTCTCCCTCTGCCCCTCCCCTGCTCAGGCACACTGTCTCAAAAAAATAAAGAAGAAGAAAAAGGCTAATGTCCTGTGGCAAACAAAAATTATTTGCAAATTCATAAATCGGTGGTGGTGGTTTTTAACTTTGCTATTGTCCTAAATTATTATTTGTCAATTTCAGGAGAATGATATGTATGAACTGCCACCTGGGGGAAAAAAATGTTGGTTGAATGAGAAGGTCAGTTTGTGACACGCAAAATCAGACTCCATATTTTCACTAGTTCACTAAAGACCCTGGAGAGGCCACTTTCCATAAAAAATCCCCTTAAAGCATTCTGTCTCTGAAACACGGAACATAAAAAGTGGCCGGGGACATATTATGAGGAGAAATTGGTCATAATCTCACTCTGTCACTAAATCCCTGTGTGGAATTTGGATAAATCTCCCCACCTTTTTGGGGCCTTGATTTCCTCATCTGCAAAGAAAAAGGAAGTTCATATAGATTTGTAGTTTTTCAGTTGTGTTTGAAAGGTGCTTTGCTCTTCCATAGATATTTGACCTGAATTTATTTTAAAGTATATTTTTAAATTCTTATAAGAATTATAACCAGGAGCGCCTGGGTGGCTCAGTCGGTTGAGCGTCTGACTTCGGCTCGGGTCATGATCTCATGGGTCATGGGTCCGAGCCCCATGTTAGTCTCTGTGCTGACAGCTCAGAGCCTGGAGCCTGCTTCGGATTCTATGTCTCCCTCTCTCTCTGCCCCGCCCTCCTCATGCTCTGTCTCTATCTCAAAAATAAATAAACATTAAAAAAATTTTTTTTAATTTTTAAAAAGAATTATAACCAAAAAAAAAAAAAAACTTCACACTCAAATGGGTTGTGTCTCAAATTTTAATATATTGAAACCCTCAGTGTGTTAATTTTATTTCTATTTTTAGCTCATCTCAAAGTTTATTCTGGCATCTTCTTCTGACTTAAAAATAACTTGAGATTGTCAATATGAACTATTAAAAAAAAGCTGTTACACATTTGCGATCACCTATCTCTGTGACTCAGGATTCTTTCAATAATATACAAATAAAATTTAGAAGTAAACTGCATAAATATTATCTAATAATCAGGTTCTGTTTTCTCATTGATTGTCTTTATAATGAAATGGTTAGAATTTTACTAAAAAGGGAGTGAATTAAATAGCAAAGCCCTGTGTCTGTCTTGTTGTAAGTGTTCAATAATTATTAGTAGTTCTCCATGGTGTGTATTTGGTTTCCTGTAAGATTTTTTTTAACATATTCCGCAACACTACCTTTGAGAACCCTTCAGACTTGATATTCTATATAAATAACACTTTTGCATGTAGAACAAAATATATTTGTGACACCCTCCAAACATAAGTTTATACTAACAACCACCAGTGATTTTAATAAAAGGCAGAGGGGATGGGGCGCCTGAGAGGCTTAGTAGGTTAAGGGTCCGATTTCAGCTCAGGTCATGATTCCATGGTCCGTGAGTTCGAGCCGCACGTTGGTCTCTGTGCTGACAGCTTAGAGCCTGGAATCTGCTTCAGATTCTGTGTTTCCATCTCTCTCTGCCCCTGCCCCGCTCATGCTCTGTGTCTCTCCCTCAAAAATAAATAAACATTAAAAAAAAGGCAGAGAATGAAAATAATAAAACAATAATAAAACCATTATAGAAGAAATGTAAGCAGTATCCTAATTAATGAATTTGCTGATTACTTTTCCCACTGTCTGGCTGCTGTGTGGTTGTCAGCTGAAACACACTATTGTGTATTTGGGAAGAGAACTGTAAAGGCCAGCCTACGCACCAGAGCCGAAGAATTCTACCCCAGGGGACTTTAGGGAATAAGTTTCGGGTGATTGCTCGATTGATCATTCTAAATTAAATTACTAAGAATGACTCCAGATTTGGTTTAGAAAAACTTTGCTGGTTTTATGCATTTTGCCTTCTTCCCTTTATCTTATTTTGTAAAACAACCACCCAGCACATTTAGTGAAGAAAAGCTTCAGGAAATTGCCAAAACTCAAGTAGCCAGGATTATCAGGAAGTTTTTTCCGGGAGCAGCTTCACCCTGAAAATTTAAATACAGTGAAGCATTAAGTAGAATTCCTTTTTTAAGGCTGGCGTCCCTGGAAAGAACAAACACCCCTCATTTGATTACCTTTTTTCATTTTCGGGAGTCAGATGATGCTGGGTGTGTGATCTAACACGACATAGAATGTTGTAATGGGTTCAAGGTACAGTACTCAAAACCCCAGTGGCCTCTCCTTGATTGATACTCTGCCACGGGTTGTTGGTAACCAGTCAGCCTCAGGCTTGAGCCTTCACAGTGAGACTGGAGGGGCTCGTGTGCTATCATGCTCTTGACGGCTCCTCTTTGCCTTGGGAGAGGGGGTATCTGCTCATTCCTTTTTTAGTGCTGAATAATATTCTGCTGTGTGGATGGACCACAGTTTACTGATCCACTTACTTCCTGAAGGACACCTTGGTTGCCTCCCAAGTTTTGACAGTTCCAAATAAGCTGCTGGAAACATCCGCGTGCAGGTTTTTGTGTGGCTGTAAGTTTTCAACTCCTTTGGGTAAATTCCAGGAAGCAAGATGGCTGGATCACATGATAAGGATATGTTTGGTCTTGTCATAAACTACCAAACCATCTTCCCAAGTGGCTGTACCATTATGCGTTTCCAGCAGCAGCTAATGAGCGTTCTTGTTGCCGCACACCCTCGCCAGCATTTGGTGTTGTCAGTGTTCCAGATTTTGGCCATTTTAATAAGTGTATAGTGGTTGTTTTCATTTGTATTTGCCTAATGACATATGACGTGAACATCTTTCCATATGCTCATTTGCCGTCTGTGAATCTTCTTTGATGAGGTGTCTGTTAATGTCTTTGGCCCATGTTTTAATCGGGTCATTTATCAGTATGTCTTTTGCAAGTATTTTCTCCCGGTGTGTGGCTTATCTTATTCTCTTAAGACATTGGGAGTTTAAAGTGCTTTTAACGTGTAGCTGAGTTTAAACATCAGTGAGTTAGAATGGGAAGGGCACCTGAAGAAGGTGAGGATGAGGAGGAGGTGGGCAGCAGGGGAAAAGCCCAGTCACTGACCAGGGGCGGAGGCTCTCTGAAGCTGGTCCCCAGGCCGCTGTCAGCAGGACCTGAACTGGGTCCTTCCCAGCATCTTTTCAGAGATAGCCACCCATCTCGGGAGCGTCCTTTGCCCTGGCGACCCTGGGGCTGCAGACAAGTAGACGACTCCTTGGTCTTTCAACTTTTAATCAATGCAAGCTATGGTTTAAAAAAAAAAAAAAGTGCAGAAAAGACACAATGAAAAGTTGTCATCCTTTGTCTCATTCCTGACCCTGAACTTTCTCTTTTTAGTTGTCGCGTTGATTAGTTCTGTATCTCCAAGTAGTACACTTTACCCGTTCTTTTGGTGGTTTGTCGTTATTTTTGTGGCTCATTTTGTTGCTGTCATTTAAGAAAAAAAGAATAAGAAAGGAATAATGTAAATAGAGTGGGCAAATCGGCTTGCCTGCCCATTAAACAATCTGATATTATATATATATATATATATATTTTTTTTTTTTTTTTTTTTTTTGGTGAACCCTTAATACCTTCCTCGCGAGAAAGAAACGTTGTGGTCAGTATCTTTATTTGATTTTGATAGTAATTATCATATTTAAAAGAGCTTATATTTATTATCCTTCAACTTCAAGTGCTTGTATTCAGTACCTTGCCTTCCTCTTTCTGTCGGCTTTCAGCAGGATCTCTCAACCCAGGATGAGAATACTCTCTTTCTTCTCCTTCCTTCCTTCTCTCCTTCCACCTCCCCAGCATCTTTTCTACTGAATCTTTTCTTTTACATGTCCAAGTTAATGATATCTATGTTTTGTTTGTGACAAAAGTTTACTTATAGACTCTAAAAGTTGAAAACTAGTAAATAGAATTTACATTACTGTTTTGTAAAAGCAAACCAAATCCCCCCCCCAAAAAAAATCCTCAGTAACTCACCCCATCCCTCATTCTCCATTGCAACTCAACAATGTCCCCTCAGAACCTGGGGCTTAAGGAAAGGCTTGAGGGTTTAAACACTGGGGTTTAAAGAAGAGAACAAGGGGCACCTGGGTGGCTCAGTGGGTTAAGCATTCAACTTCGGCTCAGGTCATGTTCTCATGGTCCGTGAGTTCGAGCCCCACGTCAGGCTCTGTGCTAACAGCTCGGACCCTCTCTCTCTCTCTCTCAAAAATAAGTAAACTTTTTAAAAAATGTAAAAATCAAATAAAAAAAATAAAGGATGGGAAGGGGAGGGAGGCAGGAACTGCTTGCTTTTCTAAATGCAGATGTTGGGTGATGGTAAGGGTGTTCCCATTTGATATGCAAACTTTCAAGTAATTCCACAGTTTGGGCCCCTCCCACCTGCTCCTTGCCTTCAGCCTGGGGCCCCTCCAGGTTTCTCCTGGAGCCTCACTGTGCATTCTGGGCTGAGACTTCCAAATTCTCAACCTTTCAGAAATATCTTCCAGTTGTTACCTTCCTGTTCTCTTCATGATTATGGGTTTCTGTTGATTTAAAGACCCCTTTACCATCATTTTAATGCCATCTCAATGGGAGGGGAGGTGAATGTCCGCTTGGTCCACACCTTCTTGTACCACGTCTGAGTTGCACCCCCCTCCCCTGCCCCCTGCAGCTGCCTCCAGCAGGACTTGAGAGCCGGAAGCTTTGGGATTTCTGCAGTGGATAGGAGACCTTGGTTAGATAACTTTCCATTTGGGTGGGGGGAAGGGCAGAATATGATAGTGTAAAACTACGTCCACATTTGGTTCCCTTGATAACCCTCCGTCTGTAAATCCCACCTGGGGAGGTGAAGGGAGAAGAGGGAGAGCTTCTGTCAGCTGGTCTGGTGGGGGATTGATGGGGTCGGAGAAGGGAAGGTAATCACCAGATTGGAACCGCTCAGCGCCCAGGATCAACTAGATAGATGGCTGGGAACAAAGTCACATCACTGGTATCCAGAGGGCCCCAAACTTGTTCAGTCATGCAAGCGAATGACTCTGGGAGAACAGACTGTAGCGCTTTGGGGGACAGGTGCTGCTTTAGTTACATTATCTTTTACCACGCTCCTCAGAAGGGCCCCTTGACGATCTCTTGTCCTTTTTCTCAGCAGCCCAGGAAATGACCTCCATGATGTCATTTTTAAGGTGCCAGGAACTCTTCCCCTCAAAGAGCCAGCGTGGTGCCCAACCTTTCCCAATCAGGGCTTGAGCTTGTATTCCATGCTTAGAGACAAACTTAACTCACAGGTTCCCTGGGGAAAGGAACCTGGCTGGGCGCAAGTCCTTGTATAGGCACTAACACGGAAGAGGATGCATGTCTGAAAAGTAGAGAGGACACTGCAGAGAAAGAAAAGGAACAGAAAGTCGCCTTGGAACCGCCCAGATAGATGTTCCTTCACCCCTTGCCTAAGATGGGCTCTTCCCCCCATCTTGCCACCCACTGGCACCCCTGTCCTCTTTTCTAAACTCCGAAGTGGCCATTCTGAGGGAATATTATTCAGAGTTGCAGAGGAGAATAAGGGATGGGTGTGGATTAGAGAACTTCTGGGGGAAGTTGGGGACGGTGGGAGAGAAAGGAATAAAGGGGGTGGCTAAGAAAGAGTGGGAGGGAGGAATGATGGAAGGTAGGATATGGCAAAAAAACAAAAAGCTGGAAGGTGAGAGAGCTTTTTGCTGAACATTGAAAGCTATGGGATTAAAGACCAAGGATGAATGCCCATCCAAAATGGCCCTAGAATGTGGCGGAGCACCACAGGCTTTGGGTGGGCAGAGAGGATTTGCTGTGTTGGAGTGGGAGGAGGGATGAGCCGGGAGAATCCACACAGGGTCTTGCTCTTGTGTGATTATTAAACACTATATAGAGACATTGGATAGGAGCAGCGGCAACCAGTTATCTCTTGTGGGTTTTCTGATTGCTGTCTCGGGTCCCACAAAGAGACAGAAGGAGGACAAAGGCAATCCCTTGTCAAGGGGCACAGGGCAAGCTAATGGCAGTTGAGTGGTGTCACTTGGCACCCCAGCCCCATAGTCTGATTGCTGGGACAGCCCACAGCAAGCGTCCAGGGCATTTCATTCACTCAGACAGCATGGCATAACGGTAAGAGCATGGAGTGTGGAGACACATTGCTGGGGTTTGAAGCCCAGCTATGCCATATCCCGCTGGGCACACTTGGCCAGGTTCCTCCGCCTGGCTGTGTTCCGTCCCTGGCTTGTAAGATGTGCCCCCACGATATGTTGCTAGGAATATCACTGTGAAGTTAGATGACATAAAGTACATTGTCATCTGTTGTTATCATGGAGTGTTGTTATTATTTAGGGTGGTTGTACTTAGTGTTGCTATTATTTAGGGAAGTGGTGACATCTGTGTGATATTATTTCAGCAATCTACTGTGTGATAGTTTTACCTGCCATACTACCATCATGGCTAGTGGTTTTAATTCTCTCAAAAACCCCACGGGATAAATATGGGAGGTGTTCATGTTCTGGTTAACGGATGACGAAACTGGGGCACCTGGGTGGCTCAGTCGGTTAAGCGTCAAACTCTTGATTTCGGCTCAGGTCATGATCTCACGGTTCGTGGGTTCCGGCGCAGAGCCTGCTTGGGAATCTCTCTCCCCCTTTCTCTCTGCCCCTCCTCCACTAGCTGTCTCTCTCTCTCTCTTAAAATGAATGAACATTAAACAAATTTTTAAATAAAACAGATGAGAAAACTGAGGCTCAAGTTCACATAATCTGTACGTGGCAAGGGTCAGATGTGAGCCCAGAGAACTCTCCTCATCAGCCAGATCATCCATCTCCACTCTGCTGCCCCTTATAGTCCCCTCCCGGACGTCTCAGTCCCCCAACCGAGCCTAAGGCCATCCCTAAAGCCTCCCTGGGTGGGAGACTGCCTCTTCCTGGGAGTTTCCGACAGATTCCGTGAGGCTCTTCGTAACAACTTGATGAGAGGTTGCAAGGATGATTTACCCTTGGCCGTGGGCTGATGTTAGAGTGACTTGACTTGCTCTGCACCTGGGAGCACACCTGGAGCTGGCTGGCCAGAGGGAGGGTCCCGCTGGGAGCGTGGGATGGAGCAGCGTGGGCCACATCACTGAGGCCCGAGCCCAGCCGAGCTTGGGCCACCTGAGCACCGCTGAGGTAGAACACGAACCACGGGTCTGTGCGTGGGGTGTCAGAAGGGACCTCTCTCTGGGGACGTCCAGCTGCTTCAGACCAGGAGATGCTTCAGATCTGGAGCACCTTCCTCTGTGTTGCACAGGTGAGGACGGCACTTCCCACTCAAGCTCTTGGAGAAGGGAATGAAACAGGTCTTCCCAATCCAGTCTCAACTTCCACCCCAGCCTCCTCTCCCTCCAGGCCTCCTGCGGGCCAGCAGAGCCAGCCTCCCGCCCATCTCTTCTCTTCCAACGTCAGGCTTCTCAAGGCTCTTCAAGGCTCTGACAGCCCCCGAAGTTCTCTCCATCTCCCCACTTTGCCTCCTCGGTAGCATCTACTCACCCTGCAAGTCTCAATTTAAATTTTTTTTTTTTTCAACGTTTATTTATTTTGGGGACAGAGAGAGACAGAGCATGAATGGGGGAGGGGCAGAGAGAGAGGGAGACACAGAATCGGAAACAGGCTCCAGGCTCTGAGCCATCAGCCCAGAGCCCGACGCGGGGCTCGAACTCACGGACCGCGAGATCGTGACCTGGCTGAAGTCGGACGCTTAACCGACTGCGCCACCCAGGCGCCCCTGCAAGTCTCAATTTAAACATCACTTCCCCAAAGTAACTTTTCCCCAAAGTAATTGTCTCCTCGGCACCCTGGCTCATAGCATCCTGTACTTTCCCGTCATACATTTATCACAGTTATGATCATACACAGGCACTCTTTGTGCCATTATTTGTGTCACAGCCGCCCCTCCGCCCCTGGACTGTGAGTTGCATGGGGCCCCTGGGGCCCCTCTGCCTGGTACGTAGCAAGGCTCAATAAATATTACATGAAAGTATTAAATATTAAACGCTACTACATGCAAATGCTTTGGACAGTGGAAAGTTGCTTTGCAAATGAGTTTTCATCTTGATTTTATTGCTATCCACGGGGCAACCAAACAGTGAAAGAGCTGTGTGCAGCAGCTGAGGCTTCCAGAAGAGACCAGGCAAAATAGTTCCTAAGGAGACGTCTCAGCGGCGCGATCTTTCGGTGTGGCCATTCTTAAAGCAGGGCGGTAGGCCAGTGAGCCTGAGGAGGCAGCCTGCACCCAGTCTCATAAACAATCCGCGTTTCGCATCCTGAGTTTGTCAGTGATGATCTGGAAGCTGGGAAAAGAGGAAAAGGGGCTGAACCCCCCGGGGGGAATGACGCGCCATCACTCTCTGGGTTTATTTTTGCTGAAGCTAGGCTATTCCCACCTTGTTAATGACGCCCTGCCTTCGGTGGTGCCCCGAGGGAACGTGCACGCGCCAGGATTCTGCCGGAAAATCCCTTCTCTGGTCCCACTTTCTGTCAGTTGTGCTGGACGCTCTCCAACACTCCCACTAAATCTCCTCTCTGTCTGCACACCTCTGCTCAGCTGCCCTGACCTCCTGCCTCTGCACCTTTGCCGCGGATCCAGGGTGCTGCCTCATGGTAGCCTGCCTCCAGAGTTTGTGTCATTCCATATGAACGCGCTGCTCGTGTCCTGGGCAGCTGACCATGTTTGCGCCCACAGGTCACACTCCGGGGGCATGTGCATGTAGGGGTCACTTCTGCCAGGCACCTCTTGTATTTTCCACTCTTGAGCCCCTAGCCCCCTTCCCGCTCCCATCTATTCATTGAGCCATCACCTGTTTGCTTAGCACCTGCTGCAGGTCAGACACTGAAGGTTGTGCGGGGTGGGGGGGGTGGTACATAAGGCGGACCCAGCCACGGTGCTTTTGCACATGGGGCTCCCGTCCAGTAGGAAGGAAGCTGCACAGGATTCATGGAGGCGTATGCATTGTGCTTTATGAGCGCAGAGAAGGAAAAGTTCACCTCGAAGGTGGCAGGTGACATTTGGGCTTGGGTAGGGTTGTTCCAGGAACGCAATGAGGATCGTGTCATCAGCAGACAGGGCCGCACCTGCCTGGGCTGAGGTGACTCAGAGATGATCACCCCAATCCGCAGTTGTGGGGTACAGTTCCTGGAGAGCAGCTGGACAGAAGTGGGAAAGCAGATATGGGTCTGATGGGAAGCTGTGCCCGGTGCTTGGGTTTAATCTCTGGGCAGTGGAGAGCTGTTAAAAAGATTTTTTTTTAATCAGGAGATGGAAATGATCAGATGTATTTTAGAAATATTGGAAGCAGAAAGAGGATGGATTGGAGGGGTACAGGAAGTGGCAGGGAGAGCATCTGGGAGCTGCGGGATCTTCACTCATTTCTTGGCTCTGAGCGTACTCCTTGAGGGGGGCCACTGTGTTCTCTGCCCGCAGGGAAACCCTAGGGAAAGGTCCTCGCGCCCTGCCCCCACTGGGGGGCGGGGGCCACAGCTAGAGACGGCAGGGTGCAGGCTGTTAACACATCGGGACATCCAGAACCTACACTAAGGCTGTGCAGATGAAGAAAGGGGGGCAGATAGTAATATTTCTCAGGCACGGTCTTACTTCCCTCCCTTATCATCACCTTTACCCGGTCACGGCCCTCACTGCGCTTCTCCCGGGAGGTGGCCTCCCCACGAAGCCTTGGAAGTGGGTGGAAAGAGAAGGAGCACATCCAGGTTGAGAGAGCATCCTGAACACAGGCACAGGGGGGTTTTCCAGGCCATAGTCCCAACCACTGTCTCCAATAGCTCAGCAGAAGAAATCAGAGCAGATCTTTGGTCCTCCGAGCCTGGGTGAGCTTGGCGTTGAAGCTGGCACTGTGTCCCTTTCCTCAGTTGTGTCAGAGAGAGACAGAACACATTGATCCACTAGTCAAAGAGATCACTATCAAAGTCAGCCTTTTCTGCTTTTAGTTTTGTTTCAAAGAAGTATACTTGCCTTATAAAACTATGCAGAGGGTAGGGTGTCGGGGCGGGGGGCTAGGCATTGGCCCGAGACCCTCTACTTCCGTTCCGGATGACCAGGACTCGTGCAGGATCACTTGACTCAATCCTGATGAGATCCCGAATTGTATTTCTCTGCAGGCTTGCTGAGGCCAGGCCTCTTG
This sequence comes from Leopardus geoffroyi, assembly GCF_018350155.1. Lineage (NCBI taxonomy): Eukaryota > Metazoa > Chordata > Mammalia > Carnivora > Felidae > Leopardus > Leopardus geoffroyi. The sequence continues at coordinate 70,002,956 of NC_059339.1, forward strand.
AGCAGATTCCTAGTCTGCCTCCATTGGGGGTTCTAATTTGCAATTTAGGCGGTGGAAACAGATCCAGGACTAAAACCAGTTTACGTGGCTACTTGAAAAAAGAAGATGATTTTGTCATTGGTAAAATAAAGCTTTGCTTTAAAAGCAATCTTCTTCCCATCCAGAAGGTTCTCACTGGAAGGAAGGTAGGGGTTGTGTCCCTCCCACCACCCTCAGTGAGCAGTAGCCTCGCTGAGTTTGCTCCAGGTGAGAGGGACCGAGTGAGACAGCTTCTCCGGCCTACATTGCCTGGATCCCGCCGCCTCTCCTTACGAGCTAGACTTTACCTTTTCCTTCAGGTTCCAGAGAGCAGCTCTGCCCACAATGAATATCCAGTCAACTGCCTTAACGTCTCCATTGAGCCCCAGTTTGCCTTGGCCCTCAACAGTGGGATGAAGGCAATATGTATCGAGCGGCCTTCCTCCTAGAAGGTGGCTTGGAGGCTGGGTCTACTTATAAGCCAGGTGGGGGCTGAGACCCTCTCCAGGCAGCCCCCCTGCCCAGACCCATTGACTGCCCTCTCGTTCCCGGCACACGACAGCAAGAAGACAGAGCCTGTTTTGGGCTATTTCTTTTTAAAACCCAGTGAGTCCTAAACCTCATTTGTCTGGCGTGTGGCAGGGGAAGGGAGAAGCAGAGGAATGCCTTGCTGCATCGCCGTCCAGCCCATCACTGACCACGCACTCGTGCTGCGTCAGCTGCGATGCCAGCCCTGATCCGGGTTTCCAGCTGACTACACCGTGCAGGTAAAATCCAGTTCCCGCCCCAGGACGGCCTGTACCTGGGAGCACTGTGGAACTCTTGGCTGCCGACCAGGATTACGTTTGTCCAGCCAATGCACTGTGTTGTGTTGGTCATGCTGCTGCTGTTGTCAAGGTTCCTGCCTATTCTGCACTGAGGACTTTATCGATGTGTCCAAGGCTCCCAGGCAGTGAGGGTGTCTGTGTGCCACGCACTAGCCGCAGCCACGAAGAAGGCAGGCAGGCAGCCGTGTCTGGGAGTGGAGATGGGCTCCCTCTCTCTTCCCTTTCCTCCCCTTGCTCTCTCTTCGTTCCTCCTCCCTGACCTCCTTCTCTGTCTCTCTCCCCAGTTCCTCCTCCTCAACCCTACTCCCCCAACGAAGGCCCACACCGTGCCTTGAAACATCAGGGTTCTGAGTGCTCCGTTTCCCACTGGCATGTGTGAGCGTATGAGTGTCCACTTGCCCGTGATTACTCGCTGTCTAAGTTGGTTATACCTGCATGGGCAGAGGCGTCTCTGGCTCCTGGCCTTATGGGGGCCCAGGCGTCCTCAGACTAAAGTGAATTGGAACTTTCCTTCTACACCAAACACCGGCTCACTGCCACAGAGGCCAGGCACTATGCTAGGCCCCAGCCAGCCCTGCGCCTCCTCGCTGGGGACAGGGATCAATTCAGCATCCTCTCCTTCTTCCGCCCTCTGGGGCAGCCTGGCTCCCTGCTCCACTCTCAGCGAAGGGAGGGGACTCCAGTTTGGAGAGCTGACAGCTGCTGCCACGTGGTCCATATGTGACATTTTCCCCCTGATACACAATAATTACTCAAGTGGAGGAGGAAAAGCTGCTACTTCACAGCTCGCCATTCCTCGCCACGCATAGCTCTTTGCCAGCTGGGTCAGGATCCCCTTCCTCATTTGAGGGAGGGAGGCCCAAAAATCCTCCACAAGGTCATCCTGAGGCCCAAGAAATGCCTGGAAGGACCTGCTCCCCAAACCTGCAGCCTGGGCACTTTTCAATGCCTGGTTCCTGCCTCTCGGGCTGACCTTGGAAGAGTCATTTCCCTTTTCTTGGCCTCAGTTTCCTCATCCGGCAGGGGTGGGAGCATTGGTTCCCACTGCAATTTGTATGGACCAACCTGGCACTGATCTACACTCTAAGTCAAGGATGGTCACCTTTCTCACATGAAGTCCAGACTAGCTAACAGCTGTCACCATCAGTTGGTGGGAAACCCAGTGTCACCATCAGGGCTCCTGTTCTTTGCCTTTTTTATTTAAGAATGCCAGGTGGGGGGGGGGGGGGGGTTCCTCGGTCCCCTGCCCACCTCTGTGCTTCCTCCTCCTCTGTTGCCTCTGTTGCTTTCTTTTCCACCCTTCCTGCTCTTCCAGACAGTGGAGCCATCTGCCTTCTCCAGGGAGCTCATAATTTGAAGGCTGATCACTACGTTATCTCCCCTTTCCATGTCCAATGGGGTTTGATGGCCTCCCATGGGGCCCCGACCATCAAGACACGAGAGGCTTTTGTGTGTGTGGAATCCTTTACAGGCTTGCGGGGGACTCACTGTTCCTCAGTGACTAGTGACACTCCCTGGCGTCCCTCCTAGAGCAAGCACCCAATAGCACATGTTTGCTCTCCGGTAGGTCCTCTTCCTACAATGGGATCTCTGTGGCATGTGGTTCTGACTCTGAGGGTCTGATCACCTTTCAGTGAAGGAGGTATTCACAAGGAGAGCAGAAGAGAGGGCAGTGGGCGCATGGCAACAGAGTTCAGTAAGTTAGAATAGAGTGAACGGCATTGCCATAATGGACTTGGTGAGCCACTTGGTGAGTGTCTTAGTTCAGGCGGCTGTACCATAGACTGGGTGGCTCATAAAGAACAGAAATTGATTTCTCATGGTTCTAGAGGCTAGTAGTCCAAGATCAGGGTGCAGCATGGTGTCTGATAAGGACTGTCTTCAGAGTTGCAGACCACCGACTTCTCATCGTGTCCTCACATGGCAGAAGGGACAAGAGGGCTCTCTGAGGTCTCTTTTTATAAGGGCACTAATACAATTCATGAGGGCGCCATGCTCATGATACAATCACCTCCTCAAGGCCCCCCCTCCTAATACCATTACATTGGGAATGAGGATTTCAACATACGGATTGGCAGGGGGGCTTGGGGGACGCATATATTCAGTCCATTTATGCGATTCATCGTAGATTCATTGCTAGACACTTCGTTCTGGGCTGGATGTTGCAGTGTATGCTGGTTCATAAGAGAAGATAGGGATAATTTAGTTCTAAAGTTCTCCCCTGCCTGCCCCTCGCAAAACAACAATAGCAACAACATCAACAAACAAGACTTAAAACATACGTGGGGCACCTGCGTGGCTCAGTTGGTTAAGTGTCCGGCTCTTGATCTTGGTTCGGGTCATGATCTCATGGTTTATAAGATCGAGCCCCGTGTTGGGCTCTGCACTGACAGCATGGAGCCTGCTTGGGATTCTCTCTCTCCCTCTCTCTCTCTCTTTCCCTCTCTCGTTCTCTCTCTCCCTCTGTCTCTCTCTCTCAATATCAATAAAAACTTTAAAAAGACTTAAAATGCACATGCAAAAGCTAGTGGGTTAATATCTCTTCCCGCATGGAGGCCACTCACTGTTGGAAGAATGGAGGTACAAGCCCAAGGGATGAGAAAAGGCAACGTCTCTGACCGCACCCCCCCCCTCCCCCCCCGCCGAACCCAGTTAAGGTCACTATGGAAGTTGCTTATTTTAGTGTACGTGGGTTATGGTCATGACTTACGTCTAATTTGTGCTTTCTGCTTTCGAAAGTGTGTTTGTATCACCAGCCTCGTTTGTTCTTATCCCCATGAGGAGGTGGGGCAGTGTGGTTATTCCCACCTCACAGATTTGAAACTCCTCCTGGTTTGCTCCCAGGCAGCCGTGGGACTAGAACTCAAGTTTCCTGGCCCCCAGCCCATGACTTTCCTTCTCAGCTGTGACAGCCCCAGGTGGTCCAGGGATTACTGTTGTCACCTGAGTTGTCAAAACACCACTTCTGTCCCTTATGAACAGGGAGAAGCAATCGCTAGGAGAGGGAACTCTTTTCTGCTCTGCAAATGATTTCTTTGTACCTCTGAGCACAAGCCCTGTAAATGATTAGCCTCCCTGGGAATAGTAGGAGGTAGCTGAGTGCACACATTCGTTGGCTATTGGGCCACGTGACTGGGTCAGAAGTGGGGCTTGGGAAGCGAAGTCAAAAACCCTTCCCTCTTGGGAAGCGAAGTCAAAATGTAAAGGGACTGAATGCAGGATTCGAATTGGACAAGACTTGTGAAATTCTCATGTCTGTTTAGCGTCTCTCACGGGGAGGAAGGAAGTGAGTATTACAAATCTGAATTTGTAAACGCTGGTCTAGAGTATGAGACTTCTCTGGGGAAGTTATTGAGTAGGTTAGGAGTTAGGCACTGGGACTGTAGTGATGGAGAGGATGGAGACCCTGCCCTCACCAAGCTTCCAGTCAAACACGGAAGACAAGCAATTAAAGCAGAAACAGAAAGGGAGAAAAGTGACATGAAGAGGGCACAAGGGGACACAGCCTGACAGGTAAGCTAGTCTGGGGAAGGAAAAGGGCATCAGGGAAGGCTTCCTGGCTGAAGGGGCATTTAAGCTTAGACCCAAAAGATGAGTAAGAATTAGCCAGGGGAAGAGGACAGGGACCAAGGTCAAGCAATGGCAGTGTGAGGTCAGAGAGAGCCATGCTGTGGATGCATATAGGCTCTGCTCGGAAGGTCAGCTCCAGGCCATTAGCAGAGGCTCTCGGGGATGCTGGTTTTCCTGGCTCATCAGGACAGAGGAGGTGGTCACTGATTACCAACATCTGCCACAGGTGCAAAATGCGTTGATAGTAATATATGAGATATATTTCCATATTTTCCATTTCTGGTCTAAAAGCAACATAACTTAATGCTGTGTCGTTTAGCTACAGACCAGGGATCTTTCAACATCCCTGCCATAGGCTGACCCTGCAGGTAGGGAGTCAGTAGTCCCATGGATGGTAGGACACGTGGGGTCTGAACAATGAGCTCCAGCAACTTTGTGCTTTCCCACAACAGCTTATTAAATCTTGCCTCACAGAGAGAGATCTCCAGATTCAGGGAAGGCACAGTGGCCTGCGGACCCCGTGCAGTGGGTGCTAAGTCAAATGCAGAAGAAATTAAAGATGCAGACTCTACTTTTGAGAAGCTTAGCCCCTGGCTGGGATCTCTGCCCTTCAGAACAGTCCAAACAAAGCAAGCCCCAAATGGGGCCTCACCGTATTTCGCCACGGATGTTAGAAGTGTCCTGATTTCGATTTTGAAAGACGTCTTCAGCTATCCCAGGTTTCTTTCCTTAAAAAAAAAAAAAAAAAAAAAAAAAAAAGGAACAGATAAGAAATTTCCCCTTGAATCTACAAAGTTCAAGTGTAGGAGTCGTCTAAAATCAGGATTAAACAGTGGCCCACACACACTCGTGATCCATCCTGGAGTCAGACTCACAGCCTCAAGCCTGGACAGGTCTAGTCTGTGCAGCCAGTGGCGACCAGCACCCACAGGTCACACGCAGGGACCCACACTGCTCCCCTCCCCAGCTTTGCGTCGACGTGGGCTTGGCACTCCGGGCGAGGCTGCCAGAATTTCTCTCCGTGCTCTGTCAGTATCGTTGGGAGGCCCGGAAAGTCTTTGTTCTCCCTGGCTGGTTATGTAATTTTCAAGAGAAAAGGCAGAGTGAAGACTGAACTGACGGCTCCTGGCCTTTGCGTTTGGGGGAGGAAGTAACAACCCCAAGGTCTGATGATCCCTCTGCTAATGTCTTTCTCCTAGCCTTCGGTGAGCTGTCCTCTTGCTCCCTCTCAGAGGGATAAAGACAAAAGAGGTTCCTCTCCTGTTTCTTACCGGCATGATCTCCAGGAAACCGTATAAGGGAGAGGAGCCAGGGTGGTGGCATCACCGCCTTGCAGGAACATTAAGACATTTGCATATCCCGGGGGAGGGTGCTCACTGGGGCCTGGCTCCCCTGCTCGAGACATATTTACAGGAATGCTTTTGGCTTGGCTGGGCTGTGTGTGAAGGGGCACCCCGGGACCTCGGTGGGTGGTGGTGCCGGGCATGGGAGAGGTCCGGGCACAGGAAACGCAGGCTGAGTTGGCATCACGGGCCGCAACATTTGCAGCACCTGTCTGCCCACGCACCTGGGTTTCCACAAAGAGGAAAGGCCTCCCGGGTCACTTGCCACGAACTCCTCCAGCTGGCTCACCTCCTGGGTGGAGGGAGTGGTACTTCATGTCAAAACCCACAAGTGCAAAAGAGTTCTTGCTCCTGATTCCTGGGAGCATCACTGCTGCTGCCCAGGGCAAGACCGTCTCAGTCCCTAAGAGCAAAGTTAGCGATAACATGGTGCTAACTGCCTCAGGACCAGCCCTCCCTTCCTAGCTGAGGAAACAAACACCTTCTGGTCACTATGCTCTTCCAGGGCCTGTGTGGCATCTGTGCTTGAACCCCCACCTTTCCCCCCCATTCACCCTGGAGGGATTCACAATGTCACCAACACTTACTGCAAACATGTAGTCATTCCTATGTCAACTGGCATTTATTTCTTGAGTCCCTACCGTATGCCAGACACAAGACAAGACCCTGGGGCTATATCAATGAAAAAAGAGATGTGAAGATTCCGCCCCCGCCCCCCGAGGCTCTGTCTGGCTCTGGAATATGATGAGATCCAAGCCAGCTAAGACCCAGGACCCCCTGGCCCAAGAATTCTCAGAGTCTCCAACCCACTTTGCCTCTTCTCCAACTTGGAAATGTCAGGAACTGCAGATCTCCAAGTTTCTCCTCTAGATCAGTGATCTTTTGTTAGATCAGTGATCTAACAAACACCGTAAAATTTAGCTGCTTAAACATTTATCCTCACACAGTTTCTGTGGTCGGGAAATTGGGCCCAGCTTAGCCGGGTGCTTGTGACATAAGATCTCTCACGAGGTGTCATCAGGCTGTGGTCAGGGCTCTAGTCTTCTCATGGCTCACCTCAGGGAAGGTCTGCTTCCAAGCTTGCTCCCGTGGTGGCCAGCGGGCCTCAGAAGGTCCCCTTGTAAGAACTCTTGTGGATGTCCCCCCCCCCCCCCCCCCCCCCGCCCAACGGCTGCCTTAGGACATGGCCACTGGCTTCCCTGAGAGTGATCACTCCAGATGGAAGCCACAGTCTTTTTATAACTCTATCTCAGAATTGACCTCTCATTACTTCTGCCATACTGTTTCTTTTTTTTTTTTTTTTTCAACGTTTATTTATTTTTGGGACAGAGAGAGACAGAGTATGAACGGGGGAGGGGCAGAGAGAGAGGGAGACACAGAATCAGAAACAGGCTCCAGGCTCTGAGCCATCAGCCCAGAGCCCGACGCGGGGCTCGAACTCACGGACCGCGAGATCGTGACCTGGCTGAAGTCGGACGCTTAACCGACTGCGCCACCCAGGCGCCCCTGCCATACTGTTTCTTAAAAGCGAGTCCAGATGCTCCTAAGTCCAGCATACTCCTAAGAGGAGAGGATTACACAGGGCTTGAAGCCATTCAAGTGGAGATCATTGGTAGCCATCTTAGAAGCTGCCTTCCACATCCTCCAAGAGGCTTCACTGGCTGATCAGTCCTCAGTCGGCCTCATCCCGATCCTGCACTTGCTGTGGGAATCACATAGTCCCTGAGTGTTCTTCATTGTTTCTGTAATTGTTATTGCGGTGGTTCCTCTTTCTCAATGGGACTATACGCTCCTTGAGGTCAGGAGCTGGGTTCTGCATCTGTCTCCCACCCGACCAACCATGTGCCTGGCAAGTTACTATCCGATAATTTCAACTTCGAGTTAAAGAAAAAAAAAAAGGCAATAAAAATATCTTAAACAACAGTAGAACGTAACAACCTCACTTGGCAAAAAAGCTGGAAGCATTTCCAGGTTTGGCTCAGCTACTTGGCCACGTCAGCAACGCTCCCGGCTCGTGTGCCAGCTCTCCTATGCTGGCCTTTGTCCCCAGGCTTGTTTCCACGTGGTCTCAAAATGGCTGCTGTAGCACCAACATCACTCTCTCCCACAACTGCATCCAGAGATGGGAGTGGTGTTTCTTCTTCTCGGGAAGGAAAACTTGTCCTCAGCACCTACCCCCCTCGGCAGACTTTCCTTTAATACTTACTATGCGGAACTGGATCATATGACCGCCCCTAAGCCAACTGCTGCCAAAGGGACCTGGGTTACCATGATTTTGACTCAACAGCGATGGGTGTAGGATACTCCATTGCCCTGTGGGGTGTTGGAAATGTGCGAGGCTGTCACAGGAGCCAGAAATGCTGTCGGCATTTAGTGGGTGGAGACCAAGGTCGCTAAACTTTTGACACCAGTGGATCATACAGCTCCACAAAACAAATAAGTCTTCTGCTCAAACGCCAGTACTGTTACTGCTGGAAACGGTGGCTTTAGCCCGTGGTTCTCAGCTGGGAGTGGTTGTGTGCCTGCCCCTCCGGTGACAGTTTGAATGTTTAAAGACATTTTGGTTGTCACGACTCGGGGGTGTTCTGACATCTAGTGGGTAGAAGGAGGGGTGCTGCCGAACATCCCATAGTGCGTGGGTCACCCCACTGCTAAGAAGGACCTGGCTCGCAGTGTCAATCATGCCGAGGCCGAGAAACCCTGGTTTAGAACGATCCTGCATCATCCCTTGGTTGGGCTCAGCTGCTTAATGACTGACCCAGACCTGCTTTCTGTCCATTCGGAGGAAGTGGGAATGGTTCCTGGGTAGGCGGCCAGTGTCAGCCCCAGGACCTGGTGAATCAGGAAGCTGGGAGGACGCTCAGCTCGGTTCACGTCGAGGATGGCCAGTCTCTGCATCCCGGGCTCTGGCTTGTCTGAGGCTTACATTAGCCAAGAGGTCAAGGACCAGTTGGAAGGCAGGGTTATGGTTGTTTAAACTTGTCGTGTTTTTGTTTTTGTTTTTGTTTTTTCTCAACTCTTAAACTCGTCTTAATGTTCTAGTTCTCACTTTCTGTTTCCATAAAGCAGGCTATGAGCCGTGGCCTCCACGTTGGGGCTGAACACAGGCTGAAAAGGTAGCTGCCTCTTGATTTAATTTGAAAAGTACCAGAAGGTGTGCATGTCCCCAAATTTGCCCTTCTCTAGGCCCGGGCAGTCACCCTGGGCCTAGGTGGTTCGTGGTGAGAATCACTCCCTTGGGCTCAGATCAGGGGCTGCAGTGCTGAGAAGCGTGGCCTTTGAGTCATCGCCTGCTAGTGGTGTAATTTTGGGCAAGTTACTTCCTTCGGGGGCTTCATGGGAGCGTGACACAAACCTCACAGGGTTGTGGTGAGACCCAACTGAAATCCTCAGGCACGGCTCCTGGCCCATGGTGACCCCATGGTGACCCTCAGTCACTGTAGCTACCCTGTCTCCATCAGGTCACCTTCGCCACCTCTCCAGAAAGCCTCTGAAGGTGCAAGTGGGTGTGTAGGGGTGAGGCACGTCAACAGCAGCCTGAAAAGTACCAGAGTCAGAAATAGAAGGTAGCTTGTGGGCCCTGAGGTCATGAAACCTGCAAACGACCTTAACTATGCCCAGGGTGGGGGCCGAAGCCCAGAATAACTCCCTGGGAGGGCAGGCTTGGGGTAGTGCCACCATGAGGGGCAACAGGAGGACTGAGTCCAAGGACGGAGGAGACCATACAGGAGGAGCCGGAAAAGTCCGGGCTATGGCACACTTTGGTGTCTCCTTAGGAACAACCTAGAGGACGTTCCTACACAGTCAAGAGCAGGGGTTGACAGACTGTGGCCCCCTAACCAAATTGAGTCTCCCACCTGTTTTTGTAAATAAAATGTTTTTGAAATGCAGCCATGCCCTTTGTTTGGGTATTATCTATGGCTGCTTTCGTGCTACAAGGCAGGGTTGAGTAGTTGCAACAGAGACGGTATGTTCTGCAAAGCCTTAGACATTTATTCCCTGGCCCTTTATAGAAAAAATTTGCTGATCTCTGGTCTAGAGGATTTTATTCACATGGACTATAGTGATTAAGGTCACGAACCTTAGAGTCAGACAGACTTGACTATAATGTGAATGATGCCGCCTAGAATTGTGCAGTGTGCAGCCTGTTCAACTGTAAACATCAGCCCTGCCTGAGAAGGCTTTCCTGCAGGTTTTTTGGGTGCTCAAGAGAGAGAAGAACGCACTGTCCGTGAAATATCAGCACCTCCTTGGGGGCCACAGTTCCTGCTGAAAGTCAACAGCAGCATGCGGTTTGGGAGGATCTGAGCAGGCAGAGTTGAGTCTAAATTTAGAATTTCCAAAGCTGCTTTGTAAACGAGCTCCCCAGGAAACCCAGCAAGGGACAGTTGGCACACACCATCTCATTTCTGGTTTGTCTCCACGTGTTAAAAGGCTGGATGCGTGAGAGGATCATTAATTGGCCCCAACTAAAGTATCGCAAGAGAGTCCGTGGGAAATCAGTGGAGAAATGAAGGTCCATTGCTAGGAGCCTAGGGGTAGGTGTTTCTACTCCTGCGTTTTATTATAACATTCACCGTGAATCATGGGAGCCAGGCTACCCTTGCAGGAGTTGCATGCATTCTTCTTGCTCACTGTCATTTGAGCACAACTGAACCCATGACCTTTCCTTCCTTCAAGGTGAATGCCAACTGCCTGGTTTGAAATCGCACCTGATTCAGAGTAGCTCTGAGCCACCACGTTCAAATGGAGAATGGCTGTGCTTTGCCCTGAGGAGTTGCCATACTGTTGTCTCTGCAACGGTGGGCACATCCAGATGCTGGCTCTGCCCCTCTCCAGGGCCGATGCGCTCATGCCCCCTGGCGTGTCATGCAAACAATGAACCGCTAAAGCCAAGACATCTTAGGTAATAGGTGTTTTGCGATCAGTCCACCTGTGGAGAAAAGCAAAAGGTTTACAGTGGAAATTTTAGAGGAATTGTAGAAAGAAACTTAGAAAGCGAAGAGGGCTGAGAAGGGATGAGTAACAGTCAACTCACACGGGAACAGAGAAACAGCTGCCTGGAATTCTCAGAGGCAGCCTCTGAGCAGCAGGTGACACCGAGAAGGTTGAAGTTAAGAAATCTGATGTGTCTGAGTGGTTGGGGCGTGTGAGAAAAGCCCTCTTGAACAAGTTGTATTGCACCAGCAGAGTTAGGGAGGGGAGGCTGATCATCTAGGAAATGTGGGCAGGACAACTGTGTAGACATAATGAGTGTTCCTCGGCATTGGACGAATGTACGTCCAAGCCATTTAGTTTCCTTTGTTTTTTTTAAACTTGCTTTTAAGTGTATTTTTTTATTTTGAAAGAGAGAGTGAGCAGGGGAGGGGCAGAGAGAGAGGAAGAGAGAGAATCTCGAGCAGGCTCCACACGGTCAGCACAGAGCCCGACGGAGGGCTTGATCCCATGAACCACGAGATCATGACGTGGGCCGAGTTGGACGCTCAACTGACTGGGCCACCCAGGTGCCCCCAAGTCAGATAGTTTCTGAGTACTGCCTTGTGCCCTGGACTGGAGAAGCTTGAAGTCTAGTTGGGAGATGGACACATATAAGACGTTAAATAACAGCCCAGCTTAGTATGTGGTCAGTGTCAAAGAGGGCATACACAGGAACACTGCAGGAGTTTAGGCAAGGAGAATGTCACCCGGGACACTTCCAGAATGGGAACTCTGGAGTGGAAGTGAGATGCCATCTGGGTTGAGTGGTGGGCAAGACTTCAGTGAGTGGGGAGGAAGCAGGAGAACATTTCAGGAACTGGGAAGGTGGAAGGAATTGAAAGAGTGTACTTAGAGGTCCATGAGGAAGGCAGAGTGGCTGGAAGCAAGTCTTCCCAAGGTGACACGGTACCTGCCCACTGGAGCCAGCCGCATGTCAGGGAGACCACTCACTCGCACCCACGCAGACACGCACGCATGCACACGTGCATATGTTCAGGGGAGGCAGCCCCTCCCTCACGTGAGGGGAAGAGGAAAGAGTTTTAAAAATAAATAGAGCACCTCTTAATTGTTCACAGATTATCTGCATTGCAGCTGATCTGGAACAAATCCTGCTCTCGCTTGCTGGTGATGTCATCTCCTCCTTGCTTAGGTGCTCGGTCCTGTCTGTTTACAACCCAGTGGGAGCTGGAAAGGGAAGAAGGCTTAAGCGTCTCTTCTCATAAAGCAAAATATATAATTGCCTGCTTGCTGTGCCCTTGGGAACTGGACAGGCATGTGGGTAGACAGTGAAAGAAGCTCTGGTTTAGTTTGTTATGTGATGGGCAGCAAGAGCCAGAGGAGGATGGACTGGAGCACTAGGGTGGTTCTTTTGCTCCCCTGAATTAGGTATCCCGGCGGACTTCGCTAGCATGGGCCACAGAGGGTGGCTCAGAGGCTGGTCCCAGCACTGTCTCTAATTGGCGAGGGATGCTCAGAGTGAACGGTATTCATTTCTCAGTTCATCAAATGTGTTTTGCCCCTGTCTACGCCAGAAACATTGAGCTGCTGTTCTCTGAGCCTCGGTGCCCTCATCTGCAAAGTGAGGACTTGGGCCAGAATCATTATCTCTCAGTGGAGGTGCTGGCACCTGGGGGTGGTTGTCAGTTATTCACTGATGGAGCTGCTTGGCAAGGTGGTTAGGGTTCTGGCCCTGAGCATTAAAGGCCAGTAATGACTCCTGGTCAGATGAACCAAGGAGGGCAGTACCGTCCCCAGTTAAGGACCACTGGACTTGTTTGCTATGATCACTTCCCAGTCTGAAATTCTGTAAGACTGTGGTTATTTTGCTGCTGGGACCAATAAAAACATCCAGAGTAGGATTGCTGACGATTTTGTCAAAACATTAGAATACTAGGTGCCTCTTATTCAAATGCAAGGAAATTTTTAACAAAGTCATCAATAGCTGACATCTCTTGAGCAGTCACTGTGTTCCAGGCCCTTGGCAAATCTCTTTCATTAGAAGTCTTTAGAGGGGATCTGATGGTTTACTATTTCAGGTCATCTGTGTCCCCTTATTGTCCCCCTTAATTTCAGACATTGAGTTTACTGTTGTTTTGTTTCATTTAGCATTTGCAGAGTTGTGCAAAGTTCAGATATGAAAGCATCTCTACAGGGGGCCCTATAGTATGGTAAGAACTAGATTCACTCCTTTGTGCAGGGTACAGTGTCTGTTCTCTGACTGTCCCTGGGCTTAATAAACTTATAAAAGCTGCCAGTCCCTCAGAAGCCATAACATTGCCTTTACTCCAGAGGTCTGAATTTACATTGTCTTGCAGTTTTTTTTCTCCCCATGTAGGCTCTATGCCTGTAATTTGAGTCAGCAGCCACCAGGGGGCAGTCATGATAGGATTTGAGCCATTGCTTTGAAGAGCTAGGTTCCCATCATCAAAGAGAATACAGTTCACCATGCCAGTCCTGGTGTCATGCTAAGAAGTCTGTGCCCTGCCTTGCTGGGCAGAGAATCCCTTTTTTAGGGTGGCAATAAAATTTCCTTGTTACTTGGTATGTGTGGTTTTGCCACCTCTGTGGAAAGCAAGAGATACACGTGTAATTAAACATCAGCACGTGGCAAATTCCCTCAAAATATTCAAAGACATTTGCAAAAGAAGGAAGAAAAGGGGTCCAAGTACAAAAAAAAAAATTATCGATCCTTTATTTTTTGTCTCCAGTTAGTTACTTTTTATGATCAACACCCCCAGCAAGTGCTGATGTATGTGTTTGGAGAGCATAGCAAATTAATTTCTCCAAAGTCAGAGTGGATCATTCCCACCCACAATTGGTGTGTGTTAACCTTTGGGGAGCAGGCATTTACACAAAAGGTGCACCATTTGATGATCTTATCAAATCAATCCATCTTCTCTCTCTTCCAGGGGAGCGCTGCCCACAGCAGGAGGGCTGGCCGGGCAGTGCAAAGTCTGGAATCCCCTGAGCAAGCAGTGTTTCAGCTGGCTGGACAGATCAAATAACACTTGGGCTGGTTAACAAAGGACACACAAGTGGGAAGGTGTTGGAAGCTGGAGTGTGGAAATTTACCCAACGCTATTTCTTTGACAGGAAAGGAGACATGGTCTGAAAGATGCCGCATTCCTGCAGCCTCTCTGAGTCCAGCAGAACAGAGTCTTGTTCACGGTGGCGTGGATGAGGGGGTGACAGAGGATGCTGCCCCCTCGGAAGCCTCTGGAGGATCCTGGCGTGGCAGCTGAGTGCCCCTCGGATTTGGGACTTGAGGTGTAACTTGGTGTAGGGCTCAAGAAAGGTGGTTGGGTTCCTCCGGCTTTCTTCACCAGTGCTCACCAGCCTGATTTGGACTATGAAACCTAGGAGGAGCTGGTAGAAAAGGGAGCTGGCAGAGGTAAAAGAAACCCCTAGAAGCCGCCAGAATCCATTGCCGGGATCCCTTCATACTGCTCAGGACACAATAGTTACCAAGCTGCCGGAGGCTGTGACAAAACTGAGCTTTGGACCATCGTAAAGGAACACAGCTCACTAACAGCTCTACATTTCAGCCAGAAGGAACCTCTTTCAACAAAAGATATAAAGGGGAGCATTTCTGCATTTTTTACCTTGAGGTCCGTTATGGTAGAAAACTTTACATCCACATAGATGATGAGACTGGTTTTTCTTTCCAAGATGCTACGTTTTAAAAAAGCATGAGCCATTCTAAGCTTCGAGGAGAGTTCAGGGTACAGACGAGTTGGCAGACAGCCCTCCCAATGCAAGTTAAGAAAACCCTCTGAGCCTTCTCCTTCCATAGCTCAGCAAACATGGACATATGCCACTCTTGTCTCCAGGGAGCCGGTGGCAGCGACATCAGCACGAGGAAAGGCATCCCTCGGCTTTGGGACTTGACACAATGAGGTGTGCTGGGGAAGCCACTACCCGGGACTTGGCCGATTTTGACCGCCCCTTCACCACACGGGCAGACCCTGACCACTGAGCCAACAATGGCCGAGAAGGGCGACTGCATCGCCAGTGTCTATGGGTATGACCTTGGTGGGCGCTTCGTTGACTTCCAACCCCTGGGTTTTGGTGTCAATGGGCTGGTGCTGTCAGCTGTGGACAGCAGGGCCTGCCGGAAGGTGGCCGTGAAGAAGATCACCCTGAGTGACTCCCGCAGCATGAAGCATGCGCTCCGGGAGATCAAGATCATCCGGCGCCTGGACCATGACAACATCGTGAAGGTGTACGAGGTGCTGGGGCCCAAGGGCACTGACCTGCAGGGCGAGCTGTTCAAGTTCAGCGTGGCCTACATTGTCCAGGAGTACATGGAGACCGACCTGGCACGCCTGTTGGAGCAGGGCACGCTGACAGAGGAACACGCGAAGCTGTTCATGTACCAGCTGCTCCGAGGGCTCAAGTACATCCACTCCGCCAACGTGCTGCACAGGGACCTGAAGCCCGCCAACATCTTCATTAGCACGGAGGACCTCGTGCTCAAGATCGGGGATTTCGGGTTGGCGAGGATCGTTGACCAGCATTATTCACACAAGGTATGTCTGGCTGGAATGGCAGAAATGGGTGGTCCACAGAATCCTCCAGAGTGCTCACAGCTGTTCAGAAGGGTATTCCTAGCTCCGCTGGAATCAGGGGACTAGAGTCTGTACCTGGGAGGGGCTGGAGGGTGCCAGAAAGATCACTGGCCTGAACAGCAGTTGCTGGCCAAGCAGGGGCTGGGGCTGGTGCCCCGGTTCTCAGTCTTGGCTCTGCCCCATGGCCGTGACCAAGAATTCCTAGCTGCACAAGATAGGGTTGGACTAGATGATCTCTCAGATTTCTTCCAGCTCTAAACTCTATGGCTTCAAAACTGTGTGGTTGGTGAATTTGCCTCTAGCATCCTCTTATCCCTGCCATCCACCTAATACCACCTCTCCCTCCTGTCCGCTCAGGACTCCCACTGAGGCCCCTCACCACAGCAGCCTCGTGCTCCAGTTCAGCTTGCTTCCTCTTCGCACTCTGTGTCCCGTTCTCTCTCTCCGTGGACAGAGGGCACGAACAGTTTACCCGATGAACGAATCCTCAGTATATACTGTCTAGCTAATGGCTCAGCTCTCCTAGGTCCCATGATGCCCTGGCCCCTCGGGGCCATACTGAAGCTACAGGTGTCTAGACGGTCCTGAGACCCCATGTCTCCACCAGCCACAGAGACATAGCTGACCCAGCCACACTGATCGAGATATCGACACTCATTCTCAAGGCCCCGGGCCTCTTCTTAACTAATCCACTGCTTCCTTCAGGAGCTGGGAGTCCTTTGAAGTTGTATTCCCCCTACCCCTGGTTCCTGCCGCTTTAGGCGAGCTGCTGAATACATGTCACAAGACATCCCTCAACAGAGCTGTGGGGTGGGTGTGATTACCAGCCTTCTGCCAGAAGCCTTGAACCATGAATTTTTATTAGAATGAAAACACTCCCTAGGATGTAGGTATGCCATGAACTGTTATCAGCCAAGGGGCTGAGGTGGGTCACGAAAGGGGAGGGTAGCTCTGACCTGGAACGTGCTTCAGCTTTCTCCCCGAGGCCTCATTCCTCTGCTTTCCCTTGCCACCTTATTTGCTGGCAGCCAGAAGGTCACAGACTCCCAGAAAGGCACTGACCTGTCCTGCAGGTGCAGTGAGAGGGTGTCCAGGGGGAGGGGGAAGGGCAGGGTTCCCTGTCCCACCCTCACCCTCTGGAACTTGGGTTCCAGCCCAGATTTCAGACCCCGAATCAGCCCAGCTGGCTCTAGTTCCTCACTGTCACCTTAACCACGAACTTGCCCCCTGTCCCCCTTCCGGTGGCCAGGCCGTCTGTCAAAACTGATAGCTGACTTTGTAGGCAAGAATATCCACAGTTAAAAACAAAATGAAACAAAGCCCTTCCTCATGCCCTTTGCTGTTTGTACCTTCACTTGCTTCTAAGAAGCAATGACTCCAAACAATCAAACTGAAGGTTTTAACCTAAATCGATTCTTATTTGGTAAAAGGCCCATAGAATCCATGACACTTGTTTCTGGGATGCGCAAAACCACTTTCAGAATTGGAATAAACCAGTACCTTTGGGAGCAAAGCTAGGACCTTCCTAGATGAAAGGGTCTGATTAAGTGATGTATTCCAAGGAACATGCTCTGAACAGCACACAAAAGACCTTCGCTAACATCAGGGAAGGTGATTTGTGGGGGTGAAGATCTGCTGTAGTAACACTTGTTAGGTGCGGGGTGTGAGGAAGCAGGGAGGCAGGGGTCCAGGCTCCCTTCTGACACCTGCTGTCTAGGGACACGGACAGTCCCTTTTCCTCTGGGAGCCCTGGTTCCCCTGTTGTTGACAGGACGATAATATATGCCTTCCGCCCCACTGGCTTGTGGTTACAGATCAAAATACAGCATGGATGTAAAGTCCCTTGGAAAGCAGTAAGGAGCCCATCCATTTGTGCAGTGAGTGTTTGCTGAGCACACCGGGCCCAGGCCCATGTTCCCCAGCCACCAGCTCTCAGTGACTGTGCTCCTGTCCCCCAGGGATGGGCAGACACCGCTCTGGCTGGGACTTTTCATTTTCCTGATGCCGAAGAAATTTAGATGTTCTGACTTATTCTCCTTAGAGTCTCTTGAATAAAATTAGCTGTGGGTGGTTAAAAAAAATCATTGGAGCCAGTTGTGAGCCCTGCGTTTGGCCGGTGTCCCCCTCACCCCTTCTCCCTCATACACTGTCGGCTTTTAGTCTCCTCCTTATTCTTCTTCGGGTGATGACAAAAACTTTATATTTGGTGCTTTTATTTACCTAATATGCATTTAAATCAGTTCTCATTTAATCCTCAAAGTGCTGTGAGGCACTTAGGGCAAAGGGTCCATTTTAAAATGGAGAGCAACAGCTGTCTTGAGATTATTTGGCTGACTGACAGGAGGGGCTCTAGAACGTGGGCCTTCTCGCATCTCAATGCATGGCCTTTCCACACACCATCTCCTTCATGAAGCCTTGCTGGTCCTCGGTGGGAATTCATCTTTCCTTCCTGTGAACTCCCAGGTCAGTTCTCCCCCATCCCATTACCTGGACCTTCTAGCATCTAGCATTCTCTGCTCTGTCTTGTGGGTCATTGTGTTTGCCTCTTCTGTGCTCCCCTTGGCTGAGAGCCCCTTGGTTCTTGAGGGCGTGTTGCGTTCATCTTGTTTTCCCCACGGAGTCCGATCGCTGCTCCTGAGACATGGCCCTGTTGATCTTGTTGACTGTCTCAAACAGATGGGAGAATAGGCATTTACCAGCACATTACAGATAGGAAGCTAGTTGGGTTCATTGCATGTGGTTAGAGTGTTTGACTCTCAGAAAGAGAACACGTAATTCTTCCAGCCAGAGGATTGGTTGGGGTCAGACGTGTGTATCTGGACCCCTCCTGAAGTAGTGTGCATCCTGCACTCACCTTGAAGAAGATTGTGCTCATTTGGGACACAGCCAGTGCCTTTGTGTGGGTTATACAAGGGCATCCTTTTTCCAGGCTGATTCAGCCCAGGGCCAGGGGCAGGCTTTGTGATCTGACTGGCAGCTGGGCTCGGGCCCCTTGGCTAAGCATAACCCACCCAGCAGTATGCAGCACCTGGTCTCACTCTCCTTACTGTGACTTCTTCCTGGGTGGACAGTGAGTCTCCTTCACTTCCACACCCTCACATCTAGCGCGGGGCCTGCCATGGGGTAAGTGTCCACTGAGTTTGTCTCAGTGCCAAACCAGGTGGCCAACCCAGGCCTTCTCCTCTCCAGTGATCAGCTGGCAGCACTGGGGCTTAAGGCACAGTCAGGGAGCATGCTGGGTCTCCCCTACCCCTCCTCCCTTAGGGGGTGTCAGTCTTTGCCAGGTCCAGAGGACAGCTGGAGTTCCCAGTTAGTCCACACTGTCACGGAGATGATAGCAGGTGACAGTGGGGGTGCTCTAATGGCTTTCTCGATGGCACAGGGAGCACGTGTCTCCTGTGTCACTGTTACTCACCTCACTGGTGTGTGTGACGTCAGGCAAATCTTTCACCGTGCAGCTCATTCCTGAGTATGAGATCTGTACGAAGACCTTGCCGTCACCTCGTCCGTCCCCTTCATTTCACAGTTGACAAAGCCGAGGCCTCGGAAGGGGAGGAGACCCACTCAAGACCTCACAATGAGTGGCCAGTGCACACACTTCAACTCCATGCCCGCTGGCTTTTCTGTGCCTCTTCTCTGTTGTCCTATCTGTCAAATAGGGTCATTCCCATTCTGCTTGTTTCATAGGATTCTTCTTAGAGTCAAATCAAAGTGGAAGATATCAGAGTGCTTTCATATGTACGAAGAGCTAAATCACTAACAGAACTATATGCCCAGTAGATGCCATGATAACACCACGCAGACACTCGGGTCTTGGTTTCTCCCGCACTGAAATATGGAACCAACTCCTGACTTGACCAAAGGGGGAGTCATGAGACCCTACCTGAAAGGTGGCTTCCCAGCCTCTGCTCCTGTTATGAATCCCTTTCTACCCACCTCCTCAGCCAGCCTGCTGAGTAGTTCTTTGTTGTTCATATCGAGAAGAGGCTGCTGAAGGGTCAGAGCATGTTTCACTTTGAATTTATCCTATTAGGAAGTAGATGATCTCCAAAGAGGAAAACAAATGTTGTTTAAGACTTCACTGAATCCTGTGTAAATTCCAAGAAGTGTCTGGAGCCCCCGGGAGCCTGCAGCATGCGGACAGCCAGATGAGCTGTGTGAACACAGGTTTGTCCTGGAGGGGCCACCCGTGGCTAGGGAAAGGAGCCACCCCTTGCTGGGGTTGTCGGGGCACAGCCAGCAGATTTGCCTTTCGGGGGGCAGTCGGCAGAAAATACCCAGGAAAGAAAGCAAGAGTAAGAGGCTCATCAGAATTTTGACAGCCAGTGGCTCCTGTGTTTTGGCAGATCACTCGGGAAAGTCTTGAGTTTTCTGTTAGGCTGGCCTGCCTTTGGGCCCCGGCCCCTTTCTGTGTCAGAGCCCTCTGTCCTAATACCCCATTCCCTATCAGAACGTGTTCACACTTTGCCTACATATCTCGTAGAGATGCCTTACAAATTGATAGCACAGCGACGGATTCTCCGCCGGACCGGAGCATCGACCTCACCCGGGGGCTTGTCAACGATACAAAGTTTCTGGTTCCATCTCAGAGCTACCGAATCAGAAACTCGGGTTGGGGCCCGGCAAGCTGCGTTTTAACAAGCCTTCAGGTGATTCTGGTGCCGGTTTAACTCTCAAGAACCACTGATCTGAAGACACGGAATGGCTTGGCTGTGGACAGAAAGCTGATGGTCCTGATGAGTTTGCTGGTTCCCGCAGCCATATTCTCAAACTTTAGCCCTTAGGAAGAAGGCTAAGAACTCCTAGATGATGGGGTTGTATTTGAAGCAGATACTTTAAGTAAATGGGGTTGTTAATGGTGAGGATATCAGGCACTGTGACAGGGAATTTTGAAGATTGTTTTAGGCAGGATGACTTTTACGGCCTCCATCACAGTACCCTGGAAACTGCCCACCTGCCCAGCGTCCCTCACATTCAGTAGAAAGCTACACGAACCATGGATCAACACCAAAAGGAGTGTTGGTTCTATTTAGGTGTGATTTACACAATAGTTAGGTGATATGGGCAGTGATTTTAGAAAACGTGCCCTTTTCATTCTGGTGTAAGCTACTTCCCTCGATGTTATTCAACAACAGATATTGGTTTCACAGTTAAGTGAGACTGAGTGATTGAAGGCTCAGCAGATCACCGTAGTTTGTTTAGGCTTGTGGTTCAAGGTCCCAAAGGAGGCAGAAGGGTGCGTGTTGTCAAACACACACGGCCAGCTTGCAAAGGCTTTGCACCAAGCTTCGGTCGGCTGTGTTTATGCTGGTTTAATCATGCTGATCAACCCCACCTCCTGGCCACTGCCTTCCTTTGATGGCTTCTTGTGTATCTAGGCCAATATAACCTTCCCGTCTGCCTGGGCAGAACACACAGAAAGCCCCCCTAAAGCATGATTCCCTTGAAACTGAAACTCAGAGGAGGAATGCTCGTTTCTGTGCCTAAAATAGGGTCTTTGCTGCTGATCGAGAGACTGTCTACTTGTTCTCTGGGCTTAGATTTTGGACGATGTCCCCATTGCAGCTGTAGGGAATGAGGCGCGGGTCCTGCGTGTAGGGAGTGAGGAAGGGCTTGCCCGGGACCCCACAATAGGCCTAGGGTCCACAGTGCCGGCCCCGGAGAGGCCCGGCCATACTGGGAGGCCAGCGTTTCATGAGAAAATGGGCTCGTCGGAGGACAACTTGCTGAAGGCCCAGCTAGAAGTTCTTAAGCTGCTAAGCGTGTTATTCCAAATCAGTGGAGCTGAAAAGATTTATTTAAAAGGCTATGAAATATCCCTTTTTAAAAGGGAAAAACATGACCTCGGGGATTAGAACAGAGGTTGTACTAGAGAGTCAAGTGTCCCTGAACACTCAGGCCAACTTGGAAAGCTAATTTTGTTGGCTTTCAGTGCCTCCCTTCCCCTGCCCACTGAGCCCCCCACCCCTACTTGCTGGTCTTCACTCTGTCCCTGGGCCTCCTGGGGTCCTCTTCTGCCCACTCCCAGAGCCTCATACCCAGGCCTCCTTTCCTGGGAAGCAACCCCACTTAGCTCCAGGGGCGGTATTAAAAATCTTTAACAACTGGCATGGCCCAGGCACCACTAATTGGAAAGGAAGCCGGCCAGAGGCCTAAGGCAGGGTCCTGGAGGTGCCCTGCTTGCCAGGAATTGACCCTTTATTGCCAGATCATAGCGAGATCTAGGAGTATCTGGGAGTGAGGCCAAAGTGATGAGTGAGGGAATCAGGGGCCTGGAGCAGTGCCTGTCTCCCAACCAGCTTACAGGTATTTCATTGTTCTACCACTGGCCTAGCCGCACGGGTGCATACCGGCCATGCTCACTGCCATCTCAGAGCTCACTCTGTCTCATGTGCCTATAGGTCTGCCTCTCACTGGGCTGAGCTATTGATTAAACGTGCAAAGGAACAGGGGATCCTGGGTGGCTCAGTTGGTTAAGCATCTGACTCGATTTCAGCTCAGGTCATGATCTCGCGGTCTGTGGGTTCGAGCCCCGCATCTGGCTTTGTGCTTACAGCGTGGTTGGAGCCTGCTTGGGATTCTCTTCCTCTCCCTCTCTCTCTACCCTTCCTCTGCTTGCACTCTGCCTCTCTCTCTCAAAATAAATGAATAAACTTAAAAAAAAAAGTGTAAAGGGATCAGTAGCTGCCTCCTTATTTTCCACAGCAGCCTACTGCCTCACCTGGTGCTCACCTCACAGCTGAAGTCTGCTTCCTTCCAGTGATGCTGGAAAAGGGCTAGTATTTCATGTAGCACAGGCTTGCTGGTGACAAATTCTTTATCTAGAAAGTGTCTTTATTTTGCTTTCATTTAAAAAAAAATTATTTATTTATTTTGAGAAAGAGAGAGTGAGCCTGAGCGGGGGAGGGGCAGAGAGAGAGACGGGAAGAGAGAGAGAATCCCAAGCAGGCTCCACACTGTTAGTGCAGAGCCCCATGCAGGGTCCAATCCCACAAACCGTGAGATCATGACCTGAGCTGAAATCAAGGCTTGGATGCTCAACCGACGGAGCCACCCGGGTGCCACAATTTTGCTCTCATTTTTGTTTTTTTTTTTGTTTTTTTTTATGTTTATTTATTTTTGAGGGGTGGGCAGGGGCAGAGAGAGACAGAGACACAGAATCCGAAGCAGGCTCCAGGCTCTGAGCTGTCAGCACAGAGCCCAACACAGGGCTCAAACTCAGCTGTGAGATCATGACCTGAGCCAAAGTCAAGGGTCAGATGTTTAACCGACTGAGCCACCCAGGCACCCCTTTTCTGTCCTTTTTTAAAGAATGCATAAGTTCTCTGGTTCTGTCTTTAACTTCACTGACCCTTTCTTCTACCATCTCTAATTTGTAATTAAGCTCATTTGGTAAATTTTTCATTTTAGATAATGTGCTTTTCCATTCTAGAATTTCCATTTGGCTCCTTTTTTTATAGTTTCCATTTATGTGCTGGGATTTCCCATCTTCATCCATTGAGATCATATTTTCCTTTAAATCCATGAAATATTTATAATAGCTGCTTTAAAGTCTTTGCTAATTCCAAACCTGGGACATTTCAGGGTTGTTTTGTATTGACTCCTTTTTTCTCCTGAATTTGGGTCACATTTTCATTCTTCACCCCATTTCTGGTCATTTTTGCTTATTCGTGGACAGTGCAATTGGTACTCTGAAAGGGATCCTAAATTATATTGTCTTCCTTTAATGAGTTCAACACTGATTTTTGGTTTTGTTCTGGCAGGCAGTTAATTTACTGATGCTTCTCCTTAGTTTTGTTAAGGCTTGGTTTTAGGCTTTGAGAGTTTGATAGGGCAGGAATAGAATAACCCTTACTCCAGAGCACGGTCCTTATGCCCCGGGCCTGGCCTTTCTATTGTCTCACTGGAATGCCTGGTGTTCCCCTCTGGCTAGACTAGAACTCCTATGGATCCAGTGTCTCTATAACCTCTACTGTCCTTGGTTTGTTCTAGGTCCCACAGTAGCTGCTCTCTGCTAGCCCATGCCAGAGTCTCGCCCTGGGTAGGTGCAGCACAGCCATCAGCCAGAGGTCCATGCAGGACCACCCCCACCACCACCACCAACAACCTTCTGGGGCTCCCACCCTATTGAAGCTCCTTCCTCTCCAGTTCCCTGCCAGCTCTAGATGCTTCAGCAGCCCCAGACTCCAGTTTCTCCCTCCCCAGGTCACGAGGACAACCACATCCGCTTCACCCTCCCTCCTTGTGCTGTGGTTAGGAAATCTACTCAGACAGAGGGCCAGGGCAGCTATGAAGTTCACCTTATGTGTTTCTTCCCTTCTCTCAGGGATCCTGCTCAGCCCGTTGTCCAGTGCCTGAAAACATCTACCATTTATGTGTTTCCGGTTTTGTCATTGCTTATGATAGGAGGGCAAATCCAGCACCAGTCACGCCTTCGTGGCCAGAAGCGGACAGCCCTCACGTTTAATGATGTAATGCTCTGTGTGACTAATTATCCTTTAATGCAAGATCATAAGCACACCTTGAAGGAGCTGTTGATGACTTACTTATCTCTACATCCTTAGCTCAATGAACATTATTCAATGGAATCAGGCAGAAAGCCTGGGGGCTAAGTGTTGAATAATGCGCTCCTCCTTCCCTTTATACCTGAGTGGATGTGCCAGTAAGGGACTCCCTTTCACATGGTATCTTCAGCCTGGTGGGGAGGGTCCCACCAGGCTGCCCCAGGCCTTGTTCTTGCCCCTCCACTTGGGTACTCCCAGACTGTAAATGTCTCGGACATGATACTGTCTTATTCCTGTCTTTATACTGCAGAAGAATGATTGGAAAATTGAGTCAAATCCTTTTCGGTTTTCTTCTAAGTGTAGTGTGTGGTTTTTTTTATTTTTTAAATGTTTATTTTTGTCAATTAAAAAAATGTGTTTAATGCTTATTTATTTTTGAGAGACAGAGTATGAGTGAGGGGAGATGGACAGAGAGAGAGGGAGACACAGAATCTGAAGCAGGCTCCAGGCTCTGAGCTGTCAGCACAGATGCAGGGCTCAGACCCACAAACTGTGAGATTATGGCCTGAGCCAAAGTCGGACACAACTGACTGTGCCGCCCAAGTGCCCTTAAGTGTCATTTCTTAAATCAGCCTTTGTTGGTTGCCTGTTGAGAAGACAGCAGCGTAGAGTAGGCTCAGGGGGAGGACTGCTAGGATTATCCCATCTTTCTTGGCGGACCTTCTCCATCAGTATTACACTTCTTTGAGCCTTATCTCTAGCTCCTGCCACCCCACCCACTTTGTGCTGTAACATCACCGACTTGTCACCATTCACTGGATAATCCCATACTCGGTGACAGCTCTGGTCCCACACACTGTTCCCTCTGCTCCCACACGAACTCCTACTATCCCTGCAGACTCAGCTCAACAGCCCCACGTCGTCAAAGCTTTGCCCAGCTCCCCAGGGGACAGTTAATCACACCTCCCTCCAGAGGCCTAAAGCAGTTATTCCCATCCTGTTGTGATTCTCTATTCATATGGCTCTTCCCCATCTGGGCCCTTAGGAAAGAATATGTATCTCATTCATCTCTGTATTCCTAGCGCCTAGCATAGTATCTGACCCCAAATACGTGCACATTAAATGCTTATTGACTAATGAAGAAGCCAAGTCCCTCCCTTTCCACTGAATCGAGTATGGCCTTCAAGAGCCTCTCAGAATGAAGCATGATTTCTCTTCCTCAGTGCAGCTTTCAAATATTTGAAAAGGTCTTCCATCCTGCCCCTTTAAATCTCTGCAGCCTAGAAGCCCTTTGTTTTCATATCATCATATCCAGGCAACTGTTCTAAGTGTTCGACAGGTGTTATCCTATTTAGTCCTTGTACCAGCCTAATAATAATAATAGTAATAATAGTGATGATGATGATAGGTGCTGCTGTTGTCCCCATTTTATAGATGAAGACATCGAAGCACAGAGAGTAACTTGTCCAAGGTCACCAGCTAGTAAATGACAGAGTTGGGTGTCAAAGCCCAGCCCCTGGCTTCAGAGGCCATGCTGTACCCACTGGGCTACACTGCCTTGTGGCTGTTTAGATGATAATGTTGCCAGAGCTCACACTACCTTATCTTTTCATTGACCTCCTTCTACTTGTCATACACGTTCTTAAAATGTGTCTTTCAGGGGCGCCTGGGTGGCTCAGTCGGTTAAGCGTCCGACTTCAGCTCAGGTCACGATCTCTCTGTCAGTGAGTTCGAGCCCTGCGTCAGGCTCTGGGCTGTTGGCTCAGAGCCTGGAGCCTGCTTCCGATTCTGTGTCTCCCTCTCTCTTTGCCCCTCCCCCGTTCATGCTCTGTCTCTCTCTGTCTCAAAAATAAATAAACGTTAAAAAAAAATTTAAAAAAAAAAAAATGTGTCTTTCAGAACAGATACTTTGTGATTTAGCCAGCCGAGTCCCTGAGAGTGTGACATCTCTGCTCCATAAATGACTTACTGTCCGTGCTGCCGGTGGGGTTTTTTGGGGGCAGCTATGTCAACTATTGTCTCATACTGAGCTTGTAGCCAACTGACTTCAGTTAAGCTCGGTATTCTCTACTTTACATTTATATATAGTTGATTTTTGTCACCCAAATATAAGACTTTACCCTTATCCCTGATAGATTTCATCTGTTGGCTTTAGGCAGATATTCCAACCTGATGAGATCTTTTTGGATCTTTGTTTTATCACATCAGTTTATCCCTTACAACTTCATAATTTATAAATTTAATTTAGTTTTAAATTTAGTTTTAAATTAAATAAGTTTAATTTAAAAAATTAAATAAGTTTTAATTTAGTTTTAAATTAAATTTATAAATTTGTAAATTTATAAACCCAGAAGTCTTCTAGGACTTCACCCATATCAGTGATTTTAAAATGTGTTAAAGAGATTAGGTGAGACACTTAGACTCCTGGCTACTAGCCACCTCCTCCCTCCAGGGTGACGCTGACCCTAAGCCAGCATTCTTTGGATATAGCTGTCCAACCAGTTGTGAATTTACATAATTGCATAGTTATCTGATCTGTTTCTTCATTGTCCACCACGATGTCCTAAGAGATTTAGCTAAGTCCCTTGTTGAGATTCAGGGACATTGTCTACAGAAACCTCTCATTTCTTTTTTTATTTTTTATTTTTTTTAAAGTTTATTTATTTTTGAGACCCAGAGAGAGAGAGCATGAGCAGGGGAGGGGCAAAGAGAGAGCGAGACACAGAATCCGAAGCAGGCTCCAGGCTCTGAGCTGTCAGCACAGAGCCCGACGCGAGGCTCAAACTCACGAACCGTGAGATCATGACCTGAGCCAAAGTTGGATGCTTAACCGACTCAGCCACACTGGCGTCCCAGAAGCCTCTCCTTTCACCTCAGTAAATTTTAAACTCCTCCTAAAGTAAAAAAGCCTAATGCAAGCTCCGTGACCAGCTGTGACACTTTAATTCTTAGATGCACAAAAATCAGATGTGGGCAAACACCACCAATTCACTTAGAGAGAAACTCATACGTGAACATCTAAACTTAAAACCACGTTGGAGGTTAGGGCATGGTTAAGTAAACTATGGCTTATCCACTAACTAGAACATGATACAACTATTTTCAATGGTGTTTTTGAAGTTTACAATAGCATAGAAAATGTTTATGTAATAATGATTAGGTTTAAAAAGCAAGACACAGAATTGTATAGATGGTGACCATAGCAGTTTAAAACACAGAGAAAAGAATGACATACAAAAATAGGCTAGAAGTAAAAACTCCAAAACGTTAACAATAGTTAGACAAGACAAGTAAAAAGAAGGGGATTTCTTTCTCCTTCTATATATTTTTCTTTAGTTCCCCCAAAACACACAACATGAATGTGCATGGTTTTAGCACCGTTAACTGTTTAGGTGGGAGGTTGGGGAAATTGGTTGCCAGAGTCCGTTTACCAAGAACATGTTTATTACACAAAGAGTAGAAATTATTCCATCCCTGAGAGAGAAGGGTCAGGCACATGGGCATCTGACCCAGGAGGATGTGCCCGCTGACCCTCTGTGGGTTCCGTTCTCCGGTGTCCAGTGTGTCACATGTGTCTTACCTCCTCACCCAGATGCCAGCCTGTCTTCCGTGTGGACCATGGGACAGGCACCTCTGGGAGTGCCGGGCCTGAAGAAGCAGGGTGACCTTCCTTGCTGATACCATGTGACCCAGAGCAAGTTACTTAACCCACCTCGGACTGGCTCTGTCCTCTGCCCCACAGGGCTGTGTGTGAAATGCTTAGCACTCTGTCAGGCGTCTGGGAAGCACTCAGTAAATATTAGTTCTTTTTTACTATGATTATTAATCATGAGGGAGTTCCTGTGTTCTCAGATACCTGAAATTCTACCACTAACAGTAAATTTTTTTTTTTAAGTTTATTTACTTATTTGGAGAGAGACAGAGAGAGCACAAGCGGAGGAGGGGCAGAGAGAGGGAGAATCCCAAGCTGGCTCGGAGCAGTCGATGTGCAGAGCCCGATTCAGGGCTCGAACTCACAAAACCACAAGATCATGACCCGAGCCAAATCAGGAGTCGGACGCTTAACCAACTGAGCCACCGGGTGCCCCAGTGGTAAATTTTATTGAGGCAGTTGACCATGCTTTAGTCTCTCATCTAAGATACAAGTTGAAGGAGTGACGAAAAGTGGGAACAAGTCAGTTGAATGAATTGTCAGAATGGATTGATTAGGAAGCACTGCACTTGGAGGAGGGTGTTTAACCTGGGAGACCAGACCACTAAATGTTGGCACTTTGGCAACTTAACCAAAGACCGATTCTAGTACCGAGGTTATACACTATTCAAAATATTCAAAATATTTAACGACTGGTAAGCGTGGGGACCAACCGATCAGAATAGACGTCAGTGATGGCCCTTCAGCGTGGATCCCGGGAATGAGCACCTGTCATGCCTACCCCTCCACCCTTCCCCCCGCTCACTTAGATGTCTGCCAGCAACTCCACATCCAGGCATGCAGAGCAGAGGCCCATCCTGGCACAGCTGTTTTGGGAAGAGGCGAGCTTCTTCTGTCCCAGCGCTGCCCCAATGCTTATTCTTGCTTCTTCTCCTCTTTCACGATGTCCTGTTTGCCTCTACTGTCCATCGCACACCTGACGAGATCCCCTCATTGTCTGAGGCAGCAGGAGAGGAGGGACCATTCCTTGTTCTGCGTGCTGCACCATGCTGGCCTCTCCTGTGTCCCCGGATGACCCGGACAGCAGGTTTCCAGGGTGTGGGAGACTCCAGGGTATGGTCGTGAACATCGTATTGCGCTAGCTTCTATGCAGAGCCACCACCATCTGCAGAAGCCACGTGTCCTCCTGGCAGTGAGCTCAATGAAGCAGCTGTGCAAGGCAGGACTCATCTTCTCGGGGATGAATTTTTCCCGTTTCCTATTTCCCTAGTGGTTCTCTATAGGCCTTTTGTTTAGCGTTGCTCTGTGGTCACCAGCTGCCCTCAACCCTGACCCCAACCAATCTGCAAATGCTAACGAGAGAGCATGAACAGCCCATGGCTCCTGTAGCTGTGAGATCAATATCATCGTATTCACCCTGAAATTTTTCCCGGAATTCACAGTAATGCACCCTAGGAGCTCTTTCCCAGCAGTGATAATTCTGGATCCTCATACCAACCCCTGAGGGAGGCAGGTCAAGTTAATTATTCTCCTCACTTGACAGATGAGGACTAGGGGACCGCTGGGGCTCATCAAAGGCCCACTGCTAATAAGAAGCAGAGCCTGGACCAGAGTTGCCCCCAGGGACCCGGGTAGCAGCTGATACACCTGGACTCGGCTCCAGAACTCAAGGACTTCTGGGTGCTTTCTGTGATGAGAAGAGAGAAGAGTCATGCAGTGGGGAACACCTGCCTCTGCTTTCTCCACGAAGAAAGTTGGAGAACAGAGCAGTTTTATGACGTTCCCTGGGGCCTGCCATGAGCAAAGGTGGGGCCTGGACAGGAAATTGCCATCCCTGTGTCCTGGGCCCTTCCTTCCCCCCGTGGGCTCCCCACAGGCTCCCATCTTCCCATGTCCACCTGCTGCCCTGGCCACATGCCTGCACCACCCTCTCCTTCCATCTCTCCCCACTGGAAACTAACTGCGCCCCCAGGCCTGCCTCATTGCCCCAGCATGCATCTGCTTGGGAAGAGGCTACCAGCTGGGGCACCCTTTCAGTGGAACAGTGGTTTATATTGGCCTTTAAACTCTTTTTTTCAAAACAACTTAATCAAGACGTAATCAACATACCACACAGTTCACCCGTCTAAAATGTACATTTCACAGGGCGCCTGGGTGGCTCAGCTGGTTAAGCATCCGACTTCAGCTCAGGTCATGATCTCGCCATTTGTGGATTTGGGCCCCGCGTCGGGCTCTGTGCTGACAGCTCAGAGCCTGCAGCCTGCTTCGGATTCTGTGTCTCCCTCTCTCTCTGCCCCTCTCCTGCTCATGCACTGTCTTTCTCTCAAAGGATAAATGATAAAACATTAAAAAAATTTTTTTAATGTACATTTCACTGGCTTTTAGTATATTCATGGAGTTGTACATCCATCACCAGAATCAATTTTAAAATGTCTTCATTACCCCCCCAAAAACCCCAGCCCCTGAGTCATCACCCCCTAGAGCCTCTATCCCTCCCTTCCCCAATCCTGGGCAACGAAGAAATCTACCTTTTTTTTCTTTATGGACTTGCCTATTCTGGGCATTTCATATAAATAGAATCATGTGATAGGTGGTCCTTTGTGGCTGGCATCTTTTTAGTATGTTTTCGAGCTTCATTCATGTGACAGCAGGTATCACTGCTTCATTTCTTTTTATTGCCAAATGGCATCCCTTCGTGTGGATACACACATTGTGTTTATCTGTTCCTCGGCTGATGGACATTTGGATTGTTTCTACTTTTCAGCTATCATGAATAACGCTGCTGTGAACGATCATGTACAAGCTTTTGTTTCCATCTCTCCGTGCCTTTCCATCTCTCTTGGATATAGTCGTAGGAGTGGAATTACTAAGTCATATGGTACTGTGTGAGGAACTACCAGAATGTTTTCCAAACTGGTGGCACCATTTCACATTCTTACCAGCAGTGAGCATTCAGTTTCTCCAGATCCTCAGTAACACTTCTCATTTTCTGTTTTGTTTGTTTGTTTTTATCCTGGCCATCCTAGTGGGTATGAAATGGTGCATCATTGTGGTTTGATTTCCATTTCCCTGGTGGCTAATGATGTTAAGCATCTTTTCGTGTGCTTATTGGCCATTTGTAGATCTTCTTTGGGAAACCATTCAGATCCTTTACCCATTTTTATTTGGGTTATTTGGGTTTTTTTATTATAGAACTGTAAAAGTTCTTTATATATTCTAGCTATAAGTCCCTTAGCATATAAATAACTTGCAAAAAAAAAAACTTCTGTTGTTCTGTGAGTTATCTTTTGCTTTTTTGGTGGTATCCTTTGAAGCACAATTTTTTTTTTTTTTTAAATTTTGATGATATCCAGTTTATGTTTTATTTTGTTGTTTTCACAGTTGGGGTCTAATCCATGCTCATGAAGATGTGCACCTATGAGTTGTGAAAGTTTATAGTTTTAGCTCTTACATTTGGGTGTTTGATCCATTTTGAATTCATTGCTGTAGATGGTGTGAGAGAGAGGTCCAGCTTCATTCATGTTTCTCCTTATGTCAGGACAACACTATTCCTGATTATTGAAGTTTTTTTTTTTTAATTTCTTTTTTTTACATTTATTTATTTTTGAGAGACAGAGACAGAGCACAAGTGGGGGAGGGGCAGAGAGAGAAGGAGACAGAATCCGAAGCAGGCTTCAGGCTCCAGGCTGTCAGCACAGAGCCCAATGCAGGGCTCGAACTCACAAACCGCAAGATCATGACCTTAGCCGAAGTCAGATGCTTAACTGACTGAGCCACCCAGGCGCCCCATGATTACTGCAGTTTTGTAGTAAGTTTTGGAATCAGGAGGTGGGTCTTCCAACATTGTTCTTTTTTAAGATGGTTTTGGCTCTTTGGGTCATGAAACACAATGAAGTGCTGATATGCGCTGTGCCACCACATGGATGAATCTAGAAGCCATTATGCTAAGTGAAAATAGCCAGTCACAAAAGGCCACCTATTGTATGATTCCATTCCTGTGAGCTATACAAATTAGACAAATTCGCAAAGACAGAAAGTAAATTAGTGGTGTCAGGGGCTGGGAGTTGGGGAAAAATAGAGTGTGACTTCCATCAGGAATGAGGTTTTATGTTGAGATGATGAAAGTTTTCTGGAACTAGTTAGTAATGATGGGTGCACAACCTTGCCAACCCACTAAAAACCACTGGATGGTACATTTTTTAATGGTGGATTTTATGGTATGTGAATTATAGCTCAAAAAAATTTTTTTTAATTTTTTTTTAATGTTTATTTGTTTTTGAGAGAGACAGAGACAGAATGTGAGTGGGTTAGGGGCAGAGACAGAGGGAGACACAGAATCCAAAACAGGCTCCAGGCTCTGAGCTCTCAGCACAGAGCCCAACGCAGGGCTCGAACTCACGAGCTGTGAGATCATGACCTGAGCTGAAGTCGGATGCTCAACCGACTGAGCCACCCAGGCGCCCCTCAAAAAAATTTTTAAGAAGCAGATAATCTGAATATCCCTATCTCTATTTAAAGAAATGAATTTGTAGTTAACAAACATTTCCACAAAGAAAACTTCAGGCCAAAATAGCTTCACAGGGGAATTCTACCAAATATTTAGGGAAGAAATAATACCAATTTTACAAATTCTTTCAAAAAATTGGAGAGAAGGGAATACTTCCCACCTCATTCTAAGTATTATGGTGATAGCAAAGCCTGATCTCCCCCGCCTCCTCAAAAATTACAAGAAAACACCGGATTAATATCTCTTATTAAGATATACGCACAATGTCTAGATGAAATTTTAGCACATTGAATTTAACAATATATAAAAAGAAAAACACAGACTGACCAAACATGTTTTATCTCAGGAATGCAAGTGTGGCTTAATATTTGAAAATCAATGTTACAGCCATTTTGAAAAATGATTTGGCAGTTTCTTTAAAAGTTAAATTTACATCTACCATATGATGCAGACATTTCACTTCTATATATTTACCCAAAAGAAATGAAAGTATATGTCCATGAAAAAACTTGTGTACAAATGTTCGTAGCAGCTTTCTTTTTCATAGAGGAAGAATTGGAAGCCACCCAAATGTCTATCGACATTCAGATCAACAAACTGTGGTATATCCATACAATGCAATTACTATTTAGCAATAGCAGGGAATGAACCATTTGCAACAATATGGATGGATCTCAAAATAATTTTGCTGAGTGAAAGAAGCCAGACCAAAATGAATAAATGAATGATGAAATATTATAAGATTCCCTAGATACAGAAGTCTAAAAAATGTAAAGGAATCTACATTAGGATAGGAAGTAGATTAGTGGTTGCCTAGGGATGGGGAGAAATTACAAAAAGGCAGGGAAACTTGTAGGGGTGACGCATGTGTTCATTGCTTTTTGATTGGTGATGGTTTCACAGTTGCATATGTATGTCAAAACATACCAAAATTGTACACTTTAAATACGTGCAGTTGTATGTCACTTATACCTCAATAAAGCTGTTTTAAAGTAAAAATACTTAGTCAATCAAATAGTTGAATGCCAGCTCTGATCTAGATTCTGAGGATACAAGACTGAAACTCAAGACCTGCCTTCATGGAGTTTATATGTAAGTGGGAAGCTCATACAGACTAGGTATTTTTAACAGTCCCAGAGTTTGCCCACACAATTCCTTCAGCCCCAGATGGAGAGTTCCCTCTCTGAGAAGAGCTGGAAACGTGGCGCGGCTGGATGCAGGGCTGCATGGGGTTGGGGCTCAGCCACAGAACAATGGTTGGATTTGCTCCTCTCTTTCTGGACCCCCTTCAGCAACAGACTCACCATCCATGTTCCCACGCTGTCCAACAGGAAGTGGGTCCGGCGTGGTGGTTCCAGTTATCTGAGCGGAGAAGATGGGGGCACACAGAACTGCTGAGCCAGAGGGGTCTACATTTGCAGACAGAGGATGCCGAGTAAAGATGGAGAGTCAGGGGTGGAGAGAGAGCGAGCCTGTCTGATCACTGGAGAGCTCTCTGGTCAGTGTTTCCAGTCCTGAGGGGGCTTGACTCTCTCCTCACCTCTCATCTGCATCCGGTACTTTTGGAGGAGCCCATCTTTTTTGCTTTAACTCTATTGAGTGGCTTCTGTTATTGCAGTTACTCCTTTCATTCCTTTGGGTGGATGGGGAAGAGGAGAGAACCTCAGCATCACACGGGCGTGGGCTGGAGCAGCTCCCGCGGTCCTCAGAGCAGCCGTACAGGGCTACAGATGGCAGCAGGCCTGGCTGAACCACCCGCCCCCCCCCCCCCCACACACACATATACGCATGCTCTTGAGAAGCCATTGGCAGGAAGGCACTGGGATGGAGTTGGAAAGAAATGGGGGCTGTTGCAGGGATTAGCAAGGAGGTTCAAGGAAGACCTGGAAACATCGAACCAAAGGGCCAGGAGCAAGGGGTGTGTGAGGTGACCTGCGGGCGTCACATTCTGCAGACTTGGCACTCAGGAGGACATACAGGCCCCAGCTTTGCTCGCCTGCCATTCCTCTCGCTCCTTCTCCTGTCTCCTCCTCCTCCTGCCTGCCTGTTTCTGGGCCTCCTTGCTCAGGGCATTCACGGTGGGCATTTCACAGTCCAGTAGCAATCACAGACTAAAAAAGCTGCTCGTTTGAGAACAAAACCCTGTCCTGAGGTTCAGACCATGTGATTTCTAGCCTCCATTCCACTCCCAAGTCACCAAGTGATCAGGAGCAAATATCACTGCTCTGTGCCTCGGTTTCCCCCATCTGGAATGAAAACAGTGGTTACTGGCTTTTCCTCTCTCCCGAGGGCACTGAATCAGAATTAGAAGTTAAGGCAGTTTCAAAGACCAGCAGTGAGACCAGCAGGCTGGTGTCAGAGGCCTGGGTCCCAGCCCTTCTTCCTGTGCCTTGAGTGAGGAAGGCACCCACCTCGTGAGGCGCTGCTTCCTCACTGTCACATGACAGAGTGTAGGGACCTACACCTCCCACAGATGGCCATGGGACAGAGACAGGGACAGAGATAGGCCTGCGCCATGCACGTGTGAGGAGGCACCGTGGCCACCTAAAACCAGCCGTCGGGTACTTACTGAGCCACTCCAGGGCTCCCATCTCTGCGCCTTCTTCTGCCGTCCACCTCGAGACAGGACCCCAGGGTTGTAGGTGCAGAACTGGGTGGGATTAAAGCAGTATTCATCCCCGTACTTCTGGGCTTTGCCTTGCACCCTCGGGAATCCCGATGGGGCCAGTTCTGTGTAGGTCATCCTCAGCCTGTGTTTGGGAGAAGCAGCCTTGTTTAAAGACTGTCCTCTCCTTCGAGTGGTCCCAAGGAATGACACTTGGGGCATCCAGCTTCCCCTTGGGGGTAGGGTTCTGTTGTGTCTGTGATGTGTGTCTGCTGCATCCACAGGGTGTCCTGAATTAGAGAACAGCTCATCTCGCTCCCCCAGGGGCCTCCCAAAAAGTGATTGCCTGAGGTGATACTGGGGTCTGGATTTGACTCTGAGAAGCAAACAAATGACAATATAACAAAAACAATCTTGCCGGCAATTCCCTTGCTCTTTGGTTTTTCACTTCACATTGGTTCCTGGTCTGAACATTCTGCGGACGAGATGCTGCATTTTCTACACTTCTCTCTGCAGACTTGCTCCATAATGTACTAAAATGCAGGAAGACCAGAAAGCTAATGAAGTCATTCAGTTATCAAAAATTGAATTCTGTTCCCTGGGTGCTATGTACCAAGGCAGGAAATTGAATGGGGACATTTTAGAGATATTTCCAGCAACAGGGGTTGAAACAAAAAGTCTTTTCTGCTTAACCCCCATTCAGCCAGAACCCCAAACCGCCTGCTAAATAGCATTGAAACCGTCCATGCTATGTTTTTGCAACATTCTGCTTCATTTTGAACAATGGATTTTCTTAATTTGTAACTCCTGATTGAAGCGAAGGAAAGCTGTCCGACTTTGTGCTTGATGGGTAGCTAAATGAAGGGCGTGTTTGTTGCCAAAGCCACCACTCATTCTGCAAAGGAATTTGCTGCAAGTCCCCTTTAAGTTTGTGCATTTCAAGCAGAACGAGATTTCCCTCCATCCAGAATTTGCCCGAGTTTTCTGGAATATGTCTGCTGCTTGCAATGAGACTCCTGAAATCTAGCTCAGTTTATTGACCTGTGTGGGTGCCCAGGGCCATCCAAAAAAGGGGTGCTTGTCCTTCGGCTCCACTCTGGCTGATGGGAAGAAAGGGGAGCAGAGCTTGGGCTGAGGTTGCAGATTCTCAGCAGTGAGACCATCGAGGCCAGACAGGATGGATCTGAGGTCCCTGACAAATCCACCTGCCACCCTGCCCCCTGGTCTCCACGACACTCGAAGGGGAACAACCCGGAAGGGAGGGAGTGCCGGGCCTGAGAGCCCCAGAAGGCTCACCTGCCCCAGGCTGATTCTTCTGCCTGCTGGCACATTGCTTCACCTGCCTCGGCTGTTTTAGATCATCAGAGTGACCTCCTCACCCAGCCGCTCTGACCTTGCCTCTCTCCACAGCCTTTTCTTTATAGATGGTAGAAAAGGAAAATGATAGGGGTGCCTGGGTGGTTCAGTCGGTTACGGGTCCAACTTGATTTCAGCTCAGGTCATGATCTCATTGTTTGTGGGATGGAGCCCCGAGTCGGGCTCTGCACGGACAGCAGGGAGCCTGCTTGGGATTCTCTCTCTCCCGCTCTCCCTCTCTCCCTCTCTCCCTCTCTCTCTGCCCCTCCCATGCTCACTCTCTCTCATAAATAAATAAAAATTAAAAGAAAGAAAACAGGAAAATGGTAGCTGTACTCCTGTTTATGTGTGCTTTTGCCTTTCTAAACCACTGCCACCCCTATGTTTTTAAATCCAGGTGTGAGTTTAAATGCAAATTACACTAAATCTCCTTCCAGAGGAGCATCTTGCTACTATCAACCGCTTGACAAAGTGAGTTAACATAGCCTGACATATTTCAGAGGACCCAAACTCACACAGAGAGCAAGACATTTGGAACAGAAGTTTAAAGAGCTTTAAACAGAGACTATAAATCTCTTACTTAGAGATCCTGCACCGTGCAGCCATTTAAAAAGCTCATTTTGGGGGCGCCTGGGGGGCGCAGTCGGTTAAGCGTCCGACTTCAGCCAGGTCACGATCTCGCGGTCCGTGAGTTCGAGCCCCGCGTCAGGCTCTGGGCTGGTGGCTCAGAGCCTGGAGGCTGTTTCCGATTCTGTGTCTCCCTCTCTCTCTCTGCCCCTCCCCCGTTCATGCTCTGTCTCTCTCTGTCCCAAGAATAAATAAACGTTGAAAAAAAAATTTTTTTTAAACGAAAAATAAATAAATAAATAAATAAAAAGCTCATTTTGTCCTAATGAGAAGTGTTCTGTAATCAATGAAGTGAAGAAAGCAGTTAAGGTAAAGCATGATGGGATAAAATTGTTTTATTTTTGGAGACAGAAAGTTTGGAAAAAGAAAGTTAACGTGTGTGTTCAGGGAGGGAGGGAAGGAAAAACAGGAACTGTACTAAATTGTAATTATTTGTAGGGAACAGGGTTGACGGTGTCTTGAGAATCAGGAATGATTTTCACTTTAAAGTTTACTTCTTAAATGACTAAACTGTTGGAAGAAACAAATCTGTACCACTTGGCAATTAAAAAAATAAAATCTTGATCTGTCATGTAAGACAGCTAAATGAGAGCACCAGAAATGAATCAGCCAAGAAGGCAGGGCATGTCTGAGAAGGACAGGGCACCAGAGAGGTAGAGAAGGAACAAGAGTTTGACTTAACTCTCTTTATAATGAAAGGATTCCTGGTCAGCTGAAATTTGACAGATTTTTGCTTTGTGATGGAAAAAAACAATTATGAAGGTCTGTACCATTGAACTTAACAAATACTGGGGCATAATATGTGCGATAGCCTAGTCTATGTATATATGGGACTTTCTACAC
Organism: Leopardus geoffroyi; assembly: GCF_018350155.1. Lineage (NCBI taxonomy): Eukaryota > Metazoa > Chordata > Mammalia > Carnivora > Felidae > Leopardus > Leopardus geoffroyi. The sequence continues at coordinate 70,040,353 of NC_059339.1, forward strand.
ACATTGTCATTTAAGTGCCTGTGTGGCGTCCAAGTAGGTAGTTTTCTAAAGCCAATCGTCCTCAAGTCAGAGTATTAAAAAAAAGGGGGGGGGGTGCGCCTGGGTGGCTCAGTCGGTTCAGCGGCCGACTTCACCTCAGGTCATGATCTCGCACTCCATGAGTTCGAGCCCCGCGTCGGAATCTGTGCTGACAGCTCAGAGCCTGGAGCCTGTTTCGGATTCTGTGTCTCCCTCTCTCTGACCCTCCCCCGTTCATGCTCTGTCTCTCTCTGTCTCAAAGATAAATAAACGTTAAAAAAAAAATTTAAAAAAAAAGACATCTCGCCTAGAGAATTGCTTTGCAAAATAGGTTTCTATCATTCTCGGGTTTTACTTGAAAGGATGTTCAGTAGTAGGCTCTGGCCCAGTCCACTTTTGTGAAGAAAACAGCCCCAGTGGTTTAAGAGAGTGAGAGGGTCTAGAACCTGGGCTGATTTTAGACAAAACTGCAGAGTTGCTCGAGGCTATCTTGTAATCTTCCAGTCTCCCCTCTCTGTATCCCCTCCCCCTCATTAGAGCTTCCATCCACAGTTGGCTGTCCCCCATCTCCTTCCCTGGTCTCCCTCATCCCCTCGTTCCTTCTCTCAAAATCCTCCATAGATCTTGGAAACAAAGCCACAGTCAGTCGTTTACACTGTAGTGTGAATTTTAGCACACAGTCATGTGCAGCCTGGTGATACTTCTATTTTAAGTTTTACTCTTCACTGTAAAAAGGGAAAGTTGAATCCCAAGGAAAGAGATGTTCAGGCATCAGCCAGCAGGTGGAGGCAGTATTTTTCAAGCAACCTTCCTGCCGCTCTAGAAATCATACCACCTGACTGTTGTCTGCCTATAGCCAAGGTCTTGGGTATTCTCACCCAGAGCCTCGCTGCAGGGCCTCATCCAGTCCCAGTTGGCCTCCTGTCCACTCTCGAGAGGAAATACTTCATTGTTCTCCAAGCACTACATGGTACATGCTACCCTGGAGTGTAGCCATCAGGATATAAGCCCTGGTCCTGTTCCTTAAAAAATGTGTGACCTTGAACAAGTTATTTATCCTCTAAGCTCAATGTTCTTACCTGTAAGAAGAAAGTAACAGAACCTATTTCATAGGTTTGTTCTAAGGACTGAATAAAAGAAAGAATGCAAAGTGCTTAGCACAGTGCTTGGCAGGGAGGAACCCTCAGTAGACGGAGCTCTTCTTATGACTTGACAGAACAGAGCCAGGGCGTGTGTGAGGAAAGAAAGAAAAGGACCAGAGCCAGCTAGATGGGATGGGACAACTCGGGCAAGGACACCTGTTTCTATCAACTCAGCTTCCAGCCGGTGATCTCCTCTGGTGTCCCGTGGGGGAGAGCACCGCGTGGGGCTGGCTGGCAGCTCCCAAGTGCAATATAAATTTTGGACTCGTGAGCAAGGACAGGAGTCCTGTCTTGCAGCCCCATTCATCTGAGCCACAGGCAACATGGAGGGTAGATTCTCAACTGCTAAACAGATGGCGCCCAGCCCATACACGAAGGGTCGACATTTCACCTGAGCCCGCGTACCCTCACTTTTGCACACGATTCCAACAAACTTCATTATCTGGTTGTCAAATCCCCAATGGATTAGGGGCAACAAACTAGGGACTGCAGAGAGAAGTGACAGCTGAGAGTCTGACAAGGAAGGAGACAGGAGAAAAAGGCAGACATCGGCATTAACCAAAAAAAAAAATCACAGCCATCAGGCTCTGGAGAGGGGTTTCTGCCTTCCTTTGATATCCGCGAGCTGCAGTGTGTGAGGACTCGGGATCCTGCTGTTCAAAATCTTGACCCTGCAGAAGGGTGTTAAATCACAGTCTATTTTAAGAAGCCAGCTGTGTGTATGATGTGAATGATGATAGAAACTTGGGTTGGTAAAGCCCTTTCCAGGGTCCAGTGACTTCCCACAGGTTTGATTATTTGGTTACCGGATGAGTCCCATGGGAATCCCGTGGACTAGGTAGGACTGTATTGCCGTCTCCCATTTTACAGATGAGGAAGCTAAGACTGAGGGTGGCTAAGATTGCCGAGGCTTATGTGACTAATGAGTGGTATGTCCGGTGCTCTTTCCGACCCAGACATTTTCAAACGGTGTTCCTCGGGGCCCTGGGGTTCTGCCCAGGGGCTGCCACAGGGGTGCAGGGCAGGCCCACGATCACGTCGGTGACTTCCCACCTCTGACTCAATAGGAAGTGCCCAGTAAGAGCAAGAGACGTCGGATGGGGAAGAATCAAAGAGGTCCTGCTGCTTGGAAGAAAACAAAAAAAGAATGAGAGAGAACGAGAGCTTTGAAGCTATTGAAAACCGTGCCCTTAATATTCTGGGAACATTTCTATCCAAAATGGTTACAATCAAAAGAAAGTCGTGGGACTGTATGCATATGGGGTAAACCTCCTGCTCTCGGGCAAACAGCCAGCCCGAATCCCTTCCGCCAAGCGTGTCCCCGTCTTGCGGGACTCGGTTTCTCTGGGAGCTGCCCCTGGTGGGCCCAGCTCCGACCTTAGGTGGGCATTTCCCGGCCTCCTTTCTCCACAGCCACTTCCCACACACGCAAAGTGCTCAGGCCACCCGGGGCTCTTGGTGCCTTCCATAGACCCTGTTCCCACGGTGTCCTCGCCATCCAGCAGCCCCGCTGTAAACACTTTAGAGTGGGCTCGTGGCCGCCTATATCTCCCCAGCTGTGAACGCTTAATACTCGGCGAATGAATGACAGGTGTCCTTCTGAGTCGTAACAGCGGCCCCCCTGCACACCCGGAATGTTACCCCATGTAATTTATTCTGAACGTGGGACTAGCAGGCCCGGCAGAAGACTTCCGGGAAGAGTTATCTGCATAGAGAGGGCTTCGGTGACACCACATAGGTGGCACTAATGTACCCAGGAAGATACGGCCTTATTGCCAGCCTCCAGCTCTGCCGCCTCCTTCACCCTGCACCCACACCACCCTCTCGGAGAGAGACAGGAGAGCGGCATCCAGATGGCAGTCGTTAACGTCCCGTCACTGTCCCCATCACCAGACTCTGACAGTGAAACGTGTGTGCTGGGTATAGTAAGGGGGCAATCACGCTTCTCCTTCAGCTGGTCGCTCTCAGAAACCAGTGTGAATTGAACGCACTTGGTAAACAGCACCGTTTACTGTCCTGCCACGGATGATCAAACCAGAAAGCCAGAGCGCAGACTAAAATCTCAGCACAGCAGACAAGGTGGCAGGAAATACCCAGTGTGAAATGAGTGCACAGGGGTCTTTTGGTGAAAACGTTCCTTCCCGTCCGCCTCTTCTAGCCCCATCTTCCCTCTAAATTAGAGCTCATTGGGAAAGAGCATGTCTTGAGGGCGTGGGTGTGAAGGTAGCCTTGAGGGTTGGCAGGACCTGGGTGGAGAGTGAGAGAGGAGGCATTCCAGGTGAGGGCAACTGCAAGGGAACCGTGGGGGACATCTCGCGGATGGCAGCGTCCCTCCAGGGGAGCAGGGAGTGGAAGGCTGGAAGGCTGGGAAGGGAAGAGGGCAGATGGGTGAGAACCTCAGAACTCACGCTGAGGAGTTTGGGCATCACAAGCACAAGGACACCACTGAAGCCTCCATCAAAACAGAGCCTGGGGGCGCCTGGGTGGCTCAGTCGGTTAAGTGTCCAATTCTTGGTCTCCACTCAGGTCATGATCACGTGGTTCGTGAGTTCAAGCCCCGTATCCGGCTCTGTGCTGACAGCGTGGATGGAGCCTGCCTGGGATTCTGTCTCCTTCTCTCTCTGCCCCTCCCCCGCTTGCTTTCTGTATCTTTCTCAAAATAAATACAAATAACCTTAGAAAAAAACAAACAAACAGAGCCTGAGAAAGGAAGGGCAGAGTGACAGTATTCAAGCGGAGTGCATCACACATTTTCTGTTTAATCCTGGCAGCACCCTTAGGAGGTGTTCTCTCCATTGTGTGCAGATGAGGAAGCGGAGGTTCAGTGAGGTTGAGACAGTTACTCTAAGTCACCAGCAAGTCAGCTGCCGGCCCAGGACTTGAACCTCCTGTTCCCAACACGGCATGTGAGGCATCTCTGTCTGGCAGGGGAGCACAGGCTGCAGGGACACCAGAGCCAGGTGCTCCTGCTCAGGAAAGTGCTTCAGGGCGCTGTGGACCCCCAGCACGGGGGCACCTGAGAGTCAGGTCACCAGCAGAAAAGGGACGCCAGAAAGGATTTGGGAGAAGTTTGATTTTTGCTGCTTAAAAACACAGATGGAAATCGTCATTGTGGGAAGAAAACGAAATGAAACCCATCACGGGGTCTGGGCTTGGTAATCGTTTGCTAGAGCTCCTGTCCACAAAGCACCACAAACCGAGCGGCTTGAAGAACAGAAACCTATCATCTCCCAGGTCTGGACGCTACCAGGCTGAGACCAAGGTGTTCTCCGGGTTGGTTCCTCTAAGTGCTGAGAGGGAGAATCTATTCCGTGCCTGTCCCCTCGCTTCTGGCGCTTTGCTGGCAGTCTTTGTCATGTCTTGGCTTGTAGAAGCTTCACTCCATCTCTGCCTTCGCCTTAGGGCTTCCTCCCCACGTGGGTGTCTGTGTCCAAATGTCCCCTTTCAATAAGGACATCAGTCATACTGGGTTGAGGTCCATCCTGATGACTTCCTCTTAACTAATTACATCTGCATTGACCCTATTTCCAATTCAGTTCTGACCTGGAGTTGGAACACACTTCACAGGGTAAGGGCGTTTCCCCAAAGGACTGCCCTCACTTCAGTCATCAGCCACTGTATACTCTTTTGGGGGAGCCAAGGAATTTGCTTTTTGGCTGTTCCTCTAAAAGTGAAACCAAGGGTTTTGGCTCTTGGTGAAGGAATTTAAGGCAGCCAGGTGGCAAGGGGAGATCAGAGACCTTTGCTGGTGGCCAGGGATCATACCAGCTTGGGTAAGCAGGGAAAGAAACATCCTTCAGAACCACCCTGGCTTCCACGGTAATCTTTCCCTCTTCACAAGCTCTCTGGGGTGACGAGACAATCTGCCTCAGCCTATGAGAAGACAGGTCCTGCCATAGTTTACTCTAAGGAAGGTTCCTGGAGTATGTACCTGCTTCCCTATCTTGAAAATCCTGACAACATGCCCCCCTGTCTGCCTTCGCCGCTCCCTCTTCTTTGGCCCTTATTCCTGCTGGGGGCCAGATGCATCGCAGAGTTCACGAAGCAAACTCAGGACCTCTCACGATGTGTTCAAGTGGTCGTATATTTCTGTAATTTTTGCAAACTGAGATATTTTGACAGCAGTTAGCTAAGAACTTGTCTCTTTCCATTCTGACGTGCCCCCCACCACACTTGCCCTCCTGCCGGGTGGTGCTGGAATGGCCCGGCACTGGGGACCTCTAAGAGGAGGTTGGGCTAGGGGAACGTTTAGCTTGGGTTTAGTGGGATCTAGTTCCATGGTGTGCCGTTCCTTTTATATACAGTTCAGTTGTTGGTGGAGGAATAGTTTGCAGGAATCCTTCTGTGGCCACTGAATCAAGTCATGGAGTGTCCTCACACAAAGGAAGCAGGGCCCCCCTGTGGCTACCCCCCAGCCCAGCTTGGTTAACAACAGCCTGGTTAATGAGTGCCATCAATTCAAAACATAGAAGTTTAGTCACCACATGAGAAAACTAGAAAAGCCCCCAAATCTTATAGCCTATGTACAGATGAGTGCCTAGTGGGTACGGTTTGCCCCAAACTTGACAATAGTCCTAAAAACTTACATGACCTGACCAAATGACTAGTTTTGGCTCCGAGAGAAAATTATAACATACCAATCATTCTAAAGTGTCCGCCGTAATAGAGGAAAGACTGAGTTAGATTTTCAATGATCTTTCAAAGACTGAATTAGCTTTAACTTCTGGCTGTAACAAAAGTATATTACAAAATTGTCACAGAGGGGTGCCTGGGTGGCACAGTCAGTTAAGTGTCCAACATCGGCTTAGATCATGATCTCACGGTTCATGGGTTTGGGCCCCACGTCGGGCTCTGTGCTGACAGCTCAGAGTCTGGAGCCTGCTTTGGATTCTCTATTTCCCTCCTCTTTCTGCCCCTCCCCTGCTCGCACTCTGTCACTCTCTCTCTCTCTCTCTCTCAAAAATAAAATAAACCTTAAAAAGTTTTTTAAACAAAATTATCATAGAAGAGATGATCAGAGATTATGCAGTACATTCACGTGTTTGCTACCTGCAGTTTGGCAAGCAGCCAATTGGTAAAAATGTTATTTTTGTGAATTATGTGATGTTCATAGTATTTGCCAGCTTTTTCTAATTTTTAATCTGCAGTTTTCCGATTCAAAAATAAATATTCAATTTCACACCTGATTTTGTGTTCATAATTTCATATATTTTTTTTTAATGTTTATTTTTGAGACAGAGAGAGACAGAGCATGAACGGGGGAGGGTCACAGAGAGAGGGAGACACAGAATCTGAAACAGGCTCCAGGCTCTGAGCTGTCAGCACAGAGCCCGACGCGGGGCTTGAACCCACGGACCGTGAGATCATGACCTGAGCCGAAGTCGGACGCTTAAGCGACCAAGCCACCCAGGCGCCCCCATAATTTCATATTTTTAAGAGGCCTCCAAAACCTCTTCACACAGTGACTGCCCCACCCTTCCCTCGCCCAGCACTGAGTGTCCCTGACTTAATGATGGTCTTTGCAATCAAACGAGCAAACTGCCTGTGCAGAATTGGCTTGTAAGCTCCCTGAGGACAGCCCCCCAACTCAGAGTCCCTCACACACAGCCAGACCCACCAGAAAAATTTAAGAAATGCCTGTCAACAAAGCTTCTGAAATGGGACCGGAATTCCCCAGAGCAGGTGACTTGGGCGGTCCCTCAGCGAGTGAGACATTTCAGAAATGAGATGTGTGCTGGGAACCTGCAGGGTTTTTTTTGGAAGACAAGTGTTTCTGCAGAGAGAAGATGTGATCCTTGATTAATAATGTGATCCAGGCAGCCCAGCGGCCAAGGAGAGAAGACCCTTCTTGAGGGCAGGGGCAGACAGGGTTACTGAGCCCAGAGCTGGGTTCTGACCCTGACAGAAGCAACATTGAAGGGGGGCTGGAGCTGGTGTCAGGGCCTTTCGGCCAGCCCACCCACAGGCCTCCTCCGTCCCCTGCAGCCTGTGCTTCCCCAGTGGTTGGGGGAAGGGGGCAATGGCACCCATCCAACAGGCCTGCCCTACCCCCACGGGCCTGCACTGCCCACCCTTGAGGCCAGAGTGTCGGTGAACTCTGAGTGGCCAACATTTCTGAGGGCTTTTGTAACATGTAGTCACCTGTGCCACCAGCCTCTTCTGCCTGCGGACCTGGGGCACAGCAGGTGTAAGCGGTCCCTGCCCTCAGGGGCCCAGAGATAAGTGAGGCTCGAAGTGTGAGTTTTCATTCCACAGGAGCCATGATGACATTAGACCTTGCTAATATAATAGAAGACAATGGCTAATAGGTCAGTATGTTTCCTCTCCCAGGTAGTAAACGTGTAAACAAGGACCTGGCCCAGTCTTTCCCAAGGCATCTGGAGAAAGATTGGTCCCCAGGATACACTTAGAAAACAATGGTTATGTGGACAAAGAGGTATGACAGGTGGTATATCCTGAATCCCCACCTAGGAGATCCTGAGACTGTAAATAAACTTCTTCGTTATTGCCCACTTGCCCCAAGGGTGTTCGTTCACACAGTGTTATCTCCTCCTGCCAGCATTTTGGGGATGTTGACCCATTTTGGGAGACACTGAACTAAAAACTGACTCTGTAGTGGAGACTTTCCAGCCTCAGGACAGAGAGGTAGCCAAGTTCAGAAGTAGCAGAGTTTTTCTGGCTCATTCTCCCACGTTCTACAGGCAGCTACTTCCTTTCCTACGTACAGGCTGGACCCTGTCCGGAGCTTGCCCACAGCAGGAGCTTAGCACTGACCAGTGCCAACTTCCCCAGGCTCCTGCCCTTCAAGGCCCCCGAGATAGGGATTTCTAACCCCTTCAGGTAAGCTGCCTGGGCCCAGTGCCAGTCCCACCCACAGCCATCTGTATAATCCAGCCCCCCCAGGGTTCTAAAATCTGCCACGCCCTTCTAAATTCCACCGGACCCTGCTTCCATAGAAAAAAGCAAGACCATCTCACTTTTCTTAGTCTCGATTCCATCTTAGTTATCTTTTTTTTAAGTGTATTTATTTTGAAAGGGAGAGAAAGCGCAAGTCGGGGAGGGGCAGAGAGAGGGAGAAAGAGAGAATCCCAAGCAGACTCCGTGCAGTCAGTGCAGAGTCCCATGCAGGGCCTCGAACTCACCAACCGGGAGATCATGACCTGAGCCTAAGTCAGATGCCTAACCAGATGAGCCACCCAGGCACCCCTCCATCTTCGTTATCTTTAACAAAGGTCGTGATTTATACCTCAGAGCCTTCTGAGAAAGGAAAGCCCAAGAAAGTTCCATTTATCCTTCTGAGCATGCTCTGTAAACTAAACGGGGGAGAATTCTTATCCTCTGGGAAGGGATGGTATATGAGCAGCTGTGAGGGGAAGGCCAGAAATAGGAACAGAACTGTCTGCTGTGGGACTGGGTGATGTTGGTACTGGGTGGTTGACTTCCCTGCCTCAACTCCCTGCCAAAGAGCGGGGACAGTGATAGTGCCCACGCTGTGAGACTATCATGACAATCATGAAAGAACACAGAGAGCTCGGGATGGTACCTGCCACGTGGTCAGCCCCTGGCAAATGTTCATTATTATTGTACACCTTACTCCACAGTGCCCTGGGGTTAGCCTTCTCTTTCTTTTTGAGAGTGGAGGGGGGAACAATGCACTAAGGTGCTGAGTCTGACCTCCGGGTTGACCCCCAGCAAGATTAGCAGCACAAAGGGCCCAGCTACCACAATGCAGCCTCAAGATAATGTCAGGTGGAGATTCACAGCCACGGCTCACACCTGAGGGAGCCCCAAGATTTCAGAGGGCTGGAGTTGAACATGGCTGTTACCCTTGCCCTGTGATAGTCACATGGCCAGCAAACCTCCAAATAATTTATTGACTGGCAGTCGATTCCTGAGATTCCACTGTGGGCCTGTCAAGCCAGGCAGAGGATGTAGGGGCTGCAATAATTTCCCCATATAGAAAATGAAAAAAAATATATTTATTTTTACATTAGCTGAGCTAATGCTGGCAAAAAGAAAAAAAAGAAAAATCCCTTGTGCATAATGGGTGTTCCACAGACGTTAGTTCTACCCCACGTAAAGATGTTCTCAGTTACTTTTATCTGGATGTTGTTGAGAGATCTCCAAGGAGGGTTTGCTAGGTGAGGGGAGAAAGTTGAAAGTGCTGCTCTCATTTGGGGATGGAGGTGGGGGACGGAAAGGAAGACTTGGGACTCACAGATCAACATCTTTGATGTTCCCCCTATGGCTACGAGAGTCACTAATGTCCCCTCATCACAGAGGCTTTCCCGGACCACCCACCTAATCCTTCACTCTATCTCCTTACCCTGCTTTATTTTCATTCCTAGTACTATCTTTACCGGACATGTTATACATTCATTTGTTCATCTATCTGTCCTGCTAACAAGGATGCTCCGTGATTATAGGGACTTCGTTTTGTTCGCTGCTGGGATTGAATCTCAGCACTGCCAACTTTTAGCTCATCTGGCCTTGGCCAAGTTATTCACCGCTCTATACTTTTCTCACAGGGTCATTTTAATAATGAAATGGGCCAATAATAAAGTAGCACTTGGCGTAGTGCCTAGCATATCGTACGTTTTCAATAAATGGCAGCCGTTGTTATTATAGGTTGCTGTCCAGTAAATTTTTACTTCCTTGGGGTCAGCTGCCTGGAGAAGACCTCTGTGGCTATTCAAGGATTCATCTCATCCTGAGAGGAGCTAAAAATAGAAGCTGCACTAATTGGGGAACCTTGGAAACACTGAAACACTGTTTACCCTTCAAAGCAGGTGAACCAAGATCTATGGGACACTGGTTCTCAAGTGTGGCTATAAACCGAAATCACCTGGGGAGTTTTAAAAAGTACTAATGCTCGGGGCCTACCCGCAGAGATTCTGACGCCATTGCTATGGCAGGTGGCCTGAGAATCGGGATTCTCTGAAGTTCCCCAGGTGCTTCTGATGGGTGGCAGTTTTGAGAGCAGCTGCCCCAGGGTGCTGCCAGATTGCCCTGTGAAAGTCAGCGAGACAAATGTCTAATTATGGCCTGGCAGTTAATGCATCTTCCTAAAAGGAGTCTTTGCTCACAGACCAGCCCATTAAAAATGAGCCACTTTGGCCCAGCAGGGCCCCTCATTTAAAGTTTGCTGTGTTGTGGTGCAGCATCCTAGGACTCTAGCGCCCCGCAGAGGGAAACTTGGAGACCAGGAACTCAAGCAGATGGGGAAACTGAGGCTGAAGCAGCTTAACAAGCCTTCCCTCCATCGACCTCTCTAACCAGCTCAGCGGCGCATCCCTGGTGACGATGGCGGGAGGACAGCCGGCGATCCCGGTACATCTCCAAACAAACAAAACATTTTGTCATGTCTTTGAACTGTGGTAGAATTCAGACTGCATGGTTTGGACCCCAGGAGGGTCATGGCCAGAGCTTTTACCTGTGATGTAAGCTGTAGTTGAATTAGAAGGCAACTGCCTTTCAAGAAAGTGCTTTTTAAAAGGAAGCCCACCCTGTTGCTCCCACTTTCCTGCTGCCTAAAGGTAAGGGGAAGTAGATTATGCTGAGAGAAATAAGCCAGTGACAAAAAGACGGTACAGTCAGATTGACAGATGAAGTAGACGGGTGGTTGCCAGGGGCCGGGGGCACGCAGTCTGGGATCGTCTTGCATGGGTACAGACTCACTTGCGTGAGATGGATGGATGGATTCACAACAGTGCGAACGTACTCGGTGTCGCTGAATTGTACACTTAAAACCGCTTACGATGGTGAATTTTGTGTTGAGTGTATTTTGCCACAGTTGAAAATAAAGTATTAAAAAAAATTCTTTTTTACGTTTATTTCTTCTGAGAGACAGAGTGAGTGGGGGAGGGGCAGAGAGAGAGGATCCCAAGCAGGCTCCGCACCTGCCAGCGAGGAGCCCGACGCCAGGCTCCATCTCCCAAACCATGAGATCGTGACCTGAGCCGAAACCGAGAGCTGGACGCTTAACCGACTGAGCCACCCAGGCACCCCGAGAATAAATTCTTCTTTAAAAAAGCGGTTCTATCACAATTTTTTAAAATATAAAGACAGGAAACCACATGGAGTCTGCAGACCTATAGGAACTTAACTGGGCTTTGGTTGATTTCCATGGAAACCTAGGCAGAGACTGTGAATTTCATTGGACAGGATCCCCTAGAGCATGGAATGGGGAAGGGGCAGCCCTGAAAAAAGGGGACATATGAGCATTTAGGGCATCTTGAAGGTAATGAAAACTCAGTGCAGCTGATTTAACCATATTATTCCTTCCCCCGTGTGCATTTCAGCTGCATAAACAGAATGTACCCGATGACTTACTAAGGATTGTGCTGTGCACTTGGCTTTTAAGATTGTGTGTTCCTTTCCTCGGCTTGAGAGGTTCCCTGCTGCACATTTTCATGGAAATGAGTTTAATAGAATGAGTGTGGAGTCAACAATAAGAACGGCTATTTGGCTGTGGTGTTCTTTCTTTTTAAAAAGGCTTCTAGCACGCCTGATACGGATATTGGCACAAGTAAGAATTATACCTTCAGGGGGAAAAGACTGGAGAGCGGGGGACCGTACCTCTGTGCTTAGAGGGGCCTCTGGGAGGGTGTTGTTTTTCTAAATGATCTTTTGATGGGTGTCTGTAACACAAAGAATTAACCCCTATTATGGGTCAGCCTGCTGCTCTGAATGAGAAATCTGCCTGGCCTGCGAGCAAGGCAGATCATAATTCCTTAGGGCAAGGTGTGATATTAAAGGTCAGCGATGGCTTTGCTGGTCCAAGGTCAGTGCTGCAGCATCGGCATCACCTTGTCCCCCTGATGAAACGGAATCTGCTTTCAATCAGCCCGGATCCCTGAGTATTCGAGTGTACGCCACAGTCTTGGAAGCTGTGCTCTAGATGTCCACCAGGAGGGTGGTGTCGGCACGTCTCTCCACGAGCTTGTCCATGCTGTGCCCGGACACCTCAGCCTGTTAGGAGCCCAGTCCCCCACTTAGCTTTAGAGGGTTTCCTCACGTGAAAGGCAGCAGAGCTGCATATTCAGATGGGCGGTGCTACATCCGCACAGCCTGGGGTGGAACCCAGCTTGTCTCTTACAGCCTGTGTGACCATAGATAGAGTGCTTCCCCTCTCTGTGCCTCAGATTCCTCTCTGTAAAAATGGATATAATGAGAGTCCCTACCTCATGGGGGTGTTATGAGGATGAAGTGAGTTGATCCATATGAAGCAGAGCAGTTTGAGGAGTTCGGTAAATGTTAGCTATTATTATCGTATTACATAGATTTCTGTCTCATGCTTTGGCTCACGTGTGTCCCCAGAGTCTCAGCGAACAAGCTTCACTCCTCATCCATATGATAGACTTGCAAATGCCTAAAGGCAGCTCTCATGCCACCCCCCGCTTCCGTGTGTGACTTTCCCATTCCTTGTGTGTATTCTTTCAATTTCCACGGCACGCTCACCAGAAGGTCTTCTGGGAACTAGCACGTCCACAAGAATCACAGCATCCATGCAACACCCCCATTGACCCCTGAGGCTAAAAATTCTACTCCTCCACAGCCTGATTTCTTTTTCCCTTGACCTAGTTCCTTCTAGATCAGACAGGGGTGTATTTGTGTGCTGCAAGGAAGCACGGTGCCCGGGGGCTTTCCCAAGGCCTTCCTCAGCCCCATGATCCCCTGCTATCCAGAGAGTAGCGTCTTGCTGTCGGCCAGGGCTTGCAGGTTTCTTCAGGCTGCGAGCAACAAGGACTGCAGAGCCTGTAACTGCTGTGCTCCACAACACCCTCCCCGGTACTAAGACTCAGCAAGAGCCATACCGTAGGAGGAAGGCCTGCCCAGGGCCAACGGGAAAAGCAGAGCAACCTCTCCCGGCGTAAAGTGAAGCTCCTGTCCTACTCACGACCCCTCCTTCCCCAATTCTGCAGCCCTCCTTTGTTCTTCCTGGTGTTCTCAAACTGGGAGGGGGGCTCACGGGTTCCCTGGGGAGCTCATTCAAGATGGACCTCCATGACTCCAAGCCAGTAACTTTGGGCGATCTGTACATCTCACAAGCACTTCCCCTGGTTCCCGTTGTTGGGGGGTCCTTGGCAACCACTAACTTTCAGAACAAAGGTCATTCTCCTCTGCCTCTTCCCTCATCCCATTTGTCCACATGCCCAGATTTCTCTCTGTCCCCTGAACACATTCCAGGTCTTCCCACCCCCCACCCCCCAATCTTTACTCACATTGGTGCCCATTGTCACCACAAAACTACCTAAGATGTCCCCATCCTTTAAGACCAGCTCGAACCTCATCGGCGTGGAGCCTTCCCTGACCCACCGCTAAACGGACATGCCCCTGTGCGTTCTAAGTATGCCTCTTCCTCGCTGCTTACCAGGACTCTGATGTGCGTGGTGGTGGAGGTCCAGCAACGTACAGGTTAGAGCATGGCTCTGGAGCCAGACATCCTGGGCCACTTCCTGGTCATATGACCTTGGGCGGGTTGTGTTACTACTCTGTGAAGAGCCTGCATCCAGAGGCTGATGGGAAGACTACAGAATGAATGCATGTAAAATGCTAACACAGCGCTCGGCACAGAGCAAGTCCCACGCAAATGTTGACCAAGATCATTTCCTTATCCTTCCGACAATCATAGTCAGTATTTCATCTTTTTGACCGCATTATACGCTCTTTGAAGGCAGGGAAGGTTTTAATCATCACCTTCATTTCCATACACAGGGACAACACCTGGCAGAGACTTCTGGTAGAGGAGGTGAGGCTATCGGAACCCCCACCCCCCAGCCTGGCCTGGACGCAGGGGTAGCCCTAAGCAGCCATTCAGTATGAGGGGAGAAACCAACCTTCCCACCTTGTCCTCCCCACACCACACACTCAGCTACTGTGGCCTGGGCTTTCATTCTTCAGGCCATTTAAATGTATCCCCATTTAAATTCGCCCTATCCTCATGAGGGGCCAGAAGGGTGAAATGGAAGGCTTATTGGAACATGCTTCTCCCCAAACCTTCTTTTTGTCTCCCAGACACAAGAGATCAGGCTCAGAGCGGGTGGAGGCATAGAAACAAGTGGCCCAGACCGGGAGCCCACCCTGTGCTCGCTCGCTGGAGCAGCGGGCCGGGGCCCACCCTTCTGGGGTGAGGGTGAGCAAGGCTGTTCTCCATTCCCTGGCAGGCAGCTGGGACTGAGCACAGTGCCCCCTGCTCTCTCTGCAAAGAAGATGCTCAGAGCATTAATTATACCTTCCCATTGGATCTGTCGGGGGTCCCTAATTACCCTCCTCAGAGGCCGGCTGCTGCTAGATTATTTCCCAAACACCTACGATGCTTTTGCAAAATCAAAGCCTCCCCTTGGCTGTACCTGACACTTACAAAGAAGCAAAATGGACTGGCCAGAGCAATAGATGAAGAAGGCCCGATGGCCCCGTGACGGGGTCTCGACAGGAAACCCTGTCCAACCGCCCCCCAGCAGCACCTCCAGAATCAGCTTCCCACCGGAACACCAAGGGATGGGGTGGCAGGAGGAAAGGGATCCTCAGGAAAGGGCAACTCCAGTCTTGCCTCTCACGTGCTGAGAGGTAGCCGTGGAGAAGTGTAGGAGTGTTGGTTTCCTGTCCCCTCGGAGCCGTGACGCCTTCCGACTCGTTCGACAGTGCACCGTGTGAGACCAGGTCTGATGATTGAGGACAGGCTCCTCTACAACTATCCCCACCCGCAGGCTCTGGCAGGAAAGCCATTTAAGGATATCCGTTGAGCCGATGTACTTACTGATTTGTGAGCCCTTCTGATAAAACTGAGTCTCCACTCCTGGATATTCTTTAAAGATATTTTCTTTTCATTCTAGAGGATTCTGACTTTTGCCCAATCACTCCACTGAAACTTTCTTGAATTCAGATCACCAGTGTGCTGTGGGTCCCAGAGCCACTCTTGCTCAGACACCGCAGGCTCATCCCAGCTGAGGGCAGGACCCCTGCCACCATGTCCCCAGGTCTGCCCCACCAACCGGGAAGGGAGCCTCCTGTTGGTTCCCAAATTCTCCTCTGCCCTATGGCTTCTGAAACCCATCAGTATGTCTTCTCTATATTTTCAAAAGGGCTTGAGAGGCAAGTAACCAGAGGGAAGCGGCAGCTAGTGGTTAAGGAAAAAGCATCAGGTTCTAGATTTTCATTCAAAAGTAAGGAAGAGCTGTGAGTGAACTTTCTTAGCTGCTATCATGGCCTGGCCCTTACTTCTGGCCCAGGGGCAGCGTTGCCCAGGCAAACATCATTGTTTTACTTTCAAGGCATGTATTTCTGGAAGGGAGCCCCCGCACCCCCACCCCTCTGTGTGCCCACTGCAGTCCTAGATGCTGCAGAGAGCCAGAAGTTAATTACAGGAAATTCCATTCCCTAAAAGACTGTTCATTTACATATCAGAGAAAACTCCCCTTCTATCACCTCCCCTCTGGGTGACTCCGCTTTGGTCTCTGGCAGTCTCAGCCTCTGACTAGAAAATAAATCAGACCATTCTTTATTTACGAACCGCCCACCCAGAAGTGAACTTCTACAGTTTGGCTTGTGTCTGTAATTTTTTTTAAGATTTTATTTTATGTATTTTTTTTTTTTAATTTTTATTTGTTTTGAGATGGGGGTGGGCAGGGTGGGGGTGGGAGAATCCCAAGCAGGCTCCATACTGTCAGTGCAGAGCCCAGTGTGGGGCTTGAACTCATGAACCATGAGATCATGACCTGAGCCAAAACCAAGAGTCGGACACTTAACCAACTGAGCCACCAAGGTGCCCTGAGATTTTTTTTCTTTTTAAGTAATCTCTACACCCAACATGGGGGTTGAACTCACAACCCTGAGATCAAGAGTTGCATGCTCTACTGACTGAGCCAGCCAGGCATCCCAAGTGTCTGTAATTTTTAGAATCAAACTTAAATTCCTAACAACCTACTGCACATACAACAACATGTATGAGTCTGGCTGCATTATGCTAATGGAAGGAATTTAACCTCATAAAGCAGCTATGACTCCATTATAGGACATTCTGTACAAAGCAAAACTAGAGGACAGAAAGCAGTGGTCGCTAGGGGGCTGGGGGAAAGGCAGGTGACCAGAAGGGGACACGAGGGGATTGTAAGGAGTCCATTTGGGTCGGAGCATTGAGATTGGGGAAGCTCTGTGTCATTTCCTCTCTCCTCGCTTCCCTCCACCAGTTTGAGGCCCTACTCTGAGGAAGTATGTGCCACAGAGGAGACAAAACTGCTGTCATAATTGCAGGCTCTCAGAAGGTTTCAAACATTTAATAAATCTTTGCTTAACACATAAAGAGAGTCTAGGTGTTGATCAAAAGCTCCTGGGTGTTTGGGCTTCTTAAATTTTCATCTGCTTTAGCCTGGGTCTGTGATATTTCTTCCGTCAGTAAAAACGACAATTCAAACGCTAAATGGGGGGTTCCATCAGCAGATAACAAGACCATCCCTAAAGTCTCCCACGGTATCCCCTCAGTCTGAATTGTCTCACCTTGACCCCAAAATGGGTCTGCCTTCTCAATTTAAAGAGACTGTTCCAGGTAATCCAAATGGACACCTCACAGGTTACATTGTGGGGTAAACGTTCTGAATCGTGTAGAAAACAATTTCCAAATTGCCTGGCTATATTTTCCATTCTGTGCTAAAACACTTATGTCATCACCATATCTTGTAGGGAAGGATTCGATCCCAGAGCACAAATCCCTGAGCAGTGGCTGAAGTCAGCTAGTACACCTGTCTGCCAAAAAGACATGCTGTAGAACTCCCAGAATCCTCTGAGCCAACCAAAGCTGTGTCCACTCTGCCATTTAGGGCTGTTTCCATATGCTGTTCACCTGCACCCATTAGGAAGCTGGCCTGATCCATTTTCAGCAGGGGCTCGGTGTCTCTGACATTGTAGCCACATTAATTCTGCTCATCAGCACCAAAGTAACTGGCTTGATTTCAAATGTAGGGCTATTTCTGAGATGCAGTCACTGGATGAATGAAATTCCAGGTTCTCATCGTTACTCCATTGATGGTGGTAATGAACTTGACTATGGTTCCTACTTATCCATCTTCTTACTAGATGAGGGCAGATTTGTTCTGCATGGTTACATCAAGTTGGGGTGGGAAAGTATTCTTTCTGAAATATTGGTATGTTGCCTCCCTGTCCACAGAGAACCCCTGGGACTCAGGTAAGGTTCAACAGTGAAGGGATCCAGAAAGGGGTGCTGCCTTCGGATGGGGAGAGATCCTCGAAGGAGGTGCTTGGGACAGAGGGTATCTACACACGGCTGATCATCAGAACTGGGTTTTATTTGTCTTCCAGGGTTATCTGTCGGAAGGGTTGGTAACTAAGTGGTACCGCTCACCACGCCTGCTCCTCTCCCCGAACAACTACACAAAAGCCATCGACATGTGGGCCGCCGGCTGCATCCTGGCCGAGATGCTCACGGGGAGAATGCTCTTTGCCGGTAAGTCACTAGCCATGTCATCTGACTTCTCCTCTAGTGGCGTTCTGTAAAAAGGGCAAACTGAGTGCAAAACAAGAAGAAGAAAAAAAAAAAAAAAAAAAAAACACAGCATGCCAATCACAAAACATCCTGGTCTTTCTCTTTAAAATGACCTGTATGGGGTCATCTGGGTGGCTCAGTCGCTTAAGCGTCCAACTCTTCTTGATTTCAGCTCAGGTGACGATCTCATTGATCCTGAGATCGAGCCCCCACCTCCGACTCTGTGCTGACAGCGCAGAGCCTGCTTGCAATTCTCTCTCTCTCCCTCTCGCTCTGCCCCTCCATTGCTCTCTCTCTCTCTCTCCAAATAAATAAATAAACTTTAAAAACTAAAAAAAAGGAAATTACCTGCACAGCCTTATGGAGCTACTTGGAGGCACCTTGTTATCATTTCAGGCAAAATACTGGAGAGGCTAAAAATAGTCTACTGAGCACAGAACTTTCAAAATCAAGTGACTACTTATACTCAGACACCTTAAGATTGACCCCTGAAAACATCTATCCTACATTTTCAGCCTCTTCCTCCTCTCTCCCTGCGACTGTGAGCAGTCGGTCTGGAGTGTTCATTTGGACAGGGGCCCCTCAGGGGGCTCCCAGAGTCCCTGAGCTGTCCCCCGTGGGGGCAGCCAAAGGGGCCGCTTCAGAATAGAACCTGAGCTATAGGCACTCGCTGGGGTAGCACCACAGCATCCACACGTGCTTGGTGCTACACAGGGCGTCGTTGGGGGACATGGAAGGGCCCCACCATAGGCCACCAGCTTCCGGCAGATGGGAGTCCTGTAGGAATTGGTGGTAAGGGGAGGGCCCTCTGAGCAGCTAGATGAGTCTGGGGACTTCTTGAATTTGGAGAGTCTTGGTTAAGGATTTAACCCGTAGAGGTAAATGGAAGGGGTACTCAAGCAAAAGGGAAAATGGGAGCAGTGGAAATAAGAAGAGTCTGGAGGTCCAGGGGGACAAGGAAGAGAGAGACCTGAGCCTCACCAGCAGTGCCACAGCGCTGACACAGCATCAGTGTCTGGGCGGCAGGAGTTGTGAGTTCTGAGACTCATAACGTCTGAAGCTCCTTAAGGACGAGCTTCCTGCCTGATGCCTGCCAGGAAGAAGGTGCTCAGTAAGTCATTATTGAGTGAATGAATGAAGGAGCGAATAAATGCCTGACTCCACTCCTGTTCCGCAGACCTGGCATAACCCATCCTCCTCCCACTGCCTGAAGGAGTGAGCAGTACCACTTAGTTCCCAAGACGCATTCCAAAGCCAATTTGTTATTTCTGAATTTCCCCCTCCTCATTGGGATCCTCCTAATTGGAAACCAAAAGGTGAGGCTCAGTCCTGGTTTTAAAATCATTTCCTTTCCCAGCCTGTTAAAGAACATGCAGAGAGGCATCTGGAAAGGGGACTTGGGAAGTCTTGGACCCGGCTGTTAGCTCTGGCTGATCAGTCTATATCAGACTGGTCCATTCCAGAAGCAGAGACATTTGACAAAGCCAAGCCCCAGAGATGGCAAGCAACCTGCCCACAGTCACACAGCAAGTTAGTGGCAGAGGGAAGACCAGAACCCAGGTGCCCTGGCCCCCGGCCCAGCGCTGCTCCCACTGTCCTGTGCTGCCCCTCCCAGGCCTCCTAGAAACACCTGGGGGCTTCCCTTACCCCAGCCACTTGGGCAGCTCCCTCGTAACCATCTGGTATTTGGCTCCCCAGGGGCCCACGAGCTGGAGCAGATGCAGCTCATCCTGGAGACCATCCCCGTGATCCGGGAGGAGGACAAAGACGAGCTGCTCAAGGTGATGCCTTCCTTCGTCAGCAGCACCTGGGAGGTGAAGCGGCCACTGCGCAAGCTGCTGCCCGAAGTGAACAGCGAAGGTACCTCCACGGGACAGCCAGGCCAGCACCCTGGAGGCCGTGCTCTGGCTTCACCCTGCGGGGCTGGGGCGGGGGGGGGGGGGGGGGGGCGGTCTCCTTCCAAAAGGACGGAGCGAAGTCCTTAGATGTAGGAGCCAAGGCCGCCCCACTGCAGCAGGAATCTGCTCTAGCTACTTCCAGGCTGAGCGTCACTGGCCCCTGGAGTGCAGCCATCAGGCCCCCCTCAAGGCAGTCGTTAGTGGTCTCCCATAGTCTACCCCTGTTGTTGCTTCCTTTTCCTTCTCATCTTTTTCACTTGCCTTCCTTCCTGCCCTGCTTCCTCTCCCTTTATCTTTTTCCCCTTGATGATGTGGTGCAGAGAATGTGAGGTGTTTTTTTTTTCATTTTTATATTTTAATATAATTTATTGTCCAGTTAACTAACATACAGTGTATACAGTGTGCTCTTGGCTTCGGGTGTAGATTCCCATGATTCATCGCTTACATACATCCAGTGCTCATCCCAGCAAGTGCCCTCCTCAGGTGCCCACCACCCATTTCCCCTCTCCCCCCCACCCCTCCCCTCACTCATCAACCCTGAGTGTGTTCTGTGTATTTAAGAATCTCTTATGATTTGCCTCCCTCTCTGTTTGAAACTATGTTTTCCCCTTCTCTTCCCCCATGATCTTCTGTTAAGTTTCTCAAGTTCCACGTATGAGTGAAAACATAGGATATCTGTCTTTGTCTGACTTATTTCACTTAGCATGATACCCTCCAGTTCCATCTACGTTGTTGCAAATGGCAGGATTTCATTCTTAGAGAATGTGAGTTTTATGAGCTTGAGACCCAGACCCAGACTCAATTCCCAATTCCATCAGTGAGTAGCTGTTTGGCCTTGAGCAAGTTTCTTAACTTCTCTGCATCTCAGTTTCCTTAACTATAGAATGGGTATAATGATATGCGTCACATAGGGTCATCATGATGAGTAAGTAAAATAAAATTTGTAAAGCCCTGGGCATAGGATAGTTACTCATCAACTTAAATGTTAACATTATCACCAGGCCTCATACTTGCTAGAGGCTTCCTTAGGAGACCCTTCTCTTAGGTAGGATACAGGTTCAGCCAATTGTAAGAGAGACCCAAATTCTTAATGATTTAAATAAGATTCATTTCTTTTTTAAGAAAAACGAAGTTAAGGGGTATCTGGCTGGCTCAGTCAGGGGAGTGTGTAACTCTTGATCTCCCGGTTGTGAGTTCGAGCCCCACATGGGTGTAGAGATTACTTAAAGTTAAATATTTAAAGAAAAGAAAAGTAAAAGGAAGTTACGAAGTTTATTTCTCTCTTATATAATAATCTAAAAGCAAACAGTCCAGGCCCAACATGCTGAGCCTGCTATACAAAGTCACCCAGGGGCCTAAGCGCCTTCTATCTTATTATTCTGCCCTCTTACCACCTGGAGGAAAGTAGGGAAGGAGGGCGGGTCCCCTTGCCCTTAATGTCATGGGCCAGAATTTGTACACTTCACTGTCACTCTTATTTCGTTGGCCAGAACTTAGGCCCACAGCCCTACCTTGCTGCAGTGGAGGCTATAAAATGGATATATATTCTGTGCCACTTTGTGTCCTTATTACAAATTAGACCATCAGGAAAGCACTAACAATGTCTTTCAGAAATGTCCTTGGCCATGATCCCCATTCAAGCATAAGCTGCCTCAGTTTTCCCTTCATTAAAGGAGAAGAGGGATCATTTGATTCACCACAAACTAAGACTCAGCCCATGTATATTTACTTTGAGTCCTAGGCCCCTGTAGAAATCCCACCACAAGACAAGAGGTGCGTTTACCTCTCGGGAATTCTGGATCAGGGACATGTCCCCCATGTCCACACACACAGCAGCCCCTCGGGGACTTGGCTCTCAGAGTGGTGGGCTTTGTCTTGGCAAAATCAGAGTTGGTCCTGAGAGGGATAAAGCTCCTCACTGTCACTGTCATCAGCAGCATCCACTGATGTTTATTAAGCCACCAGAGTGCTAGGGATGGAAGTTCAGAGACACAAGAGGTGGTCTTGCTGGGAAGACCAGGAACACCTGCCAGGGATGAGAACAAAGACTAAGGAACACATCCGAAGGGGCTGGTGGGAGCCCCAGGTATTTGGGGAGAGGAAGGGAGCCACCACGCACCGAGAGGGACAGAGAAGCTGGACCAGGGGACGTGGTAAGGGCTCACATCGGCTGGACGAGTCACAGACCCGGCGGTAGGAAGTAAAGCTGGAGAGGTGAGAAGGACTGAGAGGCTGAGGAGTTTGGACTCGATCCCGTAGCCAAACAGGTGTTCACTAAAGCTAGGCTGGCCCCACCCTCCCAACGTGCCAAAACTCAACTCCAAACAAAATTCTCTCGCCTGCCTCTGGCCGTGAAGAGGTCTCCAACTGATCTCTGGCTTTAGGAGGAGATGTCACTGATACGAAATACCAGTGAGAGAAAGGGCGTCAGGCCCCCCTGCCCCGAAGAGCACTTGGTGACCCGCAGTCACTCCCTCTCCTGTACATTTGAGGGCCCGCAGGCCTGGGAAGAAGCAGGGGTATCTCTCTGGCTGTAGCCCCCAGAGGCTCAAAGGACAGTCTAGGTGACTCTGTCCCTCAGCATCTGACACAGCCATCTAGCCACAGGCGCGGGACAAGGGAGACAGTCCCTGAGACTGTATCGGGGCATCAGCTCCATTTACTATAAGAAGTAATTATGTCATAGAGGTGCCTGGGTGGCTCGGGCAGTTAAGCATCTGACTTCAGCTCAGGTCACGATTTCATGGTTTGTGAGTTCGAGCCCCGCATCAGCCCCGCATCAGGCTCTGTGCTGACAGCTCCGAGCCTGGAGCCTGCTTCAGATTCTGTGTCTTCCTCTCTCTCTGTACCTTCCCTGCTCACTTTGTCTCTCTCTAAAAAGTAAACATTAAAAAAATTTTTTTAAATAAAAAAAATATATCATAAATGACAAATGTGAAGAAACCTAATATCAAAACAAGTAAAAGGAGTGCTCTGGCTGAAGCAGAATTGGGGACCTCAGGGCCCTGCTGACCTGCCTCTCAGTCTCCAGAGCTGCCCCCTGAGAAACCTTCTAGAACCCCTGGGGCTCTGGGAAGTCCAGTTTAGAGTCTACTGGGCCACAGGAATGTGACAAAATTGTACAGAAGTCTCATATTAGAAATGCCTTCAAAACATGCGGGGAGATTGAGCCCAGAGGAGAGGAGTTGGAGGGGGGCGGGTGGGTAGGGTTTCTACGCTGAAGCAAAACTAACACTGTGGCAGATAAACCTGGAACCTTCCGAGTGATCCTGCTAGCAGTGTATGCATGGCTCATCTCAAGTCCGGACAGAGTGGGGGAGCCTGGGGCTCTGCCCAGGACCCAGGCTGTCAGAAAGGTGTCGCCATCTTTAACACGCAGCTTTCAAGGTCCCCCTGGACACCCACTTTTGGTCGAAGCCAGGGGAAGAGAGAGCAGAGGCTCTTGCAAGAGATCTTTATGCATGTGGCCTGAAAGTGGGGTATACACGTCACTTCCACGCCCCCAAAGGCCCCCATCACACAACCACAACAAACTGCAGGGGATGCTGGGAGATGTGGGCCAGCGTGTGCCAGGTGGGGGTGGGGGGGTGGGGCTTGCACAGGACCCGGCTGCTGCTGCCTTGAATTGTGAGGGAACCAATCATGGGGAAGAGAGAACATGCCGACACGTGGGAACCACAGAGGGCAGAGCTAGGCTTAGGGGCGGAGGTTAACGGGGGGCAGCTTTGGGTTAGATATAAGGAGGCTCTAATATTTGGGCTTCCAGAAGTGTGTGGGCACATGCTAGAAGACGAGCTGTCAGGGAGAGGAAAGAGGAGACTGATTCTTAGTAGAGTCCATGGAGTGGCCCTTTCCAGCTTCAGGGTTTGCTGGGTGCTTATCAGTAACAGTGACGATGGTGACGAAGCCTGCCCCTGGTTAGAGCTTCAGCTCTCTCCTCTCCTTGTCAGAAGGTCCAGAGTAGTAATAGGTCGGGCCCAGAGAGGGAGGTGGCCCCAAGAGGGAGAGACTTGCCCCGCCTGGAGCCAGGCAGTACCAGAGCGGGGCTGTGCGCTGTGGTGCCCGATTCTTCCCAGAATCTGTGACGCTCTCTCAGGTCTGGCAGCCCCGACCCAGAAGCACCCCCTGAACCCCAGAGCACTTGGCGGTGATCAGGGTTGCTGTTGCATTACTGATCTTTCCGTCTAGGGTTACAGAGAAGTGCCGTGTCCTCCTGGGAAGCCAGTGACCTTCTGAATCTGTCAATTTCCTGAATCATTGGTGAATCTTCCTGCAAAGAGACCCAGGGCTGGAGTGAGGGGTAGGGTCATGGTGCTGGCTGAGGTCCTTGAGCTCAGCTGCATTTCTCCCTTACCGCGAGGGCGGTAACACGATTAGCCAAGTCATGATTTAAGTGGGGCCTCCAGCACCCAGAGGTAATGCAAACCTCCAGAGAGGTAGACCTTGCCCTGAGATAACCCAGAGCAGAGCCCACAGGGCACATGGCTGGCCCCACCCACCCCCGCTTGGGAGAAAGGACACCAGTACCTGAGTGCAGAGCTGATGCTTGGCCGGTACACACCCACACCCCCCCCACACACCCCCTGACTGGCCGCCGGTATCTCGATGTACTTTCATGCTGGTTGGCAACGAGCCACTCCCCAAGGCTTCTGAGTGTCCCTGCCTATCCAGGTTCCAGCTGCCTCGGATCTCCCCTTGATCTAGTCCCTAGTCCCCAGAAGGGCTGCAGCCTGGTGGCTAAATATTTTTAATATCAAGCCTGCCTGCCCTTGTTTGTCAAACCTCCAGGGGCAATAGGTCATAGAAGGACTGGACTCAGGAGCCCTGGTCCTGTCCCACCTGCCACACTTTCTCAGTGACCTTTCTCAGTGGAGGCTTGTCACTGCTGGCACCTGGGAGCCATAGGCTCCTCTGTCCACCCCAGCAGCATGCAACCCCCACCACATGGGAGTGGGCGTAGAGATACCTCAGCTCCCCCCGACACCACAAGTGGAGCCACCTCTGAAATGTGTCCCACGCTGTCTCCTAGAGGATCCCTCCCACAGCGGAACCGAGCCCCAGGTGACCACAGGAGGAACCTGCTCAAGAGCACACCTTGTCGGGGCTTCTTTCCCACTCCCCTACCAGGGCTTCCGGGATCACTACCGCTGAACTACCTACATACATCCCCACCCCTGTCTCTGGAGAAATCCACCCTAAGGCAGAGTTCTCGCCCCAGGCCTTCTCTAACCAGCAGTGACTTTAGGAAGTCGCTTTACCCCTCTGGGCCTCTGTTGATTTCATTTGTGAAGTCAAAAATCAGTCTCTGCTCTGAACTTGTCACTGGATCGTGGTGAGGATCACAAGAAAGAAAATGGCTAAAAACCTTTTTACAAAAGGGAAAGTACAAAAACAAATGTCAGAGAAGAGTCGCATTCTCTGCGGGCAGGGCAATGAGTGACCTTCGTGTCCTGTTTTGCTCCCCACAGCCATTGACTTTCTAGAGAAGATCCTGACCTTTAACCCCATGGATCGCCTAACAGCAGAGATGGGGCTGCAGCATCCCTACATGAGCCCATACTCGTGCCCCGAGGACGAGCCCACCTCACAGCACCCCTTCCGCATCGAAGATGAGATCGACGACATCCTGCTGATGGCCGCCAACCAGAGCCAGCTCTCCAACTGGGACAGGTGCAGTTCCAGAAGCCTCCAGCCCTGAAGCCTAGAATCCACGCTCTCATACTCCCATTTCTGTTTGGCTCCCGTGATGCGCCATGACCTTTCCCTCTGTCTCCCAAGCTCTAGAGCCCACGGGTGCTTTCTCCAACTTAGCCTCCTGCCTTCTCTCCTGTCCCCAGGTGTTCCCAGTAGATGAGCATGTGTGGGTCGGGGACCTTC
This sequence comes from Leopardus geoffroyi, assembly GCF_018350155.1. Classification (NCBI taxonomy): domain Eukaryota; kingdom Metazoa; phylum Chordata; class Mammalia; order Carnivora; family Felidae; genus Leopardus; species Leopardus geoffroyi. The sequence continues at coordinate 70,065,786 of NC_059339.1, forward strand.
CTTAGTGCAATACGGCCTCCACCCCTTCCCCGCCCCCCCCCCCCCCCCCCCCCCGGATATACTGGACACAGGGCTCCATACAGTGTTCTGCAAGCATTTAAGGAGCATCCATCACTGGAGCTCACTTCTAGCGGAATGGGAATCTGCCCTAGCAAAGTAGGCTGCACCAGTGCACGGCAGGGCAACCATGGAAAACTTACTACTACACAACACTTTCGCGTGGCTCACATCATTTGCACCTCCTGACAAATGCCATGAAGGGACATGCCATTATTATTAGTGCCCACTGACATATGATGAAGTGACAGCCCAGAGAGGTTAGAGATGAGCGTCTTGCCACACAGCTAATAGCTACCTCGTGTGGGGCCTCCTTGGTCTGCCTCTGGGTCAACACTGCTGAGCCATCACAGGACTCCTTCCTGCCAAATTGGGCTCGCCCTCAGAATCCTCCCCAACGTCGTGTGCCCGGAAGTCACTACCAGTGAGTGATTCAGAGGAGGGTAGAACACACACATTTTTAACAATCTCTGTGCAGGCATGTTATGGTTTGTTAGGTCCCTTCCTGTTCTGACGTGGGCTCAGGCAGCTAAACATTGGGGCATCACCATCTGGTAATCCTGGGAGGGAGAGCCGAGAGCTGCTCGGTTTAGAAATAGAAGTCGAGGGCTTGCTTAGCAGCTAGGACTCCGAGGGGCCCTAAGTGGGAGCCCCGCTGCTGTGGGAATGTGACAGCTAGTTACATAAGTGACAGATGAGCTAGTTCTCCTTTTCAGTCATTTGACAGATGATCGGTTTCAGGTTAAGGAGGCACTGAGGGAGGGCCAGGGCAATGTTGCTATTTTGGGACAGGTTTGTTGGTTTGTTGTCGTGGATTGTTGTTATCAAGAGTCGCCAGCAAATAGAGATTAATGAAGACTCTTCCGACCGCTACCCCCCATGCTAGTCCCGCCCTTGACTGTGGTCCCTCAGCCCCTCCCGCTCCACTCCACAGCCTGTGAGGGCCCAGGGGGGCGCATCCCATGCTTCTCATGGCTGTGCTGCAGGGTTTCTCTGGCCACTGCCCACCAACTCGGACCGTTTCTAGACCTGACACGCTTCTGCTCCTAACTTGCCCCTAACACCCGCCTGAGGGAGAGGCGCCAATCAATGGCAGACTCCTTCCTGCAGGCCCTCCTGCTTTGTGCAGATGGCTTTACCTTTAAACACCAGCGTCCTCACCTGTAAGGCAGGGTGATAATACCAACTCCACAGAGTCGCCGTGAAGGCTTCAGAGAACCAAGGTTTGGCCCCTGGCGTGTAGCAGCCAAGGATAAGGGTCTTCACAAGCTCTTCCTCCTAGAAATCTCTGCAATTTCCAGGCCCCTGGTGCGAGGAGGCAGTGTTGTGTTCACCTCTGGGAGTGACTCCTGCCCTAATGGCGTTGCTGGGAGGGCAGGCGGGCAGTACCGGAGCCTTCCTGTGCCTCGCAAACCACATCGTGTGGACTGCTGCCATGCGTCTGCCCCTTCGCGGCCAAATCTGCCCATCCTCGGTGCGTTGGGTTTGAGCACTGGGCATCCTGTACCGTGAGCAGCTGGCCGCTGCCTCCTCTGCGCTCTCTCCCTCCACATTGTTCTGCATGGAGTACCTGGCAGGGGAAGGAGAGGGCCCGGCCTGCACACTGCCCTTCGTTTGCTCTCGGCCAGCTGACTTTGCTCGCTCTCCGTGGCTGCAGGGCAGTTGACAGAAGGCAGAATTCCAAGACCTTTGGCCTCTCCTGAGGGTGTCTGTGATCTTTCCACAGATCCCATCTGCACTGCACGGATGCAGGGTGCTGTGGGGCATCCAACCAGATCCACTGGGGCGAGAGTTCTTAGTCCTGGCTGTACCTCAGAATCGCCTGGGGACATGTTAAAACCATGCTGATGTGCGGCCCCCCCCCCCCCCCCCCCCCCGGCTAGACTTACTGAGTCAGAAATGAGGGTGTGGGGTGATTCTAATCTGAGCCGGGGCTGAGAAGCACTCATGAGGGCCCTGCTACTCAAAGTGTGGTCCCTGGACCAGCAGCATCAGCATCACCTGGGAGCTTGTTAGAACCACAGACTCTCAGGCCCCGCCTCAGGGCTACTGAATCAAGAGCTGCAATTTAATAAGGTCCCCAGGTGATCTGTGTGCACCTGTGTGCATCTGTCAGCGTGTGAGGAGCACCGCACAGGTGGATGCACTTGCAAATAGATTCCATGAGGACGGGGAATTTCTTGTTTAGTTCACTGCTGTGTCTGGCAGTGCCAGTGCCTGGCAGGTGGTAAGGTGGTGCTCCAGAAATACCTGTAGGGTACTGAATGTATACCGAAGAATACAAGGGTTAAGCCAAACAATCAGCCCCTCCACCTGAGCCCTGGAGGCTCCCCATTACCTTGTCCCATCACTCTCCTACCTCGGGAGGTGGGGCTCACAAGACTCGAGGGACAGGGAAGGAATGGAAAGGCCGCCTGTGGGTGGCAGACCGGGATGAGGGGGCTGGCTCCCTCCAGGAAGCCAACTCACCCGAGGTTGGACAATCACCATTCTGTCCGTCTGAACCTTTGCAGGTACCCTGTGAGCCTGTCATCGGACCTGGAGTGGAGGCCGGACAGGTGTCAGGACGCCAGCGAGGTACAGCGCGACCCGCGCGCGGGCTCCGCGCCGCTGGCTGAGGACGTGCAGGTGGATCCGCGCAAGGACTCGCAGAGCAGCTCCGAGCGCTTTCTGGAGCGCTCGCACTCGTCCATGGAGCGCGCCTTCGAGGCCGACTGCGGCCGCTCCTGCGACTACAAAGTGGGCTCGCCGTCCTACCTGGATAAGCTGCTGTGGCGCGACAACAAGCCGCACCACTACTCGGAGCCCAAGCTCATTCTGGACCTGTCGCACTGGAAGCAGGCGGCCGGGGCGCCCCCCAGTGCCGCGGTGGCCGCAGACGCCGGGCCACGCGAAGACGAGCCGGCCAGCCTCTTCCTGGAGATCGCGCAGTGGGTCAAGAGCACGCAGGTCGGCCCCGAGCGCGCCAGCCCACCCCCCGACAGCCCCGAGCGCCGCCTGTCTGCCTCTCCACCGGGCCACCCCGCGCCCATCGACGGGGGCGGGAGCCCCCAGTTCGACCTGGACGTGTTCATCTCCCGCGCCCTGAAGCTCTGCACCAACCCGGAGGACCTGCCAGACAATAAACTGGGTGACCTCAACGGTGGGTGCATCTCTGAGCACCCTGGCGATCTTGTGCAGACAGAGGCCTTCTCCAAAGAAAGGTGGTGAGGGGGAAAGGAGCTCCAGGCCCCCTAGAGGAGGCCCCCCCCCCGGGGAAGTGGGGCTTGGCAGGAAGGGGTTGCCTCCCTGGCACCTCCACTGCCCCTTCCAACCCTCTCTGCTGCCTTGGGGTTAGCAGAACACAGGAAGGATCCGAGGAGGGAGAAGAATGTCCATTTCTTAAACTGCCTTAATAACTAGCCTTTAACCTCTGGGAGCAGGTTTGAACAGGAGCCTAGTTTGGGGGTTGATCACTTTCCCAGCAAAGAGGGGGCCCTTCGTTTTATAAGTGGCGGTGTGTGGGGAAGAAAGGTGTCTTAAAGGGCGGTTGACAAGCCCTACCATCTGGCTGGGTTCTGAGGAATGTTGCTGGTATAGTGTTGAAATGATCTGGCCTAACAGATGAAGGACAGTGAGGCCCAGAGACACCCAGTGATGTGGTTATGATTAGGGCCTAGTCTGTGTCAGGGCAAGCCTCGAAGCCCAGTCTTCAAGCCTTGAAGCCTAGGCCACTGTCTTCCTCGGCTAGGGTTCACTCTGGCTTTCCAATCAGAAAACTTAGTCCAAGATGTTTCTTCCCTGCCCATTACCATCTGACCTATTCGGTCGTTCATTCAGAGCAATGTTTCTTATATTCCAAAATTGGAAACTGAGCCAGTTTTACCCTAGTCACCAACCATATATTTTCTGGTTCCTCGAGGACTTAAATATTCCCATCTGCCATGCCCCTGTATTTGCCTCACCCCTGTGTGATCTGAAAACCTTGTTTCAGATCAGACCAGTTTGGGGTCTGTAGGTACGAGAATTCATCTTCCGTTCCTGTGCTCACACCTCCTCCAGAACTCCCTATGCACTTTCCTGACACACGCACGGATGCAAGGTCACAGCCCCAGGTCCTAGAGGCTGTCATTCACAGGTGAGTTTGAAGACGAAAGTTCCACAAATCCCTCCAGCCACATACCCACCCACATACCCTGAACCCACCGGCAGACATATACAGAACTCCTCTCCCAGCCTACCCTGGAAACTCATGTTCTTGGCATGAATTGCTCATTTGGAGGAAACAAGGCAATGAGGTGCCTGCCATTGAGCGAATGCGTTAGGAGAGAAGATTTCACATGGGACCTATCATGTTTCATTAATACTGCCCTTGATTTTGATCATCCATTTAGCCTTGGCAAAGAGCAGGGCCTAAAGAAATGCAGGGAAAGCAAGTGGCCTTGGGGACAAGGAATCCAGAAAGGACATGAAAGGCAACGTGCCAACAGCGGAGGTCCTCAGGAGTCAGGCACCAGCATAGAGACCCCGAGACACAGGAAGGGCTTCAAAGCAACCAGGCCGCTCCTAGCGTAGGCCAGGATGAGTCTGGACGATGCCCACCCGGAGGTGTACTCCCACACGGGGCCTGGGGTGATGGTGTGCAGGCACAGCGAGCCCTCTGAGGAAGCCTAGTCCATTCCCTGGAATGCTCTGCCATTCCCGCCACTGGTATTCTGCCTCCCCCCAGGAACCCGTCCCCCAAAGTTACTCACAGGAAGTCTAGCCAGTCTGGAAGACTCCCCCGCATTGGCCTTGGTCTGTGCTCACCCTCACCTCGACAGCACCTTAAATCTATCAGCTAACTAGGAGTTGTACATTGAAACCTGCAACACGTTAGAAGCTTATATTTAAAAACAGAATTAATCACACTGACCAATTTTTAAATGGAAAAAATGTAAATACGAAGTGTTTGGGTTTCTTTCTTTCTGTTTTTGTTTTTGTTTTTTTTTTTTTTGAAAGGAAAGGAAATATACACCACTTCTCATGTGCCATTTGTCCTCAGAGAGTGGCTTTACTTTTTTTGGTAAAGGAACAAGCTGCTGACCTTGACCAGGAGTTCATAATAATTGTTATTATAGAGGAATTGTTATAACTACTCATGTTTTAAAAATATCTATTAAACTCGATCAGGATGGGCCAAATAAAGTTTTATTGGAACACAGATTCCTTTATTCATTTATGTATTCTCTCATTCATTTATATATCATCTCATCCTGTCTTGGACAGTGGGTTGATTCACTGGAGCCCGGGTGGCTTCTTCCTGCATCCCCGAGGCCAAGGTTTTGAGGGGTTGCAGTCAGAGCAGAGGGGAGCAGAGAATCTATACAGATTGGTAGTCAAAGAAGTGATTCCAGAATCACCTGGCTCAGGCCTGGTGTCCATACTGTAGATTTCAAACCATATCTCAGAGTCAACTGCAATCCCCTGACCAAGGCTGAGCCTTTTGTCCAGTCACAAAGGTGCCAACATCATGAGATTTGGGGGAGTCAACACCCAAAAATACCTGCCCAAGCCACATTTCATAGATGCCTGAGAGTCCCCCAACTGAATTTCACCCCTTTATCATACCTGTGTCAGACATTAGCCCTGATCTCATTTGTTATTCAACTATAAAATAGACAATAGAGAGATTTTTTTTTTTAATGTTTATTTTTGACAGAGAAAGGAGACAGAGCACGAATGGGAGAGGGGCAAAAGAGAGCTGGAGACACAGAATCCGAAGCAGGCTCCTGGCTCTGAGCTGTCAGCACAGAGCCCAATGCGGGGCTCGAACCCATGAACCACAAAATCATGACCTGAGCCAAGTCAGATGCTCAACCGACTGAGCCACCACAGCACCCTGACAACAGGGAGCATTTTTAGAATTTGTTTATTTCTGTTGATTTTTGACTTCCCTGAAAGGCCCTTGCATCAAAAGAACTTTCTACTGGTGAACTGCATTTGAGTCAAGAGGAGCAACCCTATTGAGGCTGTCATGGGATTCTCTCCAAAACGTCAGTGGACACTAACCATCTCCTTGCAGGGTGGATGGGAGTGAAGAGAGCACACTGGGCCGGGCCAGAGTCCTGGTTGAAATTGTATATGAGCCTTGAGTCCCAATTTAAGGTTCTGGTAGAATGTGGGAAGTAGGGTTTGAGAAGCCCCAACAGTAAACAGCACCAAAGGAAAGAAAAACTAAGAGGAAAACAGACAACTGCAGTTTATCCTTGAACAACCGGGTTTCAGCTGCACAGGTCTGCTTATATATGGATTTTTTACAGTGCAGGACTATATATCTATTGTCTCTTTCTTATGATTTTCTTAATAACATTTTCTTTTCTCTAGCTTACTTTATTATAAGAATACAGTATATAATACATACAAAATACAGAATATGTGTTCATCGACTTTATGGTATGGGTGAGGCTTCTGGACAGTAGTTAACTTTTGGGGGAGTCAATAGTCATATGCAGATTTTCAACTGTGTTGGGGGGTCGGTGCCTCTAAGACCCGTGCTCAAGGGTCAACTGGTCATCCATTCATTTGCATATTGTCTGACCCTGTCTCCTACAATGGTGTGCACAACACTTCTGACACTGAGTTTTCCACACCAGACGGTTCTCCAGTTCTCCACACCCTGACGTTGGACATGATGTTCTGCCCCTGCAGATAGCTGCTGCTTAGCTTGGGGTCTGATCCGTATAGTGAGGAAAGGGGGATGCAGCACTGGCTTCATTTCCTTCAGAAACAAATCCCGAGACAAAAAAAAGTCAAGTGCAAGGAATTGGAGGGTGGGAGGAATGATCTCAGGAGACGCTGACAGAACATTGGGGGAATGAGGGGGCAGGGAAAGGAGTCAGTAAAGGCACAGGCCACCACTGTGGGAAGGAGGAAGAGTATGAATGGCAGGCTTGTGGCTAAAAGCAAACCTCCTTTTTTTTTTTTTTTTTTTTTTTTTGGAGAGAGAGAGAGAGAAAACGAGTGGGGGAGGGGGTAGATAGAAAGAAGGAGAGAGAGAATCCCAGGCAGGTTCCAAACTGTCAGTGCAGAGCCTGATGTGGGGTTCAAACTCACAAACTATGAGATCATGACCTGAGCCGAGGTCGGACACTTAACCGACTGAGCCACCCAGGTGCCCCACAAACCTCCTTTTCAATAATTGTTTCACCTTCTGTCTCCCAGAGCTGCTAACAAGTGGACCATAAAAGGTTTACATCTTCTCCACTTTAATTCATGGGCCCAAAACTAAGAGCTTTAAAAAAATTTTTTTAATGTTTATTTGGAGAGAGAGAAAGAGAGTGAGCGAGCAAGGGAGGGGCAGAGAAAGAGACAGAATCCAAAGCAGGCCCCAGGCTCTGAGCTATCAGCACAGAGCCCAACACAGGGCTCGAACTCACGAACTGTGAGATCGTGATGTGAGCCGAAGTTGGACGTCTAACTGACTAAGCCACCCAGGCGCCCCTAAGATAGAGCTTTAAATGACTGAGAAATTCCTTTACAGAAACAAGGACATTGTGAGCCACGCTGAGTTGGTTAGTGCTGTTGGCATTTTATCAAAGTATGATTGTGGGGGTTCAAACAGCCATGATGATTGGGCCATCACTGAATTGACTTGGTTCCCTCAAATCAACCCCTGAGACAGGGATTCTTCAGCAAGTGATTGGGTGGGGGGGTGATGCCCTAGGAATAGGGGGGGTATGGGAAGCAGATCAAAGCTGAGGAAGAATGCTCAGCAAACACATGGTCTAGGTAGAGATCAGCTTCCACCAGCCCCACAGAGCTCTCTGGAGCGTGAATTGCACATGGAGTTAATCCCACCTTGAGAAAAAGTGGACAACCTTCGTGCCCCCATGTCAGCTAGTCACTGGTGGCCATTGGGGTGGGGTGGAGGAGCAGAGCCCATTCAGCCAAAGGCAGTTCTCCTAGGAGCGGCTGTGGCCACTTAGCCGCCAAAACGCACAGCTAGCTGGACAATGGGTACACTCACGTCATCTGCTGCAGGGGATCTGGCCAGGGTGCCATCTGCATTGCAGGACAGTGTGCTAGGCACCATGGGGGTTAAGAGATAGAAGGAAGACCTACCCCGCTGATTTTTGTGGCTTGGGTGGATAAATGGGGCGTGTATGTAAAACGTCTGAGGTGGAAATAAGAGACCTTCTTAGTTGCCCACCTAACGAGCCCCCCGTGGCCCACTTCCAGTCCTTTCATTATTAATTTCCTGCTGTCAACATTCCCCATGCTTCTCCACCACTGCTCCCCACCACAGAGTCCTCAAACAACTGGATTGGAGGGTCCCCAAGACCAACCTCCAGATCGATAATCCACTAGAAGGACTCACAGGACTCAGAAAAGCTGTCACACTCACAGTTATCGTTTATTACAGTGAAAAGATACAGATCAAGGGGCACCTGGGGGGCTCAGTTGGTTAAGCGTCCGACTTCGGCTCAGGTCATGATTTCATGGTGTGTGAGTTCAAGCCCCGCATCGGGCTCTGTGCTGACAGCTCAGCGCCTGGAGCCTGCTTTGGATTCTGTCTCCTCCTCTCTCTGCCCCTCCCCACTTGTGCTCTCTCTGTCTCTCAAAAATAAATAAATGTAAAAAAAAAAAAAATTCTTTTTAAAGAAAAAAAGAAAAGATACAGATCAAATCAGCCAAGAGAGAAGGTGTGTGGCCAAACTCCACGAGTGGAGTTTGCAAGATTTGAGGAGCTCCCTCCCAATGAAGTTGCATGGGGACAGGCTAATTCTCCCAGCAACCATGTGTGACAACACATGTGACGTATTGTCAACCAGCAAATCCCACCAGAGCCTTGTCACCCAGGATTTCTATTGAGGATCAGCTCAGTTGGGTAGGACCGTGTGACCAACGTGAGCTAGTAAGGGTCCAGCACCCCACCCCAGGTCGAACAACACAATGTGCCCCGGGCCTCAGCTGTACAGAAACACTCTTCTTACACAGGAGACTCCAAGGGCTCAGGAGTCACTCTCAGGAGCCAGTCAAGGGCCAGTCCTTCTGAAGACAGCCCTTCCTTTGGAATGTGCAAGGTTTGAGGAACAAGGACCTGAGAAGTTACCCCTCTACTACACGGTGAATATATTTGTGACATTGAATGTATTTGTGGCTCCTGCAATTCTGAAGTTGTGTCAGAGTTTGTTTTACGTGAACGTTACAGCAAAGCTGAAGCAACACGGCTAGGTCTAATGGAGACCTTAAGAATATGCAGCGTTATTAAAATCTAATAATAATAATAACAGGCATATGCTGAGGCAGGTGTTGGGCAATCTAACACCTGAGACGCCTTTTCTTGTTAAATCGTGGTCTACTTACAAAAGCCAAGCCTGCTGCCGGGTTTGCAAGCTAGCTAGCTAACCATTCTCTCTGTCAGCGTGGTTATTACCACCGGGGTAATTGTGCCACACTCGTGATGGACTGCTTTAGGAAGTCATTACCAGCTCCCGTGAGCTGTACTGGAGCACAGAGCCGAGGGCTCCAGAGTTCTGCGGCTGAGGGAGGTCTCTCTGGTGGTGCAGCTGCCTGAGGAAGGGCCCCACGAAGCAAGAGGCAAAACTGGGAACTGAGGACGTCAGCAGGCAGGCTGAGCCACCCCCAGCCTCGGAGATGGTTTTCAGAGGGCTCCAGACGTGAGAAGGAGGGAAAAGATCAGAGTCCTCACATGTGGGCTCCTCCCAGGTATGACTGGAGGATGTGATGTTTTCTTTCAGGTTCCAAGCTGATTAAACCAAGGTGCCCAGATGTTTGATCCAACACTATCCTAGATGTTTCTGTGAGAGTGTTTTCAGATGAGATCGGCATTTAAATCAATGGGCTTTGAGTAAAACAGATTGCCTTCATAATATAGATGGGTCTCATCCAGTGAGTTGAAGGCCTGAACAGAACAAAAGACAGACCTCCCCTGAGCTGGAAAGAATTCTGCCAGCAGAGGACCTTGGCCCTTCTCTGAGACTCTAGCCTGCAGACCCACCCTGCAGATTTCAGGTTTGTCAGCCTCCATAACTTCGTGAGTCACTTCTTGAAGATAAATCTCTCTGTGTAAATGTACACACACATCTTAGTGATTCTGTGTCTCTGGAGAACACTGATATAGGGGGTTGGGGCTTTACATGTGCCACCTCATTTTAGTCCTCACAACAACTGAGGAAACATGTCCTTAAACCCATTTTACCGATGAGGAAACTGAGGCACAGAGAAATTACGTAATGTAGCCAAGGCCAGCGTAACATAAGAGTTCAGAGCAGGGATAACAGAGCCAGGTACTTGGGCTGGGGTTCCAGCTCTCCCACGTCCTAGCTGTGTGACTTGAGGCAAGTCACTTAACTGTTCTATGCCTCAGTTTCCTCATCTGTAAAATGGGGATAATAATAATAATAATAGTAGTAGCTAACTCATAGAATCCTTATGAGGATTAGGTAAGTTAAAATATGTAAACCACTTAGACCATTACAGTGTTTGGCATGTAGAAAATGCTACATATAAGCGTGTGACAGATAACTGAAACAAACAAGATGATACCCATAGCAATGGTGGATCCACTGAACAACACTTTCAAGGTCACGTGTTCTCTGGGGTTTTCACTACTCTATGTCAAACAATGTGGAAAATCCACTTGCTCATTAGGAACAAAAACGAACAACAAAACACCAGCCCTTGGAGCATTCGCCCGGCGCACATCCTCCCTTCTCTGAGGAGTACGGCCCCACTTAGAGGGGAAGTTTCCTGCATGCAGGTTTGTGCTGTGATGACCTTCTTCCCTGACCCCCTCTATGGCGCCATAGTAGCTGGACCAGGGAGCACACCTGACTCCTGCTGAGCCAATCATACTCTTCCTCCTGGGAATTTAGATTTAAGATCCAGAGATGCCTGTCAGTCTTCGCCGTTGCTTGAACTGAGGACAAGCCAACTTTGGAACTGTGGGATGACCAGTTTAATCATGTGTTCTTAACCACAGAAGGAGAAGAATAAAGCAGGAGACAGAACTGCCCTAGTGCTGCTCAGGTTTCTCCCGTCCCAACCCGTTGAGAGAACCTGACTGCACCTGCTCCCCCTGGTTCCCATTGGCTCGCCCATGATGGTAGAATAATGCCCCTCTGTGTGCATCTTCTCTGAGTGGACCCTGTTCCTTACGACTGACAAGGGTTTTGACTCACCTACTTTCCTCTGCCCCAGCCGTGCCTAAGGGAGCCATAAACTAAACACCATACCTGACCTGTGTGTAGGGGAGACTTATTCCCTCAGCATCCATTCATACTTTGGCATAGCATTATCGTGGCTCTCTTGAAGCAAAGCTTAGAGAAACGGGAGGGAGCTGAGTAGTTTTGTGATGTGAAGGAATGTAGACAAAGCTGATATCTGGACCAGAGTTGGGTGAACCCAAACTCAAGAGAGTAATGAATGCCAGGGGGGAGGGTAAGATGTGCAGGGGCCTCAGAGGGGCTACCTCATCTCCTTCGCAGCTCTGCCTAGGGCTGACCCAACCTGGGCAGGGCAAAGGTCAGTCAAGACCGAGAGAAGTCTCTTTGGTTTAGCACATATACAGGGTCTGACATTCTTACTGGGAACAGACATTCAGAGACCAAGGACACCAAGATGTTGGTGTAATTAAACTTCCATCAAAATCTGCAAGCAGGAGCGTTTATCCAGCCAACAAACGTCCCCTGACCATAGGAAGGAGAAGAGCCACAGCTGTTTTTTACCAAATGGATCTCATTAAATTAATTGCATTACCCCTGGACAGTTCAACACTCTCAATGAGTTTTAATAAAATCAGGAGTGTTCTAGCAGAAAAAGACCATCTATTGAATCCAGTTCCTCACCCTGGAGATAAGGTTGTAGGTTCAGACAGACTAAGTGACATGGACAAGGTCACATAGCAAGCTGGTGGCTCCTGGCTCATAATCTGCTCTTCCTTCTACAACACGATGTCTTGGGACCTGAGGTGTCACTGTAGTTAGCTATCCAAAAACCGTTTCCAATACCCTTTCCCTTGTGTATCTCCCTCCCTAGAGATTGCAAACCTTACTTTCCCAACCTCCTAGAAATGATCCACAGACATGTGACCCAGTTCTGGTCAATGACAGATAAAGGGGTGTTTCCTGGGAAGCTTCTCAACACTTAGATTAAAAGGGCATGTTGAGAAGAACACCTTTTACCCTCTGCTTCCTGCTTTTGAATTTGTATGCCATGCTGGAACTGTAGCAGCCATCTTGAGCTCATGAGGCAGCAAGCCAAAGGATGAAACATCTAAGAGAGCGGACGTGACAAAGAGGGATCAAAAGAGCCTAAGTCCATGGCCATGCCATTAAGCTGCAGAACCAGTCCTAGAACTGCCTACATTCAGACTTTTTGTTAAGAAAACATAAATATCCTTAACGAATAAGCCAGTTAGTCTTCAGCTACAAGTTTTTTACTTGCAGCAGAAGGCATCCCAATGAATACCAGGATTATTTGAAGGTCCCTGATTCCTCCACTATGGTGTTTTGCTTCGTTCCTGTAACTATAGCAGTCTGGGCTCCTACAGCTCGGTAGCCTCTTGGTGAAGTGTGACTGTCCTGTTCTCTAACACCTACAGTTGGTAAACCTTTTTACACACTTGTGAACACACTGGCTGACCCCAGGGGCATATTTCTGCATAGCCTTGTGCCTTTTCTTGCTAAGAACCTGGCTTTTCCGAGAGCATTTGAGCAAAAGTTCCGAACCACAGTGAGTGTCTGAGCTCTTTGGTAGACTCTACATACAGCTGTATGTTGGCTCTCAACCCCTCCTGCCATGTGGGGAAATCCTCTTGCATTATTTATTGCGTCCTTAACCTACAGTCCTCCGGCCATCCCAGCTCTGCAGCCTATTTTTTAGGATGTTTGCTAGACACTTAGCCACATTCCCCGCTTTTCAAGTCTTCCTCCCTGGCTTTCAATATCCTCTCCTATCTCCCACCTTTCGCATTTACTGGGGATGATAGACATCCACCCAGAGAAACTCCCCCCTGCCACCCCCATTTCCTCATGATTTCTAGCTGTGTTTCTCCTTCAAAGTGCAGGGCAGGAGCAGCTCTGGTGAAAGAAGAGAAACACGAGGATGTGTTGCAGGTCCAGCCCACAGAACAACACCCTCTTCATTCTGTACTCCCGCCCTAAGCTGCTCCTTCTTTAGAATAAACATGGCTTATGGGCATCTGAGTGTCTGACTTCGGCTCAGGTCATGATCTCGCGGTTCATGAGTTGGAGCCCTACACTGGGCTCTGTGCTGATGGCTCAGAGCCTGGAGCCTGCTTCAGATTCTGTGTCTCCCTCTCTCTCTGCCCCTCCCCCACTCGCTCTGTCTCTCAAAAATAAGTAAACATTAAAAAAAGGTATATACAAAAAAAGAGGCATCCCTTTCTCAGCCACTGTTTCACTGAGGCCTTTCCTACCTGCTTCTCTTCCCATCCAAATGCACCTGCCCTACCCTTTTGAAGTTCTGATTAGTGGACATTCCCAATCTGCCCTGTCCAGTCCGGTAGCCTCTGACCACATGTGGCTACTAAACACTTGAGATGTGACTGGTTGGAATTGACATGTGCTGTAAGTGTCAAATACACACCAGATTTCAGGGACTTAGGACCCCAAAAAAGGAATGGAAAATATCCTACTTATATTTTTATACTGACTGCATATTAAAATTATAATATTTTTGATATCTTGTATTCAATACAATATATTAGAACTAACTTTACCTGTCTCTTTTTAATTAAAAAAAAATTTAAGTTTATTTATTTATTTAGGGAGAGAGCGTGAGCAGGGGAGGGGCAGAGAGAGGGAGAGAGAGAGAATTCCAAGCAGACTCTGCATTGTCAGAGTAGAGCCCAACACAGGGCTCGGATCCACGAACTGCAAGATCATGACCTGAGCTGAAACCAAGAGTTGGATGCTTAACCAACTGAGCCACCCAGGCACCCCTCTTTTTACTTTTTTTTTTTTTTCCAACGTTTATTTATTTTTGGGACAGAGAGAGACAGAGCATGAACGGGGGAGGGGCAGACAGAGAGGGAGACACAGAATCGGAAACAGGCTCCAGGCTCTGAGCCATCAGCCCAGAGCCCGACGCGGGGCTCGAACTCACGGACCGCGAGATCGTGACCTGGCCGAAGTCGGACGCTTAACCGACTGCGCCACCCAGGCCCCCCTCTTTTTACTTTTTAAATGCGGCTGACTGGGACACCTGGGTGGCTCAGTCAGTTATGCGTCTGACTCTTGATCTCATGGTTCATGAGTTCAAGCCCTGCATCAGGCTCTGAGATGACAGTGCAGAGCCTGCTTGGGATTCTCTCTCTCTTCCCTCTCTGTCTACCAGCTCCCCAGTTGCTTGAGTGCTCTCTCCCTCTCTCTCTCAAAATAAATAAACTTTTTGAATGTGTCTGACTAATATAAAGTTTTTCAGTTCCACAGGTGCCCCGCATTCTACTTCTGTTTTTCCTCCACATTCTATAGGACAGCACACCATGGGCTAGAATGTCATGGGCTGATTATGGTCTTAATCCTTTTATAATAATATTTCACTTCAGTCAGATCTCCATCTTCTCAAACTAAAGGCATGGCCCTCATACTAGAACTCCAGGCCCCATGCAATCTTTGTGGGGCAGTTCACTTTCAAATAAAATCAAAGATTGTTTGCAAAGCCACTTAAACTTCCCCAAACAAAAAAGTAGTGTTAGTTACACAGATACAATAATGTCTCTCAAAATCTGAAGGTGAGAAGCAGAATTAAGCCTCAGGAAGTACTCCACATAAGCCCTTGGGAAGCCAAGAATCACGGCTCTTCTCTTTGTCTCCTTTTGCAAAGGGTTTTATTATCTCATCTGTTGGCTCAACCACTTTGGTTTCAACTCGAAGCCCTGAACCTGAATGTCCTTCTGCTTCATCTGAGTTTAGCAAAATCAATCACTGAAGTCACCAGAACAGAGTGGAGAATCAAGATGACCTGATTACCAGATTACAGGTAATTTATTTTATTTCCAGTGGTGCCAGACATTGCATTTTACATATGGGTCCCGTGGCTCGAGCTGTGATTTATTTATTAGACTTGACAATGAGATGAGTCTGCCTTGTGCTTGCAGAAGAAATTCCAGTCTGAATCTAAAAGTGGAAGACGCTATGCCAAGAATGGCCACTGATTTAATGAAGGGCAAGCCCCTTCACTTTGAGGGGGCTCAGCTTCCGGCATGCAGAATTAAGGCGAAAGGGATGGAACACGCTCATGATAACTCATAATTACAAAGGTCTGCATAAATGGAGGACTGTAGGAACCAAACTTCACCCCGTAAAACCTAAGGGGACTGGGTCAGATAAAAAGGCAGCCAGGGCTAGACCTCTCATGAGAGAGGCAGGTGCCCCCCAAGTGGAGTGAACAAAGCTCCACAGAAGAGACGTCTCCCCCCACACTCCTACTCAAGTCTGTCCCAGAGCTTGATGTCGACATCGCTCCCATTACTGCATTTCATTATCACCTGCAACCACATTACCTGAAAAAAACAACACCTTGCTCTAGCAAGAGATCCTTCACCAGCTTACCTAGACAGAGAGCAAAGCCTGAAAAAAGGGTCAGAGGTCAGACCAGTCTGGCTGAGATGGCCAGTGAAAGTTTAAGTCTGCAATAGAACGTAGGGTAGCAGAATTATGCCACCCCAAAATATGCCACTCTGAATGGAAGGCAATGAAGCAGCAGCAAATATAGGAAAGTTCTCTCTACTTTTCCTCCCCTTTGCCTAAGGGTATACATTTTCCTTGTACTGCAGACAGACTCGTATCAGCCCAGAGAAGACACCAGAGGAATCTGTAAACAAATTGTACTCCATTAGTTCTCTCCTATATGTTTACCTTTCGCACAATCCACTGCCCTTGGAAGCCTGAAATCCCTTTCTTTTGTTCTGTCATTTCTTTACAGACGTATTGTTCTCTGTTGAAGATGCTGGGAGTTCTATGCCACAACTTTGAATTACTCTTTAATTTAGGTTTCTCCCGCATGATGTGCGCTGCACATGTTAATAAACTCTTCTCTCTTATTAATAGGTGTCTTTTCTGTAGAGTCCCAGCTGGAAACCTAAATGGGTAGAGGTAACGTTTTATCTCCCCTGTGAGAACCTCTCTTCAAAGAGAGATGAAAACCAGGTGGAAGAATCCTTGACCACTAAGGGAAGAAGGTTGAACTGGCCTGGGGGAAAAGGGGGGATTTCTGTGGGGAGAGGTGGGGAAGAGCCCATAGGGGAAAGTTTTTATTTTTCTAGACAGAGAATCTAAAATCTCTGGTTGGAGAGGGAGAGCCAGTAGAACCTCACAGGAGGCAGAGAATACGGGTGGGTGAAAAGGGGGAAGGAGATGCATTCAGATCGGAAACCCCAGGAACTGTGGGCCTCCAGAGCTTGACCTGCACTTTTCTGCACTAGGAGCCTTCCCAGTTAAGATACTGCCTCCCTGGGTTGGCCTGGTTACTAATCTGAAGGCCTGCCGTGGATCTTTCCTTGGTAGTAAAGCCTGAGTTGATTTCTCTATCTCAAAATTATATCACCACACTTCCCAGGCCCTGTAGCCAGAGAGCTGGGCGGGCCTTGTAGCCATTCCTCGGTCTCTTCTCTAGCCTGATAATGCAGGACTTCTAGCCTTCATCAACTGCTTCTCCAATAGTTCCTGTGGTCACCAAGAGGCACCTACGTAAGCACCAAAGAAGCCATCTTCGCCACCCATGACACCTTCCATGTCCTCCCCCTTCAGCTTAGGCTCTGAACAACCATGTTTACCGTGGAGGCCATTGGGGCCAAATGTCCAAGCGGCAGCTGCTGGGGCAGTGGTGGCTGCAGGAAAGGTAGAGTGAAGCGGGATCACAGTCCCTTCCTGTGCCCGACAGAGGCACTCAAAAATGTTGTAACTACAGCCACTCTACTTTTCTGCCTCTTTCTGCTTCGAGGCCCCGCCCCTCAGGCGGAGGGAAGGGGCGGGGCTTGGTGCCCTGAGGCGGAGCCACTGCCTGCAGGGCCCACCCCGGAGCCTCTGAGCAGGCGCAGACCCCCCTCTCTAGGGCAAGGGAGAAACAGGTCCCTCCTTGGCTTCTTTCTTGCAGAAAGTCTATTGACTCAAAAGAGGGCGGGGGAAAGCCTGCTAGGGTTATGGGATTAGGCTCTGCGAAGCAGCTATTAAAGTTTTATGAACCCCAGCCTGGCTGTGACGGCAGTTATCCCGCAGCCCACCAGCTGTTCTGCCCAACGCTCCTGCCTGCTCCTGAAAGGCAGAGCCCCATTCTGGCCTCCATGCCCAGAGCCGTTCCTAGTGGAGAACTCTCACTGTTAACACCTCTGGCTGCTCGCCAGGAAAACCTCCAGGTTGCTTTGTGTAATTTCTGTTTTCCTTTCTCGTTTCACAGCCCTCTCTGGGGGCCGCTGGCGAAAATCCATCACTTCGTGTCTCCCTATCACTTATTCTCACGCTGGTTTCAGTCCCGCCTAGGGGAGACCTTTTGTTTGCACAAACCAGCAGGATGACAGGCCATCAGTATTCATGGCCTGGAATCCCAGGAATGGGCTCTTCTAGGAGGGTGGATTTCTGAGCAGGCTGAGCTGACAGATCAGAATCGCGCTCAGAATTCTCTATCCTCAAGTGTGGATTCAGCCCTATCTTCTGTCAAATGGGTCTCAGCCCCACCTGAAAATCCTGGCTGGTGCCCCGATGTGGCCACATTGCCCAAGAGTGCCAGAGCTTCCACTGCCTGTAGTAACAGGTCACCAAAAAGATAAAGGACCAAAGAGAACTACCCCAGGGATGTTTGAGAAGTCAGGTGTGCTAAAGGGATTTCCATTTAAGGGAATTTGTTAGGTAAATAGTCCCGGAGTAATCTCATGAAACAGTTCTGGCCCCGATTTGCAATGGAATGGTGTCATTCTTGAACCAAAGGCCAGAGCAATGGCAATAGAGGACAGATTTCCAGAGAATGTCCACTGCTCCAGCGTCTTACCATCCCCAGGGCCACCACCCACTCCACTATGGTGGGCCAGCTCATCACCTCCCCTGGAAAGTGTGATATTCTTTTTTTTTTTTAACTGTGCTTATGTGACTTGTAGCACGACAGGCGTTTAATGGGAACGAAACAAGTGATGAACTAAAAACAATCAGACTGGAATTTGATGACAAACTCTTGCTTGTAGGAGACCTCAAATTTTAATAGCTGCCCTTCCAGTTCAGGGATGCTGTGAAAAATAATGTGTATGAGTGTGGGTTGTTGTGTGTAAAGATTATAAAGCAGAAAGTTAAAAAAATTTGTATATATATATATATATATATATATATGTGTGTGTGTGTATATATGTAAATATATACACACATATATGTATAAAATTGACCTCTGTAAACCTCTTAAGATGAAGGCTAAATATATTCATGGGGGGGGGGGGGGAGTGCTGAGATAACAAGCAGAGAAAAATTGTGTTTTTCTAAGTCAAAATGGTCTGCAGGAGTCCATAGAAAGTGAGTTGGTTGCCTCTACGAGGTGGGGGCCCAGGAAAGGACTCCCACTGCAGACCAAACATCTGACATCAGGGACCAGTATCCAAGCTGCTGGATACTCTCCACATCTGATGTGCAACTGTTGGGGAGGAAAAACTTCCTCTCCCCACTTAGCTTCTGTATCTGGGGTCGGTGAATTAAACTGATGAAAGACAGATTGATGGGAACAAAAGGTTTATTCGTATACACCTGGGAACCAACAAAAGAAGTAGCTGGTACATTAAATCATTGAAGTTAGAAGATTATGCACCTAACTTAGTAGGAGAAAGAGTGGGGAAGAAAAGGCTTTTATGGGGTTTAGGAAAAACTAAATGGGTTTTTAGGAGAACACTCAAGAGATAAAGTTTGTGATTGTATTTTTCTTTACAATTATGAGTGAACTTCCGTTCCTTCAGGGCCTTAAAACACCCTGAAGGAAGGATTTGGGTAGATTATATTCAGTTCTCCTCTGGGAGTAGGCCTGGCCTGAAGAAGGAATTTATCGCAGACTTCTTTCCCAGATTTTATTGCTTTTAGCCAGATAAGGGAAGCTCCAAGAAGGTTTCTTTCTGCATCTTTTGATTCTCAAATTGCCTCCAGCTCAAAATAATCTTTATGCCCAAGTGGTATATTTTGTGGGAGGCACATTCTGATCTCCTTCACAACTGAGAAGGGAAAGTTTTCAGCAAACCACCCCAGGACAAAGCAGCCCCACAGAGCGGTCACTCTAGATTTCCACTGGGAGCACCTTGCCCCCACCGTGCACTCACCTGCCCAGAGCATCCTTGACCTTCCTGCAACTACGCCCCACACCTGTCTCCTCACCCTTGGCTCTCAGCTCCCTTCTGCTGGATGTAGGGAGAAGAGAAAGGAAAGTGAAAGACACAATGAGCACTGTTAAGGGAACCTCACACCTCTTCCTTTCCTGCTGTTTTGTTCCTAACCAGTCCAGGGTGGGGGGTGGGGAGGGATTGGGGGGACATCAACTATGAAGGGAAGTAAAGCAATTTTATTTAGGGCTTTGAAATGCAAACCCTAACACACTGAGCAGAGGGGATAATGTTTGAAATAGTAGAGGAGGTGTATTCTTTTTAGATATCTCTAAAGAAGCTAAGAGGGTGCTGGAAAATGACCACTAAACCATTGTTAAAGGGAGGGAGTGAGGGTGTTGTTAAGGGCAGAGCCAGTTCTCAGGGTGGGGGCCACAAGATGGCCACGGTGAGAGGGATGCGAGAACAGAAATGGGAACCCTGGCTGAGACTGAGAGGGCGCCGGTCAACATTTGTGGGATGTGAACAGCCACGGTACGGGAAGCAAGAGTTCTGGTTGAGATGCAGGACCAGATGAAGAGCTGGGCTGAAACCCAAGGGGCTGATCGGGACAGAGGGAAGGAGAGTGGATTCCCTCCCTGGTGGGAAAGGAAGCAGAAATGTGGGGAAGATGGCGTGGGGTACATGCGTGTGGGGTAGCAAGCAGACTTCCGGGCCAGGAGACAGGAGTTCTGGGTCCTTCCCCCACCCATCTGCACCATGGGGAATGCGGACCCTGCTCTGTCTACTAGGCACAATTGAGATGATCCCATGATCCCCTGAGATGATGGGCCCAGACGTGCAACATACTATGAGGTCCTTTACGCATGTCTAATTGTTTAATGGGAAGGATTACTTAAAAGGGAGGAATTCAGGTGGACACACACCTGGATGGATGGCTCTGGCAACCACAAGAGGTTTCTTTGGGGCAAGTCTCTAAGGCAACGGGAGCCCCAGACAGGACCGGACACGGTTAATACAACAACACAGCTGATAAAGTGTCCCCTAGGCACAGTGCTTAGAGCTGGGGATATAGCACGAACAGAGCTGACCCACCCCTGCCCAAAAGGACCACGCAGCACGGCAAGGGGAGTCGGAAACTTATGCACTGTGGCTGTTCCTATGCTTCGAGCATCACCAGTCTGACTCAGGCAAAGTCCCAAGCCAGCTCTTCATTTGGGGATTCTGATGCCTTCCATCTGCCGTGCTTGGTAAGCTGTGCACCCGAAATTAGGCCAAATGCCTGGTGATGGAATTACCAGGAAGAGCAAGGAGTATTGATTGGGGGTATAGGGAGAAAAAGAAGAGTGGGCAGCAGGCAGGGAAGGGGAGAGTTGAGGAAAAAGCAGCCAGCAGCTGCTGCAAAGGAGAGGATAATGAGATCTGACTCGGCTGAGCAAAGACAAAGCATCCTGTCCGTGTCTGCTGAGCACCTGCTCCAGGCTGGAAGGGGGCAGTGAACAGACCCACAGGCCCACACATGGGCCAGACTTGCTTCTGAGCCAAGCTGACTTTGTCCCTTCCTTTCCCACCTCCCCAAATGTTTCTACTCAGCTGAATGCGTAATTTGCCGGCGTTGTAGGTAGAATCTGTAGGATATCATTTCAAGGACTCCAAAATAGGTCCCCAAAACACCGTACCCACTCATTAGGTGGGGAACGAACTCCACTGTTAGAGACCCTTTTTCCTTTGGGGAGCGGGCTTTGAGATGCTTATTACCTGTCAAAAGGCCAGTATAATGAGTGCCCTTGGAAACCAAAGGATTTAGTGCTTTATCAGTTGTTTGCCCCTCATTATTAATGAATTTCTCTTAAAGGACAGGCGATATAGCCTGCTTGGGTCTTGTCAGAAGGGTTCTGAAGAAGGAGAGAAGATGCCCCCAAGAGAACAAGGAGGGGCGCTGATCCTGAGATTAAAGAAGTGAGGAGAGGGAGGGAGGCAATAAGGGGTGATGGAAAGAGGAGACACAGAGAAGAGGGGAGGGAGGAAGGGGCGCCAGAGAGACTCCTGCCTAACAATGACATCATGCTTTTCCATTTACCTCATCTGGCACAAGCTGCCCAGGGGCTTGTTTTCATATGAACTAGAATGGTACTCAATTTGGTTTTTGTGTATTTACCCCTAATGAGCTACTTGTCCTAATGCATGTCCCTAAGAGCACGCCCCCAGCCACCTCCACTCCTGCACAACCTGCCCTTCTGGAGGCCAAGGACAGACGTAGATCTGGACGCACACACAACACGCCCACCTCATGGGAAAACTGGATGACACGAGAAAGATGTGGCCTGAGCCTGGCGTGCCATTGGAATCGGGCCCCCCCAGGAGAAGTCTGCACTGATCATCTTTCTTCCAGCAGCCTGGTCTCTGCTCTCCCCTGCACTATAAGGCCAGAAATGTCCACTCTGCCTCCTAGACCCTAACTTGCAGACCCAGCACCAAACCTCCATCCAAATCGGGAAGAAGCTAAATGAGCAAGAACTGATTGAGTTTAGGAGAGAGAGGTGCTGAGTTTATAAAGGTTGTGCTCAGCTGCAGCCATGGTTCAAATTTGATCCTTGAGCCTCATTGTTCCAACTGACATGGACAATAGGAAATGAGGACATCTGGAGGCCAAGAGATAATTGGCAATTCAGCAGGTGTCCGTCTGAAAGTTTTCCTTTCATTCAGAGCTTAGGTCATCCTTCTGCGCCCCTGTTTCTTGACCTGCAGAACCGGGACAATTAAAAATTACTTCAATTGTTCCCTCAATGAACAAATAGGGAGGATCTACCGTATCCCAAGGGCTGGGAAAACAGATAAATATGACAGCCTCTGAACAACCAAAGCACATGCGCATCCTCCCTGTGAGAACACTTCAGAGCTTGCGGAAAGAACATCTATTTATGACCTCAGCCCAGCCCAGGAGGAAGGCAGGAAAGTTCCAGATGGGAACACTAAGGAAGGGGAGCTCCAGTGCTCTGTGTGTGACCTCACAGGTGGTCCGTGGCTGGACTGCGGTATGGAATTGGGCCTTAGGGCTGGGTGCCCAGAGGTTTAGGGGTAGCTTATGGTGGGGGTTGGGGGGAGTGAGTGCTATAGACTGGATGTTTGGGTGCCCCCAAATTCCTACATTGAAATTGTAACCCCCAAGGTGATGGTGTTGGGAGGAAGGACTTTTGGGAGGTGATTTGGTCATGAAGGTGAAGCCCTCAAGGATGGGATCAGCACTCTTACTTTTGGCAGGGGGTGGGGGGGCAATCAGTGCTCTTATAAGACAGATCCCACGGAGCTCCCTTGCCCCTTCTGCCATGTGAGGACACAGTGAGAAGACGCCTGTCAATGAGGAAGTGGGTTCTCCCCAGACACTGAATCTGCTGGCACCTTGATCCTGGACTTGTTAGCCTACAGAACTATGAGAAATAAATGTTTGCTGTTTATAAGCCACCTTGTCTATGGGATTTCTGTTATAGCAGCCTGGACAGTCTAAAACAGAACTTGGTCCACGAAGTGGGGTGCTGTTATAATCAGTACCTAAAAATGTGGAAGCAGCTTTGGAACTGGGTGCTGGGTAGAAGCTGGAAGGGTTTTGAGGTTCCTGCTGGGAAGAGCCTACATTGCCAAGAAGGGCCTGTCAAGGGCGATTCTGATGGGCGAGGGCCCAGAAGGAAAGAGGAGAGCTGAAGAGAACGCGTTTTCCGCTTTACCTGTCTTCCTGCTCACACTTGCTTTTTTCTGCTTTTTCAACCAGCTGAGGTTGGAGCCAAAGGAGGCACCAATGCTAGTGGGACCCAAAGTGGTGAAGAGAGCACAGAGCCCTTGGAGAAAGGGGTAAAAGTGACCTGCCTCGTGGAACCAAAGACCTGGGGTGGGGGAGAGTGGCCTCACTACCTCAGGACATTCCTGGTAACTCTCTATGCATAGCCCTTCCCTAACAGATGAACCACAATGGCTGCTTTCGTGTCATGAACATCAGAGCAAATTCATTCATTCATTCATTCATTCAACGAGTGTTTGTTGAGCACTTGCTGTGTGTCAAGCACCATGGGGATATAGTGATGAAGAAAGCAAACAAAGCTCGCATGTGCAAGGAGCTTATGGCCTCGTGCAGTACACCCCAACTTTGTCTACCTTGCATCCACCTAGGGAATGATAACACGCATATTGCATATCAGGGTGAATGATGAGGTTGCTCTGGCTAGAAGGGACCAGTCCAGATTCTCTGGCTGACTCAGGACCGCCTTCACACACACACTCCCCAGGGCTGTGGGGATTAATGTCATAATAACCCATGTGCAGTAGCATGCTGGCCAGAGCAGTCCAGTTACAGGGACACAGGCTGATTTCTGATCGACAGCAAATGGGGCAGATGAGCTTCATGGAGGACCATGAGCGTAAGCTCAGAAGAGCACAATGCTGCCAATTCTTGACACTCCTCCAAGGAAGAGGCAGGGTCTGTATCCTTCCCTTTGAATCTAAGCAGGATTTGACCAGAACTGAAGTTATGCTCTGTGACTTCCAAGGCTGGGTCATTGAAGGCTGAGTTGCTTCCATCTTGCTCAGTGGAACCTGTGCACTTGAAGGACTGACCCTCCCTCAGAAATTCCACCACCCAAGATGGCGTCCCAGAGAGACCACACGCACATGCTCTGTTCAGCTGTCCTTCAGACAGCACCTGATATTCAAGCAAAGAAGGATTCTGGTGACTCCAGAGTCCAGCCATTTGAGTATTCCCAGAGTATTCTCCCATGGAGAAGAGAAAGCCCTGTCCTCTGTGCCCCATCTGTATTCCTGACCCACAGAATCAGTGACATAATGGGATATGCTCATTGTTTTATACCACTAGTTATGCAGCCATTGTTCTGCACTAATGGAACAACCAAAACGAAGTCAGGGCCTGGGCTGAGGATGCTGGGCTGGCCCCAGGTGGTAAGAAAGACTCTTCAATGCATGCTGGGAGAAAGTGGCTTGAGCTATGGTCATTCTAGCAGTAGGAGAGACCTGTGCGAAAATTAGATGCTCTGGTACTCCGAAAGGCAAGGCTGGTTGGGGAGGAAGGATAGTTTATGGGACCCTTGGACTTCCTGGCAGTGACAGAGTGAGTGCTCCCTGAGGATGTCAGCCTGGCGGTGGTGTTCTACGCTCCTCCAGCCTTTCCTGGAGTTGGCAAGCACCCAACTCCCAAAATTAAGTTCTCTTGTCAGACAAGAGCCAGAGTGGCCTCTGCCACCTGCAAATGAATCTGCCTAGGACAGAGTGCACATACCCTGCTTAGACTCACAGGGCCAACTGGACGCCTATCTATTTCAGAGGCTGGATCTCAGCCTTTTCGTTAATTCTCTGAGCTACCCAGGATCCTTCCGATAATTTCCCTTTGCTCTGCCAAAATTGATTTCTGTTGTTTGCAGTCAAAGAACCCCAGATGATACAAAATGCAAGTTGCAAATTAAATGGAAATATCTTGTTTATCCTACTTTTGACCAACTCATTTTTCAGATGGACAGGATAGTAGAAAAATGATTTCCATAGCATTGGAGATATAATTATGATTTTTAAAGTCTTTTTAAAAAATATTTTATTTTTAACGTTTTTATTTTTGAGAAAGAGAGAGAGGGAGACACAGAATCCAAAGCAGGCTCCAGGCTCTGAGCTGTCAGCACAGAGCCCGGTGCAGGGCTCAAACTCACAGACCGTAAGATCATGACCTGAGCCAAAGCCAGACCCTCAACCGAGCCACCCAGGTGCCCCTGATTTTTTTTAGTCTTTAGGAGTAGCTTGTATGTATAGGAAAGCATATTCAGGAGCTACCTTGGGATTTGAAGTTGATATTCAGATCATTCAGAGGCCCAGTTTTCCCTAAATGTTTAAGTTCAATTAATTTTTTTTATAATTAATTTGATAGGGTATTCCCTTTTTTTTTTTTTTTTTTTAAGATTATTTACTTATTTTGGGGGCAGGAGGGGCAGAGAGAGAGGGAGAGAGAAAAAGAATCCCAAGCAGACTCTACACCATCAGCATGGATCCCAGCGCGGGGCTTGAACTCACAAACGGTGAGATCATGACCTGAGCCGAAACCAAGAGTCAGATGCTTAACAAACTGAACCCCCCGGCACCCCTTAAGTTCAATTTAGAGACAAGTTCTATTTGTAAATTTCACAAATGTCCATGATAATTTTTAAGGAGACTTTTATAACTTAATTAACTTCCTTTAAGTATTTTAACTGTATTGATAAATCCAATGTGCTCAGTTTCCTTCTAGAAGTAATTCAATTGTCTGGCAGACCAAACAGTTTTCACAAGTACTTAAAAAATGCTTAAAAATCTAATAAATTAAATTTATAAATATGATGACTAAGGTCCTCCAAATGTTCCAATGCTGTTTATAGACTAAAGTCCTCTTGCACTTTTCAGCTTAAATGTAAATGAATTGCCCAGTACCCTAATAAGACAACTTCTCCACATACTTTTGGATGATTCTCATGCCCCAGTCACAGCCTCTCAGCCTGTGCTCTAGCCACTGCTGTAGCTCCCGGCTCTGCTCAGGTGAGGCCTGACAGCCCCCCTCATCCCCATGCTCCTCACCCCTGTCTCGGACCCATGGCAAGGCACTCCTGGGAACCACTCTGCGTTCACACATGCACGGACCCCAGAGGATAGGGATGTGATGCCATGGCGGGGAAATCCAGTGGGAGAAAGACACCGGTGCTTCTTTCAATGCGCTTCTCTACCATTCCTTGGGCAGATAGTTCCCATGGCATGTTCCAAAATGTTCCTCAGAGGTGCTGGCAAGATGGAGCCTCGGTTACTCACAGCAATGACCAGTCCGATTATGCACCCAGTCCTGTTGTTTTACTCCTATTCCCTGGGCTTCCTTGTCAAAATAAACTGCCTGCCCCAAAGTCATCAGTGTAGCTCCGCTTTCCAGGGGGGAATGCAGACTAAGACATACCAAGACGCACAAGTTATTCCCAGATTTCACGCAATAGTAACACCATGGGTCGGGGGTGCTTCATAATCTCTGTTCTCAATTCTGCATCATCCCCAGGTTTAAAGGACCCACTAGAGCTGCCATAATGAAGTTCCACTTGAAATTTATCCTCTTGGGGCGCCTGGGTGGCTCAGTCGGTTAAGCCTCCGACTTCAGCTCAGGTCATGATCTCACGGTCCGTGAGTTCGAGCCCCACGTCGGGCTCTGTGCTGACCGCTCAGAGCCTGGAGCCTGTTTCGGATTCTGTGTCTCCCTCTCTCTCTGACCCTCCCCCATTCATGCTCTGTCTCTCTCTGTCTCAAAAATAAATAAACGTTAAAAAAAAAAAAGAAATGTATCCTCTTATATTTCTGGAGGCTACAAGTATACAAGCAAGGTGTCGGCTGACTGTTGCTCTTCTGAGACTCTGCTGGGTGGAATCCTTCTCGCCTCTTTCTAGCTTCTGGCGGCAGCTAGCAATCCTTAAAGCTCTTTGACTTGCAGCTGCATTGGTCCATCTCTGCTTCCACCTTCACATCATGGCCTTCTCCCTGTGTCTTCACATCGTCTTCCTTCTGTGGGTGTCTGTGTCCAATTTCCCCTTTTCATAAGGCTACAACTCATATTGGATTGGGGCCCACCATAATGACCTCATCTTCACCAGGATAAATCTGCAAAGACCCTGATCCCAAATAAGATCCCATTCTCAGGTACTAGAAATAGGACTTGAACTGATCTTTTTTGGAGGACACAATTCCACCCATAACACCCACTAAGGGAACAATTAAGGAATTCTAATCAACTAGAGGATTTTCCAAGCAAACTTGGAGGTTTCCTTTAAGCTGGCCATTTTGTAAGTTGACCAGAGGTTGTGGCAGAATAGAAGAACAGGAACTGTAGTTCTCCAGGACAAGGAGAAACAGAGCAATCTTCCACAATCATGGCGCCAATGCAAATCTGAGTCCATGCTTTCCGAATGGCATTGTGGAAACAGACTGTACACTACGAATTCTTTCATTCAGCTTTGGCCAGAAAGCCAGAAAATGGCTAGAAAATGTGGGAGGAAGCAGAATCTCTAAGACCCCGTTAGCCATTGCTAAAGAAGAATCCTGGAAAAATCACAGATTGTTGATTCAGGTGCTCTGAAAAAAACAAGTCTTGAGGTAGCCATTAAATCTTATTAGGTAGGAGAAATAATAGTGAATATTTATACACCTGTGAACAAATAATGTAAACTAATTCTATCCACTTTCTGCATCTTGTCATCAGAGTCTAGTTTGCTAAAATGTGGTGTAATGTTGAAAGTTCTGTTCTTACATTTCAAGGGTTTTGACTTATAGTCTTAAGACTAATGTGTAACCACATTTGAGAGAATGTTTATTACAGAAATGGTATTTGTTCACTTGGAGTTATAAGCTACATTTGTCAAAGGAAGTTGGTATTTCCCAACAATCTTGGTGACAAAGTAATTCACTATGACATTACTTGTCTGGCTCAAACTAACTCAAAAGGATTGAACCAGTTTTCTTAACATTAGAAACGTAGCTTAAAGGGATCATTTTCCTTGCAATATGCATTTATTAGTAAGATGGTTCTAACAGAGTAATGTTAAGTACAATCTGACAGAATTCAAGTTACACATGAGCTCATTCTTAGGTTGAATGCTTGTGTACCTAACTCACAGAGAGGTTGGCAGTCACTTGATGGGATTTGACTATTTACTTGATTCGATTACAGATTCTTTTCATAGTCTCCCTGTAATCCATGAATCCATTCGAATCCATCAAAATGACATTTGATTGGATTCTGCAGATCTGACTTTATCTAGCTTACTAGTCGTAACCTCCAAGGTCATACAAATGATAGGAGAGGGGTTGACTTCTTGAAGAAATATTATGAGATGGGCACCCACTTTCATTGTTGTCATAAGAAATTTCCAGATGAAAAATAAGTAATGAACTGAGAAGTCTGCTCCTTACAGTGAAGAGCTAAAACCTCTTAAAGCGAATCAGTGCAATTTTGGCAAACATTGTGTATTTCGGCTTTATTTGTATTAAAAGGAAAGCATATATTAAGTTACATCAGAATAAATTATATTAAAAGCTTCAGAATGCTCCATGCTTCTAGAGCACTTTGAACCAAAGGACCCTCTCTCTGGTCTTTGGGAAGTAATGAAGCAAAGAAGCTGTATGTTAGATTCTGGCTGAGCTAACGTAAATGATTGCTGTGTTAGCGTGAATTATCTGGGCTGTCCCACCTGGCCCTTTCACCAGTGAAGGCCCCCTGCCTGTGTTTCAGTCTTCAACAGCAAAATACCTCTTAGTTACTGGCATGAATCCAGACTAGTCAAAAAAGATCAAGCAGGGGGCAAAGTGGGCACTTCAAAGACACAGAGAGCTACACCGCAAAGAAATAGATGCCCAAGGCTGGATGGAAAGGTGACAACTGAACGGGTGTGTCAGTCAAGATGGCTAATCTACCTTGATTTCCTTGGAACTAGGCAGCGTCTGGACAAACAAATAAATATGGGTGAAGAAAGTACAGGGAGGTTGAGGGGAGCTGGTGCCTCTCTTGAAGGATTTTGCTGCCCTTGATTCAGTCATTTCCCTCACCTTTCCCTGACCTGCCTTCAGTGCATGGAGCCTGGGACCCCTCACTGCGAGTGCTGTCTGGAGGTAGTCTGGATTGGGAGGTTCCTGTGATTCCGGGTTTGGAGTGGGAACCCCATCTTTGAGTTTGACACAGCCCACCTGGCTTGTAGCACCCCCACCTGACACTTGTGGGCCACAGGAATGTGCATGCGGTAACCCAGATAGTAGAACAGAAGCAGCAACAGTGTCAGATAGGAGTGCTATAAGATGACATTGAGTTCTCTGGTTCGTTTCAGTTCTGCTCAACACATGCGATCCCCAAAGAGTCTCATTCTGCTCAAAGGTCATCTCAAGTTTCTGAAATAGAATAGGGTTTCATCCCCTTCACCTTGGGAAACACCTCAAAAGTCATATCCTTGTGAGTGACCACCCAACCACACTCAGGCTTGGAGACAACGTGGAGAAGCCCTCGCCCATTTTTTCTGAACCTTCTGGGTCCCTGGATCCCTTCCTATGGACCATGATTAGCGAATGGGAAGATAATCACAATGGCACCATCACTAGCCACTGATCAACCACTAGGACAACTACCAGGAGGGGATGAGCACTAAGAAAGCACTAAGGCAATGGTAATGTGATGAGATACTTGGTAACAACTTCACAACCTCCTATAATAGAGACAAATAATAATGATGGTAGCCAACATTTATTGTCTACTATGTCTAACACAGTTCCACTACTTTCTCTGGGTTTAGCAACTTTAAACATTATCTGTAGACTTCCCATTTAGTATATAGAAATTTGAGACCTTATACCACATCCCTTTCTGCTCCTTCCATCCCAATGACATTATGATTTTGAATTAAGTCCATATTTAGAATTTACCACTCTGACGTTGTTTATTGCTGAGCTAAGTGGTATTCTGCGATTATATTTCCTTTCTTTTGTTTTTCTTGGAATTAATTATTGTGCCACTTTTTTAAGTGTATTTATTTATTTTGAGAGAGAGAGAGAGAGAGCATGGGCAGGGGAGGGGCAGAGAGACAGGGAGTGAGAGAGAATCCCAAGCAAGCTCCGAACTGCCAGCACAGAGCCTGACGCAGGGCTATAACTCGTAAACCATGAACCATGATCTGAGCCAAAATCCAATGCTTAACCGCCTGAACCACCCAGACACCCCTGTTGTCTCTTTTTGAAATTCAATCATTTTCTTTATTTTTGAGAGAGAGAGCGTGAGCAGGGGAGGACAGAGAGAAAGGGGGGAGCAGAGAATCCGAAGCGGGCTCTGCGCCGACAGCAGCGAGCCCGAGGCAGGGCTTGCACTCGTAAACCGTGAGATCATGACCTGACCTGAAGTCAGACGCTCAACTGACTAAGCCACTCAGGTGCTCCAAATTCAGTTGTTTTCTTAAACCCATGGCTGTGTTTTCCTGCCAACTCCAACCACTCCCTCATTTCAAAACTATACTGTTAAACTGTTTTATCAGATGATCTGTCGGTTCCATTTTCTCCTTGGGGTCCCTCCTCATTGTCCCGCCCCACTCTGCGCCAACATTCCTGACACCGTAGACCAGCTGCAGGGCTGACATCCTCACACATCACCCTTCTCCTCTCTCAGGACTTGGATCCCCAGACCCGGCAGGGATGCTGGATTTATCAGACCAGGAATTTGTCGACTCTGATGAATACGCTAAGGGCTCTAATGGATGCAGTAGACAGCATGCAAGAACAAATGGACAGTGTGAGCAGAGAGAGAGAAACCCTAAGAAAGAACCCCAAAAGAAATACTAGGAATAAAAAATACTGTCACAGAAATTGAGAATGCCTCTGACGGGCTCGTTAGTAGACTGGACACAACTGAGGAAAGAATTTCTGAGCTGGAGGATTTCTCGACAGAAACCCCCTAAACCAAAAAGCAAAGAGAACAAAGACCGAAAAGAAAGAAAGAAAGAAAGAAAGAAAGAAAGAAAGAAAGACCAGACCAGAATATCCCAGGACATTGAGACACTTCTAAAAGGTGTGCTATATCACACGGCCACAGCAACTCAAAGGGGAAAGAAAAGTAAGTTCCTGAAAGGAGAATGAAATGCTTGTGGAACAGCCCTACTACAGGATGTTAAGTTTTAAAAACAATTTGCATTGTCCCAAAATGTCTTCATTGAATTTCATACTCAATTAACAGTGTCTGGGACCAGAACTCAGGATGGGAAACAATTTTCTCCCGGAACTTTAAGGAGAGGTGCCCCTGGGTGGCTCAGTCAGTTAAGCATCTGACTTCAGCTCCGGTCATGATCTCACAGCTCATGGGTTCGAGCCCCATGTCTGGCTCTGTGCTGACAGCTCAGAGCCTAGAGTCTGCTTCGGATTCTGTTTCTGTCTCTCTGCCTCTCTGTCTCTCTCTCTCAAATATAAACATTCAAAAAAAATTTAAGAACTTTAAGGAGAAAGTTCTCCCCTGGTCTTCAGCTCCTAGCTGCGGAGAAGTCTCAGGCTAGTCTGTTTGCTCTGCAGCTGGCCTGTTGTTGCCATATTTTTTCTTTCTTTCCCTGGTAATTTTAGGATTTTCTGTTAGCCCTGTTATAATATTTTACAGTGGCATGCCTTCAGATGGATTTCTCCCCCATTTATCATGCTGGGCCTTGGCTGAGCACTTTTAATCTGACCCTTCCTTACTTCCCTCCTGGCCAATATTGTCACACTATTGGATAAACCCCTTCTTCCTGTTCTGTTGCTCTTTCTAGAGTGGCTATTAGATGTCAGCCTCCTGGAATGGTCGTTTATCTTATCTTTACTTCCTCTTCCTCATTGTTCTTTTTGTTGCTGTTCTTTCTAGGACACTTTCCAACTTCATCATCCCATCGTTTGACATACTTTTATTTTTACTTCCAAGATCTTTTTCTTAACTGATTCTTCCTGCAATGTTGCATTCCGTGCTACTCTGTATGCACACTTTTCCTTGGCCTCTCTCTTCTTTCTGGCACCTCGCCGTCCACTGTGCCTTGGTGTATTGCCTCATGACAATGCCACTTTCCCATTGTGCTCCAGGGGAATTGGGTGCCTGGGTATTGGTGACACTCACCCCACCTCTGCTTTTCCCAGTCAGGACAAAGTTCCAGCAACTCTTCTCACATCTCCTACGCTCCGTTATTGCGGACTTTTAGGCTGTTCCACATTCAGGAGAATCGGAGCCAGAACCCCACTCAGCCAAAATTCCTGATCACTGCATTGAGAACAGTAAGAGGCAATCAATTAATCAATACTAAAAAATAAATAAATAAATAAATAAATAAAAACCTCTTGGGTGCCTGGGTGGTTCAGTTGGTTAAGCGTCCAACTCTCGAGTTCATCTCAGGTCATGATCTCGTGGTTTTAAAACTTTAAAAAAATATTTTTTTAGTTTTATTCACTTTGAGAGAGAGAGAGCACACATGGGAGGGGCAGAGAGAGGGGGGTAGAAAGGGAATCCCAAGCAGGCTCTGCTCTAGCAGTTCAAACCCACAAACCGTGAGATCATGACCTGAGCCCAAACCAAGAGTCAGAGGCTTAACCCACTGAGCCATCCAGGCACCCGTAAAAAAAAAAACACAAACTCTTTAAAATGCACATTTTTTTTTCTTTCCTTATGTGTCTTAGAAAAAATTCAATGTTTCTGGGGCTCCAGGCTGGCTCAGTTGGAAGAGCATGCAACTCTTGATCTGGGGGTCATGAGTTCAAGCCTCACACTGGGTGTAGAGATTACTTAAGTAAATAAAGTTTAAAAAAATTAATATGCCTAACTGTAGGTTAAACCGTGCAAGTATTGATTGAATATCAAGCCCTAGTTTGGATATGCAAGAGACAGCAATGAAAAAAAGTGATAAGGACTCTGCCCTCCGTCCTAATGAGGGGCAACAGACAACAAAGAGTATAATATGCAGAAGGTAGCAAATATCAGACAAAAATAAAGAAGGCAATGAGGCTAGAAAGTGCTGGCAACTGGAAACAGGAGGTGGTGTTTTAAGTGGCCTTCCTCATCAGGTCGTCCTGCGGAAGAGAAGGCATGGCCCTGTGGACAGGTGGGGCACATTATTCCAGGCTGAGGGAACAGTGTGCTAAGAATTCAAGGACACACAGTGGGTCTGTAAACCCAGTGAGGTGCTCCAGCTCTGGGAAGCCGGGCCAAACTGTTGCTGGAAAGAACTGGGTTCTAGTTAGACTAGTCAGTCATGAACACTTTCAGCCTCCAGAAGATGGTGCAAGATATTTCCTTATGATTCCCATTGACTCACCTCTCAGTCCAAAGGGATAATCTTAGAGGAAAGAGGAGAATGGGGGCAAGAGAAAGGGGGTGTCTTGACGTGGCCTTTATGAAGACCAGGTTATAAAGAGTTGGGAGGAACCACTGTGAAAACAAGGCCGAGAGACTTTTGGAGATGGGTGACACCTGTACCCACCTAACTCCAACAACCAAGGTGAGAGCTCCACCCCTCGGCTGAGGGTCCTCACTCAGACTCCCAGCAGCTTGTTCCCATTTAAAGTAGAACCTGAGCAAATCTCACTTTACTGTCTTCTCTGTGATGGAGTTCTGACCAATCCCCTGACCTCTTGGGCCCTGTGTGGCTCTGCCCACTTCAGCTGACTTCCTTAGATTTACCTGTTGCCTCTAAAACCACTTACATTGCCCTTCCAGCTTTGTGGGTCTTCTGACATCGTGGACTCTCCTCCCAGACCTGTGGTAGCAGCCAGAACCCCTGGTGCCAGTTAGGATGCTTTCTGTTGCAAATAAATGAAAAAGCAATGCACGCTCTCTTAAGCTCCAGGGGAATTTATAAGCTTCTGTGACTAGAAAACCCCAAGGTGGAAGGATTTCAGGCATGGTTTGATCAGGATCAGGCTCTAGTTTATCTGTAATTCTCTCAGCCCTGTTCCCCTTGATGTGTCAGTTTCATTGCAGACTGGCTTCTTAAGTGAAAACAAGATGGCAGCCACGATTTTGGGCTTCATATCTGTATTCCACATTGTGGAAAGCAAAAAAAGGTCATCTAAGTCCAGATCCCTCCACTAAAGTTCTGAGAAGCATTCTGATTAGAGTGACTTAGCCGCTCAAAACCAATTTCTCTGGCCAGGGAGAAGGTGCATTCAGACGAGCTTAGCCCAGAACCATCTGGATCCTCAGCGGAAATTGAGACTGTTGGGAAGAATGAAGGAAAGACTAGAGGCCAGAGGGAGAGCCAGAAAGTTTCCAATATAGCTCACCCCTTGGCTACCTGATCTCCATTTATGTCCTTCTCATAAGCAGACTCTCTGAAAAGCTCAGGTCCTATGCTATATGCTCAGTCCCTCCCCAAAAGAACGAACCAGTTGCTTCATCCACCTCCAAATCCAGGATCTCTGTGAGAAAAACAATCCTCTGAGAGACCTTGGTGGAGCAGATCAATGACCAAAGGCTAAAGAGTAAGCAACCAGCCCCAGCATGGCCAAAACCCAGTGGTGAATGAGAATAAGATAACTGCCATACAAACTCCATTGGGAAAAAGGGAGAAAGGTGAACCACGCATGGGGGCCCCTGGAACAGAAAGAGAGGGACTCCCTACACAGTGTCAGCCCGGTCTGGCTGCCCACAGGTCTGCTCCTTGAAGGCTTCCCTTGAAGCTGGTCTTCCCCGGCTGCTTCACAGGTGGGCACTGGGGAGAATGTCCTTTCTGAGGATCCTACACGTTCAACAGCCTATTCTCTGTGAGCAACTGGACTGACCTAGCAGTTGTCTGACAGCTCTGGGATTCCTTGGCAATAAACTTCCTTAAAATGTAACCGACTTCCAGCCTATTTCTAGTCAATCCCACATGCTCGTAACTCAAAACCAGAGTTCTTGGCTTGTTTTAATATTATGCTCTAGAATTGGCCCTGGACTTGGCCCAGGAGTTCTGTTCCCTGTCTCCTCCCCCCCAGATTAAATAAAGCAAGCCCACCTTTCCCAAAACAAATGTAACATTGTGTATCAGTTATACTTTAACACAAATAAAAATAAAATAAAATAAAATAAAATAAAATAAAATAAAAGGCAGCCCACTTTTGTAAGTCAAATCTATAAGCTGGAGTGACCGGGCTAGGAAATTTAATTCTTCCCACCAGGCTATACCTCAACTACATTTTCACGATAAGGGAGACTTTACCTTTTGTCCGATGGAGGGCCGTTAACAAGAATTGCTTATATGAAGTCTATGTAATCAGCATAAATAAGTCTTCATATAGAAAGAGGAATATAAAATCAGATGGATGGGTGTCTTTAAAATGGGATAAGCTTTTCATTAAAAGAGAAACTGTGAAACACATTGTTTGAATCTGAAAGTACTTTGTTATTTGGGATAATAAATCCCTTC
Organism: Leopardus geoffroyi; assembly: GCF_018350155.1. Classification (NCBI taxonomy): domain Eukaryota; kingdom Metazoa; phylum Chordata; class Mammalia; order Carnivora; family Felidae; genus Leopardus; species Leopardus geoffroyi. Next base: position 70,101,063 of record NC_059339.1, read on the forward strand.
TGGAAAAAGGAGTTAGAAGATAGAAAATATTTACAGCCCAGGGAGCCAGAAGAAAAAACAATTTGCTTGCTAATCAGATTGACACAAGGTCTCAAGAAAGACAATTGAATTATGCTCTGCTCAAATGACACACATTTCTTTTTGTGTTTTCCTGCAATTCAAAACAAAAAGATAAGAACGCTGGCTAGCAAATTGCTGTATTCCAGGATCATTGTTTACCCATCTGAAACATAAGTCTAATATCCGTATCAATGTCAAGATTTATAAAACATAATTTAGATAATTGCAGAGCATCAAAATATGGCTCATGCAAGACATAGTGTTATTAGTTATTGACAGCTGCATAGCAGATACACCACAAACTTAATAGCTTACAACATCATCCTTTTACTACCTCACAATTTCTATGGGTCAGGAGTCCAGGCACGGCTTTGTTGGGCCCTCTGTTTAGGGTCACAAGGCTATAATTAGTGTATTAACTGGGCTGCGTTCTCACAGAGGCTCGACTGGTGAAGAATATGTCTTCACGCTCATTCTCTTGTTGAGCTATATGACTGAAGTCCCAGATTTTTGCTTGCTTTCCACCAGAGGCCGGCTGTAATTCCTTGCCTTCCTAACATAGCCACTGACTTCATCAAACAGGCAGTGAGAGTCTAACACTTTTGTCACATTCTATTGGCTAAAAGCAAATCACATGTCCTGCCCACACGCAAGGAAAGTATACATTAGATTGAAAGACTGTGGAACATTAGGGATTAGGAAAACCAGGTGCGCATCCCATCCATAACACTTTCTAGCTTTGTGTTCTTGAAAAGTAGCTGAATCTCTCCTAACCTCAGTTTACCCGTGTATAAAATGGGCTATTATATTCAGACATGAAGTAGGATGTTTTCAACTGCAGGTAAATGAAGGCCAATTAAAAGTAATAAACAATGAGAGATTTCTTTTCTTACAACAAGAAATCTGGAAATGAGGCAGTTTCAGGGTTAATCTTACCTTTCAACATCTTCAGACAAAATTTATTGATTCTCTATTCTGTTCACTTCGGGGTGTTGGATCTTGTTCTCAGCCTTATGTCTTCATGGTTTCAAGATGGAGACAGATGCTCCCGCTTGCCTTTTTTTTTTTAATTTTCTTTTTGAGATTTTTTTTTTTTTCTAGAGAGAGAAAGAGCGTGAGCTGGGGAGAGGGGCAGAGGGACAGAAGGAGACTCCTAAGCAGGCTCCGTACTCAGCATGGAGCCCTACGTGGGGCCCAATCCCACCACCCTGGGATCATGATCTCAGCCGAAATCAAGAGTTGGATGCTCAACAGACTGAGCCGCCCAGACACCCTTGCTGCTGAAATTTTAAGTTTTTTTCATTAGTGGACTATTTCTTAAGTTCAAAGAAGAACTGAAGTTCTCATACACTCCCTCTCTCCCTTTCGGTCTCTCCTATTATTAACATCTTGCATTGGCATGGCACATTTATTAAAATTAAGGAACCAATATTGACACGTTATTATTAACTGAAATCCATAATTTATATTAGATTCACTCTTTGTTTTGTAACATTCTCTGGGTTTTGACAAATGTATCATGGCATGTATCCATCATCACCATATCCTACAGAACTGCTTCGGTGCCCTAAAAACCCCCCCATGCTCCACCTGTTCATGTCTTCCATTCTCCCCTCAAGTGTCTGACCCATAATCTTGCATTTTCCAGAATATCATACAGAAGGAATCATACAGTATGTGGCTTTTCAGATATGCTGCTTTAACTTTGTAATATGCATTTCAGCGTCCTCTACGTCTTTCTGTGGCTTGATAGCTCTTTTCTTTTTATTGCTGCAAAACACTCTATCAACTGAATGCAACACAGTTTTTTTATTCACCTACTGAAGGACATCTTGGTTCCTTCCCATTTTTTGGTGATTACTATTATAAACATTTGTGCACATGTTTTTGTGTGGACATAGGTTTTAAGTTTGTTTGGATACATACCTAAGAGTGTGATGGCTGGGTCATGAGATAAGACTATGTTTACTTTTGTAAGAAACTGTCAAACTGTTCCAAAGTAGCTGTTCCATTTCACACTTCCATCATCAGTGAATGGAAATTCCTACTGGTCCACAGCTTCACTGACATTTGGTATTGCCAGTGTTTTGGATTTTAACCATCCTAATAGGTATGTAGTGGGATCTCACTGTTTTAGTTTACAACTCTCTAGTAAATATGAGGTGGTGGTTGGAGCCTAGGGTTTCTGAAACTATGGTTATGGAGAGTGGAGTTATTGGTGAGGACAAGGTCAAGGGAATACCAGTGGAAGCAAGTGGTTGTGGTAGGGCAGGAGAAGACTCCTGTAGGAGAGGAGGCTTGAGAACTGAGAGATCAGGTCAGAAGAACTGTCTACATAAACATTGACATCATAGAATCTTAGGCTAGGGTTTGGAGGGGAGCACGTGGTGAATGAAAAGAAAGCATCCAGAATAGTAACTAAGAAGGTTGACAAGGGCTTGGAGAATAGAAGAAAAGCACCAAAGGAGAAGGAGAAGGAGGAGGAGAAGAAGAAAGGGAAAAGCACTTTATTTTTAAATACTCCAGGCAGGTGCTAAAACAAAGAGAATGGGATAGAATTAAGACTCCAGAAACCATACATCTCATGGTCAACAGATCTTCAACAAGGATGCCAAACCATTCAATGGGGGAAAGAATAGTCTCTTCAACTGATGGTGCTGGGACAACTGGATATCCACATACAAAAGAATAAAGTTGGATCCTTACATCACACCATATGCAAAAATTAACTTAAAATGGATCAAAAGCACAAATATCGAATCATCATATTGTATATCTGAAATTAACATAATGTTACATGTCAATAAAAAAAACCCCACAGAGATAATACTTTTAGAAAATGGTTCATGGGACACTTGGGTGGCTCAGTCTGTTGAGCATCCGACTCTTGATTTTGGTTCAGGTCACCATTCCAGGGTCATGGGACTGAGCCCTGCATCAGGCTCTGCACTGAGCATAGAGCCTGCTTCAGATTCTCTTTCTCTCCTCTCTCTCTCTCTCTCTCCCTCTGCCCCTCTTTCTCACCCACACAGTCTCTCTCTCTCTAAAATAAAAAATAAAAATAAAAATAGATCAAAGACCTGATTATAATTAGTAAAACTATAAAACTCTTAGAAGGAAACATAGGGGTTAATGTTTTCATTACCTTGAATTGAGCAATGGCTTCTTACATGTGACCAAAACACAAGCAACAAAAGAAAAAAATTAACTGGATATCACCAACATTAAAAAACTTCTATGCATCTATCAAGAAAGTGAAAAGACAACCCACAGAACAGGGGAAAATATTTGTAAATCATATTTCTGATAAGGTTCTAGCATCCAGAATATCTAAATAACTCTTAAAATTCAACAGCAAAAACACAACCAACCCAATATTTTAAAAATGGGCAGGGGATTTGAATAGACTCTTCTCTAAAGAAGATACATAAATGAAACCAGCATGTGACAAAATGCTCAACACCAGCAGTCATTAGAGAAATGTAATCAAAGCCACAATAGCACACACTTCATCCCCACTAGGACACATGTGATAATAATGTTACCAAAAATAACAATAATAATATGAGAAAGAACAAATGTTGAGGAAGATGCAGAGAAATTGGGACCCTCATACATTGTTTGTGAGAATGTAAAATGGTGTTGCCACTACAGAAAACAGCTGGGCAATTCCTCAAAAAGTGAAACATAGAATCAGCAATTCCACTCGCAGGTATGTACCCAAAAGATTGAAAGCAGGGACTCACATACTTGTACACCAATGTTCATAGCAGCGTTATCCACAATGGTCAAAAGATGGAGACACCTTAATATTTATCAACAGATGAATGGCTACACCAACTACGGCACATCCACGCAATGGAATACTATCCAGCCATAAAAAGGAAGGAAGGACTGATGCATGCGTGCCAAGAGTTTAGCTAAACTACTCCATGGTACACTGCCTTGGCATACATTTTGTTTGGCCAAGCAACCTTCGGGACCTCAGCCTGACACCAGCCTCCTCATGCAAGCACATGCGTTTAATAGCAGCCCAGAGTCACAGGCAAATGTAGGTTCCTGATACGACTTCTGCAACAGCCTTTGGGATAAGCAGATTCTCCTGCCTCCCAGTGGCCTTAGATGGGATCCCTGTGGGGCTTACCAAAACCATGCTTTTGGGGTTTAAACTGAGCAATTGAGCTCTAGCTCAGGAACCCCCAAAGCACTCAGGCCTGTGGCTCAGGTCCTGCCCCTCTCTGCACTCTGCCTTGACCTCCTTTGTGGCCCCTGGAGTTGCGTACTTCCTCCAGGACCTGTGAGTAATAAACTGCTCTACTGCAATTTCTCCTGTGGTTGAACTGGGGCTCGCCATTGGCACCCTGTGTTCCACTGAACGAATGTTAATTTTACAAAGTCATAACAATGCTACAACATCGATGAACCTTAACGACACTATGCCAAGGAAAAGAAGCCAGACACAAAAAACTATGTGTGTATATATATATATATATATATATATATATATATATATATACTGCACAATTCCCTTTATATGAAATGCCCAGAACAGGTGAATCCGTAGAGACAGAACATAGATTATTGGTTGCCCGGGACTGAGGGGGGAAGGGGAAAAGGAGTGACTACTTAAAAGGTATAAAGTTTTCTGTTGAGGAGGATGAAGGTTCTGGAGATAGATAGTGGTGATCACATAACGCTGTGAATGTACTGAATTGTACACTTTAAAATGATCTCCATGACGAGAGTTTTATGTTGTATGAGTATTACCACTGAAAAAAAAAACAAAAAAGGAAAGGGACTCTTCACGGAGGGAGGGGAATGAGCCAGCCCCAGAAAACAGGGTGAGGTGCTTTCTGGGGGGGCAGTGCAGGTACACGTGGGCCACAGGGCAGGGGCACCTCAACGGTCCAGAGGTGCACCTGTGGCTCCCACATAGCAAGGCAGAGTGACCCTCAGAGGTTCCCAACTAAGCACATAAAAAGCCTTCAACAAATTTTTCTTGAAAGAAAGAAGTTCCCTGCCTGTGCTGTGAAGAGTGATGCCTCTCCCTTCCCCTCTCCAACCCCCCAAACACTGCAGCACCAGAAGAACAAAACCTTTCAAGTGGCCTGGAAATGCTAAACCATTCTTTGCCCTGACCAAAGAATGGCTCTTACAAGGTCAGAAGCGGGATCTTGTCGCCCTCCTCTGGTCACTGAGCGGCTTTGGTTTTTCTCCCTCTGCCTAAGGCGAGGACCACCCGCTGCCTCGCTGGCTGGATTGGAGCTGGCTGGGCAGTCTCCCCTTGCTGTGTGTGCAGAGCTGGGTCCCGAGATGTTCTGGGAGCTGAGGTGCCAGGGGCCGTGAAAGTAGCACACCCCTGCTGTCCCCTCCCCTCTTCACGCGCACACTGGTGTCCTGTACCCTCCGACCTCCCACGCAGCAGGCTCCTGGGTCTCAGCCTGCCCTGCTCTCCCATATGACCCCGCAGACACCCACATCCCTCTGCTCACTGCTTGAAAGACGAGTTCACACCCTTTTCCATGTGTATTGCTGACCCCTACGGACAGCCTGGAGAAATTACAAAGATCTAATGCTTCTCAGCTATAGTGCAAGGCTTCCTCCTTTGCAAGTGATAAATTGGGCTTCTAGCCCAGCTTTCAGTTCTCAGGAGGGAACTCTCGATCCTCTGACAGACTCCTCACCAAGAAGGCTCCCCTTCCCTGGCTGGTGATAAAAGTCAGACTGGACAACAGGTGTCCCTCTGTCTCAGGTAGTCTAATTCCATCCATGAAGACCCAGTGGAGTGCTGTCCAGTTCACCAGAACTTCCACCTTCCCTCTTGGATCTGAGATGGGCTGGCCTTTGTGTAGATAAAGAGCTGTCTGCTCAAGGTACCTGGAGAGATCTTCAATACCTTGCCCACCCAAAGGTATTTCCCTTACGAGCCGACCACTTCACCTTGATGTATCCATAAACCATCAATGAAAGATACTCTGTCTCACAAGAGAAATGTAAAATAAAACTTCACGGAGATACCATTTTTTACCACAAGACTGGCAGAGATCAAAAAGTCTGATAATTCACCATGTCAGTGATTCAAGAGGATAAACACAAGACACTTTCCTATGTGTTGTGCATGAGGGTGCAAATTGATACAGCCTCTACCAAGAACAAGTCAGCAATCTCTGTCAAAATTTTCAATGCGCGGGTGCTTTCACCCAACAATTCAACTTCCAAGTATTTATTCTATAGATGTACTTGTGCGTGGATGAAACGACAAGGATGTGTATTGCAACACCATTTGTAATAACAGAAGATGAGGGAAATCCTCATCAGGAGACTGGCTTAAATAACCCATAGCCCAAGCACCAGGAGAACACCATGCATTTCTTTTGGTAATGAGGCTGTTTTCTATGTTCTAATGGGAAAATATCTCCAAGGTTTTACTGTTAACTTAAAAAGGTAGCATGTCATACAACGTACTATTTCCATGTGAGCGGAAGTGGATAGATAGATATAAATAATCATATGTGTTTATAAATGCGTAGAACATGCCTGGAAGGATACTCAATAAACTGGTAGTATGATTTTTATGGGAAAGAGAACTAAGGGATAAGGAAGAGAAAGGCACATTTGACTCAATGCCCGCTTTTCTACATCGTGGTAAAATACGCATGAAGTTCACCATTTTAACCATTTGTAAGGGTACAGTTCAGTGGCATTAAGTGCATTCACGTTGTTGAGTATCACCACCACCATCCATCTCTGGGGCTTTTCCATCTTTCCAAACTGAAGTTCTCTCCCCATTAAACAATAGCTCCCCATTTCCCTCTCCTCCCAGACCCTTGCAACCCCTATGAACTTGACTACTCCGGGTACCTCACATAAGTCGAATTATACAGTATTTGCCTTTTTGTTTCTGGTTTATTTCACTTTGTGTCATGTCTTCATCAATACCTTTTTGTCTTTAAAAGCACCAGAAGAGCTTTTTAAAAAATACTGATGCCCACGTCTTCCCCCTAGAAAGTCTGATTTCATAGGTGTGCAGTCCAGCCAGGTCACCAGGGTTTTTAAGGCATTCCAGCTGAGGGGCGCCTGCGTGGCTCAGTCGGTTGAGCGTCCAACTTCGGCTCAGGTCATGATCTCACAGTTCGTGGGTTCGAGCCCCATGTCGGGCTCTGTGCTGACAGCTCAGAGCCTGAAGCCTGCTTCAGATTCTGTGTCTCCCTCGCTCTCTCTGCCCCTCCCCCACTCGTGCTGTCTCTCTCTCTCTCTCTCAAAAATAAATAATAAACATTAAAAATTTTTAAAGATAAGACATCCCAGATGATTCTAATGTTTGGTGAGGCTGAGCATTCTCCCAAACCACATCAGACATGCCTGAAATGTTCCCAGCCTCCCATGTCCCACCTCTGACCTACTCATTCAGAATTTTCAGGAATATGCCATTTGAACCAACATTCTGAGTGACTCCAAGAGGCCATCCTGGCTTGGAGGGAAGCACTCTGCCACACCACAAGCTGGCCTGGGATGCGAGACACTCAGCATGCAGTCAGTACCCAGCTTCGGGGATTGACATGCATGGAGCTGTCCCCACTGGGTACTGTAGAAACAGAATAGAAAAATTTTACTATTTCAGGAGAAAAAGCTAAGAGGATAGTGATAGTGACCATTAGAGTTATAATGATCGTTTTCACACTTACCTATGATAGACTAGATTCTTTTGTTTTTATTATTTTTTTTAACGTTTATTTATTTTTGAGACAGAGAGAGACACAGCATGAGCAGGGAAGGGGCACAGAGAGAGGGAGACACAGAATGTGAAGCAGGCTCCAGGCTCTGAGCTGTCAGCACAGAGCCCGACACGGGGCTCGAACCCACGGACCGTGAGATCATGACCTGAGCCGGTCGGACGCTTAACTGACCAAGCCACCCAGGCACCCCTAGATTCTTTTTTTTTAATGTTTATTTATTCTGAGAGAAAAGAGAGAGAGTGTGTGAGAGAGGGAGAGAGAGAATCCCAAGCAGGCTCAAACACCTCTTCCTACCTGCCTGGTTTTTTAAGCATATACTGGAACAGCAGCACTGTCCAAGAGAAATAGAATGTGAGCCACAAATGCAAACCACATAGATCATTTTAGATTTCCTAAAAAGCCATATCAAGAGACAGTAAAAAGAAGCAAATGAAATTTATTTTGAAAAATATCTTTTATTTAACTCAATACGTCTAAAATAGTGTCTTGGAAAGTGTAATCAGTATAAAGCATTATTGAGATTCTGTTTTTCATACTAGGTGTTTGAAATCCAGTGTGTTTTACACATACAGCACATCTTAATTCAGATGAACCATATTTAAAGCATTCAATAGTCCTGTGTGGCTGGTGGCTGCCATATTGGACAACACATACTAGAGACCCAGGATATCCTTGGGAAGGGTACCACTGCACAATCATGGCTCATGTACAATCAGAGACAGCAGGGTCCTCACAAAATAGTATGTGGAATTCTTAGTTATTGACTGGAGCAGAGAGAAGTCAAGGACAGGACAAGAAAAGCAAATTCAAATTCACATGGGGGTGCCCAATGCTGAGCAGGGGACCACACTACAATTCTCTGCCTGGGTCCGTGGTCTAAGACAGCAGGCTAAGGGGCTGCAAGGGGTATTGACACACAGGACTGAGAGCCCCCGGTGAGCAGGACTTTCAGAGGAAGGAAGAAAGACAGGGAGCCGCAGGGCCATACAGAGAAGTGAGGAGTGCCTCACACTTGCTTTCGTCCCCCTTCAGCAGGCCTGCCGACCTCTCCACTAGCTTTAATCCCACACAGAGCACCTCTCCTCCCAGGAACATTCCACAGCAGCCTTTATGTCAAGCCAGCCATGTAAGCAGTCTTTTGGGCAGCACCTCCAAGTGGGATCCCACAAAAAGATGAGCAGATCTTACTATCAAATGCCTTCTTGAAGAGATCAGAAGAATACAAAGGAGCTGGTTGGTCAAGGGCCCTGAATGCTAAGACTGTAAGGAGGGGTCAGAGAAGGGACTTATCCCCAGAGCCCAATGGTTACCTGTCAAATCTCAAGTGCCGTAGGGGGAAAAAAATAGAAGAGAAGAAAGGAACCCTGGCTTTATTGGGCTATCTGTTGTGGTGGGATGGAGGTGGTGTAAAAACAGCTCCCCTGAATTTTCTAGCACTCTTTGAAAAAACAGGTTCCTTGGGAAGAGGTATGTATTTGGGAGAGTTTGTCTCTATGCAGGTACCCAAACATACTTTGTATTCACACACACACACACACACACACACACACACACACACTCCACAGGTTTTTGGAATTAATGGCATTAGTACCGAAGAAGTTAATTAAGCAAAGCAATACGCTTAAATCTCGTTGGAAAAGACAGTCTGATGGCATGAAGGGCAGGGGGACAGAGATCACAATTGACCACATTTGCCTTCCTTGCAGATCCTGCGCCTATGCTAAACCAAGTCATGCTGTTACATAGTTTTAGAAAGGGCAGGGCAGGGCAGCATGAAGTACTTCAAGCAGCCTTCAAACCTGCTGTAAGAGGTGATGGGCTACAGCTAATAACCCAGCAGAGAAGTGTGAAGTCTCAACTGCATAATTAACGTTCACCAATGGAGCTTACCTCCAGTGAAAGGTGTATTCAAAAGAACAAGGAAGTGTGTCTAATGGGCCCCTGGAGGTGGTTGTGTTCATAACAGGGAGGGAGGATTCAGTTTTGAAGCCAGAAGTAATTTCCACCACCTCACCACACATATCCAAGCAGGAAAATCCCATCCTAGCCAACCCTTGCCCCACAAAAAACCACATATGATATGATGCCCGCCATGTTTTTCTACAAGGCATCGCATAGAGCTAAGCTGTATGTATTCCCTTCAGTGGAGCCAGGGAAGGGCTGGGAGGGTGGGAGAGTGAGCTGGAAAAGAAGCAAGGATGTCAGTTGGGGGCTTTTTTGTTTGCTTATCTTTAACGGTTGTTTTATGCCCACCCATGAAAAAAATGTATTGCTGCTTTCATTAGTTGAGAGATCACCATTTAATGATCTCTTACTAAAGAACTCTGAAAGTAGAAGTCCGGAAGCTGAGCTCTCTGCCGTGGACTGCCTGCCCCTTGCCACGCCACAGGCTCCAGCTCTAGAAAGGCTTAGAAGCATAGAAGGTAAGATTTGGATGCGCCTTAGAGAGTATATAACCCATCCTCCCCCTCGGACACTTCCCCATTCAAGTCTGGGAAGAGAAGTGCCTTCTCTGAAGCCAGGTGGGGACAGTCTTGCAACAACACTGGGGAGACCAGAAGTTACCAGGCTTTGATTTCTCAGGCAGACTTCATGTATCAACATGGAAGTTTAATTCATATTTAATGAAAAGTCTTGTGAAATTCCAAATGTTGGACCTGCCTCTCCTTTTCTTGGGAAAGGTAAGAGCAGGGAGGTTAACCAATAGTTTTGTTGAAGTATTATAAACACAGTAGGGCAAAGGTCTTTTAAGATTAAACAGATTGAACCCTGCATATCCCATTATCTTCATGATAAAATCCTTTGTTTACTGATAGTTAATGAGAAGCAACACTTGCAAACAAAATAGGTTAACCGCCTAATCAAGTAACCCCTGCTTAATACAGGAAATTGTGTTTGCTCTCTTAAGTCATACAATTTTTGTGTATGAAATTGAATCTGCTCACCAAAGTTATAAAATGAGCTTATTAGCTTTGAGTTAATTTAATCCATGACTCTGCACGTTGTGTAGATTTTCTTGCCGGTCAGAAAATCTTGGATCCCTGGGTTTACTCTTCTCAGGCTTGTAAGGGTCTAGTAAATAAACTGTCACTCTGGCAGTTTTACACCCAAACAGATCAAAATTTTCATTTTTTCCTGACAGAGTCATAAATATTTTGAGTTGAATTTGATCCCAATATTAGAGTAGTCCAAAGCAAGAGTGCCAGGTTTTCCGCAATTTTTGAATGTCACTCATCATATCTTATCAAAAAAGTTTATGTGTGGCTCAGTTGGTTAAGTATCAGACTTCGACTCAGGTCATGATCTTGTGGTTTGCGTGTTCGAGCCCCGCATCAGGCTCTGTGCTGACAGCTCAGAGCCTGGAGCCTGCTTCGGATTCTGTGTCTGCCTCTCCCCTGCTCTCCCTCTCCCTCTCCCCCCTTCTCAAAAATAAATAAGCATTAAAAAATTTTTTTTTAAGTTTAGGTGTAACTAAATTATACAAAATAGACACATGTTAAACTTATAAATTAATCCTATCTCACACTGTAATAGGGGTACCTGTTGTCTGGAGAAGCATCCTGATGTAGAACATTATATCTGATATTCCTGTTTTTATATTTTTAAGATTTTTAACATTGATTGTTTATTACTTAAAATTTTTTTTAGTGTTTATTTAGTTTTTGAGAGAGACAGACAGAGCACGAGTGGTGGGGGGGCAGACAGAGGGGGAGACATAGAATCGGAAGCAGGCTCCACGCTCTGAGCTGTCAGCACAGAGCCCAACGCGGGGCTCGAACTCACAGACCATGAGATCATGACCTGAGCCGAAGTTGGATGCTCAACCGACTGAGCCACCCAGGCGTCCCTTGTTTATTACTTTTAAACTGGGGTCTGTATTAATACTGTATTTCATTCTTCCCATCCTGTCCTTGGTATAAATCAGCTCTACTACTGAGTGCTGCCATTTAAATAAGCACCCTCCTTCTTGGGGTAACACTCTACAGTTTACACAGACTGTCTCATTTGATCATCAGGGTACCTTGGGTGGTAGGTTCTGCCTCCCATTTTACAGATGCAAAAACTGAGGCTCTGAGAGGTTATGTGACTTGATGAAGATAACTGGCTAGTAAGTGATAGAGTCAGGGTACAAAGCCAGGTCTTTTGACACCAAATCACATGTCCTTCCAGCATACATAATGTCACATTTGGGGCTGAGCCCCAAGGAGACTATACCTGCCGATGTAGTCAACACAAGCATGTCAAAAAGCGTCGGATTTCTGGTCGCATTTTTGCCCAGGCAGAGGCATGTGCCTCTGGCAGCATGGCTTAGGAAATGACATTTTAACTCTCTGATCTACATTTCTGAAAAACATTTTCTTCTTGTGGGGAGACATTTGGGCTATTACCTGGTTAACATTTGCAAACTGCTGCAGGAAATTCATTAGCTTGAAAGGAACATGATTACAGTAATCACACTCAGAAACAGAAGGTGGGGCGTTAATTATTAACAAGAGATCACCCAAAAGATACAACACAGGATTATTAACGGAGCCAGTGGGACTGTTAGGATGGAAAGAACAGAGCCCATTTAACCAGCTCTGGAGCATAAAAAGCCACTGCTCTGAACATTCACAACAGCTCTGCAAGAGCCCACTGGGAGAGAACAACTTGCTATTCTCACTTGGTTACGATTCTCATTCTTATTAAAATACATTGAGCCTTTCTAAAGCCTACCATGAGATGCCAGTTTCAAGCTTGGTCAAGGCACCAGTATTTACAACTCAATAAATTCGATCATTCTTCATTGAACACCCATGCGTGGGCAAGGCTCAAAGCTATCGTCCTGGGGACCTGGTGAGGAGCAAGAGGCAGGGCTGACCCTAGCACTACAATCATTCATTGGGGAGGATCCAGATGACACTCAAATCCCGACCGAAAGCCAGAAGGGGCCTTCCTGAAGACCCAGGCAGTGCCGTGAAGAGAAAAAAACGGTACCCCAAGAGCTGATTGGGGTGAGGAGCAAAATTAGCTAACATTTGCTGGGCATCTTCTATGTATCAAGTACTGTGCAAAGTGTTCAATGTTATGTAATTGAATCTTCGTAGGACAGCAACTCTGTGAGTGGGATTATTACGTTCATTTCAGTGATAAGCAAACTGAGGCTTGGCAGGCTGTCTTACCCAGGGTCACCCAGTAAGTGGCAAAGCCAGATCATATCTGGGAGGGCCTGATTCCAGGCCCCATCCCCTCAATTGCTCTGTTCTACCTCTGGAAAAGAACATTTGGAATCAACCCAGGGAATGGTGGATAGAAACAAACAAATAGAGAGTGAAGCATTCCAGGAAGTAGGAATTTAGGAAGGGCCAAGGGAAATCATAAGTTGATGCCCATTACGAAGAACCTTATATGTCAGGCTTGGGAGTCTACCTAACTTGATAAATTAAAGGCACCTTTGCAATATCAAACCATCTCTCTTCAGTAAACAGGGATGCATATTGAGTCTTTCTAGAATCCAAAATATTTCAGGGCGCCTGGGTGGCTCAATTGGTTAAGTGTCTGACTTCAGCCCAGGTTTTGATTTCACGGTTCATGAGTTCGAGCCCCACGTCTGTGCTGACGGCTCAGAGCCTGGAGCCTGCTTTGGATTCTGTGTCTCCCACTCTCTCTCTGTCCCTCCCCACTCACACTTTGTCTCTTTCTCTCTCAAAAATAAACAGTAAAAAAAAATTTAGAATCCAAGGTTTTTCTAAGAACATTTAATATATAAATAAATACAGGAACAAAAGACTTACTCTACTATGGTCAGACTGAAAGAATGTAAATTCAGTAACATAAATACAATGATAAGCAACCATAAGCCATTTGTTATCAATAGGCTAAAACAAAAATGTCACGAAAGGACAAAGGCAAACACATACTATGGAGAATAACCATCCCAGTCTTTCCAAAGCAGACCACTTTACACACCAACAGGCATTTAATTTTTATTTTAAACAACATTTTTGCATGTGTTCTATGATTACAAAAGTAATACATGGCTTATTGCAGAAAGCTTGGAAAACACAGAAAAGCAGAGATATGTATCTGCCTTATTTCTAGCACTATCTGCTAGCTGTCCTACACAGCTGCTGTTCCTCTCTTTATAAAACACACGCTTGTGTTTTTTATAGTATTTGAAGCATTCATTACTCTATGGACTGGCATTCCACTGGATTCTGTTGACACTGAGTACCGATCACCTGTGAGATTCCCAACTTCCTTGTCCTTCCTCTCCCTTCTCTGTCCCTTTAAGAAAGACCCATGTTGTAAACAACCTGAAAGCAGGGACCAAGTTTCATGCATACCTCTACCCTGAGCCCTTAGCATGATAGCAAGAGAATATTCCTTTTCTTTCTTTAATTCACTCACTGTTCTTTATCTAGTGTTGAAAAATAAGAAATGCAAAAGCATTACCTCTAGACTGGCAAATTAATAGGCATCTTATGGCAAAAGGGATACTTTAAGGACATGAGCATAAAGGTAACCTGCAGTCTGGTTATGAGGAGAGAAATGACAGCCCTCATTTGTCAAGATGGGCTTCTCTGAAGGAGTAGTAGCTTCGGATGACTTTCTGACTTTTTTCTCCCCAAACAACATTTATTTACTGGGCACCTCCTGAGTACCTTTGAAGTCATGTGACAGTTACAAAGCTATACAAGATAGGATCCTTCCTTCAGCAGCTTCAATCTAACGGGAGGAAAAAAGGCAGGTAGGTAAAACCTTGCAAATGAGATAAATGTTAAGATAAATGTTAAGTGGCCTAAGATTGTTAGAATGTTCTGGGAGTTCAGAGATGTGAGCTGAACTCGCATCTGATTGAGGGGATCAGGCATTGATCAGTCTTCGAGCAGGCATAAGTTATACATATGAAGTGTGTGTGTGTGTGTGTGTGTGTGTGTGTGTATGCATGGCTAGGCAAGGGAGGAAATTCAAAGCAAAAGGAACAGACTGAGCAAAGGCAAAGGAGTATAAGAGACTAAGAAGTGTTTACGGAAGAGAGAGGAGCCAAATTTGGCTAAAGGAAAAAAGTAACAGAAGAAAAAGCTGGAAAGGAAGAGTGTGAACCCATGGCTGAGAGCCCGGAATAGCAAACTAGTTTGGACTCTATTCCTACTACAATTTGGAACTATTTAGTCATTCAGCAAATATTTCTTGATCATCTGCTACGTGCTAGGTGCTGTGATACATTCGATGCGATACAAAAAGGAAAACAAGGCATGGCTTGCGGTACAAAAGCAAGGTATCCCTGCTCTCACCACAGAGCTCCATGATAACCTTCTAGAAATGTAGTTCAAACCCAAAGTGGACTTATTAAGAGCAAAATGAAACTGGCCAAAAGACAAATTAATGATAAGGAATCTTTTTTCGTTACTTATTGCTGAGTAATAAACTATCCCAAAAATTAGTGATTTAAAACAACAATGATTTGATTTGATTAACCTGCTTACGATTCTGCAATTTTGGATGGGCTTCATGGAGATAGCTCATCTCTTTGCCATGGGGTGTCAGCTGGGGTAGCTTGAACAACTGAGGTCTGGCTGGAATGGCCAACTTGTATCGTACATCTGGACCTCATACTTCATTGTAGGTTGAGTTCCTCAGCTCTCCTCCACAAGGCATTGCATGTGGTTAGCTTGGTTTTCCTTCCAAAATGGTGGTCTCAGACATTCTTCTTTGTTTCTGGTAATCTGACTTCTTACATGGCAGCTGGCTTCACCCGGAGCACAAAAAAGGAAGCTCTTAAAAAGTAGCTTATAATTGGCATGGTGGTATTTTCAGCATATTCTAATGGTTAAAGTGGGTCACAAAGTCAGCCCAGATTCAAGGGGAGAGGTCTACACAAGGGCATGAATATCAGGAGGCATGATTCTTTGGAGGCCACCAGAGTTACCAGTCTACCAGAAATCTTAAAGTCAATTCAACAGCATCTTCCCCAATTTTAATCAGCTAACGGGCGTTAAGTACATAGATGTTTCTGCTCTACAGCACATAACCTGCCTGCCTCACTCTACCTCCACCTTTTTGCATGCTAGCAAAATGCAGTTCTCAAGCCACTATTGATCACTTAATCGAACTGCATCAGATTCTAAACGGACCTTGGAACATAGTTTCAAACAGGGCAACATCCGGGAAGGGAGAGGGCTCTCAGCTCAGAACCATCCCTCCTGCTCCTGAGCCTGTGTCACTCCCAAGAGCTCCCCAGGTCATGTACCCCAGCTTCAAAATAGGAAGAAAGAAAACCCATTCGTGCTCCAACTTCCCCTTCCGCCATCTGCCACATCCTTGTCTCTCCTAGGAGACAACTCAGCCCTCATCTGTGTTACAAGGCCCTGTCTCTGGAGAGCTAGAGCAGAAGATTGAGTTCCTGGTTTTCAGAATAACATTAAGATCCCTCTATAGCCTTTATTACCCTCTTATGTTTTCCATTTCCCAGACTTGTCCAGTATAGTCTGAATGCCAAGTTCAGTGGTAATACCAGAATTTCTACAGGAGAAGCTTGGGAAGCAAACTGGTTGGATGGAAGTTCGGAGGGATGAAGATATTTTTCCTGAAATTTTTACAAGAGCCATGTGATCCCTCATAGGACTAGAATTGGTCACCAAAATTGACCTAATTAGCCAAGAGGTGACAAATACAAATATATACTCAGATCACAAATTTAATTAATAAAAATGTGTACTTAGCACATATAAAAGCAAAAGTTAACTGAGTTAAATAGAGCAGCAGCTAGGCAGTTTTTAAATGTGTTCTTGTTTTGTTTTTTACATTTCTAACCATCTGTCAATTATTCCACATTGAAGCAGAATCACATTGTAATTAAATGTTCCAGCAGTCCGTCCATACAGATTTGAATTCTGGCTCCATCCATTCACTGGGTCATCTTGGGCAAGCTACTTAATTTCCCCGTGCCTTAGTTTTCCCACCTATAAAATGAAGATAATAATAGTACTTTTCTCATAGGGTGTAAATAATACTTGCAAAGTGTTTAGCATCCAATAAACATTCTCAATAAATGTTCCTTATTATTCCATACATTACTATGGGTTTTTTTAACCCCGTGCTTTATGGATATTTTTTTCTCTTTATTAATTCATGTTTGGAATGATCTAAAAGGCAATGACTGTTGAAGATTAGGAGAAGCTAAAGATACCCTCTAAACCCCCTTCTTGGTCCCTTGGCCAACTTCAAATAGATCTTGCCAACAAAAGGTATCAATACCAAAATGTCAATAGCAGATTAAAAAAAATACTTCAAATAATATTCTCCTAAGCCTCAGAAATTAAAAATAACATTAAAAATAAAAGAGAGGTGACAGAGATGAACTTAAGAAGGAAAGGGCTGACAAATAAGCACTGAATCTACACATACTCTAAATGTTTTAAACAAAGTGTGTACCTTCTCATCAAATTTGTATGGGGAGAAGATGATATATATAGAAGCAATTTAGAATTTGCTTGGGATATAATTATACAAATCCACGCAACTGCCATCATCTGTTCTCCCAGCATCCTGTTTGCTATTACAAACACAAGAGGCAAGCAGAAGCATCCAGAAGAGTTAAAAGAGGGGGACTCTCGGCCCCCTGCAAGGTGCTCACTGGAACAATTTCCCTGCTGCTCTGTGTTTACAGAATCCTATTTGCATAGAGGAACTGCAGGAGCTCTGGATGATAGTAGCTCTGAAAGAAATCAGCAAAAGTGCACGTGAGGGATGGATTCAATACGCTTCCTTGACTCTAGAAGGTGTAGATAGTTGTCAAGCACAGAGCATGAGGACGATCAATCTTCAGATTCTCAGAGGCGGAGATCATTGCCTACTGATCTAAACTGGGAGTGCCAATAGATTTTGTGCACAATCCTCGGGGCATTTTGTCATTTACATTACATGATGGGTCAGTTACAATCGAAACATAATTGGCCTGAGTCATTTTATGGGGAGTGACTCCCTTATGTGGCTGTCCACCTTCTGGGTTGACACCAGGAGGGCGGGGGCCTCTAGGAATTCTCTCCTACCCTCTTTCACTCACCAGCTGCCGGCAGAGTTTAGGGTTCCTTTGATCTGCTTCACTCTGGAAGCTGTGTTCCTTTCTTTCTTTCAGATATGGAGAACAGGCTCGAAATGTTGTTTTGCAAGCCTGAGAAAAATAGTATTACCATCTTATTGTCAAAAACATTAGAGAGTTCTATAATCCAAGCAAGGAAGAGCATTGTACCCAATCTGTGGTCTGGGGACTACTGACGGTATAAAAGTAACTTCCAGACGTTTCGAAGACATCAACCTCGTCTCGTTAACCAGAACATACCACCCAGAACATGCCCGATCTCGTCTGCTCTCAGGAGCTAAGCAGGGTTGAGCCCGGTTAGTACTTGGATGGGAGACATCAACCTTAAAGGATTTTGCTTGTAAAGTGGCCATGTTTATAATTTGGGGCTGGTGGCGAGAGCATAACTTTATAGTTTACCACAGCCCTTATTATTGTCCCATCAAAAGTAGTTCTGGATTCCTAAGTTTGATACCTCTCTCTCTGTCTCTGTCCCTCCCGTGTGCACTAACTTAAAGAAGACAAGTGTTCGATGGAAATTTTGCTCTCAGTGGTTTTGAAATACTCCCCCACTTCAAAGCAGGCCTGCAGTTGATCCAACCTCGTTAGGATGTGTTTTCTCCAAGAATAAAACAAAAGCTCTACAGGGGACTGAGAAGCCAAAGGTGGGAAATCTATACCAGGCACAGTGAGAGAAGCTAATTGGCCTGAATTGATATCATTGTTATGTGGGCTACTGCCCCAGAGACTAGACCTGGGCCTCTCTGCCCCCACTCTCCATTAACTTGAGTTTATCTAGCATTGACACGTGCTGAGATTGGGCGGGTGGGAGAGGAGCAAATGGAAGATAACACTTTAAAAAAAAAATTTTATTTTTAAGTAGTCTCTACACCCAATGTGGGGCTTGAACTCATGACCCTGAGATCAAGAGTTGCACACTCCACTCACTGAGCCAGCCAGGCACCCTGGAAACCAGCACTCTGGCTCAGAGAGAGATGACACCCTGAGTAGACGCCTTTCTCAGGATTCACAGGGACGCACTGGCACAATCAAGTACAGCATAACTGAACTGGCAGGAACAGAGGGTCCAGCATCCCAACAGGGCAGCGCCACAGCCCCCTTGAGGAATGGCACAGAGCTTTCAGGCAGTTAGTTGGGGAATCCCAGACTTACCTTGGCCACCTGGGGATTTCTGTCCTGTAAATGTGTCAGGAGGGAATCTTGAGTCTGCTTAACCTGACTGGTGAAAAATTTCTTCCATTTCCGCCCAACAAAGTCTGCCAATTGTCCAAACAGGACAAAGGCTGAATATCTCAGGTTGTCATTCTCCTGTGGATCCCCGGTAAAGAAAGCAACAAAATCCAAGTCATTGCCCAAATGCAAGGGCATCAGAAAACAACACAGCCATCGATCTTTGTTGCATGGTAGGAGGTGGGTCACCAGATCCAGTCTAAAGTGCTTAGCTGGCTGAGATGGGGGACAGAGAGGAGTCGGGCTGAGTCTTCAGTGAACGTCTTCTCTAGCAGACAAGAAGACTAGAATGGGGGACCTCTGTGCTAATCCCAGCTCCCCAGCTCTTTTCTTTATTAGACAGTGTTTTGGAGATAGAATACATTTATATGGTTCAAAATTCAAAATAACCAAATAGTTATATATATACATATACATATATAACTATTATACATATATATGTGTATACATATACATATATAACTATATACATATATATATAACTATATATATAACTATATATATATATATATATATATATATGTAAGTCTCCTTCCTACCCCTTTCTGCCCGCCACTAATTTTCCCTCCCATGAATGAACAAAGCTATACATTTTCTGTGTAGCCCTCCAGAAAATTAGGAAGAAACAGAATAAAATATATATTACGTAGTCCTTTCTCACATTTTTACACAAATGGAAGCACACCGTGCCACTGTTACGTACCTTGACTTATAGCAAGGTTAAGTGTCTAATTCTGGATCTCGGCTCAGGTCAGGATCTCACGGTTTGTGAGTTTGAGCCCCGCGTCAGGCTTCTGTGCTGCCAGTGTGGAGCCTACTTGGGGTTCTCTCTCTCTCCCTCTCTCTCTGCCCCTCCCCTGCTTGCGCACTCACTCTCTCGCAAAATAAATAAGTGAACTTTAAAAAAATTACAGTCAACTATCATCATCTCCATCCTCACCAGGTATTAAAAAAATGATTGCACGGCAAATGAGTCCTGGAAATTAAGATGACACCTCCATAGAGATTTCAAGACATCTCCCTGCAGATATCTGTTTACATTCCAGGGAGATAAAGTAGACACCTTCCTCTCCCCTCCCCAGAGATGACTGGTTCACATTCCAGAGCAAAGGTCTCTCCGTCTCTCTGTCTCTCTTAGTGGGAGGAGAGGCAAATGTGCCAGAAGCTCCTATATAAACTCCAGATTTTGTAATTTCAAGATTTTTCTTCCTCTCGTAGGGTGCAGGTTCATCTGGAGAATTAGGTGTGGGGAGCTCATGCAAGGTGCTCTGTGAATAAATAAAAGCTCTGTTTCCTGTTCTACAGATATTATCTTTCTGTTAGAGAGAGAGAGAGAGTGTGTGTGTGTACGTGTGTAACTGCAGTATCTCAGATCCAGACTAAACAGTGTACTTTCTGCTTAACCTGCCTGGTCACCTGGCCATGAAGAGCACAGTTCCTGTGATCAGAGGGCCTGGTTTCATATCCACTTGCTGGCTCTGTGAATCTTGGGCAAGTTACCTAACCTCTCTGTGCTGTGCTTTCCTTATTTATAAAGTGAAGATATTAACAGTGCCTACCTCACAGGGCTATTATCTGAGATAACCCACGAAAATTGCCTAGGGCTTGCTAAAGGCTGACTATGGTTATTGTTACATTCGCCAGAGAGCACCGAACGCACGTTGGCAATGCTATCACCATCTCCATCCTCATTGGACGTATATTCACTCCTCCATAAAAACAAAAACTCCTTAAGGGGTAGTGATGGAATGCTATTCTTTATATGTTTTCCATAACCCCCCGGTACAATACTAGGCTCGCAGTATGATTTCTTAATTAGTAAGTTAGTAATAGAGACCATGTTCTCTGAGCAACACAGCCAGGGCTCATGTTTCTAATCCCACTTCAACTTTAATAACCCAGAAATCTTCTGAATTGTCTCGCTTACATCATCTAGTAAAGTCCTGGCCTGGAGAGTGATGTCTATGAAGAAGGAGCCCAAACTTTTCCCCTGGATCTTGCCCAGGATGATGGTCAGAGTCTTCATGCTCTCGTGGATGACGTCAGCACTCACAGGGTCATACAGGCCATGCACCAGTAGGTCTAGGACAATTTTCTTATATTTTTTCACCTGTTAACAAGGTGTGAAAAGCATTAATATTCTAGCAACTGAGGAATTGCTCCCAGTGAGTTGAAAAGCAATCCCACTTCTAATCTTCCAATAAGCAAGGACCTGGACGAAGAGCATGGTTTTCTTCAGGAACTGCCACAACAACTCTTATTACTATACAAATGCTTCCATCAACCTGACCCAAGAGCCAGCTCGGTCTTGGAAGAATAACCGAAAGAGCAATCTGGAGCTTGGCCTCTGAGCAGATGAGGCCAGCGAGGGCACATCAAGGAGTATGGAAGGCTGGATGATCTAGGCATCTGGGGCGTATTGGGTACTTTTATAGAAGATGAGACGGAATGGTCATGGAAGCTGATGGATACTGAAGGCAGAGGTGGGGATAACACCTTTTACCGAACAAGCGTAATTATTCAAAAATAAATCAAATTCACCCAAGAGGAGGACGTCCAGGTGTGTGTTAATCCCACCTGCAGCTGTTTCCCAAGGCTGATAATACTGAGGTGCGACGACTATCGTATAACTGCAAATGAGTCACACCCTTGTACAATCTCCTTCCCTTGAGTGCGGAAGAAACCAGTGGCTTGTTTCCAGCCTACAGACTATGACAGTGGTGATGGGATATCATTCCCACGGTCACATTACATTACATGGGATTCCATCTTAGCAGGCATGAGTGCTAGAGGCTTTCCTGCTGGCCTTGAAGATGTAAGCTCATAGGCCGTGAGGGGACAGGTGTCAGAAAGGAATGCAATCTGGCCCATCTTGACTGCAGCCTCGTGAGATCCTGAGCGGAGGACCCAGCTAAGCTGTGCCTAAAGTCCTGACCCAAGGAACCTGCAAGACGATGACCGCCAGGTGTGCGATGACCTGTCACCCAGCAGTAGAAAACCAGTACGTGAGGTGCCAGCGCTGGGGACTTCAGGCCGTCAGGCTGGCTGGGTGCCACCTTCCCCTCCTACCTTGTCAGGGGTCTCAGAGGCCATTGCTCCCAGGCCTCTCATTGCCATGTGACGCTTTTTAGCATTGGGGTCCTGGGCTCTTTCTGCCAAGATGAAAAACACGTTCTTCGGAGGCTCCTGCTTCTGGAGACTCACTGTCCAAGAGATCTGGGTAGTAAGTAAAAAACGTATTGATCTGGGGAGTGTTCAGAGTCATACCTATCCCAACCCCAAGCCCTCCCTCTAAAGAAAATTTCTGTGTTGCCTGCTCGATTCAGCCCTTCTTTGTCCACCCAAAGACACCTGATTTTTGCTGGAAATACATTAGTGGATCTACATAATGAAGAAAATGGATGGAAGAGGAAATAGGTAGAGAAAAATAATGCAGGGCTGGTGTTGAGGTAGGTTGGGTGGGGCTTATGGCAGGTGCCCGAGGACCACTGAGGGTGTGCTAGAGCTCAGAAGAAAGGGGGCTTTAGACAGTTGATGTGAGCTGAGAACAGTGACCCTCCACAGGACAAGGAATGCTGTACTGCTTCCAACTCAAAGGAAAGAATTTCCCTGACCCTTCTTTTCCCTCCAGCTCTTCCCCATTATTCTGCTCTACTTTGTAGCTGAACGCTTTGAAAAAGGTGTCTCTACTTGTTTTCTCCAATTCCTCTCTCCATTATCTCTTGAACCTTCTGGGATCAGGTTGATGGCCCCACTAATGTGGCTAAATCCAAGGGTTAACTCTCGGCACTCATCCTCCTCAACCTCTCAACAACACTTGACCTAGCTAGCAAAGCACATCTACAAACATTTCAGGGCACCTGAAGGATGTCCCACCCCAGGATGCACGCATCTGAGCAATTAAGATTAGGAAAAGAAATGTATAAAGAATGCAAATTGGGGAACACTGTGCAGCTGACACAGGAACCTACTTCAAGGACTAAACTCTAACTGCAGGGCAAGAGATGGGTTACTTCTGTAGGGAACATATGATTCCAGGAAGGCCCCAGTGTTCTAGGCTTCACACACACGTGCTGGAGTCAGAACCAAGGACAATGCACGATCCAGACAAAATCCAAGAAAAAGCCACCTCCTCACTATCCTTAGTAGTGAGGGGCTAGAGGCTGGACCCATGGCTCTATTGGGTATCTGATTGATTACCAAGTCTCATCACTATTTCTCAATATTCATTGCACTTTATTCTATATTTTTATTAAGTGTGCAGCAAGCTAAATTCTTCCCAGCTCATCTCATTCTCCTGTAAACATTCTGTCTGAGTTATAAGAAGTGTCACCAAGCGTTTTTTTCCGAAAGGAGCATCGGTGGAGTCACCAGAACTAATGCAGACCAGGCAAGCACACTTTACAAAGTGGGTGGTAGGGAGGGACTTCTGTTTATAACATGTGGTGACAGACCTTGGAAAAGAAAGACACCATTGATGTCCTTTTCTTCTTAGGCTGGGTGGTGGGGATCGGCAGGGGCTGGCCCAGGATTCTTCTTTGTGTTTGGTCCATGGGACTAAAAAACAAAACAAACAAACAAAAAACCCACCAGAATTGTCATATGAGCCACAAATACTCCTCCGAGCCCTGTCCTCGACAGGCAATGTCATACAAAGCACTGTGCCGGGGTAAGGACACAAAGAAACAACATCCCTGAGGCTTGTCCTTGGGAACCAGAACCCTTGGTGAGGAGATGGGACAGTCCTGTGGAAAGATAAAGAGCAGGAGGAAAGGCAGCAGAGGCATTAATGGGCTGTCCCCTCATTCCCATTCCATCCCAGAGCCTCCCTGTATCAGAGTCTCCAAAGAGATGAAATGAAGACTCTGGGCCCCATCCACACAGATCCTCACGAGTGGAAGTAAAAAGTAGCCTGAAAAAACTTTGTGTTTTTTAAAGTTCCCCACGAATGTATACTGGGATTTTAGAGGGGATCTGGATATCATCTCTTACAATTTTGAGACGCACATATCTTTCAGCTATCCTTGCATCCTACGGATACACTGTAGCTCAGATGCTCAAACGCAGACATAGGATAGGCACTACTTTGTAACAAGTGATCTTTGTAATGCAGTGTCCTTTAATAGTTGTAACTTACTATTTAATACAAGCAAGTTACACATATATATTACAAATATACAGCTACAAGATAACTACTACGCAGTCATTAAAAAGGATATTGGGCAAAAACGCTAAAAAAAACTTAAAAAAAGAAAAATCTATATAGATGATATATGTTAATAAACATCCTTTTTTGGAAGGAAAAAAGGAATATTGGGCAGACCTACATATGCTAAAACGAGTGAAAGCTAGAAATCAGTATGCTACTGTTTGTATAAAAAGAACAGGAGAAAGGGAAATATATACATGCACACATATGCTTGCATGTAAAGAGAACAGGGAAGAAAACCCAAGAAACTTTAACAAAAATTGTCTTTGGGGGTAGAAATCTGAGCAACCGGGATAGGAAGAAGACTTACTTATTCATACTTTTTTCTATATCTACAGTATTTGTAATTTTATCATGGGTATATATTATTTAAAATATACATTATAGGGGCATCTGGGTGGCTCAGTCAGTTGAGCGTCTGACTTCAGCTCAGGTCATGACCCCATGGTTCATGAGCTTGAGCCCCACATCAGGCTCACTGCTGTCAGCATGGAGCCTGCTTCAGATCCCCTGCCCCCCTCTCTCTCTGCTCCTCCCCCCACTCACATTTTCTCTCTCTCTCTCTCAAAAATAAACATTAAAAAAATAAAATATATATTATAAATAAATACAGCTCACAAAGTGATTCTGATCTACAGCCTGATTTGAGGTGCACTAGTATAAACAGTATAAACCAGTCTGAACTAGTATAAACCAGTGCTTCTCAGACTTTAATGTGCACTTGAGTCATGAGAGGATCTTGACAAAATGCAGATTCACTCAGTGAAGGTTTCAGATGCTGCCTTTCTTATAATCTCCTAGGGGGGGCGCCATTGTTGCCGGTATGAGGACCACATTTTGAGGGCAAGGTGTAAAGTTAAGAGCCACAAGAGTCAAGAGAGGACTGTGGGCTGGAACAGCTGGTAGAGACCTTGCATGTCGGTGAACTTTAGAGAAGAGGCATTCAGCACACGGAATACAATCAATAATATCAATAAATAATACAATCAATAAATTGCCAAGTGACTGTGTTGCATACCTGAAACTAATATAACATTGTTAATTATATTTCAATTAAAAAACAATATGGGGGGGAGAGGGAATGGGGAAAATGGGTGATGGGCACTGAGGAGGGCACTTCCTGGGATGAGCACTGGGTGTTGTATGTAAGTGATGAATCATGGGAATCTACTCCCGAAGCCAAGAGAACACTGTATACACTGTATGTTAGCTAACCTGACAATAAATCATATTAAAAAAAATAAGCAAATAAATAAAAATCATATGTATTAATATATTAATAAATTAATAAAATAAATAACAAATAATAAAATAAATTAATAAAATTTAATGAATTTATTAATTTAATAAATTAATTTAATAAATATAATAAATAATAAAATAAAATAATAAAAATTATATATATATAAATTAATAAAAATTATATATATATATATGAGCCACCTGGGCGGCTCAGTCGGGTAAGAGTCCAACTCTTGATTTCGGCTCAGTTCATGATCTCACGGTTCATGAGACTGAGCCCCGCATCAGGTTCTGTGCTGACAGTGCAGAGCCTGCTTGGGATTCTCTCTCTCCCTCTCTCTCTGCCCCTTCCCTGCTCTCTCTCTTTCTCAAAATAAATAAATAAACTTAAAAAAAAAACAAATATAACAATAATGAATCTGGCAAAAAATACTTAATAAAGTTGGTTAACAAAGCCCAAAATTAACAGCAAAAAATACAAGAATAAAAATAAAGGAGAGGCAGGAGCATATTTGACGCATTGGGATTCCAGTGGGGTTCCATGTAGCTAGTGTCCTGGTAGCAGCAATAACAACAATTACAATAGGAGAGAGTAAAAAAGAAGGCAACAGAAAGTAGTTAAAGGCCAGCTGTGTCGGGTTTTTGACTGCTAAAGCAATCAGTTTCAATTCTATTTTGTACCTAAGAGTGAACTGTTGATTTTTTCTAAAAGAGGTGAAATCCATGTACCACGCAACTATTTTAACAATGTTGCACAACTACCACCTCTATCTGGTCCTAAAACTTTCTCATCACCCCAAAAAGAACACCCCATACCCACGACGAAGTCACTCCCCATGCTGCCCTCACTGCAGTCCCTGGCAATCATTTTTATGCCTTCTGTCCCTATGGATTTACCTATTCTGGGTATTTTATATAGAATCATACAATATTGTAACCTTTTGTGTCTAGCCTTTTTCTTGGTATAATGTTTCTGAGGTTCAACCATGTAATAGCATTTATTGGTATGTCATTCCTTCTTATGTCTGGATAATATTCCATGACAGGCATACCTCATTTGATTACACTTTGCTTTACTGCAGTTCACAGATACTGTGTTTTCTATAAATTGAAGATTTGTGACAACCCTGTGTCAAGAAGTCTAGTGGTGCCATTTTTCCAGTAGTATTTGTTCACTTCGTGTCTCTGTGTCACATTGGGTGACTCTTGCAATATTCCAAACGTTTTCATTATTATTATATTTCTTCTGATGATTTGTGATCAGTGATTATGACTTGCTGAAAACACAGATGACGGTTTCTTAGCAATAAAGTATCTTTTTAATTAACGTGTATATTTTGTTAGACATAATGCTATTGCACATTTAACAGACTATAGTATAGTGTAAGCATAATTTTTATATGCACTGGGAAACCAAAAATTCATTTGACTCACTTTATTGTAATATTCACTTTATTGAGCGTTCTGGAACCTGACCCACAATATCTCCAAGGTAGGCCTAGATATGGATATACCACATTTGTTTATCCATTCATTTCATTGTTGATAGATACCTGGGTTGTATTCACCTCCTAACTATTAAGAACAGCACTGCTGTCAGCACTGGTGTGCTCCCAATTCCTTTGGGTCTATCCGTAAGAGTGGAATTGCTGAGTCATGTGGTAATTCAATGTTTAACTTTTTGAGGAATCCCCAAGTGGCTGCACCATTTTACATTTCTACCAGTGATGTGCATGGGTTCCAATTTCTCCACATCACCAGTTGTTATTTTCCAATAACAACAGATTGATTATCATCATCATCATCATCATCATAATCATTTCCATCCTAGTGCGTGTGAAGTGGCATGTTCATGTGGGTTTGATTAGCACTTCCCTAGTGACTAATGGCATCGTTTTGTGCCCTTGTTGGTGATTTCAATATCTTTTCCAGAAAAATGTCTATTCAAATCTTTGCCTGTTTGTTAAATGGGCTGCTTGTTTTTGAGTTGTAGATCTCTTGTTTGTTTTTTGGTTTTTGTTTTTGTTTTTGTTTTTGTTTTTTTGAGAGAGAGAGACAGAGTGTGTGGGGGAGGCACAGAGAGAGAGGGAGACACAGAATCCAAAGCAGGCTTCAGGCTCTGAGCTGCCCGACGTGGGACTCGAACCCATGAACCGTGAGATCATGACCTAAGCCAAAGTTGGACGCTTAACCCACTGAGCCACCCAGGTGCCCCTAGATTTCTTAATATATTCTGGATCCTAGGCCCTCATCAAATATACGATTTACAAATATTTTTTGCTACTCTGTAGGTTGTCTTTTCAAGTTCTTGACAATGTCTTTTGATGCACAATCGTTTTCAATTTTGACGAAGTCTAATTTATCTATTTTCATGGCTGTTGTCGCTCATGCTTTTAATGATCTGAGGATCCACTGCCAGATCCAAAGTCATGAAGACTTACCCCTGTTTTCTTCCAAGATTTTTGTAGTTTCAGCTCTTATATTTAGATTGTTGATCCATTTTGAGGTCATTTTTGTATACGGTATGTGGTAGGAGTCTAACTTCATCAGAACCATTGATTTTTGTTTTGGTTTAAAAATTTTTTTTGGTAGAAGAAATGATATTCAGGAGCTGCAGGGGTTCTTCAACCCCAGCTGCAATAAAATCACCTGAGGAACTTTTAATATCCTAATGCACTGGCTGTACCAGAGACCAAGTCTGTCACCATCTCACGCATCGGTAATTTTTAAAACTCACCGAGTAATTCCAAAGGGCAGTCACTGAGCTAGCGTGACTAGTGATCAATCACCTTGGTTTGCCCCGCAGTATTGTGATCTATAGTAAATATATACTTGGTCTTTGTCCCCATTCCTGGCACAGGGCTCCTAAAACCCTTAGAATTTCCTAAGTGGTCACAGTGATCGAGGCATCTTTTGTCATGTTAATGAGGCTACTTTCAGAAAGCCCTTTCTCACCAAAGGATAAAGCTGGTTGCCAGGGGAATTGGAGGGTTGGAAACTTCAGTCCCACCCCCTCCTCTTGGGAGGCCAGAGAGGCTGCAGATAGAATTCAACAACCAACTGCCAATGATTTAATCATGGTGCCAAGGTAAAATGAAGCCTCTACAAAAACCCAAAAGCATGGCGTTCAGAGAGCTTCTGGATTGTTGAACAAGTGGAGATTTGGGGAGAGTGGTACGCTCAGAGGGGGCATAGAAGCTTTCCGCCCTTGCCCCATACCTTACCCTCTGTATCTCCCATTGGCTTTTCCTGAGTTACATCCTTTTATAATAAACTGATGACTCAGTAAATAAAATGTTCCTCTTGAGTTTTGTGAGCCGTTCTAGCAAATTCATCAAACCTAAGGAGGGGAATGTGGGAACATCCAATATAGCTGGTTGGTCGCAAGCACAGGTGACACCCCATACTTGCCATTAGCATCTAAAGTAAAGGGAGAGGGGACTGCCTTGTGGGGCCGAGCCCCTAACCTGTGGATGTGACAGGAGATAATGTCAGAATTGAATTGAATTCTAGGACAATTAGTCAGTATCTGCTGAGAACTGGAGAATTGATTGGTGGTATGGTAAAAATACACACTGACCCTGGCCCTGGGGGGTCCCCTGGGACATGGGATTTTAAATGCTAAGACCAGGAAAGTCCTGGGGAAACCTGGACATATTGGCCACCCTATCTGCTCTACTCAAGTTGCAAACTTATTTAAACACAGATGGCTGACAAAACCCAGCCCTGCTAAACAGCTGTGCTTTGGAACACTTGACTCTGACCTGAAGCGCGTGAGGATTTGGTTTCTCCACTGTCTTTGCCCCTCCATCCCTGCTGGTTTCTGTAATGCTCTCTTGGTCAGAAGACACTGGAGAGATCCATGAAAACACGCCTTCATCTCCAGCCCCTAGTCTCTATTTCTTCTACATCTCTGGCCAGCAGACCTCCCCTCACTACTACAATGGGGATCTTAAATAAAAGCCCAGAAAAAAATCACCCCACCGATTAGCAATATCATCTGTGTTTGAGTAAAGGCATTCCCATAAGCTTTACGTGACATGAAGCCAGCGGTCCTCACACCTGAACATGCACTAGAATTGCCTGGAGGGCTTCTTCAAACAGAGTCCCAGAGCTGATCCCCAGAGTTTTTGATTCTGTACATCTGAAGGATGACCCCAAATCTACATTTCTTTCTTTTTTTTTTTTTTAAGTTTATTTATTCTGAGAGAGAGAGAGAGAGAGAGAGAGAGAGAGAGCAGGAGCGGGGGAGGTGCGGAGAGAGAAAGATAATCCCAAGCAGGCTCCGTGCTGTCAGCGCATAGTTGGATACGGGGCTTAATCTCAAGGACTGTGCGATCGTGACCTGAACTGACATGGAGTCAGATGCTTAACCAACTGAGCCACTCAGGCATACCTCAAATCTACGTTTCTAACAAGCTCCCAGGTGATACTGGGATGCTACTGGTCTGGGGACCATACCTTGAAAACACTTCATTAAGAGAAAGAAACTAGAGTATTACTATGCCAGTCTTCTCCAGAATGAAAGGATTTAAAAATTCACACTGTGACAGAACATGCTTGGTTGCTCCCTTGGGTGGTTTTCTGCACACAACCCGCTGTTGCACTAGAACCTGCCACTCCCTGGGTTGAATGCTCCAGATCAGAGTTGACGAGTGTCTGACCGTGGGTAGGCGGAGCTTAAAAGAAGCAAAGTTCCTCAAGCTGAGGGCTGCTCACTTTGGGGGGGTGGGGGTTGTGGCACAAGCCTCATGATAAAATGGCTGGTGTCTCTGGTTCCGGGGCAGAAGAAAATCATGCCTGAGGCTTCTCTCCACTGAGAGAGAATTCTCTTGTAGGATTAGCATAGCAAGTAAGTCTTTTAGCCATCCAAAACATCTCCAGGCTTCAGAAGCCAAGCAGCCAGCCCTGTCACTTCTTTTTTTATATGTATATATTTTATTAAGAGACAGCACAAGCGAGGGAGGGGCAGAGAGAGAGGGAGACAGAGAATCTCAAGCAGAATTTCCATGCTATCAGCCCGACATGGGGCTTGAACTCAGGAACCGTGAGATCATGACCTGAGCCGAAGTCAAGAGTCGGATGCTTACCCCACTGAGCCACGTGGGCACCCCCCTGTCACTTCTTAATAGGCACCTCTAGAGTTTAAGGTCACGGAAGGCTCTCAAGCAGTGCCAAGTTCGTGAGTGTTGAGTGCTCTTCACGGTATATCCAGTGTGTGGTTAGAAAAACACGCAGGACCCCACCTCTAGCTCACCACCTCTGCTAGCAAGCCCTGCCTACCTCCCTACCTCCCCCATCATAAGGTAAAAACCTGTGATGTAGCTCAAACTTGCAGATTGTCGGGGCTCATCTTGATCTCTGGTGCAGGAAAAGCAAAGTATTTCTCACAGTGTTGGCTGGGCCTCCGACGTTAGAGCCCCCTGCAGTGCTTGTTATAAACCCCAGGCCTAGCCCAGAATTACTGGACCAGAATCCCAGAGTGTGCAGGGCCCGAGCACTGCATTTTCTACGCTGTGTGACGGCACACACACTGGTATGGGTTCTCTACAACAGAACATAAATGACTCCAGAGTTGGCATACTCACACATCAGGAGAGACCCCAGAAGCCAGAGGAGCAGCTGGGGCCAAGAGGGTAGAAGAGAGGGGAGAGTGTCGGTGACTTTGCAGAGAACAAGGCATTGACTGCATATGCTCATGAAGAACACTGAATTTTTTTCACAATAGAATTAAAATCACCCTGAGCTGCACAGGCAATGATTCGTACACGTTTCTTAAAAAGTTTCCTTAGAAAAGAAAACAAACATAAAGGTGACTTGGGGGTCCCCAAAACCCCCACCTGGAGCCCTGTGACTCTTGAGCCTACAGCTGCCGCTGCCCACGTGCACTCCTTCCCATCTCCTTTCTGACACTTGAGTCCTTTAGACCCAATCCAGTCAAACAAAAGAAAAATTTCCATCTGTTGCAATACAGGGTCTCAGAGAGGAGCATTTTAAACAGACTATGAATAAACATATTATGTATATGGATTCAGAGATTTTTTTTTTTTTACTGTTTATTTATTTTTGAAGGAGAGAGAGAGAGAGACAGAGTGTCAGCAGGGGAGGGGCAGAAAGACAGGCAGACACAGAATCCGAAGCAGGCTCCAGGCTCTGAGCTGTCAGCACGGAGCCGGACGCGGGGCTCCAACTCACGAACCCCGAGATCATGACCTGAGCCGAAGTCGTCTAGACGCCCAACTGACTGAGCCACCCAGGCACTCTGGATTCAGAGATTTCTTAGATTTCTGCTCTAACTCCATCTGCAAGCCCAGTCACCCCCACGCTTTGCTATGAGGAATTAGGGTTTTCTGGCGGGTTGCCCTGGTCAGCACAGGTGCCTAGACCAGTGGGACTGGGTCTGGGAGGCCACCTGGCCACTTTGAAGCCAATGGCATGGCTCTGCTTATAGTTTCATTCATCCCTCTGTGCATTCTTCAACCCACTCTTCTTCTTCCGGGAAGTCCTTCCTGAGCATGCTAATGCCCTGTTCCCCTGGTTTTTGCCTTTTCTGAGACCCCGGAGCTTGTCTTCGTCACCATGTTGTGATTCCACCTGGTCTTCCGAAACAGACATGGATTTAGGGTGATGTAGAAAACTGCTTTGTGGGGTGCCTGGGTGGCTCAGTCGGTTGAGGGTCCAACTCTTGGTGTCGGCTCAGGTCACGATCAGGTCTCGGTTCACGGGATTGAGCCCTGTGTTGGGTTCTGCACTCTTGAGGAACCTGCTTGGGATTCTCTCTCTCTCTCCCTCTTCCTCTGCCCCTTCCCCTTGCATGCTCTCTCTCCCTTTCAAAAATAAAGAAATAAACTCTAAAAACAAGAAAAAAGAAAAAATTGCTTTGTGTTTTAGGTTGACTCCCAGATTCTGACTCAAAATATAAGGTTTATGGTCAATAATCCTTTAACTTAGTGAAGCCAAAAGGTATATTATAAAGGCCCAAATTACAAAATACTTTGATCATTTCTGTAAAACAAGGGGAAGAAACTGGAAGATTTCTCCCAATCCTCCCAACACTGACCTTATTAATGATAATAATAATATTAATAGTTACCATTTACTGGGTACTGTGTATGCTGGGCATTATATTTAGCACTTTGTATACACTGCAGGAGATGCTTTTCAGCGGACCTCTGCTGAGCCAAAGTGCCAGGTTCCCTGTATTCTCCAGGCCCATCCAATGCTTGTGGCCCACGGTGTTTGCTCCTCACTTCTGTTCCACTAGCCCTTACAAGCTTACCAAGAACCAGTTTCTGACAGCTGTGCTTGTTATGGTAACCGTGACAGTTAAGTGTTATAGACATCGATGAAATATGAATACACAAAGAAAGGAAGTTGTTTCTATGAAAGCAAAATGGAATGTTTTGGAAAGATTCAACAACGGGAAAGCTGCCACTTAGAATCGGTGTGGACGGTAAACGTTTGCAAAGAGTCTTAGTGGAACAGTTGGAATTTGAATCACTCTGCAGAAGTGACTTTACGTGTGTCTCCCCCCGGTGCCCTTAAGCTCTCATTCCACCGACAGAAACCAAAACCAGAATTCACAGAAGAAGCATTATGCGTGTGCCTTATGCAAGACAGCTCAAAACCCGCCAGCTAGTGGATCCATATTCGAAGAAAAGACCATAGCCCTACATCAAAGACGGGGAAAGTCTATATTTTAAGGTAAGATATTTGAGATAAGCATCATCTTTTCTGAATCTTTGCTTCAATAGGCTTCTTCCATGAGCTCTTCAGTCCCAATCTTTCAAATAAGAGGCTTTTCCCGCATTTGATTTAATCTCCACAGTCATCTTGAGAAGTCGGTTTAATTATGTCCACTTTAGAAAAGAGGGAAATGGAGCTTAGAGTCATGTAAACGACTCCTGTCAAATAGCTCGAGGTGGCACAGTAGAGTCCCAGCACCACATCTGTACTACCCTTCACTATGTGCTAAGCCTGTGTCCGGCTCCCAGGTGGCGACAGGCTTGCTCACCAGGCAAGGACACGCTGTGTCCACACTTCGATTTGAAGCACCAATATCTCGTCTTCAGTCCCCTCCCTTCCTAAAACTCTTTAATAACTTGATATAATGATCTATAATCTATCTATTGGTCACAGCTGGATTGACATAGTTGGTGAAAAGAAAAAAAGATTGGCTTCATGGTCAGCGTTGCCCACCTCAGTTTTACGAAGAGAACAACTCCTCCAGATGCCAGGGACCCGAATGGCATTCCACAAGGGCCTGGGGAACCCTGATAGACCTCCTCCCGCGGCTGAGTCCCCGCCCCCCGCGCGCAGCGGGCCTTACCTGTGGCGGTCACGTGGTCAAGTGCAGCAGGTGCGGCTGGAGCGTGGGGTCCCGGGCTACTCCGATATCCGCTGTTTCGGGGGTGGGGGGGGGGGTCGCCAGCTGGGATGACTCGGCTCAATTTTCCCAGCTCTGAATTCCTAACATAGAAGAAAGGAAATGGGACGGTGAAACAGAAACAGATCTGTTCAGGATCACGGGTCAGCTACAGAGTGTTGGAAATTGAGAATTATAGGGAAAAAGGAAAGTTTCGATGATGGTATTGGGGTGGGGAAGGGAATTATCCCCCGAATACCGGCGAGATTGTTCCTAGTGGTTGCAAGCATTACTTGTGTCCTTTACTTTCCCAAAGTGTGCTGAGGTGTCGTTCCCCCTTCCCCTTGCTGTGTTGTCCCCGTATTCTTCCCTCATTCCGAGTCTCACCCACACTTTGTAAAGAAAGGACTGCAGTTCTGGGCTCTTCCCCTGCACCAAACCAAAGGGCTCTGCCCGGAGCGGTTTCCCCCGTGACGCCACCAGATGGCAGCATCACTCAATGGACGGGTTCCAGGCTGGGGACACAGCCGCAGGCCTTCCTTCCCTAATCCTGTTAGAGCCGCATTTAGTCTAAGGATGGGACACTGTGTTCCAGGCCAAGCAGCTTCTTTGTGACTGATTGGTGCACCAACAGCTAGAGCTCTAACGCTGACGCCCCTCTCTGCTCAACAGACACCATCGGTCCTGAAAGGACCGATTTAAACTGTTGATTTATTGGTAAAACAAACAAAACGAAAAACTGGGAATAATAGTACTTCCTCCTTCCCTGGACTTCCCAGAGATCTACTTATCAATAACTATTTATTGTCTGGCCTTGTGTTTGGCAAGATGGGCAATAGGTTCTAAAAGAAAAAAGTTACGTTTTCAAAGCTCTAGGAGTTTATTGTTATGCTAATAAATGTTTATTGGATATTTCTCTGTGCCAAACATTGAGATAAATGTTACACAGAATATCTCACTTGATTCTTACAGCAAACCTAAGTACTTTTATTGTGACCCCCATATTAAGGATGGGGAAACCGAGGCACAGAGAGACAACCTTGCCAAATGTCATGCAATTAATTGGTGGCAGAGTTAGAGTTCAACTGCAGGCAGAGTTCAGACTCTTAGCCACCATGCAATGCAACGGGCAAGTTTGGGAAATCCAATTAGGACATATGCAGACGATGTAACTAAAGAAGTACGTCAGAGTGGAAGGTTGAAAGAAAAAGCGGAGTGAAGGAAAAGTAATGCTCTTGAGAAAACAAGAATAATTAAGCTAACACAAAACCCTCTCTGGACTGGGCCCACTGCACACTCGTGGTGACCTCTGAGAATGCAGTTTCAACAGTGACAGAGAAGGCAAGCCAGACCACAGAGCTACGAGGCTATGTGGAAAGAGGAAATTGAGATGTCTTGCTGCAAAAGGAAGGCAGTAAATAGACTAGAAGAGACAGCAAGGTCAAGCAAAGGCGTTCCGGTTTTCTTGCGTGCTTTTTAGAGTAGAATTGAGCCTGGCCGTGTTTGAAAGCAGTTGCAAGGGAGACTTGGATCGTGCAAGTGGCAGAA
The DNA here is from genome assembly GCF_018350155.1 of Leopardus geoffroyi. Classification (NCBI taxonomy): domain Eukaryota; kingdom Metazoa; phylum Chordata; class Mammalia; order Carnivora; family Felidae; genus Leopardus; species Leopardus geoffroyi. The sequence goes on from NC_059339.1 coordinate 70,136,537, forward strand.
AGTGGAAGAGGAAGAGGCAAAAAAACAAAAACAAAAACAAAAACAAAAATGGAACAAAACACGGGGGAGGGTAGTCCGGGGCACAGAGGAGGAGGGGGAGGAGGAAGAGAGATGCCCCCCTTTTGTCTGAAACTAGGAGGCAGCCGCAGGGTTGGAGATACATTAACACACACATGAGAAAGATGAGCAAGTTTAATTCTTCTGAATTAGCCGTCGTCTTTTCTGTAAAACCAGAGTTCAGTTAGCTGCCAAAAGTGGGAATAAGACTTGGGAGGACGTTTTCTTATGCTGAACGAATCCATATAGTGCTTAGAATGACCAAAAAGCAGATAAAATTAAATCAGGCAACAGAGGCTGCTGGAGAAGGGAAATCCCTGCCAAATCTCACTGGGGCACCAGGACTGAATTACCCGCTGCATGGACAGGAACACAGCCGACACTATATACGACCCCTATGTTTAAAGTTTCTTTTGTATTCAGGTTTTAAAGTATTTGACAGAGAAATAGCATCTTCCTCATTTGCCAAATGGGCAGAACCCACACTCGTGCCCGGGAAACTTACTGACCCAACTCCAGCTGTGTTAAACACTTCCCACGAAGGGCATGGGCACAGCCAACGGCCCCACAGAGTTCCAGACACAGCAGAAACTTGGGAAGCAGTGACATTAGGACACGGTGCCCAACAGGGCTAAGCTTCTCCTAATGTGGCCTTGGGTCACAGCACAATTCTTCTGGGAATTAGGAAGTTTCTTTGATAATTTGATTGCAACATATTGATACACTGATGACATGATGTCCTTCATGCACCATTATTTAATTTTATTGTTTGATGACCCTATTTTCATTCTTAATTAATATTTCCTTATACGCAAAAGTACATTATTGGGGCTGATGTAAGTAAAGAAATCAAAAAGGATAATTACTTAGTCTGCATTACTGATGAAAAGGGGAACAGGCAGAACTAAATCAATCAACAGTTCACTCTCCCTTCAGACTTGGGAAATTAGAACAAATAGTTACCGATCAAATGGCTTTTCTCCAGTGTGAGCATCACCAGAGGCCCCTCCTTCTGTGATGGAGCCTTGTCTCGGCAGGAAACTTACCTAAGAGGGAGGGTTTTCATTTCCTCCCTCTCATCTTCTTTTAAGAAATCCCTCTGGGTCAGGCCAAACCCTGTCTTGATTTTCACTTCCAAAAAGAAATAAAATCGGCTGCCTGCCCAGGCACAGATTGGGAATACCAACTTCTCATCCATTCATTGTTCATTCTTCACATGTTTATTGAGATCCTACTTTCCACAAGGCACAGTGCTCGCCAGGTGACAAAATACTCAGACTGTGCCAGGAGCCAGGAGAGAGAGGAGCAGAGACATGGTCTCGTGTGTCCGTAGAGAGGAGCTGACAAGGAGCATGGAGTCAAAGGGCAGTCCATCAGGATATCCTTCGCAAAGGAAGGAGCATCTGTACCCGGACTTACCAGAAACAGAGTTCGGCAGAGGGAGACAGAGAAGAAAAGCATTCCAGGAGGCAGGTGCAGCATGGGTTTGGGAGCCCAGGTGGATGACCCAGATGCGAGAGGGAGCCTTGTGCTTCCCAGACTCTTCCAGAAGCCACCTGCAGCAATGGCAGAGCCCAGAGCCGGCTCTCCTCAAACCTCAGCACTGTGTGCTTCCCAGGCTACTACATCTCTGTCTTGTTTTCTCATAAAAGCCACGGTCTTTTTGTCTCACATCTTTGAATAAAGTAAATGCCAGAGGGAGAAGCACCGAGTTTATTCCTTGGCTTCAAATACCCTCCAGCCCAAGGAAGCGGGAGCCTCGTGATACCCAGGTGGGAGCTTCGCGATACCCAGGTGATACCCAGGCTCTCCAGCTGGGCAGCCTCTAAGGACAGAACGTTGCTGTCAGTTATTTGCTCATCTAATTCACTGTCTGACTGTCCTGCCTTCTGTTTTCCTGACTTTATTACTTGACAGTCATTATCAGTGCCCCAGTGTAAGAATAAGTTAAAACTCCTCCTTAAGTAGCCTGAGATGATCTCTGAAAATGGTTCTCTACCCTCTTGAACCTGAAAACCCTGACAAAGCATGCAAATCAAGAGGTTAAAATCTCTGTGTTTACTTTGAGAACGTCCATGAAACAGCCCAATCAAAGGTATGTATATCTGAAAAGCCACTGAGTCCCTGAAAGATGTCACTTTATAGAAGCAATGCATGCCACTCCATCATTACTATGGTGTGGGGCTCAGGCTAGAAAATGGGGTTAGATACAGGTCAGTGGCCCCAAAATCGTACTGCGTGTGCTGAAAAATGCAGAGAGTAATGCTGAACTTAAAGAGTTTAGATATTGATTCATCGGTCATTGAGCTCAGCCAGGTGAACAAGGCCCCAAAAATGTGCCTCTGGATTTACAGAGCTCAGGGTCAGATTAACCCCCATATAAACTCCTCCTGCCATGCTGGGATGATCCTTCCTGAAAAGAACAGATCATTGTACTGAAGAAACATCTTCCCAGAAGAAACTGGAAAAAACAACAACAACAACAACAAACAACAATAACTTATGGCCCATTCAGCATAAAATAAATGTCAACAAAGGTTTTTTTGTTTTTTGGCTTTTTTGAGAGAGAACAAATGAGTGAGGGGCAGAGAGAAAGAGAGAGAGAGACAGAGAGAGAGAGAGAGAAGTGGGGCTCACCTGAAGCAGGGTTCGTACTCTCCGAGGCAGGGCTTGAGCTCACCCAATGTGGGGCTCAAATTCACAAACTGTGAGATCACGACATGAGCCAAAGTCAGACGTTTAACTGACTGAGCCACCCAGGCGCCCCTTTGCCAATGAAGGTTTTTTAAAAAGTTCAAGCTTAACACTTTTCCTATCTGAACATGAATTATGCCCACACCATCACTCATACCCCTACTTCCAAAAACTAATCATCAATGCCTATGAACATCTTTCAATCTAACTGGTTAAATCTATATCAATCAATGAACTATGTTGAACTACAGTGTTTAATAGAATCGGCTGAATGCAGAAAATGCTCTGTGCTGTCTTACCTGAGCTAGGCAGTGAGGAGAGCACTCATCCTGACAAGAGATGAATGTAACTAATCCCAGGAACATCGCCGTCCTTTAAAGGAGCCGGGGGCCGGCCAAACTGCATTTTGTCCTTGAAAATGGAACATAGAATGAATTACAGTTTTATCACAAGAGGGAAATACATAATAAGACCTTTGTAGGCTATCTACCCCTGATAATTGCTAGAGATACATTTCATGCGGTTTTGCAAACTTTGAAGACTCCCACATTAGTTTCCTATTTTACAGGGGCCCAGTGAGAAAGCTACATGCACTTTATTGTTGAAGACAACAGGCAGCACTCTGGGAGGCCTGATCAACCTCACAGATTCGACCGTGCGTCATTGGCCCTGCTTTGAACAGTCCAAAGCATTCTTATGCTGTTTGTCAGGTTGTCCCCTCAGTCCTAGGAGGGGGTCATTCTCGTGCCTCCTCGACAAGTAGGGAAACTGAGGGGCAGGCAGAGTGAGGGGGGGCTTGCCCAAAGTCTCAAAGCTAGCTGGTGGGACTGGCGTCTCCGTGTATGGCTTCCTCTCCTGCTTTGACCAGCCAGTAGTTCTGTAGATTCGCCTGATCATCTCTACAGGCCTTACTTCCTCCCATCCCTTTCTTCTCCACCCTCTCCCCCACCTTCCTTGTCTCCATTTTCTTTGTCACGGACATTGCTCAGTATATTCCTTCTTCTTAAACAGTCTTAAGACTGCCTTTCCTCTTCCTTCAATTTTACATTTAAGGCAGAATCCCACGGAGTGACAAATGTGTAAGCATTTTATGACACAATTTCAGGCACAATTTTACTAACAGAATAATACACCCATGTCCAAAAGTGCTTTAATATGTGCTGTGCTTCTGTTATTGGAAATCCAGTCTATTGTTGGGACAGTTAACTCTCCCTTGAGGGATTGGAGAAGCTGTTGTAATCGGTTGTCTTTTATACAGCCCATGACAGATGCATGTCCACCATCTATATTTGATCCCATAATCCCAGCCTCCATCACAGCTTACTGGGCCTTTCTTAACATGGCTCATTTAAGTCCTCCAGAAAAGAACAAGAGAAGATGGTTTTATCAACACGTATATGTTCAGGAATTAACTCTGCGGGCTCTAGGTCCTTGTTCCTTCAAGAGACAATACATTGGATTGTCCCCAGAAAGGAAAGGGAAGTTGGTAACAAGCAAATCATCCAATCTCACCCACTGGGATTTTTTTTTTTTTCTTTTTTTGCTAGCTTTTAAGTACGCCTGTTCTCACTCTTTCTTATAATTTCAGGTCAATGAACCTTGACCATGGCTTAAAACAACGCAGCAAGTTTTTGATCTTAGAATCCACCACTATATCTGTCAAAACTGATCCCTATGAGTACAACCATTTTGGAGAGAAAGTTGACAATATCTATCAAAAGTCTTTCTGCATATGCCCTTTGACATAGTACTTCTGTTGATGGTCATTTACACCGGGAGCTATGGTGATTTTGTGCAAATTAGAAAAAGGAACCCCTTCCTTAAGACATTTATGCTATCTGCCAGATATTTACTATTATTTGCAATAGCAAAATATTGTTGCAAATGTCCATCAGCAGGGGATAGGTTAAATAAATAAATTAGAGTACCTTTATACAATGGAATACTAGGGAGCATTATAAAAAGAACAGAGTAAACGTATGTATGCTGATACAAAGAAATGTTTGAGGTATACTATTAAGTGAAAAAAGTAAGGTACAGAGGAGAATATATTACAATTCAGTGTATGTAAATTTTAAAATAAAATATATGCTGACAAAGCCAATTTTTTTTCCTCAATAGACACTCAAGAAAACATTAACAGGAGACTTCTAGGAGGGGAGTAATAGGCGAGAGAGAAAGCTCAGAAAGAAAGAAAGAAAGAAAGTTCAACTGTATGCTTTTCTGCATTGTTTGAATTTTATTACCAAAAGGGTTTATTACTTTCAATTTAAAAAATCAACAGGGAGAGGTGGCTGGATGGCTCAGTCAGTTAAGTTGGACTCTTGATTTCAGCTCAGGTCAGATGTCACAAGTTCGTGAGAGTGAGCCTTGCCTTGGGCTCCACGCTGACAGCACAGGAGCAGGCTTGAGATTCAATCTCTCCTTCCTCTGCTCCTCTCCCCCGCAACTCCCCCCTCAAAATAAATAAACTTTAGAAAAAAAATCAACAAGGAGGGGTGCGTGGGTGGCTCAGTCAGTTAAGTGTCAGACTCTTGATTTTGATTCAGGTCATGATCTCACAGTTCATGGGATCAAGCCCTGGGTCAGCTCCACCATGGCAGCACACAGCCTGCTTGGGATTCTCTCTCTCCCTCTCTCTCTGCCCTCACCTGCACATATGTGCATGCTCTCTCTCTCTCAAAATAAATAAATAAACTTTTAAAAAAAACATTCTCTCTCCCTCTCTTCTCTGCCCCTTCCCCCCCACACTCTCTTTCTCTCTCTCTTTAATTTTTTTTTTTTCAACGTTTTTTTATTTTTATTTTTGGGACAGAGAGAGACAGAGCATGAACAGGGGAGGGGCAGAGAGAGAGGGAGACACAGAATCGGAAACAAGGCTCCAGGCTCTGAGCGGTCAGCACAGAGCCCGATGCGGGGCTCGAACTCACGGACCGCGAGATCGTGACCTGGCTGAAGTCGGACGCTTAACCGACTGCGCGACCCAGGCGCCCCTCTCTCTCTCTTAAAAAAAAAAAAAAAAAAAATCCACATGGATAATCAGAATACAAATGCCTCAGTCTTTTTTTTTTTCCCTTGCATTTTTAAACATGAAAAATCTAGGAAATGTTTTTTAGTTGCTGTGCACATTCCCCAACAGAATACATTAAAAAAATAAACTGCAGTGTTTTGGATTCTGTTGGTTTGTTTGTTTTTTATCACAAAGGGGCTAAGGAGGGGAAGGAGGAAGGCTGGTGGAGAGTCAGGAAAGCAGGGCCCTGTCTGTGCCCCTACTCTGTAAGGACATGTTCACTTCTGAGACCTTGTTTGAAATTTGTTTCTATCAGACAACTAATATGTTCAATCACAGAACAAGAGTCTCGTGACTCTCACGGTCTTTCATTGATCGAGGTCTAGCTGAGTGTCAACTCAGTGCTCAGACCTGCCCATTATTTAAAAACCCAGGGATCTGTTAGAAAGCTACTCATTATGTGTCTCCTTCATCATACGGTCCTAAGTGGGTGTAGAATAATGAGATTACATGTCTTTCTCTCTTTGGTTTTGATCTCTAGAGGAAAGAGAACTCTAGCTTTCTATTTGTTCCTGAAATTTAAACCTCTGTTAGAATAAAAGTAAAGCTGAATTCATTGTTACAAATTTTATGCCAAGAATTTATTCCCCCAAATGAATATTTATTTCAACTGCACAGGAGCGCCTGGGTGGCTCAGTCGGTTGAGCGTCCGACTTCAGCTCAGGTCATGATCTCAGAGTTCGTGAGTTCGAGCCCCGCGTCGAGCTCTGTGCTGACAGCTCAGAGCCTGGAGCCTGCTTCACATTCTGTGTCTCCCTCTCTCTCTGCCCCTTCCCTGCTCATGCTCTGTCTCTCTCTGTCTCAAAAATAAATAAACATTAAAAAAAAAATTAAAAAAAATAAACTGCACATACATTATTCAAAAAAGAAAGAAAGAAAGAAAGAAAGAAAGAAAGAAAGAAAGAAAGAGAGGATGAAAAGAAAGATTTGTTTATTTGATGAGTGGAAATAAAACTTAGTATAATTAAGTAACATAGCAATCCCAAATCTTACAATACAGTGACTTTTGTATCTTAAAAAAAAAAAAAAGAATTATTTGTAGTTCTTTAAGAAAATTCCTTTCAGGAACGGATGTAGGAGGAGAGCACTCTGAATGTTACAGATTTTGCAGAATAGTTTTCTACTTTGGGGCTTCGTATTTGAATCATGCATTTATTCCAGTGTGAAGGATACCGGACCCTGATTCTGATTACAAGTTGTACATATTTTGATTATAAGTTACACATGTTCTGTGCTTCTACGTATTGGGACATAGATTTTAAATACTGAATTCATTCCATAATCTTCTCTTGCATATTATTGTAAAAAAATACCCTTTTATACCTTGCTGAATCTGTTTGCAGACTGATTATTTAGAGCTCCCGTATTTAACGGCTACCTCGTTTGCCTTGGTTGCCCTCACTGTGTCATTAAACAAATATTTATTCGTTCAATAAACATTTATTGAGTCTCCTCAGTGCCAGGCACTCAGCCCAACACTAGGGCATAGGGAATATAAAGATAACCATACAGATAAAAATATATGATCCCTACCCTCAGACAGGTCACAAGTTGGCAGGCCATGGGCTCTTATGTCCAATGTCCATTCTGATGTTTGTTCAGTACAATCAGGGCCAGGGCTAAAGTAAGACAAGAGAGACATAGGACAACATTTTAGCAGACTCCCCCTTGCACCTGTACACAGGTGCAGAAGGGCGGCTGAGAGGAAGGGTCTCAGCACATTCTGAGGTCCAGGGTTCCTGGTTTCACCCTCATCCTGGCTTGCCAGCATCATAACCTGGCCACCGGGCTGTCTGACCTTCCCACACGGCCTCGTCTTCTCTTCTGCCACTTTTCTCCCAACTCAGTGACACAGTCAACCTCAACTCAGCTCCTTTCACTTCCCTGAAAATATCTACACTCAATGTTTGTTTCTCACGCCCAGGGCTATGCAACCCTCCCTGTAGCCACCCCATCTAACGACTTCCAGGTCTTGATCAAACTTCATACTGGGGCTCCTGGGTGGTTCAGTCAGTTAAACATCTGACTTCGGCTCAGTTTCGTGATCTCACGGTTTGTGGGATCGAGCCCCGCGTCGGGCTCTGTGCTGACAGCCTGCTTTGGATCCTGTGTCTCCCTCTCTCTCTCTCTCTCTCTGCACCTCCCCTGCTTGTTCGTTCTCTCTCTCTCTTTCTCAAAAATAAATCAAGATTAAAAAAAATCATATCAAAAGTCTGCCCCAGACCTAAGAGCTTGATCCATTTCTCCCCATGCACTTGCATTCCTATGATGGCCTTTATCACTAGCCAATTTGTATTCAAATTATTATAGGAACCCATTCCCCAACCCTGAGTTGTGAGCCTGTGGAAAGCAAGGCCTGCTTCCAGTCTTTGCTGGAACTCACTCCAAACTCATGGCACCCAGCACAGTGCTTTACAAATGGTGGGTGTCCTCATCCCTTCAAGCAGACATAACAAATTACCATAGATGGAGTGGCTTAACCAGAAACATACATTTCTCACAATTCTGGAGGCTGGAAGTCCAAGCTCAAGGTGCAAGCAGATGCAGTGTCTGGTGAGGGCCTGCTTCCTGGTTTGCAGACCCCGTCTTCTTGCCATGTGCTCGCATGGCTGAGGGCAGGGAGAGAGCATGCTCTCTCCTGTCTCTGCTTGTAAAGGCACTAATCCTATTCCTGAGGGCTCTCATGACCTCATCACCTCCCAAAGGCATTTGGGCATAGGGTCTCAACATATGAATTCTGGGGGGACACAAACAGTCCACAGAGTGGGCTTTTAGCAAATGACTCCCCCATTTATCTGAATCTTTACAATCTTCAGCACATTTTCAGTGTTTCTTTCACTTTAGCAAAAGCAAACATTGGTTTGAGGCATTCACAACACTCAAATGTAACTCTACAGAAGCAAAATAGGAATTAAGTGAGTTACCTTGCTAAAAAAGGCAAATTTTTTTGTATTTATTTTTTGTATTTCCCAGAAGCTAATTAAATGCAATAGTAGCTTAGGTAAATAGACATTTCATTTAGCACTGGTTTCATTTGTGTGTAGGGAGGTTGCGGGGGTGCGGGTGGGGACTAAACTGTTACGACAATAGGCTTTCCCTTCACCATATAAGATGGTTAAAGGGCAAATATCTACACAGCCACTTCTCGGGCAACAGCACTTCTGAATGGCTTCTAATAGTGGATGACACCGGGGACCCTGTTCAAGTTGGGCAACTCCTGATGTTGGCAAGATCTTCTCTTTATCAAGGATGATAGTGTGGACGGATGTGTAATAAGCAGTGTTCCCTGTGTATTACTAAGGCACATCACTTCATCTTGGTAGGAAGCCACAACCCCTCCTCACACACACACAATGGCTGTCTGAGCATACAGTTAGAATACCTCCCGAGATGGTGTCCTGGAGGAGTTAGTGGCCTGGGACCCTTAGTATCATTTTACTTACGGCATTTGCTTTATACAAGGCCATGAAGGAGATGATCTATCAAAACTATCCCAGTATCAACCCCACCCTGAGCTTTTGTGAAATCCATCCTGGGATTGATTTAATGGCCAAAGCTTGAATCTGCCTGATCTTTGGAACCAGGAAGCAGCCTTTCCTTCTTCTTGCTGTTGCCTTGCAAGGACCTGTTGTATCAGACGTTTGTCTTCATGGTGTGACTTGACAAAGCAGCTTAGAGTTATAGCAGCTTTGATAAAATATCTCAAATAAGCAAATTCAAAATACTGAGTGGAAAGCCCTTATCTCTCTTGGGAGATCTTAGCAAAAGCCTTTGGTGATGTGCTTCTCCTACCTCCTCCCTGCACGTCCAGGCATCACCCTCCTCCACCTAAAACGTGTAAAAATCAGAATGAGCACCACATGCTTAAATGTGGAACAGAGCAAGGTTTTCTAGTCCATGGTGACTTTACCACTGCAATCGAAATAGTCACGATTGGGGCGCCTGGGTGGTTCAGTCGGTTGAGCATCCGACTTCAGCTTAGGTCATGATCTCACCTTTGAGTTCGAGCCCCACGTCAGGCTCTGTGCTGACAACTCAGAGCCTGGACCCTGCTTCAGATTCTGTGTCTCCCCCTCTCTCTGCCCCTCCCCTGCTCACGCTCTATCTCCCTCTGCCTCAAAAATAAATAAAAACATTAAAAAAAAATAGTCACGACCAACCAGGAAAGGTTTCAAACTCAGAAGTCCTCGCACACATTCAGGATATGTGTCTTGAAATGCAGCAGTGTTGTGGCCGGAGGCTAAATGAAGAGAAACTCATACTACTCAGTGTACATGCTTCGGGACAGCTGTGCAAAGACAGAAATCCTGCCACGTCAATGACATTTTAAAATTAGTTAATTGGAAGGTGGTTGTTTGAAAGGAAATATGAGTGAAAAATCATCCATTTTATCTGCTTCCAAGTTTTGACTTCAGGGCTTTCTAAAAGGATGGAGTTTCCTCAAAAACTTAAAAATAGAGCTACCATGTGATTCAACAATTTCACATCTGAGTATTTACCTGAAGGAAATGAAACACTACCTCAATAAGATATCCACACCCCACGTTCATTGCAGCATTATTTACAATACCCAAGATATTGGAAACAACCTAAGGGTCCGTCAATAGGTGAACGCATTAAGAAAATGTGGTATATATGCTCATTTTTATCCAAAGAGTAAATTTCTGTATGTAGTAAAACTTTAATTGACGCTCACTATTAGAACTTGTGGAGACAAGGTTTAATCTGAAATTCAACTTTTACAACTGACAAATAAGCATCAATTAACATACAAACAAATTTAATGAGGGGAAAACTTAAAAAAAATTTTTTTAATCTTTATTTTTGAGTGAAAGAGACAGAGTGTGAGCGGGGAAGGAACAGAGAGAGAGGGAGACACAGAATCTGAAGCAGGCTCCAGGCTCTGAGCTGTCAGCACAGAGCCCGACGTGGGGCTCGAACTCACAAACCGTGAGATCATGATCTGAGTCAAAGTCAGATGCCCAACTAACTGAGCCACCCAGGTGCCCCAAATGGGGGGAGACTTTAAATATCTTAAAAGCTCAAATATTTTTTGAGCACCTTCATGTATGTTAGGTATACCCTTTGCCAAAAAATAACTGGGATACTATTAAGAAACAAGTCTTAATCTACTCATTTTTAAAAAAATATATATATATTTTAATGCTTATTTATTTTTGAGAGAGAGAGAAGGTCAGAACACAAGCAGACGAGGGGCACAGAGAGAGGGAGACACAGAATCCGAAGCAGGTTCCAGGCTCCGAGCTGTCAGCACAGAACCCGATGCAGGGCTCGAACTCAAGAGCTGTGAGATCATGACCTGAGCCAAAATCAGACGCTTAACTAACTGAGCCACTCAGGCGCCCCTCTTAATCTATTTATTAAAGCAAGGTTCATAAGGTAATCTGCTAAGATTTTTATTACCTTCATTGAGGTACTATACATACTTCTAAGTAATCAAAATCCATTTTCTTTACATATTACTTAACTTTTTCCTCTAACTCTGACCCTCTTCAATTTATTGCAAATGAAGAAAATTTTAGTCATTTGGAGATCATTAAAATAATTCCCTATGCCTAATTCCTGGCTCTAAGATTCACTGTGTGAACTTGGGTGAGCTATTTTAACATCGGTAAAGCTCAGGTAGATCATTCATAAAATGGAAAAAATAATACCTCTTGTGAGATTTGTGAGGATTAAATGTGAAGACATGTGGTGCAGGGCCGGGCCAGTGGCAAACACAGTAACCATCAGTTCCTTTTTCCATGATTCTTATTTTTTTCAGTGTGCATTTCAATGATCCTTAAAGGATGATCCGTGTATATTTTCAGATTGATCTGTGGGCACTATCAGTATAAATGAAAGACCTTTATAAACCCCAAATTCCCTTATTAGCATTTCATTAAAATAAATACAATTTTTTTCTATTTGTTCTAAGTTTTTGTTTGTTTGTTTGTTATTTATTGTGATAGGACTAAAAAGGGCTAGTCATTGATGTACCCCGTATCAATAGGCCACAGAAATTAGGAGTGCTTTCAGCTTGAAGTGACAAGATATTCAACCCACTTGTGGGAAACAAACAAGAGTTATTTTTGTTTTGTTTCATTTGTTTGCATAACACAAACATTCAGATTGAGGTTATTAGCATTGGCTCAGCTGCTCTGGCCTGCCACCAGGGACCTCAGTCCTCTTTAACCTCTGTACTTACTCTGCCATTGTCATTACACGGGTGCCTCACCTGCTTGTCTGGGACTGTGACCACATCTCCAGGTATCATTAGCATTCAAGGCTGGATGAATGGGAAAGAGCGGTAGCAGCCGTGCATCTTTCTCTTTTATTGGAGAAGCAAAATCCTTACCAGAAGTCCCTCAGCACACTTCCTCTTTGGCCCAAACTAGCCACATGAACACTTCCTTTCAATTGCAAGAGAGGCAAGAAAATCAAGTATCTGGCAAAGGAAAGATGGATTACGTAATTAGGCCAATAATGAATCATCAACAGGACCAAGGCACGTTACTACCAGGAAAAATATCAAGAATTTTTTTTTAGCAAGTAAAGAGAGGAGTGGATATGCCATTGGTAACAGGGTCTGATGCATGGACCTTCTACTTGATAAAAGTAATCGGTAGGGCTGTGAAGCATTGCTCTCTGTCCTTTGTGGCCCATTATCTTTCATCAGTTACAGAACTCTCAGATACATCATGATAATTAAGATGAAACTTGTATCAGTCTCAAATTTTTGCTATGTTTGCTTTATCTATTAAAAAAACCCCACAACTCCTTAAAGGTAGAAAGCTGGATGAGATGATTGCTCGGGATTGCTCACAGATGTGAGGCCTATGATGCAAAATTCCAAATGAGAACGTGTAAGTGTACTGTGTATGCTTCTTATGTAGGAATCCTTGTACCATGCCCTCATCCTGACCTTATTTGAGTCCTGATCACTTAGAATTTCAAGTTGTTTTTCAGAAAGTCCACTCTGTCTCTTTTTGTAGCTTATTTTTCTTCAATAAATTAACTAATCTGTATTTTTCCCTATTAATACCTTTTCAACCACTTTGAACCAGCATCTACAATCATTCCACAAACATACGCAGAGCACTTACTTTGTGCCCCATTCTGAGAATATGAAGATGGAGAAGAAGCCATCTTTGTCTACCAAGAGTGTATAATCTGGGACAGAGACAGATTTGTAAGCCAATAATGTAGAAGAAGAGGATTTCTCGGGTTCTATAAAAGAAATGATAGACGTGAAGAGGAGAGAAATGCAGGAATAGTCAGCTTTTGGTGGGGTAGAGTCAAAATTCTATGACTATGAGTCATTAACATCAATCAGGGACCTTGTCCAGAACCAGCATTTTCTGGATTGGTAGTATTTTCAGGGGGTTCGTTCAGATGTCAAAAACTGCATAGGTTATAAGCTTTTTTTTTTGTAACTTTATTTATTTTAGTAGGGAGGCAGAGAGAGAGAGAAAGAGAGAGAAGGCCAAGCCCACACGGGGCTCAGTCTCAAGAGCCATGAGATCAGGACCTGAGCTGAAATCATGAGTCAGACGCCTAAGCCTAACCAATTGAGCCACACAGGCGCCCCTGTTATAAGCTTTTTAACTAAAGATTTGTTAGTAGGGGGAAATCTTTCTGTTTTCAAGGATGACAGATTTGTTCATCCTATCAAGATCTCTAGTTTAAGGGAAGATAGCCAAAGGAAAGAAATCTTATTTCCCAATTTCCTGGGAAATCACTCATTTTTTTTGCTTGTTGGCCACTTGTCTCCCCTGACAAACACTTTTATGTGACACTAGGAGGTGAGGAGGCATCTTCTTATAATCACCAGCTTCTGAATTCCCCCTCTCAACTTTTAGCTCAATGACCATGAAATTAGAAATTCAGTAACTTGGGGCGCCTGGGTGGCGCAGACGGTTAAGCGTCCGACTTCAGCCAGGTCACGATCTCGCGGTCCGTGAGTTCGAGCCCCGCGTCGGGCTCTGGGCTGATGGCTCAGAGCCTGGAGCCTGTTTCCGATTCTGTGTCTCCCTCTCTCTCTGCCCCTCCCCCGTTCATGCTCTGTTTCTCTCTGTCCCAAAAATAAATAAACGTTGAAAAAAAAAAATAAAAAAAAAAAAAAAAAAGAAATTCAGTAACTTGATGTAGCAACTAATGTTTTTCCAAACTGCAGATTGTGACTCATTAACAGGTCACAAAATCGACTCAGTGGGTCTTAAACAGCTTTTTTAAAAGAAGTAGGATAAGAAAACAACAACAAAACAAAACAAAGAAACAAATATATATATATATATATATATATAAAATAGAAAACAATATATATATATATATAAATATATATATATAAAATAGAAAATATCAGAATGCATTTCACCCAGTTAAGACAAGTTTTTGTTGCAGTTGTTGGGGGGCTATATTGAGTGTATTGAGTCACAACATAAAATACATTATCTTACTGTGTCACAGTGAGAAAGTTAAAGAACTAGACTCTAATCCCCATGGAGGCACTTGTTAGCCTTCTAACAAATATTTGTTGAATTGAACTGATTTGTATGGATTTGGATTTGGATTGAACTGATTGGTGATTCACTGAACAAATGCGTACCAAGACTACATGTGTCCACTACACTGACCATTGCAAACCATCATTTAAATTTTGTGAAAATGCAGCAGACTCTCAAAGGTTAATCGGATTCCATAAATGCTCTTTTTTAGGGATAAATCATTCCATTTATTGGGACTGCCTCATAATCTTTCATCTGGTTTAACCCCCACCTGCTATATTAAATAGACACTAAAGTCTCCAAATGATAGCCAAAAAAGATCTTTTGAAAGCCTGAGGTGCCATGGGTCATTAACAAACAGAGCCTTCAGATCCTTATCAGTCCAAACCCTTTTCTCACAGTCAAATCAGAGCAAGTCTACACCGTGTCCTTGCCCCAGGCAGAGATGACGTCATAGGCTGCTCTCTCTAGTGCTCCTTTTTCAGGCCTTGGGTGCTGAGCACTTACCTTCTCTGGTTATAATGACCTCCCCCACCAGAGGCATTGGTCTTCCTGCAAGCCACATCCTCACTGTCCCTCTGTGGGTGGAGCTCCCACTGTCTAGAGCCATCACAGTTCTCGGTGCTCAATATGAGCTCCCAAGTGTCCCATGCTGTGCCCAGGCGACTACAGCTTGCTAGATCTGGGCCCGGCACCATCCACCCTTCCATCTCCCTGCCGGCATGTGATAAATCCTCCCACAGATTCCTGAGTCCTCTGCCTGCCCTTAGATAAGGGCGCCAAATCATGGCAGAGGGCATGGTACCATGATGATCCATAGACATGTGAACAACCAGGGGGTTGAGAGAGGAAGTCCCTTCCTCACTCACCGTCCCTACTCTAAGAGGTACATACCCATGCTCCACCAGAAGGGACCAGGGCTCTAAGGAGCTTCTGCCACGGCTTCTGCTGCAGCCTGTGCGAGTGCTTCTTGGAGGGTTCGTCGCATCCCCACCTTGCCTCTGGAGGTCATATCATCTTGAGCTCTGAAGCTTGCGTCAGTTAGCCCCAGTCCACCTGGGCTTGCATTCCTGAGTTCTCTGGCACCCTGGCACACAGGTGAGGGGGTGAAGGCTTTCATAGTAAGTAATCACCACTCCAAAAGTCATCTCTGCCTTGACTTCTCCACGCCCCCAGAGCCACAGGGACCTCTGTGCCTCCCTCTCACATGAGCTCACTTCCATCTTGAGTCAGGAAAAGAGCATCCCAGTCAACAGGCAGCCAGGGAAGAACTGTCCAAGGAAGTGCAGCTTGTCTTTTCTTCCATCCCTTACAAATTCCCTCCAGAGGCTCCTTGTGGATCTTGCCTGGTTTGTTTCATAGAGAGTCCAGGCCTTCAAGGGAAGAGAGCAGAGAGTGAGAGCAGCGGTGGCTTCTGTGGAGTGGAACCCCCGAGCTGCTGTCCGGAAAGAATCTGCAGAAGGGTCCGTTTTGGCCCCCTTGGTCCCAAATCCAAACACCATAGCAGAGCAATGTCTGTCTCTCAGAGCAACCCAGAGTCCAGAACCTCAGTGTGGACCAGTGATGAATACAGCAACACGATAATATTCTCGATGAAATAGAATCACTGAAACTCCCTTCAGGAACTCCTCTTCAGAAACTGAAGACAAATTCTCCATCATTCCTATGTGATCTGGAAGATCAATTACATTCCAGGATTTTCTTCTAATTCAAAAATTTGGCAACTGGCAAGGAGTTTTTAAGCTGTCAGTTGTCTGGTTTTGAGGACTGCATGAAAACGGTTAAAAACTTGTCCTTAGAGTCAGATCTGGGATCACATCCCAGCTTTGCCACTTAACATCAAAGCCTCAGTTCCTCTGTCTATTAAATAGGGACAATACCACAGCCCGCCTCATCAGGCTGTAATGCAGAGTGATTAAGAGAACCTATGTTGGGGCGCCTGGGTGGTGCAGTCGGTTAAGCGTCCGACTTCAGCCAGGTCACGATCTCGCGGTCCGTGAGTTTGAGCCCCGCGTCGGGCTCTGGGCTGATGGCTCAGAGCCTGGAGCCTGTTTCCGATCCTGTGTCTCCCTCTCTCTCTGCCCCTCCCCTGTTCATGCTCTGTCTCTCTCTGTCCCAAAAATAAATAAACGTTGAAAAAAAAAAATTTTTAAGAGAACCTATGCTAAGCACTGACACATAGGAAACAATATATGTTAACTGTTGTTCCCATTATTAGCAATTATGAGAATTGATGGAAGAGGAGGACAGGGTAAGTAAGACTGAGACTCGTTAAAATGTATAAAGCTGGGTCCTTCAAAGTAAAAAACAAATTGATTATATTCCAATGTGTTCTACTTGGTTCCTTGCCCACATGACAACGCATTAGAGGCACAGAACATTGCACAGTGGAAAGAACATGGACTTCATATCCCTTTCTTCTCCTTCCTGAGAGATGTGGGCAAATTATTTAACCTCATCAGACCTGCATTCATTCAACGAAAAAATGGAATAAGAATAATTAACCTTAGGGGAGTCTGGGTGGCTCAGTCGGTTAAGCGTCTGACTTCGGCTCGGATCATGATCTCACGGTTCGTGAGTTCGAGCCCTGCGTCAGGCTCTGAGCTGACAGCTCAGAGCCTGGAGCCTGCTTTGGATTCTGTGTCTCCTTCTCTCTGCCCCTCCTCCATTCTCTCTCTCTCTCAAAAATAAATAAGTATTAAATAATAATAATTAGCATTGAAAGGCCTCATCTCGTCCCCATCTCTCTGGAACCAGCAGCCCCTCCCATGTGCACAGACTCCAACCCCATTGAAGCCCTTATCACATTGTACCATGCCGTCTCCTCCACAGTAGTGCAAAATGAGTCTATTTTGTTTGTTTTCAATCTCTGGTTTTTCATGCACTCCTTGGACACAGTTGGTCTTCAGTAAAGGCTTGCTAGCTGATTGAATGAAAGAATAACCGAAAGAGACAGAAAAAGAGAGTTGGTAGGAAAAATACAATTCCTTTATCACTCATACTCCAGGGAGCAACCTTAGCAGCTGTATTGCAAGCTAACTCTGTTGTATGCTGAGGTTTTCTCACTGTAGTAGATGTAATTTGATTTGCTCTTACCCAAGTCTTCATAGTAAGTGATATTATGATGCATCCCACCATATCCTTATGTTCTCAGGGTTGTTATCTAACCTTGCTTCTTTTTTTTCAAAAATTTTTAAATGTTTATTCATTTTCGAGAGAGAGAGAGAGAGCATGAGTGGCAGAGAGGCAGAGAGAGAGGGAGACACAGAATCCGAAGCAGGTTTCAGGCTCTGAGCTCTCAGCACAGAGCCGGATGCAGGGCTCAAATTCACAGACTGCCAGACCATGACCTGAGTCGAAGTTGGGAGCTTAACCAACTGAGCCACCCAGACGCCCCTAACCTTACTTCTAAACATTCTTCTTAATGGAAATCTTTTCTTAAATTATTATACACATAACATGTGGGGGGGGGGGGCTCCGATTGTAGGGGGGCCTGCGGTGCAGGCAGTGAAAGAATTCACCCAAGGCAGAACAGAAGAGATAAAAGTTAATTGAATACACTGCCAGGGAGCAGCAGACAGGACAGCCACGACAGGACAGCTAAGGAGGGACTGTCTGCAGGGAGGCAGGGGTGAGGGGCCACAGTTATTGGGCAGGATGAGGGAAGTATAGGAATGTATGAGATTTTCCCTTTTTTGGAAACTGCGCCTAATCGTAAGTAGCCCACTGGTTAGTTAGGGCCTATGGCTATTTCAAGGTGGGTAGCTTAATGAGTCTATTTGCATTCAGCACGGTGATCACTATGGCCCCTACCACCTTGATCAAGTTTCCATTACTCAAGCCTGTTGCCTAAAAGTGGCCTCTACAACATGGTCACAAAAAAATCACAGGTCCGAATAAGCTAAACAAAAAATAAACCTAAAACACGCCAAATCCTACCACCAAATAATTCTTAATATTTTGAATGTAGCCTTCTAAGTTGTTGTTGTTGTTTTTTTTTAATTTTTTTTTTCAACGTTTATTTATATTTGGGACAGAGAGAGACAGAGCATGAACAGGGGAGGGGCAGAGAGAGAGGGGGACACAGAATCGGAAACAGGCTCCAGGCTCTGAGCCATCAGCCCAGAGCCCAACGCGGGGCTCGAACTCACGGACCGCGAGATCGTGACCTGGCTGAAGTCGGACGCTTAACCGACTGCGCCACCCAGGCGCCCCTTTAAGTTTTTTTTAATAGCCTTATTGAGATACAATAAACATATGGTACGAGTTTGCTAAGGCAATGTATTAGTTAGGATTCTCCAAAGAAACAAAAGTGTGTGTGTGTGTGTGTGTGTGTGTGTGTGTGTGTGTACGCGTGTGTGTGAAGAGTGGAGGAGAGGAAGGAGAGAGAGACAGAGAGACTGATTTATTGATTAGTTTAGGGAATTGGCGTACATGATCGTGGAGGGGCAGGTGGAAAATCTGCAGAGTGGACAAGCAGGCTGGAGACCCAGGGCAAACCAAAAGGCAGTCGTCTGGCAGAATTCCTTCTCCCTCCGTGGGCAGGGAGGTCAGGCTTTGTCATACTCAAGCCTTCTCTTGATTGGATGAGGCCCAGTCACATTAGAGAGGGTACTCAAAGTCTACTGATTTGAGCGCAATCTCATCCAAAAAACACCGTCGCAGGAATGTTCAAAATAACGTTTAACCAAATATAAGGGTGTTGTGGTCAACGAACTTGATACATCAAAGTGACCATTGCAGGCTGCAATACATAACAAGGTACCACAGATTTTCTCTGCCCCTCCCCTGCTCACGCTGTGTCTCTCCTCTCTCTCTCTCTCTCAAAAGTAAATAAACATTAAAAAATTTTTTAAAAACCAACATGATAATAAATTATATTTTTAAAAAAAGTCCTATCTCTAAATACAGTCTAAGCCATCACCAAAATCAAATTTAGAACGTTTTCATTACCCCCAAAAGACATCCCATACCATTAACAGTCACTTCCCACTCTCCAGCAGAGGGAAGATCTAAAGTTCTATTCATAATTAAGAAAATTGAGACCCAGAGATTAGTCCAAAGCTAGAAGGTAGCTGAGAAAAACCAAAGGGCTTCCTCCAGGTAGGAATTTGAGATACTGCTAGACAGTCACTTGCTAAGTTATACTAATTAAAAAAATTTTTATAATGTTTATTTATTTTTGAGAGAGAAAAGAGACAGAGTGTGAGCAGGGTAGCGGCAGAGAGAGAAGGAGACACAGAATCTGAAGCAGGCTCCAGGCTCTGAGCTGTCAGCACAAAGCCCGACGCAGGGCTCGAACTCACAAACTGGGAGATCATGACCTGAGCATCAAGTCAGATGCTTAACCAACTGAGCCTCCCAGCTACCCCTCCATTATACTAATTTTTTAAGTGCCAAAATAATAGTCCCAAGATTTTTTCCATCTGTCTGTAAATCTCGTGGCTATACCAACAGTATGATCGTGGTGCTGGATATTTGCTTCTTCCACTCTAGTTTATCAGCATGTTACTTTGTAAGTTAGCATCCTGTTTATTACCCATAAGTACAAGGTGCAGAATGTCCTTCTCAGAGAGTAAAGATCCTATCCAAGTCAAAAACATTAGCTTTTCACCTACATACCGAAGGTTTAGCTCCTAACATGAATGTCCCCAAATAACCACAGTATTAATTGTTCCGAAATGATTCTACAATATCCCCAACTTGGAAGAGACAAACCAATTTGTTTTGACACACTATTTAGAAAAGCAACGTGAAATGTCAAGACAAATTATGTCATGGGTTATGCGGTTCTTGGGTTGAAAAACAAAAACATAAAGAGGTGGGGGTTCTCTTCTCGTTATGTGGGTCCCTAAGTTGCTGGTTGCTTTTGACGTTTACTTTTTACTGACATTCACTTTTCCTATGGTGACTTCAAGCAGGGTTCAGCAGCTACCTTCAAACGTCTCACCCCATAAATTTCAAGCATTATCACTGTGCAGTTTGAAGATACCCATCCAGTATACCACTGTTTTATAAAATAGACAAAACAAATTCGTAGAGTTATCCCCTGGGGGTAGGGTTTCCCACAAAAGAAAGCATTATAAGAGACAAAAGTTACAATATATTGAAAACACTGTTCACAGCTCAGTGCAGTGGGGTAGATGCTGGTAAAAGTGAAAGCAAATACCTTTCAGCTTAGCTAATGTATTTTTTGTGGAACCTTGTTTACTAGGTTTAAGGGCCTCAAAAATTAGGAGCAATATATTATGCATTGTCATAAATGCAGGTTTATATTGTTCGTCCTCTCTTTATATTAGAACACTGAAGAGGGGCTCCTGGGTGGCGCAGTCGGTTAAGCGTCCGACTTCAGCCAGGTCACGATCTCGCGGTCCGTGAGTTCGAGCCCCGCGTCAGGCTCTGGGCTGATGGCTCAGAGCCTGGAGCCTGTTTCCGATTCTGTGTCTCCCTCTCTCTCTGCCCCTCCCCCGTTCATGCTCTGTCTCTCTCTGTCCTAAAAATAAATAAACGTTGAAAAAAAAATTTTTAGAACACTGAAGATACATCAAAGAGTTATAGAATTGCATAGTGAACTAGGAATTGCCTATGGTTTAAAGCCTGAATATAGTCTGATTATCAGGGTCAAATACCTGCTGGTGAGACAGAAGTATAGTCACATTTTGGCTTTACTTTGCAGGGTGTTGATATTCCAGGCCTAAAATCTGGGAACAGGCCCAATACCTCTTCAGTCAAAAGTCAGAGCACGGTCAAAGTTGTTGTTAGAGGTCTGTTCCAATTCACGTGCCTTCCGGCTTGACGAGGCAGTCCTCACCCAAATTTCCAGCTGTTCATGTCCAAGAATAGAACTAGAGACATGAACTACCCTCATTCTAGAAGAAGACAGGGATGCTGCAAAGGTTTCTGCCTCCACTCAGGCTGTATGTCTCTCCCACTAGCCAAAACAAATGCACACCTTGCCTATTCCTGATGGAGGCAGTCAAAAAAGAAAAATGCAGAATTTACAACAGATTATTTTGCTTCTCTATGATGTAATGATCTATTACTAATAAAATAAGATAAGAAGCTACTGTTAACATCATGCATTGCCTAGCGGAAGAATTCACTGACATACCGAATCCTGAAAGTACAGACACATTCACATTAAGAAGAAGCAAGCGGGGCGCCTGGGTGGCACAGTCGGTTAAGTGCCCGACTTCAGCCAGGTCACGATCTCGCGGTCCGTGAGTTCGAGCCCCGCGTCAGGCTCTGGGCTGATAGCTCGGAGCCTGGAGCCTGTTTCCGATTCTGTGTCTCCCTCTCTCGCTGCCCCTCCCCCATTCATGCTCTGTCTCTCTCTGTCCCAAAAATGAATAAACGTTGAAAAAAAAAAATTAAAAAAAAAAAAAGAAGAAGCAAGCAATACTGGGACCCAAAGAGTTTCCTCCCTTCTACCCTCAAGGTAGAAGCTTCCTTCCCAACTCCTGCCTTGTCTAATGCTGTCACCAGTTTCTCAGGCACTCAAAATTCCAAAACTTGGGGCATCTTTGGCTTACTCTTCTTCTTTGTCTCCCTTATCCCAGAAGTCATCAATTTCTAGACACCATTTCCTTGAAAAGTCTCACGTCCTCCCTTCTTCTGTGCTTAGCCAGGGCAGGTGTTCAGTAATCACATGCTGATTATGACAACCCTTACTCTTGGGTCCTCTCCATCCCATCTGCTTTGTACACCTTTGACAGATGTCCCTGAAATGTCATCTTCATGGAGTCACATTCCTCAGTGCAAACACATAGAATGGCAGCCTCTGGAACCTCCCACATCATCTATAATCTGCTACTGAGACTCCTCCATTAGATTTTCACTTCCTGGTTGACAAGGATGGTCTTACTGATCCCCATTGTAAACTGGCACTGTGTGTAACACAGAGTGGGCAGTGAGTAAATTCCAAGCAAATGAATCAACAAACTTTGAAGCCCATGGGGCAGGTCATATCGCCCTTTGTGTAATAATTATGAGGGCAGAGTAGTTAATGAGTGGCATGAATGCTTTGCTTTTCTACAGGTGAGAAAGCACAGGGAGGGCATTTTGACAGGTCAATGCTTTGCCTAGTCTTAGAAGCTCTCAAGATCCTTCTTGAGTGCAGAACAATAAAACGCAATTATTTCATGAGTACTTATAAATAGTAGCACAGATTCAGAGGAATCAGTGTCAAAAATTTCCTAAAATTTACTATATGTAATTTGAGATTATTATAAATACCCTGTCTGATAAGAGCTCATTGACTTTTTTTTTTTTTTTATCATGAGCACTTACAAATCAGAAACACTATAAATAGGGCTACTTGAAAATATAAAAATACAAGGACAAGTGACTTTGGGCAAACTGCTTGATGTTTCTGGGCTGGAGATTCCTCATGTGTAAAATGAGGAGCTTGCACAAAGGAGATGATCTCTGTGTTCCTTTCCATTCTTATTTTATTCTGTATACAAAACAAACAACAACAACAACAAAAAACACCTTCTGCTCCTTTAAAGCAGCAAGGTTATCAGTTTGAGCATTTAGTTTTAAGATTTCCCAGGCCAGTAAAATTCCCGTGTCTCCAGTGTGTTTCTGTGGAATCTTCATAAGGTTAGAAGCCTTTTATTTTGACAAGGAAGGAGTTTTTTATTCTTAATACCCCCATCCTTCCAACTATCACCATCACGTCATTTTAACAAGCCATTTTAAGACCAGGAATTTAATCTGTGGAGAAAAAATAATCCTTGTGCTTAATACATTCAGTTTATTAAAAAATTCATCGCAGCCTCCTTATTTTTCTCATTCCATCACAGACAGTGAAAACTTTGTCACGGATTGATTATCTGTTGTCATCCAGACTTACCACTTTCATTCCTCTGTGTGACCTCGGTTGTAATAAATCCAGCTTCCTCCTCTGCACCATAGGGATAGGAGTAAATCCACCATTTTATCATCCATAAGTATGACAAAATCTAAAATTTCAGCTTTGGAAGGTATATTAAATAAAAGTAAGGGTAATTGGGTCCATCCATCCCTCAGAGTGATATTTATATTCTTTCTCTTACACCACCACCAGACAGTTATCTAAACGGACAGCTGACAACTGGGCAGTTCTCTGTGGTCTGCTTATTTACCACTAGCTCTCCTTTTACAAATCCCTTTCCTGTGATTTATGTCCTCTGAAATGAGACTGAGAAACAGGATCGTTGTTAAGTGTATACATTTGACATAATACAAATAAAATGCTCCATTTTATTTTAAATTGTCTCCACTTTCCAAGACTCGATGCAAATGCCCCCTCCTCCAGGAAGTCTTCCCCATCTCTACTGCAGAAGCAATCTTTTGAACTTCCTCCATATTGTTCCACCATATATTATGGTACTTTCCAGTTTCTTCCACATTTGTGGTAGGGTAAACTATGTGAAAATCTTGTTTCCCTTATTTGACTGCAAAGTCCTTGGTGTCAAGAATTATGTCTTTAAACGTTCACGTAAAGCCAAATGCATTTAGCAGAGTATTCTGCAGGGAACAGATTTTTGGTAAATTGAGGGAAGAATGAAGCAACGGAAGGAGAAAAAAGAAGTCTATTGCGTACAGGAAAGGCCTTCCTGCATAGAAAAGACCTTTAAGGGAGTATTCAAGAGAACGGGAGGAAGCAGGAAAGAAGAGTAACCTGAATTAAAAGCCAACCCATCAACGAAAGGGATTATGTCTAAACAAGTAAGGAGTGGCAGGGAAGGGGGTGAGGGGTGGGGTGCCTGGGAACATGTTATCTTTATGGGTGATACTTCATAGGCTGGCTTTGCCTCTTCCCTCACCTGTTGCTTTCAAGTCCACTTTCTGAATGAGTATTTGCTACCCTTAGAGAAGTCAGAGGTAGGTATATGCAATGGCCACAGGCAAGCTTAAACTCTAACAAGACAGATTAATTCCTTCCCTAGAATGTAAGCACTATCTCTGAGAGCAATCAACTGACTCTGAAGCTTTTCTCCACTGCAAATGTGGAGATTTGTTCCTACAACTAAATCACTGGAACATCTTGTTCAGCCAAAGCATTTCTTCTTCAAGGAAACCTATGCCAGTGCTCGGGATGCCAGGCTATTCCTCCCTAACCCAGGACACCATCTTGACAAATCAACTTAGCCTGAGTCAGCAAGGGCGTTGGGCAAACCCTCTGTCTCTGATTGGATGAGAGGTCATGTCATTTACACACTCAGACTACCCCTCCCAACTCCGCGCTTATTTTCCTTTGTCCCTAGCTTGATTTCAACCACTGAGCCCAACAGTCCAGGTCTGCCCCCCCCAAAGACTAGACTGGCCTCACAGAGCCAGCACCTCAAACTCAAGTCGTCCATAATGGAACCCTTCACCTCTTCACACACCAAGTATGCTTTTCCTCATGGTTTCTCAATGCTTGCTAAACATACCTACCTCCCAGGTCAGGAAGCCTCACAGACCTTTCTACTACCCAGCCCCCAAGGCTCTTTCTTTTCTGAGCCAACTCCGATGCTGGAATCTCCTTCCATTGTTGCTGCAAACTCCAAAGATGAAGCCACGTGTCCCCTCTTCATCCCAGGGTTCAAAGAAAACTGAATCCGTTTTCCTAGGTAGGGTTTTTTGGTTTTTGTTTTTAATTTTTTTTAACGTTTCTGGTTCTTTTTTTTTCTTTTGAGAGAGAGAGAGACAGAACGTAGCAGGGGAGGGGCAGAGAGAAAGGGAGACGCAGAATCCGAAGCAGGCTCCAGGCTCCAAGCTGTCAACACAGAGCCTGATGTGGGGCTCGAACCCACAAACTGTGAGATCGTGACCTGAGCTGAAGTCGGTCGCTTAACCAACTGAGCCACCAGGCACCCCCCGAGGAAGGGTTTTATAGTGACTCCCATGGCACAGGAAACATTAATTCACTGTAAATAAACAATGTATAGTTTATAGAATTCAAAAGGTCATAGACTGAAGGGGCTTCCAGCCTCTGTTTCCAAAGGCAGAGCTCCCCACACCTTACCTCTTCCCTTCCTTCTGGCCTGGCCTTCAGCTCAGGAGCATGCAATGCTCACAGAACAGCTAAGCTGCTCTCTATCAAGCTGGTGGTTTGTATTTCTAAGACTCTCTTGTTTCCGGGACTCTGCTTGACAAAAAAAAAAAAAAAAAAAAAAAAAGGATAACTTTCCTTTTTCTTAACATCTTTTTTTTTTTTTTTAAAAACCAACTAGTCTTAAAACTTTATAATAACTCCTCCCTCTTCCTCTCAGAATTGCAAGACTCTATCCTCTACCCTTTCCTTTCCATTCCTAGCTCATTGTCCTGGGTTAGGCCCTCTTAATAGTTTAATTAGTCTAGGCTATTGCTCTACCCTCTTAACTGGTCACCCGATTTCTGATATCACTCTAAATGATACTTACTTCTAGCTCTTCTTTTTCGTGGTGCCTCAGAGGCGGTAGGCAGCCTCACGATGAAGCTGAACATCTCTTTCCCAGCTACTGGCTGCCAGAAACTCATTGCAGTGGACGATGAATGAAAACTTCATGCCATTATGAGAAGCGAATGGCCAGAGAAGTTGCTGCTGATGCTTTAGGGGAAGAACGGAAGGGTTACGGGGTCCGCATCAGTGGTGGCAATGACAAACAAGTCTTCCCCATGAAGCGGTGTCTTGACCCATGGCCGTGTCCGCTTACTGCGGAGTAAGGGGCATTCCTGCTACCGACCACGGAGGACTGGAGAAAGAAAGTGCAAATCTGTTCGAGGTTGCATTGTGGATGCCAGTCTCAGTGTTCTCAACTTGGTCATCATGAAAAAAGGGGAGAAGGATATTCTTGGACTCACTGAAACTACTGTGCCTCGTCACCTGGGGCTCCAAAGAGCTAGCAGAATCCGCAAGCTTTTCAGTCTCTTGGAGGAAGATGATGTCCACCAGTATGTTGTGGGAAAGCCCCTAAACAAAGAAGGTAAGAAACCTCGAACCAAAGCACCCAAGATTCAGCATCTGGTTACTCCACGTGTCCTCCAACACAAACTTCGTCGGCGCATTGCTTTGAAGAAACAGCACATGAAGAAAAACAAGGAAGAGGCTGCAGAAGATGCTAAGCTTTTGGCCAAGAGAATGAAGGAGGCCAAAGAAAAGCGCCAGGGACAGATTGCCAAGAGACAGAGGCTGTCTTCTCTGAGAGCTTCTACCTCAAAGTCTGAGTCCAGTCAAAAATGAGAGGGTTGTAAGAGGAACAAATAAATAAGATCAGACATCAAAAAATAAAAAATAAAAAATAAATAAATGATACTTGTAAAGCACATTTTGATCATGTCACTACTGTTCCCTCTTACTCCCCTACCCTCAACATTTTTAATAACTCTCTATTGCTCACAGAACAAAGACAAAATTACTTAGCATAGTATTCAAGACTTCCACGTTTGCTCCCCAACCTGCCAGTCTGGTCTTACATTCTCAGACTCTAAATTCCTGCCAGTGCAACAGGCTCTAAGATTTCAAACTCACCTCTGTCTGCAATGCATGTCTACCTGTTAAAATCCTGGCAGTCATCCACACAAAAATCTGCACACAGATGCTTATAGCAGTTTTATTTATAATCGCCCAAACTTGGAAGCAACTAAGACGTTCTTCGGTGGGTGACTGGATAAATAAACTGGTGCATCCAGACAATGGAATATTATCCAGCACTAAAAATAAACAAGCTATCAAGCCATGAATAGCATGGAAGAAACTCAAATGCATGTTACTAAGTGAAAGAAGCCAATCTGAAAAGATTGTACCCTGTACGATTCCAATTATACGGCATCCTCAAAAAGGCAAAACTTTGGAAACCATCAAAAGATCAGTGGTTGCCGAGGTGGCGGGGGAAGGAGAGGGATGAATGGGCAGAGCACGGAGGATTTTTAGGGCAGCAAAAGTACTCTGTGTGGCACTATAATGGTGGATACATGTTACACATGTTTCCTAGTCCACAGAATGTGCACACGAAGCATGAACCCTAATGCAAACTATGGACTTCGGGTGATTGTGATGTGTCGATGTACACGCAGATTCATTGACTGTAACAAATGCACCACACTGGGGTGCAATGTTGATAATGGGAGAAGCTGTGCATGTGAAGGGATAGGCATATATAGGAACTCCTTGTACCTTCCTTTCAATTTTGCCGTGAGCCTAACTCTGCTCTTAAAAAAATAGTCTATGAAAAGAAACAAGGAAAAAAAACCCCTCCAGCTATCTTTCAAGGCTCAGATAAAATGATACCTGCTACACCTGCTACCTTCCTAACTTTTTCCTGCCTGAAATGCTTCCCTGGACTCTGGGTCCACCACACTTCCATACACGTGTCCCCGGGCACTTTTTACCTCTCACTTAGTAACTGGTGCACACATTCCATCTCCTCTTTCAAACGCAATAAAACTCTATAAGGTCAAGAAAAGTGCCATTGATTTTTATACACTTTTCAGTGCCTCACACATTCCCTTACCTAAACTTACTTAATAAAATATTTGTTAAATCCATTGATATGCTAGTGGTGATGTTAGTCAACAACTTTTTACAGGTAGATAGCTTCAACTTCAACTTGCAACCTTTTTGAATTTATATACGTTCTGCCAGGAAATTATGTGAATCATTTCTTACACAATCATACTCTCAGTCCAGAGGTTAATCCATATGGGGATGAACTTTAGTTACAAATCCAAGTGAGTTCTATTCCAGAAAACTGTGTAATGCCTACTCAACACTGTACATAAGAACCAACTCTTTTGTATTCCTTGTGAGTCAGGGGAGGAAAGGAAACTGGGTGGGTGAGGAACGTATTCAAGGTCCCTAGCAAATGAGGGCAGAGATTAGATTTAGAACATTTGAAGGTTTAGGGAAATGTTTGTATTGAGTTCCTGGGGTATGGTTCTCTGAGCAGTTGGGTGAGTCATCCACGAAGGTGCTGATTAACACACAATGAGATTTGACTAGCATCGCACACGCAATGCCAAAGAAAGCCATCTTGTGGACAGATGGCTGGCCTGTTAGTATGGTAGGCAGAAGGGTGAGTTCTGGCCCAGCAGCCAGGATGGCTGGGTTTTAGCTGGTCCTGCCCACTGTGCATCCTCGAGGGACTCATCCACTCATCTGTTTAAGCCTCATTGCCACCTCCGGATAGTGATAAGCACATCAAACTTAGGGAACCATAAGGCCCTTTCTAGCTCTAAAGCTGTGATTTGGAGAAATTCATTCACTCAATGAGTAGACCTTCTGAGCAAGTGCCTTTGTTGCATCCCTAGGAAGTAAAAAAGAGCCTGAAGCCCAAATGGGAAGGGAAAAACTAACACATCTGAAAATAAAAATTAACATCCAAGTTGGGAGTAGAATAGGGAAGGAATAAAATAAGGCCAACTCATGGAGAGTCTGGGGAGTCAGGCTGTGAAATCCCACCTTGACACAGGAGAGGGAGAAGAGGAAGGAGAAAGAACAGAGAATATTGGACTTTGGATTTTATAGAACCTCCCTTTTGTCATCTGAGCCTCGTAGTACCCTGAGAGTTGTATGAGATACAGGGACAGAGCAGGTTCATCTAGACATGAATAAAATATTTTAGTACCCCCCACCCCACCCCTAACAATAATGTTCTGGCTACAAATCTTGATAGGGGATAGATTCTAGGTCCCTTTCGGGACCATTAGACATTCTGGACCATCCTGAAACTCATCCTGACTTTTCACTAGTGCTGGTTTCACACTGCACCTCCCCAGATTCCAGCAGATCAAGAACCTAAAATGAGAGAATTAAATGCTTGTTAGACTCTTTATTTTTTAAGTTCTATTTTATTTTTGAGAGGGTAGGAGCAAGAGAGCATGTGCGTGAGCACAGAGGGAGAGGGAGAATCCCAAGGAGGCTCAGAGCTGTCAGCGCAGCGTGAGGTCATGACCTGAACCGAAATCAAGAGTCAGACACTCAACTGCCTGAGTCACCCAGGCGTTCCTGAAGTTCATTGCTTCTTTCCACTACCCTGACACAGGGGCATGATATGATAACAATGCTGTTTTTGAAAGAGAAGTCAGGCGACCATTGGTAAGAATGATGAGCACTGGGAAGAGGAGGGAGACAAAAATGTGACCAGTTAGCAAGAGCAGCAATTCATAAGGGCCAGGGAAGGGTCTTGGTGATACATTCAATACGGGGGATGAAGGAAGAAATCATATTCAGATTCCATTGTTATCTATCAAGCATTTATTAGATTTCTAATTGTATACTTGGGTGCTTTGACACGCCCATTTAATATGGACTTTAGAACAACCATGCAGAGGTACGTTTTATAAGAGTCATTGAGAGAACCACCTGTGGTCTCTGGCTAACAGTGTGGAATTTGAATCCAGCTGTCCTAACTCCCAGTCCCATGTTTTCTTCATGACATTATGGATCTAGAGACGTGGCATTTACATCTGTGTGTCACATTTGCACAGGGGCCGTGCTAATCTCTGTATCATTCCAATTTTAGTATGTGTGCTGCTGAAGCCAGCACTAGAGATGTGGCATTTGCCGTTGAAAGGAGTGGCTCACAGAGGGTTTGATTTTTGGACCCACAAATAGGAGTCATAGTGAGACATCCATCCAGTTGGAGATGTTCTGTACTGACCTGGCTCAGTCTTGCCTTCCATCCTAACTCATAAACACAGTCCCTCCACGGGCCTGTGACCTTCAGTGCATTTCTCCTCCTGGATCGCACTGATCCTACCATCTCTGACAAATGCTCCACTCCACATCCCACTTTCTGCCTGTGACTCCCCAGTCCCCCAGGTTTCCAGTTCTCTTACTCCCATTACACATGCCTTTGACTTTTTGGAAACATCGGCCTCTTGATCTGTTTCTTTTCTTCCAACCTTTTATTACTTCCTCCAGGTTTCTCCATCTCCCCAAATGACCCTAGACTCCATGGCCAATCCTCTAGATCCTGCTCTTACCAGCACCTTTGATTCCCTTGCACCCCATCCCTCTGTAGCCTCTCTCTGACAACACCCCCAAGCTTAGCTTAATGTTGTAATCCACCTTCATGCTGACCTAATTGCCAGAAAACAATTTTTCGGTCTTGCAGAGAATACTGTGATCTCCAACGTCAACTGGGCCCTCAGTACCCGGCTCAGTCCTTTCCCTGCCTAGGGCTCCTCTCTGTTGCCTCCTACCTCATAGAGAAAACCCCCAGATCACCACGCATGCTCTCCCCATCGCCCTGCTATCTGTAAATGTATCAGTACATACCCCTCCTCCCTGCTTGCCCTCCCACAACAGAAAATCAGCCATCCCTTCTGCCCAAGGCCAGGTCCCAGCCTCTGCTGCTCCCTCAGGTCTCTGCTTCTTCACAGCACCACATGTCACTTCTCCAACTCTGCTGGCCCCTTTCAGCTTCTAAACCTTCTCCCCCTCTCCTCCTTGACCTCCTTGACCTCACCATCGTCTTAGCCTTTGTCCAACTTCTCTTCCCCTGCTTGTCCAAACTTCTCAGAGGAGTCAGTCTCTACATCCTTACCTCGCATTTGCTCCTCAACACCCTGGATTCTGACTTCCACACCCAACTAGCTAATAAAACTACCTTCCTATAGAGCTTAAATGCCCTCCTAATTGGTACACATAATTTTAATCTTCCTGGACCTCTCTGCTCAACTGAGCCACCCAGGTGCCTCTGTCTTAACCATTTTTAAGGGTAAGTTCAAGAGCGTTAAGTATATTCACATTGTTAGGTAACCATCTTACAAAATTGAACCTCTGTACCCACTGAACAAGCCTACATTCTCCTCCGTCCCTAGAAGACACCTTCCACTTTCCATGAGTTTGACTACTCTAGATGCCTCTTGTCTTTTTGTGACTAGCTTATTTCACTGAGCATAATGTCCTCAAGGTTCAACCATGCTGTCGCATGTGTCCGAATTTCATTCTTTGCTAAAGCTGAATCGTATTCCACTGTGTGGACAGACCACATTTTGTTTATCCATTCCTACGTTAATGGACATCTGGGTTGCTTCCACCTTTGACTAATTGTGTGCTATGGACATAGGTGTACAAATACCTCTTTGGGACCCTGTTTTCATCTCTTTCACATACCTGCACAGAAGCAGTATTGCTGGATCATATCATCTCCTCCATTTTTTAAAGTTTATCATTTCTTCCTTCCTGAAGCTCTCTGCTACACTGTTTCCATGAGACACTGTCCTCACTCTCACTCTCCATTCTTTTTGTGGCCTTCCTTCTCCTTCCTTCCCCATCTCCTTTGAGACCCTTTCAGGGTCTCCCTGTATCCATTTAGAAAAACAAAAACCACCTTTCAAAGACAGAGTGCTCGATACAGATTGTTGGTTCCACAAACACTGGAAAGCTGAAAGAATAAGAAGGGGAATGGTGGGGTCCAACATTCCGCCCAAGTCAGTAACAGAGGGATCAGTAATTCCCACTTGCACCAAATGGCTGAGGAACAAAGGAAGAGGTGAGGTTGTCCTTCACCACCAAGGCTGGGGGCCAGAAGTTCTCGGAAACCCCTGCTCTGTGGCGTGGTACTCAGACGCTTGTCTGTGCTGCTCAGCTGACTGATGCTAGTAGCTCTGAGTGAGGCACCTCGGCTGGGGCTGGGAGTGAATGAAGAAGGCTGAAACTGGCACTGTGGCCGTCCTCTGTGACTTTTGTGTTGGGTGACTGCGATAATGATTAGAAGCAGGAAGAAAGTCCATTCTGCCTTCTTCATGCCTTCCTGTTTCCCTTTAGTGGCTCTACAGGCAGAAGGCAGTGGGAATTCATCTGGCAAGGAAGGCTGGCCGTAGCCTGGAAGCACAGTAGAAGGGTGAACGGGGAGCTGAGAGACGGTGCACAAATGACCAGCCTGGGGCTCTAACCTGGGTCCACTGTACTCACTAAGTATACTTCCTAAGTGGCCTAAGCTTTCTAGCTGTAAGCTCTCCCAGTTGCCATGGCTACTTGTGGGTAGGGACATCCAGACCCACCCATCCGATGCTCACCTGTATACTGTACTGAACTTCAGATGCATTGCTTCTTCAGTGGCCTTCCAGAAATCTCCACCCTTGTGGCTTTTGAATTAAACAGGCTAAAAACTGGACTTATTGTCTTTCCTCCTCGGTCTGCTTCTACTCCTCTGTCCTCTGTCTCAGCTGGTGGCCCCACCTATGCCAGTGAGCTTCTCCAGAAGCCTGGGGGGGGTCCCCCTCAGTTGGCTGGCTCCTTAGCCCCCCTGCCCTCTGCTCCATCTGCACCACTGTCCCAGCTCAGGCCTTCACTCAGTCCACCCGTCCACTCCACAACCTCCCCAGTGTTCAGCTGGGCTTTCTTCTTGCTTGGCTGACATACACACAGCTGCCTAAGTGATGGCTTCAAAAGCCCAAAATGGCCACGTCTCTCCCTCTCTTAAATAAAACTGTTTGCTAACTCACTATAGTCCTTCCTTGGTCTGGCCCTGCCTTCTCTCCAGCATCATCTCTTGCCCCTCTCCACCCTGTCGCCCACTCTAGCAATTCTGAATTGCCTGCGCTATGCTATTTCTCCCATTCTGTTCCCTCTGCCTGGAAAAGCTTTCCTCCTCCACACTACCTCTGAGCTAACCCTACTCATCCTTTCAAACCCAGGTCAGATGCACCCCTCCTGCCCTGATAATCCTCCCCAACATGGAGATAAAAAATACTTAAGTCACAAGATATGGCAAGCTGTGAGGCATGCAGAGAGCTATCTCCAGGCAGCACCAGAGTCATAGCCACAGCTACCACTAGACTCCTTAATGGCCCGGTCCTGCTTCCTGGCCACATGCCACTTAGGCCCCCAACATCCCAGCACTTCTAGGCCATTGTCCCTCTACCTTCTTGTAAAAGCAGCTCCTCCTGTGAAGTTTCTATCTATACCTCTCCCTCACCACCGACATCCAATCACCAGGCCCCATAGTTTCTGCCTCCTACACATTTCTCAAATACGTCTGCTTCTCCCCATCTCTATTGTGGCCCCCGAGACCAAGCCATCCCTAACTTCCATCTAGGACATGGCTATAGATTCTCTCCTCGTTGGCTCCTGCCCCCTCTCCAGTCTATTATCCCTCTGTAGCCAAACTGACCTTTTCTGAATGGAAATTTGATCTTGTCAGCTACCAATTTAAAAACTGTTGGATTATTGGCCTTTTTTTTTTTTTTTTTAAGATAAAGACTAAACTATTTAACGGCAAGGCCCTGCAAATCACCGTGTGCCTACCCCTCTCAGCGCATCATATTAGCCCTTTGGCAAAGCCCTTTGGCAAATTCAATCAGCCCTTTGGCAAATTCTCCTTCCTCTGAGTCATCATATACCTGACTACTCTTTCCTCACTTTGCCTATTTTCTACTCAGCTTCAAGCCTCATTGAAGTCTAGCTTAAGTGTCAGCTCAGGAAAGCCCTCGTCAATTTCTCAGTTTACTAGATCTCTCTATTAAACGCTCTCTGGCATTTTGTGCTTACCTCTTAGTAGTACCTGTCACAATTGTAAAATTGCATGACCCATTTAATGTCTCTTTCTCCCATTTAGTAAGACTGTAGGCTCCATGAAGACAAGGACCAGACCTGCTTTGCTCATTCTTACAGTCTTAGTACCTGGTTTTATTACTGATGCATAGTAGGCCCTTGCTACTATTTGTTGATTTAATGAATGTGAATGTTTGTCGAATTAAAATGAATAAGTTCCCTCACCCCAATCCCAGATGGGGTAGGTGTCTCTTCTCTGCAACCCCGTTATACACTGTAATACTCATTTCTATTATTGCACTGACATAAGTATCTGTACAGGTGTCTGCTCCCACCTCTCTTCATTCTTCAGTCTTTCACCTGTTACCCACTCGGCCTCCTGAACACTCCCTCAGGGTGGAGACAATTAATTAATCAAGTGTTCATTTGAAAGCAAGTAGACCCTCTAAAAGTGTTTCCTGAGTGAATGGAAGCTCGGGGAAGAAAGGCTAGGACCAAAGGTGAAAATTCACAGCAGAGGACACAGATACCATCACAGTGGATTGGTTTAGCTTTGAACCTCAGGGATCACCCTTCATAATGCGGCAGCAGGAAGAAGAGACAGCAAAGGTGAAGCCAACGATCCGGAGTATTATGCCCAAGAAGCCAAAGGAAGTGTTTCAAGAAGGAAGGGAAGGCCAGTTGGGTCAAATTTTGCCGAAACAATAAAGAAGTTGAGGACTAAAAAAAAAAAAAAAAAAAAAAAAGTTTGAATTTCACCGGAAAAAAAAGAGGAAGTTTTGCACAGTTTTAATAAAGTTATGGAGAAGGAAGCCAGACTATAGGCTATAAGGAAGGGACTGGTTTCATAGGAGAGAGCAGAGCTGCAGGCTGTTTGTTAAAGGGCTTAACACCTTGGAGGCAAGTCAAGCTCTCCCATTTGGACAGAGTAAAATGAGCTCCAGAATGTTCCTTCTCACATTTTCTTCTCACTTCTCCTTTCCTCCCTAATAAGTACACACCGGGCTGAATTCATGACTGAACAGTTTGATTTCCCTTTTCTCATTGTTGGCGTAATGTTTTTTGAATGTTATTTTCACAGCTGGCATGAAATAAAATTCTATTCCTTTTCCACACTTACATAAGGATGACAGTTCCTTTTCATATCTTCTTCAGAAAATGTGAGTGAAATATAAAAATACGACACATCGCTCTCTCCGCCATCTCGGAACCTGTGGAGGTGTGCGGGGAGCAGGACTCCCGAAATGACAAATATGTCTGGAAGGCTGTGGTCCAAAGCCATTTTTGCTGGCTATAAGTTAGAGTCTCTGGAACCAGAGGGAGCACACAGCTCTTCTTAAAATTGAAGGTGTTTATGTTCTAAATGACACTGGATTCTATCTAGGCAAGAGATGGGCTTGTGTGTACAAAGCAAAGAACAGCACAGTGACTCCTGGTGGCAAACTGAATAAAACCAGAGTTATCTGGAGAAAAGTAGCTAGTGCTCATGGAAACAGTGGGATGGTCCCAGCCCAGTTCTGAAGCAGCCTTCCTGCTAAAGCCACTGGCCACAGAATCCGTGTGATGCTGTACACCTCAAGGATTTAAACTAACTGAAAAATAAATTAATAAAGGTGCAGAGTTGTTCTCTTGTATTTTTGTTTAAAAAAATGAACAAGTCATTTTTCTTCACAAAAGGAACTCGGATACATTCTTCTACCAAGAAAAAAATTGTAAAATGCATTTAAAAAAGTCATCACGGTAGGCTTTCAAAAATATATTCTAGAGCAATTACTCCAAGAGTAAGAATGTCAGTAATAAAATTACTTCCTTAATGTGTCTCACAATATGTGCCTCTAGCACAAGGAAAGACGTGAACAAATTCCTCTTAACAAGGGATAGTAGATGATAAGGGAAGTTTTCTAAGTCATCAACTTTGGATGCTGAAATCCAAACTGGATTCGGTGAAATCCAACTGGAAATGTGGCCAGTTTTCAACTTGAAGGCACCCTCTGCAATGCTGACCAGGCAAACCCACATTTGTTTCACCAGGCCACAGGAAAGCCCCGGTAACACTGTCCCAAGGAACACTCAATAAATTGAAAGGGAGTAGAATTTACTGAAAGTCACAAAAGACCTGTTGACAGGGAATGTCTCCACATATCCTTGAAACTGGAGATCTGACAAAAGAAACTGCTACAGGAAACTGTTTCCCGGTATCAGAAGTTGAACTCGTAAATTGCTGACTGGTAGAAGGAAGTTCTTAGCTAAACTGAGATCAAAACAGCCCAGTACACAGGGTTCTTAGCCACAGGTGGTAGGTGAACTTGGATTGAGAAAAGTATACTTATCTTCGCTATCTCTTCACTGGAATTTAGCCTTTTGTTTGTGGATGAAGACGACAAACTGCCAGGATTAACAGAAACCACAGATTTCTCATATCACCTTACAGCTGTTGCAGATACTTTGAAATATCATTTATATTCATCATTACTAGTTATTAGACCCACCATTAGATTTTTATTTAATGTATTATAAAGTAGCATATGTATTATTATACCAGAAATTTGGGGATAAAAAATATTTTGAGGGGTACTTAGGTGACTCAGTCAGTTAAGTATCTGACTCTTGATTCTGGCTCAGGTCATGATCTCATGGTGACATTGAGCCCCAATTCAGGCTCTGCACTGATAGCACGGAACCTGCTTGGGATTCTCTCTCTCTCTCTCTCTCTGCCCCTCCCTCGCTTGCTCTCTCTCAAAATAAATGTTTTTTAAAAAAGAAATAAATATTTCTAAAAAAATCCAGGTATAATTTTTGGAAGGTTGTGTCATTTTGGACTAACCTCTTTTTCTATATTCTTCTGTGCAATATAATTTTGGTTCAAGTATAATGAAGGAAAGACATTCTACTTCACTTTGGATGCCTATTAAAACAGAATGCTCTAGGGCGCCTGGATGGCTCAGTTGGTTAAATGTCTGACTCTTGATTTCGGTTCAGGTCGCGATCTCACAGTTCATGAAATCTAGCCCTGAGTCAGGCCCTGGGCCAACAGTGTGGATCCTGCTTGGGATTCTCTCTCTCTCCCTCCCTTTCTGCCCCTCTCCTGCTTACACACACACACACACACACACACACACACACACACTCTCTCTCTTGCTCTCTCTCAAAATAAATTAATTAATTAAAAAAAAACCAGAATGCTCCAATTAATTGCTGAAATTGGTGCAGACCCCAAGATGATCAAATTCTAATATGAACCATCAGTATTGAGTCAAACCTCCAGGGAGGTGTTGGGTTCCCCAGACATTCATGAGATAGCCAGTGGCCATGGTAAGGATATCTGGAAGAATTCCCAGCCCAGGAGTGCAGCTTGGTGTGGAGGGTGACTCACTTTTGAGAAACATTTCAGAATGCTAGCAAGTCTAAAGCAAACAGTAATGGAAGGAAAGGCATGCCTAGGAGATTTCTTTTATGGTTAGACCACATCTTATTGATCTAACAGATATGACATATTCAATTTAACAACATCAAAACTATTTTTAGGATTCTGATATCCCTTGTGCCAAAGAACCCACCATTTATTGCTTAGTAGTAAAATATATTGACTAGGATTAGGAGTAAAATAACTTAAGCCCAAGTTATTAATTTATGTTTTTTCTTAAATTACTGTTATCTATTATAGCTACTCTCTTGGCCACAGAAAGCTTGACAACTTTATAGAAAAGTGTCCCTGTAATGCCCCCAAGAGATAGAATCTCAGAGGTACCTTTTCATCCCATGTAGTCTAAGAACCATGAAGTATGTGTCTATTAAGGACTGCATGTAAAGTTATGCTCAAGATACCGGGAACATTTTTTGAATAATAAAGGCAAACATTTCTGGGATTTTTTTCCCTGACATCAGCCAGAGACTTTGCATACATTCTATTTGGTGCAAACATTCTACCTGGTGCCTAGATCATAACTACACATCTGATGAATGAACAACAAAGTCGTACTGCTTGTGGTTTAAGCATAACATATTCTCATTGTGGGAAGGAAAGAACTGCTTTTGCCTTGGCACAGCAACTTCTTGAAGGTAAAGAAAGTGTCATGGGTTTCTCGTTATCCCATATCTAGATATAAAAATTCATTCACAGCAGCATGAGTTCACAGAATCTAGAACTTCAGGGGTCCTCCATGCTTCCCAAATGCTAATGTGCATGACCATGTTGGATTCTGATGCAGTAGGTCTGGGGTGGGGATATAGATTTCATTTTTCTAACAATCTTTCGATGCCAATCTAGCCGCTCCTCCAGTCCTCTCTTAAGGGCTTATTAGATAATCATGAAGAGAGACTAGGATTTAGAATGAATAACACCAAACAACCAGGAAAATTTTAGAGGTGGCATTAGTAAGACTGAATCACCTTCATAAAAGAAGGAAGATATTGGAACACCTGGGTGGCTCAGTCGGTTAAGTGTCTGACTTCAGTTCAGGTCATGATCTTGTGGTTCATGAGTTTGAGTCCTGTGTCAGGCTCTGTGCTGACGGAAGGAAGGAAGAAAGAAAGAAAGAAAGAAAGAGAAAGAAAGAAAGAAAGAAGGTTGTGCCACAATGACGTGATGCTAGCAAATTTAACTTTACTCTCTTCAGGTTACCTAAGTTCTAGATAAAAATCAAGAGGTAAAATATTATCCACAAACACCAAAGTGTTATTTTTCTTTAAGGAGTAGAGGTTCTTCTATTGTTAATAAGCCTATGATATTACCTTCTTTGTGCTTCACAAAAGTTTCTAGAACTCTCCTTTAGAATATTTTGGTAATGAAGGTATTGCTTATTATGGTATTAATTACTGCTTAGTTACAGTAGTTTAGTCTTTTAGATATGCTGAAAAGTTACATTATTTTAATTATATAAAAAATGGTTAGTACTTTTTTAAGTGGCAATTACCATCATTGGCACTTCATTGTATTTTATTTAAAAAAACATTTAATGTTTATTTATTTTTGAGAGAGAGAGAGCATGTGCAGGGAAGGGGCAGAGAGAGGGAGACAGCAGAAGATCTGAAGTGGGCGCCAATGCGGGGCTGGAGGGGCTGGAACTCACAAGCTGTGAACTGCAAGATCATGACCTGATCTGTAGGATGTCCAACAGAATGAGCCACCCAGGCGCCCTGGCACTTCATTGTACTTTAAAACACATTGTTTTGGGGGCTCTTGGGTAGCTCAGTCAGTTAAGCCTTCGACTTCAGCTCAGGTTATATCTCATGGTTCATGGTTTCGAGCCCTGCATCGGGCTGTGTGCTGACAGCTCAGAGCCTGGAGCCTGCTTTGGATTCTGTGTCTCCCTCACTCTTTGTCCCTCTCCTGCTCATGCTCTCTCTCTCTCTCAGGAATCAATAAACATTAAAAAAAAAACCCACTTTTTTTTTTAATGATAATACCTACACCAAATGCCTTTCTTTCTTTCTTTCTTTCTTTCTTTCTTTCTTTCTTTCTTTCTTTCTTCTTTCTTTTTAACATCAAATGCTTTTATGTCTCACTTCCAAACCAGGCTGACTGGACACAAATGCCTTTAGATATACAGTTTACTTTCTCTTTTATTTTTTAAGAGTTTGCATTTTTAATGACCCTAATTTATTGAAGGATAATTCCCAGTGGTGCAGTCAGCATTCATTATTAATGTTTTCTATTCTAAGGCAGATGGAGTTGTGTAAATCTAAACACATGATTAGCACAATCTATCTACTTTTGCTATAGATGATGTGCCAACCTAAAACCAATGACCCTACTACATATATTCTCATTATAAGGAGAATAACCTTCCATAATTCTCTGAAAACTCAATAATATGGATTTTCCTTAAGGAAACACACTTGGTGCTTAGATGAAATAAAGCTACTCTATTTTCATGGCAACTGGTACAGAAGTTTCTCTAAGCATCTTCCTTTAATTTTTAGGAAGATGGGCAAGAGTGTGCCCATCTTGAGATAACTGGCATACTTCCACTTTAAGCTGCCTATTGAAGGGTTTTTAGGGAAGTCACCTGGCCAAGTGTGCCCTTCAAGCCTGCCCCTTTAAGGCTCCTCCTACTTCACAAGTGGACTAGCCAACCTGAAGACAAACTGAAATAGCAGCTTCAGCTCACAACAGTGCAAGACTTATACAAACTTATCCATACCTATGCCCTTCCCTTAGTTTAGTGACCAAGCCCTATACCTATTTCTTCCTCCTACTTTCCTGTTAATTTGGGCCTTGGCACTTTGTTTTACCAGATGTCCTGCTTTGTAATCCATCCTTTCTGGAAGAGCTTGTACCTTCTTTCTGGGCTTGTATTGTCTGCACGGTCATTTTGACAACTCTACAGGGCCAGTGAGCTATACTCTGGACAGTCAGGAATGGTCCTTCACTTTTTCTGAGAGGTCCAGTGGAGGTTACCAAGGAAGAAGCCTAAAATGAAGGTACTGGATCTTCAACAGGGGTATTTACTCCAAAAGAAACAGCAATGAACAATGCAAAAGGTTTATTTTGTATTGGTTGGGGTAGAGATAAAATTCATGCATTGAAGTGTATAAGTACCTCACTCAAGTGTGATGAATTTTAACATATGTACACATATGTAGTCATCATCCAGACTGAGATATAGAATGTTCCCTTGTCTCTTTTCAGCCAACCCCCCATTAAAGCTAACCACTTTATTGACTTCTAGCATCAAAACTTTCTCCTTAAAAGCTAAGTTCTTATAACTTACCCAATCAGTCATTTCTGTGCTCACAGCACCAAGTAAAATTTAGCTTGAGTATTATAATAAGCAATATTTAAGTAATAAATTATCTGCTTAATTCCAGCAAAATTGAAATTGAGGACTATACATAGCCTTCCCCTAATTTATTGTACCATAAGGATTGCACTTCTGGATCATACAAACAGATGAAGCCCTTGGAGCCAACTTGAGGACTTAGAAAATTCTGGATTTGAGAAGACATTAAAGGAACATATCCTATAAGTTATATATTACCTTCAGTGAGATCTGGGGCACTCAGTCCATATGACTGAAAACAGATATGTGGAAAATCTATTATTATCATTACTACTACTAGTGCTCCTACTACTTTAGATTTGATATCCTCAATTTGAGTTATGAGCTATTTTTTTTGAGTTATGAACTATTCTAAAGAAAGAAGTATATAACTAAGATACTATGGCAAGGAACATGATTTTCGTGCATGTTAATAGTAATTGTTAGTAATTATTTTTAGCTCCAAACAACAGAAAACCCTATTTGAGTTGATTTATACAAACAGAGGCTTATTTTTCACAAAGTAAGAAATATGGGGCTAGGAACCATGGTGGAATGTGGCTCAATAATACTATCAGGGATCCAAGTTCTTTAATCCCGCCAATACCCTTAGAGGGTAAGCCTTCATCCATTTGTTTGTCATCTTATGGTGCAATGATGGCTGCCACGCCTCCAAACATTTCTGGTAAGAAGTGGAATGAAGCAAAAAAGCCAAAGGCATATACCAGTTGAGCTTATTTTTTAAATGGCTTTCCAGAAGTCCCACCCAGCAGCTTCCATGTATGTGACTCTAACAGGGTCCTCTCGGACTAGTACTATACAATGGAAATATATGCAGGCCACAAATGGGACCTACATATATAATTTTACATTTTCTAGTAGTCACATGAAAAAGGCAAAAAGAGAGGAAAGTAATTTTAATAATAAATTCATTTAACCAAAATTCTCCAAAGATTTTGACGTGTGATCAATATTTTAAAAAATCAAGAGGGGTGCCTGGGTGGCTCAGTCAGTTAAGCGTCTGACTCTTGGTTTCAGCTCATGTCATGATCTCATGGTTCGTGGGTTCCAGGCCCATGTGCTGTCAGGACAGAGTCTGCTTGGGATTCTCTCTCACACCGTCTCTTTCTCTCTATCCCTCATCTCCCTCAGAAGAAATAAACATTTAAAAAAATCAACATACATGGTTTACATTTTTTTGTATTGTTTTCATACTCAGTGTGTATCTCAATTTAGACTAGCCACATTTCAGGTACTCAATAGCCATATGCTGTCTTGAATAAGAAGCCTCAGACCAGTCACCAAGGGACTCGGGAGGAAAAATGTATTGGGGTGGGCCACCAAACAGTAGTGTATGCCTCATTGACATTAACAAGTATTTCATTTAAGGAATGAAATGACCTCAATTTAACAAAAATAAGTCACATCCATGGGTTATTCTAATATAGGACGAACTGTCTTTCAAAGACAAAACAATTTTACCTCTATTAATGGAGCATTTATGACTTTTGTAATTTTTGAAGTTTCTCTCATTCCGATTGATATTCTTGACAATTCCTTGCGAGCAGGGTTATTTTTAGGTGATGGTTACTTATAGTCCTTCTTTTACTGAGATGGTTACTATAGCAGCCATATCTATCATTTATCAACTAACTACGGTGTTTCCAAGCATGCCCCACCCTTCCATCTCATAGTGGCCGGCTGCTCCAGATTTCACGTAATTGTAAGTTTAAGAATGGATAACTCACTTTTCTCAACTTCCGCTCAATTTTCTCTACCTTACATTTCCATCACTCAGTTTTCTTATTCCATCTTCCTTGACTTTTTTTACCCTTCACACTTTCACTTTAAAATTATCATTACCATACTTCAAAAGTAAACTCAGTTACAGCCAAGAAGTTTTGGTTATAAGACTTTCTGAAAAAAAAGTGAAGAAATAGCCTCCAATGTCATAACCGTGAGTGAGTGAACATGTATTAAGGTGCAGCCCCTGCCGCTTTCAAGATGACAATGTAGGGTTCCAGTGCTCTTCTGAGAGAACATTGAACTATTTATGGTGACTGTGACGGTAGGGATTGGTAAATTCCTCGCCGGCCAGTAACTGTGCTAACAGGCGTGGAGAGCAGCAAAGAATTCTGCAAAAGAGCGAAGAGACACAAAAATAGCTCAGAAACAGAAGTCGCCCCTAAAGTGCGGAGGCCTCGCATTTCCTGGGTTCCCCTTCTTCTGCTTCTCTAGTCTCCTGACCTGTATCCAGCTCTTAATCTCTCCTTCATCCTCTGCCTGCCTCCATGGGCTGTTCAGGATGGACCCAAACTCCCAGCCTTTCTCTCGCCTCCTGGGGACTGGGAAGACTGGTACCCGCCGACATCCCCCGGCCCGCCCGCGCCTGCGCAAAGCCTCTTCTCGCGCGAACGCGCAGCCATCAACTCGAGTATCCCCGCAGCCCCAGGGATGCGAGGTCCGCCGTAAACCAGCCTCCGTTCCTTTCGTGGAACGACGGGCGTCGCCTGTACCTCCGGACTCCTACTCCACACCGCCCCTCTCGCATTCCTCGGGATCGAGTGCACACGGGTGCGCGCCCGGCCTCAAAAGAGAAACCTCAAAGAAACAGACCGAGGAAAGCGCCCAGGGGAAGGAACCCCGGCGCGCGGGCCGCGAAGCCTCAGCCACAGCTCCGCCCTCCGGGGCCGGCTTTCTGCCTCCGCATTGGTCCGCGCGCCCGTCAGTTTCCGCCCCAGGCCGCGCCAGCCGGCCTTCCGACTCCCTTGCTCATTACGCCGCCGTACTTAGGCTGCCTTGCCGGCTGTTGGCCGCCCATGCCAGTCTGAGCCTGAGCTAGCGCCAGCTCCGCGAAGCTCGGGAAGGGGAGGGCCGGACTCGGCCGCAGCTGAGCATCGCCTGGGTGGGCGGCAGGGCCGCGGCCTCTCCGCCGGCAGCACCACCTGTCGCGGGGCGAGACTTAGGGTAAGGCTTCGCGTGGCGCGCCGTCGCGGGAGGCTTGGCACTGCGGGGCCAGGGCGGGAGTTCCTAGAGGGGAGCGGGCGCCGGCCTCCTCCTGTCCGGCCAGTGAAGCCGTTTGCGGACCTGCGGCCGGCTTCCGTGTGTGCGGCTGGCATGGACCCGTTTAGCGGATGGGCGGGGCGAGGCAATGGGAAGGGGTTCTTGGGATCGGGGCTGAGGGCGGGGGAGTGGTCAGGTTGAAGCGGTCCCCAGTTCCAGCGTTCGCG
Organism: Leopardus geoffroyi; assembly: GCF_018350155.1. Taxonomy (NCBI): domain Eukaryota; kingdom Metazoa; phylum Chordata; class Mammalia; order Carnivora; family Felidae; genus Leopardus; species Leopardus geoffroyi. The sequence continues at coordinate 70,180,309 of NC_059339.1, forward strand.
GCTCTTCCCCGGACACGGTTTTGGGGCGCGACTTCCCCGTTTCTAGACTCGCTGGTCCCAGGGTGGCCCCCTTCCCGCCCCAGAGTGAGATCCTGTGGCCTCCAGAACCCGAGCATCGTTCCCTTCCGCGCCCTTTGAACACCCGATTTTGTGGCTAGACACCTATTACCAATGTCTTTCTGCAGGGATGAATTAATGACAGGAGTTAGGCGCTGTGTGTGTGTGTGTGTGTGTGTGTGTGTGTGTGTGTGTGTCTGTGTGTGCGCGCGCGCGCTCGTTCGTGTGTGTGTGTGTGTGTGTGTGTGTGTTAGTTCGTTCCTCGCTTTAAAGGAAGTTTGTTAGGAGCTAGAAAGTTCTAAGATTGGAACAGTTCTGTCAGGCAAAATGTCATAAGTAGACCAGGACTGGCAGGTGTTCCTTTGACGCTGGTGGTAACCACTTCTGCTTGTGTGGTGGTGTTACATTTTCGATCCTGGAATTGACTTTCTTTCTTACGAAAATAATTCCAGAAAGTTTGTTGCCTTTTAATGAGAAGCATAATCAAAACAATACATTTTTTTTTCAAAATAAACATCTTAACAGTAGTGCTTCCTTACAAAACGTAGTGTTACCTCCTATCAGATTTACCTTCCTGATGCTTGTGGCAATCACTTCTGGCAAAATAATAGCATTGTTGTTTCTTTTAGTGTTGCTATTGGTAGCAATGGAAGCACTATTGATTGTCAGTTACGGTCTGGACACTACTCTCTATGTGAGTCATTTCAAAATAACTTTGAGGTTGGTACTGTTATTTCCCCTTTATAAATGAATAAACTCAGGCTTAAGAAGGTTAAGTAACTTGCGCAAGATCCCGGGTTTTAGGTAGCAAAGCCTGGATTTGAACTCAAGCAGAATCAGGCAATTTACCATAACAGCTCCAGCCCCCTCTTAACATTGCCTTGTATGCTTCTTAAGCATTGTTCATGTTGTTGAGCTAGTTGCAAAGTTGTACTCATGAATTTTAATTTTAAAATTTATTCTTCACTCATAAATTTATTCTTTAGTTTCCAGGCATTCTGGAAGTTAGAGAAGAAATGGTTGCCCACATTTACCCCTCCTCAGCTGCCCTTGTATTGTATGAGTGTGTGTGTGTGTGTGTGTGTGTGTGTGTATACTAATTCTAGTAGTTATACAAAATATAGATAAGTATAGAATCTACTGTGTAATTACTAAAACTAATTGAGTTACATGTTACTATGTTACATGGTTTGCAGAAATATAGAAAAAAACAGTTTAACTCTTGGCTTCTAATATTGAACCTTTAATTAGGTTTGAACTCTGACTTGTAACCTGTATCTGACTCTTTTATGGTAGTTATAAAAACTTAATGAGAAGTTAGGCATAACGGCCAGGTATGCTGCTAGAACTTTTATCATAGGTTAATAGGGAATATTGGGCTATGCTTTTGTAGAAGTTCTTCATTCTCTTGAGAATTAAATATACCCTTGCTCAATGGTTATTCCTGAGAAAGAAGCGTTTACAGATTTCACCCTTAGAAGGTGTTTATGTGTAATGTTTTTTCTTTCATACATTTGTTATGAAAACACGTTAAAAAATTCATAAAAGAAAAACTCATTTACCATTTGAGAATTTCTTTTGTAAATTAATTTCTATAATGCCATAAACTATATTTAATTTCCTATAAAAATAAGCTCTTCTCAACTATATTAAAATTTATGTTAAGTTAAACTAAAATTCTAATTTATGTTGGTGAATTTTTTGACAAACTTAATAATATTTTAAAACAAGTAATGTTGAAACCTGTAATAGTTTACTGAGGATTAATTTTAGAGGGAGGACAAAATTCATACTAAATGTCAAAATCACTCTAACATATGATTTTCTAAAAACCTATTTTATTAAAAGTTAACTTTTATTTTAAAGTCACCATTTTGATTGTATGGCTGCATATCATTTCTGTTGATCAACATGTACAAATTTCAAAGGTAATGAAAAACACTATATTGATTCTGTAGATGTTGTTTAGGATGACATTTGATGTTGCCTGGACGTGTATGCCATCCACGTTCTCATTATTGACCTAGAGATTTCATTTGAAGTCGTATAAATAAATGCTAACCATGATCATCCTTACAGCCTCTTAGTAAGGATTTCACACCAGAAGATGTTGATGCAGAAACTCACAGGCATTCGGGAGGCACCTTCTGACCACCTTAGTCTCTTACTACCACCAGTAGTGCTTAGGTAACTAACATTGAAGCACTTGGAGGGCACTGTGATAAGCATCTTACACGGATTACCTAATTTAAATCTTAAAATGGTACTGTTTAGTAGGTCCTGTTGTTTATCATCCCCACTTGAGTGATGAGAAGACTGCAACAGACTTACTCAAAATCACAGAGCTAGCACTGGCCAACCCTGGATTTAAATCTGGTAATTGAACCCAGAGCTTGTCTTTGACTACTGCTGACCTGCCTGGATATGGATTTTATTGAATAAACCTTCACGTCAAGTAGTCAGGCTCTTAATGATGATGATAAAGCTCTAATTGCTTGACACTTTATAAATACCTGATTACTACACACAGCTCTGCCCAACAGAGTTTGCCCTCCGCTAGTTCATTGATAAGAGAATTAAGACTTGTAAGGTGGTGGTTCCCAGACTTTGGGACTTCTTGGGCAAGCATGCACAGGGGGACAGTTGGGACCAGACATAGACTGCCAACTTTTAATTCTGTCAAGGTTAAGGACCTTTTTAAAAACTACCACAGTCTACAATGCCTGTCTTTTCATAAAAGAAAGGACATTTTTTTTTATCACTAAAAAGGTATGAAGATCGTAATTAGAACACAAAAACAAAGACCATAAGTTTTGTTTTATGAACGATTATATTGCATTGTCCCAATTTTTCTCATTTGGCCACAGACCCATGAAAAACGTGTCCCAGATGAACACCAATTCAGAGACCATTTGGGAATGCCTGGGTGACACCACTGATTGCAAAATGGTGATGAGCCGAGTCCAGATTCAGACTTGGGTCTGACTACAAAACTTGTCCTCGTTGCCCCCAGTCATGACCTCTGTCTAATTTCGGTCTCCTTTGCATTGCTTCCTTTGACCCCAAGTAAGAGGCTAAGGTGAGTAGTCTCCTGCAGCCAGTGATCTAGCAATTTCTGTCCCAGTCCAGTTTGTAAACAGCAGAGAGTAAGTTCCAGGGCAAGGCCATGTGAATGACACACCAGGGGAGAAACCACAGGCATATCTCAGTATCCCAGAAACTCACATAAGCAGGCAGCTTGATTTTGCATGTTGATTAAAAATTGGAAGCCCTGCCTTTTGGTTCCTTTTTTTACTTCACTCTCCTTGTATCACATCTGCATAACGTAACATTTTATCTTGTTGCCTCCCCAGATGATATTAAGGCTACCTGTCTCTTAGTCCTTGGTTCTAATTTTGGCAGAATTTTTTCCCCTTAAGTTTGTTTGTTTTTTACTCATGCCTGCTGTTTTAAAGACACTGTTAAAATTACTTTTATATTTTATTTTACTATCACTTACTAATAAAGTAAGTGATATAACATCTATGTATTTTTTGGATATATTCTCTCATTTGATCATCAAAATTATCTGTAAGGTAGATTTGACAGGTGGTATTATCTTTATTAAACAGACTAAATTCAGTGTTTGATAGCAAAACTTTAACCAGGAGTTGAAAGTAGATTTCATGTATTAGAGTGCTGATCTTAACTTCTGAAAGGAAAAACTAATTCTCCTTACTTGCAGACTCAATTCTTCTGGCCACCAAACATGGGATTTTTTCCCCCCACACCCAGCAATTCACCAGTTCTCAGCAGATGCTGACTGGGTGTCCTTTAACCTCATTCTGACGCTGTCCAAATGCAGATAGCGTCACATCCCACAGGTTAAGAGTTCAGTCGCAAAAGATGTCCCTACTTCAGATGCCAATTGGAAGTCCAGGTTGTGACCTGTACTTCTGACCTATAAACTGAGGCTTCCCACAAACCCCTCCTCAAATTGGATGATTTTATAATGGCACATTGAACTCAGAGAGATACTTTACTTGCCTTTACCAGTTTATTATAGAAGGATGCAACTCAGGAACAGATGGAAGAGATCCGTAGAACTGGGTATCGATGGGAGTCGGGGGAGGATGTGGGGCTTCCCTGCCTTCCCTGAGTGTGCCAACCCCCAGCACCTAGGTGTGTTCACCAACCTGAAAGCTTGGCAGATCTCCTTCTTCACGAGTCTCTAGCCCCTGCCCACTTCCCTTTTCTGGAGGTTCCGGAGTGGGGCTGAAAATTCCTGCTCTCTAATCGCTTGGTGTTTCCAGCTCTTCCCTGAGGCTTTGTAGTGGTCCACACTGGGTCACCTCAAAATGGGTGGCTTATGAATAACAGAAAATACTCCTATCATGCAGGAAATTCCAAAGATTTTTAGGAACTCTGTTCCAGAAACTGGGGACAAAAACCAAATACATTTCTTATTATACAACAAGTGCTGATTACAAAAATGCTTTTTTTTTTTCCAGATTTTCTTTGACTTAAAGTAAAAAGTATTCCATATTATTTTAGATGTGCCTACCTCAGCAATATACTGCAAATACTAGTTCAGTCTTCTGGTACTAAAATTTTAATCCTGACACATAATGCTGTCTCTCCTGGAAGAGCCACACAAACACATGATCAATGCTACCATTTCAATTTCTGTCTTTTTAAAATTTATTTTGAAATAACTTGAAAGGCTTTGGTTGCATACATCATACTTCTTGGCCCCTTAATAGTTCACTGTGTGTTTTTGAAACACAGGTGTCTCTTACATATGGTTATCAAATTCAGGAAATTTAAAATTTTACAAAACTTTTATGTAAGCTATGGTACATGTTTCAGTTTTGCCAGTTGTCCCAATAAATGTCCATTATAGCATTTTTTTATTTATTTAGGTTTTGCATCTAGTTGTCATATGTTTAGTCTTCTTTAAATTGCAGTAGTTCCTTAGTGTTTGTCTTTCAGGACATTAACTTTTTAAAGTGGCCCAATTATTTTGTTGTATATCTCTTGTAATTCTTTATTACTGTTATTATTGAAGTATATTTGACATAAAACACTGTGTAAAGTTAAGATGTACAACATGTTAATTTGATATATTTATATATTGTAGTATGATTGCCATTGTAATGATATTTATTGCTTCTAATGTTATATCATTTCTCTTTGGTGGTTGAAACAATTTAAGATGTAGTCTCCTAGCAAGTTTGATGATTATAATACAGCATTGTTGTCTATATTCACTATATCATGTATTAGATCTCTAGGAGTTACTATCTCTTAAGGCTCTCACTGCAGGTTTGTACCTTTAAACATCTGTCCTATCCTCCCATCCCCCCACCCCCATCTCTCATGATTTTTGATGTTCTTATAATCATATAGATTTCTTGTTTTTGTGGCCGTACTTATACACTACATTTATATGAAATACCCAGAATAGGTAAATCCATAAAGACAGTAAGCAGATTGGTGGTTTATGGGCACTGGGGGAGGGGAAAAGCTGCTTAATGGGTACAGTGTTTTCTGCTGGGATAGGGATGATATTTTGGAACTAGATGTGGGGTTGCACAACATTATAGCTTTTCTAAATCCCTCCAAATTATTCACTTGAAAATGGCAAGTTTTGTTATGTGAATTGCACTTCACTTAAAAAATAATCCCAATATAAACGGTTTGCTGCACCCCCCATACAAACCCTTGATTTCTCAAAAACTACAAATTCCACTAAGAACTTATTGTGGGATCATTGCAATGATTTGTAATAATTACGATAAATGGGCATTGCAGGTTGATTTTTGGTGGGAGAATTGATATGCAGAAGAATCTATTATATTCCTATCATTTAATGTTTAATGTAGTATGTAGAATTTTCCATTTTGAAAAATTCGTATGTGTTTTTGATGGACAGGAAAGGGTAAAAATATGTTTTCTAGCCAATTTGCATGTTTATCTATGTTAAATAACAGGGTTTTTGAAAACAAAAAATATTTAGTACATTACATAATCCATAACACATAATATATAATTATTACATAAAAATAAGTATAGTATTATACTAATATTATGTTAGTACATTAAAGTCCTACATCTAGGTTAAGAATTTGTTTGTTTTTTGGCTTATTTTTTTCGTTTTTTTAAATGTTTATTTTTTAGAGAGAGTGTGTGTGAGCAGGGGAGGGGCAGAGAGAAAGGGAGGCACAGAATCCGAAGCAGACTCCAGGCTCTGAGCTGTCAGCACAGAGCCCAAGGAGGGGCTCAAACTCTTGTACTGCAAGATCACGACCTGAGCCTAGCAGAAGTAGGCCTCATAACCGACAGAGCCACCCAGGTGCCCCTAGGTTAAGAATTTGAATAGCTTCCCTTCCTCTAAATGTTTACGCTCCAGGCTTTTCTGTTACTTAACTTTTCCACCTTCAGCCTAGACTCCCACACCCATTTACATGGAACTCATGTTTACTAGATGTTACCTTGTTTCTTAATCTCTCCATTTCTGGGTCCCATAAATGGGAGATACATCTTGTCACACTTGGGTAGATTAGAAAAAGAATAAGTATTTAGCACATTTTGTAGTGTGCCATATATACAAAATGGCAATGATGAGTAACCAGGGACTTAGAGTGTTGTCAGTCTTTGTCTTCACCCAACTATTACTCTTTTACAACCGTTGCAGCCTGTAGAAACATAAATGTACTTTGAAAAAGCTTTATCAAGTGTGGATAATTAGGCTTTCTATATCTGCTTTTGAAAACTGATACCTGATGTGCATGCAGTTCTCTGAAAAGTTTATTTGCTTCTTTTTTCCCAGGTGAAAGGAAAGATGTTGTCCCGGATCAGAGTAGTTGCTGCTCCTTGTACTCTGGCATGTCGTCATTTGCACATAAAAGAGAAAGGCAAGCCACTCATGTTGAACCCAAGAACAAACAAGGCTAGTAACTTTAATACTAACATAACATTTTCTCTCTTCCTGGAAAAGGTTTGATATATTTCACACTGATAAAGCATGAACTTTTTGTATTTTGTAGCTTTATCCTAAAAGTATTCAGAGGTATTTGCTTTTTCTGCATGACTTTTCCCTTTTCTCCATGTGGCAAGAATCGTGGCTGCATTATGGCTCCCAGTTTCACCCCTCAGGGATATTTAGATTTACCCAGCTCAAATCAGGTACTTACCCTGGACCAATCTAATTGAGCCCTTGGAAGATGGAGTCAAAATTGTAGAATAAAATTTCATCTACTTTTATATATATATATATATATATATATATATATATATATATATATATATTTTTTTTTTTTTAATTTTTTTTTTCAATGTTTATTTATTTTTGGGACAGAGAGAGACAGAGCATGAACGGGGGAGGGGCAGAGAGAGAGGGAGACACAGAATCGGAAACAGGCTCCAGGCTCTGAGCTGTCAGCACAGAGCCGGACGCGGGGCTTGAACTCACGGACTGCGAGATCATGACCTGAGCCGAAGTCGGATGCTTAACCGACTGAGCCACCCAGGCGCCCCTAAAATTTCATCTAATGTCCACCCCTACCGTACCTCCAACCAGCTTTTTGGACACAAATCATTGTGTACAAGTGCTTTTGCCCAGTAATCTCATAGTGCTACTTCAAAGTGGGGAGACTTCTGACCCTCTTTACAACTCTTGGGGCAGAAGTGGCAGGTATCATTGATACCTAGTCTTGCCTTAATTCTGTACCCAAAGTGTGTTCAGAGGGCAAGTCCCTCTCTATTTTTTAGTGGTGATATTAATTGGGAAATACACATAGTTCTGAAAAAAGATTTCTTACAGAAAGCTTGTAAGAGGATACATTGGATTTATTGTAATATGGACAGTTACCTCTTGGGAAGGGTGCATGCAGATTAAGTTGTGATTTATTTTAAAACAATGGTCATCAGAAATTTGCCAGTCCCGTTTATTTCCTCTGGTGGGGGTTGGGCATAATTAATTGTACAGTATATGTTTTGAAGGATTTCAGGAAAATTGCAAGAGGAAATTTGATCAAGGGTCACGCAGAGCGCCTTATCTTTGCATTTTTGGTACCTTGCACAGAAATGAGAATTCTGTAGGCAGTGGTGAATTAAATGAAGCTTAATGAGGGATGTTCTAATTCTCTCTTTTTTTTTTTTTTTTGCCTCACTTCCCCAAATCTTGCTTGCTCTCCAAGATGCAACTCGCTCAAATCCAGTTCTCCTGTAGAGCCTTTTCATACCACCATAGACTGGAATAATCTCTCCTTTCTCTGAAACCCTGTAGCGGTTTTTATCTTCCTGTTCCTGTGGCAAGTAATCAATATATGTTGCTGCGTGCTTCCTTTCATGTCTTAAGCTGTCCTTGAAGTAGTTGATGGTAGTTGCGTTTTCATGAATTTATATTCCTAACTATATTTCAGGTTCCTTTGGGGATAGGGACCATTCAAAATTTTTTCCTTCAGTTTTGGATAATTTTGTAAAGGCTTAGAAATTCTTGGTTGACACGTTTTTGTTTTGTATTTTTTCTTTCAACACTTTGAATATGTCATCCTACTGCCTTATGGCCTCTGTGGATTCTGATAAGAAATTAGCTGTTCCTCTTTTTAAGGATCCTTTTTACATGATGAGTCACTTCTCTGTGCTTTCAAGTTTCTTCTTTTGTCCTTGTCTTTCAACAGTTTGAATATGTGTGGCTAGGTATAGATCTCTTTGAGTTTTTTCTGATTGGAGCTGTTGAGTTTCTAGGATATGTGTTTCTTCTAGGGTTCGTGTTTCTCATCAAATTTGAGAAGCTTTTGGCCATTATTTCTTCAAATATCCTTTTGTCCTTTTCTTTCCTTGCCTTCTGGGACTCCTGTTATGCATATGTTGGCACACTTAATAGTGTCCCACCAGTCTCTGAAGCTCTGTTCATATTTACTGATTGATTTTTCTTTGTTTCTCAACTGGAGAATCTCAATTGACTTACCTTTAAGTTGACTGATTCTTTCTTCCACCTGCTCAAATCTGCTGCTTAACCCCTCTGAACTTTATTTTAGTTATTGTACTTCCAATTCCAGAACTTCTGTTTGGTTCTTTTTTTTAATTTTTTTAATTTTTTTTTATTTTTTGGACAGAGAGAGACAGAGCATGAACGGGGGAGGGGCAGAGAGAGAGGGAGACACAGAATCGGAAACAGGCTCCAGGCTCTGAGCCATCAGCCCAGAGCCCGACACGGGGCTCGAACTCACGGAACGCGAGATCGTGACCTGGCTGAAGTCGGACGCTTAACCGACTGCGCCACCCAGGCGCCCCTGGTTCTTTTTTATAGTTTCTATTTTTTCAGTGATATTCTGTAGTTAGTGAAGTATCATTCTCTTACTTCCCTTTACTTCTTTAGATGTGGTGTCCTTTAGTTCTTTGAATATATTCAAAATAACTAGAGTCTTTGTTTAATTAGTACAATGTTTGAGCTTCCTCAGGGACAGTTTCTATTAGGTACCCTTTTTCCTGTGTATGAGCCAGACTTTGTCTTTGTGTATGCCTTATAATTTTTGTTGAAACCTGGACATATTAAAGAATGTGGCTGCTCTGGAAACCAGATATTCCTCCCAGGGCTTGTTATGTTGCTGTTGTCTATTTAGTGACATATCTGAACTAATTTTTTTTCTGCGTGTGAAATATAATTGAACTTCTTTAAAGTCCTTATTCTTGTTTGTTAGGCCCACTAAAGTCTGCATCATTAGCTAAGTAGTCAACTAATGATTAGACAGAGACTTAAATACCTAAGGGCTTAGTGTACATGTTGGAGTGTGTCTTTAGTGTTCAGGCAGGTTACAACTACACATTAGCCTTTATTTCCTGCTTACATGGAGCCTCCAGGTTAGCCAGAGATGGGAGCTAAGGGCCTTCTCAGATCCTTCCTGGACTTGCCTACAGTTTGTGCATGATGACCTTCTAGATTCTTAGGAATATGTCAAGCTTTTCAACCACTGCCCCCACTCCCACCCCATGGACATTTTATTCTTCAGCTTCTCCTTTTCAGTTTTTTGGTTAGCCTGTTGTTTCCTCAGCTGTTATCTACTGCCTTAGGCAGCCGCCATGTTAAATAATTGCCTCAGATTGTTTTCAGGACACTCTTCTGGAGAAAAAGCTGTTCACACTGGGTGAGCTCCATATAAGGTTAAATAAAGACAGATTTGCAAGTGGGGTCTTCCACTGAAAAAATGGCAGCTTTCCTGGGGATGGGGCTGTAGAAAAATCTCCAACCGCTAGACTCTATTTTTCAAAGCGATTATTTCATAGTGATTGCTGTTTTCTAGGCTTCTGTGGAGCTGGGGAGGGAAACATAGGAATAAGGCAAATAAAAATGTCATGAATCCTGCTTTTCTTATGAAAATTCAGCTGCTTCTCTTGAATAAAATGTTCCCTGATTGCTGAGGCCTTTGGTTAGTTTCCAGAATTCTGAAAAAGTTTATTCTGGTCATTTGGCCAGTATTCTTGTTGCTTTTATGGAGAAAAAGATTTTTGGAAGTCTTTACTCTGGCGTTTTTACAGACATCACTTTGATAAAAAGAAGTTAACACACAGCTGAATATCAGAAATTGACAAAGATTTTCATATGACATAGGTTAATTTTTTCCTAAGTATCATTCCCTGCTTGCTCTTTGTCAACTCAGCCTCACTGCTTTCTAGTGGAAGGAGCTTCTGTTATCAGTTTGGTTTGTGTTCTTTTAAACTGTATTCTGTTAATTTCATTTCTAATGTATGTATGGATCTGTGTATATGATTTATTTTATGGGGGGTTTCTGAATATAACAGTTAACAGTAAATGTGTTTGATTTGAAACTTGCTTTTTTTTTTCTTAACTATGGGTCTGGGAGATACTTGTACTACATAATTGGAGATCTGTGTTTTCCATACCAGGAAATACCATAGGTTCCTTAACTGTTCCATAATTCATGGGCTTTTAGTTAGTTTGTAATAGTCAAGAGAACTAGAAACAGTACTATAACTAATCTTTTTTATATGCCTCTTTATGTATGACTATTTCTCTATGATGGCTGTCTAGAAGTAGAATTGCTCTCTTGTAGAGTATGTGCATTAAAATTTAAGAATGTTTTTAAGTTGTCTTCTAAAAAGCTTAAACCTGTTTACATTTCTAGCAATGGTATGTGAGAATAACTCTTTTACCACACCCTCACTGATACTAGAGATGATCAATCTTAAATACTTATGACAGTCTGGGCAAAATGGTATCTTACTTATTTTTTAAAAATTTACATTGAAATTACGTTTTGTTGGATAGATAGCACCATTGCAACCTCAGTAAGCAATAATTTTTAATCCTTTTCTCCTTTGTAGGGAATGGCGTTTACGTTACAAGAACGACAAATGCTTGGTCTCCAAGGACTTCTACCTCCCAAAATAGAGACACAAGATATTCAAGCTTTACGATTTCATAAAAACGTGAAAAAATTGAATAGTCCTTTGGAAAAGTAAGAGTTGATTAGATGTTTCATTTTTTTTTTTTAAGGAGATAATTGTTTTAAGTTTATTTTATTATGAGAGAAAGCACAAGCGGGGGAGGGGCAGAAAGCCAGGAGAGAGTGAGAATCCCAAGCAGGTTCCACACCATCAGTGCTGAGCCTGATGCAGGGCTCAAACCCACGAACTGTGAGATCATGACCTGAGCCAAAGTCGGATGCTTAACTGACTGAACCACCCAGGTGCCTCAGATGTTTGGCTTTTTTATTGATGTCCTGATCAGAAAAATTGGGAGCATTATGGTTATTATTGCATATGGAATATATGTGGTCTCAAGATGAAGTTTGCATTTTAGTCAGTTAACTATTATTTTTATAATGATTATGTTTCCTTTATTTCACTGAATGTTTGTGTTTGCTATTGTAAAATTTAGCAGAAATCTATTTTTAAGCTTAAAATCACAGAGCATTTCAGACTTGAATGGAATGTTAGAAACAAAAGCTATTATCTGACTTGTATCCTTTCTATTCAACAACTTTTATTAATCATCTACTTTGTGTTTGCCACTGTACTGGCCACTGAGAGTGTAAAGTAGGTAAAAGGTAGGTGACCATATAATATATCATCCAATCCACAGGAGTAACTGAAACTGTCCCAGGAAAACTAGAATGTATTGTCACCCCAGTAATACACAGCCCTGCCTTCTAGGAGCTCATCAATAGAGATTATACTGTGACGGTCATTGTACTCTATACTACTGTGTGCAGGACAGTGAGAAAAAGGTACATGCAGAGAACATTCTGAAAGCACAAAATAGGGACTCCTAGCCGGATTTGGGGAATCCATTAAAGTTTTCTGGAGGAAGTGATTCCTGAGCTGTGTTTTAAACAGTATATTACACGTGGCAGGCAAAATGAGAAAGAAGGGCAAAATATTATGGGTAGAGGGATCAGTCTGAATGCAGAATTAAAAATATCTTCTGGGTTTGTTAAGTACAGGAGATTATTGTTTGATTACTGGTGAGAGTGGTTTCTCACCAGTAAGTAAAGCAGGACTTGGGGTTAAGCAGGTATATTTCAAGCTAGAAGGAAGTTGAAGCTGCTCACGCTGTGAGGAATGAGCCCAGAAGAAACGGTAATTGATAGAACAAGATCCCAGAGAACTGAAAGGGGCGTAGAGTCAAGTGCAAAGATGGAGAGCATGGGACTGAGTGCAGAGGTAGAAGGCATAAGGTCGAGGACAGAGGTGGAGGCTGACCTTGCACAAGAAAAGTATAGAGGTAGAGGGAATAGGGTCAAGTACAAAGAGAACAGTGGGTTGAGTGAAGAGGTAGAGGGTGTAGGGTCAAGGGCAGTGGTAGAGGCTGGCCTTGGACGAGAAAAAAGAACAGGTCATTTTCTGGGGCAAGAGCAAAGATAAATACAGGTACAATACGGATAAGCTATGCAGGTGGTAGGGCAGAGGTTGTGAGATCTCATCCTGCCTTGTTGACCTTGATTTTCTCTATGATGTCAAATATGGAGGTTGTGGCTAAGATTTAAAAGGGCCAAGGTTGAATAGAATTGGTGAGGAAAGTGATAAATGTTTAGAATAGCCACTTAGCCAAAGAGTGTAGCTGAACAAGGACAGATTAAAGGGATGGGAAAGCCCTGAAGACTTAGTGGCTTAATCTTGTTTGTATTGATGTCATTCTGCCCAGCAATGTTATTTTTACATGGAAAAGGTGAAATGTAACTTAATTCAGGTTTGGGGTTTGCTGGGCTGGCAAAGATGCTACATTAATTTATTCAGCTAGTATTCATTCAGGGCTGTTATGTGTCAGGCATTGCTTTAAGCTCTAGCACTACAGGAATGAGAAATTCCACCCTTTCCTTCAGGGGGTCCATGGCTGGAAAAGACAGACACTGTGGAAGGGGAGTGCAGTGATAAAGGTACAGGGGTGTTCCAAAATGGTGAAGATTTGTTCAGAGTGAGAGGCTTGATCATGGGATCCAGAGTGGGGAAAGAAGAGGAGCCAGGGAGGAGCTAATAGAGCGGGAGAAAACAGAGGGATCCAGGAGCCAGAGATCTCTCAAAGAACTGGGAAGTGGGGGCAATGGATAGCTAGCCACAGGGGAGAGGGTTGCCTTAGTGGTAATCAGAATTTCTAAGCTGTAGTAGTCCTAGGTGAGGACAAGATCCAGCATGGAGCACTCAGAGGAGGGACCAAACTTAGATGGAGGTGAAAGGGAATCACAAGTGCCTGATAGGTCTCTGCTGTCTGTTTCACAGAGCTACTCAGTCTTGTCTGTTTTCTCCCCTGGACTGAGGAGCAATTTCCTTCCCTTTAACTTCTACCTATGGGTATTATTTCTGTCTGTGGTAGCTGCATAGAAAATACTATTCCTCTTCTAAATAGAATCACTTCTCCCTGATTATTCACCAAATATTTGCACACCAGTTATATTCCACTTACTTTGCTAGTTACTGGAGATAGAGAGGTATATAAAGCAATAGTCCCTAACTCATGATACCATCCAGGCTGGAGGGAAGAAGACAGAGTCAGGAAGTAGAGTGAGAGTTGCAAAGGAGGGAGTAGGGTATTAAGGGATCTGAAAAGAGGAAAATCTGTGTCTGTGTGGTGGGGGAGGGGAACGGGCACCAAGGGAGAGAGTGCCACCTGAGCTGCATTCGGGGAGAGTAAGTAGGGACTATGCATGCATAGGGGGTGTCCAGAAGTTGCATTGTATGTAGCAACACCAAGGTAAGACATGGGTGTATTTGAGAAACTGAAGTAAGTTCAGTATGAACATGTGGCTGGAAAGTAGGCACAGGTGTTGCTAACTAGTTTAGAAGCATTAGCCTATTTAATGGGTGTTTGGAAAGCATTCAAAGAGAATAGAAATAATAAGAGTTATTTTTTTTTAAGAGAAGACTAGATTGGAGCAGGGGAGCAAAACCGTGTGTATACAGACCAGTTAAGAAAGTTCTTGATGGCACAAAAACAGACACATAGACCAATGGAATAGAATAGAAACCCCAGAACTAGACCCACAAACGTATGGCCAACTCATCTTTGACAAAGCAGGAAAGAACATCCAATGGAAAAAAGACAGTCTCTTTAACAAATGGTGCTGGGAGAACTGGACAGCAACATGCAGAAGGTTGAAACTAGACCACTTTCTCACACCATTCACAAAAATAAACTCAAAATGGATAAAGGACCTGAATGTGAGACAGGAAACCATCAAAACCTTAGAGGAGAAAGCAGGAAAAGACCTCTCTGACCTCAGCCGTAGCAATCTCTTACTCGACACATCCCCAAAGGCAAGGGAATTAAAAGCAAAAGTGAATTACTGGGACCTTATGAAGATAAAAAGCTTCTGCACAGCAAAGGAAACAACCAACAAAACTAAAAGGCAACCAACAGAATGGGAAAAGATATTTGCAAATGACACATCGGACAAAGGGCTAGTATCCAAAATCTATAAAGAGCTCACCAAACTCCACACCCGAAAAACAAATAATCCAGTGAAGAAATGGGCAGAAAACATGAATAGACACTTCTCTAAAGAAGACATCCGGATGGCCAACAGGCACATGAAAAGATGTTCAACGTCGCTCCTTATCAGGGAAATACAAATCAAAACCACACTCAGATATCACCTCACGCCAGTCAGAGTGGCCAAAATGAACAAATCAGGAGACTATAGATGCTGGAGAGGATGTGAAGAAACGGGAACCCTCTTGCACTCTTGGTGGGAATGCAAATTGGTGCAGCCGCTTTGGAAAGCAGTGTGGAGGTTCCTCAGAAAATTAAAAATAGACCTACCCTATGACCCAGCAATAGCACTGCTAGGAATTTATCCAAGGGATACAGGAGTACTGATGCATAGGGGCACTTGTACCCCAATGTTTATAGCAGCACTCTCAACAATAGCCAAATTATGGAAAGAGCCTAAATGTCCATCAACTGATGAATGGATAAAGAAATTGTGGTTTATATACATAATGGAATACTACGTGGCAATGAGAAGAAATGAAATATGGCCTTTTGTAGCAACGTGGATGGAACTGGAGAGTGTGATGCTAAGTGAAATAAGCCATACAGAAAAAGACAGATACCATATGGTTTCACTTTTATGTGGATCCTGAGAAACTTAACAGAAACCCATGGGGGAGGGGAAGGAAAAAAAAAAAAAAAAAAAAAGAGGTTAGAGTGGGAGAGAGCCAAAGCGTAAGAGACTCTTAAAAGCTGAGAACAAACTGAGGGTTGATGGGGGGTGGGAGGGAGGGGAGGGTGGGTGATGGGTATTGAGGAGGGCACCTTTTGGGATGAGCACTGGGTGTTGTATGGAAACCAATTTGACAATAAATTTCATATATTAAAAAAAAAAAAAAAAAGAAAGAAAGTCCTTGAGGTAGCCCAGGTGAGAAATGATGCTAGCTTGGATGGGGTGAGGGTGGAGAGGGGGAAATAGATATATTTGAAAATTATTTAGTAGGTGGACTCTGTAGGGCTGTTGCTTTATTAGACTAGGGTAAGGTAGAGTGAGAGAGGGAGAAATCAAGAATGGGATCTTGGATTCCCATTTGGTCAGGTGATAACAGGAAGAGGAACAAGTTTGAGTAAAAAGTAATGCGTCTGTTTTACACATATTTAATTCAGGGTGACCACTTTTTTTTTTTTTTTAATAATAAAAGCATCTACGACTTAATATTTTTAAGTTTATTTTTTATAGTAATCTCTACACCCAACATGGGGCTCAAATTCATGACCCCAAGATCAAGAGTTGCATGCTCTTCTGACTGAGCGAGATGCCCCATCGCTGGTTTTTTTTTTTCTTTTCAGGCCAACATTTTCCAGTTTTCTAAACTTTATTCTTGAAAAGCCATTGTTTATATGTGTATATGAGTTGACCATTGCCTTTATGCTACCTCTATGCTTTATATAGACCTGATAATGCCATTAAGCCTATTGGATTATAACTCCACAAGGACAGAGGTCACCTCTTACATCCTGGGAGTCCAAAATAGTGCCTGGCACATAGTATTTAGTAAATATTTGAATGAATGCCACTTTATTTTGCTTCCGTATTTACATGTTAGTCACTTTGAACATTAGTTCCATAAGGATAGTCTTTGCATTTCTAGTTCCTGGTATAGAGCCTGACTTTCAGTAAGGGTTCAGTAAATGTTAGCTGTTGTTTCTGCTGTTCTCCTCCTCCTCTTCTCCTTTGTCATCATCAGCATCTATAATTTAAGTGCATTTTTACTTCTGTTAATCTTTGTCCTGGGTGTTAAACAGTGATAATTCAGGGTTTGTTTTCTGGCAGGGAAGGGAGTCCTCAGTTTTCGATGTTTGCGTATGACTTTCAAAGGCCAGAACTCTAAGTATAAATGCTGACTGATGTAGACCTTATTTACTGTGCTTAATTTCAGATACATCTACATAATGGGAATACAGGAAAGAAATGAAAAATTGTTTTATAGAATTCTGCAAGATGATATCGAAAGTCTGATGCCAATTGTATACACACCAACAGTCGGTCTTGCCTGCTCCCAATATGGACATATCTTTAGAAGACCTAAGTAAGGCTTATTTTTAAAACTGTATTTGCAAAGATTATTGTATAGGGAAAATTGCACCCCCTAACCCCTCTTACATTTCTCTTTTATATATGCAGTCTTAGGTCAACCACCTTCCCACCTCACAAAAGCTTAATTTGGACAAAAAGGGATTAATAAAAATGCAGCATGTTGATATCTTTTGTTTTTGTAGAAATAGCAACATTCATTCCTAACCTTCTGTAATTTATTTTGGTTGTTAGAACTGTGCATTTCTGTACCAAAAAAGGGGGGATGTAATCTTAATTTTCGTGGCAGATTCTCCAGAATTATCATGAATATCATTTTGATGATCTGCCCAAATTAAGAGATTCTTTCTCTCTCTCTCTCTTTTTTTTTTTAATTTGTGTTGTTTGTTTTTTCTTTTAGAATTTGTACGAATTTTAATTTCAAATAGTTCTGGCACCTCAGCTATTTTAAGTAGAAAGAGTACTGGAATGGGCATCTACTTAAGTCTTTCAATAAGTCACTTTCTCCTTCTGAATCTGTTTTCATTTGAAATAGGGATCCTAGCACCTCTCAGAGAGCAGCTGAGAAGGTCAGATGAGGAACTGATGGGACAATTCTTTACAAATTTTTGATTAATTTGTGTTTTCTTGTCATGTTCCTCTAACCTGCCCTTTTCTTCAGTCCTCACACCTTTCCCATGTTCTGCTTACACGTTGGTACAAATGTACAAATTCAGACAGTGCAGGATAGCATTGACCTTCACTCTCCCCTCATCTAACCTAGTGGCGTTCAGACCTTAATGTGCATACAAAACACCTGTGGGACTTAAAATGTTGATCCATGCCAACCTTCCTCTCCTTCCTGTTCCCAAGATTCTGCTGACAAAGAGAAAGGTCTGGAGGTCTGGATTTTAATGACCGTGGTTGGTGATGGTGCTGCAGGTATTCCCTGGAAGACCCTTGGAGAACAAACATTGTCTTGTTCTGTCCTGTGAGCTGCCATCAGTTAATGAGTCTTAAGCATTTCTTTTTTCTTTTTACATTTATTATTTTTGAGAGACCGAGAGAGACAGAGCACTAGTCAGGGAGGAATAGAGAGAGAGGGAGACACAGAATCCGAAGCAGGCTCCAGGCTCTGAGCCGTCAGCACAGAGCCTGACGCGGGGCTCAAACTCACAAACCGTGAGATCATGACCCGAACCGAAGTCAGACGCTTAACTGACTGAGCCATCCAGGCGCCCCAAGTCTTAAGCATTTCTTATGTTAACCCAGCTGTTCAGCTTTTTTACATTTCTTTTTCATTTAGAATAGTGTTTCTCAATCCAGATTAAAGGATTAAGATAAAGTTAAAAAATACTGATGCCTAGGCCCCACCCTAGAGATTCTGATTCATTCAATCTGGAGTTGGGCCTCTGTGTAGGTGTTTCATAAAAGCTCTTGCTGTGGTTCTGATGTGTACCCAGCACTCAGAACGGACTCGAAGCATAAAGAGCATGGTTTTTGGGTGAGGACAGGTACTGTGTGTCCATTATGCAGTATAGTGCTGCAGGGGTGTTTTTTTGTTTCTTGTTTTTGCATTGAAGATCATCAGTAAATCTTGATTGTTTAATTGACCTAAACTCCAGGCCAGTTAAATCAGGATCTCTGGAGGTGGGACCCCTGGCATTTTTTTAAAAAGTTCATCAGACAACTCTGTTAAGCAGCTGTAGTTGAGAAACTGTTTAAACTGATTTGAGATGGGATAGTAATGCCAAAGCTGAGATAGGTACCAATGAGAAAGTTAAGTGTAAGAACCAGTTTGAAGGCACTGGGGACCTGTTGACCCTCACATCTGCCTGACTCATTTTCTACAACCTATGTTTCTCCCCCATCCCCTTCTCCCTACCTCTCTTCCTTTTTAAAAATCTGGATTATTTATCTCAGTTGGATAACAATACGCTGTGTGTTTAAAATAACTTTTCACTTTTTCCTAATGCTTCAAGGACATCCTCTTTTGTGTGAAGTTATTTACTGTAGTTTTCTTCTCTCCCTTCCTGCTGTTTCATATTTCAAATTTTCAGTTTTAGTGAGTTTGAATCAGAGTGTATGTAGCTTTATTATGCTCTCCTGCATTAGTGGTTTATTTTTGTACTGCCTTTTACTGGAGGTGTCTGGAGTTTATTTGAACATGAGATGTGGAAACATTCCTTCTTGGGTAACACCATCACATCGTATAATAATCATCTTTGTTGCAGCTACTGTGTGAGCAATGCAATTATAGTTTGAAATAGTTGAAAATGTTTGAAAATAATCCAGTGTGATTTAGCAAAATCTGCTTGGAAACGATACTGTGTCTTGATGTTTTATTACAATATCTAAATATTCCAATTATGAACAAAAACTTAGTAGAAAGCAAAAAACTGTTGTGAAATGCAAAGGTGTTTTTGTTCTGTTGCAGGGGATTATTTATTTCAATCTCAGACAGAGGTCATGTTAGATCAATTGTGGATAACTGGCCAGAAAATCATGTTAAGGTACTAATAGCACAACCTTCCTCTTCACAATGTATTTTCTTTCTTTGTAAGTTATCTCTGAATTTCCAAGAACAGTTTTCATTGTTGCTCTGATTTACTTTGCATTTACATACATGCAGATTTAGCGCCCTGAGGAGATCAGGATAGTAATACTTACAAAATGGGTGACCAGTACGGAGTTTACCCTGGGAAAGAAATTGGAACTAGTTCACACTGTGAACCTGTCACTACCACTGGTGTTTTTTGTTGCCTTCTTTTTATTCCTTTTCTGTTTCAATTAATGTTATTGCCGGTAGAGAAAATACATTAAATGCCATAAAAAAAACTTTCATTTTGGTGGGTGGTGAGAGGATTTATTACGCCTTTTTTCTTCTGAATCCCAGGTAGATTTAGATCCGTAGCAAATATAAAACTCTTTGAGTTTCAATTGTAATAGATATAAATTTTCATCAGTCTGGCTTTCATAAAACAAAATCTGATGACTTATTAAGATCTTTTGGTAGGCTTTAGTGCTTATTATAGGCAGTAACCTTACTTGCCTTTATAACATGTCTTCCTCACCAAAATAATCTTTAATGAATAATTATTAGTTGTAGTAATCTAGAAAAAATTTGGTCAGATAATTACTCACAGTATCATCTTAAAACTTGGTAGGTATATTTTGTATTCTAGATCTCCCCTCAGCCCCCCACACACTGTTGCTAAGGTTTTTCTTGTTTGGCCTACGTTATTATGTGGGAGTAGCATGTTGTTCATTTCTAAACTTGATTTTCTCTTCTGGTTAATCTCTGTCCGAAGTTTGCCTGCCTGTCCCTGGTTTAGTCTTTGTGAAGATATATAAGTTGACTCTCCAGTCAGAAGCATTCTGTTCCTAAACCAAAGACAGAGGAAAATCAGACCTAGTTCATTCTCATTTTTATACCTAGATTCTAAAGTCCTACAGTTTTAAGTATGCTTGGTTGGTTTATGTTGGAAGTTAATCAAGGAACAATTTTGTTTTTAAAAGAGTGAAAATATACGAAGAGACTCTTTTTTTTCAAATGCTTTAGTACCCCATTTTTGGCAACTTTTAATTTATATGTATTTTTTGTAATTAAGGCCGTTGTGGTGACTGATGGAGAGAGAATTCTGGGTCTTGGAGATCTGGGTGTGTATGGAATGGGGATCCCAGTAGGAAAACTCTGTTTGTATACAGCTTGTGCTGGAATACGGCCTGATAGATGCCTGCCTGTGTGTATT
Source organism: Leopardus geoffroyi (assembly GCF_018350155.1). Taxonomy (NCBI): domain Eukaryota; kingdom Metazoa; phylum Chordata; class Mammalia; order Carnivora; family Felidae; genus Leopardus; species Leopardus geoffroyi. Next base: position 70,201,124 of record NC_059339.1, read on the forward strand.
GATGTAGGAACTGATAATCCAGTGAGTAAAACAATTTTTCCCCTTTGATCTTTCTCTCATATTTAAAAAACAAAAGTTTTATTATATTCTTCTTTTGAAGATAATATAAGATGGGAAAATGTGATTAAAGCTAGTCTGTCTTGAACTGTGCTTTTGATATTTATACAGATAACAGTAAATTAAGCCTATTAAGAGATTCTTGAAGAAAATGTAATGAATTTTTAAAAATTATGATAGTAATTTTTTTATTTTGCAATTTTTGCTTTATAGAGTATGTTTAAACTGGTGATGTAACAAAATGATTTTATTTTTACATTTGGTCTATTTTGTAGGCACTCTTAAAAGATCCGTTTTACATGGGCTTATATCAGAAAAGAGATCGATCACAGCGCTATGATGACCTGATTGATGAGTTTATGAAAGCCATTACTGACAGGTATTTTTTAAAAGGTTGAGTAAATGGAAGAATCTTTAATTAATAAAAGAAAGGAACCACAGTTTTCTTTTCCTTTATCTCTTTTGAAGATGGGTACAAGGAGATTAAATATTTGAGAATTTGGGTTCTGTTCTGCCTGCTTAGATTCTGATGCTGCTGACACCCTTTATACTCTGCCTTGCTTTCCTGAGTTATTGGACCTGCTGTAGGAAGTCTGTATTCCCTGCTTCTGCCAGACCCTCCTGTCCAGTTCTCCCACCCCTTGGCCTCTGGGCTCACTTGCACCGTTCCTGGGACTCTCGTGCAGCTTTTGTGTTTTAAACTTGCTGATCTGGGGTGCGGGTGGCTCAGCCAGTTGAGCATCAGACTTCAGCTCAGGTCATGATCTCGTGGTTGACAAGTTTGAGCCCTGGGTCGGGCTCTGTGCTGACAACTCAGAACCTGGAGCCTGCTTCGGATTCTGTGTCTCCCTCTCTCTCTGCCCCAACCCTGCTCATTCTCTCTGTCTCTCAAAAATAAATAAACGTTAAAAAAATTTTAAAAATAATTTGCTGATAATTGGGGCTCCTGGGTGGCTCAGTCCGTTAAGCACTTGACTTCAGCTCAAGTCATGATCTCATGGTTCATGAGTTCAGGCCCAGCATCTGGCTCTCTGCTGTCAGATCTTCTGTCTGCCTCTCTCTCTGCCCCTCCCCTACTTGCGCTCTCTCTCTCCCTCTCTTTCCCTCTCAAATAAATAAACATTAAAAAAAGAATAATAAATTTGCTGACCATTGCTCCTCCTGTCTCTCCACCTCTGCAGCATCTGACCAGGTTTTCTACTCCTTCATCTTTGAAATTCTCTCTTCTCTCGATTACTGAAAGGCTTTCCTAACTTGGTCTTTCTCTCACTTCTTTCTGTCTTTTGTCATCTGTACTGGTTCTTCTTGCTCTCTTCTATTAAGTGGGGATACATTCATAGTTCTTTTCTCTTTGAGTCATGTAAGCCATGACCTTCAGGCATGTGACTCCTGAACTTACCTCTAGTCCCACCTGTCTCTGAGGCCTGCATTTCTAACATCCCATCTAGACATTTTGTTGCTACTTCATATTTGTGTCCAAAACCACTCCTTCCCTTAGCAAGCTGCCTGTCTTCCCTTTAGCCAGCTTCTATTAATGGCAGCAACATTTACCCTCTGGCCAAAACTTAGCTTTTGCTCTTATCTTTGACTCTTCCCTCCTTCTCCATCAGCCCTCTATAGTGTCTGTCAGTCCTCAGACCCAGGTGGTACTACCACGTAAATGCCTCAGAGATACGTCTCCTCTTTTCCATTGCCACAGCCTTTCTGCACATCCTCATCTTTCTCCGGGAGGCTTCTAAACCTTCCTTCAGTTTCTCTCCTCTCCATTTCATCTCCACCTTATCTCTCTGCTACTCTTTTATTATTATTTTAAAATTTTTTTTTTTTTTTTTTAATTTTTGAGAGAGAGAAAGAGTACAAGGAGGGGAGGGGCAGAGAGAGAGGGAGACACAGAATCTGAAGCAGGCTCCAGGCTCCGAGCTGTCAGCATAGGGCCCAACATGGGACTCGAACCCACCAGCCCGGAGATCATAACCTGAGCCGAAGTTGGCCGCTTAACAGACTGAGCCACCCAGGCTCCCTCTGCTAATCTTTTAAAAATGTGCCCTTCATCATGTCATTCTTTTGCTTGAAATCTCTCAGTAGTTTCCTGTTGTTTGGGGGTAAAGTTCAAACTCTTTATGATACTAGCCCTGCCCTACCTTTTAAATTGCTGGTACATAGAAGATACTAAAAATTAATGCCTTTCCCTAGTCAAAGTTGACATATCTAAAACTAAACGTTTCATCTTCCCGGAAATTGCCACCTCCTCCCCGTCTCCTCACTTCCCTACCTTGGACAATAAATAGTACCTTCGTAGTCATCCAGGTTGCTTTGGCATTTTAATGGCGTTTCCCTGACTTCCCAGGTGGCCCTTATCAAGTTCTTTTTGCTCATTCTAATGTCTTAAAATTGTCCCTTTAACTTCCCGTGGTTTTTCCTTCAGATTCTCTTGTCCTTATACCATAGTAGCCTCCTGGCTGCTTCCTGCTTCTCCACACACCAGTGTGTGTTACACGTCACTGGCAGGTCTGTCCTTCCTAACGGGTCTTCCCTTCCCTGCAGCCTTCAGTGATTTTACCTTGGATACACAACAGAGTCCCATTCTCTGATTGTGCATTTAGGATTCTCCCTTATCTGGCCCCAGCCTACCTTAACCAACTTCTCCTTATTCTTTCATATAAACCCTGAAATATATAGCCTGATTGTTGACAATTCAGGTTCACCAAAACACACCTTGTTTTTCTTCCTGCTTCTTTACTTTTTGTTCTTTCAGGGCCCAAATGAAGTCTCCTCGCCTCTTCAAGCCTTCCCTTACCCCACCTCACCAAGATGATTGATGTCTTTTTTTTTTTGAATGCCAGTGAACTCGTACAGAAATTATTTTTTAATTTCTTATTTAATATAAACTCTTCCTTAATATACTCTCCTGTGTTGCTGTTTAACTGCTAGTACAGTGAGAATATACATGTCAAATAGATACTTTATGAGACTCAGAGGTAAAATCCCTTTCTTTTTAGGAAGTTATTTCATGCTTGTATGTGCTTGGTAACACTTGGATATAGTTTATGCCAGTGACTATCCCATAGGTCCACCTCATAAATTTTTCTGAATGAGTAGTAGATTTCTACATTTCGACTCCAGTTTTTCACAGGCTCTCTGAAAATTGCCAGGTGCCCATTTAAGGGATACATTATTTTTAAATGGGATGATAAAGACTATTAGAAAAGCTATCTAATGGTGGTATTTTCAACACAGTCATTATGGGTTTCGCTGTTTTTAGATATGGACAGAACACACTTATTCAGTTTGAAGACTTTGGAAATCATAATGCATTCAGATTCTTGAGAAAATATCGAGAAAAGTATTGCACCTTCAATGATGATATTCAAGGTAAAGCAAAAAGAAAACCTTAGGTTTTTGACCCCCTACTTTCTTTAAAGGTTTTTAACATGCCCTTTTTTTATTCTAAGAAATCTTTCTTTTCCACACAGGGACGGCTGCAGTAGCTTTAGCAGGTCTTCTCGCAGCACAAAAAGTTATTGGGAAGTCGTTCTCAGAACACAAAATCTTATTTCTTGGAGCAGGAGAGGTAGGTTTTTGTAAGCTTTTAGAGTTTAAAATCGACATCACCCTTTAGAATTGGCAAATGGGGCATAATGAACTTTTCATTTTGTTGCGATCTTGTGTGAATTGAAGATCTCTATTATAAAGTAGATCATTTAAAATATGATTAGAGAGAATATTATAGCAAATCAGCTTTTGTGTGGTTTATTAGAGAAGAATAAACCAAATATTCCTCATAACACATAATCCTCATATATAAAGTAACTTAAGCATTGTGCCTTACCCTCGTCTTTAATTTTAAAATTTATATTTTGTTGGACAGGCTGCTCTTGGAATTGCAAATCTCATCGTTATGGCCATGGTAGAAAATGGCCTCTCAGAAGAAGAGGCACAAAAGAAAATTTGGATGGTTGACAAGTTTGGTTTATTATTTAAGGTAAGGTAATTAAATCTTGGAGAAGCAAAAGAATGTTGTTACAATGGTGTTTTTAGTTTGATTTTTAAAATATTACCAATTCTTAAAATACTGTATTGTACTGAACTGTCCAGATTGTACCAATTGGGGACCTTCCAGTATATTCTCAACAGAAATCCTCCCATGTTTTTTTGTTTTTAAGTTTATTTATTTTGAGAGAGGGAAAGAGAGTGCATGCTCGTGAGTGGGGGGAGTACAGAGAGAGAGAAAGAGGGAGAGAATCCCAAGCAGGCTCTATGCTGTCAGCGTGGACCCCAACGTGGGGCTTGATCCCAGGAACTGTGAGATTGTGACCTAATCTGAAATCAAGATTTGGATGTTTGACTGAGCCACCCAGGTGCCTCCAGTCTACTTTTTGACTTTTATAAAGACTCTTGCTTTTTATTTAAATCATAATCTCCATGTTGGCACGGACATTTTCTTTCTTGCTTTGTTCTCTGAGTCTTAAGAAAGCAAGTAGCCATACAAATAAGATTGTACTTGACCTTTCTAAAACTAGGCTTTATATGGGAACTCAGAAGTTTCTAATTAAATTGTTAGCAGGACATCTGACATTTGAGCAGAAATTCTTTAACCATTTGGAGATCATAATCCCTTGTAGTAGTCTAACAGATGTCCACGGACGTTTTCTTGAAGCCAGTTCATGGATAATAAGAAGCTTCTATCCCAGATTAATTTAGTATCCTTTGGACCTGCCTGCCTTCCTAGCATTGATTGCCATTTTTAGTAGCTTAAGAAATGCCTTGTATCTTATACTGTGTAACACATTATAATGTAGGTAAACTGTTTCATAGTTGAACCTGTCCAGTACACAATGCTATTGTATTTTTGTTATATATAATGACATACCTCAGTTACTTGAAATACATATCTTTGGAGCAAGTTTATTTCCGTGTGCTTTGTTTCAGTTCTGAAATCTTGCCTTCTTAATTAGTGCTCACAACTATTCGTACAAAAAATAAAATGAAGAAGTGTATGAATGAAAAGTTTTGAGTGCTTAAATTATACATAATTTTAAATAGTAGTTTAAAATGCAGCAGACGTTGTGGTAAGACTCTACAGGTATTATGTCATTTAATCTTCTCAAAAATTCTGTGAAATTTTACAGATGAGGAAACTGCGGTTTGAAAGGGCAGGTGACTTTTCCAAGGTCATCAATTTAAGTTGTGTGTAAGAGTCGCATCCGAGCAGCCTGTGAGGCCTGTGCTCTTAACCATTGGACTGTGCTGCCTCCCGAGTGAGCTATAGCCACCGTATTTGCTTATATATCAAATACAAGGATTATAAACCTTGTGCTTTTAGAAAGCTGTTGGCAGAATACATATTTTTACTGGTACCCAGTTTGATGCTTCTTTTTGTGGTGTTGGTTTTCACAGATGTTTTGTGATTCTTTTTAATAAACAAGTCAGCTCAACAACGAATATGGTATTGGTTAGCACCAGTGAGAATCCCTCTATATCCACAAGTTCAAAGTCTATTTTTCTTTCAGGGTGTGTGGATAGCTTGACCTATGTGTAAAACACATAGGTGTCCAGTCTCTCTTGGTGACCCAAACACTGCCCTCCTTATTGAGACTTTGAGAGTTTCCTGTTGAACCCCCATAGTGGAGAGCGAGCACAGGAAGCCACTGTTCTGAAAACCTGAATCTGTTGAGGCTAGATGTCAGTCCTTTAATTAACTTCCCAGCCAACCGATGGCGGTGTGTTGCTTTTCCCAAACCTTGCTAGTTCTTCTCTGGGGCTATTCTGGAATTCTGATGCAAAGTTTCACCTCTGCGGCAGGGTCTTCTCTTTTGCCAAAATAAAGGTATGGATTTCTCAGCCTGGTTGGTTTTTGCGTTCTATGTGTTTTTGCCTGCTTTCGATACTGAGAAATTCTTCAATGTTCTGGTTTGTCAGTGGTACCTCTGGTGGCCTTGTAATACTACTAAGGATTTCATTGTTCTAGTTTTTGGCCTGGGATTCGTGGAGGAAAGCATGTTCTTAATTCAGCCGTCCTGAGCCAGAATTCCCTGTTCCTCTTGCTTCAGAACTCTTGTTAGTACAACTAGTCCATGATGTCTAGATTCCTAAAAGCTCTGAATCCCCAAAGTTTTTTCTGAAATTGGTAACAGATCTGACTGACTTGAACTTACCTGGTAGCAAAACCAGAGGCGGTATTGGTAGTACTATTCATAAGTGTTGTTCACTTTGGGGTGTCCACGGTGGGAAGATTTGTAATATTTGCTATATTACCATAATACGTTTCTAAAATGTGAAAAATGCTGAATTCCAAAATGCGTCTAACCCGGATAGGGTATTATAAGCCTTTGTGCCATATTGGATTTAGAAGCACTTAACAAAGTAAATGAGTTTTTGAGAGGGACTAGAAAGTTTCTGATTATGACAAGATTGGATTTATGTTTTATATGTGGGTTTTGTGGACACTGCAAAGATAGAATTGCAAGATAGAGGTTGAAGAGGAAAGTAAATGAGAATGAAAAGACATTCATATTATAGAAACAATATGTGACTCATAATGATGTCTTTTCGATTAATTCTCGGTAAGCATTTACTAAAAAATACTGTATTTTTCCCAAAAATTCAGGGACGAAAAGCTAAAATCGAGAGTCATCAGGAGCCCTTTGCTCACTCAGCCCCAGAGCATATACCTGATACTTTTGAAGATGCAGTAAACATACTCAAGCCTTCAGCTATAATTGGTAAGTGGAGTTGTTGACAAATCATTGTATCACTTAACTCTATGTTGCTGGTCTTAACTATCACGCAAGAGCACTAAAAATGAAATGACCCATTTTATTTAGCTTTCAGCATATAATGTTTTTTTTTCTGTGGTAGCCTTTTGGTCATAGTGTGTAAAGTTCAGTTAACAGATGTTGCTTGTACTTTTAAGTGCTCGAAGCTGTGCGATTTATCATGCTTTGCTTTTAGAGTTGGTGTGACTGACCGCTGCACTCAAAACCTGAAAAAAGACCAAGGTCACCTGACAGACTGAACCAAGAAAGTCCTATGCAGAGTCAAAGCTTTGCATTGGCAACAAAGCAGAAAGCTTTGGTACGTTTTGAAAGTCAGGCATTGCATAGCTGACATCAGACTATGCCGGAATGGCACTGAGTTCATAGCAGAAAATGTAAAAGTCTTTTTTTTTTTTTTAAGTTTATTTATTTATTTTGAGAGAGAGACAGAGAGAGAAAACACGAGGGGTTGGGGCAGAGAGAGAGAGAGAGAGATTGGCAGTATGCCAAGCAGGCTCCACACCATCTGTGCAGAGCCTGACTTGGGGCTCAAACTCATGAACTGTGAGATCATGGCCTGAGCCAAGATCAAGAGTCGGATGCTTAACTGACTGAACCACCCAGGTGCCCCGAAAATGTAAAAGTTTTTAAAAGAGGAGCAATTTCATTTCGTATACAGCTGTAAGATTTGAATCTATAATTCTTAAATAATTTTATCACTTTCTTGAAGAGGCCCTGTAGAATTTTAAATAGTAAACCAGTCACAAACAGTAAGTTTCTATGGCCATTAGCTTCTTCATTGATTAGAACTCATAATTGTTTTAGAGCAAGAGGACATCTTGAAGATCATCCAACTTCTCTCAAAACCCTATATGGAAACCTAAGAATCTGTCCATTCAGTCTATCTCTGGAGGGTCAAGAAAACAAAAATTTTAAAGGTTTAATTATTTTAGAACTCACGGACTCCTAAAAATATGTTCACACACCTCCACATGGAGAAACACTGAATATAAATTCCTATTGTACATAGGAAAAACAAGCACGGAGATGTTAAACAACCTGCCCAAGATTTGTGAATATTTCATATATCCAGGAGTGACAGAGCAGGTGCTAAAACTTTGGTCTCCAGATCAGTATTTCTCTTTATTACATATCAGTTTATAAAACAGAATTGAAAATTAATTATTTTGACTGTTGAAGTCTCTTTACTGGATGGACTGGAAGAGTACTCAGCTGAGGCACTGCTTGGTCATCCCCAGTGTCCTGTCATGGGCCGGGTCCTCCTCTTAACACTGCGTACTTGTTGGCACCTGTTACAGGTTTTCTCATTTTCTCTTTACTTGTTTTTTTTCTCAATTATAAGCAGCGTTATACTCATTTTTATATCCCAGAGGCCTAATACAGTATAGGAGCTTAATAAAAAGGCCATTAAATTCCATCAGGAAAATAGATTGTTTTAGTCAAGATGATTTGGTATCCCTTCTGAATTTCTGGTATTTTGTAATGAATACCGGAGTTTGAAAGTTTAACATTTGAGATGCAAGTTTTTATCTTTTTAAAATTCATTTGTGACTGCGGTAAAATACACATAATGTAAAATTTGCCATCATAACCATTTTTAAACGTACAGTTGGATATGTTAGGTGCATTCACGTTGCTGTGCAGCCAGGCTCCAGAACTCTGCGTCTTGCAAAACTGAAGCTCCATACCCGTTAAACAAATACTTGCCCCCAGCCCCTGGCAGTCACCGTTCTACTTTCTGTATTGATGAATTTGACTACTCTAGGTACCTCATGTAAGTGGAATCCTACAGCGTTTGCCCTTTTGTGACTGGCTTATTTTACTTAGCATAATGTCCTCAGGGTTCCTCCATGTTGTAGCAAGTTTTATCTTCTTAATTAGAGTTGGAGGTACTCTCATACTCTTCTTTTATTTCCTGCAATTCACTATTTTTGGGGCAAACTGAGTATTTCAGTGAAAGCTTTTAGAATTTTATTGTTGTTTTCAGATTCAAGATTTTGTTCCCATGGCATTTTCTCAGCTATACAAAATCTGTCTTTGTGATGGGAGTTTACCTGTGCTTTTGTTGTATTAAACCTATTGTAGAAATGATGTTGATAAGAATTGTTTTATTTTAACTATAATGAAATTGCTTCCCCCCCTCCCCCTTTATATGTCATAGGAGTTGCAGGAGCTGGCCGGCTTTTCACCCCTGATGTAATCAAAGCCATGGCTGATATCAACGAAAGGCCTGTAATATTTGCATTGAGCAATCCTACAGCAAAGGCTGAATGCACAGCTGAAGAAGCATATACACTTACAGAGGTACTGATGACAACTGCATGAATTGGTCTTGTCTATGATTTTCCCTCTAGTAGCCTGTTAGGTATACATTCTTGTGTAATTCTTTTCATGGTTACTCTAGAGATTCCAGTATGCACCCATGGATTTTCAAATTCTGATATTATTGCTTGTTTGAATTCTTGAAAGCAATTACCTTATATTTCCATTTTAATACCCTCATGTCTTGTGGGTCTTGTTGTGTGCTTTATTTATTATTTTTTTTAATGTTTATTTATTTATTTTGAGAGAGAGGGAGTAAGAGAATCCCAAGCAGGTTCAGAGCCCAACTGAATGCAGAGCCTGTTGCAGGGCTCAATCTCAAAATGGTGAGTACACAACCTGGGCCGATATTAAGAGTCAGATGCTTAACGAACTGAGCCATTCAGGGGCCCCATTGTTGTGCATTTTAACTCTCTCTATGTTTTAAACCCCAAAAGACATTATGATTCTAAACACAAAATACTCATTTCGATACATTTTGATATCTTCTGTTGCCATTTTGTCCTTCCTGTATGTGTGTGCTTTTATCTTGGATCATTTTCCTTCTACCAGAAGAACTTCCCTTGAGTGTGGGTCTGATGAATTCTCTTGATAATTGCTTTATTTTGCCTTCATTTTGAAGGATATTTTCACTGTGCATAGAAGTAAAAGTTGACAGGGACTTTATGTTAGCACTTTGAAGGTATTATTCTCTTGTTTTCTGATTTGTTTTCCTTTTGATATACCATTTTGTCTTGGGTTTTACCACATTGGGCATGGGTGTGTTTTTCTTTGTATTTATTCCCCCTGGGACTATGAGCTCTTTATCTTGATGCTGCCCTCTCTTGTGGTCTCTTTTGGCAGTATCTCTGTGATTTGGCTGCCTTCTCTCTCTCTTCTTGTGGGACTCCAGTTGTGTGATTGTCAGACCTTTTCACCATATCTCTTATATCTACTACGTTAGTTTATACACCATCCTGTCTGCATACTGTGTTTTAATCTGGTGATTTTCTTTGACTTTATCTTCCAGTTGGCATATTCTTTTTTTAGCTATGCTAATCTGTTGTTAGATTCTTAATTTTATTGTATTTTTCCTTTGTAGAATTTCTATTTGATTATTTTTCTAATTATTTAGTGACACAGACGTACAAAGATGTATTATAGAAATAGTCAATTCATAAATATATTCTGCTTTCTTGCCCTCACGTTTCATAAAACAATTCTTTTTACCCTCTTCAAACGCATCTTCACTGTCAGTGTTTGTCTTTATGAGGGCCATTGTTCTCAGTCATCTGACAGCTGTCGGGAACAAATTTTTACTTTCATCCAAATTGTTTAAGATTTAGTTCTTTTGAATTCTTTAACACTGCCACAGGGTTATATTCCCAGTTACAAGTATCTGCTCATATGATCCAAAGGGTCAAATTCTTGAGTGTTAAATCTGAGGATCCACTATACTTCAAAGAATAATCATTACACCATTGGTATAACGGTATAATACACATTTTTAGATCTAGAGAAAAGAAGACAATAGTGTTGTCTAAACGCTTCTTATTCTGCCCAGTGTTCAGGTGCCATGTCAGTTTGTCCATCCTACTGTGTGGAGATAGTTTAATTTTCTATAAATCTCCTTTTCTTTAATCCAAGTAGCTCATTAAACATGATCTACTTTAGTCATACCTCAAGTATTCCAAGATAGATTATCGTTGTTTGTTTTGGTTTGGTTTTTTGCCAAGGAGGAGTGGGGCAGGTAAGATTTGGCACAGGGAAATGATATTTAAAGGATTTACAAATTTACTTTCAGGTGCTCTTCAATTTCATGGGCATCTAATTCTCTCTTAGAAATAGTGAATATTCAGGGTGCCTGGGTGGCCCAGTCAGTTGAGCGTCTGATGTTGGCTCAGGTCATGATCTCACGGTTTGTGTGTTTGAGCCCTGCGTCAGAGTGCTGACAGCTCAGAGCCTGGAGCCTGCTTCAGATTCTGTGTCTCCCTTTCGCTCCCTGCCCCTTCTCCTCCCCACCCCCTCAAAAATAAACAAACATTTAAAAAATTTTTTTAAAGAAATACTGAATATGCTAGTAACATTGTATACCATTGTTGAGCATAGTACTAGAAGTGACACAACAAATTTGGAGATTTATTTTTCTTCAACAAGGCAACATGCCATATTTTTCTGGGGTAATAGTGTGGGTATACCATACACCTTTGTGTGAACTGCATAATTCGGGCATTATAGCAGAATGGAAAGACCATGGGCTTTAGAGTTATAAAAAAAAAAGTCTGGATTCAAATGTAACTGCTGCAGTTGTGATGTGTGACTTTTTACAAAGCACTTGGACATCTAAGCCATAGTTTTATGAGATTTTTTTTTTATATATCAGTGAGATGGAGATGATAATCCCAGATGGTTTCTTACACAGGCTATACTGAGTTAACTCATAGAAAGCACCTGGAACAGAGCCAAAAAACAGCAGATGGACAGTCAGTGGTCACAATTTAATTTTTGATGTGTTCCACTTCATTCACAGGTGTTTACAGCCATCTTTATTATTCAGGATAGCATTTGTTGGCCCATCTACATTTTAAAAGGAAAAAGAAGTGTCAGGATTTTTAGTTTATTAATGGGCAGTTTTCAACTTTACTTGAATGTGTGTGATGCATAAAACCTCATTCTAGGGGTGCCTGGGTGGCTGAGTCGGTTGAGTGTCTGACTCTCGATTTTGTCTCAGGTCATGATCCCAGAGTCGTGGGATCAAACCCCAATGTCGAGCCTGCTTCAGATTCCCTCTCTCCCTCTGCCCTCTCCCCTACTTGTGCTCTTTCTCTCTCTGCCTCTCTCTAACATTAAAAAAAAACACATCATTCTAATAAGAATTTTTTAAATATTTATTTATTTTGAGAGAGAGAGAGAGAGAGAGAGCAAGCATGAGGAGGGGCAGAGAGAAAGGGAAAGAGAAAGGCAGAGAGAAAGACAATCCCAAGCTTGACAATCCCAAGCAGCCTCTGCACTGTCATCACAGACCCCTATGCGGGGCGCGATCTCGTGAACTATGAGATCATGACCTGAACCAAAGTCAAGAGTCAGACGCTTAACCAGCTGAGCCACCCAGGCACCCATCTAATAAGAATTTTAGTGGAAGTATTATGTTATATAATAAATTATGTCTGTTCACAAAGAATATATTGGTCTGTTTTAGTACAGGATTTAACTTTGTTTTGATTCGTTGTTTTGATTCACCTCAATATTTTAGTCCAAATGAAGTTACAAATTGAAGTTGTTTCATTTCTTAACAGGGAAGGTGTTTGTTTGCCAGTGGCAGTCCATTTGAGCCAGTGAAACTCAATGACGGGCAAGTATTTACACCAGGCCAAGGAAACAATGTATATATTTTTCCAGGTAAATGCCACCGTTATTTATGTTAAAGATCAATAGTTAATTACATTAACTAGTTCTCCAAATTCCTTAGAACTTAAGAATAAAATGAACAATAGTGTTTACAGAATTTTGGTATGTTTGTACAGGTAAACTCAAGGAATTCAGCAAATCCAACTTGCTTTATTTATCCTATAAATGTATTCATATTGTTCATTAAATTTGTTTTTATTACAGAAATCATGTACTACATGGTATATAAAAATGCAGAAGGAACAGAATGTTTTAAAATTATTTAAGCCTCTTTGTCTCCCTTTGGTACCTCCTTTTTTTTTTTTTAAGTTTTTATCTAAATTGCACTTAACATGCAGTGTAATACTAGTTTCAGGTGTGCAATATAGTGATTGAACACTTCCATACAACACCGGGTACCCATCATGACATGTGCCCTCCCTAATCCCCATCACCTATTTAACCCATCCCTCTACTCACCTCCCTTCTGGTAACCATCAGTTTGTTCTCTATGGTTAAGAGTCTGTTTTTTGGTTTGCCTCTCTCTCTCTTTTTTCCCCTTTGCTCATTTGTTTTGTTTCTTGAATTCCACAGATGAGTGAAATCATATGGTGTTTGTCTTTCTCTAACTGACTTATTTTGCTTAGCATAATTCTAGTTCCATCCATGTTGTTGGCAAATGGCAAGATTTCATTTCTTTTTTATGGCTGAGTAATATTCCAGTGTGTGTGTGTGTGTGTGTGTGTGTGTGTGTATCACATCATCTTTATCCATTCATCAGTCAATAGGCAACTTATGGAATAGGAGAAGATATTTTCAAATGACATATCTGATAAAGGGTTAGAATCCAAAATATGTAAAGAATGTATAAAACCCAACACCTAAAAAACAACCCAATTTAAAAATGGACATGAATAGATACTTTTCAAAAGAAGATGGCCAATAGATACATGAAAAGATGCTCAACATCACTGATCATCAGGAAAAGACAAGTCAAAACCAGAATGAGATATCACCTCACACCTGTCAGAATGGCTAAAATCAACAACACAAGAAACAATAGATGTTGGTGAGAATATGGAGAAAAGGGAACCCCATTGCACTATTGGTAGGAATACAAACTGGTAGAGCCACTCTGGAAAGCACTGTGGAGGTTCCTCAAAAAGTAGAAAATAAAACTACCCTACGGTCCAGCAGTTGTACTACTAGTATTTACCCAAAGAATGCAAAAATACTAATTCAAAGGGATTCGTGCACCCCGGTGTTTATAACAGCATTATCAACAACAGCCAAATTATGGAAAGAGCCCATGTGTTCTCTTGGTGCCTCGTTATCATACTTCTCAGCTATAACCGCTGTCAGTGGTTTGCTTTGAGTTTTTCTGATGGTTACCATCATCACTGATACACTTCTCTTCCCTTATCTTGATTCCAGCTATAGACAGTATGTATGAACTTCCCAACTGTAAAATATAGTAGTGTCCACATACCTCCTAATACCTTGCTGCTTCTCTATACCTCTGAATTTGTATTACTATTTTTAGTTTTTAGAGTAGTTACCTTTATTTTTATAGAACATATTTAAAGACCTTTTGATAACAACTTAAGACTGTTTTTTTTTTAATTTTTTAATGTTTATCTTAGAGAGAGAGAGACAGGAGTGTGGGTGGGAGAGGGGCAGAGAGAGAAGGAGACAGAGAATCTGAAGCAGGCTCCAGGCTCTGAGCTGTCAGCACAGAGCCTGACGTGGGGCTTGAACTCAAGAATCACTAGATCATGACCTGAGTCAAAGTCGGACATTTAACTTTAACTGACTGAGCCACCCAGCCACCCCAAGACCGTTTTTATTAGTTGGCCACAGTTGAAAAATCTGGTACTTAGCTTTCTTATCTGTTCTTATTCCATCTCTCAATTTTGGTCAGTTAGTATTTCTACACTGTAGAGAGGGTTTTTGGACATTTACATTATGTTCTGTTGTTTTCTGTGCTTTGTCTATGGATTGATTCTAAAATTACATGATTATAGATCATTTATGTCTAAACAAGTATGATTTGAATACATAATTCTATATTAAAAAATGTTTGAAACTCAAAAGTCTTTCAGGTGTCAAGTATAGTGAATCTTTCTTTAATTTCCTGTTAGCTTTCTTCGTTTCTCCTAGATCGTGCTCCACAGTTGACTACTTCTTGTGCCCCATATTATTGTCCTCTCTCACACGCATGTGTCCTATTTCTGTCTTGGTCTCACTTTTTGGAATGCATTTTTGAGTAAGTGTTTTTATTGAGCATGGATGAAATGTTCCCGAGTTTTTACATATCTTAAAGTGTCTTTATTTTGTCTTCTCACTTGATAGTTTGGTTGGGTAGAGATTTGTAGACCGAAAGTCCATTCTCTCAGATCTTTGAAAATATTTCTCCTTTTAGTGGCCAGTGTTGCTGTTGAGAAATTTGATGTCATTAAGATTCTCATTTCTTCATGCAATACTAGCTTTTTCTTCCTAAAAATATTTAAAATTTTCTCTTTGGATTTCTGAAAGCTTACCAGGATGCATCCAGGTTTAGGCTTAATTTCCATTTATTATGCATGTATGTGTGTGGGCCAGTTCACTATATCTTTTCCAAAGGATTTTTTGTAACTTTTTGTTTCTTTCTCATTTTTCCCTTCCATTGTTGCTGTTTTCCTCTTACAGAACTTATGTTAGACCGGGGTCAAATCCCTCTATTGTTCTTGAGTTGTAAATTTTATTTCACATATTCACCTCTGCCTTTTTTATTCTGTAATTTGGGGGATTTCTGTGGCATTCATTCATTCATCTGTTTTTAGCACTTTTAGTGTATGTTTCAAGTCTTTTTTTGTGGGGCACCTGGCTGGCTCAATCAGTAGAGCATGCACCTCTTGATCTCAGGGTTGTGAGTCCAAGCCCCACATGGGGTGTGGAGCCTGCTTAAGATAAAATAACACAATAACAATATAAAATAAATTTTATATATAACCAAATATATAACAAAATAAAAATAACCAAATATAAATATAACAAAATAAAAATAACCAAAAAACCCCAAAATCTTTTTTATTATAAGAATTTTCAAACATACACAAAAGCAGAGGGAAGAACAAAGTTCCATGCTCCAGTCTCCCACACTTCAGCAGTTATCAACAGGTAACCATATATTCCCACCCGTGCCTTCCTCACTGGGTTATTTTAAAGCAAATCAGAGATGTTATGTAATTTTGTTCATAACTACTTCAGCATATATCTCTGAAAAAGTAATTTTTTAATTTAAATATCACCATAGTACTAGTATCATAACCACATGAAATTAACAGTGTTTAATATCACATGTCATCAGTTTAGTAGGTTCAAATACCTTTTTTATTCCCAATACCTTTTTCTTGTCCTAAAATCACTCTTTTTTTATTTTTTTATTTATTTATTTATTTATTTATTTTTATTTTTTTTTTCAACGTTTATTTATTTTTGGGACAGAGAGAGACAGAGCATGAATGGGGGAGGCGCAGAGAGAGAGGGAGACACAGAAGCGGAAACAGGCTCCAGGCTCTGAGCCATCAGCCCAGAGCCTGACGCGGGGCTCGAACTCACGGACCGCGAGATCATGACCTGGCTGAAGTCGGACGCTTAACCGACTGCGCCACCCAGGCGCCCCTCACTCTTTTTTTTAATATCCACTTTTATTTTTTTTTAAAGGTTGCAGTATCCCTTCAAATGTCTCCTAAGGGCTAAGATTCTTTTAAATATTTCTTCTTTTGTGCTGTTCATTTTCTATAAATTTCTGGTGATCCTTAGTTCATTCATTTTAATGAGAGACTATGTTTAGTAAAATAGGGATTTGATCTGAATTTCCCTTTTACGTGTGTCTTTCTCCTTGTGGGCCTCTCCCTGAAGAGCTGAGAGCAGGCTCTAAGATTTCATGACAGGTAGATTTTTAGTGTACATGGGCTGGCATCAAGCAAGCATGTTACAACTGTTGTCAAAGACTTTAAGCCTGTGAATATCCCAGCGCTTTTCCTCCTTTTCCTTCCATGTGGCAGTTTTATGTCTAGAGGTCTACCCTGCTTATCTCTGGAGACCTAGTATCTGTAGTAGAAACTCTCCCATCACCAGTGATCTCTTTCCTGAACTTGATAATTATCAAAATCAATCTGTTCTATCCAACAATATTTCTGTGGCATAAAAGCATAAGAACATGGAAAAGAATACCTTTCTGTTCATTTTAACAAAGTCATTTTCTGTATCTTATTTAACTAGTAAGGAATTTGGCAATTGATTATTTTATACAGCACTACAAAGTCCTAACTTTATTAATAACCATTATTAGCACTATAAATATAGATGTAAAAATAAATTGGTAGTGGTGGTAAAAATGGGCTTTAAAACAAGAAGACAAAAGTCTGTTTATAAAGCAAGTAAACATGTAAGGCTCCAATAATATTTGAATTACCTACTCCAGTAATTATAACTGGATGAAATAACAACAAAAATAAAACCTGAAAATAGTCAAAAGGCTAACAAAATGTTGACTGTAATGTGGGGGATTTCTGTGGCATTCGTTCATTCAAAAGTGTTTTTTTTTTGTTTGTTTGTTTTTTTGTGGGGCACCTGGCTAGCTCAGTCAGTAGAACATGCAACTCTTCAACGTTTATTTATTTTTGGGACAGAGAGAGACAGAGCATGAACGGGGGAGGGGCAGAGAGAGAGGGAGACACAGAATCGGAAACAGGCTCCAGGCTCTGAGCCCGACGCGGGGCTCGAACTCACGGACCGCGAGATCGTGACCTGGCTGAAGTCGGACGCTTAACTGACTGCACCACCCAGGCGCCCCTAGAACATGCAACTCTTGATCTCAGGGGAATTCTGGGTCAAGATTAGGGAGAGAACTAGAGCTCAGAAAACCAGCATGTGAAGGAGTCTTACGCCGGAAGTGCTCTCTGATCAGCAAGAAGTGGCTGAGCAGTAAAGCAGTACTTTCCACAAGGGAAGACCAGTGTTAGCATCCGGCACCTGCCAAGGAAGGGATTCTAGTGAACCACTAGTGGACCGAAACCCTAAAGCTGTACCTTGGAATAGGGGTATATTTGCACTATCACATGGATGATCTAGAAAACCTCAGGCCTTTATTCTGGCCTACCGGCATCCACACGTGCCTGGCAGAAGCAAACAGAAATCTTCTGTGGAACAAGGTAACACCACCCTAGTCTTCAAGTTCCTTTCACAAATTTTGAAATACACTCCCAGTTAAAAATTCATGTAAAGAGATAAGACAGCACAAGGCAAAAGGAGCAGAAACAACAGGAAAACTCTGGAATTCTAGATATCAAACAGGTGCTCTGAAACAAATATGCTTAGTATTAGTTTATGGAGATAAAACCAAATTCGAAAAATACAGCCAAGTAACACTAAATTCTAGCATTGAAAAATAAATTTTAAGAACTCAGTGAATGAGGCTTATAGCAGATGAGAGCAAAGAGAATTAAATGGTAAGATGGGCCAGAAGAAATGATCCAGAGACCAAACAAAGAGGAAAATATAGAAAAACAGATGCATATCTTTAATTGATGTGGTTTATTGAAGCCCTAGAAGATGGGCATGAGAATGAATCAGAGGCAATATTGGTAGGCTTCATGGCTGAGAATTTCTTAGAACCTGATGAATGATGTCAATACACATATTCAGGATGCTCAGTGAAACCCATGTGGGATAAATAAAAAGAAGGCCACATCCGGGAACATCATTGTGAGGCTTTAGCAGACAACAACAAAGTGAAGACTGAATGCAGCCAGAGGAAAAAGATTTACTTGAAAGGAGCAACAATAATACATAGCTTGTCAGTTAAGTAGAGTTAAACTGTTATGAGGGACTTGCCTTGTGTCAGGAGGGTAAATTAGAGATTAACGTAGAATTTTCATATGGGTGCATGTTATAAATTTTAGGATAATCACTAGAAGACTAGAAAAACTTCCCAGCGATGGTGAGAGAACCTTTGAGGAGGAAATGAAATGATTTTTAAAAATCTGAGGGGAGCCTGGGTGGCTTAGTTGGTTAAGCATCCAACTTTGGCTCAGGTCATGATCTCGCAGTTCATGAGTTGGAGCTCCGCGTGGGGCTCTGTGCTGACAGCTCAGAGCCTGGAGCCTGCTTCGGATTCTGAGTCTCCCTCTCTCTCTGTTCCTCCTCCGCTTGCACTCTCCCTCTCAAAAATAAATAAAATATTAAAAAATAATTTTTTTTTAATCTGAAAGTCAAGAATAAAGAGGAAAAAAAGGAATGTGGAATCGAAAAGAAAAATATAAGAAGACTATAGATCTTGCCCCAGATATTTAAGTAACAACATTAACTGTAGATAGAACAAATGCTCTACTTTCTAAAATATATATATTATCTAGAGGCTGGGTTAAATAAGGAAGCTATTAACCACCTGATTTTCTTCTCATCCTTGGGTAATTAGATAACTGTGCTTCCCCACTCTGGTGAAGACTGTTGGGATACCTTTTGAATAGTGTAAAACTGAGAATTTCTAGACTGGAAGACGCCAGACACAGTTGAGGACAGAGGTGCGAGAAAGTAGAGTGATTAAAAGCCAAGCCACCGCAGTGATTCTCGGAGTGGGCAAACCCCATCCTCGCCTCAGAGCTGCCATCATTCTAGTGCCTAACGCTCATATGAGAAACACTCAAAGATTACTAATCAGCTGAGGAAAATCTCTTATATGAACAATGTATTTCATAAAAGAGACCAAATAAACAAGAAAAAAAAAAGCCTTTTAGAAAGAATCAGGGATTAGGTGGGGAGAAGGAAAGTTAAAAAACTATCAATGGAGACAAAAATATTATGTTCCAGAAACAAGACAGAATTTTATTTTTTTTCATTAGAAAACAAAAATGAGTGCTTGAAAATGAAAAGTTTGATAGCAGAAGGATTATAAGAAAAAGCTAAGGGGGCTCCTGGGTGGCTCAGTTGGTTAAGCGTTTGACTCTTGATTTCGGCTCAGGTCATGATCTTACAGTTCATGAGTTCAAGCCCCATTTTGGGCTCCGTGCTGATAGGACAGAACCAGCTCAGGATTCTGGGTCTCTGTCTCTCTCTGCCTCTCTCCCACTTGCTCTCAAAAATAAATAAACATTAAAAAAAAGAAAGAAAAAGCTGAGGAAGTCACTTAGAAATAGAGCAAAGAACAAGGGGTGGAAAATAAAAGAAGATAATTAGCAGACTAGTCCCAGAAGTACAGTATCAGAAAATAGAAATTTCAGAAAGACAACAGATAGATGGAGGGAAGAAAATTATGAAAAACTTCATGAACAGTTCCCCAAACTGAAAGATCCAAGTTTCTAGATAGGAAGGCCCTCCCACTGAGTGCCAAACGTGGTGTGTGAAAGTCATGAACCTCAAGGCACATCGCTGGGAAATTACAGGACATTCGGTATGAAAAAAGATCCTAATACTTCCAGAGATGCAGCTAAAAGATAATCACTGAAAAGGATCGAGAATCAAATTGGCACTGATTTCTCAATCAGCTCAATCTAGCTGGCAGCTAGACGGTGTTGGAATAATGCTTACAATTCTGATAGGATATTATTTCCAAACTAGAATTGCAAACCCAAAGAAACTATCAAATAAGTAGAAAGTAGTAGAAAAAAGGAGGGGGGAGGAGAGGGAGCATCTTCAGAAAACTACAGGAGAACATATCCTACCAAAAAGGGAAGTAACAAACAACTAGGAAGAAGTGGGATTTAGGAAGTGAACTCAGAAGCAAAGGGAGTCCCCATGAAAATCGGGGTTTTTCCAGGATGCCAACTCTGTGTCTGGGATGCATAGCAGCCATACCAGATGGGAGCTTCAGCACAGGTTTCTTCTAGAGGATGAAAGAAGAGACTATGTCTGGGAGCTGAAACACTTCATGATTTAGGCAGTTGAATGAGTGTTTCAGGATGAAGTGATTTTAAGTACAGAAAATCTAAAACAAGGAGAACAGCCGGACAGTAACTTCAGGGAAAACAAAAGGTTATGCAGGAGAGGAGAAATAATCATGACAGGGTGTTAATAATGGCTCAGCTGCAAGTAACACTTATGAAGTCCTAATAACATAAACAATATTGGTTCAGCCAAAGTTGTGCCCTAACCATGTGGGAAGAAGGGAGGAGGCTGGGGATGTGAAGGAAAGCCAACACACTTATTTCCTGCAGGAAGGAATCAGTGATCTCTAAAACTCAGAAGTCAGTCAGGAGAAATTCAAGCAAGCTGTTGAAGAGTGAGAGAGAGAAACATTAAAATAATCAACTAAAAGAATGGAAAGTAATTGCCTCTATAGAAGTCCATAGTAACGTCTAAGAAGTGGAAAGGTGTTTAGAGGTGGGCTGGGGATTGATGTTTCTTGTAACAAGTGTTGATGAATTGTATGCCTTGTAATTTTGCTAACTGTTAAATTGAGAAAAGCCATTTGCTATTTCTGAAATTGTTCTGGTAAATAAGAATTGTAACAGTTAACAAAGATCACTTGATTTTTAACTCTCAGATTTCTGTTTTCTCTTGGCTGCTTTGTTTTGGAGGTCCGTCTGGGGGAAGTGGGTTACCATTAATTTGCTTTAAGTGTGGGAATTTATTTGGCTCCTTTCGTAATTTGAAAAGTGACCTTACTAAATAAACTATTTATAACGTTTTCTAGGTGTGGCTTTAGCTGTTATTCTCTGTAATACCCGGCATATTAGTGACCATGTTTTCCTAGAAGCTGCAAAGGTAAATGCTTTAAATAGTGTTTGGCAGTGCTCACTTCGGCAGCACACATACTAAATATTGTTTGGCTATTTTATAAAGGATGAGTTATAAAGATGAATGGATCCTAATTAAAATCAGAGAGACAGAGAATGGGTCAAATCTGCCTTATGAATGGAAAGGAAGTTCTTCATCTATTGATTTTGTGACTTGCCCATCTACTTTTGCATAAAATTCATTTTTGTCATGATGTTTTAGGTGTTTGATTGCAAGTTACGAATCCTTTCATACTTATGACACGTACTGTACCTGTATAGTATATGTATAGTATGTATACGTGTATGTGTGTATGTGTAGTGAATATACATATATATGTAGTATATACATCTGAAGGTGATATACTATGGCACCTTCATTTTTTTAATGGACAAATACTGGTTTATTTGGAGTGTGCTGGCCTTTTGGAGCGCCAGACTGCAATATGAGTTTTGAAGAACTCGTGTTAATACAAATTTTAATGTCTCTTTTCATAGTAGCTGTTGTAATTATGCCAAACTTTGTATGTGTTAAGAAGAATTTGTCAATAAGCCTTTAAATCTGGTTATTTATTGTTTAGTGGTGAACAGTTTTAATTTCTGCAGTGCTTTAAGCATATTCCTGATAAAAGTAAGGAGAATTATGATACCTGTATGATTTACTGCTCCCCAAACCCCTTTCCCATTTTATTAGATCCTTATTCTGTGTTATTTAAACAAAAGTAAAATGCTGTCTTTCTCTTCAGGCACTGGCAAATCAATTGACAGATAAAGAGCTAGCTCAAGGGAGACTTTACCCACCACTTGCTGATATTCAGGAAGTTTCTATTAACATTGCTATTAAAGTAAGTATTAATTTATACCTCCTCACATAAATTTTAATGGCATATTCTTATGCAAGTAGCACAAGTTTACAGAGACAAGTTTGAAACATTTCAAGAGTACAAAGAAGAAATTTTAGGTGACCCATATTCTTTCTGCCAGGATGTAACCCACATTATTAT
Organism: Leopardus geoffroyi; assembly: GCF_018350155.1. Taxonomy (NCBI): domain Eukaryota; kingdom Metazoa; phylum Chordata; class Mammalia; order Carnivora; family Felidae; genus Leopardus; species Leopardus geoffroyi. Next base: position 70,223,408 of record NC_059339.1, read on the forward strand.
TCTGGATTTGTTATCTTCTAGTCTTTCTTCTTCCCAAACACATGCATACATCTGCACACACATGCAGTCACCTGTGACTGTTTTTATAATTGATTCTTCACTGCACTTTCTCCATTAAATGTATTATAAACCTTTTCCCATGTAAATCAGTAGTAATTCTCCTGTATGACTGTTAATAATGCTGCATGGTGTTCTCTTTGTTGGTATATCATAATTTGTTTAACCATTTCTGTATTTTTGGACTTAATTTAAGCATTTCTCATTTTGTTAGAAATATTGTAGTGAACATCCTTAGATAAATTTTTGCACACATTTGTGATTGTGTAAGATAAATGTCTAATCATAAGAACAAAAAGTATTACTATGCTAAGGCTTCTGATATGAATTACCATCATATATCTTCAGGAAAAAAGTATCAGTTTACATTGTACATATTAGATATGAAATACATCTGTTTTCCCACACTTTTGCCAATACTTAGTGTTTTTTTAATCATAGATACTTAATAGGTGGAGAATTATATCTCGTTGTTTTTAAAAATCTTTTTTAACGTTTATTTATTTTTGAGAGAGGGAGGGAGGGAGGGAGGAAGGGGCAGAGAGAGAGGGAGACACAAAATCCGAAGCAGATTCCAGGCTCCAAGCTGTCAGCACAGAGCCTGACACAGGGCTCGAACTCATGAACTGTGAGATCATAACCTGAGCCAAAGTCAGACGCTTAACCAACTCAGCCACCTAGTCACCTCGACTTTCGCTTGTTTTTATATTGTACTGGTTGTTTTCTTTCTAATACTAACTTATAAAGGCTGTGTATATATTAAGTGTCGTGATCCTCCTCTTGGCTGTGGTGCAGGTATTTTCCCGTTTGCCATTTATTTTAACTTGTGGAATGCCTTATTTCAAAAGTTTTTTTTTATGGAATGATGTGTTTACTCTGTGGATTGTTTCTTCACCCTTTATGGATGTTAATGCCTTCCCCCACTCCCAAAATCATATAAATATCTACCTGCGTGTTTTAATAACATAAAACTTTTTAACCCCTCAGAATTATTTTAGAATATGATGTGAGATAGAGAAACATTTTTTTCGGAGTAGTTAACCAGTTGCCCCAGCACGAATTAATGGAGAATGGTCCTTTTATTAACATACAGTCCTCATATCTTGAGAGTCTGTTGCTAACTATATTGGCCTATTACTAGGCACTGTTAAAATTATTGTGGTATGTGGGGTGCCTGGCTGGCTCAGTCAGTAGAGCATGTGACTCCTGATCTGGCGGTTGTGAGTTTGAGCCCCACAGACTCTTGATCTGGCAGTTGTGAGTTGGGCGTAGAGATTACTTAAAAACAGTCTTAAAACCTTAAGAAAAATAATTGTTATTGTAGCATATATAATATGTATTATTTTATACTATATAGTTCCTTCCCATCATTATGGTTTTTTAGGATTTGTTTAAACTGTGCATTTTTTTGGATGAATTTTTCGATCAGTTTTTGAGTTCAAAGAAGACCCTGCATGGGGCGCCTGGGTGGCGCAGTCGGTTAAGCGTCCGACTTCAGCCAGGTCACGATCTCGCGGTCCGTGAGTTCGAGCCCCGCGTCAGGCTCTGGGCTGATGGCTCAGAGCCTGGAGCCTGTTTCCGATTCTGTGTCTCCCTCTCTCTCTGCCCCTCCCCCGTTCATGCTCTGTCTCTCTCTGTCCCAAAAATAAAAATAAACGTTGAAAAAAAAAAAAAAAAAAAAAAAAAAAAAAAGAAGACCCTGCAACTACGTATGAAACTATCATACTTATAAATTAAATTGGTACAGTTGTCTTTTAGTATTGACTCTTCTTCCCCATCAGTGTCTCTTTTCACTCACCACAATCTTTTTCTTTTTTTTAAGTCTTTCAATATCATTTTGTTGTTGTCTTCTATAAATGTGGTACATTGCTGAATACTTATTTTCCTGGATATTTAAAATTTTGGGTTCTTTATAACAAACAAAGTTTTTCTTTCCATATCTGTTTCCTTGCTAGTCATTTCTGCCGTATAGGGGAGGTATTAATTTTTATGAATTTACTTGATAACTAGTCAGTTGAACAATGTTAATTCTTTTTTTTTTTTAAAGTTTATTTATTCTGAGAGAGAGAGTCTGAGTCGGGGAAGGGCAGAGAGAGGAAGAGAGAGAATCCCAAATGGGCCCTGTGCTGCTCCATCTCACGAACTGGAGATCATGACTTGAGCTGAAATCAAGAGTCAGAAGTTTAACCTACCGAGCCACCCAGGCGTCCCCAGTTTTTATTCTTTTAATGGTCTCTTAATTAACTCTTTTGGAATTTTGAGTTTTAAATCAATTGCAAGTAATTGTATTATTAATTTATATGTATTGCTCTTTTTTTTTTACCCTTAAGATCAGTTTTAAGCAACTCAGTTGATAAGAACATCCTTATATTTTAATATTGAATGTGATACTAGCTTTTGGTTGAAATAAATATTCTTTCATCTTTTTTTTTTTTTAAACTTGTTTTTTTTTCAACGTTTATTTATTTTTGGGACAGAGAGAGACAGAGCATGAATGGGGGAGGGGCAGAGAGAGAGGGAGACACAGAATCGGAAACAGGCTCCAGGCTCTGAGCCATCAGCCTAGAGCCTGATGCGGGGCTCGAACTCACGGACCGCAAGATCGTGACCTGGCTGAAGTCAGACGCTTAACCGACTGTGCCACCCAGGCGCCCCTCTTTCATCTTTTTAAAGAAGTAGGCTTCATTCCCAGATTACTAAAATTTTCTTAAACATCAAGATTAGATGCGGAATTTATCAACCACATTTTTGACTGTGTACTGATGATCCTAAGATTTTTACCCCTTTGACTATAAATGTTATTTTTGCATTATTTTAGTACTCATGAACTAAACAAAGGTTGGGAATTAGAGTAAAGGATGATATGTTTAAGAAATAACAGCCAATCCAGGGGCACCTGGCTGGCTCATTCGGTAAAGTGTGCGACTCTTGGTCTCAGAGTCATGAGTTCAAGCCCCATGGTTGTGTGTAGAAATTATTTAAAAATAAAATCCTAAAAAATAAAAACAGCCACTCCAGTTGAGCTGGAATCTAAAGTATAGGTAGGAAAATGGCATAAGACAGGATTTGAAAGTTATCTTAAGGCCAGCTTGTACATACATGAAAGCCAGACTACAGAGTCTGAATACCTTACTGTTGCAAAACAACTGAGGATTTTAGAGCCCAGAACTAGGATGGAAAGAGTTCAGCTTTAGAATTTATAGAATGATATTACACGTGGGAAAGATTTGGGAACGTATCAGTCAGTCAAGAGGTTACCGTCGTGCCCAGATGGAAGGTCGTATGAAATAGGAGATACCTGTGTTTAGGAGTTGGCACAGGAGTACAGCCCCCACATCATGTCTCTTCCCCTTCCCTAGAGTAGAGAATTTTCTCCTTCACTGAGGCTTTCCTTTTTAAGAACAAGGGATCAGGAGACTAGGCAGTGCTTTGTTTCTGTCCCCCACCCCAACCCGCAGCCACTGAGCATCTCTTTATAGCTACCAGTCACCTGCTGCATGCCTACCTGACCAAGGAGAACTCACTCTGATCTCCTGCCTTGCCCCGGTCTTTTCCGTGGGTACAAATATGTTTCTTACAATAGACCAGAAAATAATTGAAACATATTTTCATCACAAAATACAGGAAGGTTGAGCCCCTGGGATGAAAGCGTATTTTTAATATCCTTCAGTTTTTGTTAAGTTTTTTTCTTAGAGAGCTGAAATAAACTTCAATAATGATCACCATTTAGAATGGGAACTAGACTAGGAGGAGAAAGGCATAATTGTTTAAGTATTTTTTTACTCTTTGCCACTACATTGTTTTTTAAGTTAAAATGAAACCGTGACTTGAGAATTGACTATTTCACAGGCACTGTGCTATATCCTGTGAGGAAGCTTTTTGTACTACCTCATTTTACATCAAAATTGAGGCTCAGAGCGTTTATCCTCATCACCAGTCATGGTGTGTGACTTGGTTACAAATACCAGAAATCCATTCAAGCCAAGTGACGTGGGAGGTAATCTAGCTTAACCGTGTAGGGCCTGGGATCTATAATCAGAATGCTTTGGGTTTAAAACTCAGCTCTCTTTTAACTGTCTTGGGCAAGTTACTTAAACTCCTCATACTTCAGTGTCCTCATATGTAAAATGAAAATAATACTATCAGTACTTACCTCGTAGGATTCTTGTGAGGATTAAATGAAATGTCCATGTAAAGCACATAGAACATGGTTGGCACTCCATGATGGTGGTAGTGAGTTTCCATGTGTAAGTCCCAGCCCTAACTTTACTTGACCTTACAGTTCAGTGCCCAACACCTGATTTATAATAATTTCTGTGTCTCTTAATCCAGATTCTAGAGCAAAAACTACCTGGCTCATTGTGGGTTAGGTTTTCACCGGAGTCCAGTCACCTGTGGGTAGGAAGTCGAGTCTCCTACACCCCATTTGAAAATAGGGAGAAGGAAAATAGGACAAGTAGGTCTACTTGACTGACACAGAGTAGAGCTTAAAATTATTTGTTAGATTGAAGTATGAAGGAAATGCCAATAGTTGGTGGGGGGTGACTTTAAAACACATCAGACTTACAGTGAGATTGGAGATAATTTTTATTTCATCTTTTAAGCTTTTAATAGTTTCCAAATGTTTGAAATGAGTCAAAGTAATGTTGTTTTGTATTTTGAAAAAAGAAAAACGTCACTCTTCTAAATTCATTTCTCTGTGTTTGAATAGTACCTTTTCTCTCAATCAGGTTGATATTCAGAGCCTACACAGTAATCTTACTTATTTTTCAGGTTACAGAATACCTGTATGCTAACAAAATGGCTTTTCGATACCCAGAACCTGAGGACAAGGCCAAGTACATTAGAGAAAGAATATGGCGAAGTGAATATGATTCGTTGCTGCCAGATGTTTATGATTGGCCAGAATCTGCATTAAGCCCTCCCCTGATAACAGAATAGAAGCATACCCACTGAGAAATACTTTCCATGCTTCAGGGAACCCGTTTTTTTTTCAGACAAAAAGAGAGAATGTTCTCAAATTTATGGTTTTTTCCTGTGTTTTATTCTCCCCCACCGCTTTGCTTGACTTATTCTTTTCATGAATTTATACTTCTGTAGAGGGTAGATGTGTTGGCTATATTCTTAATGCCCACCAGGACCCTGCAATCAAATAACCATAGTGCTTCCATTCTGATTTGTAGCTCATACCACATCAAAGAGATGTTCCAAATGTATTTATCAATGTCTTCACTTGTGCTCTTATTCCTGCTTGCCAAAGTATTCGCTATTTACTATTATAGTAATGATCTTCTCTCCCCAGCCCTAGAATCAAAATTTACTTCTGTGGATAGGAGTATAGAATTTTAAGAAGCCAAATTTAACCAAGTTCTGAGGACAAACTGTCAGTATCTGCAAGTCTTCTTTTTGTCTGCCTCATTTTATCTTTATGCTCTGAAATCCCTTTCGAGTTGATAAATCTAGAGAAATGTGAAAAATCTACCCTGTTATTTATTTTCTGGACCTAATTTGAAGCTTTAGCATCATGAGAGAGAAGTGGGAAGTATTGCTGCCTTTAGACAAATAAACAAAATAGTCATTGTTTTCAATAGTGTATAAAAATCATAGTGTAACTTTTTTATTTAATAAAGGTAATACCCTAAATTTAATTTGCTTCAATGATGCGATTTTATTGCCCACTAGAAATTTAGGTTTGCTTATGATGAAAAATACCTATTTTCATTTTATTTATTTCTAGATGATTGAAAGGAAGGGATATAATGCATAAATTATAAGTGACATCATGTGACCCTTAACAAATTAGTCATATGTTTCACATCCAAAGAAGCATACTTAACTGGAGAAGCTGTATCCCCTATTCCAGTATGGTGCTTTTTATCACTTAGATAATTTTGGAATGTTTCTGTGATACATTCCTTTGAATACCATTAGTGACAACTCTCTCTACTGAAGATGGAATTAATTTTTTAATTAATTTAATTAGTTTAGATCTAAGTGGGGATAAATAAGGTTGGTGTTCTTACCAGGAAATGCCATTTTTAATCCCAATTAAAATGGGTAACAATTGGCTACTGAAGCCAGTTTTCTTACGTGGCGTATTGGAGAAGTGTTTGTTGTTTTTTGGGTTTTTAAATTTGTTTGTTTATTTTGAGAGACAGTGAGCAGGGTAGGGTCAGAGAGGGAGGGAGAAAGAGGGAATTCCAAGCAGACTCCGCTTTGTCAGTGCAGACATGGGACTCGAACTCACGAAGCCTGAGATCATGACCTGAGTGGAAATCAAGAGTTGGACACTTAACCAACTGAGCCACCCAGGTGCCCCTGTATTGGAGAGATCTAAAGCAAAACCCAAAAGCATTTTGAGAATTAGTAGTATTACTTTATGTGTGCCTAACATAGTTGCTTTGAAGGAACTTTTAAATGCTCATTCTAGAATATTAACTACAAGAAGTTATTCATAGCTTCGTATAAGGGTGGACATTATTTGGTATTTCTCTCCACGGTCCTTGGAAAAAAGGGCTTAATTATTATGCTCATATTTCCTTCTATCTATAGGTAGAGATTGATTGATACTAATTTTGAATATAATTCAACATTTTAAGAATGCTTGAAATGGCATTGCCATTTGGAGTATGGAAAAATGCAATTGATTAATCCATTTAACAGGTGAGTGAAGTCAGAAGTGTGTTAAATAAATCTGTTTTATAAAATAAGCAACCAGGTCACAATTTGTTTCTGTTAGTTAAAGATGAAAGGTTTATGTTTTTCTTGTTACCTTTGTCAAAACAAAATCACCCCCCAAAATACTATCTTGAGTTTAACATTACAAGCATAATAATTACAAATCCTGTTTTTTGCCTAGTGCTTATTGAAGGCAGGACCATATGCCGAATTAAAGTAATTTTACGAAGTAGTAAATATGTCTAGTATAGTCTTTTTTTTTTCTAGTATAGTCTTCATGGAAATTATACTTCAAGGAAAAAACAAGGCCAACTGGTATATAGCCTGCTTATTTAAAAGAGAAATTATATACATATAACCAGTAAAATAGTGGTTGGTAACACATGAGAACAGGTTGCTTTTAATAAATATACGTTGGAATATATATTAAAAGCAACCTATTCTCATGTAGTATTTACCAACAAAGTAACAATTACTGGATGTACTTTGAAGAAAAAATTTTAAGAATCTAGGCAGGAGCTATTAGGATAGTGGAAGGGGGTTGGTGGCATTATGGCATCAAATCGGAAAAGAAACAAACATTCAGACCTTCTATGGAATCTGTTACCTAACAAGAAGGTAATTATTTTTAAAAACCTCAGTGGAGAGTCATTTTCATTCTTTTGAATAGAGAAGAAATTCTGTAAGCTTAGTCTGTCAGACACTACCCAGTAGGGGAAAATGAGAACACAGCCTCTAATCTGGTACCAGCACCCATGGTATGAAACAGCCTGCGTAAATAGTAGGGGTATAATGATGAACATGTTCGAGATTTGGTTAAAATCTTTTTAAAGGATGATGTCTTAACCAGGAAGCTGCTTCAGAATCACCCTGAAGCTTTTTTGTTTGTTTGTGTGTTTGTTTAAGTTTTTATTTAAGTAATCGCTACACCCAACGTGGGGCTTGAACTAATGGCCCTGAGATCAAGAGTGGCACAGTCCTCCGACCGAGCCAGCCAGGCACCTCCATCCTGAAGCTTCTTTACAATACATATGCCTCTGCCCCTTCCTTCCAGGTCCCCTGGACCACCAGGGACAGCCTTGGCAGGTGTATTTTCAGCAGGTCCCCAGGGGATTCTGGCACACATGTGCCCTGCCTCCCAACCGTTGTCTTCAAGTGTACATCTGAATTATCTGGAGAGCTAACTGATGGCTCCCACTGATGCAGTGGCTCTGGGGTGGGGCCTGAGAGTCTGTATTTCTTGCCATCTCCCAGGTGATGTCTAGGCCGCTGGCACAGAGAAGGCATTGAGTGGCTTTCTTCCAGAGTTTTGAGTGTGATGTGCAGTTTGTTTAGTGCTCATATAGTACATACTTTATATAAAAAAAAGATAACTGGAATTATGTCCTTCCATGTAATTGTTTTCATCCACTTATGTAGAGTTTTTGTGAGATGTTTATAAGGACAGGAATTAATATAGAACTTTTAAACAGATTTTTCTGAAAATATATAAGTAGAATACTGTTCAATTCTGAAGTATAGTTTTTTTTAATTTTTTTAAGTTTTAGAAAAAGTCCTAATGTTTGTTTATTTTTGAGAGAGAGTGAGAGTGAGCAGGGGAGGGGCAGAGAGAGAGGGAGACAGAAAATGTGAAGCAGGTTCAATGTTGTCACTGCAAAGCCCGACACAGGGCTTGAACTTACAAACTGTTAGATCATGACCTGAGCTGAAGTCAGACGCTTAACCAACTGACCCGCCCAGGTAACCCTGAAGTATAGTTTTTAAATGCGCTTGTTAAGTAAAACCTAGCAGCCAGTTTTCACTTATGAAAAGATTAGCTATCTGGGGCGCCTAGGTGGCTCAGTCGGGTAAGCATCCAACTTCGGCTCAGGTCATGATCTCACGGTTTGTGAGTTTGAGCCCCGCATCGGGCTCTGTGCTGACAGCTCAGAGCCTGGAGCCTGCTTCCGATTCTGTGTCTCCCTCTCTCTCTACCCCTCCCCTGCTCACGCTCTGTCTCTCTCATTCTCAAAAATAATAAATGTTAAAAAAAATTTTTTTTAAGATTAGCAATGAAATGGGTAATTGTTTCTTCTCTGTTGGTTGCCTTATGATACAACTTATCCTTTGTCTTTTCTTTCCTTAAATTATCAGCTTCTGCAGAAATAAGATTCTGCATTCTCCTTTTTGCAAAGAAGTTGCTAATGAATTAAGACCAAAGCATAATTATTAAGGGGCACAGAGCATAATATATTTACTGCCCTCAGATAACTCAGAAAACTCAAACGGGTGGTAGAGGAGTGAGAAAAGTCTTGCCTTAGAAAGAACACTTCATCCAAATACTCCTGTAGCTTTTTTCCCCAAGCCACTCAGTAGCTTTCAAAAAGAACTTCATACTCTTGAACAGCTCCAGGGTTCTGTTGAATTCACCAAAATGGAATCCTCTCTGTTGAGTGTAAATAACACTTAAGGACACTGATAGAAATCTCAAAGCTCTCTGCTGGGATTCCATTTAGAGGGACTACCCTAAACAGTGAAACAGCACCAATATCGTGTTTCCATCCAAAACACGACCACACATATTCAGAGACTGGCACATTGCTGACTTTATAAGAGAGAACACAGAATCATTATCTACGTTGGCTCTCAACTGATTTGTGATTTGTACTTTAATGTACATCTAAATGTTAAGATGAAATAAATCCTCTACAGCCAAGCTTAAATAAAGTAACATATTTAATATTTAAAATAGCCAAGATAATTTGACTATAGACAACTTCCCCCTCATCTGAAATGAGAATGTTTTAATGGAAGCAGAGTAGAAGCTCAATGCTTTGTTTCAAATTTTAATACATTCAGCTGGACCTGATTAGGACATGACTCTTCATGCATAATTCTTGCCAGGAGTTACTCAGGTAAACTCGTGATTAGATTTTAAAACAATAATTATTTCCCTTCTTGGATAAGGAAAATGGTGCCTCTCAGAAAAGTAACACGATATATTATGATACATGATGAGGAAATGTGTTCATAATTTAGTTGCATAAAACATACAAATAAAGCCAGGTGACTTTTGGATGCTTTGTATATTTATGTACAAATATTCCCCAGTACATTTTAAGTGTACATTTTTCTGATTTTAAGTGTATATCCTAATAAGTCATTGATTCCTACAGTCATTGAATGTCACCAACATGTTAGGTATGTACAGTTAGCAGATAATGCTAAAGTCAATTTTATGGATAGCACCTCGTCTCCTTGTAAGCATCTAATAGGCGTCAGCATACTTCATTTGCAAATCACCTCCTGTCACTGCACCTGTTTTAGAAAGGCCACAGGCACAGGGAGGTTCAATGCCTTGTGCAAGGTCCTAGCTGGTGAGTAGCAGAGTCAGGGCTCTTAACCTCAGCTCCTCTCAAGGAAGAAGGGCCTCTGTGACGGGTGATTTTATCTGGATCTTAAATACGTTGTCTCCAAGAAGTGTTATTTCAGATGAAAACTCCTCACGTGTTCTTCTAAGATTAGACTTAGGTCGTTTTAAATGTGTTTTATCAGTTTACTTGATTTTTACTTTGTTCCCGTATATAACTCAAATACAATATAACACTGTTGTGTTAGTCTTCAGCATTTTAAGTACTGGATGTAACCATAAAAGATTTGGTTTTGAATTTGATAACTTATATCAAAGATTCTCAAGAGCTAGTTCACTAACACTTTTGATTTGATAATCTTTCCAGAACCACCAATTGCTATCACTGCTATGCAAACCAGTTTCAATAATGCTTATACACTTGGTGCCTCTGCCAATGTGAATTTGAATTGTGAGATATATTTCCATATCTTGAGGCAGTGATATTTTGATACACTGGTAACTATTGTATTATAGGCATGTATATATGCCTATAATATGCATAACTTCTTCCATTAAAAACTGAGAACAGTTGGGGTGCTTGGCTGGCTCAATCAGTAGAGCATGTGACTCTTGATCTTGGGTCATGAGTTCAAGTCCAGAATTGGGTGTGGAGCTTGCTTAAAAAGAAAAAAAGGTGAGGGGGAGAAAAAGCTAAGAGTTAAAAAGTAGAAATATAAAAATGTATGTGTGGAATAAGGAATTTCTGAGACCTATTTTAGCTAAATATTTGACAAAGTAGCATTTCTGCCTAATGTTTTATTATACTTTGCCTAATAACCTTTAAAATTAACTGAAATTAAAACCATATTTTTGCAATTGATACTGTGTTCCCTTTGATAACATCCCAAGCATGAATTACTAATTTCAAGGGAATCATGCATTACAAAAGTGACCGCTTAGCCTTTCTCACCTGTGCATTTAAGATAAAAGGATGGGATAATCTTGTGGTAATTGCTTAAGGGAATTACCAGTTTAAGGGGAAAGCCTTGTGTAGAGTGTTATACCAGACTGACTTATTACAGATGGTTTCAGGAATCTGTAAACACTCCATAATGATGTGAATTGTTTTTTCTCTTTTGAGGTACATAAATTGTAATGAGATGTGTGTATTTTCTTAGTAAAACTTCCCATGCATAAAAAATGCGTTATGACCTTGTTTTTAGAGGCACTTTCAAAACTCGGTATTATCTTAAACCTTAAAACACACACACCCCAGAACACCTGCTCCCTTGGGAGTGCTCTGGGCTTAGCTCTAGATTCACACGTGGAGCACTACTCATGCTCACCAACTTTTCCTTTTGTTCAGCTTCCTACTTTATCTCCTTATTTAATCATAGCACTAACGGAATTGTTCCTTATCCCTTCTCCCCCACTACATACACATTGCAAGACCCAAATGTTAGAACACCAAGTCAGGAAAGATTGTACATTGATTTTGTGATAAAGGGGGGAAATGGTAGAACAGCTAATACGTTCTGAGTGCTTACCTTAAGCCAGGCACTGTTCTAAGTACCTGATATCTATTTACGCATTTAACCTTCAAAACAACCTTCCGAGGTGTAGGTACTACTATTTTTCCTGTTTTGCAGATGTAGACTCTCAGGTACAGAGCCCTGCAGGTCATGTAGCTACCAAAATGGCAAAGCTAGGATTCAGATCTGTTGCATCTGACGCTATGTCAACTACTCTTCACCTACTCTGAGCACAGCCCACACAGCAGAACGTGGCTGCAGAAAATTACAGTCGAGCTGGCTGTCTCACTCAGTCATCATCACTAACTTTAAGATGGGCATCCAGTGACTGACACCTTCCCTGCATCAGACCTCGGACATCTTCCTGCATCCCCACTCGCGGCAGACAGCCTTGCTTCCTGTCTCATAGAAAAACCCAACAGTCAGAAGAGAATGTCCCAAGTTCCCCTTCCCCCATCTCCCCAGGTACCTTGAGAAGGTGAGAGAAACAGTAGCTCCTGACATCCAGAAGCTGGCCCCACCTTGTTGGCTGGCCTCGCTGTGGCTAGGAGCTCATGGCTAGGCCTCCATCTTCTGTTGAACGTTACCCAGCTCACAGGACGTCAGTGTCAGGCAGGGCCACTCTGACCACAATGGTCAGGCCAAGAACTTCTGTTCTTCCTCCCCCAAGCCTTCTCTTCCCCGTCTCCAATTTTACCTAAGTGTCTCAAGCCAAAAGCCCTGGAGTTATCCTGGACTCCCATCTCTTTCTCTCGTACCTTATATCAAATCCATCAGCGATTCTTGTTGGCTCTATCCTTAAATATATTCCTTTTCTGTGGTTGTTGTTTTTAATTTTTTTTAAACATTTGTTTATTTTTGAGAGAGAGAGGGAGACAGAGGATCCAAAGCAGGCTCCGTGCTGTGAGCACAGAGCCCAATGCGGGGCTCAAACTCATGAACCTTGAGATTATGACCTGAACCGAAATCAAGAGTCGGACGTTCAACCGACTGAGCCACCCAGGCGCCCCCAAGTGACCCTTTTAAACATAAAATGGAGTCACTTCTCTGTTCAAAACCCTAAACGGCAAAACCGAAGTCCTTATGGTGCCACAAAAGGTCCCACGTGATCACCCACCACTACCTCCACCACCACTTCCTGCTTCTCTGACCTCACCCGCTACCCTCCCTGCTCTCTTGCTCTAATTCAGCCATACTTGTCTTGAGCACCCAAGCAAACTCCAGACAGAACTTGGCATTTGCTGCATCCCCTGCAAGAACATTCTTGACATCATCTTCTCTACTTGCTTCTTCTTGCTTCTTCTCTATTTGCTCTACTTGCTTCTTTAGGTCTTTGCTCAGATGGCACTTCTCAGTGAGGCTTTCTCTAACTCACCTTGTTTTTCTTTTTAATGTTTATTCATTTTTGAGAGACAGAGACAGAGTGTGGGCGGAGGAGGAGCAGGAGAGGGAGATACAGAATCCGAAGCAGGCTCCAGGCTCCCAGCTGTCAGCACAGAGCCCGACGCAGGGCTCGAACTCATGAGCCACAAGATCGTGACGTGAGCCGAAGTCAGACACTTAACCGACTGAGCCTCCCAGGCACCCCTCTAACTTACCCTTTTAAAAATTGCAGCCCAAACTCCCCAGCATTCTCTCTCCTCCCTATTTTTCTCCACGGAACTTATCACCTCCCCTCTATGTATAGTGTTGCAGGGTAGATAGAATGTGCTTTCTTCCTCTATGGAAGCCAAAGCTGGTGGGGGAAGATCTTCCATTGCCCTACCTCATGGCTGCCAAGAACAGTGGTCAAGTATCAAGTGATGGTTGGTCAATGGCAGTGCCCTAAGAGGTTACTGAGGCAAGACCTTGCATGTGGTTTCTGCTGCTTGCATTAATTCATGGTTTCTGTCAATTTTGTGGGCTCTCCACTCTGCTGTCATTCTGTAATTTAAATTAGCCAAAATTGGTTCTATGCTTGTAACCAATAATTCTGATTGACATCCAATTAAGATGTCAACTACTTATAAGTACGTTCATATTTGCCCATCCAACAATACTTTGAGCAAGTCAGGAGCTGGGTCATGTCTTGTATGTATTTTGCAGTCTCAAAATCTCTTTCTCACCCAGTTCGGGGCTCCTTCTCTATATAGGTTTAAGCAGTGCTTGATTTCAAATAATTGAATGATGAGCAAAAAAGTTTCTAAATATAATTTGAATGATAAAAATAAAGTCACGGAGTCTGCCATGTTATCACTTTGTGGGCTCTGAAACTTGCCCACTGCTTTTACGAATTTGTGATTAGAGTCATTAACCTTCCCCCTTAATTTCAGGTCAGTTACAGTTGTAGATGTAATGATAGGTAGGTTAGTTTACTGATTTGAGAAGACCACTATTATATTACATCAAGGTTACCTCTAACCAGAGAATGAGAGAAAAAAGAGAAGGCACCTTTCTCCTACCTGTATAAATCATATTATTAGATGTGCTAGGTATCACTTTGGAATGACTCACATTTGAATAACACTTAACAAAGCATTTTCAACAAACACCATTTAGTCTTTGTAACAAAGGTTTGAGGCAAGAGCAGACACAAAAAATCCAGACACTAACTGTCTTTTGACTCAAAAGTTCATGCCGTTAAGCGATGTAAAAAGACAAATGACAAATTTGGAAAATATTTGCACCGTATATCATAGTTAAAGAGTTAGTATCCCTAATATATAGAAAGCACCTAAAAATTCAGAAGAAAAAGACCATTAAAATAAAAAAAAAACTGAACAGAAGATATGCACAAAATGTTCACAGAAAAAAAATGCAAATGACCCTTAAACTTATGAAAACATACCCAACATAGCATGAGTTGAAAGATAAATGCAAATTTCAACTACACTAAGACGTGAGATTGGCAAAACCCCCAAACTTTGATAACATTAATGGTGGTGAGGCTCTGAGGATAAAGGTACTCTGATATGTTGCTAATGCGAGGCAAATGACACAACATCCAGAGCAGTAATTCTGGCACTGTCTAGCAAAATTATACATGTAGTTACTAGTTGAGCCATCCCACTTGTAGGAATCTATGTCAAAGATACACTTGCAAAAATAAAAAAAATAATTTATACACATATTATAACAAAAGACTGTAAGCAACCCAGAAGACTGACTGAATAAACTATAGTATAATCCATTCAGTATTAGATAACTGTAAAAAGGAAGGAGGAAGAAATTTGTATCCCGATACAGGGTTGTGGTAGCCAAGGAGATGTGCTATTTGGAACTTCTTTCCAAAAATAACTTGCTGCAAGGAGTGCATCTTTACTGATGCTTTTTGCTTTTTCACATGTATTTGCTTCAATGTATTTGCTTCTTGAGAGGGAGAGAGAGACAGACAGTGTGAGTTGGGGAGGGGCAGAAAGAGAAGGAGACACACACTCTGAAGCAGGCTCCAGGCTCTGAGCTGTCAGCACAGAGCCCAATGCGGGGCTCAAACCCAGGAACCATGAGGTCGTGACCTGAGCCGAAGTCAGATGCTTAACTGACTGAGCCACCCAGGTGCCCCCTTTGCTTCTTTAATCATGATTTCTTTTAGTTCTTTGAACATATTTATAACGGCTACTTGGATAGCTTCGTCTGATAAATCTAACACCTGGGTCACTATCACAGGCAGTTTCTGTTGCCTGCTTTCTATTATACAGGTCATAGTTTCCACTTTCTTTATATTTCCCACATTGTTTTTGTTGTTGTTGGAGAATGCATATTTTAGATAATATATTGTAGCAAGTCTGGGTATTGCCCACCTACCACTTCTGAAACTTGTTGTTGTTATTTGCTTGCTTATTTGTTTAATGACTGCTGGATTCTTTTATTGGAGCCTATTTCCCCTAACCCCGTCTGCCTACAGAGTTAAGCCTCTGATATTTGCCCTTCGGAGACAGAGTCTTTTTAGGCCCACTGTCATCCTGAGCTGACAGTGGTTTTGACAGGGCTCTCTTTGTCTCTTTCCCTAACTATACCAATCTGTTAAGCTTTCTGATTGCCAGCTGATTGCTTTATTATTTTCAACAATATCCAGGGCATAGATTGCCCCACAGACTAAAGCAATCAAATTTGAATTCCTTTGAAGGGACAGTTTCTCTTACTGTTTGAATTTTGTTCTGACCTCAGGTAGGCTCCTTCCATTGTCTTGTGCCCACTGTCCCTTATTAGGAAAACTAGCTGCTGACAATTTAGCCTGTATGTCTAATGATTCTACCAATCTCCTCCCAGTTCCCTTTCACCATCATTTCCATTCATTTTGTAAGTGCCCTTAAGCTTGAATGTCTCCACACTCTATTGCAAGTGAAACTAACACGGTGGAAGAGATTAAAAGATACATTTTTTAAAAAAGTTTATTTTGAGAGAGAGAGAATGACTGGGTGAGGGGCACAGAGAGGGGGACAGAGGATGTGAAGTGGGCTCTGTGCTGACAGCAGAGAGCCTGATGTGGGGCTCGAACTCACAAACTGTGAGATCACGACCTGAGCCGAAGTCAGACATTAAACAACTAAGCCACCCAGGTGCCCCAAAATACACGTTTTATTTTTTTCTTCTTACAGCGAGTGTAAGCAGGGGAGGGGCAGAGAGAGAGGGGGAGAAAGAATCTTAAGCAGGCTCCATGCTGAGCATGGAACCCAACACAGGGCTCCATCCCATGACTGTAAGATTCTGACCTGAGCCCATATCAAGAGTTGGACGCTCAACCTATTGAGCCACCTAATGCCCCTAACAGGTAGATTTTAGGTCTGCTTCTCCCCCCAGGCAAAACATCTTTGCCAAGGCTCTGGAACTGGAGACAATGGCATGCTACTCACTCAGTGGCATCCCCAATTTAGGAACTGGGCCCTTGAGGAGTGGAGTAGAGACCTCAGGTCTTCTTGGTTGGCCTCTCCCTCATGGAACCACCACTTTATGAGCCAGGCCAAGGGCAATCAGGACCCTTGTACTCTCGCTAAGCCACGTCTAAGCCAAAGCCTCCATCCTGCCTCTTCGCTACACTTGCCTAGAATTTAGCTTCACCAACCAGTAGCTGGGGGCAGCATGAGAAACACCGATATGCTAGCCCTTCCTGGAAGACAGCCCCCTGACTGTGAGCTGGGAGGACAAGGAGTCTTGTGTTATTGGTTGTGCCAGTCTGGCGCGGAGGTTCAGTCTCACTGATTTGGGAGAGAAAAGGGGGGGAAACAGGTCTCAGTTCAAATACTATAAATTCTCACTGTTTCTGCTGAATTTTGGTAGAATTTTTGAATAAATGTTTCTTCATTTGCTGAATGTCCTTAGGACAATTTCCAGAGACTTGAAGTGATTTTGTTTTTATCATTTTAACCAGTTTTCCTGGGGAATGGGCCCATAGGCACCTCATGCTGTCATGCTGTCATACTGGAAGTTCCTCTAAAACTAATTTTAATAAAGTGTCACCAGGGCACCTGGGTGGCTCAGTTGGTTGAGCATCTGACTCTTGATTTCGGTTCAGGTCATCCCAGGGTTGTGGGATGGAGTCCTGCATTGGGCTCTGCACTGGCCATAGAGCCTGCTTAAGATTCTCTCTCCCTCGGGGCGCCTGGGTGGCGCAGTCGGTTAAGCGTCCGACTTCAGCCAGGTCACGATCTCGCGGTCCGTGAGTTCGAGCCCCGCGTCGGGCACTGGGCTGATGGCTCAGAGCCTGGAGCCTGTTTCCGATTCTGTGTCTCCCTCTCTCTCTGCCCCTACCCCGTTCATGCTCTGTCTCTCTGTCCCAAAAAAAATAAATAAACGTTGAAAAAAAAAAATTAAAAAAAAAAAAAAAAAGATTCTCTCTCCCTCTCCCTCTGCCCCACCCCCATTTACAAAAATAAAAAATAAATTTAAAAAAGTAAAGCGTCAAGGCGCTTGGGTGACTCGGTCAGTTGAGTGCCCGACTTAGGCTCAGGTCATGACCTCACAGTTTGTGGGTTCAAGCCCTGTGTTGGGCTCTGTGCTGACAGCTCAGAGCCTGGAGCCTGCTTTGGATTCTGTGTCTCCCTCTGTCTCTGCCCCTCCCACTCTCTCTCTCTCCCTCTCTCTCAAAAATGAATAAAATATTAAGAAAATATATTAAAAATATTTTTTTAAAGTAAAGTGTCACCTATGGAAGGAAGGAATATTTTTCTGAATATGATTTTGACTTTGGAACGTAAGTAATTTACATAATTTAAAACAAATTTTAAAAAGCAGTACCTAAAAATGGAAAATAAGTAAAAAATCTAACTGTATATCAGGTTGGTGGCATAACAACATGGAAAAAGTAACTCTTTTTTCTTTTTTCGAAATATTTATTTTTGAGAGAGACAGAGGGACAGAGTGTGAGCTGGGGAGGAGCAGAGAGAGGGGGAGACACAGAATCTGAAGCAGGTTCCAGGCTCTGATCTGTCAGCATAGAGCCCAACTTGGGGCTTAAACTCACAAACTATGAGACCAAGACCTAAGCCAAAGTCAGAGGCTTAACCAAATGAGCCACCAAGGTGCCCTGAAAAAAATAATTCTTAAGAAACCTAAAAATAGGGGCGCCTGGGTGGCGCAGTCGGTTAAGCGTCCGACTTCAGCCAGGTCACGATCTCGCGGTCCGTGAGTTCGAGCCCCGCGTCGGGCTCTGGGCTGATGGCTCAGAGCCTGGAGCCTGTTTCCGATTCTGTGTCTCCCTCTCTCTCTGCCCCTCCCCCGTTCATGCTCTGTCTCTCTCTGTCCCAAAAATAAATAAACGTTGAAAAAAAAACAAATTAAAAAAAAAAAAAAGAAACCTAAAAATAGGTTTTTGACTGTATATACCTACTGTGATATATACAGTGGTTTGCTAAAGTTACTCTCCTGGAGCCAAATCAAATTATGTTAATGTCATTAGGAACCAAGATTTTTTTTTTTTTTTTTTTTTTTTTTTTTTTTTTTTTGAGAGAGAGCAAGCAAGAGAGAGCGCTCATGTGAGTTGGAGAAAGGCAGAGGAAGAAAGAGAGAGAATCTTAAGCAGGCTCCACATCCAGCTCAGAGCCCCATGCAGGGCTCAATCTCATGACCATGAAATTATGACCTGAGCTGAAATCAAGAGCCGGATGCTCAATTGACTTGAGCCACCCAGGGGTCCCAAGGAAACAAGATTTTTTATTTAAGTGACATCAGTATAAAACTAAACAAATTAAGTAAAAACTCTGTAATCTTGTAACTGAATTGAAAAAATCAGAATGAATTCATGATTTATTTTACTTAAAAAATTTTTTTTTAATGTTTATTTATTTTTGACAGAGAGAGAGAGAGAGACACAGAGCATCCGAAGCAGGCTCCAGGCTCTGAGCTGTCGGCACAGAGCCTGATGCGGGGCTCGAACTCACAGACTGTGAGGTCATGACCTGAGCTGAAGTCTGATGCTCAACCGACTGAGCCACCCGGGTGCCCCGATTTATTTTACTTTTAAAAATATGTATTTATTAGCTCTGCCCACTAAAAGGCCTAGAACAAGCCTCTAGATCTAACTCCCATGTGATAGGAAATGCATGGGATAGAGAAACATGTTACATGGAGATGGAATCAACCAAGTCCAGAATTTCGGAAACTCTAGAGTGTAAGCGACCCAATTTCTTCCACAAAAAATGGCAAGAAAAAAGGAGAGGGAAAAGAAACCATCAAAGTTTAACAGAAACTTTAGAAACTCATACTAAATGCAATATAAACATTTTTTTTTTTGAATCCTGGTTCAAACAAACCAACTACATATGAGACTCTTTGGGAATAATTAGGGAAAATTGAACACTGAACAGTTATTAGATGATATTAATAAGTAACCGGGTATTTTAACAAATTAGATGAAGGAATTGCGAACTTTTTTAGGGGAGACAATAACATTAAGAGATTTTTAATGTTTTTATTGTGTATTTTTATTTTCTCATTTGAACAAATGAGCCTCAAAAAGTTATGAGATGATCAGGAAAATTTAAACAATGAATGGATATTTGATATTAAGGAATTATTGTCTCCTAATGATAATATTATGATCATATAACAAAAAATTTATCTTTTATATTTATATACTCAACTGACTATCATCATTATGTAGTGATGACTTTACCAAAAAAAGGATTCTTTATTTTTTTTTAAGTGTATTTATTTATTTTTGAGAGATACAGAGATAGCGTGAGCAGGGGAGGGGCAGAGAGAGAAGGAGAGAGAGAATCCCAAGCAGGCTCCATGCTGTCAGCACAGAGCCTGATGCCAGGCTCAAACTCACCAAACCATGAGATCATAACCTGAGGGGAAACCAAGAGTCAGGTGCTCAACTGACTGAGCCACCCCAGGTGCCCCCCAACAGAGGATTCTTAAATGCTTATAGAACTATTTATGGATAAAGTAATATTGTGTCTGGAATTTGCTTGAAAATAATCCAGGTTTTTGTTGCTTTTGAAGGGGGAGGGGTTGGTTGTAGGTGAAACAAGATGGACCAGATGTTACTATTGAAGGTGAGTGATCACTATTCATTAAAGTTCATTAGACATTTTCCCAACTTTTCTATATGTTTAAAATTTCCCATAATGGAAAGTTTTAAAAATAAGCAAAAAGTTCTACCCATGATTCTCTAATGGGAAGAGAAGAGGAGTTGGGAAGAGGAGTTGTAGGAAGCCTTGATGGGTAGGCAGGAAGTTCTGGGGCAGATAAGTCCATGGAGGGTACTGCTGTGGGTAACCCGTAGCTGAGTTGTGACCAAGACCTCGCTGTAGAATGATGTGTGTCTTCCTGGGCCCTCCTAAGCTAAGCAAGTATCAGGATAAATAAAGTTCAAGTTCTGGTGTTTAATACTTTGCCAAGGCAGACCCCACATGACCAAATCCAACTTATTTTTTTCCTTTTCCAAAATACCAATCCAAGTCTCAACCATCCTTCTGGACCCAGCTCAAACCCTTCCTTTTCTTAACTAACTGCATATCTAGTCATCTCTCTTTTTCTATATTTTTGTCACTCATTCTGTCTTCTTGTTTGTTCCCTCATATTGTGAGTTGGTGGCTTCCCAAGACATATTTTTTCCAGCCTCAGTGTATGCTCCTAAAGCCAGGGACTATGACATACTCAAAAAATTATTTCAGCATCAAAAATAATACCATCCACAGAGCTGGAACTCAATTAATACTTGAGTAAAGGCTTTGAAGAAGCCAAAAAGTAAATTATGCCATGGTCTATTGGATAAAACAGTCGGGGTGGGGCAAAAGGGTTCTTGAGTCCTCTCTTCTGGTAGTTCCAAAACCCCCACAGTCCCAGCACCTCTATTCCTGTTATGAAACTGTTGGATACTTTGACCATCTCAAGTATGTCTAGCAAAACTCAGGGCCATCTGGCACTGCATAGGAGCTTAAGATACCTTTTTTTTTTTTTTAAGTTGGAATTTAAGCCAAGTTTTTTGCCCTTGTGGTAATCACCACGTGCAGTTTCTGCACAGAGCAAGTCTGGGTTTTTCGCTGTGGTGTCCAGCAGGCTATGCTGTGCACAAAGAGAACACACCAGCAATGTTTGTGTGAAAGCAGATATCCTGTGTATCCCTAAATAAAGTGGAATAGAACGGAGTTCTCAGGATCTATAGTAATGCTGCTATGAACTCTGATTCAAAGGCACATTGCTTTCGCTTAAGGCATCGTAGGCTTAAACGTTTAGATTTAGTGATTAAAAGAAAGATTTATTTCAGCGCAAGACTAGAAATTACACAAACATATGCAGCAACAAAGCATTAGGGACAACACTCATCTGGGAACACGCTGGAAAACGTTACACGTTTCTCCTTTGGGCGCTGTGGTCCTCACAGGTGACCGCTACCACCTTTACCCAGAGAATTGTGCGGGCGAATGAAGGCCGACGGGTACCCACGCGGACCTAGAGGGCGCCTACCATCGGTGCGGAGCCCACCCACGCGGCCCGGCCAGGCCAGGCCCGGCACCACCGAGCGCGGACCTCCGGCGCATCCTAGAGCGGCCACACGCGGCCACAGCCCGCGGGGCACTTCCGCCCGCGCCGGCGCCGCCCGGTGGACGGCTGGGCCTTGCCGCGGGCCTGCGCCTCCCTCGGCTCCTGCCGCGGGCCTCGGGTAGTGGGTGAGTGGGACGGGGAGCGCCGGACAGGGGCGGGCCAGGGTCTGCGCCGCCGTCTGTCCGCGTTCGCCTTGTGGGCCGAGCCGCGCGGGCGGGCGCGCTTCCTCCGGACTCGAGGGCCGGGCCGGAATGGAGGACCCAGGCCCGGGGAGCGCCCGGGAACGAGGACGCGCCTAGTCTGTCCTCCACCCCCCCACCCCCACCCCAAGGCGGGAGCCCCCGCCCACCCCTCCTTTGGCAAATTGACATTGACTTGAGGGCGAGCCTGGGCTCGCTGGTGGTCGGAGACCTGGCCTGTGGCCCTGACTCGGCGTTGGCATCTATTTGTCTCCGGGCCACGGTTCTTTCATTTCCAAAATGGAGGAAGGCAGTATGCGCCCTACCTAGATCACAGGGTGATTGCAGGATTGGCGCTGCCTGTGTGGAAACTGGTTCTCAACCCGGCAGCCTTTAGAATCGTTTGGGAAGCCTTCCCAATGCTGAGTGCCCAGAATCACCAGGTGATTGGGATATCCTGCCGGGACGAGAACCACTGGCCGGGAGTGTCAGGTGACAGTACTGTGATCGTGTGCTGTGTTCTCCACCGGAATGTGCACTTGGTCCAAGGTGGATCATAGCCATGAGAAAGCAAGTGGCTGGTTTTATGTTCAAGAAGACAGGGACCAAATCCGGTCTGGTCACATTGAATTCCTGGTGCATAGAATGGTGCATGCCACAAAACATGAACCATTGATTAAATAAAGTAATTTCTGATTACTTTACGACCTACTGGGTGGGTTTTGATCATTTGGCTCATTTTTTAACTTTTTATTGTGGAAACTTTCACACGTTGAAACAAGATACTGTACCGAATTCCCAACTCTGTTGGGTGACTCTTACGCTCACCTCACTAGATTATTTGAAAGCAAATCTGAATGTTCCGTTTTGTCTATTAAATACTTGTTTGCGTTTATAAAACACAATAATTCCTTTTTAAAATATCAATTTAATAAGCATTTCATGTTACCATCTATCCAGTCAGTGTTTACATTTCTCCAGTTGTCTCTTTTTTCTCCCAGTTCTCTTTTTCAGTTTGTCCAAATCCAGATCCAAACAAGCTACACATGACATTTGGTTGACATCTCTTATATTTCATTTAATCTCCTTATGCCATCCCTCTTTATTTTTTTTTTTCCTCTGTATTTTACTTGTTGAAGCAACCTATTCATTTGTAACGTTTCCTACGTACTGGATTTTGCTTCTTCCATCCCTGTGTTGTCCTTTAATAAACTGGTATTTAGATTACAGGCTTTTTCAGATTTCAGGTCCTACTTTTTGGCAAGAAAACCTCATAGTGTTATTGTGTACCTCCTATTGCAGCCCACCAGGAGTTACATAAGGTCTTGTTTCTCTTTGTGGTGTTAAGATTGGTCAGTGGGCCTTTTCTGTACAAATCGCACTGCAGGGTAACTGAATAATTGGCCAGAGATTTACAGAAGGATGCCAACTAATAACTTCAGAAGGAATGAGAGAATATCACCTTTTGGCAACCTCTAGTGAAATAACCCAGGCAATGATTAGTGGTTGTTAAACATCAGGAAGAGAGAGACATTCAGACAGCATGTGCTTCCTGATGGGAGTACCCAATACCAGGCAAACAAGCATTCTTGGATAAATACTTATGAAATATTCTTGGATATGAATGTGGGTGGTGGATATAGACCAAGCAGGATTGGCCATGAGTTGATACTTGTTGAAGCTTGGCGATGGTCATGTGGTAATGCATTATACTAATCTCTACTTTCGTATGTGTTTGAAATTTTTCAAAATAAAATTTTGTTTTGTTAAGTTTGGCTAATTGGCTAGTGAATTCAGGTCAGCCTGATCCATCCATTATAGTTCTCCATGAGCCTTTCACTAAGTGATTCTCAAACCTGACTGCACATTAGAATCACAGGGGAAGAATTTTTTTTTTAAATACTAAAACACATGTCTGACTTGCAGAATTTCCTTTTTAATTGTTCTGGGATGGAACCCAATTATTGATATGTCTTAAAAGCTCTCCAGGTGATTCTAATATGCTCTCGAGTTCTGTACCATTGGCCTAGATCCATTATTTGTTAGGGATTGCAGAGTGATTATATTTTATTATTCCTTCTGCATTTATTAGCTTTTAAAATGTTTGACTTTCTATATTGTGTTATTCCCATCTCTGTTGCAAACTGCAATCCAACAGGAAAGCCTCTGCAAATTACCTAATTATCAGAGGAATGCTTGATTTTGGAAGTAGAAGTGTGGAGTAACACATGGAAGGGACAGTAGCATAACCTAAAGCCTGTGCATGAATTGGAGAGATATACCATCTGTGTGGGTGAGGTGGGGGGGGGGGGTGAGGTGGGAGGGCTGACTGTGTCCCCAAACGGAAAGGAAGATTCGGTGATGTGTAGTTAGAAAAGTATGTTCAGCCTTGTGACACATTTCTTTTTAATAATCAATATTAAATAAATGAAATAAACATTGAAAATAAAGTCATCAGATGCTGCTCATTGCAATGAAAACCAATCCAAAGATTTAAAAGAAAACTTAATGACCACTCCCCACCATCACCATTTTAATCACTCCTGAGATAACCAATATTAACAATATGCTGTGTATCCTTACACACAGACTTTCTCTCTCATATAAATGCAGAGGTTTGGGGCATTGTTGTAAAAATGATGTTGTAAAAATCTGTTAACTTTTCTCATTGTCGTCCCTCCAGGACAAGAGTTACAGAGCTGACTTAACTGCAGAATAAGTAGTTGATGGTAGGAATGTACAGTAAAATATTCAGTCATTGTCCTGTTGAAATATATTCAGACCGTGTCCAAATTTTAGCCACCTTAAAAGTACCACCAGAAACATTGTACATAGGTCCTTTATTTCTATAGGGTAGATTCCCCAAAATAGGGTGGCTGAGTTAAAATGTACTGTTAATAGCATCATTATTATTGGTAATATATATTGCCAAATTGCGCTCCCAAACATAAAAGCAGTTCATACCTCTGCCAATAGTAACATATGAGAATACCCATTTCCCCCTGTGTTCTACCTATTCATTCTTCCCTCCTTCCCCCCCAAACCACTCTCAACCACTGGTCTTTTACTGTCTTCATAGTTTTACCTTTTCCAGAACATTACATAGTTGGGATTCAATTACAGTTTTTAATTGACTGGATCTGGCAGTTTTTTAACTTGTTTGTTTTTGTACGTGTGAGCAGCCATCCAAGGTTTGGTAACTTGTGGTTTTAACTCACTAAGAGTTATTCAAATCTTACTTGGGATTTCTATATAAGAACCCAGTCTCTTCTGAATAACGAAAAGATAAATGAACAGTTAAATCTCACAACGACCTGTTTTTGGTGATATCGAGCAGTGATGTGTAATAATCCCTGGGTAATCTTTTCATTGCAGGGTGGAAGATGTCTATGGATGTGACATTTCTGGGTACGGGTGCAGCATACCCATCCCCAACCCGGGGTGCCTCTGCTCTGGTCCTTCGGTGTGAGGGCGAGTGCTGGCTCTTTGACTGTGGGGAGGGAACTCAGACACAGCTGATGAAAAGCCAACTTAAAGCAGGTTAGTGTGCATTCAGCTCTCTCACCAAGACTATTTCTTATTCTGCTTCATTTTCTTGGCTCTCCTTGAGGCTTTTGCTCAGAAACAGCCCTCACAGTTGCATCCCACTTCAGTGCTAGAGCCCTGGCAAGGTTTGGAAGACCCTCAGGCATCCAGCCTCCCCCACTGAACTTTATCTACTTGTTCGTACTGTAAATGTTGAGAGCAAGGATTTATATAGGGTTAGGGGGTGGAGGATGGGTTGGGATACATGAGGCATATTAGATGGATACTACGCAAGCAAAGGAACAGTGTACATGATTCCACCAGGAGATGGTTGTCAGTATCATGAGAGGATACAAAGAGCAATAGACATTCAGAAGAGTGAGGTGTTCTTTTTCATGTGAGGTTATCAGGGTAGGCCTCTCACAGAAGGTGACCTGTGAGTCGTTGAAGGAGGAAGAGGGATTTGCTGGGCTGGGGAGATGAACATGCAAAGGCCCAGCGCCATGGAGACTGAGGAGTACAGTGGCGCAAAGCCTTGGCCTAGAGTCAGGCCAACCTGGGTTGCAGTCCCAGCAGTGTCTTGGCTTTTGGCCTTAGCAGATCAACAAACTTAAGGCTTATTTTCCTTATCTTTTTTTTTTTTAATGTTATGTATTTTTGAGAGAGAAAGAGAGAGAGAGACAACGAGCACGAGCAAAGGAGGGGCACAGAGAGAGGGAGACATAGAATCTCAAGCAGGCTCCAGGCTCTGAGCTGTCAGCATAGAGCCCGACATGGGCCTCGAACTCACATGCTACAAGATCATGACCTGAGCCGAAGTCCGAAACTTAACCGACTGAGCCCCTTATCTTAAAAACGTGGATAGAAACAACTCAAGTCAGCTTAAAAGGGGTGTTGTAAAAATTACATAAAATAATCCCCTTTCTGTGTGGTTGTTTCTTTCTCATCAGTTAAAGCTTAGCTCAGATGCCATCTCCTCAGAGACTTTCCCTGAACCCCCGGAGTTCAGTAATTCCTCGTTCTTCTCAGGCATTTTACTGCTTTGTGCTATTTTTATTGACTTCTTAGCATCAATATCTAAAATTGTTATTTAAATAGTTGTTTCTGTGTTTGCTGTATTTTCCCTGTATGATAAAGTAAGCCCAAGGATCATTTATATCCTTAGTAGATGCCTAGTAAATATCTGATCAGTTAACGCATGAATAAGGTGTTCAGCACTTAGTATGGTCCCTCTCACTTACTGCATCTTGTTACCTGGAAGTTATTGAAATTATTCCTCTGATTCATCACAGTGTGTGGCATTGATGGCTATAAGAAAGTTAGTTCTAGAGTCCAGGGATCTCTTAGTCTCGTGGTGGGAACTGATGTGTAAGTAGTCATAATGTAATGTGATAAAGAGAATAATGGATCTGTTTTCTAAATACTTTTGGAGCACAAAAGAGGGGGACGTTAACTGTGTGTTCAGAGAAAGCATCCCAGAGATGGTAACAGTACAGCTAGGATCTAAGTGATGATTAGAAGTTTCTCTGGGGAGAAAAGTAGGGATGGACTTTCAAGGAACAGAAAAAGTGAGCAAGAAGTAATCGAGTTTCTAGGAGAAACTAGGAGAGAGGTGACATGTTTGGCCAGGATAAATGAGAGGTAAAAATGCTGAAAAAGTGAGGGCAGATTATGAAGTTCTCTGTGGTTTGCTAAGGTATTTGGACCTTCTTATTCTGTTGGCAGTAAGGAACCATTAAAAGTTTTTAAGCAGGGGAATGATATGGTCTGATTTATGTGTGAGGGACAGAGTTTTCTCGTGGCAGATGTACTGGGAGAGACCAGTGTTAAGGCAGTTGCATTCATCTGAGAGAAGAGAGAGAGGATGAGGGTGTAGGGATAGGGATGAAGATGAGACTCAATTTAAGAAATACTTGTAGACCTAGCAGGGAGTGGGTGACTGACTGAATGTCTAGGATGTGAAGAAGTGAAGGATTATTTCAAGTTACAAGGATGGTGTCTGAGACCTAAACAGGGAGACAGGAAAGGAGCTGTTGGAGGAAGGAACTAATGCATTTCACTTAGGACTCGTGGCCTTGAGGTGTACACAGTTCAGCCTAAGACCCTGAGGTCTTAGTATAGCAGGTACTATACTTTATTTCCCTTGGGTCACACAGAGGTTCCTTTCATGAGAACTCTCAGGGAGGAGCAGGCTAGAGTGGAGGCAGTAATACCCCATTTTAGAGAGTAGGGGTTGAGGTGGTGGGATGATTAAAACAGAAACAAGAAACTGTTAAGTGTGGGTACTAGAGGTGTGGGTGTGGGGATTAGTCGTTACTTTTTATTTAATACCTGTGTCAGTTACCAATGCTGTATCACAGATTACAAATTTAGTGTCTTACTGCTTTTATTGTCTCATAGTTTCTGTGGGTCAGGGAGTTTGGGCCTGGGTTGGCTGGTTTCTCTGCGTCAAGGTCTCACTGGGTTGCACTCTGTATTTGGCTGGGGCTGAGGTCTCATCAGAGGCTCATCTGGAGAAGAATCTGCTTCAGAGCTCACATAGGTTGTTGGCAGGACTAAGGCTGCCTCAGCCCCTAGAGGTCTCCTCCAGTTCCTGATCATGTGGGTTTCTCCTTTGTGGTAGGTCAATTCCTTACTGCCATCCACGGACAAAGAAATTCAAGAGCAAGTCTGCTAGCAAGGTGGAGTCTTATAACATAACATAATCACCATAATCACACTGCATCCCTGTGCCATATTTTACTGGTTAGAAACAGTTTGCGAGTCCCACCCACACTCAAGGAGAAGAAATTGTGAAAGGATATGAACATCAGGAGCCAGGGGCCATGGGTACCACCTCGCGTCTATCTGTTACAGTACCTTTCTCTAATATTTTATATTTTGTAGCTATTTTATATATGTTTTAAGTAAACATTTTGTAAAGCTAAGCCTCATAAAAAATAAATAAAGTCTAAGGGAATCTTTAGTTTACTAAATTCGTATTGGCTAAAAAGATTACTGGTTTCAGAGAGGAGGGTGAGATGGTAATCCTAGAATATTATCTATGACTCTTTAGCATTTCAAAAGCCCTCAGTCTCAAACTGGAATGCAGCACCCTCAATTCATCTCGGTTACTCTCAACCCAATGTGGACCTGTTATTTGATTCATTGAAACCCTGTCAGCTTATACTCCTCCTCTTATGAGTTTTGTAAGGAAGTACTCTCTGTTTATCTAAACACACTTCTTTTAAGCTTCCTTGGCCCTAATGTGCAAGCATCTGATTGACAAGTAATAGGTTTGTCATGTCTTATTTCTTTCATAATTTGAAAGAGTGAGCTTAAGCTTTTCTTCTTTTTCCCTTAAAAATGATTATAAAAAGGGGGCGCCTGGGTGGCTCAGTTGGTTAAGCGACGGACTTCGGCTCAGGTCATGATCTCGCAGTTTGTGAGTTCGAGCCCCGCGTCGGGCTCTGTGCTGACAGCTCAGGGCCTGGAGCCTACTTCAGATTCTATGTCTCCCCCTCTCTCTACCCCTCCCCTGCTCACGCTCTGTGTCTCTCTGTCTCTCAATAATAAATAAATGTTAAACAATTTTTTTTAAATGATTATAAAAAGTATTACAAAAGTATGATGAAAAAATGTTTATAAAAAGTATACTTAGGGAGCACCTAGCTGGCTCACTTAGAGGAACATGCAACTTCTTGATCTCGGGGTCATGAGTTCGAGCCCCACGCTTGGTGTAGAGGTTACTTAAGTAAATAAATAAAGACATTTTAAAAAGTGTACATTCTCATTGTAAAAATTCAAACAAAGCAGAAAAATATAAAAAAAGCCTAAAATCCCCCTTATAGGTAAATATTTTGTAGATGTATATATGTTAAAGGTATAGGTGTATTTGGTGTGTGTGTGTGTGTGTGTGTGTGTACAATTTTGCATAAACAGTATCATACTAGGTGTAACCTGCTTTTTTTTTTCAACTGAACAATAATATATTGCAGATATTTTCCTATGGCAGTAAGTATAACTGTGTCATCGCTTAGGGGATCCTTAGAATTCCACTTCTCTATGGATGGCATATTCCCCTGTAATTTTCTTGTTCGCAAGTGAAAGGAAATTCATGCACTTTGCTTTCTTCATTTGATAGCATCCCCTAAATTTGATAATTGAGGTTGCTATTCCTTCTCCTTCTGAAATCAAGTTTCTTGAAATGAAATATTTGTCTTCCCTGAACCTGTGATAACTGTGGGAAGCAATTTTGACTTAATTTGTCTCACTTGCTTTGGACTCACAGATTGTTTTGGTGTTCAGTTTTGGCTTTGTTTTACACTAGATAGGGAGAGGGCCCAGAAAGTCTCACTTGGCAGTTTTAAGGTCAACGTGGAGATCATGACTCAATAGCCATTCTAGTTATCTAGTTCTTTTGTCTGCAGAGGCCTCAGGTCACACTTATGTGTGTCTTGGCAGCTCGGACAGCAGGAAGGGGGGTGATGAATGGGTTCCAAGAAGTCAAAAGACAGCAACAACAGGGACTAAAAAGAGAAAACAAAAAGGAGCATACTGAGGATACTTCTGGAGTGCCTCAGGGTTCTCCAGATCTCAGATCAGCCTCTGCCCAACTGTTGTTCTCTGCCATGGGGCCTGGGTTTGATGTATTAACTCAGGAAAGACTTACTTGGAGAACACTTTCGCCTTGATGTCACAGGATAAATCACATTACAATAAACTATTCCTGTTCTTTTATGGTATCAAATACTTGAAATAGATGGGCCATGAGCTGGGAGCAGAAGCCTCTGTTATACTAAAATTGTGTTAATTGGGATTGTTACTTTTAAAATGCCTTGTGGCGCATCTCAGAGAAATGCTAATGTGGCATCATGCCACATACCAGCAGTAGATTCAGTTTACCATTGACGAATTCAAGTTACGACCTAAGCCAATAGGTACTGAAAAAGCCATTGTGTTAGCTCACGTTGAAAAGAAGGCATGGGCACATGTACGTTGACATAATACCATAGGAGATCTGCCCTCTGATCTACATTCTAGCATCTATTGCCCACCTTCCCTCTGGGTTCTTCACCCCTTTCCTCTCCTGCCTCCTCCTTTCCCCCTCCTGTTTCATCATCTTTTTCCTCCTCCCCCTTCAACCTCACTCAGACAGGCAGGCTCTGTCTTGGTTAATTCATCTCTGTCCAGTGCAGAGGGTCCTTACACGGCAGTTTTGGGTTCAGGCGTTGGTCCAGTTGGAGCCTGGGGAACATTTGTTTTGCTGGAGGTATGTATTTGTTATTCTCAGAGGGAACAGTAGAGGGCAGTGTAACTGTCAGATGCTTTTGACGTTTGAGGCCTATCTAGTTATAAGTGAACTATTTTGGTACACTTTTTGTTTCCCTTTTCTTGCTTGCTTGCTTGCTTTCTGGCTTTCTGTCTGTCTTTTAAATTTTTTTTGAGGTTTATTCATTTTTCAGAGACAGACAAAGCATGTGGGGGAGGGGCAGAGAGAGAGGGAGACATAGAATATGAAGCAGGCTCCATGGTCTGAGCTGTCAGCATAGAGCCTGACACGGGGCTCGAATCCACGGACCATGGGATCATGACCTGAGCTGAAGTCAGACGCTTAACCGACTGAGCCACTCAGGTGCCCCTGTTTCCCTTTGCTTTGCTTTGTTTTGCTTTCACACTCTTGTTTCCCTTTTCTTCCCTTTTCTTTTTCTATTTCCTTTCTTTCTGTAAGAAGATATGTAGGAAAATACTCTTAAAACTACAATACTACGTAAATTGAAGATGCTTTATGAAAAAAGTTACATCTAGATCTTGTTAAAACATAAAGCCTGTCTTGCTTCTGAAATCATGTAGAAAAATATAAAGAAATACGTTTATGGTAATAAATAGAATTCTAAATTCATTTTGCTGCTTTCTATGTAAGTTGTTACACCTGTTTCAAGTAGCTTTGTATAGGTTTTTATTTCTGGAAAAACTCCCAAATTTTTTTCTCTGCCTCAATCAAAAGGGAGAATTACCAAGATTTTCATCACACATCTTCATGGAGACCATTTCTTTGGCCTTCCTGGCCTCCTCTGCACAATCAGCCTGCAGAGTGGCTCTGTGGTTACCAAACAGCCTATTGAAATCTATGGTCCTGCCGGGCTTCGGGATTTTATCTGGAGAACCATGGAACTCTCTCACACAGAGCTGGTCTTCCCTTACGTGGTCCATGAGCTGGTGCCTACAGCAGATCAGTGTCCAACAGAAGAACTAAAAGAATTTACGCACGTGAATAAAACAGACAGTCTTCCCAAAGAGGGACAAGGAAGAACTATCCTCCTAGACTCAGAAGAAAACTCATACCTTCTGGTTGATGATGAACAGTTTGTTGTAAAAGCATTTCGCCTCTTTCACCGAATTCCCTCCTTTGGGTTTTCAGTCGTAGAGAAGAAACGACCAGGTAAACTCAATGCACAGAAACTGAAAGACCTCGGTAAGTGGTTTTCTTTCTTCTTTTTCTTCTTATCAGTTGAGCTGTTGTTAGCTGAAGCTGTTAGAAGTGTCATAATAACCTTCCTTTCCTCTCTCCCAGGCCCGAAACTGACATTTCTCCACTTATTTCTTTTGCCCAAAGTCTGCTTATTAAGGGAAATTCTTGAGGCCAAAAGATGCTATTCAGACCAAAATCCAAATATATACTTGAATCCTTTTCTCTTCAGCTCCCTGGATCCACATTTTTAGTCTCTTATCTTCAGCTAATGCTATCTTGCTTGGGAGGGTGGTGGTTGTTGTCCTAGGTCTAGGCTTTTATTTTTTCATGTCTTCCTTTTGAAATATGCTTTCAGTGACATCTTTGGCCTGAGAATTTTTGCCAGAGTTCTTAACCTTGCAACTGCAACCAGCTACTTTTCTTTCTTGTAGGATTTTCTTTCTTTATCAACTTTGCCTACTCATTCAACCTTGATTAAATTAATTTGATGTTCAGAATACTATGTCTCAATTGTTTTACATGCCTGGGTTCATCATAGGTGGAAACAAGCATACAGAGATAGACTTGGGCCCCATCTGAGGCTGTGTACCTCCTCCCTGCCAGGCCATCAAGCATGAGAGGATCTTCAGCACCTCTCTTGAAGCAGTGTCCAGGTCCTTTATACCTCCAGCATCACCACCTTCCTTGTCATGGCCATGTAGACCCTATAAAAAGCATGATGGTATCTTCCGTAGATTTGTTTCTTTTTTCTTTTAAATTTACTTGTTTTTGAGAGAGAGAGAGAGAGAGAGAGACAGAGTGCGAGCAGGGAGGGAAGGAGACAGGGAGGGAGACGCAGAATCTGAAGCAGGCTCCAGGCTCTGAGCTGTCAGCACAGAGCCCAACATGGGGCTCGAACTCATAAGCTCTGAGATCATGACCTTAGCTGAATTCAGACACTTAACCGACTGAGCCACCCAGGTGCCCCTAGATTTGTTTCTTTATGCAAACTCTTCCTTCCTCCTCAACTAAAACAAAATGCTAAATAATGAGGAAAAGTGACTTAGGCCAAAGGTATTTTTATTATCTAAAAGCTGTGGAAATACTATTATATTGGGAAACTTTAAATATGATGTATGCTGGAATTAGCGAACACATTCTATTTGTTTATAGGTATTGTTCAGAGTGATGATCATCAGGTGTTGTTCTATATTAACGTAAGATAATTAATATAAGTTTTACCAAACCTAATTTGGTAAACATGGAACTGCCCCTGCCTACGAAGAAGATTATGTATGATTGCCAGAAGTTCTCCTTGATCTTGTGATCCAAACAATCCCCTCAAACAATTTTTTTTTTATTAAGTTAGTCAGTTTGTAGGTACTTTGTCATTATTTAAATGGACTTGTTAAATTTACTCAAAAGATGAGCTTGTTAAGTAAAGTGGCCTCAAAAACTGTTACTCCTGTTCACAGCCGAGAATCAAAGCTGATAGCTTGACCCTAAGAAGGTCTTAGTGGGACTTAAAAGCTTAAAACTCATCTGACATGTGTGCTTGGGAAATGTTTTAAGTACTAGGGCATCACTAACATCAATAGCCAACACTGAACTTTTAAAAATGTATAAATATTCCAGCTTTCCACAAGTAGTAAAATATTTATAACGATTATGAAAAGAATTGGATGCCTTTTCCATTTTGGTGCTGTTAAAACAGACTCTCTTAACAAGTCATAAATTCCATTCCCATGATGTGATGTTATCTGCCTCCATCATTAGGTGTTCCGCCAGGTCCTGCCTATGGGAAGCTGAAAAATGGAATTTCTGTTGTTCTGGAAAATGGAGTTACAATTTCTCCCCAAGATGTCTTAAAAAAGCCTATTGTTGGAAGAAAAATCTGCATTTTGGGTGACTGTTCTGGGGTTGTGGGTGACGGAGGAGTGAAGCTTTGCTTTGAAGCAGACCTGTTGATCCATGAAGCGACCCTAGATGATGCCCAGATGGACAAAGCAAAGGAGCACGGCCACAGCACACCACAGATGGCAGCAGCATTTGCAAAGTTGTGCCAAGCAAAGAGGCTAGTTCTGACTCACTTCAGTCAGAGGTACAAGCCAGTTGCCTTGGCCAGAGAAGGAGAAACAGATGGGATTGTAGAGCTGAAAAAGCAAGCCGAATCAGTGTTAGATCTCCAAGAAGTGACTCTAGCAGAAGACTTTATGGTGATTGGCATTCCGATCAAGAAATGAAACCCGGGTTCTGGAATACATACTGACATGTCTGTGAATATGTTCCTGAGCCAACAGCCAAGTTGGTTGTTGTAGTTGGTGGTTGTGCTTCTAGTTTTGGTCTGAAATTATTTGGGTCCTAACCACCCTAAAAAAGGATAGAGCTGCATTGCTGAGCTGATTCAGCAGTGACAGGGAGCAAGGTTTTGGATAATAAATCATTTTAAAAAGAAAAAAACCAGCATCCTTCTTAAAGCCCAAATTTGACAAAACGATAACCTGTTCAGGTATACTTTTTGTTCTGTGGCTGCTGCCTCAGGTGTAAACCAGTACCCCCATGCAATCCTGGGCTTAGCTTCTGCCCAGGTTTATCGCTGTTGTCGGCACAGTATATAGGGATTGGCCCTTTGGGCTAAAAATGGTATTTTAGCAGTTTGTTGAATCTGTTCATATTATTAACAGAATACAGAGAAATGTAATGAGACATTGGACATGCAGGATTCAAGGTAGCATATTAAATCTGTATTTGTTTGCTGGAATAC
Organism: Leopardus geoffroyi; assembly: GCF_018350155.1. Classification (NCBI taxonomy): domain Eukaryota; kingdom Metazoa; phylum Chordata; class Mammalia; order Carnivora; family Felidae; genus Leopardus; species Leopardus geoffroyi. Next base: position 70,257,873 of record NC_059339.1, read on the forward strand.
TGAATGCAGGATCAAAGTAGGTGTTTATCTTCAGTCATTGTTTTATGGAACTTTCTGCTTTGCTGTAAACCTGTGGGTCTCGGCTGGGGGTGATACCACTCCCTTAGAAATTATGGGGATGTTTCTTGTCAAAATGACTCGGGGGCTGGAGAGGGGTACTACTAGAATTTAGTCAGGAGGGACCAGGGATGCTAGATACTAAAAAATTTGAGTCCTGTACAGTGAAAAATTATCTCCCCCCAAAATGCAAATCTCAGGCCTTTTGAAATATACAGCAAGTTAGAACCTATACTCCCAATGTAAATATACTTTATCAAAATTAGTGATGTGAATTGAACTACTGGGTAAGTCAAATTCTGCAGCAAGCATTAAAAACCTAGCTACATGAAGGTATGGGGATTGGAATGTTATATCAAATATTATTTGACAGAAATGAGCCATGAACTGGAACTTATGAATCTGGAGGTAAAGAAATGATATCTATTAAACCGAAGTTTAATTTATGTGCCCCTATTAATTAATAATTCTTTGAGTACAGTTTCAATAAGCTAGCTTTTCTTCCTTCTTCCTTCTATCTGCCATGGGGTTATCTCTGACTCATTTGACAGTGTTTCTCAAAATGGGTTACATGGAAAGCTAGTCTCAAGCATAGATCTATTCAGAAGGATTTCCTAATCACATTAGTTTGGGGAACACTTTATGTTGTGTGTCCCTCTGGAGGTGTTCTAGTTCTCGTCAACATATTAAAAACAGTACTGCTTGAGTGATAACAAACCAGTCTTTGGTGCCAGAAAGACTGATTTCAGAGTCCAATTCTGTACCTTATGGTGGTACCTTTGTGGCCTGGTGCAGATTACTTACTCCCTGTCAGCTTCAGCTTGCCCTTGCCTTTTCCTTTTCCTTTTCCTTTTCCTTTTCCTTTTCCTTTTCCTTTTCCTTTTCCTTTCCTTTCCATTTATTTTGAGAGAGGGAGCGTGAGAATGGGGAAGGGGCAGAGAGAAAGGAGAGAGAGAAAATCCCACGTAGGCTGCCCGTTGCCAGCGCAGAGCCCGACTCAGGGCTTGAACCCGTGAACCGTTAGATCATAACCTGAGCCAGAATCAAGAGTTGGATGCCTGACTGACTGAGCCCCCCAGGTACCCCTTGCTCATTCTACACTAGGAAAAATAATGAGACCTACTGTGTAGGATTGCTGTGAAGACTAAATAGGAGGAACATAGCATAAAAGGAACATAGCACATGGCTTAAAGGTTGAGAAGTCCTGCAGTAGAGAGGCCTGTCATCTGTTTTGGACCCCTTTCTCAGTCCTGTTTCACCACATACCATCTATGAACATGCGGGAACCTAGAGAATTTCATAGTACACATATTTACAAATTCTGTCATGGTATATACTGTTAAATCCCTTTAGGTTCTTTCTGGGACTTCTGTCACAAAAACTTTTGACTGCTGATTCTACCCTACTCTAGGCTCCCGGGCCACCAAAGTTTGACCAGCCTAGCATATCTTGGTTTCTGAACTCAGTTAAAACAAGCATTTATTAGACACCTAATGTGTGCCCAACCCTGTACACCAGGGACTGGTTGGTAATACTCCTGGGGCTCTTGAGGTTAAAGACTGTAGCTTAATCACCTCTGCATTCTTGGAATTACCCACTCATCATAAGCACTCAAAAGTGTTTATTGAATGAAATGAGGCCTTGATATCATGACTACATAAACTATATGGCCTAATGTTGAGGACCTGTGCTGAGCCCATTTCATTATTGCATTTGTCTAAAAAAATTTGGCCACCTGTTTCGTTGTGCTCTGTTCAACTGAGTACCAACTAAGTGCTGGGCTTTACCGTGTTAGAAATACGTAAGTGAATATAAGACACAATTTCAGGCTCAATGTCTAGTGGTAGAGACTACTAGTAAACAAAAGTAAATATACTATTCCTTCTCAGATTCTAATTTTGTAGCCTGGCACTCAATTTTGTTTTTCTTAAGTGTTATTTGGTAACTGATTTGAGCTGTGCCCTTAGAATCAGACCCTATTAATGTATGTGGTCTAAGTCATCAGAGACCATAGGAATGTAAGATTGATCAAACATAGAGTGTCAGTCCATAGTGAGAATTCTTGGGCTCTCTCCTGGCCTAGAATTTTTTTTTTTAAGTTTATTTTTTTATTTTGAGAGAGAGAGGAGAGAGAATCCCAAACAGGCTCTGCACTATCAGTGCAGAGCCCAATGCGAGGCTCAAACTCATGAACCATAAGATCATGAGCCAAAATCAAGAGTCAGACGCTTAACTGACTGAGCCACCCTGGTGCTCCTAGTTTTTTTCTTAATGGTAGGACACATCCTAAGAATTTGTGGAGCTAGAATTAAGAATGAAGATTATACTGGACTTCCCAGAGCCTATAATATGCTCATGGTTGTATGACTCTAAGAGAGGATTAGAATATGTATCGTGCCCCAAAGTTATTTGATCACTGAATCCTTTTTGCCAAGGAACATCTTGGAGCACAGGAAAATACTGTTTCTTAATACTTTCCAAAATTATTATATTTATATTTTTTACCTGCACTATTTATTGAGTTAATGAATTTCGTATTTACACGTAGTATTTTTTTGTCCTAAACTATTTATTTTTTCATTTATTATTATTATTATTATTATTATTATTAATTTATATCCAAGTTAGCATATAGTGCAATAATGATTTCAGGAATAGAATCCAGTGATTCATCCCCTATGTATAACACCCAGTGCTCATTCCAAAAAGTGCCCTCCTCAATGCCCCTTGCCCATTTAGCCCATCTCCCGCCCTCCCAAAACCTCTCCATCAACCTTCAGTTTGTTCTCTCTAAACTGACATTCTGTCAGGAATCTATAGGTACCTGCTTGCTTTAAATTTTAAAAATGCACTTTCCAATTTTCAAAAGGTGTTTAGACTTGCCCAAATAGACCCCAAATCTGTTCTGTTTTTCTAATACTCATGCTTCATTAATATACTTTTAATGAGCTTTTAATTACAAAAGCAGCATATGCTTGGCAGATAATTTTTTTAAAGAATTTCAGGAAGAAGATTACTCATAATTCTGTCACCCAGAAAGCACCTACTTCTCATTCACTGGTGTTCAAATGGAGGTGTGAATCAGTATGAATCAAGGTAGGCCGTAGGTGAACAAGGCAGTACATAGGTGGACAAGGCAGGATATAGGCAGACTAGGTAGTACGTGGGTGGACAAGGGTGTGTAGGTAGGCAGAAGTCCTAGGGCTGTGATGCCAAAGCCTCTAATGCAGTAGGTCTGGAGTGGAACCCAAGGATTTGCACTTCTAGCAAGCCCTCTAAGATACATGGATGTCTGACCATAGTGGGAGAAAAAGCTCTTTTTCTATGCACTAAAAAAAAGAAAGAAAAAAAATGGAGTGTGTGTAGATATTTTATATATATTTAAACATACTATGTTTGGGGCGCCTGGGTGGCTCAGTCGGTTAAGCGGCTGACTTCGGCTCAGGTCATGATCTCACGGTCCGTGAGTTCGAGCCCTGCGTCCGGCTCTGTGCTGACAGTTCAGAGCCTGGAGCCTGTTTCAGATTCTGTGTCTCCCTCTCTCTGACCCTCCCCCATTCATGCTCTGTCTCTCTCTGTCTCAAAAATAAATAAACGTTAAAAAAAAAAATTTAAACATACTATGTTTATGTATGTGTGTATGTTTTTACATGTAGGTTGACTTCAACTGTTTTTCTAATTTCACATTACAAGCATTGTCCCATGATGTTAACTGTTCTTTGAAAGCATGAATTTAATGATTATAATATTCCATTCTATAGATGTAACATAATTTAACCTATTTCCTATTTGGGGGGCATTGAGATTCTTTTCCATTATGTATAAATAATACCATCATGAAGATTCTTTGGTGTCAATCTTTGTATCTCTGAATATTTCCTTAGGATTGATTGACTTATTGGAAGGCCAAAACCTCTGACTGTTGTTTTAGACTCTGCATAGGAATCACCCACCTGTTTTCTAGCTCACAGCAGTGTGAGAGAGGCCTATTTTGCTAGTCAGTGGGTGGATTATACAGTTCATCAGTTAATGACTTTTCTAACACTTCTCTTCCAATCTTGTAAAGATTATTTTTGCCTCCTAGTGCAAATAGCTTTATTATGTCTTTCAACTAGCATGTATAATTCAACTATAATTTCCTTGACTGTTCTTATGCCAACTTAAAAAAATTGAACAGTTTTTACTTAATGGGGTATGAGTCCTTACTGCTTTAAGTGTGTTCATGACCGATGTACAGGGAAGGTACTTTTGTCTTCGCAATGTACTTGTTCTGTCCTTACTGATTGATGGATTTTTCAAGTAATGAATGAGTCAATATTTTTTCTTATTTGAGAAGAATAAAAAGAAAATGTTGGTAATGCTTTGAATATTCACTCTTGGCAGGATAAGAACAGAGTTTGGGCATGGTGGGACATGGGGTAAAATCAAGAAATTCTTTTCTTCCAAAGTAGAAAGTAAACAGTGTTTAAAACTGGAAAATAGAGGTGCCTAGGTGGCTTAGTTGATTGATCATCCTACGCTTGATTTTGGCTCAAGTCACAATCCCAGGGTTGCAGGACTGAGCCCTGTCAGGCTCTGTGCTGAGCATGGAGCCTGCTTAAGGTTCTCTTTCTCCCTTCGCGCTCTCTCTCCCCCTCGGGCACTTTTCCTGGCTCACACTCTCTCCCTCTTTCCCTCTAAGATAAAAATTTAAAACTACTGAAAAATAAATAACGCTTTTAGCATGCTGTATTAAAAAAGAAAAAAGGGGGCACCTGGATAGCTCAGTCAGTTAAACGACCAACCCTTAATCCCAGCTCAGGCCATGATCTCACAGTTGATCAGATCGTACCCTGTGTCAGGCTCTGAGCTATCAGCACAGAGCCTGCTTGGGATTCTCTCTCTCCCTCTCTCTGCCCCTCCCTGCTCACTCTCTCAAAATAAGTAAACATTTTAAAAGGTAAAAAAATATATTCTCCTAATAATAAAGGGGGGGAGGTGTAGTCAATACCAGATGAATAGTTAGGAGTGGAGGAAGGGATCTTGAATGGAAGGTGCGAGGGGTATGAGGAGGAATGATCAGAGGACTACTGACTTTTATAACCTAATAGTACGAGTATCAGTTGCTATTTTTAAAATACTGTTTGCTATTCTGAATGATTTATGTGTATATGTATTCATTTCGTTTAAAAATTATATGAAACACATAAATATCATTCAGAGTAGAATAATCGTATCAGTTGCTGGTTTCCACATGGCTGCTCCAGGTGTTCGACAGTTTCTCTCAAGCTTTTTTTTTAACATCCAATCCATTCTCCCTACTGAAAAGTGATTTTTTTTTTTTTTTTTTTTTTTTTTTTTGCAAAACGCAAATCTGAGCCCAGCATCCCCTACTTGAAACTTTTTAATGGCCTTGCCTTAACACCCTTTCCAACCTAATCTTTCTCCAAAGTGGCATTCATTTTTGCAGCTCCAGCCACGGGTCCTTCTTTTGCTTTGTTAGGGGCTTCTGTTGTTCCAACCTCCACTTGGAAAGTTCTTTCTCCTCCCCACAAGATAATCTTTAGTGGGCCTTCAGATCACAGCTCTGCAGTCACATCCTCAGAGAGACCTTCTCAGACTTCCCACCAGGAGGCATATTAACTCTTGAAGCACCTGCACCCCCACCTTTCTGGTGCCTGTCGCTCATATTTTCGTTTTGTTTATTTGAGTATTTGATTAACGTTCCTTTTTCCCACTAACACTGCAATCAGAACTGTGTCTGATTTTGTTGCCTTTTGTGCCCTAGCTCCTAGCTCATTGGAGCATACTAGGCGCTCAATAAATAATAGTGACTGGCTCAATTTTCCTTGCCATCCTGTTCTATTAAGATGCAACACCTCATTCTCCTAGGGATTTTTCCTGATCAATACTAAAAACAAAGAAAAATCCCCACCATTACTCTCTGAACTAAAACTGGAGAGGAATAGAATGGTTGTCTGTGACCTTAATGAGGCAAATCCTTATAAATACTAATTCTAAAGCTTTAGCTTGTGTCCTAAGATATGCAGACAGATACCTAGAGTCAGAGAAAAGGTTGGAAAAAAGTTTTTGTGCCTAAGAAATTGGGATGTTGCCTTTTGCGAGGCATAGGAAAGTCAGAACAAAGGTAATAAAGAATGAGAGAAGGCTAAGCCCCATTCAGGGTAAGGAAACTGGGGGAGAACCTTAAAAACACAGATGGGTGATCATTCAGTTTTATGGTGGCTGCGCTGCTTGGAGTAAGCCCCTCCAATTCCCCCAGACTATCTTTGAAGTCTGATAGACACATAGGATTTGAGTAATCTCTCCTTAACTCTGCACACCAAATAAGAACAAGTTCTGAATTCCCTGACTGTGTTGACCTGGGTGGAAAAGGGACAGCAGAAGTGAGAGTGAGACAACCCCAAACTAACACAGTTGACAGGAGCTGGAGTCAGAGGTGAACACAGCCTAAGTCTCCCAGGAATTTTCAGAAAATTGTAAGGAGGGCATTGACCTTTATGTAACCCATGGGGTGGGGAGGCAGGAGAGGTATTGAGCCAATGTCATGTGTATCTTAAAGGAGAGGGCAACTTTGGCTAATGTCTGGACACATATTTCTGTGCCCTTGACAGAAATATTCTAGGGATTAAACACCTGTCATCTCCAGGATAATAAGGAAGTAGAGGGGGGTGCCTAAGTTGACCCAAAGTAAAAAATATTTCCATTCCTAAATAAAGCTGAGAAACACTGTTGCTCAGATGTCAGCATGCTAATTATACACTCAGCAGACATGGCAGGTACAAAGATTAAATTCGCCCACGAAAAAGTAAAAGGGGAAAGGCAAGAGATCAAGTTTCCCAGCTATATAAATCCCCCTGTAACTGCCAGAAACTGTTCAGGCAACCTCAGCTAGAGCTAAGCAACATTTAGTTTGGTGTTGCCAAATGAAGCCAAGGTTATTTTGTCTAGGTTGTACTCGACATTGTTGTGGCTTCCAGAGATCATAGGTTTGTCTGAATGAGACCATATCTTTGTCAAACATCCTGGACTGGAGCTGACCTTGTAGAAGTACCTATGTCTGGGTCAGCAACCCAAATGCTGTTCCTAATTGACCACAAAGGGCCTTGCTATGGAACGCATCTTCATACAGCTGGTAGATACTGGAAAACAGTTTTTTCTCCCACATGCCTCTACTAAGAGGCAGCATAGCCTACTGCAGTGGTCTTCAAACTAGGATATTTGTACCCCTCGGGACATGTAAAGACTTTCCTAAGGATACACAGGCAAGCTTCCATATGAAGGATTTCCTAAAATCAATCTTGCTGATAACTAGTATAGGCACAGTATCTTTCTGGGTCCATTTCACAATGCTCCAGGGGAGCATTGCCCAGCATCAAAGGGGGAAATTGAAGTATTGGCATTGGGGCTAAAACATGAATGATTAGGTACCAAATTCTTTTGCAAAATGGGTAAGTAGTTTCTAATTTGTTGCTTTGAACAAAATTGAAGGAGGATCTAATCAAGTCTAGATCAAGGAGTATCTGACCTATCCAATGATAGATTTCTTAAATTGCTTTATTGAGATAACAATTCACATACCATGAAATTCAGTGGTTTTTCTTATATTCAGAGAGTTGTGTAAATACCACCATTATCAATTGTAGAACATTTTCATTATCCCCTGAAGAAACTCTGTACCCTTTGGCAGTCACTCCCACTTTCCTCCCAAACTTCATAGCCCTCAACTACTTTCTACCACTAATCTACTTTCTAACTACTAATCTGTTTTGTCTCTAGATTTGCCTATTCTTAACATTTCATATAAATTGAATCATACAATATGTGGTCCTTTGTGATTGGCTTCTTTCAGTTAGCATAATGTTTTCAAGATGTATCCATGTTGTAGCTTGTATCAGCCAAATAATAATATTCCATTGCATGGATACACTGCATTTTATTTATCCATTCATCAGTTGATCCAATGATAGATTATTGAAAATACTCTTTACAATATGCCTATATCAGGAATGAAGAAGGAGACATTGCTACAGATCTTACAAATATTAAAAAGTAAAAAGAATACTATAAGTAACTTTAATTTTAGATAAAATTGCTAAAAGAGCTTCCTTAAAAAACAAAATTTTCTAGAACTGACATAAGAAAAAATATAGGACTGTTCAAATGTTCTGTTTTTTATTTATTTTATTTATTTATTTATTTTTTTAATGTTTTATTCATTTTTGAGACAGAGAGAGACAGAGCATGAACGGGGGAGGGGCAGAGAGAGAGGGAGACACAGAATTGGAAGCAGGCTCCAGGCTCTGAGCCATCAGCCCAGAGCCTGATGCGGGGCTCGAACTCACGGACCGCGAGATCGTGACCTGGCTGAAGTCGGACGCTTAACCGACTGCGCCACCCAGGCGCCCCCAAATGTTCTGTTTTTTAAAGAAATTGAATTTGTGGTAAGAAACACTTCTTACAAAAAACCTCCAAACCCTGCCCGCCTCCCCCCTGCCCCCCCAAAAATATCCACGCTTACATGGTTTCACTAGTGAATCATTCTGAACAATTAAGGAAGAAATATACCTTTCTCCTACAAATACTTCCAGAAAATAGAAAAAGAGGGAACACTTCCCAACTCATTTTATGAGGTCAACATAACCTTGATGCCAAAACTAAAGGACATTAAAAGAAAGGAAAATTATAGTCTAATCTCTCTCATGAAAACCCTAAAGAAAATAATTAGTTAATTGAATTCAGTATTATATAAAAGGAATAAGACATCTTGACAAAAGGAGTTTGTTCTTCAAGGAATGGAAGATTTATTTAACATTTTGAAATCAATATTATTCACAACATTAATAAAATAAGTGGGGAAAAAGTGGTAAGATGATCTTCATAAATACAAGATTTTTTTGATAAAATTTAATACTCATATGATAAGAACTCTTAGCATATTAAGAACAGGAAGGAATGCCCTTAATCTGATATATATCCACAAAATAATAGACTAAATATTATATACATTTAGTAATAAAATATTGAAAGCTCCCCTTGTGGTGTGAGAAACGGACAAGGGTGCTCATTTAATACCACTTCTATACAACATTGTTTTGAAGGTCTTAGCCAGTGTAATAAGGCAAGAAAAATAAATGTAAGGTATAAGGAGTAGAGAGGAAGAAATAAAACTTATTGTTAGCTGATGATATGATTATGTCCATAGAAAAATTCAAAACAATAAGCAGATAACATGTTACCATTGTAAGTGAGCTTAGCAAGATGTCTGGATACTCAATCAGTGTATGGAAAATCAATTTTGTTTCTATATTCCAACAATAAACAGATTTAAATATTTTAACTGAAGCCATTTACAGGGGCATCAAAACTATCAAAAACCTTGGAATAGGGGCAGTTGGCTGGCTCAGTAGGTGGAGCATGTGACTGTTGATCTTGAGGTTGTGAGTTTGAGCCCCATGTTGGGTGTAGAGATTACTTAAAAATAAAAATCTTCAAAAAAAACCAAAAACAAAACCCTGGGAAAAGATCTAATGAAAGATATGCAAAACTTAATTGAAAACTACAAAACATTATTGAGATATATTAAAGAAGACTCAAATACATGGAACTTTATACCATGTTAATAAATTTGGAATACTCAGTATTAGAAAAATGTCATTTATCCCTAAATTTATCTTTAGTTTCTTGGTCTAGGTGAGAGTTATATGGGTACCTTTATGGTGTGAAAATAATCAAGCTTTTCAGTTCTGATTTAGGTATGTTTCTATATGTAGTTATACATCAATGAAAATTTAAGAACATTTTTGAGTTATATGTCAATTATATCTCAATGAAGCTGAAAAAGGGGGGAATATTTTTTGAAGAAAAGATTCTAGGAAGAGTTCTAATTCCTATTTCCTGGTTATTTGATCAAGCACCAATCTAGGTACTGCTATGAATTTTGCAAATATGATTAAAGTCCCAAGTCAATTGACCTTAAGACATGAAAATTATCAGTTTGAGCCCTGCATCAGGCTCTGTGCTGACAGCTCAGAGCCTGGAGCCTGTTTCGGATTCTGTGTCTCCCTCTCTCTCTGCCCCCCCCCCCCCCCTGCTCACACTCAGTCTCTCTCTCAAAAATAAACATTAAAAAAAAGATATGGAAATTATCTGGATGGATCTGATTCAATCAGGGGTGTTATTTTAAAGCAGAGAATTTTCTCTGGCTAGTAGTAGAAGGGTAAGTTAGAGAAGTTTGAAGCATGAGAAATATTTGAGAGTCCATTGCTGGCTTTGAAAATGGAAAGGGCAACATTCAATGACCTGAGAGTGGTGCTTTGCCAGTAGCCAGCTGGGAAACAGGACTTTGGTCCTACAACTGCAAGTATCTTAATTCTGCCAACAATATGAATGAAACATTTTCTTCCCCAGAGCCTCCAGATAAGAACTCAGTCCTACTAATATCTTAATTTTGGACTTGCAAGACCCTAAGCAGAAAACTCAGCCAGTAGTCCTAACCCTCTCTACCCACCACAGACTTCTCATCTACAAAATGGTGAGATAATAAATGGGTGTGATTTTAAGCTGCTGCTTTTATGGCATTTTGTTATGCAATAATAATACAATAGAAAACTAATGCAATCACTATGTAATTAAAAAAATTTTTTGTTTTATTAAGATAGAATTCACATACCACAATTCACTCATTTAAAGTGTACAATTCAATGACTTTCATTGTATTCATAGGGTTATACAAGCATCACCACAATCAATTTTAGAACATTTTCATCACATCAAAAAGAAATTCCTTACTCATTAGCTATCATCCCTTAGTTTTCCATCCCCTAGCCCTAGGCAACCACCAATCTACTTTCTGTCTCTCTGGATTTGTCTATTCTAGACATTTCATATAAATGGAATCATACGATGTGTGATCTTTTGTGCTTGATTTCTTTCACTTAGCATGCTTCAAGTTTCACACATGCTATATCCATGTATCAGAACTTCATTTCTTTTTATGTCTGAACAGCAAATATTCCATTGTATGGATATACATTTTGTGGATATATGCATACATTTTGTATGGATATATATTTTGTTTAGCTATTCATCAGTTGATGGACCAGGCTTTATTCTTCCTTCCTTCCTTCCTTCCTTCCTTCCTTCCTTCCTTCCTTCCTTCCTTCCCTCCTTCCTCCCTCCCTCCCTTTCTTCCTTCCTCTCTCTCTCTCTCTTTCTCAGAGCAAGATATATATTTTCTAATGTTTATTTATTTATTTTGAGAGGGAGAATGAGTGAGCACACAAGCAGGGGAGTGACAGAGAGAGAGGGAGAGAGAGAATCCCAAGCAGGCTCCATGATGTCAGTGTAAAGCCCAACACGGGGCTTGATCCATCAAACCCTGAGATCATGACCTCAGCTGAAATCAAGAGTTGGATGCTTAAAGAACTTTTTTTTAATAGTAAAAAAACCCAATAAACACATAAACTTGCCCTAATAATTTTTAACTGTACATTACAGTATTGCTATTACCAATAACACACTATTGTACAACAGACCTCTAGAATTTTTTCACTTTGCATGACTGAACCTTTATACCTATTGAACAACAACTCCCTATTCTCCCTCTCCCTAGCCCATCAGTCATATAATAATATAATATAATATAATATAATATAATATAATATAATCCTAGCCCATCAGTCATATAATATAAATGATATATGTAAATAAAATATAATATAATATAATATAGAATAATAAAGAGTATATGGTAAATATTAAATGAGGTTATAGGATAATCTATTCCTTCTATCTATCTGTGTCTTTCTAGAAGAGCAGTTTAGCATGATGGCTAAGAGAGTGTTTTTTTAAATTCCAACTGTATCATTAGTCATGTGATTCTGGGCAAAATCACTTAATCTCTGATTCATTGTCCTCTTCTGTACACTGGGTAATATAATAGTATCCATCTCACAGGGTCACTGGGAGGCTTAAATGAGTTGATATGAGTGTAACACTAAGCATAGTGCCCAACACATAGTAAGTCCTCAATCAATGCTAGCAAACAATATTATGTCTAAGTTATATAGATTATAAATGCCTCAAAAGCAGGGGCCCTTGCATTCTTTATAGCTAACGTGTAGAGACTGCTCAAGTTTTATCCATTTGCTTGGCTCAGCAGTATTAATTTATTAGCAGATGCAGGCATTGTCTTGCTTGCTGGTTTCTCCATCTGCTCTAAATTTAGGACTAAATAAAGACAGTTGGGGTGGAGGAAGGTTTAGAGATCTCTGGTCCAAATCCACTGGGTTTTTGTTTTGTTCGAAAGCTGTAATCCAGAGAAAATTTAGAAGCATCTGCTGAAGACCATTTTTAGGCATTTACAGAAATGTGTAGCATCTATTTACATTGTTATGTGCATCCATACTTCGAATCTTCAGTCATTTGCATAGAGTAATATCCTAACTGGTGTTCCAAATTTGATGCTACTCTGTATATGGTAATTCCTAACTCATTATAACATATAGATATTAAATAAATTGATTTATGAGAAGCAATTCACTTTTTCAATCTTTGTAATTAGAATAGTCAGAATCTTACAATCCCAGATTTGAATAAAGATGTCTAAGAATAGGGCAGTGTAATTAAACTTTACATTTGTATAGTGCATAATAATACCTTACATCTGTATATCTTTTTTTTCAATGTTTATTTATTTATTTTGAGAGAAAGACAGCATGAGCAGGGGAGGGGCAGAGAGAGAGAGAGAGAGAGAATCCCAAGTAGGTTCCATGCTGATAGCACAAAGCCCAATGTGGGGCTCAATCCCATGACCCTGGGATCATGACCTGAGTCAAAATCAAGAGTCAGATGCTCAACTGACAGAGCCACCCAGGCACCCTAACATCTGCATATGTCGTTTGATGCAGGGGAGTATGATGAATTCCATTTTGTAGATGAAGAAATTAGAATCAAGAGGTGTTGGAGCACCTGGGTGGCTCAGTTGGTTAAGCGTCTGACTCTTAATTTCAGCTCAGGTCATGATCTCACAGTTCGTGAGATTGAGCCCTGCATCAGGCTCTGTGCTGACAGCATGAAGCCTGCTTGGGATTCTCTCTCTCCTTTTCTCTCTGCCCCTCCCTCCCTCCCTCTGTCTCTCTCTTTCTCTCTCAAAAATAAATAAACTTTAAAAAAAAAAGGAATTAAGAGGTATTGACTGACTTGCCTAAATTTACTAACTGGTATTAAATGGCAGAGCCAAGGCTATCCTCAGGTTTCCTGACTGTTAGCCAGTGCCCTTTCCATCTGTTGACAGAGGAAAAAGTTAGGAATTCCCACTTTCTTCCACCAAGTTTTACATCCTGACTCTACTAAGGACCAGACATTATTTTCCAGGATGGTCTGTGTGTGAGCCTTCAGTGAAGCCCAGGCCTCCTTTGTCAGTCCCATTTTGTAAATGCTACAGGCTCATCCCCCTGACAATGAGGATTTATACTAGGGAAATGTTGCAGATAACAGTGTTTAACTGCATTGCTGGAACTTAGAAACTTTGGAATTGAAAGATCAAAAGCAATCATCTATTAAATAACTTGAATGATGAGGGAAAATCTTCTAGTCAGCACTCAACCTCTTTGCTTCTCATGTCAGGCTAAAGATGCCTATAAAACCCCATGTAATGTGACTGCAGAAGGTGTTCTGTAGACAGAACATTGAATAAAAGCCATCATAGGAGTTTTGCAGTTTGTTTTCCCTGGAGGAAAGCCAGCATCCCAGAATTCCTTGTCATTGAATAGATGAGAGGGAGCAGGATTAAAGTGGAAAGAGAAGTAGCCTGAACATCTAGTTGAATGGGACTGCTTCTATGTGGTTGATGGAAAGTATTTATACTGTAAAGGAGTTAGCTTGAGTGGTAGAGACAGAATGACTAAAATCTCAATGCAAGCTGTGTATAAATCCTGACCAGACAAGTATAAACTGGCATAGACAGGTATGAAGCATAAGATGTTGGGAATAGAAACTGGTGAAGAGAAAGCCAGTGTAAAGGACCCATTTTGTGTAACACCCAAGTATGATAGGAGTGTTTATGTTTCAGAGGACCAAAACCAAACTGAATGAGCCTAAGCAGTAACAGAAGTTAATTGATTTCTTTTAAGTCAAAAGAACAGAGATGCTACCAGCATCAGGTACAACTGGATCCAGAGCTCAAAGGAGATCAGGGTTTTTTCCTCTCTCTCCTCCTAATTTTTAGCTCTGCTCCCCTCTGTTTATTATCTCTTTGCTAACATAGAAGGACCTCCTCTACCTAGTCAGGGAAGAAGGGCAAACTGATGCTCCATCCTAGCATAGCAATCTCAGCACAAAGAAGGAATATGGCTTCCGTGTATAAATTCACAGAGGATTGTGATTGGCTAGTGTAGACCATATGTCTGCCTGTGGACCAGTCTAAGGCTCAAAGGCAATGGAGTGCCAGAACTGGTCAATTCTTGCTCTTGCGCTCACACCCAAATCACAGCCCATGGAGTTTATTATCAGGAAATTGGTGGTGAGAAATTTGGCTGGGCTATCACAGTCCACTATAGCTGTAGTTCTCCAATTTACCTGCAGATAAAAATCATCTTAGGGTATCTGGGTGGCTTAGTCAGTGGAGCGTTTGCCTTTGGCTCAGGTCATGATCTCATGGTTCTTGAATTCAAGCCCCACATCAGGCTTGATGTTGTCAGTGTAGAGCCCACTTCACATCCTCTGTCCCTCTCCCTGCCATTCCCCTGCTTGTGCTCTCTCAAAAATAAATAAAACATTAAAAAAAGGGGGGGAGGGTGGTGACTGGATGGCTCAGTTGGTTAAGCATCCAACTCTTATTTTTGGCTCAGGTCATGATTCCACAGTTTGTAAGCCCCACATCAGGGCAATTTTCTCAAAAATTCTGTACTGCACTGTTAGCTGTTAGAGGGATTCTCTCTCTCTCTCTCTCTCTCTCTCTCTCTCTCTGTCTCTCTCCCTCTATGCCCTTCTTCTGCTCCTACTCTCTCTCTCTCAAAATAAGTAAATAAACTAAAAAAAGTCACCTTGGCCCATTATAAAACAGATGCCTAGGCTCCCCCCTCAAACCAATGCAAGCAGAATTTACAGGAGAGACAGATGGTAACTTGTATAGTAAACGAGTAACCCAAGTGTGTTAGTTTCCTGTTGCTACTGTAACAAATTGCCAAAATCTTAGTGGCTTAAAACAACATGAAGTTATTGTCTTACAGTTCTGGAGGCCAAAAGTCCAAAATCAATTCAAATGGACTAACATCAAGGAGTTGATAGGACTGCTTTCTTCGGGAGGCTCTGAAAGAAGAATCTGTTTGCTTTTTCAGCTTCTAGTGGCTTTCTAGTGGTGTTCCTTAGCTTATGGCCATTCCTCCATCCTCTTAGCATTTTCTACTCTGACTTTTCCTGTGTCCCTTTGGAGAGGGCCATTGTGACTACCTCAGGGCCCACCAGGAAAATCCAGGATAATCTCCCCACCTCAAAATCCCTAACTTAATCATGTCCACAAAGTCTCTCTTGCCATATAATGTGATATTCATATGTTCCATGGATTGGGTCATGGACATAGTTGAGCCATTATTCATGCTACCATACCACATAATTGTTATTAGGTAGATTTGAGACATACCACAAGGAATGCTAGCTAATACTAGAACTGCAATGTAAATATTCCAAACCACAAATATACAAGCATCATTAATTATTTAACTGTATATAATATATAGATGCCCAAACTGGGTGGCCCACATACCATGTCTTTGCATGTATCAATTAATCTTGCTATTTTGTGTAGGAGACCATTGAATGAATTTACTGCAATCTGTTTGTATTTTCACCCATGCATGGATATTTGGCTTATTTCCTGTTCTATTTTGAATAAAACTACTTATGAACACTGGTGTACAAGTCTTTGTGAAGACCTATGTTTTCATGTGGGGGTGGGGGTAAATATCTATGAGTCGAATTGCTGGGTCATATGATGAATGCATATATACATTTTTTAAGACACTGCTGAACTGTTTCCCAAAGTGACTGTACCATTTTACTCTCCTAACATTCCAAGTGCTCCACATCCTTGCCAACACTTTATACAGCAAATCTCTGTAATTTTAGCTATCCTGGTGGCCACAAAGAGGCATCTCAGTGTGTGTGTGCGTGTGTGTGTGTGTGTGTGTGTGTTAATAAGCTCTATCTCAGTGTGTGTGTGTGTGTGTGTGTGTGTGTTTTATTTTATTTTATTTTATTTTTCAATATATGAAATTTATTGTCAAATTGGTTTCCATACAACACCTAGTGCTCACTGTGTGTGTGTGTTTTAATAAGCTCTAAGCCCAATGTGGGGCTTGAAGCCTTGACCCTAAGATTGAGAGTCACATGCTCCACTGACTGAGCCTGCCGATGCCCCTCATTGTGGTTTTAACCTGCATTTCACTGATGACTATTACTATCGAGCTTCTTTTCTTGTGCTTTTGGCCATTTGTATATTCTTTTGGCATTTTTTTTCCTTTTTTATTTGTACCATTTTTCTCCATCACCCTTTTTGAATTTTTTTGAGATCCTGTTAATGCAAATGCCTTCAGGCAACAGTGGTGGCTACATAGGTGGTGGTTTCTGCTAAGTGAGGCCTAGGGAGGAAGTGATGATGGTAGATGAGGTTAGGGAGGTGGGGACAGGTGGGGTCAATGCTGAGAACAGGGTGAGGAAAACTGGGAGACTTTGGATCAGGAAAGTTAAGACAAGAGCAGCTGCAGTTTAGGTAGAAATGAAAGCCTTCCTCATCACCTTGGGGCTTTCCTCCCTCAGTAGTGCCTACTGAATTGTGTTGTTTTGCAACCAAAAGAGGACTATAGCCTAAGAAGTCACTGTGCTCCCTAGTCATCTGATCCAATATAAATTCTGACATTCGTAACTGTGAAACTTCTTTGGATTTGTATCTGCTGAGCCTTTATTTTCTCACCTGTGAAAATGAGTTATGGCACCTTCCTCACAGAATTATCGAATAGCTGAAATGATATCACACATCCAAAAATGCTTAGCAAATTGTGAGATACCCATAGGGTATACTGTGTTGTTGCTCCTAGAAGTTTTAACGTGGAAGTGATTGACAACAGGGTTAGCTTTGACAATCAGTTGGCTTGTGAAATTGCATTTCTAGATCATTTTGCCAACCTTTTTCAACTTCCAGGTGAAAATGTCTAAGAGCCACTTGGAAATAAGAGTTTGCCAAGAAGGATGGAACAAAAGAACAAATATTTGACTTGATTCCTGAATGTTACTCACTTGATTCTTACAATGGCCCTAAGTTTCTTTTAAGGATAAGGCCAGGACATTTGCAACTACGTGGATGGAACTGGAGAGTATTATGCTAAGTGAAACTAGTCAGTCAGAGAAAGACAAAAATCATATGACTTCACTCATATGAGGACTTTAAGAGACAAAACAGATGAACATAAGGGAAGGGAAGCAAAAATAATATAAAAACAGGGAGGGGGACAAAACAGAAGAGACTCATAAATATGGAGAACAAACAGAGGGTTCCTGGAGGGGGTGGTGGGAGGGGGGATGGGCTAAATGGGGAAGGGACACTAAGGAATCTCCTCCTGAAATCACTGTTGCACTGTATGCTAACTAATTTGGATGTAAATTTTAAAAAATAAAAAATAAAATAGAATAGAATAAAATAAAGGAAAAAGGATAAGGCCAGGAGCAGAACTGCGGGGTTGGAAGGCTACATACTCCTGTTTCCAAGCAGTGATGCCAAGTGCTCTCCTGAATGGCTGCCCAATTTACACTCCCACCAGAGCACCTTAAACGTCCTGTGCCCTAGTCACTGCCAGCAGTTAATGCTATCTGATTCTCCTTTTTCTTTCTTCTAATCTGAGATGTGTAAAGTGGTATTTTAGCTCTAATTTACATTTCACTGACTACTAATGAGTTTAAACATCTCTTAGGAGACTTGATAGTCATTCAGATTTCTCCTGTGAATTGCCTCATCACATCCTATGCTCATTTTATTTTCTGTTAGATTTCTTATATTTTCCTTGGAGCTATCTTAGGATTTTTAAAATATAAATCTTTATTTTGTGTTGACTTTGAATATTACAAATAAGCTTTCCCATTTGATCACCTATTAGTTGTGTTTATGGTGGCCTCTAGAAGACAGAAATAATATGATTTAATCAAATCTATGGCTTTCCCCCTTAAAATTTGTACATTTGGCATCTTTTAAAAGAAAATTTTCCCACCCCTAAAGTCCCAATAATATTCTTCCACATTTCCTTCCATTGGCTTTACAATTTTTTTCTTTCAAATTTAGGACTTAATCTGCTTAGAGGATTTTTTTTTTTTTTTTTTTTTTTTTTTTTTTTTTTTTTTGCATATGTTGTGAGATTCAACATTCAGCTGATTATCCTAGCTTTGCAATATGTCTCATTATTTAGTAGGGTGCATCCCCTCTTTTACTCTTCTTTTGAGATGTGTCTTAACTCTTTGTAGATATGCGTTCTTCCATATATATTTAATTCTCTATATATTTTAGAGTCAAATTCTCTTCAAGTAGGATTATAATACAATTACATTTAATTTATAGGTTAAAATTGAGAGAATTGCTATTTTTATGACGTTAAGCTCTTCTAGCAATGAACATACAATATGTTCTCATTTATTCAGGTTTTCTTTAATGCCTTTTAATTGAGTTTTACATTTTTATCCAGATAGTTTATGTACATTACTGGGTAATTTAATTTCTGCATATTTTATAGTTTTATAACTCTGTAAATGGTATCGTATTTACTGGAATTTGAAGGTGTACAGAAATACTATTGATTTTTATATGTTGCCCTGCTATGTGGCAATCTTTGTGAATTTGTGTGAGATCTGATAACTTGTTAATTCTCTTGGGTTTTCCATATAAGTGACAATAACACATTTATCTCTTTCCTTCCAATCCTTGAATCTCTTCTCATGGCATTAAATTGGTCATTCCTCTATATTTGTATCAAGTTGCGGTGGTGGTTAGCAAGTCTGTTTTCTTTCTGAATTAAAAGTAATCACATCTAAGGGGTTGCCATCTAAAGTCTTTGAATTCTAGATCCTCCTTTATCTTTTTATTTTTTTAATGTTTATTTATTTATTTTGAGAGAGAGAGAGTGAGAAAGAGAGAGCACACACACAAGCCGGGGAGGGGTAGAGAGAGAGGGAGAGAGAGAATCTCAAGCAGGCCCTGCCCTGTCAATGCAGAGCCTGATGCAGGGCTCAATCTCACAAACTGTGAGATTGTGACTGAGCCGAAATCAAGAGTTGGATGCCCAACCAACTGAGCCACCCAGGTGCCCCGTAGATCCTCTTTTAAAGGGCTATCTGATTAGTCAGGCTCATCAAGGATAATATTCTTGATTAATTTAAAGTTAACTGATTTCAGAACTTTAATTATGTTTTTAATTTTTTTTTATGTTTTATTTTTATTTTTATTTTTGAGAGAGAGAGAGAGAGAGAGAGATCATGAGTGGGAGGGGGCAGAGAGAGAGAGAGAGAGACAGAATCTGAAACAGGCTTTAGGCTCTGAGCTGTCAGCACAGAGCCTGACGTGGGGCTTGAACTCATGAACTGCAAGATCATGACTTGAGTCAAGGTCGGATGCCCAACCAACTGAGCAACCCAGGCACTCCCAGAACTTTAATTATATCTGTACAATACTTTATTTTCCTTTTTTATCATGTCCCTTTGCCCTATAACGTAACCTAACCACAGGAATGACACTTCATCATATTCCCAGGTTCTGCCTGCACCCAAGGGGAGGAGATTTCACAAGGGCTTGTCTCAGTGAGGATCATTATACAATTCTGCCTATCACATACTTCCAGTTCAAATGCAGGACTCCACACCTTCATGTATGTAACCCCTATATCTCCTTTCTGTCATGTCAGAAATCTCAGTTCTCAATAATGCCAACCTAAATTACTCATTTCCTTTATCCTGCAATACATACTAGCATTCTCAGAATAATAATACTAAAACTCCCTAGCACCTAGGTAGCTTAGTCAGTTGTGGGTCCGACTCTTGATCTCAGCTTAGGTCTTGATCTCAGAGTTATGAGTTCAAGCTCCATGTTGGGCTAGCACTGTGTTGGGCTGGGCATGAAGCCTACATAAAAAGAAACCATGATATCAAACCTCTACCACCAATGTGATTATCAAAAATAATTTTTAGAGATTTTTTATGTGTATGCTTATGTTTGTATTGCAGTTCTTTCGTCCTTAGGCTATGTCCTGCTAGGGATATAGAGTCAAGTTATTTGTTTTAAAGTCACTTGGTGGGCACCTGGGTGGCTCAGTCGGTTAAGTGTCTGACTTCAGCTCAGGTCATGATCTCACAGTGCATGGGTTCGAGCCCTGTGTTGGGCTCTGTGCTGGCAGCTCAGAGCCTAGAGCCTGCTTCGGATTCTGTATCTCCCTCTCTCTGCCCCTCTCTGTTCACCTTTGTCTCTCTCTCTCTCTCTCCCTCAAAAATAAATAAACACTACAAAAAATAAAAATAAATAAATAAAGTCACTTGGAATAGCTCCTTTGTGTGCCACCAACTTGAAACAGAATCAGGTTCATCTGTTTCAATTTGTTTTCACATTTTAGGGATTGCTTTTTAACTTTAATTTAATTTTATTTCATAATTATGTTAAAGATTTACGTAGTTTTACAGTAAAATTCACGCAACCAGGCATATTTAGAGAATTCTAGTTTCTCTCTCCTTGTCTCTTTCCTCCTAAGTAGCTTTTACGATTTCTTATGACTTAATTTTCCATTGATTTTTAAAATAAGCAAATGTGTGTATATGTTTATATCTGATGGAGTAGGGGGAATCTCATGACAATTTCAAATTTTTTAATGGTTATTTTTCTATTTAAAATTTTGTGTCAACAGGTATTTTCTGTTTTTCCAGCTATATACCCTTCTCATCAATGTATTCAAATTTATTAGCAGATAGTAGTTAATAATCTTTTAAAAAATGCCATTTTGTCTGTAAATTATTTTTTCCTTTTTATTTGGTGTTCTATTTACTTGCATATCTTCCTGCTTTTTATCGATCTTGGCACGATGGTCACTTTCAGGAGTCTTTTGAAAAAAATCATCTTTTAGTTTTGTTATTCATGTGTACTGCTTTTCTCCCCTCTCCCCTGATGCCTCGTTATCATTGATTTTTGCCCCATCTTTATTCCTTTCTGCTTATTTCTCTGGGGTTTTTGCACGGGGCACTTGGCTCATTTGATTTCAATATTTCTTATTTGCTAAATGTATATAACTCTACAAATCCTTTTTATCTACCAGCTATGTACAGTTTGACACATGGTGCTTTTATTATATTTTGTAATTTCCAGTATAATTTCTTTATTCTATTATTTAATAGAATTTTTCATTTCCAGACTTCTAGGAATTTGAAGGTATTCTTTTGTTAATGATTTCCAAATTTATTGTATTATGATAGAGAACATGGCCTGAATGATGTGGATTTTTTTGGAATTTATTGAAGTGCATGACTAGTACATGACTGATCTTTGGAGTCTTCCATACATTCTTGAAAAATGTATATTCTTTATTTGTTGAGTACAAAGTTCTCTATTAGATCGAGCTCACTAATTGAGTCATTCAGTTGACCTACACTGCATATACAATCTTCTTTGTCCCTCATGATGTTTTCCACCTTACAGTCTCTTTTAGATGATATGAAAGTTACTACCCTGGAACTGTTTTGGTTTATATTTACCTGTATCTCTTTTTCCATCCCTTAATATTCAGATAATGATTTCACTGGGCACTTTCTCGGGCATGTTGTACAACAGCATGGCAAGCATCAGGATGCCCTTGAGCCAAGCTCAGTCCCTAAGGTTGCAGTAGGCTAGGCTCAGCTGTCTCTGACCCTGCAAATCACCCTGCTCACTTTCTCATTTTCCTTTCCCACATCTGTGTTGTTCGTTTTTATATTCCTATCTCGTAGCACAGTGACTGACACCTGGTAGGCACTCAGTATTTGTCCAATGAATGAGTGCATTCAAAGAGTATATAGCCTCGTTAGGAAAACAAGACCCCTTTAAGAATAGTTGGAATGTGTGGAGCACTGGCCACATGCTAACGCTTCTCCCCACATATTATCTATCTGATCTTATCCCCTACCTTGCTCCTCTCTCTTGCCCTGCCCTAGCTGCGCTGATGTTACTGTTGTTCCTTGAACACATCAACCTCGTTTCTGCTTCAGAATCTTTACACCTGCACTCCCCAGATTTTTGCATAGCTCACTTCTTTGTATCATTCAGGGCCCTGATCAAATGTCCCCTCTTCAGACATCCTTCCCTAATCATCCTATCTAAAATACTACTCCCCACCCTCTCCAAATCTAATCACTCTCTCTGGTATGTTGTGTTTTTTTTAATGGTAATTATCACTAGTATTGTTTGTTTGGCTACAGGTTTATTGGTGTATCATCAGTCATCCACCAGAATGTAAGTTCTTTGAGGACAAGGAGTTTGCCTTGTACACCACGGTATTGTCATCCACAGTAGTGCCTGCCAAACACCAGACACTCGGTATATTTTTGTTGGATGAGAGAATTTGCCTTTAATCTTCGGAGGAGAACATTTTTTTAACAAGTGTGATGATACCTACTTTAAGAGAGGAAGTAATTAAAGCTGAGAAAGGTTCAGTAACTTGCCCAGGAACACACAGCAATGGAAGCAGGATTTGAATACATGTCCATTTGACTCCAAAGCCCATCTGTAATCTCCACTTCTATGCTACTGTCTGCTAATAAAGTCGAAAGTAAACAGGACATTAGGAAATCAAGGGTCAGTGGAGTGGCTTGTGAGATCAGCTGGGCTGGAGTCGTTGGTAGGGGAGAGTTGGGCCTCCCGATGGGATTTGGCATGGTGAGGGAGGCAGGGAGGGAAGGACGGCAGGCAAACGCTGGGCCTGGGCCTGGGATTGTTCACATGGCCTTTTCCTTGGCCGAAGAATCTGTTGGGACTTGCTCCTGGGGGAGCAGTGGGAATGGAGGGCAGCTCTAAGGGAGGATGGCATAAGCCTGCATCCCTGGGCCTTTGGGTCAAAGCCTGCACAAAGAACCCCTGCCAAGGAGCCTTTGTGGACTGTGGCTAAGACCAGAGTCAGCCTGGTATTCTAACTAACCCATGGAGCCTCAGGCAAGTTCAGACCAACTGCGGCTCCCGGGCCACGCCAGTGGTGTGTGTGTATGCTGGGGAGGGCGGGCCGGGCGTCCAGGCTGGAGACGTGCTGCGGAACCAGGGCACCTTTCTCAGTGAGGATGGGTGTCAGCGCTGAACCAGGTGGGGGCCAACCTGGGAACCAGCTTCCCGGAAAAACGGGCGGGAGGCAAACAGCTGCCGCCGCTGGTGGCCTCCCGGGGCGTGTGGCTGGGAGGGTGTTGACTTCTCACTTCCTTGCTGGTGAAAGATGCGCGTGTGGAGGCCCAGGTAGCCCGGCCCAGAAGGCGGCTCCATGGGCAGCAGTGCTCCCGCACGGGGCTGACCTTGCGTGGGCTGCACGGGGCGGAGGGCAGGAAGCGTGGGGACAGTTCATCCGCAGCAGCTGGGTGCAGCTTGTCAGAAGGGCCCGGGAAGTGAAAGTCCACCAGGCAAAGGAAAGGGGAAGAGAAAACAGCAGAGGGGAGAGGTGGCCGCAGCCAATGGGCGCAAGAGAAAGAAAAATCTGAGTGGCAGGTGTTGTGGGAGCTTCTGCCGGGCACCTTTTCTTGGAGGAGGGGACAGCAAGGAGGGGACACCTTTTCTTGGAGGCTGAGTCCTGGAACCAGCTTCGCACATCCTTCACACAGCCAGTTCCCAAGGAGAAGCGAGGTAAGGGCTATTCAAGCGCTCACAGCATCCTTCTCCTTCAAATCCTGCGTTTCCACCTCTGAAAAGGTGGCACTTGTTTATCCTTGAACCCTTTAAAATAAAATAGTAACTGCAATTTTCTTCCCAGGTAAAGTTAATTACCCGCCTCAAGGTTGTCTCCCAAGAAAAATTCTTTAAAACTAAGGAAAGATTTTGGTGATGTTAAGGTTAGATGTTTCCCCCCCTCGGAGCTGAAAGCTCAAAACCCTTTGCACAAATATTCATTGTAAGATCCTTTTATCACTAAAATGATACCAACTCTACCTTTAAAAAAAATGTTTTGTTTTTGCCTTTGATGAAATTGTTATTTCCAGCACCCCCCTCCCTGCAATGTTCCCTGTTGTGCCTGTGACACTGACTGAGACGGTTAGATGCTACATTCACTTGTTTGAACCAAAAACTGTCTAGTTTTAAGGCAGATCTGGAGTCTCCTGGGGGAAGGGAGAGGCTGGATAAATTTTAGGCATTTCAGTTAATGCTCATCACCATCCAATTCCTCACCTGAAATAAAGCATGGCACCCAGTAGGCTCACTCTGCATGTTTCCTGAATGAAAGGATGTTTAAAAAAAGAAAGCTAAGCTAATCATTGACAAGCATTTGAAGTAGGTAGCATCGCAACTGTGGACTGTCTCCTAAATCAGCTAGTTTTCCTTTCTATTTCCCACCTCAAGAAATTTTGCAGTTTAGGCTCTAGAGATCTAGGCTCTGGAGTCTAGGGTCTTGCGTTCAGAGCTCTGGTCCAGCGACCAGCTGCATCACTTCACCTGGGAGCCTGTTAGAAATGTGGCCCCACCTTGGAGTCACCAAATTAAAACCTGCATTTTTTGTTAAAATTTGTTTTTAATGTTTCATTTTTTTAGAGACAAAGAAAGAGTGCAAGGCCAGGGAGAGGCAGAGAGAGAGGGAGACACAGAATCCAAAGCAGGCTCCAGGCTCTGAGCTGTCAGCAAGGAGTCTGATGCGGGGCTTGAACCCATGAACCCGAGATCATGACCAGAGCCGAAGCTGGACGCTCAAGCGACTGAGCCACCCAGGCACCCCAAACCTGTATTTTAACAAGATCATGTTAAAGTGGAAGAAACACTGTTCAAAGGCACCTGGGCCACTTCCTGAGGCATCTGGTCAGGAGGCCCTTCTGGGTCCTGGCTTCAGATTTGGGTTGCAGGACTGCTCCACACTGTACTCAGTGTGGAGGGCTGGAGGCTGGAGAGGGCTCAGGTTCCAACTCTGCTGTTAAAGGGACTTCATTACATGGGCAGGTAACTTAAAAATTGTTTTAAAAACCCAGTCTTACAGAAAACTTGCAAGAGTAGTACAAAAAACTTCTGCATATCCTTTACCCAGATTCACAAATTATTAACATTTTGCCACATACGCTTTAATATTTTCTTTCTATGCTTATATATTATTTTGGAACTACTGGAAGGCTAGTTACATACATACATGCCTTTCTTCTTAATACTTCAGTGTGTAGTTACTAAAAACAAGGACATTCTTGGGGCGCCTGGGTGGCTCAGTTGAGCTCAAGTCGGTTGAGCATCCAACTTCAGCTCAGATTGTGATCTCGTGGTTTTTTAATTTGAGCCTCGCATCGGGCTCTGTCCTGACACTGCAGAGCCAGCTTTGGATCCTCTGTCCCCCTCTGTCTCTGCCCCTCTCCCACTCATGCTCTCTCTCTCTCAATAAATAAATAAATAAATAAATAAATAAATAAATAAATAAAATAAGATAAAATAAAATAAAAACAAGGACATCTCTTATGCCACCATAACACCAGGGCCAGATTCAGGGGGGAAGCAAGCAATGCCTGAGCCATGGCCCTGAGAGGGCTTCCCAGGAGCTTTGCTCGCCACACCCTAGGTCCTGGCTTTGCACACTATCGTTGCCCAAATCAGGAATCCTAACATGGATTCACTACTATTATCTGATCTGCTGTCCATATTCCAATTTTGTCAGTTGTCCCAATAATGTCCCCCCCTTCTTCCATCCCCAGTTCAGGAGCATGCACAGCATTTGAATGTCATGTCTATTGTGCCTCCTTCAGTCCAGAACAGTTCTCCAGTCTGTTTTTCATGACATTGACACATTTGAAAAATACAGACCAATTATTTTATAGAATCTTCCCTAATATGGGGACAAGTTATTTTTAATCTCTTGATAGTTCAGTTTCACCACCTATAGATTGAGAATAATCCCTGCTTCATGTTGAATTGAATAAATTAAGACATGTTATAGACTTGACATATGCAGGTGTAGGTGGATTAAAAAGTTAGCTAATACTGATTAGGTGCTTGTCAGGACCATGTTATGTGCTTTACAGGCATTATCTCACTGAGTCCTCTCTACAGCTCAGTGGCACAACAGGCTTTATTTTCATCCCTGTTTCACAGATGAAGAAACTGAGACTTAGAATGCTTTGTCCCCTGTCTCATAGCTAGTAAGAAGTGAAATAAGAACCTGAACCAAGTGAGGCTGCCTCCAAGGGCTATTTGCTTAGTAACCTTGTTAGTGATGCTTACCTCAAATGTAATTTTTTTTTTTTTTTTGAGCAGCAGACAAGTTTATTAGAGTATAAGATCAGAAAGGAAGAATAGTAGGAAAGCTCTCTTTACAGAGAGGGGGCATTCGAAAGTGAATGCCACCTAGAATGTAACTTTTTAAGATAAAATGTACATAACATAAAGCTTACCATTTTAATAACTTTATTTCCCCCAGCTTTATTGAGAGATAATTGACATAAAGCATTGTATAGGTTTAAGGCATACGATGCAATGATTTTATACATGTATATATTGTGAAATGATTACCCTTATAAAGTTAGTTTAATACATCACTCACCTCACATAATTATACCTTTTTTTTGGTGGCGAGAACATTTAAGGTCTTAGCAACTTTCAAGTATATATGATACAGTATTGTTAACTAAAGTCACTATGCTGTATGTTAGATCCCTAGAACTTATTCATCTTATAATTGGAAATTGGTATCCTTTGACCAACATTTTCTCATTTCTCCCCCAACCCTTGGCAACCACCATTCGACTCTTTGTTTCTATGAATTTGAACGATTTTATTTGTTTGTTTGTTTTTATTGAAGTATAGTTGACACACAGTGCTACATTAGTTTCAGGTGCATGTGTTTTAACCATTTTAAAGTGTACAATTCAGCCTTTTAATATATTCACAATGTAGCACAACCATCAGCACTAATTCCAGAACATTTCCATTACCTCAAAAACAAACCCTGTGTCTTTCAATTCCCCTCCTCTCCTGTCCTGTGACAACTGCTAATCTGCCAATCTACTTTCTGTTTCTATGGATTTGCAAATACACACAATGGAATACTACTGAACAATAAAAAGGAGCTAACTACTGATACACGCAATAACATTTTAGATCTCAAAAACATCATGCTGAGTAAAAACAATCCAGATGCAAAAATTACATGTTGTAAGATTCCATTTATATGGAATTTTCGAAAAACCAAAACCTGAAAAACAGGAAGCAGGCAGCGGCAATGGTTGCCTGGGGCCAGGAATATGGGGGTGGGGATTGACTGCAAAGGGGCAGAAGGGAACATTCTGGAGTGATGGCAGTGTTCTAAACTTGATTGTAGTAATGGTTGCACAATGTATACATTTACCCAAATTCATCCAACTCCCTTAAAAAGTTTGTAAATGTAAGTTGTACCTCAGTAAAACTATAAAACCCAAACATATCTGTCCCCCAGTGGAGTTCAACTCATGAGCATGTCTTCCTTCATAGTCTGGCTCCAAATCTATCTTCCCAGCCTCATCTCTCACCTCTGTGCATTCATTCAACAAACATTCTCTGACACTTCCACACTTGTTATGCAGAAGGCCCTCAAGAGAACCTCTGTCCTCAGGGACAAAGGAACTCACAGTCTGGTCTGGGAGCAGAAAGAAAGGGCACCCAGTCCTGACAAACATCAGGGGTCCTAGAGGATCATCAAGTCTTTTTTTTTTTTTTTTTTTTGGAATATATGTATATATGTGTGTGTGTGTGTATATATATATATGTGTGTGTGTATATATATATATATGTATATACATATATATATATATATATATGTATATATATATATATATATATATATATATATATATATACATATATATATATATATTTAGTACCTATCATGGGGCTCAAACTCATGACCCCAAGATCAAGATCAGGAGTCCCATACTCTTCCAACTGAGCCAGCCAGGCACCCTGATTATCAACAGAGTCTTAAAGGAAAGGAAGGGCATACACATTCCAGTCACTCTGAATTTCAAGTTTGAATCTAGTTTCAGTTTAATTTTTTGAATAGGTAATGCATCTACATGGTTGAATAATAAAAGAAGTTATACAGTGAAAAATTTTCTCCCATCCATTCCTCATCTGTCCAATTCTCACTCTACTCCATACAACCATTATTGTTATAAACGTATACTATTTTTCCTCCTTTATGATAGAAAAGATAGCATAATATACACATTGTTTTGGACTTTGCATTGTCATTTGGCAGTAAACCTTTGAGATCTTTCCATACGGGTACAGTGAAAACTTCCACTTAAATTACAGCTATCTAGTCTTCCATTGTATGGATGTGCCATAGTTTATTTATCCAGTCTCCTTTTGGTAAACATTTGAGTTATTTCCAACAGTCTGTTAAGGCCAACAACGCTGTAATATGTACCCTCTTGAACGTGGTGTATTGCGTTTTGCTTTGTTTGTATATGACAAGTATATCTACGGCTATATATTGAATTCCACAAACACACCAATCACTTTCATATCTGTAGTCTGTTTTCTCTGCCCTGAAAGTCTTCATTCAATCCTATTCTACTGGCAAACTCCTACTTTCCCTCAAAGTCCAGCTCAAATGTCACTTTCTTGTGAAGGCTTCTGAACTCTGGCAAGATTAGGTTGCTCCTTCTTTGTTTTTTCACAGCATTCTGTGTCCACCTCATCAGAATTATCTATTAACACTTCACTCTTCCCCCACTAGACTCGGAGCTACTCAAGGGCATGTGCTATAGATTTCTCTCTGAATCCCTTAGTACTTGGTACCTGGTCCATATTGAATAAAAATGTGCATTGTGTGAATGGTTAGGGCTGACAGAGGGGTGTGTACTGCTCCTGTCCCTTGCTTTCAGCTGCCTCTTGGTCTCTGTTAGTACTTAGAGGACTGCAGCCAAACAAAGGTGGGCTGTGATTTCCCTTCCCCTCCCACGTAATTCCTTCCTGCCTGCCCAACCCCTTTCCCCCACTTCGGATTCTGTCCACAGCTGCCTCTGTCACCCTTGCTGGATCTGGCATGGGTAGCAGCTATTATAGCTTTTTAGTAGATTAAAATAAATAGGGGCGCCTGGGTGGCGCAGTCGGTTAAGCGTCCGACTTCAGCCAGGTCATGATCTCGCGGTCCGTGAGTTCGAGCCCCGCGTCGGGCTCTGGGCTGATGGCTCAGAGCCTGGAGCCTGTTTCCGATTCTGTGTCTCCCTCTCTCTCTGCCCCTCCCCTGTTCATGCTCTGTTTCTCTCTGTCCCAAAAAATAAATAAACATTGAAAAAAAAATTAAAAAAAAAAATAAATAAAATGGAGCATTGGCTCTACCCATCTTCACTTTTCTTCATCAAGTCTTTGGCCTCCTATAGAGCTGAAAGAACAAATCACTTGATAGTCAAATGTACACCAGTCACTCTCAAACATAATGTTCTACACTTTAAGCCAAAGGAGATGACAGTTTACTGTAGTGCTTTTAGGGATGAGGGAAATAGTGCTTTGCAGTGTTTAGGTTAATCAATGTTAAATGATTTTCAAGGGCAACTTAGGTTATTTTTTAAAACATTGGGTTAACTCCCATTATGCTCCTAAAATAACCCATTGGTTCTATGTCTTTTTTAATGTATGAGCTCCTTTCATTTTATCAGTACCCTTTATTACTATTCACTAGACCTGGCATAAAACAATTATAATTTATCACTTGCCTAGCTAATGAAAACAAATAAACAGAACCAAAACAGGCTGAAAAAAAATTGGGTTAACTCTAAAATGTCATGATGCCTAACTCATGCCTTGAGCTGTCAATCGCTACATCATTTCCACATTTCCATTAAGCATCTTTTTTTTTTTAATGTTTATTTATTTATTTATTTATTTTTGAGAGACAGACAGACAGAGCATGAGCGGGAGAGGGGCAGAGAGAGGGGAAGACACAGAATCTGAAGCAGGCTCCAGGCTCTGAACTGTCAGCACAAGCCCGACATGGGGCTTGAACTCATGAACTGCAAGATTATGACCTGAGCCAAAGTCAGATGCTTCACTGACTGAGCCACCCAGAAGCATCCAACTCTTGATCTCAGCTCAGTCATAATCTCACAGTTTGTGGGTTCAAGGCCCGCATTGGGCTCCGTGCTGACAGTGAATAGTTTTTTTTTTTTTTTAAGTTTTATTTATTTATTTTGAAAGAGAGAGTGTGATCAGGGGAGGGGCAGAGAGAGAGAGAGAGGGAGAGAGAATCCCAAGCAGGCTCCACACTATTAGCACAGGGCCCTATTGGGGGCTTGAACCCACGAACTCTGAAATCATGACCTAAGTGGAGATCAAGAGCCGGATGCTTAAATGACTGAGCCACCCAGGCACTCCCACATGAAAAATTATTCTATTTCTTCCTCAGTGGGCGGTGCTGGAAGTGGGATGGCTAGGTCTTCAACTCTGGGATGAAAAGGTAAAAGCTCTATGTTCTCCTTACCCTGGGGAAGCTCTGTTTCACAGGAGGTGAGCCTCAGAGAAAACAAAAAGGAACGAGAGCCCAGGGCAGAGACGGATGGAAGAACTGAGTGAGATGTTTCACCTGAAGAAGTCTCCGGAAAGGTGGTGGCTTAGGTCCCCTGGAATGCCTTGCCACTGTGGTCTTCAAAATTTCCTGCTTGCATGCCTCCTAAGAGAAATTTGAGAAACGATGTTTCTTCTTGTACCTTTAAAGGTCATATCTAAAACGTTTCATCTTAAGTTTAAATAATGGCAAAGTTTGTTATTTCTGGCATATTATAAGTATTGGCATTTTAAAATAAGATTGTTACATCATTCTGTAAGTGTATCCAAGGGAATCTAAATATCATAATGCATCTATGATCTATTTAAAAAAAATACATGAACAAGCTTTTCTTAAAAAGAAATTCTGTATCACTCTTTTTCTCCTTATCTTGTACTTCCATTTTACTTGCTCCTGAACATTTTAATAAAAGATTTTAGTCTGGAAAGTCTTTTATCAGCCTATCATATTTCCCTAAAAATTAAAAAAAAAATCTTTGAGTCTCTAAGTTTAAAACATTCATCTTGCTTGTATTATTAATACAATTTTGAATACCTAATTGGTATAAACAACATAAAATGTTATAAATTTTGATGAACTACTGAAATTAAAATGTAGAATATTTTTGCTGGAATAAGACATGGTTAGAAGCATGAAACACCGTATTCATTTACCCAAATGAATTTATCAAGAACCTCCTATGTGTCAATAGCAACTCTAGTCACTTGGGATATATTAGTAAACACTATGTATAAATCCCTGCCCTTGTGGAGCTTACATTCTAGTGGGGGGTAGGAGACAATAAGCAATAAGCATAAATATAAGTAAATAACACAGTAAATGAGAAGAGCTATGAGGAAGATAGATCAGGGTAGGGGGAATCTGGGGTGTAGGGTAGGGTTCAAAATGAGTTATGGTTTTAAAAAGGTTAGGGTGGGCCTCATTGAGAAGATGATGTATGACTCAAGAGGGTTAGGGAGTTAGCACTGCAGATATCTGGGGGAGATGTGTCCCAGGCAGAGGGAAGAGCCAACACAAATGCCCTAATTTGAGAATATGGCTCATATCTTCTAGGGTCAATAAATAAAATTAGTAAGGCTGCAGCAGATTCATCCAAGGGAACAACAAGAGATGAGATTAGAAAAATAATGATTGGGGTAGGATGGTGGTGAAAATCTTGTGGAACCCTGTAGACTACGGTAAGGACAGTCTTTTACTCTGAGTGAAATGAGGAGCCATTGTGGAGATTTAAGCAGAGGAGTGACATCATTATGTTTTCGGAGGATCACTGTGGTTATTACGTTGAGAACAGATTCTAAGGGGCAAGATGGAAAGCAGGGAGAGCTTTTTTTTTTTTTTCAATATATGAAATTTATCGTCAAATTGGTTTCCATACAACACCCAGTGCTCATCCCAAAAGGTGCCCTCCTCAATACCCATCACCCACCCTCCCCTCCCTCCCACCCCCCATCAACCCTCAGTTTGTTCGCAGTTTTTAAGAGTCTCTTATGCTTTGGCTCTCTCCCACTCTAACCTCTTTTTTTTTTCCTTCCCCTCCCCCATGGGTTTCTGTTAAGTTTCTCCGGATCCACATAAGAGTGAAACCATATGGTATCTGTCTTTCTCTATATGGCTTATTTCACTTAGCATCACACTCTCCAGTTCCGTCTACGTTGCTACAAAAGGCCATATTTCATTCTTTCTCATTGCCACGTAGTATTCCATTGTGTATATAAACCACAATTTCTTTATCCATTCATCAGTTGATGGACATTTAGGCTCTTTCCACAATTTGGCTATTGTTGAGAGTGCAAGCAGGGAGAGCTTTTAGAAGACTAATCCAAACATGAGATGGTGGTGGCTCAGACCAGGGAGGAAGCAGTAGAGATGGTAAGGGATGCTCTGAATCTGGACTAGACACTGGACATAAAAGAAAGAGGGAAGGCAGCATGCTTCCAGGGCTTTTGATCTGAGCAATTTGAAGGATGGACTTGCCGTCAATGAGAGAGGAAAGCTGGTGAGTTGAACAGGTTTAAGAGAGAATATTTTTTCAGTTTGTGGCATAAGTTTGAGATGTACAGCAGATTGCTGGATATCAGAATCTGGAGTTTAGAAGAGAGGTCTGGGCTGAATCTATCCATTTGGAAATGTCATCATATATGATGATATCATGTATCTCTGATGTTGTTGAAAGTTAGGAGATTTAATGAGATCACCATAGATGGAAAGGAGAAGTAATCCAAGGAATGAGCCCTACGTCATTGCAAGGTTGTCTGGGAAAAGAGAATCAACAAAGAAGAAATAAGACAGGGAAAGAGGGATCAGTGATGAAGGAGGAAAATTGGTGGATGTGGTTTAAAAAAAAAGGTGAATCAAGTGATTAGCTATGTTAGCTGTTACAGACAGGTCAATTAAAATGAAAATTGTGAATAGATCAATGGACTTAGGCAATATGAAGTTCATTGTTGACCTTGACTAGAATAGTTTTGATAGAGTAGTAAGGATGAAAGCATGAATGGAACTGGTTTAAGTGGGAGACCTGCTCACTTCAAATATGCCACATATGTAATCTTATATGCACTGGTGTGATTCTATTACATATGCACGTAATGTTATCACAGGCATTATATTTGGCATGTTTTTTAACTTTATATAAATTGTATCATATGGCATGAATTCTGCTGCTACAGGGTGGCAGGAGAACTAGAAACAGGAAGCATGGAAAACTCTTGAAATTTTGTTGGAATTGAAGTACAGACACAAGGCAGTAGCGGACAGTAGAAGTGGGTCAAAGAGGCTTTGTATGATTGGAGAAGTAACAGCTGCTTGTCAGCTGGATGGGAATGACCCGGTATAGAGGGAAACATTGATAATTAGAAGGGGGCAGATAATTGCTGGAGTCATGGTGATGATCTTGATTAGTCAAGCCAAGATTGGTATTTGTTGCCTTAGCAGAGGGACTGGCTTTAGCTAGGAGCATGGAAAATTCAACTACGTAATGGAGGGAAGGTGGAGAAGAGGTTATAGATGTTGGTATGAGGGTATGGGTAGATGGGATCGTGGGATTGTGTGGAGATTTTCATCTCATTGCTTCAGTTTTCTCAACGAAACAGGAAGCAAGGTTACTGAGAATAAGGATGAAAGGGAAGGAGGTGTAGGTTAGAGGACAGAGAGCTATGACATCCAGAAGAATGGAGGAGTGAAGTGGGAGTCTGGGGCAGCACGGAGGGCGCACTGGAGGTTGAGTGATGAGATTAAAATGAAACTAAGCAGTGTCATTGTGTTTTTCTCTAGCCACATTCAGATGCGTGAGTGCGGGTGTGGGGTAGGTGGGAGCTGGCTTGATCAGGATTGTGGTTTTGCCTAGCAAGCACAACAAAGGGGGATGAGAGTGTGCCGGGGTGGAGAATGTGTGCAAGGGAGTGATTGTAATGATTGGCCAGATATTTAACCTGGGTAAGGATGGGAGAGAGCAGATATGTACTTTCAACAATTGCTGCAAGGAGATTTGTAAATGAGATCGTGTTCAGAGTATATTTGAAATTGTGATTATGATGAGTTGCAAAGTTTGATAATGCTCCTATGATTATGCCCATGGGAGTGAGTGGCAGACTTAGGGTAGGACAGGATCCTTGGAAGAGAAGTCAAAGAACTGAGAGGTCAGGATATTGGGAAGATCATCCACATGTACATTATAAGCACCTAGGATTAAGACAGAAGAGGGGCGCCTGGGTGGCTCAGTCGGTTAAGCGGCTGACTTCACCTCAGGTAATGATCTCGCACTCCGTGAGTTCGAGCCCCGCGTTGGGCTCTGTGCTGACAGCTCAGAGCCTGGAGTCTGTTTCAGATTCTGTGTCTCCCTCTCTCTGACCCTCCCCCGTTCATGCTCTGTCTCTGTCTCAAAAATAAATAAATGTTAAAAAAAAAAAAAAAAGACAGAAGTGGTATTGGAGTGACTGACAGAGCAAATGGTGACAAAATGAAGGGGAATGAGAGCAACGATGAGGGGTACTGGATAGGAAGATTTAAAGCTGCAGGTTAGTAGGAAGAGAGGGGGATGGTCTGTTGAGGAGCAGGGAGGACACCTACCCGGCTTCCAGGCACAGTCTAAGAGACTTAGGATTGAAAACACAGTTACCACTACTTTCAAAGGGGGAAGGGAAAGCACTGTCCCAGGGGAAAGTCAGATTTCCCTTAAGCAAGAAAGTGAAGAGAACTTGAAGACAAATTCTGAGGAGGTTGGGGTTATGGGATTATTATTTGCATAAATAAATAGATGGTGTAGTATATTCTAATATGGCCCCACATGATCCCTGCCTTCCTATGTGGTCTCCTTCTTTTGAGTAAGGGCAGGGCTTGTGAGTTGCTTCTGGTTAATAGAGTATGGCAGAGGCACCTGGGTGGCTCAGTCGGTTAAGCCTCTGAGTTCAGCTCAGGTCATGATCTCTATATTCTTGAGTTCAAGCCCCGTGTCGGGCTCTGTGCTGACAGCTCAGAGCCTGGAGCCTGCTTCAGATTCTGTGTCTCCCCCTCTCTCTGCCCCTTGCCTGCTCCCACTGTCTCTCTCTCTCAAAAATAAATAAGCATTAAAAAAATAGAGTATGGCAAAGGTGACAGGATATATCCAATTATGCATATGTGATTGTTACATACGTCTGTTACCAGTGTCTTACACTGAGAATCTCCCCCTTGCTGTCTTTGAAGAAGCAAGCTGCTGTATTGACAAAAAACTGAAGGGACCTCCAGCTGACAGTGAGCAAGGGACTAAGGCCTTCAGTCCTGTGCAGCCTGCAGGGAACTGAATGCTGCCAGCGACAGTTTGGAAGTGCATCCTTTCCCATCCAACGTTGATTTGGGATCTTACAGAGGACCCAGCTAAGCCGTGCCTAAACTCCTGACCCATGGAAACTGTGAACTAATAAATGTGTGTTGTTTTAAGCTGCTAAATTTGTGGTTATATTGTCATACAGTGATAAATAACAAATACAAATGGCAATGGAAGAGGTTTAGTTATACCAATGTTACTTTTTAACTCCTTCTGAGGTATAGCGCCTAGGAACCACATATTGATCTCTTACCAAATCACCGAGTTAGAGCTTCCTTCAATTTTGTTGGCAGCAAGAATTGGAAACCACCTGACTTGCAAAAGAATTTATAACCCATTCATTTGGGCCATTCACTTCCACATCACAGACACCCATTTCTGAATTGTCCCTTTGAATTGCCCTGGAGGTTTTTCATCTTGAGTTGATGCACCTTAAGTAACGGGTGAGAGTTTTACTTTTTTTCTGTCAGGTGGGAGAAGGACGGTTTTGAAAGGGGACACTCTGTCCTCAGGTGATTTCTCAAGCTGAGCAATTTTTATTAAATAGTACATATAGCAGTGGAAGATGTGTAAATGAATTCCCTTAAAACTAGTCTTGGAAAGTCTTCCTGCACCCTAGGAGTAGGGAACACCAGTGAACATGACAGTTGTAGAGGCTTTCTGGTAGAAGAGGTAAGAGTCCAGGACATGACGGCGGGTAGGACACCATGGGGATAGGAGGTAGGACACTGTGTGAAAGGTAGGAGGGCAACGAGACTTAAGAAATGACTTTAGAACTTCCCAATAATTAGTTTCCGTGGGACCCCCAATGGAGGTATTTCCTAGGTGGTAGAAAAGTAAAATAAAAATTAAAAAAGTATATAATTAGTATGCGTTTTCCGAAACTTTTAAAATATAAAATAAATGCATGTATCTTGGAAAGCTTTCAAATAAGTATTAATTCAAAAGCAGAGTTTATGCCTTTCTCTACCCAACAGGTAACCTAGTTAACAGGTGTGTTGTAGGTCCTGGAAGGTCCCTTCCAACTCTGAGGTTTCACCTAGATTCTTCCACTCACTTTTCATAACACCTGGCCAGACTCTCAAATGTGTGATTCCTTGACTCTCCTGTGCATCTCTTTAGCCCAAAAAGGGATTTGGCAAGTTTAAACACCTTTGGATCTTGTAATCCAGGGCTGGTGGAAAGGGAAGGAAGGTGCGGTCATCGCCTGTTTCTTCCCAACGTAAACCGCTACAACCACCGTCTCCCCGGAGCTGGCTGTCCAAGCCTAATTTTTGTGGCCGCAGGTCCTCAAAAAACAAGGCCCGGCTCATCGCTGTTTACAAACACTTACTGGACGCCCACTCTACTCCGAGCTCTCCAGCGCTGCTTGCGTACTTTTCTGTAAAGGGATGCCAATTTCCCTGATGAACATACTGCAAGCAGCCTCTCTGGGGCAGCGCCCTCCGCCAGGCCCGGAGCCCAGACCGGCACTCCGGGCAGCTTGCCGACTGGTGCCGCCTCGTGAGCGCCTGCGCAGAGCGACCCTCCCGTCACTCCGGGCGGGAGGCGGGGGCAGCAGGGAGAAAGGAAAGCTGCAGGGGGAAAAAGGGCCAAACCCTGAAATTACCCGGATGTGGTCTCCGTGCGCGCATGCTCAGTGTCCTTTCGACAAGTTGGCAGCAACAACACGGCCCTGGTCGTCGTCGCCGCTGCGGTAACGGAGCGGCTCGGGTGGCGGAGCCCGCGTTCGCGCCCGCCCGCTCTCCTCGGGAGGCCCTTCCCGCCCTCCCCGCGACTCCACGGCCGCCCAGGGGGCGGGAGCGGGTGAGGGGAGCCGGGCGCCCCGCGAGAGAGGCCCCCGGTCGCGGGGCGGCCCGGGAGCTCTAGGCGGCCCGCGCGGGCAGCGGCGCGGCGCCGAGGAGGGGCGGCCTGGCTCGGACGCGGCGGGGCCGGGGCCGAGGAGCGCTCCGGGCCGCCAGGGGAGCGACGGGCTCGGCGCTCCCGCGGACGAGTCGCGGCGGGAGAGTGGACACTCCTCGCCATCGCCCGAGCCCAGGTAACGCTCCATGTCCCCTCCCCTTCCCCCGGCCGGGCCCGCGCACCCCGCCCGCCCGCGGCTTCCCCGCCCCGGGGCGGGCTCCCGGCAGCGGCCGGGAGCAAGCAGGAGGCCGGCGGGTGCGCCGGGAGAGCGAGCGCGGCCCCCTGACGGGCCGGGCC
This sequence comes from Leopardus geoffroyi, assembly GCF_018350155.1. Classification (NCBI taxonomy): domain Eukaryota; kingdom Metazoa; phylum Chordata; class Mammalia; order Carnivora; family Felidae; genus Leopardus; species Leopardus geoffroyi. The sequence goes on from NC_059339.1 coordinate 70,295,685, forward strand.
GGCGGCCCCTGCGCAGGGGCCGCGGGGCCTCGCGTCACTCGGGCTACGGGCTGGGTCCTGCGGCCCCGAACTCCCCTTGCGGTTTGTGGCAGAATCAAGTTAAACTCGGACCGGGACTCCTGCTGCGGCCGCCGCTTCTCTTTGTTGTTCTTGAGTAGTTTCGCTGTCCGCCCCAGCCGAGTGCGCTGGGTTGGCCGGAGTGTGTCGCCTCAGGTATTAATGAAAGTTGTAAATGGCTTGTCTTCATTTCTTTTCTTAAGCAAATTTTTGTTTTCTCTTTGTCCTTCACTTTCCCTTCCTGGTTGTGTCATTCCAGTTTATGTTTCTGGCTTTGATTTGTTTACTTACTTTTTGAGTATTGTGGGTGATGGCGGTATGCGGGAAACATTCTCGGCACCTAACTGACCACCCCCACCTTCCACTCCTTTAACAAAAAATAAAGGACGTAGTTTATTTTGTTGCTAGGATTACGTGTACTGAGCGTGAAATTGCTATACGATGTAGGGCGGTGGCTCCATCACAGCCCCAAACTGCTGTTCTAATCTCTCCGGCAAGATTTTCAAAGAAATGGGTGTGTTTGGTTAACTTGAAAGATTTCTTTGAGGGTGCAGAGAGGTTTTTAAAACTCTGTTGATGATTGATAGCTATCCCCCCCCCCCCGAAAATACTGGTAAAAATTTTAATGAATATATTTTTAATTAATTTGTTTTGAATTTGGTTTCCTCATGCCTTTCGTTTTTGCACTCTAGTTTAAGGTGAAACCGCTCGTTTTTCCGGAATTACAAATGTAAGATGATGTGGAATCATTTTAATTAGTCTGAGTTGATTTTCTAAAGGCATGTAATCTTGGCTAATTTTGTTAACAACCTTTGACTTTTGCCAGAATTACATCTTTTTAGCATCAATAGCAGTTTAATAATGTGGGTTTTAAAAAAGTAGGTTCAGTATTTTTTGTTGGAAGAAACTATGTAGTCTTATAGAAAATAAAGAAATGCATACTTTCATAAAGTAATTAGATTTAGAATATTGCAGTGGAATAAATTTTATTGTGGATTTCATTAACTGCCTTTGCCTTGTTGCACTGAGACTGTATTTCAGTTGAAATATAGCATAGGAAGTTCCAATGTGTAACTTCTTTTTCTGCTAAGGACTTATTTCTTATTTTCTCTTTTGGAATGTTCTGATATGCTTAGTACATGACATTTCAAGTTGTAAATGATTGATATCATTAACGTTTTAAAATATATCCTGTTAATGCTTCCTAAGTTCATTTTTTTATGATTTTGTTTTCTTAAATGGGTTTGTTACTGAACAAAGTAATACAGGTAGGCTAAGCATTTAAGATTTGCAGAATCTTTAGATATAAAGGTGCTAATGAATTATGTAAGTTTCAGTTGTTGGAATTAAAACTAAAAGCCTTTCTAGAGAAAATTGATACATTTCGTGAGTCTATTAATAGAAGTGGCTTTTTCTTTGCTTTCCAGGTTTTTGGGGTGAGGTTGCTTTAAAGAGGTATTACACCTTAATTTTCTGATTTTCGAGGTGGGGGTACCTAATAGGAATTTCTCTGCATAGCTAAGTGCCTTCATTGTAAATCTTGAGCTTAGAAAAAAACTGCAAATCAATTTCAGATTTAATGAAAATTTGGGCTGAGAAGGTGAATTTGAAATTTTATATACATTTTATATGGATCTTTGGCCTTTTCTGATGGCTTTGTTGTTTGAAACAATTCTGCTTATACTATGAAGCAGCAATTCTTATTTCAAAACCCTATGCTTCATTTTTTAAAGCTACATTTTAGTTGAGCTATTTCTTTATTTGTATGTGAATTATTTTTTCTGCATTCCTCTTTAGATCCCCCCCCCCCGCCTCCAACCCCCCAAATTAAGAGCAAGTATTAAACTAATTTATGCTGCCCAGTCACACACCGCCTCTCTGGCTTGGAAGCTGTTTTTTCTGATTGAGCTGGTGTTATAGTAACATCATTAGCCACTATTCTAATTGAGCTGTGAATTGCTGAGGCCCCTACTAGGGCAGTTAACCCCACAGGATCTGCCTCGTTCATTACATTTAAAATGCATATTTAGTCTTGACTAAGATTTTACCTACTTTGGTGAGAACATATATTATTATTTTTTTATGTTTAAACTTACTTCAGTTCTATTTTGGCCTCCTCTAGCTCATGCCTAACTTTTTTTTTCATTTTTCATTCAGTGATTTTAAGGGTGAATGGTTCTTTAAACATCTTATGTTGGCATTTCAGTGCTCCTTGTACATATTTTGATTTCCTTTTTTTCTAGAAGATTGTGTAGTTAGGCAGGAATTTTTGTTTTGCTTAAGTGATGATTAAAGATGACTGTGGGGGCACCTAGGTAGTTCAGTTGGTTAAGCTTCTGACTTCGGCTCAGGTCACGATCTCACAGTTCATGAGTTTGAGCCCTGCGTCGGGCTCTGTGCTGTCAGCTCAGAGCCTGGAGCACGCTTTGGATTCTGTGCCTCCCTCTCTTTCTGCCCCTTCCTTGCTCACGCTCTCTTTCTCTCTCAAAAATGAATAAACATTTAAAAAAATAAACATGACTCTGAGGTGATGTTTAATCATGTGTAAAACTAATATGACTAAGTTTCATTGATTTCATTATTTTCTACACTCAATGAAAGTTAAAGGACTTAGATCAGCATAATACAGAATTTAATTTTGTTAAATTATCAAATTTAGGGCTTTTTACTCAACAGTTGATGAAGACTCAGTTGCTTTAAAAAGAGAAACAGTTGACAAATATGTCTAGATATTCATTTGAATAACTTTCAGTATGATACTGTTTGCATCATAACATAACAAAACATATGCTTGATAATGAGTCAGATTTAGTATTTTTGGATTTTTTGTTTCATTTTTAAAATGTGTAATTTTGATGATGGAAAATGTGGCCGAATTCCAGTTTCTCAGGAACAAGGTATTTTAGGTTGTGTCACCTTGACACTATTATGTGATATGTTTGGCATCCAGGAAAATTTGTTTTAACCATGAAAGTGGATAGAAACTAGGGTGGTACTTATGTAAAACTAAGATGATGGGTGGTCAGAATCTTATAATTTAAGTCTTGATTATTTGCTACTGCAAATGATACAGGTCAGATAGCTAGCTACAAGATTATAAAGAGTATCTGTTGGGGTACCTGGGTGCCTCAGTCAGTTGAGCATCCGACTCTTGATTTTGGCTCAGGTCATGGTCCCAGGGTGGTGGGATCAAACCCCATCTCTGGCTCCATGCTGAGCGTGGAGCCTACTTGAGATTCTCTCCCTCCCCCTCTCCCCTCTCCCAGGCTTCTGTTCTCTCTCTCTCAAAAAAAAAGTGTCTATTGTAACATCTTAATTTAAAATTGGTGATAATTGGGAGTGCCTGTGTGGTTCAGTAGGTTAAGTTCCCGACTTTGGCTCAGGTCATGATCTCACGGTCCGTGAGTTTGAGCCCCACGTCAGGCCCTGTGCTGATAGCTTGGAGCCTGGTACTGCTTCCGATTCTGTGTCTCCTTCACTCTCTTCCCCTCCCCTGCTCACACTCTGTCTCTCTTTCTCTCAAAAATAAACATTAAAATTTTTTTTTTTAAGTTGGTGATAATTGTAAATACGTTTAGGCTCAAAGACTGTGTTAAATGAAAATTGCATTTTAGAAAACTTGTAACTGTATGGGATCCATCTTTTTATTGCTTTTTTACTCCCAAGGTTTAGGATAGTGGTTCTCAACTTTGGCTGCATTTTGAAATCATTCGGGGAGCTTTACAAAATACTGGTGGCTGGATCCTACCTCCAGAAATTGTGATTCATTTGGCCTGGGGTGCAGCAAGATCAGAGTTGGAGGTGGTTTAGCTGTTAGAGTCCTCTAACTTAATTTTTTTAAATGTTTTTAATTTATTTTTTGAGACAGAGTGCCAGTGAGGGAAGGGTAGAGAGAGGGGAACAGAGGATCTGAAGTGGGCTCTGTGCTTGATAGGCTGACTGCAGCAAGCCTGATGTGGGCCTTGAACACTTGAACTGTGAGAGATCACAACCTGAGCTGAAGTCAGATGCTCAACCCACTGAGCCACCCAGACACTCCATCTAACTTTATTTTTTGAACTGTTTCAACTTGTGTTGGCTTTACATTCTTTAATACAATGAGGTGTCTGTGTACTGTGTAATCATCTCACATCTAATTTAATGGGTCTCTTGAAGGTATTGCCCCATTCGTTTTGCTTCAGTGTTTGTCTCTTCATTTGTCGCTCTCTCCCCTTTTCTCCTCTTTGTTTTTCAATTCATTTGAAGTGTCTGGTAGCAAGTTTTAGGTACTTGTATTTCCCATGATAAGAAGTTGGTATAGCATCACTATTCTGAATAGGGAGTTGATCCCCCCCCCCCCCCCCCCGGCCGTCCAAGTACTCTAAAATACTTACTTGGGCTCCTTTTAGAGATTTAGGATTTTGTGTAGGTGCCAAAATTACCATCTAAACTCCCAATGGAATTTGTTCTTCAAGGGGGGAAGGTTAATCTGCTTGGAAGCCATAACATTTTCTAGGCACCAGTTAACTAGTCACTTCACTGGTTCTGAGAGGCAAGCTGCATCTTTTTGCTGTCAGGAGTTAACTTAAACACTGGGAGACAGTTGTTCAGCAGGCCCCACCAGTTAGCATTTTTTTATATCATCCAAGGAGGGCATGTCCAGTTCATTTACATCACCTGGAGTAGTTCCCAAGTGCTAGTTGAAGAGTGGTTGCATCTCCATCTCTGGAAGAGCTTTATTTCTCCTTTCCCATGCTCCATCCCAACACACACACAGATTCAGAATGGGAATTGAGTGGAGGAGGCATGGGAATCTGTATTATATATTTTAAAAAAATAGCTCTTGATTTTATAGGCTTTGGATATTTTAGTATGCTTATCCTTATTGCTTTAATGTGGTACCAGCTTTATTTTGCAGTCATTGATGCACTGGAGTAATTTACTTAAAATCTGTCAAATCCCAATTTGCATGTTTAGAATGCATATCATTTATGTTTGTTTTTTTTTTTTTAAAGGACTGCTACTGAATATTTGTGTTTTTTTGTAGTAAGGGATGATTTCTATATTTTAATATTGATGAATTCAATCTTTTTCTAGTCAAAATGTATTTCTGGTTTTTTTTTTTTTTCATGCTATATGATCTTTAAGTATAAAGACTTCCAATCACATCACCTACGGACCATTTTACCCACTGCTCTTTTGGCCCCCAGTCTCTTGTCTCTCTCTTCAGCAATGGTGAGGTGGATACCCTTTCCATGGGGAAGAGAAATTCATGTTTTGTTGCCTTTGTGATTAACAAAAATGTTGGAGAGCTGGGTGGCAAAGCTGTTGCCATTGGCATCTTTCACGTGACCCAGTTCTTCCCAGGTTAGAACCTTCAGTCACCATACACAGATTACCGGTATCAAACTTGATGAAATCAGTAATTTTTCTAGTCTCCAACATTCTGAATGGTGTCATTCACCTTGATTGAGGGGATCAGGATAGCAGATGGTGAGAGCATCATGGGTCACCAGATGAGGGATTCCTTTTATCCCCATAAAGATCGTTCTCATTTTGCACAACTTATACTTGGCCTCTTTAGGTGAAATCTGATGAACAGCAAAGTGACCCTTGGTGTCATAAATGAGACGGAAATTCTCTCCAGTTTTGTCAATGCTGATGACATCCGTAAAACCAGCAGGGTAGGTTGTATCAGTGTGGACCTTGTCATCAATCTTAATAAAACACTACATACAGATCTTCTTTACTTCACGTCCTGTTAGGGCATACCTAGTCTGATCTTTAGGGAAATAATGAGAAGGAGATGATCTCTCAGTTTATGGGGACTGGTAGATGGATGAGGGGCAAACATACCAATCAGTTAATCCAGCATCCTCTGCTCTGGAGCTGCTAAATGCTTCAGAGGCTTCTTGGGACCACAAGCATGGCCACAATAGGCATGAAAAGAGCAAAATATATTTCTAAATGTAAAACTGTATGAAGGATATTTATCAATGGTATTCATTAGTGAATTCTAGAGCATATCAACAGATGCTAATCATTGTAACAATTCAGTAATTTGGTGAAAGGATGGCCGGAAGTAGTACTTAATGTGGTAAGATAAACCAGGTATCATTGTACACAAACACACTAGGTACATCTCTGTCATAGATATGTCCCACTAAATTAGTTAAAGGAAGAATTTCGTGTGTATACATGTTGAAATTAAGCAGCGAGTTTTACAGAAAAATGATGTAACTTTTGTGCAGTTAGTCTTTTTTAAAAGTTTCTTAAATGTTTATTTTTTAGAGAGAGAGCGCGAACAGGGGAGGGGCACAGAGAGAGGGAGACATAGAATCTGAAGCAGGCTCCAAGCTATCAGCACAGAGCCTGACGTGGGGCTCCAACTCACAAACCGTGAGATCATGACCTGAGCCAAAGTCAGGCACTTAACTGACCGAGCCACCCTGGTGCCCTGTGCAGTTAGTCTTTTTTATCAGTTGCATATATCCATGATACTGCAATTTGTTTCACTGTCTTTTTGCTAATTTGTAAAGTGAAGTATGTAGACTAGCACAGGCTAGATCAGTGCTTTCTGAAACTTACAGCACCTCAAACTCTTAGAGTGCTTTTTAAAGGTAGGGCCCCACTCCTGGTACATAGTTAGTAGGACTGGGCTAACCTGCAGGGGATTCTGAAACACCTCTTTTGAAAGAATAAGCTACATGAGTTGATAGTTTCCTTTGTGTCAAAGGTTTTAGGAATTGTATTTTTCAGTTATCAGTTATTAAAATTCAGTTTTTAGAACAGTGTTTCCCAAGGCATCTGGGTGACTCAAGTCAGTTGAGCGTCCAACTCTTGGTTTCGGCTCAGGTCATGATCTCATGGTTTGTGAGATTGAGCCCCACATTGGGCTCTGGGCTGATGGCGTGGAGCCTGCTTGGGGTTCTCTCTCTGTCCTCCCCCACTTGCTCTCTCTCTCTCTCTCTCTCTCAAAATAAACATTAAAAAAAATTAAAAATTGTGTTTCTCAAAGTGTAGTCCACAAAATCCTGGGGTCCCCGTGGCCTTTTTCTTTTAGGGGGCTCATGAAGTCATTATTTTTAATATTTAATTTTGAGTGAGTGAGTGAGAGAGAGAGAGAGAGAGAGAGAACACAAGTGGGGGAGGGGCAGAGAGAGAGGGAAACAGAATCTGAAGGAGGCTCTGCACTGTCAGCACAAAGCCTGAGGTGGGGCTCAAACTCAACCATGAGATCCTGACCTGAGCCGAAGTTGGATGCTCAACTGACTGAGCCACCCAGACGCCCCATCAAAATTATTTTTATAATAAATATGTCACTTGCTGTATTTCTGTGTTGATATTTGCACTGATGGTGAAGAAGTGGGTGGCACACCGCTTGTACCTTAGCATGAATCAGGGCAGTGGCATTAAACTGTATGAATCTTTACTTGTTCTTCACAGCCAAACACATCTTAAGCGTTTGAAAAAGTCTCGTTTCACTTAAGAAAAGCCTTGGTGAAGCAGTAATAAGTTTTATTTTTGAAATCTCTACTCTGGAGTGCATATCTTTTTAATACTCTGTGTGATTCAGTGGAAGTGTGCATAAAATACTTCTGCACATCCAAGTACAAGATTCATCTCTAGGAACAGTACTTGTGTGGTTGAGCTGCAAGGTAAATTAACTTTTTTTGAATGGAATACCACTTTTATTTTTACTTAAAACTGACTGAGATGAACTATAGTTTCTCATACTTGGATATTTGTCAGGTATTTCCTTGAAAATTAATGAAGTGGGCCTGACACTCGAGGAGAATAACTAGCTGTTGCCAATGATAAAATCCTGATCTTTCAGGTGAAAATTAGATTTGAAAACTTGTGTCTGTCACCATGGGCAGATCATTACACCAGCTGTGTAATACCTAAAGATTTTTCTGATGAGATTGGTGATGATATTAAGGAATGTGATTTTTAAAAGATGTATATTGTGTAAGGAAGTGTGCCAGCATTTGGAAGATCTGTATAATTCATTGAACCAGTACTTTTTAGTGACCAATGCATGATGTTACAAGATATATCACCAATATATCACCAGTATACACCAAACAGAGCCAAGAAGTTCGTTGATATGGTTTCAGATTCCACATTGCAGCTAACCTTTAACGATTGCCATTTGGTGCATTTTGGTGTTGAATAAAAGATGAATAATCATTATGATCTAACATGCTATTAAAATACTCCTCCCTTTTCCAAGTATGTGTGTGTGAGAGGCACATTTTCTTCATGTTCTTTAACCAAAACAACAGATTGAATGCAGAAACAGGGGCACCTGCCTGGCTCAGTTGGTGGAATGTGCGACTCTTGTACGTTTGAGCTGTATATTGGATGTAGAGATTACTTAAAAAGAAAATCTTAAAAAAAATAAATAAAATAAAAAAGTGCAGAAGCAAAGATGAGAATCTAGTTGTCTTAAGTTAGATACTAAAGAAATTAGCAAAAATGGAAAACAATGTCACTCTGAATACTGATGTTTTTGTTTTGGAAAATAGTTATTTTTCATACAACATATTAACACATATGGGCTTATTATTTTAAACTAATAAAATGCATGTTTAAACACTTTTTAGCTTTAACACATGAAAGAAACATTAACAAAAGCTGTTTGGAATTCTTAGTAATTAAGAATGTAAATAAGGGGACCTGAAACCAGACAGTTTGACAACTGCTGTGTTTTTTTTTTAATGTTTATTTATTTACTTTGAAAGAGGGAGGGAGAGAGAGCAAGTGTGGGGGAGGGGCAGAGAGAGGGAGAGAGAGAATCCCAAGCAGGCTCCCTTCGCAATGCAGAGCCCAATGTGGGGCTCAATCCCACAACCATGAGATTATGACCTGAGCTGAAATGAAGAGACAGATGCTTAACTGACTGAACCACTCAGACCCCCCTTGACAACTGCTATTTTTAAGGTTATTAATTGTCTATTGTTGACAGGATTATGATTGGTTCCACTTTTTATGTGGTTTGTGTTATATCGCTGTTATTTCTATGAATGTTAAGTCCATTTTTGCTTAGTAATTATGTACTGGAAAACATGTATCAGTCAAATTTTTGTCAAAAGGGGAATTCCTTGGCTTGGTCTGAAAATAGAGCTGGCCTCAGAGTGCCAGATCGTGGGTCACAACCAGCCAGTATCATCAGGACTCATTGTTTTGTATTTGCTTTCCTTTCTGTTAGTTTAAGTCTTGGGTCAGGTTGAGGATAACTACTTCCAGTGTCAAGCCCAGCAGAGAGAGATTTTTTTTCCCTTTCCAGTTCCAACAGAAGTCCTGGAGCTGTGTCATTGATCTGACTTGGGTCCTTTCCCATCTTAGAAGCAACTAATGTGGCTAGGAGGTGGCTCTGGTTAGTCAGCCTGGGGATCGTCCCACCTGCCCAGATGGGGAGATTCTCCTTGGAAAATCAATTGCAGGATAGTTGGCAGACAAAAAACAGGTGTCACATTCACATAGAGGACTTTGTTGATTCTTTTTTTTTTTTTTTTTAAGTTTTTAGAAGTGTATTTATTTTGAGAGAGGGAGCGTGAGTGAGCAGGGGAGGGATAGAGAGGGAGAGAGAGGATCCTAACCAGGCTCCGCACTGTCCGCACAGAGCCCAGTGTGGGTCTGGAACTCACGAATGGTGAGATCCTGACCTGAGCCGAAACCAAGAGTTGGATGCTTAACCAACAGAGTCACCCAGGTAGCCCCTGTTGTTTCTTCTTTTAACTTCTATTATGAATCTAGAAAAATGTTAATTTTTTTTGCTTAATAGAAATTTATTTTAACCTTAATTAACCTCTTTATTTTTTTTGCGAGAGAGAGAACAGGTGGGGGAGGAAGAGAGAGAGGGAGGCAGAGAATCCCAAGCAAGCTCTGCACTGTCAGTGCAGAGTCCGACGCAAGGCTCGAACTCATGAACTGTGAGATCATGACCTGAGCTGAAATCAAGAGTTGGACGCTTAACCCACTGAACCACCCAGGCACCCCCTTAATTAACTTCTTTAAAGCTCTGTCTCCAAATATAGTCACATTCTGATGGAGTTCTGGGGTTTAGAGCTTCAACATATGAATTTGGGTGGGAGAGACCTTTTAGCCTGTAACACCCTGTCAGTAACAGTGTTTGAAACTCTGATATGAAATACTCAGATCAGGCACATCTTAAGCTCCTTCTAAGATTCTCTGGATTCTTTAGCGGCGTTGGCAGCTTGTTCTGTTTCAGCTGCTGCTCCAGCCTTCCTCTTCTTTTTGGGACTACATGGTTTCACTACCTGGAGGTGACCATTCACTGAGACCTGCTGCAGAGCCTGACTGATCAGTTGTCACCCTGAGTTTCTGGCCTCTCCTCCTCCTCTGGGACCTGGATGAGATGCTGTGTGGTGGGGCATGGGATCTCATTTCTGGCACAGCAACCAAAGGGGCCAGATGATGCAACCTAGAAATGCAGAGAAGTTAAGTCCCCATTGAAGCAAACTTTTTTTTTTATTTTAAAAAAATGTTTATTTAAAAATTCTGTTTATTAAACAGAGAGGGAGAGGGAGACACAGAATCTGAAGCAGGTTCTAGGCTCTGAGCTGTCAGTGCAGAGCCTGACACGGGGCTTGAACTCATGAACTGTGAGCTCATGACCTGAGCCAAAGTTGGACACTTAACTGACTGAGCCACCCAGGTGCTCCGAAGCAAACTTTTTTTTTTAATTGAAGTATAATTGACATATAATATCCTATCAGTTTCAGGTGTATATCATGGTGATTTGATGTTTTTATATGTTATAAAAATATCTCCACAATAAGTCTAGTTACAAAGTTAATTTTTAAATAAGATTATTTAAGGTAAAGCTGGTATACCAGTATGACACTTACCCAAGACCAGTGGGTAAACAAGAAGCTTATCTCTAAATTTGTCCCTTGTAGTTCATCTTTCTCTTTTTTAAGTTTATTTATTTTGAGAGAGAGAGAGCGCAAACAGGGGAGGAGCAGAGAGAGAGGGAGAGAAAATCCTAAGCAGGCTCCGTGCTGTCAGCACAAAGCCCAACGCGGGGTTCCATCTCATTAACTGAACCGTCAGATCGTGATCTGAGCCGAAATCAAGGAGATCAAGAGTTAGGTGCTCAACCCACTGAGCCACGCAGTCGTCTCCCCTTGTAGTTCATCTTAAATGTTAGCACAAAAACATTCTTTTTATTTGATTGTATTATTTGCACCTGAGATTTTATAATCACTTATACCTGTGCACTTAATCTTTTGTGCTCTTTGGAGTTTTTCTCTTGTTGCCCTCAGTTTAAGGAACTTCAATTCTTAGGAGCACCTGGGTGGCTCAGTCGGTTGCGTGTCCCGACTTCAGCTCAGGTCAGGATCTCACGGTATGTGGGTTCGAGCCCCGCATCGGGCTCTGTGCTGACAGCCTAGAGCCTGGAGCCTGCTTCGGATTCTGTGTCTCACTCTCTCTCTGCCCTTCCCCCACTCACGCTCTGTCTCAAAAATAAATAAAATGTTAAAAAAAAAAAAAGGAACTTCAACTCTTAGACTTTCCTCTGTTTAGAAACTAGGCTATAACTTCTGCTGTAGGCAGTTGAACTAAGCCTGCACAACCTTTTTATGTTTTCTGCTTGTAAACCTATAGTTTGAATTTCTTTCTAGTGATATTTCACCGTGCCAGGCTTTTTTCCCCCTTGTTACACATAAGCATTTGTCTCATATTCCCATAATAACTAGTTTATTGATCATTGATCAAAATACCTATAACTTCTAGAAAATCTGTTTCATATGTATAATAGTGCCAATAATTCAAAAGTAAATAGCCATCTGAGAATAAAAAAATGTCAACATTCATTAACTAAAGTTTATGAATTCCCATGAGAACCTCTCAGGCCAGCATTCATCTTTGCTGTTTTAGAGAGTATCTTAATTAGTTTGGTTGTCTGGCTCTATAGTTCATGGAGTTCCTGTTAGACCTGTGGTCAGTATAGCTTATGATATATAGCAGGTGCAAGGCTAGAGACATAACACAATAGGTGGGTAGATGTAAGGGAGCCTCTATCTCTTTTGCTGACTTTTTACCTCCCATTACCCCTGTCATCATGGGATGGTTTGTTCTATTACAGAGACTTTATCTAATAGTTGTATGTTAGAGACTTTTAAATAGGCTTACCTTCCCTACTGAACTCTTCAAACTCACTATATTTAAAACTGAATTTATTTACCCTTTTAAAATCTTGTATTCTTTCTTTATCATTTAGTTAACTAAGAAATGGGTCCTCTTTTGACTCTCCCTTCTTTTCACCCTTTATACTTAGTTGATTAAAAAATCTAGTCCATTCTACCTAGAAATATTGGTTCTCCCTTTGTTTCTATTGCCCATGCCCCTAACCTATCACTTTTCTGATCATTGTCTCCTGACTAGTTTTCTGTTTCCCTTTCCAGAGTTATTCTCCATGTTCTTACTGTAGTTTTCTATCTAATGCAAATCTAATGTTGTTATTTCTTCCCCTTTCCTAATGATGAATCTAGACAAAACATCTGCACTCTATATCCCTCTGCTTGTCTGGATTTTCCTGCAGCCTGGCAAATTCTTATTCACGTGTGGTAGTTATTAGTATTATTCCACCAGTATTCTGATGGCTCTCTTCTGGCACATGGTAGTATTGTGCTTCTCTGCCTCCTTCCCCCACACTGAAATTAGGCATAGTCCAGGGTGTCGCAACCTCAGCACTGTTGACATTTTGGGTTGGCTAAATTGTTGTTGTGGGTTGCTGTCTTGTGCATTGTAGGATGTTTAGCAGTAGCTCTAGCCTTTACCTACTTGACACCCAGTAGTACTTTTCCTCCCACCTCCCTATTGCAGTTGTGACAATCAAAAATTTCTTTAAACATTGCCAAAAGTCCCCTGAGAGAGTTTTTTCCTGGTTGAGAACCACTGACGTGGCCTTTTAACTTTGGCCAATCAAATGTGAACAGAAGTGATAGCCTTTAAAAGACAGTACGTGTTGGGGCGCCTGGGTGGCTCAGTCGGTTGAGCTTCTGACTTCAGCTCAGGTCATGATCTCATGGTTCGTGAGTTCGAGCCCCGCGTCATGCTCTGTGCTGACGGCTCAGAGCTGGAGCCTGCTTCAGATTCTGTGTCTCCCTCTCTCTCTGACCCTCCCCCACTCATATTCTGTCTCTCTCAAAAATAAATAAACATTAAAGAAAGTTTTTTAAAAGACAGTATGTGAGTTATCCTATCTTTCCTCTTGCCATTTAAGGACATAGGTAGTGATGGAGCCTTTGTTAGCCTGATCCCTGAAAGATGTTAGTGAGCAGTGACCTTTTTATCTGTGATGGACATATAGTTTAGTTTATTCAGAAAATAAACCTTTGTTTTAAGCCACTGATATTTTGAGGGTTGGTGGTTGCTGCAGCCTAGCCTAGCCTAGCCTGATACATCATGCTCAGACTTACTTTATCTCTGGACTTCCATCCTTCTCACTTATGGTCCTGAATCACTTTAGTACCTACCTCTATTAGCATATCTTACTTAGTGTAGTAATATTTTGGATCTTCTAGATTAGTGGTTCTCAGTGGAGTAAGTAGTGCTGTTTAAGGGATGTTGTGGAAATTAGTGAGAGGAACTTTGGTAGATGAGGGTAAGGGATGCCATCCTGTAATGTGAGGTACTGTGAAGAATTACCAATGCATCTCGTAGCACTTTGACATGCCCCAGAAATTCATGTAGGAGGAAAATGTTATAACTGGCTTATTATCCGACTCCATCTTACGTATAGTCAGTTTTTCAGGAATTAAGTTTCTCTTAATTCTTTTTCTTACAGTTTTTTTTTTTAATGTTTATTTATTTTTGAGAGAGAGCATGAGTTGGTGAGGGGCAGAGAGAGAGGGAGGCACAGAATCCGAAATGGGCTCCAGACTCGGAGCTGTTAGCACAGAGCCCGATGCGGCAATCGAACTCACGAACCATGAGACCATGACCTGAGTCGAAGTTGGACGCCCAACCGACTGAGCCACCCAGGCGCCCCATCTTAATTCTTTTTCTTAAATTGAAGTTGTTATGTTTGGCACTTTATCAAGAATTCACCATTTGCGGAAATCCGTCTCACCATCTGCAGTGCCATTGTGCTGTTGGAGTTGCCAAAACACCACACCTCTCTTGGAAGGTGTGAATTTGTCATAATTATGCTGTCATAATTAAAGTATTGTTAAATTTTTAAAAATACGTAAGTGTGTTAGAACTTTGTTTCAGAATAACTAAGAGGAGGTAATATAAATTATTTGTTAACAAAAATGGGATATTTGGTAGAGTTGAGAACCACTTTCTGATTATGTGCTACTTGCTTTTTGTATCTGGAGTGCTTTGTGCATATTTTAGATACAGTGTTTGTTGAATTGGTCAATTTATGGTTCCTAGATTGCTTTTATATACACTGTTGCATTTGATTACGTAGAGAATCTGTAAAGTTGTTCCCATTTTACAGATAAGATAATTGAAAAACATATTAACTTGCCCAGTCATACCGCTAGAGTTTTAATCAGAACTTACAGTTTTGTTTATACCGTTCTAGTACCTTTGTCTATCATTCCGTACCACTTGTAAAAAATTATAATCCAGAGCTGTTTAACGTAGGAAAACACGTATATATCCCTGTTTGTATTATTTTATCTTTTAAAGATGTGTACTTATTTTGAGAGAGAGAGAGCACGAGTTGGGGAGAGGCAGAGAGCGAAGGAGAGAGAGAATCCCAAGCAGCCTGGCATTGTCAGTGGCTGTCAGCACAGAGCCCGACTTGAGGCACGATCTCACAACTCATGAGACCATGACCTAAGCCGAAAGCAAGAGTCCGATGCTTAACTGTGACTGAGCCGCCCAGGAGCCCATGTATTATTTTTTATGCAAGGAACTTTATATTATGTTTTAGGCACTTGTGATCATAGGAATTCAACAAGGATAAAATCAAGAACATGGTGCCTAAGAAAGTTTTCAAAGGAAACTGTTAAAACAGTTTCTAAGATACCATTAGGTCCCAAATAGCTTAAGTTTTAGGAATGGTAACATCTGGGTGTGGGGAAATAATTACACTCAGATGCTTTAATTATAAATTGGTGCAAATCTTTTGGAATGTAATATCAGAAAATGAATTTAACAACAAAAATTTTGTATTCTTTAAAATTTGTTGCAAGGAAATGCCACAGAATAAAAAAGCTATAGTCACTCCATATTTGCCTCATGTATGTCAGGAAGTGTGCATGGTGCTGGGAATTTCTAAGGTGAGAAAGTTTTGCTGTTTTCTTGAACTTCTAGATTTGTGGCAACAGTGTAAGACAAAGACGTAATCATATAACTGTAATATAACATGTTGGGTTGTAATTGGGGTGTGTTTTAAATTTGAGGGAGGGAATCAATTAACATACCAGGAATACACAGTAAACATACCAGGAAGGTCATTCTCCAGATTGGTGGGGAGAGGAGACATTTAAGCTGCAATTTGAAGGATAACTAGGACTTAGCCATGTGGATAAAATGAGACTGGATGTTTTAGACAAAAGAAATAGCAGGAGCATGGATCTGACAGTGCATACAGAAATGCATCCATTTGACCGTAAGGAGCACTCACAAGTGCTAGGAGTTGGGCGCATCTAATGAATGAGACAAGTACAGTCCCTGTACTGTAGATCTTTCAGTCTAGATCTTAAAATTGTTGTGATGTTGGCATTCAGAAATTTCAAACTGGTGGTTCTCTTGGGCCAGCTTTTTTTTTTTTTATTGCTATTAACTATAATTTATTGTCAAATTGGTTTCCATACAGCACCCAGTGCTCATCCCAGCAGGTGCCCCCCTCAGTGTCTTGGGCCAGCCTTGAGTTGAAGGGGTGTTGTGTTTGGCATACACGGTGGTTTTTCTTTCTTCCTCTTCCTTCCTCCCCTTTCTCCACAAATAAGTTGCTGATACTTAAAAATAAGATTTTATATACAAATGGGCATTGGAGATCGGTTAGCAGTGGTCTAGCATTCTCAAACGCCACTTCCATGGGAAGTGAATAGTGTTTACCCATTTTTGATGGGTGTGCACTTGTGCTCCTCAGTACTTTTCTTTAAATCCGAGATATTTATATAATTTGCCTGGCTCCTGTAGAGGAGTTGTGAGTCCTGAATGAGTGATTTACTTCTGTCCTTGCCCTTCTGAATTTTCTTTGACAAGTTTTAATAGAAATACAGAAACATGAGTAATGTGTTATGGGAAAATCTTCTTTTAAAGTAAACATTTTAGTACTCAGACTATAAACACTAAACATTTTAGTACTCACAGTGTAGCTGCTTTTTACTGAACATTATGTGCTAGGCATTTCATGTAGTTTTTCCTCCCTTGAGCTCTGTGTACTCCTTTTAAGCCACGTTCAGAGTATAACTTAATCTGTCCAACTACTTAGTGTGAGAGCTGGGATTCTAACCCAGGTCTCTGACTCCCAACATCCCCCACCACCCCAGTCAGGTAATCTTGGGTTATTCAGAAAATCTACCTTCAACATGTATTTATTGAATGTGGGCAAATGCTTGCTATTCAAAGGTATAAGAAAACGTTCTCTGTATTGGGCTAATTTAGTTGAGAAGACAGGCATTTATGTTAAACAGATAGCAATAGAGGGGAACATGAGGTAAATACCAAGTGATTGATAGAAATGCCTAGGAGACCCAAAACTACAACAGCATCAGGGAGAATAGAGAGGAGACTGCTAGAAATGACAAAGGTAGAGAATCATGTAACTTTGTGAGAGAATATGGGGGTAGTAAAAGAGAGAAGTAATGGGGGTAGGAAAAGAGAGAAGGAAGTCAGAGATGACTTAACACGCTTTCCAATGCTGGGTAATTGAGTGGAATTAAATAAAGTAAAAGTCATCAGAAGAGTAACAAGCTTTGGTAGAGACTGATGAGTTAGTTTTATTAATTTGGTTGGGGGGGTGCGGGTAGATTAATTTTAGTAAAGCTCTATGCCCAATGTGGGCCTTGAACTCGACCCCAAGAACAAGAGTTACATGCTTTACCGACTGAGCCAGCCAGGTACCCAGGGGGGTAGATTTTTAATGATTCAAGTAAATAGCAAAGGAAAATAAAAGCAGAATAGGCATGGAATAGAATATCATCAGCAAACAAATTAAAAACAGCTCAGCATAAAGTATTGCCTCCACTCCTGCTTTACTTCATTTATTCTTAGACTGATGGCCTTTTCTTATTCCATGTGGGATCTTAAGGTTAGATAAGTTACTTTAGTTTCACACATATTGGATAGATGCTTCACTAATACTCATTTTCTATATTTTGATTTCTGTTGAAAATAATTTACTTTGTTACAGGTAAAATCTTTTGAGGAATTAAGTGGTCTTTCATTTTAATAACAACTTTATTGGAGGGCGCCTGGGTGGCTCAGTTGGTTAAGCATCTGACTCCTGATTTTGGCTCAGGGCATGATCTAATGGCTTGTGAGACTGGGCCCTGTGTTGAGCCCTGTGTCCAGCCCTGTGTCGCATTGGGTTCTGTGCTGACAGCACTGAGCCTGCTTGGGACTGTCTCTCTCCCCCTTCTTTCTCTGTCCCTGCCCCGCGTGCATGGGCTTGCGGCTCTCTGTCTCAAAAATAAATAACCATTAAAAAGAATAGTAACTTTATTGAGATATGATTGATGTACTCTAAAATTCACTCTTTTAAAATGTATAATTCAGTGGTTTTCATATAGTGATAGAGTTGTGCAACTATCACCGTTATCAATTTTAGGATATTTTATTAGCCCTAAAAGAAACTCCATATCCTTTGGAGTTGCCTCTGGCAACCATTAATCTACTTTTTCTTTGTATGCATTTGCCTGTTCAGATATTTCTTGTAAATGGGATTATACGATATGTGGCCTTTTGTGACTGGCTTTTTTCACTTAGCATGTATTCCAGGTTCATCCATGTTTTAGCATGGTAATGGTACTTCATTCTTTTTTATGACTGAATAATGTTTACATTGTATGGATATATATACTCATTTAAATAGTCATTAGTTAATGGACATTTGTATTACACTTCTGGCTGTTACGAATGATAACTGCTGTGAACATTTATGTACAGGTTTTTGTGTGGACATAGGCTTTCAGTAATCTTGGGTAGAATTGCTAAGTGTGGAATTCCTGGGTCATACAGTAACTCTGTGTTTCACATTCTGAGGAATTGTCAAACTACTTTTCAAAGTGGCTGTACCATTTTGCAGTTCCGCCAGCAGTGGATGAGGGTACCGTTTCTCCACTTCCTCACCAATATTTATGATTATCTACCCTTTTGCTTTACTCAACCTAGTGAATGTGAAGTGGTATCTCCTTGTGTTTTTGATTTGCATTTCCCTGTTGACTAGTGATGTTAGCATATTTCATATGCATATTGGCCATTCTTTGGAGAGAGGAGTATTAGAATCCTTTGCCCATTTAAAAAATTGTGTTCATCTTTTTTACTGTTGTCAGTGGTCTCTTATAACAAAGATGGGTGTTTTTAACTGATAAACAGCATTTCGTATCAGGTGATGGTAAATTTTTCATGTGTATTATGGTAGACATTTAGGTTTAACTAGTCAATCAAGCGTGTTTTAAAGTGCTGGTCTTCATTGGTAATCATTTAAAAAAGTCATGTTAAGATTTAACTTTAGGGTGACTAGTTCAGTCCACAAGGCTTGATTGAGTATGCCCCTATAATAATGAGAAGGCCTAACTTTAATATTTTTTTTGAATGTCAGAAACAGCAACATTTTAATTAAGTTATTTAAAACTCTAAGTACAAAATTTAAATTATGTACATTGAGTCTTTGACTTAACTGAAGCAACTCCCTCTTTTCCCAAGTAATTGAATCTACTTTGTGAAATGTGTTTTAATGTCTATGTCTCATTTTTTTTAGGTTATCCTGAATACCACATGCCTAATAATTTTCCTTGCAACGTTAGTCATTGTTTTTCACTGCCTCCAAAAGATCAAAATTTCTCCGGAAATTGGAGACCTATTTGATTTAAAAGAATAACTTTGACAAATGGACAATATGTCTATTACAAATACACCAACAAGTAATGATGCCTGTCTGAGCATTGTACATAGTTTGATGTGCCATAGACAAGGTGGAGAGAGTGAAACATTTGCAAAGAGAGCAATTGAAAGTTTGGTAAAGAAGCTGAAGGAGAAAAAAGATGAACTGGATTCTTTAATAACAGCTATAACTACAAATGGAGCTCATCCTAGCAAATGTGTTACCATACAGAGAACATTGGATGGGAGGCTTCAGGTTAGTCTTGTTCTAGAGTTTTTCTATATGTTTTGTAGTGGCAGATTAAAATATTCTTGCTTTCTCTTACATTACTATTGGATAATTTAATGTTTGCTCCATTTCTTCAGGTACTCTACATCCTGTACCAATATGATTATGGGAATATATGGAAGAATAGATGTTCCTTATAATAAAGTTATATTTTAAGTTTTTTAATGTTACAAGAAAAAAATTCAAAGTAGAAAATTTGGAAAATAAAAGCAAAAAGCAGAAGAAACCCCATACCTTTAGCACTTTGGTATTCATTTTTGTAGCTTTTTTTCCTTCTTTTTTTTGGTATTATATGTACATTTTAAAAACTGAGTTATATTTGGTCCTTTTATAATTTAGAAATCTGATACTGTATATTTGGTACTTTTATGTGAAAAACTCTAAAAGAATTCAAGCATATCTTTAAAATTTAGGATTAAAAGCTTATATCTTATAATTTTTTTAATCTTTCATTTTCAGTGATGATATTTTTTGTATAGAACTATATCATATATCTTCTGTGCTGCGTGTTTTTAAAGAAACATACAGAAATCTTCTGTCATTAGATTTAAAATGTTTATTTCTAGATTTTAGAAATGGGTACTTCAGCAAACTCATACTTGTTTTTTTTTTTTTTTTTTTGCATTTTAAAAACTTGAGCACAGGTCTCAAAGAAGTAACTTTAGTTCATAAATGTTTCTCACTTATGAGATGGGGGTTATAATACTGACTTTGTAGGATTGTAAGAATTAAATGAGAATATATATTAAGTGCCTTATTTAATGTATGATCAGTATATTAACTGATGATCAGTAAATGGTTGTTTGTTTTTCCTAGGTGGCTGGTCGGAAAGGATTTCCTCATGTGATATATGCCCGTCTCTGGAGGTGGCCTGATCTTCACAAAAATGAACTCAAACATGTTAAATATTGTCAGTATGCATTTGACTTAAAATGTGATAGTGTCTGTGTAAATCCATATCACTATGAACGAGTTGTATCACCTGGAATTGGTGAGTAGACCTTGCTCTTATCCTTAGATGCACAAAGGGAACAGATCTCAATAATTTGATTTTTCTACATTAAATTATAAATTTGGAGATAGCCCAGTACTTCAACTAAGGTTAAAGAGTCAGATATTCTTAATGAAATATAAATATTTAAATTTGAACTTTAGAACAGATTTGTATTTTGACTGCTAAAATTAAGTATACACTATAGCTCATATTCTGCCCATTTAGAACATTATTTTTAAAAAATAAGATGGAAGGCATTATAGGTTGAATAGTATGTATTGTCAGTTATAAATAGTAGTATTTATACTACTAATCTTGGATTGAAATGGTTTGTGAAGTAAAATTACATTTTGTAATTTTAAATACAATGGAAAATATTATTGTGGTAATGATTAATGTTTCATTTTCTTTTCCCCTTTAAAAAATTAAGATCTCTCAGGATTAACACTGCAGAGTAATGGTAGGTAATCTGTTTCTTGTAACTTTCTGTTTTCTTTTATCCTGTCCCCTCTATTTTTTATTGACCTAAAATTAGTTTGTGTGAGTTCTGGTAGCATTTACAAGAAAAATACTTACTGTTTTGGAAATGTGGATTTGGGGGGACATTTATCAGTATTTAAAACTGGATTTAAATAGGCTGTTGGTTCTTTGGATTTGAACTACACTTATGTACCAAAGTGGTCTAAAAAAAAATGATAGGAGAATATAAAACATAAACAATATTTTTTGATTGGTAAAAACAGACTATTTTGGAAGAAAATCTCACAGAACAGTTTAAATGAATATAGATACCGATAATGTCTGGTAATTTAGAGTCATGTATAACATATCCTTTAAAAATACCAGTATTCTAATTTTTCTTTGTTTCTAACTTATTTATATATATATATAAATATTTTTTCAGTCTTGTTACATTTTGAGTCGATAAAACAAGGCTACTTTAACTTTCATAGATAATTTCCAATTCTGTTTTTAAAAGGAGAGTTTTGAGGTGGGGAAATTAAATCAATGGGGGGGTGTTTTTTGTTTTGTTTTTTAGTATAATATTTGAGAACAGAGTTCTGTTAAAACTTTAGCGCTGTTACTTAGAACGTGTTAATGAACTAAAATTTTTGTAGGAACTAATTAATTTACAGAGAAATTCTGATAAAGAACCACTATCATCTTAGAAAGGTGTGCTGTTCTGGAGGGAAATCGGTGGGTTGGCACTTCTTGTTGCACAGTCTTAGGGGTGGGTCAGAACTACCATCCATTTGTTTAACAACCTTAAACAAAATTTAGGAAGAGCATGAAAGTCTACTTGTTTTTATTGTCCATTTTTCTTCTATGTCATGAATAATGGAGGAAGATTCTAGTGCCTTTTGTTACTTGTTAGTGGTTAGTAGGTTTCTGAGAACAGTGGGTTGGTAATGTGGTAGTGGTCTGGGAAGAGTACCTTTAAGATTGGTTCAAGCCCTTGATATTATGTCATTTATTTTCTTTGAAAGTAAATACCCTTCAGATTTTCACCTTTCTCCATCCCTGCTTTTGGAGAATTAAAGTACTAGGGTTTGGGAGACTGTAGTGATAATTATATCAGAATTTCCTTAGTGGTGGTGGTTGTGAGGAGATCCAATTCTGAGGACTCATCACACTCCTCCCTTACTCTGAAATACTGCTGTCATGAGTAGCTGTTATTGGTCGGATTGTGTGGATGATCAGCTCTTTTTAGTGGCTCTAGGGCTGTTTTAGCCTTGTAGGTCCCCCTAGTGGTGGTTTGTTAAGGCCAGGTTCAGTGGTTCATTTCCTCAGAAAACAACAGATGTTTTTCACAGTCCCTTCTAGATTTGGACAAAGAAATAATACAAAGCCAGGTAAAGAAAAAGTTAAGAAAATGGGATAATTCCTTCACTTTTGAGTTGGAATTTTGGTGATAATCATTTCCAGCTTATTTCCTGTCTTCTATGAAACTTTCCATGACCACATCAGCCTGCATATTCATTTTAAGAAGATTTAATGAGCGTGTATTGCTTGGTACTGTGTTAGGATCTCGGGGTGATAGGATAAGTAAGGTATGTTTTCTCCACTCTAGGTAGCTCATAGTCTAGTGGAGGAAGGAAAAGGAAAAGGTAAATGAGACAGCAAGAGTAGCATCAGAGAAGTGCTGTGGTCGGAGGTGAGCCCAGTGGCTTCAGCTTTTCTGTCCCTTATACATATTCCTTACACTTCATAGGACATTTTCCAGTCACTACAGGTATGACTGCTCTAAAAGTACAATGAAATCATCACAGCTAATACTTACTATGTACACAGTTGTGTCAGGTACTGACTGAGCCAAGTGAATTCAAGTGTTGCACCATTCCCATTATCCCCTCCATGGTAGGTGGCATTGTCCACACTTGATTAGATGAAGATCAAGATGGACAGCTAGGAGAAGCTGGAGTAATGTGTACTCAATATACATAATACTTAAACAATAAAAAAATATTACAGAAGAGTGTAAGTTCTATGAGGGTAGAGATTTTTCTTTTGTTTATTAATATATCCCAAGTGCTAGAACCGTACCTGGAACATAAGTGCTCAATAAATATTTACTCAGTGGATGAATTTGTGGAATGCTAGCCCATAAAGAGAAATACTTAATAGTTTGGTGTCTGTTTTTCTGGACTTAAAAAATATATACTATATGTTTTTTAATTTTATTTTTTTGAATAGGCAATACATGGTCCATAAATCAAAATACTATAAAAAGGTATACAGTGAAAAGAAGTGCTCCCACCCTTGCCCCCATTCCCCCCTACCTCAGGTAATCACTTTTACTAGTTTCTGGTGTTTCCTTCCAGGGTTTCTTTACGCAAAAATACATGTATTATTTCCCTCCTTTCTTAAATAAAAAGCATATTGTGCACTTGTTCCGGACCTTGCTTTTTAAATTACGTGATGTGATTTTTTAAACATGCATGTGATCATAGTGTACAATAGTGTTTTGTAACCTACTTTTTTTCTTTTGCAAAAAAGTATATTGCAGACATCTATCCTTGATACCTACAGTTTCACCTAAGGGACATGGTTTAAGTTATTTGACAAAGAGACTTGTAGTCAGGTAGAAGTCTCAAGCTTACATTTGGGGAAGGTTTAGTCAATGTATTAGGCAAAAAAAAATATTATGAGGCATAAAGTAGGATTTAATTGTTACAACTGCACATTAGGCCGAAGAGTCCACTGAAAAGCAAAAGCGATGAATATCAAGTTGACCAACTGTTTCCTCAAATCAGTAGCTTTCTCTTTATGTACTAGTAATACCAGTATCTGATAAAAAGATCCTAGTCAGTATAACAACAAAAACTCTAAAATGTCCAGGAATTAAATAGAGATGTCAGAATCTATATGAAGAAAATTATAGAACTTTGTTGAATGATATAATTTTTTTGAAAGATTGAATAAATACAGTAATACTCACTTTGTGTCCCAAATGATTTTTTCTTGAATTTTTGTGATTTGGCCAACATTAGTGATGAATGGTTGGGTCCAGTTTTTTCTTTTTTCACTTATACATAGTGATGTGTTAAGCATCCTTTTGGTTATCTTTTTGTTTCCCTAGAATTTTTTCATTTTTAAAAATGTTTTTTTTTTTTTCAACGTTTATTTATTTTTGGGACAGAGAGAGACAGAGCATGAACGGGGGAGGGGCAGAGAGAGAGGGAGACACAGAATCAGAAGCAGGCTCCAGGCTCTGAGCCATCAGCCCAGAGCCCGACGCGGGGCTCGAACTCACGGACCGCGAGATCGTGACCTGTCTGAAGTCGGACACATAACCGACTGCGCCACCCAGGCGCCCCTTAAAAATGTTTTAAAATTAAATTTTATTTTGTTAAATGTTTGTTTTGAGAGAGCAAGCACAAGCAGGGGAGGGGAAGAGCAAGAGAGAGGGAGAATGAATCCCAAGCAGGCTCTGCACTGTCAGCGCAGAGCTGGAGGTGGGGCTCAAACCCATACACTGTGAGATTATGATCTGAGCATAAACCCAAGAGTCAGACACTTAACTGACTGAGCCACTCAGGTGCCCCTCCCTAGAATTTTTTAAAGAAAAACTTTTGGGAACGGAATTTTTTGGTCTTAACTATATCGGTGTCTTCATGACTTTTGATGTATGAAAAAGCCCTTTAAGAGATTGTACATAGTAATTTGAACAATGGCTTATTCTTTTAAATATTCTCAATTAAAAAAAAAAGGTCATGTTGGGGCACCTGGTTGGCTCAGTCTGTAGATTACACAACTCTCAGGGTTGTGATCTCAGGGATCTTAGGGTCATGAGTTCAAGCCCCACTTTGGGCATGGAGCCTACTTAAAAAAAAAAGCCATGTAACTAATTGGTATTTATGTATAATCAATGTTTTCAAAAACTGACATAAGGGAAACATAAAGGGTGCTGGATGTTGATTCTTAATGGAAAAGAGAATGTCTTCTTGTGGACTGTTAATTGATTATTCTAAGAGAACCTAGTATTAGAATTCTGTGGGTTGTAAAATTATGGCGTAGTTTTAGTTTAGAAGCAGTAAAGGGTTGTTTGCTAAAGACAAAAAGCATACCCCAAAACAATAGTCTAAAATAAATAGGGAGGTTCTGGGCAGAGAACAGTTGACATTATCAGTGCAGTCTAAGTTTTCTTTTTTTCCTTGAGGAAAAGGCAGCTTTCCCTAATTTGTTAAAGGAAAAGTGTTGTTGTATCAGCTAGAGTCTAGGTTTGCTTAAGGCGTAACCACATAGGTGAAAGATGTTGATTATTGGGTTTTTTCACACCATGTGTTTATCAAACATCATTTGATTTGGGTTTCTAGAAGGAAATTTCAGTTTGACTTACCATTTAGGATTTTTCTTTTTGTTTCTAACCCTGGGGGGGGACGGACATTGAATACGTTTCAATCTTTGAATGCATGACACTTAACAATAAGTCTAAATCCTGGAATTGGATAGCTATCAGATCCCACTCATTTCTACAGTGTGAAATTAGCAAGAAGATACAGCTAATTACTTGATCTCAATTTGGTCTTCTCATCTGGATAAACATTTTCCCCAGCCATTTGGTTTTCATCTAACTCCTGTGTTTAAGATGATTATTACCGGGGCGCCTGGGTGGCTCAGTCGGTTAAGCGTCCGACTTCGACTCAGGTCATGATCTCGCGGTCCGTGAGTTTGAGCCCCGCGTCGGGCTCTGTGCTGACAGCTCAGAGCCTGGAGCCTGTTTCAGATTCTGTGTCTCCCTCTCTCTCTGACCCTCCCCTGTTCATGCTCTGTCTCTCTCTGTCTCAAAAATAAATAAACATTAAAAAAAAAAAAAGATGATTATTACTTCTAGGTTAATCAATAAACTAAGGAATACCTCTTCAGGATCATGGCTGGAAGTTGTTGGGAGTATAGTCTATCTTCACATTTCTGGGGGGTCTGTCAGATTGATTGGTAAAATATATTTGATGTCACTATTTCTAAATGCATAGTTTTTGTTGATAAAGTAGTATTCTTTTCAAATATTATGAAAAAATTCTGAGTTAGAGTTATTTACATTATAGTTAATTTTAGGTGTTATTACAATACAAGATTTTTTTTTCTGGTAACAGAAGCTTATAAAATTTTTCAATGTGTTTACTTTTTTATATAGCTCCACCAAGTATGTTGGTGAAGGATGAATATGTTCATGACTTTGAAGGGCAGCCATCATTATCCACTGAAGGTCATTCAATTCAAACCATCCAGCATCCACCAAGTAATCGTGCCTCAACGGAGACATACAGCACCCCAGCTCTGTTAGCTCCATCTGAGTCTAATGCTACCAGCACCACCAACTTTCCCAACATTCCTGTGGCTTCCACAAGTGAGTAGTAGAATCCAGTGTAGTCAGCAAGTTGATTTTCCCTATTTAATATTTACATGTAGTCACTTGGAGGAAACTCCAAGTAAAAATTAAAAGTAATGTGATATCTTTTATAGGAAAAAAGTATTAAAAAGGTCTTTCAGTTGGTCCTAGAAAAAATGGTGTTTGTAATTTTGCAATTTACTTAAAAATTTTTTTTTAATGTTTTAGTTTTGAGAGAGAGTGTGGGCAGGGAAGGGGCAAAGAGAGAGGGGTATAGAGGATCTGAAGTGGGCTGTATGCTGACAGCAGAAAGCCTGATAGGGCTCGAACTCATGAACCTCGACATTGTGACCTGAGCTGAACTCACAAACTGCGAGATAGTGACTTGAGGTGAAGTCAGACACTAAAGTGACTGAGCCACCCAGGCTCCCCTACTTAAGTGTTTTTATGTTGATGTACAGTCAACTTGGAATTTAAGTAATAACTTTGATTATAATATTGATTTAAATTAATGGTCAATTTGTACTACCTCTACTACTACATGCAGAAGTAAGAATTGTCTTGAGTTTTCAGATATGTTTTAGAGAAGTGTTTGAGTAGTTAACAAGTAGTTTTGGACCAAGATGTTTGTAAACATTTCTGTTAATGGAATTGCAAGCTTTACTTTAATCAGTTTTTATTTTTTATCTGGCAGAATATTACTTTATAATAGCCGTTTCAGTCTCCCTTGTACAAATTTAGAAAAAAGGATCTTGATAAAGTTGTTCATAACTTATATCCCTTAAGATAGACATTATGTATTTTAGTCAATTTTGAAATAAAGCTAAAATCTGTGTATCTTTTTTTTTTTTAACAAATTTTTCTAAAAGGCTCTTCTCGTGATAGAGATACACCATCTTCTCTGCTACATTATAGAGACAGAGGGATATTAGGTTTATCTTTTCTTGGGCCTGATCAGGGCAATAATGATTCTGTTCTTTTTTTTTTTTTAATTTTTTTTAACGTTTATTTATTTTTGAGACAGAGAGAGACAGAGCATGAACGGGGGAGGGTCAGAGTGAGGGAGACACAGAATCTGAAACAGGCTCCAGGCTCTGAGCTGTCAGCACAGAGCCCGATGCGGGGCTTGAACTCACGGACCGTGAGATCATGACCTGAGCCGAAGTCGGCTGCTTAACCGACTGAGCCACCCAAGCGCCCTTTAATATTGTTCTTTAATATTGTTGTTTATTTGCACAGTCACCAAATGTTGCATGGTTTGCTGTTTGGCAAGTGGAGTCGCTTTTTTTTTTTTTAAACTAATTACAGAGCAGGGTCTTGGCATGTATATGGTGTTATTTGCACCTGGTTGCTAAGGAGAGTGTATCTCAGCCCACATCAGCAGTAGATTGTTGATAGATCTGGACTAATACTTTGTTAGCTGCCACCAAAGGAAGCATTATTCTATTTAATATCAAATGAGATTCAGAATAGAAATTTGATCTTTGGAATAAATGGGGGACTAATTTCTATAATTGAGTTTACAAATAAAGTATACCAAATATCCTCCCTTTAATTCGTTTTACCTCTTCACCAAAATGTATGTAGCAACATATTTTGGATTTGCTACCTGAGATGACGGTCTCACCATAGACAGCATATTCTAAGTGGATCTTATAGTTTAAGCATATACTTTAGAGCCTGGGCCCTCTTAATCACTTAGTGCTTCTATTATCTGTCTACTCTTTATTTACCAATTTGGGAATATAGTTTACAGAGTGGTCAGTGATGGATAATAAAAGAAAGCACATTACAGCCAGCCAAGCATAGATTAGTGATAGAGTACAGCCACTTACTTTTATTGATATTATCTGGAGATTAAATTTGCATGCCTTTGTTGATGCTTGCTAAAGTGACTTCATTCTAACTGTTCTATTCCCTAGAGCCAAGTCTATTGAAAACCAGGAAAAGTGATATGAATGAAATGCAGATAGTTTTTCTTGGTATTTTTTAGATATATTTTCATAGTCGAATCGTGATTTTTAAAGAATTTGTTTCAAAATGTTCTGTAGATCTCAAAAAAGTGTATTGATAGGATTAAAAGAAAAGAAATTGGACAAAATAGGGGAATTGGAAGACTATTTCAGGGGCTCCTGGGTGGCT
Organism: Leopardus geoffroyi; assembly: GCF_018350155.1. Lineage (NCBI taxonomy): Eukaryota > Metazoa > Chordata > Mammalia > Carnivora > Felidae > Leopardus > Leopardus geoffroyi. Next base: position 70,324,020 of record NC_059339.1, read on the forward strand.
CAGTTGGTTAAGCGTCTGACTTCAGCTCAAGTCATGATCTCCCAGTTTGTGGGTTTGAGCCCTGCGTCGGTCTCTGCACTGGGGGTGTGGAGCCTGCTTGGAATTCTCTCTCTGTCCTTGTCTCTCTCTGTCCATTCCCCACTTGTGCTCTCTCAAAAATAAATAAACTTAAAAAAAAAAAAAAAGGGCGACTTTTTCAAATAAGCTTATCTAGGTGTATTGTTTAATTTCATCTTACACACTTGGAATTGTGTAATAGAAATATTCAGTACCGATAACAACCTGTGTTCGTTTGGCACTTGAATATCTTCAGGTTTTTTTTTTTTAAGTATCTGTAAATTAAAATAATCTCATTTCTCTTATATAGGGACGCTTTTTGTAAGGTAGCTAAGAATCTGACATGTACAGTTGTTAAAAGCAAGAGTAAAAATGTCATTAACATTTGAAGATAACTTGGAAAAAATTTTTTGGGATGAGTAGGAAAGGAGGTTTCTAAAAACATCATGTTTAAAAATAAATAATTGGGGAGTATTGAAATAATCTCTTTAACTTTTAATTTTATAATCCTAGCCTTAAGGAAATGTGATTTGTGGAGAGGAGAAAAATGTTCCTTTTCCTTGATACTTTGATCGATGGTGTCATTTCCTTTTGTGTATCTTGATTATATTCCCATTTAGATGAGAAAAGATTGAAGTTATGTCAGTGATAGATAACAGCTGTGAAATTTCATTGCTTTCCAAATGGAATAAACAGTTGACTTCATTAATGCTTGCTTAAAGAAATCAAGCATTTTCCACTTAAAAAAATAAAGGCCTTAAAAATGTAGGTCATTGGGTCGCTTGGCTGGCCTGGTTGGTGGGGCATGTGACTCTTGATCTTGGAGTTATGGGTTTGAGCCCCACGTTGAAGATAGAGATTACTTAAGAAAAAAAAAAACAATAAAATCTTTTAAAAAATGTAGGTCAGTAAGCAATATTGTAGAATGGTTTTGAATAGAATAGAAGCCACAGGAGTCTTACTCCTTCTGGTATATTACATATAGAAAGAGTAAGTAATTTCTTGTAAATCCAGGAATATGGTAGTGTTCTTGGAAAGAGATGATTTTTGGTTTTTAAAAATACATGAAAAAATTTCAAAGTAGACTTCGAGTTTGTTGTGGTTTTTTGTTTTTTGGGTTTTTTTTTTTTGTTATTTTTTTTGTGTGTGTTTTTTTGGTTTTTTTTTTCGGTGGTTTTTCGTTTTTGTTTTTGTTTTTGTTTTTACTAGCAATGCTCTATTGATTTAACAGTGAAGCTTGAACTTTTCTAAACTTCACCTTACCCATCACATTCCATTTAAAAGATTTGCCTGCTCTGCTTTTCTTTTATCAAACCATAGCATTTTGCCATTACCAGTACCAGTGCTGATGATAATGAATTTCTAGTTTTCAACATTTTCTTGAGCCTGGACTTTTGGAGTCCTAATTAGAAGGGTCTAGAGCTAGATGGCATGGCCAGTGATGAGCTGATGTGCTTCTGAAGTTACTGTGATAGGCTAGACATGTAGTGGGATTTTGCTGGCACGTGAAGAATATTAATGAAGGAAAAGGCCTCTAAAATTAGCTAGGCATTACTTTAAGGTACAATAATTTTCAACTTTTTCAAGTTAAGGTTTGCCTTCATAGATGACTTTAGGGTTTGTTATTTGATAGACCATGGACTAGTTCCACTTTTTGCCCATCTTTATAGCTTCGATCATGAGTTATAGTTGGTCCTTCATTTACTGTATAAAAACGCAGGATTGCATCTAAAAATGTACCGTATTAATGTCTTCTTGTTCCTCTAGGTCAGCCTGCCAGTATACTGGCAGGCAGCCATAGTGAAGGATTGTTGCAGATAGCTTCAGGGCCTCAGCCAGGACAGCAGCAGAATGGATTTACTGGTCAGCCAGCTACTTACCATCATAGTATGTACATGCTTTTTAAAATCTTTTAAGTAGTTGAGAAAAAATAGGCAGACTTTATAAAAGCAAATTAATCCATGTGGGCCTTAATTTTTAGACAGCACTACCACCTGGACTGGAAGTAGGACTGCACCATACACACCTAATTTGCCTCACCACCAAAACGGCCATCTTCAGCACCACCCGCCTATGCCGCCCCATCCCGGACATTACTGTAAGCTCTTGTTTTTGTTTTAAGGGCCTTTTCTTTTTGAGAACTTGTTTTCTTTCTGTTTTTTTTTAAATGTTTTTACATCTTTTATTCATCTTACAATTTAGTTTCATTAAATGATTACTGCTTTTCAGCATTTTGGTAAAAACAGTATTATTTACTTTTCATAGTTTTGTTATCATACCTTTGTTTTAGAGGAGTAATGTTTACTAAATTTATTTCTCTGTTGCTAATGTTCCATTAACATCACATTGATTTCCATTCATTTGTTTGTTTACTTTGTATATGTTCTTAGGTCTCATGTATATTTGTATATCCACCCTAAGTGGATTGAAATCCCTTGAGTGTCAAGATCTCAAGGTTTCCCTCATCATAGTATTCAGCAAAATGCAGACACTTACGTGTTGTCTCTATCATTACTCTGTGTAGGCTTGATTTGGAGGGATACTCTACTAATAACCATAGCGTGTAATTTCAGACAGAAGAGGAACATTGTTCATTTGGCTTAGTGAAATCAAGACCCTGAATTTTTCATATGTATCCAATTCCTTTTCCTCCATTATAAGATTAATAAAACCAAAGAAAACTTGGAACATACAGAAAAGTGTAAATAAGAAAATTTACAGAGTCCTACCATGTAGAGATATCCACTTCTAATATTTTTCATATTTTTTCTTCCAGTCATATAAACGGGTGTATATATATTGGGAGAGAAAGGATCATACTATGTATAGATTGTCGTATCCTGCTTTTTTTCAATTATGTTACTATTTTCCATATCTTAGGGAATGTAATTTTTTATGGCTGCCTGGCCCAGCAAAGTGGTTAAGGTGCTGAGGTTGGACCCTTAACTGGCTGTGTGACCATTGGCAGGTTATATAACCCCCACTAACTAAGCCTTAAGGGTAATAGTATCTATCTCAAGGAGTGTTGTAAAAAGCAAATGGAATAATTCATGTGAAGGGTTTAGCACAGTGTTTTAATGCTTAATAACCTCTCAATTTATCCTTAATTTAATAAACTTTAAACATTTGTTTTTAGAACGGACCTAAGATTTTGAATTATTGTTGTATATTGCATTGTAAATTACACTGTTATCACCTTACATGAATAATTCATTTATAATTTAAATCTTGTGTGTACAGTTACTGCAAATTGCTTAACAGCACTTGGCACATAGCATTAAAATGTTAGCTATTAAATAGAGTATTTGCTTATATAAAGTAATCTAAACTAAGCTTTTAAATTTTTAGACATTGAATAAGTTTTAAACCACTCCTAAGGTATGATAGTTATATTTAAGTAAGGTTTATTAAAAGTTTTAGCATTGGAAAACTTTTAATAAATAAAATTGGGATTTTTATTGTCTTTTCTTCAGGGCCAGTTCACAATGAGCTTGCATTCCAGCCTCCCATTTCCAATCATCCTGGTAAGTGTATCTCAACAATGATTCCCTTTATTTAGATTTTCTTCATAGTAATTAACACACACACACACACACACACACACACACACACACACACACACACACAGGTTTTAGTCTAGTTACACAGTAACCTACCTAACTTTTTAGATAAGTACAGTACTCCTTATGGCATTAGCTAATCAACAGTTTATGAGTAGCCAATAGAGTCCACATAAGCTGCCTATATTTGATACTTTTTAACTGTCTGAAATAAAAGACAAGAACTGTTTTTTCAGCTAAAATATGAAGTACCAAAGTGCTGGTTTTAGCATTGAATACATAAATATGCAGCAGAAGAAAACTAGGTTTCAAAATAGAACAGCTGTAAAAATGTAGTTTAAAAAGCCAGGGAAAAATCTAAAATGTGCGCTGGAAATAAAAATAATTCACTGTGTCTGTTTTAGAAGATAGATTCAGGAATTTTTGGTTAACTGGAATTTTTAGAAACTTTTTGATTAAATTATGTTCAAAGGAGTAAATAGCTGAATAGATTTCCTTAATTCAAATTTGAATATATCTTTTAAACCATAGAAGTAAAAAAGCAGAGAGAGTTAAAATACTGAAGGCTTCTTAACATAAACATAGCATTTTGAATTACTTTCCTCTATCCCTTCATATGTTTTTCTTAGCTGAAAAAGATGCAAATAAAATTGATCGCTTAATTTTTTTCCTAATTAAAAGTAATTTGTTTTATTATGAAGAATTTCAAACATATACCAAATATCAGACAGCACCCCCACCCCCACCCCGACCCCCCATTGTACTAATCCCTCAGTTTCAGCAGTTGTCAGCTAAGGACCAGTTTGGTCTCATTTATGCCCTCACCTATTATTTTGAAGGAAATCCTATAAAATTGTTTTATATATAAATATATCAGCATGTATTTCCAATAAAATTTAAAAAATAATGTAACTACCATAAACCATAATGATCATTTTAAAGGATAACTTATAGTTCTTCAAATAGATCTACATAATTTTCTTAAGCAGTGTTTGGTTTGTTATTTTTTATGTTGGTTCTAATTTTTCTTCCAGCTGTTACAAAAAAAACCATTGAGGGTAAGATTTTTAAGCTTATAACACTTCTCATGTTTCAGTTTAAGAGATTTGAAGAGTTTCTGAATCAAAAGGCCAAACTGCTTTATAGAGATCACATCAGAGTATGAGAACCAGTTTTACTTACCATGCTTGCCAGCATAGGCATGATAGTTCAATAGTCTTTTTGCTGATTTAGGAGGCAAATAATATTGGTTTTGATTAGAAGAAAAATGCTACTGGCGGGGCCTAAGTACTTTTTAACCATACATATATACTACTTAAATTATCCTCTTTAGTGGGTTTTCTATATGTTATTTGCATATTTATTGAACATTGTTTATGGGTTAAGGAGCCTTCCCTTTTTAAAACATTTTTATTGAGAAATATAGAGAAAAGTATATAAAACAAGTATACATACAGTCTCATGAATAACAGTAAAGCCAACACCTAGGTAACCACCATCCAGATTGAGAACTACGACAGCACTCCTAAAAAACTTCCTACCCCATGCAGTTTGTTTCAGTCAAAAACTTTTCTTCTTCATCTCCAGAGATCGGCACTATCCTGCTTTTTGTGGATACTGTTTTTGTTTTTTGAAACTGATGAATGCATCCTTAGACCATCTAGTAGATTGGTTTTACTTGTTTTTACAATTATATGAATGAAATCATTATATCAGAATCTTAATTTGTTGTGAATAAATATGTTGGGATAAGAGGGGAAAATCTAGAGTCTTAAGAATGAGAATTTTTTCTGACTTCAATGAAGCAGAAAGTCATTAGTCATTGAGAGTCATTAGTGATGCCTGGCATTTTGGGGAGCCTCAGTGTCCATATGGCTAAGTGGAAGGTGGTCTGCAGGAGGGAGGGTAACCAGAGCTCAGAAGAAAGACCTACTCTGGATGGGATGGTGAGGTGGGGTTAGAAATGGTGGCTGGTTACTTGGGCTCAATTTGGATTCAGCAATTGCTTTTGGTTTCCTGATAGATTTCCTTCATTCTCATGATGCAACTGATGTTGAGGTCTAACAGTTCCTGGTGGTTAGGGAATAACATTAACTAGTTATGAGGATACACATCTAGAGCACCCCACACTGGTATTAAAACTTCTGTCTTGAGTAGACTAGACTTAATGACTTAATGGTAAGAATTATTCTGAAAGGTCTCTGTCCAAGTGGTTGTGGGAGAGGATCAACTATGCACATACACCTGTAGTGGAGTCAGCTGGTTGGAATGCAGAGGGCTGTGAACTCTTTGACTATGAATACTTAGAGGCCCCAGAGGAGTTTTACCTGACAACTGTTATCTTCATTACTCCTATTACAGTATTAAGAGAATATTTTAACTGGTCGCCCTGTTGGGAGGGCTTGTAGTCATGGTTTACTGTCTACTCTTATTCAGTATTTCTTTTAAAATTTGGATCCAATTATTTCTCTACTGAAGAACTTGCATTAATTTCCCTGATCATTGCTTGGCCAAAAGGATGAAGTTGGAATTCCTTAGCTGGGCAGAAAATAGACTCTGATCCTGTTCCATGTGTACTTTTCTAGCCTTGTCTCTTTATGCTTTAACCATCCTGAAGCACATACTCAAGCTTGCCCAGGTATCATTCCTCTGTGCTTCTTCTTTGTCTTATGCACTATATTAGTTACCTGTGTTCTGCAACAGACTACTCCCCAAACTTAACTAGTTAAACAGTAATAACCATTTATTATACTTAGTTTCTGTGGGCCAGGGATCTGGGAATGGTTTGGTTGGTTTGCTTTGGCTTAAAGTCGCATGAGGTTGCAGTCAGGTTGTTGGCTTGGGCTGCTATCATCAGAAGGATTTTCTGGGGCTGGAAGATTCACTTTCCAAGTGGTTTACCCATATAGCTGGCAAGTTAATGTTATTGTAAGCAGTAAGCTCCACTTTCTCTGCATGGAGCTTCTCAAGTGTCTTCACACAATAGCCAGCTTCCCTCAGAGTAAGTGATCAAGAGAAGGCAAGACAGAGCCTCAGGGTCTTTTAAGACTTATCAGAGGCACCTGGGTGGCTCAGTTGGTTAAATGTATGACTCTTGATTTTAGCTCAGGTCATGATCGCACAGTTCTTGAGTTTGAGCCCCACGTCGGGTTCTGTGCTGACAGTGTGGAGCCTGCTTGAGATTCTCTCTCTCCCCTTTCTCTGGCCCTACACTGTTCACACACACACCCTCTCTCTCAAAATAAATAAAGAAAGAAAATTCAAAAGAGAGGATCAAAAGTCATGTCATAATTTCTGTAAGGTCCTATTTTGTGAGGAGGGGATAACACACGGATATGAATATCAGGAGGTGAGAATCCTTGGGGACCATCTTGATGCCCACCCACATACTCCTAAACTCCTAAATGTGTGTGGCAAATTCCATTGATTGATTGATTGATTGATTGATTGAGACAGAGCATGAGTCAGGGAGGGGCAGAGAGCAAGGGAGAGAGAAAATCCCAAGTAGGCTCCGAGTTGTTAGCATGTAGCCCAGTGTGGGGCTCATTCCCATGAACCTTGAGATCATGACCTGAGCCGCAATCAAGAGTCAGAGGCTCAACACCCTGAGTCTCCCAGGTGCCCCTGTGCAAACTCTTTGTAAAGATCCAGCTGGAATATACCACTTTTGGGAAGCCTTTCCTAATCCCCGTGTCCTCTGCTACCTAGTACTTTTAATTCTACTAAATTACAGTTGGCAGTTCACTTCTTATCCTTGATTCATGAACAAATAGAAAAGAAAGCAAAGTGGGGCGCCTGGGTGGCTCAGTTGGTTGAGCGTCCAACTTCAGCTCAGGTCATGATCTCACAGCTGGTGGGTTTGAGCCCCGCATTGGGCTCTGCACTTGGCAGGTCAGACCCTGGAGCTTGCTTCAGATTCTGTGTCTCCCTCTCTCTGCCCCTACCCCGCTCATGCTGTGTCTGTCTGTCTGTCTGTCTGTCTCTCTCTCTCTCTCTCTCTGTCTCTCAAAAATAACATTTGGAAAAAAAAAGAAAAGAAAGCAAAGTAATACTTGTTTTAGGTGTGTGGTTAATGTGGCCCCTTAAGGTCTGATGAAGAAATGCTTAAAATGTTCTACTCCAGACTTAGGACCTTTAAGAGGGAAAATAAGCATATACTTCTGAATATATAAAATATTTGAAATAATTAAAAATCCTCAATAATAAATATAGTGTATCTATTTTGAGAAATAATTTTTCTTTATTAAAACATTTTTTAATGTTTAATTTTGAGAGAGAGTACAAGCTGGGGAGGGGCAGAGAGCAAGGGAGACACAGAATCCGAAGCAGGCTCCAGGCCCTGAACTGTCAGCACAGAGCCCGACACTGGGCTTGAACTCATGAGCTGTGAGATTGTGACCTGAGCCAAAGTTGGACACTTAACCAACTGAGCCGCCCAGGAGCCCTGCGAAACGATTTTTGAGGGCAGTTACATAAATGCTTTCAGACATAGATGTAATATAAATTATAGAAAATGAAAATAATTAGTATTGGTCATTACCTTGGTATTAAGGATTTCAGGTAGGCCATATACTTGATGATTTTTATGCTTTGACTTTGATAACTAAGTTGAAAAAAATTTTGGGCAAGGTTAGTCATTTTATTTCTTTTTTATGGATGAACTTTGTTTTTGCTTTTTCTTAAAGCAAAAGCTTTTTCTTTAATATTCATCAAATTAAATATTAATTGCAAATTAAAGTGAGTTTCCTCAGTGTCTTTGAGGTTGTTTTGGTAATTCACAAATGGATTCAAAATTGACAGATTTCCAAATTCAGGTTATATTTTAGTAGTTTGGAACTATACCATTCAAGAGAGAGTCTTTATGTGTAGATAAAAGATTCTCCTAGGGCATCTCATTCAGATCTAAATAATAAAAGAAATAATTCATAATGAGTCTCTTGGGCACTTTAACCAAGTTTTTAACTTCTTGAATTACTTGCTGTCAGAAATTGAAGATAATGCCTTGGAGACTTATATTTCCCAGTGTAATTGAATAACATTTATTTGATAAACTGTGCTTTATAATACATTTCTCCATTATAAAAAATATTTAGCTAAGTTCTTATATTGTAAAAGAAAATTCAGGTTGCTAACGTAGTCTTTTAAAAACCTTTTCTCTCGCCTGGGTGGCTCGGTTGGTTAAGCGTCCAACTTTGGCTCACGTCATGATCTCACAGTTTGTGGGTTTGAGCCCTACGTTGGGCTCTGTGCTGACAGCTCAGAGCCTGGAGCCTGCTTTGGATTCTGTCTCCATCTCTCTCTCTCTGCCCTCCCCCCCTCCAAAGAATAAGTAAACATTAAAAAATAAATACATAAAAACCTTTTCTCTGGCCAGTAATGAGCAGTCCATAGGCTTCATGAGACCAGCTCAACTTCACTAGTTCAGCAACAAGGAGCTAAAAGTATCAAATGAGCAAGCACATTAATAATCCCACTCCATCTTGGTAGGTGTTGTTGAGTTATTAAGAATGTTCTCTCTAATTACATCCTGCTGTTAATACTAGTTTTGAGGGGCGCCTGGGTGGCGCAGTCGGTTAAGCGTCTGACTTCAGCCAGGTCACGATCTCGCGGTCCGTGAGTTCGAGCCCCGCATCAGGCTCTGGGCTGATGGCTCAGAGCCTGGAGCCTGTTTCCGATTCTGTGTCTCCCTCTCTCTCTGCCCCTCCCCCGTTCATGCTCTGTCTCTCTCTGTCCCAAAAATAAATAAAAAAACATTGAAAAAAAAATAAAAAAAAAAAATACTAGTTTTGAGATGCTGCAGGCTTATCACTTATATGGCATTTGATCCTTGGAGCAAAAGAGCAAAGAGAGATCTAGAAAGTCTTTTTTTTTTTTTTTTTTTTTTTAAGTTTATTTATTTATTTTGAAAGAGAGAGTGTGAGCACAAGCAGGGGAAGGGCAGAGAAAGAGAGAATCCTAAGTAGGCTCTGCACTGTTAGCACAGAGCTGAATGTGGGGACTGAACTCACAAACCATAAGATTATGACCTGAGTCAAAATCCAGAGTTGGATGCTTAACCAGGTGAGCCACCCAGGCGCCCCAGGATCTAAAAAGTCTTAATGAGTGCTTCTTATTCCTTACTCCTGTTTATTACTCAATTAGCAAATTGAGAGTGGAAAGTTTTCCACATTATATACTATATCCCAGGACTGCCAAGTTCTCTGGAACCCTCTTAGATTACCTCTGGTTCTCTCTGTCCTCCTAGATGGTAACCTCCTTCCTCCTTTCTTAGGCCTTAATAATCTCTTAACAGATCGTTGTTTTTCTTCCCTGATCAATGGTGTGCAGTTCTGATGCCAGTTTCTGTTTACTTCAAGTTTCTTAAAATACTTCTTCCCAGTAGCAGGAGATCAACTCATACTAAACCTATTCAGATATGCAGCTTTATGTAACCATCATTGCTGTATGGTATCTGAGATAAATGAAAACCCCTTTGGCAACTGGGAAATAAAATAAGGTTTAAGTGCAGTTGCAGATATTACAGTTCATGATGATAAAAGTATCTTTTTTCTTATTTAAACATGGAGATTATACAATTCTCTTTTTCTCCCGTAAATTGACTCTAATGGAAAAAGGTTGCTCACCATGGAACTTTACTTCTGGATAGTGTTCTTCAGTATGAACTAGGAAATGCATGTCCTTGCGCCTTATTTTTTACTGAGCATTATAGACATTCATGACTTTAGGGCATTGTTTGTAACAGAATTTACTGTGTGGACTGTGTAAAGACCTCTTTTAAGTGCTATTACTGTTTTTTTTGCTTCCAAAACATTGGGTAGTTGTTAACTTATCTTAACACAACCTCTTTAGTTTTAGCTTCAACCAATATACCTGCCAGTTACGTTTGCTGAGGCTTTTGGTTCATAGCATAATGGAATGTTTTCTATAAAGAATAACTTCATAAATATTTCAAACTGTTTTTTTAAGAGGGGACTTCAGTGTATCACTACTTTTCAAGTTTAATGATAACCAAACATATTTAAAGAAATTTAAGTATTTGTGATTAGTTGATTTGATCTGTGTGGCAAAACATTTCAAGTTAAGTTTTTGAATCACCATCTTCATGTGGTCTGTTTTATTAATTCTTAGTTGAAAAGTACTTTCTTCTTGACAGCATTTTTGTTTTTTTGTTTTTTGTTTTAAATGTTTATTTTTGAAAGACAGAGAGACAGAGTGAGAGAGGGGGAGGGGCAGGGAGAGAGACACACACAGAATCCGAAGCAGGCTCCAGGCTCTGAGCTGAGCCCGACGTGGGGCTCAAACCCAGGAACCGTGAGATCATGACCTGAGCCGAAGTTGGACGCTCAGTCCTACTGAGCCACCTAGGCACCCCCTTGACAACATTCGAAAAGCAATTAGATACATAGATTTTACAAGATTTTTGAAAATATATTTGAAATGTCTGTCATACTTCATTTTAAGATATTTTGGGAGTTTGAGAAGATCTAATGTTTTGTCATCCCAAGTATCTTTATAGATTGTTGAAAGTTTTATTGCTGCAAATTTTAGATGAGTCAGAGTTCATAAAGGGCACATTGAGAAGCAGATCAATAATTGGTTTATCAGCAGAAAGCTTTCAGGGGCACCTGGGTGGCTTAGTTGGTTGAGCATCCGACTTCGGCTCAGATCATGATCTCACAGTTCATGAGTTCAAGCCCTGCGTCAGGCTCTGTGCTGACAGCTTGGAGCCTGGAGCCTGCTTCGGATTCTGTGTCTCCCTCTCTCTGCCCCTTCCCTGCTCATGCTCTGTCTCTCTCTGTCTCTCAAAAATGAATAAATGTTAAAAAAAAAAATTTTTTTTTAAAGAAAGCTTTCATTCTCTAGTAAGTGGCAGTGACCTTTTCCCCCTTAAATAAGTCAAATCCATTTTTATTCCAGGGCCTTTGCATTTGCTTTCTTCTTAGTATATGTGCTGCTGAAGCGAGCACATCATTTGCTTTCTTCTTGAAGTGTTCTGTTCACAGTCTTTACATAAATACGTGGTCTTTCAAAGTTTATCTTTTCAGATAGGATGTACTCCTGCCCTCTAGTCTGATGATTCTTTCCAATCATCTTCTGTTCCACACCCCATTTTATTTTCTTTACAGTATTTATCATTACCTGAGTCACCTTACTCATTTATCTCCTTATTTGCCTCTGCATTTCCATGAGATTAGGGACAGTAGCGGTCCTGTTTATTGCTGTTGTATGCCATGCCTAGAATAATTTCTAGAGGGGTGCCTGGGTGGCTCAGTCAGTTAAGCGTCTGACTTCAGCTCAGGTCATGATCTCAGGTTTCATGAGTTTGAGCCCCATGTAGGGCTCTGTGCTGACAGCCCGAAGCCTGGAGCCTGTTTCAGGTTCTGTGTCTCCCTCTCTCTCTGCCCCTCCCCTGCTTGCACTCTGTCTCTGTCTCTGTCTCTGTCTCTCTCAAAAATAAATAAGCATTAAAAAAAAAATTAGAATAATTCCTAGATACCCTATAAATTGTTAGTTAAAGGAAAACCAAATAATTTCCATTTATGTTGTCTCTAATAATTGTATTCAAACAAAAATTAGAAATACTTGATCAACTATATTTGCAAATCAAACCAAGTAGTGCCTTTTTTCCCAATCCCATTTAAAATTATTTTAAATCATTTATCGTTGCTTAAATGAATACACGGAATACATCTTCAGAGTTAAAATTGTAGTAGTTAACATCAATTGACTTCACCAAAAACGACCTTTCAATCAAGAGACAGTTGAGAATTCCTATCCAGAGCAACTGTGTAGTGGAGTGTGATTAACCTTGACTCTAGTCTGGGATGGCTGACTTGCTTATGCCCTGTCTCTCAATTAGGGATCTATACAAATATGCCATAAATTGATGTTACGCAAGAACACTTCCCTGGAATATGTCTTAGAGTCAGTGTGTTTTAAAAAAATACAAGTTAGACTACGTAGAAAATATATGCAGCCAAATGAAACACTATGATAAAATAATTTATTTTAGATTCTAATTACTTCCATTCTTTAAATTCCTAGTTGGCTGTGTCCTTTGAGGTAAGAACCAATGTCCAGATTTTAAAAATGACTACAGTTTCAAGAATGCTAGGTACTGAGCTGAAAAATGGAAGACATGGAAGTGTCTACTTTTTTTTTTTAATGTTTGTTTATTTTTGAGAGAGCAAGCAGAAGCAGGGGAGGGGCAGAGAGACAGAGGGGGATACAGAATCCCAAGTAGGCTCAGGCTCTGAGCTGTCAGTGCAGACCCTGACACACAAACTGTGAGATCATGTCCTGAGCCGAAGTCGGGTGTTTAACCGTCTGAGCCCTCCAGGTGCCTTGGAAGTGCCTACTTTTTAATACATTGTCATTTTCATCAAATTCTTTTGGGTGCTTTTCAAATGCCTGTCTCTTCCCTTCACCCTTTCTTTTAGGAAAAGCTTTGTCTTAAGTGAAAGTGAATGCTTTGTATCTTACATGGGTAGGTGTTCTCCTGTTTATCCTCTGTAGCTCCCGAGTATTGGTGTTCCATCGCTTACTTTGAAATGGATGTTCAAGTTGGAGAGACATTTAAGGTTCCTTCAAGCTGCCCTATTGTTACTGTTGATGGATATGTGGACCCTTCTGGAGGAGATCGCTTTTGCTTGGGTCAACTCTCGAATGTCCACAGGACGGAAGCCATTGAAAGAGCAAGGTATTGTTGACTGTATAGTTATTTTAAAAATTGAATATAGTACATTGTCATTTATTCTTCAAAAATTTTTTAATGTTTATTTATTTTTTGAGAGAGAGAGCAGGGGAGGGGCAGAGAGAGAGGGAGACAAGGCTCTGTGGGGCTCAAACTCAGGAGCCGTGAGATCACGACCTGAGCCGAAGTCGAACGCTTAACCGACTGAGCGACCCAGGCGCCCCCATTGTCATGTATTCTAAGTTCTGTTTTTCAATGTAGACTTACAAGATTTTGAATATAGACAAAAAAGTAAAGATCATCTTAAAAAGTCAGAAAATTTGTAAGCACTGCAGTATGTGCTGTATGTGGATGTTTGTTATTTAAGATATAATAAAAAGTCTTGTTTAAGTTAATGACGTTTCTATGTTTTGAATAGTAAACTAGACCTTTTGGTATCCAGTTTGAAAACTAATCTTTATTTCCTCTGATCATATATTATTTCTACAAATCTGTTGAGAGGAAGTAATGTAAAACGAGGATGTTTTTGTAAATATTATTTATAATGTTGGAAAAATGATAAAGGGTAATGCTTAAGTAAATTTCGATGAACTTTCATTTTTTATGTAGTCATTAAAATGTTAATTAAAAGTTTATATATCAAATGTAAATGCTTAAGATGAAATATTATAGGAAAATATAATAGTTTTAGGCACTTTATGATCTCAACTCTTTAAGGAAGTATATATGTGCATAAGTATGTACTCATGGTTCTATCACTAGCTATGTGACTTTGGTGAATTACTCTCTAAGCTGGTGCTAATAGAATTATCTGTGATGAAGAAGATAGTTTATATCTGTGCTGTTCACTGCAGTAGCCACTGCCTACATTAAAACATGGCTATTGAGCAGTTAGAATATGGTTCATATGATTAACTGAATTTTATAATTAGTTTAATTTAAATAGTCACATGTAGCTAGTAGCTGTTGACTTGGACAGTGTAACTATATGCTTTTATAAGCGTTAGTTTCAACATTTATAAAATGGGTTTAATGGTATCTACCTTACTGAATTGTAAAGGTTAAGTAAGGATTTATGTTAAGTATTCGGCAGGTAGTAAACATTATGTATATGCTCATCGTTATTTTATATGAATAAGATATTTTAAAAAAGGAAATACGCAAGAATGTTAATAATGGCTGTCTTTCAGTTATGGTGTAATATAATGTCTTTTATTTAAAAATTTTTTTTAATATTGGGTATGCAATATAATCTGAACCAAAACTTATTTTTAAATACTTACCCAAACAAAATGTGATTCTCTTTTTCTTCCTAAGGTTGCACATAGGCAAAGGTGTGCAGCTGGAATGTAAAGGTGAAGGTGATGTTTGGGTCAGGTGCCTTAGCGACCATGCAGTCTTTGTGCAGAGTTACTACTTAGACAGAGAAGCCGGCCGTGCACCTGGAGATGCTGTTCATAAGATCTACCCAAGTGCATATATAAAGGTTAGTTACAGTCTTACTCAAATATTTTAGACTTAGAAACCTCTATTGTTAAAAGAATTGAGATGGAGGTGGGGGCAGTAGAAAAATGTCTTTTACGTATTAAACAATCAGAAGTGATATTTGTGTATAAAACATATTTCCTGGGGCATTTATTGATGTTATTGCCTATTGAGTTTTATGGTTGCATTCATGCCCTATTATTTATTAATAAATTTATTTATTTATTTTTAAAAAAAAATTTTTTTTTCAACGTTTATTTATTTTTGGGACAGAGAGAGACAGAGCATGAACAGGGGAGGGGCAGAGAGAGAGGGAGACACACAGAATCGGAAACAGGCTCCAGGCTCTGAGCCATCAGCCCAGAGCCCGACGCGGGGCTCGAACTCACGGACCGCGAGATCGTGACCTGGCTGAAGTCGGACGCTTAACCGACTGCGCCACCCAGGCGCCCCTATTAATAAATTTATTAATAAATTTGTTTTACAGTAATACACAAGCTCTTGAAAATATTGAGTGAAATCTCCAAATTTGTATTCCTTTGATTTATAAAGTATGTAAAACTCAGACTCTAGAATTTTATCTTAGCCAATCTTCAGGATCGTATGGAGGGGAATTCTAAAATAAGTAGCTTTTCAAATTAAGAACCTGAGAAATGAAAAATGCTTCAATACCAGGTTATTAAATGTAATTTTGTGCATTAAATGAACATTTATCTATTGTTTATTATGATATTTATTATATTGTTTTGCATATTAAGCCTGAGGTGTTTATCATTTATTACCTATTCAACCCATTTCAATTTTGGTTTATAACATAAAACACTCTTTTTGAAAGAAAGTTGGAATTAGAAAGGCTAAATATATTTTTAATTTCAGATTTTGTACAGTCATCCTAAGCATCTTCATTGTTGGCTATTGTAAATTAGTGGGATTAACTGTATAACTCATCACTTATTTCCAGGAAATTCCTGAACATACAAATAATACAGTCAAATAGTGTATACAGAAATGGAATTGCTTGTTTGCCTCACAACAACAAACCCAATATCTCATTTTCAGTTAAAGGATATAGGGATCTATATAATGAAACTTTTTTTTTTATAATGAAATTTCTAAATATTATCAAGTAGAGTGAAAATAAGAAACCTTCATGTACCCCTCATCCAGCTTCAACAATTATCAGCATTCTATCAACCTTTATTGTGCTTACCACTTTACTTTTTTTTCTCCAGTAATTTAAAGCCATTTCCAAATATTCTTTCAGTTCACTCATAAAATACTCTCGTACGAATTGCTAATTGATAAATATTTCTAAAAGACATAATCACAATGCTATTTATCACACCTTCTGAAATTAACAGTAATTTCCAATAATTTAACAGTAATGTTAAGTCGTGACAGTAGAGAACCATTTATAGTTTTGATCTGTTAGAACAATGGAATAGAATAGAACAATAAAATATTGAAATACATTTATTGATAGGATGTTTATGATGTGGAAATGTCAGTTGTTAAACAATACATAGACTATGATCTGTTAAACATTACATAGGATATTTGTATTCGTTTATATATATACCCACAAGTCAGTGGTGTGCACAATGTCTTACCAGGAATTGTCTCTGGGAGGTGGAATTATCTTCACTTGCATTTTCCAATTTCTTCACAAGGAATTTTAGTTATTTGTGCTTTATTGTTATTTTTAAGTGGTGTTGGATTTCCTCGTATGCTTTGCAGTCTATTTTATATTGGTTGGCAAATTTGTCTTGAGAGAATTAATTCTTTTTATTTTTTTTCCTCCCTGTTATTGCTTCTCCCTATAGGGAAGTTTTGCCTTAGTCTGGCACCCTGGGATCCACATCTCAGAACCAATTCTTATATTTAGGAGGTAGAGGAATTTTGTCCCATGAGGAAATTGAGTTCCAATCCCCAGGTATGCTCAGGGCCTAATTCCTATTGCATAGGTTTCTGTTGCTATCTCTGCCATGGGCAAGAATTTTATTCCTAGGCGCATTTCTGAATTAGCTGTCAGAGTATTTTACCAGCACTTGGTTTATGGGCAAGTGCCCAGTTGTAGACCTCAGAGAGCCTGGCTATTGTATCTTTCCTTATTATTCTAAGAAGTTAAATTACTAACCTCTACACCTTCTTTTTTTGATCTTGGTACCCAAGTATCTCCTGTCTTTAGTCCCTGCTCTCCACTGTAGATTTTGTTTATCCATCATCAGTTGATGGACACATGGATTATTTCCATTTTTTGGCTATTGCGAATAATGTTGCTCTGAACATTCACGTACTGGTTTTTAGGTAGATGTATGTTTTCAGTTTCTTGGATATATACCTATGGTTAGAATTGCTGGATTATAAGGTAACTGTGTTCAGCGTTTTTGGATGGATTGCCAGACTATTTCCCAAGTTGCTATGCCATCTTACATTTCCATCAGCAATGTATATATGAGAGTTTTAATTTCTCTGTATTCTCATCAACACTTGTTATTATCTATTTTAGCCATCTTAGTGGGTGTGAAGTAGTATCTCATTGTGGTTTTGATTTGCCCTAATTGATAATAATATTGAACATCTTTTCATGTGTTTATTGGCCATTTGTATATCTTCTCTGGAGAAATATCTATTCAGATCTTTTGCCCATTTTTAAATTGGGTTCTTTGTCATTTTGTTACTGGGTTATAAGAGTTCTTTATATATTTTGGGTATCAGTCCCTTATAAGATACATGATTTGTGTATATTTTCTTCAATTCTTTGGCTTGTTCTTCATTTCACTTTCTTGGTGATACGACTTGCAGCATGAAAGGTTTTAATTTTGATGTAGTTCAATTTATCTGTTCTTTGGTAGCTTTTGCTTTCAGTGTCTTATCTAAGAAACTATTGCCTAATCCAAAGTCATGAAGATTTACTTCTGTGATTTCTTCTAAGTATTTTATAGTTTTAGCTCTTTATTTTAGGTCTGTGCTCCATTTTGAGTTAATTTGTGTTTATGGTATAAGGAAGGGATCCAGCTTTATTCTTTTGAATTGGAATATCCAGTTCTGGCAACCATTTGTTGAAAAGACTGTTTTCTCTTATGAATTATCTTGACACCTTTGGTGAAATTCAGTTGACCTTGAATGTAAAGGCTTATTTCTGTGCTATATCTGTGTTTATATACATATATACATACATATATATATATATATATACACACACACACACACACACAATTATACATATGTACATATATATACACGTACATATATATGTATATATGTGTATATACACACATATATACATACATATATACACATACATACATATATATATATACACACATGTATATGTGTACACACACACACACACACACACACACACACATACGTATATAATCCTTATGACAGTACTACTCTGACTTGATTACTCTAGCTTTGTGGTAAGTTTTGAAGTTGGGAAGTATGAGTTTTTCAACTTTGTCCTTTCTCAGGATTGACTATTGACCACTCTTTGTATTTCTATGTGAATTTTATGATTGGCTTAAGGGATATATATCTTTAATAATTGTTCTACCCTTTGTATGCGCTTATAGCAGAGAGAAAAAAGTGTTCATGTATACTTACTCATCCATCTTGACTTGGAAATCTCTGGGTTACTTGAATAATTTGCAGCGAATGCACAGGGAACTATGTGTTGATTATATACTATGTGTCAGACAAGAGTTATGAATTTATTTGATATAGGGTCATTTTAAAACATTTGAGTAGACTCCTACAATTAAAGTAATTTTTAGGATTGTCAAATAAGTGTAACATCTCTGTTTTAGTACAAATGGCTCTTGAAAAGCTCCTCAGGTATGAGATATATCATCACTTGATAAACCACTGTCAGTGGATAGATATTCAAAGTAATCTAAGGCTTTTGCTGTGAACAATAAATAACAGTCTTGTGGGACATTTTAGTGGAGTAAAAAACAATATCCTGTTTTTATCATATTAACTGTTAAGATTTTAAAAGAATGATTTCTGTTTACCAAGCATATTATTGTTCTTCAAAAGAATCTTATTAGCCAGAAAGAAGGACATACAAATATACCCTAAGTCTAACTATTGGCATGTTCTTAATTTACTAATTTTTTAGGCAGTGATAACTAGAGGATCTGTATAATGCTGTTTAGATTTATTGATTCTCACCAGAGATGATATTACTGGGGTCAATTATATGCAAATAACATGAACCTCGGGAAGGAGGACCCACACATTGGGAATACACCTCTCCCTATCCCCCCAAACATGCATACACACACACAAACACATTTTTCTCTTTTTAATTAAAATGAGGAAAACATGAGTTTGGAGAACCATTCTTTCATTTTATAAATCAAGAAGCTAAAGCTAAATTGTGAAGTTTCTTTTCTCCTAAGATGTTGATTTTTGCCCCTTCATCTTTCATGACATTTTTCATTCATGAAAATCTGATGTAATGAAACGTCATTTTACAAGGTTTAAATGAAGCAAATGTTTGAGTTCTAAGTGGCCTTGTTGTTTTGCTCTCAAAAGTAAGATGTTTTGTTTTGTTTTGTTTTGTTTTGTTTTTGAGAGAGAGCACATGTGCGGGAAGAACGAGTGGGGTAAGGGCAACGGAAGAGGGAGAGAGAATCTTAAGCAGGCTCCACACCCAGCACCGGAAGGCTGACGCCAGGCTTAATCCCACTATCTGGGCAGTCAGGTTTTTTAACAGCTTTATTAAGATATTGAGATATAATTCACATACCATGTAATTCATCCATTTAAATTGTACAGTTCAGTGATTTTTAAAAATATATCCACATAGTTATGCAGCCATCATCACAATCAATTTTTGAGCATTTTCATCAGTCTAGAAAGAAGCCCTGTACCCTTTAGTTATCATTTCTCAATCCCCCATTTCTCTCAGCCCTAAACAACCATTAATTTACTTTCTCTATAGATTTGCCTATTCAGAACATTTTGTATAAATGAATTCGAATAGTGTGGTCTTCTGTGACTTCTTTCTGTCTTTTTTTAAAACGTTTATTTTGAGAGAGAGAAAGCATGCATACATGAGCAGGGGAGAGGCAGAGAGAGAGAGGGGGAGAGAGAGAATCCCAAGTAGGCTCTGCACTGTCAGCACACAGCCTGACGCACATCTCAGTGTCACGAATTGTGAGATTATGACCTGAGCTGAAATCAAGAGTTGGACATTTAATCCACTGAGCCACCCAAGCACCTTTTCTGTGACTGCTTTCACTAGATATAATGTTTCAAGCTTCATCCACATAACAGACATGTGTAGTTCATTCATTTTATGGCAGAATAATATTCCATATACCACATCTTATTTATCCATTCTTCAGTTGATGGATATAGGAGTTTCCATTTTTTGGCTATATTATGAATAATACTACTACAAACATTAGTGTACAAGGTCTTATGTGAATGTATGTCCTCATTTCTCTTGGGTATATACCTAAGAGAGGTATTGCGGGATCATAAGGTAACTCTGCGTAACATTTTGAGGGACTCCCAAACTGTTTTCCAGAGTGACTTAAACTGTTTTACATTCTGATCTGCAGTGTGGGAAGCTTTCAATTTCTGTACAGTCTCATCAACACTTATTATCTATCTTTTGTATTTTAGCCATCCTAATGGGTGTAGAGTGTTATCTCATTGTGATGGTTATTGATTTGCATTTCCCTGATGATGTTGAGTCAGGTTTGGTTTTGAACACATAAATGCTAAGGGAGGCTTCTAAACCATAGGTAGGCTAGGTTGAAGATTATTATGATCCCCACTTACGTTGATTTCCCAATTACGGTGTATTGTGATTCTTACCTCCAGATCAGGTAACTTAGCAAAATTTTAATGAAGTCTTATGTTCACATGCCCAATATACAACACAATTCCCTTTCTCTTTCTGGGTTGCTATTTCTTGGTGTTGATTCCAACTGAGAATGTTGTAATTAAGCCTTATAATAGAAAAATGTCAAAATTTGACTCCTGGTTGAAAGTATTCTGAAGATGTTGACATTGAGCTTTAAGTAATAGGTTTGTAATAAATTTATATGAGAGTAACCACAGGAAGCATGCTTAAGTAAATGGAAGGAAGGGAGTTGATTAGGTCAGCAGTGGTGATCAGAAATATCTTCTGGATCTGAGCCCAAAAGGGTATTTAAACTTTGATTCCTTTGAATTGTCTTTATTAATAACTCTGATTCTGAAAGGAAGATGGTCACATTTCAATGGTAGCCTTAATTTTAGCATCCAGTAAAACAGATAAAATCTGTTATGGTTTAATGGATCAGATACAGTAGTAGAGAGGCAACCCAGGTTTTAGTTAGGTTTCAGTTACTGGCAGTATAGCCAGTAATTAGAAGTGTTTTGGTTTGAGTGCTTTAATTACATAAATCTACTCTGGAAGGATTTGCTGAAGTGCTGAATAAATAATTTCTACATCTGCAGATAAAAGTGATAATATTATAAAATTTCATTTTTTGTGGTTACCTATAATAATGTGTAGCTGGTGTTAGCATAGATTTAGGCTAAGACATTCATAATTGTGATTGTTTACAACATTGTAAGGAACTGTGTGTGAAGATCTTTTGGCTATTTTTAATGATTCATGATGGGGGTGAGGGTACATTGAGAGCATATTTGAACCCTAGGAATTTATAAGGTATATTCCCTGCTCCTGGACAGTAAGACTATATAGGTACCATACTTGGTTAGTGATGTTTTAAAAAATTTTTTTTTTGGTTGTAAAGAGCAAAGTGTAAAACACAAAACTATGAAACTCCTAGAAGAGAACATCAGAGAAAATGTAGATAACCTTGGGTGTGGTGGTGACTTTAGGTATGACACCAGAAGTGCCCCATGAAAAACAATTGATAGGTTGCACTTCCCTGATGAAATTAAAATTAAAAAATTAAAAACTGTGAAAGTTTGTCAAGCAAATGAGAAAAGTCACAGACTGGGAGAAAATATTTACAAAAGACACATCTGATAAAGGATTGTTATCTAAAATGTAGAGAACTTTTAAAACTCAACAATAAGAAAACAACCTGATTTTTTGAATGTGCAGGGGGTGCCTGGGTAGGCTCAGTCAGTGAAGCATCCGACTCTTGATACTGGCTCAGGTCATGATCTCATGGTTGGTGAGTTTTAGCCCTGCATTGCCGCAGAGTCTGCTTGGGATTTTCTCTCTCCCTCTCTCTCTGCCCCTCCCCCACTTCAGTGGGTGCTCTCTCTCTCTCTCTCTCTCTCTCTCTCCCTCCCTCCCTCCCTCCCCCCCCCCCCCTCAAAATAAATATTTTAAAAAATGTATAGGGGTACCTGGGTGGCTCAGTTGGCTGAGCATCCGACTTCAGCTCAGGTCATGATCTTGTGGTACGTGGGTTCGAACCCCACATCGGGCTCTGTGCTGACAGCTCGGAGCCTGGAGCCTGCTTTGGATTCTGTGTCTCCCTCTCTCTCTGCCCTCCCCCCACACTCGTGCTCTGCCCCCTCCCTTCAAAAATAAATAAACTTTAAAAATGTTTTTTAATATGTAAAAGACATGAATAAATGCCTCATTGAAGAAGATATACAGATAGCATATGTATATCATATATATATATGTATATATGTATATACATGTATGTATATCATATATATGTCATATATATGATACATGTATCATATATATGTTCCCTATATGTTATTAGGGAATTGCAAATTAAAACAATGAGATACCATTATATATATACCTAGTGGAATGGCCAAAATCTAAAACGCTGACAACCCCAAATGCTGACAAGGATGTGGAGCAACAGGAACTCGCATTTATTGCTGGTGGGAATGCATAATGGTACAGCCACTTTGGAAGACAGTTGGTAGTTTCTTACATAGTTAAACATACTCTTACCATATCATCCAACAATCAGAGTCCTTGGTGTTTACCCAAGTAAATTAAAAACGTATGCCCACACAGAAACATGCACTGGGATGTTTATAGCAGCTTTAATAATTTAATAATTGCCCAAACTTGGAAGCAACCAAGATATTCTTCAGTAGGTGAATGGATAAACTGTGGTACATTCACACAATGGAATATCGTTCAGCCCTAAGAAAACATGAGCTGTCAAGCCATGAGAAGACATACAGGAATCTTATATGCATATTCCTTAGTGAAGGAAGTCAATATGAAAAGGCTACATACTCTGTGATTCTAACTACATGACGTTCTGGGAAGGTCAGAACTATGGAGACAGTAAGAAGATCAGTGGTTTCCAGGGATGAGCAAGGAGGGAAGGATAAATAGAGCACAGAGGATTTGTAGGGCATTCACACTACTCAGGTGTTGGTACTCAGGTGTATGGTACTCAGGTGTTGGATACGTGTCATCATACATTTGTCCAGTCCCATTAAAGTGTACAAAATCAAGAGTGAAACCTTAAGTAAACTATGACTTTGGCAGGTTTATTGACTGTAACAAATGTACCACTGTGCTGGAGGAGGTTGTACTTGAGTAGTACTTGAGTAGGGACAGGGAACTGTCTTTACTTTCTGCTCATTTTAGCACAAACCTAAAACGGCTCTAAAGTAAAAAGTTTTATTAATTTCTTTCTTAAAAAAAAAAAAAAAGTGGTTGTAGAGCTATTTGGCTTTTCAAATATTTGAGTTCCTGCTTTGTGCTGTGCTGCATAATGCCTTCTGAGAGGCCATAGCCCAGTGGAAAAGTTCAGAATCTAATGGACTCTTCAGAAATCTTGAAAAAACAGTGGTTTCTGTTCTGGGCATAGTGGAATTTCTGATTTTCGGACCTAACTCTGCCATGCTTTCTGTCCTGAAGTCTTTCGGAACTTATAGTTTGGCCGGGTGTTACCTACCTATATGCTTGACAAATTCATACCTCTTCAGAAAATGAGATAGTTTAAGTTTTGTCCTTTATTGATGCTAGAAGATAGGCATTGAATAGAGAAGTAAGTAAATAGAAATGTGATTTGCTATTTTGAGAGGATTGTTGTGTTTATTGTTCGTGTGTGTTCTTATTTTTTAGTACCAGGTACCGTGATTAAAGACAATCATAATTTCTTTTTTAGGCATCTGAAAATTAGTGGTTTGGGCTCTAAACCTGTTGTTTATCTGAGAAAGTCATATGTTATGCATTATTTGATCTTTTCTTTTCTTGCCAAGGATAATTATGTGTGCTCATATTTGGGTTTTGTGCATACTAAGAGGACTTCTTAAAAACTTAATTTACTCTGAATAAGGAATATAATCACATGGTTCTGAAATTAAAGTTTGCATTGAACAGCCTGTTTCTACTCTGTCCTTGTCTTCCTTTCCCACAGCTTCTGTAGATGACCACTCTGTTTGCTGATCGTTCAGTGCTTTTTTTAAAAGCAAATATAAGCAAATACATTATTTTAGGAAGTTGGTTTTTTACTAGAAAGATGATATGGCTTATCATTCATAATCTGTTGCTTACTTAAAGAGCATGTCAGTACTTTCATAAGGATAAGGGTAAAAGTGGCAATCCCCATAACCAACCCTTGGTGTGGCTGATAAACCACCCGGAGATTACTTAGGAACTCCTTAATTCATCCTGAAAGGTAAATGGTGCAGGGGAGGCCAGAACCAAAATATTAGGTAACATTCATTGACAGCTTAATGTATATTATGCCAAGTTTACAAACTCTATGAAAAAGCATGTACACTTAGCATTCCCATTTTATAGATAAGTAAGGTGAGACTCTAGAGAGGTTAAGAAATTTAATTTAGCCCATGTAATTAATTAGTGACAGAATTCAAAGCTAAACTTTTTTTTAAATGATGAGCATTATCAAACATACAGAAAAGTAGAGAAAAAATAGTTTAATGAAATCCTGTGTACCCATCACTGAGATTCAGTCGTTAACATTTTACATTTGCTTGATCTGTCGTTTTTTCCTTTATTTCTTAAGTATTTTGAAACAAGTCCTGAATGTTATGTGAATTTGCTCCTGTGTACTAAAGCATACATCTTTAAAAAATATAGATTCTTTCTTAAATTGCGACAGTGCCATTTATTACACAGCTCCGAGTAGCTAGAATGGTAAAGAAGTTGGCCCTGTGACCAAGGCCATCAATCAATTCAGCCTAAAGGGAACTCTCAGCAGTTTGGATACGAAAGGGTGGTTTATTTTATGCAAGTGGTGGTTGTTCACAAGGACAGTGTGACTGACCCTTGCTGAGCTAGATAAAGTCTGGAGAGGCCCGTGGCAGCCCAAGCCCTGCTGATAGTGAAGTGTGCCTTTAGGCTGAGTTCCAGTCCCCTTCTCTAACCACCAGCTGTAATCCACATAAAAACTTAGGTTAAATTAATTATTCTGAGAGCTAAATGAAGCTATGAGCTTTAAATAGATTTTGCATTGGCTTTTGATGTGTGGTAGAATCTCTTCTGATGGACTCATAGCATTGAACTTGCACTTTTTGTTTAAAGGTCTTTGATTTGCGTCAGTGTCATCGGCAGATGCAGCAGCAGGCGGCCACTGCTCAAGCTGCAGCCGCCGCGCAGGCCGCCGCCGTGGCAGGAAACATCCCTGGCCCTGGATCAGTAGGTGGAATAGCTCCAGCTATCAGTAAGTATGCTTTTGATACTTTGTTGTCAAGTGTAGTAGTTGGCACTTTATCTTGATTCACTCAGCTGATTAGTTACTTCAGGCAATAATGGAAACTAAAGTGTTCTTTTACTGGGATGATAACATTTTTGAATTAGCAAAAAACTGTTTTTCTGTAATAGTTGTCCTTTGTCTAGGACACTGTCTTCATTCTTTTTGTATCAAAAAGGGAGTATGGGATAAAGGAGAAAGGGGGTTATTGTTAGATTATATTGATCAATCTCCTGTTTTTTTGTTGATGCTTTTAATTCCTGCCTCACCAGCAAGGGTGGGTTGTAATCACCAATGTGCTTGGCTTTATTCTAGAAGGAGAGCATATTTCAAGTTCAGAATTAGGTACCTCTCCAAATTTTTTTTTTAAGTACGCTAAGCATGGAGAGAAAACTTACGTGAGGGTGGTATTTTGATAACTTGTAGACTTTTTTTTAATTTTAGGGTAAAATTGAACTGTGTGCCAGGTTTCACACTGATGGGGAATTTTTTACTGCAGAGTTAAACTCCTGACTATAGACTTTTATGATGGAAACACGTGGCACCCATCTTCCACGTCTGAAGGCATAACTAGTGATTCATTCAACCCCTGTTCTTAACCTCTTCAGTGTGGTAAGCAAATCACACTGGCTAAGAAACTGCAGCGGCCCTGCAGGTTTCTGTACAGCACATGCAGACTCCTCCCACTAGTTTCACTGTGATATTGATGAATGGAGACTGACTATATGACTGTATGTTCTGACTGGAAAATTAGATGCAGAATCTCCTTTGTGACTTATGTTCAGGAGTTTACAGTGTAGAGGTAGATGAGGCATATTCCCTTAGAGAATTTGACTTTTTAAAAAATTTGAGCACCTAAACCTTTAATTTGCTAGTGTTGATGTTATAAACATGCTTTTACTAAAGAGGCCAGAATTATTATTAAATTTCTCATTCTTATCTACTGCCCCCATTGAGTAATTGCACGGTACCTCTGTTACACTGTGAAATTGAGAGACAGACATCATCTGGGTCATCCAAGAAGTCTTAGTGGAACCAGGACTATTAACTGTCTCGTTATTAGTCATGTCTTTCATTGAACCAGGCTGTTTAGACAGACAGTAAGGTTCTTAGAACCAACCTGTGGACATGTGCTACCTCTTAAAAACAAGTTATTTTTTCACCTTCACCTCTCCTTCTAAAGAGAAAAATAGGTGGGGTGTTGGTGGATTGTGGTAATTTACTTTATAATTGCTGGTAGCTAGAAGACTCCTGTGGAATGTGAATTGTCTTAACCAAAAGTTTTCAGTCCCTGTTGATAAAGCGTAGATCTACACTTAACTTCTTGGCACTTTGACAGAGAAGTTATATGCTGGGGAGAATGAAGTAAAGAAAGCTGGTCACTTTATTGATAAGGTGTAGGGAGGATGGAAGAGATCAGCCTGTCCCTCTGACGTCTTCCAAATCTTTTCTGTTAGGTTTGTCAGCTGCTGCCGGCATTGGTGTTGATGACCTTCGCCGTTTGTGCATACTCAGGATGAGTTTTGTGAAGGGCTGGGGACCGGATTACCCAAGACAGAGCATCAAAGAAACGCCTTGCTGGATCGAGATTCACTTACACCGGGCCCTCCAGCTCTTAGATGAAGTGCTTCATACCATGCCTATTGCTGACCCACAGCCTTTAGACTGAGGTCTTTCAGTGTTGGGGCCCTTAACATTGTCAGGATGGTGGACTATAAAATACAATCCTGTTTATAATCTGAAGATATATTTCACTTTTGTTCTGCTTTTTTCATAAAGGGTTGAAAAGTGTGTTTGCTGCCTTGCTCCTAGCAGACAGAAACTGGATTAAAACAATTTTTTTTCCTACTTAGAACTTTTCAGGCATGGCTCAGAGCTTGAAGATCAGGAAAAACACATTCTTATTAAATCTTTACCAGTTATGTATGAAGGAATCATTCCAGTGCTGGAAAATTTAGCCCTTTAAAATGTCTTAGAGCCTTTTATATGCAGAACATTGATACATGTGTTATTCTACAGAATAAATTCAATATTGCTGATTTTAAAGGAGAGAAGTTCTCAAAGTTAATTCACCTATGTTATTTTGTGTGCAAGTTGTTATTATTGAACATACTTTACTCCAAAATATTGTGCCATGTGGGTGAGTTAATTTTACCAAGAGCAACTTCACTCTGTGTTTAAAAAATAAGATAGTAATGTATTATATAACCTTTTATCCAAAATATTTTTTTGCAAGTTAAAACGAGTGAAGACGATTTCAATTCAGATGGTCTTGCAACTTCAGTTTTATTTTTGCCAAGGCAAAACACTAATCTGTGTGTATACTGGGAATTCCTTAAAATCACCCACAAAAATACACCATTTAAAATTTACACTTGTTATCCCTGTTCAGGGTAACTATTTGTCAAGAAATATTCTTTTGCCCTGTTATACAGTAGATATATTCTTTTATATTTCTAGGCACAAGGTGGTCACTACGGAGCCTAGAAGAGGAATTTCTTTCCTTCATTAATTCATAAGGAAAGGTTTTGTATTTTTAAAAACACTAAAGGCAGTGTCACTTCACCTAATATCTCACCATTCTGCAAAAGTGGCAGTGCTTAAACTAAGTGAGTATTTTGGAAACTGCTAAATTCTATGTTAAATACTGTGCAGAATAATGGAAACATTACAGTTCATAATAGCTAGTTTGGATATTTTTGTACTTGATTTGATGTGTGACTTTTTTTTTTTTTCGTATACTGTTTAAATCATGTATGTTTTGACATTGTTTAAAATTCAGTTTTTGTATCTTGGGGCAAGACTGCAAACTTTTTTATACCTTTTGGTTATTCTAAGCCCTTTGCCATCAATGATCATATTAATTGGCAGTGACTTTGTATAGAGAATTTAAGTAGAAAAGTTGCAAATGTATTGACTGTACCACAGACACAATATGTATGCTTTTTACTTAGCTAGTAGCCTAAATAAAACCGAATCTCAACATACAAAGTTGAATTCTAGGTTTGATTTTTAAGTTTTGTTTTCTTTTGCACTTTTGAGTTGAACCTCAGAAGCAAGATACCTTCTACTAAATGACAGGCAACAGCCAGTGCTATTGGACAGCTTTGGTTTCCCTCACACTCTGCCAGGACTTCCCCACAGACATTATGTATCGAGTGTAGAGTTGGTTGGGGTTTTTTTGTTTTGTTTTGTTTTATTTTGTTTTAGCTTTTATTTTACTGTAGCAAAATAGGCCTGATTGTCTACAAGGTAAATAGGTTTGTCTACAGGATAAAATAGTGTGGAATAAAACCAAGGATTATCTTTCAGATGCTTTTATGTTTTGCTTGGAGGGCCTTCTTAGGTGTAATAAGATTCTTGAAGGTGTGTTACAAGTATGAGATTTGAGAAACACTTAGAATAGTCATCCTTAAATGACTTAAATGAATAAGTCTTCTACTTCCTTGCTCAGAAGGTCATCTTCAGAAGACCATCCTAGGAGAACCACTGAGTTTGCTTATTGTGATTTAAACATAGATCTGGATCCAAGCTACATGTTTTTTTTTTGTTTTAAAATATTTTCTCTGCCAAGCTCATTTGAACTCTTGAGTACTTACGGATACTTTTGTTAAAGACCAAATTTTAATCTGTAAAAGTTTGGTGATTTAAGTTTTATTGGCAGATTTTTAAAAAAAAGATCATCTTCATTCTCTAGAAATTGCTGACTTTAGGTCCATTTTACTGTGAATGAAGAATAGAAGTGATGAGAGATTTTTTAAATCCAGATTATTTGATTAGGATCATTTGATTAGCATGCTGTGATACAATCCGTTGCCTCCTTTTCTCCTTTAAGGAAGGTTTTCATGTTTAATCGTCTGGGGAAAGTGTGTGGAAATATTTGCTAAAAAGTCTTTCTTTGAGGCCAAGCCACCTGTCTTGGTTTCTTTCTACTAAGAGCCATAATGTTAACTACCAGTATGTAGCATTACTTCTAGTTGTTAATTGCTTTATGTTTGTACCTAGATTCAGTCTTATGCTTCTGAGAAAACATCTAGTATGTTCATGATCAGTTATTTTTGAGAGCTTAGTTGTTAAACAGTATTTCCATTTCTTAGAGATAGTCATCTTTGATGAGTAAGACTCAAGAATCACTAGGTTTAAAATTTTATGGCTACTTTAGGGTAGAATAGTTTCTGCAGTTCTCAGAATCTGATTATTTTGAGGATATGGTTCTGGGTAGATTTTCTCCAGCTATTTCATATCTCAAAATGTTGAGCTTCAGTGCAAGCTGAATTGAGAGTTGAACCAAGTACCCTTCTAATCCAGTATGAGGCCATTCCACTTTGGTCCAGTGCCTTTCAGTGCGTTATCAAAGGGAATCCTAAAATGGTGTTGCCTTTATTTTCCAGGGAGTAGATTCTTTTGAGGGATATGCCCTATCTCATTTTTTATAGTGTGCTACCCCTGGTATACAAAGATAATGATAATAAATCACTGCCATAGAACCTTGTTTTTCTAGAAACACTGCTCATTTGTATCGACCTACCCACCAAATAGGTCTCTTGTCCCATCCTTCCTGTAGTCATTGTAGGTTCACAGGTTGGGTGGTCTAGTTTAAGGATTACCATCCTCGAATTATCCAAGGAAACTGAGTACATGTTAGCTGTGTTGTATTTCAAAGTTAAAAATCCATTTTTGTGGGGGAAGGGTGTGGTATAAAGGGGGGTATTTGTAATAGAAATTTTGAAGGTAAAATAAAATATCCTGCCTTCCAGATGGTAAACATCTTACTTTTACAAGTTTATTGCAGGTATCTTTTTGACTATGCCCATCTGGAAAAGGGAAATTTTACATTGTCCCATGGTGCTCCTCATGCATATATGGAGGTTAAGGAATATAAGGTGAAATATTTCTACTCGTGGTTTGGTGGTAACTGGTTAATAGTTACTCACTGGCTATTATGCAAAATTAGATTAGTTCAGATCTTTTTTAGAGCCTTTTGGAAGAAGCAGTTTTATTCTGACTAGGGCAGAATCCTTTTTGGTGATAGTTTCTATAGTTCTCCTCATCATTAAGTCATTT
The DNA here is from genome assembly GCF_018350155.1 of Leopardus geoffroyi. NCBI lineage: Eukaryota > Metazoa > Chordata > Mammalia > Carnivora > Felidae > Leopardus > Leopardus geoffroyi. The sequence continues at coordinate 70,354,514 of NC_059339.1, forward strand.
TACTGGCATTTTATTTAATGCTAGCAGATTGGGAAGATGATGAATTTTAGGTTACTGAGGTAAATGAGTATATGAAAGCAATTATCTGCAAAATCACTTAACTTTTTTGTAGAGGGGGCTTGGCTAAGACTAGCAGATAATAGCATGAAGAAATGCTGTTTTTTTCTTCCAGTTTTCAAAACTCCTTACTACACTATTTCGCTTGATCTTTATAGTAACTCTGTGAGAGGGGGTTAGAGGGAAGGAAATGCTTTTTTTTTCTTTCTAAAGGCAGACCTCATCTTGTCACAGGGGTAGCTCTCTGTGAATAGTTGCCTAAATTCTGCTTTGCAAAGATTACAGAAAAGAGGCTCTGAGAATCTTTTGTGCAAGCCTTTCCATTTTTTCTGACAACTAGGTAACTTCTCCCAGGATGTATCAGGAAGGATGTATATGGTTAGTGGCCGCATTCACAGAAGCATCCTTGGCTTGGCCTTGTCCCTAAGCACTTGTGCCAGTGCTTCCAGCTGTTGATCTTGTTTATCTGCTGTCACTGTGGAATGGAATTTTTTGCATTACCCAGACTTGCCTTATTTAAGCAGTAAGCCTTTTTATTTTAGCCATTTTGGGGACGGAGTTATTAATGTGTATATCAGAGAACATACTAGATACAATGTTTTTTTGTGTGTGCCAACTTGTCTTTGGATGTCAGGGGCTGCTAAGGTTTTGCAGACTGCTATGGTTTTGAATGTTTACCTTTTTTCTTTTTTACACAGTACCTTTCAGTATTCTCCCTTTCTGAGAGGTCACTTCGTGTGTAGCTCCCCTTGTAGTTTCTTCTTCGCTTTCTGACTCGTTTTTCCAACTGCTTGGGCAAGAAACCCAGATAACCAGACTTAGAACTACCTTTAAAACACAAGGACAAATTGGGACAGGTCCCAAGAAACTTTCCTGTAAAGTATTGAAAAGGCCTTCAGTGCTTTGGTGTCTGACATCTGTTTGACTGCTTAGAATGATTCCTGATTCTTTGCTGAGTTCAGGTAGTTGAAATAGGGAGAAGTGGGTCAGATTCATATTTTCTGCCTTTGAAAGATTTTGAAAGATTTTGTTGCTTCCATCTCAGTGCTGCTCGTACAAAAACTGGGGTTACAGGGGTTACTAAATTATCATCAGTAGTCAGAGGCATGCCTTGCCTAGAGGATACCAGCAAAAAAAAAAAAAAAAAAAAAAAAAAAAATCCTAAATGAACAACAAAAAACAAACCTTAGGAAATGAGAGGGTTGTTTTTGTTTTGTTTTGGTGTCCCCTTTTGAGTCCTATCTTGGGGCTTTCCTCCTCTACAGATATTTTTGACCTATAGGTGCCTTTATGAGAATTGAGGGTCTGATATCCTGCCCCAAGGAGTAGCTAAAGTAATTGCTAATGTTTTCAGGGATTTTAACATCAGACTTGAATGAATGAATGAAGCATTTTCCTCCCTGCCCCCTCTCCCTCCCACCCTCCTTCCCTCCCTCCTTTCCTCCCTTCCTTCCTTCCTTCCTTCCTTCCTTCCTTCCTTCCTTCCTTCCTGCCTCCCTCCCTCCCTCCCTCCCTCCCTCCCTCCCTCCTTCCCTCCCTCCCTCCCTCTGTCTTTCTTTCATAGGAAGGACTGAGGTGAAGACAATCATTTCTGTCTATTGATGTGGATAGTTTTCAGTGTATTTAAGATGCTTTCACAGTAAGTCTCAGAGCCCATGTTCTTATTCAGCCTAAAACTGGTGGCTCTGGGCTGGCACCAGGTACACTCTGGTTTGCACTCTGCCACTGATTTGATGTATGACCTTGAGCAGGTCATTTCCCTTCTCTGGGCCTCAGTTGCCTCATCTGTAAAATGAGGGAGTTGGACTAGATGTGTTCTAGCTCCGAAATTTAAGTGACCTTGCCTACCTCGCAGCAGTTTTTGATTTCTTCCTTAGTTTTGCTCTGCTGTTTGAAGGGGCTTTTTACTTATTTCCATGTTATTCAAGTGAGATTAGGCTTGATATTTTATTACTATTCTCCAATGGACAAGAAGTTACATAGTATGTCCTTGAGACTTAAATTTAACCAAAGGCCTAGCATCACCTTGCAATAAATACTTAGAAAAAGAAAAAAAAAAAAAACCTGAGAGGAGGGGAAAAGCCTTCATTCTCTTTTCCCATCATCTAGATTAAAGGTTTCTTAAGGCTTTTTTTTTGAGTCATGGCATTCTACCTTTTGGGCTGGTGTGTGTGTGACAGCATCCTCTTAATGCTGTGTGCTGGTGATTTTTTTTCAACTAAAATGAAATTGAAAACTTACTGTAAATGCCTAATGATATTAGAGGTCATTACTTCTGGTCTTTGGTTTCTTATCTCTTTTATAAGTTGAAAACAGGGGAATTCCTCTGAACCACATCAATTAAAATGGTTCATATGATAGAAGAAAACCATACCAGTGGATGATCATTCACTTTATTCTTGGCTCTTTTTGGGTCCATTTTGATTAGAATACTTTTGGGTGGAGCATTCCTTTCAGAGTACTTTTCTGGCCTATTCTTAGATGAGTATCATTAATGAACTTGTCTTTTTCAAGGACCTTGAGGACCTTCCTTGGGGGTGGGTTAAGGGTGGGGGGTTGGGGAGTCCTGGTAGAGGCCAGCTCTGTGATAGCTGGAGAGGAAGGGATGAAACCAACTGCTGTTGCTATGGCTGCTTGTCATTGATAGAAGGACTCATGGGCTTGGATTGGTTGAAAGGCTAAACATGGAGTTGACAGACTTCCTCCACATATTGGGTTCTGGCCAATGCCTTGGACATGTGATTTAAGGGAAAAGTGTGAATGCTTGTAGATGATGAAAACCTGGTGGGCTGCTGAACCATTGGAGGAAGTGACTGGGGGGTGGGGACTTATTTGGTCATGGTATTTCCCAACTCTGTCTCCTCCCCTAAAATCAGAGGAATGCAGCTATGCCAAAACCCAGAGAAGAGCCACACTTAGCTTCTGCTTTTGGGAAAACTGGTCAGCTAAAGCTCCGGTAGTTCCTTTGTGGCTTTCTGTATACTTTTGCCTGGTTGAAGTCTGTGGCTAAGAAATAGTTGAACCTTTCCTGAGAACTCTGTAACAAAGTATGTTTTTGATTAAAAGAGAAAGCCAATTAAATCATTATGTGCTCATTCTTTTTCTTAAGCTTGTGGATGTCTTGAATCTGAAAAGAGTTCCTGATCACTTAGAGAATTCTCAAACTTGAGGACAACAGTTTGCCTTCGCTGCTTTGTGACCGTTGAAATGGAAAATACAGCATTTCAGATATGCCCACGGAAGAACAGTCCCCATTCTCTTCTCATTTCTAAAAGGCGAGGGTGGAGAGATGGCAGAAGAAGAGGTGGATGTTAGAGGATTGTGAGAACCAAGACGCTTAAGGGAGAGGGGGACACTGAAAACTAGAGACCCTGTCATCGCCCATCTAAGGATTAAGGAAAGCTATTTCCCCCTTACCCCCCAGCTGCCTCTTCTGTGAAATGGGGGTCAAGGTAGCGGGGAGGGGGTCAGAGAAGGTGGCTCTATGGCAACGGATTATAAATTTCATGAGCAAATCAATACCTTCTTTCTGATCCTGCTGACGTGAATTCCAGGGACGTTTATTAGGCTGAGAGACTTGTTCTCACCTGATCTAAAGTTTACAGGATTTTATTTTAGACTAGAACTTGAAGGGGGTACTCGTTTGGCATTCTTTGGGGGAAATATAAACCTTTCTTTGTAAAGCAGTGAAGTATGAAGGGCAGTTGTATGTATTCATCTCTGCTCTCTGCTCTTGACCCTTGACTCTTTATGCTTATCCTGCCTCATCAAAACTCTCACAAACCCCAAATCCCCTCAGACCCTTCTTACCCTGTGATAAATTGCAGTGCCCTTTCCCCTCACCCCTTTCTGTTCTAAAAGAATTTTTTTTCTTTTAGCTCTGGCCATACTTTGGGGGTGGCACCCACTTCTGTATTTTGATGTTGGTCTGTTGAGCCACCACTTGGAGCTCATGTTGGACGAGCTGGATGTTGGAGCCCTCCAGATGGATGGACAGAATGGGTTCAGAAGGTCAGAGAACTTGTCTCCGGCAGATGTACCTTAAAAGAGTGGCTAAAGGAAGTTCTCTAAACAGAAAGGAAATGATTAAAAAAAAAAAATCTCAGGAAGAAGGAAAAAACATGGTAAGCATAAATATGGACAAATACAGTAGACTTTCCTTTTCATCTTAATTTTTCTAAATTTGTTTGATCGCTGAAATCAAACATAGCTGAAATCAAAGCAAAAATCATATCACTGCCTAACGTAATTCTAAATATGTATAGAGGAAATATTTGAAACTACTGAAAAAGCTTTATAAAGAGAGACAAATACTACAGATAAAATGGAATTCTAAAAAAAAGTTCAAGTAACTTAAAATGAGGCAGGTATAAAAAACAGAAGCAAAAAATAGAATGAGAAAATAAAATGGCAGACTTAAGCTTTAATGTGTCAATAATTAAATGTAAATGGTCTAAATATACCAATTAAAAGTCATTGGCAAGCTATTGGCAGGTTAAGAAACATGATCCGACTATATACTGCCTATAGGAAACGTTTCAAATATAATGATGTAGACAAGCTGAAAGAAAAAGTATGGAACATATATATCAAGTAAAAATTAAAGAAAAGCAGGAGTGGCTATGTTAATATCAGATAAAAGATTCCAAAGCAAAAAACAAAAAACAAAGGGACATTATATAATGATAAAAAGGCCAATCCATCAAGAAGATACAGTAATCCTGACTGTGTGTATACCAAACCAGGAAGCTGCAAAATGTGCAAAGCAAAAACTGATAGGACTGAATGGAGAAATAAATCTGCAACTGTAGTTGGGAACTTCAACATCTTTTTAAACAACTGATAGAACAACTAAAGTCATCAAAGATGTAGAAGCCATCCAACAATACTACCAAACTGCATATGCTTTTCTTTAAAAAAAAAATTTTTTTTAATGTCTATTTTGGGGGGGCAAGGAAGGGCAGAGAGAGAGAGAGAGAGAGAGAGAGAGAGAGAGAGAGAGAGAGAATCCCAAGCAGGCTCCATGCTGTCAGCACAGAGCCCAACACAGGATTCAATCTCACGACTGTGAGATCATGATCTGAGCCAAAATCAAGAGTCAGATGCTTAACTGACTGAGCCACCCAGGCACCCCTAAAATGCACATGCTTTTCAAGTGAAAACACAACATATACCAAGATAGACTATGTCTTGGATAGACCCAAAACTCAACAAATTTTAAAAATTGAAATCATAACAGAGTATTCTGACCACAGTGCAATCAAACTGGGAATAAATAAAAGGAAAATCTCCAAACACATAGAAAAAACAATCTATGGGTTAAATAAGTAATTTCAAGGGAAATTAAAAAAACAAACAAAAACTAAGCTGAATGAAAAGTGAAAATATATTGATATTTGTGAGATACAGCTAATGCAATAATGAAAGGGAAATTTATGGCACTAAATGCAAACATAGAAGAGGAAAAATCTCAAATCAGCACCCCAGGCTTCAACTTCAAACACCTAGAAAAACCCAAAGCAAGCAAGTAAGCAGAAGGAAGGAAATAAAGAGCAGAAATCAATATAGTTGAAACAGAAAAACAATAGAGAATATTAATGAAACAAAGAGCTGGTTCTTAGAAAAGGTTAGTAAAATCAACATACCTCTAGCAAGATTGACAAAAGAGAAGATACAGGTTACCAGGATGGGGAAATATCACTTCTAGACGCGAAACATCAAAAGGATAATAAGGGAAAACACAAATTTGTCAACTTCCATGATTTCGATATCTAATTTTCAGCAATTTGTTGAAAAGCAAACTATCACAACTCACCCAATATGAAATAAGTTATTTGAATGGCTCTGTAGCTATGAAGGAAATTAAATTCATAATTATAAAATTCCCCAAAAGAGGGGCACTTGGCTGGCTCAGTCAAAACAGCAACGACTCTTGATCTTGGGGCTGCGATCCCGAGCCCGTGCTGGGTATAGAGATCACTAAAAAAATAAATAAAATTAAAAATTAAAAAAAAAAATCCCCAAAATGAAATCTCTAGTCCCAGGTGGTTTCACTGGAAATTCTACCAAACAAAGAAATTTAATACCAACTACCCAGTCTTTTCCAGAAGTGAACACTTCTTAATTCACTTTATGAAGCTAGTATTCTCCTGCTACAGAGCCAAAGACAATGCAAAAAATATCCCTCATGAATATGCATGCAAAGAGATCCTTGACGAAATATTAGCAAAACGAATTCAGCAATATATAAAACATACAGTGGTTGCCAGGGACTGAAGAGGGGATGGGCTGTGAGGGCACTGGATGTGAATGTAAGAGAGGGATCCTTGTGGTGATGGAAATGTGTACCTTGACTGTACCTTGTGTTACTGTCCTATAGTTTCTATAGCCTCCCCAGTAGTTTGTATGGGGGGTTTCTCTGTATAATTCGTACAGCTGCGTGTGATCTATATATTGTTTCAAGATAAAAAGTTTAACTTGAAAAAGTCATTACTGAGTGGGTCCAGCTCCAGGATTGGGGCTTTGGGCCCCTAACAGAGTGTGCACCCAAGCAGCTGCTGCCTCCCATTTCTCCTGAGCTAAGGCGAGAGGGGTCTTGAGTGGCGAACCCTGCAAAGTTCCCATGGGAAGCATACAGTTCTTAGAACCCACTGTTCAGTCTCCCTCCCCGCATTCTACATCGTCTTTTAACTGTCCCTCATCTGATGCTTAATACTGTATTGTCCACTTAAAACATTTGTTCAGAGGGTAGATCTCAGTGTTTAGTGTTATCACAGTAAAATAAAAAAAATTTAAGTCATTTCTACAATATTTATAATGAAATAATGATCTTTTAAGAAATTAAAAAGCAGGGGTGCCTGGGTGGCTCAATAGGTAAAGCGTCCAGTTTTGGCTCAGGTCATGATCTCATGGTTCGTGAGTTCGAGCCTCACGTCGGGCTCTGTGCTGACAGGGTGGAGCCTGGAGCCTGCTCTGGATTCTGTGTCTCCCTCTCTCTCTGCCCCTCCCCTGCTCGCTCTCTGTCTCTCTCAAAAATAAATAAACATTTAAAAAAAAGAGCAAGTATTTTAATCTATACTTAATGATTTCTGGTGACTTTCATCCTTTTGTGTAGATTTGAGTTTCCATTTAGCATATCTTCTTTATGCCTCAAGAATTTCCTTATTTCTTACAGCACAGCTCTGCTGGCAGTATGTTTTCTCAGGTTTTGTTTGAGAAAGTTTTGGCTTCATTTTTGAAAATTCCACTGGATAAAGAATTCTACGCCGACAGTTTTTTCTTTTAGCACTTTAAAGATTTTATTGCATTGTTTTGTGGGTAAAGATGAATTTGTGTGTCAACTGAAAGAATGTGTCACTAAGAGAAGTAACACAGGGAATTAGGTCTACTGAGCAGGAATCACCTCTCCAAAAACAAATAACCAAAGTACCTAGGGCTGGACAAGGCTTCCATTTCAACGCCTGTGTTAGTGACTGGAGCAGGAAACTCAGTCTTCATTGCTAAGCTCAGAACATCCCCTCCAAAACCAGCTTTTCACCCAAGCAGGGCTGCCTCTTCCAGACCACAGGGTCCAACTAGAGAAGCCACACTCCATGCTGCTAGTAACCCAGGATCCCTGGGGGCTTACCAGGAGGCCAGAGGCCAAGAGGAGGAGGGGACTGGAGTTCTTGCTCATGGCTTATTTGTCACTCTCTGAAGTCTTCTTGTTGCGCGTACTTGGCACCTCAGCTAATAAACGGGGGGGTGGGGGGGGTCACACTTCTACATTTCCACCTGCTTGGAACTATTTCTGGCTTTGCTGTTCAGTTTCATGGGTTTGCCTATTCCTGTGTTATTAGCATACTATTTAAATTCCTATGGCTTTATAATTTAACACATGTGATGTAATATATGGTATGTCAATATTTAATAATATATTTAGAATCTCTGAATAGGTAAGAATATATTTTAAATCTTGCAGGGCTAATGCATTCTCATAGAAGATCCTAATGCACATAGAGTACAGTATTAGAAACTTGTTTAAAAAAATGTTTTATTTTTGAGAGAGAGAGAGAGACAGAGCATGAGAGGGGCAGAGAGAGAGGGAGACACAGAATCTGAAGCAGGCTCCAGACTTTAAGCTGTCAGCACAGAGCCTGATGCGGGGCTCAAACTCACAAACCATGAGATCATGACCTGAGCCCAAATCAGATGCTTAACCCACTGAGCCACCCAGGCGCCCCTAGAAACTTCTTTGCTGCTTACCTCCTACTTCATTTCTCTCCCTAAAGCTAACTAACTCTCCACAGATGTTTTATATCCTTCGATCTTTCCAATGTTTTTTCAATGTATATTTATACACACAGTTTATTTTCTGCTCACACCAACGAAATTATAATACAACATTTTATTAGCTATAAGATGTCATCAATAATAATATACACACATACTACCAAGAAGAGAATATACTGTAGGTAAACTGACACAGTGCTTGCTTTTCACTTATTTTTTTAAATGTTTATTTTTGAGAGAGAGAGAGTGGGCAAGGGAGAGGCAGAGAGAGAGGGAGAGAGAGAGAGAGAGAGAGAGATTGAGAGAATCCCAAGTAGACTCTGTGCTGTGAGCATAGAGCCCCATGAGGGGCTTGAACTCACGAACTGTGATATCGTGACCTGAGCTGAAATCAAGAGTCAGACGCTCAATCAACTGAGCCACCCAGGAGCCCCTTCACTTAAAATTTTTATTTTATATTTATTGGAAGTTTAGACTTATTTACACATAAGAAAATTTTGTTTGTATTATATCTCATGTCCATACATTAAACGGAAACGTAAATAAGTTGGTTCAGGTGTTTGCTAAATTTCTGAATGTTCAGAATCTGATTTCTGAATCTCTTCTGACCCCAGACTGCCCATGACCGGTTTATACACTGTATCCTCCCGTGCATCATCAAGAACCTTGTGATGCAGCATTTCTTAAAAGACTACTTTGCTACTATCTCAGGGAGTTTCTTCCAGGTTGCTAATCCCTTCCCCAGTTGTTGATACTAGCACTTTCTTGGTCTACCCAGGAGTTAACAGAAAGTTGTTAGGTGGTAGGGGTCATGTTCTTCCATCAAATAGTCCATAAGTGTTTATTTTTTTTATTTGAAGAGAGACAGAGAGAGCACATGTGCAAGTGAGCAGGGGAGGGACAGAGAGAGAATCCCAAGTAGGCTCCATGCCATCAGCACAGAGCCCAACACGGAGCCTGATCTCACAAACCGTGAGATCATGACCTGAGCCCAAATCAAGAGTCGGATGCTTAAGAGAGCCACATGGGTGCCCCCTTAAATGGTTTTGTTAGCTGAAGTTTTCAGGGTTTATGTATGCTCGGGCAACATAGCTACATCTCGGCTGGTACTGGGCCAATAGCACTTAAAACAAGCCATTCATTGTAAGGTGAATGTGTTGAAATGTGTTAAGATGTGTGTCTCAGAATCAACTGATAAAATATGACATGTCCGTATTTTTCTGCAACTTCCTTTTCTCACCTAATGACATGTGCAGGAGATCTTCTCATGTTCATTCATATAGACCCGCTGAAGATTTTACATGTAAACACTGCGGTATTTTACAGTATATTCCATATACTGCAGTCTGTCTAAACCCTGTTCTAACCCGAAAAACAATCCAGTGAAGTAATGGGCAGAACACATGAACAGACACTTTCCCAAAGAAGACATCCAGATGGCCAACAGACACATGAAACGATGCCCAATGTCACTCATCATCAGGGAAATACAAATCAAAGCCACACTGAGATACCACCTCACACCGGTCAGAGTGGCTAAAATGAACAAATCAGGAGACTATAGATGCTGGCGAGGATGTGGAGAAACGGAACCCTCTTGCACTGTTGGTGGGAATGCAAACTGGTGCAGCCACTCTGGAAAACAGTGTGGAGGTTCCTCAAAAAATTAAAAATAGATCTACCTTATGACCCAGCAATGGCACTGCTAGGAATTGACCCAAGGGATACAGGAGTGCTGATGCACAGGGGCACTTGTACCCCAATGTTTATAGCAGCACTTTCAACAATAGCCAAATTATGGAAAGAGCCTAAATGTCCATCAACTGATAAATGGATAATGGAAGATGCGGTGTATATACACAATAGAATACTACTTGGCAATGGAGAAGAATAAAATCCCGCCATTTGCAGCAATGTGGATGGAACTGGAGGTTATTATGATAAGTGAAATAAGTCAGAGAAAGACAGATACCATATGTTTTCATTCATAGGTGGATCCTGAGAAACTTAACAGAAGACAATGGGGGAAGAGAAGGGGGAAAAAAGTTACAAACAGAGAGGGAGGGAGGCAAACCATAAGAGACTCTTAAATACAGAGAACAAACTGAGGGTTGATGGGGGGTGGGGAGAGGGGAAAGTGGGTGATGGTCATGAGGAGGGCACTTGTTGGGATGAGCACTGGGTGTTGTATGGAAGGCAATTTGACAATAAATTATATTTTAAAAAGTAAATAAACCCTATTCTAGTATAGATACCTGTCTTGTTTCTAAATAGTATGAAACTGCTACCCTAATTATCTTTCACCATGGATATTTCTCTAGGATAGATATTTAGAAGTAAAATTGTTGTTGGGGTGCCTGAGTGGCCCAGTCGGTTAAGCGTCCAGCTTCAGCTCAGGTCAGGTCAGGTCCTGGTTCATGAGTTTGAGCCCCGTATCAGGCTCTGTGCTGACAGCTCAGAGCCTGGAGCCTGCTTCGGATTCTGTGTCTCCTTCTCTCTCTGCCCCTACCCCATTCATGCTCTGTCTCTCTGTCTCAAAAATAAACACTAAAAAAAAAATTTTTTTAAAGAAGTAAAATTCTTGAAGTGCCTGCCCACTTAAAATTCTGAATTGTCCCCCAGAAGGCCTTATCATTTGCAAGTCTTAACAAGTATTTGAGTGTCTGTATTCCTCATCCTTGCCCACAATGGACTTTATCAACTTAGAAATTGTGCCAATAACACTGGATTAAGAGTGATCTCTTGGGGCACCTGGGTGGCTCAGTCGGTTAAGCGTCCAACTCATGGTTTCGGCTCAGGTCGCGATCTCACAGTCTGTGAGTTTGAGCCCCACATCAGGCTCTGAGCTGGCCGCGCAGAGCCTGCTTGGGATTCTCTCTCTCCCCCTCTCTCTGCCCCTTCCCTGCTTGTCTCTCTCTCTCAAAATAAATAAAATAGAAAAAGAGAAGAGTGATGTTGTGATTTACTTTGCATTTCCCTGATTACTAATAAGATAAAAAGCTTTTGTATATTTATGGCCCACTTACTTTTTGGTGAGTTGCGTGTGCCTAATCTAGTTGTCATTTTAAAATGTATCAGTAGCAGCTTTTATCTACTCTGTATCTGGATATTTATCCTTTGCCTCTTGTATATCTTTAAACGCTTTCTCTCAGCCTGACCCTTGCTGCTTTCACTTTTGTTATTGCTCCCAATGTTTACTTGAAACTTTGAGTTGATGGAGTCAAATCCCTCAGAAATTTCCATTACAGCTTCTCTATAGCTTGCTTAGGAAAGCCTTCCCAATTCAAAGTTTACGTAAATATTTTTCTACTGTTTTGTGATACTGTAGTACTTTACAGGCTGTATGGTTATCTACTTATCTTAGTCATTTAATTCAGTTGTAATTTATATATGATGTGAGGTTTCGAGATCTTTCATTTTTTTCCAAAGGGATACCTACCTGATTCAACACCGTTTATTAAATAAGCCATTTAGTCACTGATTTATTTCTTGGTGTGCCTCCTTTATCATGCACAAAACATCCACACTTGTGTGTGTTCAGTTCTGGGCCCATTATTACATTCCATTGATCTGATTAATCTATCTGTATCCTTGCGTCAATACCGGGAACGTTCTTCTGGCTTTAAAATATTCTTTAATGCCTCCAGGGTACATCTCCCCTCATTGCTTTTCTTTCTCTGGGTGTAGGAGCAGGCGTGTCCCGCCATTAGAGCTACCTACAGCGGATTTGAGGGAACACCCTGTCGTGGCAGGTGCCCAGAGAATTGACGACTGGTATTAGTTTTCCATTGCTGTGTAACAAATGATCACATACAGAGCAGATGAAAATAACACCCATTTGTTAGCTCAGATTTTCCGTGGTTCAGGAGGGAGTCTAGCACATTTTAGCTGGTTTCTGTGACATAGAACATAACCTAATCAAAACCAGCGTCTTCACAGTCTCAGGGATTATTCAGAGAAGGTACACCTGGAGTGCAGGAAATGTTGGGGTCCACCTTACAATTCTGCTTTTCATGTCACCTGAAAGGGGTGCAAAAGAGAGACTTCTTATCCCAATCAAAATTGCACCAGCATTCTTCTCGAAACTAGAACAAGCAATCCTAAAATTCATATGGAACCACAAAAGGCCCCGAATAGCCAAAGGAATTTTGAAAAAGAAGACCAAAGCAGGAGGCATCACAATCCCAGACTTTAGCCTCTACTACAAAGCTGTCATCATCAAGACAGCATGGTATTGGCACAAAAACAGACACATAGACCAATGGAATAGAATAGAAACCCCAGAACTAGACCCACAAACGTATGGCCAACTCATCTTTGACAAAGCAGGAAAGAACATCCAATGGAAAAAAGACAGCCTCTTTAACAAATGGTGCTGGGAGAACTGGACAGCAACATGCAGAAGGTTGAAACTAGACCACTTCCTCACACCATTCACAAAAATAAACTCGAAATGGATAAAGGACCTGAATGTGAGACAGGAAACCATCAAAACCTTAGAGGAGAAAGCAGGAAAAGACCTCTCTGACCTCAGCCGTAGCAATCTCTTACTCGACACATCCCCAAAGGCAAGGGAATTAAAAGCAAAAGTGAATTACTGGGACCTTATGAAGATAAAAAGCTTCTGCACAGCAAAGGAAACAACCAACAAAACTAAAAGGCAACCAACGGAATGGGAAAAGATATTTGCAAATGACATATCGGACAAAGGGCTAGTATCCAAAATCTATAAAGAGCTCACCAAACTCCACACCCGAAAAACAAATAACCCAGTGAAGAAATGGGCAGAAAACATGAATAGACACTTCTCTAAAGAAGACATCCGGATGGCCAACAGGCACATGAAAAGATGTTCAGCGTCGCTCCTTATCAGGGAAATACAAATCAAAACCACACTCAGGTATCACCTCACGCCAGTCAGAGTGGCCAAAATGAACAAATCAGGAGACTATAGATGCTGGAGAGGATGTGGAGAAACGGGAACCCTCTTGCACTGTTGGTGAGAATGCAAATTGGTGCAGCCGCTTTGGAAAGCAGTGTGGAGGTTCCTCAGAAAATTAAAAATAGACCTACCCTATGACCCAGCAATAGCACTGCTAGGAATTTATCCAAGGGATACAGGAGTACTGATGCATAGGGGCACTTGTACCCCAATGTTCATAGCAGCACTCTCAACAATAGCCAAATTATGGAAAGAGCCTAAATGTCCATCAACTGATGAATGGATAAAGAAATTGTGGTTTATATACACAATGGAATACTACGTGGCAATGAGAAAAAATGAAATATGGCCTTTTGTAGCAACGTGGATGGAACTGGAGAGTGTGTTGCTAAGTGAAATAAGCCGTACAGAGAAAGACAGATACCATATGGTTTCACTCTTATGTGGATCCTGAGAAACTTGGCAGGAACCCATGGGGGAGGGGGAGGAAAAAAGAAAAAAAAGAGGTTAGAGTGGGAGAGAGCCAAAGCTTAAGAGACTGTTAAAAACTGAGAACAAACTGAGGGTTGATGGGGGGTGGGAGGGAGGAGGGGGTGGGTGATGGGTATTGAGGAGGGCACCTTTTGGGATGAGCACTGGGTGTTGTATGGAAACCAATTTGACAATAAATTTCATATAATAAAAAAAAAAAAAAAAGACAAAAGTATAGTTTACGTTAGCAAAAAAAAAAAAGAGAGACTTCTTACATCGGATAAGAAGTTATACTTGATCACTATTCTGTGCTGGGCACAGGCATTTTGTGTGTGTGTGTGTGTGTGTGTGTGTAAAGTACCTCCAAAGAAGCCCAGGTAGAGTTTCCACAAGGAGCTCATAGTCTGATAGTCTTAGCAGTTAAAGGGTGCTGGGCCACATGACTTTCTCGATGTCTTCTCTTTCCCAAGGAAACGTCTCCAGCAACCTCATCTATTTCTCATAGGAAATGGCCTCTAGACTTCTCTCCATTACTTGTCTCCTGCTGAGCAGGAGTGGAGAAAACAGGGCAAAGACACAAATTTGCTTCAGGCCAAGGCAGCAGGCAGGCAGGGCCTTAACTGAAGGGCCCCCAGGGTCACCAGCCTTCTGTGAAGGAAGCTGTAGGATCAGGGAAAACTTCCTGAGGGAGATGGACTTTGAACTTGGCCTTGAACACTGGGGAGAATCTCAGCGGGACACAGAAGGGTGATTCCAAGAATGGCACAGCAAGGCATGGATGTCGAAGCCTGTGGGCATTTCCTGGAAGGGCCAGGAGCAGTGTGCAGGGAGCCCCGAGGGCGAGGAGCCGGGAGGAGCGCAGAGGCCGGTCTGGCTTACGAAAAGGCAGAGGAGTTCGACTTCCGTGAGGATGCCAGATCAGCTTGACTTGTTTTGACATTAGAATGTTTTTTTGCCACTGCCTGGGAGGGAGAGGCTATATTCCAAGGTAATATTCCATGTCAACCCCTAACATGAAGAGAGCGAACGAGAAACACAGGAACTTAAGCCTGAAGTAAACGCAAGCATTCCCGAGACCACCAAAGCATCACTGATGAACTAATGAACAGGAGTCAACAGCTGAACCAAGTACATCTTTGGAAGGCGGCATCACCTCATAAACCCTGCCAGCCCTTTGCTGGCTGTGACAAACCAAGCCCTGGGAACTTCGGTTTTAACTGAGTCAGACCACAAGCACTGGTTATGGGCTGAGTTGTGTCCCTCCCCAAAAGATATGCTGAAGTCCTAACTCCTGGGACCTGTGATTGTGACCCTCTTTGGAAATAGGGTCCTTGCAGATGTGATCTGGTTAAGACGAGGTCATTGGGTGGGGCCCTGATCCAGTTGGACCAGTGTCCTTATATATGGAAGAGGAGAGACAGGCTGACACACGAGGAGAGGGCCACGTGAGGATGGAGGCAGAGACCCAAGAGACGCATCTACAAACCCAGGAACGCAGAGCATCGCCAGAGGCAAGGAAGGGTTCTCCCCTACAGGTTCCAGAGGGAGCACCCGGAGTTTGGACTTCGGTGACAGAACTGTGAAAGAGTAAGCTTCCGCTGCTTTGAGCCACCTGGTTCATGGTGCTTTGTATGGCAGCTGTAGGAAATTAATACAACGTTCATCTGTCCATTCTTCAAACGTGTCACGTGTGCCTGCTGAGCCAGGCTCTGTAAGGGATGAGAGACTGGCAGCACGGGCCACGGTGTCCCTAAGGGAACCCACCGAGAATGGGAGCCTCAATCGGGAAAGACAAAGGCTGAGGGGCATATGGGACGGGATGGCAGCGAGGCTGCGAAACCACCCAGGACAAGTTAGAGCGGCAGGACTTTGCTGATCGCTTCCTGGGGTCCTGGAGGGGCCATTGTTTGGCTCACCGAGGACCAGCAAAAAGGGGTGCTCAGGCAGGAGGGGGAGTAATGTGCAAAATGTACCCAGGGTGAAGCGCCTCTGCGGTAATCTTTGCACGGTTTACATAAATCAGCTGCCAGGAGCTGGAGCCTGTCTGTCCTAGCGGAGGGTCTTGGTGACTGTCAGATCTTACACCTTCAGCAACTTCTGTAACCTCTTTAAGTTTCAGTTTCTTTACCTGTACAACAGACAGGCATACTTAACGTCTGAGGTTTGACATGGGGCAAAAATGAGAACAACGAGTGTAACTGTACTTAAAAATGTGCCTGGTGCACAGGAAGGGAAAGCCAGTATGTTTGGGGGATGCCCCTTTACCTTTTTGATGTCCAGTGTGTCACTGTACCCACCGGAGGAGGGCTGCTTTGAGGTCCTCCTTCCTGCACTGGTGACCACCTCCCCTCACCGGTGCAGCCCCTGCCATCTGGGATGTGTCCTGGGAGCCCTAATCTGGCCCCAGGAGGACTGTTGCTCCAAGCTTTGGGGCTCCGGCTGCCGGATTTCAGGTACAGGGCAAAACCTTTGCCAGGTGACAGACAGTATGAAGCAGAGGACCCCTGGGTCTCCTGGAGGGGGATGGGGGGGTGGGTGGGGAGGAGGGAGGGTCTTTTTCAGCACCGGCTTTGAATTCCCACAGATCTGGCAATAGGAGCCAGGGGAAGGGGTTGGGTAGATCGGTGTTTACTGGGAGACCAACAGGTAGTCAGGGGACAGGTATCCTGGGGGGGATGGCGGGGGAGACCGGCGTCAGAGGCGTGGCCGGTGGGATCCTGGCACCGAGCTGGCTTGTCCCCAGGAGGGGCGGAGGAACGGGGACCAGCGGCCTGGGGCGAGCTGGCAGGGGACAGAGGAACGCAGTTCCAGGGCAGGCAGTGGCGGGGAGTAGATGGAAGGAGGGAAGGGCCCACCCGGGAATAGGTAGAGAGGCCAGGAGGCGCCTCTCTGGGCTTTCCGCTTCCTGAGACGACCACTAGGTGTCGCCATTGCCCCGCGAAGCCAGCCGGAGCGGCAGTCCTTTGAGGCTCCTCCCTCTCCTCCTTCCCCGGCACTTCCCAAGTTAGACTTGGTCCTGCAAAGATGACACGTGCCGAGTCCCAGCCTTGAGTCGGATGCCAGAGGCCTGTGCAGAGTGAAGCGGGCCAAGCCCACCTGCTGACCCCTGAGGCCTGGGAACCAGACCGACTCTGATGCTCTCGATAACCGAATTTTTGCATGTTAAGGATGTTGAATTTGATGCTGCAAAGGGCTCCTTGGGAGATTACCTGTGTGACAGCGGTCGTATTTAGTCTACAAGACCCTGGGTCCTGCAGATGAACTAAGCCAGGCCCTTAGTTGCCAAGGATCTGGAAGGTGGTGGTGTAAGCTCTGCTCAGGACAGAGACGCCCCTCCCTGGGACCGTCAACTTGGAGGCCTGCGGGTGTCCTGGGCCCCTTCCCTTCCTGGGGCCCAGGGGGCGCTCCTCAGGAGCGTTGGGTCAGAAGCTTCCCCGTCCCATATTTGTGGCTTGGTTTTCAGAACATCAGAAGGAAAGTTGTTACCCCACCCCCAGCATCGGCTCTCCAAAGAGCCCCTGTGGCTGAAAGGCTGCGGGAGCCCCCCTGAACATGGGGAGCTGAAGCCAAAGAGGAAATTCTACAGCCAGGCCCAGGCGGCATGAAAATAACAACGACGACGCCCAGGAAGACTTACATTTAGTAAGCACTTACTGTAAGTCAGGCACTGTTGTAAGCACATTACCTATAATCACTGACTTAATCGTCATGAAGACTTTATAAAGGAATCTGATCACTTTTGTGCAGATGGGGGGGTAGGTAGTGAGGCACAGACATCTTAAGTCTCTCTGTGACTCAGTTTCCTGAAAAGCCAACAGTTTTGAAGGAAAGTGCCCTAAACACCCCATGTGAAGAGAGTTAACTGACCTGTGGCTCCAAAGGAAAGATCCCGCCACCCCTCCCCCCACCATGTGAGCCATAAATTATTCTACTGAAATAGAAGGCAACTTCATGGTGAATAAGTGGCAAAGTGTAAGGGTGAGACCGGGAAAATGTTTTGTTTGGGGTGGGGGGTGCGGGTTGTATACTCTGTGGTGGGAAGTGAGCATTAGAAAAATTGCTGGAGAGCCTGCGGGCTCTAAGGAGCTGCCCGGGAATTTTTCACTTAAGGCGCCCCCTGGTGGTAAGGGCGTGCAGTGCCGCCGCCTTGGCAAAGTTCCTCGGAGGTCAGCCCTGGAAGGGGTTTCTCACCCTGTTGACGGAAAGCCTCCTGGCGGCGTGGGCAAGGGGCAGCTTGACCACTAGACACGAAGCTGGAAGGGACACTCGTGGAGTGACTGTCCCGACTGGTGGCCCGCGACAGGCGGGCGTTTGTGGTGTGTGCACCATGTGGTGGAGGCGGTGTTGGGCAAAGGCAGACTTGAAGGGGCTGGTAAAGGGGGATCTGAAACTACAGCAGTCCCAGAACTGCCAACAGTGAGAAATTCCATCACCAGAGGGAAGAGGACATAGCACAAGGCTGGGTCTCACATCTGCCCCTTTCAGAATTTAGAAACCTCTTCTCCCTGTTGAGGCAAGGGCTGGTCCCCAGTCACTTCCTTCCAGGCTAGGAGGCCTAGTTCCACTCCAGGGAGGGCCTCTGAGGAAGGAGGTCATCAGGCACTTTCCAGAGCCTGGGGCTGGGGGTGGGGAGCAGGACCCTCCCCCTGGGCCTGCAGAGGGCAGATTGAGGGTGTCTGCCCTCTTGAAGAGCTGCAGTTACAGCGAGAACTCACACTCCTGCCTCTGCTGCCCCAGGCATGGCTGTGGGCGCTCACGGAGGCCTCACACTGCCCTTCTGGGTCGGCAAGTCGCTGTGGGGCACGCTGCTCCTGAGAATCATGTACCCCCATCAGCCTGGGTGCAGGAGCTTTCTAGGCTATTGTTACAGCCCCTCACTTTGCTTGCCAGCTCCAAGGCACAAGTTTCCTGTCTGGTGCAGCTGCTCTAATGGTTGGGGGCTCCTCAGGCTCCCTGGCAGCCCGACCCTCCCCCACGATGCTGGGCCCACAGTGGCTGCAGCTCCCAGTCAGCCAGGGGTCACGGAGGGTCAACCACGGACACACTGACAACCATCTGTACCCACACCCCATCCTTTTCTTCGCTTTCATTACCTGAGATAACCAACGCTTTCCTATAAAACAGGTTCTGTGTAAGACCATTTTACCCGACTGCAGGCTCGGACACGTGTTCCAAGCTCATTGACCCGAGGGTTGGCCAAACTATCATGTTCCGCACATGAGGTGTAGTAAATGCCTTTTCAGCCTTACAAGATTTTCAGGTTTATCAGGATGTAACCCCATTGCAAGTGGAAGATACGCCGCAGATGATTAAGTGTCGGAGAGAAGAGACTGAAGAAACAGAATGCAGCTTTTGGTCCGACGCAGGAGGGTTTCCTTTGGAGGGAGCCCGGGAGAAGGAGGCCCAGGGCTCAGAGGTGGTCACCAGCAAGAACTCGCAAGCCTGGCTGCTCAGGTCTGATCCTAGCTCTCCCACTCATGAGCCTGGACTTCGTTCTTCTGAGCCTCAGTTCCTCATCTGCAGAATGGGAATAATCACGACCCTCATGCGGGTGGCTGTATAAGGATTAAGTGAATTCGTGTATATGAATAACTCAGCACAGTGCCTGGCTCGCTGAGAGGGCTCTCTGTAAGAGCCAGCTCCTACACGTGATCCTTGAACAATGTGGGAGGCTGGCGGGGAGGGGGTTAGGGGCACTGACCTCCCTTCCCAACCATGAACAGATGAAAATCCAACTATGACCTTGATTTGCTCAAAACTGCACTACTAATAGGCTGCTGTTGACTGGAAGCCATAAGTGAAAACATAAACTGTCAATTAGCATGGATTTTGTATGTTGTGTGTGTTATATACTGTATTCTTACAACAAAGGAAACCAGAGAAAAGAAAAAGGTATTAAGCAAATCATAAGAGAAGGGTTGTCTGAGTGGCTCAGTGGGGTAAGGGTCCGACTTTGGCTCAGGTCATGATCTTGCGGCTCATGAGTTTGAGGCCCGTGTCAGCTCTGTGCTGACAGCTCAGAGCCTGGAGCCTGCTTTGGATTCTGTGTCTCCCTCTTTCTATGCCCCTCCCCTGCTTGCGCTCTCTCTCTCAAAAAACAAATAAACATTAAAAAAAAAAAAAAAAAAAGAAAACCATAAAAGAAAAATACCTTCACAGCACTGTACTTTATAAAAAACCCAAACCTGTAAGGGGAACTGCCCAGTTCTAGCCCGTGTTGCTAAAGGGTCAAGTGTATTATTTTTCTTCTGAAGTGAACACTTGAGCGAATTTGTGTACGAGCGGGGACGGTCCAAGCGGATGTCCAGCCTAATCGTTTCTTCTACAGGTGAGAGCACAGCAGCCGGGAGAGCTGCTCTCCTCGCTCCCACCTGGACCCTGGGCCCAACACCTGCCAACACCTTTCTCTGCCTGCTTGCGGCCAGGTCGGGACTGTTTGTGCAGCTCTCCCGGGAATCTGTGTCTCAGCAGGGGCAGTGCCTGGGAGGGGGCACCATGGCCGGTCTGTGCCTCCATCCAGGGGCCAGGAGCGGACAGTCCAACTCAGAAGAGTTTAACCCAACAGCAACAAAAAGGTGACAGCCCATGTGAGTGGCAAGTCTGGGGTGCTTTTCAGGTACCGGTGCATCTGGGGCCGGAAAGGATTCCGTGAGGACACAGTGTTTGTGCTTCTCATTTGTGTTTCTTCCGGTGGGTCTCGTTCCCAGGGAGGAATGAGGGGCGGCCACCAGCAACTACAAGTTTACATTGTCCTCCTGTTTAAAATGTGGGTTTTATTATTATTCAGATGTGAGAGGCCAACCGATCAGGAGACGATTGCCATTGGAAAGATAGTTTGTTACTCAGGGTCCCCAAGAGGGGGCTCACCACGTCCTGCAGGGCCCACAGGAGGCAGAGGGGGCAGGAGGCAAGGGAGGGCAAGAGCCTGTACTATGGACGGGCAGGCTAAGCAGGTTTGGGATTGCTGATTTGGAACAATTTCAGAGAGCTCTGGGGAGGAGGTGTCTGGTCCTGGGCCCTGTGGTGATAAGGGCAGGGAGAGAGTAAGAGCCCCGGGTAGGAGGCAGTTGGAGTGGGGGGTGTGGGCTCTAGACTGGTCCGTCTGCATATGGAAGGCAGGAGAATCATTAGCCAGCTCTACGAGGGGCAATCTTGTCAGCAAGTCCCCAGACAACAAAACATCAGAAATACAGCACAAAAACAAAACAAAACAAAACGTAAAACACCTCCCACCAGTAAGGACGCGTCTCTCAACACCGCCAGCTCACGTCTGGGAGATGCTCTGATTGGCCCCCTGACGTCATAGGCTTAACACTAAACGCTGGTAGAGGGTGCCGGGGAAACCGGATCTCCCCTACATTGTTGACCGGATGGAAAATGGTAGCGACACTCTGAAAATGGCTTGGCAGTCTCTTAAAACACTCAGCAGACACATGACCTGGCAATGGCGCATTTACCCCAGAGAAATGGAAGCTCGCGTCCACACACAAACCTGTGCACGGATATTCATAACCGTTTATTTGGAGTAGCCCCCCAAAAGCCAATCTCAAACTGTCACATGTTGTATGATTTCACTTGTACAATGCTCTTGAGATGACAAAAGGAGAGAGATGGAGAAAGAGGTTCCTGGTTGCCAGGGATTAGGGATGGGTGAGTGGAAGAGGCAGTAGGAGGGTAAACCTCTCTGGAGCTGGACTAGTTCTACATCTTGGCCCCGGGTGGTGGCTCCGGGAATGTGTACACATGGGTACAGCTCTACCCACACATTGTATCCGCGTCGATTCCTCGGCCACTATACTTACGTAAGATGTAACCACTGGGGGGAAACGTGTGGAGGGTACTTGGGACCTCTCTGTCTTTTTTGCCACTTCCCGGGAGTCCGTAACAATTTCTAACTAGAAAGTAAACAGATGTTAAACTCTTAGCTCTAAGGGGTGTTAAAAACCCTTGGTGGGAACTCCAGCTCTGTTAGGCGGACGAACAGTCGCAGTTGTCTTGGGGAAAGGCGTGGGTTCCGGCTCTATTTTTCTGCTTGTGTCCCGGGAGGACACAGTCTCTGTTTCGTTCTTCTGTCAAACTCGGTTGCGGCCATGAATCTGCTGAGTGATGAGCGTTAGCTAATCAACCGGGTTAGCTGTGGAGATAAAGAAAGAAAGACCGAGGGTCTTTAGAAAGAAGAAAACTGGGGCGCCTGGGTGGCGCAGTCGGTTGGGCGTCCGACTTCGGCTCAGGTCACGATCTTGCGGTCCGTGGGTTCGAGCCCCGCGTCGGGCTCTGGGCTGATGGCTCGGAGCCTGGAGCCTGTTTCCGATTCTGTGTCTCCCTCTCTCTCTGCCCCTCCCCCGTACATGCTCTGTCTCTCTCTGTCCCCAAAATAAATAAACGTTGAAAAAAAAAATTAAAAAAAAAAAAAAAAGAAAGAAGAAAGCTGACGGGATTTTATGTGTGTGTAACCAAAATGAATCCCACCTGGCAGCCTGGGAAGAGCTTATGATGTTCAGTGAACTCATTAGGAGACAATTTTATGTGCCCTATGATCGTACGCACATATAACATATAAAAGCAGATGGATGAAAACAGAAAGAGAATAAGCACAAATGACTGTGTTTTTACAGCAGTTGGGTAAATAGTGGATTTTCCTCCTCTGTTTTTTAAACTATTTATGAATTATCTGTGGTATTTTTATTTAAAACATTTTTTTAATGTTTATTTATATTTGACAGAGAGAGAGACAGAGCACGAGCGGGAGAGGGGCAGAGAGGGAGAGGGAGACACAGAATCCGAAGAAGGCTCCAGGTTCTGAGTTGCCAGCACAGAGCCCAACGCGGGGCTCGAACTCACAGACTGCGAGATCATGACCTGAGCCGAGGTCAGACGCTCAACCGACTGAGTCACCCAGGTGCCCCTATCTGTGTGGTATTTTTAAAAACCTGTTGATTTATTTATTTTTGAGAGACACAGAGAGAGAGTGTGCACAAGCCAGGGAGGGGCAGAGAGAGAGAGACACACACACAGAATCCGAAGCAGGCTCCAGCTTCCGAGCTGTCTGCTCAGAGCCTGACATGGGGCTCGAACCCACAAACTATGAGATCATGACCCGAGCTGAAGTCGGATGCTTAACAGACTGAGCCACCCAGGCACCCCTCGTCTTTTTATTTAGTTTAAATTTTACTTTATTTTTTAAATGTATACTCGGAGATGTATTCTTCTCCCTTGTCCCCCAGCAACCACTTTTGTTAGCTTCTTGTGTGTTCTTCCATATTTCCTTTAATTTTTTTAATATTTATTTTTGAGAGAGAGACTGGGAGTCAGGGAGGGGCAGAGAGAGAGACTCCCAAGCAGGCTCAGCACTATCAGCGTGAAGCCTGATGTGGGGCTCAGACTCACAAAACGTGAGATCGTGACCTGAGCCATAAGTGAGATGCTCACGACTGAGCCACCCAGGCGCCCCTCATATCCTCTTGATGGAAATCCAAGCAAGCCTGAATAAGATTCTTTCCAGCCTCATTCCACCATAAAAGTAGCATTCTAAACGCATTGTTTCTGCTCCTGGTTTTCACCCAGCGATCTTTCCGTATTCGTGCATGGTACTTTTTCCGTAAACAAACCGAGGGGAAAAACAAATGAGCAAACGGAAGTGTGAATGTTGTGACTGTGAACCCAGCAAGGAAATGAGGATTCTGCATGTACAGCTCACCTGGTTGGTCGAAGCGCAGGCCACCTCCCTCCACTGCAGAGCTTTGTCCCCACTCGTCTCCCAGCGAGATGAAGGGCTCACATCCTTTGCCCTTTTACCCGGCAAGCATCACTCTCCAGTCCAGGCAATGGGGCAAACATGTGTCTCCATGTTGTTTCATCAGTTTTGGGGGCTCGATGTGAATGGGCTTTGCCAGCCGCTGGGGGCACGAACCTGCCATGCCCTTGTCACAACAACTGTGGGGGAGCCGAGAGGAGCCCAGGCTCCAGGGGCCACCCCGTTCCAGTCAGGCTGCGGACCCCACAAGGGCAAGCCTCGTCTGGGACCCTGCTTCACCTGTTCTGAAAGCGGCAGGCGTCTGGGTGTGGCTGGCCCCACCTCCTGGAGACAAGACTGCACTCCGGGGCCCTGAGGGTGGGATGTCCTCAGGAACAGAGGATGGCCTGAGAGTCGAGAAGGTGGCAGAAATGCCAAGCCGAACATCTCACCAGGGGTGACTGCCCTCAGTCCGGCTTAATTTGTGTCTTTCTCCTTCCTCTGCCTGGATGTGGCTCTTGAGGAAAGCTGGGGGGAGGCTGAGTATCGAATTTTGGTCCCACCTGTGGTACATTATCTGTCCTTGGGGCAGAAGAACCAACAAATGGCCAACAAATGGTGACCTGGCCCTGTAGCATTAGAGCTGGAAAGCCCCAGACCTCAGACACCCTGGGCCTCGGGGCCCCCACTCCAGAGCCAACTCTTTGCATCTGGAGGATGGTCACCTCTCAGGGCCTCAGTCTCCTCATGGGAAATGGCTAGAATGGCCACCTCCCCTTTTGTCATGGGGTGCAGCAGAAACAAATAGATCAGACGGCAAACCCAAGTGCCCCTGGTGAGGAGGGAGGTGCGTGGGGGGAGCAGCTGAGGAGAAAAGGGTTTTTTCGCAGAGACGCCCAGTCTTCTTGGCGTAGCTCTGATTTCTTTGCCTTTTGATCAAAAGAGGGATGGAAACCATTTCACTCTCCTCTTACCTCTGCTCTGAGAAAAGCCGGACATGTAGCTGATTACGGCTGTGAGCCACTGCAGGACCCTGTGGGGGGACAGGCAGAGAGAGGGCTGCGGGGCTGGGGGCGCGAAGCCACATCCAAGGGGCAGCAGCTGCTGAGCGCCAGGCAGGAAACAAGGCTCCGGTCCCCAGAGCTAAGTTTCCAGGAGAATTGGAACCCATTTTTTTTTACTGACATTTCCTCATGTTGAAACGTTGGCAAATGATTCAAAAAACTGTTAAGACGCCGCGAGCCAATCAAAACAGGTCTGAGGGCCAGATTTCAGCCTCAGTCTGCCAGTTTGCTGACCTCAGACCCAGGCCTCTTCAGGGCCGCGTGCTGTCTGAGGGCGCACAGCCAGCCATTTCCGCCAGGGGACAGGGCCCGCGGACCTGCCCCCCCCACCCCCCTCACCCCCCTCACCCCAGGCTGGCATTCAGCTGTGAGACATTGGAATACTTCGTTTTGAGGCAGAAATGCACGAGGGATATTCGGGGAGTTTGGCACCTGTCCTTGTTTCACAGGAGCAGTTTGAAATCACATGCATGCTCTGCAGCGACACCGGGTGACCCCGGCCAAACCGATCACTTCTCACTGGGCCTTGGTTTCATCGTCGGTAAAACCGAAGGGGTCCAACGAGACGCTCATCCAGGTCAAAATTTCCTTGGCTCCAGGACCAATGTTTTGTGTGGTGGGGTGGAATTTTCGTAACGTGATATTATATATATTTTTAAAGGTTATTTATTTTGAGTGAATGAGAGAGTGGGGAGGGGCAGAGGGAGAGAGAGAGAATCCTAAGCAGGCTCTGAGCCAACAGCATGGAGCCAGATATGGGGCTCGAACCCATAAACTGTGACATCATGACCTGAGCCAAACCCAAGAGTCTGAGGCTTAACCGACTGTCATCCAGGCCCCCCTGAAAATTTTAAACGTAAAATTGAAAAATGTTACATCTGAGGCTCACATCACATTTCTGTTGGACAGTGTGGCCTTAGAGACCCTGCTAAAACTGTGAGTGAAGTTATTGCATTTTAATATCACATTAGGAGGGCCACCTGGGTGGCTCAGTCTGTTGAGTGTCCGACTTGGGCTCAGGTCATGATCTCACAGTTTGTGGGTTTGAGCCCTGCATCAGGCTTCCTGCTGACAGCATGGAGCCTGCTTGGGATTTCCTCTCTCTCCCTCTCTCTCTGCCCCTCCCCTGCTCACTCGTTCTCTCAAAATAAATAAATAAACTTAAAAAAATTTACAAAAAAATTTTCTAGTAGTCACATTAAGAAATAAAAAGAAATAGGGGCACCTGGGTGGCTCAGTCAGTTAAACATCTGACTTCGGCTCAGGTCATGAGCTCACAGTTCCATGAGTTTGAGTCCTGCGTCGGGCTCTGTGCTGACAGCTCAGAGCCTGGAGCCTGCTTTGGGTTCTGTGTCTCCCTCTCTCTCTACCCCTCCCTCATTAGTACTCTGTCTCTCTCTCAAAAATAAACAAACATTAAAAAAAAATTTTAGGAAGAAATGAAAAGAAATAGATGAAATTAATTTTAACAATACATTGGATCTAATGCCGTATAAAAATATCATCAGGGGGCATCTGACTTTAGCTCAGGTCATGATCTCATGGTTTGTGAGTTTGAGCCCTACATCGGGCTCTGTGCTGTCACTGCAGGGACTGCTTTGGACCTTCTGTCCCTCTCTCTCTCTGCCCCTCTCCTGCTGGTTCTCTCTTTCTCAAAATAAATAAACATTAAAATAAAATATTATCAGTTTAACTGGAATCAATTTAATTTTTAATTTTTAATATTAATTTGTTTAATGTTTATTTTTGAGAGAGAGAGAGAGAGAGAGAGAGAGTGGGGAAAGGACTGAGACAGAGAGAGAAAGTTCCAAGCAGGCTCCCCTCTGTCAGCACAGAGCCCAGTGTGGGGCTCTAACTCACGAACCATGAGAGCATGATCTGAGCAGAAGTCAGACACTTAACTGAGCCACCCAGCTGCCCGTATTTTATTTTATTTATTTACTTTTAAATATTTATTTATTTTGTGACAGAGAGCATGAGCAGGGGGACGGGGGGGGGGGGGGGGAGAAGCAGAGAGAGGAGAGAGAGAGAATCCCAAACAGGCTCCATCACATCAGCGGGGCTTGACCCCACAAACTACAAGATCACGACCTGAGAGGGAGAGAGAAAATCGTAAGCGGGCCCCACACTCCGTGCGGAGCCCCATGTGGGACTTGATCCCCCTACCCTGCGCTGAAATCAAGAGTCAGACGCTCAATCAACTGAGCCACCCAGGCGCCCCCACGTGAATTCAATCGTAAAACTATTACTCAGGTATTTTTTATTATTGAAAACCCAGTGCATAGTTTGCACTTCAGCACATGT
This sequence comes from Leopardus geoffroyi, assembly GCF_018350155.1. Lineage (NCBI taxonomy): Eukaryota > Metazoa > Chordata > Mammalia > Carnivora > Felidae > Leopardus > Leopardus geoffroyi. The sequence continues at coordinate 70,381,356 of NC_059339.1, forward strand.
GGCTGGTGCCCATCAGGTTGGACAGCACAGCTCCAAGGCCGGAAGTGACAACCATTCCCACATTCCCAAGTGAGAGGCCGGGTCCCCCAAGGGGGAGTGACAATTCTGCCTTTCACCTGGTGCACAAGAGCGGTGCTTTATCTTCCTTTCCCTGCACCCAAATTTTCTTTCCACTGAAAACACGTCTTCCTAGCGGAGGGGGGCCGCACCGTGTTCGGCTTGCCTGACACGCACTGCTCTCCGACCCAGGCGATCTGATGCGTCTGCTTCCACCCCTCAGCCGCCCGCCCTGGGGGTGCTTCTGAGTAGGCGAGACCTGCATGGGAGACCTGAAGAAGCCACTCTGGGGTCACAGCTGCCCACCACCTTTGAGAGACGGGGTGGGGGGGGGAACATCCCCTGTGTGCTTACCTCCCCCTGAAGGAGCCAGAGGCAGATACCAGCCCAGGCTCCCAGCCTGCAGCAGCCAAGGTGGGTGGGGGGGTGGGGGGTGGAGGAGGAGAGGTGGGTGGTGGGAGGGGTGGGGCGAGGGGGGAAGCTTGAACTGGAGATGAAGTTTGGAAGTCCTAGATGACTGAACTGGGGCTATTTTTGTTTCTAGAAGCAATTGGAGGATTTGTCTTGAAATATCCCAGCACACACACACAAAGTGTGTGTGTGCTGGGGGAGAATGGGGACGGATGAAACAAGAAAGACCGTTCATAACTGTTGAAGCGGAGTGACTGGCTACGTGGGGTTCATTGCAGCACTTGTACAGACGGTGGTTGTGTGTGAAAATTTCCACAATGAACGTTTTTTGTTTTTTTTTTTAAACATTTATTTATTTTTGAGACAGAGAGAGACAGAGCATGAACAGGGGAGGGGCAGAGAGAGAGGGAGACACAGAATCCGAAGCAGGCTCCAGGCTCTGAGCGGTCAGCACAGAGCCCGACGCGGGGCTCGAACCCACGGACCGCGAGATCATGACCTGAGCCGAAGTCGGACGCTTAACCGACCAAGCCACCCAGGCGCCCCCACAATGAACGTTTTAAAAAACCGTTTAAATGGGGAGTGGACGGGAGAGGCACAGAACCTGCCAGAGACTCACTCCTGCGCAGAATCAGAGCTAGCCCCACAGAACAGGGTTCGGTGGGTAAATTATGGGCAGAAATGGTAAAACAAGGAGACCCTCTAGTCCGATGCACCGTTGGTTTTTGCCGGTGGGTGTATACGCTCCCATCTGCCAGCTTTCCCCTGCCTCATTCCTTGGGATGCGCCTTGTTGCTGACTTCCCCAGCGCGGCTTTTCTTGGTGATTTGATGACACAGTGGCTTCTTGTGACAGACACCTAGATGGATGTTCCCGAAGCGCAGAGGCCCTCGGAGCGTGGAAGGACGACCTCTGGGAAGATATTGAGCACAACAGGGGCCATTAGTCACCAAGGATCATTTGACATTTTGAAATGAACTCATGGTCTCTCATAAATAAGCCCAAACACTGAATCATGCCTGGGGCAGGGCGGCCGTGGCTGGGGGTTGGGAGGTCCCCACACTTCCGCGTGAAGTGCTGTGGGACGCATTGTATAATGTCTAAATGTGCGTAACGTGAGCAGAGGGAGTGAGGGGGTCCTTGCGGGTCTCCTTGAGGCCCACTGTTCCAAGCCACAGCCCCCGGTGGCTCCCGGGGCAGGCAGGTGGATAGTTGTAGTCACTATCCGCATTGGTGACCAGCCTTTCCTGGCTCCTGTGCATGAACTTAGCCCTCAAGATTGGGACCCGGGCCGCTGGGCCCGTCCGGCTGCCCTTTCTCAGGCCTGGAAGGTCCTCAGGCCAGAAAAGCCGTCATTCATGTTGAGTCCATATCTGAAGGTCACAGCTGAGGCCCCCATGGGCTTCTCTGCCTCTCTGAGAAACAAGACTTTCATTATGGTTTTAACTTTTCCCCCTGAGTAATTAGCGAATCCATTTCGAAGACTTCCAGGGTGCGAGGCATCGTTCAGTACTTGTGTGAATTATTCAACCCTCCCCGCAACCCTGAGAGGAGGGGATTATGGCTTCCCTGCCGCATACGGAGATGAGAAAGCGGAGGGGAGGCTTGCAGCAGTTGCTGCCAAGTGACCTAAGGACACACAGCGAGCGATGGTGACCAGATTCAGCCCAGCACCCACTGCGTGATCCCGCCTCCCAGGGAGCGGCAGGAAACCAGGCTCATTGTGCACACAAATCGAAAAGGACCTGACTCAAGGAAGGCTCTGGGGTGGCGTTCCCCTCTGAGGTCCTGGAAAAGGACCGCATTTCCCGAGCCATGCAGCTGTGTGACGGTCCAGTATGTCATGGTGACAAGGCTCCCTTGCCAAGCAGGGGTTCTTGGGTGACCCCAAGGAGAATAATTGATGAAGAAGAATTTGTGATGGGGTCACATGTTCCTTTTGAAGTGCAGGAGAGTCGTTTTCTGGGCTAACCTGCCCTCCACCCAGCTGGCTGCGCCCATCAGGTGACAGACACCTAGACGGATGTTCCCGAAGTACAGAGGCCCTCGGAGCATGGAAGGATGACCTCTGTGAAGACATTGAGCAGTGTGCTTGCTCAATTGTTCAGTGGTCCTGCAGAAACCATCTGAAGAAATGAACTAACAATGCTCAGAGTTCATACAGTGCTTTCCTTACGTGATTTGTTTCTCTCTCCCCATAACATGGCAGCCGTACTTTAGACCCATTATAGAGATTAGGAAGCAGCAGCCTACAGTGACTAGATCTATTGCTTGGCAGCTCGTCCAGGACTCAAAGTACAAATTCAAAATCAGGTTTTCCAATTAAAACAAAAAATGGAAAAGGAAGATGGATGCCAAGCTGATGGGATTTTAGTGCAACCACCTGTGTGTCCTAAGGATTTCTCTCCAGCCCAGGTCCTTTGTACTTTCTGGTCATCCACATACCCCTCTTCTCCCTCCTCCCAGGGCTTGGTGCTGACGAGTAAAGATACTTTATAGTCACTCACCTTGGACAACGAGGGCAGCGTGATCGCTGAACTCATCAGCAAGCGTAAGTTTGAGCAGGCTTCTGGGTCCAGATTTCAATAAATGTGGATCCTGCCAGGCTGGATGATGGTTTAGGATGAATTAAACTTGACTTTTCATTGCAATACTTAGATCCATGACAGGGATACAGAATTCATTGAGCCTCCTGAGTAAAGGCTGAGGAAAGCCCAAGGGAGGGGGGCAGGTGGGGTGGGAGAGGGGTTGTGACTTACCTGACACAGGATCATCTTGGCCCCATTTGGCCAACGGGAGCCCAGGGCAGTTAGGAGCCCCCTTCCGAGAGGCAGACGACCCTGCCTGCCCTTATTTGATTTCTCAGACCTCTTCTGTGGGTTCTTTTGCCCGCCCCATCCCTCTGGCTATGTCTCCTTGGCCTCTGTCCCTCCCCTGCAAGTCACTAGCCTGCACAGAAACAGTCCTAGCCAAGGGGCTTATAAGGCATTCCTGTTGACAAAGAGCTTCGGTGCAAAGCTTTGAGGCTTCTTTTGCTGACTCCTCCATGAGGACGAAGAAAGGTGGAATGGACTTCTCCAAGGTCACACAGAGCCAAGCTGGAAACCCAAATTTCCTGTTATAAGCCCAAAGTCTTTCTGCTCCAGCGCTGAGAAACAGGTCTCCCTCCTTAACTCCTGCTGCCTGTGGTGTCTTTAAGATGCATGTGCCTGTGAGCATACTCACTTGCCAGGAACTCTTAGATTTGTTATTCATAAATATATATCTCCCCAACTCTGAACTCTAAGCCCTTTGAACCAACTCAGTATATTATAAAACAAATAAACAAACAAAAACAGTGCAAGGAGGCAAAAAAAAAAAAAAAAAAAAAGGTGCCTATTACTCCTGTGTAAGACCTTTTCCTTAAATCTCCAAATGCCTCCTTCTGACCCTGTTACCCCCCAACTCCAACAGGTAGTGTGGGCCCTGTGGTAGGATATGTGTTTCTAGAAATGCTTCTCAGAGGTGCCTAATATGGACTTGTCCATTGAGAGCTCCCCAAATCTGGGGAATGTTCATTTGCTTGCTTATGTGGGGATGAAAAAAGAAAAAAATATTACAGTTGTCCCTTGAACAATGCAGGGGTTAGGGGTGCTAACACCCTGTGCAGTCAAAAATCCACATATAACTTTTGACTCCCCTGAAAGTTGACTACAAACAGCCCACTGTTGGCTGGAAGCCTTACCGAGGACATAAACAAAATTATTATATTCTTACAATAAAGTAAGCTAGAGAAAAAAATTAAATTATTATTAAGCAAATCATAAGGAATAAAAAATATATTTACAGTAGTACACTGTACCTTTATCCATTCATCAGTCAGTGGACATTTGTTCTCTTTCCATAATTTGGCTATCGTTAATAATGCTGCTATAAACATTGGGGTACATGTACCCCTTCGAATCAGTATTTTTATATCCTCTGGATAAATACCTAGTAGTGCAATTGCTGTGTCGTTGGGTAATTCTACTTTTAACTTTCTGAGGAAGCTCCACACTGTTTTCTAGAGTGATCGTGCAGTTGGCTCTTGTGTCTTTGATAGCTCCTTTTCCATCCCTTATGACAAGACATCCTGGGCTCATTTTGTACAATTCTTGTCCCAAACATTTCTCCTTGAGGCACTGGTTCCTTTCAGTGGGAAATAATGCACTACTATCAAAATCTGGTTACTGAAAATAGCTGAAAACATTACTTTGTGCGTGGGGCAGCTGGGTGGCTCAGTTGGTTAAGCTTCCAACTCTTGATTTTGGCCCAAGTCATGATCTCACGGTTTGTGAGATCAAACCCCGAATCTGGCTCTGTGCTGACAGCGTGGAGCCTGCTTGGGATTCGGATTCTCTCTCTCTGCCCCGCCCCCCGCTTGCATGCTCCCATGCACTCTCTCTCTCAAAATACATAAACTTAAAAAAATAAATAAAATAAAATACTCACCTTTAAAAAAAGATTGCTTTTGGGGCGCCTGGGTGGCGCAGTCGGTTAAGCGTCCGGCTTCAGCCAGGTCACGATCTCGCGGTCCGGGAGTTCGAGCCCCACGTCGGGCTCTGGGCTGATGGCTCAGAGCCTGGAGCCTGTTTCCGATTCTGTGTCTCCCTCTCTCTCTGCCCCTCCCCCGTTCATGCTCTGTCTCTCTCTGTCCCAAAAAAATAAATAAACGTTGAAAAAAAAAAAAAAAAGATTGCTTTGTGTGTGTATACTCCAATCTACCCCTTCCTCATTTTCTTTTAGGAGCATTAATACATATGATAATCTGTCTTTTATACCCTTCATACGGTCTTCGTTTTAATTTTTTTTTTTGACATTTCTTTATTTTTGAGGGGGGGAGGGGCAGAGAGAGAGGGGGACTGAGAATCCAAAGTGGACTCTGTGTTGATAGCAGCTAGCCTGATGTGGGGCTCGAAATCACAAACTGTGAGATCATGACCGAGCCAAGGTCAGACGACTGAGCCATGCAGGTGCCCCATGCGGTCTTTGTTTTACACACACACACACACACACACACACACACACCCCTATACACAGCTGTCATTTGGCTGTCTGAACTTCATTCTCTAGTAGTTTCCTAAGCAAGGGCTATAGAACCCACATGTCCTGCATTTTTACATGTTGTTACTGTAATATTTATATTTAAGAACCAACTTGGCTGGATAAAAAAGTGCTTGGCTTTCATTTTCTTTCCTTGAGTATCTTAAATATCTAACCCATTTTCTTCTGGCATAAAATTTTGCTGTCAAAATGGTTTTCAACAATTGAATTTTCTTTTCCTTAGGAGTTACTTGGTCTTTTTGCCTAGGTGTCCAAAAGATGTCTCTCCTTTTTATTTTTAAAGTCCAATATTTTACTAGAATATGGCTTGGTATTGTTCATTTGGAGTCAATTAATGTGGTGTGTCTGTTTAGTTCCTTTCAGACTTTTTGTTTCCCCAAAGGTTCTGGGAGAAATATGTTACCATCTCCTAACGATACTTACAGATTTGTCTATTTTTTGTTTTAGTCATCAACGTTTTGCTGCTTACATTGTTGAGGCTTTTTTATTATGCACATATGGATTTCGATTTGCTAGATCTTTCTGATGAATCAAATTTTTTATTGCTACAAAATATCTCTTTACCGTGAGTACTGCTTCTTGACTTTAAGTCTTTTTTTGTTCTTTTTAAAGAGTTTAATTTTAAGCAGTCTGTCCATGCAACATGGGGCTGGAACTCATGACCCCAAGATCAAGAGTTGCACACTCCACCGACCCAGCCGACCTGACACCCCCAAAATTATTTTTTCCCCAATATTAATGTCTACTCTGACTTTCGTTAGGTTTTTAATTGCTATATATTTTTCCGTACTTTTAACCTTTCTCTATCTTTTTATTCTAGGTGTGCTTCTTATAATCAACTTATAATTGGGTTTTATTTTTATCAAGTCAGACTATCTTTTAATTGGAGCATTTAGTCTATTTACATTTTAATTTAATTACTAATTCACTTGGGCTCAAATGTTATTCTTTATTTTCTCTTTGTCCCAGTCTAAGTTTTCTTCTCTTTTCTTTCTTGCCTTCTTTGTTCTTTTTATTTTACTTATGTATTTTTAATTTTTTTATTATTTAACTTTATGCTCAAGTTAGTTAACAAACAGCACAGTCTTCGCTTCGGGAGTAGCTTCCCATGATTCATCACTTACATAGCACACCCAGTGCTCATCCCAACAGGTGCCCTCCTCGATGTCCATCACCCAACTTCCCCACCCCCACCCCAATTGTTTTTATTTTTGAGAGAGAGAGTGTGTGCACAGACACATGCACGTGAGTCGGGGAGGGGCACGGGGAGACACAGAGAGAATCCCAAGCAGGCTCCACACTCAGCTCAGAGCCCAACGCGGGGTGCAATTTCACCACCCTGGGATCATGACCTGAGCTGAAGTTGAGAGATGGACCCCCAACTGAATGAGCCCCCCAGGTGCTCCTGATCCTTTTTAAATTATTTCATTATTTCCTCTCTTAGTTTGGTAGTCATGCTTTTTACAGAGTGTAGTTTCTCGTGGCCAATTTGGAGATTACGATAGTTTTTTGAGTTCTCACGTTTCTAAAAGGAATGATTACTCATGAGTCCCTTAGAGAAACCTTAAGACCATTCATTCATTTCTGATACACATGCTACTGTGGTCAAGCGTACCTGCCCAGCTCCCTGTGAAGCTTGAGAAGCAAGGCTCAGTCTGCCACCTGCTCTCCTCTGCGTATCAGCACACGCGCCCCGGGTCTGCGCACCTGCCTCGCCTACCCGAGTTTCCGCTCTCCGTGAGATCTCGGTCCAGTAGTTTTTCAGTCTCATGATAGCCCTCATCGTATGCCTTCGAATATTTGCGTATTTAATCCAGCCTTTCTAGTTGGCCCCAGTGAAACCGCTGGTCTGATTTACCTATTCTGTCATTACTGGCAGTGGAAACTGAGAACTATTAACTACGATCCAGTTGATGAAGACGGCTGAGCAGGTCTGGAGGCAGGTGTCGCTGCCAATAGATTAGCCTATGGCTCTTTAGTGTCCGTGGTGTCTGGGAAGGGCGACTCAGGCCCAGCACGTGCTGTCGTGAGGGTGGTGTGTGTGACAGCCCGCCCTGGGAGCCGGACGTACCGGCTAGCTGTCTGAGTAAACAGTATCCGAGAGGGCACCTGAGGTGGCCTGCGTTGACCTGAGCAGATTTGGGATCCGTGCCCAGGGCCCAGGGCCGCCGGGGCCTACCCAGCCTCTACAGGTCAACATGAAAATAGTGTCTTTGTTGCACTTTCACAAAGATGGCTATAACAAGTGCTCAGTGCTGCTTCAACAGCCTGTAGTTCAAAAACCAGAGTCTGAGCCGAAGGTCAGAGTCAGTGCATCCTTGCCAGGGGCCGAGGAGAGCTGAGACAAGGCGTTCCTGGGGCTGGGGTGCAGTCGACTGACGAACCTGAACGAAGCCGGCATTACGATGGGCTGTGGGGGGCTCTGCAGGACCCTCGCTGGCAAGGGCACGGTGTGGGGCTGGGATTTGCACACCTTGCACTATGCTGCAGACTGAACTCAATCTCCCCCAAAGTCACGTGTTGAAGTCCTAATCCCCAGTTCCTCAGAATGCAACTGTCAGTGGGGACAGGGCTTTTAAAAAAGTAATTAGGGTTAAATGAGGTTGTAAGGGTGTGGTCCTTAATGCAGTAGGACTGGTGGCCTTCCATGAGGAGGGAGAGACACAGAGATGAGCAGGCCCGGAGAAGAGGCCATGTGAGGACACAGCGAGAAGGTTGCCATCTGCAAGCTGAGGAGAGAGGCCTCAGGAGAATCAAACCTGCCAGCACCTTGGTCTCAGACTTCCAGCTTCTAGGACTGCGAGGAAATAAATTCCTGTCGTGTAAGCCCCCCCCCCCCCACCCAACCCCCTGTGGTGCTTTGTTATCGGTGGCCTGGGCAAACAAATACACCCGGGGTAGGGTCAGATACTCTCAGGTGACAGGGTGATAGAGGTGATGGTAAGAACCCCTGTCCTTCCTGGAAACTCCCCCCACCCCACCTGGGCCTGCGGTATCTGGCTTTTTGAAAAATCACTTCCAAGTTCTCCTCCCTGTGCTCTGTATCTGGCTCTGTCTGCCAGCCCTACCCCATCCTCCTTAACCAACCCCCCCTTCCAAATGACAGGGCTCTAGCAGGTTTCTTTCCGAAGGCAGAGAGCCCAGATCTCTGGGGTTTCATCCCGAGGAGTGCTGGCACCTGCGTTCTCGCCTCTGCTGGAAGCACCAGAAAGACCGTGGATGGGATTTGCTCCTTGGTGGGGTCCCCACATCTCAGGTAGCGGGGACACCTTGCCACCTCATGGGCTGTTCATGACGTGCAATGAACCCAGCACTTCTAAACCTCTTGCACCGCCTATGGTCTGCTCCTGTGAACCCGGGGCTCTCGGGGAGGCTGAGAATGACCCAGTCAGAGCTGGGGTTCTTGCCCTCATGGTCGGGACAACCCAGGCCTAACTTAGAGGACCCACGACCTGGTGAGGGAGGCCGGAGAGCACGAGAAGCTCCAGCGTCCCTGAGAGGAGGGGGGAGAGGGAGATGAGGCCTCTCACCCTGCCACGGCTCCTGGGGGCAGACCTCGCGGGGGTGTGCATGTGTGTGGGCGCGCGCTCACCTCTAGGCAAGGGCACACGCAGGAAATTTACTTTTCACTTATTGACCACAGAGCACTAGAAACTAAGATTTCAGCTGCTTAAACTCAGCGCCTAGTAAACATACAAGGGATGGGATACCTCCCATGCGTTCCCTCTCTATGCTAGTCCTAAACCCTAAAACACAACTCCCGCATAAACCTTCACTCTAGATAATTCTGGAAATCTAGTTCAAACACTAATGTGATAATCGTAAAATCTGAGTCATGTATAAACCTCCTTTAAGAAAAGGAAACCAACAGGTGCCTGGGGTAGCTCAGTGGGTTGAGCGTCTGACTTCAGCTCAGGTCAGATCTTGCAGCTCATGAGTTTGAGCCCCACATTGGGCTCACTGCTGTCAGATTGTCAGCGCGGAGCCCGCTTGTTTCTCTGTCCCCCCTCTCTTTGTCCCTCCCCTCCTTGCCCTCTCCCCAAAATAAATATTTTTAAAAAATAAAAAAAAATTGGGGCACCTGGGTGGCTCAGTCGGTTAAGCGGCTGACTTCGGCTCAAGTCATGATCTCACGGTCGGTGAGTTCGAGCCCCACGTCAGGCTCTGTGCTGACAGCTCAGAGCCTGGAGCCTATTTCGGATTCTGTGTCTCCCCCTCTCTCTGACCCTCCCCCATTCATGCTCTGTCTCTCTCTGTCTCCAAAATAAATAAACGTTAAAAAAAAAATTAAAAAAAATTTAAAAAGGAAACCAAAAGTCTAATGATCCCCAGGGAGGATAAATTATTTTACTCCTATTACGTAAATAACTACGAACACAATGTTATTTAAACTCCGTATACTTAGTAGCCCTCGCACACCTCTAAAGCCAAAACCAGCATACAAATGAAATGCAGAAAGCCCCTACATCACTGAATCTCAAGGGAGCTTTCTTGAATATGAGCTGCCGTGTTCTTTTTCTGCACCAACCACCGAATATCGTGCTTGGTGACACCACCTTCTGTGGAAGAATTGCAAACATCCCACGTGCACAGAACACTGTGGTGTTGTTCACGAATGAGGTCCTCCTTGCCATTCATTGAAAAACTACGCTGTGCCTCTGAAATCTCTAGAAACACTCACGTATGAGATGATCTTTCATATGACGTGGAACATGTTTACATTAGTTTTTAAGACTTTTTTGTTCAAACGAAAATTAGAATTCTCGTAGAGCGGTCTGGGACCTCTGGAATGCGTCTGGCGATTCTCAGGGCGTTTGCAGACCCCAATTTAAAAATCGCTGGATTTGGGGCGCCCGGGTGGCTCAGTCGGTTGAGCGTCCGACTTCGGCTGAGGTCATGATCTCACGGCTCAGGAGTTCAAGCCCCGCATCTGTGCTGACAGCTCAGAGCCTGGAGCCTGCTTCCGATTCTGTGTCTCCCTCTCTCTCTGCCCCTAACCCACTCTCATTCTCTCTCTCAAAAATAAATAAACATTAAAAAAAAATTAAAAAAAAAAATCGCTGAATTTGAGGTTCAGGTGAGAAGCTCTCTACCTGTTTCCCTCTGAGCCAGGTTTGTCCCCCGCTACTCTAAGTAAGGCCTTGTGGGGCCGGGCCCCCCGAGGTGCATGGGCCTGGCTTGTTTTTATTTTGCTTTTCCTGGGCGGGGCCGGTGCCTGTTATGTGTGCAATGCCTTATAACCGCCCAAGAGAGCGCTCCCAGACCCCCCAGCTGTCTGTGGCGGGTCCCCAGGGAGGGGCCTCTGCCACACTGGCTGGGGACTGGCTGGGGACTGTGCCTCCACCAGACGAAAAAAATAGTTCGGTCCTTGGGAAAAACTAGCACCTCACACGACTAGAATAGCAACTGGAGACGTATTTGAAAACAGAAACACCTGCCTGGGAATGGTGAAAGGAAATGAGATTTCAGAAATGCCTCTGAGAAGCTGGGAGGCAGCAGCCCCTCCCTGCCCCCAGGGAAAGTCCCCTGCCACAGGCTGGCCTGTGGTCCTGTGGTGGCCCTGAGGCAGGTGCCAGGGCCCCGGGACCTCTTGGTGCTGTCCAGCGGTGTGTCTGGAGGCTTGGTCAAGCCCCCACTCTCCCGGGTGCGGACCTCTTGGCTGGAACCGAGTCAGAGAGAGTTGGTCATGGAGGGAAGGGGGACAGGTGGCCCTCTGAGGCCCACCCGGCTGAGCCTTTCTTCAATGGACCACACGGCTCCTGGCAAGTCCTCTTGACTGATGACGTCCCTCCAGGGGCCTCCCTGGGAACTTTTAGGGGAAGGGGAGGAGTGCTGTGTTCAGTCCGGGGCAGGGTCTGCAAAGTGGGGCACGTACATTCCGGACGGGGTGCAAGACGATCCATGGCATGGAGGAGAGAACATTCTAGTCTATATATTTAGATTAATGTTTTCCTTCAGTGAAAGAGAAAGCTGCAAATGCTGATGGACTCCTGATGGACTCAGCCCCTGAAATGTCCTGAGGGAGGGGAGTCCTGAGGGGGTAGAAGTTGCCGTTCTGGGCAACCGTCCTGTGCCCGCTGATGGGAACGGAGAGATTCCTTATCTATTTTGAAGTAAACACACTCTCGCAAAATAACAAGTGGCTGTTGATTTCATCTTTTTAAATTTTTTTTTTTTTTGGAGATTTTACATTGTATGTAAAATAGGAATATGTACGTAGATATAACTCATAAAATAAGATACATCATCAGAACTTGTGTGGAGGCGGGAAGAGCATTCTGTCCCCCAGGTGAGGGTGGGCGGGCACGACAAACACAGGAGGGCGGGTGATGTAGTTTTTCAAGCTTTCAGTGCTTCAGAATTCCCAGGAGGCTTGTTAAAACACTGGTCGCTGGGCCCACCTCCAGAGTTTGGGATTCAGTCCCTCTGGGGTGGGACAGGTGCATCTGAGTGCCTAACAGGTCCCCAGGTAACATTGACTCATCGGGAGCTCGTTGGGTCCAAAGGAACAAGCCCAGCCCGAGGGCAAGCAAGCTGAAGGTGAGCGAGGCCCCCCTCTGCCGCTCAACCTTCCTCACAGTGAAGACCAGCGACATCCAGCCCCAGCAGGCCACAGGGCCTGGAAGTCACCCTCAGGGACAGATTCCTTAGCCTGAGGCCTGGCTTTGCAACCTCGCCTAGAAAGGGAGGAGCTAGAAACAGCGCTAGGGATTGCTTTTGGCTGCCTGGGGCAGGGGTGGGAGGTCAGGGGCTTAGAGCCCATCTACTGGTCTCACCTGAGGATGTGGAGCTTGGAACCCTCAGGCTGTGTTGTCACAGCCATCCGATGGCTTCCCTGCAGGGTCCTTTGCTAGCTTTTGACTTCAAATCTTCAATAAGGTAAAGTATGTGCAGCGGGACAAAAAAAAAAAAAATCTTATTTTTCATTCTCTTGCTGCCTTCTGGAAAGGGTGGTATTGGTGGAGGAACTGAATCGCCTCTGGGGGATCGGGTGGGGGCAGGGCTGAGGGGGGGGGAAGGAGGAGGAAGCTGTGGGCCGCGCTGGGGAGACTGCTCGTCCCCCACACTCATCCGCAAGTTGGGCGGAGATGGTGCCGAGGTCCCGGCCCAGCGGCCCAGCGCCGTGTGGTGGTTTCCTCCACCTCCCCCTGCCCTGGGCTCCCTCCCATAAGTATTCACATCCGGTTTCTTTTTTTAAAAAAGCATTTTTATAGGGGTCTCTTGAAAACCAGAAGCAGTAACACACCAAGGGATGTGGCTGGGACGGCAGGGGACGGCAGGATTTCAAGTTCGGGCTGGGCAGTAAAGAGTCAGTGTCCCTTACACTGGGCCCCCATCACAGTCACTCACGGGCCGTGTGCTTCTGAGGGAGGGCCTACTCTCAGATCAGTTTTCTGCACCTGCCTTTGCTGGCTGCCAGTGAAGAATATTAGAATTTCAGCCCCAGACGTGCAGCAAGCAGGGAGAGGCCCAGCCCCCAGTGGGGCCAGTGCCTGGTGCTTACCTGGGTACGCTAAGCGTGGGGGTCCCTGGGCTCCTTCCTTCCTCGGCATTCCTCACGGGGCCCAAGCTTTGTCTTTAGAGTTAATTATGGAGCCTCCTTTACCCACAACCGAGTGCCCGTAAGGAGCCAATGAGAACTATGTGGGGTCCCGTGGGAACTGTTGTGGGGTCCCTCGAGACCTGGGGGTCCAAATCCTCTCCACCGCTCCCTTGCACAGAGCCATGGGTGAGGAGGGCGCCTACTGCGTATGGTCAGGTGATGAGGCGAATGTTTACAAAGTGCCAGGCCCTTTGGATGCTCCCTTGCAACCTTATTATGTGCTGATTCAATTTGACTAAATTTGAAAAACCTTTGTAGGTTACTGCACTGAAAGCTAAACTTGGAGGATCTTTTTTTTTTTTTTTAAGTTTATTTTTACTTATTTTTGAGAGAAAGAGAAAGAGAGAGAGCAGGGGAGGGGCAGAGAGAGTGGAAGAGGGACAGAATCCCAAGCAGGCTCCACACTGTCAGCATAGAGCCCAATCTGGGGCTCGAACTCACGAACCCGTGAGATCACGACCTGAGCTGAAATCAAGAGTCGGATGCTTAACCAACTGAGCCACGCAGGCGCCCCTAAACTTGGAGGATCTTATCCCAGCTTCCAGGGCACCTGAAGGTGAGAGACATTAACTCATTCGCTCATCCATGCACACAGAAATCTTAGCTTTCTAAGTGCAAGTTAGACGCCTCTCTGGGACGGCTACTCCTGCAGAAGGGCCTTTGGCTCCCTGGCGACTATACCTGTGGGGGAGGCTGGTCAGGGGGGGCAGGCAGTGGGAGATACAAGTGGATGGAAGCCCATTGTTGTCTCCAGGCAAAACGGCAGAAGAACCACAGAGGGGCTGCTGGGCTTAAGGGCTCACAGTGAGACAAAGGGGAGCCCAGAAGCTGAGGGGTTCTGCAGTCTCAGCTTCCCCCTAGCTCTGAGTTGGTGACAGGCTACCATCCCTGCAGGAGCCCTTCTCTGCACACCTTGCCCCCTAGAGGCATCCCAGTGTGCTGAAAAGCACTGAGTCTGGAGCTTTGCACTCAGGCCTGGATGTTAAACCTCGCTCCCCTGCTCTGCCTTGGGAGAGTCATTTTAGTGCTCCGAGTCTCAGTTTTTCCACCTGTAAAATGGTGATAATGACATCTCCTTATTCCCTCCACTCAGGAGAATCAAATGAGACCAGAGGAAGTGCTTTAAGGACAACAGCCTCTTGTACCCAGTACCTACCACGTGGCATCGAAGCGCCAGTCTACACCGGCAGCTTCCTCCTCAAACGGGTTTTTCTACTTTAAAAACAACGAATCAATAACAAAACCCTTCAAAGGTCACAGCAACAGGGAGCAGTCTGACCTTCCAGCTGCATTATGGCGAGGCAAGGATCCCCACAGATGGATGGAGCGAGGAGAAAGGAGCTGAATATCGGTGCAGCTGTGCCCAGCTGGCTCACCTCAGCCAGCGTTAAAGCCACGGCTCTGGTGAGGCCCAAGGGGTTCCAGGGACTGCCCCCAGAGGCGGTGGCTGCACAGGTGGCCCCGGGGACTGCATGGCGACAGCAATGGCCCGTCCTCATCCCAGCCTCCATGCCTGGGGTGCTGGGCTGCTTCCCCGCCCCATGCTTTCATCTGAGCCTTCGCCTGAGAAGTACAGCCACTGATAGAGGGCACCTTAGAGCAAAGGTCTCCCCTCTGCCTGTTTTGCATGGCCTATGAGCTAAGAAGCGTTTTCATGCCTTTAAGAGGTATAAAACTTGTTTCAAAAAAATAATTTTTTGTGACCTGTGACAATCATAAAATTCAAACGTCAGTGTCCATAAATCGTGGTTTGTTAATTTGTTACGTAGTCGACGGCTACTTGCACGCTGCACTGGTAGGGTTGAGGAGCGACAGAGAACATATGGCCTGCGAAACCTAAGGTACTTATTATCTGGCCCTTCACAGGAAACGTGTGCCAATCCCTGACTTAGAACTTAAAAAAATTTTTTTTTACATTTATTTTTGAGACAGAGACAGAGCACAAGTGGGGGGAGGGTCAGAGAGAGAGGGAGACACAGAATCCGAAGCAGGCTCAGACTCTGAGCTGTCAGCACAGAGCCCGACATGGGGCTTAAACTCACGAACTTTGAGGTCATGACCTGAGCTGAAGTTGGATGCTCAACCGACTGAGCCACCCAGGCGCCCCACCTGACTTAGAACTTAAATGGACTCTCATGTCTTCAGCAAAAGAGATGAAGCTCATAATGGTGGAATTTAGGCACCTATCTGCGGCAGGTGGCCCCTTCTGGTTGACTTTTCCTGGAGAAAGTGTGGGGAAAATTAGATCCAGGTAACAAAGAGGCAGCAGGATATAAACGAGAAGACTGGAGTTTCTAATTCCAGCTTCAACTAATAATTATGTGATCTGAGCAAAAAGGCTCTTCATGTCCTGGTGCTTTTGTCATCCATTCAAAATCTGCCCTCTTGGCCTCCAACAGGAAGATAATAGCTGTGAAACGCTTTGAGATCTTAAAGCATCACTCAGTTGCAAAGATCAGCCAATTCGAGAGCATCCTGATAAGGCGCATGTCTTCCTTTCAAGGGGAACAAAGGTGACCGCAAGTCTAGTGATTTGTTTTCATCCATCCCAAGTCCAGATCCTTGATTTGACAACAAGACTATTATAGGTCCCAGGCATTTGTGCAATTGAGACTCAGTCTTTCCCAAGCCACCCAGAAGGCCCCTGACTGTATAATTGTCATTTTGCTGATGTACAGAACTCACTTGCTACGGAGTGAATCTAGTGGATTTGTGATGAAGTTTTGGGGTGGTGGGGGGTCCAGAGCCAACGACCAAGAATTCTTGAAGATGTCTTTGGTGCAAAAAGGTGATTTTATTAAAGCCCAGGGACAGGACCTGTGGGCAGGAAGCGCTGTGCTGGGGTTGTGAAGAATGGCTATGGAGTTGGGGAGGTAGGGTCAAAAGGGAGGCCTCCAGATACCCCAAAGAGGACGCCTAAGATACTGAGGCTTTGCTATTGTGAAGCTAAGGTTGTTTTTCCTCCAGTAAGGCATCAACATTAGGATAGTAGGGGGTGTCTGGGGAATGTTCTGCTCTGTATTTGCCTCAAGTATTTGTCAATGGGCCGCAGGTTTTAAGGAAATTTAATTTTACCCACCATTTCCTTCTTGTCTTTGTTCCCCACCGTTCCCCTATGGGGGGATGGTGACACTAGGGGCTCCAGAAAACGGAGTCTATAGGTTTCTGGAGATTAGGCTATTGATAAGACTCCCTTTTTCTTGTAATTTGTAAACTGATGGAGACTCATGTCCTGCAGGACGGTGATCTCTGTCAGTTAACCATTTGTTTTCTTTCCTTTGTTCTTGGGCAACCAGGAGAGCCTGAGGCGTATCACACAGACTCCACCTGGGACAGGGGAGGGGGGATGCTGTTAGCCTACACTTTGCCCTCAGCTTGCCCCCACCCCTTCCCCGCTCCCTCATCAGATGGCCAAGCATCCTCGTCCCAGGATGGCTCACTGTTCTCTTCTTGTTGTAGCAGATGTAGTAACTAATAAAGTGATTAAAAACTTCCTTCGTCAATAAATGCTCTGTATTCATGACATTGTCCCTGTCAAAAGTCTTGGGAGGTACTCTCCACGAGTGACATGGGTCTACAGTAAAAAGTGTATTTGCAGTCAGGAGACGCGTCTGGGTGGCTGGCTCAGTTGGTTAAGCTGTCAGACTTTGGCTCAGGTCATGATCTCACAATCTGTGAGTTCGAGCCCCGCGTTGGGCTCTGTGCTGACAGCTCAGAGCCTGGAGACTGCTTTGGATTCTGTGTCTCCCTCTCTCTCTGCCCCTCCCCCACTTGTACTCTGTCTCTCTCTCTCTCTCTCTTGATCTCTCTCAAAAATAAACACATTAAAAAAAAAGAGAGAGACTGGCTGAGGCAGCCATATCTAGATTCTGTCTCACAGGCCTTTAAGAAAAACTCCAGGAAGTGGCTTCCTTTTATGGCAGTCTCAGTTTCCGGTTCCTAGAAATAGCTGATTCCAATAGCACCTGATGGGCACAAGTCACAAGTCACCTGAGGGGGCCTGAAGCCAGGAGTGGATGACAGCCACATTTTATCTGGACATCCAAACACGCTGCAGTTGCAGGCCGAAGTGCAGCCACACCCTGCAATGGTCCCAGGGCGTGCAACACAATCTGCACTTGATGTGTTTATTTCCATTCCACTGACAGACACGTGTGCTCTTAAAAATGCAAACCCACACTGGCGCCCATGCCTAAGACAGTTGCAACAAATTGCATCACCTGGATTTTCTTGTTTAGGATAGCTAGTCCATGCTGGCAGCGCAAATTGGCCAGTTGTGAGCTATTTTAAACCCTTCCTGCTCTTTTTTCCCATTTGTGCCAAGGGCACACAAAGCTGCCCAGAAGGAAGGAATTCAATCAGCATTAGAAGAATGCACTGAAGTTCTGTTTCCTAAACCCCAGGGGAGATCTGAGTGGGAGGAGAGGACCCAGCTCGCCAAGGACAGAGTCCTTTCTCTGCGTCTGTTACCCCAGGCCAAATGCTGGGCCCAGCTGACAAATGTTAGTGGGAGGGAAGGATGGAGGGTGGCTGGTAGCAAGGAGAGGCCTGGGAAGGAGTGGGGAAGAGGAGGGGGAGGAAGCACTTCCTGAGGATTCATCCTGGCCCCAAAGTTTTCAGCTGCCGCCCCCAGAGCCCCATCCCTCTTGCCTGGCCAGGTCCAGATGGCCCTGGCAGAAAGGGCTGCCGGCAGGACCGGTCATCATCCTGTCCTTACCCTGGTGTCTTTACTCCACCCAAGGCCAGAAACTTTATGGAGCCATACTATCGTTCTTGGACCCTCTAGTCAAGTACCCGGACTGCTGTGCCGAAGGTCCCCTTTTTCTCTGATCTTCCTCTCTGGTCAGTGTCAGAATCAATACATTTTTTTCCCCTCTCTCCAGTCTCCTCCCCCTTTGTGAATCCCCTTTGAGGATCCAGTCCATCCTCAAAGAGGCACCACACTGCATTGTACCAGCTACTGGGGGTCAGGCTGGCCTTGCAGATAATAGGATACTGGGTGTAAACGCTGGTTCAGTGCCTGTGTGGTAGGTGCTCGGTAATGTGGAATTAAGATACACCAATGTCCAGGAGAGCCTGATTATTATGAACCCCATGGAATAGACGGGTATTTTTATGAACGAAGTACTTTATACCCCGGGGGACTCTGTTTGACCATAGTTAATATAAGGTATGAATTCAGAGCTTTAAATGCGGAAACGTTTTGAGTAAAGGTAGGTTCCAGGCTGGCCCTGAGGGAGACTTCCAACCAAATGGGCAGCGTGGGCTCAGCCTCCCCAGTCTTCGTTCCGGCTCAGAGTCTCCTGGCTTTCAGTTCTGACAAATCTCTCGGAGCCTCATCTCCCCCCACCCCCATCTGCAAAGTGGGGGGAACTGCCCTACGTCATAGGATTGGCAGAGGCATCAAATATATTCATATAAGGAACTCTTTCTGGAATGAAGTCAAAAAAAGGAAGTGAGGCATTTAAGTGAGAGACCTGAAGGCCCTGAGTCTGGAGACCTGAGACGAAGAAAATTCTCTTCCTGGCTTGGGCTTCTGTGTCCCCTGCCGTGTGCTGTCAGGGTCCTCCCCCATTTGTACCATCTTTCCTGATCAAAATAGAATGTTACTCAAGTACAGAGCCGTTCGTTCCTCTTTTGGGTTTAGAAGCAACTGCAGCCTATGAAGCCCCTGAAGGACCTGACCTCGGGGAAATCCAGGCACGGATTCCAGTGAGGAAGGGGTTCCCAGAAGCCGGAGGAAAATCATCATCTGTTGCGAAGCCGGAGGGTTTCTTCTCGTGAGGTGGTTTTGTAGACAGCGAGAGCACAAAAGGTTCTTAAAGATCTCAGTTCCACCTGCCACGAAAGGACAGCACTAACGCCAGGGATATGCGGTATGTGATAAGCACCTAGGCGCATCCATTTTACTGTTAGAAGTGCATGTGGGGAGTTGAGGCGTTTTGATATCAAATAGGGATGTTGTTTTGGAAATTGCAAATTGCTCACTGATCAAGATTAAACACAAGTCTTCCAAGAAATGTCGGGCTTGCAGCTTAAAGCAGTAATCCACAAGTCTGGCTTTGGGAGAGTGCAACCCCTCCACCTCCTCAGCACACAAGGCCTGCGTGGCCACCCCACGCAGGCGGAGTCAGGACCTCCAGGGTGAGGTCTGGCCTCAGAGCTTCCAGAAAGGCTCCCAGGTGACTCTAATGTTCAGATGAAATTAAGGAGTGTGGGCTCAAGGGTGTGCTTGCTCTTGAAACTCAGGGTAGGGGCTGGAAAGGTCTGGGGCATGCTCCCTCAGCACTGGGTTCTGGTCCCTTTGTAGATGAGCTCGTGATTTCTCTAAGATCCGACTGACATCATGACAAATCCATCGGGGAGCTTTGCTGGATCAAACCAGTGTTCATATCAAGCCCTAGAGGATGAGGACGTCCACCGAGGTTAGCCCCAAATCTTGTCACGCTGCACAGCGTGGCCTAGGACACTGTATATAGATTCGGCAAAAGGAACCAAGGTGGTAGGTGGCTTTTTCCATCTTTTGATAATGAAGAGTGAGCTCTCTAAGGATGTCTCACAAAGCCCTGCAAGAGTAAGACAGCATCGCCCAACCCCTCCCACGGCCTAGAAGGTTTCTGAAGACCTCTGCTTCCTTCATGGAACCGGGGTTAAATGGATAAAACGGAAAAATTAGACTTCTCAGAAAGGTGCAAATGTCCCAACTTTTTGAATAAGACCTTGGCACCAGTTTATGGACTCTTAGGCAGCTTAGCCCTTCATTGTTTGCTCCACAAACAGCACAGTGTCTTTGACCAAATAGCTTTTGGGGTGTCTTGATACAGCCACCAGGCTTGTGGACAGCCTGTCCGAGGTCGTGGGTGAAGCGGAAGAGCCCTCAGTCCCTGGAAAGTGCAAGAGAAGGCTTTATGAAGAAGCAGGGGGAGTGCCTCTTAGGAACACCACCTGTGGCATCCCAACCGGAATATAAACTGCTCAAGGGCAAGGAAGTAGTAAAGAGCACGGGTGAAGGAGGGCCTCAGAATCCCACCAGACTGCGTGAATGCCAGTTCTGCCCCTCACTGTGTGGCCTCAGACAGGCTCGTGCATCTGAGATGGTCTTGTCATCTGTAAAAGAAGGGGCACTTCCTTCTCAGAGTTTAAGGATTAAATGCGGCTATGTAAATACTTAATAGAACGCTTAACTCAAGTACTCATAAATGGTGGCTATTTTAACCATTTAAAAAGTTTTCTGTCCCTTGCCAATAGAATGTCTAGTACCTAGGATTTAGTCATGTTGACTGGCTGAATGAGGGCTTGGTCAAATGTTTACCTCAATAAATTCAAATGTTTATCTAAAGCAATGGTTCTCAAAGGGGCAATTTTGCCCCCCCAGGTAACAATCAGCAGTGTCCAAAGGCATTTTGGATTGCTGCAACTGGGTGTGTGTGTGTGTGTGTGTGCGCGTGCGTGTGCATGTGTGCATGTGTTTGTACAAGTGCCATCTAGTAGGTGGGGAACCGGGATGTTACCAAACATCTACAATGCACAGGACAGCACCAGTCCCCAATTATTTGGCCTGAAGTGTCAGTAGTGCGGAGGTTGTAAAAAGGGAGAAGCGGGGGTTAGCCCACTCAGATGAGGGGACAGAGGGAAGCAAATAGACTGAGTCTGGGGTCTGGTAGTAAATGAAAACTCCTGCAGATATCCCTGGAAGAGGAAGCCTCATCTCACTGAGGATAGCATTAGCAGTTATAACACACAAGGTTAAGTTAGACAACCTGGATTCTGAGTTGATACTCAGAGATCAGAGATCACATCTTTGGTTAAGATGTGAAAAGGCAACAGAAATTAGAAGATCAGGGGTGCCTCGGGGCGCCTGGGTGGCGCAGTCGGTTAAGCATCCGACTTCAGCCAGGTCACGATCTCGCGGTCCGTGAGTTCGAGCCCAGCGTCGGGCTCTGGGCTGATGGCTCAGAGCCTGGAGCCTGTTTCCGATTCTGTGTCTCCCTCTCTCTCTGCCCCTCCCCCGTTCATGCTCTGTCTCTCTCTGTCCCCAAAATAAATAAACGTTGAAAAAAAAAAAAAAAAAAAAAAAAAAGAAGATCAGGGGTGCCTGAGTGGTTCAGTCAGTTAAGTGTCCGACTGGCTCAGGTCATCATCTCACCGGTTTGTGAGTTAGAGCCCCGCGTCGGGCTCTGTGCTGACAGCTCCGAGCCTGGAGCCTGCTTCGCATTCTGTGTCTCCCTCTCTCTCTGACCCTCCCCTGCTCACGCTTTGTCTCTGTCTCAAACATAAACAAACATTAAAAAAAAAAAAAATTAGAAGATCAGAATGGGAAAGTGGCTGGAGGTTGAAATGGTGTCCAGAAAAGAAAAAAAAGGCCTCACATAGTAGTAATAGATGAGATCCACCCCTGATTTTTAAATTTTTTAAAAAAGACTTTATTTGTGAGTAATCTTTCCACCCAATGTGAGGCTCAAACTCACAACCCTGAGATCAAGAGTTGCACACTGCACCAACTGAACCAGCCAGGAACATCCCCATCCCTCATTTTTTATTTTCTTCCCAGGAGAAGGCAAGCTACCCACTAAGAGACTATAAAGCACTAAGCAAAGGGAAGCTTCCAAGATTCCGGAAAGACCAATTCCTCAGAAAGTCAACAAAGTTATCTGGCTGGGCCAAAATCTGCTCATCCTAGGGCCTCCAAGATGAAATTAAAAACCTAAGTAAAAATCCCGACTTGAACACGGTTTAGGCCAATTTTGACATTTCACTTGCTGGCAGGGCGCTTCGGTGCTCAGTAGGAGTCCACAAATCAATTTTGAAACAAGAATTGGTGCCTTAGCCCAGTCCAAGTCCTTCTCTGTCCTGATAGTTTGAGAATACAGTGTGGCCCTATTGTGGGCTATGGAGACCTTTGATGGGAGTGCCCACGGACTCCCGAACCAGAGTTCAATGGAAAATGCTCACACCTCAGTTGTATAATCTTTCTGAAAATGTTTTCACATTTGGGGATTTTTATTTTTGCCTTAAGCTAGTTAAACTTTTAAGCTTCAGCTCTTTTCCCTGCAAAATGGAGATAATAGTCCCTGCACCCTTAGGGCTGCGGGAAAGATTCCGTGAGATTATGTACCTGAGTTCACTGTACCAACCGGGTCACCCAACTTACAGTGGTTTTCTAAAACCCAAAGGCTTTTTACTGTTGGTTTACACTGCTCTTTAGCAACACTTCATATTTTCTCAGGGCTGTGCAGAGATTTAAAAAGAACCAGAACAAGAGGGATGCTATTTAGGAAAGCAAATTAGTCCCCTCACGGCACCTCTAGGTCTCTGTTTCTTGAGTTTCAGGCAATCCTCACTGGTAATTACTCCCATTTCACAGATAAAGACAATGAGGCTCAAAGTATACAATCTGCAAAATATGGGGTTAGATGCCCTCTACTGAAGCCAGGAAAGGGAACTTGAATTGAAACTGAGACCAACACTGAAAAATAAGCTTTGTGGGCCTAGCCCAGGAGCGGCTTCCAAGATGAAATGACCAGCAAAGCACAGGAAATGACAAAAATGAGATGTAGTCCCTATAAGGTGGCATGCTCAGTTCCTCTCAGTGCTCTACTTGGATTTCAAGGCCTCAGAGAGACAGTCTGATTCCACCTTTTACCTGGAAAGATTCGCCTAAGGATATCCAAATGGTAGTGATGGAAGAGACGGCGGAAGAATGCTAATGCTAGCCAAGTTACAAGAGGTAGGGGCAGGAGCTGAAGGGCCACTGAAGAGGGTGATGAAACAGAATAGCAAGCAGGCTGACCTATTAGCAAAGAAAGTAAAAGCAAAACGGCCATCTCTGTAATTCTTTCCCACAGATACAATCTTTAACCGGAGGCTAGATTTTCCAGAACATACTAGGAATCACCTGCTTGGGAAGAGAAAACATAAAATATGATCCTGGCTCAAGAGTCCTCAGCATAAGCTTCTAGGCATGAGAATAAGATTTCTTTGATTTTCATGTGGATCAAGAAAAGCCACTGGGATAGGCTAGGAAAATTAGACACTTTTGGAGCTTGTTTTCTCAGCTTTGAATGAGACGGTGGCTCTCAGAATGTCAACTCTGGGAAACTTCACCATGTACTGAAAAAAACAAACCTATGTCTAGCCTCTAGATACTGGAACTTCCAGAATTAAAAAGAAATATCCTACGCAATACTATTGGGTGACTTAACACATGTGCAAAGAAGAATGTCCTTTCCAAGAAGTACGAATTCAGTAATGTACAGAATAACAGGAAAGCTGCTACTGGATCCAAACACAACCGAGAGCCCATTCATCATCTTTTCTTGGTTTTCCCCAATAGTCTGATACAGAAAAAAAAGTCCTCAGCTGAGGTAGTACAGACTTTTAAGAAAGAAGCTTTGAGAGCTGCTTTCAGACACCCACACAATTATTTTCACACATACACAGTTCTTAAAATTATTTCCACCAAGTTCTTGTAGACTCCACCAACATGGAAGAAATTAGCCCATCTCTCCTGTGTTCTCTGTGGTTTTAAAGTCTTACTTTCAGAAAAACTTTTTTTCCTAAGTGATATTAACCATTTCCTAACAATAAATAGGCATGGCTTTTCTAACTCTACCATCATATTCTTCTACTTGTCACCCAACAGTGAACCTTGAAGACTTTAAATAAAGGTTATTTACAAACGTTCAGCATTAGCGAAATCCACAAGCTATCAATCCTTTTTGAAATCTTAACTCTGTAAGTTGTAAGTTCATCTTTCAAGCACAAGGCCTAGTTTCTGTATTTCAGCACATCTATGACTCAGGTAGACGTGAAATCACTACCCCATTCAGGTCACTTGTTATGTCTTGGTAATTCCCTTGAAATTGCAGGAACAGAGAATGTCAAAAGTTCCACTGTTTGCTTTTGATCTTGGGAAATGTCACGGAAGATATGAGTCTTAATGCTTTAAAATAGAGAAATACCTACAATTCATTTCCCAGTTTAAAAAAAATTGCCTTCTTACAGTTCCAGGATCACATTTAAAAAGCCCTCTAATTTTTGTAGTTAGTAGAGGCTAACTACTGTTGACTTTTCCAAGAACATTCTAACTTAGCCTCTCCATCTGTCTCTGGGGGGGCATAGGTCAGCTCTGTATTTTTAAGTTTTATACAGCCTTTCAGATGGTGAGACCACCTTTTCCCATCTTGATGCTCAATATTAATGTATGCCATAAATTATGCAGAACACTGATGGAGGCTTTGGGTAAACACTGAAATGTTGCTGGGAGGCACTGAACAAAAATTTACATAATCTTGGCCCTCATTTCCCGTTTCAAACTAGCGAGCTTCGTATTACTAAGCCAGTTCTTTTCAGTTTTGTTGTGTGTTCAGCTGAGTGTCATAGCTCCTCCTTAAGACTTTCATGTTTAATAAGTTATTTATGCACACTCTCACAAAGATCGAAGATTTATAATTTTTAAATTTTCTTAAATGTTTATTTTGAGAGACCAAGCTAGAGGGCACAAGCAGGGGAGGGACAGAGAGAGAGAGAATCCTAAGCAGGCTCTGTGCTGTCAGAGCAGAGCCTGACACAGGGCTCCATCTCACAAACTGAACCCCGAGATCATGACCTGAGCCGAAATCAAAGGATGCTTAACCAACTTGAGCCACCCAGGTACCCTGAAGGTTTATAATTTTTTATTTATTTATTTATTTATTTATTTATTTATTTATTTTTTCAACGTTTATTTATTTTTGGGACAGAGAGAGACAGAGCACTAACGGGGGAGGGGCAGAGAGAGAGAGGGAGACACAGAATCGGAAACAGGCTCCAGGCTCTGAGCCATCAGCCCAGAGCCTGACGCGGGGCTCGAACTCACGGACCGTGAGATCGTGACCTGGCTGAAGTCGGACGCTTAACCGACTGCGCCACCCAGGCGCCCCGAAGGTTTATAATTTTTAAACACAAACACAAAGGCAGCAGCAACTCATTTAGGCAAAATGTTAACACCTCCATTTTCCATTAGACCTTAAAAAAAACACCCTGACGAGCTAGAAATGTGTGGTTTCTCTTCAGCTCTTTTCCTCTTGGGTTATCAATCCCCATCTCGGATCAATGAACTCTGCTTACCATTTAAAGTATCTAGGGGCACCTGGGTGGCTCAGTTGGTTAAGCATCCCACTTGGGCTCAGGTCATAGCTCACGATTCGTGAGCTCGAGTCCCACGTCAGGCTCTGTGCTGACAGTTTAGAATCCCTGCTTGGGATTCTGTCTCCCTCTCTCTCTCTCTGCCCCTCCCTGACCCATAGTCTGTCTCTCAAAAATGAATAAATGTTGAAAAGAAAGTTATCTAACCATTTATCCTCCCAAAGGAAGTTCTCTTGCACTGGTGTACCAATGCTACCTCTAAAATGTAAAAGCAGGGGTGCCTACATGGCTCAGCCTGTTGATCATCCAACTTTGGCTGAGGTCATGATCTCACAGTTCATGAGTTTGAGCCCTGCTCAGAGCCTGGAGCCTACTTCAGATTGTGTTTCCCTCTCTCTGCCCCTCCCCCACTGGTGCTGTATCAAAAAAAAATATATAAAAAAGGTATTTAAGATGTAAAAGCAGATGAACGTTAATACGGGGGCAGCATAGAAAGTCCCATATGGTAGGGAAATCTAACATTCACAACTTTCAGTTATTTCACATGGTCAGCTTGAAGACACGTAACGGGAATACTCTAAGATACCCAAAAAGGAAGGTATGGCAGTTTAAAGAAAACAGCTATTCTGAATCTTTATTAAATGGAATCTCATTAGGTTACTCAACACCCCTTCCTAATTCATCAGTGCTCCACTGCCCAGTTACTTAATCACTAACAGAAAACAGTTAAGGTGTGGAATAGCCATAAAACAGAGTATTACTGCAACCACTGAATTATGTGCTTCAGGAGACTGACGTATACAGACATGAAAGACATGTTTGCAGTATATTATAAATAATCCTAATCCTTATTATTTACAAAAAGTTTTGGAATGAGCAAAGTAGAAACTTAAGTGGGGCTGGGAGTAGGGGGAGTTGGTAGCATATTGAGAACCATCGTCTGGTTTTTATGCTAACAGATGCACTGATAAGAATTGGAAGTGTTGTAAGTACCTGTACGTGCTTTCAAAACCTAATTATTCTAGCCTTCTTCATTCTTGCTAAAAACCTGCTTTGCAAGGGACTTTTGATAAAATCCTGTATTGAAAGAATTACCGCTAGCTGTTTTCAGTTCAGCATCTACCCTCCAAGGCTGTGAAAATGGAATACAGGTGACCTCCGCTATCTGAAAGTTTGCTTTGCACTGCTTTGCTTTTATGAAGGACCCACATTAGTACCTGTTTTCGTTAACCAAAAGAAATCTGAAGAGGATTTTTACTTTTTAACTGCTTCTATGTTCGGTTTACAAAAGTTTTCACAGGAACACTTCAATTTCAGCTAGGGGGGGAAACATGTAATATCAAGTACTCAGTAGGTCTGCCTAATTCTTAATTGTTCACGTTGTGGATTATCCAGTGGTGTAGCAATTCCCTGGTAACACGGGTCCACAGGCTTCCTAGAGCCTCTCTTCTCCAATGCTTCTAAAAGCAAGAAAATTAACGCAAGCATCCAAGGAAAGGCGGATCCAGACTTAGAACTTGGGTAAGTGCTTATCCGTCTTGCTAACATTGGTTTCAGATAGTTTCGGTTTCCTCTGGCAAGGAAAGCCTCCAAAGTAGCTTATTTTCAAGGTCCTCTGAAAGATCTTGACCTTATATTAAGTAAAAGAAATTCATATTCACTGGTCAGCCTACATTGGAGCTGACCATGGTTAATACTGAGCCCTAAATTTACTGTTTTTCCCTACACGTGCATGCCTATGATCAAGTTAATTTATAAATTAGACACAGAAGATTAACAAGAATAAAAACAATTATAACAATATGTTGCAATAAAAGTTATGTAAATGTGGTCTCTCTCTTTCTCTCAGAACATCCCCCTTCTTTCGTGATGAGAGATAAAATGCCTACGTGATGAGATGAAGTCGGGTGTCTGTCTCCAGACCAACAGCAGCTGACCGTGGGTCACTGAAATGGCAGAAAAGGAAAACTGCGAATCGGGGGAACAGAACCTGGCACTGTAACACACCCCAAAATTTCGCCCTTATAGAGATTAATCTTAAAATTAGCAAAGTAATTCCAGGGCAGTGATCTTACCCATCGTCAAATCTATGTTTTCCAGTCTCCTAGCACAGCCTCAGAATTTGTCCAACACCTAGTATGGAAGGACTTACTATGGCTGTGCAATCTAAGAATGAACAGAATTTTGGTTTCTTTAAAACATCTTAGAAAGGTCTTTATTTTTGTTTTGTAACAAATGGCAACAATTTAATCAGTATCAAATTGTTTCATTAGTGGAGTAATATTTTTATCAACCACAAACCTTTCAGAAGGTACTAAGCAACTGAAAGTTAAAAACTTGTTACCTTCGTATTAGAAAGAAATTGTTTTTCTAGATTTAGTGATAAAAAGATAAAAACCCATAACAAAGGATAGAAACTGAATAGAGTCTAAATGGATTCAGGATTTTAGTTAACATCAGTGTATAAAAAGTCATTCACTGTTTTATTTGTCTAATGTACTTGTGGTCAACTACACAAACAAGCAACCAATCTAACACTAGCTAAATGTCTAATTTTACTATAATGTAACACTCATTTAAGGGAAAAGCTAAATTTGGGTAGGAGCCTAAGTGACACATTTAACACTAAGAACACACTAACAAAAACCACTGCAAGAAGGAACACAGGTAGCTGGCGTGTGAGAGGGGCAGTTCTGTAACAGACATGTTCAGTTTTGGTAAATGGCTATCCTCCAGTCTAAACTAATGATGGCATGAAAAACACCAGGGAGAATACATTCAAGTTAATGGAAACAAGTCTTTATTAAGTAACTTTTAATATCAGAAAAATAAAACTCTTATAATTCTCTTTACAGCAAATATATAATATCAGTGCTTTGGCCATCTTAAGTTAAAGGCCCTTTATCATAAAATATATGGTTTTAAACTTTACTCAAATTGAATTTATAATCCCTATGACTTCCCTACATATACATAACAAAAGAGTGTAGTAAAATTAGCAAATACTAAACTATATTGATAATTTATCATTCTTAGTTTGTGGTTTTTAGAAACAGTACACGCACCTAATATATGTCGATTCCTTGGCTTATTAGTTGCAGTGTACGATGCAACAAAATACAAAATACATGCTTGGTGAACATTCGTTCGTATCTACAAGACGGCAGCTAAAGATTAGGTTTCAATACTGACATTTAACTATCCTACAAGCAGTTAGCATTACATCATAATATGCCATCAAGGCAATTTTTATACTGAAAAAATCAAAATAAAAACCGTTATTTGTAAACTTTTATACGAAATGTAACTCTTCAAGTGGAAATAAAAAATAAAATTTGTCTATTTACTATTCAATACACATAGGATTTTCAATTTTTGTTATATTGAGAAAAAAAGCTCTTTTGTGTTGGGAAAATAATGCTTCAAAAAATAATTAGTAGAAAAACCCACCAGTATATTGTTTTTGTCCTTTCAATGCCAGCACAGATTTGGGAACATACTGAGGATGAAGTTACAGACATCCACAGGTGAAATGTAAAAGTGTATCTTAAAGAAATCTTTCCTCGTGATTGGAAATAGTTTTGAAATGAAGTAAACTGATTGAAGGTCATCACAGCTGCTTTTGTAAATTATGCTAAGGGCATTATTATCCCTCTCTCCCTCCCCTCCCCTAAATTACTAAAAAATAAAAATATATTTATAATGTGCAAGACAAATATGGATTGAACATAAAATGTTTCACATTTTGATCTATAGTCTAAAAATTAATCAACAGCTTGATCAGACTAATGAATGGAATGTTCGCATCCTCAATTATTAGCCAATATAGGTGCATCCCAAAGCCCTTCCCGAAATGGGAAAACCCAGGTGGTCATTTCCACATTCACCGAGGGAGGCAATGGGTAGGAATTCACAATCGACACAATTGCATTCCTGATCCAATGATCATACCAGCCGTGAGCATTCTGGGCGAGATGAAGGTCAATGTAGCAGTTTTTGTCCCAAATTATAACCAGTGATCGAGTAAACTGCCATCAGCCCTATTATTACCAATAAGTAATCACAATGCATTAAAAAGTTACTTGCAATCCTGCAGAATTAGGCATAAGTTGTTGTAAAATAAAAAACGAACCTGTTTTGTCAAAACTGGCAGTGTAAAGAAGGCAGCACTGGAAGTGTCTGAATCATCTGTAATGCCAAGTACCCTCCATAAACTCTTAATGTGGTTAGGCTTTGGGACCCACTGTTTTGAAATCTAGACGTATATACTTTTCTCATAGGCCACACAACCTATGATTATCTTCACTCAGCCAAGCTGAACTTCAGTTTTAGCAATTCTTATACAAGCTATGTCTCTGGGTCTACAGGATAGTATTAATAATTCAAACCAAACTAATAGACAAGAGACCACTTAGGTTTAGTGTTACCATAGCAGCCTTTTATAAGTTTACTAACAACTTTAGCCTAATCCCAATAAAGCCTGATAACAGTCATAAGAATTCATTAGGAAGTTTACTGGGGGTACCATTATACCCATGCCTTTACGAGTCCATATAGAGATATAGTATTTATGTATATATATATAGTTAAGAGTGAATCTGGATTGCCTGAGTAACAGCTGTCTGGCAAACTGGACATGATGGCGTTCTCTTTTCACAGATCTTGTTGGCACATTCCATGCAGAAGAGGTTGTGGCCACATGGAACTAGGGCAGCAATAACTTCATTCTCAAAGCAAATCACACAATCGTGCTTTCGTCTCGATTCTGGAGGTGAGCTAGAGGTGGAACCACCATTGGAAGAAGAGTAACTATTGGTACCATTAGAAAAAGCAGGGATGTATATTGGAAGGCCGACGTGGTTGCCTGTACTAGGTGGGTCGCTCCTAACCCTCCGAGCAAGTGGGTGTTCAATGCTCTCGGGAAATGTAGGAGACAGACGAGGAGTAGATGGCTGACTTCCTCTACGCTGAGTCTTCATGTTACCAGAAGGATCACTCCCAAAGCCAGAGAGTGGGTTAACTGGTTCAAAGGGGGTCCAGATAGTTTGAGCAGATGTTGGTAAAGAGTCAAAGGCAGGAGAATCAACCGCAAGATCTTCTGAGCCTACAGATGGTAGTGTATCTCCAAACCAAAAGTTCCCTGTGCTAAATGGGCTCGTTGGACTAAAGTCAGCCAGCCTATTGCTTCCAAAGTAGGAATCTGTGGAGCCGCTTCCCAGAGAACTGGAACTATCGTTTCGGTAATTGGAGATCATTCTTGCGCGGCTAGGAGGAACCGGATTGGAGGAGAGCCACGCGGAGCCAAGAGTGCCACCTTCAAAGCTTACGTCGGTACCGTTGTAATGGAAATCATTCTCTTCGTTGAGCTCAATATAGTTTCCTGTACGCATGGCAATATGCATTTCTATTTCTTCTCGCGCTCGGTCGACATTTTCGGGCATCCCTGTCACTTCAAAGACAGGCTCCTTATCTCTGCTTGGAGTTACTATGTATGTGTGGGTCTGCTGCTGAATTCTTTTAATAGTTGCTCCTTTTGGTCCAACTACCAATCCCACGACACGATAGGGGACCCTCACTTGAACGGTGGTTTGACCGGGCAGATTTGGACTACACGACAATCCTCCCAGGGCAGGGCCATTTTTGTTTCGAGATGCACGAATCATGGAGAAGTGCTCTGCAGCTGAGAGAATCTCTCTTTTGGCCATGGCAACATCTTCTTTCCGTCCAGTGACAACAAAAATGGGCTCCTCGCCACGAACAGGTGTCTTGATATATGTGTTTGTCTTGGCTCTCAGTGCTTTAATTTTACAACCTGTTAGAAAGAACATATTTCATAAGAATCAACATTTATGTCAATAATATTGATAAAGACAAATCACAGAAAGCTCCGTGCAAGCCAAATGTCTGCTTCTGGACAGCTGCGTTTTTGTTGTCGTTGTTGCTGTTGTTGTTTTAATTTTAGTTTTTCTTCATCATAAAAACTTATCACTAGATGAGAAAGCTTTCCTAACTCCACAAATGCTCCCTGGTCCTCCGGTATACTTGTGACCTGGTCTTTCACTTAGGAAGAGGCGGTGCCTCCACCAGGAGATCTTAGAAGTCATGCTAATTGTTTCCTTTCTCTTGTTATCAGTCACTGCAAATGATGCACGAAATCCTCTGTACAGGCAAGCTAGACCACAAGCAGGTCTGACTTTCAGAACGGTAATAATTAGCTCGCTTGCAGGATGTTGGTGGCAAAGAAAAAACCACTAATGCATATGTAAGACACTGACCATCTACTGTCTCATTCAATCTATACAAGAACCCTAAGAACTTGATTATTACACTTTTATTGATAAGGAAAATGAAGCTCAGGAAAACGGTTAAGCCCAGTCTAACTTAAAATCTATGGTCTTTTTGTCAGTCGAGAACCTCAAATTTCATACAACTATACTATAAAACAGAAGTTCTTTAACAGCTTTCCACTTAATTGTCATCTTTTAACATTACTCTTTCCTCTGTAAACTCACCTGATGAGCAAAATGCTCATGGCCCAAAGGCTGTCTCACATCTGCTGCCATCAGTTGAATGTGAGGCTTACTAAGTAAGGTATCCCCATAACTGTTTATTCTAGTTGTACGCAAGCACTAACTCAATTAACTATGACACAAAAACCAGTGAAACATGAATGCAAAAAGACACTGTACTTGTAGGAAAATTAAGATGATTATTTTTGAAAGTCTCAATAAATATATGTACCTTAAAGAAGAGAAGGGTGAATTATGCATGAGTGAGACGACTGTAAAGGCCTGGGGTAAAAAACTAACACAGAATGATGCTGCACTCACTGTAAAGTTCTTGCTAAATTCAAACGAAACATATTGGAAATTGTATGGAATATGGGCGCTGGATGGATTTTATTAAAAGACTACTCAGATTGGCAGACCCGCTCTCAAATGAAAGGTTTTGGCCCCAAATCCTAAATGCATTTAAGTTAAAATAAAATATCGGAGATGCACATACATGACAATCCATTAATTCTTTAATTGACTTTTTAGAGCAATCACCTATTACCAGAACCAACTACATGAGATTACAGGGCTTCAAAGTGTAACTTAAAGTGTTAAATGGACAACTGAGCCATGGGGTTATAGTTTTCAAAGATCTTACCATGAAGCTTGCTAGAATACATCTGTTCCCATGAATATATTATGTTATCTAGGTTCCTCAAAATGAAGAGGCCAGGTTTTTTTTTTTGTTGTTGTTTGTTTGTTTTTAGAGAGAGAGAGAGAGAGAGAGAGAGAGAGAGAGAGTGCAAACAGGGGAGAGAGGGAGAGAGAAAGAGGGAAAGAGAATCCCAAGCAGGCTCCATGCTCAACACAGACCCTGAGGCGGGCGGGCTTGACCCTTGGGATCATGACCTGAGACAAAATCAAGAGTCACTGGCTGAGAAACCCAGGTACCCTGAGGCCAGGTGCTCTTAAAGACACATGTCACACTTTGGGGGTGGTCTTTTTCTTAAATCTTTCCTCCCTTTTTTGCCCCCAATGAATTCATTACACATACAAACTGAGTCTTTACATACATCATTTCTAACCTGCTAACTGTAAAAGCTCCTCCTCCCCCAAGTCTCCCTGCCTCCAGTCCCACCTCACTCCAACCCATTGGCTATATTCATTTTAATCAAATGATGATTTCTAAATAAAGCACAGATCACATGATCACTTCTTTGCATAAAGTGCTTTAATGGCTCCCTTTTACCACAAGGATAAAGTCCAAGCAATTTGGCACACAAGGCCCCTCTTTACCTGGGACCCGATTACCTCTCTCTAGATCTCTCTCTTTACCACTTGCTTTTTCTCCTTCCTCACTTCTGTAACTCTGCAGTGTGCTCTTACCGTATTAAACTCCTTACCCATGCTCCCTTGCTTCTGTGACTAGAATGTTCCTTTGTCCTTGCCTCTTTACTCCCACCTCTGCTTGCTTTTTAATTCCTGCTGGCCTTCATATTTTAGTTTAGATGCCTCATCCTCTACAAAGGTTCCTATCCCTCAGGACTGCTTTGTGTACCTTTCTAAGCATAAGCATTCCCAAACCACTGGATGGTTGACTAGAAGTATATACCTTTAGGGCGCCCATACAGCAACGTGTTGAAACAAAGATTGGTTTCCTTTATAAACACTGGGCCTTTCTTAAACATATTGCTTTGAATGTAAGGTTTTTTTTGCTGAGCTTTTCAAGACTTTCATCTTCTAGCCCCACATTGCTAATGCAACTTTGTTGAAGGGAACTGATTATGCTAACTTCAATTGTAACATATGCAACACAACTTTCTTCAACCTACCATTGGATTTTTGGAACTTAACCCACACCTATTCCCCCTTTCAACAAACTGTAAAACTTACAAAGAAATGGCTTGTTTTCTCACTGCTGGATCCTAGGTGCCTATCATAAAAACACTGTTAGAGTCAAGATTACTCTAATTCAAAGATATTCATTTGAGAAGATTTGGCAGGGAGGGGCTAAAAGCAAAACTGCAAGGAAAGCATTTAGTGCAGTAACTGGATAAGGTAAGAAGGGCCAAGGGGAGGAAGTGGCTTGGGGGCAATCAAGAAATTACTTCAATGAGTTGAATTTATGCTACTGTAAAACTCAAAAGTTTTAACTACAAAGACTGCTGCTGTAGGGGTGCCTAGGTGGCTTGGTCGGTTAAGCGATGAACTCTTGATTTTGGCTCAGGTCATGATCTCACTGTTGTGGGATGAAGTCCCGCATTGGGCTCTGTGCTGGGCACGGAGCCTGCTTGGGATTCTCTCTCTCCCTCTGCCCCTCTCCCTTGCTTGTACGTGCTCTCTCTATCTCTCTCAAATGAATGGATGAATGAATAAATAGTGCTGCTGTAAATTTACATTTATAAAGAACTACAAGAAGATTGAGTTGATAGTGTTACTTTTGACTATAAGGCAATGCTACTGCTTTTGCTCCACAATAGAGAGTGAATTAGAAGACACGAGCAATAAAACTTCCATATCTATTTTTTTATATAGACTGAATCTTCAGAAGACTCCCTCTTTCAGCACAAAAGATGTTGCTTAGGGCTGTGAACCGAGAGCACTTTCCATTGGCCAATATGTGACTGATGGAGAGCTATCTAAGAAATTCTAAAAGGCTGTGATGTGAACAAATAACTAACTGTTCACATTATACATCCAGGGGAGTTATTGTTATTATTCAGATACTCTGGGCTACAATTTAACAAGAAGGCAGTCTGCTGGAATCACATTTCTAACAAAGAGGGTCCTGTTCATCCTGCAGAAAAACACTGGGAATTTCTATTAAGGACAAAGAGAGAAATAACCAAAGAGTTTGAGGTTAGTTCCTCTCAATCGAAAATTGAATTAAGTAAACTTCTCCAAATAAATACTTTTGAGACTAGAAGCAACCATCAGTCGCACGATACAACACTTTTTAATACCTAGTAGGAAGAAAATATGCCTAAAGGTACCCAGAATGCTATCTGGCCTAAGGCCGGTACTAACAAAGAGGTGTTTAATAACTGGCTCTGGAGGACTGAAGACAAATATTTTGAGTGGGGACCACTTCTGAGATAGGGGAGTCAGATAGGCCTATCCTGCCCCAAAGGACTGTGTACTTATTTAGGTCTTCCAGGTCAGAGGAGGTAATGGGAAGGCAGCAAAGCCCAGCCCCTCTAAGCCACTGCCAACAAAAATAAAAGAATGTATTTCTTCTCTCTCCTAAATTTTCTAAGACAGTTTTAACACAACAGCCTCAATTTGGATTAGGACTACAGGAAACCTCATCAATCATAATGTTGTTTCTATAGAAACATATACACTGAGGTTCAAACAACCAACCCATGATTTCTAGGAATGAATGAATATATATATATATATACACACACACACACACACACACACACACACACACACACACACACATACACACACACCAAAGTTGGGGACAATCTGACTAGGGAGACTTCTAAATAGGCAACACAAACTAAAGAAAAAACAAACTTGTTTTATTATTTTATAGGTGAAGGAGGTCAAAGGTTTTTAGAGTATTTTAGATTAAGTTTCTATTTGCAAAGTCTAAGATATTTAAAAAATCATTGAAGAATTTATAATCTCAGAGTGGCATAAAATTCAGAGGCCATAAAAGTACAGATAAATTAGATTACACTTAAAAAATCTGCTGCATGGCAAAAGTCACCAAAAATAATTTAAAGAAATAATTATTTACAACTTATACCACAAATGGCTAATTTCTCTCTCTTACATACATACATATACCTGCCCTACGTATCAGAACACCAAAACCTAATTTAAAAAAATAAAAGAAACTGTTCACAGAAAAGGAAATCTACAAATGGCTATGAAACATGAAAATTCCCATTTCCATGTGAACTGAAGGGTGTTTTTCCACCTACAAGAATATCAAATATCAAAACAAGTATCAAAAACAGTGCTACTAAGAACAGGGAAAAGGACCTTTATATTTAGTTGCTGGGAGTATGAACTGCCCAAGGGCAGTTTGTATTATTTACCAAAATTACAACTGCATGGATCCTTCTGCCCCTACAGTCCCACTCACAGAACTGATCCTGCAGAAATACTTGCACAGGTATAAAATGACCTTTGTAGTATATTACTTAATTATATTAGCATGAGGCCAGTACAGCTATATAATGGAATACAATGCAGTCATAAAACTGGTTCACTTAGGGGGACAGGGTAGAAAGGAGCCTTAATTTTCCTCCACACTCTTTATTATTTTAATAATTTTGAACCGTACAAATGCATTAGTTTTTTCCAAGAAGTATGATTAAACCAGAAAAGTTTTTTAAAATATAAAGAAATGACACATTTTACTGGACTTAGCATATATATTCATTAGACTTTTGGCTAGTACTGACATTATTTTAAATTGTATGAACTGCAGGGTAAATGATTTCATAACCGGAAATCTGAACAAGGCTTTTTAATTCTAAGAGGTGAGGTCTAACCATGGTCTTCTTACAGCTACTGATAAAAAGAACAGATGTCAAGCTTTGTACCAGAATGTGTAGATGTAGAAAGTGTAGAATGTTAAGAACTAGGATAGCACAAAGTTTTAAAGTTGTAATTCTGTTTTGATTTGGAAGTAAATCCCCCACATGAAAAAGTCTCCAATCTAGCCCTAGTATACGAACTCATTTCCCCTTTCTATCTATATCACTTGGCCGGGGCTGGGTTTGCCTCAAAACCCTGGAGCTGTGGCCAGATTCATGGCCTTCTTGCTCCCTGGTGAGCAGAGGTCTGGTCCTGCCTTGCTTCTGCAGAGTAAAGAGAACCTCTGCTGCCAGAGGCCTCAGCAGTTAAGAGGGACCCGTCTCTCTCTCATTGCTGGGAGAGGAGTTAAAAGGAAGAAAAAGAACTGAAACGATGGATGTTCGGGGTTTCTCAAACCTGGGGTTGCAGTATCAATTTAATAGGCTGTAATCAACATTAAAAACAACAATTAAAATTAAAAACCATAACAAAACCCAACATGTTCCAAATATTTCAGTAAAACACGTGTAAGAAGGGCTGCAATGCCAAATGTTCTTTTACTGGGGGTGGGGTGGGGGTTATCAAAGAAAAGTTTAACTGAAAGTAGTAGAGAGATGTGATGTGCTCTGGACAGCCTGCGAACAAGCCAACAGTCCCCACTGCGAACTGCCTATGGAGACCTTCTGGCAGGACACTGTGGGTGGACTCTAGGAGCTGGAAGGAAAATGGAAGGCCCAATCCAGAAATTTTTTTCTGTTCTTTAATTTTGCTTACTATCTGCCTTAGATTTCTAATGCTGCCAAAGTTACCACACACAGTGAAAGGTGGACACATCTTCAATGACAGCAAGGGGTTTAAATTCCATCTTGTAGGGGCAAAGAATCTTTTTTTTTTTTTTTTTAATGTTTAGTTATTATGAGAAAGAGGGAGTAGGAGGGAGGGAGGGAGGGAGGGAGGGAGAGCGTAAACGTGCGCGTGGGGGAGGGACAGAGAGAGAATCCCAAGAGGGCTCCATGAGGGGCTTGATCTCAGGAACTGTGAGATCATGACCTGAGCCGAAATCAACAGAGTTGGACACTTAACCTACTGAGCCACCACATGCCCATTTTTTTTTCTTTCCTTCTTCTTCTTCTTCTTTGTTTTAAAGAAACAAGCCCCAAACGTTATGTGAGTTGTTGCTGATTTTTCACAGAGTATTTTGTTTTCTAGAAGTTCACTGTATTTTCCATTCACTTCATAAATTAGCTACATATACCTTAACTTAAGGTGACTTGAGAAAGCTAAACACCAAAATTGCATTATGCGTATATATCCACTTTGGGTCATCCTTGGCATGTACCTTTATTCAAAACTTCCCCCCAAGAGTGTTGTTTTAAGGGAAAAGAATCCTACTAGGATATCGGTGTAGTACACACACACACACACACACTTTAAATAAGTCGTGGTGGTGGTAGGGCGCCTGCGTGGCTCAGTTGGGTGGCTCTGCATTGACAGTGCTGAGCCTGCTTGGGATTCTCATTCTCTCTCTCTCTGCCCCTCCCTTGCTTGCAGGCTCTCACTCTCAGAACAAATAAACATTTATAAAGAGATAGACAGATAGAGAGACACACAGACACACAGATAAGGAGGGGGAATGAAACTCTGTGAGTAGCTCTTTTACCTTTGAGAAAATTAGAACTCCTTGGCCTGACATTAAAACCACCCGCTGCCCCCCTCCCCCACTTCTCTCCCATCGAGTAGCCATAACCCAGCTTCTTCTAGACTTTATCATCTCCTAAACATGCCCTGTTCCTCCTGTTCCTCTTCTGTCTCTGCTCAGATACTTCCCTAAATAATGTGGAAAACCCATAGTACTTCTGCTCCACACCTTATAGCTTCTGAGTAACAACCATGGCCGTTTGGAAGATGAGGCTGTACATGTGAAGGCTGGCTCTATGAACTCAAAATAGTACAAAGGTGCAGACTCATTATTACTGCTACCACATATGAATCTTCCAAGGCATAGTTTAAAGGAAACAATGTAAGAAGCAAAATACTGATCATCTCTAGGCCTGGGTCTTAAGTCTATCACCAGTTTCTCCCCCCTCACCCCATTTCTACTCCTGGTTTCAATGTCAGGTCATTCAACCTCTAGGTCCTTTCTGATGCTTACATTTTTGACCAAGTCCCTCTTCTCCTAGGAAAAAGTCACTGTTTCTTTTTTAAAGTCGTAAAAGAACTTGGGACAATCAGATACTACCTTATTTCATACACATATATCTTTTCTTCCTTTCCTCAAGGGAAAGTAGGTTGAGTAATAATGGTTGGGAACATTGACTTCAGATGATCACTAACCAGCTTTGTGAACTTTAGCAGGTCAGTAAACCTTTATCTTTCCTTCATGGGTGAGGAACTACGATTAAAGATACTTTTCTCACTTGGTTCTTACAAGGATTAAATGAAATCATGTATTAAAAATGCTTATTACAATGCCCGTTTTTCAAGTAGGTGGCTCTGTAAAGGGTAACTTTTTTTTTAAGTATTTATTTTTGAGAGAGAAAGAGCACACACATATGTGAGGGAGGGAGGGGCAGAGAGAGAAGAGGACAGAAGATCTGAAGTGGGCTCTGCTGAGAGCATTGAGCCTGATGCAGGGCTCGAACCCATGAAATGAACTGTGAGATCATGACCTGAGCTGAAGTCAGACGCCTAACCTACTGACCCCACCCTGGCTCCCCAGTAAAGGGTAACTTACAAGACTACCCAACCATGCCCAACCACTCTTCAAGTATTTCCTGAAATAATAATGATAAAATAAAAATCTGTAGCACACTTTTCAGTTTTCCAAACTTGTCTAGATTTATTCCCATTTAATCATCATACCAGTGCTTTAAGAAGGGCAGGAAAGAACCTGAACTGCTCAAGATCTCCCAGCGGGAAAGTCAGATCTCAAATCCACGTTGTCTTAACAACCCCACATGCCTCTTATGACTCCATACTATTTTTTTCTAAAAGCACTGGAGGAACATATTGTTTCATGTTTCATGATACATTAGAGTTAAGAGGGGATCCTATTCCTTGAGGGATAGTCCAGACACACTATTCAAAAGCTCCTTTAACTTTACAGGAACTCAATTTCGGTATTATGTTTTCAAAGACTGATGGGTATCAGCTAAATCCCAATAAGAGAGTGTTTCTTATGCATACTAACTTAACCCAACAGTTACATTGTTTAGATCAGCAATGCAAACTATTCATAAATGCACAGTATCATAAATGCTTTCCTTTCTAGAGTTCAAGTGTCCTTGTAGCTCTTCTAGTCAAAATCCTCAAATTTTTTGTGAATACAGTCTCACTGTAGATATCATTTTGTCAGCACTTCAAACAGCTTCATTATTGTGATTTTAGTTTTGTTATTATTGACTTTTAATGCCTTAAATCAAGAAGGTTGCTACTGGCCATAAAACAAAGCTCCAAATTAAGTTCAGGTTGACTGGCTCCTTACATAAAGGGTTGGGGGATAAAAGCAAGAGGGAAGAAAACCCCAATTACCACATTATGGAAATTCAAACAGGAATAGTAAAATGGCAAGTCTAATCCAACAATCCAGTTAAATACAATAAACATCACAAGCATCTACCTTGCTTTGGGTACTTTATCAAGGATGCAAAGATGACCAAGATTCAGTGCTGCTCTCACTGACTTGTATCAGTTTCAAGCACCAGAATGATCTGATGTCTACACATGTTCATGTACAGATATCAGTCTCTCTTCTTTTATTGTAGATAGTATTCAAACCTTCTGTATCTTTGCTGATCTTTTTGTCTGCTTGTTCTACCACTTACTGAGATAGCAGTGTTTAAGTCTCCAATTCCAGGAGATTGAGACCCTGGGTAAGTTACTTATATCCCCATAGATCTGTTTCCTTATCTGTATGGTGGGAATAAGAATGGATCAAATGAGACGATACACTGTCTCACACACTTGAAGGTTTATAATTAAAAAAAAAAAAAAAAAAAAAAGTTGTTTGACTTTGAATCAATTTTCT
This sequence comes from Leopardus geoffroyi, assembly GCF_018350155.1. Lineage (NCBI taxonomy): Eukaryota > Metazoa > Chordata > Mammalia > Carnivora > Felidae > Leopardus > Leopardus geoffroyi. The sequence continues at coordinate 70,421,695 of NC_059339.1, forward strand.
ATAGGAAGTTGAGAACACTTAAAGGATTTATCTCCTGAAGATAAAACTTAACATTTTGATTATATAAAGCATGCTGAAATATTATCAACTTTACTGAACTTGGAGGGGATATGTTGAAGTCAATCTAACTGGGAATCTGAAATCTGGTATACTTTTGCATGATTGTAGGGACTCTTTTTGGACAAAAATCAGAATGTGAGAGCACTAAGAAATAATCTAACTCAACCTCATTTTATACATGAAGAAAACCGAAGCCTAGAATTGCCCAAAATTATGAACTAGTAACTCCTAAAATACATCATTCTCTCAACCTAACTTATTTTTCTAGTAGATTCTTAAGGAGTTAAACAAAATCTAAAATTCCCCTTCTTTTTTCACTTAGACAAGAGAACTGAAATACTTAATTAAAAAAAAAAAAAAAAAGGCTCATATTTAGCCTTTCACCAAAGCTGAAACACCTAGATAAGGGTGTAAATTAGAGAAGAAAGCTAGAACAATTCTCCTAACTGGGGATTTTAAAATTAGGATCATGCACTTTAGAAGATGTTAATAGAAACCTTAGAATTACTTCTATTTGGGTACCATATAATAATCAGATTCCTTTGTAAACTTTAAAAAAAAATATACTGTGGACCATTTAGTTAGTGGTGTACCCTGGGAAAAACTTACTAAAGTGACAATTTTCAGTTTCAACGTAGTATGTGCTCAGAGTACAAATCTAGCAGAAGATTTATAAACTTCACCCTGCCTCATATATAATTTATTATGTCTGTACTTTCAATTGTGCTATGAATCTGTACTAATGACATCTTCTCAAACTTGATCCCAACAACAAGTGGGGGATAGAAGGGGCCAGGAAGAACAAGTCATTGGAACAGGTTCTTTTCCCACAAGAAATGCTCAGTAAGGTTAAGTGATTTGTCAAAGGTCACAGGCAACAAATGGTGAAACCAAGTCTTTAACAAGTTTTTTTCTAAACTCCCAAGTTCCAATGTCCTTTCCTACAGTACATTAAAATGGTACTGATGGCAAGGGAGAAGGTATGTCAAAGGGAAGATGAGTGGTAAGGAAAAAGGGACAGTAATAAAAAGATCAGCCTGAAATGTAAATACTGTTAATAATAGCAACCCTTTTGGGAAATTTTTTAGTTGTTTGGAACTATTCCCTCCCTACACTCCTCCAATGGTGTCCAAAAGATCGACTACGTCACACTAATCTTTAACTACACCTGCAGTTTTCATTAAAGGACTGTCTTTATAATTTCAAGGCCAATCTTATTATTCCATGGTACTTTATTTGTAGTCAAATCAGGATTCTCTGCATATAATGAATTGTAATTTTTGCTTACTGGACAAAGGCAACAAACCATGCCCACATGAATTGTTCTTAAATCCCAAACACTGGCATGGAAGAGGTTCTAATGTTATGCAGTGCTCAATCACAGAATAAAGACTCGAACTGTCCAAATGGCACTAGGCTGTGCATATATTCAATGTAGTATAGTTGGACTTGGTAATACTAATACTAGAAAATTATTTTAAAAGCTTAAATATCATATTTAATCTTTAAAAATGTCCATATGGTACCTAATGGTGGCATGGGGAAAAAAGTTAAAAGTAAACTCAGAAATTATGGTCTAAAAGCCATCTGGGAGGTATTAAGATGTAGTTTAATAAGAATAATAAAAAAACTATCACTTTGGAATTACCTGATGATCAATGGGGTTTTAAAATAGATTTTCCATAATCTACCTGGAGTTTCCTAAAGGAGGTTTTAAACTGCAAATACACTTACCTATTTAGTCTCTTATGAACATTGTTACTTATTTTTTCATTTGGAGTTCAACTTCAAAAATTCTACATGGCCTAAATTACATTAAAAAATTCTGTAACAATCCCTTTGATCATAAAATAATACTGTGGTAGTCACTATAGCTGTTCAGTAATATTCTGGCTCTCTTCTGTGGGCACATGGTTGTAATGGACCTTCTTACCTACTTGAAGTTAGGTGTGGCCCCATGACTTACTCTGATTAACAAAACAGCAGATGTAATTATTACTTCCGGGTCTAACATTTAAAGACCAGTATGTCCTATGCTACTGTCTCTTATTCCGCTGGCACATGGGAAGACCAGCTAACACTTGAGATGGTGGCCACTGCACTAGCCCGTGTCCCTGAATAACTGAAATGAGCAGAGCCCCTGTGAATAAGAAATTACCCTTTATTGTTTTAATACTGAGATGCTGGGGTTCGTTGTCATCACAACATAATTCAAATCTATCCAGACAGAAGTGCCGTGTAGCCAGAAGGCATTCAGACATCAGATGGTTCTAGTTGTTACACGTTAGAAGAATATAATGTGTGAAACTGCTAAAGCCAAGAAAGGTAAATGAGATTAAAAAGTGGTTCGACTTAATTTCAGATTTTACTCAACAAAAACAATATGTACTTATCGCTTAAAGTTTCATGTGTTTCCATTTATTTGTATCATTCAGTTTCTAGAGGTATTATCGATAAGGTTACATCCAGCTGAAGAGGTATCTGAAGCCTAGGGAGTTTAAGTGACTTGTCCAAGATCACAAAGTGAGTTACTGACACAGAGTAATCAAATTTAGAAATTTTAATTTCTGATTGTAGACTCTTTCCAATATACCACAGCTGAGCAGAGACTGTTGAGGGAATTCGGGTAGTTTTTTATATTAAAACATATATTCTGAACATTTTTGTATTCGGTTTAAGGCAAAAGTATCAAATCTTTCAATCTGTACCAATATCAAATTCATTCAAAACCAAATCCACAAAATATTAAGCACTATCTTATAACTAAATACTATCTTTCCTTGAAAACTTAAGATATAAGAAGAGCTACATAGAATTCCAACCCATAAACTTTGTTGAAAATTTTCCTAAACAGGAATCTCTAACAGAGTAACAGTTCCCATATACTTGACTCCCTGGATCATTTTTAGATTGTTGGTAACCAGGGGGTAGAAAATACACCCTTGTATTACCACCTTATTTTCCATTTCCTCCTAGTGAATCCAAATAGTTCATTAGCCGAATGAGCCAGGAAGAAAAGGCAGTAGATTCCCCACCCATTTGCAAAACAATAATTGAACCTTTCCCAATGGTCCCAGAGCTAACAAACTATTATCAACTAAATTTAAATTTTAAAGCCTAGAAGTTACAATATAAGCTTTGTAAAGCTAGCAGGTATATAACACAAATTAACTTTCTGAACTATAAATGACAGTGAATTTTTAGTTAGGCATATGAGAATGAGAATATTAGAATGATAACTGTGCCTTCTGGGTAGCAGAGACATCAAAATTTTATTAAGTAAATTGGTTTGGAGAGTGAGGATATTTGAAGTTATCTATACTAGAAATACAGTATCCCAAAGATTGGGGAAGAAATTAACTCAAATATCATTAACCTTCCTGAGCAGGATGCTTGAATACAGAGGCAGCAACTTAATCTTTGATGTCAAACAAACTGGTCTAAATCCAAGTTCCACTTTTTTTTCTTGGAGCAAGTTATCTCTCGGAGCTTCAGTTTCTACACCCATAAAATGGGGATAACGGCCTAGAAGGATTACGGTACCTGACAAAGAGAAGGCCAATAATCCCCCCTACTCTATAAAAGAAAAAGATAATGTACTTTAGCATTGTTCTGAAACAGTTTCTCCTCAAGAAATGTGTATTTCTTCTTGAATAGGGAATTTATGCATGGCATGACCTAAGTTTCTCTTTTTCTTTTGAACAAACATACACAAATAAGCATATACCTTATTTCAATTATGTTAAAACTTAAGAGTGGTTCTACCCTAATAAAATGGGGAAAATTGTCACAAGGATGTGTTTATGAGATATTGAAACAATGTAACATATTCATTATTTTAAAAGTGACCACACAAATAACCACTGGGAAATCAGTGGAGACAGAGTAGCTCAATAAAGAAGAAAACAATGTCCGAAGGGGTCTAGCTCAGTGACAGCCAAAGGTACAGAGCCCACTAGAGTGTAGACACACACAAAAAAATAGAACTCCAATTTCCACCGTTACCTCATTCTTTAAATTTTTTACATGTTTTTATAGTATATATCAGATACATATCATTCATACATAAATATACAAACTTTGGAAGTACGAGATTAATTTTTTTGACAGGATGTACAATCAAAAAAAGCTGGAGACAACTCTTCCAGGCTATGAGGCAAGAGAACAACATACATATAAAGTCACTATTGAAAATAGATGAAGACCCATGTTAAGCTCAAACAGTAACACACACCCCCTATGTTACAAATTTCTAAGACAACTGAATATATGACATTCAATATTTACTTATAATGTAGTTAAGAATGGGTATTGAGTTCTATTTTAACTCACTTTTTAACCTAACTGGACATCAATGGCTGTATATTAAACCTCATATTAACCACTGCGAATGTGTCTTGTGGGTACTATGTTCAACAAAAGTTTAAGTTTTAAGTCTGTTGTCAGGTTTTTTTTTTTTTAAGTTTACTTCATTTATTTTTGAGACACACACACAGACACACACACACACACACACACACACACACACACACACACGAACGGGGGGGAGGGGCAGAAAGAAAGGGAGAGAGAGAAGGCCAAGCAGGCTCTGCACTGTCAGCATGGAGCCTGATGTGGGGCTTGATCCCACAAACTGTGTGAGATCATGACCTGAGCCTAAATCAAGAGTCAGACACTTAACTGACTGAGCCACCCAGGCTCCCCAAGTCTATTGTCAGGTTTAATCTCTAGCCCATATTCTAAAACTTCAGTGCTTATCAAAAAGCCCCTTTATTTAGCTCATGGCTTTATTTTACAGTATTGTTGGTTTCAATATGAGATGCAAATCTTAAAAAAATGGGGCCAATTTAACATTTGCAAATATGGGAGTGCAAATATGAGGTCAACACTGACAACTTTCATCACTATCAAAAGCAGTGGGTTGTTTTTTTTTTTTTTTTTTTTTAAAGATACTGGAACCAGAGGCCATCTACATGAGTTCTAGTCTATATGACTCAGAATTCCATTTGTCCTACCCTTTGCTTCAGAGCTGAAGTCAGAAATGTCTCCATCTGTGTCATATTTATTTCCAAAACCAATTAAGAGATGACAAACAGAAAATTACGACTTTAGGTAATGAATAAAACGGCAGGAATGGATAATCCTTAAGAATGAAAGTTTAGTTCATCCAAAGCAGACAAGTAAATTAAGTGATTTGCCCCATTTATTCGCTTGGAGAAAAGAGAAATTACCACCCCATAGAAGGATGCAAACATTAGAAGTTGCCTTGTTCCCGGTGGGAGTGGGAACACACTTTACAGGTTTTGTTATGGTGCTGGCTGCCGGGTGGAGATGGGGAAGGGGTCAATGATCCACTAGGCGCATGGTTCAGAACAGGAAAAGGGGGACAAGACTTTCTGCTCCTGAGATAAGATAGCGGATGATGACATCCTTTTAACAGGACTGTCAGCTCTGGGAAATATTAAGTGCAAGAGAATAGTCAGAAATTTGTCTCCATGTCCTAAGACATAAATAGAACCACATTTCCTTATTAACCAATGAGCACAGCCCAGAAAAACTAAAGATTTTATCTCATTTGCTGTAATTCAGGAGATGGCACAAAATAAAAACTCAGAAATGAATTCAGTTTACTTTTAAATAATGGATTTGTATAAAGACAACAGTCTGTGCAATTAGGGATCATTTTTTAGTGCTTTAAATATAGAAAAAGACAAAAGTTTGTATTTAACTAAATATACAAAAGATATCATTATCTTGTCCTTAGTCAAACTGGCAAATAATGTAAATGTTCTTTTCTTTTGTTATCCTAAACTGTAAGCACACTAAAGCAACTTTTGCTCAGGCAGTGCAATCCTAGTATAGCATTTAGTTTTTCGTACTTTGGCCTGAATAGACACCTTCCCAGCCTCTTTTCGCCACACTCCTTTTAAGACCCCAAGTATCAAAAACAAAAACAAAAACAAAACCCCCAAAACTTTCTAATCATACTTAGAGATCATTTCTCCACACCTTTCCTCACATTGTTCCTCAGTCCTTCTCCTTCTTCATCTCCATTTAAGTCCTATCCATTCTCCAAGTCCCTACAGGGTTGATGTTCTCACAAGCCATGTCTGTCACACACTCACTACAGTGAGTGCCATTAAACGACATGTTAGTTTAGTGCCATTCCACTGTTTATTAGACTCCTAGTTTAAGGGCAGCAAGTTTGTCTGAATCAACCTCACATTCCCAACTGCCATAAACCCTCACCTGGCAAAACAGAAGCTTGAAACAGCAATTCCTTGATGTACTTAATTGAATGGCCAACTCATTTTGGATTTATAAATTGAGATGTTACAGTTTTATTCTATATAAGGTGAAACAGCGCTCTCCTAAATTAGTATCTTAAGTATGGCAAAACAAAGAACAAAAAAGCCCCCAAGCCCATCCAAACAAGACAAAACAAAACAAAAACAAGGCATCTGAATCTTATTTACCAAACTATAGGAATAAATTCTCAATTGAATGGTACCAGCTTCGAGCAGTGCCTTGAAAGTACTAGTCATCAGGCAGTCTGAAATAAGCTATCTCCTTTATCCAGATTTCAGACGGGTTTTTCTTATTAAAATCCGAGAGGTAAGAAATGAGCCAACTCTGACATTTGAAACCACCATTTCCACAGACCTCTTATTTATGTGTACTTTAGACCACTTGGGAAAGATGAGATCATTTAAGCAGCAGCGCCATTATTTCTCTTTATTTGACCCCAACAATGCTCTCAACCTAACAGTAAAGAGACATGCATCAACCAGGCTAAGCTATATTGAAATAAGGCAGCTGGGGTAGTATTTACTCCTTTAGTATTGAAGGGGAGGGGCTGGGGGGAAGCTATACTAAAGAGCAGAGGACCTTCCCTAAAAATGTCGGTTACAGAGGTACTCTGGGCATCCCCTTCCCCCACCTTCACAAATCTACTCCTGGAATCTGAGACATAGGTCCTTTGTCTGAACAATGTGGGAGGAGTCTGTCTGCAGTGCTGGTGTGCTGGCAAGTGAAGAGAATTTACTGAAAACTGTATAATCGCATAGAGTTCCTTAACTCAATTACCTTACTGTCCATTTTCTCTTCATCGTGTCCACTAGAGTAGTTCTAAAAGACAGCCAATGTGGCATTTCGAGAGTTAAAATGTATCAAAGGGAATACAAAAAGATCAACAGAGTTAGGCTGCTCTTCAAAAGCTAAGTTTCTGAATAGCGGAGGGGTGGAGGGGGGTGATGGCATTACCCACCACTTGAACATCCCCTTCCCTCTCGACTGAGCTCTTGTACAAAGCCTCCATTCCTGTCAGTTTCTTCGTCTGAACAAGCTGCTCCCTAAGGTGAGCTGGGTACTGTCGGCTGCGCAAACTTGCAATCTCGCAGCTTTCCGTGCACAACACCGAATCCACCACCGACCCGACCTTTTACCACCTCACTGAGGTTTTTGGTGCCACGCCAGCCTGGTGTTCCACGAATACAGCCCGAGTTAAGTGAACACCACCGGATTGGGTGCCTCGAGAAACTTAACACCTTTCACCATGCAAAACGAGCGGAATGCCGTGGGTTTTCGCAAGGTGACCCACCTTCTCATCTTATCTACCCACGGTTCCTCGCAGACCCCTTCGCGATGGATTTGGGGGACTCGCCGGGTTCAGTGTTGCAGCCGGGAGCTCGCCTCTTTCGGCTCCCCCACCCACGCCCGGGGCCATGCCCAGCTGGACTCCCCTCCTCCCCGCCGCACTCACCCTGGCGACCGACAATCTCGGCGACATGCTCGGAGCTGGGCACCGGGACGCACTCGGTGGTGTTGACGCTCTTCCTCCGGAGCAGGGCCGCCTGCTCCCCGTTTAGGGCGGCCGCCGCCGCCGCCCCGCAGCCGCCGGGGCCGTAGGCGTGGGACAGCATCGCCGCCATCATGCCCTGGGCATCGTCCCCTCCGTAGAGCACCCCCGCCGCCGCGGCCGCCGCGGCCGCCTCCCGGGCATCGAAGCCGGCGGCGGGCAGCAGCACCGACCCCAGGGACCCGCCCGGGATCGGCTGGGTCTGGGAGGTGGCGGTCGCGGGCGGCGACAGGAGCAGCAGCGACTGTCGGTCCTCCTCCTCTGCCTCCTCCAGCTCCTCCTCCTCCAGCAAGTCTCCGTCCAGCTCCGCTTCCTCCCCCTCCTCCTCCTCCTCCTCGTCCTCCTCCAGCTCCAGCTCGGCCGCCTCCGGGGCCCCGGGCCGGCCGGGTGGAGCCCGCTCCTCCGGAGACAGCCCCGCCGCCCGCCGGGCCTGGCCCTGCGCCGCCGCCGCCGCGGCCCGAAGCGCCGGGGTGCCGGGCTCCGCCGGGCTGGGGTCTTCGAGGCCTAGCGCGGCCAGGCGCTCCCTCAGCAGGAGCCCGTCCCCCTCCAGCTCCGGGCCGCCCGCGGGCGGCGGCAGCGGCGGCGGCGGCGGCGGCTGCGGCAGGGGGGCCGGGGCCGCCGCCAGGGCCAGGGCCGCGGAGCTGCCGCTCGGCATCGCGGCGGCGCGCTGTCAATGGCGGCGGCGGCGGCAGCGGCCGGGTCAGGCGCGGCGGGCGGCGAGCCCCATGGCGGACAGGGCTCGGGCCCTGCTCAGCGCGCAAACACCTTTCCTCTGGGGAGGCGGCGGGGCTGGCGACCCGGGCCGAGGAGCGCCAGGGCCGCCCGGAGACTGGAGAGGGCGGGGTGGAGGGGCAGAGGAAGGAGGCAGAGGTAGGTAACTAGGTGGGTGGGTGGGGACGGCAGCGGGGCGGGCTGCTGGAGGTGGCAGCGGCTCCCCTCTCAGGGTTTCTTTTGTTTCATGGCCTTAACCAGCCCCCGGCGCGCGCGGCGGCGGCGACGCCCCACGCCGCTCTCCGAAAGAAGCCGGCGAGCTCTGATTGGCTGCTTTTAATCTCTGGGAGCCCGCCCTCTGCTCCCCGCAGCCTTCTAATGCCTTTCCCTAGCCCCACTCCCTCACCCTCTTCTCGGGCCCCGCCCCACTCCTCCCCAGAGCTCTCTGATTGGGTGGTCGGGACAAGCCAGTCCCCGAAGCCTTTTCCTTCCGTCCTCTCCCCTCCCCCCTCCCCTCCCTCCCCTGTCCCTACTGGCTCACGAGGAGAGGGACTGTGATTGTTCGCTTTACACGTCACTCATTGTGACGTACCCAGGAGGGGGCGGGGAAAAGTAGGAGGGACGAAGGCGCTGTAACAGGCTGAAACTGGGGCCGAGCAGGGGTTTTCGCGCAGGCGCGTGCAGCTGCAGCGCACAGCTAGGTTTCTTCCTTTCTCCTCGTCCCACTTGCCCACAAGGGTCGGGTCTTTTAGGGCACTGTGTGAGCGGCCTGGAGTGGGGTAGTCGTGGGCACGGTGGGCGTTGTTTCCCCGGGTTGAGAACGAGATTACCTTCTTTCAGGATAAGGGCCTAGGGAGAGTCATCGGAGGAGGGGCCAGTGAAGTGTCCTCCTATCCAGCCGTGGGGGTGGTTTGCTGAGCCGCGTGGCTTCTGGGCCTTCCCTGAGCGACCCGGGAGCGCTCCTCCCTCCGGCCAGGGCCCTCCCACGCCTGGCTGGCCAGGCTTCCAGTGCCAGGAGGCCGCTGGGTTACTGCGGGAGCCTTGATGGGCCGAACTTTCGATCTTTGGGGCTTTTCAAGGAAATTAAGTCATTGTTTCCTCCTAGACGAGAGCGTCTTCCCACAGTATGGCCCGGGTGATTCCGGACCGTGCTATCTTTTCTAAGAGGTTTATTCTTAAATGGCTTGTTAAAAACCAAACCTATTACTTTCCAGCATCTTAGGCCATGCCATAACCCCCACCCCTACCCCAGGTACCAGTTGGGTCTCCCCAGGTCAATCTTAACCCACGTTGCCCTAAGAGATATAATGTGAGCAACATAGTGTAATTTTAAGGTTTCTAGTGGCCCCATTATAAAAAATGAGAAGAAATAGTAGACTTGATTCATGTTTAAAATGTCATTTCAACATACAATCGATATAAAATTAGTGAATTGTTTTATAGTTTTTTCAGTCATTGAAAATGGTGTGTATTTTACTCTTGCATACACTTAGCATATCTCAGTTCAGTTCCCTTCACATTAGTCATATTTTAAGTACAAAGTACAAGGACCTCTGGACCTCTTGATTTTTGAAATATAACTTGGGACCCTTTCTACATTGGATTTATTTATGATATCTTGCTTCAAACTCAGATCTTATGAATGAATTTTAATTGAGCACCTACTCTTCTAAGTTGTCTAGAATGTTCCAAAGCCAGTACAAGAGAAAGCTATAAACTATGTCTTCTCTTTCTCTTGTTTGATCCCTTACGGTTACCTGCACAATCCTTACTCTAATTTACCCCACCCCTCCAATCAAAGGCCTAGAGAATTTTAGCTAAGACTAAAACTTCCCTGTTACTCCAAGGTTTTCCTAGACTTCATATTCTGTATGTTGCTTCTCTAACAACTTATTTGTAGATCTAAGCTCTGGAGCAGTGATTTCACCCCTGGATGTACATCAAAGTCAAGAAGGGCTTTAAAAAACGATAAATGCAGAGCGGGGAGAGGCAAACTCTGGGTATTTGGATTTACTAGATCTGGAGTGGACATGTTTTTAAAAAGCCACACAGGTTCTTCTGAAGCTCAGCCAGGGTTGAGAACACCAATCTAGGGTGTGGTTTTGGGTTTACAGAAGGAATTTGCTATTAACTGTACTGAAAATTGATCTTTTTCTCCCCTACCTTCCCAATTAGGTACAATTTTCACTGATTTATTACACCTACACCCTTTGTGAGATATGCCCCAAGGACATATTATTTCACAACATCTTAATAATATACCAGTGAATAGCTCGTATAACTCAACATTTACTTAATAGAATATACAAATACTGTATATTTACTGTCTGATATTTCAGTTTAAACAATAATCATTTGAAGGGTAGATCATCTAGCAAAGCAAATCTCATCAAGGGTGAAAATCGAAATATGCAGTGGCCACTCCCAGGATACGTTGGTCATTGGCAGAAAATATGTAGAAGTACAAATGAAATTCTCGGAAGTTCCTTTCACCACCTCTTTCCATGAGTTGTCATGTAATGCTCATGCCTGGGTCCTAAGTTCTCTTCCCAAGGACCCAAAGCAAAAGCGGGAGTGATCCTCTGCCGACCAGTTTTCTTCTGAGAGGGAGAGATGTGAAGAATAGATTCATACAGGGAAGGTCCACTCAGCTAAGATTTTTTAAAATGCTAAATGGTTTAACTTAGGTGTTCATAATATAAAAATTGCTTTCTGCTTCATTCTCACGTAATAAATGAGGTTTCATTAAGTTCCCATACACAAATGTATGCATTCATGCATTAATTTATACTTGATCAATATCGTGATTTATGAACAAGGTAGGCGATATTGAAGCTCACGGACCTTCCCATTTGGGTCTAAATTTGTCTTGTATTAAATTTTGTTTAGGAAGCAAATTTAAGATTTGCTTCTGCTCTAAATATATGCTTGGGATTCTTTCATTTAAATTCACTCAACAACCCAATCCTTTCTATCCCAGCCACACAACACACTAATTTGTCCCTGAGTAGGGTTTCTCTTTCATTCCTCTGCTGCCTTTATGAGGTGGGTTGATACACTGGGGCAGAAGAGTTGCTTTAAGGATCTGAGGACAAAAGGTGAACGACAGAATTGGCTACATTTTATCAACTCACAGGCTGACTGCTGAACTAGCCTTTTAAACGTATCTAATTATAATGATTTTAAGGTTGGAACAACTGTACACTAAACAAAGCTTAACAAAGATGTTGGCCCTGGCAAGAACACAGATTATTAGCAATTTTGCAGCAATTCCTTAAAGACTGCCACAAAAGTGCCCACAAAAGCACACTGAAAGATGCCACTGAGACCCTCATCTAGGACCCAAAACTACACATCTGCTTCATTTTAAGGCAGGATAAGTTTCTTTAGGATAGGACGTCCTGTGGGAGTGGCAGTACCCAGCCCCAAGTAAGTCTTTTAGAGCATGACAATGACCATGTCCTCGTGCTTGAAATGGCTCCTAATCGACTCTCCTACCTGAAATTCCAGGCCTTCCACACTCTGGTCAGTCATTCTTCCAAGTGCTCAAAATTGTTACTTAAACACATTTAAACCTTTCCTACATTAACAAACAAGAAGTGATCCTTGATGGCATCCCTCTTCCTGTCACCACTCCTTTTTCTCCAAATCCACTGCTCCAACAGTTGTCTGGTTTTTTTTTTTTTTTTTAATTAAAAAAAAAAATGTTTATTTTTGAGAGAGAGACAGAGCATGAGCAGGGGAGGGGAAGGGAGAGAGGGAGACACAGAATCTGAAGCAGGCTCCAGGCTCCAAACTGTCAGCACACAGCCCGACATGGGGCTCGAACTCACCAACCATGAGATCATGACGTGAGCTGAAGTGAGATGCTTAACTGACTGAGCCACCGAGGTGTCCCTGTCTGTTCTTCTCCACTGCACTCTGCTGTGCACCCATGGGCTCTTGTGGTTTCCTTGAAATTATCCTCACCCTGTCCCTGAATTCAATGAGCACTGTTTATCCTTCCTCAGCTTAACCTTTCCATGGCAGGATTTGACACCACTGACTGCTCCTTAAAAGCACTTTGTTTCTTGGTCTGCCTTCTGCCTCCCTTCCTGCTTCCATAGTCCTGCCTCGTTGTCTTCTGCAGGCTCCGTGTCCCTATCACTCCCTTGGGTAGTCATCCAGGATCTGTCTCAGACCTAAAATCTTATCCATTCCCAAGATTTCTGTTACCTTGTTGACAATTTCCAGATTCCTGACCTCTTCATTGAGTTCTATCGATGTCTCCACTTGGCAATTCAAGTTCGACCCCAATTTAAGCTCCACTTCCTAAACTGAAATCTCAGTGAAAAGCCATTTTTTAGCTTCATACTCAAAATCACCACTATCTACTCAGTTCCTCTGACCAAAAGCCTGGTAGACATTCTTGACCTCCCCTTAACCTGCATGCCCTGTAAAGATCAAGTCCTGTGGGTTTTACCTCAACTCCATCTATCTTTCTGGATTTTTACCACCATTCCCATAGTCGAGGCCACCATCATTTACATCATGAACTATCACAATAGTCCCCAAACAATATTCTTCTATCCAGTCTTTGCTGCCCTCCAATTCATTTGCCATGCTGCAGCTGAAATGATTTTAATTCAGGTTTACTTCTTCCACTGCCCTGCTTAAAATCTTTGCTGTCCTTAGAATAACATCTTAATTTGTTAACATAACTTATAGCGTCTTTTATATCTGGGTCCTGCCTACCTCTTTAGCCTGATTTCATGCCATTCTTCCTCTTTCATTCTTCCCCTCTGCCAAAGAGGACTTCTAGCAGCCATTTCTATGTATATGATACGTACTTTATTATGCCTTCAGGCCTGAAATATGGCTCTCCTCTGCCCACTCTTAGCTAACACGTGCTTGTCCTTCAGGGTTCAACCTATATATCACTTCCTCTAATCTTCTAGGGGTAAGATTAGTGTCCTTGTAGCAGGCTCTCATGGCATCCTACATATCCGTAGCAGCTATTCGTATCTCATTGTTTAATTGTCCCTCTTGCTCTGTTTTCACCCTTACCGAGCCAGTGTCTACTCTAGGTCCTGGCGCATAGATGAGCCATATGAATTTGCATAACTAAATGGATATTCTTCCAAATAAACTCTATACTTCAGCTAGTCTGAGCTTTTGGCCATTTTTCAAACACATAATCTCCCATCTTTGTGCCTCTGCTTGTGATGTTTTTCTGCCTAGATTCCCCTTACCTTCTATCTTACCCTCCTACCTCTCCACCTATTGTTAAGCCTCAGTTTAAATTTGACTTCTCCCAGCATACTTTCCTAATTGAGAAAGGGCTAGTTGGTCCCTCTGCCTAGGAAAATGCAATTTTCCCTTGCAAAATGCAATTGAAGGCAACATTTTGTATATGTCTTCTGAATGCTTAAACAAACCCCTGAAGTCTATCCATGGACCCCTTTAGGTTCCTTAGACCTGTGACACAGACTGGTGAGATGCTCACTAAGACCATTTTCTCTTCTTCCTGAGCACATAGCTAGCCTACATTTCCTGGGCTCTACTGCAGTTGGGAGGAGTTTTACACCATTTCCATTCCAAGCCCTTAGAAATCCCTCACACATTATCTTCCGCATTCCTTTCCCATCTGTGATGTAGATGAGTGTGATGCCCATGGAGCCACATATTAAAGATGTCAGAGCCACAAGATGAGAGGAGTCTGAATCACCACATGGAGGAGAGGTGCCCTCCTATCAGAGATACGTGTTTTAGACTTATGTGAGAGGAAAAATATTTTTGTTGAGTTTGAAGTATTATATATTTTTGTGTACATTTGTTAAAGCAGTTAACCCATTTTAACTAGTATAAATGGCTGGGTTGAAAACCTCCAGTTTGTAAAGGAGATGGTGAAATGATCAGTTGTACCAGGCATTAAGGAAAAGGAAGAAAGAAATAGAAGGGGCACAGAGGTGGGTTTTTAGGGCAGTGAAACTATTCTGTTTGTAACTATAATAGTGGATATATGTCATTATACATTTATCAAGACCCATAAAATATACAGTACCAAGAGTGAACTCTAATGTGAGCTAATGGCTTTGAGAGATAATGATATGTCAGTGCAGGTTCATTGGTTGTAACAAATGTACCACTTTTTTTTTTTTTAATTTTTTTTTTTCCAACGTTTATTTATTTTTGGGACAGAGAGAGACAGAGCATGAACGGGGGAGGGGCAGAGAGAGAGGGAGACACAGAATCGGAAACAGGCTCCAGGCTCTGAGGCATCAGCCCAGAGCCCGACGCGGGGCTCGAACTCACGGACCGCGAGATCCTGACCTGGCTGAAGTCGGACGCTTAACCGACTGCGCCACCCAGGCGCCCCACAAATGTACCGCTTTGATGCAGGGTAGTAGAGGGAGAAGCTATGTGTGTGTAGAATCAGAGTGTACTTTCTGCTCAGTTTTGTGGTAACCTAAAAATGATTTAAAAAATAAAGTCTTTTGGGATGCCTGGGTGGCTTAGTCAGTTAAGCGTCTGACTCTTGTTTTCTGCTTGGGTCATGATCTCATGGTTGGTGAGTTTGAGCCCTGTGTGGGGCTCCACACTGACAGTGCGGAGCCTGCTTGGGATTCTCGCTCTCCCCGCCCCTCCTCTACTCATGCTCTCTATCTCAAAATAAATAAACTTAAAAAAAAAGTCTACTAAAAACGTTTTTAAACTTGTTTTGCACATTGGCAATATTGAGTTTGAGAATTGGTATGCTTTGGTCACAAACTGCCTGGGATGATCCCACTTGTAGCACAGAACCTGATAATATTTATTTATACGAGGATCAACCCACCGAGATGACACAGCATTCCTCAAAGTACATGCACCAAAAAACAGAGCTTCAAAATATATGAAAAAGAAAAAACCTGATAAAGCTGAAAGGAGAAATAAACAAATCCACAATTGTAGTTGGGGCCTTCAACGCTCCTTTCTCAGCAATTGATAAAACTGTAGCCAAAAAAATGAGAAAAAATGTAAAAGAACTAAATAATACAGTTAGCCAAGAGGATCTAATTGATATTTATAGAGTACTCTACCCAACAACGGCAGAATACATGTTTTGCCAACTGCCCATGCAAACTTTCACATACATATCCTGGGCTGTGAAAAAAATCGCAACAAATCTAGAAGAATTGAAATCATATAGAGTACACTCTCTGACCATAATAGAATCAGACTAGAAATCAATAGCATAGAATAAATAAATTTTGAAATACATGGAAATTATATAACACTCTTCTAAACAACCCGTAGATCAATGAGGAAGTCTCAAGGGAAAAGTTAAAAAATACATCAAATGGAATGAAAACTAAAACGCAACATTAAAATTTGTGGGACACAGTTGAAGCAGAGTAATTTATGGCATGAAATGCTTTTGTTAGAAAAGAGAAAAGTTCTCAAATCTTTGATAGAAAAGAGAAGAGGTCTCAAATCAGAAATCTAAGTGCCTATCTAAAAAAAAAAAAAAAAAAAAAAAAAAGAAGAGCAAAATAAACCCAAATAAAATTGATACAGCTTTAGCAAGACTGACAGAGAAGATACAGATCACCAATATCAGCACTGGAACAGTGGACCAGTGGACATCACTACAAATCCTGCAGCCAGTAAGAGGATAAGAATACAATATTGTTAATGTTCATGACAACTTAAAATAAATGAACTCATTCCTCAAAAATCACAAAGTACCAACCAATATGAAATAGACAATTTAAATATCCTGTAATGGTTAAGAAAAGTGAACTTGGTTTTTGTTTTTACTTTTTTAAGTTCTTATTTAAATTCCAGTTATTTAATATATAGTGTTACATTAGCTTCAGGTATACAATTTAGTGATTCAATACTTCCACACAACACTGGTACTTATCACAAGTCACTCCTTAATCTCCATTACCTGTTTCCCCCCTCCTCCACCCACCTCCCCTCTGTTAACTATCAGTTTGTTCTCTCTAGTTAAGAGGCTGTTACTTGGTAAGAAAATTGAACTCATAATTGAAAAACTCCTGAAAATGAAATCTCCAGGACCAGATGGTTTCACTGGAGAATTCTACTAAATATTTAAAGAGGAATTAAGACTAATTTTATGCAGTCTCTTCCAAAAAATAGAAGAGGAAGGAATACTTCACAGTCATTTTATTATGGCAGCACAGATACTAAAACCAGACAAAGACAATACAAAGAAAACAAAATAAAACTATAGACCAAAATCTCTCATAAATACAAACACAAAAATCTCAACAAAATTTTATAAAATCAAACCTAGCAACATATAAAAAGAAGCATACATACATCACCACCAAATGGAATTTATTTCAGCTATTTAAAGCTGGTTCAATATTTAAAATCTATCAATGGAAAACATATGTTCACACAAAAACTTGCCAGGAATGTTCATTACAGCATTATTCATAATGGCCAAAAAATGGAAACCACCAAGATATTATCAGCTGATAAATGGATAAACAAAATATGCTGTATCCATCCCATAGAATATTATTCAGCCATAAAAAAAGAATGACACAGAGGAACCCTGAAAACATTTTGCTAAGTGAAAGAAGTCAGTCACAAAAGGCCACATACTGTATTATTCCATTTATATGAATATCCGGAATAGGAAAATACATAAAATCAGAAAGCAGATTAGTAGCTGCCAGGGACTAGGGAGTAGGGAGAAAGGGAGTGACTGCTGAAAGGTATGGAGTTTCTTCTTGGGGTGATGAAATGTTTTGGAATTCGTGGTGATGGTTTAAAATCCTGTGAATATTTTAAAAGCCATGGAATTGTACACTTTAAACGCGTGCATTATGTTGTAAATTATATCTAAGTTAAAAAGCCAATGAATGTAGTCTACCATATCAACAGTCTAAAAATCTCATTATCCTCTCAATTGGTGCAGAAAAAGCATATCACAAAATTCAATACACATTTGTGATAAAAACTCTCAGAAAACTAGGAATGATGGGACACATCCTCAACTTGATAAAATCTAGGGGAGCCTGGGTGGCTCAGTTGGTTAAGCATCAGACTTCGGCTCACGTCATGATCTTGCAATCTGTGAGTTCAAGTCCCACATCGGGCTCTGTGCTGACAGCTCAGAGCCTGGAGCCTGCTTTGGATTCTGTGTCTCCCTCTCTCTCTGCTCCTTCCTCACTCACGCTCTGTCTCTCTCTCTCTCTCAAAAATAAACAAACATTTAAAAAAAAATTTTAAAAGCAAATAAACATTAAAATTTGTTTTAATTAAAAAAAAAAGGAAATCTACCAAAAAACCCTTTAGCTAACATTATACTTAATGGTGAAAGACTGAATGCTTTTCCTCTAAGATTGAAAACATGGCAAAGATGTCTACTCTTAGCATTCTTATTTAACATAGAACTGGGAGTTTTAACCAGAGCAATAAAGCAAGAGAAAGAAACAAAAGATATGCAGCATGGGAAGGAGGAATATTTATTTATTGTTATTTTTTAAAGTTTATTTATTTTGAGAGAGATAAAGCATGTGTGCATGTGCTTGCATGAGCAGGGGAGGGACAGAGAGAGGGTGAGAGAGAATCCCAAGCAGGCCCCATGCTGTCAGCGTGGAGCCTGACTCAGGGCTTGAACCCATGAACTATGAAATCATGACCTGAGCCAAAACCAAGAATCCGATGCTTAACTGACTTAGCTACCCAGGTACTCCAGAAAGGAAGAATATTTAGATGGAATTGTCAAATATAAACAGGGAGTTAGTTGAAAACCCAAAAGGGAAGACCGTCTCAATAACAAATTTCTGTTGTTGTTTTTTTTTCAAAAGAGAAACCAGCAGAATTGATCCCCAAATTTATATGGAACTGGTTTAAAATTCTCATTGCAAAGGAGTAGTTATTACAAAAAATACAGTCAGAAAAAATGACACATAGGCACCAAAAAATTGAAAAGGGAGAAAAAGTTTCATTGGCTAACTAAAGAGTTAAGCTAACTAAGAATTAACACAAAGATAAGCTATGGCAGATGCTGTGCAAAATATATAAAACAACACATTTGATGAAAAATTAAACAAAAAAAAACTGAAGAGGGAAGTAAAATGCAAGCTATAAACAGGGAAAGGAAAACTATTGAAATGAATCTGGAATAAGTAAGTAAATATTAATTGATAGAGATGCTAAAGAAAATGTCTTCATAAGGCTGGAAAGGAAATCTGATTACACAACCATGTTGCAAGTAAACAACATGATTTGTATTGGAAATTTATGATTATAAGTTTATAATTATAAGTTTAAATACTCAAGCTATGTAAAGAAGTTTGATGGATGAACGTGTAAACAATTACATTCTTTCATTTTTTCCCCTTATTTTGGGTAGCAGCATACAGGACTCTTACTCCACTCTATTTCTAATTGTCTGCCTGTTTTTAAAATTTAATTATTGTGTAATGTTGGCTTTCATAACTTTGGAGGTTCATCCATTCAGAACTCAGCATCTCTACCAAGTTCTAACCCATGGAATATGTCTTCCGAAGACAGTGGGAAATGTGTACCAAACAAAGGGGAGTTTGCTACTTTTCAGCTCAACAAATTGTTTACCCTGTCTGTGCCTCGGTTTCTTCACAGATAAAATATGGAGTCATTCATTCATTTATTCAAAAAGTAATTATTTAACTTCTACATGTTCCAGGTGCTTGGAAGTATTTGGAATACATTAATGAACAAAAGAAAGATCTCTGTTCCTGAAGAACTTACACATTTAATGGGGGGGAGGGAGCATAAAAACATAAACAGCAAATGTAATATATAAACTACATAGTATGTTAGAAGGTGATCATACTATGAAAAAGAAATGAGTGTAATAGAGGAAGGATGGTATAGACTGCAAGGTCCTAGGGCATGATGCAGCTTTGTATTGGAAAGTCGGAGTAGGACTAATTGAGAAGGAGATGTCTAATCAAAGACGTGTAGGTGAAGACGTCATCCAGGTGCAAACCCGGGGGAAGAACAAGCCAGGAAGAGCAACACATCTAGAGTGAAGGGCTAAGTTTGGAGCAGATTAGCCAAAGCTCTGTAGGCCATTTAGAGAACTTTAGCTTCACTTTGTGTAGAATGAGAAACCATTGCTGGGTTTTAAGCAGAGAAGTGATGTTTTCAAAGGTGTTGAGAATTTTGCTTATAGGAGCCACAGATAAGAGCAGGGTCATAAGACACAGTAGGATTCAGGACACATTTTTGAGGACAAGGCCAGCTGGTTCTGTGGTTTTGACGATCGTGGCAATCAGAACGATGGTGATTTCATCAGTGGTGAGAGCTGCAGCCAGATCAGGTTTGGGACACATATTTTTGGATTTCAGGATCATTGGTAGCCTCTTTTGTGGCTCTTCTCCGACTTGGTGTTTCTCATCATCCCTGCTGGTCATTCCCCTCGTCAGCTTTGCAACCCTCTAAGTCTTGTTTTTAGGGAGGTAGATCAGCCTAATTTTCCAGGCAGCCTATTGGCTGGTTTCTCTCACACTTAGCACTTAATTGTCAGTGTCTGCTAAGCCCTCTCCCACAGGACGGTGGTCCTTGAGGGAATATGAATGACTCTTTGTTGGGAAGAAACAGAAACAAAAACAAAAAGCCTCCTAATACTTTCATTCTTATTAAAGTTTTTTGATGATTAATTTTTTCTTAAAAATTGTTCTTAAAATTATCTTTTACAATAACTCAACTTTTGGACGCAAATTTGATATTCATTTTGCAATACTAGAGGGTTAATTTCTCTAGATAAGGAGGATATGGAAGCATTTTTTTCTTCCTGTATTTAGTAGAATGTTTGGACCTTGATCAGGAGGAACTCCCCTTAGGGATGAGCATGAAATACACCTTCCATATCAATGTAATCTTTGATTTCTTTATTTTGGGTCAAGTGTAGGAGTTTTTGAGTTTGCAGTGGATAGGATGAGTTTTAAAATATGCCAATTGTCCCCTAGGACTTGGGTTGAAACGATAAACTTATTTTATTCTGGTCCCTGCATAATTGTGATAGAGGCACTGGTCCCTGTGGTCAGGTTTGCACTAAAGTCATTGCACAGCAAAACTTCCCCAAGGCTACGTTTTTATGTTTCGTTTTCAGACTGTTGGTGCCATAGGAGCAATTAAAATTTGTGAATAATGTCTGTTTCCCCCTTGGTAAGTCATGTGGATGGCCTGCAGTCTGCTCTTATTCATGGCAAGGGATTTAACAGGCTATTGTGTTAGTAACAATGTGGATGCAAATTGTAAACATTTGTCATCGCCAAAGTTTCTCGCAATTTTCAAAGCAATGCCAATTGAAACAGATGCTCTGAACCTCCCAAATAAAACAATCTTTAGCCGATTTCTCCACATTCCTCAAAAACAGTGTCTCCCCATAACTGGTAATTTCTTATAAAAAAATAATATTGTAAAATCTACTAGAAAATGAGTAGTAAGGGATAAAAAATTTAATGTAATGTCCTTTAAAAGTAGTTTCCTATCTCTTTAGATGCTATGAACTATTATTAAGATGTATCAGTAACACCTCCCATATTCTGGAATGTAGGAGCAAGTTCCCTTTGCATGTTTACGAGGAGGTAAACTGCATATATGCTAGTGAAATTTTCCCAATATATTTATCTACAATCTCAGGATTTTACAGTTGATATTATCTTCACTCATGAAAATCACTCATCCTAATAGGAAAGGCCAAAGATTTGAAAGGCTTAACATGGAACTAATATTTTGCCAAGAGGGGGAAAATCTTGAAGAATTCTTACGTCTCCCAATACAGCGGGTTGAAGGAAACAGACATGGACCAACATGTATTGGCTAATTTCTTCTTACAAGGCCTTGGGCTAAGCATGTGGAAATACAAAGATGTATAAGGCATAGACTTGATCTCAAGAGGCTCACAATCTAGCTTGCAAGATGGTCAAAAGTTAAAACATTACATGGGCATAAAAGACAATAGTAATTAAATGGATATCAGAGAAGCATATTTTAGGCATTTTGAAAAAACTATTTTTGTGAGATAATCAGGAAAGACCTTTTTAAAAAAGTTACTTATTTGTTTATTTATTTATTTATTTATTTTGAGAGAGAGACAGAGAGACAGAGCATGTGAGTGGGGGAGGGGCAGAGAGAGAGAGAGCGAGAGCGAGAGCGAGAGCGAGAGAGAGAGAGAGAGAGAGAGAGAGAATTCTAATCAGGGCCCCGCACTGGCAGGGCTTGAACTGATGAACTGTGAGCCAAAACCAAGAGTTGGACGCTTAACCTACTGAGCCACCCAGGTGCTTCCCGCCCCCACTGCCTTGTTTTCTAAAGTTTTTACAATTTATTTAGATAATCAGGAGAGACTTAATGGAATAAGTAAAATTAAGCAGAGATTCAAGGAAGGTGAACTCTCAATAGGGTGAAAAGTGGGGGGCAGGGGAGTAGGCAGAGCACTGGTGAGAAAGTAATTTCTTTACTCCAAGTACAAGAGAAGCTGTCAGGCTTGGGGGTAGAGGCGGTGGCATTGGGAGACAAACACACAGGCTTGATTAAAGTGAGGGATAGAGGTTTGGCAACAAAAGGAAGCAAAGCCTGGGAATTTGAAAAAAGTTAAGGTGTTTTAGACTCTATTTTGAGGCCCATCCACTGTGAGGAGCTTGGTTTTCTGTATAAGGATCCAGGCAACATAGATTCAGTCCCAGGTCTGCTACATCCAAACAACATGTTACTTAGTGATTTAACTTTTCCGAGCCTCAGTTTCCCTTCTATACAACGGAGATTTTATCTACCAAGCAGAGTTGTGAAGGCTGCACAAAATAACATTTTCATTGTCACATTAGCTGTCACTTCCTCTCTAGTAAATGGGCGGGGCAGGGAGGCTTGTGCAGAGGAAAATGACATTATTAAGGGGATGGATGTGATATTATGGGAATGTCAATTTTGTGAGGGTGTGCAGGATGAACTGAGGAAGGGGAGCGTGTGTGTGTGTGTGTGTGTGTGTGTGTGTGTCTGTGTTAGAGGTGGGGGGAACCGGGAACATGAGCTTGTTAGACCACATAGAAAGACACAGGGCCCTGAACTAGCCATACTGGCTACGGCCACATCAGTGGAAATGATGAAGTGAATATCAGGAGGAGGAATGAAGCATTTGGTGAAGATAGAGCCACATATAAAAAAATGAAATCCAGAAGAAAAATTTCTTGATTTCAGGAGGAAAAAAGCAGCATACTAGTAAAAGAAAGTACTGAGGAAAATTGTCTAATGGACACTTGATTTTTTTTGTTTTCTGTTTTATTTTGTTTTGTTTGCTTAGTGTCCTAACCCACTGTTTCAGGTTAGCTGCCCTATTCTCTCTGGATAGATCCTTTTTCTGGTAAATCAGAGTCCTTCATTTTCTTGGCACAAGGACTGGCCTGGAGGTAAGCTTTTCACAAGGTTAAGTCAAAGTCAGCCAGAGTCCTTCTCTAGGATTTTCTACCCGAAGATAAGTCCTCTTGGCATCTCTTTTATTTTTATTTACTTATTTATTTTTTAAAAAATTTATATCCAAGTTAGGATAGAGCGTAACAATGATTTCAAGAGTAGATTCCTTAATGTCCCTTACCCATTTAGCCCATCCCCCCTCCCACAACCCCTCCAGTAACCCTCTGTTTGTTCTGCATATTTATGAGTCTCTTATGTTTTGTCCTCCTCCCTGTTTTTATATTATTTTTGCTTCCCTGCCTTTATGTTCATCTGTTTTGTATCTTAAAGTCCTCATCTGAGTGAAGTCATATGATATTTGTGTTTCTCTGACTGACAAATTTCGCTTAGCATAATACCCTCTAGTTCCATCCACGTAGTTGCAAATAGCAAGATTTCATTCTTTTTAACTTTGGCCTCTCTTTTAGAAGCTAAAAGGATATCAGTCTGGAGAAAGCTGAGGGTAGACAAATAAGAAGCCAATTGGAGACCAGAGGAAATGAGGGAAGCAGAAGAACAGACTTACAGGTTGGATGATGTTGAGATTAGTTTCATTTCCTAAAATCAGAGTTGCCCTGATTTCTGTAGGATCTCTTTGTATGTTTCTGTGAGCTAACTACTATCCTTCTAATAACCCCCTTTATATTCTTAAATAGAATAGGTTATATGTTATATGAAAAAGACACCAACAGATTTGATTGAACAAAAGTTAAAAGTTTCTGCAAGGCAGAGTATGATAAACAAAATCAAATCAAAGAAATTGGGAAACATTTGCAACAAATACAACATGACTAAAAAAAGGGGTAACTATTCTTGTTACATGGAGTTTATAGATCAGTAAGAAAATACTAACATTGCAAGAAAAAAATAAGTAGAGGCCATGAACCATTTGCAGAAGAAGAAAGACAAAGAGTCAATAAGTAAGAATCTGCCTTAATTATATATATATATATATAAATCAAAACAATTCGATATGCTATTTCACTAATCAGATTGCAAAGGTGAAGAATATGGTAAAAATGATTGGGTACAAGGTGTGTGAGGGTTATTCCACTTTAATTAATTAATTATTTATTTATTTTTAAGGTTTTTTTTAATGTTTATTTATTTTTGAGACAGAGCATGAGCTGAGGAGGGTAGAGAGAGAGAAGGAGACACAGAATCAGAAGCAGGCTCCAGGCTCTGAGCTATCAGCACAGAGGCCGACACGGGGCTTGAACTCACAAGCCGTGAGATCATGACCTGAGCTGAAGTCGGACACCCAACTGACTGAGCCACCCAGGCACCCCTCCACTTTAATTTTTTAATTAAATAATTAATTAATTTATTTATTTATTTACTAGAAAGAGAGAGTACTTGGATGTGAGCCAGGGAGGGGCAGAGAGAAGGAGAGAGAGAAGCCCAAGCAGGCTCTTTGCTGGCACAGAACTCAACATGGCGCTCAGTCTTACAACAGTGAGATCATGACCTGAGCCAAAATCAAGAGTTGGACTCTTAACTGATTGAGCCACCCAAACATATCTTTTTTTGAAATTTATTTTTTTAATTTATTTTTTGAGGGGGGGAGGGGCAGAGAGAGAGGGGGACAGAGGACCCGAAGCAAGCTCCTCACTGACAGCAAAGAGTCTGATGCAGGGCTTGAACTCATGAACTGTGAGATTATGACCTGAGCCAAAGTTGGATGTTCAACTGACTGAACTCTTTTAATTTATTTATGATTTGTGATTATTATTATTTTAGAAGGGGGGTAGTTATTCCACTTTTCCTGAAGGGGTTTCTCTGCTTTATGTATCAAGAGCCTTAAAAATTTCCATAACCTTTGATTGAAACATTTTCCTCCTAGGAATTATCCTAAGGATATAATCAAAGATGTGAACAAGGTTACATGCAAGGATGTTTATTGCAGTGATAATTATATTAGCCTAATTGTAAATGTCTGATCGGGTGATGGTTGAATAATTAATGAAAAATGGACAGTCATATAATAAAAATTATGAGCCAATAAAAATCACATTTTTGGAAAATACTTCCTTGACATGGGAAATACTCACCATATGATACTAATGAAAAGCAAGTAGGGTGTAAAATGATGTGATGTGGTTCCAATTATTATTATTATTATATTATATTATATTATATTATATTATATTATATTGTGTGTGTATGTGTGTGTGTGCGTGTTATACAGGTGTTAGAATGTGAAGTGAAATTTTTCTATTGAACTTTTTGTCAAAGCCCAAAGCTGAAAATAATTGATAATAGTATCCTCACATTCTCAAGAAAGGGGTTAAAATACAGTCTTGCATTATGTAGTATAAATTTTAGAAAGAAAAAGAAAAATTAAAGAAGCCTAGTACTTTAATTTTCCTTTCCTTTTTCTTTTTCAGAAGGAATGATCTGAGGTGAATGTATAGGGTTAGAGTGTGCTTTTTGGCACAGACCCTTGTGCCTGATGCTGCCCTGGAGGTATCTGAAAGTGAGAAATTGGCTGGGCAGAGAAAGGGGTGGGGGGCAGCAGTGGGACCCAGGCCTTGGTTTTACATTTGGGGGAAGCGCATGGGGAAATTCCTGGGGGATCCCCGCGGTGGGACAAGGAGCAGGAAAGACCAGGCCATTGCCTCCTTCTCAGCTCCCAGTCCCCAAGGTCCAGAAAGGCCTGGGCTGGTGGGAGAAAGCAGCATTGCCTTGATGTAGATCCCATGGGACTTTTTCACTTCTGCACATGCAAGGGTTTTGATGTCTGAAAGTGACGGGACAGCTGTGGCTCTGCCTGCATCATGGCCAAGGGCCAAGGACGGAGAAACTCAGGCTGTTTTACCTTTGTACTCAACCTAGCTCACCTCATTTAATAATCACTCTTAAAGTCACCAATCAAGGCTGGGAAAAATACACCAAAACGGTTACCTCAAACCATCTCTGGGCAGTGAGAGGAGAGGTGCTTTTCAATGCCTTCTTTATATTTTTTCTATATTTTTTCACATTTTCCAAAGTAAAACAGGTGCACTTTTATAATAATTTAAACAGACATAAAAAAAGAAACGTGGAGAGAAAATGGCTCAAGACAAAAAAGAAGACCCAAAGTTAGAGCTTTAAAAGTAAATGCATTGCCCCTTCTTAGTCTAATGAGCTGCCTATTACATCAGTATTTCTGTTGACAAGCCTTTTGTAGGTCCCCCTGTCTTCATTTTCATGCTACCACACCGGTGCTGACCCTCCCATCTCCCTCTTAGAGATGGCAGTGACCTCACAATTAGTGACCTTCCTCCCACCCACCTCCACACCCCAGGTAGGACCATCTTTCCAAACACTATCTCCTCTCTTTCATTGCTTCCCAATTGTTCCCAACCCCCCTACACTGCTCTCTGCTTCAAGCAGGCCAGTTTCTTCACAGTCTCTTGTGAGGGCTGAGCTTGACCTACCTGGGCTCTCCAAAGTGACCTTTCAGTCTATTCAAATAATAGCCATCTCCCAGAGCTCACCTGGGTTCCCGCCCCTTCTCTCCTTTCAGAAAGCAAGAGGCAACTTGGTTTGGGAGTTGGCTCCATGTAAAACAGAGATCTCTACTTTGTCATACATGTAAATTGAATAAAGACATAGAAACTCCACAGGTGATGGGGCCTTTTTGGCCCACAGTGTGCTTTTGTGTGTCTATCTCCACGTCACACACTACATTGTTTAGTACAGAATGTCTCAGAAGATATTGTTGAATTGATTGAATCTAAGAAGTTATGGAACTATTAACCTGTTAATCCATTACCAAAGCTACTAGGATTCTGGCATGTAAAATAGCTCATCGGTTCCAACCTTTCCTGAATCTGGTAAATTTTCTAAGCCACCTTTTTCTTTTTTTCACTTCTGGTATGTGGTCATGTGAAAGCAGTTTGACATCATAATATCTAAAATGTAGAACAAGAGGGATGCTGGGTGGTTCAGTCAGTTAAGCGTGACTCTTGATTTCAGCTCAGGTGATGATCATGAGATCCTGGTTCCTGGGATCAGTCTCTGCCTTGGGCTCTGCCCTGACAGCGTGGAGCCTGCTTGAGATTCTCTCTCTCCTCTCTCTCCACCACCCCCCTCTGCTCCTCCCTCTGCACGTGCTCTCTCTCAAAATAAATAAATAAACTTAAAAAAAATGTAGACTACAAAAGCGGACTTAAATAAGAGAAAACAACACTTAGTTAAGTCCATTGAGTGGGTGGGGTGATGGGTGAAATAGGTGATGGGGACTAAAGAGCTCACATAGCATAGTGAGCAGTGAGTAATGAATGGAAGTATTGAATCACTATATTGTGCACCTGAAACTAATATAACACTGTATGTTAACTATACTGGAATTAAAATTTAAAAACCTACAAAAAAATAAATAAATCCATCCATACTTGCAATAAAAAAAACTCGCTTACGTATTACTATTGTCATTTAAATTTTACTTTTCTGAGCCTTCTAACAGGAGCAATTAAAAATACAGCAGTCCCCCTTTGTCTGCGGTTTTTCTTTCCTTGGTTTCTGCCCCATCAACAGCCAACTGGAGGCAGATGGTCCTGCTGATGACGGGTCAGAAGGTCAGTGGTCACCTACCTCTACGTCACAATCCTGCGTCCTTCACCCGACTTCTCATCACGGAGGCATTTTCTCATCTCACTGAATCATCACAAGTAGGGTGAGTACAGGGCAATTAGATATTTGGAGAGAGATTCTCATAACTTCTATTACATTACATCAATTTATAATGGTTCTTTTTTTATTACTAGTTATTGCTAATCTCGTACTGTGCCTACTTTATCAATAAGACATCACCCTAGATATGTATGTATAGAAAAAACATACATAGGGTTCAGTACCATTTGTGGTTTCAGGCATTCACCGGGGGTCTTGGAACCTATTCCCTGCAGATAAGGGGGGACTACTGTATGGAAACCTTTTGTACCCCTTTCCCTACTCCACAACCTAGGGAAACATTTTTTTTTCTTGGCCTTTCAAACACATCCAAGGAAATAAAATAGAGGCTCATGCTTGTGTTCTCCACACTTAATTTTTTTTATTTGCAAGCAGATTTACCCTGACTCCACAGAAGCCAAGTATTAATTAAAGTGTAAGTAAGAGAGAGAGATTGGACATAGAGGTGAAACGTTCTCTCATGTCTGCAAAAGGGTCACATCCAAGGGGACTTATAAACGTTAAGTATTTCTGTGGTTGTATAATTCAGAAAGCTACGGTATAGGTATTAAATTTGATCTGACCTCCTTAACAAACATAGTGCTGATCACAATATCAATCTAGCTCTAGTTTTTAAAAGTTTTTTTTTTTTTAACTCCTTATTTGACCTCACCTAGAAACCCACAGACCGCAGACACATTTTCCTTAGTTCCTACCCGCTCTTGCACTGGAACTCCCCCCTCTCTAGCTCTCTATAGTAGCAATGCTGTAGTGTGGACCAGGCGTGTCTTGTGGGGAGAAGCTCAGGAAAGCAGCCTGTGTCTCTGGAAGACCCTAAAACCCAGAGGCTGCTGGGCTCTCCCACCCTCCACCCCAGCTCTCCTCCCTCTACAGTCTGGTTCCTCCTCCCAGCGTCCCCCTCACCCCAACCCTTTTCTTAAAAATAAAACATTCTAGGCTTCTGGCGTTTCCCTACCATTGGGTTGGCAGGCTGCGGAAGGTGAATGCTGGCCTGTCCCTGCTGATAGCAGAGACACACGTATGTTCACGGCTGGAACTCAGAGCTCATTTTCCCATAGAGACAGTAGAACTGTGCTGTACTGTTAGGTAGGTTCTGGAGTACATTTAGAACTCTAGATGAGGTAAGTGAGTCAAATGGACTTTTTTGAGTTCTCTCTCTCTCTCTATCTCAACATACTCCTTTTCTGTTGTTTCCTTAGGAAAATGGCTCTGAGCTCCAAACAGTTGACCATAAATTTTCTTTGTGTAGAGGGAACCCCAGGGGCAGAGGCCTAAATTGTTTGCTGTGAATCCAGACTGGTGTGGGCCCCTTTGGGGGGCATAGCCCATTCTACACCACTCCAGGCCCAAGACTTCTGAGCTGTTAGAGAAACAAGGAGCCCCCTTAGAGTGGGCACCCAAAAGGAAAATAACATACCTGAATGGGGGGAGGGTGTGTATGAACTTGGTACAAGACCATGGCTAAGGCAGGAAGGCAGGAGGCTTAGGGATGGTAGGGCTGAAGGCCCAGCTCCTAGAGATCTTAAGGTGGTATACTTTGAAGGTAGTTTCTACAGATAAGTGCCAGTCATTGACAGGAGGGTTATAATAAAAAGCAAGTGGAACAAAGAACTAAATCTTTAGAGTACTCCATGAGATGGAATCTGGGAGTAGAGTTATTTTGTAGCCTGGTAATACAGTACATCACGTGTGTGTGTGTGTGTGTGTGTGTGTGTGTGTGTGATTCCACTGTTCAGCCAGAACAAAATAAACGTGTAGCTATAGCCAAGGCCACACCCACCTGGTGATGGCAGGAAGTGTGATAGTAACAGAGGGAAAGCAGGTAACCTTTTAAAATGATGAATGAACTGGAAGCTGCCATAAAGTAGGAGAAAAATGATCATGGCCATTTATGAATCTGTGTGGGATCTCCTAGGATCAGAAAGAAGAGGTTCAGGGACACTGGAATTCAGAGACTGAGATGGAGGGGTCTGATCTAGATTTAGCAAATAATTACTGTTCTTGTCACTCTTTTGATTGTGTTCTGGGGAATCCTAGCTGCTTTTATATATATACTTTGGTGTTTAGTATGGTATCATGCATAATAAAGTAGCCCTCAATAAGCGTTACTGACAGCCTACACAAATAAAACTAAATAAAAATAGAATAAAACTAAATAAATATATTGAGATTCAGACAAAAGGTGAAGAGTGTCAGTGCTCCGATACTAAAGATACACTGCGTAGATCTGGAAGCTGATTTTAGTTTTTGTTTGTAACTGTTGAGTGTGTCCATCCAGGAACTCAATTATGAAGAGAAACCAGCCTTTACTGAGATAAAGTTTGTTTTATGGTCTTTAGAAGTGCTCTGCTAGGGCTTTGAGCCTTCTCTCCTAACTGGAGATGTGGTAAATAATATTATGGAGCATGAGTTGGCAAGATCTCAAGGTGATGATAGCAGTGGTGGTCATGGTGGGGAGGAAGGAGTTTTGGATGAGAGGTATAACATGTATTCTGACTCCTGTAGCTGGAAGGAGCTGTCGCAGGCATTGGGAGTAGAGTATGACTGCAGACAGAAACTGGCCCTTCTATCCAAAAATTCCACCTATGTGTAACGTTTTGGCACATGAGTTGGGTGTGGGGAAAGAGGACTGCCTTGCTCTAATCTATGCAATAGACAAAATGTATGCAACCAAACTATTTATTAAAAGATCTTACTCATGAAAAGTGCCCTTAATCATCTTTTGATTTAACAAGCGTATATTGAACTCTAATACGTGCCAGGATTCGGCCCTCTGGAGGTACTGGCGATGGCCTCAAGTTTCTATGTTTTTATGACTATAATTCCTCAAGAGCAGAGACTTAGACCATTTAATTCATTGTTTTATTCCTTTGTGTCTCTTTCCTGGGGCTTTTCAATGCAGCAGTGGAAGCTATAGGTCTCTTTCTTTTTAGATTCCAGACTGCTGGCAGACATGTCCCTTGCCACTTGGAGGGCCTTGAGAGAATGAGCCCTCACTACAGGCAGAAGCCAAACAGAGAGGGAGAGCAATGAAAAGAAGAGAGAGACAGGGCATGACAGAGAGCAAGTCCTGATAATTTTAGATTTAGTTGTGAAGTCTTTGCTACCTATACCTTTCCATCATCTGGCTTTATGAACCATGAAGTTGCCCAAGGTAGTTTGACATGGCTTTTCAGGACTTGCAGCCAGCAAGTCCTGGATTACACAATATGCAACACTGAACCCAATGTTTTCCTTT
The DNA here is from genome assembly GCF_018350155.1 of Leopardus geoffroyi. Taxonomy (NCBI): domain Eukaryota; kingdom Metazoa; phylum Chordata; class Mammalia; order Carnivora; family Felidae; genus Leopardus; species Leopardus geoffroyi. The sequence continues at coordinate 70,452,681 of NC_059339.1, forward strand.
CCCAAAGCTACCCCTTCCTGTATCCTGGTTAATGGTTCCACTTACAACCTCATCCCCTCAGGTCAGAAATCTGGGAGTCATTCTAGAATCCTCCCTTCGCATCACTCCTGACAGTCAGTGATAACCATCAAGTCCTAACAATGTGGCTTCTAAAGAGCCCTTGAACCTATCTCCTCCCCAATCCTATGATCACCACTTTAGGACAGGCCCTCATGAACTCTTGCCTAGGGCTTTGCAATGGCCTTGTATCTGGGCTTCTTTTAGTCTCGTCCTTGTTAAATCTCATTTCCACATGGCAACTACCGTAAGGTGCAAATCTAGTTTTGTCAGTACAATGCCCCAATTTCCCATGACCCAGTCCTTACCTCTGCAATTTCTCACTTGACATTTTACACTGTGTTGATCAACACAAAGTTTATTTCACACACGAACCAAGTTCAGGCTGTCATGTTACCAGCGATGAGCACTTTGATACTGAGGAGGAGAGATGGTCCGCTTCCATTGACTTAATCTTCAGCAGTCTCATTTCCTACAAGATGTAGCTTAAATTTTGTAGGTTGTCATTTAATTACTTCCAGTCTTTTCAAGCTCCCCTCTCCCCAACTGAACTCTGTAACCATCATTGCTTCAGCAGACTGTTCTGTAATAATACAGTTACCTGTCAACATCTTTCCCCCTCTGGTTGTTTGTTTATGCAGAGCTTTGTGCCTGAGGATCTCTTTACTTCTTTTCTGCCCATTTACTTGTACCTACCCTCAAGGCATTCCATCCCACACTGATTTCTTGCTCTTTCAGCATCTAAGTTCTTATTATTTGCACAGTTCTTTTGATCACTTATTATATATTCCTTTATATTGATATTTGACTTTTCATGAATATGTCCTACCTCTGCCGCAAGTTTCCAAGCTCCGTGAGAACAAGAACCATGCCTTAAGCCTTTGAGTCTGCCTAGCACATTGTCTTGTATATGATGAGTACTCAGTAGATGTCTGTAGATTTTCTTCTACTGGATCCATTCTCTGGAGTCATGGCAGCCCCACACGTTGGTGAATTTTTAATAAATGGGTCCACAGAAGATAAAAGGTTAGTGTCTAAAATATATAAAGAACTTATATAACTCAACACCCAAAAAACAAACAATCTAATTAGAAAATGGTCAGGAAGCATGAACAGACATTTCTGCAAAGAAGGTATATGGACGGCTAACAGACATGAAAAGATGGTCAACATCACTCATCATCAGGGAAATGCAAATCAAAACTACAATGAGGTATCACCTCACGCCTGTCAGAATGGCTAAAATAAAAAACACAAGGAACAACTGGTTTTGTCAAGGATGTAGAAGAAAAGGAACCCTCTTGCACTTTTGGTGGGAATGCAAACTGGTGCAACCACTGTGGAAAACGGTACGGAGGGTCCTCAAAAAGTTAAAAATCCAACTACCCTATGAGCCAGTAATCACACTACTGGCTATTTACCCTAAAAATACAAAAACACTAATTCAAAGGGATACATGCACCCCTATGTTTATAGCAGCACTATTTGTAACAGCCAAATTATAGATGCAACCCAAATGTCTATAGATAGTTGAATGAATAAAGAAGATGTGGTATATATATTTGTGTATACACACACACACACACACACACAATGAAATATTCATTCATAAAAACAAATGAAATCTTGCCATTTGCAATGACATGGATGGAACTAGAGAGTATGAGGCTAAGTGAAATAAATCAGAGAAAGAAAGACAAATACCATATGATTTCACTCATATGTGGAATGTAAGAAATAAAACAAACAAAGGAAAAAAAAAAGGGAGAGACAAACCAAGAAATAGCCTCAACTATGGAGAACAAACTGATGTTTGCTAGAGGAGAGGAGAGGAGAGAAATAGGTGATAAGGATTAAGGAGTGTACTTGTGATGATGAACGCTGGGTGATGCATGGAATTGTTGAATCACTATATTGTACACCTGCAATTAATATAACACTGTATGCTAACTATACTGGAGTTAAAATAAAAAAAATAAGTGGGTCCATAGAAGACAAGGTCAGTAAATTTTCGCTTCCAAAGGTAAAAGTTATTCAAGGTCAAAATCTTCAATTCCCACAAAGAGGAAAATCACCTTTGTGAGGTGCCTAGCAACGGTCTTAAGTTCTACTGAGCAAGTCCCAGGAGTCTGTAACTTTTGTGTCAATGAAAATTATAATTACTGAGTACAATTACAATGCCATGGAAATCATGAATATTATAATTCATGCATCTGTAAAATTGCCATTTCAGGGCTCATGAAAGATACAAGCTCAAGACAAAAGAGAACAAGAAAACCTTGGAACCAGATTTCTGGTCACAATAAAGAAATTACTTTAAGGCAGTCTGGGACTATAATTTTTAATTCTAATTTAATATATTCCTATTTATTTCTGAATGTTTCACAAATTGGAGTTCATAACATAGAAACTCTTCTGGTATTTTAATCTATTTTCCTGCTCTCAAGATATTTTTATCTGCTTTCATAATCTCTTATGATTATGATAAGAATTTTTGTCAACCTTTGATCATCTTGATATATAAGGCATTTTCTTTAAAGGCCTTAAACATAGGTTACATTTCATTTATCCTCCCATAGAATTTAGCATTCTTTCTACTGTAAGTGACATTTTGTACTTCCTTGGCTTATTCAAAAATAAAAGAATTTATTGGCTCATCTAAGTCGAGAGTGTAGGCTAGATCAAGCTTCAGGCACAGCTGGAGTTGGAGCCAAAAAAATGTCATAAATATTTGGTTTCTCACAATCTTTCTTTTCTGCCTCGAGTCCTATACTGGTAGCAAAATGGCAGTAACAGCTTCAGGCTCTGTATCTCCTCAAGTTTCAAGACCGTGGAAAAGAGTGATACTCTCTTTCCTGCAAGTATCAACAGATGGATCTCATTAACACTCTGTGGTTACATGCCCACCTCTAAACCAGTTACCATGGCTATAATTTACTTAAACCTGGTGGGGAGGCATGGTAGTTACCCCTGACTTCAAGGGTGTAACCTGTTCCACCGAAGTTTATGGACTAATAGTGTAGGTGAATTGGTATTGATCTTCCAGAAGTCCACTCCCTAAATTCTTAGGAGCATCAACCTTATTGACGACATCCTCTTTTAATACTATTTTCTTGTCTTTTTTTGATGCTGTAGGCTCTTGGTGCCTTTTTTATCTGGTCATTGAATGTTCAGGTCTCTCAGTGCTACGTCCTAGGCACTCTTCTTGCTGGCCTCTATTCTAGGTGATTTCATTCATACACAAGGATTTAATAACCACCTAAAAACCAAAGCTTTGAATTTCTTCTGCAACACAGAGGAAACGCTGAATTTCTATCTCCAACTACCCACTGACCTTTCTGTTTGGTTCTCTCTCTTTTTTTTTTTAAATTTTTTTTAATGTTTATTTATTTTTGAGAGCGACAGAGACAGAATGCGAGTGGGTTAGGGGCAGAGAGAGAGGGAGACACAGAATCTGAAGCAGGCTCCAGGCTCCAAGCTGTCAGCACAGAGCCCGATGTGGGGCTTGAACTCACAAGCTGTGAGATCATGACCTGAGCCGAAGTTGGACACTCAACCAACTGAGCCACCCGGGTGCCCCTGTTTGGTTCTCTTAAAGTCACTTCAAACTCAACATGTTCAAAACCGCATCCCTTTTCCCCCAAACAAACCTGGTCTGAGCTGTGTTTTTTTGTTGTGGTGAACTGAACCACTATTTATCCAGTTCAGCATGTTAGAAACCTATGTGCCATCTTTTTAAAATATATATATAAAGTTTATTTATTTTGAGAGAGAGAGAGAGAGAGAAGGAGAATGAACAGGGAAGGGGCAGAGAGAGAGAGGGAGAGAGAGAATCCTAAGCAGGTTCTGCACTGTCAGTGCAGAGTGTGATGTGGGGAACTTACAAACTGCGAGATCATGACCTGAGCTGAAACCAAGAGTTGGATGCTCAATTGATTGAGTCACCCAGGCTCCCCTACGTACCATCTTTAACATGGCCTTGACCCTTACTACCCACTGCTTAACTTATCTATTGCCAAGTCCTACAAGATTTACTTCTTCCATATCTCTCAAATATTTCCATTTCTCTCCACCTTTAGGGCCACCTCCTTATTCCAAGCCATTATGTTCCATCATCTAATTACTACACAAGGTCTCAACTAATTTTCAATGTTTTTTGCCTTCTTTCAACCGATTTTTAATTTTTTTAGTTAGAATGCATTTTTTCAAAATGCAAATTCAATGACTTTCCATTGTCTTAAGATACAGAACAAAATCCCTGCCATGGTCTACAAAACTTTGCTGATAGGGCTCCTTCCTTGTTTACCATCACTATAACTCTCCATGTTCCCTTTACATTCACCATTGTGGCCTTATTTCACTTTCTTGACATACCCTAGTAGACAGAATAATAGATACCCCAAAGATGCCCGTGACCTAATCACTAAAACTTCTGAATATTACCTTATATGGCAAAACTGACTTTGTAGATGAGATTAAGTCGGGGATCTTGAGATGAAGAGTTTTCCAGTTAGTCCCAATATAAGAGATTATCCAGTTAGTCCCAATATAATCACAATGAAAGGCGAAGAAGCAGGTATGATGATGGAAGGAGAGGTCAGAATGATACGCGGAGCAGATGGCAAGTCAAGGAATGGAGGCAGCCTATAGCAGCTGGAAAATGAAAGGTCCTCCTTTAGAGCTTTCCAAAGAAATGCGATGCAGCCGTGTGAACACCTCAATTTTAGGACGTCAGAACTGTAACTGTTCAGAACTGTAACATAATAAATTCATTTTGTTTTAATTCACCAAATTTGTGATGATTTGTTATAGTACCAACAGTACACATACCATTGAGCTGAATCTTGATTCCAACAAGTTAATTTATGTTTAAGAACTAATAAAGTTAGCAGAAAACTTACGTATGTTTGAAAAAACTTGGACATGTGAGTCTACTTTATCAACTGCAAGTTTATGAAATTTAAATACAGATTAAATACTTCTGATGAAAATTTAGTGTCTGAATAGAAATGGGCTTTAAGTATGGAATACACGCTGGATTTCAAAGACTTAATAGAAAAAAAATGTAAAATATGTCGTCAGTAATTTACAAATGTTGATTACATGTTGGGGCTCCTGGGTGGCACAGTCGGTTGAGCACCAGATTCTGAATTTTGACTCAGGCCGACTGGCTGAGGTCGTGGGATCAAGTCCTGCAATGGGCTCCATGCTGAGCATGGGGCCTGCTTAAGATTCTCTCTCCCCTTCTGTCCCTCTCCCCTGCTGGTGCCCTCTCTCTAAAATAAAAATAAAACAGTTAAAAACTCAAATACTGATTACGTGTCAAAATGAAGTGTTCAATCTATTGAGTTCAATAAAATATATTAGAATCATTTTCACCTGTTTCTTTTTACCCTTTGTAAATACAGCTCTTAGAACATTTAGAATTGTATACGTGGTTCACATTGGTATTTCTCTTGGTAAGTTCTCTGACTAGAGAGTGGAATTCAAGAGGGAAGTTTTTTCACCTTTGTATCCCTTCACCCAGTGCCTGATGCTTCTTAGTAGGTGCTCTACAAATATTTAATACATGAGTGAATGAATGGAAAAGTGTGTGTACTCCAATAGTGTGGACTAGCCTTAGGAACACTATCTACAGATCTGTAGTCTGCATCACTATATATCTTAAAAGCCAAAGTTTTAGGGGCACAGTGATAAAACCAGTAAGTTTAATGAGGTCCCAGCATGTTTCTATCTCCATTGCATTCTGGAACCTGGTAGGTGTAATAGCTGTATCTAAGCAGTGGCAAACTAGACCTTATCTGGTGATGGGGTAGAGTGTATGACAGAGTAGATTTTGCTGCACTTGGTCAGAGGCTGGCTTCTAGATGGTCTCTAGAGAAGAAGGTGAGAGCCAGCTGTGCCTGAAAGTGCCCTGGCACTCATTTATGAGAATAAGCCTTCTTCCTGCCAGCAATGCTCCCTTCTCTACACTGCCCATGTTTCCTTTTTGAAAAAAAATTTTTTTTAATGTTCATTTATTTTTGAGAGAGAGAGAGAGAGAGTGTGTGAGTGGGGGTGGGGCAGGGAGAAGAGGGAGACACAGAATCTGAAGCGGGGTCCAGGCTCTGAGCTGTTAGCACAGAACTGGATGTGGGGCTTGAACTCATGAACTGTGAGATCATGACCTGAGCTGAAGTTGGACACTTAACCAACTGAACCACCCAGATGCCCCACCCATGTTTCCTTTTTGCCCAACAAGGTCATCCCTGTCATTTTGCTCTGGTTTCATCCAGCCTACCACAGGGTGTTATACCCAACCCCCTGCATCCAACTGGGGATGCTTATTGTGTGGACAGTAGCCCTCTGCTTACCAATATGGACTCTTCAAAGGAGATGGGACAGTTAGATCACCCCCAAAGTTGATTTTTCTTAGAGGGAAATCAACTGTATTGATAAGACTTCTGCATTTTGGGTCACAAATCTTCATCTTTTTAGCCCCAAACACCTCTTTTCAACTTACAAAATGGTATCCTCCCAAATAGCTTACGTCTTGTCCCCGAGCTCTCTCCTCTGTTTCAGAAGAAATGCCTATAGACACGGGCAAGACAATGACTTCACGTCTTTATGATTAAAGTCCCTTGAATGTTTACTCTGCCTGTCTGACTAGGAATGCCGTAAGGTCTGAGTCTGAGTCCTGGGGAGGCTCACAGGGGGACTCCCTTTGCCAGCCCATCCCTGCTTCTCTGCCCATCTCCTTGCGTTTTTCACAAATCTCGCACAAGCCAAATCCAGCAGCTTCTTTTCATTCATTCCATCTTTACACCTCCTTTAGTGCAATGACCTACTTAAGTTAAAGGGAAATACAAAGCCCCAAGGAAACTTGCTGACAGCTGGTTCCTGGGTAGAAGTAGGTTGGGCATGTGTCTGAGAGAAGCTTATGAGCTCTAAGAATCCTTTTGGCTGGAGAGGGCAGTGGAAAAGAAGGGCCTGAAGGTTTAAAAAGAAATGTCCATCAACAAGGGTCCCTGGGTAAGTGATTGGAGGCGGACGATGGCAGGGAGGGTTGGGTAGGAAATAGTTTCTCCAGGGCAGGTCTAAACTGGAATTTCTACGTTCCCTTTAGCCCTCCTCCCTCAATGAGGGCTCCAAAGCTCTGCTTTGGTCATGGGTCTAAAGAGTATCAGGGTCCAGATGCAGCAAGCAATGCCAAATCATGATTCGAAATAAAACACACTTTTGGCAGGCCGTACATGAGAGCGCAGCTTGGAAGATAATTTAAGGATGAAAGAGGACAGGTGGAAATGGCTTTTGACCAAGAGCCTGGACACTTGAATTTTTATCTTGAATTTGCAGGAACTGGCTGTGTACCTTAAGCGAGTCATTTTGACCCTGCTCAGCTTTACTTTTCTCATCTATAAAATGCGCGGTTTACACGAGATGATGGCTAAGATGCCTTTTAGCTATTCAATTCTTTGAAACCCATAAAATAATTAACCTATTGGCTAAGCTAGCTAAAAGCACTATAATTTAGTATTGTTGTTAGCAAGTAATCAGCCTGATTTATGCTTTATCTTTTTCCTTTTTAAAATCCTCCTAAAATTTTTTAAAATTTAATTTAAAAATTTCCCTTTTCCGATTTTTTGACAGAGGTATTTTTGTAGGCTGGCCAAAAGGTGGGGCACAGAAAAGATCAGAAATTCAAATAAACCCCAAAACAGACAGCTGGCCTCTGAATTGGCTGTGGACCGTAGAATCCTTTTGGCGCCCTCTGATATGAGTCACAGGCCTCACAGTCCCAGGCATCCAATCCCATGAGGTGATCCTTATCTATTTGTCTGGTATGTGGGAGGGCCAACCACCTCCATGACTAATGGGCCAGAAGCTCCTGGCTGAGCCCTAATGCACACTTTGCATGCTACCTTCATTCAACCGCAATGGTGTGCGTGCAGCAGGCACTGATGACGTGTGGTGCTAAATTCTACAGTACGTCATCTGCTATTTAGTAGAGGGACTATCAGAACTAGGTAGAGCAAATAAGAGTACTCCTAGGTTAGTTTATAAGCTCAAGCTTGTAGTGTTAGAGGATTTTACAGTTAAAAGAGCCCGGACTCCTGTCTGATCTGACACTTTAGAGATGAAGGGTAGATGAAATGACTTGCCCAAGGTTACAAGGTTATTAGTGCAAAATCAGGACTGGAAAACACCACTAGATTCTCAGGTCTGTGGTCTTTACTATGCTCTATTGCTTATAGAAGAGTCTGACTACATTTTCCAACAATTATTTAATTTTAAATATGCAATGCATGCACTGTAAAATGTAAGCCAAGGAGGGTTTACAGTGAAAATTTGGCCTCCTATCCACTACCGTCTCTAATTTGTCTCCTCTCTCTTTGATCAATCTGGACCTTATTTCAGGGTAAGGTCCAGATTTCAGTACAAGGTATGATGTAGAGATCCAACTTCATTTTCTTTAAAACAATTTTTTTTAACGTTTATTCATTTTTGAGAGTTAGAGCGCAAGTGGGGGAGGGGTGCACACACACACACACACACACACACACACACACATACACAGAATCTAAAGCAGGATCCAGGCTCTGAGCTATCAGCACAGAGCCCAATGCCGGGCTCGGACTCACCAATGGTGAGATCATGACCTGAGCTGAAGTTGGATACGTAACCGATTGAGCCACCCACGTGCCCCTATTTTTTTAGATGGCTATTCAGTTATTTTACCAGCTGATAAGGTGTCTTTATTTGTGCTTCTGTTTTGGAATTTTTGTGTTTTGTTTTTTCTCCCATGTGAACTTGACAATCAGCTTACCCATTAAAAAAAAGTTGTGTTGGTTTTTAAAAATGGGATTGTGTTAAACTTATAGATTAATTTAGGGAGATTTGATGGTATTATGACGTCTACTATAGAGCTTCTGGATATACTTTCTTCCCTGATAAAAAGAAATGTGGTGGGAGATACTATCCTTTCTGAGGGTTGATATGGTTCTTTGAGGGTGTGGTGTAAACAATGCACCTTACCTCACACCTTATACTAAAATACATGCCAGTTACATTGTCTTCCTTGCTGTTTCTTGAACTCAACTGGTAGGTTCTCTGTTCGGAACAACACCCCACTGCCAGATATCTGTATGTGCTCCCTCACCCCCTCAAAGTATTTGCAAAAATTTTGCCATCTCATCATGATGATGAACCCACCCTCATCACTCTATTTAAAATCACTATTGCCTCCACTCCCAGCTTTCTTAATTTTCCTCATCCTGTTCTGCTTTATTTTCCATACCTCCTACTGCCTTCTAATGCACTAGGTAACTAGTCATTATGCTTATTTTCATTGTTTCTCTCCACCACTAAAATGTAAACCTCAAAAGGGCAGAGATTTTTGCCTACTTTATTCACTGCCATATCCCAAGAGCCTAGAACCATGCCTAGCATATAAGTGTCCAATAATTGTTTGTTTAGTTGTATTAAAATAAAGATAGTCTTCATCTAGTAAGAGATTATATTAAGAGTAGACATTACATTTTTATCAACTACCAAGTATACTTTCAGCACCTATAGAAATAATGACTACTTTCTCCTTTCATTCCCCAGATACAGTAAGTGATATGTTAAATTTCCTGATGGTGAAATATCCTTGCATTTCTAGAATAAACCCCACTTAATCATAGTATGTTAATTTTTTCTGAGTTACCTGATTCTGTTTGCTATTTTATTTATTATATTTAGGTTTTTGAATTGATACTAAAAGTGAGATTGGTGTGAAGTTTTGTCATGACATCCTTGTTGGCTTTGTTATCACAGTATGCTAGTTTCAATAAATAGTTTAGACTACCCTCACCCACTTAATTAAAAAAAAATGTTTCTTGATTCTTGAGAGAGAGAGCGTGCATGCACACATGCTTTTGGGGTAAGGGAAGAGAGAAAGGGAGACAGAGAATCCCAAGCAGGCTCTGCGCTGACAGCAGAGAGCCCTATGGTGGGGCTTAAACCCATGAACTGTGAGATCATGAGCTGAGCTGAAGCTCACCCACTTTTTTTTTTTAATGCTCTACAATAGTCTAAGTAGCACTGACTTGATTCTTTCTTTGAAGTATGGTTACTCATGCATTCCCATGATTGCAGTCTCTGGGTCCTTAAATTTTCTATTTTGTTATGCTTAGTATGTTATAAATATAGGTTTAATGTTTTTTATTTACACATTCAACATTAATCTAGAGTTAATTATCTCAGGAAATTATCAAGAACAAGTTATCTCATCCCATACATTCTTTTTAACCAAGTTTAAATTAACTTGGGAGTTCAGGTAATATTGCTATAACTTCCCTCCCTCCCTCCCTTCCTTCCTTCTTTTTTCCTCTGAAGTAATCAAGTCTTTGCTACATTTTAGATTTATGTTTTGTTTAAGCACATTAAAAAAAACCAACCCAATTCCTAAACTACGTATTTTCCTTCTTGAATGCTCCTACAATTCTAAAGCTATAAATTCTTGTCTTCTAGATGTTAAAACAGAAACCCAGGAAGTTCAATTGCCCTACCCACTTTCATTCTTACAGGAGGGTTGGAAGTAGGTCCCAGATCTCAGATGGCCTTTGTGTTATCCCATAGCTTCCCTTGTGTGTGTGTGTGTGTGTGTGTGTGTGTGCACATGTGCACACACACGTCTTCTGTTCTTTTTCTTTTTCTTTTAATGTTTATTTTTTGAGACAGAGAGAGAGCGCAAGTGGGGGAAGAGCAGAAAGAAAGGAGACACAGAATCTGAAGCAGGCTCCAGTCTCTGAGCTGTCAGCACAGAGCCCGATGTGGGGCTCAAACCCATGAACTGTGAGATCATGACGTGAGCTGAAGCCGGATGCTTAACCAACTGAGCCACCCAGTTGCTGTGTGCCCTGACACATGTCCTCTGTTCTGTTCTTTCTTCTAAGCCTTCTTCTTGCCACAGACAAATGTTAAGTACCAAGTGTGTTCCAGTCATTGTTCAAGGTGTTGGGAGATATGAAGATAAACAAGGCAGTCTTTGTTTTCTAGAAATCTGCCATTTAGTAAGAGACTCAGACGAGTAGACAAATAATTACAATACAGCATGAAGATGGTGCATATAAAATGAAAATAAATGGAAAACACAGTAGAGGCGGGAGGGGGGGTCACTAAATGTGACTAGAGGCTCAGGAAAAGTTTGACAGTCTTGGACTTGATCCAACAAGGAGGATTCTGCTCCTGTTGAACTCAAGTGTTCTATCAAGATTCCCACATATCTAAAACTACTCTCATTCCACGGAAGCTACTTCTGCCTTTAGAGCCCTGTGGGTAGAGGACCTATGTTCTCTGTACTATAGTCTCCATAACACTTCCTGTCTGTTGGTTAACCCTGGGCATAAACCACTTTGGAGTTGCCTGCTCTATCCTGTATAGCTTGTACTCTCAGATCCTCCAGATAGAGGCATCCCTTTGGCAATGTTCAAAGCCTTCAGCAGTTCTTGAAAGGTAGGAGTTTGTTCTTGAGATGGCAGAAGGTGAAGATGTTTACTTTTATGATTAAAACAAGGGTCCCCTGGCAAATGGCCAAACTGTGTTCACTTACTGCACTGAGGGTAACGCTATTGGTTTATCTGTCCCAACGAATTTCTCAGCTTATTTATTTTTATCATCATTCCTAAACGAGTTCTTTTATTGAACACAGTGTGAGTGCCTGTTATGTGCTCATCTCTGGATAAGACATTGTGGGGATACAAAGAATTAGAAGATATGCTCCCTGTCTGAGGGAGTTTTTAGTTTAGTTGACCAGACAAGACAGATAGAAACCAAAGATAGCAATAAATCAAGTCACTGTATAACATGTCTCAAGTGGACACTATAGACAATTATAAGAATTTTTTTTAACGTTTATTCACTTTCGAGAGACAGAGAGAGACAAAGCGTGAGTGGGGGAGGGGCAGAGGGAGAGGGAGACACAGAATCCGAAACAGGATCCAGGCTCTGAGCTGTCAGCACATAGCCTGATGCGGGGCCTGAACCCATGAACCATGAGATCATGACCTGAGCCACTTGGACGCTTAACTGACTGAGCCATCCAGGTACCCCAGACATTTATAGTATTAAGTGCAGAAGAGAGAATATACCAGTTCTCATTTGCCCCCGATTTGCCCATTTTCAAGCCTGTGATGGTTAGTTTCATGTGTCAAGTTGGCCAGGCTATGGTACTCAATTATTTGGTCAAACACTAGTCTAGATGTTGCTCTGAAGGTATTTTTTAAAAGGTGATTAACATTACATGGCGTGCAGTAAGCACTCAATACATGTTAGCTATCTTTTTTGTGACTATATACCAGGGTACTGTGCCTGGATTTGTAGAAACAATGGAAAATATTATACACAGGTAGCCCTTAAGTTCCTCCTGGTTTATTTGGGGTTAGAGAAACAAAAGTACAGTTCCCGTAGAGCATGCTAGGAACATTGACGGAGGTATGCATAGGACCGTGGGCTGCTCAGGGAAGCATGAGGTTGGTGCTCAGAACCCTGGGTGGTCTGGACAAGGAAATCCATGGTCTGAGCTGCAAAGTTGGGACACTGGGAAACAAGTTAATAGCCTCTGGGACACTGGAAACTGAGAAACTGTGGTGTGCTCAAGGGAGCGGTCTGCCTAGAGCAGAGAGTGTGAGGACGAGCTGGTGGCAGATGAGGCAGAAGAGCTAAATCTGGGGCCGGATGATGGAGGGCTCTAGATTGCCAGAGAAACAGATCATCTGATCTTACCTTGCTGGGGGCTAAGAGCACCACTTCCCCAAGGGCCTAAAACCTTTCGAAGTATTCTGGACAGGGAAGCAATAGGGTAAAACAAAGAGGTACAAACATACATACAGGCACCATGAACACATAAATAAATATATAATTGAATGAATGAATGGCTGTTTTTTTTTTTTTTTTAAATGGGAGAGCAGTGAGTTGAGCAGAACTTTGGGTGTGGAAAGTTCCTGCAGAGTGGTGGCTTTCAACTGGGGTGATTTTGCACCCTCTTCTCCTCCCTAGGGGACATTTAGCAATCTTGGGAGATGTTTTTGTTGTCACAATTGGGGTGGGGAGTGTGACTACCATGTAGTGGCTAGAGGCCCGGGATGCTATTAAAAGTTCCACCTGCACAGGACAGACTGTGACCATAAATAAATAATGTTTTAGGGATTCCGGGGTGGCTCAGTTGGTTAAGTGTCCGACTCTTGATTTCAGCTCAGATCATGATCTCATGGTTTGTGAGTTCGAGGCCTGCGCCAGGCTCTGTGCTGACAGTGCAGAGCCTGCTTGGGATTCTCTCTCTTCCTCTCTTTCTGCCCCTCCCCCTCTCATGCCCGCTTTCTCTCTCTCAAAATAAATAAACTTTAAAAATTTATGTGTTTTGGGGCGCCTGGGTGGCGCAGTCGGTTAAGCGTCCGACTTCAGCCAGGTCACGATCTCGCGGTCCGGGAGTTCGAGCCCCGCGTCAGGCTCTGGGCTGATGGCTCAGAGCCTGGAGCCTGTTTCCGATTCTGTGTCTCCCTCTCTCTCTGCCCCTACCCCGTTCATGCTCTGTCTCTCTCTGTCCCAAAAATAAATAAACATTGAAAAAAAAAATTTAAAAATTTATGTGTTTTAAATGGTTATTGTATAGTAGATTCTGACCATCTGTTATTTGATTCCTATAACAAGAATTTAACATAATACCAGTTAATATAAATACACATACTTAATTTTAAATTTAAACCTCAAGGCAACCTTCTAAAGTAGTTATTATTAGCCCCATTTCACAGTTGTAGCTAGAGCTCAGAGAGCTGAATGGTCAAGGTCTCAGAGGAAATGGTAGCACTAGGCTGCAGGTCAGTTGTGGTTCTTTCTGTCCTAAGTGCAGCAGTGTAGCTAGAGTTAAAGGTGTGTGCGTGTGTGTGTGTGTGTGTGTGTGTGTGTGTGTGTTTGTGTATTCCCCTTCTTTTTCTTTTCTTTTTCACATTGGTGTCCCAGTAGTCAGAAGTCCTGCTGAGTCCTTGGAGTTCATTTTATATCATAGCACATAGACTGCCTTATAACCCTTTTTAGTGGCTGCATAGAATTCTCTTGTAATGGCAATAATTTACTCAGCATTTAGGTTTTTTCCTTTAAAATTTTTCTGTGAGAAGTAATACTGTGACGAACAACCTTGTGCATAGATTATTTGCACATATGGGACAAGCACACCTGGAGAATGAATACGTTCCTAGAAGTAGACTTGTCATGTTGAAGGGTGTATGTATGTGCTGGTAGTTTTTCTGGTTGGTGTAAACCACTCTCCATAGAGAATATACCCCATTGAATCCTTCCTCCCCCAAACAGTGTACAGGATTGCTCTTGTGTTCTTAAACTTACATTTTTTGTCCTTCTGATGATAGCTTCTTGCACTTTTTATAGGGTGGCTGAACATCGTTTCATAGGTTCAAGAGACATTTGCGTCCAATTTTTTAAAATTAGCATTCTTAATATCCTCTGCACTTTGTGACTCCTAAGAAGGGTCCAATGTGCCCTTGCATCTGCTGAGTCAGTACAATAGGGCAGATCCTTGGCTTTCCTTTCCCTCAGTGATATGTATTGAGTTGACTGGCTCTTCCTCTGGCTTTGTGAGAGCTCTCCTTGAACTTGGTATCAGCCCTTTCTGGCCCTTTTGCCATGCTCTGCCCTGTTCTGGCCACGAGCCTCTGCTGCACTGACCCAGCCTCCATCTCTGACTTTCCTGGGTGTTTGTCATCACCCGGGCCCACCTGGAGTTCCACGCTTTCCTAGCCCACCTCTGGTCACCTAATCTCAATAACCATCAGTGTCGTTGAGCCACCCATAATGATGACATCTACACCCTCTCGGGGAGTGTACTATGGACCCAGCACCGTTGTCTTCGTTTGGGCTGCCACAACAGAATACCATAGACTGGGGGTCTTATAAACAATAATGTATTTCTTACACTTCTGATGGTTGGAAAATCCAAGATCAAGGCACAGACAAATTTAATGTCTGGTGAGGACCCTTTTCCTGGTTCATAGCTATGCTCTGTTTGTGTCCTTATGTGGTAGAAGGGGCAAAGGAGCTCTCTGGGGTCTCTTTATAAGGGCACGAATTCACAAAAGCTCCACCTTCATGACCTAATCACCTCCCAAAGGCCCCACTTCCAAATATCATCACATTAGGCATTGGCATTTAACGTAGGAATTTGGGGGAGACACACAAAGACTTAGTCTATAGCGATAGTGCTAAGTGCTTTACAGGAACTGTCTCATTAAGCCTTTATAAGAGCTCTATTTTGTAAATGAGGCACCTGACGCTCATACAGGTGTGAGTGCAAGAGGTGGGCTTGCATCTCTGTTTCACTCTAAAGTGTATGTTGTTACTTGTCCTAGTGGTGGTGCTAACCGGATCTTGACCTTTGGAGTTCGTTCTTTGTTGCTATCTGGGGTTTGCCACCATCTCTCTCCAGCTCATGTGAACCTTTCTGTCTCAACTTATTAAAAATTGCCTTCCTCTTCAAAGAGGCCAGGTCTGTTTTGTCGGGGAGGAGTGGGAGAGGAGAAACTGCTGGAGGGGTCTTCTAGCATAGGAGTGACCTGTTCTTACAGTTTTACTATTCAGGTTTCCTCTCCCTGAAGCACATGCACACCGGGGCAGAGGCAAAGTATGGGGGAGAAGAGAAAGATGATCGATGGTCTCCCATTGTAGAGAACCCATTACTCCCATTTGGCACATTAGCCTTGCTGCCCAGTCTGGCCAAACTCACCATTCCAGACTTCTCCCTCACTCAGGAGATTTTTCACTCCGGAGCCTCTTTGTCCTCCTTACAATTTGGGTTCTATCAGGAGACCTGGCCATCAGGCCCGTGCGTAGTTGGATCCCTTATACCACCTGGTCTTAAAAGATTCTCCAAGGGGTTCTCAGGGTCTAGTACATCAGGTGCTATGACTAGAACACTGTTTATGGGTCTCTGAATCTTGCAGCAGACAGAGGGTTCATTGTGTACTGAACATACGGAAGACCAACAGGGTGTTGCGGCCAGCTGCACGTACATTCTTGGGTCTTACCCTGGATCTGCCAAACCATCCCTTTACATACCTGTACTCTTATCCCAACTGTGTTCTGTGGTCTTGTCTGGAGGAAGGACAATGGACCAACCAGAGTCTTAAAGTTCAGTTCCCTTTCACCTGTTTTTCTGTTCATGTTATCATCAGAGACCACTGTCTCTGAATTGTCCAACTGATCCCAGTGTCACTGCCTTGGGCAGACGCTCCTTCGCATTCTCCTTCCAAGTAGCTTGGTCCACACCCTTCCTTCCCAAGTGCACTTCCTAGTCTTGTTACACAGGCACCTGTTTATCCCACCCCTTGTCAGCCAGCACTCCAGTGGCCCTTCCCAACTGTCCTTTTCCCCCATCCCAATCACCCAGGCAGCTTGGATTCTGGTTCTGCTTTCTGACCGGTCCCCACAGTGCTGAGCCACAACCTAGAGGTATTCCATCAGCAGAGATTTTCTCTAGTTTCTCTGTCTGCTGGAGGACAGAAGCGGGAATGAGAGATTGGTTATCCAGGACTGGAAGGTTTGTAGCCAGGAGCTGTACCACTCCACAGTGATTCCATTTGCTGTTTCACCCCCTCCCCCCACCTCAGGTGGAAGTATGAAAACAGGAAAACTGGAGATTGAAAGAAACATCAAGGTCCTTTGATCTCGTTAGTTCTGGGCTATGGCCTTGGGCAGTCATTTAACCTACTCTGCCTGCAAGCAGAGGTCAGGCAAGATAATCTCTTGAAGTCCCTCTCTTAGAGGGAGGCAGGTTTATTCTACCGGTAGATATCCAACACATACACACACACACACACACACACACACACACACACACAAACACACACGCGAGCGCGCGCGCACACACACACACACACACTTCCAATATGAAAGTTCCAAGGTTTTTGGAAGAAGAAGAAAAAAATCCTTTCTAATAGAAGCATTATGTTGTAACTTGTGATACCAACAATTGGGTTGAAAATAGAGTTGGTTTAGAAGTATGTGGCATCGTGGAGGGACACGGTGTGAGAGTGGTAGCCTTGGTGCTCAGTACCCAGGTTCTACTCTGCTAACTTGTGTGACTTCAGGAAAGTCACTTGAAGTTTTCCCACCATCTGTAAATGATGGTGTTGGACTAGCCAGTCTCGGATTTGCGAGGAGAGGTAAGCAATTGTGAGCCTTCTTCACCAAAGCAAATAACCAGAGGTACCAGCTTCTAGTCACAGAAAGAAAGAGCCCGTATCTTTTCCTCACAGAGTCTATCTCAGGTTTTCTCAATCTTGGACTTACTGACATTTGGGGCCAGATAATTCTTTGCTGTTGGGAGCTGCCCGTGTATTGTCAGATGTTCAGCTGCATCCCTGGCCCATGATGCTGGTAGGACTTCCTGGTCCCCACCAAGTTGTGAAAACCGAAAATGTCTTTAGACTTTACCAAATATCCCTTGAATGGGGGCAAAATCCCTTCCCACTGAGAACCACTGGTCTACCTTACGCAAGTTGCATGGATTTTCTTCCTGGGCAAAATCTTTCTTCTAAAGACAGACAGTAGGTGTTACACTAGCCCCCTGTGGTGGTAAACTGAGGGCTACGGATGAAGACCCTGGCAGGCTTAGCAGCTCTGAATTTGTTTCCATTTCTCCGTATTCGCTCTGGACTTCAACATCTTCACGCTGGTTATCTGGCAAACAATGGTGCCTAATGAGTGTTTTAAAGCTCTGGGAGAGATTGGTGGTTGGCCCCCAGGAAAAATGTTTCCTCTAAACTTTTTTTTCTGAGAGACAAAGAGATTCTGTAAATCAATGATAAGCCTACCTTAGTCTAAACTCCAAAGCTCCTAATTTTTGCTCCAGGCTGCTTATGTCAGGATAGGTGAGCCTTCATTTCAAGGTCCCAGTGTGTCCAGTGGGGCTAGTCAGAGCATTAGGGGTAGAGTGGCAGGATATTGAAGTCCTATTCAACAGTGGAGGCCAGTGGAACCAATCACAGAGCTAGGTAGCTGCAGAGGACAGACCTATGAGTGACAAAGAAATGTGGATTGTGGAATCAGTTTGCTGCTAAGAAAAGAGCATCACTCGGTGCAATGTAAACAGGCCTGAGTGGCTTGTGACAAACGCTGCCCTCAAGGGGTACAGGTAGTTGTGGGGTTGACCCCTGTCCCTACTGTCAGCATACCTGCCAACTAGATATAATCAGGCTGTGCTTCCGGAGTCAGCCTTGAGGAAAGGCTGAACGGAAACTTTGCGCAAAGGTCAAGTGTGGTCTGAGGGGTGTGTGCGGGGAGCCTGGTGAAGAAGACACCAGACCTGGCTGCAAAGCCCAGTCCTTCTCCCTACTGTTTACTTGCTGATTCCATAGAGGGGGCCTCACATGTTTGCAGCAAAAGCTCATACCTCCCCATCCATCTGGTTCTGGCTGAAGCATCTCCTCATTCTCCAACTTCTCACCCCCGGACAGCACCAGTCCTGTCTGATTTCCCAGGGTTGACATTACAGGTTAAGAGGGAGATGAGGAAGTGTCTTCAGATATGGCTGCTAGGAATGTTGGAAGTGGGGGAGTTTCTGTTGTTTTTATTCTCACTCTTCCTATCCCTCTCTGCTGTCTCTGCCTGAACAGTAGTACTGAGTTCTGGACCTTCCCCTGTGGCATCCCTCTTCCCACCTCCTTGAGCCTCTGATTGTCCTTTAAAGCTTACTTCAAGGCTACCTCCTTTGAGAAGACTTCCTGCCCCCTTTGGCTGAGTTGGAGCCCCTCACTTGTGCTCCTATCACATCAGGGCTTCTGTCTTTGATGACTTATCCTATTTAGTCCGTGTCTGCTTTCATGTTCATTTTCCTCACCATTTGCTAACTCCTTAAGGGCAGAAATAAAATCTTTGAACTCTATCTACTTTAGACCTTTAAATGTTGACCCACAGTAAGTCCTAAATAAATATCTGTTGACCAAACTAATGAAGAGAATTTAGGGAGCCCATCAGAACCTCCTGGGTAGAGTTTTCAACATTCACATTGCCTGGCCATCCATAGACACACAGATTCTCTAGGTTTGGACTAGGATTCATGTATCTGTTTTTTGAATAAAAGCCCCATATGATTTTGAGGCTCACCCATGGTTAGGAACCCTGATATAACTCAGTATATTCTTCTGCTCTTTCTTCTATGTTCTAAAGAAAAATAAAGACGTATTGGGAAGAAAGAGATCTGATGTGAGATGAAGTTTCTCTGGTTCTTCAATAACAATAATTATCATTAATGATAATAAAACCCATTGTGTTTGGAAGTATAGACATTACTAATGATGGAACAGATGTTGGGGAGGAAAACCACGGCACCACTCAGCTGGTGGCAGTGTGGGGAATGAGTCAGCTCTGATTAGCCCTATTTCCTTGCTTGTAAGGCAGTGGCCAGCATCTGCCTAAGTAAACATCCAGACAAACAGCCCTTCTTGGATTGTTAGAGGAAGAAGGCAGGAGGGTGCATTTAATCCAGTGACCCCATTTTAGAGATGAGGAAACTGAGGCTGGGGGTTGGGGTGGGTAGTGACCTCAGATGCCACAGCCAGTTAATGGAAAAGCTGGGCCTATCATCCAGTTTCCCAATACTTTGCCGAGTATGTGTACACTGGTTATTTCTGAACAATCTAGTTACATTTTCC
Organism: Leopardus geoffroyi; assembly: GCF_018350155.1. Classification (NCBI taxonomy): domain Eukaryota; kingdom Metazoa; phylum Chordata; class Mammalia; order Carnivora; family Felidae; genus Leopardus; species Leopardus geoffroyi. The sequence continues at coordinate 70,472,420 of NC_059339.1, forward strand.
CAGGTTGAGGGATAGCCTACTGATTCCCTCAGGAGTCCCTGCAATATCCTAAATACCTAATCTGTGCCCCAATCTGACCTCTCAAACCTTCTCCCACCTTTGCCTCCAGTTACTTCTCTAAAACTCAGCACTGGTTGGGGCGCCTGGGTGGTTCAGTCGGTGAAAGGTCCAACTTCGGCTCAGGTCATGATCTCATGGTTCGTGGGTTCGAGCCCCGTGTCGGGCTCTGTGCTGACAGCTCAGAGCGTGGAGCCTGCTTCGGATTCTGTGTCTCCCTCTCTCTCTGTCCCTCCCTCCCTCTCGCTCTGTCTCTCTCTGTCTCAAAAAATAAATAAAACATGAAAAAAGAATTTTTAACTCAGCACTGGTCGGGGCCTTCTCTTCACCACAGAGACGTATGCCGGTTTCTCACAGTTGTAAAATAAATTCCAAACTCCTGCTGCAATCCCTTCATACTTGGAGCTGAGCCTGTCTTCTGACATCATCTCCCACCCGTCCTCCACCATCGCTGTGAGAGACACTGTTGCTCATGGTGACCTCTTTACTGCCTGGTGGAGCCCACCACCGATTAGAGAGGTTGCCAGGCTCAGGTACTCACTTTCCCAGCTCCTTTGAACCTAGAGCTTGGGTTTGTGAGCAGCGCCGGCTGAGGGGACGGCGCCCATGGAGGTCTGCAGGGGAGGCTAACGGGGCACATTTGATAAACGTTTTCCTCCTTCGAAAATCGAGAGAGAGACACAAGGCAGCCCTACCATCCTCTTCCTTGCTGTGGAGGACCGAGTGTGAGCACCTGGGAGCTGAAGCTGTTAACAGCCATTTTGCGGTCCAGAAGAAGTCCAAAAGCATCACAAAGAAGCTAGCCCCCAACCCAGACGTCCCTGAATCAACTCGACCAGCTCTGGAACTTCCCACATCTCGGTGTATTGTTACGTAAAATGTAAAGGCATTATATAATAATATATCTAATGATCTCTAAATAACAAACTTACAAATGAGCAATTATTCCGGTCTTCCATCACTTGCATGCTGACTGATACAACAGCTATTCTCTGATCAAGCCAGGCCTGGGGGGTGGGGGGGTGGGGGGGGACAACAGCTCTCTCCCTCAGCTGAATCCTTAGGGAATGGAGGCAAGAGGTAGAACCATAGAAAAGCTCACGTTTTACTCTTCTCGCTTCCCAATGTGCTCGTCACGCCTGCGGTTTGCAAGCTCTGGAGCATTCATTCCTGCTTCCACAGGGCCTCGGACGTTCCAGTAGAGAACTCGGTGCTCTTGAATTGTTCACTGAATGTGTAGCCATAATTCATCCCGTCCAATTCTAGACTCTTCCAGGTTTCTTTTTAACCTAGCAATTCAGATTTGATGGAGCCAGGTTCTCCCAGTGAGGACTGTAGCTTCGTCTCCAAGATACTCTGTCTCTCCACTCTACTGGTCTCCTTGGACCATTTCAGGGATGGCCTTCCCCATTCCACCTGCAGAGGGATTCTCGCTTGTTTCGACCCTGCCTGCTCTTCCTGGCTGGTGGTGACCATTACTACCTCTTACCTCTCTCTAAGCCTGGCAGGCTTCCGAAGTGCCACTTTGTCGTCTACTTCCGCCTTTTCCTGCACCTTGAATGCCCCTTCACGTCAACATCTCTACTTACCGAAATGTCTCCCATTCTTGAAAACCTCCTCCATGTTCCTGTCTCCTGTGTCCAGTCTCAGAGCTCTTCTCCCCTTTCAGACTTGCAGGAGTACGTACAGTCCACACTATTCAGTTGGTGTGTGTCACCCAGCCTTGTGTTGAGGTTGTAAACACGTGTCTCCCCCAGCGCATAATAAGCTCCTGGGGACAATAGTTTACGGATGCTTTTCATCCTCTGCAGAGTAGAGGCTGCAGGGCAACTCAAGTCAGCACACATTTCCTGTGCTTTGTAGTGCTATCTCAGGACTGCTTGTTATGGAGAAAAAAAGGTGTTTATTGTTCAAAGCTCTTTTTATTTGGCTTTGCGCTTCCTTATAGCCAAAAGCACCTTCACTAATACAGACACCGACCAAGTACATAGGTGTGGGAGTGCAAACAGGGGTTTTCTACAGATTATTTCAACTTGGAGGACACGTGAAGGGGAATGACTAGGAGGAAGGGGAAACTTGGAGTCTGTGTATATGTGCGTGTGCGTGCGCGTGTATTGCGCGCAGCTGTGCGTGCATGTGGGTGTGTGTAAAAGCACAAAGCTGGGGAAACAAGGTGTGAATGTGTACATGTGGGAAAATGCGGGGAGGCGAGGGGGGTGTTTATTTAGAAGTAAGGCTGAAATAATGAACTCCATGTACAGTGTTACCCAAAACGCATTAGTAAAATCTGGATATTCTTTTTAGCAATAAACATTTCTTGAGTGCCTCAGGTGTGCTAGGGGTGGCTAATAATACTCTGTTCCCTAAAATTTTAACTCACCTCATCCAAACCAGTGCTTCCTAACATGAAATTTGATTTCACTCTCAGTAGATAAAGAAAATAGTTTTTATTCTCCATTTAGGTCAAAAGCAATTTTGGCAGAAGTTCAAACACCCCTCGGGGCACCAAGAATAACTAGAAGCTTATCTTTGTGAATGTCTTTTTTTGGGGCTTGATTCTCATTCTCTGGTATTTTCCTTCTCTAGTCCTTTGAATTTCTTAAAAAAAATTTTTTTTAAATTTTGCAGTTTTCATTTATTTTTCATCACATCGCTCCTCTTTGACGTCTCCCCACAGCTCCCTTATCTAGGTCGTCTTTCCTTCCTCTCTGGGATGGCAGTGACGTTTCGATAATTCATACTCATGGAGGTGGGAGATGTGGGGTCCTCGGAGTAGCTGGAGAGCAGTTTGGTAAAACAGAGGAAGTCTTGGGCAAGGGTTCAGGAGACTTGCGTTTTTGTGCAGGACTCTATCACTAACTAGCTGGATGACCTTGGGCAAAATGGCAACTTTCTGGAGTCTTAGGGCCTTTATCTCTAAGCAGAAGGATTTGACCAATATGATCTGTAGGCATTAATATTCTATGATGTTTATAAAAAAACAGCTTTGTTTAAGAAATGTAATTTACACTTGTATTTGAAAATATGGGTCTTTGGTTATAATTAACACTGGATTTAAAAGTCGTTTTGTATTCTGTAACTTTACAGTGACTTGAGCTTAATAAATGAGGGCTGGGATTTGGGACCAGCAGTTCCCAGGTTGTCATCGATCAAACACTAGAAAACTTTTCCAAATGGGAGCCGACTCTAAAGGAAATAGGGAGACAGAATGGTACCAATCCTTGGCTTGTGTTCTTAAAAAAATTTTTTTTTAATTGTGGTAAAGACACAGCATAAAATCTACCCTGTTAACACAGTTTTAAGTGTATAGTACAATATTGTTAACTCCTGCTATACAGAGATCTCTAGAACTTTCTTGTCTTGAATGATTGAAACTCTACATTCTTTGCACAGCAACTTTCCATTCCCTGCTCCCCCAGCCCTCACAACCCCATTGTACTTTCTGTGTCTATGAGTTTCACTTTATTTATTTATTTTTATTAAAAATTTTTTAAGTTTATTTATTTATTTTGAGAGAGAGAGAGAGAGAGAGAAAGAGAGAGAATGAGAGAGGGCACACACGCATACAAGCTGGGGAGGGGCAGGGAGAAGGAGAGACAGAATTCCAAGCAGGCTCCATGCCATCAGTGCAGAGCCCGATGTGGGGCTCGAACTCACAAACCGTGAGATCATGACCTGAGCTGAGGTCAGGAGTCTGTCTCTTAACCAACTGCACCACCCAGGCGCCCCAAGTTTGACTACCTTAGGTATTTCATATATGTAGAGTCATGTGGTATTTGTCCTTTTGTGACTGGTTTATTTCACTTAGCATAATGTTCTCAAGTTTCATCCAAGTTGTAGCACGGGACAGGACTTCCTCCTTTTTAAAGGTTGTGTAATACTCCTTGATTTGTGTCCTACATTAGAAGTTTTTGTGAGTTTGATACAAGTAAAATGAAAACTCACATATTTTGTCTCAACACCCTTTGTTGCTGGTAGTTCACAGTGCCCTCATCAATGTCAAAACTCTTTGGGCAGATTGGCCCAGTACCCACTCACATCCTCTACCTTTTGCTGTATTACTAGTATTGCATGATTATTCTTTTACTGTTTTTCATCGGAGTTAGCTTTATACAAAACAGAAGTCTGTCTAAAAACGTGGCTTTTTCAATCAAATGATCAGATTTGGCGGGGACAGTCTAGATTTTTGTCTTGACTCTGCAACCTTGGGTAGAATTCCTCCCACTTTGGGTTTCATTTTCCTCATCTGTAAAATGGAGAGATCAGACTAGTTCAGTGGTGCTCAACAAGGGCAACTTTGTTCTTCAGTGGACATTTGGCAATATCTGCAGACAGTTTTGGTTGTCATACCTGGTCTGTTGCTACAGACAGAGGCCAGGGCAGAGGCCAGGAATGCTGCTAAGTGTCGTATAGTGCAACAATGCGTTAGGACAGCACATGCCCCACCCCAAATTATCTAGCCCCAAATGTTAATAGTTCTCCAGAATCTCCAAAATGCTGTGACTTCTTCCATCTCTGTTTTTCTCTTCACTCTCATTGGCTGAGCCTAAGATAAAAGTGTAAAGTAGGAGAGTGCGTCTAATTTCTTCCTTCTCCTTTCACGTTCTGTTCTTCTCAAGCTTTCTTTCTCTTTCCCCTTCCTTCGCTGCCTCATCATAATCTGGGACAGGTTTAAGAGGCGTATGCTTTTGAACAGAGTTTAAACTCTGCATGGCATCAGGCTGGCTTGAGGGAGAAAGGACTTTGATTCCCACACAGACTACTAGAAGGGGAAAAACAGGAGACAAAACATGGAAAGGATGGGATGAGGGGTCTTGACAAAAGGATCAGGGATACAAGAAATATAATTGAGTCTCTTTACATCTCATTCTTTCTTATTCCCATCTCCTCCCCACCTCCCCCCTTTTTGATTCTCTCTGGGCTTTCTGTAGCCAGGCTACTTCATGACCGCTGGCATCCCCAAAGCCTCAGTAGCAAGAGACAAATACCCTTCTCCCAGTATCCAAATACCAGGGAACTGATTGGTTCTGCTTGAGTCACATGCCTGTTCCTCAGACCAATCCCTGTGGTGATTGATAAGGAATACCATGATTGGCCAGCTTGGGTGGGAGGGTAGGATACAATGAGTGGCAGCCCCATCAGAACCACATGGAAGGAAGAAAGAAGGTTGCTACTACTTAAAGAAGGGAAAATGCAGGGCACAAGAAAACAACAGATACCCCTATACAAAGGAACTGGTTTGCTGTTTCATTCATTAATTCATTTAGACACTCGTTCATTTATTGAAAAAATATCTAATGATTCTCTCTTATCTCCAAATACTGCCAGACCTAGAAATATAGTTTCTTTCCTCAAGTAACTCAGTGGGGTGGAGGAGATGGATTAGGAAATAATTATAATAGGTATCAGCTTTCAAGACCTTATACTATTAGAGTACCCTAACTACAGGAAATTTTAAAGAAAATTTCAGAGCTACTTCCAAAGGAGCTGGGAGCTACCATGAAAATGAGAGAACCATCTTTATTCCTTCTGACTCCAGCCATGACAAACCTAATTGAATTGCCCTGCTGCTCAGGAGGTAAGGTGGCGGAAATGGGGAGGAGGAAGCTCAAAGATACATTGAACGCCTACTCAGACAGTCCTGCAAGTGAGGGGACATCAATGAAATTCCAAGGATTCTCTGATTAAGAAAAGCTCTTAACTCTCCTGGACTTTGAGGATCAACCTCTATGTCTAGAGCTACACGAATCAGTACCTTCCTGCTTTTCTGGGAGAATTTCTTAGCAATACTCAATGACACACTAAATTTGTCAGCCACCAAGCATTTACAATACCGTAATTGTAATCTCATTTCTTAAATGGTGCTCTCAATCAGTGCTCCTTTGGAATTTTGGTGGCCTTGGCCAATATTCCATGGAGACGCTATTTTGTGGAATTTGGTATTCAATTTGAAAATTCTCCTGGTGCCATCTATCTGTGGGGTAAAAATAAAGTAAGACGGTTCATAATAACAGTAAAAGAAATCACTGCTAAGTGATTTTATTTCTCACTGAAAAACAATTGTGATGTAGGGTGAAGTTGGCCAGACTAGTTTAGTCCAGCAATAAAGGGCTGTTTTCTTTAAGTTCTACACATTCTTTAACTGTTTTACTGTTGTCTAACCCACACGCAGACCTCCACAAACACTTGTTTCTAGCATTCTATTTGTGATAGCCCTCCACACTTTAGGTCTGAGAACTTTCCCAGTAGGGAGATAAAGGCTATAGCTCACACAAGTTCCAGGACTTCTTGTGGAGAGGACGTCTTTTTCACCTTGCCCATGTAGCAGGCCTGTTCATTAGAGGCACTCTGACAAGAGGTAGCCACACCTGTCATTTCAAGCTTCCTGAAATAAGTCAGTCCTCTGAATGGTGTCAAGGAAAGTCAGTGGCAGGCAGATGTACTTAGATGTAACAGGAATAAATATCAATATTGACTTAGCATTAAAAGGCCAGCATGGATAAGCAAATTTTATGATATATCAAATTTCAGGCATATGTAATAGTAAATCTGTTAAAAGTCATAGGAAGGGTCTTTTGGTATCTAATCCGTCTTCTACCTTAAATGGCAGGGCAGCAACGAAGTGATTTCCCCAAGATTGTACCATGACTGTACAGCAGAGGAATGGCTAAACCCATTGTGTGCTTTTTTTTGATACTTTCCTCTTGGTTATCAGTGAGGTTATCAGTGAGGGCTACAGAATAGCCCACTGAATTTTTCCTTTTTTAAAAATATTTTTTTTAATGTTTTATTTTATATTTGAGAAAGAGAGAGAAAGAGACAGGCAGACAGAGAGCAAGCAGGGGAGGGACAGAGAGATGGAGACAGAATCTGAAGCAGGCTCCAGGCTCTGAGCTGTCAGCACAGAGCCCGATGTGGGGCTTGAACTCATGAACTGTGAGATCATGACCTGGGCCAAAGTTGGATGCTTAACTGACACTGAGCCACCCAGGTCCCCCAGCCTACTGAATTTTTCTTAAGAAAAAAGGAAAATATGTTAACTTACATAGTAAGATTGGCAGTAGGGGGTTCCAAGGTTGGTTAATTTAGGGTCTTAGTCATGTTATCAAAGATTCAGGCTCTTCCATGGTTTCATCCTTCTGCTCTCTCATCCTCAAAGTATTGGAATTCCACCTCCCCTGATTGCAGTATGGCTGTAAGCATCACCTCTTCACACATCATTCAAAAATGAACCATTTTCTCATTTTTAAGACCCTTTTTATTTTATTTTTAATTAAAAAAAATTTTAATGTTTATTTATTTTTGAGAGACAGAGAATGAGCAGGGGAGGCACAGAGAGAGGGAGACACAGAATCCAAAGCGGGCTCCAGGCTCTGAGCTGTCAGTACAGAGCCTGACGCAGGGCTTGAACCCACAAACTGTGAGATCACGTCCTGAGCCAAAGTCAGTTGCTTAGCCAGCTGAGCCACCCAGACACCCCTAAGACCCTTTTTTTAAATTAAGTTTTTATCTTAATTCCAGTATAGTTAACTTGCAGTGTTATACTAGTTTCTGGTATACAATGTAGTGATTCAACACGACCGTATGTCACTCAGTGTTCATCACAAGTGCACTCCTTATTTCCTGTTACCTACTTCACTCATGAGACCCTTCTTAAAAATTTTTCTTTGATTGAAAAATTAAAAATTTTGATTGCAGTAAAATACACATAACATAAAATTCACCATTTGTCTTTTCTTTTTTATTTATTTATGTATTATTTTTAACGTTTTATTTATTTTTGAGACAGAGAGAGACAAAGCATGAGCAGGGGAGGGTCAGAGAGAGAGGGAGACACAGAATCTGAAACGGGCTCCAGGCTCTGAGCCGTCAGCACAGAGCCCGAGGCGGGGCTCGAACTCACGGACCGCAAGATCATGACCTGAGCCGAAGTCGGCCCCTTAGCCCACTGAGCCACCCAGGCGCCCCTACCACTTTTATTTTCAAGTGTACAGTTCAGCAGTGTCAAGCTCACATTGTTGTGCAACAGGTGTCTAAAATGTATTCATCTTGTAAAACTCAAACTCTATACGCATTAAAGAACAATCCTCCATTCACCCCATATCAAGGTCCTGGCCACTGTCATTCTCCTTTCTGTCTCTATACATTTGACTCCTCTGGCTATCCCATATAAGTAAAGTCATACAGCACTTGTTTCTGTGTCTGGTTTATTTCTCACGGCATAATGTCCTCAAGATTCATCTGTTGTAGCCTGTGTCAAAATTTCTTTCCTTTTCAAGGCCGAATAGTATTCTATTGTGTGTATATACCACTGTTTATTTATCCATTCATCCATCAATGGCCATTTGGATTTTTCTACCTCTTGGCTATTGTGAATAATGCCACTATGGACTTGCGTGTACCAATATTTCTTTGAATCTTGAGACCTCTTTTAAGAGTAAGGAGAACTTTTCCAGAATCCCCCAAAAGCTTTCTCTTCATATCTTCTTGGCTGGAATTGTACCAATCAACAACTAGGCAAATAGATTTACTGTGATTTGCTTAGACCAGAGGTTTCTGAAGTATGGTCTGCTTACCTCTGAGGATCTTGAGATCATTTTAGGGTGTCTGCGAGATCAAAGCTATTTTTGTAATAATAATAACTAAGATGTTCTTTGCCTTGTCTACTATGTTGATGTTTCCAGTGGTGGTGATACAAAATCAATGGTGGCTAAAAGTCCTGGTACTTTATCATGAGTTATGGTAGTGACATCAAATTATGTTAGCAGTTAAAAAAAATAAAAGCCAGTTATACCTAAGAATTATCTGATAAATGGTAATAACTCTGATTTTTATTAAATTGCCACCCCTTGGGCACAGATATTTTAAATAGTCTGTGTAGAATACTTCTGCAACAAACCAAAGTATGGTGACCGTCTCAAAGAAAAGTACTTTTGCTGTTGTTTGGGTTGCAAGCTGAACTGGCCTTTATTTATTTATTTATTTTATTTGTTTTTATTTTTGTTTTTTTATGGAACAACATTTTCACTTGGAAAAACAACTGTCAGACAAAGTATAGCTATTCAGACTTGGGTATTTGGCAGATACATTCCTGAAAATGAACAAAGTGAGCCTGTTACTTCAAGGAAAACAACTGACAATATTTATCGCCAATGGTAAAATTAGAGTCTCAAGCAAAAATAAGAATTTCCAAAAGCTTGTATCTGCCACTGTGATCTTGACAACTTCCAATCCTTAAAGTCTTTTATGATGAGAGTGGTAGTGATATAAATGAGTGTGATTCTTTTTGATATCATGTAATGAAACATGTCAACGTTTAGAAGCTCTGTATAGCTTAGTAAACCACCCTCTCAAATGACTGATGAGTGATGTTACAATCACATGTGAGTAAAAGATCCACTCAAAGTTCGAGACAGATGAGTGGAATTTAATGTAATGGAGTATGAAAAAATTTAGTGAGTGGATTTCAGATTAGGTATGTTAACATCACAGCTAGCCTTTAAGAATGTGTCACTTGTGTTAAATAAAAAAAAGAATTCAGCCGATTACATTTTAAATGACCACTTTTAAAAATAACTTTAAAAAATATTTATTTATGGGGGTTCCTGGGTGGCTCAGTCGGTTAAGCATCCGACTTCGGCTCGGGTCATGATCTCACAGTTCGTGAGTTCGAGTCCCATGTCAGGCTCTGTGCTGACAGCTCAGAGCCTGGAATCTGCTTCAGATTCTGTGTGTGTCTCTCTCTGCCCCTCCCCTGCTCATATTCTGTCTCTCTCTGTCTCTCAAAAATGTTCTTTCTCTCTCTTTCAAAAATAAAATGAACATGAAAAAAATTAAAATATTTATTATTTTTGAGAGACAGAGAGAGAGAGACAGAGTGCGAGCAGGGGAGGGGCAGAGAGAGAGAGGGAGACACAGAATCTGAAGCAGGCTCCAGGCTCTGAGCTGTCAGTACAGAGCCCAGCCTGGGGCTTGAACCCACAAAACCATGAGATCACGACCTGAGCTGAAGTTGGATGCTTAACTGACTGAGCCACCCAGGTGCCTCACAGCTGATTAAATTTCAAAGATCTAATTGGCTTTATTAAATGATTCATGAATCAGACAGTATTCCATCTAGCATGTAGGGGGTAGCTCCAAAGGGCTACAGAAGGGATAGGCTTCTAAAGGCAGGACAAGAAAGATATAAATAGAAAAAAGAATTATTTCAGGTGAGGTCACCTTCTGTTGCAGACAAAAGGGTCGTAAGTAAATTATCTCATCTTCCTTTGGGGGATTGGAGAGGGCACATGTGACAGATGGCCTTACGGATGCTGATCAGAAAATTCCAGACTGGCCAGTTAATACTACATCTCTGAGGGAGGTTGAAACTACAGTTAGGTTAGGCATTAAGCCAGGGTTTGGTGTTGTGGCCTAGCATAAGTGACTCCATTTTGGGCCTGTGGTTTTCTAACACTTGTCAAGTTTTAGTGTAGTATCAGAGAAGAATATTCACAATTATTAGAAAAAGCTACTAAAATGTTTACCCTTTTTCTATCTACATTATGTGTGTGGAGCTGAAGTTTTTAAATTTATGTCAACAAAAACAACATATCACAACATTTTGAATGCAGAAGCAGAGATGGGAGTCCAATTTTCTTTTACTGAGCTAGACATTAACTTGAAAAAATATAAAACAATATCTCTTTTCTCACCAAATTTTTTGTTTTGAAAAATATATTTATTTTTTATTATTTAAAAAACTTAAAAAAATGTTTACTTATTTTTGAGGGAGAGAGAGAGAGAGAGAGAGACAGAGCAAAAGTGGGGGAGGGGCAGAGAGAGAGAGGGAGACACAGAATTGGAAGCAGGCTCCAGGCTCTGAGCCGTCAGCACAGAGCCCGACGCGGGGCTCAAACTCACGGACCGCGAGATCGTGACCTGAGAAGAGGTTGGAGGCTTAACCAACTGAGCCACCCAGGCACTCCCAAAATATATTTATTTTTATACAAATATGTTAGCATGTAATGGTTTTATTAGTTATTTTAAATGGATAAATATTTTAAAATTTATTCTTTTTTTTTGCATTTCTTTAATTATGATTGAAAGAATTCTGATTTATATTCCTGGAAAATGCATGAAACCAATTCAGTTTTAGTTAATTTTGGAAAAAAAACTATATGCCACTTGAGGTTTTAAGAAGGTGGGATGGCCTCAGAGGAACAAATGAGGCCTCTCTTCATTTTTCTTCCTCAGAGAATCCCAGTTTTATTCAAGTAGGAGAGTATGCTGATGGAACCTTTACTACATTTGTAGGGAAGGAACTTTGGAATTTTATGGAATTTGGTGATAGTTACCGAAATTTCACATGGTGATTCCTTGTGATCCAACATTTAACTGTTAGCAATTTGTCCTACAGATATACTCCTAAAGTGTGCTAAAATGCTGATTGCAGTATTGTTTGAAATGGAATAAAACTGGAAACAATCTAAATGCCTATCAACAGAATGCTGATCGATTTAAAATGAAACATCCATAAAATGGAGGATTAGATTATTAAAATAAACAAATTAGGTATGTGTGCATTGTCGAAAGATCTCCAAGGTATTTTAGTAAAAGCAAAAAAGGAATTTTGTAGCAGTGGGTAAAATACGATCACTGTTCCAGTTATCTGTTGCTGTGTGAGGACCATCCCAAACTTACTGGCTTCAGACTATAGCAATTATTAATTTTGCTCAGAAATCTGCAAGTTAGGAGGGTTTGAGGGGGCCCACTTGTCTCTTCCCACCTTGTCTCTTGAGTCAGCTGGGATGGCTTAAAGACTGGGGGTGACCTGACATTTGTGGGTGTGAATGATCTGAACGTTTTCTCATTCACATGTCTGCAAGTTGATGTTTACTGTCATCTGGAACACTGACATGTGGGCTCTCTATGTGGTTTCTTGGCTTCCTCACGGCATGATGGCTGGGCTGCAAAAACAAGCATTTCAAGACAGGAAGTGCCAAGGACCTGGCACCATATCACTTCTTACCATATTCTACAGGTCAAGCAGTCAATAGGCTCAGATTCAAAGGGAGGGGATTTAGATTCTACTTTTTGATGGGAAGAAAATCAAACAATTTAGCATTTATGTATTAAAACTTCCATGACCCCATTCGTGTAAACTTTTAAATACATATACATGTAAAATGCAGACACATGCAAAAAAAGTTTTTTTAGCGAGGAAAAATGAAGAGATGTTAACAATGACTTCCTTTTGTGGAGAGGGAACGCAGGTTGAAGGTGGAGTGAACAGAAGACTTTAATTTCTAATATCTTACTGTGCTATTTGAATTTGTGTCTGTGTGGTTACACTTTTATTTAAAACACAAAAAATAAAAACAGCCAACCCAACCAGAGTAGGAGTTTAGTCTTTCATCATACTCCCACATCAAGTATCATATTTATGTTCAACAGCAATTCTGTGAGGTCCTTAGGGCAGATTGACTGCCCCTATTTCCAGATGAGGATCAGAAGCCAGGTCTCAACTTCCAGTTCTGTGTCTTCCTTACTTGTCAGGTAGTTAAGACCCAGGTCTGGAATTGAGCTGATCTGCCTGGAGAAGCAGATTTTGGAAGGGCAGTCTTAGCAAAGTTGGGAAAAGTTCAGGGTGGGACTTGATGCCCAATCCAAAGCCACGTGGTGACGACAGTGACTCTCACGGAGTCCTAGCACATCGTCTGTCTAGAATCAAAGTTTGCTGAATAAAGGAATGTAGAAGTCTCCTTACTGGCCAAATCTACCTCTTCTAACCTTCAATCACAGTCAGACTGACAGGCGAAAGTGGAAACCTTATCTTGTTAGTCTCTTGCTCTAAACCCTTGTGAATATTGAGTCTGGAAGCTGAAGTGGAGTCAGGAAGCTTCTCAGGGGGAGCTGTCATGCCCTACGAGTCCTACTCAATTGCAGACCCAACAGGAAGACCCAATAGAACCTGACCTTGCACCTGGATACCACTTTACTATCCCAGCTGGAGGAAGATAGGCTCTGCTTATCCCACACCCCCAAATTCCACGATAGCTCGGCCAATGAAAAGCCACTATTCTTGGAACTTCAAGTTTACTCCAATGGACTCTTAGTTTATAACAGCCTTTCCAACTTATCCCTTTTCTCCTTAAAAAAAGCATACCTCTCCTTTGTTCTCTGTCTTTGCCTATGGTTTTGCCATGGCTTGTTTGTCCCCGATTGCAATCCTTTTTTATTTCTAAATAAACCCATTTTTGCTGGTAAAACAACTAGTAGTTTTTATTTTTAAGGTTAACACCTTCAAGCCTTCCACCTTCACCTATAGGAAAATAAGAAATGTAACAACATCAATGTTATGTGTCAGATACTATACTAAATGTAAGAACTAACTCATTCCATTCATTCTAATTCATTCTACATCTTGTGGATGCAGGCATAATTTTTGTTTAGCATTTCCATCCTCAAATGAGAAGAGCAAGGCAAAGAGAAGTTAAATAATTTTACACAGCTAATAAGAACAGTGAGGCCTCGAACCAAGGTAATCTAACATTAGAACCTGTGCTGTCAGGGGCACCTGGGTGGCTCAGTAGGTTAAGCATCCGGCTCTTGATCTCGGCTCTGGTCATGATCTCACAGTTCATGAGATCGAGTCCCGTGTCTGACTCTGTGCTGACAGTGTGGAGCCTGCTTGACTTGGGATTCTTTCTCTCTGCCTCTCTCTCTCTCTCTCTCTGCCCCTCTCCCCCTCAAAATAAATAAACTTAAAAAAAAAAAAGAGCCTGTACTGTCAATTACTTAATTACACTGCCTCCAAACTTCTTAGCACCATTGACAAGACCTTGCATTACCAACAAGGTGCCATAAGCACAGAGATGCTGGGATGGTGTATTAGGGTTCTCTAGGAAATAGAACTAGTAGGAGATATGTGTGTATATATATATGCATATATCTCTCCATGTATATATATATATGTGTATATATGTGAATTTATTTATATAGAGAAGATTTATTATGAGGGATTGGCTCATGTGATTATGGAGGCTGAGAAGTCCCACAATCTGCTTTCTACAAGCTGGAGACCCAGCAAAGCAGGTGGTATAATTCAGTCTGAGTCTGAGGGCCTGAGAAGCAATGGTGTAAACCCTAGTCTGAGGGCAGGAGAAGATGAGTCGTCACTGCTTAGGAAGCGAAAAAGGGGCAGGAAGCGGAAAAGGGGCAAATTCCTCCTTCCCACACTTTTGTTTCTATTCAGGCCCCCAACAAATTGTGGATGATGCCTACCCACATTAGGAAGGGCAATCTACTTTACTGAGTTCACTGATTCGGAGGCTAATGTCACCTGGAAACACCCTCACAGCCGCATCCAGAAATAAAGTTTATTCTGGGTATCCCGTGGTGGGTCATTTATTTTGCACATAAAATTAACCATCTAGATGGGAAGGAACTTGGGTGTTTGGGGTGGGGAATTGTCCTAAAAGCTGATCAGGCTAGAATGGGGCCTGCAAAGGAGAGAGTATTGTTCTTTCAGGACCGAGAAGTAGGCAGGGCCAGGTCAACTAGGGCCTTGTTGACCAGGGCAAAGGGTTTGGATTTTATTTAATGTGAGATGGAAAGTCCTTGGAGAATTGAAAGCAAAATAGTGATAAGATTTGATGTACATTTCTAAAGGATTCCTCTGACTTTTGGGTGGAGGAGGGGGCCACCGAGGAATCAGGGAGACCAGTCAGAGCTCCTGCAGTAGTCCCTGTGAGCTGGTTCTCCAAGGTCCTGTGCTGGGCCATTGGTAGCCCATGGTTCCCTTTGTCATTTCTTCCATTGTCTACCCATTGAACACCCGTCATGTTTTAAGACGCAGCCAAGGCTTCCTGTCTGAGGCTTTCCCTGACTCATTGCCCCCAGTAAGATTGTCCAGTACCTTCTTTGTTGTGCTCCCTTGAAACCCACTTTGAATATTTTAACACTATAGTACAATGCAAAAATATATTTGGACTTTGTCCCAGTTCCTGGCAAGGAGGAACTAAAACAATGGAATTTCCCGAGTGATGGGAGTGACTTTTGCCATTCATAATGAGCCACTTTCATCCCACCCGAGTTTATGCTAATGAAGACCGAGGGTGGGACCCTAGATAGCCTCACAATGGGCTGGGTCTTCTAAAAGACCCAGTGATTGGGGAGTGGGGGCTTTTAGCCCCTTCCACGGACCCCTGGAAACAGAGAGAGCTGGAGAGGGAGCGTCCTAAAAGCTATTGAACTGGATTCGGAAAGCTTCCAGGTTGGTGGGCACCAGGAGGTGCTGGAAGGGTGGTACATCCAGAGAAGGCAAGGGAGCGCCACGCCCCTTCCCCATGCCTGTCCCTATGCGTCTCTTCCACTTGGCGGTTCACACGTTGTATCTTGATAATAAACCAGTAAATGTGAGTAAAGTGCTTTCCTGAGTTCTGTGATCCATTCTAGCAAATTGTCAAAACTAAGGAGTTGTCAGAAACTCTGACTTTGCAGCCTAATTGGTTAGAGGTGTGGCTAAATCGAGGACCCAAAACTGTGCCTGGTGTCTGGAGAGGAGGCATTCTTGTGGGACTGAGCCTTTCAACCTGTGGAGTCTGACACTATCTCTGAGTCGTTAGTGTCAGAGTTGAATTGTAAGGTCACCCCATTGGTGTCAGAGAATCCGTTGCTGTGTGGAAAACCCCCACCTTTGGTGCCAAGAAGTTCAGTCAGGGAAAAAAAAATTCTTTAACCACTAAGTTGTTTTTTTGTGTGTGTTTTTGCTTCCTCTTTAAATAATTATGAACTCCTATGGGGGAAGAAGAAAAAAAGGACGAGGCCATTTTCATCTGCATGTTATTCTGGAACTGCCTAGCATATTGTACCCGCTCAGTAAACGTGAGCCGATAACAAGCTAATGAATATCTAGAGTACATGTGGTCAAACTTGTGTGGATGGCTGCAATTTCACTCCTTGTTCTTTAGGACACTGCACTTCTGAATTTTGAGAATTAACCATTTTTCTAATTTTTACGAGCTTTAGCTTAGTTATGACATAACTCAACACTTTACATCTGAGGTATATATTTCTTTATATTGTGGCATGCATTTGTGTTTCCTCATGAATAATTGGGTTAACTCCTTCATTAAATGGATATCCTGTTTCCTTTTTCTCCTCCTCTTCCCTAACAGCTGGGAAAATACTACCCAGGCAGCTCCTAAAAGTCTTGGTGTGGCTAGTTTCTCTTATTGAATCTGGGTGGAGACATGACGGGATTCTCTATTTATCCTGTGGCTTTTCTCAAAGTCAAAACAATCCCCTCTGGGTTGGGGCAGCCATCTGCACTTGGGCAGCTATCTGCTTTACTGGGGCAAGGGTGGAGGTCTGAGATACTGAGTGTTTTGCTGCATTCTTGGCGGGGGTCAAGCCCTGAGTTTCTTCTGAACTTGGGGAGTGGCTTGGGCAAATCTGGTCTGGTCTATTCAGCACTTGTCCTTTCCTTGGCTAAAACACAAGTTGCTCCTGTGAATAGAGGGGAATATGGTCCACCACGACCTGGCTAGTGGTGGGATGTTACAAAGAAAGCAAATCTTTGACCAATTCTGCCAGATATGCCAGTTTAAACTAGTCATGCGGTCTGCTTTTGTAAGTTTGGGGGAAGGGCCTCTCCATTGGCTTCATGAGAGAGTTAGTTCAAGGTGAATGCTATGATTTCTGATGACTTGGGAGTCAAGTTAAGCTCAGAGTCCAAGTTCAAGATTGGCTATCCTTGCCAATCACAAAACACTGCATCCACATTGGATTAAGATACTCACACAAGGTGCTTGCTGGAGTCCCTAAAGCATGGGGACAAGATTTTTCTAAAGGTTTCTCCACAGGTAGTATTAGGCCCTAGGCCTTGCCTGATCCTTATACTTCATTTATGTAGGCATGGAAGGGACTGGAGATATCTATCTATCTATAATTTTTTTATTTTTTGCCAAAAAACACATAAAATTCTATAATTTTACCATTTTTAAGTGTCACAATTCAGTGGCACTAAGTATATCTTCACATTGTTGTGCAACCATCACCGCCATTGCTCTCCAGAAACTTTTCATCAACCAAAACAGAAACTCTGCACCCATTAAACATTCTCACCTGCCCCCAGCCCCTGGCAACCACCATTCTACTTTCTGTCTCTATGAATTTGACTATTCCAGATACCTCATCTAACTGGAGTCATATTTGTCTTTTTGTCTGGCTTATTTCAGTTAGCATTAATGTCTTCAAGGAGACTGGGTAATTTTTTTCTTTCTTAAGTAGGCTTCACGCCCCGTGTGGAGCCTAATGCGGGGCTTGAAGTCACAGCCCTGAGATCAAGACCTGAGCTGAGACCAAGAGTCAGACGCTTAACCGAATGAGCCACCCAGGTGTCCCAGAGTGCCCCAAGGAGTCATTTTAATTACTACATTTCTTGAATACTACTCATCCACCAAAATAAATTATCTCTAACATCCTTTATGCTATTTAACAAACTTATGGAGTAGATATGAGCAACAACATTCGAAGGGCTTAGTAGCTGAATTGTGATTTGTGCATAGGGTTTTTCATATGCTAACTGATCACCTCTTGCACATTACATAGCTCCAGCCAAAGTCTTTAAAGTAAATGACCACACTGACTCTGTGGCATAGCTAAAATTCAAAAGCTACTGACAGAAGTAAAGTGCTGAGTGTTAATAAGGAAACGATACTTCTTACTGAGTAGCAGAATCATATTTTGGTTCCATGAGGCAGTAGGGTTTTGAGGATGGGCTTTAGGTTGTCTGGACTTTTGCACAAAACTGTGCGTGTGTGTGTCTGTGTGCGTGTGTGTGTTTGTGGTAAGAGTTTAGGATTCTATCGGATTCTCAGGGTGGGTCATGATCTCCCTAAAAATGTTATGAGCCATATTGAAAGAGGAAATTCTATTTTCCGTAGTGTTTTGGAGGAAACAGATGCCAAAAGGTCCAGATATTCAGATGGGATGGTACAATGCACTGAATGTCTACGTTCCATCGAAATTCATGTGTTGAAATGCTAACCCTCAATGTGATGGTATTAGGATGTGTGCGGCCTTAGGGAGATGACTAGGTCATGGGACAGAGATCATGAACGAGACTAGTGTTATTATTAAGTGGACCCCCAAGATCTCTCCTGTTCCTTCTGCTGTGTGAAGACATTATGAGGAGATGTCCATCTATGAACCAAAAAATGGGCCCTCACCAGACTCTGGATGTGCCTATACCCTGATCATAGACTTCCCAGCCTCTAAAACTTTGAGAAATGAAATTTTGTGGTTTATAAACTATATAGTTTATGGTATTCTGTTATAGCAGCCTGAACTAAGAGAGGTGGGAATATCTAGGAGTTGAGGTTTCTTACTTCTGAATTCTTGTGCACCCAGAGCTGAGGCTTCTGGCTGATGGTGGCTCTGAGCCCCAGGCTGAACTGGCTAGAATAGCTATGACCCTCCTTGCTCCCAACCTTTTGGTTTTTGGATTACTTTCTCTAAACTGCAAGTCTTCTATCTTTGGTGTTTGTGCCTCCAGAAAGTTACAATGGTTAATAGTTCTAATTATCACCTGGTGTGGGTGTGCATGTTATCCATTTGCTTTAATTATGTTAAGGCCTTCAGTATGGGTGCCCACATTTGGCAGTTCCTCTTATCAGAATTAGCAATATCAGACTTGCAGCCTTCAGGCATTTGTCTATCCATGAGGGCAGCCACATCACACAACTCTAGAGGACACCGTTCACTTTCATCCTGTGTGAATGGCACCTCTTGGAATTGGGCGGTACAGCAGCCTTGTTAATTACCAAGCCTTTCTTGTGGGTGCAAAGGCCACTGGGGTCTTCACTCACACCATTTTTTCTCATGGCCAATTTACTCTTTCATATATATGTTTAGCATGGGCTGTGGAAAAGATCAAAGAAGCGTCAAGAATGGGTGCCTCGCCTCTGTGTTCCAAACTAGCAAGACGATCGTTTGGTATTTTGAAAAGATTTGTACGGTGATTGGCTAATGAGGGAGTTCAGGGAAATAAATAACATCAAGAAGCTTTCAAGGCTAATAATACCCTAATTTTCTGTTGTCGCCCTTTTCCCCTAGACTTCTAAATAAGATGCCAGTTTAGCAAGCTGATATAAACTATTCCTTCCCACCTGGGGTGCTGTTCTGGGGGCACTCTGCCTGTTTAATTTCTCTACTTTGTTGAAATACCAGCTCAAGTCCTGCCAACTCCCTGAAGTCTACCCTGACCTCTTCCACCCACAAGCCCTGCTCCCTTTTCTGAATTCAGCAGCACTCAGAGTGAGCACCTCACTGTTATCATTTACCACGGATTGCTATGCATTTTTGGTTTCCCTCTTATACATGTGTGATGGGATAATATTTTGGAATGTTATCTGGTATAATTCTCTTTGCTGGTAATTTTTGTTGCTCTGCAGCCATCTCTTCCCATTTTTGAGGCTGAGGCATCTACTGAATTGGGGGTACAAAGTTGGAGGAACAGTTCCCAAGGCTGCCCTCACTCTGACACACACTGCAAGTTCCCAAGGCTATCTTTGGGCTCTAAAGACTCCCAGAATTCAATGAAAGCTGTGATATTCATGTTATGGTTTCTCATAGGGCAAAGATACAGATTTAGATCAGCCAAATGAAGAGGCATGTGGGGCAGAGTCTAGCAAAGTTCCAGGTGCAGACCTGTCAGTTGGTCTCTTCCAGCAAGGATGGGTGATAATGTAGGTGGAGTTTGCTGATCAGGGAAGCTTACCTGAGCCTCGGTGTCCAGTTTTTATTGGAGTTCCATGGCCGGCTGCCCACATGGCTCACCTCAGGTTCCAGCTCCTCCGGAAGTTGAACTGATAACCGTTACTCAAAGCCCCCACCAGAAATCACATTGTTGAATGGATAAAGAAATTGTGGTTTATATACACAATGGAACACTACTTGGCAATGAGAAAGAATGAAATATGGCCTTCTGTAGCAACGTGGATGGAACTGGAGAGTGTTATGCTAAGTGAAATAAGTCATACAAACACAGATACCATATCTTTTCACTCTTATGTGGATCCTGAGAAACTTAACAGAAGACCATGGGGGAGGGGAAGAAAAAAAAAGTTAGAGAGGGAGGGAGCCAAACCATAAGAGACCCTTAAAAACGGAGAATAAACTGAGGGTTGATGGGGGGGGGGTGGGAGGGAGGGGAGGGTGGGGATGGGCATGGAGGAGGGTACCTGTTGGGAGGAGCCCTGGGTGTTGTATGGAAACCAATTTGACAACAAATTTCATATTAAAAAAAAAATCACATCGTTAGGCTTTCTGGTGTTGTTCAAAGCGCCAAGGTAAGCAAAGACACTTATCAGGCAGGAAATTCCAAGCGTTTAGAGAGGAACACTTCAGGGGCCAAAGGTAGAGGCCAGACTTCTCTTCGGGCAAAGTTCTTTACCAGATAGGAAGCTTCACAGAATCTAGCTGAAAAGTAGAAACCAATTGTAGTCCCTGACTTCCCAGATAGGCCCTCAAAATGCATTTCAGAGACCACAGTTGTGATTTTCATCTGCAGGAGTTTGATAGGCAGAGTCGGCTTCTTTGGGAGAAATGAGGGTTTGTGGTATGGGAGCCAATGCTGGACTAGAGTTTAGTTTATACAGGTGAACAATACAAGAGGGAACCAGGTGAGTTGTGACATCAGGGTGGTTTCCCATCATATGGGAAGGCAATAAAAACCCTTCTTGGCTAGGAGGAGACTGAGAGATTAAGAGAGGAGAAAAGAGAGGGCCTCTGGGTTGACCCACCTATAGGGTTGAAACCAGGGGATGGAAGTGGAGGGAGAAGCTCCCCACGTGTGTTTGAGGGTTGCGTTGCAGAAGGGACACCAGCCCTTCTTTCTGCCTGGAGATCTTGGAGAAGACCAGCCCACAGATGCCCCACACCAAGGAGGCCAGCCCACAGATGCCCCACAACAATGAGCTATGAAATGGAACACACATGAAGCTTTCTGAGTTGTAAACAAATAGCATTCATTCCACACGAAAATGACACATGTGCATATCCATTACTATGCTGCACGATGCATAGACAAATAGAAGTCTGCCCACATCATTGACAAGGATTAGTGTTATTTTTTTCAGGCACAATAGGCAATTTTCATCTTTCTTATCTGTCTTGGTTAGTTGTCTAATCTCTGAATAAATACAGCTGTGAGAAATTTCTAGCTGCTCACATCTGTATCTGTCTTACAGACGCTATTGATAAAACTCCCTGCTCCTTGGCCTCATTGAGGCCTCTACTTTCTTTTTTTTTTTTTTTTTAATTTTTTTATTTATTTTTGGGACAGAGAGAGACAGAGCATGAACGGGGGAGGGGCAGAGAGAGAGGGAGACACAGAATCGGAAACAGGCTCCAGGCGCTGAGCCATCAGCCCAGAGCCTGACGCGGGGCTCGAACTCACAGACCGCGAGATCGTGACCTGGCTGAAGTCGGACGCTTAATCGACTGCGCCACCCAGGCGCCCCTGAGGCCTCTACTTTCGTCTCAGCCCTCCTGTCTGACTTTATCCTCCATTCCTCCTCCACAGAGAGTCTACCCTCCAGTAATAGGACTAAGTGGCTCCTGAATGCTCTTTCCCACCTCTGAGTCCTTGCTGGGGCTGTAGTTTCTTCCTGGCATGACTTTTCCCATCTCCATGCGGCTTAAATTCTGCTTCCTCCATGCAAGCTTCCTCAGTATTCCAGACTTGAAGTTGACCTCCCGTGACACATTGGCTTTGCCTTTGTTACAGGATCTACAAAATGCTGTCTTTTGTCACTATTATCTATTACCTGAGTATAGGTCACCTCCTGTGCTCGCTTGTCAATTCCTTGAAGATGGGGACCATGCGTCTCTTTTCATTTGTTTTTATTAAAAGAATGTATTTATTTTTGAGAGAGGGAGTACACAAGTGGTGGGGGTGGGGCAGTGAGAGAGGGAAAAAGAGAATCCCAGGCAGGCTCTGTGCTGTAAGTGCAAAGGTCGAAGTGAGGCTCAAACCCACGAACCACCAGATCGTGACCTGAGCCGAAATGAAGAAGTCTGGCGCTCATCCGCTCAGCCGCTCAACTGACTGAGCCACCCACGCACCCCTGCCTTGTCTTTTTAAATCTCCATGTCTCTAATAGCACTGGGCACAGGGTCCTGCAGGCTCAGGTGCTCAGCTCTGCTGAATTGACTCACAGACACACACAGACAGACAGACAGGCAGACATACACACATATGCACAGACACACACACACACACAATCTTCAGTCCCAGTGTCCTAGTGTCTGGGAGTATTAGGGCAGAAGGACTGAAGTTGCATGATTTGGAGGGGGGCCCTTTAAAGGGGAGCTGAGGTGAAACTCTACACAGAGGGCAGAGGGGAGCTAGTAGGCGGCTGGGATACCACTTGAGTAGACTTGTCTTCAGGTCAGGTGGCTTCAAAGTTCTGGAGTTAGAGACTGGAAAAATATCATACCAGGCCTGTGCTTCATGCCCCGACCACCAAATTCGGGTAGCAGGCTCGGGTGTGGGCTGAGGTGGGGCTGGACCCCAAAAGGACTAGAGAACTTCTTTTCTGATGCTTGCAAAGCCTCCAGCATAGAGAAAGCCATGGTTCCTTTGTTTTAGCCTAAGGTGTCCGTGGATACCTTAGGAGGACATCGAGGAGTCTGGAGCCAAGGTCAAGAAGTCTACATTCACAAAAGAAGGGACAAAAATAATCTATAACTATTTTCAGAAATACTTGCTCTCACTGGCAGCTAAAAAAGTATGAATTAAGACAACAGGTGGAAGTCACCTAATTTTTAAAATGCGTCTTATATTCCCTTGAGAATTTTAAAATTAAAAAAAAGCATTTGCTCAATCTTAAAAAAAAAAAAAAAGATAGCAGGTGGGTTGGCTGTCCCTCCCTGTCTTATGTTTTTTGTCCAGTGGTGGCCAAGGTGAGGATGAGGTACAGGCCAATCTTTTTGAGCATTTTGGAACACAGGTCTAAAATGGATGTAACCTTGGCCAATTTGGCAATTTAAAAGCCTTAAAAAATGTGATTCTTTTTGATCCGGAAATTCTACCTCTAGAAGTTTAGCTTTAGGAAATATTTATGACTGTGCACACAGATCTGGCATCGTGACGTGATCCATTAAAAAAAATAATAATAAAGAAATATCCTAAATTATGATGATAGGAATTGGATAAATAATAAATAAACATAAATGTGCATTCCTACCATAGAATATGCTGAAGACAGTAAGCGTGGTGTTGAAGAACCAGGGCGGCTTTCCTTCAAACTCTAGTGTCTGATTCGGGGCTGGTTTGTATAGACGTTGGCACTGTCCTCCCAGGCACCTCTTCTTGTGCAGCCTGTAAGAAACGAGGCACAGGTCGCTTTACCTTTGGGACTGTCCCAGGCTTCTGAGGTTCAAACCTCACTGGGGCCAAAATGAACAGAAGGTAAGAGTGGGCCTGGATGTTGAAGATCCCAAACTGGCGTTTCGGGGGACTGGGCATGGGCACAGGTGCTGAGCCGGCACTCAGGCTGTGTGGGGTGCTGTCGGATCACCCCGGAGGAGATGCTTGGGGAGGGCGTCTGGTCTGTATCTTTGGTGGCTTCCTTTCCTGTGTCTAATCTGTGGAGGAAATGGCATGGAGGTGAGACTGAGTCACTGACTTGCCTGACGTTGGAAGGTTATTTCTTGACATGGAAAGGTGCTCAGTGCACACTGCTGAGTGAAATAAGCCGTTCACAAGCCGCGTAGTGCTGTATTATTTCATTTTTTTTCTCATAGAAGCATCTATTTCTCTATCTATGCTTACACCTACACCTCTACCTCCACATACATGTAGACAAACATCTCAAAAGACAGCTTAGGGGCGCTCAGGTGGCTCAGTTGGTCAGGTGTCCGGCCTCGGCTCAGGTCACGATCTCACAGTTCGTGAGTTCGAGCCCCACGTCCGAGATCTGTGGTGACAGCTCAGAGCCTGGAGCCTGCCTTGGATTCTGTGTCTCCCTCTCTCTCTGCCCCTCCCCTGCTCACTCTCTGTCTCTCTTTCAAAAATAAATAAAACATTTAAAAAAACATATGTATATAAAGGCTTATGTGTGGACATGTGTTATTTCTGGGTGGTGGACACATAGTAATTTTGGTGTTTATTAGTGCTTAAAGGTGTTCATTCTTCTTCCCCTCTTTCTTTCTTTCTTTCTTTCTTTCTTTCTTTCTTTCTTTCTTCTTTCTTCTTTCTTCTTTCTTTCTTTCCTTCTTTCCTTCTTTCCTTCTTTTCCTTTACCATAAAAACATGTATTACTTGTGTGCTAAAAATTAAGAAAGAATATGAGCTCTTGGGGGATCCACCTCTGATTTCCTCCCCTGCCCATTAAACCATTGTAAGAAACTCCTGATTTGAGGTATAAGTGACCTGAAGTGAGACCCTGGTGGAAGGAGTCACCATGCATTTGGATGGAGGCATCTGGGAACATCACAAGTGGGTCGTAGAGAAGATGAGAGGAAGGCCATGCTGTGAGGTAGCTGCATGAGCGATAAAAAGTGGGTCATGGGCAGCTCCAGGCCTCTTGAGGACGTGGGTGCTGAGTGCAAGGTGCTCAGAGATGTTTGGGGCAAGGGGGTTTGGCAGATTCTCACACTTCCTGTCGTCCATCTGGACCTCAGGTACTGCCTATAATCACTTTTTTACCCTTTTCTGTTGGAACGTCTCATCCTAGAAGGAATTTCAGGTTCACTGAGGGGGTGGACGCTTTTTTTGTTTATTATTAAAGTTTTAAAAATGTTTTATTTTATTTTTGAGAGAGAGAGAGAGCACCACCAGGGGAGGGGCAGAGAGCGAGGGAGACACAGAATCGGAAGCAGGCTCCAGGCTCTGAGCTGTGGGCACAGAGCCCGATGCAGGGCTCAAACCCACAGACTGCAAGATCATGACCTGAGCTTTGGCTCAGGATTTGCACGCTTAATCCACTGAGCCACCCAGGTGCCCCGGGGGCAGTCGCTTCTTACAAAATCCCTCAGGAGATTTCGCGGTGCTGAGGACGAGGGACACCAAGTGAATCAGCAGGACTTAGTTGACGTGAATTCCATTAAGACAGTCACAGGGCATCGCTTCCTCCTTCATGCTATGGATGTGTCTATTTGAAAAGTTTCCTCCTCTAAGGCTATTCTTAATAGAGGCATCAGGGCTATTATGAGTAATCTGATACTCATAACAGGTAAATTTAGCTTACAAATAATTCCCTTTTGTACTCTTCCGAATGGATTCAGGGATATCTACATGATAAAATAACTCAAACTCCCTTGTAGTCTGACATGCTTCTTGCCTGGGAGGCCTGCCAGCCTGCTGAGAACCACGTCTCAGCTACCGCTTTTATGATCCACATGGCAGACTGAACCATTTCCACTGATGTACCTTTATAGTTAGATTACTCTCACACTTAGAAGATGTTTTTCTCACCACCAATCCCAGAACGCAGCGAGCTGGCTGTGCCACTTGAGGTCTTGTCAAAATCCGGTTCTGATGTGGAAAGGCGTTAGAGGGTCCCTGACTCTTCCCTCAGAGCGTAAGACCCGGCAGTGGTGGTGGCTCCGAGGTCCGGGAGGTGGGACGGCTGCAGAGGGACCCAGGAAATGCTGGGTAAGCCAGCCGAAGGGAGAGCCAGCTGGGCATCTGGGGGCCTAGAAGGCCCTCTCCTCTGCTCTCCAGGGTGTCCCTGTGGATGCCAGGGGCGGCTCTCTGGGTTCTCCACTGGGCAGGGAGACTGGGAAGGGGTCCTTTTGTATAGTTGGTAAACTTGGCTTCTGGGCAGGAGCTGGTTCCCAGACACTTGAGAGGAATAACTGAACCCGGAAACCATGTGAGGGGCAGTGAGTCCCGTGTCACAGAAGAGAAGGTGGCAGTCCCCGACCTCACTCCCTCACAGTTAGCCCCTGGAGAGCATATCTGTTGGTAAGAACGAATTCCAGACAATTGGGAAGCTGCCCTTGCTCCCTGCAACCGTCGACTCTCTGGAGGTAGAGTGAGTCCCGCTTTTTCCACAGGGGAGTCGCTTTGCTGCTCTTCTTTGTCCCATCCCGACTGCTAGAAGGCCCTGGGTGCACCTGTGAAGGTTTTTAGAATGTTCGTTGTTTTCTGAACACTAGAGGCCTGTCTTCTTACAAAACGAGAATCTAAAAAAAAAAAAAAAAAAATGTGTTTGTTGATGATTGGCAGATGGATAAAGTCCCAGAACAAAATTATATTCACCTGCTGACCTACATGTATAACCCAATTCAAGACAAATGTTAGCCACAGTATCACTCTCAACCTATGTCAAGTGAAGAATGTATATTTAGGAGGAAAATCTCTTTTCAGAAGCCCTTCAATGAACCCTCGCTCAGGTCCCACAGAGGTCAGGGTTAGATCCTATGCTCATTCCCCAGCTGCAGGGGAAGCTAGGAAAGGGGGTGAGTGGCATTTTCACCTCCGCAGCAGTGATAGGCTGTTCGGCAAGGAAGTAGGTTAAGGGGTTGCTTGTTGGAGAGGCAACCGTGGGCATCCGCCTTATTTATCTGGTGTCTGGTTCTCCAAAGATCTCATCAGGACCCCTGAGAGCAATGTCCAAAAGTCCAACAAATTTCCCTCACCTGTTTAAGCTTGTTTCCTCTGTAGCTTGGAAGTTTTTTGTTGGAATGTGGAGATCCTGGTTCTAGCCCAGGACGCACCATCTTCGGCCGTCATCTCTTATCACTTTGCCACGTCGGCCAGAATCCTAGGTGCTGGTCTGCTGGTAGTCTGACTATGGCCCCAACACTTGTCCCACCCATCTGACTGTCTCCTTGAAAAGCTGTCTTCCCACTACACCTATACCAGCAGTTCCAACCCCCACCAACAGGGTGCCTGTCTTCGGGCAAGCGGGTGACTGATTCTGCAACTCCATGCCAACCTCAGAGGGGTCTATCTACCACCTCGTCTCATTTCTTTCTTTAGTCTCCTTACTCTGGAGTCTGAGAGACCGTAATTGTAACCCTAACTCTAAGTCATGGGATTGTACCCGTGGGGGTGCACTGCTGTGGTTCTCCTCCCAGTGGGTTGGTTTCTAGGAGAGTTGGTGTGCACTTATCCATGTTGTGTTTCTGACTCATCAGTTATAATTACATCTGACAGTTTATAACAGAACCCTGATTGTGATGAACCAAACAGAAGTTTTATGTTCCTTATAGAAGAAGTCTGGAGAAAAGCAGTCTAGAGCTGATGTGAAGTATCCACAGTGATATCAGGGACTCAGCCTTCCTCTTTCTTCCTGCTTTGCTGTCCGTAGTGTGTGGCTTTTGTCTTCATGATAGCAAGATGACTGCTTAGTCTATAGGAATCATATTTTGTTTCAGGTAGGAAGAAGGGGAGAAAGAACAGTAAAAAGGCAAAGGCTTTCCTTCATTTCTTTCTTTTCTTTTTTTAATATATACTTAAAACATTTCCTTTAGAGAGAGAGTGAATGCTCGTGCGTGCACGTGAACAGGGGAGGGACAGAGCAGGAGAGGGAGAGAGAGAGAGAAAGAGAGAGAAAGAGAGAGAGAGAGAGAGAGAGAGAGAGAATCCCAAGCAGGTTCCATGCTCAGTGTGGAGCCTGAAGTGGGTCTTGATCCCAAGACTTTGCGAGCATGACCTCAGCTGAAATCAAGTGTTGCACACTCAACTGGCTGAGCCACCTAGGTGCCCCTCTTTCTCCCTTCCTCCCTTCCTCCCTCCTTTCTTTCTTTCTTTCTTTCTTTCTTTCTTTCTTTCTTTCTTTCTTTCTGTCTTTCAAGTAAGGAAACAGTCAAGTTTTCCCAGAAACTCCAAGCTGTAGGCTTCTACTTATTTCCTATTGTCCAGAACCAGCTCACATGGCCACTTCCTTACCTGCAGGGAAAGCTAAGGGAGATAAGATGGCACATTGCTAAATACATTGGTGTTCTCTTAGTTAAGGAAGAAGCAAGAATGGATGCTGGGTAGGCAGCGAAAAGTGTCTGCCATAGGAACCCATCGCTTCAGGTCAGGTGTGTTCTGGGGGAAAGGGCAGTGTACTGAATCATGAAAACTTCCCATTGTCCATATTCCCACAAGGCACTCAATTCTCTTTGGTGAAGGACATGTTGCAAACCTCTCCCACTCCCCGGAGTACTGGTATATTTGCATAGGGGCATTTCTGCTAGGTTCCTGGCTTCCTAAAAGAACAGTTATTTACTTCTGCCTTCTGCCTTGCTCCCTCTCCCTCCCTCTCTCTCTCTCTCTCCCTCCTTTCCTTCCTTCCTTCCTTCCTTCCTTCCTTCCTTGCTTCCTTCCTTCCTTCCACAAATACTTCTGGAGTCCCTAATATGTGTCAGGCAATGTCCTAGATGCTTAGGGAAACAGGCCAATGTCACTCCTTCCTCTGTTGAACAAATGCCAACTGTGACCACTGGTTGTTAGACAAGAATCATGGCTCTCCCATGAGTGTCACCTATGTGAAAGTAGCCAAGCAAGGGATGTGTGCCTGTGGCTTGTAAAGCATTTTAGGGAGGTCTCTGGAAAATTGTTTGAGCAGTTTGCAGTCCTTTTGAAAGGGAAGACACAGGCTTTGCATCTCCCTGAAGGACTGAAACCATCCTCAGCCCTCCATCTGTTGACTTCACACACGCGTGTGGGAAGCTCGCTTTCCCTGTGACAGATGGCTGGAAAACTGAAGTCATCTCATCACAGCTGCAGCACAAGGTGTCCCCTGCTCCTGCTCTCATCAGTTGGGACTATTGCTGGTGATGGATGCCAGGAGCAAGGCGGTGGCTGGGCCAGGCTTAGAGAGGTTAATGGCAGCACAGTCATGTGTCCACGTCTGTGTGAAAACTCCTTTCTGAAATGTTCTCAACCCTTGGATGAGAAAGATATGCATGACATTCAATTTTACATGAAGAGAGAAGGTATCTTCTGGGGAAACCTGAATTAAGCAGGAATAACTATTAATATATTATTAATAATGATTTACATTTGTCTATCAGGGTATACCTTTCAAAAATGCTAATATACACTTGATCTCATTTGATCCTTAAAAGAATTTTGCTGTAAAATCTGTTTCATGTTATATACTTAAATATTTACAACTCTTCGCCTCTTACCTAACAAAGCCAATAAAACTTTCATAGACCCTGAATATCAACATCTTAGGGACACTAAACCCTATTGTTTTCCTTTCTCTTTTTACTTGCTTCATGATCCTGTTTTATAACATGTGTTCTCCCCTTCTAATATTCCCAGGCTGTTTCAGGTTTGTTACTGTGTATTTGATGTCCCACTCTAACCCCTTTCATTGTTTATTCTGTTTGAGTTTTTGCCATTTCGTTGAGGTCCAATTGCCATAGGTTTTGACACATGTATAAATCCATCAAACCATCACCATAATCAAGACAGTGGACATACCCGTTTATTTCAAGAGCTCTAAGTTGGTCTTTATGATTAGCAATCGAAAGGAACTTATCTAAGGTACCATTTTCTTTACATTTTCTGGCTCTTGGATATATCTGTGAAGCTCTCCCTTTCTGGTTCTGTACTCTTGGTATTGTCAATTCATGCTGGACCTTGGCTTTAATACATGATTCCATAGTCTGTGTCTGTCTCCTATTTCCCTTTCAGCAAGTGCTGTCTGTCTCATGGGAGGGATGAAAGAACAGTTTGGAGGTGGGAGACCTGAGTCCATGCCTCTGCCTTGTTTCTTTTAGATACGTGACCTTGGATGATTAAGCTAATCATGTTACACACCTCACACGAGAACCTCTAGAAGTTTCTGCACAGGCACCCAGGCATGATACATGTCATATTCCAAAACCAAATCACATCTGGACAATTTACAAAGGAAATGGTCCAAGTTCTCTTGGACCGCTCACCTGCTTGACGATAATCCAAAGTTGAGAGAGGAGAGGACAACGAATGTGTGAGGGAATTTTCTGGAGACGATGGTTTTCAGGATGTAAATTTCCTTCCCATGAAGGCCAGCAGGGGCCAGGTGACTTCCAGGGAACCATTGAGAGCGCTTGATGTGTGTCGCTGTAGATGGGGGAAGAGCTGACCCGGAGGTACCTGACTCATGCCCGATAAAGTTACAGAAGTGTAGGGCCAGCAGGGTAGGTAGATTGCTCACACTTCCAGGAGCTTGGTGCGCTGAGGGGGCATATGAGGGTTTCCTGGGGATCACAGCTTTGTTGACCTGGGGAGTGAGAAATGGGTTGAAGCCTTTTAGTATCTTGCCCTATCCTAGAGAAGGTGAGGGGAGAGCATAGGAGGCCCTGGCAGTGTGTGTGGAGTGGACTGCAGAGGGTCTTGGGTGATGGGGAGAGGTGCCCTGGGGAGCAGAAGGCAGGGCCCATGTATGTGAGTGTAGCCAGAGAAGTCCAGCAGAATAGCCTCCAGTGAGCCCAAGAAAGCCCTACGGGGCAACGTGCAGCTCTAAATGTCCGCCCGCTCAGCCCCAAGAGCAAAAGCTGTCAGTCACAGGGAACCTCTTTACCCCTTGCCCTCTTGTCTCCCCATGTGCCAGACTGTGAGGGACATCGTGCCACAGTCATGTGGGCTTTGGGAACCTGAGGAGGACTCTTATCTTTGAAGGTGTCTTATAATTTATGAATTGGGAGATGTCACCTCAGAGTGAGCAGAAAAAGTCCTAAGACCTGGCCATGTTTTCATCACAGGTGAAATTTACGCCTACATTTGAAAGGGAAAGTGAAAGAGAAAGCAAAATTGTGTTTTAATCGTGTCACAAATTATGCTTGTTCATCGTACAAGTTACGCTCTTGAAGTATACAGTGACGCAGGTCTTTTGTTCAGTACACCCCTTACCATCACCTCTCCCCTTCTTGGGTAATAAGATTGTGGTTCTCAACCTTGAGCTGCGTCAAACTGCCTGAGGGGTTGTTAAAGCACAAATTGCTGGGCTCCATTCCCAGGGTTTTTATGTAGTGTGTGATATTGTGATTTATAATAAGAAATATATATTTGGTCTTCATCTCTGTTTCTGGCACAGAGCTCCTAAAAGTCTTGGAATTTCCTAATAGTTGACAGCCGGAAAGGTATCTTTCTCTATGTTAATGAAGTGACTTTCGAAACGCTTCTAGGTCAGCTGAGGCTGGGGGCCAGTTGTCAGGTAAATCCACACTGGGATTGGAGCATCAGGAACCTTCAGTCCCACCCCCAGTCTCCAGGAAGGGGAAAGGGGTTGCAGGTTGAATCAATCACCAATGGCAATGATTCATTCATTCATTCGTTCGTTCGTTTCTTTTAAAGTTTATTTATTTATTTATTTTGAGACAGAGACAGTGCGAGGTGGGGAGGGGCAGAGAGAGTGGGAAAGAGAATCCCAAGCAGGCTCTGTGCTACCAGTGCAGAGCCCCATGTGGGGCTTGAACCCACAAAGCCGTGAGGTCATGACCTGAGCTGAAACCAAGAGTCGACTGCTTAATTGACTAAGCCACCCAGGTGCCCACCAACGGTCAGTGATTTAATCAGCCATGCCTATGTAATGAAGCCTCTATAAAAACCCAAAAAGGAGAGGGTTTGGAGAGCTTTGGGGCTGGTAGAGGTTCTGGGAGAGTGGGGCACCCTAGAGAGAGTGTGGAAGCTCACCATCTTCCCCCATCCCTTGTGCTTGCCATCTCTTCCATCGGGCTGTTCCTGAATTATATCCTTTCATATAAACTGGTGATCTGGTAAGTAAAATGTTTTTTGGGGTTTGGCTCTAGTAAATTAATTGAATCCAACAAGGGGGGCATGGGAACCTCTTTATACTCGGTTGGTCGGAAGCACAGGTGACAACCTGGACTGGAGACTGGTGTCTGAAGTCCAAGGAGGGGGCCGTTGGAGCCTCCAGTCTGTAGCCGGTCAGTCAGAAGCGCAGGTAATAACCTGGGATTGCAACTGGCTTCTGAAGTGGTAATGGTGGGGCAGTTTTGTAGGACTGAACCCTTAACCTGTGTAATGTGACACTGTCTCTGGGTAGATAGTGTCAGAATCAAGTTGAATGGTAGGACACCCAGCTGGTGTCCAGAGAACTGCTCCTTGTTGGTGTGGGGAACACCCCAGGCTCCACATTGGAAATTGGTGTCAAAACACTTATGATAGTGGCTCTGGGGTGGAGAGGCTAAGAATTTGCATATCTAGTAAGTTTCTAGGTGTTGCTGATGCTGCTGATTTGAGGCCCACCCTTGAAAAACCACTGCTCTAGGACCCTGGTTTCTCCTCCTTGGTTTCACATTGGAATCACCTGGGGACACATAGCTACTGATGGCCCCACCCCCAGAAGTCTGATTGAATTGGTAAATTCAATTCATGGATTAAAATTGGCATGGCCGATTCATGGATTAAAGGCTGCCCGGGGAATTGGAGGAGGAATATTTACTTTTATTTTTCAACTCTGACCTACCTAATTAAAGGTGGATACTTTGACCTTCTGCTTATACATTTTGGTATTATTTGAATTTTTAACAATGAGCATATATCACTTTATAACTAGCAAGCAAACATGTGACTTTATTCTCCCATCAGTTGTGTCCATTTTGTTTTATTTTATTTTTGAGAGAGCGAGCACGCACGCGAACGCTTGAGCAGGGAGAGGCGGAGGGCAAGGGAGAGAGAATCTTAAACATGCTCCGTGCCCAGCACAGAGCCTGATGCAGGGATTGATCTCACAGTCATGAGATCATGACTTGAGCCAAAATCAAGAGTTGGATGCTCAACTGACTGAGTCACCCAGGTACACGAGCTGTGTCCATTTTAGATTGTACCATACTTTTTGAAATCCTAAGGGACGTGTGGAGCCCTCTTTCCTTCCTTCCTTTGATCACTTAAAAAATTCCTTCTTGGGGTGCCTGGGTGGCGCAGTCGGTTAAGCGTCCGACTTCAGCCAGGTCACGATCTCGCGGTCTGTGAGTTCGAGCCCCGCGTCAGGCTCTGGGCGGATGGCTCAGAGCCTGGAGCCTGTTTCCGATTCTGCGTCTCCCTCTCTCTCTGCCCCTCCCCCGTTCATGCTCTATCTCTCTCTGTCCCCAAAATAAATAAACGTTGAAAAAAAAATTAAAAAAAAATTCCTTCTTGATCTAATAACATCTAGCTTATTCTAAATTCAGCCAAATTTATTGTGTGTAGAAAAATTAATTTCAGCTATTATTACTGTGGAATGTTGAAAAAATGTTATTTCACCCCTCATACTTCATAATCTCTGATCTTTCTTTCTCTCCCCTCTCTCACAATCCAGAAAGTTCTAGCAATCCGCCTCTCTTTCTGGCACATATATTCCAGGCACATGTATGTAAATAAATGATCTTTATTCATGTGTTCTCACAAATCAGTAGAAATACTAATTGAGGACTTATGTGTCAGACATTGAGAGAATGATTTGAATTTTACAGATCAGGACACAAAGGCTTAGAAAGTCTCCAAATTCACTATTATAAAATTATGTTTTCAGCTTTGTAGGTCCCCTTTCTTCCCAAGTACTTACTGAATATTACCATTAGCAAACAGAGAGAAGAGATGTGTTCAATTTCTGATGAGATGGGTAGCCCAGTTGTCAATTTTTCAATTCAGCCTTCACAAACTCTGCCCAGAGACCCTGTTTATTATAGATTGATTTTTGATGACTACTCACATGTTTACCTCTTTAAAGACACCACTGAGGAGCACCTGGGTGGCTCAGTAGGTTAAGCTTTTGGTTTCGGCTCAGGTCACGACTTCACGGTTCGTGGAATCGAGCCCTGCGTCAGGCTCTGTGCTGACATTGTAGAGCCTGCTTGAGATTCTCTCTTTCCCTTTCTCTCTGCCCCTCCCCCTCTTGTG
Organism: Leopardus geoffroyi; assembly: GCF_018350155.1. Taxonomy (NCBI): domain Eukaryota; kingdom Metazoa; phylum Chordata; class Mammalia; order Carnivora; family Felidae; genus Leopardus; species Leopardus geoffroyi. Next base: position 70,506,303 of record NC_059339.1, read on the forward strand.
CTATCTCTGTCTCTCTCAAAATAAATACAGTTGACAAGAAAAGACACACTTAAAGTATTCTTGTACGGAGGAAAGATTGCTTTTGGGAGACGGTTACACATTTTATTATTCCCAGGCTCTCTGTCACATACTGCATTACACATATATATATGGCAACTGAGATTTTCTTTCAAACATCCTCGATTTGTATATTAAACACAATTTTCCTTCTACATGATTCCCTTTCTCTATTATTGAGTTGGGGGAAGACCCCTAAACCTGCTCCCTTTATGTTCAGCAAAATTCTCTGCAGGTATTAAGCTTTATTGCTTGTATTAAAACACATCCAGTTTTTCCTCTCTCAGGGCCAGACCAACAGTGACTATAATGTTTCTCATGCTACTACTTTTATGTATTTCTAGACTGTGTCTTTTCCGTATGGATGCAATTTTATTAAGGCCTACACGACTTCCTTTGGCTGTTGCCTCCTCATGGCTCCTCATTTTCTTCGAGGACTGAGAACCAGGGTTTTCATTTTCTTTGGGCTTTCTCTCCCTGTAGTTTTCTTCTCCTCCTCTGTGATTCATTTCAATATAATTGACTGTTTTCTTTCCTTTCCATGAGTTAGCTGTTCCCCACAGCTTTTGCCCATAAGATTTTATGACACACATTTTCAAAACACAAGGAAGTTTAAGGAATCTTATAGCGAACAGCCATAGCCCCGTCACTCAGATTCTACCGTTAACACGTTTAGTATACTTACTTTATCACATATCTATCCACGTAAATGCTCTTCTTTTTCTATCTATCACACCACCTTCTTTTTTGAGGCATTTAAAATGAAATGACAGGCATCAGAACCCATCACCCCTAAGCGCTCCAGCTATGTAATATTAGAATTCAATATTTATGGCTTTTTTTTCCCTTTTGAGTGAAATATATATGCAATCAAATACACAAATCTCAAGTTGACCACTTGATGTGTTTTGGCAAATACCTGCCACCTTGCCTGACTCCAAAGACTGGGAACATGGTTCAAGGTACGGGGTGGCTCTACTGGCCTCTGTAATATAGAAAATTTGAGCTCTTTTCTCCTTTAAATCGACACCATATTCTCTCTCTGCTTCTATTTGCTTCTGTTGTTCTTCTCTGTTCTATTCTCTTCTTCTGCTCTGTCTGCTTCCCTTTTCGTATATGTCATGACTAACCATGAAAAGAATCTAATTGGTTCAGTTAGTTACTGCCCAGTATAAACCATTTCTGCTGGGTAAAGCTTGCCCGACTTTAGAGGGCTGTGTGTTTTTTTTGTTTTTCATTTTTCTGTTTTTTGGGTCTGGTGTCCTAGTTTTGACGGGGGGCTGCCTGGCACCCAAGGCAAATTATTGCTTTTGCTGCTTCCTTTTATATATATATATATATATATATATATATATATATATATAATATAGATAATTTATATAGATAATATATAATATATAATAATATAATATAATATATAATATAATATATAATATATATAATATATAATTTATATATATAATTTATAATATATATATATAAATTATAGATATAAATATATAAATATAAATTATATATATAATTTTTTAAACGTTTATTTATTTTTGAGACAGAGAACATGAACAGGGGAGGGGCAGAGAGAGAGAGAGGGAGACAGAATCTGAAACAGGATCCAGGCTCTGAGCTGTCAGCACAGAGCCTGATGCAGGGCTCGAACTCACGAACTGTGAGATCATGACTTGAGCCGAAGTTGGTTGCTTAACTGACTGAGCCATGCAGGTGTCCCTGCTGCTTCCTCTTAAGGGGACTGTGGAACTGGCAGCCTCAGAGCATTACGTCCAGGACGTGTAAAGTTAATTCTGTCCTTGCAAGCTAAAGACTTCATAGTTTCTAAATAAAAAGTTCCAGGCATATGGCTAAGCCTTTCTTTCCTTTGCTATATTTATCTCATTTTATGTCCTCCAAGTCAAGCCCTTTTTGTGTCTGCTACCCTGTTGGAATGTTAGTTCGTGTTAGTATATAGCTCAAGTGAAGTTTCCTGGAGGAGACAGATCTTGAGCTGCAAAGGGCTGATCACTCTGGTACATAAAGAACTCCCAGAAATCCTCAAGTGAAAGACCTAAAAACTAAAAGAAAAATGGATAGGGGCACCTGGGTGGCTGAGTCAGTTGAGCATCCGGCTTCGGCTCAGGTCATGATCTCACAGTTTGTGGGTTCGAGCTCCGCGTTGGACTCTGTGCTGACAGCTTAGAGCCTGGAGCCTGCTTCGAATTCTGTCTCCCTCTCTCTCTGCTCCTCCCCTGCTCATGCTCTGTCTCTCTCTCTCTCCTTCAAAAATAAATAAAAACATTAAAAAAAAATTTAAAAGGAAAATGGATAAGGACATGAACAGCCAGCTCACAGAAAAACAGATTAAAAGGGCCTGAACACATGAAAAGATGGTCAACTTTGCTTTTAATAATCGAATATATAAAATATAATATATAAAAAATATATAGTTACTAATATATATACATATAGTGAATAATAAAAAGAATAACAATAGAAAATTACACTACAAGATGGATTATTTCTTAGTTACCACACTAGCAAAACCCCAATCTTCTAACTTTTAAGAATCCATAAGGATCACGTCTGGCACTTAGGCTGGCTTCCCATAGTACACTTCTCCAAGGTATTAGTCAGTGTAAGAGAACACTGGATCAATGACTAGAGCAATAGTTATAAAGTCCTCAGGGAAAGAAAAAAGATGGTATCAAACTAAGTTATGCAAAAGTAAATAAGCAACTGGGAAATATTTTCAAATATGATAGAAATTCATGGCTGCCACACACGGCCACTCATTACATAGACTATAATATGAACGGTGTTCCTTGGAAATGTGCAGTGCACAACCTGAACAGCTGTAGGTGGCAGTCGTTAATCTAGTTCTCACAAGACCTTAAAAAACTACTGAAAGATAAAATGTAGTTGTCTCAAAGGTGAACATGGAGAAGCTACAGCAGAAGGACTGGCAGTGGGGATTGAATCTGTCTGAATGCAGCAATAAAACTAACACAGCGGTGGTGGTTATAACTTCAGAACACAATGTAACTGTTATAAAGAAAACGCACAAAAGTAAAAACATCAGATGGTCCAGAGCGTGAGAAGGTGGGCAATAGCATGACTATGCATGAATTTTCTCCTTTTTCATAGCAGGTGACCCAAAGATCTTGTTTACATCTGCTACATCAAGCAACAGGATGTAAATGCATATAAAGACATAAAATTAAAAAGTGAAAGAATAGGACCACAACACTGGGTAATAGAGAGGAGGGAATGGTGGTAGCAGGAGATAGATTTTCATCTTCAATCTTAATGTGGAGCCAACAGATTTCCTAAAAATACAGAGAGTGAAGTTTGACACTTTACTGTATTGGTAACTGATATATTTACTTTACTGTACTGTAAATGATATATATTGTTGTTGGAAAAGCAAAAAGAATCGGGGTGAAAAGACTAGGCTTTGCAGGCCCTCCCAGGAAGTTTCAGACCTCGGAAAGGTCTTAAAGGAGGCAAGTGAGTAAAGCCGAGTGCCTGTTTGGGGAAGGGACTTCCAGGTTGATGGAGGAGCAAGTTCAAAGGCCCTGAGGTGGAGGAAGTGCACCCGGCACGTTCAGGGCACGCCAGGAAGGTGAGTTGTCAGGACTACAGAGGGCGAGGGGGAGAATGATAGATGAGAGAGTTTGGAAGGGTAACGAGGGGTGGCCAACCAGGTCAGGCCTGCTGCTGCTCCTGATTCTGTTATTTTAGGGTAAGGAAGAAGGAGAGAGAGAGAGACGGTAAGGAGACCTAAACTTCACACACCAGTTTGCATTTCGAGCCTAATTCTGAAATGTTTGCCTATTGGTTTCTTGGTCCTTGCAAACCCCGGATGCCACGTTAAATCCGCTGCACCAAACCTGCCACCTAAACACTCCAATGAGGAATAGTGGAGTAAATAAGAACTTAGTGGCCACTGTACTGGCCTCTGTACAGAAAGGAAACAAGGCTTGTTCCCCGATTTCAAGGCATCCATAGTCTCACTGGAGTAAAAACACAGACAGGAAATCCTCCAAGGACCGTGCACCAGGCAGGTCTCCGTTGCTGGCTCAGTGCAGGAGTGGGAGGGACTGGAGTCTCTAAAAAGGATGGTCAGGGGAGTTTCCTGGACAGAGCAGCGGTGAATGTCAGAGGGAGGGAAGGTCAAGCAAGAAGAAACAAACAAAATAGCCCAGTGATCGCAAGGGGCATGAGCAGGGGGGTGTGCCGTGGGTGGGAGGCTACTCACTCAGGTTCGCGAAGACCTTGAGAGCTCGACAGAAGACGTGGAAGTGGGAAAGATCTGCTTTTCTGTAAGTGCAAGCCAGGGAACTTATAGGTGGACTGCAAACCCTGACAGAGAAGAGAGGGGCCGGAGCCCCACCTGGACACACTGCAAGTGGAAATTCGCTTGGAGAACTGCCCTGGGGAGCCTCACACTCAAAGGACTCCCTTGATGCTTTGTGCTCACCAGAATTTCCATTTCCTGTCTGAGGGCAGCTGGGAGGCTTTCTTATCAGACGCTGTCGCTAGTCATAACAAGCCAGACTGGAGTCAGTTACGTGAAAGCATTAAAAAAAAAAAAATTATCCTTTTATTTGAGAGAGAGTGAGAGTGGGGGAGAGGGACAGAGAGAGAGAGAGAGAGAGAGAGAGAGAGAGAGAATCTCAAGCAGTCTCCACACTCAGCATGGAGCCCGATGCGGGGCTCGATCCCATGACCCTGGGATCATGACCTGAGCAGAAATCAAGAGTCAGTAGCTCAACCAACTGAGCCACCCAGGCGCCCCTACATGAAAGCATTTTAAATGTGTTACAAGATTAGAGATCCCAGAAATGGCAGGGATAAAGGCTATACTCACCCTGTTTTCAGCACACAGGGGTGACTTCAGAGAGCAGAAAGACAAAATCCATTGTAGAAGGCAGGGGACCCGGGGTTGAAATAGGACTACCCACCCCTCCCCAGAGAACATGGAGTCCTGCCTCAGGGAGACTCCCCCTCTTCTGCAGGGTAATTCCTTTTGCCCCTACTGCCGCCCCCCTCGGCCCCCCACCCCGGGCACAGGCATCTGATTTCCCACCTCTGTGCCTTTCACAGCCTAGCAGTGGGAAATCATCTCTTCAGCCTCTTTTCTGCTCATAGGTCTGAGCTTTAATCTCTTAAAGAAAATGAGCCAGAGAAACAGAGATAACCACCGCGGGGGAAGTTTCAAGGTTACTCCAGCTGCTACTGCCTGACCCACAGGACCAGGTCTGCTGCTGAAGTAGTTCTTTGAGACTGAAAGTGTGTCCAAACATCATTAGCAGAAGCGCAGAATCTCATCCCACCTCAGCCCTCCTGAGTCTGAGTCTTCAGCTTACCAACATCCCTGCCGTGTGATTCGGATGTACATGGAGCTCTGAGAAGCATGGGTCTGGTTCACTCCTCGTGAATCAGTGCTTCCGGAACAAGCTTCTCAGACTGCAGTTTGAAAATAGATGGGTCAGCTCTGCTCTTTGGTTTGGAGAGTCTGGCTCTCTTTACTCCTTTCTGGGGGTGTCCCTTCCCTCCTTCTCTTCAGCCTGTAAACATTGACTGAGTGCTTGCTGTGCTCTAGGTTCCAGGCTGGGCTCCAGGATACAAGAAGGAAGGTACCAGCCCTGACCCTTTGGCAGCTGATGGTCCGCTGGGAAGAAAGCATGTAAATGCCAAGGGCAGAGTACCTGTGTCCTGTTAGTGGGTCAGGTACTTTCCTAGTGGCACCCTCTCCCCACCCTGAGGTCCCTGGCAGCTTTAGGTCATGCTACACCGATTCTGAAATCTCATCTTCCCTCTTATAGGTCTGCATGGTCACCTCCTTGGGATGCTAGACTCTTTCCCTATTACTGATTATCCCCGCTCTTTGGTTTTCCTGTTAGTAAATTTTCTTCCTTCCCACACCCAATCCTGGCTATTTCTCCTCTGCTAATTCTGGAAACTGTCCCCCTGTCTCTAACTTCAGTATGATTAGACTGATCCAGGCCTTTTGTCTCTATCAAGAACAATACGTGATCTTTGCACTGGTCTTCCTATCCTGGACCTATCCCTGCTAAATCCATTCTCTATAGCAGACAGACTGATCTCTCTGATACATAAAATTGAGTGCTCATTAAAACCCTCCAAAGCCTCCCTACACAGGATACGTTCTAAAGTCCTTACCAAAGCGTGGTCCCTTACGTTTCATGACCTGTCTTCTGTGTGTCTGCCCTCACCTCCATGACTCTGTCTTACGTTTCAGCCACCACCCACTCCTTGCCGTCTTGCTTTCCCATCCCTCTACATATGCCCTCCTATTCTTGCTTCTGCGCTTGGTATTCCTTCCTTCTTCGCCAGGTTGGTGCCTGGTCACATTGCCAGAGCCGTTTGTCCTCTCCTGTAGGCTTTTCAACCCTAGCCGCCCGGAAGAGTCACCTGGGGGCTTTCAAAGAATAGCAAAACCCAGGCCTCACTGTCAGAGAATCTGAGGATGTGGGGAATGAAGTGGGCCGTTGGTGTTTTCGAAAAGTTGCCTAAATAGGTGCTGGTCGAAGTTTACTGTGTGTATGATCCCTTGGGGAACCTTGTTAAGATGCAGATTCTGATTCAGTAGGTCTCAGGGGGACCGAGTCTCTGCATTTCTAAGCAGCTCCCAGGTGATGCTGAGGCTGCTGGTCCATGCACTGCATTTTGAATCACGCCTCGAATGGGAAGGTTCTAAAGCAAGGCCCCAGTGGAAGCCCCTACCCCACAGGACCCGCGGGGGCCTCTCAGTCCCTGGTCTCCCTTAGCTGCTCTGCCCTCATCTGCACGGCCTTCTGATTTTTCTGCCATTTCTCATGACAATAAAATTCCCTCTGATTTTCAATGCAACCATTGGTGATAAAAACGCAACGAGCTGCTTCATGAGGGAGAACATTTCATGTGCCTTTTTACTAAGCACTTGGGCAAAAAGATATAATTTCTCCTTAGAACACTTAGGAGTAGATTGGTAAGACATCAAAGCAAGACATTTTCCGCAGAAGCAAAGTGAGGATGGTCTGTTTACTTAGCAAACAGAACCCATTGGCTAATTTGAAGTACCTGAAGGAAGCAGCATGTACAAATATAAAAAAAGAAACTGAAGAGTCGGCGGTGATAATGATAGTAACAATCATGGTTAACCGGAGCATTTATTATCAAGGTGCTGCTCTAAACACTTTATATGTGATAACTCATTAATCCTCAGATTATCCTACAAGATAGTTTCTGTTAATTATCCCCGTCTCATAGGCTGGCACGTGGGGACAACCAGATATTAAATACCTTGCTGTGTGAACTAGCAAGTTGCTTAGCTGAGATGAGTTAATGGTAAAAAGTATTAGGGGCCTGGGTGACTCAGTTGGTTGAATGCCTGACTCTTGATCTTGGCTCAGGTCATAATCTCATGGTTCAGTTCACAGATCAAGCCCCGCATCGGGGTCCATGCTGACAGTGCAGAGCCTGCTTGGGATTCTCTCTCTCTCTCTCTCTCTCTCTCTCTGCCCCTCACCACCACCCCCTGCCCCCTTGAAATAAGTACATAAGCATTTAAAAAAAAACAGTAAGAAGTATTTAAAAGTTCTGGAATCGGCCAGAGGTTAGAGTCATTATTCAACACTCGTGAAAGGAGATCACCAAAGAAGTCTTCCAGGAAAAGATGCTTCCCCGGAATATACAGTTTACAGCATCTTCTCTGGTATTAGTGAACTTCAAATTGGCAAGGAAAAGTTTTTGAGATGTGTGACTCACAGTTCTGACCACAGTTGGAAAATCTTGGGAGCAATGGGGAACAAAAAGCTCCCTCTTGCTTTGGGGAGATTTGCCAGGAAGAGATGTCCTCGTTTGTCTAACCTTCACTGCGTTCTTATTTTAAGATTCTTCAGCCACGCTAGTCCATGTTGAAAAATTCTCCCAGCAGAACATTTTCAGGATGACTTTTATAATCAGTATTTGGATTTAATATTTGTATTAGTAGTTATCTAAAAAAGCGTATGCCAGAAGCTGCATATAGTATTGTGGCATTTCTGTGGTATAAAGGGCTTTCCGGGAATGACACCTACAACTGCGTCTGTAGGAAATACACGTTCCAGTTATGATGGCCTGGAAGCTCTCCTTATCACCGCTCGCCCAAACTCTAGAAGGTTGTAAGTAAGTGTGTGCACAGGTGAATTCCTCGACACTTATGCACATGTGTTCTCAGGGGCCAGGACGGGGTTTATTCATCTTTGTATCCAGCGGCTGGCTCAGTACTCAATATGTTTGTTGAACAAAACCAGTATCAAGAACAAACGTGTGTTGAGTGCTTTCTCTGATCCAGGCACCGTGCTAAGTGCTTTTGCAGGGATTAGCTCATTAAAGCTTCTCCATAAAGCCATGTGGTGTGCACACAAACCCCGGCCCTCCGATGACAGAGCCACCCTCTTAAGCACTAGGCTTGGGGAACTGCCTTCAGGCCACGTGTCCTTCCAGCGGCCAGGCTGCACACATCGCCCATGTTCACCGTTCTCAGCAGACTTCTCTCTCTTCCTGAATTGTCTTCTTTATTACGTGGCTCATGAGCTGGGAGAAAAGCTACTGATGTGCTTTGAGCCTGAGGAATCAAGATTCCATGTTACCTGCGTTCTGAGATTCTGACTCCTAAATGAGATATATTTTTCCTGTTAGAATTTTTCCAGGAATGAGTAAGCTACAATTGCGTTCCAAGATTCTCTCTGAATCCTACTTCAGACTGTTTTATTCCAACTTGAATTTTTAAGGAATTAATGCTATGCAAGTTTTACATTCAGACTACATTTAGGTAGAAACTGGCTTAAGTGCGGTTCCCCCCGCTCCCTTGAATTGTCAAATAGCTTAGGATTTGGGGTGTTTTCTCCATTTTACAGGGGAGAAAACTGAGGCATTATAGCGTTATGTTCAAGATCACACAGCTTGTCCCGGGTGGAGAAGCCTGCCCCCCAGGGCGCCTGATTGCAACTTCACTGCCCCTTTCCGGACACGACGGCCCGCATGTTTCCACCAGGGCGTGTGGTGTTGCCCCTGTTTTCACAGTGCTTCGTGTGATCCTCACAGCCCTCTTGTGAGTAGCAGCTCAGGTATTATCCCGCTTTATGGTTGACGATGCTGAGGCCCAGAAACCCGAGGACACGCACACATTATTCAGGTTGCTACATGGACGGACCAGGACTTCCGACAAATTCCTGGAATTTGCAGAAATGATGGCAGATATGGAGGAGAGAAAGTTCATTTGATCTCAAAGTCTTCCGCCTACGGACTTCAGGCGGTTTTGCAAACTCGAGTTGTACTTCTCGAGTTGTGCCTAAGTGTGGTCTGAGACTGGGGGGAAAGGGGGTGAAGGAAAAGGAAGACAGTCATGTACCATTTCTCCTACCTTCCCAGAACTTGCTGTCCACCCAGGCTCTGTCTCCATCTCCACGTCAAAAAAATTTTGTTTAATGTTTTGTTTATTTTTGAGAGAGAGAGAGAGAGCGAGCTAGGGAGGGGCAGAGAGAGAGGGAGACACAGAATCTGAAGCAGGCTCCAGGTTCTGAACTGTCAGCGCAGAGCCTGGTGCGGGGGCCCGAGCTTGTGAGTCTGGAGATCATGACCTGAGCCGAAGTTGGACCCTTATCCGGCTGAGACACCCAGGTGCCCCATCCACATTTTACAGATGGGAAAACTGAGGTCCAGAGAGGAAAGCCCACTTGTCTGTATCGGGAAGTGAGGCACACTGCCTTTGAGTTTGCGTAGTCTTGTCCATATGGCTCCTGAAGCCATACCAGAGGCAAGAGGGCCATTTCCTTTTGTTCTAATCAGCTCTGCTGCTCTCCTGAGCATCTTTACCCAGCCACTCCTCTTTTGGAGAACTTAACAGTGGCTCCCAGGGAGCTTCACATCCCATGTCGACTCTCCATCTGGCCCCATCCTAGCCCTCCACTTACTCTGTTGCTTCCCTTCCCATCACACACAGGGATACTCAAGATACAGCCGGTTCTGGTCAGCCCTGCCTCACCTCTGTTCAGGTGTTGGACCTCGGTGACTTTAGGGTGAGCTTCCCACCTTCCCCACCTGCCACACCTCCTCCATCCTGGAAGAGCTGGCTTAGCTCAAGTCTCAACTTTCCAGGCTGACCACCTCCCACCCATTTCCCTCTCTCTTTGAATGTGGCACTTGACTTAGCACTTAAACGTGTGGTGTCTTAAGACACTTGTTATTATTTCATGTGTATTGTTCTAAACTACATTCTAATAATAACAATAACTGGTAGCATTTTTGAGTGTTTTCTACATGCCAGGCTCTCTTCCAAGTGCTTTTCATCCATTGGGTTGTTCAATTCTTAGAGCAACCATGTGAGTTAGGAACTAATGGGACTGCTACGTTAGAGATTAGGAAGCCGAGGCACAGAGATGTTAATTACTTGCCCAAAGTAACACAGTCTCAGGGATTGTGGGCCCGCCCTGAACCACTACACTAAACTGCTCTACTTAAAGTAGAAACTCCTTGAAAGGCTCCTCATTTGTTTAGGGGAGACCATGACACCTTCCTTGGAGGGGTCATTGAGAGGATGAAGTGATATCATCCCTAGACTAGCCTGGTGTCTGCCACGTTGGAAGGTACTGGAATATTTGCTGGATAAGGTTTAGGGGCTCTTCTCTGGATGTCACACTTCTTGGTACTATGTTGCTCAGGAAGAAACAGCTGTTCTTGAACAGAAAAGCAAATCTCTAAATTATATGTCATTTACATTAATTAATATGGTGAGCAAAAACAGACTTAATTTCAAAGAAAAAGTGTTGAAAAGTTAAAGCCATCTCCTGCAATCAACACTCAAGGTCCCACTCACTTGAAACATGTAATGGCTTTAAAAAGTGGCTCATCTCCTAATTTGTATTGGGAAATACAACATAAGGTTCATGTTCAGATAGGCAGTGTGAAAATTCATGGAGGTGCAGGGACCCGTAAATGTGGTCTTATTTTAGGTAATTTAGATAAAACAACTTCTTAGCACAATTATGTATGATAATGACCATAATAGATATGTTTGGGGATGCTTATTCTGCCCACAGTCTCCTTTTCTGGAAACGACTTCCCTTTCACCAGTAGCTTCAATCACAGGAGGGGTGGGGCCCAGGGAGCCATGTTTCACCAAGTTTCCTCCTTTCCCCTAATTGGACCGGTGATAAATACTTGACGAAAGTCCAGTCAATCCACTGGCTGGCCAGCACCCAATTCTCTCTTTTGAGAATTTTAAATAGGAGATAGAGAGTAAAGTAGTCCTGAAAGGTCTAGCAGAGGGTTATCTTGTGGATATCATGCAGAGGAATCCCTCAAAGAGGAATGGAGAAGAGAAAGAGTTGGGAGAGAACACATAGGTCCTAAGGGGTGGACCGAGGTCTATTTCCATGGCAGGAAGTTCTGTGTGTCCTACAACACACTCTTTTTAGCTTAAGTGAATTTCACTTAAGTGAATTTCTGTGCCTTGAAGCTCACTGATCCCTGAGAGAGTGGTTTTTACCATATGATTCTTTCTCGTTGTGGGAATATATATATTAGCTTATATTTGGCATGTTAATGGGTATAAATGGAATACAATGTATAGTATTTTGTTTTGGTCAAAACAAAGTTGTGTTGACAAGGTAGTGTGAAGTCTCCGGAGTAGAATTCCCAATTCTTGTTCGACAGATACTTGAGTACCTGCCACGTGTCAGACGGACTCATATGGTTGGACGTATCTGCACTATCTCCAATTAGTGTTGGATCAGCCTTTGCTCCATAAATCCTGATAAATAGTTGTGGTTACTCAGCTTCTGGAGGACACATATTGTTTGCTTCTCTGTCTTCCTGCTTTGTATTGAGTTCACTGCTCCTAGGCACCTGTGCCACTGGATAGAGGAAAGAAGAGAAAAATGCAGGGAAAAGATTAAAACTAGCCAGTCTTGCTTCAGACTTTGAGTTCTAGTTAAAAGTTTGGTAGAGGACAAGGTTTATAAACTGACAAAGCAAATGTTTAATTAAGAAGCCTTTGCCACTGATCCTTTAGCCACATCGCCATTAGATTCCCTAGATCCCCCAGATTCCCCATTCTGTAGAGGCAGCAGAATGTGGTGGGAAGAATTCTGGCCTAAGGACTGTGTCCTTTCCAATCCTGGCTTTACTAGCTGGGATTCTTGGGCCAAGGGCTACTTCCATCTCCAGTGCTCTGTTTCCCCATTTGTAAAAAGCATTAATAATGCCAGTCTGTCTAGCTCACAGGGTGGTTGTAGGATCAAGTGAGAAAATGGATGGAAAGAGATTTCCAAGTTGTAAGGAATAAAGAATATGTGTGGGATCATTAGGATGGCCAGAGTATAGAGATGATTATGTCCAGTCGGTACAGATCCCAATCTACCCTGACTTGCAGTAACTCAGGATTCCAGACTTCTGGTGGACCTCCCCCAACCCCAGTTCCTTCACTATACCCCCTCCCAACCCCACTGACTTCCTTAGTTTTCTTTCTTTCTTAACTCTTCTGTAGCTTTCTCTTGGTGGTGGTGGTGCTGGTGGGTGGGGGGATACAAAAATGCTTCCAGTGGGGGCTACAGAACATAGAAACCAGGCTTCACTTGGGAATACTTAGTAAAGTGTGCCTCTCTGTTGAGGATTCTTGAGGTAAATCTTTGTTGATTTGAGTAAAATTATTGATCTTCCTTCCCCCCACAGTCTTGTTCAGAAAAAGGTGAGATTGGAATCATCAAAGAGCTGGAAGCTGCCATATGGGCATCATCTCTCTGGTAGTTGCCCACCAAGACCCTACCTCTTAGGGATTCTGCCTTAACTGGTCTGGGTATGACCTGGACATCTGTTCTTTCAGAAAGTTCCAGGAGATTCCATTTGTCTCTTTACAAATGAGTTTGAAGCTCTGATTTCTCTCAAACTACAGCCCTTCATTTAAATGCTTGTTGGCATCCTCTTGGAGAGTTGGTCAACACCTAAATCTCAAATACTCTAAAATGGAAAAAATGTTCCTCTCCAACCAGCAATAAGTGTTAATATTCTTACCATTATCATGCTCAATACCTTCCTGGAAACCTCAGGCATCTTAACATCCTCCTTATCCTCAAGGTGAACTCAAAAATTGAGAGGAAATTTCTTTTGTTATAGTTCTTGCTTTGGTCCATTTCTTTCTGTTTCCATTGCCTTCATGCTAGCTTGATGTCTTATTAGCTTGCATCTGACCTAGTCCATTGGCCTGCAAACTAGCCTCCTGCTCTATTCTCTTCTTTGCTTTATTCCACCTGAAACATGAGGCCAGATGGAGGATGAGTTCTCACCTCCTCAGCCTGGCCTTGAAAAGCTTTCATGTATTGGTTGTGCTCTACTTTTGTTCTGACAGCTTGGCTGAACTGGACCTCTCCTCTCTTTCTTTCTTTCTTTCTTTCTTTCTTTCTTTCTTTCTTTCATTTTTATTTATTTATTTTTGAGAGAGAAAGAGAGAGAGAGAGAGAGAGAGCCAGCTTGAGTGGGGAAGGGGCAGAGAGAGGGAGATAGAGAGAATCCCATGCAGGCACAACACTGTCAGCACAGAGCTCGATGCAGGGCTCAAACCCATGAACTGTGGGATCATGACCTAAGCTGAAACCAAGGGCCAGATGCCTAACTGACTGAGCCACCCAGGTGCCCTGGACCTCTCCTTTCTGAAAGCACATTTTGTTTTATATAGTCCCACTCCAGGGTTTGCCCTTGATTTTTCACTCTCTTCTGTCTGTTGAATCTCACTTGTCCAACCTGAATGTGGCTGACATCACTGTCTTTTGGGATCTGTTCCTGCCAAAGGGATTTCTCTCTGAATCCTATTGTCCTTTATTTATAGTCAACTTTGGGCACTTAGTAAATATTAAGATCCACGCAAAGACTTTGACCCTGTGGGACTAAGGCTCTCTCCTCTACTTCCTCATGCCTCCCTACTGATACCCGAGACAGCCTCCTTTACCATGACAGCCTTATGGTAAATACTTGTTGCATGAATGAATGTGGGATGAAAATATAGTTATGTGACTTTTGCAATATCATCCAGCTTGTTTGATGGACCAAGATGGAAGAGAATCCACATCTCTGACATCTGCATTCTACACCATTTCAAGAAGCCCATTTTCCTTAAACATAATTCACAAATGGTCCTCTTTAAAATATTAATTGCTTCACAAAGAATGCATGTTTGCTAATTTAGAAAAAAAAAAAGACAAAAAAAAGTTGAATAATTTTGGGGAGGAAAAAAACGATCTCATGAATAGCTTAACCCAAACAGCCAGAAAACCAAATATTAAGGTTTGTGGAGGGTTACATTTTCCTGTCATTCCTGGGAGGGTCTGGGAAATCTGGAGGTGGGTAGAGGAAGGGCAAGAAAAAACTGCTTCCAAACTTTCATCCACTCTATGGGGAGGTTCTGATTGCCTCAAACTTTTGACGAGGCAGGAGAGATTAGGTGCAGCCTGGTTTAGCAAGGGTTAGGGCAGTTTCTTCCCCATTATCACCTCATTCAACTTCTGAGTACTGAAGATTTGCTAGCAGACTGTATTGGGTTTAATCTCTCCTGAATTCCACACATTTCATTTAAGCTGCACAGTTAATTGCCTAAAGGGTAATTGAAAATGCAGCTTGAAATGTGTGGTGAGTGAAGGCTATTCTACTGACCTTAAGTTCTACATTTCTGATTAACTCAGTGAGCTCAGCACCCATTAACAGCATTCCCTTTGATTACGAACATTTGGCTCAGGCCAGTGAGTTAGCTCTAAACATGGGGCTTTTTAGAATCTTAACTGCTACCTAGATCCTTCTTGCCTGCTCTCTCTTACACACAAGCTCCTCTTTTCTATTCTTGGGATGGTGGATTTCTCAAACTCTTCACTATCTTAAGAAATTGACTCTTCCGAAACGAAGCCTCGAAAAGCAATTACTCGGTACTGCGGGGTGAAATGTGCGGGGATGTGTTCGGCTGACACCCTTGGCTTCCCATCAGGTGCCTGCCCTGCTACCCACAGAAATGCCTCATGAGTTACTGGGAAGTGTGTGACTCTTGTCCTGCTTCTGCAGCTCTGTGATGATGGGGCATGAGGGTTCTGGGGGGTGCTCCTTATCTCACAGGTTAGTATCTAACCACCAAGCACGGCAAACTTCGTGCAACCTTCTTTCCCCCGATTGAAGAGGGAAAATAAATCCTTGTTGTCTCTATTTTCTTGGAAGAAAGGTCTTGCATCTGTGAGGTTCTCGTTCCTAAGGTGACCCTGGAACCATTTCTGCAGAGATGGTCTGTGAGTCCCTGCTGGAAACATGCAGGTGACTGAGGGGTGTGGATAAAGTCATGGAAGATGGTTGATGAATGATTCAACCACCTGCCTGTTTCTAACTGATTCGTGTAGGATTGTCTACTGCTGGATGCTTCCTAAGACAATAAGTGCTGTGTGTGATGTGTTGGCAGTAGAGTAGAAATAGCTTTGGGCTGAAGGTTGGGGGCCTGAATTCTGGCCCCAGCTCTGTCACTGTGCATGCCTATTCTTTTGGCAAGATGCTCACGGTCTCCGGGCCTCACGTTCCCCATCTCCAAGGTGTTCTCTTGGGGCCCTTCCAGCTGTGGAGACTGATGTTTAAGAAGGCTCTGATGCATTGTCTCCAGTGCTCAGAAACCATGTGGAGATAAAGCAACATGGTGTGAACTTCCAAGGCCGAGAGACAGAGCTGTGGAGCAAATACTAACAAAACCTAGCTAAGTCCCAGTGCCACTGCATGGCCAGCATCGGCTCGACTGACCGTTGTTAATCTATTGCCTAATATGGTCTAATCCTATCTCTTCTTTGCTAACTGACCTCACTCAGGATTGGTCATTGTAGATTTATAGATTTTTCCCTCTTCTCCTGTTGGCTTAAGTATCTACAGCGATGGATATCAGCTTGGCCGTGATTGGGAAATAGTGATTACATTAATAGCTCTTTCCCACAAAGATAAACTTAATGAAGATAATAGATAAAATGTCTAATTAAGCAGGCATGTCACTGTCTACTTTGAGTCTAAATAAATTTACCTCTTAACTTGGATGGGCTAAGAGGTTAATTAGAAAACGAGGGTGTGACTACACCTGCGTGCTCACGGATAAATGCGGAGTCTAGGTTTGAGGGGGTGGGGGTGGGGGGCAGTAATTCCATCCAGCGTAATCTCCAGTCAGGGCAGTTTTCATCCAGTGTAGTGCTTTTGAAGGGCACAGACCTGGTGTGGTTCAAGCTGTGTCTCCCTATCCCCCCAACACACATGCACACACACACCCTTATGGAGTAAGATTTGTTTCCTGTGAATGAAGATAACTCACAAACACAGAACTGAAGGGAGGGATAAGGGACATTTGTCCCTGTCTATAGGTGATAATGACGATAGTGTGTGATTTGGGCTGTACCACATTTTGTGTTATTTTGGGGGAAGGAAAAACTCACCCCTAATATTTCTCTTCCTCCTACCTCCAGGAAACTAATATATTATTTAGCCCTTTCTTGGGGGGTCTACATTTAAAATTTTTTTTAAAATTGCGATAAAATCTACCTAACATAACATTTACCATCTGAACCATTTTTTAAGTGTACAGTTCAACGACATTAAGTACATTCACACTGTCGTGCAATCATTGCCACCAGCCACCCACACAACTCTTTTCGTCCTGTGAAGCTAAAACTCTGTCCCCATTCAGCACTAACTCCCCAGTTCCCTCTCCCTGCAGCCCCTGGCAACAGCCATTTTATTTTCTGTTTCTATGAATTGGACCATCTAAGTACCTCATATGAG
Source organism: Leopardus geoffroyi (assembly GCF_018350155.1). Taxonomy (NCBI): domain Eukaryota; kingdom Metazoa; phylum Chordata; class Mammalia; order Carnivora; family Felidae; genus Leopardus; species Leopardus geoffroyi. The sequence goes on from NC_059339.1 coordinate 70,523,175, forward strand.
TGGAATCCAGCATTTGTCTTTCTGTGTCTGGTTTATTTCACTCAGCATAATGTTCTCCAGGTTCATCCACGTTGTAGCATGTGTCAGAATTTCTTTTCTTTTTAAGGCTGAATAACATCCCACTGTATGTATATGCCACAGTTTGTTTACGATTCATCTGATGTGCACTTGGGTTAGTTTCAGCTTTCAGCTATTGCGGATAATGCTGCCAGGAACATGGCTGTGCAAAGAGCTGTTTGAGTCCCTGCTTTAATTCTTTTGGGTAAATACCTGGAATTGTTGGATCACATGGCAGTTCTAGTTTTAATATTTTGAGGAACTGCCATACTGTTTTCCATAGTGGCTGCAATATTTTACATTCCTACCAATAGTACACATGGGTTCCAATTTGTCTACATCCTCATTAACATTTGTCATTTTCTTTCTTTCTTTCTTTCTTTCTTTCTTTCTTTCTTTCTTTCTCTCTCTCTCTCTCTCTCTCTCTCTCTCTCTCTCTCTCCCTCTCTCTTTCTTTCTTTCTTTCTTTCTTTCTTTCTTTCTTTCTTTCTTTCTTTCTTTCTAGTAGTCATCCTAATGGGCATGAGGTTGTATCTCATTGTGGCTTTGATTTGCATTTTCCTAGTGATTACTGATGTTGAGCATCTTTTCATGTGCTTGTGGTCTACATTTTGCTAGGTTTGGAATCATAGTTTACAATATAGCCAGGAAGAGGCACTTGAACAAAGAAACACCAAAACATCTTTGTGCAAAAGAGAGGTTTCGATTGCAACTTTGCACAATAAGAGTATTAAGAAAAGTCAGGAAAGACGGTGTGGATGAGCATGTTCAGGTTGTGAAGAAAAATCAGAGATTTCAGGAAAAGCAGGGACTGGCCCATGGCCCCATGGCTAGTTAGAGGGAGTCTCCTATCTCTCAGGCACTCCAGCCACTGGTGTTTTCTGACCTCGGTGTGCATAAGACTCATGAGGGGCATTCCAGGGTTCTACCTTCCAGTGATTCTGATGAAGTAGGTCTGAAGTGGGCCTGGGATTATCTTTATGGCCAAGTGCCCCTGGTGATTCTGATGCAGATGGTCAGGTGGTCTTGCATGTGTCCAGCTTCCCTCTTGAATTCAGATGGGGACATGATGAGTTTCATAGGACAGCCAATATATTAATTTCCCACTGCTGCTTTCACAAATTACTTGAAATTTGGTGGCTGAAAACAACATAAAGCTATTATCTTATAATTCTAGAAATCAGAAGTCCAAGATGGGTCTTACCAGGCTAAAATCAAGGTGGAGGCAAGGCTGTGTTCCTTTTGGAGGCCCTAGAGGACATTCTGTTTCTTTACCTTCTCCAGCTTCTACTGGCCACCCCCCTTCCATAGCTTGTGGCCCCTTCCTCCATCTTCAAAGCCAGCAGCATAGCGTTCTCAGAGCTCTCTTTCTGACTGCTCTTCTATCCTCTTTTTCTACTTTATTATCCCCATAGTTATGTTGGGCTCACTTGGTTACTCTAAGATAATCTCCTTTTTTAGAAGTCATCTGAAAAGCAACATTAATTCTCCTTTGCCACGAAACATAACATATTCACAGTTTCTGGAGACTAGGATGTGGACATCTGTTGGGGCCATTATTGTGTCTATCACACCAAGGGACGTTCTTAGCTGGTAGGAACTCAAGAGAGAGATGAAAAAGGGAAGGCAACTTGCTTTAATTCCTCCCTCTTCTGGGTACTATGGCTCTCCTTTGACTCCCTTTGATAACCAGTCGTTATCTCTTCATTTCCAGAGGAGAGGCCCTGATGGCAGAGATTCTCAGCATGGAACTCTGACAGTTGCTGGGTTTGTGGCTCCAGGTGAAAAACTGTATATCCTCCTTTGGCCCCCACCAAACACATCGATGCACACTCATGCCCACACATATGCCAAGTATAAGTGAGAAATGGGGGATAAATCAGGCCATGTGACTTCTGATCTATTTAATTAAATCCAGTGTATCCAATGTTTATTATTTTAACTAGCACTGCACTTTAGGGAATAAAAAGAAAAAAAATTAGAGATAATCTGTGGCCTGGAAATGTGTGGGAAGACAAGCTTTACTGACAATAAAGAATCAAAGAACATTACTGATCAGTATATAAGCAACTGCTAAGTCAAATATAATCACGTTCCAATATTATCATTTAGAATAATGTACTGGATTTTGGGGAGAGGCCGAGATCAATGGTTTCAGCTAAGATGGTTACAGAAAGCTTCCTGTGAGTCAGGAAGGATGAATCAGATTAAGAAGAAGAGAAGAGGGCTGAGAAAATTGGGGGGAAAGGGAGATACGGGCATCAAACGATCATGTTGTGTGTGGAGGTCATTCTACTGTCATCCCAGAAATAGAGAGAGCCCCACATCAATGTACGAGCTCTGTTTGGAGACCATCTTGACTATGAACCTCAAGGAACACTCTGTGGTCACCAGGTTCCCTTCAACTGTGAACACATGTAGACCTTGCAAATGAAGAGATCAATTTTCTACCTTGGGATTAGCCTCATCTTTATTCAGATACCTCCTCTACCCCCTTTTCATGTTTTCCCATTCATGAGTTGAATTTCTGAGCTCCTTTTTCTGGGTATGTCTGTCCTGTGGAAAAAATATGAATACTTTCAGGAAATTCTTTCTCTTGGTGATTAGGTGTAGAGTTGGCCTCTTTCTAGGGACCCTCTGCTGACACTCAACTCTAAAAAAAAAAAAAAAAAAAAAGGAAGAACGATGTGGATTGCTCATTATAGAAAAGCCATTTTGTTACAGAATTAATAGTGTGGCTGATCTTCAAGTGGTCTCATGCATAATAACATATACAGTATTAAAACCCAGTATATGTCAATACTTCTCTACTTCAGTAGGAAATTATCTAATCAAAACTCATAGGTACAAGCCCTCCAGGATGCCCCTTGTTGTGGTTGGTGAGATACGGTACAAAACAAAAGATGGAAATATTTCTCTTAAGATTAGAAAGGTATTTGTTTTTATTTATGGTCCAAAACGCTTTTAATTTAATTTTTTATTTTTTAAGGAGGTGGCAACTTTACTTATAAGATTTGCTTGTTTTGTAGAGAAGAGCTTCTCTTTACAGAAAACGGGGTATGTTGAGTAGGTCCCCACGCGTACCATTTCGATGTGGCTGTTGATTGACCTACTATATACTAGCTTAGCAGCTAAAACGTTGGGTGCTGGTAGTGGGTACAAAACTCATCTGAGTACTCTTTGCTTTGTCTTTGCTTTTCTTTCCTTTTAAAATGTTTTCTTTTTAAAGGCAGCCCAAGGTTAACAATGGATAATTTGCCGCCGTTTTCCCAGAGCGCCTCTTTCCGAAGGCTGTTTTCTCGTGCTGTGCGGAGGAGGCTTGGTAATGATACAGCTTTATCTTTGAAAGCAAACGTCCTTTCTGTCAATGGGCGTCCAGAACCCTTTCCAGGGTTAATTAATGCAGCTACAAAGTGGAAATAAAAAATGACAGCGGAGGGGAAGGGAAGAGCAGAGCTGTAAGCAAAGGAGAAAGATGACACTTATTTTCTAAAGGAATGCTCAGCAAGGTGGTCATCCCAGCGGACGTGCAGACTATTACCCAGGCAAAAGAAGGTACATCCAGGTACCAATGTGTTTGGGTCTCCTCTGGTATTGTATTACGGCCATAGTGATGGTGGTATTATGGCAGCGAACAGCATAGAATATAGTATATGCACCAGGCACTGTGTTAAATGTTTTACATTAGGGCTCTTTTATCTTGGCACGATTGGCATTTGGGACTGGATACTTCTTTGTTCTGAGAGGCTGCGCTGTGCATTTTAGGACGTTCCGCAGCATCCTTCGCCTCTGCACACCAGATGCCGGTAGCATCTCACCCCCCAATTTGTAGCAATCAAAAATATCTCCAGACATTGCCAAATGTCCCCTGGGTGACAGAACCACTACCCTGTGTGGATTATGTCATTTAATCCTCCCAACACAGTGTGGAAGGCACTCTGATTATCTCCATTGACTATGGAGAAACCTGAGATAGGGAGAGGTTAGATGGCTTGCCCAAGGTCAGAGCATGTGCGATTTTAGGCAGTGAGCATCCCAACTGTAAAATCAAGTGGTCTATTACGACAAATTTGTGTGTTCTTCTTGTGCGTAAATAGCCATTCTTAGCAGCAATGTGCTGGAACTTACCTACATGAATTCTAATCATATACAACCATTTGTCATACCTTTTGAATCCACAAACACTACTATTTGAGGCATGAGTGTTCTCAAACGTTGCCTGATTCATATGATAAAAGAGAATCTTTCAAACATATCAAGGCACAGAAAGAATATGACAGATGCCTGGGACACCATCCAGTTCAACTTAATATTTTGTTCTATTTGCTTTCGATGGTTAAAAAAAATTTTTTTTAATCTTCATTTATTTTTGAGAGAGAGAGACAGCGTGTGAGCAGGGGAGGAGCGGAGAGAGAGGGAGACACAGAATCTGAAGCAGGCTCCAGGCTCTGAGCTGTCAGCACAGAGCCTGACGTGGGGCTCGAATTTACAAACTGTGAGATAATGACCTGAGCCGAAGTCAGACACTCAACCGACTGAGCCACCCAGGCGCCCCTACTTTGGATGTTTTTTAATTAAAAAGAAAGTATCATGAAGTCTTTCAGCTTCTGTTCCACTCTCTTGCTTCTCAGAGATAAGCACTCTCCTGATTTTGGTGTTTATCATGCCCATACAGATTTTCATATCCTATTTTGAACTTGTGTCCCCAAACAGCATATAGTAGTTTCCCATGTTTGTAAATGCTGTTTGAATGTTATTACAATAAAATGATCTTTCTGTATGTGTGCGTACGTGTGTGTGTATGTGTTTTGTTTAACATTTAAAAAATCTTTTTATTAGGGATAATTTTAGGTTTACAGCAAGTTTGAAGATATTACAGAGAATTCTTACATACCCTTTCCCAATTTCTCCTATGGTTACCAACTTACATTGCCATGGTACATTTGTTAAAGCGAAGAAACCAGTGTCATTATATTACTACTAAGTAGAGTACAGATTTTTTCATATTTCTCTAGTTTTTCCACTAGTTTTTCTCTTTCAGGATAAAGCTTATTGCATTTAACCTCATCTTTTTTTTCTTTTTTGTAAATAATATTTTTTATTGAGATAGAATTCACATAGTATACAATTCACCAACTTACTCAGTGGTTTTTAGTATATTTACAATCAATTTTAGAACATTTTCATCATGCCATAAAGGCATCCTGTTCCTATCAACAATCACATCCCAATTTCCCCGCACAGACCCAGGCAACCACCAATCTACATTCTGTCTCTATAGATTTTCCTGTTCTGGACTTTTCATATAAATGGAATCACACAACATGTGGTCCTTTGAGATCACATTTTCTTTCTTTATTTATCAGTTGAAGGACATTTGGGTTGTTACTGTGAATAATGCTGCCGTGAACGTGGGAGTGCAGATATCTCTTTGAGATATTGACTTCATTTCTTTGGATATATAGTCAGAAGTGGGATTGCTGGGTACTACACAGGTAGTTCTATTTTTAATTTTTTGAGGAACCTTCATACTATTTTCCATAATGGCTGTACTAATTTACATTCCTACCAGCAGTGCACAAGGGTTCCCTTTTCTCCCTCTCCCCACCAGCATTTGTCATCCTTTGTCTTATTGATAATAGCCATCCTAATGTGTAAGAGATGATATCATTACTGTGACTTTTTAATTAGCATTTCCCAGATGATTAGAGATGCTGAGCATCTTTTCATTTACTTATTAGCCATTTGAGTTTATTCTTTTGAGAAGTGTCTGTTTAGGTCTTTCCCCTGTTTTTCAATCACATTATTTGTATTTTGGGTATTGAATTGTTTGAGTTCCTCATATATTTTGAATATCAACCCTTTATTGCATATATGATTTACAAATATTTTCTCCCAGTCAGTAGATTGCCTTTTCATTTTGTTGATTGTTTCCTTTGCTGTGCTTTTAAGAGGCTTTTAAGTTTGATTCAATCATACTTGTCTATTTTTGCCTTTGTTGTCTATTTTTTCTTTCTTCCTTCCTTCCTTCCTTCCTTCCTTCCTTCCTTCCTTCCTTTCCTTCTTTCTTTCTTTCTTTCTTTCTTTCTTTCTTTCTTTCTTTCTTTCTTTCTTTCTTTCTTTCTTTCTCTTTCTTCTCTATGCACAACATGGGGCTTGAACTCCCAACACCTAGATAGAGTCGTATGCTCTATGGATTGAGCCAGCTAGGTGCCCCTGTTGCCTATGCTTTTGATGCTATATCCAAAAAATTATTGCCAAGGCCAATGTCAAGAAGATTTTCTCCTGTTTTCTTCTAGGAGTTTTACAGTTTCAAGTTTTACATTCTTATTCTATTTTGAGCACCATTTGCTGAAGAGACTATCCTTTCCCTATTGTGTGTTCTTGGCACCCTCGTCAAAGATCAGCTGGCAGCAAATGCCTGAGTTTATTTCTGGGTTTTCTACTCTGTTCCACTTGTTCAATGCCTGCACCATAGTGATTTTGATTAGTTTTGTAATATAATTTGAAATCAGAAGTTGTGATGCCTCTATCTTTGTTGTTCTAGCTCAAGATTGCTTTGACAATTTGGGGTCTTTTATAGTTCCACGTGAATTTTAGGATTGCTTTTCTATTTCTGTAGAAAACATCTTTGGGATTTTAATAGGGATTGCATTGAATCTGCAGATTATTTGGGGATGTATGGACATATTTAGCAATCTTAATTCTTCCAGTCCATGAATATGGGATGTCTTTCCATTTATTTGTGGCTTTTAAAATTTCCTTCTTCAATGTTTTATAATTTTCAGTGTACAAGTCTTTCACCTCTTTGATTAAGTAAATTCCTAAGTATGTTATTCTTTCTGTTGTTAATGTAAGTGAGATTGTTCCCTTAATTTCTCTTTAAGGTAGTTTGTTGTTAGTGTATAGTGACATTGATTTTTATATGTCAAATTTGTGTCCTGCAACTTTACCGAATTTATTCATTCTAATAAGTTTTCCATTTTTCGAGTCTTTTCAGTTTTTTACCTATATGTACATGTCATCTGCAAACAGATAATTTGACCTCTTCTTTTGGATGTCTTTTATTTCTTTCTCTTGCCTGATTGGTCTGACTGGGACTTCCAGTACTATGTTGAATAGCAGTGGTGATAGCGGGCATTCTTGTCTTGTTTCAGATCTTAGAAGAAAAGCTTTCAGTTTCTCCCCACTGATTATGATGTTGGCTCTGGGTTTTTCACATTTGGCCTTTATTTTGTTAAGAGTTTTCATCATGTAAAAATGTTGGCTTTAGTCAAATACCTTTTCTGCATCTATTGAGATCAGGATGTGATGTTTAAAATTGTGTTAGGGGTGCCTGGGTGGCTCAGTCAGTTATGTGTTCAACCCTTGATTTTGGCCAGGTTACAATCTCATAGTTTGTGGGATCTAGCCCTGCATTAGGCTCTGCACTGATAGTGCAGAAACTGCTTGGGACTTTCTCTCTCCTTCTCTCTCTCTCTCCCCTTTCCTGCTTATGCTCTCTCTCTCTCAAAATAAATAAATATTAACAAAATAAAAAATAAAATTCTGTTAATATGTGATGTATCACATTGACTGAGTTTCATATATTGAACCATCCTTGTATCACCAATTCCAGTTGGTCATGGTGTATGATGCTTTTGCAGTGCTGTTGAATTTGATTTGGAGTATTTTATTGAGGATTTTTGCATTCATGTGCACCAGGGGTATTACCTATAGCTTTCTTTTCTTATGTTTTTGTCTGGCTTTGGAATCAGGGTGATGCTGGCCTTGTAAAATGAGTTTGGAAATGTTTCCTCTAGTATGTTTTGGAAGAATGAAGGAGCACTGGTATTACTTCTTCTTTGACTGTTGGTAGAATTCACATGTGAAGCCATCTGGTCCTGGGCTTTTCTTTGTTGAAAGGTGTTTGATTCCTGATTCAATCTCCTTGTTTGTTATCAGTCTTTTATATTTTTTCTTGAGTTATTCTTGGTAGATTATATATTTCTAGAAATTTATCCATTTTTTTAGGTTATCCAATTTGTTGGCATATAATTGTTCATAATAATCACTTATGATCTTTTTTATTTGTTATCCATTGTAATGTCTTCTCTTTCATTTTTAAAAAAATGTTTACTTATTTTTGAGATATAGAGACAGAGCATGAGTGGGTGAGGGCCCAAAAGAGGGAGACACAGAATCGAAAGCAGGCTCCAGGTTCTGAGCTGTCAGTGCAGAGCCTGATGTGAGGCTTGAACTCACAAGTGGTGAGATCATGACCTGAGCCAATGTCAGACACTTAATCTACTGAGCCACCCGAGCACCCCTCTCTTTTATTTTTAAATTTTGAGTCTTCTCTCTCTCCTTTACTTTCTAGCTAAGGGTTTGTTGATTTTGTTTATCTTAGTTTTGTTGATTAAAATTTTTTTTCTATTTTCTATGTCTTCTCTAATCATTATTATTTCTCTTTTGCTAACTTTGAGTTTAATTGTTCTTTTTCTAATTCCTTGAGTTATAAATTAGCTTGTTTATTTGAGATATACTTTCTTTTTTTTTAATGTTTTATTTATTTTTGAGACAGAGAGGGACAGAGCATGAACAGGGGAGGGTCAGAGAGAGAGGGAGACACAGAATCTGAAACAGGCTGCAGGCTCTGAGCTGTCTGCACAGAGCCCGACGCGGGGCTCGAACTCACGGACCGCGAGATCATGACCTGAGCCGAAGTCGGACGCTCAACCGACTGAGCCACCCAGGCACCCCTTATTTTCTTTTTCAATGTAGACATTTATTGCTATAAAATTTCCTCTTAGTACTGCTTTTGCTACATCCCGTAAGTTTTGGTAAGTTGTATTTTTGTTTTTGTTTGTCTCAAGGTGTTTGTAAAATTTCCTTTTAATTTCTTCTTTTACTCAATGGTTGTTCAACAGTGTGTTGTTTGGTTTACATGTGTTTGTGAATTTTCCTGTTTTCTGTTATTGAGTTCTAGTTTCATTTCACTATGGTCTGAAAAGACATTTAGTATGAATTCAGTGTTCTTAAATTTATTAAGACTTGTCTTGTGACTTATCATGTGACCTGTCCTGGAGAATGTTCTGTGTATGCTTAGAAGAATGTGTATTCTGCTACTGCATGGTGGGAAGTTCTGTATATGTCTATTAGATATATTTGGTCTTTGTTGTTTTCAAGTCAGGTGTTTCCTTATTGATTTTCTGCCTGGATATTCTGTCTGTTATTGACAGGGGAGTATTGAAGTCTCCTACTATTATAGCACTGCTGTCAATTTCTGTCTTCATATCTGTCAATGTTTGTTTTATATATTTAGCCTCCCTGAGGTTGGATGGCATATATATTTATAATTTTATATCTTTTTGTGGAATTGACCCTCTTATCATTATATAATGACCTTCTTTGTCTCTAGTTAAAGTTTTTTGCTTGAAGTCTATTTTGTCTATTATAAGTATAGCCACCCCTAATCTTTTGGTTAAAATTTGCATGGAGTATCTTTTTCTACAGCTTCCCTTTTAGTTCATTCATGTATTTATGTCTAAAGTGTGTTTCCTGTAGACTGCACATCGCGGATCTTCTTTGTATGTTTGTCTGTTTAATCTATTCAGCCATTCCTGTGCCTTTTAAGCTGTGCTTTTTTTAAAATATGATATTTATTGTCAAATTGGTTTCCATACTACAACACCCAGTGCTCATCCCAGCAGGTGCCCTCCTTTAAGCTGTGCTTTTGATTGGAGAGTTCAATCCATTTACATCTAAAGTCTTTATTAATAGGTAGGGACTTCCTATTGTCATTTTGTTATTTTCCATTTGTTTTGCCATTCATTTGTTCCTTTCTTCTTCTCTTGATGTCTTCTTTTGTTATTTGCTATTTTTGTTCATTTTTTTGGTGGTGATTTGGCTTGATCACTTTCTTTTTATCTTTTGTGTACCTACTGAAAGTTTTCCACTTGTGGTTATCATGAGGCTCATGTACATCTTCTTGTATTTATGATTATTTTAGTTTGCTAACAACTTAAGTTCAGTTGCGTATAAAAACTTTACAGTTTCACTCCCTGAACACTTTGTGTTATTAAAACCAGAGTTCTTTTTATATTGTTAGTCCATTACTGAATTTTTGTGGCTATAGTTATTCTCTATACTTTTGTTTTAAAATTTTCTATATAAAATTATAAATTTAAAGTTTATATATGTATATGTGTATATATATATATATATATATATATATATATACACATACACACACACACATATATATATATATATATACACACACACACTATGGGTAATTTGTGTGTTAGAATGTTATACCATTCTGGGGTTCCTGGGTGACTCAGTCGGTTGAGCGTCTGACTTTGGCTCAGGTCATGATCTCATGGTGTGTGGGTTCAAGCCCCACATCAGTCTCTGTGCTGACAGCTTAGAGCCTGGAGCCTGCTTTGGATCCTGTGTCTCCCTCTCTCTCTGTCCCTCCCTGCTCATTCTCTGTCTCTCTCTGTCTCTCAAAAATAAATAAACGTCAAAAAAAATTAAAAAAAGAATGTTATATCATTCTGTATTTGACTACATATTTATCTTTGTACGTGCGATTTATACGTTCATATGCTTCCTGTTGCTGTTGAGTGTGCTTTGGATTCCATTTGAAGAAGTCCCTGTATGGTTTGGTAGCAAGAGCTATGGTGGTTTGTGGTGGCTATGAGGCTATCCTCAGCGGTGCCTATGGAGCCAGTGGTGAGTGTGCCTGGGTGGGTAGGGATAGCACGGGTGGTAGCAGCACTGGGGCTGGAGGAATGCCGTGTGCTGTGGGGGGGGACCAGCAGTGGGAGCCAGGGATGGCCATGGATAGGTATGTGCATGATTTTAGAGGCTGGAAGCAAGCATTTGTGTGGCAGCAGGGGTCAGGGCTGGTTGTGGACACCCACACAGTGGCTGTACTGGGTCCCAGGGCCAGGTCATTGAGGGGTGCAGGCTAGGGTGGATTTCAAGGGGGAGGGGATGGGTGGTGGCTCAGACAGCTGTAGTTCACAAAGATGAAAAATGTGGACCTCTCAGTGGTGAAAGCTATGGGGATCCACAGTGGCTGTGATGGGTTTCCTCAGTGGTAAAAACTAGTGGGATCCTCTGTAGATCAGGCTGCTAGTGTCCACAGTGGCAAATACCATGATGTCCTTCATGGTAAAAGCTGTGGGGGATATGTGGATCTGTAAAAAGCTTTGAGATCCTCAGTGGAGAAGGCTGCTGGGATCTTCTACAGAGCAAGGCACTGGAGATCATGATGGCACCCTTTTCAGAAGGTGTGGCTTTCCCTGTGTGGCTAGCCTTTAGAAATGGAGAGATAGACTCTAAGACAAACAAAAGTTGAAAGAGTACATCACCACTAGACCTGCTTTATAAGAAATGCTAAAAGGAGTTCAAACTGAAATGAAAAACACTAATTAGTAACATAAAAGCATATGAAAGTGTAAAAGTTACTGGGAAAGGTAAGTAGATAGTCAATTTCAGAATAACCTAATACTGTAATGGTGGTGCAGAAATCACTTTTAATGTAGTATAAAAGCAAAAAAAATCACAAATATTAAAAGTAACTATAGGGGCAACTGGCTGGCTCAATCAGTACAGCATGCAACTCTTGATCTCAGGGTTGTAAGTTCAAGCCCCATGTTGAGTGTAGAGCTTACTTAAAAAAACAAAAGTATCTATAGCTACAATAATTGTTAAAGGGTACACAGTATAAAAAGATGTAAATTGTGGCATCATAGTAGAAAATGGAGGGGGCAGGAGTAGGAAAAGTGTGGAATTTTTGCATGCAATGAGGTTGTTATCAGCTCAAAATAGACTGTTGTAAGATATTTTATGTAAGTCTTATGATAATCAGAAGGAAAAGACCTTTAGAAGATACACAAAATGTAAAGAGAAAGGAATCAGAGTATACCACTACAAAAAAATCATCAAATCACAAAGGAAACTGCAATAGAGGAAGAAACAAAGGAATTATAAAAGTCAGCAATTAACAAAATAAGAAGGGTAAACCCTTTCCTATCAATAATTACTTTAAATGTAAATGGATTAGATTCTCCAATCAAAAGATATAGACTGACTGAATAGATAACAAAAACAAGACACAAAAATAACTTCAAGAGACTCATTTTAGTTTTAAGGCACATTAGCCAAGATATGGGAACAACCTAAGCATCTCTCAACAGAAGAATAGATCTAAAAAAATGTGGTATACGCACACACACACACACACACACACACACACACACTATTCGTCGTTATAAAAGAAGATCTTGGCATTTGTGAAACATGGATGAGCTTAGAGTGCATTACGCTACATCTATGAGCTGGACACAAAAAGGCAAATAATGTATGAGCTCACTTATATGTGGACAATAAAATGATCACATTTGCAAAAGCAGAGAGTAGAATGGTGATTGCCAGGGGATGGGGGAAGGGGGAATAGGGAGATATTTGTTAAAGGATACAAAATTTCAGTTATGTGGGATGAGGAAGTTTTGGAGATATAATGTACAGCATGATGACTGTAGTTAATAATACAATATTGTGTACTTAAAATTTGCAAAAAGAGGAAAACTTAAGTGTTCTCACTGCAAAAACTAACAACTGCCCCCCAAAACCCCCAAGGTATGTAGGATGATGGATATGTTAACTAGCTTGATTGCGGTAACCATTTCACAATAGATACATGTATCAAAGCATCATGGTATACATCTTAAATATATGTAATTTTAATTTGTCAAGTGTATCTCAATAAAGGGGAAAAACTAATCTCATACAATGCTAGAGCTAATGACTTTGTGTTTGTAAAGTGCTTTGAGATCTAAAATTGAAAGTAGTTATAGAGCACAAAATATCATTACAATGATTTAATGTCCTGTTATTCAAAATTATTTTATGGCTGAGGTTATGTAATTTATTATCGTAAGGTGAAGGAGAGCTACTGCATGCCAAAATGAAAATATACAGTAGATACAGTAATATATCTAATACACATATTTTAACAGGAAGCCTCCTGCTTGCATTTATCACCTGTGCTGTGTGAGGGTGAGTTATGAGACCTCACAAAAAAAGGTGTATCTCTTTTTATGCACTCATAATTTAGAAATAGTGGCTGAATAGATTTTGGAGAAGCTCTCTCTGTCTCAAGAATAAATGAGCACCATAGGACTCAGATCAGCTCAGGGATTTGAAAGACGAGCAATTTCTCTGCCTAGAGGCATATTGAAGTGAGCTAATGAGAAGGTATATGCAAAGAAAAAAGGCTCTAAGTTTGTTTTGTTGTTGTTTTGTGTTTTGTTTTGTTTTGCTGTGGTCTAGTGTTGTAAACTGAAGATGCCCAAGCTAACATGAATATTTTGAGGTATCATGTTGCTTGAATAGGAAGCTCATATTTATTTTTGGTGGTGGATGCATTCCTTATTCCCATTTAATTTTTTTTTTTTAATTTTTTTTTTCAACGTTTATTTATTTTTGGGACAGAGAGAGACAGAGCATGAACGGGGGAGGGGCAGAGAGAGAGGGAGACACAGAATCGGAAACAGGCTCCAGGCTCTGAGCCATCAGCCCAGAGCCTGACGCGGGGCTCGAACTCAGGGACCGCAAGATCGTGACCTGGCTGAAGTCCGACGCTTAACCGACTGCGCCACCCAGGCGCCCCTCCTTATTCCCATTTTATAAGTTGAGAAACAAACAGAGCTGGAGGGAGATCACTCATCTGGCGGCTGATGGAGAAATTGCAACTTTCATCCCCATAGCACTAATCATTGAGAATAATAATCACTGCAGTTTATGGAGTATTAATCATATAAGTTAAATAACATAGAGCCTGGCACATGCTGATGCTATTGCATCACTGTGCTGAGGGCTTTACGTGGGTTACTGCGGGAGACCCTCACCTTAGCCATAGGATGTATTAGCTCCCATCTTTGAGACGCAGAATCTGAAGCACAAAGAGGTTAAGTTAGTCAGCGACGGATCAGGATTCAAGACCGTGTCCACTTGATTCCAAAGTCTGTGTCATTAACCGCCGATTCTCCATTGCCGTCCAATGCAGTAGCCACCAGCCGTGTGTGAGTAGTTAGCATGTGAAATGTGACTAATCATGGTTACAGTAAAGAATTTGCTGTGAGTGTAAAATGCATACCAGGTTTTGAAGAGTTAGTACAAAAAAAAGAATGTAAGTAATCTTGTTAACATTTTAAAAATACTGATCACATGTTGAACTGATAATGTTTTGGATATCTGGAATTAAATAAAACATACTAAAATTAATGTACTTCTTTAAAAATGTTTTAATGTGGCTACTAGAAAATTAAAAATTGTGTACGTGGTGTGGGGTTGTATTTCCCTTGGGCAGCACTGCTGGGTGCTGCAGCTCTCCCCTGGCACTTTTTTTTTTTAATGTTTATTTATTTCTGAGACAGAGAGAGACAGAGCATGAGTGGGGGAGGGGCAGAGAGAGAGGGAGACACAGAATCCGAGGCAGGCTCCAGGCTCTGAGCTGTCAGCATGGAGCCCAACACGGGGCTCGAACTCACAAACTGTGAGATCATGACCTGAGCTGAAGTCGGTCGCTCACCCGACTGAGCCACCCAGGCGCCCCTCCCCTTGCACTTCTTATAACAGTCCTCTGCCCACAGCAAGCCCTCCACACTGTCTGACTCACCCATGATTTACGTAAGCGGGGTTTGAAGCCAGAGAAGAGGAAAAATAACATAAACTGCCAAGTGATTCCTTTTGGCATGAGAGGAACACAGCTTAAGAAACGTAGAAGATGGACTATAAAGTGGTAACTCCAAGGGCTCAGGCCTCTGCTGGCTCTCCTGCCCTGTTCCCTCCATCCCTTCCTCCTTTCAGTAACACATGCTCTCAGAGCACTTAGAACGACCAGGGACTGGGCAAAGCTCTAGAAATTACAGAGATGGATGAGAACCGGCAAGCAAGGACTTTTCCCTAATAGGCAAAATTGGTCTATATTGGTTTGTTAGGGCTGCAGTAACGAGGTAGCACAGACTGGGTGTCTTAAACAATAGACATTTGTTGTTTTTTCATGGTTCTGGAGCCTGGCAATCCAAGATCAAGGTGTTGGCAGTGTTGGTTTCTTGTGAGGCTTCTTTCCTTGGTTTGTAGATGGCCATCTTCACCTTGTGGCATCACATTTATCTTCCCTTTGTGTGTGTCTGTGTTCAGATTTCTTCTTCTTATAAGCACACCGGTCATATTGGATTAGGGCCCACCCTAATCACCTAATCTTAACTTAATCATTTCTATAAAGATTGTCTCCAAATATAGTCACATTCTGAGATATTGGGGTTAGGACTTCAACCTATGAGTTTTTGTTGGGGGGGAGGTGGGGGACACAACTTAGTTCATAACATGATCTATGAAGCAAGTGCTACGGTCACATGGTATCAGACTCTTTGTGGCTGTATGCTGAGGGTGGTCAGGGAGGACTTTATGTGTATGAGGTGGACTGGTGGGCTCTTGGAGACTGGCTTTTCTTTTTCGTTAGTCTGATAAGCTTCCAGCTATTATTGGTACAGGAATAACTAAATGCAGATATTAGGGTCCATTTTGAAGGTGCTCTGAGGTAAAGGTATAGCAAAAAGACATTATTATTATTATTATTATTATTGTTATTATCATTTTTGAGTGGCTTAGCAGAAGCTGCTTCATGCCTTGGTATGCAGTGTTGATAGTCAAGGAGATCCTTATCAGTTTGCTAAGGAAGCCCAGGGTATACAAGAGATAAGTGGTGGAGGGGGGAATAATTAACAGCCCCCTAAAGTAAAATTTCTTTGAAGAAAGGAGTTATCTATACTTGGGCTTTAACCCAGAGGGCTAAGTGTTTTTGATGGGGACCTGGTTTAGCCCAGGATGTTACTGAAGCTGGATGTCTTTCAGGATCAACCCCCTTCTGAGAATTTGAGTTTTGGGGACAGCAGGAGGTTGTATATACGGACCTAAAAAGGTACCCTGGAGTCCAAGTGTAGGGACTGTGAAGGGACTTGGGCCAGCTGGAGCATCACGAGAGTGTGCACAGGTGTTGATGGGGCTGTGTACAGGGGACAAGGGACTGTGTGACAGGTATACAGTGAGAAAGTGCTCAAGGTTTCCAAGACGACACGATGTGGAAATGAGAGGTAATAGCAGTAATTGGATCAGGCTCCAATTCTCTCTACTGGGTTTTGGAAGTGGATTGACACTTGGGATGAAGTATGCTATTTTGATGTGTCAGGAAAAAAAATTAGGGGCACCTGGGTGGCTCAGCTGGTTAAGCGCCGATCATTTCGGCTCAGATCATAATCTCATAGTTCTTGGGTTTGAGCCCCACACTGGGCTCTGTGCTGGCAGCTCAGAGCCTGGAGCCTTCTTCAGATTCTGTGTCTCCCTCTCTCTTTGCCCCTCCCCTGCTCACCCTCTGTCTGTCTTTCTCTCTCTCAAAAACGAATAAACATTAAAAAAAATTTTTTTTGTAAAGAAAAAGAGAGGATGTGGGGAAGTCCCAAGAGAAAAGTGTGTGCTTAAATAATTGAGTGGGAAAAGAAAAGAGATGTGACTATCCTTGTACCTTGAGTTAATGGTTAATTCCATGGGTTCCAGAGTGGGTCACTTGTGACTTGGAGTTGGAAGGATGAGTTGGAGATTTATAGGCAGGCAAAGTTAAAGGAAGACATTCATGGCGGAGAAAAGAGCCACTGCAAAGACTTCGAAGAACCTGGTTTGTTAGAGAAGGTGTCTGCTGCTGTGGGCCACAGAGTGTTTGTGGGAGGGAGAAGGGGAGAGAGCTGGCAGGGTACAGCATCCTGGTGCAAAAGTTTCTGTGCCCTGCTAAGGAATCTGGACTTTACCTGGCAGGGAATGGAAGGATTTGGTGATGACAACTGGGTTTCTCTAGCTGCAGGCTGGCTGAGAAGGGGGAGAGGTGATGGAAGGGGACCCGGCCACTGCCACAGTCTTGGACGGGGCTGTGACAAATGATCCAAGAGGCTGTTGAAAGAATAGTAGAATTTCTCTTTTATTTATTTATAACCTAAAAAAGCAAATTAAATGTTTACTAGTACTTATCCATGGAGTGACCCTGGACCCTCATTTCACTTGGTCCATACAGTGTGTGGCCACGTGCTTTACAGGACTTAAGGAATCCTGAAAGGTGAATGGAGGTCCCTCAGGTGGAGGTGCTGGTGGTGGGACTGCACTCCTTTGTTTGTTTCTGGTGTATTTTTCTGTACGCTTGCTTGGTTAAATGGACTTACAGATTATTTTTAAAAATTACGTCTCATTTAACCTGCACAAAACAGATGAGTGGCTTTGAGCTCTTTGTGGAATTAAGGTGGCGCTAATAATGCAAACGACAAACGAAGTATGAGCAGATGGTGAATCCAACAGTTCTATTTCTAAGTGGAAGCAAGTTCTCGGTGAAACACAATAAGAGGTAAAAAATAGTGACAGTATAATCCTCCAATAAGAGGTTGGCCCAAAAAAGTGAAATCAAGACAAGGTTATTCAAGATATAAATTTAGGGGCACCAGGGTGTCTCAGTCGGTTGAGTGTCCGACTTCAGCTCAGGTCATGATCTCACAGTCTGTGAGTTCGAGCCCCACATTGGGCTCTGTGCTGACAGCTTAGAGCCTGGAGCCTGCTTTGGACTCTGTGTCTCCCTCTCGCTGTCCCTCCCCTGCTTGCACTGTCTCTCTCTGTCTCTCAAAAAATGAATGAATGTTAAAAAAATTTTTTAAAATATATAAATTTATATCACCGTTCCTAATGTCAAACCTTACCCTAACTATATGTTGGCCAATAATATACTCAGTAACATGTTTAATAGAAATACTATTTGCTTCTTTGTTGTCTTTTAAAACACCTTTTTTTGGTGTGTGTTTTATGATATATGTAGTAGAACTATGAGATCTGTATATAATTCAAAAATAAGTGAATAGAGCTGGCCTTTGAAAAACATACGGGTTAGTGGTGCTGAGCCCCCGCACAGGCAAAAAACCATGTGTATCTTTATTTTTTAAGTTTATTAATTTATTTTGAGAGAGACCGAGAGAGCATGAGCTGAGGGAAGGGCAGAGAGAGAGGGAGGATCCTAAGCAGGCTCCTCACACAGTGCAGAGCCCAATGTGGGACTCGAACACATGAAACTGTGAGATCTTGACCTGAGCTGAAATAGAGTTGGATGCTTAACCGACTGAGCTGCTCAGGCGCCCCTGGTGTGTAACTTTTGATTCCCCCAAAATTTAACTGCTAAAACCTACTGTTGACTAGAAGACGTACCAATAACACAAATGGTCAACAAAGACATAGTTTGTACGTTGTATGTATTATGCACTGAATTCTTACAATACAGTAATCTAGAGAAAAAAATGTTATTAAGAATGTCATAAGGGAGAGAAATAAATTTATACTGTACTGTATTTTTAAAATCCACATTTAAGCGAAACTATGTGGTTCAAATCTGTGTTGTTCAAGGGTCCACTGTATATATAGAGAACCCATGTTCAAATTTTTACTGAGTGGGTTTTCAGTTACAAAATTTTGGAGTCTACTGCTTTAGGTAATGAGAAATTGAAATAAAGGCACAGATTGCTTGTAGCTTCTTGATGGCCCTCTGAGTGTCCATGCTTTGCTAATAGTCATGTGATAGTTATTTGTCCAAACGAGTCTCCTTGCTCTGGACACCCTAGTGTGGCCTGAAAATACAGCTATAAGAACTCCTTTCCATAATCTCCTCTCCTGTAAGAAACTATCTAGTGGTTTCCTTGGGTTGAGGGGGTGGGGGAAATATCTTCACAGCAGTCAGATTATGTAGCCTCTGAAGACTCTAGGTCCAGGCAGTGCGGCTGCAGTTCAGACTAGACCTGGCAGTGGGTGAACCCCTGGATACAGGCCAGGTGATGCTCCTGTCCACCTACAGACAGTAACCTGATGAGTGTCCCTGTCCTAAGAGGTCTGGGCTCAGCCTGGCTTCCGGGTACTCGGATAGTATCCCTGCCAGCAGATTTCTTCCTTCTCTGCCAACTCTGACTTTCCAGAGAGGTCACCTACAAACAAAGGACAGTTTCTGAACTTTGCCCCAGAACCTCTTCTATTTGGCCCCTCCCTCCTCTATTTGGCTCCAGCTCAAATCTTTTTTATTTTTTTAAATTTTTTTTCCATTTATCTATTTTTGAGAGACAGAGACAGAGCACAAGTGGGGGGAGGGGCAGAGATAGAAGGAGACACAGAATCCGAAGAAGGCTCCATGCTCTGAGCTGTCAGCACAGAGCCGGATGCGGGTTTCAAACTCAAGAGCTGTGAGATCCTGACCTGAGCTGAAGTCAGATGCTTAACCAACTGAGTCACCCAGGCGCCCCTCCAACCCAAATCTTTAATCTTCCAATATGCAAAAACCCTCTTCCTTTCTTTTCTATCATGTGATTTTTTTTAGGCTCTGAATATTTTATTATATATAATTATACACATGATGAAAGGAAGTTAATACCATGGAATGGACAATGGTAGAGAATGATGCAGCTATGATAATATAGACATCATCTCCCCTGAATTTCCTGTCATATCAACTCTGTTCCAATGGTATAAAAATGGATTAATTAAACATAACTCATTACAAAGGCATTTAACCATTAAAAAGTTGCAGTTTTTATATTTTCTTTTACATTTTTTCTTTTAAGTAGGAAAAAATATTTCAGTGACTAATTTCCCTTTTTTCCAAAATTTTTATTTAAATTCTAGTTAGTTAACATATGGTATAATAATGGTTTCAGGCACAGAATTTAGTGATTCATTCCTTACATATAACACCCAGTGCTCATCGCAAGAAGTGCCTCCTTAATGCCCATCACCCATTTAGCCCATCCCCCACTCACGTCCCTCCATCAACCCTCAGTTTGTTCTCTATAGTTAAGAGTCTCTTATAGTTTGATTCCCTATCTTCCCCCACTCTTCCCCTATGTTCATTTGTTTTGTTTCTTAAATTCCGCCTATGAGTGAAATCGTAGCTTTGATTCCTGATGAAGTGTAGAGCAGCATGATGGCTCAGCAGACAGGACCTTAAATCATCAGCGACTCAAAACTTGTTTCCTCTTCCTCAAGTGTAAGAAAGGTTCAGGTTTTGGAACCATGATGCCAGTGTTTATATGGGGAGTTGGTGGGTGGAGGGAGGAAAGATACTTTCATTCTTTCCTTTAGAGTTAACACCAAATCCCAGCCCCCAAGGCTGGAGCGAATGTTTTTTTCTAATATGGAAAGAAACTATGAAAGGATAAAGTAAGATGCATTTAAAAGGAAAAACCCAATTTAAAAACTCAATATACTTTTAACTTGGCTCCTAGCAGATAGTCCTTTCAAATGACACTGGCCTCTACTGGTACCCTCCTCTTCTGCTTTTGTTTGCTGTGGTGATATATGCTATAGACTTGCCAAAATGCAGCTGGGAGCTGAGTTCTTCTTTGTCCTTCTCTGTTCCAGATGGAAAAGGATCTGTCTTGGCACTCAGGCTGCCAGGTCTGTTCTGAGCTCCAATCTACCTAGCAACAATCTGAATCACTTAGGATTCTTGGTCATAAGTCTGAGAAAACTCCACTGCATTAAGCCCAGTGGGGACTTTATTGGCTCATCTGACTGGAAAGTTGAACGAGAGGAGCCAGATTCCCATGCAGCTGGACGCTGAGGATCATCAGGTTTGAGCTCTCCTTCTCTTGGCTCTGCTTGAACTTTCCCTGGCTTCTTTCTCACAAATCTTTTCTCTTGGAGCTGTCCCAAGCCCCAGAGGAAGAAAGACCTTCTCTCTCTTTCTCCTGGAATTCACATATCAGGTCCCTTGGAAGGGATTGGATTGGCTTTTCTGTGGTCACCTGCCATTCCAGAACCCCTCACTGTGGCCTGGGGAATGGGAAGCTGTGACTGACCACATCTGGTTATATGCCTTCCCTGTGGCTAAAGGTGGTTGTGCTGGTCACGTCCAACCACCAGAATGGGTTTCCCACAGGAAAGAGAGGTCCTGTAATTAGAAAAGGGGATACTGACTGGGCCAAACCTAGAACTACCTGCCAGAAACCCCAAAAAGGGACCGCTTGTACTGCACTTTGTCACCAGATACCAAAGCAGTGAAGCCACGTTAGGAACAGCAAAAGAATCATGTGCTAGACGTTTTGCCAAGTGCATAATGAATCCTTGCATTTAATTCTACAGCAATCCCAGGTGCTAGTGTAGATATCCCATTTTACAGTGAGAAAATGGGGGTGACTGGCTTGTCAAACGTCACGTGCCATACTCACTGTCTAACAGAGATTTGAGGAAATAGTTCTGGTTTTTACTCAAGCTACCTCTTCCTCTTCCTCTTCTTCCTTGTTATTATTTAATATCTTCTCCTTAGGGGCGCCTGCGTGTCTCAGTCAGTTAAGTGTCCGACTCTTGATTTCAACTCAGGTCACGATCTCACAGTTTGTGAGCTCGAGCCCTGCAGCGGGCTCTGTGCTGACAGTATGGAGCCTGCTTGGGATTCTCTCTCCCTCTCTCTCTCTTGCTCCCCTGCATGTGCTCTCTCTGTCTCAAAATAAATACATAAACATTTTTAAAAAATCTTCTCCTTTGACTCAGGCATGACTTGGTAGACGCTGAGCTTGGCTTGGAGACCAGCTCAGAGACTTTAAATCAGCACTTCCCTCTAACCCTTCCCTCAGTACCCCGGCTCTCTCTTCAGGATAAATTATTACAAATGGGGCTTCCTGGTGCTTTTAGGGTGAACGTGGCTGTGGTTCTCCAGGAAGCCCTCGTCCCACCAGTCCCTGTTCCTCCAGTAGATTTGCAGTGTAGAGCTTCCTGGGCTCTGCTCCCAGGTCTTTACTCTTGGGCTATTATGTACTCTACTTGCTGTCAACTCTTAGGAAGCAACTTGCTCAGGTCCTACAGCTGGTTTGTGGCAGAGCTAGAACTTGACTTTGTGTGGTCCACCATTACCTTTCCATTCTCTGTGCATAAAGGAGGCATCCCAACCCTGCAGGGGGCGCCAGGAGTGAGCCCTGACCTCCCTACCTACGTGCCATGTCAAGTTGCAAAGTCAAGTTGTCTTGACTTGGAGTCAAAAGATTCCAGGCCTGGGTTCAACACTACCTACTGAAAGTCTTTGGGTAAGTCCTTTTGCTTCTCAGAGCCTCATGTCTCCTCCACCTAAGCCCTGAAGTAATAATATCAGCTCTGCCTCCCTGAATGTATTTTTTAAAAATGGTTATTTATTTTTGAGAGATAGAAGACACTGAGCGTGAGTGGGGGCCGGGTGGGGGAGGGACAGGGAGAGAGGGAGACACAGAATCCGAAGCAGGCTCCAGGCTCTGAGCTGTCAGCACAGAGCCCGATGTGGGGCTCGAACTCACAGACTGTGAGACCATGACCTGAGCCGAAGTCGGATGCGCAACCAACTGAACCACCCAGGCGCCCCTGCCTCCCTGAATGTATTATTGAGAGGGTAAAATCAGGTGAAATATATGAATAGGTTTTGGAAGCTGTATTCTACTCTGTAAGTGTTTCATAGTATTTTAGTGTAACTCACTATAAACCTCCAGCGAACGCTTTCTTGTTGAATGGTTGAATGCAGGAGTTCTTTCTGAATCAGTTCCCAAGCCCTGGAGTGATAGCCAAGTAATGTTTTCCCTGGATTTTGGCTGACGGTAGTTATTTGTATGTCATTCTCAGATGGTGATTCCAAAGTGACATTTAAGTCCCACTGCCCCCCACCCCGCCCCGCCCCACAGTCCCAAGGAAGGCTATTGGGTTTTTGCTCAGAAAAGGAATACTCAAGGCGCCTGGGTGGCTCAGCCAGTTAAGCATTTGACTTCACCTCAGGTGATGATCTCACAGTTCATGAGTTTGAGCCCTGCGTTGGGCTCTCTGCTATCAGCCAGCTTAGAGCCTGCTTCGGATCCTCTGTCCCCCACTCTCTCTGCCCCTCTCCCACTTGTTCTCTGTCTCAAAATAAAGGAATTTTAAAAATAAAAGAAAAGGAACATGTAATCCATAATAATGGGGCCAATATGCTTTATCGACCTTTCCTGATTAAAAATGTTCATGTATTTGGGAGTCTGTCAGTTGATGGCAAGCTGTACCCTGCCGTAGGATGACGGCTTCAGCAACAGAATGAGCAAAATTAATCTGTTCTTGGGTGGAAGGAGCTAAAATGAAATTCCCCTTGTATGTCCTTTGGGGTGTGTGTGTGTGTGTGTGTGTGTGTGCACGTGTCTACAAGCCATGCATATTTAAAAGGCCTCGTGAGAATAGAGTTCCGGTCAACTCCGCTTTTGTCCTGTGCAGAGGCCTCTAGCTCAGGCCTGCATTACCACCCTCAGAGGCTTCAGAATCATGTCCTTGGACTGAGCGCTCCTTCCCTTCCTAACCCCGCTTCTGGGTTCGTATCGCACACTTGTATCCTCTTCCCGCTCTGCTTTCATCACACCACTCCCTGTGTACAGATTTTCAGTGAATTTGAACTTGAGACACCTGCACCTACCCCTACATGTCTCTTCACATGTATCACAAATTCAGAGAAGGGCCTGATTGGACTGACTTGGATTATTCATTCTCCACCATTCACTTTTGCTGTGGGTGTGAGATGCTGTGATTGACTGAGCCGGGGTCACATGCCCTCTGTGTGACTGTATGTAGTCTTGAGCTGGGGCACTGGTATCTGACAACCTCAGTGTGACCAGTGGAAATATGGAGAAGCAATTCTCCCTGCAAAATGTGTGGGGGGGGGGTGGGCAGACAAAACCCACGGAAGTCCTTCATTTTTGTCAGCCCAGAACTCTGCATGTGGTAGATGCTTGATTAATATTTCCTTACCGAATGTTTGATTTTTAACTTCAAAATTACCTTTCAATTTGGACAGAAGTCCTTTCACACTTGAAACTAACTCAATCTCAGGATTACTGGACATCACTGTTAAAACTTCTTGAAGTCCCTCTAAGTAATATCTGCCTTTTTGTCTTGGTTTTTCCCCTGGAGTGTCATACAAATTAATCTAATCCTACAAAGACAAGATCGCCTTTTCAAGTGGTAAAGGCAGCTGTCTTGTACCCTTTGAAACATCCCACTTTCAGGCCAAACACCCATTTCCGAAAATGGCTTCTCGTATAGCATATTTTCCAAACTCTTGGCCATCCTTATTATTCATTAGATTTTCATGATCTGAGTCAAATGAGGTCCCTGGAACTGTGCTGAGCAAAATATTTTTGAGGCATACACTTCTGCTTCACCTCCCAACATCTTTTTTTTTAAATTTAAATTTAAATTTATTTATTTTTAAATTTACATCCAAGTTAGTTAGCATATAGTGTAATAATGATTTCAGGAGTAGTTTCCAGTGATTCATCCCCTATGTATAACACCCAGTGCTCATCCCAACAAGTGCCTTCCTCAATGCCCATCACCCATTTAGCCCATCCCTTTCCCACAACCCCTCCAGCAACCCTCAGTTTGTTCTCTTGTATTTAAGACTCTCCTAGGTTTTGTCCCCCCTCTTTATTTTTATATTATTTTTGCTTTTCTTCCCTATGTTCATCTGTTTGGTATCTTAAATTCCACATATGAGTGAAGTCATATGACATTTGTCTTTCTCTGACTGACTAATTTTGTTTAGCATAATACCCTCTAGTTCCATCCATGTAGTTGCAAATGGCAAGATTTCATTCGTTTTGATTGTTGAGTAATGCTCCATTGTATATATTTCCCATGTCTTCTTTATCCATTCATCTGTCGATGGACATTTGGGTTTACCTCCCTGGTTCTACACACTATACATTGATTAATTTAGCCTAAACTTTAATTAGAATGTTTTTATAACCGTGTTACTGTGTATACTGATGAGTACTATAAGTTTTTTAAAACAACCAATTAACAAAATCAGTTGGAATTCTTTCCTTAGTCCTTTTGCCCTTGTGTATGGTTTCAGGTTCTCACTTAAGGGATCCAATCAGGTCACATCTCTCGGTTCTGCTGACTCCCCGAGTAACCCCTCCAGCAGCCCAGCAGGTGCTAAAGGAGAAGGTGCAGAAGAAGCCTTACGATCCAGTTTCCTTCAACATCTTGGAATGTCACCCCAGTACTGGTCCTCTCTGGTCCGTTTTAATTTAGTCTGCCTGCCCTCACAGTCAGGAGACAGGAATGACCTTCTCACTTACTTTATATTCAGTGGAAGATAAGCTCACCCAGGCATGTTGAAGGTTGAACCAACCGTATTACTTTACTCAAGCTTCCATAACGAAGTACCACAGACTGGATGACTTAAACAGCAGATATTTATTTTCCACAGTTCTAGAGGCTGAGAAGTCCAAGGTGAAGGGATTGGCAGGGTTGGTTTCTTCTAAGGCCTCTCCTCTTGGCTTGTAGATGGCTGCCTTGTGCTGGTATCTTCACATGGCCTTTCCCATGCTTGTCTGTGCCCATTCAGATTGGATTCAGGCCTACCCCAGTGACTTCCTTTTGCCTTTCTAAAGACTTTATTTACAAATACAATCACATTCTGGGGCACCTGGGTGGCTCAGCCGGTTAAGTTCCGATTTCGGCTCAGGTCATGATCTCATGGTTCATGAGTTCGAGCCCCACGTGGGGCTCTGTGCTGACAGCTCACAGCCTGGAGCTGGCTTCCGATTCTGTCTCCCTCTCTCTCTGCCCCTCTCCTGCTCATACTGTCTCTCTCTCTCTCTCAAAAATAAATAAACATTAAAAATTAAAAAAAAAATACAATCACATTCTGAGGTACTAGGGATTAGGACGTTAGCATATGAATTTTGGGAGGGCACAATTCAGCCCATAACACCAACCAACCAACTGAAGGTGTCTATGTGCTTGTGAGCACTTGGGTGTGGCAGTGGTAGGGAATGGCCACAATAACAGGGCAGGAGAGTTAAGGTGGAAGAACTAGACATCTTAGTCGAAGTCCAGGGTTAAGATTAACAGCTAACCCAGGAGTGAGTAAGGAAATGCTGTTCATTACAATTCTGAGCATTGGGTTCTGTTCCCCATTCTTATTTTCAAAAAGATCAGGCCCCAGAACACCCCGCCATCAGTCAGGGAGCCAACGACAAAGTTTGCACCTATAAAGGCACTTTTCAATACTCTGGGTCAGTTCAAAGAATACCTTAAGCAGAAGCTCTTATTTAATATTTTTTTAGTGATTGGGATGATGGACTAGCGAGTGAGCCCATTGAGTTTGCTGGTGACACTGTGGACATCGTTAAATAGCATGCAAATCATTAACCAGGGATGTAGACAGGGTGACCAGACTTAATCATTTTTATTCCCACCCCTGGGTAAACCTGGCAGCATAAATGCCCTCACCCCTGCCATGAGGAACTGCTCTGAAATGCAAAGTTTGACTCGGCCAGCGAAGTAAAAGCAACTGTAACAGTCTCATTTCTATCTTTTTGAGTAATGATATGCCAGTTTCCCAATAAATTGCATAAAGGTGAAGAAGAAAAATAAGTCTTTGACCTTTCTCGTTTATAACCACACTTAGATATTTCTTCTCATATCTTATGCTGGCCACAGAGCTTTGCATAGCGGAGATTTAATTTCCTGCTGCTGCAGGCATTAAAATGGATAGGCTCTCCCTCCCTCCCTCCCTTGTCCCCTGCATCCTGAAGCCTTCTATGTAGCTGTCATTCAGGGTTTGTCATTCAGAAGACCTGAGTGAGGGGCGTTGCAGGTGAAATCCTTCCTTTCTAAGCAAAGTTTTCCCACAGTGCAGAGCAAATAGGTGCCTGATGGGAGAATTACGGACGCCGAGCATGTGGGATGTGGCAGTCACACCCTCTGGGTGATGAATATCTTTTATCCAGATAAATGTACTTATAATTTGTTAGTTTAATTACTGCAGCCTTGCAAATTCTTGAGCCAGTAATTCCTTTCTCAAGAAATTAGAGGCCTCAAATAATTCTGTGGGAAGACAAATTCTTCACTCTGGTTTTGGACATTTCTCTGAAACATATTTCCAGAACTCAGCTGGGTGCCATTAACAACTCCCTGCGATGGTTCTGGTCGTATTGTAATCTGTAAACCCCTCTTTGGAGTGGCTTCTTTATTTCTAACATTGAAGTGTAAATCTCCTTTCAATAATTACCTTCCCCAGATCCTTTTAGGATGTGAGAAAGATTTCATCTTTTCCAAACAACCAGAAGCCTTTGTTCCCCAAGAAGAAAGTAAGGGAGCCCTCCCCCAGCTCCACCCTAGTTCGAATCTGAAAGAAGGGTCTGGTAAGGACACAACACTTAATGGAAATGCCAACCAATCTTTATCTCTGCCTTGTTCCAAGATTGGGCACTGGAAATTTCAAAGTTTGCATTGGTGAAAAATGTATGCTTTTCTCTCCGACTTTGTAATTTCTGCTTATTTTCTCTGTTTTGCTAATGTCTTTCTTCCCTCTCTCCCCTCCCTCCCCACCACAAGTGAGAGCTGGCTTAGCTGGTGTTCTGTCAATAGGAAATCTCTGCTAATTGGCATGTCTCTGCTTTGTAAGCAGAATGATAACGGATATTCATAATGATATTCCAGAGGATCTGTTAGATCCTGAAGGGTCTCATGAATTCGCAAAAATGATTGACTTCGATGCAGAATAATTTTAATGTCAAGTGTATTTTATGGTTTTCTGATTCACTGCAGATTGGATGTCTCTGTATGGGATATCACTTTCTATTTACCAAAGTATTTATTAAGTGGAACCCCATACTCTTTTGGGAGAGATAGAATACAGGACTTATTTTTAATTTGGAAGCTCTTGGCGTCTGGATAGAAGTCAGATCTAATGCTTTTATCATTAGTGCATTTAGTAGTTGCTCAGAGTATGTTTATTGGATAATTGCCCAGTGCAGGGACATGGGTATTGTAACCCTGAACAAAGAATCATCCCTGAGGCGCATCCGAACCAGAGGCCTGAATATTCTGGTTAAACCTGAAACATCAGATAGATGGGACTGGAACGGGCTGCAAAAATCTAGAAATCAGGAAAACACATCAAAGGCAGATCAGAACAGACCAAAGAGCTAAATCCAGGGGTTTGAGGTACTCAGGACAATTCCACAAGGCAGAAGTACCAAGGTGGACCCTGAATCATGTGACTTTTGCTGTGTGTAGGTGACTGTAGCATCACCGCCTGCCACCTGCAGTATCGTGAGCCCAAGGATGCCAGTCCCCTGAGGTCCTTATGGAACATAGGGATGATGAAGATAATTGGTGGCTGAGACAAGACAGAGCAGCAGTTTCTTCTCTTTGTGATGGATTCTGATTAACGGCCAAAGTGATCATGTGTCCATTTGCTCTGATGGTTGAGATGACCAAGCTATCCATTCATCTTTGCTGCTGTCTGGTTTGCATGAGCAGGCAAGACCTAGCATTGGTGCGATTCGACTCCAGGCTAAACTCTCTTGTACTCTGTGGGAGAACAGCTATCCTTTTGTATTATAAGAGATATGTTATATCCCATAACTTACATCAAGTAACCGACATTTACTGCTTTCACTGGGTCAAAGCACCCGTGTAACTGAGAAGAGATGAGGAAGAGTTTGTTGTCTCTGTTTCAGAAAAATAATTCTTTTCTTTAAGTTTATTTATTTATTTTGAGAGAGAGAGAGTACAAGTGGGAGAGGAACAGAGAGAGAGGGAGAGAGAAGAGAGAGAATGCCGAGCAGGCTCTGAACTATGAGTGCAGAGTCTAATGTGGGGCTCCAACTCGCGAACTGAGATCAATCATTACCTGAGCCGAAATCAAGAGTCAGATGCTTAGCCAACTGAGCCACCCAGGTGCCCCTCACATAAATAATTCTGTATAACAGCCCACCCCAAAACTTTTTGCCTTAAAGCGACAGTGACTTATTATTTCTCATGAGTTTAGGGTTGACTAGAAGTTCTTCCGCTTGTCTCCTCTGGGGTGTTTTGTGTGGCTGCATCCAGGTGGTGGGTTAGCTGGCTGGATGATGTAAGAAGGCCTCTCTCATTCAGCAGATTGCCTCTTCATTTTGTTGATGGGTTCCTTTGCTCTGCAGGAGCTTTTCAGTATGGTATAGTCCCACTTACTTATTTTGGCTTTTGTTGCTTTTGCTTCTGGTGTCAGATTTGAAAAATCACCCCTAAAACCTATATCAAGGAAATTACCATGTATGTTCTCTCCTAGGAGTTTTGTGGTTTCAGGTCTTATGTTCTTGTCTTGGATCCACTGCAAGTTGATTTGTGTATTGTGTAAGACAGTGGCCAAGTTTTATTCTTTTGCATGTGGCTGTCCAGTTTTCCCAACACCATTTATTGAAGAGATTTTCCTTGCCCCATTGTATATTCTTGGCTCCTTTGTCATAAATTAATTGGCTGTATATGCACGGGTTCATTTCTGGGCTCTATATCCTATTCCATTGATCCATGTATCTGTTTTTATGCCAAAATCATATGGTTTTAATTACTATAACTTTGCAATATACCTTGAAATGGAAAACGGTGACACTTCCAGCTTTGTTCTTTTTTCTCAAGACTGCTTTGGCTATTCAAAATAAACTTAAAAAAAAAGATGTAACCATATTTGGGGTGCCTTGGTGGCTCATTTAGTTAAGTGTCTGACTCAGTTTCAGCTCAGGTCACAATCTCATGGTTTGTGAGTTTGAGACCCTTGTCAGGCTCTGTGCTGACAGTGCAGAGCCTGCTTGGGATTCTCTTTCTCTGCCACTCCCCGGCTCATGTGCACGTACACACGCTCTCTCTCAAAGTAAATAAATAAACTTAAAAAGAAAAATTGCTTTGGCTATTCAGAGTTTTTTTGTGGTTCCATACAGATTTTAGAATTATTTATTTATTTGAAAAATGCCTTTGGAGTTTTGTCAAGCATTGTACTGAATCTGTAGATTGCTTTGGGTAGTATGGACATTTTAATGATATTGATTATTCTAATCCATGGCACAGAACATATTTCCATTTATTTGTGTCTTCTTCAATTTCTTTCATTAATGTCCTGTAGTTTTCAATATACAGTTTTTTCACTTCCTTGCCTAAATGTATTCCTAGATATGTTATTATTTTTGATGCAATTGTAAGTGGAATGCGGAGAACAGATTAGTGGTTGTCATAAGACAGGGGTTGGGGTTTGGAGAAATGGGTGAAGAGGGTCAAAAGGTAAAAAAAGGGAGTGGGGAGAAGAAAGCCTCTTTTACATGTCTGGAGCCTGGGTGCTGATGGTTGGCTAGAATACTCCTCTATGTGGTTCAGTTTCTTTCTCTTTCTCTCTCTCTGTAGTGTCTCATCTTCCCAGACCTCTCCATGTGATCCTTATCTCCAGCAGGATAGCTTGGACTTCCTTATGGCATGGCTGCTGGTTTCCCAGAATGCAAAACGAGAAGCCACCAGTGCAAGGCCTTAGTCTAGAACTGTCCCCGTGTAACTTTGATCACCTTTGATTGGTTAGAGTAAGTCATGGGGTCAGTCCAGATTCAAGAGAAAGGGAAATAGTTCCCACTTCTTGATGGGGAAGCAGCAAATCATTGGTGGTCATCTTTAATCTATCACGTCTCCTTTTATCTCTTATGCCTGTCCCTCAGGCTGATGCTCCAAGTCAAGCAAATGAGCCCCTCCCACACAAAGTCTGATTCCCTTTGATTGACCACTTCCATCCTGGGCTTTGGGGTAGTGGAGTCTGAGTGCATGAGCCATTTAGGAGCCTTTTCTTAGATCGCTGTAGTCTTGTGGATCTTGGATGTAAGTACTATTATAGCATTTCAAACCTGGCTGTTCTGCAGGCTCATCTCCCAGGTGCAGGTCTGGAAATTTGGGGATGCACAATGTGGGGTTCAAATCCTTCACTCCTCAAGGAGAAGTTCTGGGTTTTGTGTCCACTCCGGACTGCAGGTCACTGCACTGGGCATGAGGCTTATGGCAAGACTGTGTCCCGGTTTCTCCTACCCACTTATTGAGATATAGACTTTATCTCAATCATCTGATGCATAGGAATCACTCAGCCAGTTTTTAGGCTTTTTTTTCCTAGAGGATGTTGTTCCATATGCAGCTGTAGATTCAGTGTGTTCATGGGAGGAGGTGAGTTAAGGATCCTCTCCTATCACTAATTTGAGCCAGAACATCTCTTTTTAAAGAGTTACTGTTTGTCAGCCAAAGGGAGAAGTACATTAATGTTTATCTTGTGGGTTCTTGTGAGGGTTAAGTAAAATGGGTGCAAATACAGCATTAGGGACAGCTCAGTAAATAGCTATATTTTTCCTGATTTGTGGACCCACTGTCATGGGGAGACTATTTTCAGGGAGCTATAATTCAGGGGCAGAACATCTTTCTGTCGATTGTGCTTTAGTCGTCCCCAGCTGGGGATTAAGTGAGTTGACACATGTGAACTACTTAGAATAGTGCCTAGGACAAGAGAATCATTCAATAAATGTAAGCTACAATTATTGTTGCTATTATTATCAAAGGGCAATGATTGCTAGAAACAAAATAACACATTCAGATTATATGCAACCCACCTTCCTGGTTATGAACATCCTTCCTTTTATGTTAGTTGCCCTTTACCTTTGCGTAATCGAATTTCAGAGATGTTCACAATCTTAGAGATCATTTAGACCCATTTTTTCATTTTACACAAAGAAATTTAAAGCCAAGTCTGGGCAAGTGACTTTGTCTGAGTCATACATCTAGCTAGAGAATTAGTGCCAGATAGCAAGACCTCAAGCTTCTAACCAGGGGCTCTCTTTACTGCACTCTTGAGTGTAGAATGTTCCAACTCATTTGCTTTCAAAATAAGAGCTGGGGATACAAAACTTTAGTTTGTAGGTATATCACGTTTACATAAATGTAATAAATGTTACAGTTCAGTTTTATATATCAGCCATGTATTTTGAAGGAAAGAGGGAAAAGAGGGAAAGATAGAAGGTATGGAAAGATTAGCTAAAGGACAAACCAGTAGAGAGGGAGGTACATACAGAAGGAAAGAAAGAGTGTTAAAAGGCACAAGATGATTTAGTGATAAGCTTTTATTGGGAATAAGTGCTGGGATATTGTTGGGCAAGAAATTTGTTCTACCTGTCTGTCCAACATTCCTTTCCCCCATCTGGCAGCAGCATCACCATCACCTTTTTCTGGAAATGCCCGTTGCCAACTACATCTTGGTGGCTGTAATGGTGCTGATTATCACCTCACCTTATTTTCTTGGCCATGTGGATTGGTCCATAATGGGGTGGGCACTGGAACCCCCTGGCCAGTTAGAGACCTTCTCTAGGTTTGACACACTCTAGAGCAGTGAGAGCAAGGTGTCTTGAGCAAGGTTGGTTTGCTTCCCACCATTTTTTAGTGAAATCTGGAGCAGACAGAATGGCCACGTACACCTTCCTTAGAAGATATCTCAGCCACGCTCTCCGTCTTCATATACCTGCCATTCCTTTATTGACATCTCATTTATTAAATATATAATGACCATTTCCTATGCCCTCAACACCATAATACAGTCATAGTTCTTTCACCCATGGGACCTACAGTCTGACGTGTGAGGTAGGCAATAAAGAGGAAACCAGTTGAATTGTAGGAAGAGCCTTTGTTATGGAATAATTATGACCCCAAGAGATGTCTACATCCTAATCCCCAGAACCTGTGAATATGTTACCTTACATGACAAAAGGAACTTTGCAAATGTGGTTAGCTAAGGCTCTTGAGATGGGGAGATTTTCCTGGATTATCTGGGAAGGCCCAACGTCATCATGAGGGTCTTTATAAAAGGGAGGCAGGAGGGTCAGAGTCAGAGAAAGTAACATGATGGTGGGCACAGAGATAGAATGGAGGATGCTATGTGATGGGCTTTGAAACTGGAAGGAGCTGTGAGCCAAGGAATGCAGGCACCCTCTGGAAACCAGAACAGGGAAAGACACAGACTCCCCTCTGAAGCCTCCACAAGGAATGCAGCTTTGCTGACACCTTGGTTTTAGGACTTCTGACCTTTGGAACTGTAGGAGGATATGTTTGCATTGTTTAATCACCAAGTTTGTGTTATTTCGTTGCAGCAGCAATAGGAAACTAGTACAAACCTCAAAGGAAAAGAGTGGGTTCTTTGGAAGAATAATGTGAGGAACCAGATTAAGATTAGGGGATTAGTGAAGACCTTTCTGACAGACTAATAGTTTGGATAAAGACCAAATAAAAGAGAAGGAGCTAGGCTTCAAACAAGACAGGGTGTTGAGAATTGCATCCAGAGAAACAATGCCAGAAGAGACCTCAAAAGCAACAGTTCTGTCTGTTATAGCAACTGAAGGAAGACAGGTGGGCCAGGATAACTAGAGGAGGGGACATCAAGTGATGTTGATTCGTGGACACCGTAGCTACTACTTGGAGGTTCAGTCTTCCCTTCTCTGTTTCCTAAGTCCTTTCCCCATCTTCCCATCCAGTTCTAACTATGTCGTTGTCCCAAACCTTCCGTGACCTTATCAGCTTTCTGCATCTCCCTCTGCCATCCAAACTGTGCTCCCTTTCTTGAACTGGGGTCCCTGGACCTCTGGAGACCCCCAGATTTATCTTTGGGGAGGTATCCTCAGATTTTACAAAATGTTTTCATTTCTTTTTTTCTTTTTTTTGTTTATTTTTTTTTAAGTAATCTCTACACCCAATGTGGGGCTCAAAGCCACCACCCAAGATCAAGAGTCACATGTTTTTCTGACTATCTAGCCAGTTTCCCCTAAAATGTTTTAATTTCGATGCTAAGATTTAAAATAGTATAAGCTTAAGACATCATCTGGGTGCACCTGTTTGAGTTTCATTTTATGATTTCAGTGCCTCGGTGGTGCCATGTGAAAGCCAATTGATGTCCAGGCAAACCACATAAGCAGTGGTTTTGAAGGAGCTTGAACAGAAAAGAGGGGAAGGAAATGAGATGATTGGAGGGCACTTAGCTGTACAAGAACTTGAACAGCAGCAGGCGGCACCACACTGGCTTTGTAAGCAGACCTGTTTTGTGGATGCATTCCCCATGACATCTATGTGTAACACTTCACTAACAATAAGCAGATTTGAAAACAGGCCAATGGAGATCTTTTCCCCAGTTCTGCATTTTTTGTTGACTCTTCTATCAAAGTAGTGCATCAGTGGTTAAAAGTGAGGTAATTAAAAGGAACAACAGTATGATGGCAGAGGACCCAATGACCCTGATTCAAGTGACGAGTTGTCATTTTCAGAATCAGAAGACTCATGTTGATAACAAGTAAAATCGGAAATGCTCAAGCATAGTTTTCCACTATTATGTCCCATAGTATCAATCAAGTTTAAGGAAAACATCAATTATCACATGAAACTAAAGCTATTTTAAAATTTCTTTGGTTTTATATTTTTATTTGTATTTAATTTAATTTAGTTTTAAAAAGTTTTTATTTATTTATTTTTGAGAGAGAGGGAGAGAGAGAGAGGAAGAAAGACGGGGCAGAGGGAGAGAGAATCTCTGTGCCGTCAGCACAGAGCCCGATGCAGGCCTGAAACTCACGAACCATGACATCATGACCTGAACCGAAATCAAGAGCCGAAGGCTTAACCGACTGTCCCACCCAGGCACCCCATATTTGTATTTAATTTTAAAACTTGTTTTGATTTTATCGTCAGAGCTGTAAGCATAAGAAGTTTACAACCACTCTCATGTTTGTATAGATTTAACTAATATTATAATAAAACATAATTTAAGTCAACACTGGGGATCTGGGAGGAATCTTTTTTTTTTTAAAGGAATCCAAACATTATTCAGGTTTGAGGAACACTGATTTGGAGCATTCATATTGTTACATTTTTTGAATTACTAGTTCCTGGGTTGTTAATTCCTCTGTGAGTTTCTATGGACCACCTCTTAAGGCAGAGCTAACTCTCCCAGGGCAAATGAAGGTCATGCTTACAAGTTTTCTGAGAATTCACAAGCCCAGTGGCAGTGCTGGGCACGTGGAAGAGGCCCAGTAAATATTTAGTGCATGTATTAATCACATCTCTTTACATTCTGTGCTTTTGACACGTTGACCTCTGAGCCCTGGCTAGCCCAGGGAAGGACTACCCCCCCTCTGCCTCCCCAGCCCCTGCCCCTGCCTTTGCCTCAGCTAGTCCATTTCTAGAGCTAGCAAACAACTTACTTTCAGAACACCTTTCATATGTAAACCAAGCAATCCACAGCCCAGGACCTCCTCCCTCACTTCCCTTTATCAGTTCCTAAACTCTGTGGGGTCATTCCTCTGCCCTAGGCACCGAGCCCACCCTGGAGCCTGCTGAAGTGACCAACTAGCCAAACCTAAACCAGTTTACCCTGCCTCGACTAATCCTTCCTGTGGAAACCACAACAAAGGCTCTTTCCCCCATTTGCCTCCTGCTCCCTAGGCCTCCTGAGTGATCTCTGCCTGTGATGCCCCCTCATCTTGGAAATGGTGAGTAACAAGCTATCTCTTCGGTGGCATTTGTCTCCTGATCTGCTAGCCTCGTGATACCTGAGTAATAACAAAACTTCAATTTTAAAACAAGGGATAAAGACATAATCACATTGTTCTAGACTCTATACAAGAATGTTGGCATTTCCTCCCCCACAGGGGGAACCCCCTTTTTCATTGTGCCAGTGTATTCGTGTCTCTCCATTGAGGAATGTGAGCTTCTTCAGGGCCAGCACTGAGTGTGGATTTGTGCTGAGCCATCT
The DNA here is from genome assembly GCF_018350155.1 of Leopardus geoffroyi. Classification (NCBI taxonomy): domain Eukaryota; kingdom Metazoa; phylum Chordata; class Mammalia; order Carnivora; family Felidae; genus Leopardus; species Leopardus geoffroyi. Next base: position 70,558,909 of record NC_059339.1, read on the forward strand.
GTATTTCCAGAGCCCAGTCTGTGACCTTGAGCAGTTTTTTAAATTGATTTACTAATTTTATTATTATTTTTTGCACAAAGCAAATCACCTCAGGGATTCATTTTGCAACTCTATCATTATTAGCTTCACATTTTTGCTAACTGAGCTGAAGAGCCCCACTTTCACAAAGGCACTGTGTTTTAAACACCTTGCCTAATAGAGAACGCCTGTTCCCCCCCACGTCCCTTTCTCTCTGTCTAAGGACCCATGTGTTGATCTCTCTCAGGACTCTGCACAAACCCCACCTCTTCCTAGAAGCCCACCTTGACTTCTCCAGCCTGTCATGTGCTGCCTCTCCTTTGAGCCCAAGCGCTCTCTGACTTCCCATCAATACTCCCCATCAAGTCCATTGTTTATATTCAGGGTTCCACAAGTGTTTATTGATCACCAAGCTGCTCTCTTCTCTCCCTCCCCACGTCACTGGCCAGGGTCGCTCCATCCCACTGGGGTGCAGGGCTTGACATGATGGAGTCAGAGCTGTACAAGTGGAAACACATTGATTGCACAGGAAGCGTCTTACAGTTTTCATTTTCAAAAACCACTTTTGTTGAAAAAGTGTCCCCCAGCCTCCTCTGGTCACCGATCATACTGATTTGTGCTTACCCTTGCAGACTGCCAGATCTTACTGGAGCTGATAGAGTTGGTTCACAAGCATATTTGTCAGAAACAAGAGCTTCCCAAGTCATGATCTTACTTCTCTGTAAGTCATGTCCTCCTTCACTGCCCTGGACGTTTCCCTCAAGACTTCCCACAGGCGTTAGGCTCATCACCCCAGGGACCTAGAAACTTCCAACTGTCCTTCTGTTCCTCTTTGGGAGATGAGCCGTGAGGCTCTGACGATGCCCCATGGAAGAGTCCTTCTCCAGAGCAGACGGTCTGTAGTGTGTGTGCCAAAGGCTCCCTTCAGGTTAATTGCAGTGATGTTTGGAGGCTGTCATAATCTGAGCCCTTTGTGGAAACCACACTCAGAAAAGGTTGATTATGGTACAAATCTAATCTGTCACTTTTAGCTTAAAATCCATTGCTCTGTGGTGACCGGGTGGCTCAGTCTGTTAAGCGTCTGACTTTTTTTTTTTTTTTTTTTTTAATTTTTTTTTTCAACGTTTATTTATTTTTGGGACAGAGAGAGACAGAGCATGAATGGGGGAGGGGCAGAGAGAGAGGGAGACACAGAATCGGAAACAGGCTCCAGGCTCTGAGCCATCAGCCCAGAGCCTGACGCGGGGCTGGAACTCCCGGACCGCGAGATCGTGACCTGGCTGAAGTCGGACTAAGCGTCTGACTTTTAATCTCACTGTTCATGAGTCTGAGCCCCACATAAGGCTCTGTGCTAATGGTGGGGGCCTGCTTGGGATTCTCTTTCCCTCGCTCTTTGCCCCTCTCTCATTCATTCATTCATTCATTCATTCATTCTCTCTCTCTCTCTCTCAATAAATAAACTAAAAAAAAAAATCCATAGCTCTCCACTGCCACATGGTTTGTTTCAGTTTTCTTTTTCTGTTTTTAAATGAAATAATTAAATCTTGAGATCATTGTAGATGTACATGCAGTTTTAAAAAGACACTATGAGAGCCCCTGTAACTTTTACCAAGTTTTCCCTGACTGCAACTCTTGCAAAATTAAGAGTACAATATCACACATCCAATACTGACATCCTGCAGTTGGGGTGGGGTGCCCTGGCAGTAGGAGGTGGGTGTTCTGGCCCCCACATGGCCTTCAGGGACAGCATGGAGAGGGTTTCATTGTTTCCTGATGGGCAGTGTAGTCCCAGCCTCTCTGAACGGCTCCCTGATGTGCGACCGGGGGCGTCTCGTTACAGCCTGGCTGGGATGGAATCTGACGTCCTTACTCAGCCTTTGCTGGCACGGGTGGGCACGGGCCCTGGTGTTTTCCGTGGTGTTTGGCCGGAGTAGAGCAGCTGTTGTCTACAAGTTGTCTTTCCAGGCTGCCCCTTTCCTGGCCCTTTGGCTGAGAGAGCGTGCGTTTGCTGGGGCTTTTTTATTGTTTGCACCCGTTGGTATATATCTGACTTGCCAGGTACACCAGCCCCAAGTCTGGGATATGCGAGGCTGAAAGAAAAAAAAAAATCCAGTGAACTCATCACTGTGTCATTCCTCAGGGTTTGAGTTCTCTTCCCGGTCTGCCTTTTTTTTCTCTACTTTTCAGAGTCTTCTTATGTATCCTACCCAGGGGGTTTGGTTGTTCTTAGTGGGAGGGATGGGAAAAAGTACATGCAGTCCATCTTTTTGGAAGTGTAAGTTCCCACTGTCTTCTTTTTTCAACATGAAATGCCGTCATCTGTCCTCTGCTGACCTCTTGTCACGCCCTACTTCGTGCCTGAGGCTGGGATCCCAGCTTCCTGTGAAACCGCCCTGCCACTGGCCCCGTGGGTCCCTCCGCCCACGCTTCCACTTCTGCTAAGCACTTGTTACATGTTGGGCACTTTGTATGTCACGGTATGAGTGAAGTGCTATTATTATAGAGGTAAAGAAACCCAGGCCCACAGAGATGAAGCCATCTACTTCAGGTCACCCAGCAAGCAAGCCCCAGAACCTGCATTTGAACCCGGGCGGCCTGGCTCCAAAGCTCCTGCCAGCCAGTTCTGGTTCCAACTTCAGAACCCAGTTCCAACTTCAGTGGGCATCAGACTCCTCTGAGGGCTTGAAAATGCAGATTGCTGAGTCCACCCTCAGAAACTCTGACTCAGTGGGTCTGGGTCTGGATGGGGTTTGAGAATTTGCATTTTTAACAAGTTCCTAGGTGATGCTGATCCTACTTTCTGGAAACCACCCTTGGCAAATCAGTTACCTTTCTGCCTTCTTCACCCCCCAATTGGTTCGGCTAATTTTTCCACTGCCTTTTCGATTCCATACAGGTATCAGCTCACCTGATTTGACCTACTCTTAACTTCCACCCTCAGGCATTCCTTGCAAGCTCCCTTAGCAGTCTCTGTGTATCTTAATCATTGCAGTTGCCACATTATACCGAAATTATGTCTCATTTCCACCCCCCCCCCTCCTGAGGGCAGAGAGGTTAGTGCAGAACAAAGTATATATTATTCAATTATTCGCCTTTGTAGAGTCACCTGGGGTGACTGTGGAAAAGCGATTCCTGGGGCCCAACCCCCTGAGTTTCTGAGTCAGTAGATCTGGGGTGGGGCTCAAGAATCTTCACTTTAAACAAACAACTGACACAATTCCCTTGTGGCTGGCCCACTTTGCGATACTGCCCTAGAACTTTGCATGGTGTTTGGCACGAAGTGCTTTCTCTCTCTATTTATTTTTAAAAATTTTATTTTTCAGTAACCTCTACACCCAACGTGGGGCTCGAACCCACCACCCAGAGATTAAGAGTTGCACGCTCCACCGGGCGGAGCCAGCCAGGTGCCCCTCAATAGTTACTTATTAACTGGATTTTATTGAACTGAACCTTGAAGGGAAATGGCAACTCCCTGATCTCCTTTTCGGTGCTTTCTCCCTACCTCTCCACACAACCACCATGATGGCGATGTTTGCACCCTTCCCTCCAAAACCTAAGGGGCACATCCCTCGTAGTGCCTCTTTCTCCCCCGCCAAATTCTTGCTTTCTTTCCCTTTTCGATCAGAACTTTGATTCACATGCTATAGCTGCTTTCAGCTATCTGTCAAAAACACCTGGAAACATGTTTTTAAAAAATTAATTAATTAATTAATTGAGAGAGAGCACGAGTGAGCGAGGAGCAGAGAGAGAGGGAGAGAGACCGCAGGGCCCTGAGCGGGGCTCGAGCTCAACAGAAGCGGGGCTGGAGCTCACGAACTGCGAGATCCTGACCTAAGCCGGAGTCAGATGTTTAACACACGGAGCCACCCAGGTGCCCCAGCACCTGGAAATATTTAAACAATTTTTATTGAGAGTATTCTTTTTAAATTTTTTATTTTTTTATTTTTTTTTTTTCAACGTTTATTTATTTTTGGGACAGAGAGAGACAGAGCATGAACGGGGGAGGGGCAGAGAGAGAGGGAGACACAGAATCGGAAACAGGCTCCAGGCTCTGAGCCATCAGCCCAGAGCCCGACGCGGGGCTCGAACTCATGGACCGCGAGATCGTGACCTGGCTGAAGTTGGACGCTTAACTGACTGCGCCACCCAGGCGCCCCAAATTTTTAAAATATTGAGACACAACTTACATGGAGTAAAGTGCATAAATCTTAGGTGTTAAACCTGATGAATTTACCTATGTATACACCTAGGGAACCACCGCTCATATCCCAATTTTCAAATTTCAAATTTTCATATCCTGATAGGGGACATTTCGACACTCAGAAGGTTCTCTCTTGACCTCCTCCGTTCAGCACACCTCTTCCAGGGCAACTCTATTCTGACTTCTATCACCGCGGGTCTGTTTTGCCTGTTCTTGACCTTCTCGTAAATGAGATTGTGTAGATCGTACACTTTTGTATCTGGCACTTTGTGTTTCACATTGTGTATGTGAGATCCATTTACGTCTTTGTATTTGGTATCGGTTCTTTTTCACTGCTCTGTTGTATTCCATGTTGTGACCATAAAACCATCAACTATTCTTAGATTGGATATCTTTTTTTTTTTTTTTTTTTGGTTGGTACATTTTTTTTTATTATGATAAAATATACATAACATAAAACTTACCATTTTAACCAGTTTTATGTATACAGCTAATTCGGTGGCATTAAGTACCTTCACACTGTTGTATAACCACCACCACCATCCATCTCCAGCACTTTCCCTCATTTTCCTAAACAGAAACTCTGTAACCATTAAATGCTAACTCCCCATTTCCCTTCTGTCAGCTACTGGCAACCACCATTCTGTTTGCTGTCTCTATCAGTTTGACTACTCTAGGTACCTTGTATAAGTGAAATCATACAGTATTTATCTTTTATAACTGGTTTATTTGACTTAGATTAATGTCCTTAAATGTAGTATTTATAATGTCCTCATTTTGTAGCATGTATTACAATTTCCTTTCTTTTTAAGGCTGGGTTATGTCCCATTGCATGGATATAACACCTTTTGTTTATCCATTCATTTGTTTGTGGACATTTGGGTTGTTTCCACCTTTTGGCTATTGAGATTTTTCTTTTCTTGGTTCGTGCTGTCCAAGACAGGTCATTGCTGCCCCGGAAGAGTACATACGTACAGATTTCTAGGGTCTTGTGATAATGGGGGGCGTTCAATGGATTATCATTCTTTGGAGATTCCACAGCTGGAAGAAAGCATAGCTGGCATTTGGGGAAAAAAAGGACGAGTATCCAGAGCCTGAGAAGCATGTCAAGTAAAGTGCCTCTCTGTAAACATGCAGGAGGGAGAGTAGAGAGTGAGTAGCAGCTGAAAATAGGTATTGGTGAGTCCAGCAGCCAGTTGGTTGGAAATCACTGGTATGGGTGCTATACCCTTGGTATGGTGTGGCTATGAAAGCCAGTTATCTAGTCAGCATTTTCACTTTCCTTGTTATGTGACCTAAGGTTCTTTTGAATGCTGAATTTTCAAAGAATTAGATATAAGGCTGGATACTGATGTTTGCTGCTCCTGCTACAACTTCTACCATCACCTATATACTGACAATTCCCAAATTTCTCTTATCAGTACTAACTTTCTCCTGGGCTTCAGAGCCATCTTTCCCATCAGCTTAGCTGACACATACACCTAGATCCAAAGACATGTCAAATTCAAAATGCCCTAAATAAACATTTGTATCGTCTCAGTCTCGATTGATGCTATTATACTTTACCTGGTTATAGAAGCCAGCATTCCTACACTCATTTTTGACTTCTTTCCTCCCTGGGCTCCATCTATTGACTATACTTCTGAAATATCTCTAGACCATGTCCTTTCTCTTCTTTAAATATATATTTTTAAAATTTATTTCTTTATTTTGAGAGAGAGAGGGAGAAAGAGAGAGAAAGAGAGGAAGGGGCAGAGAGAGAGAGAGAGAGAGAGAGAGAGAGAGAGAGAGAGAGAGAATCCCAAGCAGGCTCTGCACTGTCAGCGCAGAGCCCGACGTGGGGCTCAAACTCATGAACGATGAGATCATGACCTGAGCCAAAATCAAGAGTTGGAAGCTTAACCAACTGAGACACCCAGGTGGCCCTCCTTTTTCTTTTAGATCATACTTCTATGCTTGAATTTCACCCTATGTCTGGTTTCACAGACATTCTTCTCTTCTGCCACATTGCAGTCAGGGTTATTTTTCTCCAAAACAGATGTGATCATGTCATTTGCAATGCTTCCTCTTATCTTTAAAGCTTTGAAGTCTCCCCATTGCCAATAGGATAAACTTTATGTCCCTTGGTGTGGTTTATAAGGCCCTCCAGGACCCATTACTCAACCATTTAACTAACATCATCTTCTCTTTTACATCTTTTGCCAAATGGTTCACTCAGGCTGATCACATTCTCTAATACTGGACATTATTTTGTGCCACAGTATCTTTTCATGTGATGTTCTTTCTAAAAGCAAACCACTTAAAATTCTATTTTATTTTTTTTCATTTCCGAAGAAGCGGGCCTCCTTGCCATCCTTCTCTTACCCTTTTTTCTTGGAGAAGGTTAAATTTATGCAGCGTCTGGAGTGAAGGTTCTTGGGGTTCTTTACATTATGGTACATAGCTGAGGGTTTCCACATAGCCCCTGGGGCCACAACTAGAGTCTAGGCTTAATTCCCCCTTATACGACCTAGGACAAGCTTCCTTGGGTCCGGTATTTGAGTCTGTGTCTCTGTTTGTCTTCTATTTCCTAACTTTCTGATCGTTGGCATTTGAGCCTCATTCGTCAGATTGGGCTGATGAATTTTGAGCAATACACGAATAGATATATATGAGAGCCTTTAAGAAGCTGTAAGTATTTATAACTATTAGTTGTAACTAATACATGCTTCATTCTTTTCTTTTACTCTTTCTTTTTATATTTCTCTTCTTTTTTTCCTTTTCCTTCATTTTCTCTATCTTTTCTTTTCCTGTATTTTTCATATGTTTTCTTTTCTTCCCTTTGGACTGGTGATTTTTCTTAAGCTCGATTTTACTTCTGCTTGGTGCTCTTTATATTCTGACCCCTGCATTTGCATGAAGGACCAGCAACCCTTCCTGTGAATTTAACAATGCTTGCATTTCCCCACTTTATTCAAACTTCTCTTCTGGGGATTAACAACTCTTCCTAGCCCAGGAAGCATGCTCCAACTTACGCAGACTCTTTGCTGTTGGACTTTAAAAAAAAAACCTCTCTGTATAACATTGTCAACTGATTAACCTTTAGGCCTGAAAAAAAAAATGGGAATATCAAAGCAGTAATATTTTCAGCTGTTTTCCACTGAAGGGTGCATCAATCATAGAAATGTCTTTGACTCCTGTTTGGTTACTGCACCAACAATTGCATATAACTTTCTGAGTTAGAGGGAGATAATGGTTTCTTGGGGTAATAAAGCTGTCAGGAGGAGGGAGACTTTCATCTAACTCCATAAAAAATGTGAAAGCATTGGGTGGCGGCACAAGGACATTGAGGGAATGGCAACATCTGGAGAATCTAGAAACCTAACCAGTCTTGTAATTTATTGCCTGGAGAAGAATGTATTGGGCCAGGAGCCTGGCAACCTGGGTTCTATTCTCAACTCCATCACTGACTTCCAGAGTGACCTTGGGCAAGTTGCCTGACCTTTCTTTGCTTCTTGTTTTCATTCTGTAGTCAAAGATAATACTACTAGTATTTATCCATTTGTTACCCAAAGAGAGTTTTTATTTCCCTCTCTCTCTTTTGGTGGGTGAATGAAGCACCCTTTTTGAAGCTGTTGTATAAATTCAAGGTGTTATTTTCACTATATATATATATATATATATATATATATATATATATATATGTATATATATATATATAATTTATAAAGAGCTTTATTTACTTTATTAGCAATTCATCAGAACTGGGTGCCAAAAAGTTTAATGTTAGAACCATGCCAGTTTTATAGAGGGAGTAGGTACAGCTCAGAGAAATTGGGATTTGCAGAATCAGAACTTTAAGGTCCTATTAATCACATTAGTTTTCTCCTATTTAATCACAGACCCACAGGACAAAAGAGAAACTTTGCAAATAAAATCAGAGGACCTTGCAAGTACAATGATCTGTATTTAATTATTGGCAAGTGGGTCATATTCAGCATGGAATGGCAGTGAAGAGTCCACAGCCCAGCTGGGTGTCACACACAAAGTGGAACAGGGACAGGATCAGGACTCAAGTCAGCTTCCTCCTTCTCCGTGCAAACTTCCAAAGGCACAGTGACATTGCTTACCTTGGCATTCAGGTGTCTTATCATTTGTAGCATTTATTTTTCCATTGCATTCTATTTCTTGACATTTCTTTTACTGTAATTGGACTTTTAAGGGACTGTTACTTCTGTGGCCACAAACTCATCCATTCCACAAGTATTGCTAAGTCTCATGGTGTGTCCGTTGATATGATGGCCTGGGAGGTGGAGTGGTGGGCACAGCAGATGTAGCTCCTACCTTCATTGACCTCGGGATTGAGAGGAAAGAGACTTCACAACATTGCCATGCAAATACCTGATTGCAGTGGTGATAAGTGTGAAGAAGAAAAAGCACCAGGTGCTATGTTAGTAGAAGTGGTGATTGCCCTGCAGACACCTGACATTGTTACGGCTCTCGGTCTTTTTTGCATCTTGCTCAAGGCCACTCCATTTGCCCCACCAGCATCTCCCCAACACTGTGGTGTATTTATTTGATTTTTATTATGTACTTATTTCTTTATGTTTAATTGTTGTAAAATACATATGACATAAAATTTACCATCTCAACCATTCTGAAGTGTATACTACAGTAGTGTTAAATACCTTCACACTGTTGGGCAACCGCTACCTCTATCCGTCTCCAGAAGTCTTCTCATCTTGCAAAACTGAAACTCTAGACCCATCGAACAATAGCTCCTCATTCCCCTCTCCCCTAGCCTTTGGCAACCACCATTCTATTTTCAGTCTCTATGAGTTTGACTGCGATAGATACCACATGTAAGTGAAATCATACTGTATTTGTCTCTTCGTGACTGGCTTATTTCACATAGCGTAATGTCCTTAAGTTTCATCCATGTTGTAGCATGGGTTGAAATTTCCTTACTTTTTAAGGCTGAATAATACTTTGTCGTATGTGTAGACCACATTCTGTTTATCCATGAGTGGATACTTGTGTTGCTTCTACTTTTTGGCGTTTTTAAATAATGCTGCTATAAATACCTTTTCGAGATTCTGCTTTTTAGAGTATATGTGCCTAGAGGAGGAATTGCTGGATCACGTGGTAAGTCTGTGTAGTTTTTGAGGAACATGTGTTTATTTTGTACTTGGTTTCTGTTTGGACCATAGCTATCCTGTCTCTGGCCAGTCACGTACCTGGTGGCTAGTGCAGGGCATGTATGATCTACATTCGTTTCTTATTTGTTTCTCCCTTAGGAGGATTGTGCCAAACCTGATACATTTCAGCTGATTCTTTTTCCTCCCCTTCTTCACTCAGAATTTAGCTAAGACCCCCTACAGCAATCTTTTTAAGACACACACACACACACACACACACACACACACACACAGACACACACACACACACACACACACACACACACACAGAGGCACCTGTACATGTGCGCGCGCACACACACACGCACACACACACTGTCTCTTCTGGTCTCAATTAATTGAATCACAGATTCCTAATTATGGTAGAAAAATGTGTAGAAGATCATCAATAATCACTTGATATTAAGGGAAGTAACAGCTCATTGTTTAAAGTGAATGTAGAAAGTATAAATGACAAGAAAGCCAGTGGCATCAACCTTGAAAGTCCTTGGAATGCCCCCAACTCCCCCCTCCCTGTTTCTGCAAGTTTCCCTTGCTTTCCAACCTGTTTTTAATTAGTTCTTCTGTCCTCAAACTTCAGCATTCAAGATAATGAAAAAAGCTATTTCTTATTCAACTCTATTGTTTTTCTGTGCTGTTTCATTACCAGTTTCGAAACATGTTGTTTTCGACTATTTTTCATTGCAAATGTGCAGAATTTCAATTACGTTAAGATCCCTTCCACCCCTGGAACTCAATAATTTCATATTATGGAACAAATAGGCCTTTTGAGGGCTAACTTAAGAATTTAACCACAGTTGATAGCAATTTTTTTCTTTTCTCTGCAGGGAAATCTTCCTTGAGGCTTCAATTCTGACCAACAGACTTACAAATAAATATTTAGAATAACAATTCTTTGTAAATAGGACCTGGATTTTCAACTTTTTGGTACTAGGCTGTTTTTACATATAATCGTCTCTTCCAAAATGCCTATTGCAATGCCTTACGCTGGAGAGGCGTGGATGCTGGGTGAGAGATGAAAAGAGAGACACCACGTTCTCTCTGGGCAATTTAACTCTGGTGTCTTACCGTTTCTTTTGTCTTCTGTAGTGTTGCTGAGATCATTTTCTATTTGCTTTGTCCTTTGTTAAGCTAGAAGCAGCTGATTTTAAATGTAATAAGGTTTTTAAGGATTATGAAATGCCGACTAGACGGAAAAATACAGGGAAGCATATACATAGACCCATCATTTACACTTCACAGATAGTCACAGTTTGCAGCATTTGCTTCCAATAGATTTTTTTAAGGGACAAAATCTTGCAGTCTTTCTTTTTTTAAAATCTTTTTCGGAACTTTTAAGATAAAATCTTAAAATCTTTCTACACGCACCATCCTTGTCCCTTCTACCTCTTTCCCTCACCAGGGATAACCAACATCCTCAAGTTTGTTTGTTCTCATCCATAATTTTGTATTTTACTACATTTTATATATTCCATAGATAATATAAGTATTCTATATGTTACAAAGGATATTAATAGTAAAATACCGCATGTTGCTTCGGCAATTTGCTATTTTTACTTAACATCGATTTCAAAATCCATCCATGTTAATATATGTAAATCTAGTTTATATACATGAAGCCTTATATAGGATTCCATCCTATGAAGAAACCACAGTTTATTTTTCCATTGTCTCTCAATGGACAGGGTTTCCCAGGAAGCAGAACCTAAGACTAAAGCTTACATAGAAGCCAAAGGTGCTTACGGGTTTGCTGCTAGGGAAGCAAGATTAGGGAGAAGGGCGGTGAGTCAGGAAAGGAAGAGAGCTGATGTGTGAATGTTGGCCACTGCTTGCTGTCCTGGGCTGCTGGTTGCTTGATTTCATGGGACACATCATGCTGCATGAACTACCGGGTCTCAGGACAGTCCTCGGGAAAGGAGAAGAATTTAAGCACCACCTATCTCCCACTTATCAAAGATTTGCCCCATGTAGCATTGTCAGATGTAGCAAATAAAAATGTAGGATACTAGCTAAATCGGACTTTGAGATAAATATCAAAAAACTTTCTAGTATAAGGATGTCCTAAATTTTGTATGGGACATACCAACACTAAAAAACTATTTGTTGTTTATCTGAAATTCAGATTTAACTGGTATCCTGTCATTTATCTGGAATTCCAGCTCTACTGTGTGTTGATGCCCTATACTTCCAGGGGAGCACTGACTGGGTCCTAGAATATTACTTTGCATCTCAGAGAATTACAGAGCTGTAGTGGGAAGACATCTTGCAGGCCATCTCAATTTTTGCAAAAGAGCAGTTCTCAATTTTTTTCCACTCCCATGCTTCTGAGGCTCATGACGCACTCCTACTCATAATAATGGCTAATAATAATACAAATCAATGGTGTCTTAACTGGGGCATATTTAAGCATCAAATAAGAATCTGGTAATAGAGGTGGTATACATGTGTGTGTATATGTGTGTGTGTGTGTGTGTGAGAGAGAGAGAGAGAGAGAGAGAGAGACAGAGAGAGAGAAGGAATGAAAGCTTAGGGCAGAGTCAGGAGGCACATATATTTTGAAAATATATTTTGAAAAATTCTCCAGTCAATTCTAATATATATCCTCCAATGGTTGTGTACCCTACCTCCCTCACTGAATCCCTGATCATCTTTGGGGCTCATGGAAGACTTTCTAAAGAAGTACTGTTTGAGCTAAAATTGGGGGCTTGATTAGGAATTAGTGGGAGGGTGTGTGTGTGAAACTGGAAGATGGCAAGAGTGGCTCAGGGAAAGGAGGGGAAGAGTAGTGAGATATATGGCTGGGGAGGCAGGTGGAATCCCCATCCTGTAGGGCCTAATGTGCCATGTTGAGGATTTTGTACTTTATCTTAGCAACAGTGGGAAGCCATAGAATGACCTGAATTGAGAAAAGATGTGGATTAATCTAATTTCTTTGAGGGGGGCAGGGGTAGAGAGAGAAGGAGAGAGAGAATCCTAAGCAGGCTCCATGCTGTCAGCACAGAGCCTGATGGGCTGAATCTCACAAACCATGAGATCATGGCCTGAGCCAAAATAAGAGTTGGACGCTTAACCAACTGAGCCACCCATGTGCCCCAATCCAATTTCTTGTAAGAACGAGGTTTGACTCCAGTGGAGAGCAGACTTTAGGGGATATCATTTAGACAGTGCATATTTAGGCAGAACATGATATTGGGTTGGATTAAGGAGTGAGAGTGGAGATTCAGAGTGGTGGATGGATTGAAGAGATCCTTAGAAGGTAAAATCAACAGAACTTAGTGCTTTGGAAATGAAAGAGAGGTATTAATAAAGTATGTATTTTAGGTCTCTGGCTTAATTAATTGGGTGGTCAGTGGTGCCAGTCACTAAGATAGGGAATCTTGGAGCAGGATAGGTGTGGAAGTAGTGTGGGCCTGATTGTCATGAAGTACTTTTAAGACATCTGACTGAAGATGTTAAGCTATCGAATGTCTGGATGTGATGTTTGGAGGAACGACTTGGGCTGGAGTTGAGGTCGGTGATCCAAGCCATGGCTATAAATGAGGGTACCTTAGACAAAATGTAGGCCAAAATGTCAGCCAAAATGTAGGCTGACACCAGGCAGCCAGGACTTCTGAATGCTAGTCAATCTGGTAAACTAATTCTTGAGCAAATCTCTTGAAGGAAGAGATTTTTTCTCTTTGGCAACCAATGGAACCTTCCGTAGAGCCTTAACCCAAAGGGATAACTTTGACAGGAGAAATTTAAGTCATGTGACAGGTTTTGGGGATGGTATGTTTGAGCAGGTAGGGCCTTGTGGTGTCTCATAAGCGACGATGGACTGGAATCTGCCTTCTGGCACTACGACTGCAGGAGGTGTTCTGTTCCTTTACAGATAAGGTGTAGTAGACAGAGTGTAAGCTGATAGACGCTTAAGACATATGGATTCATGAATTCGCGAGACCCGTTAAGAAGAGTATGTTTTTCTCTGTTCTCTCTCTCTCTCTCTCTCTTTTTTTTTTTTTTTTTTTTAGAAAGAGGCAGGTAAGAAAAATAGGCAGATATCAAAGAACTTTTTTTGTTTCTGTTTTGTTTTGTTTGTAAAGAAACTCCTAGAGGGCCTCTTGGCATCAAAATGGATTCAACATCTCCCAAAACTTCTTTATCTTCTTCTGTAACCCCAAGCAATGAGCCCTGAGGAAAATCATGATGCTGTCATTTACTGAGTGTCTCACAGGTATCAGACACAAGGAACCTGTGTGATGTAGGTATTATTACCTTCATTTCACAAATGATAAAAAAAGGGAGGCTGAGAGAGGTTAATAAGTTGGGTCATATCACTTAACTAGTAAGTGACAGGCTGGGGATTTGAATTTAATTTTGCCTCAAACAGCCCCACCTCCTACATACCACACCACTTCTCTTAAGTGTCCAGAACGGAGAAGGACTAAAATCTAGATAAAACCAAATCCTAAAACAAAGATTCCATTCTGTCCTCTAGAATCCACTTTGTAATGTATGAAAGTGGACTCAGATGTTTCAGAAACATTACAGGATGGAATGGGTTGTTAGAGCTAGCCTCTCTTTAACTAGAAAATTCAATTAACTAGAACACTCCATTCCTCATATGCTCCTATTAATTGCTGTTTTACATGCCACAGGGAAAAAGTAAGGGGGTTGCTCTGGGGAAAGCGTATGAGCAATGAAAAGGCTGAGCATTCCAAGGGTTTTGAGGATAAATTATCTGGCTAGGATTGGAGCTCTTTTTTGTGCTTAAAGTTTTTATTGACTTTGAATTCAAATCAAATGCCTTACATGAGTCCTTCACATCAGAGTAACAGTGTCAGGAATGATCACTATGCCTCCTGTGGTTTTCAAGCTGCATCTTGGAAGCCTTTCTTGGTCTTATGGGCTGGTCAGCTTTCTCATTTTTCCCCTGGATACCCTTTTGGGTCCCAAGTCAGAGTGTTATTTATTTTACTTTGCATTTAGACCTGAGAAATCTTTGTGTAATTATGATCTCATTGTTTGAATAGCTGCCTTCTTGAGAGAGGATAGAAAGGGGTAAAAAAACGTCCAAATACTTCTGAGCCAGCTCCTCAACTGCACATATGTTTTGTGCTCTTTTTGTTGTTTTCAAATAGGGCTTTCTGTGGGGGAGTAACAACGAGAACCATCACCCTGCAGGGACATGTCCTGGGGGTCATTTCAGAGCAGTCCAGGGTCGTGGATGTCATGAAATCTGGAGGTGTTCCACGATATAAACTGTCCAGCAGAGAAAAAGAGACACCTGCTTTTCTGAGGGTCATATCTTCAGACTTGAAGGGGAAAGGATCTGAGTAATGATACCACTTATAACAATAACTGCCAATATTATTTGCACACTTGCTATGTGCTAGGTTCAGGGCTAAGTGAATTTCCATTTCCCCTTTCCCTTTTCATCTCCATAGAAACCTTCCTGGATGGGTATTGTTTTGGACACTGCAAGTCCTTGGGCCCCACATCTTACATCAGCCCCTATTGTAGTGACTGGTTTTAAGCAGACTTCAATCAGCTCTGTGTACATGCATTAAGAGGAAGCCTCTTTTTGGCCTGAGCCTCCTACCTGTCACTTCCTACCTTGAGACTTCCCGACACTGGGGTTTGGGATGACAAGCTCAATTCATAAGTGCAGGAATTAATGCTCATGTGGCTAACCCTGACCAACAGGGACAAGCATCAATAGATAGATGCATTAGCCAGGCAGACTCTTCTGAGATGTATTTCATAAGCCTCCCCAGAGGGACTTAGTGAGATGGAGCAACTCAATGATGTCCTCTGCTTTTCCATTCTCTCTGTCCCTCAAGCCTGCCCCTTGGATTGCTTTCCAGATGAGCTCTCAGCAAGCCAGCCTTTATCTCCTGCTCTTCTCTGGGTTGTCAGGCAATGGTGGAGAACACAGGCTAAACAAATAGTATGGGGACATTCTAAAACCAAGGGTCCCTCTTTGCTCTTACTACTGCAACACCTGTTGGCATTCCTGGCTCCCCAGGTCCTAAGAGGAAGGACTTGCAGTAGCTTTGTCACCATGAGAAACCCAATATTGGTTTTCACCCAGATGTTGCAGGACCTAGTGCCATGGGGGACCTGCAGACCTATAGTATTTATAGGTCTTTAGGTCTTTATAGTATTTATATACAATTCTGAAATTTGTATTAACTGCTCTCTTTGAGCACCCTGGTCCTGGCTCCTGGCCAAGCACCTGACATAGGAGGCTGTATCGGTGCTTCAGATGGCAACCTTTAGGATGGTTGTCCTAAAGTCATGTGTTATTGCTCTTCATCATTTGTCTCAGTCACCAGAAACTATGGAAATTCTTGAGACTCCTGGGTGGGGAGGTTTTGAGAGGTTGATTCTGCCAGGGTCTGTGGTTTTAGCTGTATCCTTCTCAAAGTGAGTCTCAGGCTTTGGTCTGTACCTCCCAGCTCGGTGTGCCTTAGCCCCACACCAAAGACTAGGAGACTGAGGCTTGGGGAAGCTAAGTAAGTAACTTGCCCAAAGTCAGATAGGTCCTAAATGGTGGAACTAGTGTTCATAGCCAGGTTTTCCTCGCTCTGGATCCCATTCTGTAATCACTGTGCAACACTGTGTAGGGGAAGAATATTTTTTCCTCTACCCTTCTGGGTTCCTTTGGCTCATCTATTAATTATATAGACATAAGAAAGATCAATAGGAGGGGCGCCTGGGTGGCGCAGTCGGTTAAGCGTCCGACTTCAGCCAGGTCACGATCTCGCGGTCCGTGAGTTCGAGCCCCGCGTCAGGCTCTGGGCTGATGGCTCAGAGCCTGGAGCCTGTTTCCGATTCTGTGTCTCCCTCTCTCTCTGCCCCTCCCCCGTTCATGCTCTCTCTCTGTCCCAAAAATAAATAAAAACGTTGAAAAAAAAATTAAAAAAAAGAAAGATCAATAGGAGAAAAACAAATTTAATTTTGAACGTATGGGAGCCCTACAAAGACAGAGGCCCAGAGATAGGCAAATGATGCCTACATGCCACCCTGAGCTAAGAAGGGGGAAGAGGTCTAGGGCTGTAAAGGGAAGGAAGACAACTCACAGGAAGATGGGAGGAATGAATGTTTGGTAAACAAATGTTTGCTATGCAGAGACAATGGCACACAGAGAGGAATTTGAGCAGATAGACCCTGCTGAACACTTCCCAGCTTACCACACCTAGACCACACTCTTTGTAGTGATCTCTAGTTATAGCTCTCTTCCTGGGCCAGGCCCTCTATCTAAATTCTGGGAGGCAGTTAAGTGGGAGGTAAAAAGCTCTTCTTGAGTCTTTTGGGCCTTGATTGCGTTTAGCTCAAAATAATCCACATGCCAAAGTTGCATGTTTTGGGGACGCTTGTTCTGAACCCCTTCCACTGCCTTCAAGATGGTCGTCGCTCAGAGTGGGGATGTTTCGTGAACTCCACTTCCAGGAATACACTGGTGGCATCTCAGTTGACACATCTGAGAAGGGAATCTGGACCCGGAGCCTGGAGATCCCGATGATGAGAACTTTTGTAAGCGACACATTCCTTGTGTTATCTTTGTTACCCCTTATTTGTTGCAGCACAGAAATTAAGAGTGACCCCTAACATGAAAAGGGTTTATACACTTTGGGGACAGGAAAGAGAAGGTACTTTCTTGTGTGCAGCCAGGATTGTTGGAGAAGGTGGAAAGTTGAGTGGGTGCGTTGTTGTAAAGCAGAGGGAAGGAAGGTAGGGGACGATGTGGGTCTGAGCTCCAAGGAAAGGAGAGCCCATGGTGCAGCTCTGGGCCTAAGCTGGGGGTCCAGGCCATGGCGGTAAAAAAGTGCAGTGAGGGCAGGGCCAGCTTCATGGCCTGCAACCCTTGCTTGGTTTTTACACTCTGCTGTTGCAGTCTTGAAATTCTAAATTTCTGAATAAGGAACTCTGCATTTTTATTTTGTACTGGGCCCTGCAATGTATGTAGCCTGTCCTGAGAGTAGGGTTTCCTAACATCTCATTTACTGCACGATGTCCATCGGTGACCCTCTACTGGCAGGATTTCAGAAAGACTGAAAGGGCTATTTTCTTCAAAGCACCTTCCTACCTTTCTTTTGCTTGGGAACTAAAAGGAGTTAAAAATTAAACTGTGGATTCCCCTAGGAAAGAGAGGGGATTCCTGCTAACGTTTAAAGACCCACACGCAGCAGTTTTTCTTGCTTTTAATGAGGGTGAAGAGAGATTGCCGAACCATAACCTGGTGCTTAAGGTGGGGAACAGGTAGCGTCAATCCAGGAAAACCATTCAAGGGGGACCTGGAAGCTGCATACATTGAAGACGTCTTTGAATTTCTCTGCTTTTCTGAGAGCTCTTCTTACGTGCAGCTCCGTGTGATGCTTACACTTTTAAAAGCTGTGGTTTACAGCACCAGTTTAAAGAGAAAATGTTTGGTTCAGCAGATAATTGTCACCTACCTCTTTTTTTGTCACACGCCACTGGTAACCTATGAATAAGTTACCCTAGGACCGGGTGGCCACCCTTATCCCATCAGAATTGGCTGCAAAAGAGAACCTGTGGGCAGGAATGATCCCCTAGAAGAGAATGTGGGTGGAGAGGGAGCCTAAAATAGACCTTGCACAGGTATCGTAACTCTTGGTCTATAATATGTAGGAAATACTTTTTCCTGTTTGTTTTTACAGTTTTTTAAATGTTTATTTATTTCTTTTGAGAGAGAGAGAGCGTGCATGCGTGAATACACACACACACACATGGGGGAGGGGCAGAGAGAGAGGGAGAGAATGAATCCCCAAGCAGATTCCATGCTTGGTGCATCTGGGCTCAATCCCACGACTGTGAGATCATGACCTGAGCTGAAATCAGGAGTCTGATGCCCAACCACTGAGCCATCCAGGTGCCCTGAGACTGTTTTTAAGTTTTTGATGGTATTTAGTTCCACCCTCTTTCTCCTCTCTTTCTGGTACTCCAATGACACAAATGTTAGATCTTTTGTAATAGTACCATAGGTCCCTGGGGCTTTCTCTGTTCATTCTTTTTTTCAATCTATTTTTTTTTTCTCTGTTGGGTAATTTCTATCATTTTACTTTCAAGTTCACTTATTCTTTTGTCATCTTCATTCTGCTGCTAAGCTCATCCTTCGTATTTTTAAAATTTTGGTTATTGTGATTTTTACTTCTAAAATTTCGATTTGGTTCTTGTTTATACCTCTGCTTCTTTGCAGACCCTTTCTTTTTTTCCTTTGTTTCAAACATATTTGTAATTGCTCAATGAAGCATTTATATGAGGGTTGCTTTAAAAATCCTTGTCTGATAATTCTACCACCTGTGACACCTTGGTGTTGGCATCCTCATCGGTTTCCTGTGGCTCCTGCAATACATTACCCCAAACGTGGTGGCTTCAGACCATAGAAATTAATTCCCTCACCGTTTTGGAGGTCAGAAGTCTGAAATTAAGTTTTTGTCAGGGCCATGCTCCCTTTGAAGTCTCTAGGGGAGAATTTCTCCTTGTCTCTTCCACTTTCTGGTGACTCCAGGTACTGCCTGGCTTGTGGCCACATTGCTCCAATCCTGCCTCTGCCTGTGCCTGCCCTCCTCTTCCTCTGTGTTCTTGTGCTCTCTTCTGTCTCTTATGAGGACGCTTGTCATTGGAGGTAGGACGCACCAGCTAATCCACGGTGATCGTTTTAGTTGTTCTTGAGGTATTTAAAAAATTCCCTTTTGAGTTTTTCTTTGACCCAATGTTCACTTAAGAGTTAAGAGGGCGCCTGAGTGGCTCAGTTGGTTAAATGTCCGACTCTTGGTTTGGGCTCAGGTCATGATCTCATGGTTTGTGAGTTCAAGCCCCACATCAGGCTCTGTGCTGACAGTGCAGAGCCTGCTTGGGATTCTCTCTCTCCCTCTCTCTCTGCCCTTCCCCTGTTCATTCTCTCTGTTTCTGTCTCAAAAATAAATAAACTTTAAAAAATTAAAAAAAGAAAGAGTGTGCTGTTTAGGGGTGCCTGGGTAGCTCAGTTGGTTGAGCATCTATCTCTTGATTTTGGCTCAGGTCATGATCCCAGGGTCATGTGTTTGAGCCTTGCCTTAGGCTCTGTGCTGAGTGTGGAGTCTGCTTAAGATTCTCTCCCTCTGTCTCCGTCTCGCTCTCTCCCTCTCTCCCTCCCCTCTTCTGCCCTTTTCCCCCTCTCCCTCCCTTCTTCTGCCCTTTTCCCCTGCTCATGCTCTCTTTCTCTAAAATAATAATAATAATAATAATAATAATAATAGTGAGCTGTTCAATTTCCATCTATTTGTGAATTTTCCCATTTTCCTTATATTCTTGATTTCTACTTTCAGTCCAACATGGTTAGGAGGCATACTTTACATGATAATAATCTTCAAATTTGTCAAGCCTTGTTTTGTGATCCAGCATGTGATTTAGCCTGGAAATGTTCCTTCCATGCTAGAGAAGAATGTGTTTGTTGCAGGTGGCATCGGTTGTTGGAATCTGTGCACTGGTTGCTTGAAGCCCCCTCCCTTTTTCTTGTTTCCTTAGCTGCCCCTAGACAGCAGGCTGTGCTGAGTTCCTCAGGGTTCTGGGTGAGGGGAGACCGCGGCGGGCCTTGTGGGCAGCCCTAAAGGCTGGCGAAGTCAGATGCCCACATCACGCTGTCTTTGCCCCTTGGGAGAAATTGTGGGCCAAGGGGGTCTCTCTTGGTGCTGAATAGTGCTGGCCATGGAGGGATGATGTGGGTAAAGTCAGACTGTTCTTTTTAACTTTTTTCATTGCAATATTCTTGGATTTTGTGCTCTGCCTGGTGCTGGAAACTCTCATTTGGACTCAGGAGCTCCCATCAAGGTATTTTTGTCTTTGGATGCTTGTCAGATGAGTGTTTCTGTGGGGGGGGAGGGGGGCAGGGGCGAGGGCAGGGAACTCCTGTTCTTCCATCTTGCTGAAAACAGTATCTGTTGACCTTCTCTTCTCGTTCAAGTTGAGATCTGCCCAGTTCTTATTAGCATGCATGGTTTTCCATTAAAACCTGGATATTTTGGATACTTTATGTTATGAGACCCTGGATCTTATTTAAATCTATTACTGCAGCAGGTTGTGTTTTTTGTTTTTTTGTTTTTGTTTTTCTTTTGCTTTTGACACGGCTCTGGCAGGGAAGAGGAGATCTGTGCCATTACCGCCAGGTATGGTTCAAGGCCGGCTTCCCACTGGCCTTTGCTGGTGCGTGGAACGAGAGTCCCCTTGTTACTGATTATGGGTGGGGGTTCCCACTGATTATGTCCTTGCTGAGAGGGGCAGGGGGCCTTGCTACTGCTTCCTGCATGTCCTCCAGTGACGTTGTGCAGGGACAGCTGATTGTGTCATCACAGCTAGGCTCACCCTCCATCAGGCCTCCTCTGACACCACACAGGAAGGAGGGAGAAAGGACCCTGCCTCCTTCAGGTGGGGGTGGAGGTGTAGGCTCTCCGTCCGGCCTTTGCCGACAGAGGTAAGGGTGCAGGTTTTTCTGTGGTGTTTGACAAGAATAGAGCAGCTGGTGTCTACAAGTGTATGTCTCGGTAGGATGCCCCTTTCCTGGGCCTTTGCTTAGACGGAGCAGGCTTTTGCTCTGGCCTTTTTGTCTGCACCCATGGATGTCTCGGGACTGTTGCATTCTCCACCACCACCTCGTCTGGGATACAGGAAGCAGAAAGGAAACTCAGGGAGCCTACTGTACGTCCCAAGGTCCCCAAGATGCCTTTTGCTCTCCATCTTTCAGAGTCTTCCTATACTTGTTTTATATATAATTCCTAGAGTTTTCAGCTATACTCATGGGAGGAAGAGTAAAAGTACATCTATTCCATCTTTTCAGGGGGAATAGATCTCTTTATTGATGTAAATATGATATAAAGGTGTTTACGTTTTTTCAGTCAATTTTTTGGTATCCTGCATCTCTCCTAAACATTATATAAATATTTGTTGGTTTTTAAGTGATTTCTTATAGTTTCATCTTTTATATTTAAGTCTTCAAACAAGTGTTTGTCCAAGGATGGCCCATAGACCACAGTTTAACCTAAGAACCAGTGCACCAGAATCTCTGGGACTCTCCCTTATACCAAACTCTCCAGGGGATGAAATCTACGCCAGAATTTGAGATCTACAGCTTTATCCACTCAAAAAAAAAATTTGTGATGTAAGTTGTAAGGCAAGAATCTCAGCCAGTTTTGTTTTTTTTCCCTAAGTCGTTAGCCAGTTGTCTTAAAACCATTTATTAAATTGTTCTCTTTCCTTCATGGATTTAAAATGCCACTTGATAAAATATTAAATTCATATGCAAATACAAATATAAATATTTGGGTCTGTTTCCAGATGTTCCATTCTGCTTCATTGATCTGTCTGACCATTATGGCGCCGGGAGTTGACTTTTTAAAATTGCTTTAATTCTAGTCCATGTCGACTTCTGAATGTTGCCCTGCACCAGCCTCTAAGAGCCTCCTAAGAAACCATTTGCCAGGAGAGAATTAGATGACTCATATGTGAGGAAGCTTTGTAAATTGCAAAGATCTCTGGCCTCTCAACCCGCCCCTGACACCAGCACTTCCTAAAACACTGATCTCATCCTGTCCCTTCTGGACTCCAAATCCTTACTCATAAGACGGAGCTCGCCATCTTGGCATTCAGGGTCCTTCTCTTGCAACCTGGTCTCTGTCTACCTCTTCAAAATGACCTTCCACTTGCCTTCAATAAAATCCTCTTCTCTAATCACATTTATGTCCTATATGTTTTCCAGACTTGCCTGACACATTTCTTCCATCTTACTTGTTGTTCTCTCCACCTTGAAGTGTGTCTTTTGAGGCCAAACTCCTTCCAGAAAGCTTTTTATCTGAATTTTCCAGCTTACCTGACCTCACTTTACACTTAGCATATATTGACCTATGGCAGCTCTCATGTTGTGAAATTACTTTGTTATTTATGTTTTCTGGAGTGTATATATCATCTCACCCAATGACACTGTCTTATGCTTAGGTATTGAAGCTCTGTCTTCTTATGTGTGTCCCTATGTTCCTTTAGCAAAGTGTGGTGAACACCACAGACATTCACTCAATACATTTTTACTGGGCAAATAAAACTAGTAAATAAGGGTAATTCTAGATCTCATTGAAAATCCATTATTAATTTGAGTAATTTAAACCCAGGCAGAGAAGTGATCTCCTTGCTTCATCTATTTTCAGGTATGTGTTCAATTCAGAAGAAAATGACAGGTAAAGCCTGTGTTCTGAGACATCTATGCTTTATGTTAATGAGCTGGGATGATAAGGATCTCGTGGGACACAGTGATCCTGTGGAGAGGTGTAGAAACCCATGAATATTTTCTTTAGATCCTTGTGAAAATCTCCCTGCCACTCAGAATAATCTCTGTTGGACGGAGAAGAGGATGTTTAGGAGATGCTATCATCGTCTGCCTGTCTGCAACTCTGTACAGGGAATTTACCTATCTAAAGCCTTTGATGCCTCAGCAGCCATTAAAAAATTTTTTTTTCTAATCACTTGATCCAATTTCTCTGGCCATGGCTGATTGGATTGATCAAAGGGTGTACAGTGATGAACGGAGCCAATCTGGTTCTTGCTCTGGTGAATCAGAACTAAGAAATGCAGAGGATGATTGCCAGTTGGATGTGGATGCTGCCGCTGAAAGATCCTGCAAGCAGAGTCAGAGCCAGGGAGGCTGTGATGGCAGAGAGAAGCAGAAATGCACAGGATGGGGAGAGAAGGAGAATGAGCCAGAGAAAGGAGGATCATGCTTCTGGCAGAGGGATGATGGGAATCTGTCCTCGGAGCTACACTCATTCTGGAAATACTCTCTATCTGAGCTCTCTTGAGCGAATCCCTTTTCCCCAGTACTGGGTCTCCTCTGTTCCTGTCCTGGAGACCTCATGAGGTCATTTGAGCCCAATAGTAATGCTCACTTTTCTTTCTTTTCTCAACCAAGTTTGAGGAAGAGGGGCGTGTCTGCTCCTGTCAACCAAATTAGCCTGTAGAAGAGGTGCTACTGGGCCAGTGGGTCTCAGTTGTTTTTCTGTCCAGGGAGTATATACTTGAACTCTAGCAGGAGCCACATAAGTTAGAATAGCTGGATGAGCTTTCAAAAAGATGGCTCTCAACAAGATTTTAATCCTTTGAGACATTCTATTATGAAAAATTTCAAACATACAGACAAGTTGAAAGAATACAATAAACATGAATCTACCATGCAGATATAATTATTATTAACATTTCTCTATATTTGCTTCATCCATCTCATTTTGTTGTTGTTGTTGTTGTTGTTGAGGAACCATTTAAAAGTAAATTATGAATATTATAATGCATTACCCCTATCACGCATCTCCAAAGGAGGGTGTTTTCCCACATATACCCACAATGTCATTCTCATATAACCAAACTGACACTGTTTTCTTTTTTTTCCTTATTTTTAAAAATTTTTTAAATGTTTATTTATTTTTGAGAGACAGAGAGACAGAGTGAGAGTGTGGGAGGGGCATAGAGAGAGGGAGACACAGAATCTGAAGCAGGCTCCAGGCTCTGGGCTGTCAGCACAGAGCCTGATACGGGGCTTGAACTCATGAACTGTGAGATCATGAACTCATCCAACTGAGCCGAAGTTGGATGCTTACCCAACTGAGCCAACCAGACACCCCAACATTGTTTTCTTAATATCACTAATAATCTGCCTATATTGAACTATTCCCAATTGTCTTCACAGTGTCATTTATAGATGTTTTTGAGCCAGGATATAAAGAAAATACTGCATTGGATTGTTATGTCCTTAGGTAATCTAGAACAGTCCCTCCTTCTCTCTCTCTCTCTCTCTCTCTCTCTCTTTTTAATGAAGAAATTAGGCCAGATATTTTGTAAACTGTCCCACATTCCAGATTTATCTGATGGTTCCCTCATAGTGTTATTTATCTGGTTTCTCTCTTCCCTGTAATTCCTATACAACGTGGGTTACCTTTAAAGGCTAGGTTAGATTCAAGTTAAACATTTTTGGTGACAGTACCTCATAGGTGATGATGCTGTGCACTTCATATTGTTTCCTATCCAGCAGGAAGGGGAATGTCTGACCATCTGTCCCACCATTGGTGATGCCACACTTGTTATCTGTTAAAGATGTTGAAAGCCAGATCTGTCCATTGTGAAGGAAGAGATTCCCTTTGGTCATTAACAAATAAGCTATGGGTGATACTCTCCAGTCACCTATTAACCTTCCACTAATGATTTTAGTATCTAGTGTTGCTTCTTTCCTGAATGGATAAGCTTTCTCACCATCCAATACTTTGTGACAGCAGATCAGGTTACAAGGGGACCTAAGAAGGCTCCTTTATTAGAGGTCATTACAAATGTTACTGTTAATGTGGATATACTTATTGTTATCTATTACAGCCTAATAATGCCATGCTAAAGTATAGTGGCTTAACAACAGTTATTTTATTATCTTGTATGGTCTCTGTGGGTCAGCAATTTGAAAAGTGAATGGTTAGGCACTTCTAATTCAAGTGTCCCAGCTGGTTGTTGCCAGACAGGGCTGAAGTTGGAAACGCAGGAAACTGGAATATGGGGGTGGCCAGACACCTCTCTCTCCATGTAGTCTCTCTGCATGGGCCATTTGGGTTTGTAACTAGCATGGCGGCCTGAGGGCGGTAGGACTTCTTTATATGATGGTTCTGAATTCTAACATATTTTCAGCAAATGAAATGAAAATAGCATCATCTTTTGTAACTTAGCCCTGGAAGTCACATGGCTTCATTAACATATTAGTAGACCAGCCATTAAAGTTGGCTCAGGTTCAAGGGGAAAGAACATAGATTCCACTTCTCCATGGCAAGAGTATAAAAAATTTGCAGACATATTATAAAGCCACCACATTTTTATGAAGTAAATATATATGTGTATTTATGAAGTAAATATATATTTATGAAGTAAATATATATATGAAGTAAATAAATATATATATACATATATCTACATTTACTAATTTTTATCTTCTTTTAAAGAAGGACCTGAGTAATTGATCAATGATAAAACAAAGAGAACAATGAAAAATAAGGCTAAAACAAAAAACAATAAAAGACTGAAAGACACAGATGTTCCAGGCACCTGGACTGATTCTAGTTCCTTCCATCAAGGACCATATTCACTTTCTGGCAGTGAAGATAAAACATGAAGGTCTTTGGTATTTACAGCTCTAGCTGTTCAGTAAAAGGAAGTTTACAAATTTATCTGGAGTCACTTTTTCCCCTTGACACTGAAGTTTAGAAAGATTTTATTGAATGGGTCCTTTTATCAGAGCCATTGAGAAACAGAATAGTCAATGCCTGGCTTTTGTTGCTCAAAAGAGAGGGAAATGCTCTTTAAGTGGACACTGTGATATCATTTTTTGGTGAAAACAGAGAGATAAATACTAATAGTAGCTTTTAACTGGTTTCCACAGGGAACTAAGATGTGATGTGGGTATGTTGCCTTCCGAAGATCTGATAGGTTCAGCCTCAGGGAACCCACAGCAATGATTTTTCAACTCTGGCTGCACATTAGAATCATGGGGGTGGGGGCACCTTTTAAAAACCCTGATGCCCAGGTTATTCCTCAAATCAGTTGAACACAATCTCTGGGGAGAGACTCAGCCATCAGTATTTTTTTTAATTTAATTTTTTTATTTTGAGATGGGTTGGGGGGAGAGGGGCAGAGTGAGAGAGAGAGAGAGAGAGAGAGAGAGAGAGAGAATCCCAAGTAGGCTCCACACTTTCAGTTCAGAGCCCCGTGCAGGGCTCAATTCCACGAACCGTGAGATCGTGAGCCAAAACCAAGAGTCAGATGCTCAACTGACTGAGCCACCCAGGTGCCCCCAGCCATCAGTATTTTTTAAAGTTCTCCACATGATTCCATTGTGTAGTCAGCATCAAGAACCATGTCTTTAGAGCTGGACTTGACAAACTTTTCCTGAAAATGGCCACATAGTAAATATTCTGTTTTTTCAGGCCATACTGTTTTGGTTGCAGTCACCTTTGCCTTTGTTTCAGGAAAGCAGCCACAGACAATATGGAATGAATGGGCGTCACTGTATTCCATGAAACTTGATTTACAAAAAACAGGTGGTAGGTGGATGTGGCCCATGGGCCCTAGTTTACAACCTCTGATGTAGAGCACAGGTTAGTTTACAATTCTCTTCAATGGCATCATCTTTGTCATTGGTACCCTAGACGTGCAGATGGGAAAGAAAGGAATACTTCTACAGCTATAGTGGTTGATACAGGGGCAATTTAAGTGGTAGTTTGAGTTATTCTTTAGTGTCTCTTAAAAAAAAAAAAGGAAAGGACACAAGCTTATGTATTTGTTCGCCTAGGCAACCCCCCTTTCAGCTCTCTTTACACACAGCTCTCCTGTCCTAGAACCCAGATCTTTGGAGCCAGGAGTGGTCTTAGAGATGGTTCTCTCTCTACTCTCTCCAGCAGGGGGAGGTTGCCCCCTTGCTAAAGCTGGCACCAGGAGGGTGGGAGCAGCACCCAAGCCCTGCCATCTGGTCTGGAGTTTCATCTCACTTTATCTTCTGCCATCCCATTTGCACCCAACTCGCTTTCCAACTTCCTTGAACACTAGTGTGTCCAGTGAGCTTCTGCCCCTCTGCCTCTTCATAAGTCTTGACGCCATGAATCCTGGAGACTGGCATGGCGCTGATTTGCTTCCAAGTCATTATAGATTATTTGAGGATGGGGTAATGTGTTGTTCTGCATTCTCCAATCCCGCCTTCCGATTACTGTGTCACCTCCCACGTCTCCCTGTCAGTACCTGCCCCTGCACACCCAGGTCCCAAAGCTTCCTCTTCCTCTCCAAGCCCCTCACTGCTTGCGAAGGCTGGGCCGTCTTCCCTGCCTCCAACCTTCTCTCAGATCCCTTCCCCTGGGGCTCAGAGGGTCCTCTGCTCTCCTGGCCCTGTTTGTCGGCCTCTCTCTGGTCTTTCAGCATCTTTTAAAAGACAGTTCACACTGTGTTATTGCTAGTGCTGACTTAATCCTGGGCTTGCTCCATCTCTGTAATCTTTTGTGTAATCTCATCTGCTCTCATGAGTTGGGATTCCAAAAATACTCACACGGCTCCCTTATCTCTGTCTGGTATTATTACAGTTGCCCACTAGCTAGAATAGTCAATTTAGGATTCCTGCCATATGTCAAAGAACGTAGCGAAGAGGGACTTGTTCACATCTTAACTGCACTTACTGAGCAATTAAATGCTGGCTTTATCAGCCCTCTTTGCCCTCATAACTTTTTCCTTGTAATGATTTCATGTGGATAACTTTCCAGTTGTATAAGGTTTAAGAATCATTAAATGGAAAGGTATGGAAATTTTAGGGCTCTCAATTTCTTTTGGTCTTAATTACTCACGGTGTCAGTGTCTAGATAATTTGACTCTGATATGATTCTTCTGAGGTAAATATTGTGCCCATGCCTATATTAAAAAAGCTAATTAAAACAAGCAAACATCATTTATCACCTCTGGAACCAGTCTTAAGTATTAAAATAATTATTTTCTGTCTTGGTAGGATTTTGGTAAAAGTGGTAGCAGTGTAAATTGAAATACCTCTTTTAGAAAGCAATTTGGCAACATTGAAGTTGTGCTTTTACAATAAAACTACAAGGTGAATCATACTGTTTGAATGTAGTTAAAATGTTCAAGAAAGGAAAATGCGGCTTTTTGGACACAAGGGTAGGTGAGGTGTGGGGTGTTGTACTGCAGGGCTGGTTCAAACATAATGTTCAGGCTTTTTATGTGTTTGGGGTGGAGCTTCTTGAACTGAGGACCTTTTAATTTAACTCTGAGGTTTTTTAATTAGACTAGGTGTTTTTTATTGGATGAATGGCTCTCTTTACCAATGTTCTAATTATTCCCTAATTATTCACATATTCCCACCAGAACTTTCCAGTGGAAAATAATGAGAAGGAAAGGGCAAAGCTATGTGGCTAGCAGGGGTGAGGGAATATCCCAGTCTTTGTGCCCACAGGGTAACTGGTCAACAGCCTGGCTAGTAAAGTTTTCCTCTCACGGAAGCAGGAAGCCAAAAGGCAGACCATGGTGGAAACATGGATGGTGTGGTGAGTCATCTCCAAGGCCTACTCACTGCCTAGCTGTACTAAGGGTTTTACACTTTTACACGAAACCACCTGAATCAAGACAAAAGTGTACTTGGAATCCTATAACATATTTTCCAGATTTTATCCTTCCCAGTATTAGCCAAGCCAAGAACAATCTGGAGATTTGAGTGTTCCAACTGTTAGCTACCTGTATCTTACATGGAAACAAACAAGGATTCACAGGTGTGGTTTAGCCATTTTGTGAGTTGACTGAATTTTGCACGTATTAGAAGCAGGTAAAACTCTGCTTATCTTGTGATAGAGTTGGGAAAACAGAGACCTGGCCTAGCACCGTAGGGTTCCTGAGCTCTCTAGTAACATTCCACTAACTTCCACAGGGAAGCTAAGCAGATAAGTTGGAGAGGGAAGTTAGTAACTGGGTTATAATTGAAATTCTTTCTGGTTAGGGGGGAAAAAAAGATTTTGGGCACTGAACAGTCTGGTAGGAGAGTCATGACTCTGTATTTTTTTGGCCCCGGAAAAGGAGATAAAATAAGTGACACCAAAGTGAGGATTTCTCTGAGTTGCCAGCAAAGTTCTGTTTCAGTTATCTGTTGCTGTGAAACACAAAATTCCCAAACACAATAGCTTAAAAGAATGATGTATGGTTTGTCACATTCTGTGGGACAGGGATTGGGGCAGGCCTTACTTAGCTAGGGTCCTTCTTGACTGGATCACTCATGCAGCTGCATTCAGGTGGGAGCTTGGCTGGGGTTGAACATTCAAAATGGCCTCTCATCCTTCAAGACTTTTTCCATATGGCTTCTAATGTCACGAGTCTTGTCCGGACTTCCTTATGTTACACCTGAATCAAAGAGTGTAAAAGTAGAAGTTGCCAGGCTTCTTTAGGCCTGGACCCAGAGCTAGCACAGTCATGATACTCATTCTAGTGGCCAAAGCAAGTCATAAGACCAGACCAGATTCAAGAGGATGGGATGTGGTCTCCACCTCTTGACTGGGGGAGAGGCGATTTGTCTCTTAGAGAATCCCAAGCATCGAAAGGATTGCAACTTTCTTCAAAGAATCCAACTTAAGGGGCGCCTGGGTGGCGCAGTCGGTTAAGCGTCCGACTTCAGCCAGGTCACGATCTCGCGGTCTGTGAGTTCGAGCCCCGCGTCGGGCTCTGGGCTGATGGCTCGGAGCCTGGAGCCTGTTTCCGATTCTGTGTCTCCCTCTCTCTCTGCCCCTCCCCCGTTCATACTCTGTCTCTCTCTGTCCCAAAAATAAATAAACGTTGAAAAAAAACAAAAACAAAAACAAAGAATCCAACTTAAATATTATGAATCACAACATAATTAATACTTATGTTGTTATTTCAACAAATGAAATGATGGCTGTAAAAGAATTTTATAAATGGAAAATTTCTATAAGAAATCAAGATCTAGGGGCACCTAGGTAGGTCAGTTGGTTGAGCATCTGACTCTTGATTTCGGCTCAGGTCATGATCCCAGGGTCATGGTCCAATACTGAATTGGGCTCTGCACTGAGTGAGCAGCCTGTTTAAGACTCTGTCTGTCCCTCTTCCCCACTTGATCTCTCTCTCTCTCTCTCTCAAAAAAAAAAAAAAAAAAAAAAAAAAAGAAATCAAGATCTAGCATGATGGAAAAGCATAATTAAAAGGCTTCTGGGAAATGTAAAGCTTAGAGGTCTTTTCTTAACACATGAAGAAATCAAGACTCCTGTAAATACTGTACTTGTTTGTTGTTTTTATATTTTACATCATTAAGTCTGTCTTTACTATCTTGACAGAGCAAAGACTAGAAGTATAACTCCCAGATGAGCGTTTATCCCTTCTCTCCACCTGCTGATCATATGGATAAATGTTCTGAGACTCAGCAATTAGGACTCAAGAAAATCTAACCAGTCATATATTTTGCCCCCTCGCCCCCGAATCCAGAGCTTCTTGCCTTTGGCACTATTGATATTTTGGGCTGGAGAGTCCTTTGTTTTTTTTTGGGTGGGGGGCTGTCCTGTGCTTGGTCAGATGTTTAGCAGCTTCCTGGTCTCTACCCACTAGTTGCCTGTGGGACCTTCAACCCCACCTAGTTGTTACTCAAATATTGGCAGATGTTCTGATTGAGACCCACTGCCGTAATCCAAGTTACTGCCATTTACCAGGTTGCATCTTCATGAGCTGTCTACATAATGCTTAAGAACGTAGTATTTTCCAAATCAAAAACTAGGGCATCAGTCTGATAACGTTTCCCCCCACTAATTTTCCCATTCATATTTATAAAACATGCTTTAAGTTATATGTTGTATGAAATTAAAATCACATTTGGTTGCATACACTCTACAGATCACCTTTAACAAAATCAATGATTTAAAATCCAGTTGTTTGGGAAAATCTAAGATATAGAGTGTTTAGGACTTTTCTTGGAAACCTAAACTTAACAACTGTTGGCAAGTGTTAGTTGTCTTTTCATCTTACTTCACCCTGGATGGACCCAACTGGAGAAGTATGTTCATAAAACACCCAGTGAAGCAGAGATTTGGCAAAATGTCTAGCTGATTTGAAACAAGTAGACCAGAAAATATTCAGTTTAAAAACACTTCCTGATTCAAGTAGTATTCAGACTGACTTTCTACACTAATCAAATTGTTTTAAGTATTCACTGCACTTGGTATTTTGTCACAACAGCTGGAGTGTCTGATAAATTATTCTTTCCTAGTTGTTTATGACTCCAAGCATATGTATTACAGAACTGAATTTGATCTGACAATTTCCATCTCTCTTTCCCAAGTGGATAATAATGTTGATGGAACTATAGAAGCAACACCAACAATGAAATTAAATAATTTCAAGGTTTCTTGCTTAGGAAATCTAAGGCACTATCAGAAAGTGCCCCAGGAGGCAAAGCACAGTGCACCCAAATGGTTCATACAAATCTGGATTGTTCAACAGTGGTTAAAAGCCAGTCAAATCACATTTATTTCTCCTTAGATATCATAAATGGATGTGCAAAAATATCTGCAAATAAATCTACATGGCTTCTCCGTATATAAACGCATTGAGTGAATTTCTTCATTTCCATTTTTGAGCTTTCCCACATATACAGAAAACTACGATATCCCAATATGCTCATTTGGAAAAGCTGCCTGATGGTTTCCCCTCTGGCATTTTGAATAACTACTAGCTAAAGGTGCTAAATAACGTTCAAGTCAGTACAAGTTAATATTTCTGCCCAGTTCCTAATAAAATACAGCTGAAATCTCAACCAGGAGATGTTATCTATCATCTGACATCCATTTGACTGTGATAATGAAATGCTGCCTGCCTCATTCCTAAATGTTGAAGTTGAGATCCCTGTGGAATAATTTTGGCAGTTGGGTTTCCCCCAATTTTTTTTTATTGCATTTGAATTAAGGATTGTTTTGCCCCATGATATGAAATAAAGACTTGATAAAGTTAAGGTGGATTTGGTAACATCATACGATTACATATTTATTATTTTAATTACTTATTTTCCCTGCGGTTTCCTCCTTGTCCCTTCCTTCCCACCTGCAACTTGAGATTTGACACTGAATGTCTGTCCTGAGCTTCCTGTGCCTCACATCTGGATTGGAATTACCTTTAATTATATCCTCAAGAAGCTTAGTTTTCTCCGTAGAATTCTCCTACAGAGTTCCATAGTTACATAAGAATCTGGCTCATTAAATTGTCTGTTGATTTTAATTTCTCTGGAGTATCAGATCTTTGGCAAAAGTATAAAACTTCACCGAGAGACTAAGTCAGGAAGACAAAGAAATGGCATTTAAGATCAGAAATAATTTATGTAAAAATATAAATTATTGTAAGCAGTGGGGACATTTGGTCCTCTAACAGAATACATGTAATAGTATATGCCCAGGCTCCCCCTAGTCTCCCCCTAAAATTTAATGAGAACTCCTGTACCTTTTGATTAGTTTCCTGTTAGACTTTCTTGGAATGAAGATGAATTTGGTGTATGGATTCACTACCTTTGTTTCCCTAAGGACTTTCTTCAGTTCAGGTTGCAAGTAAAATCTTTTAGAGAAATGAATTTCTGGATCCATTTTGAAGGGCTGCATATGAAGACAGAAAGGCCTTCTTTTGTGAAGACCATCGAGGCCTCTCCCCACCTCTAACTTAAGGCTGGTAGAACTTTCTAACATTTTAGCTCCAACTGGCTAATGGAAATCTGGCATGGTTATCAGCACATCTAGGTGAATGTCTTACCCCAGTGAGTTGCATAGAATAAGTATAAAATAAATATCAAATAATGGGTCTGGCATTCAAACTTCAATTGCTTTGTGAAACCTTTTGGTGTGGCTGACTTTACTGCTATTTTATTCTTTTCCTAGTTTAAGATTAGGGAGTATTTCAGCGAGATTCTCACAAGCCATGTGTGTAGGGAGGGTCCCTGGTACTCTCTTTCTCATGGTCAGGGGAGTATTAGGGTACCAGGACACGAGGTAGCTCGAGCCTTTGGCAAGGTGAGGGGGGGAAGCCTACGTGAGATTCTTCAATCTGTTAAAGAATTCTCCCTGCTCTTTTAAAGCACACATTTTCAACAGAGGTGATCTCATGCTTGAGGGGGTGAAAATTTGTTTGGGGGGGAGTAAAAACACTTAGATATTACATTGGTTATTATGGTTTGTGGTGTTCCAAAAAGCTCAATCCAAACTTATAAAATCATAGTCCTCGCATTAGAGAGAAATTTAGTTTAAAATTAAAATATATTAGTTTCAATTAATTTTAAATTTATTTTTTCTCTTTGAGGGCGGGGCACCATAATGGGGGGAAAAGGCTGAGAAATGCTGCCCTGGTGCATACACCTTCTTTGTGGCTTTGGATAGTGCCCATGAACAGCATGTGTGTATTCTTTAGTTACTTCCCTTAGGAAAAACAAACAAACAACAACAACAACAACAACAACAACAAAAACCCCCCAAAACCAATACTTTAAAAATATTCGCTTCACCATGGCTCTTCTTAAGCTAAACCCCTGGAAAAGGACTGGGAAAGGATGTGGGGAACAATAAACAAAGTCTGAAATGAAGGTATCAGTCAAGGTTAGTTACAACACAACCCGCCTGGAGTCTACTCTTGCCTTAACTCCCTACCACGTTTCCCCAAATATTCCATCTTTTCCATGTGGCAGGTTTCTCCAAATGGCCAGTAAGGGCCAGGCCTTGTAAAAGTCAACATGTCCTAAGATGGGCCAACTGTGTATTTCCTATATTTTTTTCTCCTTTGGAAATGTTTATGATTCTTTCCAGGCAGGCACAGTTTCTGAAGGCAGCTTCTTCCTTCCCTGGAGCGGCCTACAGGGAGTTACCTGACCTTGATTTAGGAGAAATTGTGAAAATAACTCCAGTAATCCATGGGGCCCCATCATAATCTCCAACCACGTACTCACTCCTACTGGGCACCCACATCCAATGATATCTAAGTCAAGACTCACTTGGACATCTCATTGGAGTCCCTCAGCAAGAGGGTGAGGCTGCTGGCTAATATCTTCTCTTTATAAACAACTACAAAAATATTGACTAAAAGAGATCTAGTGACTTGCCCAAGATCATGCTCTCTTTCCAACACACACTGGAATGTTAGTTCTCACCGTCAGATTCTCAGGGCTTTCCATGGGGTCTGGCACATAGCAGGAATTCAATCAATAATTGTTAAAGAAATACATTTCTCCGAGCCTGGGGCTCTCTCATCATCAGTGCAATGCAGGAAAGTCTCCTAAGAGTAGAGGCCATTTATCTGCCCCAGGGTCAGTATTACATTGTGATAGTTATCGCCCCTGTTTTAAAAGGTGAGGTGATTTCTTTAAGCACAAAGCTTACCCAAATATGTAAGAAGTTTGGCATGGAGTTCAAGGTGAACTTATTGTGCTTCCAGGTTATATTGCATTTCAAATTCATTAAGTGAAAGTTAGTGTTAAAAGGTAAGATTTTCAGGGCACCTGGGGTGCTCAGTTGGTTAAGTGGCCACTCTTGATTTTGGCTCAGGTCATGATCTCACAGTTGTGAGATCGAGCACCACATTGGGCTCCACGCTGTGCATGGAGCCTGCTTAAGATTCTCTCTCTCCTTCTCCCTCTCCCTTCCCCTGCTTGTGCACTTTACACACACTCTATCCAAAAAAAAAGGTAAGATTTTCTTGTTACATTTCTTGTATTAGGAGACCCAAGTTGTACACACCGGTGAAGATATTCATTTCTATTTTCAATAAAATTTACACATAACACAAATGCACAAAATAAGAATATGCACGCATTCTGGAAGATGGAAAATAAATGATAAAATTGTTTACTTCTTTTGGAACCAGTCATTTGTTATGAGAGAAGAAGTTACAATGAACTGTCACAGATCTGATACACAAGCAGAACCCAACTTTTCTCTGCATTAGCTTCTGGTAGGGAAAGGTGTTCTAGTTAGCTTAACAGGTGTGGGGTGAACACGTTTCTGAATGACGAAAATCACGTTCAATCAGTTATGGGCCAGAAGCCTTTATAATGTTTTAATGCTGTGTTAGTCAATGGGAAAAATAAAGATGAATTGATAAAAAAATCTCATCTTTGAGAAGATTATACTAGATTAAGGTAGGTAAAACATTACAGTAATTAGATTGCAAGGTAGGAAGTAAGAAGTGTAAAAGGCTCTTTAGTATTTTGAGCAGGGAAGGATTATTTCCTGTTTCGTGTGGGGTAAGGAAGAGTGGGCAGGATCAGATAAAACAGTATGGAGCCAGTATTGAAGTTGGGTCTTTAATTAAGGAGTAATCTGGGTTACAGATATTGAAAACAGGAAGGAAAGAGTAATCCAGGCAGAGAACATGGCAAATGCCATGGATGCAGAAAAGCAAAGTCATGTGCGAGGGGACAAAGTGTAGTTTAGTGGGACTGGAACATGTGGTACTTGATTCTCAGGAGCTAAAGTTAAAAAGGCCTAGAAAGCTGTGGGAGTCAGTGGAGCTATTCTCATCCTGAAGTCTTGTTGAATTTGTTTTTCCCTGTTCTTCTGAAATTAGGCATGACCATGAATCTTTTTTTTCTTCAAGCTTTGGTGCAATGCAATTGACATATGACATTATGTAAGTTGAAGGTATACGATGTGATGATTTCATACATGCACATATTGCAAAATGTTTATCACAATAAGGTTGGTTAACACATCCTTCAGCTCACATGATTACCATTTTGTTGATGTTCTTGTTATGGTGAGAACATTAAAGCTCTGCTTTTGTAGCAACTTTCAAATATACGATACAGTGTTGTTAACTATAGTCATCATGCTGAACTTTAGATCTTCTTATAACTGAAAATTTGCACCCTTTGACTAATTCTCACCATTTGCCCTACATTCTTAGCCCCTGGCAACCACCATTCTACTATTTCTGTGAGGTCAGCTTTTTTAGATTCCACTCTTAAGTGAGATCATAACAGTGTTTGTCTTCTCTGTCTAACTTATTTCACTTAGGATAATGCCCTCAAGGTCCATCCATGTTGTTGCAAATAGCAGGATTTCCTTTTTTTTCTTTTATGGCTGAAGAATATTCCATTGTATGTAAATACCACATTTGCTTTGTTCATTTAGCCATTGATGGATAGTGAGATTGTTTCCATGTCTTGGCTATGGTAAATAATGCTGCGATGAATTTAGGAGCCCAGGTATCTCTGGTATCTCTTCAAGATAGTGAGTTCATTTTTTTTTTTTAAATTTGTACCTAGAAGTGGGATTGCTGAATTATATGGTAGTTCTATTTTTAATTTTTTGAGGAACCTCCATACTGTTTGCCATAACTGGCTGTACAGTTTACATCCTCACCAACAGTACCCAAGGGGTTCCCTTTTCTCCACATCCTTGCTGGCATTTATTATCTGTTGTCTTTTTGATAATGGTCATTCTAACAGGTAATATCTCATTGTGTTGAGGTAGATTTTCCTGAGTTGCTGTAGATTTCCCTGATGGTCGGTGCTACTGAGCACCCTCTCCTGTACTTGAAATGTCTGTTCCGGTCCTCTGCCCACTTTTTAGTCAGATTGGTTTTTTTGCTATTGAGGTATAGGCGTTCCTTATATATTTTGGCTATTACTCCCTTATCAGATATAAAGTCTGCTGATGTTTTCTCCTAGTGTGTGGACTATCTTTTCATTTTGTTGCTTGTTTCTTTTGCTGGGTAGAAGCTCTGTAGTTTAATGTAGTCCCACTTGTTCATATTTGCTTTTGTTGCTGATGCTTTCAAAAATCATCGCCAAGACTGATGTCAAGGAACTTTGTCTCTATGTTTTTCTTCTAGGAGTTTTGTGTCTTTAGGTCTTACATTTAAGTCCTTAATCCATTTTCAGTTAATTTTGTGAATTTTGTGAAGACAGGCGTCCAATTTCATTCTTTTGCATTTGGATATCCAGTTTTCCTAACACTATTCACTGAAGAGACTATTCTTTCCCCACTAAGTCTTCTTGGCTTCCTTGTCCAGTATTAGTTGACCATATGTGTGTGGGTTTATTTCTGGGTTTTCTATTCTGTCGCATTGGTCTAAGTGCATGTTTTTATGACAGTACCATGCAGTTTTGATTATTATAGCTTTGAAATATTGTTTGAAATCAGGATGTGTAATGTCTTCAGATTTGTTCTTTCTCGCGATTGCTTTGCTTTGGCTATCTGGGACCTTTTTATGGTTCCATATAAATTTTAGATTTTTAAAAAAATTTCTGTGAAAAATGTGGCCATGTATCTTTATTTAAATTCTTGTAAAAGTGGACCCTGAGACAAAGGCTTAAGTGTAGGATAGAATATTTGTGAAGTGATCTTGGGGAACAAAAATGAGGAAGTGAGGAAATGACACAGGAATGGGGGAAAGCTATGGGCAACTAATATTCAATCCTGTTGAGGGCACTCAGAGATAGTATAAGTATTGTGTTCATAAAAGGAAAGGGATTCTGGGGCATATATTACAATTCCCATCCTTCAGTTCATTGAAGGTTTGATGATGACATTAATATCCTTGTATTTCTGGACCACCCTCATGTGTGGAAGAAGCTCTGGTGTGGGTGAACGCCCTTGAGAATAAAAAGAGAAACGGTCATTTGAGGGGGAGAGCTGTCAGCTTGCTGGGGATCACACTGTCATTCCAGGTGAACTCAAGTGACTGGGGAGGATGGGGCGGGGCCTCAACAGGACGTGCTGCAGTACATGTCTTACTTTGGTCAGTAGAAGGTGAACAGAAGTGACGGGTGTTGCTTTGAGGTGGAAGCTTTAAGAAACAGCTCACGATTTCTGTATTCCTTTCCCCTGCGAGGCCAACAATAATGGTTCAAATGATGGGGGCTCCCTCAGCTTGTGTTCTGCAGTGAAAAGATGTGGGGCAGAACCAGCAGCTTGCTCACAGTGTACACACATACAGCATGAGTGGGAAATAAACCTGTTTCTTATAAGCACCTAAAATTTCAAGGGTTATTCCTAGTTCAGCATGGCCTAGCCTACCCTGACAGATATATATATCTGCTTCCAAATTGATTTGTTATGTGATGGTCCATTGTGGTACCAGAGAGTTAATACCACAAAAGTCCAGGGGCACAAGTAGAAGTGTATTTCTCTGTAATGTTCGGTTGATGTCTGGTTGAAGATGAGCCATACAGGATGGCTTGGGCTCTATACTAACTCATTTGGGGATCAGGTTCTTTTTATTTTATTGCTCTGCCACTACCCTAGGATGAGGTCAGTTCACTTAATCTGTAAAGGGCCAAATAATAAGTATTTTAGGTTTTGCAGGCCATATGGTCTTTGCATTACAACTATTCAGGTCCGTTGCAGAGTAAAAGCAGCTGTAGATATATGTAAGTGAATGGGCATGGCTGTGTTTCAATAAAGCTTTATTTACAAATACAGGCAATGGAGTGGATTTGGCCCATTTTCCAAGGGGCCTGTTGGCCCTTGATTTAGACTTTAAGTATAATCCATACGTTCAGTTTGGTAGCACACATACTAAAAGTGAAATAATACAGAGAACGTTGGTATGGTCCTGATGCAAGGACAAAGAATTCACGAAATGCGCTGGTCTTCAGAGCAATCATTCATCAAGCTATAGAGTGGTTCTGCCTGGGAAAGATAGTGATTTCTAGCTGAGTGCAGATAGGGAAGTGCACTTGGGTGTCATCGCTGTGTTTAAGACTCGGAGTCAGCTTCTTAGGCTCTGAAATTAAACTCTAAGCTTAAGTAAAGTAATTAGGCTCCTGGGAACTGGCTTTTTCTAAACAAACGAGTGGTGTGCAAAGTAGAATTCAGTTCACTCCTTTGGAACACAGGCAGACTGGGTGTTTGTGTTCTTTAGTCCACGTATTCTCTCTCTGTAGGCAAACAGCATGGAAGAAATCTCATAATTAGAGTGAACATTGAGAACTCGGAATCAGAACTGGAAAGGAAGTGGATGTTCTAGTAGCTGGTGATAGCCCGATGTGTCAGTTTCCTCCTTGGACTGCATCTCCCTGCTACTCCTTTTTCTAGCCTCCGTCATCACCTTGTTTGATAAATAAAGCTTTAGTTTCAGTAGCCAGCTTCTCTAAGGTAACAGGTAATGATGCATACCTGTGTTCTGATCCATTATATGATTACATGTTGAGGTTCTTGGGGACTTCCTCATTGTTGTTTTTCCATGTGCTAGCAATAAATTATTTTTCATTTTTTATTGAAAGGTAAATGTAAAAACTCAAACCATAAATAAGAAGATACAGGTGACTGTGTGGTACTTAAGTAGGAGAGGGATTTTATTTTCTTATTTTTTAAAATTAATTTTTTAAATTTAAATCCAAGTTAGTTAATATACGGTATAATAATGATTTTAGGAACAGAATTTAGTGATTCATCACTTACGTATAGCATCCAATGCTCATTCCAGCAATTGTCCTCTTTGATGCCACTCGCCCATTCAGCCCATCCACCTATCCCACGACCTGCCAACAACCCTCAGTTTGTTTTCTGTATTTAGGAATCTCTTATGGTTTGTCTCCCTCTCTGTTTTTATATTATTTTTGCTTCTCTTTCCTTATGTTCATCTGTTTTGTGTCTTAAATTCCACATGAGTGAAATCATGTGATATTTGTCTTTGAACAACTTAGTTCACTTGGCATAATACACTCTAGTTTCATCCACATTGTTGCGAATGGCAAGATTTCATTCTTTTTCATCGCTGAGTAATATTGTTATATCTCTATCTCTATCTCTATATAGATAGAGATATATCTCTATCTCTATATATAGATAGAGATATATCTCTATATAAATAGAGATAGAGATATATATATCTATATATATCTATATATATCTATATATGGATAGAGATAGAGATAGAGATATATCTCTATCTATAGATAGAGATAGAGATATATATAGATAGGTATAGATAGAGACATACACATACCACATCTTCTTCATTCACCCATCAGTTGAGGGACATTTGGACTCTTTCCATACTTTGGCTATTGTCAATAGTGCTGCTGTGAACATTGGGGTGCATGTGCCCCTTCAAATCAGCACTCCTGTATCCTTTGGATAAATACCTAGTAGTGCAACTGCTGGGTCATAGGGTAGTTCTATTTTTAATTTTTGAGGAACCTCCATACTGTTTTCCAGAGTGACTGCACCCGTTTGCAGTCCCACCAGCAGTGAAAAAGGGTTCTTCTTTCTCTGCATCCTTGCCAACATTTGTTGTTGCCTGACTTGTTAATTTTAGCCATTCTGACAGGTGTGAAGGGGTGTTTCATTGTAGTTTTGACTTGTATCTCCCTGATGATGAGTGATGTTGAACATGTTTTCATGTGTTTGTTTGCCCTCTGGACGTCTTCTTTGGAAAAGTGTCTCTTCATGTCTTTTGCCTATTTCTTCACTGGATTATTTGTTTTCTTGGGTGTTGAGTTTGATTAAGTTCTTTATGTATTTTGGATACTAACCCTTTATCTGATATGTCATTTGCAAATGTCTTCTTCCATTCTGCCAGCTGCTTTTTAGTTTTGTTGATTGTTTCCTTTGCTGTGCAGAAGTTTTTATCTTGATGAGGTTCCAATCATTCATTTTTGCTTTTGTTTCCCTTGCCTCTGGAGACATGTCAAGTAAGAAGTTGCTGCGGCCAAGGTCAAAGAGGTTGTTGCCTGTTTTAAGAGAGGGCTTTTAAAGTTTAAATGCAACAGAAACATTTTAAAAGGAAAATTGTAGATTTGATTATTAGTCAAATATAATGGATGCAAAATAGGTTATTATTTTAAAATAAACACTTTTCCATACTAACAAAATGCATAACATTAAAATGTAAGCCAAATACATAAAAAAAGATTAGAACAAGTGATAAATAGAATCATTAAGAAATTGTAAAATAGCCTTTATATATAAATATCTCTAATAAGCAAATAAGAAAATAGCAAGAATTCCTGTAGATAATTAGAGAAAGAACATGCCCAAGCAACTCATGAAAATATGATATTAATAGTTATTAAATATATAAAAGAATATTCGATGTCCAGAGAAATAATAAAAAGGCAACTTGTGGCCATTGTGACAGAGTCAGAGTGCTCACCAAATGTTCCATGTCCTCTTTGACATTTTTGAGCTTTTTTGTAGTCAGGCTGGGTTCTCTGACTGGTTTTGGTTAGTGCACTATGAGCAGACATGACACGCGGTAACTGGGCCAACGTAATTAAGAACCAGTGTACCTTGTCTCGCCCTTCTGTCCATTGCAGCCATCTTAGAGACCAGGTGTTCTAGATGCTGCAGCTACAAGGTGAGAGATTCATGTGAATATGAGATAAATTTTTATCGTGTTAGGCCACTGAAATTTTGGCAAAAGCTTTGGTGTGTTCTAGAAACAGAAGGCCAGTAAAGTTGGCCTGAGGGAGATTAGGAAGAAAGTGGCAAGAGATTATGTTGGAGAGGGACGCAAACCCTAGATCAGGGAGGACTGTGTAGACAATAGTGGAGAGTTTAAATTTTATTTTTAGTGCAATAGAAAGTAATGTATCAAGGATATGCCCTCAAGAACCTTAAAATTGTTTCTAATTTCTGATCCAGAAATATGCAGAATCTGTTCTGAAGATTCTAAAAAGAAAATATTAAAAGTAGTCAAGGATTTATATATAATAATATTTTTTTCTTAAATTATAATAGCAAAAAGTCATTTCTAAAAACCCAGGAATGGGGGTGCCTGGGTGGCTCAGTCAGTTCAACATCCAACTTTTGATTTCAGCTTAGGTCATGATCTCAAGGTTTGTGAGTTCAAGCTCTGCATCGGGCTTGTGCTGATGGTGGGGAACCTGCATAGGACTCTCTCTCCTTCTCTCTGTATCCCTTCCCTGCTTGCGCACACACTCTCTCTCAAATAAATAAACTTTATTTATTTATTTATTTATTTATTTATTTATTTTATTCATTTTTTAAAATGTTTATTTATTTTTGAGACAGAGACAGAAGTGAGCAGGGGAGGGGCAGAGAGAGAGGGAGACATAGAATCTGAAACAGGCTCCAGGCTCTGAACTGTTAGCACAGAGCCCGACGTGGGGCTCGAATCCATGAACTGTGAGATCATGACCTGAGCTGAAGTTGGACGCTTAACTGACTGAGCCACCCAGGTGCCCCTAAATAAATAAACTTTTAAAAAAATTTAAAAAATTACGGGAACGATTAAAGCCTCATTTCTTTTCTTCCTTTCTTTCTTTCTTTCTTTCTTTCTTTCTTTCTTTCTTTCTTCTTTTCTTTC
Organism: Leopardus geoffroyi; assembly: GCF_018350155.1. Lineage (NCBI taxonomy): Eukaryota > Metazoa > Chordata > Mammalia > Carnivora > Felidae > Leopardus > Leopardus geoffroyi. The sequence goes on from NC_059339.1 coordinate 70,601,140, forward strand.
TTTCTTTCGAGAGCATGAGTGGGAGAGGGGCAGAGGGAGAGAGAGAGAGAGAGAGAGAGAATCTCAAGCAGGTTCCACATTCTGTACAGAGCCTGATGTGGGGCTCAATCCCCTGGGATCATGACCTTAGCTGACATCAAGAGTTGGATGCCTAATCAACAGAGCCACCCAGACACCCCCTTATATTACTATTTCTAAATAGATATTCTCCTAAAGGATTTTAATGATAGAAATTCTTATGTTGCATTTACAACAGCAACAAAATTTGAAATGAAGAGAATGTAGGAGATCTTTAATAATGGATAGAAAGGGTGACCTGAATACATGGAGAGAAATACAAAGTTCCTGCATGCTCTGCAAGAGGTTAATGTTAGAAAAATGTAATTTCTTCTTTTTATTCATCAGTAATAAAATTCCAATTCAATTCTCTAGAAAATTTTAATTAAACTTTACAAACCTGAGTCTAAAGTTCATTGAGAGAAAAAAACGTCTGAGAAAATGAAGAATACTTTGGAAAAAGAACAATGCGGGCTCCTGCACAGTTGTGAACATTGACTCAGTGGAAAGAGTAGGAATTTAAAAAGAGACCCACATTTAATGTGCAAATTTAGTGTTTGATAAAGCCAGAGTTTCAAAACAATGGGGGGAAAACAAACTATACAATAAATGGGTGTGGGACAATTGAATATCCATTCACATAAAAAGATAGCTCTGTCCCACATATAACACTCAGAAACACATTCTATGTGAAGGAACGAACTTGACCTTTTAAACCACTATAAATCAGTGGGGAAAATGTAGGTATAAAAAGCCACCAGGAGTTTTTCAAAGGGTTAAGCACAGAATTACCATATCAGCCAGAAACTTCACTGCCAGGCATAAACACCTCAAAATTAAAAACAGAGATGCAGTAAAAGGTAGAAACAACCCAAATAGCCATCAAGAGATGACTGGATAAACAGAATGTGGTATGACACGATATTATTCAGCCTTAAAAAGGAGGGGATTCTGACACATGCTATGACATGGATGAACCTGGAAGGGATTGTGCTAAATGAAGCAAGCCAGTCTCAAAAGGACAAACCGTTGTATGATTCCACTTATATTAGGCATCTAGAATAGTCAAATTCATTGAGACATATAGTAGCATGGTGGTTGCCAGGGGCAGCAAGAGGAATAGAGACTTATTTAATGAGTACAGAATTTCAGGTTGTGATATTCAGAAAGTTCTAGAAATGGATAGTGTCGATGGCTGCACAGCACTGTGCATTTACTTAACGCCCCTGAATTGTGGCCCTTAAAATGGTTAAGATGGTAGATTTTATGTTACGTATATTTTAGCACAATAAAATTGCAAAAAATTATTTAAGGAAGTACACTAGCAAAAAAAAAAAAAAAAAAAAAAAAAAAAAAAGGCAACCGTGAAGGATTGGGCTGGTGTCAGAGACAGACACTATATCATATAGTTATGGGAGGGATTTGAGAGGCAGACATTCCTAGATCATTGAGGACGAGTACAAGTTGAGATTATACAGAAATTGAAATTGACAATATTAAAGTGTAACTCAGAAAAAGAAAAAAGTTGAAAGAAGAGAAAGTTTTCAAAGCAATAGGGTGCTTAAGGTTTTGTACATCAAAAACATAGAAGACAGATTTCCATTGAACATGACCCACATAAGATTTGCAAACAGGCATTACAAATTCTTATTTAATGAGGATTTAATTACTGGTCAAAAAAGTAAAAGAAAATGAGTCAAAAAATTATTCTAGTTAAATTCATAACTTGAACAGATTGAAGAAATCCCTACAACTTAATATTCTTCCCTGAATGAAGATTTAATTATGATCATGAAATGTCACTTGCACAAAAAAAGGCTCACAGGCAATTATTAGACTGGAACACAAAGGCTGAATAAATAGCTAACAATTGATCTTATTCTGCAAAGACAGGCAAATGCAGAGCACTGACAGAGATAGAGAATATTAGCGCGATGTTCTTCAAAACAATGCATAACAGGGATTTTTGTGGCACAATGTTTACTGAAAAAAAGAAAAATTTCTAAATTCAGTAGAAGTAACTTAATGCTAGAATGGCTAACCATGTAAGATGGAAAATAAATTGTGAAATAAATTATCACTATCTAGAATGGGGAATTTAATATATCATTATTGATATAATAGGTAATTCAGTGGGACAAAATACGATACAAAAATTTAAAAACCATATATTGATAAGTTCAGTCAGATTGTGGCCGGGACAAAAGTTGTGTTGCACAACTAAAATGTATTTGATGTTGAACTAGAGACTTCTCAAAACAAGGAGGTTGATTTTTCTACCTGTTGCAAAGAGTACATTTTTAAAACTTAACTGCAGAACTGAAAACTCTTTAGACGTTTGGCATTAGTTTAAAAGACAGAGGAGCGCAGCCTCGGGCAATGGCCCTGACATGGTTAGTAAAGGAAAAGATGCATAAGCCAGACTTCTGTCTGAAATATCCAGAGCTATTCTTTGTGCCTAGCTGAATTTTAATTGTGTATGGTTAGAATCTGTTACTAGGAGACATGGCCTTGACTGTGCCAATTACGATCACGTTTGGGGGGGAACAATTCACAGATTAAGCATGACAATCTCTGGACAGGTATAAAAATGGCACATTTTAAAGAAAGTCACATCAAATTTGAACATGCCACCACTCTCAGATAAATGGTAGGGAAATGTTGTGAAAGCAATTAGATATAATTTAGATATGATGCAAGATCCATGAGAAAAGTTACAGTGGCAGAAAATTCTCAAATAGAGTGAATTATGGACTTTGGTAGAAAAAGAAATAAATATTAAAATTGTACTCTCATTGCTTTTTAGTATTTAGAACTGATATTTGCAAAAGGTTATAAGAAACCCAAAAAGATCAAGTTACTTATTTTAAAAAGGTCTAAACAGGGGTGCCTGGATGGCTCAATCAGTTAGGTGTCTGACTTTCGCTCAGGTTATGATCTCATGGTTCGTGGGTTCGAGCCCTGCATTGAGCTCTGTGCTGACAGCTCCGAGCCTGGAGCCTGCTTTGATATTCTGTCTGTCTCCCTCTCTCTCTGCTTCTCCCCCACTCATGCTCTGTCTGTCTGTCTCTCTCTGAACAAGCCAGACTTTTATTTATTATTTAAAAAAATTTTTTTTTCAAGCCAGACTTTTAAAATTAAAAATAAACATTAAAAAAAATTAAAAACAAGGACTAAAGATAGTTCAAAAAACTTTTAGAGCAAACAGTTTTTCTAAATCAAAATGATATAAGAAATATGCAACTAAATGATATTGCAATAAATATAAGGAAATTAAAATAAGGAAACAAAAATATTTCAATGACTGAGGGACAAGATTTATGTGTCAAATAATTTTGAAACTATAGAGACTATTTATTGAGCACTATAGATAAGACAGAATCACAAATGAAGATAGATATGAAACAATTGAGTAATATATTATTATAATACAACAATATTTTTGGTTTTATAAAATCTGAGCATTGATAAATTTTAGTAGAATTTGAAGAAATTTAGTATGGCTGAAGCTATTCCTTGAACAGATGATGAAAATCCTAAGTGAATTTGGTGCCTTTCTTGCTATTGAAGGGGATCAGAATACGTCACCCCAAAATATGCCACTTTGGCATCAGAATTATTTCAAGCTGAAGGCTATTAGGAGGCAGCACGCCCCGAAAAGGCTCTTTGCTCTCCCCCATCTGCCCAAAAGCAAGACACAAATTTCCCTTTGTGAAGGTGTTCCCTCTCTCCTATCCTGCCCCCGAAGGAGAAAAACACTTATCAATGAAGAAAGAAAATCAACACCTGAGATGGAGGTGCACAAACCTTAGCAAAATAAGCCCGTCTTTCGTCAGTTTCCCCCACATATATACTTTCCTACAATTTACCACCTGTTGAAGGTCAGGACCCTTTTCCTTTGTCTGGTCACTTCTCCACAATTTATCAGCCTCTGTTAAAATGGAATACAAGCCCCCTTCCCTCTCCTCCTGAGTTCAGCTGTTACTTTGGTCTCTGCTTATTTTCTATGAAGCTCTCTGTGCATGTAAAGATTCAAATACTAACATCAAATTAAACCTGTATGCCTTTTCTCCTGTTAATCTGCACTGCATCAGTTGAATTTGAAGGTCCCAGCCAAAGAACCTAAGAGGGTAGGGAAAAGTTTTTCCTCCCCTACACTATTGGTATTCCTTAGTGGTTTTGCCGATGAGTAAACTATCGTCTCTTGGCTCCAAATCTACATCTACTCTTTGGTATTTGGCTTTGTGATGCTGGAGCTGGAACTCTTCAAACCACTTTTTTCCTCGGTAGTGGTTCTGATAGTCTGTGCCATTTTAGGGGTTGTCAGAGCAAGGTGGGAAGGCTGGGGCAGACAGACAGGACTTGCTTCTGGCCATTTGTTTCCTTTTCTGATGAGAGTCACCCCAGGCTTCTTCACCCTGGAAGCAGCACTTCCTCCCAGCCGACGCCAGCGTGCAGTTAACACTTGGAGAAACAGCCTTCTGACGCCCCGTTTCTGATGCACCAGCCCTGTTCGAATATATGGTAGGATTTTTGCTTCCTGACTGGGTTCTGACTGATAAGGCAGCCAATAATTTTGAAAAAAATATCTTTCTTATTTGACTGGTGGTGGTCTGTGCCTAGGCAGCGTGTGTAGGAAGCCTGTCTTCTGGGGAGCGAAGGGGCCCTTCTGAGATGCTGGGGGCCCTTGCTTCACTAGCTGCAGGACTCACTCCAGAAGACCCGATTCAGAGCTGTTTGTATGAATTTAGCAAAAGAACCAATACCGGAGTACGCTGCTCCCTGCTTGTTGTTCTTCCTGCTGCATTCCTTGTGGTCTTGAGGGATAATGCAGATCCGTTTCTCTCCCTCTACCTCCAACCTTGGTGCCAAGAGCCTTTCCCAGACAGACTGGCCCACTGCTCAGCCCTGTTGTCCTAAAATTAATCCCCCTTCCCATGTCTCTTCTTGCTCTTGGAATTTGTGAACACTGAGCTGGTTTGGCCTCTGGAATTGCTTTGATTGCTGCAGTAGCTTTCTCCTGACCTGCGTTTTTGGATGTGTAATTCTTTGCCAATCTGATCTTTATGCTTATTACTTTGCAGGAATTCTTTTGTAGCCTCTCGATGTTATGCCTTTTGGTTTTCTAGCTCTATGTGTGTTTAGTCTTTTAAAATAGTATATTTCTCCTGTTTCAAGGGATTTTGAATCAGAGTAATGTTCTTAGTTCAGTATTTTCATCCAACCTTCTATGTACCCCACAGTGTCTATAAATGGGTTTTGCTTTTATAATCAGAAGAAAAGATAGATTCCCACAAAGATTATGTTACCTCCCTTGTAAACTATTAATCCCTCAGGGATATAAACTTTTAGTTACTTCTGACAGAAACATAACTATTTTAATTCATGAAATCTCCAGGGGCAACACATTACAACTTAATTTCTTATATAGTGTTTTATTTATTTTGTAATTGCAGGGATAAATAATATATGAAAATGAAATGGCAATTATGATCGTCATATCAGTGGAAATATTCTGAAAGTCATTTGAATCAATTTAAGGCTGATAAGGGCTTATTGTACATTTAAAAATTTCCTTATCTAGGTATCTTTTAATATTTTGGCTCAGAATCTCCAGTGATTTTCAGGAACTAAAGTAAAATAAAATCTGTCTGAAGTAAACTGAAAAAGAATGAAATGGTTGCAAATGCAACATGTAAATATTGCAAGTATTTGTTTGTGAATGCAACATGTAGATACTGTGTAGATATTCAGAGTCCTCAAGCACAAGGGCTCAGTAGGTAAATGATGCTGATTACTTTGATAAGGCTTATTGAATACCTGCTGCATGTCAGGTATTGTTCTAGTGCTGGGAGTACAATGGATAAACAAAGTGGATATGGTCTCTGTTCCCCATGGAACTTTTACTCTTGTGGGGGATATAGATCTGTAGACAGGCATTTACCATATGGTGTGCCAAATAATAGGGTGAGATAAATCCAGGGAGATCAGAAAGCTCAGAAGAGGGAAACTTTAGTCTTGAGTATCAGGGAATAGTAGACAGTGTCATAAAGAGCTAATAAAGAAACCGATGAGAGAGCTTTGAAGGCAGATAACAGAGGCATGTCCTCTTTGTTTCAGCCTCTTGGATACACTGTAGCCTCTGCCTAGAGTGTTATAGCCGTCCTACTGGATAGTGCCTCCTGAAACAAACATGTTTTGAGGTGCCAGTGCTCCCATATGTCCTTCTCTGTGATCTGTCCATTCCTTTCTTTGGTCCCATAACCATACCTGTGTTGTGTCACCTCATTTTTCTTCCTTTGTCTCCCTCTTTCCTCCTCTCCCTCACCCCCATACCTGATTGCAACCAAGGTGGACATTTGTTCCATACTGTTGGCTGAACACTAACCATCCAGAGTATGTCTTCTTGATCTTTCTAGAGAATTTGAAGCAAGAGGCACAGCAGCCCTACTGAAGCACCGTCTGTTGAATGCCTAAACTAATTACCCCTCAAGTTGATCCATAGGAACCAAAGTTAAAGTACATTTTTGGAGCTTTCAGAATAAATGTTATGTTTTTATTAAACTTTATAAAATTTTTCTTTATCAAGTATACTAATATTAAATACTTAAAATTATGGTAAATGGAACCATATTGTTCATATAAGTTGCCACATTATATTAGTTCCTTCCATCCAAATCATAAACTGTCAATATAGGCACTGATGTATTTATTTTTTTTTTTTATTTTTTTAAAATTTTTTTTTTCCACGTTTTTATTTATTTTTGGGACAGAGAGAGACAGAGCATGAACGGGGGAGGGGCAGAGAGAGAGGGAGACACAGAATCGGAAATAGGCTCCAGGCTCTGAGCCATCAGCCCAGAGCCCGACGCGGGGCTCGAACTCACGGACCGCGAGATCGTGACCTGGCTGAAGTCGGACGCTTAACCGACTGCGCCACCCAGGCGCCCCATAGGCACTGATGTATTTAAAAGCAGACATTTGTGTTTCAATTTGGTTTGAACCATAGGTTTGTTAGGTAATCTAAAATTAAGTTGAAATTATTTTGATTTAATTTTGATCTATAAGATATGCTTTTCAAATAGGACTTGAAGGGAGGAATGCCATCTGTGGTGATATCTATAGTGTTTGTTGGGATGTCTATAGTGAAGCTGTGTTGTAGATTTCTATTTCAGAATTTAAAAAATCAAGTTGTTGAGAGGTGATGTAGCAGAATGTAACAGTTAGCTATTGCCAAAATCTGCTGCGTAACAGACCTTTTCACAACTCAGTGGATAACAGTAATTAGTTTCATGGACCTGAGGGTGGACTAAGGGCCGGGGCGGTTAATAGGGGCTAGATTAGATTAGAATGGCTTGTCTCCTCTCCACATGTCTCTTGTCCTTCTCCTGAGACTAGCAGGCTCACTTAGGTATGTTGTGCTTAGAGGTAAAAGAAGCAAGTCCACCCATATAAGGTCTCTTGAAGGCAAGCTTCAGAAAGAGTACAGAGTCACTTCTGCCTCAAACAATTGTCCAGTGCAAGTCTGATGACCACATCCAAAGGCAAGAGGGAAGGAGGTATGGCACCACTCTCTGAGAGGGCACTGCAAAGTTTTATGGAAGAGGCCATGTATACAAGGAGGGATGAAGAAAAAGGGGGCAGTGCTATAATATCTACATAGAAAGTACCTCGTTGTTATCAAACTGTTTCCTTTTCTTCCTGGTGCCCATAGCTAGACCTCATTTCCTTGCATCTCATGTAGTAATATCTGGCTGAATGATCAAGTTCTTTCCAATGGAATGTGAGCAGAAATGATTTGACCCATAAAAATGTCTACTTTCTTGTTTTATTTCTCATTCTTTGGTTTGATGCAGAAAAGCTAGGACAATTTGAAAGCCAGGTGGTAAAGACAGTCAGAAGCACAGGATGAAGGAGGCTGTGTCTGTTCAGTAACTCCCATCTGGATTTCGTCTGAGAGAGAAATAGACTTTTATTGTGTTGGAGTCATTACTGATTTGGGGGTTTGTTTGTTATAGTGGTGAGAATTACCTTAAATAATATATGTGATATAGATATAGATATAGATATAGATATAGATATAGATAGATATCTACATATGCCTCAATCAGGGAGGAAATAACTTGATTATTCTGAGGTTGGAAGGAAATTCTTCCCAGTCACCTGGGCAGGACTGAGCAGGAACACTTTTGTGATCAGAACAAGTCCCTACAAACGGATCTGGGATGGAAATGTCCTTCAGCATCAGGTTTTTTTTTTTTTTTTTTTTTTTTTTTTTGCATTCTTCTCTTCTTGGTTCCATTGGACTGCTTTAAAAGGAATGAAAGAAGAAGAGTATTTGGAGAGAAAGGTTTAGGGTGTGGTTTTCGTTTGGCTATATGATCCGAGGCTTTGCCAGGCTATGCCCATGGCCAAGGCCAAGCCCACTCCAAGAATCCTCCTCTCGTAGTAGAACCCCAGGCGTGCTCTCATTTGGAATGTAGAATGTCTATTTTATTTTAGAGTTTAGTTCCAGACATGTAATCCATTATAAGTTTTAAAACATTATCCACTTGGGCTTATCATCTTCAACAGTCATAAAAAAACTCTTTAATTTTTAAATTTAGAACAATTTTGCCTCATGAAGAAGCATCCTGAATTTACAAGAGATAATACTATTCTACCCCATCCCTCACATAATCCCTCACTACAGCTTCTAATGTCAAAAATGCGACTTCCTCTAAACTCTTTCATAGATTTCATTCTCTATTTAATAACAAGTAGAATGTATCCATTACACCAGCGAACCTGAGGGTAAACATTTGAACATCACCTCATTTTATGAGTTAGAGAGAATGCCTAATTATCTAGTTTACTAGATATTCACCAATGCCTCTTTGGCCCTCAAGAGATATAGAAGAAAAAGAGATTAGTATTAGAGATGAAAATAGCTTCATCCTAAACAGAGTAGCAATTAGAATTTTTATCTTTAGGCCATCTGGGTTCTTACTATAATTCCCTTTCTTGCCTTCTCTCTCCTCAAATTCCTCAATTCTAGTGGATTTGTCCTTACAGTTAATAGTCATAGCTAACATTTATTGAACACCTACTGGGTCTCAGGCATTTAACATGCATTTGCTCATTTCATTCTCAGAAAAGTCCTATGAGGTAGATGAGGAAACTGAGGCACAGCTGGTAAGAGATCGAGCCATGGTTTGAAGCCAGACAGTGTGACTCCAGAGGCTAAACTCCTTTCTGCTATTTTACAGGTGAATAGCTAAGTCATATGGTTCCAAACATTGTTTAGTCTTTTGCTATACAAGCGTGTTGAACTCTGTTGAGAATCTCCAATAACTTTGTTTTGGTGGATTTGAAGCTGTCAGGTAGATGAAAAAGGCCACTTTTTAAGGCCTCTTCCTTTCTTCATATAATAAATGCGGCTAATTGGTAGCAATAGTGGATGCAAACATTTCTGTTTATGTACTTTATATACTTCAGGCCCATGGAAAGCTAGATCCTTAAATTATCCAACTGTACAGTCTCGTCACAACATTTACTGTTGATTTAAGGTATTTTCAATCTATATTTCATGGGAGCAGGGCTAGTACTCAGTGGGAACCAACCAGAATGCTGGCTATCTTGGTTGTTAAAATCATGACTTACACTAGGTAAACAGATATTGCCCCAACAACCCTTTCACTCCAGACCCTTCTCTGATATTTCTATTTGTTTGTGCTATCCGTCAACTGAGGACTTAATGTCTGGCACAGGAGGGTGCTTCCTGGACGTGCTCTTGCTCTATGGCCAGCGTCTCTTGCTCTGGATCTCCGTTAATTCATCTACACAGTGGAAAAAAACAATACCTGCTCTGTCTTTGTCTTGGATTGAGGGGAGGATCATGGGAAAGAAAATGGCTGAAGACTTCCTTTCCAAACCAACAAATACAAATCCCAGGGAATGTCACCATGTGAGAGAGTTTCTTTTTCTACCATGCAGGAGACAACGAAGGACTTCTGGATCCACCAGTATTCCTCAAAGAATGGCTGGGATTCTGCAGTTGTTTTCACACATAGAATTAGGTGTTAGATGTTTTGTGAAGTTTCTAACGCTTTCTATATTTATAGAATACAGAGTATGGAGTATATGACTTTTTACCATAGGTCCTTTCTCTTCTTTTTTCCTCCAAATTGCACTCTCATTTTCACTCATTCTAAAATGTAATCAGAGTGTGTGCCAGAAAATTAACAGCATGTGGGTAGGAAATTGAAGGTTAAAAAACCTGCTCTGTGTGCTAATTGTACTTTGAGAAACAATGCAAAAACAAAATGGTGGATTTAAAATTTATTTCAAAATTCGGTTGCCACCCTCAAATTTACCATCCTAAATTCATATATCATACAATTTACCCATTTATAGTGTACAATTCAATGGCTTTTAGTGTATTCACAGAGATCACTAACACAAATTTTAGAACATTGTCATCACCCCTCAAAGAACCCCATACCTTTGAGCAATGAGCCCTCGTTTCTCCCCAGTCCTGTTTCCCCTACCCCCCACCAGCTCCAGACAACCACTAATCTATGTTTTGTCTTTATAGATTTCCCTATTCTGGACATTTCACGTAAACGGAATCATATGATATCTACTCATTTGTAAATGGTTTCTTTCACTTGGAATAATCTTTTCATGGTTTTTATGACATCTTTTTAAAAAAATGTTGATTAATTTATTTTGAGAGAGAGAGAGAGCGTGTGTGTATACACGTGAGGGGCAGCGAGAGAAAGAGAGAATCCCAAGCAGGCTCCCTGCTGTCAGTGCAGAGCCTGACATGGGGCTCAGTCCCATGAACCAGGAGATCATGACCTGAGCTGAAATCGGAGTCAGGCATTTAACTGACTGAGCCACCCAGGTGCCCCTCTATGACATCTTTTTGAATAAGAGATCATGTATTGTCTTTGTATAGCTACTATATTTGGTGGCTCTATGTATGTTTCTACATATTGACTCACCAAATGGACCATAAACATTTAGGGGTTATGTTGACTTCTGTGGGTTTTACATGCCCCAAACAGCACTGCCTTTTGCTGGGAAATTCCACTTCCAGACCCGGATTTGGCAGAGCAATGGAAGGGGTCCTTAAATAGACCCTTTCTCCCAGAGGTCAGTCTGGGGATGGACACCTGGCCCAGCTGATCTTTCCCTGGCATTTTAGAACTGAGATGGAGACATGGGATCCCATGGCCTCTAGAGATGGGGTTGAGGTTGTCATGTCTACTGCTGTGTGGAAGAAGGTTGTACATAGCAGAAGACAATGGAACCTACACAAAAAGATGAGCCATTTGGGATAGCTAGCAGCATTCACATTTCTGACTCCATTTATCTCTGAGGTCCCCCTGCATCCTTGACCCTCCCATGTTGTCCATAGGGCTTACTATTATACATTTCAACATATTCTGCAGCAAGTATTTAGATATGGGAATGATCACTGCACTTAAAATATCTTGGGAGGGTTCACATGTGTGGGTCACCTATCTCTGGGAATATCATTATAATGGATAATCATGACCTACATTAATTGATATTAATATCTAGCACCCTAGGTATTTTATATTAGTTTAACATGTTGTACATGAGCAAATTCAAGTTCTCAATTCATATTAATGGTATATCACCAAATTTTGTGGGTATTTTTTTTTTTGATCATAAAAAAGTGCATTACATAGCACATGCCTACATAAAATACAATCAAATATTTTCTTCCACATTTCACTGGTTTGAATGAACAGAAGTTCTTTCTCGTTTGGACTTGCTTAGTTATCATGAAATTAGTAATTGAAAATAGACAGGAAGAAATCTTAAGCATGCTAAAATGTACATTTTAGCATTTTGTGCATGCACTGAGTACTAAGAAAACTGAAGTGCAGAATTAATCTATTATGATTTTGTGGCATTACATCTATCTATTTGCTATTTAAAGAAAAGGTTTGGGTCTTGACACGTTAAAATTTATGAGACTATAAATATTCCTATTTATTCAGGTGCACATAAAAGGCAAACTCTAAGAAAAAAGTCCTGACCCCTTTTACTACTCTTTTTCTGCGTGGGTGCGTGTGTTGCAGAAAGGAAGTCTTGGCATTTATAACAATTTTGCGTGTTTGGTGGAGATTCCTGGACTTTTTAAATGCCCCCCTCACCGCCCCCCCCCCCCCCGCCCTGTGACCTATTTTACTGTTTGCAGACAAAGTTTAATATCAGTTTTTTACTAACTGATGAAATGGCTACATGGGCAAAGCTTTGAAGGAAAAAGATAAAAGGAAAACAAAGGTCCAGGGACGGAGGATGGAAGAGAGAATATGATGGGTGAGGAGGAAGGGGTGGGATCTGAACCAGGTTTCTGACAAGCAGAAGAATACATTTCCTGGGGCAGGAGCAAGAGGCAGGTGGTTCTGGTCCCAGCGGGAAAGAGATCCTGCATCTGGGCAGTGGGCCTGAGTAGCTGTGGTAAGCTGCCGGTCCTGTGATGGACTATGGGGTCTGCATCAGGGGGAGGATCCACTCTTAGGCATTTGTAGTCAGATGGAAGGTGTGGGGCTGCACGGGTGTGCAAGTTTTCTCATTCAGGCAGAGCACGGGGATCCAGGTGGGCTCATCATGATGAAACAAGGCCTAAGGCTGGGAAGATCCAGAGTGCAAACCTCCAAGGGTTCTCCGAGCCACACTTATCCCAGTGGATAGGGACTTTTCAAGCCATCTTACTTGGAGCACTGCCAAGTGATGGTGGAGGCAGAGCTGGCTGGGTTCTGAGATCCAAAGAAACTCCACTTCAACCATAGAAATTACTTTTATTTTCTTTTTGTACAAGGGTGTGTGTGTGTGGGGGGGTGCATGATATTTGACAGAAAAAAGAATTCTGTTATTAAATTATTAAGAAGCTAGAAATCTTCCCTCGGAAGATATTTCTCTAGCCTGACATTAAAAGGGAGGCCAAAGGCTGCTCTGGTGGGAGCTAAGCTTGTCCTTGTGTCTGAGAATGGATGGGCTTCCCTCATCTTTAAAGGAAGTCATTTTGGCCCCAGCTGTCCGTGGTCACCGATGTCATGATGAGCCACGGAAGAGGCACAAGGAGGAGATGCTTCCTGGAAGAGAAAAGTGAGGTTATAGGAAGTGATATAAGGAAGGATCACTGGTAGGTTAGTGCTCTTCAAAGAGAGGCCACAATTATGTCATTTGACCACTATCCCAATAGCAGTCAGAGGCCAAGTGTCACATGGGGCAAATGAACAAGTTTGCATATCCTCTAACAGATGTTTGTGTCCAGGAAGGCAGGTATTTTATTTATTTCACTCAGCTTTTGGTCCATAGGATTTGCCATGTGACGGGCCTATAAAATTGAGTCAGCCCTGGGGACAGGGAAATGAATTTATTTGGACTCAGCCAAGAAACCAGACCTAGTAGCTTGATCAAGGTTAATCAATAACTTGATTCAAGTTATGTTTCCATTCTGTGTTGATGACAGGGAAGAGGGGCCTTTGCAGACCACCCACACCTGGCCTCACCCCTTTACCTCTTGCTTGGGGTCCTGTAGGCCCAACCAACTTGAATGGGCCATCACCCAGAATGAAGGCACTCAGCACCAGTGATTACACAATGAACTTTGAAGATTGCAGACCCCTAACTGTGGAAGTCTGAGGACCACCCCCATAAGTGTTGCTTGAGTGTATAAAAAAAATGCAGGCTCTTAGGCCTTACCTAAAATCCACTGAATGAAAATTTTGGGGGGTGGGGCTCTAGAATACACATTTACACCAAGCCCCAGAATGTCTTAGGCACTCTAACCTTTAAGAACTATTGCTTTCAGGCCTAGAACGGCTCAGATATAGAAGCTTTAAATCTAGAGCAATAGGATTCCACATTGCCCTCCATGCTGTTATTCTTGACTGAATAACAAAGACTCTAGAAATTGTATTGCAGGGAATTACTGTGTCTCAAGAATTGCTTTACTGGTGGTGGGGTAGGGGATACATCTTAGGGTAAGACCAACCTGTGATTGTTCACTGGGAGAACAGAGAAGAGGGGAAATCTCAAGACAGGGAAGAAAGATTAGAAATTGGGGTGCGTGCATAAGAGGATACCCTATAAAAGAGCGTTTAGTCCTTTTTCCCATTGGACTCTGGGAAAAGTTATATTTGACATCCAGATTTAATCACTCCCTGGTTAACTCCTGTGTTTTAGTAAAGTCTGTTAAACACGTATAGTGTAGTTTGCATGGGGAAATTAGGAGCAGAGTAGTAAAGTGTGGCTTTCCTAAAACCACCTTGCGGAAGAGGCCAGTCTGTCTGTGACAGCATTAGTTAAAAGCTGCAGCTTACAGAAGTTCGGGCAAGGGCCACAGGGTAGTGAGTGGTCCTACAGCATGGCAGGAAGGGGAACAGCGAGGACAGCAGCCGTCAATTGTCACCGTCCCTACCGCTGCTCCTATTTTTTTCTTTAACTTCAGGCACATTTTTATTTCTACTGTTCTTTAAAACTTCTGTTGTCAAGGTCACCAGTGACATCTGAATTGCCAAATTTAATGATAATCCAAAGGTCTCCTCTTCGACCCATCAATAGGCATTTGACACAGCCGACCATTTCCTTCTCCAACATCTCATTGTTGACTTCCAGATCAGCTTTCAAAGTTGGTTTCCCTGCTGCCTCCCTGGGTGCTCCTTTAAATCCCTGTTAGTCATTCTTTCTCAATATTGGCATGACCAGGACCCAGTCCTTGGCCCCTTTATTCAACCCATGGACAGTGACTCCCAACATACTTATCTCCACGTCCAGCCTCTCTTCACTTGTAAATCCTAGTGCTGTCTATCCATCCTCACTGGCATTACTTTTCCTCCTCTGCTGCTCCAAACTCGCTCCTCCTCAGCCTTCCTGTGTCTCTAACTTATCCCTGACTCTTCTCTCCCTCTCATAGTCCATATCCAGTTCTGTTGGTTCTACAGCAAAATATACTCAAGATGTTCCCACCTGTCACCATGACCACGCTGGCCCAAACCACTGTTATCTCTCACCTGGATTTTTGCAATAGATCTAGATGATACCTAAGAGGCCAGCTGCTTCTACCCTCACCTGTGCAGTAAAGGATGAACTCAGTAGGTCGGGGCTGTCCCAAACCTTGCACATTTTATTTTATTTTCAAATTGATTGATTGATTGATTGATTGATAGAGAGACCAAGCAGAAGAGGGGCCGAGAGAGAGGGAGAAAGAGAGAATCCCAAGCAGGCTCTGCATTGTCAGCGCACAGTCCCATGTTGGGCTCGAACTTGCAAAGTGTGAGATCATGACCTGAGCCAAAATCAAGAGTCGGACACTTAACCGACTGGGCTGCCCAAGCGCCCCTATTTTGTTTTATGTATGTATGTATGTATGTATGTATGTATGTATGTATTTATTTAAAATTACTTTTTCATATTTATTTATTTTTGATAGAGACAGAGTGTGAGCTGGTGGTGGGGGGATTGCAGAGAGAGAGGGAGATACAGAATCCGAAGCAGACTCCAGACTCTGAGCTATCAGCACAGAGCCCGTTGTGAGGCTTGAACTCACAAACCATGAGATCATGACCTGAGCCGAAGTCGCACACTTAACCAAATGAGCCACCCAGGCACCCCTGTGATTTGTTTTATTTTTAAAGTTTATTTATTTACTTTGAGAGAGAGAGTGAGTGAGTAGGAGGGGCAGAGGGAAAGGGAGAGAGAATCCCAATGCAGGACTTGAACTCACCAACCATGAGATCACGACCTGAGCTGAAATAGAGTCGGACTGACTGAGCCACCCAGGCGCCCCAAACCTTGCACATTTTAAAGAGAAGTTTGCCCTATCTGGCTTCTGGGAAATTATGATTTGGAAATATCCTGCCTGAAAGAAATTATTTCCCAGGAATAATGGTCCCAGAAAACCAGATAAAGGCCAAAAATTTTCATTGTGCTAAAACCTACATACAAGTTACCATTTTAATCATTTAAAGGTGTAAGATTGAGGGCCATTAAGTACGCTCACAATGTTACGCAACTATCACCACTATGCATTTCCAGAACTTGTTCCTCATCCCAAACTGAAGCGCTGTACCTGTTGCACAGTGATACCCGCCTCCCCCTTCCCTCCAGTCTCTGATAACTTCTATTCTAGTTCTGTCTCTATGAATTTGCCTATTCTAAGTACGTCAAGTAAGTGGAATCATACAATATTTGTCCCTTTGTGTCTGGCTTACTTGGCTTACCATAATGCTTTTGAGCTTCATCCGTGTTGCAGCATGTGTCGGAATTTTATTTCTTTTAATGCCTTAATCACATTCCATTGTATGCATATACTACAATGAAAAATCTGTCCATCTGGTGATGGCCATTTAGACTGTATTCACCATTTGATGATTGTGAATAACGCTGCTGTAAACACTGGCATACTCGTATCTGTCTGCATCCCTGTGTTGCATTCTTGTGGTATGTGCCTAGAAGTGGAATTGCTGGATCGTATGGCAATTCTATGCTGAACTTTTTGAACCACGGCCAGGCTATTTTCCACAGCAGCTGCGCCATTTTATGTTAACCACCCGTTGTAATTGTAATCATCATTGCACCGTGAGGGAGGGGAGTTACAGTTTCTCTACATCCCCAGAAATACTTGTTATTTGCAGTTTTTTAATTTCTTTTATTTTTTATAATAGCCTTCCTGCTGGGTGTGAAGTGGTATTTCATTGTGGCTCATAGTCTTTTACCTGATCACCTTGTATCTAGATTCACAAAACAGTCCTTGGACTATACCTGCATTCCCTATTTGCCTTCCTTACTGCTGCATCTGGCCGTAGTTCATGGATTTTTGGAAAACACCCCTTGTAATTGTCTTGTTGGCTCCCTACTGCTTGCACCATCAAGTCAACACTTTTCTGACTGGCACACAATTTTCTGTCTACCCGAACTTCCTTCCCTAACTCTGCTTTTCCACTAAGTGTTCCTTAAATAGTTCCTTAAATAGTTGCCGAGTAAGTCCATGGACTTACTAATCAAGACTCTTTCCTGAGGGAATTTATTTTTTTTATTTTTTTTCAACATTTATTTATTTTTGGGACAGAGAGAGACAGAGCATGAACGGGGGAGGGGCAGAGAGAGGGAGACACAGAATCGGAAACAGGCTCCAGGCTCTGAGCCATCAGCCCAGAGCCCGACGCGGGGCTCGAACTCACGGACCGCGAGATCGTGACCTGGCCGAAGTCGGACGCTTAACCGACTGTGCCACCCAGGCGCCCCTCCTGAGGGAATTTAGAGTCTAGTATACAAGTTAAAAAAATAAGAGAAGGGGGTGCCTGGTGGCTCAGTTGGTTAAGCGTTCGACTTTGCCTCAGGTCATGATCTCATGATTTTGAGTTTGAGCCCTGGGTCAGGCTCACTGCTCTGAACACAGAACCCGCTTTGGATCCTCTGACTCCCTCCCTCTCTGCCCCTCCCCTGCTTGCACTCTCTGTCTCTCTCTCAAAAATAAATAAGACATAAAAAAAAAAAAAAAAAAAGAATAAGAGTCAAAAGAGAGACCCAGATAAAGGTGCTCAGAGACATCAGAACAGAGGTTCTTCATGGAGGAGAAGAAATAGGAATTTGAGGAATGAGTAGGACTTAGGGGGGAGGGGGAGAGGACCTTTTAGCAAAGAATACAGTATGTATTTTCTTTGGCTGAATCCTAAGGTATATAAGAAGGGAGCATGTTCTTACTTAAAAGATGGGGAGGCACCAGATTCTGAAAGCCACAAGTACATGGTCAGGACTTGGGAATTCATTTAGCAAATTAATCAGGACTCAATGAAGTTTTCAGAGTCCCAGAGCTATGATTGAAGAAGATACCTCTGTGTGCCCTACAGGGTTTGGTTTAGATAAAGAAGGTCCCAGAGTCAGGGAAATAGCTGGTAAGCTTATTGCAACAGTACAAGTCTGTGTTAATGAAGGTATAAGACTGTGGACTAAGACAGTGATGGCAGAAAAAGAAAATTTGGAGGTTTCTTTGAGTGATACTGTACAGGAAAAGTCATTGATTACTGAAAAGCTATACGGAGGAAAGGGTAAAAGAAGGTCTTGAAATTTTCAGCTTTGGCGTCTGGGAAGATGGAAGGGTGCCACTAACAGAAATGTGAAATCCATGAACAGAAGCAAGTTTGGGATGAAAACACTGAGTTCAGCTTTGAGAAAACTGAGACTAAAGTGTTACTCTAGTATTTCCTAGGAAGAGACTGCCGCGTGGGGTCGTAACTCAAGGGGAGAGTCAGGCATAGTTTTGGGCAATGTCTTTTATCAAGGTTAACAATGGAAAGCTGTGGAGTGTGTATAGAGAAGAGAGTGTCGAAAGGGAAGGGGATGAAGGCAGATAGCTCAGGAACATTTTTAAAGGAGGAAGAGGAGTCAGAATATAAAACGGTGGTAAGGATCCTTCAGCAGCCCAGGGAGGAGAGAATTTTGAGGAGGAAGTGATCAGCGCTGCCCTGAGATTTTCGAGTCAGGTGTTCTAACGAGCAGTCACTGGATTTTGCCAATTAATATTAAGCAATTCCTAACTTTTGAGAATATAGTTTATATTCACTGGAAGAGGTGGGGTAGAATAAAAATCTCAGAGAATTTACCAGAAAATGGGAGGACTATGAATGGAGGCTCCTCTTTTAAGACGATGAACCGTAACGAAAAGGGGAGTGGAGGATCGGGAGTTTCTCCAATTTTAAAAAATGATAAAGCAAGAATTGTGGCCCAGCTACAGAGTGGAAACCCCTGGGCTTCTGTAATGTGAGCATGGGAGCATGGTTGGGTTAGTTTGTACCAGTTTCAACATTTTCTATGTGATTTTTTTTTGTTTGTTTTTGTTTTTAAAATGGCAACTAACGGTGTACAGACTGTGTAAAATTACTGTTTTTTTCTTTAAGATACAACTTTTTCAGTTTATTTAGAACATGCGAGTCTGATATTTTTTAATCAAATGAAATATGTACGAAATGGATTTTCTCCTAATTCTGGATTCATCATGACTTTATAACACCAACCACTTTTGATTTTTACAATATTTGCCAAAACTTAGAATTTTGCAAACACTAGGTTATTACCAGTGTTTCTTTAATATAAGTGCAGGATGCATATTTGAAGTTTAAACATGGGTCCCTAAATTATACATAGAATATATGTAGTATTTCAAAAATCACACTGAAACGTAACTTCCTTAGAATAAAGACTATAAAACCTAATAGGTTTTCCATTTTATCAACTGGAATGCTTTATCTTTGTTTTTCATTGTATATTCCTCATTTTTCACTCATTTAAACTGCCAATTATTTTTTATTATAAAGTTGACTTTAGAATTTGCTTTGATTATTTTTTTATTTTGTTGCCTTTTTAAATCGGTATGTCTTTAATGTACGTCTCTTACTTGATTAAAAATGTCTGTGAGTGTATTAAATAACTTCAGGTTTACCAAGTGAAATTGAACCATGCTGTTTTTGACCCAGTAATGAAAATTGCCATTTTTAACATGTAACATTTCAGGGTGATGAACATATGTGACATGATTATAGCTAGACTGTTAAAAGAAACTGTGTTGAAAAATTCACAGGAAGCTTTAGCATTGTCTGAAAAATAAGAAGGAAGGCAGATTAGCACTGTTTTAAAAGGCGGGGGGGGAGAGGAGTTTTGTTTTAAAGCAAAAAAGTCTGGTTGGCCCAGAATGTGAGAGAAGATATCAAAAGCCAAATTTGGGCCAGACAGGTGGATTATAGGAGGCTTGAAGGGAAATGAAATTGATTTACCAGCACATAATAAGCTTGAAAAGAAACAATGAAATGTACTGAAAATTTGACACTTTTAGATGATCTTTGATGGGTTTATTCATAAGGTGAAAAGGATGCTGGTGAATCCTGTAAAATACTACAAGGGTGTCATGTAGAAAGAGTGAAATTACAGTCTACTCTTTTCTGTTAAAGTAACAGTGAGATCATAGTCTTTAAAAAGGTGGGAGAGTGTCCTGGCCAAGTTGTCGTTAGTGATAAATTCACATACATGTGGAACGTTACTGTGAACTGTACGTGGCCAGTGGAAATGAAGACTGGAAAGGACTGTAACCAGATCAATCCAAGTGGAAATTCTCTGTATAAAGGAACCATACAATTAAACAAACAAAAAGCACCCAGGGGGAGAAAAAGGAGAGACCAGATCTGGGGTGTAAGATGGACCAGGGGAGTGGGGGGGGGGGAAGGGAAGGACGGAGAAGGGGAAGGAACTGGGGTGTGCCCTGGGCTGCCCTGAGGTTCCTTCCTCTGAGAACTGAGTTGGGAATGGCAGCCATATAATGGGGGTGTGGGAGGAGAGACTTCAGGGGAGTTCTGTTAGATGACCTTGATCTGAGGGATGTAGGAGGAGGCCAGGCCATCATCCTACTGTGACTTGGGGAGATATTGGACCGGAGGTTTGAGCAGGGTAAAAAGGAGTGTATGAGTGCCTGGGGACGTGTGGCAGGACATCTGTGGGAGCAATGGAGCACACTTCAGGTGTTTCTCAAAACGCACCCCGGGGAACACGGGAGGACATGAGGTCAGTGGTTTGGGTTCAGGAGTTAGCTTTGGGCCTTTTTGTTACCTTTAAAAAGTGCAGGGCCCTGGATCCCCCGACCCCCGCCTGCGCCCAGCACTGCTGGCCTCTGACACCTCCAGGCACATACTTGTGAGTGTGGCAGTCCGCATACCTGAGCTCTGAGATTATCTCAGCCTCTCATCTTTTCCCGTGATCCACTTCATCCTGTTAAAACACCCTCTTCAGGCGCATCCGGGTAGCTCAGTCGGTTAAGCATCTGACTCTTGGTTTCATGTCATGATCTCACAGTTTGTGGGTTTGAGCCCCATGTTGGGCTTTATGCTGACAGTGTGAAGCCTGGTTGGGATTCTCTCTCTCTCTCTCTCTCTCTCTCTCTCTCTCTCTCACACACACACACACACACACACACACATACACACACGATAAATAAATAAACTTAAAAGCAAAAAAAAAAAAAAAAAGACAAAATACCTTCTTGAGACACAGTTGACATGATTTTGGGTTTATATACTCTCCCCTATGAATTTACCCTGTGATGTGGGAAGCAAAACATAGAAGAAGAAAGAAAAGAGGAAGAAAGGGAAAAAAAAAGAAGAAATCTCCATCCATATTCTCCTTATCAGAAAACTCCAGAGTTATTACCACACGTGCCTGAGGCAGTTTTCTGTTATCTGGCTGAGGAGGAGGAGGGAATGCCGGGGAAGGAGAGCAGAGCTAAGGTGGCTTGTCTCACTCCCAATTTCCTTTTCCTTGATGAAGTGGTGACTTCTCTGCAGTAATTTTCTCACAAAGTCACAATGTCCTTAGGCCATGCTCCCACATCTCCTCTCCATCCTCCTTGACTCTACCTCTCCTGTCTCTCAACCAATGAAAGAAAGTTCTTTAACCCCTGTGTTGCAATGTCTGCCACAGGTAATAAGATCGTTGTTTTGTTTGGTCCTGGGTTTGATTTAGGAAAATTAAGCAAACATTTACAGGGAGATGACAACAGGCAGGCCCTGGGTCTAGTGCTATGAACGGGACAGAGCTGACAAGATGTGAGAGAGGCCAAGGCTGGCCAACAGGGGGGGGGTGGGCCAGAGGGGACTACAGTGCTGTGCAAGGCCGGAGAGGTTGCTTCCAGCTGAGAGGGCTTGGGAACGGCTCAGCTGAGGGTGACTTTAGAATTGGGCGTGCAGAGTGTAAGGGGTGGGGGCACAGGATGCTGACCAGATGCTTTAGGGAGAAGGGGACAGAGCCTTTGTGGTGGAAGAAGCCAGGTAAGCAGAGGTGTTGGGGGCAGGGCAGGGCGAGAGCCAGGAAGGGCGTGAGGTGGACTAGAAGCGGCGTGAGGAGGAAGGATGTACTCTACACATGCTTGCCCTGCTCAGGAGTTTGGGTTTTCTTCTGTGAGAGGTTCAATGTGAGAAGTTCAAAGCCTCTGACGGCTGCCCTTAGTTCATTGTGAAAGCTTTCTCATTTATCTGTCGATTCGCGGTTAAATCTGTTTCCCACTTTCATCTATTAAGAAGGAAACTCGGAAGCTTCTTTGGCCAGTGTGATGCCAGCTTCGAATCCTGTGCTTTCTGTGAGCCCCTTTTTATCTAGATCTTGCCGTTTTGCCTGGCTCTTCTGGAATGCCTCCCAGTGCTGCCTCCACCCAGCAGTTTCAGCTCTGGCGAGTTCAGGGTCACCATGTTGCCAATTTGAAGTTTTAATAAGTTTTCTCACCTTTTCCTGGCTGTCTTTAAAAAGAAAACTATGTGTATGCAGTGAACAATAGATGGCATTCTGAATATTGTTTGTTGTGTTACAGATGATGTGAAAACGTGAAGAAAAAGACCAACATTCCCTCAGAAGACTTCAGGTTCTAAAAGCACTTGAAAGAAAAGTTGGCAGATAAGGAAATGAAAAGAGGGACCCCTATTCATACAACTTTTGCTTAGTCACCCTCAATACTGGGAGTTGGGGAGGGTTCTTTTTGTGTCGCTTAGCAGGTGCTCAAGTAGATAGTGAATGTTAGTTTTACTCCAAGAGAGGAGTCCATGGTTAGGTGGGAGGCCCTAGGAGATTTTTTCTCATGCTAGGTACAAGTAGGTTTTATTCCTCATTTAGGTCCGATACTCCACAGTGCAGTATCGTGTTATTTATTTTAAAGTTTATTTATGTATTTTGAGAGAGACAGAGAGTGCAAGCAGGAGGGGGGCAGAGAGAGAGGGAGACAGAGGATCCAAAGTGGGCGCTGAGCCCGATGTAGGGCTCGAACCCACGACCCTGGGATCGTGACCTGAGCCAAAGTCAGACGCTTAACTGACTGAGCCACCCAGGTGCCCCAGTATTGTGTTATTTTTAATAAAAAAGAGCAAGCCATCTAAATGTTTAACGAAAGGGAGCAGTTTGGTAAATATAGCACATACACCTGATGGATGCTTATGCCATTATTAAAAAGGTGATTACTAAGACCATTATGGAAAAATATTATGATATAATGTTCGGGGGAGAGAAGCAGAAAGCGAAATTACATGTCAACTGAGATTTAAGCACTTGAAAAGTGGAGAGGGTCTACGGTACAGAGAGCCTCTCAGAGACTAAAACCTGGATCCAATGGCTGGTCAAAGATGTCCCCAGCGGGGGCTGACCAATGCCACACTGCAACCTAAATCTGAAGCTAAGTATGCAATAGACACTGCTGACTATGAATAAATACGTTCACAAAAGAGAGAGACGTACTTTAGGTAAACAGTGTTGTTTAACCACCATTTAGTATCAAGTAAAACAAATTTGCTTGCTAGCTCCTTTCTCCTCTTTCTGGTCTCTCCTAATCACATGCTTTCCATGTGGGTTGTTTCCTCTAAAACTGGCAAACAGCTTATCTTCCTCATCAAATTAATGTTTGCTTGCCTCCAGAAAAGCTTAGACCCTGTGGTTAGTCACACCACTGCCTGTGGCCTGGAGTCCTCTCAGAATTGTGAAGCATATCTGTGTGTGACTGGTGTTAATAGCTGAACTCATGCCCATTAGGACCGGTGGCTGCCTCCTTCCCAGAGTGTCTGGGAATGGGATTGGCAATAACCGCCGGTTGTCTGGCTCTCACAGATGCACAGTCTAGAAGGAGACTTAGGCGGGTGAGCGTGTGGAGGGTTTTTGGTAGAAGACCCTTGGCATAGTTCCATAAAGTTACCCGTATCCTATGTGGAGATTCAGAAGTAAAATCCTGCTCTGTGTGTGTGTGTGTGTGTGTGTGTGTGTGAGAGAGAGAGAGAGAGAGAGAGAGAGAGAGACAGAGAGACAGAGACAGAGAGACAGAGACAGGGGGTGGAGGGGGGCAGAGAGAGAGATGGCTGCCAGTTTCTTGGGTTTGGGTCTTGAGCATCCTTCTCTTACATGGGCATGAGGATCATTACTAGGGTTTTGTTTTGTTTTGTTTTGTCTTTTCTAAAGAGGAATTTCAGTGCTTCCTCTCTTCTGGTGCTTAGCACTATTTTCTTTTCATCCCCTTCGCACCCTTCTGCCCTTTCCTGTCATCTCATTTACAGGCTGTGTTTTTTTGATGGTGCCTCTCATCTAGGGCTCTTAGAGTACAGATATGGTTCACCCAGCCTGCCTCCTTTATTGTCCTCATACAGCCATGTCAGTTGAGGACAAGTGGAAGAGGCAAAATCCAACTCTCTCTCAAATCTCCTTCATTCTTGCTTCTGCAGTGGTAGAGTTGAGACGCCATCCTTTTCAGAGATGTACAGCTTGAGAAATTATTAAAAATCTGCTTGAATGAACTGATTATTTTCCTTTCCTGTTTTCTCACTATACACCTTATCCTATCATATGATACCTGACTGGCATGCCTCCACGTATGTACATCAACAGACACACTCCTAAATTATTG
Source organism: Leopardus geoffroyi (assembly GCF_018350155.1). Taxonomy (NCBI): domain Eukaryota; kingdom Metazoa; phylum Chordata; class Mammalia; order Carnivora; family Felidae; genus Leopardus; species Leopardus geoffroyi. Next base: position 70,625,636 of record NC_059339.1, read on the forward strand.
CTTCTAAATGGTGGCATCTCTGAACAGTGGCACGCAGGTGAGAGTTGGCTAACAACTTGCCTTTCTTTCTTCCTGACCCCTCACCTCTGAATCTGGGAGCCCAAGAGATCATGCAGAATGTAGGACTCAATGGGCTCTAAAGATGACCTGGCTCACCCTCCTTTAGATGAGGAAATTGGTACCCAAAGGTCATTGCTTGAGATCACAGATTTACAAGTTTCAACTACAGGACGAGATAGCAGATCACTTCCATCTCAGTCTGGCAGCCTTTTCATTATGTCCTTATGCTTACTTGAGTTACTTTCTTGACTCCAGAAACTTCTAAGATGGTATGCAGTAAAAGCCCGGCTTTCCTTGATGGCTTCGTCCAAGTGCTGTCTCTTTCACAAAGCTTTTATAGATGGACCCAGCCATAAGAGAATTCTTCATCCTCCGATCGTCCTTAGCACTGTTTAAACCATGCAAAGCATTTGTAGCCTATAGTATTGCCGCCAATTAGGGTTAATTATATACATGTTCTACCCTTCCAACTGGACTACGAGAGCCGCTTGAAGGCAAGAATTGTACCTTTGTCATTTTTGTTTTTCCATAATGCTGGCACAGTGCTCGGCAATGGTGGGTACTCAGTAAAGGCATGTGGCACAAATGAATGAGAGAATGAATGAATGAGCAATGAGCCCACTGAAACGGCACCTTTGTTCCCTCCTGGGAGTGGGGTGCTGTAAATCAAAGTGTGATGAATCTCTGGGGACTGGGAGCTGTGTGAGTTATGGGGAAGTCTCTCTGTCTCTCCGGCTGAGTGGGCAGTGATAACATTAAAACTGCAGCCTTGGAGTAGCTAGCAGTGATTTAGGAAGTACATTCATATGGGCTTTTCATAAATAAATCAATTAAATTGCTGCCACTAGCTAGTCAGGCAGGTCTGCCCCTCAATGGACCGGGTTTCTGGTGTTCACCTGGCGAGGATGTCGATTGTTGCTGCAAATGGCTCCAGTGTCAGGGTTTCTGCACAGCTTGGGGCTTCTAGTTATCAGTGTTTGCCTCTTTGAGGACTTTCCTCACCCAATGAGGAGAGGGCAGAATAGCCCACTGTTTAGTCGCTGTGGTTATATCCACATGGGGCAGCTGCCCCAACTTTAGGCTTTCCCTACATGTGGCTGATTTTTATTTTGGCATGGATTTCTTCCCTTGATGGGTTTCCTTATGGGGGATTCAGTAGCTCTAGAGCTCAAAAGTCAGTTTTCATTGAAGAACGATGGGAAGCTCAGCTGATAAGAAAAACCCTCTGAATTCTGGTCCATCTCAAAACATATGTGGATTTTGGAAACGATTGACTCCATGCATCATCCTTCCCATTAAAATATTTTTGCTTCCTTATTTCAGTCCCAGAGGCTAGGATCTCTGGATTTATAAGGTAGCAATTAATGTAGTGGAATTTCTGAGCTAAGAGCAGATGATGGGTGGAGGTTCTCCAAGTTCCTTCTTTCCCTCACAATGTATTCAACAACGAATATCCACTGCGTACCTAACATGGGTCAAACGCCATGACAGGCTTTGGAGATGTAAATATGAAGTAGTCTTTGATTTTGAGGATTTTTTTTATTTTGACAGGGGGTGCAAATATATGATGAGAGTATAAAGGAACAGCCCTGTGATGGACTTGGGAATAGGAATGAGAGAGAAATGTGTTGGCTTGGGGAAGGGTCACTAAACTGGGACTTAAAGAATGAGTAGGGTTTTACCGGGGTGGGGGGGGGGAGAGTATTCCAGATAGTGGGAGCAACTTAGAGGAGGCATTTAAAGGACTGATCATTCAGGCATCCATTTACCCACAGGTAATTACTGACCAATCTATGCGGTGGGCTCTGTGTCACTCAGGTTCTTATGGTGCTGCCGCAGGCAGGGTCTGTCTTCCAGGAGCTCAACTTATAGATGGAGGGTGGGCTTCCTGTGCAGAGAGCTGGGGGCTGAGACCTCGAGGCTGGGCTCGTAGACCTTGGGAGAAGCTCTGGTGCTGGACTAAAGAGTTTGGACTTAGTTTGGGCGTAATGCTTCTGCTTATGGTGCCTAAACCTTCAGTCTGTGACAAAAGGGCATTTAGGATATTTCCATTTTTTTCACTTTTACAAACATTATTGTGGTGAATAACTTTGTAGTACATGTATCATTTCAGGCATGTGAGAATATACCTGTTAGGATCAGTTCCTAAAATGGAATCTAATCACTGGATCAAAGGGCGTGTGCATTTGGTAAGTGTTGTCAAATTCTCCTCCTTAGAGGTTTATTAGTGTTCATTCACTCCCAGCAGCAGTAAATGAGATACACTTCCATCTTCCCTACCTACTCTGACACACACACACGCACACACATGCACACGCGTGCACACACACACGTGCGCATGAACCGCCCCCCCCCCCCACACACACTGTAACAAGGGCAGTCTTTCATTCTACTCCCCAGTTGTCACTCTTATAGGGGCATAGATGGTCAAGCTCCAGTGCTCTCTAAAGGTACAAAGGCATGAGTTTGAGATGGATGGAATTCTGTCCTGGAAAAATCCAAGAATACCTCCTATGTTTTACCTCAGTTCAGATTTCTGTCCCATGGGCACCCAGAGTGAAGCATTATGGGGAAAAGTGGTTGGCCTCCGGGCTGTGAGACTCAAAGATTAGGAGTGTCCCCATATAAATGGGACTCTCAATAAGTCACAGTGGGTGGATCATTGGCGTAGTCTTGAACTCTCACTGATTTTTTTTTCCCCAGCTTGTGCCACTTTCTGGGGAAATGACCATTCAAAGTCTCATTTGTCCTAAACTTTTAATCTTGGAGTATGCAGCCTTGTTTAAACAGTCTACTGCATTGATAATAGTTGATAAATATAGTCGTTTTCATGGGATGATAAAAAGCTAGTAGCATATGATTACTTGCACATGTGATAAGAACTTCAAACTTAAATCTGTGTCTTTCAGCTCTCCACCACCCCCTCCCCCCCATAAGAGGAAGATGAAGGCAGAAAGTTGTGGTTTCTAGGCACAGATCCTGTGCATGTGAAGTAAGAGATAAGTGAAGTTGGCCCAACGATCTCTGTCGTCATTTCCACACTCCCTCTGACTACATGGGGATAAGCAGTGACAACAGAAGGTCCACATTAAGGATGAAGGTGCTTGACAAAGGCTTATAAGGAATGATCTTGCAGCTCTTAGCAGAAACATCAAGAGCAAGTTGCACAGTGAAGAGGCAGAAAACTGAATTTAGCAGTAGTTTTGTAGCCTCTGTTTTAAACAGATACTCACTATTTATAGGATTTTAAAAGTCAAGCAAGCAAGCAACTTGCATTTATTAAGGACCTGTTTGCTGAAGCACAGTTTTAGACAGTATAGAAGGTAAGGAATAAGTAAGTAAGTAAGTAAGTAAATAAATAAATAAATAAATAGGTAGTCAGGGTCCCAGCTCTTTAAGAAATCAGGAAGGAGTTGGGAAGACCAACATACAAGACCAATTTCATGACTATATGAGAGTTAACAGTATGATGTTGCGAATACATGAAACCATTTAGTGCCAAGCTGTTGGGTCTGAGCAATTTAAATAGCTTTGAGCTAAGAGGATTAGAGTCCTCAACTTGAACACTCACCACAGCTCTAGGAAAGCTCATTGGAAAGCTAGGGTGTATATTGCTCTCTGCTTCCTACCCCGTTGAGCTCCCATTCAGTCATGTTCTTGTTGAACCTCTCCTCTGTGCTTTGCATGTACACTTTGCTTTGTTTCTTTTTCCTCAGGGGGCTTTAGGATACTTCCCTCCTTTTCCCCACACCTTGGGAATCCACTCAGGACAGCACCACCTTCTACTCTTTCTAGGGCTTTGTGGCTTATAACTTTCCCTCATTCATCACAGCAACCTCATCCTGTGCCCCATGTTCCCCCTACTAGAAGATAAATAAATGCCTCCAGGTCCTCAAAAGGCTACACCTAGTGTTACCCTATGGCTCAGCAATCCCACTCTTAGGAATATACCCCAAAGAGTTGAAAACAGGGATTCGAACAGATACTTGTACATGAATGTTTGTAGCAGTACCATTAACAATGGTTAAAATGTAGAACTCAAGTGTCTATCGATGGATACATGGTTAAACAAATTGTGGTATATCCATACAATGGAATGTTATTCAGCCATAAAAATGAGTGAAGTATTGATAAATGCTCCAACATGGATGAACCTTGAAAACAATATGCTAAGTGAAAGAAGCCAGACCCAGAAGGTCACAAATTGTATGATTCCATTTATATGAAATGTCCAGAAGAGCCAAATCCATAGAGACAGAAAGTAGACTGGTAGATGCCAAGGATTGGAGGAGTGGTAAATGGAGAATAGCTGCTTAATGTGCATGGAGTTTTATTTTGAAGTGACACAAAGATTTTGGCACTAGATAATGGTGGTAGTTGCAGAACATTGTGAATGTACTAAATGCTATTGAATTGTTCACTTTAAAACAGTCAATTTTATGCTATGTGAATTTTTCTTCAATTCAAGAAACCCAAAACAAAACAGATAGCTCCTTCAGGAAACATGCTGGCTTCCTTGGGAGCCAGCAGTTTAAATGCTCATCCTCCTGATATTATTGATTTGGGGGTCAGGGGATGTGGGTCATTGAAGAAATAAAACCTCAACCCAGAGGGGTGAGTTTCAGGGTATAGTTTAAGCAATGGCAGTAATCCATCAGATTGATACAGAGCTTTATAGTTTAGAAAGTGCTTTAGGGCCATCATCTTACATAGTCCTTATAACTTTTTCCCCATTCTCCTCCTCCTCTTATCTGTCAAAAAAGGTTATAGTTCACGCTTCTGTTACCTGGTATAATGTTACCACACCCCTGTGTTTCAATCTGATCCATTTATTAAGGACCAGATCAAATGCCATCCCTTGAAGCCTCACCTGCAAACATAAGCACATTCTGGTTGCTCCAGATGACTTTAGGCTTTAAGACAAGCTCTGATTATGAGCCAAGGTAACTAATGCCAACTTGGGCAGAAATGACAAATATTTTCAGTTAGATCTGATATCTAGGCACTTTATGTGAACAGCACAATGATGGAACAATATCGACATTACTTATAATTGGAAGGTGTGATGGATGAAGTGGGGGAGGAGATAATGTGATTAGTCAGAGATGGGTAGGTCAAGGAGAACTTGTTAAGTGGTTGGTAAGTAGAGCCTCTTAGGCCAGGGACTCCCTAGTATAGTTGTCATATCTGATGCTTTCCATGGCACTTGACATATAGTGAGCCATTTAAAAATGTTGATTTAGGTTTTTTGTTCATTCATTTATCCATTCCCTTTGAGGAGACGATGGTCCTCAGAATATAAACTGCCTGAAGATAAGAACCATGTCTTTTATTCCCCAGTGCTTTGCAGAGTGCCTGGTACAATTGGTTCTCCAGAAACATTTGTTGAATGAGTGACTGAATGTGAGAGAGAATGTGAGCTCTGGAATCTGGCAGTCCTGTTCTTAAATCCCACTCTGGCACTCACTATCTGTATTGTCCTATAAATAAGGGAGAAGGATACACCCAACTGCACAGTGTAGTACTGGGTGCATTTAATAAATGGTAGCTATTGTTTATCCATCAAATAATTACCAAATGTGAACAATTTGTAAAGAACAGCAAAGGCAGCTCTCTTTGGCAACTTAAAATCATCCATTCTTGTGTTTTGGTCATACGAACCTGGCTGAGTATTCATTTATTCATTCATTCAACAACTATTTACTGAGCTCTTAGTATGTGTCAAGTCCTGTTCTAGGAACAATGGGAAGTCACTGGAGGGCTGTAAACAGGAGTAACATGCTGAGACAAATGTGTTGTAAGGATTCCTCTTTCTGTGTGTGTGTGTGTGTGTGTGTGAGGAATGGCTTAGAGGCTGGCAAGATGGAACAAGGAGAAACAAGAGAATGTGTATTACATTTGTCTTCATGGAGAGGAAGGCGTCTTAATTTAGAGGGGAGGCCAGGGGGCTGGTGAAGAGATCTGGACTATGTTTTGGAGGCTGAGTAAAAAGGACTTGATGTTGAGTCAGATACTGGTGGGGAGTGAAGGAAAGGGGGGCCTAAGTTTATGCCTCAAGTAAATGGCTGAGTGGAACTGCTCAGCCTGAGAGAGTCCTGAGAGAGTGGACACCCCCGAAGAGATTTGAAAAGGAATTTTGACAGTCACAATTTAGATAGGATACTTTTGAGATGCCTGTTGATATTGACACGGGGCTCAGTAGAGAGATTGGTGCTGTACCTATCTATTGAAAAGGTGGCTAGAAGGTAACTGAAAGCCACAAGAATAGATGAGATCCTTTTAAAAGAAAGAGAAGAGGAAAATCCCTGGGAATGAGCTTTGAGAAGCTCCTTTGTTTAGAGCTTGGATAGAGAAATGGCCAAGCATGTGTGCTCACAGAATTTAAGGAACAAAAGAGCTTCTGGGAGGAGGAGGGGCTGCCCACAACAGCTGTTGAGAGGATTGAACAAGATGAATCTGTACAAGAAACTGGCAGCATGGAGGTCATCTGTGATTTGGTAAAAGCAGTTGCAACCAAGGGAAGGGGGTGAAAATGCCAAGGTAATAGGTGGATGGGCTAATAGGAAGTGAGGGAATGGAGATCCTGTGGTCTGCTCTCCCGAGACGCTTTCTGTGAAAGGTGACAGAGGCATGGGCTGATAGCTCAAGGCAGATGTGGGAAAAGCTTTGCTTTTTTCAAGGGGGAACCCTAGAACATTTTTGTATGTTGATAGGAAGAATCAAGAAGAGGGAGAGGTTGGGGCGCCTGGGTGGCTCAGTCGGTTAAGCGGCTGACTTCGGCTCAGGTCATGATCTCACGGTCCGTGAGTTCGAGCCCCGTGTCGGGCTCTGTGCTGCCAGCTCAGAGCCTGGAGCCTGTTCCAGATTCTGTGTCTCCCTCTCTCTGACCCTCCCCTGTTCATGCTCTGTCTCTCCCTGTCTCAAAAATAAAAAAATAAAATGTTAAAAAAAAAATTAAAAAAAAAAAAAAAGAAGAGGGAGAGGTTGATGATCCACGAGGGAGAGGAGGTGACTGCTGGAGCAAAGTACTCGAGAAGGTGAGAGAGAGTGAGGGCTCCAGCCCATAGGTGTCATATCATATTTTGAGAGGCTCTTCTGGAAAGATGGAGAACATGAGTGACATCCATTTTGAGAGATTCTGGACACGAGAGTAAAAGTGACTGAGGAAAGTGACATCTACAGACCATAGAATTTTGGAAAGACCACACACATAGTATGGAGGTGCACAGTGCCTGGCACGTACCAGGTACATAGTCATTTTCTTTCTTTAAAAAACAAATGTTTATGTATTTATTTTGAGAGAGAAATAGCGAGCAGGGGAGGGGCAAAGAGAGAGGGAGATAGAATCCCAAGCAGGCTCTGCACTGAGTGCAGAGCCCGATGCGGGGCTTGAACTCATGAAACGTGGGATCGTGACCTGAGCAAGATCAAGAGTCAGATGCTTAAAAAAAAAAAAAAAAAAAAAAAAAAAAAAAGGGGCGCCTGGGTGGCGCAGTCGGTTGAGCGTCCGACTTCAGCCAGGTCACGATCTCGCGGTCCGTGAGTTCGAGCCCCGCGTCGGGCTCTGGGCTGATGGCTCGGAGCCTGGAGCCTGTTTCTGATTCTGTGTCTCCCTCTCTCTCTGCCCCTCCCCGGTTCATGCTGTGTCTCTCTCTGTCCCAAAAATAAATAAACGTAAAAAAAAAAAAAAAAAAAAAAAAAAAAAAAAGAGTCAGATGCTTAACCAACGGAGTCATCCAGGTGCCCCCATAATCATTTTCTTTTGCCAAAAATGTGATCCTGCAAGTAGAGGTCAAAATGTCAAAATATCACAGGAGTTCTGATGCCACTAAGCCTGAGACAAAGGGAAGGGAAATGGAAACTTCTATAGAGGGGCAGAGTGGAAAGGAGGAGGACAGAGAGTGTGGGGGCAGGGAAAGATAGCAGAAAGGAAGAAAGAGGAGGCAGGGAGGAAGAGGTGAGAACTTGTGTCAGAGGCAGCACAGGGCACCTGTGGTTTTGCCCTTTAACAGCCAAGGGCACCACGAGTCATAGGAAACCGCTGTAACCGGCACAGGTGTGACAACAGCCCAGCTCTGCTCCTGGCTCGTGAGAAAGGAAGTGCAGTGACAGGAGCCTGGCTATAATTAGCACCTACGGGCAGCCTAGAAAGCTGCCTGCTCTGAGGTCAGAGAGTTCAAAGCTGGTGTGTGAAAACAGGGGTGTACAAACAGCCCGTGGAGACTCCGGCTGGAGATTGGCCTCTGAAGTCCTCGTTGGTGCTGCCTGGGCTGGGGCTGCAGCCCTGCAAGCTGGCCCCACTGCGCAGGACCCCTGGAGCCAGCAAGGCTAGCGTTGGGATGAGGGCAGCCAGAATCCCTTGGGCTATCACTTATCTGTCTGGGCAAACGTCCTTCGTGGCTGGCTTTGTCTGGCTCCTGGGGCAGCCCCAGCCGGTGGGAGTGGCACTGCCTTGGCAGACGGGGGAGAGTGGCCTTGGCAGATACAGAGGGCAGTGATTTCCCAAGGCCTCATCTCCTTGGAGAGTCTTTCTAAGGCTTTGGCACATCTGTGCTGTTCTCCCTGATGCTGGCCCATCTCTGGCTTTATTGCTCATTTCCCCCATGGGAACATTTTTTTTTTTTCTTAATCTTTGCAGTGAAATAGGGAGGAAACCCTCCTCAGAGCTTCTCTTCTCATTCTCTCACTCTGTGTGTGTGTGTGTGTGTGTGTGTGTGTGTGTGTGTGTTAGTTTGGAATTGAGGAGGGAAAAGGTAGAGAGCGTGCTTTTTTTTTTCTTTACACTCCTCAACAGTGAACATAAATGTCCCCTTGCTGCTACTCCTCTGTTATAGACTCATTAAATCTCAGCTTTGGACGGCGTCTATTTCACCCACCCAGCCTCAGGAAGCAGGACTCCCAGCCCTGATGAATGTTATTCAAGTTAGAGCCCCATGCGCCCTCCTAGGATGACTGCCCTTCCCTCTGTCCAGCTGTCCAATCCTAAGAAAAATCTTCCTTATATGGATCCTACATTAATTTCCTTGTAACTTTCCATCTCTAATCTTGGTTTTCTCTCTGGACATCGCAGAACTAGCTGGCTCTCCCCCTCTAAAGTAAGAGCCCTTCCTTTCTGATTTGTGAAATAAATCGTTATTTCCAGCCTGTTTTCTCTTTTTCAGGCTGATCATTTCCAGTTACCTTGACCACTCATTAATTCACCAAATATCTGTTTCTCACCAGTTGAGTGCCTTCTACTCTGCTAGGTGCTGGGGGATATATCTACTAATAAAATGAAACCCTGGGAACTGGAGGAACTCACATTTTTATTTAAAAGAAAACTAGTGGGCAAAATTGAAACACATCATAAAATTAGAATATGAGGTGTTAAGAACCACATCAGAACTAAAATGAGGGCTTATCACATCATGTTACTAAGTATGCTGTGCACATAATCTCATGTAGAACTCACAACATCATCACCAACTTATAGACAGATCAAATACTCTGCCCAGCTTCACAAGGCTTTTAAGATGGCAGGCAACCTTATAATGAAGGGCTGATTCAGGATTTCTAACTACTACTATCTAACTACTGCTGTCTAACTATTACTAACTACTACTGTCTCCTGTGACAGATGCAAAGTCTCACTCTCAAGTTTACACATCAAGAGTGGAGATTTGAACTCTGGTCATCTGGCTGCAGAGCGTATCTGCTTCATGTCCGTGCCATCTTTCTGTCCTGGAGGGCTGTGGGAATACCAAGGAAGTAAGGCTAGGAGCATCCTAAGCAGGGCTACTGTCTCCGACCTGTGCTGGAGAGACCTTTTTATTTTTATTTTTATTTTTTTTAAACATTTATTTATTTTTGAGACAGAGAGAGACAGAGCATGAACGGGGGAGGGGCAGAGAGAGAGGGAGACACAGAATCGGAAGCAGGCTCCAGGCTCTGAGCCATCAGCCCAGAGCCTGACTCGGGGCTCAAACTCACGGACCGCGAAAACGTGACCTGAGCTGAAGTCGGACGCTCAACCGACTGAGCCACCCAGGCGCCCCTGGAGAGACCTTTTTAGATGCTCCCTTGGGCAGGAAGCTCACTGTGCTAGCTCTGACCTCTCTACTGTTCTTGGCACAGGGGGTTCAGTGTCATGTTACTGAGCCCTCCACTGCTCTGAATACATGCTTTCTTTTCGCACTGTAATGGGAGCTAGCGTGCAAAGTCAAGGCCACCTCATGTACTGCCAACAATGGTCTGTTCTTAGAGGAATCACTTTCCAAAGCCATCCTGGGAGCTATTAAATCCTGCTGCCTGGAAGCTGGTGATTGTCCTGGGGAGGGTGGGCAGAGCTTTTCACCATCATTTGGCAGCTTTATTCAAACGACTTGGGGGAGATGGGGATTCCTTGGGTGCTCCTGTAACATGAACCATAAATGTTCATGGTGCCCGCAGTGAGGGGCCCAGGGTGGGGACCTAAGAGCTGCCTCTCTTAACCCCTCTTCCCAGCCATGACCAGCAGCAGCAGTTCTCGGTAGGGCTGTTAGGGCTCCACAGGCTTGAACAACCCCAACAGGAGATCATATTCTCTTCTTCTGGTTCCAAGCAGCTTTTCTGATGATTGCATATTCCAGTATGGGGTTGTGTGTCTGCTTATTATTTCATTCTGGGTGATGGTGTAACCTGTACTGAACATGGCATGCAGGAATAATTACTATTATCATTATTATTTTTAACAGCAATTGTGTACCATTCAGAGCAGCGAGTGTTGTCAGAGAACAGAATTTAACTCCCCACTGCCTACCCCCCAACTTCTGTTTTCCCAGTGGGCTCTCAATTTAAATTAAACAGAGATTGTTCATCCACGGGAGGTTAGAATGGTGGTAATGGGGCGGGGTGGGGGTGTTTGGTACAGTGAAGTTTAATTCATTTGTCTCTTTTTTGGGGGCAGGGAGCAGTTATTAGTTCTTATATTTCTCCTCTCTGATATGGATGATTTTTCTCTTTTAATAAAAACTGGCAACAATAATAATGATATTATGCAGACTTTGGACCTCTCAGGCACCATTCTTGCAATGACTTAAAAACTCTGGGGAAACCAAAATTCATTAAATTTGAATTCATATCTGCATTTCACTTTGGGGCCTTGTGGTAGGCTGAATAATGGTCCTCCCAAGATGTCCATGTCTTAATCCCTGGCCCTGTGAATATGTTAATTTATATGGCAAGGGAAACTTTGCAGATGTAATTAAGGATTTTTAGGAAGATTAGCTTAGATTTTTCTATGTGGGCCCAATGTAGTCATAAAGGTCCTTCTAAGAGGTCTGTAGCCATATCACCCTGAATGTGCCCAATCTCGTCTTAGAAGAGGGGAGCCAGGGTTCAAAGGCAGAGGAGGGGATGTAACGATGGAGGCAGAGGTCAGAGCGATGTGAAGCGAGGGCCATGAGCCAGGAAATGTGGGAGGCCTCACCAAGCTAGAAAAGGAAAGGAAATAGTTTCCTCCTGAAGCTTCCAGAAGGAATTCAGCCCTGCTGACACTTTGACAGCATGTTTGACTTCTAGAATGATAAGATAATTAATTTGTGTTGTTGGAAGCCCCTAAGTTTGTGGTCACTTATTACCGTAGCAACTGGAAACTACGTGGACCTGGATGAAGAAAGAGCCCATGGTGATGTCTGTAGACTGACCGACCCCACAGGCTCACGACTGCTCTGTGGATGTTTTAGGTCCTGAGCCCACAAACTCTTCCTGTTGACAGACACTTTTCCTTCCAACTTCCTCTCTTCTTCTTTTTTTTAAAGTTTATTTACTTTTTGAGAGAGAGAGAGAGAGAGAGAGAGAGAGAGAGAGAGAATATCCCAAGCAGGCCCTGTGCATGTGGGGCTTGATCCCACAAACTACAAGATCATGACCTGAGCCAAGATCAAGAGTTGGATGCTTAACCAACTGAGCCACCCAGGCAACCCCCCAACTTCTTCTCTTCTTAAATATAGGAAAGCTGGCCTCACTCAGAGGCATCCTATGAAACATTTTCTAGAGGGCCTCATATGAACACTAGAGGATATGATGACACTTTACTAAAGTAGATGGTAAAACCATTCCAGGGACACAGAGGTATGATGAGGAATTCGTGTTCGTCAGACATTTCTCCCTGGTTCCCCACAGCCAGTTCTTGACTGGTACCTCATTAAGGATGTGTCAACTCTGAGAAGAGAAACTAGGTGATGAAGGAACTGCTGGACTGACTGAATTTTTAACCAAAGAGAGGGAGGTTCATTAGTGAGATAGCAGGAAACCTCGGGGAAAAACATTATTGTGAAGCCTGCAGCTGCCGAGCTATGGACTTTTGGATTAGCTGTGCACATACTCTAGCTTTTTGCAAAAGTGGATCCAGGCAGAAAGGCAAAAATAAGCCAAAAGCTTAAGACCCTACAAGAGGAGAAGTTCACGTTAAAAAACCTATCCCAGTGAGGATAAAAATAGGCTGTGCAGGTCATTCTCCAGTGAGTTCTGATGGAAATACATCCCCTTCACCCCAAATCATATCCAGTATGGAGGAAAATACACACCAAACATAAATACAAAAGAATGTGTGTGAGGTAAGTGTCACTGACAATAAGAAGAATGGTTTATGGGGCACCTGGGTGGCCCAGTCGGTTAAGCATCTGACTTTGGCTCAGGTCATGATCTCACGGTTTGTGGGTTCGAGCCCGGCATTGGGCTCTGTGCTGACGGCTCAGAGCCTGGAGCCTGCTTCGGATTCTGGGTCTCCCTCTCTTTCTGCCCCTCCCCTACTTATGTTCTGTCTCTCAAAAATGAATAAATGTTAAAATTTTTTTTTTAAAAAAAGGAGAATAGTTTATGAAGTAGTTTGTTGAGCCTGAAGAAGAATCAAGGATAGCCAGGTATTGGGCCTGGTGACATCGTAATGTACAGTGTTGCCCTATCATGGCAAATAGTGGTCAAATTGTAAAGGGAGGGACAAATATGATTAAAGTGAAAACCATGTAAAGTGAGAAAGTGGTGAAAACATACCCTCATTGTTTTCAAATATATTCAAATCTCTAGGGCCAGATGGATTGTATTTTCAAGTAGTGGTTCCCAAAGTATGGTTCCCAGACCAGCAGCATTAGAATTCTCTGGGTATTTCTTTCTTTGTAAATTCTTGAGTCCACCTTAGACCTACTGAATCTGGCATGCTGGGCTGAGGGCCCTGCAATCTGTGTTTTAACAAGACTTTCAGATGATTCTAGTTCATGGGAATTCATAATCTGGACTCCATGGGTGGATTTCAGTATGTCAGTATAAATACTCTGGTATAAAATACAAATATTTTTGTCAATGTGGATGCTTTGAAGGGAGGAAGATAGTCCATGGCTTCCGTCAGATTCTGAAAAGGGTTTGAGACCCCCAAAGTTTTAGAAATGCTCTTCTAGCATATTGAAATAGAAACATTTTACTGACATTAAAAAAACTGCTGAAGGTGCTACAAGAAATCATAGAGACTTGTAGTTTGGCAAACAAAGTCTTCCGAGTTTTCTTAATCAGAATTAGATGGATCCTGAAAACTATAGTTGGTTAACTTGGCATTGATCTCTGGCAAAAATCTAGACTGCTTCATTAGATGGTTGGGGTAGGGACACTTAACAAGGAAAACATTGGAGTATCAAGAGCCAGAAGAGGTTCATCAACACCCAAATACACCAAATAGACTCCGTGCGTTTTATTTCTGCTATTAGTTTTTAATGTTCATTTTTGAGAGAGAGCGCGCACAAGCAAGGGAGGGGCAGAGAGAGGGGGAGACACAGAATTGGAAGCAGGCTCCAGGCTCTGAGCTGTCAGCCCCGAGCCCGAAGCAGGGCTTGAACTCACAAACCATGAAATCATGACCTGAGCCGAAGTCAGACGCTCAACCGACTGAGCCACCCAGGCACCCCTTTTATTTCTGCTATTAAAAAACATTCCTATGTTTAAATACTGAAAAAATACGAAGAAGAAAGCAAAGATGGCCTGCCATCCCACTGCAAGATAACTGAGATCCCTGCTCTTGTGCATCAAAGCTTCCTGTATTCTTCTGGAAAAGAAAATTTACAGATAAAAGGATTGTTCTCTCTTTCCTCAAGTCCACTGTTCTGCTCTTTGCCTTTAGAAAGAAGTGAATTGTATATTTTAGAGATCTTTTATCTCTACGTTTTAGAGATCTTGTATCTCCACATTTACACCCATAGAGTTACTTCATTTTTTTTAACGGTTGAGTAGCTTTCCTTCATCTCTTTTACTGTTCTATAGGTATTTTAAAACATTGATATTATTTATGTTTGTTTTGCTATTGCAAGCAATGATGCAATAAACAACGTTGTACACATATTTTGTATATATTTCCGAGTACATTCATGAGATATTTCCTGTAGGTCAACTTCTCAGTCAAAATGTACATACGTTTTAATATTGCAAAATATTCTCCAATATGCTTCTGTTGCTCTATACTCACATGAGCTGAACATGAGAATGCTTGTTTTTCCGCATCATTGACACTACTAGGTTTTAGCATTTAAAAAATTGCCAATCTAGTTGCGGGGTGCCGGTGGGGGGGGGTGGGCAGAAATCCATCAAATTATTATGTTTTGATTTGCATTTGTTCATTAGCAAGCTCAAGCATTATTTCAAAAGTTTATTCACCATTTGTGTCTTTTAATGAACCCCTTTAAATCCTTTGTCCATTTTTAATATGTTGCTTAACTTTTTATTATTGATTTGAATGATATTTAGAAATTAACTTGCCCTTTGTTCATCATATGTTGCAAATATTTTTCCAGCTTGTGATTTTTCCTCTGACTTTGCTTATGGCTTTTTCTTTTGTCACATTGATTTAAAAAAAAATGTAGTCAAATTTATTGTTCTTTTCTTTTATGGCCTCTGAGTTCATGGTTTTTAAAATCAAAATGTTAGATTGGTTGATTTGGGAGATGCCACAAAACTCTCTTATAAGGCTTTCATCCATATGTTTCATAAAGTTTGCCATATTTTTGTGAACAAAATGGAGAAATGAAAGTTGAGTGATGTATACATCAAAGTGCCTTTGCAGTTGACTCAGGGAATGTGCATGAAGAGTGCTATTAGTGAGTCTGTGCCAACCTGGATTCCTTTGGCCTTGATGAAGATAGAAGACATAATTCTCCTATTTTCAGCTAGAAAAAAGGTCAAGAGGAGATAGTTTCCTGGATAACAGAACCAAGATTCAAAAAGGTCTTGACAGGCCAGAACAATGAATTTAAAACTGGCGAGACAATTTAAAAGCAATAGATCAACTATTTGTATTTTTCTAAAAGTTCAAGTATATAAAGATAGATAGGAAGGCCTGAGATACCAGATATTCATGGAAGTAACATCACAACAAGGATAGAGCTCAGTGAGTTAATAGTGTGCTAGGAATACCAAGAAAGTCGGTGTGGTCTTAGGTTCTCTCTGGATACTTAATTAAAAAAAAAAAAAACCAACCCTTGATTTTGAAATTTAGACTTATAGGAACTGTAAAAAGAGTACAGAGAGGTTCTGTGTACCTTTTCACCTAGACTTTCCCAATGGTAACATCCTACATAATTATAGTACCTATTAAAACCAGTAAAATGACATTTGTATACACTACACCCTTACTTTTCACCAGTTTTTTATGTTCAATCTGTGTGTGTGTGTATGTGTGTGTATAGTTGCATGGGATTTTATCACAACTCTACACTCATGTATTGTTTTTTTTTAAACGTTTATTTATTTTTGAGACAGAGAGAGACAGAGCATGAACGGGGGAGGGTCAGAGAGAGAGAGAGGGAGACACAGAATCTGAAACAGGCTCCGGGCTCTGAGCTGTCAGCACAGAGCCCGACGCGGGGCATGAACTCACAGACCGCGAGATCATGACCTGAGCCGAAGTCGGCCGCTAACCGACTGAGCCACCCAGGTGCCCCTACACTCTTGTATTCTTAAAAGGTTTTAATTAGTAAATAAAGTAAGAATAGATTTATCTGTAGAAAAAAAATTGTTGCTCTATTTCAGACAAATCAAACCTAGAATTTTACAGAAGTGACATATCCTGGATAAAAGTGTACATGGAGGTGAACTTGTGCAAAGTACTCCTGTGGCACCTTGATTGTGTTATGTTTGTATTCCTAGGGCTACAATGAAGCTGTATATTGACAAAATATAGAATTGAAGAGAAATGGGACTTCTAGTAATGTTTTTAAAAAAATTCTGTGCAGGCCTGTCATGTGACAAAGGGGCAAGTCTTATCATACAGCATTATAGTCTGTTAAGGAGATTGGAGGCAGTTATAAGAATTGATGATGAATGAATATTGATGAATATCCTAAAGGAGCTGGAAAATTTGAGGGGTAAGTTTTACTTTATATCCCAGATTGAGGAAGGAAGACAAGAGGCAGAAAAGGGAGACAGAGGAGGGAGAAGAAGCACTGGTGGTCCTAGTGGCACACATGGGCAAGGAATAAACAAAAGCAGGTGTGAGAGTACATCTTCAATGCTTTCTCTATTGAAACTTTCCCATCAACTTTGTAAATAACGGTGATCGTATTCAGCTTTGGTGCCAGGTAATTATGAAAATAAAGAGAAGCTTGATAGATATTTTTGTTACTTTTTGTCATTCTCTCTTCTTTGCTTTTCTCTTTTTCTTTTTAAGTTGATGACACATGTTTTACTCTAAAGAATGTTATATTTAGTAGGCTCCTGATACTGTTTTGACTGCTTTTTTCTAATCTGACTTGAACAGACCTAGGTTACTGGCTGATGAGTTTACAGTTCTTGATGTCACATGTTTGTAGATGGTAAGGATCCAAGGAGGTTGGAAGTTTCTAAGAGGTGGCTGCTGTCCTACTCTGAGGACTGATAGAATTAGGAGACCGTGTACAAGTGGGAGCCTGTCCTATGGGGCTGTAAAGGAGAACATCTGCTCTGGAAGCATCTTGAGGAAGAGGATAGTTGTTAGGTGTATTGGTTTGGATTTTATTCAGTTGATATAATAGAATACTCAACACAGGGACTTAAGCAAATGGAGATTTATTTATTTTTTACCTAGCAGGAAGTTGAGAGGTAGCAATTGCCAACTTTAGTTCAGTGGCTCTGTCATGATGGGGTTGGATCTCATCAGTTTTCCTTGATTTTTTTCTTCGTGGTTGCAGGAGGGCTGCTGCAGCTCCACTCAACATGTCTATATTCCAGGAAGGAAGAAGGTAGAGGAGAGAAGGGAAAGGGAGCAAGGGAAACAGGAAGGGTTACCATCAACCCTTTCAGGAAATTCAAATGTCTCCCCAAAGCTTTCCCTTGCTCACTGACCAGAATTTTTTTCTTTTACCCACAATTTTGAGTCACACAATTTGACTGAGACATTTGTACATGCTTTAATAATATGAGAGAAACCAAGAGAGGGGAACAGAGAGTTTCCTATAATGTGCACATTGTTTCAGGACGTTAACCTGTGAGGATGGACTGTTGATCTCAGAGGTTTAATTCGACATTTATTTGTAGAGTTCCTTTGTATATTCATTTATGTCTGGGATTAAGACAAAGGAAGTAGGGTGATACAGATTTTGATAACTCTCCATTGAACTGAAATCATCAGTGGGATGGGGTATGAAATTGGTCATAAAAACTCTTGTGATTTTCCTGCAGCCATTCTCTGGGAAAATATCAATTGAGAGACATTTCTTCATAAACTCTGTCTTTTGTTGCAAACATGGTGGGATGATGTTCTGGGCTGTTGCATTAGGGAGCCCAAGTGGGTTTCAGGAGATGGCCCGTCTCCATTTGAGAGTTGTATTTCTATAATTGAGACCAGAGCTTGACTCCTAGTGTCTACAATGCTACTAAATTGAATTAGAGATTTTATGGAAAGAACAATGAAAGCCCAAATTCATGTATGAGCATGCAGATCTTTTAAGTGGTAGTATAAAACACGCACAACATTCTTGCGCTCTAAGTGTTGGTTTTAGAAAATGTGTTTAGTAAGACAACTCTGATTGTTTAGAGGGGCTTTGAGCATCTGATGAGGGAGGTTTTAATTAGCCCTTTTTTTTTTTATATAAATGTGGAAATTAAGGGTCAGGAGAGTTAAGGAACTTGCTTGAAGTTTCTCAAATAGAGCTGAGATTCAAAGTGCTTCTTGTCTGATCCATGGACCTTCCTCGTCAGGAGGAGGACACTCTAAGCTACCGCTAAGCTCCACAAAGTGAGTAAAATCAGGTGTGAGTAGGTAAAGAAGTGAGACCCAGATCGAAAAGACTGTTCTGTAAGCCCAAGATCATGTAGTGTGGTGTTGGTGCTCTGCCTTTGTGATTTAGTGTGTGTATGTGATACAGTGATTTAGATCAGTCTTGCTGTGGATGTGGGTGCTGTTACTGCTCCTCAACACAAAGGGTCCCAACCTCATATGTTTGTCCTTCTGGATATGCATCTGGTCCGGGCTGGTGTCCCTGAGTCAAAGCATGCCTTCCTTCTGCAGCTGGTTTCCCCATATTTTCCTTAATGCTGTAAGTTTGAATGGATATTAGCAATACTGGTAAAATAAGAATTAATTAAACAGAAATGTTTTATTTACATTTCTGTTTTCATCTCCAACTCTAGAGTCAAGCTTGGCAGTGCCTCAAAACAAACCACCATATATTATGTGTATCCATATGCATGTGGATATATCCACATACATGTGTATATACACTTTGTGCAAATACAAACATATCTCTGTGGTTGTTGGGAGTACTGGAGTAGTGGACAAGGCCTACCTTTAACCATTTGTTTTTCTGTTTTGTTTTTAAAATTTAATTAGGCTCCACACCCAATGTGGGACTTAAACTCACGACCCTGAGATCAACAGTCCACACTCTACCAGCTGAGCCAGTCAGGTGTTCTTCCATTTGTTTTCAATTTAAGCCATTTGGCCATACCTATCCTGAGTCACAAAAATGGACCTCCTCTTGGACATAGTAATTCCTCTTGGGGAAATTATACCAAGGGAATCATTAAAAAGAAAGAGAAAGTTATAAAATACATGGAGGTTGTTATATATATATGTATATTTTAACATTTATTCATTTTTGAAAGACAGAGAGAGAGTGCAAATGGGGGAGGGCCAGAGAGAGAGGGAGACACAGAATCTGAAGGAGGCTCCAGGCTCTGTGCTGACAGCTCAGACGTGGGGCTCAAACTCACAGACCGCAAGATCATGACCTGAGCTGGAGTTGGCCACTCAACCGACTGAGCCACCCAGGCGCCCTCAGAGTTATATTAATTTACAGATTACAGATTCTTTTCACATGAATTATCTCATTTCATGTTCACAGCAACCCTCTGGGAGAGGTGGTTTTGTTTTTCCTCCTTACTTTATAAATAAGGGAACAGGCTTCGAGGAGTGGTATGGTTTCTTTAAGGCTGCACCCATGAATTGAGTGATAGAGTTTTGATGGTTTTGCTTAGTTTGGAAAGCAGGGAAACTCAACCAACAAAGATAGAACACTTGTCAAAAGGACCCACAACAAAGCACTTAAACATGCATGTGCTTTAAAAGAGGAAATGGGAACTCTATGTCTTTAGTCCAAGTTCAATATTCTCTTTACCGTACTCCCTCACAAAGGAACTTCTTGTTAACTATGGCAGGTCAATTCAATGCACATCATGGAAGCCTTGTATACTATAATTATAGAGAGTGAAATATGATGGAAAGTATTTATTGCATAATTCGTTACAATATAAAACATAAAAATTATATTCAGTGTAATTATAAATGTGTAATGTCTATATATTTAAGGATAAAAATTGGAAGGGAATGTGGAAAAATAAAAACAACAGTTGTGCTAATGGGACGGTAACTAAATTTTCATAATATTTTTTCCTTAATACAAATAGAATTAACAGTAAGTTTTAAAAATCCAAATACTATAAAAAATGAACATTTATTGACTGCAAATACTGGCTTAAGTGCTTTTCGTGCCTAATTCCATTTAATCACAGCTCTGTGAGGTAAATGTTATTATAATTTCCACTTTGGAGATGAGAACCATGTGTTTTAGGATGGTTAAATAACTTCTCCAAGGTTCTAAAGATAGAAATCAAGATGGGAGCACTTGGGTTTATGCTCTGTTTCTTCCAGCCCCAAATACCCCAAATACTTCAATGTGTGTCCTAGAAAGGGGACAGTCAGCCATTAAATTGTCTAGCTGATCTTATGTGCCTACACGGCCTCTTTGTTTGTCTCATTGTGCAAGGGCTTTAGTGTCTCTATGAATGGAGTTTCACGTAGGAACTCCTTGTGGACCATCTACACATATAAGATGAAATGCATTAAGAAAGTAGAGCTTTCCAGCCTGTTTTGCAAAACAAGGGTCCAGAATAGCAGAGGCTGCTATGAAGGGTGATTCTGAGCGTGCTGCCAACACCGGACCCTCTACATGTTTAATGGCAGCATTGACCAGAGCCTTAGCTCAGGAAGTAGAAGCATTGGACGATCCGTGGGGTGAAACAAGGGTTGCCGTATCTCCCATCCCAAGGAACAGTGCTAGCCCCAGGCTTTTCCCTAAGTCTCCAGGAAGAAAATCAGTATTTTATTGTTCTTGTTCTGAATTGGTGGGATAAATGCCTCAGTTCTCTACTTCACTTTGCCTGAGCGTAAACTCTTAGTTGAGAAGACAAATTGTCATCTCCCAGCAGAAGGGAGCAGCTGGAGCTTCTTGGTTCTAATGGGGCTGGGATCTTTCCAGTGGTGTGGGATTCCCCCCAGGGCTTGAGTAATGACGCTATTGTAGAAATGTCCTTTCTTGCTGCTGGTTACAGCATTGCTGGTTCGCGGGAGCAGATTGCTCTTTGAAAGAGGAGGGACTTGCAGAAAGCTTTGGAGAATGGGACACAAAGTTGTGCTTCCACACTACCCCCAAGAGAGAGCCGGCCTGCTGGCTGTCTCTCCTTCATAGGATGGAGTTTCTAGTCTGTAGACTTCAGGTAACTTACTCCTTACCTTTCCCATTTCCTCTTTCAGAGCCTGTGCACTTTCAAGGGCTTTATTGTGAATTTTTAAAAAAAATATTTATTTTTGAGAGAGAGAGAGAGAGAGAGCACAGGAGAGCACACCTATGAGTGAGGGCAGGTGGGCAGAGACAGAGAGGCGGACTGAAGATTCAGAACAGGCTGAACAGCTGATAGTAGTGAGCCCGATGTGGGGCTCAAACTCGGAAACCTCCATCCAGATCAGGACCTGAGCTAAAATCGGACGCTCAACTGCCTGAGCCACCCAGGCGCCTCTGTTGTGAATCTTTTTGATTAGTGTCCTATCTTTTTAGGTTGGGTTTCTTCACTTTCCAAACTAAGCAGAATGGAATCCCCTCACTCTGTACCTGTCCCTTCTTGTCTACAGCTCTCAGTTATTCAAAATCTTGCAACGGGTTCCTATTCTGGGGCTTTTATTCTTTGGTATGAAGTTAGTCGAGTATTAATTCTCCTTAACACTCTGCGTAGCATTCCTCCTCTGCAAAGCACTTCACCAAGATTAACTAATTAATCCTCTCAACACTCCTTGTCCCATGGGGACAATTAATAGTTGGCTAACAATAGGAAGGGGAAGGAAAGTGATTCTTAACTCTTCTCCTAAGTGTCTTCAAGCTTCAAAAGCACATTTCCTGCCATTAGCTAGAATACAGAATAGGGGAGAGAAAGGGGAAAGGAGAGATTTTGAGAGGAGTTCTCTCTACCACCTTCATGCAATTCCCCATTAAGGACTTTGGTACAGGTTTATTCCTAGGGAATAAACTGTGGAGATAGCTTTGTCTAAGGGCTTTCTAGGGGCTTAATTTTAATCCTCATTTTCCTTCTGATTTAGAATCATAGAATGTTAGAGGATTCAGACCTTGGAGATAACAGATATTAAACTCCTTGACCTTACAAATGGGAAAACTAAGGCAGAGAAAGATTAGATTATTTTAAGGTCGAGCAGGGCTAGATTGGTTTGTTTCTTGGCGTGTCCTTGGCTTCTCTGTTAGATAAGTTGTCTGTTTACCTTGAAGGTCTTTCGAGAAGGTATTAATTGGCTGTGTCACTGGCCAACACTAAGCTTAGATATTGGGCTAAGCTCAGAATCCGTATGTGGTTCCTGAGTGAAGTGGGTGTTCTTGCTGTAGCCAGTCTAGCCGGTGTACCAAAGAAAGATAGAAGAACCACCATTGTGCAAAAATGCTTTCTGTGTAGATTTGGGGAAAATGGGATATGGAATACATCATTTATCTTCAAAGAGAGTCAATGGCTATTTGATTTAAACAAACAATCCATTATGGTGTTCACTGTAGCAAATTCTGTAATTATAAGTTTTATGGCAACTCCCATTACTAAGCCATTTTCATCCCTCTCCTAGCTGTCTGAAAAACCACAAATTGGGTGGAAATTTTCATGGCTAGATTCTGCCTGGTAGAGGATGGATGATTTCTGGGAGCCCAGGGAAGGAAAGAAAATCTCATTAGCTGCCTCTAAGTTATTGTTGAATGGGAAGAAATGTAAGCAGATTCCTTTCCCAGTTTGCAAGAGAGTCGAATGTTTCTTTTCTCCATATCGTGAGATTGTGAAAAACGAGGCAGAAAGACCTCGTTTTCAAAGCTGTATAGAATCGCTAAGAAATGTTGGGGGGTGGGGGGAATGCTCTGCTGAATCACTTCTAAGCGTGCCGTACCTGCGGCTGCTCATACTTTCAGCATCTACTGTCAGTGTTTACGTTTTCCATTTTCCTCTGCTCTGTGTTCGTCGAATCCTGGGTTCCTGGAGTTAAAAGGTTTTGAAACCCTGGCTGGGAGGAGAGCAGCTCAGCATGCATCCTGGTTGGTGGTGTCTTCTGAGGTGGTAGGATCTAGCCTCAAGGTTCAGTGGATTGGTGCTTTTGTGTTGGGTCAACATAGTGCCACATGCCAACAGGTGCCTGACAAACGCATCTTGAAAACACATGGTTCGGTAACAGAATTGCAGAGACTGGGAAAAAAAAAAAATCTTTCCTTACCCTGTCTTGAAATGTAACTTCTCTACTTAATCATGAGCAGATTTCTTACCCTCAGATCAGTCACACATTGTCTTCTCAGTGTGTTGGGTGTGTGGCTGGGAACTCTCACCTCAGCTTTCCTTGGAGCCTGATTCTCAGTCCTCTTTCAAGACTTACCGTCGTTTCTGGGTTTCTTTTGCTCCCCTAAGTGTCTCCTGATTATCTTAGGCTGTAAGTAAATCTTCATTCTCAAAATCCTGAGAACATTTATTTGTTGTGCCACCGGATTAAAATGCTTGCTTATGGATGTTTTGTATGGTTCACAAATGATTTCATGTCTATTGCTTTTCTCCCAACCTAGATTATAAGTGCTTTGGAGACAGAGATCATCTTTTATGCATCCAGCTTTAGTGTTCCGGGGAATTCTGAGACATAGTATATGCCCCATCAACTGCTGCTGAGTAATAATATAGTAGGTGTGGGAATGCTTTCTTTCCTTTCTAGGCTATAAGCTCTTTAAGGAAACATCTTTCCATAATTCATCTTGTGCTTTGCACTCATTTAATGCTTAATACATATTTGTTAAATGAACGATTTGTAATCTCCTGAGCTTTTCAGAGAGGACATTTGGCTTTAACTTTGTATCAAGTCTCCAGGTGCTCATCAACCTTGTAGACATTAATGACTCCACTTCTGATGGAATATTTTCATAACTACTGCTAATTATTTTTAGTGATCATAGGTGCTTGGGATTATTTTTGGATGCTGTTGTTTTCCTGTAATACCTATGTCTTTGCAAAAATTGTTTCCACAAAAAGTGCCTGTTGTGCATTTTTTTCTTCATCCTCCATACACAGAAGCACAGATTTTTGAAAAATAGTATTTTTTCTCTGTTTTACACCTTCCTTGTGATATTACTTTCTACTTCCTTAAACCTTAATTTGAAATAAGCGGGGATAAAGACACTGAATAAGAGTATTCTGAAAGTGCTGACCTATATAATCTGAAAAAAAATCCCCATGGCCATCTCCCTGCCTCTTTTTCTCCTAATGCTATGGATCCATAACTGTGCAGTTGTACAACAGTCTTCCTGCATTCTTCTTCACCACATGGTATCATGGATCTTTCTAGAAAATTTATTTTCTTCTTTTTAATTTAAAAAAAAATTTTATTTTAGAGAAGGAGAGAGAGAATTTGAGAGAGAGAGAGAGAGAGAGAGAGAGAGAGAGAGAGAGAGGGAGAGAATCAAGTCAGCTCCATGCTCAGCACTCAGTGTGGAGCCAGATGTGGGGCTCGATCTCACAACCCTGGGATCATGGCCTGAGCTGAAATCAAGTTGGACGTTTAACCCACTTAGCCACCCAGGCGCCCCTTTCTTACTTTAAAAAAAGCTCACCAGTATTATTTTCTAGAGTAATAATAAACTTAGTTTTGAGGTGGATTCTGTTGTCACCCTATCAACTATTCCTTCACCATGGAAATTATTAAAATATTGTAATTTACATAGTTCCACAGACATACTAAATATTTTGAAATATCCAGATAGGGTATTTCATGGATGTCTTCATTTAAAATGCAGATGGTCAGTATCTCTTCTGTGATGTTGAGTGAAACAGTAAAAAAAGGATGCATCTTATCCCTACTTTCTGGAGGTTTACAGTCTAGAAGGTGATTGGATCAACACTGGAGCTAAGAAACTGAGACTTGAAATAGAGGCAGACTGCACATCTGGGGTCTTAAAGAAAAGATCCATTTGTCATGATTTTGAGTAACCTGAAGAGTCTTTCAGAAGAGGGAGCTTTTAAATGAAACCTTGATGGTTGAGTAGATGAAGAAAAGGATGGGGTGGGAGCAAGGGAAGACTGCCATGGGCAAAGGAAAGAACTGGAACAGAGACCCACGGATCAGAGGGCATGAATAGTTTAGGGAGAGGAAGGCCTGCAGGTGGAGGTGGGGTGCCAGGGGGCTGTTATTTGGGTATTTGAGGGATAGCAAAACAAAACGTTGAGCTTATTTTTCTAAAGAAAGAAGTGTAATGCTCCTTCCTCTGTTTCATTTCTTGCTCCTGGAATGATTAATGTGGCAATATAATTAACATTGTTCCTGTAGATGAACCAAAAGTGCGGATGCCAATGCCGAGGGAGTGAAAGTGTTTGGAAAAGATAGTAGTGGATGTCGAGTTATCAAATCATTGGCAGTGATACCTCGATTGACTGGAGGAGCCTGGGTTGCAGATATTCAGCTGATCACTGGTGTTTTCTTTCCATAACAGACAAAAATGTCTCCATGGAATAGCAAACGTTGCAAAAACTCAAAGGGAGGGGTCCTAAGGTCTAAACTTGCTATGCGACCCTGGGTAATAATTTCATTGTTTTAGATCTTAAGATCCTCATTGAAAAATGAATTGGTTAGACAAGAAAGCCTTTCAGGTGTATTTGGCTCATCCTATGACTTTTTTTAGGCTAGGGATTTTCAAGCTCCCTTGAACATCTGCTTCATTCAGGAGCCTTACTCTTGAGAGTCAGTATTAGGAGGTGCTTGTGTGCTTTCACTAAGATTCTCAGGTGTCGTCTCCTCCTCAAAGATTCTTCTTTTTGTAATTAGAAAATTGTTTCTCTCCGCAAAGATTCTTCTGTAGGTAATCTACACTAAGAAAATCTGCAAAGTCTTTACAGACTGATCCACTCTGGTTTGATCTTGCCCTTTCCAGCTCTGGAATTCCTGGAGTTCTGGAGGTAACTCTAGAACTTCCTCTGATTCCTGGAGGACAGAGACCTATTTTTAACATCGTCTTCCTTTTCAGTACTGAGATTCATGGAATGTTAGACTTATACATTCCAAGAAATCTGTGTTGAGAGCTCCTGGGTGCCAGGCACTGGGGACACTGAGCCAAAAATGTCCCTTAAGGATCATTGTCCAACTGGTCCAACATCTGTGCAAGTGAAATAAATACCTGGCATTTTGTTGTTTGATTAAATGGACATTTAATACTTTTTTACACTTGAAGCCCTAAACATTTAGTATTTACTGTTTTTCCCCTACTATCCCATTAAATAACAATTCTCCGATATCTTTGAAGGAATATAAGGTCAGGGAAGGATGAAGATTACATCATCAGTCATTGTCAATTTATTGAACACCCACAAAACAAAGGATGACTTGTAAAGTTCTGGTACCAGTGCCCTGTCGAGGAGCTGGCCATAGATCATATGTATATTCAGTTGATTTCTAAAACTCTAGGGTGGAGTGACCTTGTTTGACATACCCCTTTCTCCTCTCCCCCACACTACTTTTTTCTCAGCTTCCTTGGGCTTCTCTAATTTTTATCCATTTTCTCTCCCTCTCAATCTTTCCCTCCATTTTGACCAATTACTCTTTGACCAATTTATGCCCATCATCCTCTTATAGATACCTTCATTAAGGGTTAATTACATGCCAGGTACAGATCATTATTTTATTTAGATCGCTATTTAATCCTAACGACAATATTTTTATGGAGAAGGAAACTGAGGCTCAGTGATGCTGTCATTTGGCTGATAGCACATAATGAGGGGCAGAGCTCCAAGAGGAACAAACTGATCAGTCTGATATATCAAAATCTAGCCTATCCATCTTCCTTGCAAACCAGTTTTCTTTCATCAATTAAGTGTGCCTGAAACTTTTCAGACAGCTTCTGGAAAGTTAAGATGGTTTGTGTTTTCTTTTATAACAGATACAATTATTTGAGAAACCAATGGCTGAAACTTGCAAAGTCTGAAGGAAAGAACTTCTGGGACCTTTGGAGTTTTTCACCAATCCCCACCATCTCCTCAAAGGCAAGGAATGTAATGATGATAAAAGAGACTAGGAAATAAAAGGCATAAATAATGTAGTGATTGCCCTGGAAAAACTATAGCCTGTCTTATATTTCCACTTTAATAATGACTCCTAATCTTTCCAGGGGGTTTTGGAACATACATGTTCTCTTACACTTTTTGGACTTTGGCATTTTCATTGCCTTTACAAGGACGGCCAAGATGAAGGGAAGACTCTCTTAGCTGCTGTGAGTGGACAATAAAATGTGTTTACCTGCTGACATTCTAAACCACTTCTTGATTGGAAACAAGGGGGGTGAAACGGCCCTGGTGTTTATGTATAAAGGGATTGGGGTCTTTTCTTCTTTCTTTTCTTTTCTTCTCTTCTCTTTTCTTTTCTTTTCTCTTCTTTTCTCTTTCTTTTGTATTATTTTCCTGGAAGCTGCTTGAAGTGTTGTGCTTCTAATTTTTTTCAGTTTGGCTGAGCTTGAAAATAATACTATAAATTCAGAGTGAAATATAATTCCTGTTGCCACTTTAATTTTGTATTGTCTACTGATCCAATAGTGGGTGGGAATTAATCTTGGAATCATACCCAAGTTAAACCAGTTATTGAATTCCTCTGAATTTGACATTAATGATATGGCTGGGGGACCTAGGAGCCTAGTTTACTCTCTTTTTCCTTATTTCAGGAGGCTCTCACATCTGGCAGTAAAATTTCTCTTAAATCAGAGGAAAGAATTGGCATGTCAGTTTCCTCTGAGATGTGATTAGAATCCCCCTAATTTGGGAGTTAGAGTGCCTAAGGTTCTGCCCAGCTTTGCTGCACAGTCTTAGCCTTTAGCAACAGGAGGAAAGACTGCCTTTACCGCGTTGAGCCAGAGCTTCTCCCCAGAGATGCTGTGGAGTGACAGTGTCCCCTGCCACAGAAGGTGTGGCTTCTGAGAGCTTTCAGTGGAGTATCTAACCAAGGATGTGGGGGAGACATGTCTGTTACAAATGGTACCAACGTTGTGATTTATAGCAGTGTTATGTCCTTTAAAGGACCTAAAATTGTGCTAAATTATATCATGACCAACAAACATTTGTCTAGTATTTCCTATATGCCAGGCAATAAACTACGTACTAAGCATGCAAAACTAAAAAAGCACAGTTCCTGTCTTCAAAGAGTTTCTTTATCCAACTAGAAACTGAGGAGATCTGAAATTTTCTAATGAATTAGAGTTGTAAGGGAAAATGTTGATTGCATCCCTTAGTGAAAATTATAAATTCAGATTTGAAATAACAGTCAACTGTCACTATTACTAATTATTATAATTACTAACTGTCCTCTATTTGGATGTCATGAATAAAGCTGTTATGGACATGTGTGTAAAAGTCTTTGGACAAATGTTCATTTTTCTTGAGTAAATATGTTGGGATGAAATACCTAGATCACATCATACCTGTTTGTTTGTTTATTTATTTATTTATTATTAATTTTTAAATGTTTATTTATTTTTGATATATATAGAAAGACAGAGTATGAGCAGGGGAGGGGCAGAGAGGAAAGTAGACAGAATTGGAAGCAGGCTCCAGGCTCTGAGCTGTCAGCACAGAGCCAGATGTGGGGGCTCAGACTCACGAACTGTGAGATCATGACCCGAGCTGAAGTTGGACACTTAACCAACTGACTCACCCAGGGGCCCATCATATCTGTACATTTAAATTCTATTTATTTATTTATTTATTTATTTATTTATTTATTTATTACATTTATTTATTTTTGAGAGACAGCGTGAGCAGGGGAGGGGCAGAGAAAGAGGGAGACACAGAATCTGAAGCAGGTTCTAGGCTCTGAGCTGTTAGCACAGAGCCCGACTTGGGGCTCAAACTCAAGAACTGAGAGATCATGACCTGAGCCAATGTAGACACTTAACGAACTAAGCCACCTAAGCACCCCATCTGTACATTTAAATTTTAAAAAACTGCCAAACTTTTTCCAAGTGGTTTTCTTATTTCAAATTCCCACCTATAATGCGTGAGAATTCTAGTTGCTCCACATTGTTGGAAATACTTGGTATTATTAGTCTTTTAAATTTTAGCCATTCTAGTGAGCATGCAGAAGTATTTCATGTAGATTTAGTTAGTACTTCCAGACGACTCTTGATATAGGGCATCTTCTCCTATGTGCATTGGCGATTCAAATACCTTATTTTGTGAAGCGATTTTGCCCCTTTTAAATTGTATTGCTTTAGTTTATTACTATTTATTTACAGAGTTAAAAAAAAAGATATTCTGGATGCAATTCCTTTGTCATACATATGAGTTTCTTCCAGTCTGTGGAGAAAATACTCATTTTATCAGTGATGTGTTCCAATAGATAAAGGTTCAAGTTTAATAAAGCCCAATTTATCCATTGTTTCCTTTTTATGATTTGTGCTTTTTGTGGTCTAAGAAATTTTGGCTTCCCTCAAGGTCACAAAATTTGTTCTTATGTTTTCTTCCAAAAGTCTTATCTTTCATATTTATGTTTACAATACATCTTGAATTACCTTTGTGTATGGTGTGAGGTAAGGGTTAAAATTCATATTTATCTCTATGGATATCCAGTTGTTTCAGCACCAGCTGCTGAAAAGCTATAGTTTCCCTTCATTGACTTTTCTTGGTGCCTTTGTGAAAATCAAGTGATTATATATGTGTGGGTCTATTTCTGGACTCTACTCTCACCTACTGATCTGTATATATGACCTTATGCCAATATCACACTGTCTTGAGTATTGTAGATTTATAGTTAAGTCTGGGTAACAGGTAGTGCAAGTCATTCCAACCTTTAAAATTTTTTTGCTTTATTTATTTATTTTTAATTAAGAATTTTTTAAACTTTATTTATGTTGAGAGAGAAAAAGCACATCTGTGAGCCAGGGAGAGGCAGAGAGAAAACGGAGACAGAGAATTCCAGGCAGTCTCCGTATACTGTCAGCACAAAGCCCAATGTGGGATTTGAACCCACAAACCATGAGATCATGACCTGAGCTGAAATCAAGAGTTGGACACTTAAATGACTGAGCCCCCAGGCACCCCTCCAAATTTTTCCTTTTAAAAGATTGTTTTGATATTTGTGGTTGTCTGCATTTTAGAATCAACATGGTCAGTTTATACAAAATGACTGTTGGAATTTTGATTAGAATAACACATTAAATCTGTAGATTAGTGTGAGGATAATTTGTGCCTTGAGAATACAGAGTCTTCTAATCCCTAGGGATGGCATATCTTTTCACTTATTTAAGTTTTTTAGTACTTTTAGTTTCTTTCAGCAATGATTTATTGGCTTTAGCTATAGATCTTGCACACATTTTGTTAAATTTATTCTTAAATATTTTATGTTTTTGTGTGGTACTATATACGGTATTGTTTTTGAATTGCTATTTTCAATTGTTCATTGCTAGCATACAGAATACACTGATTTTTGTATATTGACCACGTATCCTGACACCTTATGAAATTGAATCCAGGCCCATAGAGGGACTCAGCTGTGATCCATCAGTAGGCAGCACTCTGAGGCTCTGGTAGAATAATTGTCTTGGGCCTGCCCAGGGAGCGTGAATGGTGGACGGTTGTGGTTGCAATTATAATTCCATTGCAGTATACGTGCTGTGAATGCCTGGCTTCCGCTCCTTCTCTTGCCACTCCCTTTTCTACATACACAGTTATTCGGAACTACCTCGACTTGTGGAAAAAGTCATGGATTTTCTTGCTTCTATCTTGGTTCATGCTGCTCCATCTACTTCAAACATTAATGTTCAGATTTAAAAAATCAAATAAAACAGCTGGAATCCAAAGAGAAGTGAAAGCACAAGGAGCTGGGGGCCTATGGGGGTACAGGGTAGGAGAAACCAGGAAGGCAGTGGTCTGGGCTCTTGGAAGGAGGCAGGTACTGGGCCTCTTGGGAAAACTATTTCTGTGACTCTTGTGGTATCAGTCCCAGCCTCTGCCCAGATCTAAGGGTCTAGGTTCTGTAGTATGATTGTTGGGTGCTCCCCCTTTCCAAAGGCTATGTGGACCTAGATATGGGGAGAATGGGAGAGGGGAGAAGGGCAGTTCTGGGCTTGAGCAGGGGAGAGCCTCTAAGAACTAGACCCAGAAACAATCCTAAGAGAAAACTCAGGAGTTGGCATGCCAGCCTCCCCCCACCATTAAGTGTGGTGAATATTCACCATTTAATGTGGTAAATATCACATTCAGAATTTACTGGTACCAAATGAATTTCGTGATGAAAAAATAAGTCTGTTGTGTTTTCCTTCTTCCTCGTATACCAGGCATACATTTATTTTAATTATTTTAAGAGTAGCAATTATATAGTTATTATCTGTTCAGATGTTGAACCTTTTCTGTCAGAATTTGACTCTGGTTCTTAAGATCAGGTGACCCTTCATGAAAGATCAGTCTGACAGTGACAAAGCTCTTAAGGAAGGAAACGGTGATTATTGCTTGTAGAGGTGGACGTGTTCCCACATGAAGTCAGTATTAGTAATGGGCATCTAGCCTTGAGAAGTACACTGGCTCTTCCTGAGTACCTTGGAGGAGGAGGGTGCAAAGCTGTTGAGTTAAGCCCTTACTGAGATTGCTTTCTCTCCTTGGGATGAAAAATGATCAAATGTGAGGCACTCCTGCTCAAAATTGGGAAAAGCTACTAGTGAATTTATCTCCAGAAAAATTGTTTGCTCTCATTCCTAGTCCTTGAAGAACACTACCCAATCTGGGGTCAACTGAGAGTTAGATGATAAAGAGTATTATTTTCTGAAGTTGATTTTAATCCACACTGTACAGAAAAGCTATTTACTTAGATGACTTTTGTTTTGGAGGACACATCCACTTTGGCTGAAGTCCTGGAACTTGAGAGATAATGGACAGGTGATGTACAATCACCTCTTAATAGGGTTAATATTAACATAACAGTATATCTCTGCTGGGCCCAGGTATATGTGGGATGCAGAATTAGGAGACATTTTCTGGTTCTAAGTATCTGTTTACATTCACTGAGTAGCCTCTCAGATAAACAATGACAATGCTGAGCACAACATACCCTGTTCACCACTTGGGCTAAAGACACACATGGACCCTTCTGTTGGGTGTGGGGAAGAATGGGGTTGTGGAGGGTTAGGGGCATTGGGCGGGCAAGAGGGCAGAGAGTAAAAAAGGTGTCCCCTAGAGACAATTTACTGTCACCTAGGTAGAAATTGTTCTGAAGAGTAAGCCAGATCCTACAACAAAGCCTGTGGGTCAGAGAGGAAGTGGTTGGTTATGGTGGGCTGTTATTCAAATTCCTTGCCCAGCTACCCTTGTGGCACCTGTGGACCCAAGCCCTCACTGTGTACAGGTCGTGAGGTTTCAGTAAGTTCACTGTGCTCTCCATCTCCCCCATTTTAAATCCAGCACAAGTCATAAATAAGGCTTCGTACAGATTTTGAGGAGGCCAGTAGGAACATCATGGCTCTATTTGCGGGCATTATCTCTGAGGCCAAGAGAGGCTCTTGCCTCTTGTCTCCTGTAGAATCCTGGCCCAGCTTATTTTCACTTACGGGTGGATGAAGCAAATTACTAGGAGGAACAATGGCCTGGGGGTGAGATCCCAGAAGTGGCCTCTGCTTCTGGGTGAGGGGAGGGTTAGGAGCAGGAAAGTCTAGATGGTGACTCTGGAGAATGAAACAGTGAGGGAACCTGAACTTTCCAAGAATGCATAGGCTGGGGAAAAGGGAGAGAGCAAAGGAGAGACAAAGGAATTCAGGAATTGCTAGGGGAGACTGGCTGATGGGGGGACCTGCGGGCTGCTGTGAGCTACTACCAGGAGGAAGCCTAGGATACTCTCTGGTCAGAGTTTGTGTGATTTTTGAAATGGAAGATGGAAATGGGCTGACTTTGGGGGGAAAAAAAATAGCCTCCATCTGGACTAGAAAAAGAACCAGAGGGATAACTGGAGGGGAATGACAACAGAATGAACTTTGGAAAACTAATTATGTTTTTTTTTTTTAATTTGTATTATATTTTATTAGTATTTTTTAAAATGTCATTTATTGTCAAGTTGGCTAACATACAGTGTATACAGTATGCTCTTGGTTTTGGGGGTAGATTCCTGTGATTCATCGCTTACATACAATACCCAGTGCTCATCCCAACAAGTGTCCTCCTCACTGCCCATCACCCATTTTCCCCTCTCCCCCACTCTTCCCCATCAACCCTCAGTTTGTTCTCTGTATTTAAGAGTCTCTTATGGTTTGCCTCCCTCTCTGTAACTATTTTTTCATCTTCCCTTCCCTCATGGTCTTCTGTTAAGTTTTTCAAGTTCCACATATGGGTGAAAACGTATGATATCTGTCTTTCTCTGACGGATTTATTTCACCTAGCATAATACCCTCCAGTTCCACCCATGTTGCTGCAAATGGCAGGATTCATTCTTTCTTGCTGCCAAGTAGTATTCCGGTGTATATACAAACCACATCTTCTTTATCCATTCCTCAGTTGATGGACATTTAGGCTCTTTCCATAATTTGGCTATTGTTGAAAGTTTTGCTATAAACACTGGGGTACATGTGCCCCTATGCATCAGCACTCCTTTGTCCTTTAGATAAATTCCTAGTAGTGCTATTTCTGGGTCATAGGGTAGTTCCATTTTTAATTTTTTGAGGATCTTCCATACTGTTTTCCAGAGTGGCTGCCCAAGTTTACATTCCCACCAACAGTGCAAGAGGATTCCCGTTTCTCCACATCCTCACCAGCATCTGTTGTTTCCTGAGTTGTTAATTTTAGCCACTCTTACTGGTGTGAGGTGGTATCTCAGTGTGGCTTTGATCTGTATTTCCCTGATGATGAGTGATGTTGAGCATCTTTTCGCATCTGTTGGCCATCTGGATATCTTCTTTGGAAAGGTGTTTGTTCATGTCTTCTGCCCATTTCTTCACTGGATTATTTTTCGGGTGTTGAGTTTGGTGAGTTCTTTATAGATTTTGAATACTAATGCTTTATCCCATACGTCATTTGCAAATATCTTTTCCCATTCCATTGGTTGCCTTTTAGTTTTGTTGATTGTTTCCTTTGAAGTGCAGAAGCTTTTTATCTTGATGAGGTCCCAATTTTTGCTTTTAATTCCATTGCCTTTGGAGATGTGTCGAGCATGAAATTGCTGTGGCTGAGGTCAAAGAGGTTGTTGCCTGTTTTCTCCTCTAGGGTTTTGATGGTTTCCTGTCTCACATTTAGGTCTTTCATCCATTTTGAGTTTATTTTTGTGTATGGTGTTAAGAAAGTGGTCTAGTTTCATTCTTCTGTTTGTTGTTGTCCAGTTCTCCCACACCATTTGCTAAAGAGACTATCTTTTTTCCACTGGATATTCTTTCCTGATTTGTCAAAGACTAGTTGGCCATACATTTGTGCATCTAATTCTGCATTCTCTATTCTATTCCATTGATCTATGTGTCTGTTTTTGTGCCAATACCAATACCATAGTGTCTTGATGATTACAGCTCTGTAGTAGAGGCTAAAGTGTGAGATTGTGATGCCTTCTGCTTTATGGAAAATGAATTATGCTTTAACCTTATGCCAAGTTGACTTAATTAAATATGAGGATGTATGCATATAATTTATCAGATCCATATTATAAAAGTTGAGATTCCTTTACACTGTCATCAAAGCATATGTGTGCTGGAATGACCTCAGCCATCATGCAGTGAACCCATTTGGGGTGAAGAGGAAGGGAAAAAGTCTACAGGTCTAAGGGAGAGGCTCTTAGAGGAGGCGAGGCCTCAATCTAATGAACAAAAAATTCAATAAATAGTACTTGCCAGGTGTCCATTCCCATGCAGTATGTTGGAAATTCTAAGGTCTCTGCTCTCAGGTATTATTGTCTGCGGAAGGTTCATAGCAACCATGTGCCAAGATGCTCAAAGGAGAAAGTGCAGGAATACATGTCACAAGCCGGGTGATACCAGTATTGATTAGGGCTACTGACAAGACGTTTTCCTGGGCGTATTCAATGCATATCTGGAAACATTATTTTTAAAGAAAATATTTTAGATATATGAAAATTTATAAAGGATAAAATAATGGACATTTATGCACCCACCCCCCAAATTAAGAAACAAAAATAAAAACCACCAACAAAGTAACTTACGTAACTATTCCTGAGATATGTGGGTTAGTCTTGTCTTTATTATTATTTTTTAAGTTTATTCATTTATTTTGAGAGAGAGAGAGAGAGAGAAAGAGAGAGCATGAGCAGGGGAGGGGGAGAGGCAGAGAGAGGGAGAAAGAGAATCCCAAGCAGGCCCTGTGCTATCAGTGTGGAGCCTGACGCGGGGCTTGATCCCATAAGCAGGGAGATCATGACCTGAGCAGAAAATCAGGAGTCTGACACTTAACCAACTGAGGCACCCAGGTGCCCCAAGGCTTATGTTTAAAGTCCTAGCCAGGTAGACTTCTTATAGGGCCTATCTTAGTTTGGGCTGCTATCATACCATGCCATAGACTGGGTGGCTTATAAGCAACAGAAAATTATTTCTCACAGCTTTGGAGGCTGGAAAATCCAAGATCAAGATGTCTGCAGTTTTGGGGTTTGGGGCAGCCTGTTTCTGATTCATAAATTGCTGTCTTCTTGCTGTGCTTTAGGTGGGGGGGGGGTGAGGGAACTCTCTAGGGCCTCTTTTAAACGTTTGTTTATTTATTTTTGAGAGAGAGAGACAGACAGACAGACAGAGAATGCTTGTGCATGCTCGTGTGTGAGTGCACAAGTGGGGAGGGGGGAGGTGTGGGTGGGGCAGAGAGGGAGGGAGACCAAGAATATCAAGCAGATTCCTGCTGTCAGTGCAGAGTCCAACTTGGGGCTCAGACTCATGAACCATGAGATCATGATCTGAGCCAAAATCAATAGTCGGTGCCCCTGGGACCTCTTTTATAAAGGCACTAACCACATTCCTAAGGGCTCCACCTTCATGACCTCCTCACCTCCCCAAGTCTCCACCTCCAAATACCAGCGCCTTGGGGATTAAGCTTCAGTGTGTGAATGGGGAGGAGGGGTCACAAACATTCAGTCCACAGCAGGGTCCTGAATGAATTAGGACCCTGATGGGAGATCCAGCTATGAAATAAGGACGATTAGTCCCAGGAATGCCTAAACTGGAGAAACCTCCCTTTAATAAAGGAGTCTCATTCTTCTGGTTCAAAACTAGGGGATCAGAAGTCCTCCTGCTAACGCCTAAGCTTGGGACTTGATTTCTTCGAGAGGCTGAGGGTTTGGAATAATCCGGGGCAGAAATAAGAATGTAAAGGAGCACTTAGTCACCCCAGAAGCAGGCCTAAGCTGCTTATCTCTGTTAGAACATAGGAACTTTTGAAAGGAACAATTGTCTCCCTTTGAAGAAACTGTCAGTGGAAAAGCTTTTAAAAATAATTTCCTTGAGAAATGCATAATGCTTTTCTGCAGAACTTTCCGACACTGTTTAGCAGCCTCTTCCATTTGTATGAGCTCTGGAATATTAAACATTCCTTGTGCAGATTCAGAAAATAGCTTGCTTTTCACACTGCGCCTGTCAGTTGCACTGTGGGTGCTGGCCCTGGTACAGTGGTGCTGTAGGCAAGGTCAGGTCTGTGTGTGTGTGTGCTGCTGAGATCAGGCCCTTTTGGCATCTGGGTACTTGAGCATTTAAAAAGGAGTGGATGGGTTAACAGGCACTTTCTCCCCAGCAATCTGCCTGCCTTTCCTTCCCAGAGCTCTGATGGGTTGAATAGCTCTGTTTGGTCCTTAGGGTCCAGAGCTTCCAGTGAAAGGTAACAATGATCCCGGGTGATGTGGACCTTCCAGTTTTGACTGTTATAGTCTGCAGCAGGGGGGTTGGCTAGATGGTTCCAGAAAGATTCAGCGGTTCCAAGGACCAACAGTAGGTTTGATCATTTGGCTAAATTCCACTAAAGCATGGTGACAATAACAACCACTGACATATGGAGCACTATATAAGCACGTAAAGTGAACTGAGCCTTTTTTTTTTTTTTTTTTTACATATTATGTTATTGATTCTTACACCAAACCCATTACATAGGCTTTACTTTCCCCATTTTAGAAATGAAAAAGATGCTAAGTAACTTGCTTAATGTCACACAGTTTAGAAGTAGCAGGGTTGGGTGTGAACCTAGCTCAGCCTAGTTTCAAAGTCTGTGTTCTTTTCACCTTGCCAATGATTCCCAAATTAGTTTGTATAAGAATCACCTAAAAGTGTAATTTTAAAAAATCAGATACTTGACTCTTACTCCTTTGGGATTCTGATTTATTT
The DNA here is from genome assembly GCF_018350155.1 of Leopardus geoffroyi. Lineage (NCBI taxonomy): Eukaryota > Metazoa > Chordata > Mammalia > Carnivora > Felidae > Leopardus > Leopardus geoffroyi. The sequence continues at coordinate 70,662,766 of NC_059339.1, forward strand.
ATTCTAAAGTGAGGCTACCTTTTTTTTTTTTTTTTTTTTTGAACATGCATCTTAAACACTCTGTGGGTGATTTTGATGCAGGTGGTTGAAATACCATAGTTTAAGGAACAGTGGGATGGAGCTACACCGATGGCCAAGCCACTTTCTGGGTATCTGTAACCACGCAGGAATGGAAGAATCTACCCCAGAGAGTGGAATGTGAATTCAGATGGGTGAATATCCATGTCATGGGGAACTACAGGGGATGGACTTCAGATTCCCCAGTGGTTTGGGGTCCGGGGCTGGGTTGGCACAAGTGTATGCCATTAGCCTGGACCTCTGGTCTGCTAATGGGAGGCTTGGCGGCCCAGGTGTTTCTTGGATCTTCTCTCTTGTCCCCTTAGGGTCAGAGATTCTAGAAGGCAGCCAGTGGGGTCAGAGTCTCCTTAATCTTCCTGTATCCTATTTGTCTCAGCTCCAAATTCCCATGTTATAACTGGTTAGAACTGAACTGGTCTTGGACAGGAAACATGACCCCATTTCTTGGCAACACATTCTCAGTGGCACATACTCTATCCCTTACTAAGGGGCCATGGGGGCCAGTACTGATGTAGAATGAGGTCTGGGAAGGAAAATAGTTCAAATCAATCCCACTGGGTCTGGCACAAAGTTGATTGTCATAAATACTTGTTGAATGATTTCTCCTCAAGAAACCATTGTAACAGGTCACGATCCCCCACCAGCCTTCATGGCAAGTAGGCAGAAAAGGTCAAATTGGCAAGAGTCTGCATCTTCTCTTCCTCTGTCTCTGCTTCACTGGACTAGCTTTTTTTTTTTTTTTCCCTTCCTCAGTGCAGCAGTCCTTTTGCTCACAGAGGACCCTCCTAAGGGGAGGCTGTTCTCATACAGCATCCTTACACCAGTTTGATGTCCTGGGGTTTGCACCGTTAGGACTGGAAAAACTGCCCTCAAATTGACATGCCCAAATTCAGTCAATTTCATCTTGGCATATGGACGATATGGCTGCAAAGCCACCTATTGAGATCTGGGGACATAGCCAGCTTCCAGTCAAAGCTGGCTGATGTGTGTCTGATTTCCACAGGACCTTGAGGGAAAGGATTTGTTAGCTAATTCAAGATAAAATGTCGGTGATTTACTGTGCTCTCGTGGGGAGGATCACATTTTAAAGGAGAGGGCATGTGAAAAAGAGAGACAATACTCTAACAAAAGCCTTTCAGGAAGTGATGACAGCAAGGTATCTGGTAGGAAGTGACTATAGAAGAAATGATATGACCTATGCAGATCAGAGTCTTTGGGGGGAGGATTAACCTGTCACTTCTCCAGTTGTGGGCACTACCACAAATGTCCTGTGACTCTGGGCACAGTTTGGTGACTGAGCATTTCCCGAGTCCCTGGGTGAGGCTGGATGTGTTTAATCTGAGCTGAGTCTGTGATGCACACAGTGCTTACCTCCGCAGCCTTCTTGAGAGGGAGAGTCCTGGCTGCACTGGGTCTCCCCTCAGAGAGGCTCCTCTGTGGCACTCAGGTGATGTGGGTCTCTGGCTGGTACCTTAAAGGTCATGGGAGCAATTTTCAATGCACTGTTCAAAAACAGTGGTTTTTAACAGGGGGCTGATTCTGACCTCACTCAGGCAACAGGTCGCAGTGTCTGAGACATTTTTAATTGTCCTAAGTGGGATGGTGGTGATGCTGCTACCAGGATGTAGGGGGTACAGGCCATGGATACTGCTCATATCTTACGGTGTGCGGGACAGCCCCACAGAGCAAAGAACTATCCAATCCAAAGGCCAATAGTTAAAGCAGAGAAGCCTGTACCTGGGGAAGCCGATCAGGAAGTAAGCACACTTTTCACATGGGCAGGTGCACAGGTGAGTAACTGCGGTCAGGGCAGGCATGGGATTCTGCCTCCTCATTTAGAGACCTTGGGAGTGATTTTGAACTCTGGCCATAATCCATAAATTTGGTGATGGAAAACAGCCTTGCTCACCATTTTCTCTCCAAGGGAGGGAAGGGAAACTGGAAAAAGGGAAACCCTTTTCTCATTTTCCCCAGGCACCCCTAGGGGAGGCAATGTATCCCTGTCACCGGGCTCAGATGTCCTGAACTACAGGGAAAGGCTGTGGACAGGCTGCGTACGGGGCTGGGGACGACCACCTTCAGTCTGTGTGTTAAGCTGTTCCCGGACAGGTCCTTAGCCTGAAGAAGTCCCTGTTCTGTTTTGCTCATGATTGTGTCTACCCTTTCCAGCACAGGGTTTAACACATATAAGACACAAATATTTGTTGAGCAAATGAACGAAAGGGTCCCTACCGAGCTTAAATAGTTCTTAGAATAATCCTTACTCCAGACTCTGAGAATGGTTCCTGTTTATAGAGGAGGGAGGCAGCCAATCAGGTGAGTGGGAGCAGGCCCTCATTTGCTGTTCTGTCTGGCCCAGAGTTAGCAATGTGCCACTCATTTGTTCCGTGTCATGTGGTGGGCCGTGTGGTCGGTGGACCTGTGCCTGCATCCGGGCTCTGCTACGTCCAGGTGGTACCAAGGTTGGTCAAGTGGCTTAACACAATGAGATTTGGTTTCCTCATCTGTAATTTGGAGATAATCTGTACTTGGTTCATAAAGTTCTAGAGGATTACATGGAATAATGCCCGATGAGTAAAGATGTCCCCAGAGATTTCACAAGAAGCTTGTAGCTGGAGGGTCAGATAGAAACGTAAACTAGCAAAATTAGAACAACATAAGTGTCACAGTGAGATAAGAGGCGAGAACACCTAGCATAATGCCTGGCACTCTGGAGGGATTCAATAAACATGAATTACCTTCTCCTTAGAAAAAATGCCCTGAGACTACAGAGCAGACATGAATAGGAGAAGGAAGCTGGGTCAGCACTTTGAGCCAGAGAAGGAGGAAGTTAAACAAGTTTATGTTTGATGGTTCCTATACTCTGTGTAATAGAGAACAGTGTCAATTCGGAGGGAGGGAAGGTAGTGGGGACAGGGGTGGGGGGAGTTTGGGAAGCTGATATGGGAAACAGGAAATATAATCAAATGGAGATGACAATACGTGTGCTGAGACACGGCTAAGACTCAAATGACAAATGGATGGTTTTTAGAGAAACAGATAGGCAAAGGCATGTGTTTTTGTTTTGTTTGTTTGTTTTTCTAGTTTTTTCCTGCAGTATGGATCCTTGCTGGAAGAGGCAGGCCTCTTGCTTGTTGGCTGCAAGGGCCATCAGGGGACAGGGACTGTGGTGGTGCCAATGAGAGAACACAGGTGAATTAGTGGGGTCCAAGGTAGGGAAGAGGAATGTGAGTCAGGAGGTGGGGAACAGAGCAGGACAAGGAACCAAGGGCCCTGGGCTATGGGAAAGGACGCTCAGATGAGAGCATCCCTCAGCTGCTGTTTTGTAGGAGCAGGAGTTCTGGGTGATAGGAACCTCCACAGGGAGGCTGTGCGAACGGGGTACTGAGGGAGAGGTGGGGTCCTTGGAGAAGAGGGGAATGAACTCTGTGTACACTGACTTTGTCCGGTGGTGGTGGGGGGGGGGGGGGGGGGACGGGCAGAAGGTGAGGCAGACTGGAAATGGAGCCAAGTGGAGAATCTTTGCCACTTGAGTTGAATTGTGCTCCCCTCCCCAAGAGATCTGTTGAAGCCCTATCTCCCCAGTGCCTCAGGATGTAACCTTATTCGGAAATAGGGTCACTGCAGATGTAATTAGTTAAGTTAAGGTGAGGTCATGCTGGAGTAGGGTGGGCCCTTAATCCAATATGACTGGTGTCCCTATAAGAGCGGACAATGCCAGTGAAGACACAGGTACACAGAGAGAAAGAAGGTGGCCCTATTGATGAGGTTTTTGGGGGTGATAGTGGGGTTCGTGGGGTCCGGAGCCGATGCCAAGAAAGAATTCTGGAAATTCTGGAATTTGCGTCTTTGATGCAAAAAGGTGACTTTATTAAAGCACCGGGACAGGACCCGTGGGAATATGAGGAGACACTGGTTATATACTGTGGAGTTGGGGGAGGTAAAGTCCAGGGGAAGTTTCCAGTGAGATTTCCATATGCTAAAGAAGATTCCCAGGGTACTGGAAGCCTAGCTATTGTCAAGCTAGGGTTGTTTTCCCTCTAGCAAAGCATTAGCATTAAGACCTTAGGGAGTTCCTGGAGCCTCAAGTATCTGTCAATAATGGGCTGCAGGTTCTAAGGAAATGGAGTTCTATCTGCCATTTCCTCCTGCCTTTGCTTCCCACACCAGTATGACAAAAGAGCAGAGATTGGGGTGAGGCAGCCACAGCTCAGGGACAGCAAGATTGCCAGTAACCCCTGGACACTAGGAAGAGGCAAGGAAGGATTCTCCCCTCTAGGGTTCAGAGAAAGCACATGCTGGGGACACCTTCATTTCTGTTGTTTCAAGCCACCCAGGTCGTGGCGCTTTGTCAGAGCAGCCCTGTCCTCTCCCCTGGTTCTAACTGCTGCCCCTTAAACTCTCTGCCCCACTCAGTGCTCCTGGCAAGCCTTTCCCACTCCCTAGTCATAGGGAGGACCTCCCTGCCTTCTCAGAATTCCAGCCACGCCTGCTCCTGGCACAGTTATGCATAATTTTAACATATAATTCCTATTGTATTGCCATTTCCTTCAAACTGATTCCAGATCTGCTTTTACCTAAAGTATAAGCAGTTTACCTTTTGGCACATCTCACACTGCTTAAGGCAGTGCTGAGCGGGAGCCACTCCCTCACCAGTGACTCTGGCTGGCAGTTACACAACACAGTCTGACTTGATCCTCTCATTTAGGTCACTTGCAATGCGCTTTTCTGGGGCAGTGCCATCCTGCTGGGGTTTGAATACTGATGGGCTCTCTTGGCTCATTACGGAAAACTATAAAACGCACGTCGTCCAACAAGTCATAATGTATTTTCTTTTTATCATGAGAACAATTCAAACACAGGAACGCTCAGCCTCAGGAAACCCCAATACCAAAGTACACGCACAACTCACTACATGGTGGGGAGGGGACGAAAGAACGGTCTATTGACGCAAAGATATTTTTGTTTGTTTTAAATTGCCTGCTAAGGCATAGAACACTTTTTTTCTTTTTAAATAACACAACTTTTCTTTTTACGCCTATCACAATAAAATTTGATTTATACAACCTTCTGGGTGCACGTACACTGTATTAAACAAGGTACACTTATGCTGAGACTGAACGGAACATAGAAAAACAAAGAGGCAAGACCTTTTTATAAAAGGGGGGCTATAAATGCATATATACAGGTCTATGCAGAGAACACCTTTTGAAGTTTCTTTAAGAAAGTGGTAACAGTGACTGATTCTGGAAAGGGGACTACAGAAGTAAGAGTCAAGGGGAAGGCAGAAAGAGGGACTTTTCGCCTTACACGATTTTATGCAGTTTTTTTTTTTTTAACTGTGTGTTTTTGAGAGAGAGAGAAAGGAAGAGAGGAAGAACAGGGATGGAAGAGGAAGGAAGGGAGAGGGAGAAGAAATAAAGGTGGCTCAGGCCCGAGGACAATTAAAAAACAAATACTGTACGCGGTCCCTAAAGGGATGGTCTCATCTTGGATATGGGGTCGAAGACTGCCCTTGGAAATAGTCAGAGAGAAGTACGCACACACACTTCTTTAATGATCAGGGCTGCTATCTTTAAAAAGCCATATTCTCATTAGGCTTTTCATGGAAAGATGATGTCATTCCTAATGTAAACCTAAGCTGCCCAGGCAGGGTGTCTCTGCTGGTTTAATTGCTCCTTATCTGCATCCTGATCCCTCTCCTTAGGGAGCCTCAGTCACCTTGGTCCCTTTGAATACCACAGACTTCTTTTGGGCTCTCTTCCCCTATGACAGTCATTTCCCATGTCATTTCCCTGGCTTGGTGGTCTCAAAATCAGCCTTTCTTTCTTTCTGTAATGAATTGTATGCAGCAGATAGTGGGATAAAAGCTGTTCAGAGCTGGAAAGGTTGCTGGAAACAATGGACTCCAATTCCCCTAGGTCACATAGGGACAAGGAGAGGGAAACTGCCCAGGTCCCACAGCTAGTTATGTTGCAGAGGTGGAGCTCGACGCCAGGGCTCTTAACCCCTACCTTGTGCTCTTGCCACAATACCACAGACTGACACGCATGTTACACCCCCCACCCCCCCGACTACATGATTGGAATAGGGGGCAGAAGAGGGAGCCTTGGTGGACATGCCGTGGAGACTGTTTCTAATTCACACAGCAGTAGAGCTGACTTATTGATAAGCCTCTCTTGATCATTAACTTGCATGTGTTGGCTAACCGCATTGAAGGAATAGTTTCTGGATGCCTCACTCATCAGTGGTTTGGTCTTTAACACTCTCCAGACTGTGTCTGATTTGTTATCGGCATTCATGCCAACCAGCCCAATGTGTGACACGTGGTAGGCATATGCCAAATTTGTACTGAGTTAATGCGTTGACTTACCATTTACATAGAAGGGAGACATCCAGTCCCTCGCTCTCGCGTCAGAACCGAACAATTCATTTGGAAGAAGAAACCAGATGAAAAGAAGTGTGTCAAAGGAGGAGGGAAAACAGAAACAGAAGCTCTGTGAACCTCTCTCCTGGGGTGCGTGCATGTGTGTGTGTGTGTGTGTGTGTGTGTGTGTGCGTGTGTGTGTGTGTGTAAAGAACAGGAGGGAAAGGAAACTAGAATTGGCTCCATGCTCTTTGGCCCTCAGCGACAGTGGGCGCACAGCCTCCCTGGGCTGGGTGGTGTGGGGCTGCTGAGGAAAGGATGAAGCTTTGGGAGAGGTGGGTGGACAGACATCGGGGCTGTGTGTTCTGAGGCAGCTTGTGGGAGAGCAGAATACCAGCTGGGACGTGTAACAGTCCGGGAACCAAGAACTTGTACTGAAAGGCATGGAAATTGGCAAGCACGGAGCAGGCACATGTGGAGATGCGCAAGAACACAGATGCACTAAGCTGCGAGGCAGTCCGTGTGGGGTTGGCCATCTCCCTCACTCCTGACTCCCCGCCCCTTCAGGTACACCCCAGAGCTGTAACCCAAACCTATCCTTCTATGGAGGGTCTGAAGAGGCAGTTACAGTACAGAGTCTCTGTGGACTGAATTCATAACCTGTGTTCATTGGCCGTCAAGACTCTTAGATATGTCATCATTCTCTTCACTCAGTGAGAATTTTGGAGAAAACCATCGTCCCCTCTCCCACAGAAATAACAAACAAGGATCATGGCAGATTCTGTGTGGGAGGGAAGCTTTCCTCTCTAGTCATATGTCCTCTCTGGGGACTCTTAGAATCAGAGCCTAAACAAAGCTTTGAGTTCAGCTGGTCTAACCCTCATTTTACAAATGAAGGCATTGAGGTGCAAAGGAAGGAGCATGATTTACTCAGGGTCGCAGAACCATCCAGAAGCGCAAAGAGTTGTCAGCACTCGGTCTTCCTGTTTCAAATTGCATGATTGTTCCAGCCTAGTAGTGGCCTCACCACAGCCTCTGCATGGTAGTTTGGAGTTTAAGGCCAACGTAAATCATCACTCATACCAACGCTGAGCTACACGGGATGATCACCAGGGCTCTTAGCAGAATCACAGATCAGGCTGTGGTTTCCTTTGGGTTCTTTCACTGGCTTTTCCAAGCCCTCTTTCGCTTCTTCTTGTTTGATTTCCTCTCGCTTTCCCCCCACTTCATGCTGTCCCTGGTGTCTGAATGCCCAAGGGCTCTGTCCACCTGCTCAGCCATCCTTCCGTTGAAGTGTTCAGATGCCAAAGTGCCATTTTTTCCCCTGCGACTTGGGTCTTGGGTCAGAAATTTTTTAATTCCCCCCAGGAGTGCAGCTTTCAGCTACATGGCTGGGTGGATTCTATGACTCAACTCATCCAGTGGGTGGTGTGAATGATTTCTACTCTACCATACCAGCAGGAGGTCTGTTAACCTGGCTGATTCCTCGCTGGTACAGTGTTTACTTTGCTAATGTCCCCTTTGTAATCGCCTCACTCTTATGTCAGAAGAGTCAAGAGGAAGGAGCCGTGGCAAAAGTTATCAACTCCTGACATAGTTGATGGTGGGAGCAGGGGGCAGGCAGCACTAGATTCCTTTAATACCCACTGCGTCTCTCTCTAAGTGTTCCCTAGTTATGCCCACCTACTCATATTTACACATAACTTATAGTCCTTCACTGAGAAGCATTCGGCATGCTCCATATGCATTGCCTCATCTGATTTTCCCAGCCTGGGGTACAGGCATTAACCTGCCTTGCAGATAAGGACAGAGGCTTCGAAGGATCAAGCACACTGCTAGTTAGAGGAGCCAGGATTTTAACTGAGGTCTCTGCTTTGAAGTCTTCCAAGCTTTCTACGGCACCGTTCTGCCTCCTCAAATCTAGTGCTTTTTTGCCTCGCTTCTTCTGTGATTCCCATAATAAATTCTTTCTTATCACTAGCTGTGACATTGGCTTTCTGTGGATGAAAAATGTAACCTTTCTTACTCTGAAAAACCTGAGCAAGGGAGAGACCATCTGATATCAGTGTGTGGTGAAACGTGGATGCCTGATGCTGAGTTACAGAATCATCAGCATCTTGCCTGACCTCCCTGCAGTGCCAGGAGGGGATTTTGCAGGTTTAATTTGAAAAATTTGTTCTGTGAATGTTCAGCATTGGTTTTGTTTGTGGTGGAGAGAATATCTGAGGGAAATATCTACCCAGGCTGGTCCTGGAAAGCCAAGTTGCTGGGTCAGCCTGACAGGGATGGCGGGGGCCGATGGAATTCAGCCAAGAAAATAGCTGCGCTACGTTCTCCGTGGACAAGACCTCAGGACAGGCTCAGGTGCTCAAGAGGAGTGACTACTGTGGGGCTTGTGGCAGCGTGCGAAGCACACAGGCTAGGAATCCAGTGACCTGGATTCTCCAGAGCACTGGAAATGTGCTCCCCCGTTAGACTATATGTCTTTCCGTCTCTCACGTGCTTCGTTTCTGCACTTCTGGTCTTTATTTCATAGATTTATATCATAGATCTATATCATAGATTTTAAAAATATTTGTTACCATTCCCCTTTTCCCGTGTTCTCTGCAGGAGGGCAAACATTCTCATCTAATACTCTTTCTAGACTCATGCCATCTGCTCTCACTCACCCAAGTATCAGAACTGAGCTACAATTCTGCTTGGGGAATGTGGTGAATTTGACAGATACTCTAATCTCTTAAGAAACTTCCTTTAAAAAAATGTTTATTTATTCATTTTTGAGAGAGAGAGAGAGAGAGAAAGAGAGAGAGAGAGAACGAGCACAAGTGTGGGGTGGACAGAGAGAGGGAGACACAGAATCCCAAGCAGGCTCCGTGCTGTCAGCATGGAGTTCATGAGATCACGACTTGAGCCGATGTCAAGAGTCAGATGCTTAACCGACTGGACCACCCAGGGGCCCCCAAACTTCCTTTTAAGAAACAAATCTTTTCTTTTAATTACTGACAAGTCTTATTCTAGCCTTATTCTAGCTTTGGTCTAGTCTTATTCTAGCTTTGGTTCCTACTTTGGGAAGCTCAAAAGAAAACCTAAGAAATTTGAAGAGGAAGAGTAAAAAGGGAAGCCAGGTTTAGCCAATCTGATTCTGTGGAAACTCAGGGAATATCTAGTTGTGACATTTAAGGCTCCACTTGGTAAGTCACCTTATTGCAGCCTGCTTCCTATCAGTCCTAATTCCACCATTTGACAGATGCCAGAGGCCCCTGCCTCACACTGATAAAGATAAACCTGTTTTTCAATAGAGAAGAATTCTTAATTATAGGGTTAATGCCTTGAACATTCAGGAGCTGATCTGGCCAGCTAGACCACAACTCCAGGAAGAAAAGCCACCAGCCTGGGAAGAATGGAACTCATGTCAGAATGGAACTCAGAGCTTCCTCTTACTAATCCTGCTCTTACTTCCAGCTGGTGACAGAGAAGGGGGTGTCTGTCTGTCATCTTAGCGTCTGGTCTTGAGCCCTGTGTTTCTGCCTTTCATACTGGTTACACTTTCAGTTGTGTCCAAGTATAGCCCTCTACTTATGGGCTATACTTGGACTCACCTGAGCCCTGCTAAGCCATCACTCTCCACTTAGTTCAGCACAGGGTGTAATGTAGCAAAAAATCAGAGGTACCCACCTGTCTATACCAAAAAGAGAAGGTTATATCCTGCCTAGGCTTGGTGCACCACCCTGGGGATTCATGGTAGGGGGTGAGGGAACAGTTCCTCATGGGTATCTCTTGGTCTACCCTGGACACAAACATGTAGTAAGAAGAGCTAGACTTTGGCTGTCTGTCCTTGTATTCCTCAGAACTCTCACCTAGACTGCCCCAAGCCGCCTTCTTCTTTTTTTTTTTTTTAATTTTTTAAATTTTATTTGAGAGAGAGAGAGAGAGAGGAGAATCTTAAGCAGATTCCATGCTCAGCACAGAGCCCAGCACAGGGCTCAATCCCACGACCCCGGGATCGTGACTTGAGCTGAAGTCAAGAGTTGGCTGCTTAACTGACTGAGCCCTGAGCTACCCAGGTACCCCTGCCCTGAGCCTTCTTGGGACTCAGACATTCCTGAACTCTTTACGTGTCCCATGCCAGTAATCAAAAGAAATGCATGCTCAGGTGTGTTAAAGTTCTCATGGGTATTTACATTCGCATTTTCTGATGTAGGGTTTGACAAACTTTTTCCTTAAGGAGCCAGATAGTAAATCTTTTAGGTTTTGCAGGCCATATGATGTCTATTGGGACTGCTCAGCTCTGCCGTTGTCACATAAATGCAGCCATTGATAACATGTAAATGAATGATCATGGCTGTGTTCCCATAAAACTTTACTTATGGGCACTTCAAATGTGAATTTCATGTAATTTTCATGTGTCATAAAATATTATTCATCTTTTGCTTTAAAAAAAAGCTGTTAAAAAAGGTAAAATCAGATCTTTGGATGTGAAAAACAGGGAGCAGACCAAATTCAGCCTGTTATTTGCCAACTCTTGATTTAACTAACAGCAGTGGACACCTGGCTAAAATTTTTAGGCACCACCCAGACTGTTAGCTCCTGCTTTTCTGGAACTTCTCTCCTTCTTGAGCCAATGTAGATCAGGTCAGGGAGCCCCCACCAATGGTAGCAGCTGGAGTTACTATTGTTGCCGTAGGTCTAGGTGTTTTTTGGTTTCTTGCAATTTCTTAGAGAACTTCTGGAGATTTGTGGAATAACTTTTTTCCCTCCTCTCCAGAGCTGGCTTGGTATATATTTTAGTTTTCTATTGCTGCCATAATACATTACCATTACTACAAATGTAGCAGCTTAAAATAACACTTTTCTTCACTCACTCTTCTGTATGTGAGAAGTCCAGGTTAAGGCCATGTTGATTGGGTCTCTATCATTTGCAGTGGAAAGAATCCTGGCTAATATAATGGTGGTGTACAATATCACTACCCTATGTTCTACTTATTATGCCTCTAGACTATAAGCTCTTTAAGAGCAGGGATTGGATCCCTTTTGTGTAGCTCCCACAGGAAGGGGCACTTAGTAAGTGTCTGAATTATGGGGCATTGAAGCCCAGTGCCTAGAGAGCCTTGTTGTCAGGAAGGAAGAGAGACCATCTGAGCACGAGAAAGACTGAGAAGCAAAATGGGTGCAAAGAAGCCAGCAAAGGAATCCTTGTGCTCACACGTGGAAGTTTGAGCAACAGAAAACAGGAGAAAGAGTTGGCAAATAGGAGTTTCATTCTAAAGTAATTCTAGGCACCATTAGGTTTTTTAGCTCCCATATTTCTGGAACTTCTCTACTTCCTGAGACAATACGGAGCAGCTTACGGAGACCCAACCAGTGATGGGGACTGGAGTTCCTCTTGTTACCTAGCTGTGTGCATACTTTGTGAAAAGGGCTTACAACATGCCTGAGACCCAGTGCATGCTCAATAAATATAACCTATTATTATTCCTACTGTTAGACATTTTTTAGTATTCTTTTCCAAAATGAGTGAAGCTGTCAAGTGGGCCCAGCACCCCAGGTGTTTTGCTGTTGACCAGTTGTACGAATGTATTTCATAACTAGCTGAAGAATAAATCTAAAGTTTCTGTTAACTGCGATAGACAATTCTGATCTATGGAGGTGACTTTAGCCCAGGGGCAGTGACTGCGAAGGAAAAAAGTTGGTGTGTAATTGTGGCTCATTTAGAGCTCTGACAAGTCACAATGGATTCTGGAAGATGGACTTCAGGTTTATAAAAGAAGAATTATCAAATCAGAGGTTTTAAGGAAAATTATTACTATCTTGGTTTCTGAGTACAGAGAGAGAGGATCAAAAGTAATTTTCAGTATGAATAGGAATTTCCATAGTCCATTTGGGGAAAAGGTTTTATCTTCTCTTGTATATAATAGTCATTATAAGATGAATTATTAGCTTTTACATCTCAATCTGATGTCACATTTTCCAGTTTTATTGCTGTGATTTAATATTCTATCTTAAGCAAGTTTCTAATGAGAAATCACAGAAGAATTATTGCTGGGGAGGAGATTTCAAGATTTCCAATGGGTGAGCATGAAAGAGGTATAAAAAATAGGCTTCTGGATTTTTTTTTTAAAGAGCTTGTAGGATTTTAGAGCTTCATTCCTTTCTCTAGAGCAGGGTAGATGCAGTTTCGGTAAGTTAGATCACTGGGCACAGCTCTTTGATCACATTAGTTGAAAGGGATCTGCACATCCTTTGATTTCCTTCAAATACTATGCCATTTTGACACATCCTGTGACTTCTCCCTATATTCTATTTATATTCTATTTCTCTCTCTAGACTGCAACTTCTTTGAGGAAAAGAAGTACATCTTATACATATATAAGTGCCCACGTTTGCCAACAGCTAACTGAAGGTCCTATATGTAACAAGGCACTTGAAAAATGGGTGGGTTTATGGAAGTTAAACGTAGTGCAGAGAGGGATTCCAGAATTCTCTATAAGACCACAGACATAGTCCATGGTCTAGCCCTCACATCATCCACTTCCTAGGTAGATAGCATTGAGCTTTATGACTCTGATCATTCTGAAACTGTGGAGGACTTCTCTACAAGCTTACTTTGGCTCCATATATGATGGAGCCTATTCTCTGGCATGAAACAGCTCGTATTAACACGAGACTTTAAAATAATAACCCTTTACAGGAATGCAGATTTTTAAATAGCTTAGTATTTTTTTAAATAGTATTTTCACTTTCTGCCCAATTGAAGAGGTCATCTTATATTCTTTGGTGAGTCTAAAGTTTCACTTTGTCCTACCTGCACAGCTTCATCATGGAATGTTAGAGTTGGAGAGTTTATCCAAGACTGCCTTAAGGCATGCTCTTGTTGCAGAAACTTGAGTCTGCCTTCGTGGAAGGGGGCAGATGGGCCTAGACCTCAAAAAGAGAGTAGAATTGGTTAAGTGGAGAGCTGGGAGATGGAGACGGTGTAGATTCCAGCAGAAGCATGGGCGATAATGGGGAGGGGGTATAGGGATTGGATAAAGGGAAGTAGGAACTTACTGGGTGTGTTTAGACACAATGAGAAGACAAGTGTGACTTGTGAGCAGGGTAGGAAGTGAAGGGAGCTTGCATTTCATAAACCAGGCCCTGTGCCAAGTACCTTACTTAATGTTCACAATACAGTTGACCCTTGAACAAGGCAGGGATTAAGGGCACCGGTGCCCCTGGGCAAGAAAAAAATCTGTGTATAACTTTTGGCTCCCTCAGAACTTTACTAAGAGCCTACTGTTGACTGGAAGGCTTACTGATAACATAAACAGTCAATTAACACATATTTTGTATGATATGTGTCTTAGGTACTGTATTCTTACAATAAAGTAAGGTAGAGAAAAGAAAATGTTATTAAGAAAATGTATTAAGAAAATACATGTACACTTTACTGTATGTATATAAAAAAAATCCCCATATGAGCAAACCCGTGTAGTTTAAACCCATGTTGTTCAAGGGTCAACTATAATTCCATTACGTTCCTGATGCTCAGTCCGCTTTACAGATAATGAAGCTGTTCATGAAAGTTAACTTGCCATCCCTCACACAGCCAGTGTATTTTCCCACCAATTATTCCGTAAAGACTCACAAAGGGGAGCAGTTCAGCGACATTAGATAGGAAGTGAGGTTGGGGCTATTTTATAAAGGCTTTGATGTCCAGTGAAGGAGGATAGGCTCATCTTAAAGACAATGGAGAGGCCCTCAAAGTTTTCAGTTTGGGACTTTGGGAAATGGCATTTAGGATACAATAAAGGAGGTGAGTTAGGAAGCTTTAACCTGGCAGCTGTAAATTCCTCAGCTCATCTTTGAAATGCGAGCTTTTTTACTTCAGTTCCTGTCAGTCCTAATTTGTTTATTAGGTTGTACCCATTCTCAAAGGGAAGTAATGAAAGGGAGAGTGTCTGAGACGCCACTGATCCACACTTGCACCTACTCAAGCTGTCAGAATGAGGGGCAGGGCGTTTTCTCACCTGCTACTGGCAGAATCCAGAGCAGAGAAGGGCATGTTAATGCTTTCTTAGCAACACTGAGCAGTTGTAACCAAGAGAGCATTGTAGGCATTCGTTCTGAATTTTTCATATTCTCCCTATTCTAGTTTTATCCCCTCAAGTCATGTACTAACTTCAGGGCTGGAAACTTTTTAGCTCACCATCAATTTCCTTGCTGTTGAGGAATAGAGGTGAGTCGTTGACATTATTACCTTCTTGCCCACAGTAAGTTTAATGTGAAATGGAATTATGTGACAGGACACGACGGCTGTCTTTTGCCTTGAAAATTAACACCTCACCTTCACCCTGGTGTTTATATTTAATAAGTGCGTTACTCCATCATTTGTCTTTCAGCAGCACTGTTATCCATCCTATTGTGCAATTAAAGCAGCTGCCTGTCTCATTAGCCACGAATCCGTCTTGGCATGGTTTACCTTCCCTTTTCGTACTGTGGGCTTGTTCAGTTCCAGATCTCCTGGCACTGCCCCTGTACTGCCAGGGTGACCCTGGAAAACATTTTAAGTAGGTAAAAGTTACGGACAGTATGCTTCTTTTTCCAGTGCCTTCGTGCTGACCCTAGGCTGCCCAGAGATGCCAACACAAAGCCTATGAAGACATGAGCATTGCCAAATTCTTGGGGCTTTCTTGGCTGCCTTCTGCTCTATTAAAACCTACCCCTCCTTTTTATCCACCCCCCCCCCCATTGCTGCAGGGTCTTGTTCTCAGCGAGGTGAATATAAAAGGCAATAAATCAATCCAAAAAATTTTAATCTTCACTAATGAGTAGCTGAGCTAATGTGTACACTTCTAAGGTAACATTTCTTCTTTTTCTTGCAGAAAATGTACAGCGGCAAGGAACTTAACAGACCATTATAGTACAAGTACCAGAGGTTCTGAGTCAGTAAATCTGAAGTGGGTTTAAATACATGAATTTTGAAAAAGCTTCAGTTGATTCTCCCATGTCACTGTGGATAAGAATACTACTCTCACGAGTTAATGATGGTGAAGTTCTAATGCTTCCCTGTCGAATACAGTAGCCACTTGTCACATGTAGTAATTTGCATTTAAATCAGTTAAAATTAAATGAAGTTGAAAGTACCGTTCCTCACTCATACTGGCCACATATCAAGTGCAAATATAGACTATTTCCATCATCACAGAAAGTTCTATTGGTCAGTGCTGCTATAAAGCACGAATCCAATACGTTTATTGTGTATTCTAAGTCAAGAAATGGCACACTGGGAAGCAGAGCAAGATGGGAGGTCAGAGGGAGGTCTTAGGACCTATCTTCCCTGAGGGGGAAAGTACTGGGAGGTGGGCATTTCCCTGCTGCCTAGAATCTGATTAGATTGTAACTTCTAGCTTAGCTGTTTTCATCAGGTTTTTGGCAATTGCTATAAATACCACCTTACAGTGACATACTAATTCTAATAAAACTTACATTCTACTACTTGGGTTTCTAGCTTCAATATCCATTCACTTGCATGCTCGCAATAATCATATGGAAGTAATATTCCTCTCGGTTAAGAGCACAAGAACATGAAGACTCATCAATGGAGAAATTCCCCCAGGGTAATGTTGATTGAGAGGAGATATAGGCAAGTGTGCATAGCGTTATGTTGGTCATTTGGATGTTTGCTCCCTGATCCATTCCTCCCTCCTCCTCTGCTCTCTGAATTACAAAGTGGCAGATGCCTGCAGATTGTGTTTTCTAGGCTCCCATGTCAGCTGGCTTCCAGCTGAGTGGAGCCAATGGGAATCATGGTGGATTTCTGTGGGCTGTAAGCAAGAGAGGAACCAGGGAGTCATCTTTGGCAGCTGTGTCTCTCCTCCATGGCTCTGACCACCTGGACAGCGTCACCATGGTGCCAGCTTCCACCAGGTGACCATAGCTGCTGGGATGGTGTAGCATTATCTCCCGTGCACCTTCAGCCTAGGGCTGAGAGCAGTTCGCTGCTCTTGCCAGCTTCTGGGCTGCCTCCGCATTCCATGTTTGGCTTCTTAGCTCACCCATTACCAGTGTAACCGATATCTTGCACTGAATTCTCTCTTACTTAGAATGGTTTCTGTTTTCTTGATTGGGTCCTGTTTAAAACAAATATGATCCTTCTAGATAAAAAAAATGCTAATCTATACAAAATAGGTCTGTGTGTAATATATGTGTAATATATGATTATGCGAGTGTGGAGAAATCATAAAAGGATTAGTACTAGGTTGTTAGCATGGAATATTGGAATGGGGGTGAATGGTGGAGAGGGGTGGGAGAGAAGGATAAAGCTAAACTAAAAAGGAAGGAAAACGACCGCATTAAAAATGAGTGATATGATAATGCGTGCATTTACGCAAAATCATGAGAGCTTATGTTTAAATAAGAGAGATGATGAAACTAGCTGGCAGAGTTTACTGACCTGCCCTGTCAGTAAGTGGTGCAGCTGGAACCTGAACCCCAGATCTTCTGACTCCAAATTTGGGTGTAGCATAGTGGTCAAGAATCCCAACTCTGGGGGCGCCTGGGTGGCGCAGTCGGTTAAGCGTCCGACTTCAGCCAGGTCACGATCTCGCGGTCCGTGAGTTCGAGCCCCGCGTCGGGCTCTGGGCTGATGGCTCAGAGCCTGGAGCCTGTTTCTGATTCTGTGTCTCCCTCTCTCTCTGCCCCTCCCCCGGTCATGCTCTGTCTCTCTCTGTCCCAAAAATAAATAAACGTTGAAAAAAAAAAAATTTTTTTAAAAAAAAAAGAATCCCAACTCTGGAGCCGAACTACCAGTGTCCATGACCACGGATCCATCACTTAAGGCTTTGCCTGGTGTCCTCACTGGTGAAACAGGGATAGTGATAGTGTCCACTTCTTAGAGTTGTTGACAAGATTAAATTAGTTAATATTTTTAAGACACTGAGTTCCGTACTTGGCATGTAGTACGTTCAATATAAGCATCAAAGGGGTGTTTTTCTGTCACTTGGTTGTATTACATGTATCAAGAAAGTGTGAACATTGCTTCCGCTATTTTAAGTTTTGCATTTACACTTTGAGGAGCCAGCAGTTGTAAGATCTGATCAAACTTAACCCAACAAAATAATGTGCCTCTGCTTATGGACAAAAAAAAAAAAAAAAAAAAAAAAAGGAAGAAGAAGAAGAAGAAGAAGAAGAAGAAGAAGAAGAAGAAGAAGAAATTAAAGAAATTGGAATACAAATTTTACTTTGGGGAATCTATCTTAGTGAAATAAAGTTAAGTATGGCAACAGCTTTATGTGCAAATTTGTTTCTTGCTGCATTTTCATAATGCATTGGATTGGGAGCTACTTAAATATCTTACCATGAGGGATTGGTTAAGATAACTGTTTAATATCTATTTGATGGAACATCATAAACTCGTACAATTGCTTAAGAAAGTAGCTAATAACATCTTAAGTACTTGTATTATAATGTTATGTAAAAATACAGAATTTTAAATTATAGACATTATTATATTAAGGTAAAATTCTTGCATGGAAATGGCTAGAATAACATATACCCTTATAGTGAAGGAAACAGATCACACACAATTTTATATCAAGCAACCAGAGGCTAATCTGAGGTGAAGCCTTCTCATTTCTGTCTGTGAGATTGGCTGGTCTCCTGGTCTGCCCTGATACATTGGTCTTCCCTATGGGATGGAAATCAAGGTTGGAGGCAGTACACTAGGCTGTGTGTCTTTTTCATGAGCTGATGTTTCATTGGAATGTGTGTGTGCAGGGGGACATCTATCTATCTAAGGGAAGGGTGTTCCTAGATTTGTGGAGTGACTAGGGAAGAATGGAGGGCGTGGAAGGAAAATTCTTCACTATCTTGCTTGCAAAGGTTTATCTCAGAGTCAGGCCAAGAGTGACAATCAAATCAAGTCAGAGCTCCTTTCTGGCGTCAGCAGTCCAGATGACCCTGATTAAGCCCTGGGTCAGAGCATCCTGGAAAGACTTAGTGGTTCCCTCTCTCTAAGCACTTACCATATTTTGCTTTGTGCTTGTGCAATATCTTCACGGCAAGTTTCTGAGGGCAAAGCAAGGACATTGTGTTCCTTTTTTTTTTTTTTTTTAATTGAGATATCCTTTATATACCATGCAATTCAGTCATTTAACAAGTACATTTTAGTGGTGTTTAGTATATTCATAGAGTTGTACAACTATCACCACTAGTTCATTTCAGAACATTTTTATCACCCCAGAGAGAAACCCTATACCTATTAATAGTTACTCCCCATTACCCCTTTCTCTAGCCCCTGACAGCGACTAATTTGCTTTCTGCTTCTAGGGGCTTTCCTATTCTGGACATTCCAAATAAATGGAAACATACAATTTTGGCTTTTTGCATTTGGCTTATCCATGCCATAGCATTTGTTCCTGTTCTCATGAAGCTTATAGTCATTAGACAAGTAATCATGGGAATTGATAAATAACGGTAAATTCTGGAACTTTTGAGAAGGAAAAATTCAGACCATATTTTACTTGGGTGAGAAGGGAAGTCTTCTTTGGTGAGGGAATGTTTAGGACTGGTCCTGAAGGATGAGTAGATACTAGCCAGGGGGAAGGACGGAGGGACATAGGATTAGTGTGCAGAAGGCCCAGTGGCAGGAAAAGGATGTGGGTGGTAATTTCCAGGAAAGAAAAAAGGCCATCAGAGCTGGGGCATGGTGAGCAGGGATGTGGGTGACATGTGTTTTGGTTGGTGAATTAGGCAGGGACCAGAGTACATAACATCTTATTACCCTTGCTATGGGTTTTAAATTTTTATCTCAAGTGCAATAGAAAGCAATTAGAGTGTTTTAAGCAAGAAAATGTTAAGATGCAGTGTTTGTTAATAAAAGATCATTCTGGAGGCTATTCAGAGAAGGGGGGCCAGATAGGGGAGATTTAGTAATCCTGGGGAGAGCTGACGGTGGTCAGGCTAGGGTGGTAGCAGTGTAGATGAATGGGCTTGAGGTTTATATTGAAAACAGAACTTACGGGATTTGGTCATTGGTTGAATATAAGTGCTGAGGGAAAGACAGTGGCAAAGGATGAGTCCCAGTTTTTTTGGCATGAGCCACAGCATGGAGGAAAAGGCTCTTTAGGGAGATGAGAAAAGCTGGAGGAGGAGCCTATTGAGGGCTTGGGGCCGGGAGGATCAAGAGTCGGTTTTGGACCAACTAATTTAAGATGCTCATGAGATAGCATCTTCTAGCAGAGAGCAGACAGGCAGTAGAATAGTCTATCTGAAGCCCAGAAGGGAGGTTTCTCCTAGAGATATGTATTTGAGAGTCTTTGACACATAAAAGGGCTGTGGACAGTTTGAAATTTCCAGGGGAGAAAATGACGAGTGAGGGGTGCCGAAGACCCAGGTCCCAGCCTTGATTAACTGCAATAGCATTAAGATAGAGGAGGGGCGCCTGGGTGGCTCAGTCAGTTAAGCGTCGGATTTCAGCTCAGGTCATGATCTCACGGTTTGTGAGTTCGAGCCCCACCATCAGGCTCTGTGCTGACCGTTCTGAGCCTGGAGCCTGCTTCGGATTCCGTGTCTCCCCTCCTCCTCTGCCCCTCCCCTGCTTGTGCTCTGTCTGTCTCTCAAAAATAAATAAATGTTAAAAAAATTTTTTTAAAGATGAGAAGAGCCAGCAAAGCAGGCTGGGAATGAATAGCCAGAAAGGCAGAAGGGGAGCTGGAAAGTGGGGTGTGGAGTCACAGAAGCCACAAGAAGACAGTTTTTCAAAAGCGAGCATAGCTCCTGAGATGGCTGCTAAGAGTTTGGTAGTAGCATGATTTTTTGATGTGCCTGATCACATCGGGTTTCATAGATTGCAGGACGTCGGTACTAGATTGAGGTAAGTGGGAGAATAAAGGCAAATGAGGAATTGATGGGATCTGCAGACAATTCATAATGAGTAGCTTGGCTGTCAAGGAGAGTAGAGAAGTAGAACAATCTTTGGGTCAAGGAGCATGTTTTAGTTTTAATTTTGGCTTCTTTGTTTTTATTTCAAGATTGGAGAGAATAGAGCTTTTTTGGATGTTGATAGAAAGCAGGCTGAAGATACTTGAAGAAGTGAGAGGCAAAACTGATGTAATCTGTTCCCAACAAGGTGGGGAGGACAGGGGTCCGTGGTACACGGGGCTGGGGTGAGCTTTTTGAGGCTGGAGCAAGAAGATGGGTGGAGACAGACAGGCAAAGGAATTAGTGGTGAGCAGGAACAGGTGTTCCTTCTGGTGGACCTCTGGTTGGTGTCCTCATGAATGGAGAGATGAGAGTCGCTGAAAGGGAAGAGCTGGGTAAATCTGTCTGAATTATGAGAGTGTGAAGAAGGGATAAAATAATCATTGTGGGGGTGGAAGAGGACACTCACTACAGGCAGTAAGGGGAAAAAAATCCAAGCTGTTTTGCTTGTCATTCACTTGTACAAATACTCCTTATTACCACCATACTGAATAAGACGTATTTCCTGTCCTCGTGTTGCTCACTGGAGGTACAGCCATAACTATTGCCCATAGTTGAAATATGATTCATGTGGAAACAGGAGAATGCAGAGTGGACTATGGAAGAAAGGGGAGGCATCATCAAAAGGAAAGGCAGTCTGGGTGTTGGGAGGTGTTGGCACTGGTTATGAAAGGTTTTTCTGGAGGAAGAAACATCTGAGTGAGCTGAGAACAGAAAACTAAGAGTTATACAAAAACCTGGAAAGCTGGAGAAATTCCCAAGAGGTCAACAAGGGTGGAGTTTAATGTGAAGGTGGGATGGGTAGTGGTAAGTGATGGGGCTGAAGGGCTGGACAGAGGCAGATCCTGGAGGCAGACTAGGTGTTAAAGAGCTCAAACTGCCTTCCATTGGTGTTCAGGAGTTCATGCTGGGCTCTTTGGAGGATAGCAGCAGGGTTTACCCTTTCAGTGGGTCACTAGCCATTGTGAAGAGAGACGTGGAGGAGCTGGGAGTGCAACCAGAAGGAGAAGTCAGTTAGCAAGCTGTGGCAATAGTCCAGATGAGAGGTGGATCAGATGACCTCCACTGTCCCTCCACCTTTGCCTTCTTCCCTGGAGATTAAACATCGCAGGCAGGAATTTCCCGTTGGTCAGACCTGGCTCATTTCCTGGTGCCTGGGCTGGGGAGAGGGGATATCTACCACTCTCAGACTGTCAGCAGAAAATGGAGCCTTGCCACCCAGTAATCCCCCTAAAGTAGGGAAGTCCACCCAAATAGAAAGTTTTCATTGTTATTGCTGAGTAGACAAAATAATGGCAGATGTCCACTATATTATTCATTCTATGACTTTCCTTTTCATGCAGCCATATGCTTTGCAGATTTTTTCATATTAGTAGGTATACATTTACCTCTTTCCTTCTACTGCAGCACGATTAAATTCTTTTTTTATTTTTATTTTATTTTATTAAAAAAAATTTAAACATTTATTCATTTTTGAGAGACAGAGAGGGACACAGTGTGAGTGGTGGAAGGGCGGAAAGACGGAGGCAAAATCCGAAGCAGGCTCCAAGCTCTGAGCTGTCAGCACAGAGCCTGATGTGGGGCTCGAACACACAAACCATGAGATCATGACCTGAGCTGAAGTCGGACACTCAACCGACTGAGCCACTCAGGCGCCCCAAGTGTGATTAAATTCTTAATAAATACATCTTAAACTCTGATTTGTCTGGATCTTCTGGACTTACCCAAGAAGGCATAACTCTGACTTTGATTCATTTAATTCCTAGATTTAGACCAAAGCCAGGCCAACTCTAGTGTCACAGCTCTGGCTACTGGATGAATTGAAGTTCATCACACTCCATTTTTTTTGAGTTTGTCTTCTAGATAGACACAGAAAACTTTGAGCCTGGATAGTCCCAATCCTGGGGCTCAAGATGTTCACCAGACTTCATCAAGTTTCTTCCTTCCTACAGAACATCTAGAAACTCTGTCCAGGCAATGATGTGGGGCAAGCACAGAGCTCATGTTTGTTCCCCCTCACCCAGGGATCACAATCCTTGGTTTCCTGGTGCCCAGTGTGTGAAAACTCCTTTCTTATGAATGTTGCACACATCAAACTAATGTAACATTGTGTGTCAACGAGACTCAAATAAAACACTGAAAAAAGAAAATTAAAAATTAAAAAGCACCCAATGAGAAGGGAACACAGCTAGGAGCTACTGACTGACTATGTGATCAGAGGCAAATCAGCAAAACTCTTTAAGCCTCAGTTTCTTCATCCACAGAATGGGTAACAGTAACACCCATGCTCTCTCCGTACCTCAGAAGGTTATCGTGAGAGTGAAGTGGAAGAAGGATAACTGTTTGAAAAGTGACACGCTATTATAAAATGTGGTGGTTTGCTAGACTATTGTTCAGGCTATCAGACCCGCTTCCACCATCAATAGCTGAAGAACATGACTATACACAATTTGCCACACAGAAAAGTTTTTATTAGTTCATCTCCAACGTTATTATCTTTAAAATTACTGACTTTGGGATTGTATGTATCGATGGTCACAATTTTAAAACCTCAACAGTAGGACATCTGGAAAAAGGATCCCTCTTTTTGTTTGTTTCTGGTGGGAGGGTAAATCTAGTCCCCTTACCCTTCATCTTGGCTGGAGGTAGAATTCTCTTGTGCTGAATTACTGGTTTATGTAGCAACCTAATACTAATCTCATTGGAAAATTCAGACACCTTCCTTGTCTTTTTCTATTGTCCATGTAAATTGTATAAAACATCCATAACATGAAATGTCTGTTCATGAAAATATGGTAAACACCTTTCCAACTCTTTATAAATGTAAGGAGCTTTTTAATTTGCCCGACACCAAATCTCTGTTGTAGTAATTGCATACATCTCACATTTCATTCCAAATTAATTTACATGCTACTCAGGGTACCTGGGTGGCTCAGTTGGTTGAGGGTCTGATTCTTGGTTTCGGCTCAGGTTGTGATCCCATGGTCCATGGTTCAAGCCCCGTGTGGGACTTTACTCTGAGTGTGGAGCCTGCGTGGGATTCTCTCTCTCCCCCTCTTTCTGCCCCTCTACCCCCCTGAAAAAAAATAAGTAAACTTGAAAAAATTACATGTTCTTCCTCATAAAGCAGGTCAGTACTTTTTCTCTGGATTCTCTTTCCCACATGATTATTCATTCAGTCAGTAAGTTTTGTCACTTCTGTTCCATCCCATCCTGTTCCACAGACACTTAAGGGGTATCTCTTACATGCCAGACCCTGGGTGCTGTGCTGTGGCTGCAAGAGGAAGCTCCTATGTCTAGTGCTTTTCTTGTATCTTTGTATGAAGACATGATGGGGTGGCTGAGACCTGTGACAATGACCGGTTTCGGGGTAGCACAAGGGAAGCCTGGGGCCTCCCTCTAGCTCTCAGCCCAGTTAAGCTCTTCAGCCAGGCCACATGTCCCTTGCCTTGCCTTTTGTGGGCCTGACCCGTCACTCGCCTTGTACTCCATCCACCCCACCTGTGCCAGAGTAACCCATAAGGTGGCATATTTGTCACACCCCCTGCCATCTTGTTTCTGTGCCGGTGTCCTCCAGCTTAAACAACGCTCTTTCAAACCTTCCCCCGCCAAGTCTCCTCTCTGAAAAAAATGCAGACTTCTGTGGCCTGGGGATCACGCTTGAATAGACAAGTTCTGCTGGAGGAGTTTGTCCTTGTAAAGGCCAGGCAAAGCATGAAGAAGGTGAAGAACTCAGCAAAACCTCAGCAACACCCTTAGCTCTGGGCTGATCCAGGTACAGATTCAACTGTCTTTGTGTCTGGTTTCTTTCACCATGGTCACTGGCTGCTCCTACTGTCAGCATGAGAGCTGGAAAGGGCACCTGCCGACCCTGTCACTCAGCTCCACACACAGCATCTGGGAAATGCTTGCCCTTAGGTTAACTTTAGAAGTTTGATCTCTGTGGAAGAATGTATATAATCTCTCCTGATAGAAAATGATGTCATGTTTCTTTGTTTCATATTAGCAGATGAAAACTTGACTACATTGTATAACGATTTGATTGCTAAAAGTACTTACTCCTATTCTCATTTCACAAATTTGTTTACATTGTGGCATATCTGTCTGCATTGGCTCCACCTGTGAAATTAGTACACACAGGAGTATTTTGTTTCCAGCGCACATTCACTCTGTTCAGATAGCCGTACCCTAAATGTATCCTGGGAAACCACCCTCCCCCTGTCTCGGGAACAATATCCCCCTGGCTCCAGGGGCAGGGTGTGTGACTCAGACCCAGCCAATCAGAGCGCCGCAAACTTCTGGCCACATGGCCCCATCGGAGCCAATTTCCTGGAAGGACTAATAAAAGCTACAAATAAAACAAATCATATGGAAAATGGCGATCCAACCACAGATGTAGAAGTGATAAAGATCATAAAAGCATATGTGGGTAACTGCATGACCAGATGCGAAGTTCGAATTACTAGACAAGTATAAAATGCACAGATCAGCACAAAAAGAAATAGGATATTTGAAAAAGACAATGATAACTTAAAATAGAATGAGAAATAAAATTATTCCTTCTTGTCCCAATACAAAAATCAGAAAACAAAAGCGAAACAAACAAAAAAAAAAAAACAAAAAGAAAAAGATCTAAGCTTACCCTTGCCTTGCCTTTTGTGGGCCTGACCTGTCCCTTGTCCTGCACTCCATCCACCCCACCTGTGCCACAGTAACCCGTGAGGTGGCATTTGTGTCACACCCCCTGCCGTCTTGTTTCTGTGCCGATGTCTTCCAGCTTAAACGAGGCTCTTTCAAACCTCCCTCCCCGCACCCCGCAAGTCTCCTCTCTGAAGAAAAGAGTAAATACAAACTTCTGTGGCCTGGGGATCATGCTTGAATAGACAAACTCTGCAAAATTGCAAAACAAATGTTTAAGTGAATCCTTGTTTTTTGTCTTTAAATGATATAAAGCATTTGAATTTCATAACACACTTCTGATCGTTTAGTGTAATCATCTTAAAATGATTTTTGGTTAAGTTTTTCAATATCTGCATATACCCCACCACCACTTTTAAAAGATTACTTTTTAATTTTTTAAAAGTTTATTTATTTTGAGAGAGAGAGAGTGGCAGAGAGAGAGGGAGAGAGAGAATCCCAAGCAGGCTTTGCACTGTCAGTGCAGAGCCTGATATGGGACTTGAACTGATGAACTGTGAGATCGTGACCTGAGCTGAGATCGAGTCAGATGCTTAACTGACTGAACCACTCAGGCGCCCCTTTAAAAGATTTGATCCCTTGGAAATATGCCCCTAGTTTCTTCTATGGCTTCTTATATTCTCTGGACTGCAAATGTGCATTCCCAACGACACGGTAACTCTGAGAAGCTGAACTTAAAGAATTAACAAACCAAAATTCTTGGCCTGGCTGGCAGGGCCTCCAGCAAGCTGCCGTTCTGGCTGCTAAATTGTCTTCTCCAAACCCAGCTCCTCAGACATGCCCTGTCAGGGTGGTCAGGCTGCCCACCATACTCCCCCATGGTGGCAGTCCCCTGACCTTCAAGGGTGTGGTTTGCTTCCCACAAAGGCCCATCAATTTGGGCCCATACGGCTGTTCCCCACGGTTTGATCTCATCACAGGGGTGGGTTAGGGCACCAGCAGGTTTTCTTTCTTTCTCTTCTTCCCTTCCCTTTCTTCCCTTTCTAGCTTCCTAGCTTTTCTTTTCTGCCCTCTCTTCACTTCCTTCCTCCTCTCCCTCTTCCTTCCTCTCCTCTTCTTTACAGAAAAAATCAGTACAAGTGTTCACCTCCTGAAAACTTGATGAAATCATTCCTACTGCTCTTCCCTATTCGCTCTGCCATGACAGCGTAGGATGACCATACTTCCCAGGGTCCTAGGTTCACCTGTCATCCTGGCATAGTTATTACTGTTTCTCCCTTCACTCTCAAAAATGTGTGGGTTTGGATGATGGGCTATATCACTACCTTACTGTCATGTGAACCAGTTCCTGCAAAATACGTTGGTGGAGTTGGGAACATTGATCTATGGGTCGTGACCCCACACACCCTCCAAGCACCTAGCACTGAATCCCACAAAGAGCGGCAGAGACTGGATGAATCGGTGAGAAGTGATTCTTTTTCCATCTGTCCTACTGTTGAGGTTTTAAAATTGTGACCATCGATACATACAATCCCAAAGTCAGTAATTTTAAAGATAGTAACGTTGGAGATGAACTAATAAAAACTTTTCTGCGTGGCAAATTGTATATAGTCATGTTCTTCAGTTGTTGATGGTGGGAAGCGGGTCTGATAGCCTGAACAACAGTCTAGCAAACCGCCACATTTTATAACAGCGTGTTGCTTTTCAAACAGTTATCCTTCTTCCACTTCACTCTCACGATAACCTTCTGAGGCACGGAAGAGAGCATGGGTGTTACTGTTACCCATTCTGTGGATGAAGAAACTGAGGCTTAAAGAGTTTTGCTGATTTGCCTCTGATCACATAGTCAGTCAGTAGCTCCTAGCTGTGTTCCCTTCTCATTGGGTGTTTTTTAATTTTTAATTTTCTTTTTTCAGTGTTTTATTTGAGTCTAGTTGACACACAATGTTACATTAGTTTCACGTGTACAGCTTAGTGATTTGACAAGTTTATATATTATGGGATGTTCACCATAGGTATAACTGCCATCTGTGGTGTTTCATCACTATCACAGCGTCGGTCACTGTATTTCTTATCCTGTGGCTTTCATCCCATGACTTATTCAGTCCATAACTGGAAGCCTGTATCCTTCTCTCCCCTTCACCCATTTCACTCAACACTCCGCCCCCTCCCTGCTGGCAACCATCAGTTTGTGCTCTGTATCTACAGGTCTGATTCTGCTTATTTATTTATTTATTTATTCATGTATTTGTTTGTTTTAGATTTCACTTATGAGTGGAATCATACGATATTTTTCTTTCTCGGTCTGACTTATTTCAGTCCGCATAACACCTCTAAGTCCAAAGACGTTGTTGCAAATAGCATGATCTCCTCCTTTTTTTATGGCTGTATAAACCAGGTGTCCTATTATTTCAGCATAGGCTGAGATAAAAGAGAAACTCCCCTGTTTTAGTAGTTTGAGAAAATAAAAGCTTACTTCTCACATCAAATCTGCTCTGAAATAGCAGCCTCCTTCCACTTGTAGCTATGTCACTTGGGGTATCAGAATTCCCAGCTCACCAAAACAGGAGGGCTTTGATGGAGAAGGTCCCTAGATCTTAATGCCTCAACTTGGAAGGACACCAGGTATTTCTTCCCATAGCTATTCATGAGAACAAGACACATGGCCCAGACCCAAAGTATAAAAAAGACTGAGATTGTAGAGGAGCCCATGGAAGATATGGTGACCACTGACTGTTTCTGTCCTAGCCACCCACATGTAAATCATCTGAGAAGTCTTTAATGAACACACACATCAAGTGAAATACCGTATTGTTTGAAACTTGCTTTAATATGCTGTAAAGAAAAAAGTGTGTGCAGGACGGAAAGATAAAAGAAAATTGGTAAAATGCTGTTAACTACTGGAGGTGAGTGATGAATATATAGGAATTCATGATATTATTCTACTTTGGGGTACCTTTCCATTATAAAAAATATAAAAAAATAAAATAAGAATCATTGATCCAAGGAGCCCTTCATCTGTACATCTGAGGTGAGACTTGGATATGAATATTTTACAAAAGCAAGAATATTTATAGTATATATATCTAATACTATTAGACTTTTTAGTTCATGAATAATGGATTTTCATTATTTGTGTTCTGATTCCATGTTGGGTATCCCTTAACCTTGAGTCTTTTCAATTCTGGTGGTATCGAGGTGGTCTTTGTGATATTGTCACAAAATAAGTGTTCCTTTCGGGGCGCCTGGGTGGCGCAGTCGGTTAAGCGTCCGACTTCAGCCAGGTCACGATCTCGCGGTCCGTGAGTTCGAGCCCCGCATCAGGCTCTGGGCTGATGGCTCGGAGCCTGGAGACTGTTTCCGATTCTGTGTCTCCCTCTCTCTCTGCCCCTCCCCCGTTCATGCTCTGTCTCTCTCTGTCCCCCAAAAAATAAATAAAACGTTGAAAAAAAAAAGTGTTCCTTTCCCATGAAGAAAAGAAAAAACAAACAAACAGCAACCCAGCTCTGCTAAGGTCAGAATATTCAGTCCTCTCCACTCTGTGTTTTGGAAAGTAGATGATGTGGTGGTTCAAAAGGGCAACAGATCCTGTGTAGTTTTTGCTGTCAAGACTGGGCACTATTCCCCTACCCTTGGCTTTGGACTGGCCTTGTGGCTGCTTCGATTGATAGAATGCAGCAGAAGGGACGGTGTGAAGTTCTAAGTGTGGACCTAGGCTTCTGTTCTCACCCCTTAGTAATCAGCTGCCCTGGGAAGAAGCCCTGTCCAGCTTTTTAGGGTTAGGTGACCCTCCCTGACAGCCACACCAAACCTTGGACATGCGAGGGAAACCACATGGATCCAACAGCTGTGGTTGAGCCTCCAGACACCTACATGTACATGAGCGACCCCGAGAACAATAGAAGAACCACCCCTCCAATCCCAGTTCGAACTGTTGACCCCATAGAATCATGAGCAAACAAAATGGCTGTTATTTTTCACCTACTAAGTGTTAATGGTTTGCCATGCAGGCATATGATAGTGTTATACCCATAGACCCTCAAGTCACTGGTTAAGACTTTAAAATGTGTTTTATTGTTTATTTGTTGAAGGTTTTTCTTTTTTCAATTCTTGAAAATCTCTAGGCTGCACATCTTAGAGATGATAAGAGCTGAGTGTCAGAAGTCTCAGACTTAAAAATATATATCAAATTGTATTTCCCTCCAAGGAGAACTTGTGTCCTTTATTCACTCAGCTTTAGTTTTATCTACTTTTATGACATCTGAATTGCACTAAGATGTGATTTAATTTGGAGCTTGGAAGAGAGTTTACATTGGCATTGGGGGAGTTTTCCTGAGAGATAAACTTTCAAGGAAACACATGGTAATTCAAGGGAAAGTGTATCTCAAACTAGTGTGATTTCAAAAACAACAGAGTTCTTCAGTAAGTGAAGCATTAACCAATTCCCCAGATGCTGTTGATGATATTTATCTCTTCTGGGATTAACTCAAGAGCCCCATGAGAAAGGGATAATACTAGTTATTTACTACAGAGGTGATGAAAACAGAACTGAATGGAAAAAACTGGTTGATTTGTGCTAGTTTCTTACTGTGGCAGTTGGGAGAGGTATAATGTTCTGCAAAATTACACCAAGGACCTAGATTTTAATGAAGCAAATCTTCCCTTCCCTTATATCAATCCTCAGTGGGTCACACAGAGAAACCACTGCTTCCCAACTATTCTGTTCTGAGTCTCTTTACATTAGGAGACATTTGAATGAGAAACTTGTGTTCCAGATAAAGCTACATGTGTGTCCTAAACCAGATTAAAGCCGTCATGAATCCCTGAACTGTACCGGTGAGTCTGAACATCCTTGAGAATGATTTGCTAAACTTCTGTTTTTAAAGTTAAGGTGCCTTTGCTACAGTTTGTATCTTGCCTATGAGAGCCAGTCCAAAAAAGAATCATGAATTAAAAGGTATCACTTTGGGGAGTACCTTTCATCTTCAAAATGCTCACTATATCTAGCAGAGTTTACAATCCAGAATCTTTGACCCCTAGATAATCATTTTCAAAGTGTATTTTAACCAAGAATAACTATTTTTCCCTGTCTCCAAAAGCCTATATTAAATTTATGTTTTAAGTGATGTCGCTCACATCTTTTCTACTAAAAAAAGGCATGAATGACAAGAAAGGTACTTGCCAGGAGAGAAGGCTAAGCACTATGTGAAGGTTCGGATGGCAAAGACAGGCAACTCATTCAAACCTGAAAGCCTCCTGACAAAGACAGCACCTGAAGCCGCAGGAAGCCTTTCAAGAGAAATAAAGAGGATTTTGATGAGCTGCCTCTGTGTGCAGGGCCCTGAACCCAGGGCTGCTGTCGACTCCAAAAATAATGAGGAACAGTCCCGTTCTCAGGAGCTTACCATCTACATGGTCACGGAAGGCACAATGCATCTGGAAAGTTAAGAGCAATGGAAGAGGGAAATAGATACACAGGACAGATATGAGACATCACAATGGTGAATGATAGATGTGAAATGAGCATATGGCACATGCTCTAAGAACTCAGATGGAGCCATGATTGTGGAAAACTGGACCCGAGGGAAGATCATACATACACAGCCAGGACACTTTTTGGATCCCAAAGAATGGGCAGGATTTGGAAAAGCTGAAAGGGATGGGGAAGGTAATCTGGTTTGGAACCAGATAGAGAAATTGGTATGTGAGATGACAAAGGAAAGAGGCAGCACAGCATATGGTATGGAAGCACATTTTTGGAGCCTGTGAGTAGAAGAGTTGCATTAGAACAGAATGAAGCTGTATGCTGATGGATTGTTGAGTGATGAGCAGTCTTTGAGCCTGACCGTGAAAGCCCTTAGTTGTCAAGGCAGTTCATCTAGATTCTCTTGGTAACTGGGATCTCAGATAAATCTTTGGGTATCTTCAAACATTTGTTAGGATGGCCGAGAGACTAAGGACCATGTGAGGTCTTAATGAATGGAGAGACACTTTCCTTTTTTTTTTTTTTTTTTTTTTTTTTGTTAAAAAAAATTAAGTTAACTTATTTATTTTAGAGAGAGAGGGAGAGCGAGCATGAGCGGGGGAGAGCCAGAGAGAAGGAGAGAGAGAATCCCAAGCAGGCTCCATGCTGTCAGCACAGAGCCCGATGCAGGGCTCAAACTCATGAACCATGAGATCACGACCTGAGCTGAAATCAAGAGTCAGATACTTAACTGACTGAGCCACCAGGTGCCCTGAGGACACTTTCCTAAGAGTTACAAGCTGAAATGAGATGTGCCACTCTTTTTACCTTTGGACTGAAAAAGTGGTTAGAAGCCCAGCCAGTTTATTTAATTGGTCAGGCCAAGAATCTTTACATACCCAAATAGGAGCTTGGCTGTATAATCTAGTCAGGTTTCTCTTCTATAAAACTGAGCCTAAAGAAATTAAATACTAATTTTCCACCACTTTTATATGTGTGCACCCAAAGTTGAAACTCAACGTATCTAACAGAAAGTAATATATTGCATATGTTATGTGTGATACATGGATAAAATGAGCATATTATAATATTGCTTATTGAGTGACTTAAAATGAGGTGCAAATGGCTCATCACATCGTTCTAATAATTTCCAAGTAATTTGTTGGTAATCAGAAACGGTGATTATAAGCTTTTGTTTGAAGTGACTGTCATCCAAAAAAATAATGCCTGTCTGGGCCTCGATTTGATGAAGGGAAGTGCAGCAAAGTATTTCAAAATGACTTCACTGAACTGTGAGTCATCGTGTCCTTGGTGCCCAGATGCTTTGTGGCAGCCAGAGGCAGCCGGGTGCTCAGGCTGTGCTTTGTGACTTGGTACACACCTGGGTGCTAGAGCTTTCCATGGGGCCTGGACCTGGAGGTCCTATGTCCAGGCTTCAGTGACACTGCTGCCTTCCCACCACAGCTGCCCCTCGGAGCAGGAGGTGGAGGTGTGTAGGCCCCTCCTTCCTCATGCCCGCCAGCTGGTGTGAGCCTCACTGTCATTAGGGTTGTGTTTAAGGATGTCGCATGAGAAGTGCTGGTGGCAGGGCTCTTCATCTTCTGGGCAATGAGGGCTCCCATCCCTGTTACACTGTCAGTAGGAAGCATCTCTGCCTGCAACCCCTCCAGGTGTAGTAAGAGAGGACTCAGACATAGGTGGAGTTTCTTGAGTAAATGTTAGCAAAAATATGCAAAAGGATGAGTATACACGATTTTAGCAGTAGAGAGAGCATCTCTGTCCTAGGAGACGAGAATGCAGACTGGATGAGCTGTAGTCTTTTTAGAAAGTGGTCACCATTTTTTTTTTTTTTTCAATTAGAAAACTCAGTCAGTATGTTCCAAACTCAGTCAGCTATAAGCATGTACAGAAAATGGAATATGGTTTTCTACATAGAATATCTTGAGTGACTCTGTCATCTTTATAAAAGTCCAAGTGAAATAACCCTCTTTGGATATTGTTTATATGAAAACTTGGACAAAGTAGACCCTTTTGGCTATAAATGTCAAGAACAGGTGCCCTGGCAGGTAAAGGTAGGTAAGCAGCCTCCATTTCACTGTTCTATAACCATAAAGTCTATTACTATCTGGGCACACTAACTATTGTTAATTTTTGAGTTAGATGGTCAAGGATTATGGCAGAGAGTTTCAAGCCTTAAAGTGCATTGTGATCGCTTATTGAAAGTACCCCCAGAGACTCTGATTCAGCTAGGAAGGACTGGAATCTTTATTTTTAGCAAATGCCTAAGGCATTCTGATACTCATGTGACTCTATACTATTTACCTTAAGAAACACCAAACTAGGGCTTTATGTTTCAGGAGATCATAACTGCTGATCTCTTGAATGAAGGAGGGAGGGATTAGGGTGAAGGGCAGAGGGGAGATACACATGGTATTCTTGATAGTTAAATCAAGAAATGAAAACCTCAGTGAGTAGCTTCTCTCTTTCTAAAAACTGCTCCAAAATGCCATGGTTCTCTAGAAGCTGTACCAAACAGGAAGCTACTGTGGGTAATTCCTTACAAATTTATAATCAGATTAAGGCGGAGGTCATTATGATAGAGACAGCAGGCAGGGAGTGTGCAGGGGTGGTGTGGTATCATCCTGCCCTTCTCTTACCTCCAAAGCTATTATCGTTTACGAATGAAATGAGCACACTGCCAATTCTGACTCCAGGTCATTAACCAAGGAGGCAAATTTAATAAAATCCCAGACTAATCCAGACAATTGGTGGCCAACTAGGAACTTTCTCATCATGTTCTTAAATTATATTCACTGTTGCAACATGCTGACGGATTCAAAATCAATTATCATGCTGGAGAATACTATGCATGAGTCAGAAGAAATGAGCTAGATTTGCATATGGCAACATAGAGAGATCTCCAAAACAAAGGAGTGAATACAAAAATAAGGTACAGAATAAGATAGATAGTGAAATACCATTTACGGATATAACATGCATCGTATTCAGTGCTACCTGTTTTCCAAGCGGAACACATGTCTAAGTGATAGTAGATATACGTGCATTAAATAGACTAAAGCAAGTGCCTATGTCGGAGGAAGGCAGATGGAGACTGGTGGTGAGGGATAAAGGAGAAAAACAACAAACAAACCAGACCAGCACCTTGTCACAGATCAGTGCTGACTGTGGATCTCGAATTGAGAAGTGGGATAGACTCAGTTCTCGGCCTCTTAGGAACAAAAGGAAAAATGTTAAAGACTTGACATCTGCCCTGAGGAATTGCAAATTTGGTAGGAGTCACATGTGTGAAATAAATAAGACATTATATATTCATGAGTTAGATAGGAAGTACTACGATAGCTGAGAGAGTATAGAGAAAAAAGAAAAAAAATGACAAAACTTTAAGACAAAAAAAAAAAAAAAGAGGAAAAGGCAAATGTTCTGTGGTGTCTGCCGATGGTCCTCAGAGGCATTCCACTGTGTGGCCGTCTTTGGAAGTTCCTTATTTTCATCATTTTTCCAACGGTCTCCAGGAACCAACATTAGTCTAGATCTCCCAATCCTGTCCCAGTTCCCAAGGACTGTCGTGTTTTACTTCATTCTTTTCCATACGCATCAGAGATATGACTGAACTTTGCTTAAATGAGGAAAATGTCATGTTAACCTAATTTCATTTATTTCTTCTTTTTTTTTGGTACTGATTTTTTATACAAATTTTGAATATAGGTCACACACCATGTTACAGTGGTTTCAAGCGTATAACATAGTGACTCGACAAGTTTATACCTTATGCTCACCACAAGCATAGCTACCATCTCTCCCCATACAACACCGTTACAATATCACTGGCTATATTCCTCATGCTGTGCCTTTTTTATTCCTGTGACTTACTCATTCTATAACTGCACCCCTCTATCTCCCACTCCCCTCCCTGGCTCTGTGAGGTCAGGCAATATTTGCAAAAATTTCCAGTACCGAAGTGTGCTCTCCTATGGAACATCAGTTAAGGTGATGTTAACTGCTGGAGTAGATGTGCCCCCCTGTATCAGAGGCTGAAAAGTGATGTCACAGTACAATGATGGTTCTCCTGGATTGCTGGCTCTCCTCCACGCAGTGACTCCGAAACCCAGTTTTGTCAGTCGTGAATCTGTGCCATGTTATACGCATGAATCTCAGTCTGCCCTGGGAGCCTTTTCTGCTCCAGCCCGGTAGAAGAGGAAAGAAGATGCAAGATTATGTTTGAATATTTTCGATTGTCCAGGATTGGAGGAAACATTATGTTAGTTCTTATTCCCAGACCATTGACGAGAGTTCAGTTGTAGAACTGTCAGGAAGGCTGGGAAAGGTAAATATATTTGTATGCTCAGATACATGGGGAGATGGGTCTGCTGAATAACTTCTATGTATTTGTTTATTTGCTTGTTTGTTTCTTTATTTACATCCATCTCTTATTCATAAGAGGTGTAGAAATGGGGACTGATAAAGGTAATGGGAAATTTACCTTTGATTCCACTTGATATATTTGATGTGTTTAACCAGAAGTTGGGCAGAGAATCTGTGCCTTTTGAAAGTCTTCCTCATCAACATTCGCTGACCATAAAATGAAGAAAGTTTCATGGACAGAACAGCTGTATGAATTAGAAGGTCTAGTAATCCTTCACTAGAAAACATATTCTTGTATGTGCCCCACAGGGGTAGTACTCAGCGTTACCCCTCTCTTCCCTTCAGCTGCCTTTCTGACTCCTCTGAGCCAGCATCTAGATGTCTGAATCTTCCAGGCTTGGCCAAAGTTTTTAGATTTTACCCCGAGCTGCCCACACCTTTGAGACTTGCCTGACTCTTTATGCCTCAGCTAATTCCTTTGGCCTCCACTTCTTGACAGCCTGAATTTCTCTGCCTACTTGTTTCAACCCAGGCTGTGCCTGTGTGAACTTTCCTTTTAACTTGTGTGAGTCAATAACGGGCTGTCTCCTGAGACATAGCTACATTCTGGGTTGCGCTAGAAGTCCTGCTTATACTATAAATCCTTACATAAGACTTATTATATAAGTCCTGCTGAGCACTATTTTGTTGTTCTCTTCATCTCAATGTGATTATGGTATATACTAATTGCTGGGATTCCTATGTGAAATCACTACAAAAGAGCTGAATATTTTATCCTACAAAAATTTGCCCTTGATGAGAAAAGTGCTGAGTCATCTAGGTAGTTCAAGTAAAAATTTGAATTTGAATCATGAAAGGAAGTTCTCCTGGGGACATTTGCTCCAGTGTTTCTGCTGCGCATTCAGAAATTTGCTCATCATATTTGGTAACTGTTCAAAATTCTCTGGAGGGAACTGAGACAAGTTTTCAACATAGGAAAATTCATGTGACTGAGTATAAACTTTATTTCTTTGGCCAGCCTGGCGTCTACAATATGTGCAGCCCGGTAATCAATTCATGATACAAATATTGATAATATATCTCTTTCTTACACGTTTGCATGAACTAATCAATCATATATAGTGCAATAATTTCTTTGCCTTTGATTGATAAAGGTTAGGTACCAGTCAACAATAGCCTGTGGGTCAAATTCAGCCCCATGCCTGTTCTGGTAAAGTTTTACTGGAACAGAGCAATACTTATTTCTTCACATATTATCTATGGCTGTTTTCACGCTATGGCGGCAGAACAGAGTAGTTGTAACAGAGGCTGGACGGTCCTCAAAGTCTGTAATATTTAGTCTCCTGCCCTTTGCAGAAAAAATTTGCCTGCTCTCACTTTAGCAGAATATATTGAAAGCATATGATTCCTAACACTGAGCAGACGGCCAATAAATGAGTTTTCTATCCCAATCTTCCTTTGCTTATATTATTTCTTCTACCTGGAATGCTGTGACTCTTCAACCATTTCTTTCTTTATTCACAAGTATTCATCATGCGCCTGTTATGTGGCAGGCACTGCTTTGGTGCTGGGATAGTGTACATAACAGAATCGACTGCCTTCATGGACCTCACATTCTACTGGGGTGGGGAGACACAAGCGGATGTACAACATCATGTCTCCTCCTGATTCATGCCGTGAAAGTAAATAAAGCAGGTACAGAGGTCTCTCTGCCTGTTTAATTCATATTCAACCCCAAAGTCTTGCAAAGCCCAACTTCCTTTACGAGATCATCCTTGGTCTCCCCATTTGCTCATTGACTCTTTCCCTAACTGTAAAGTCCCAGCTCTTTTTATTTGGTGTTTTTAAGGCGTTTATGTCATTCTACCATCAACTGGAGCTCTTTGTTGATGTTTTTCTTCTCCACCATAGATTGCGAGGCCACCATAGATTGTGAGGTCATAACAATGAGGCAATTTTTTAAATTTCTCAACAGCAACTAACACGGTGTCTGAAAATTGCTAGGAAATCAGTATATACCAAAATACGGATCTACCAACGGAGGTTTGTAGTACACAACATTTTGATGCGTCCGCGTCTCAGTCTGTAGTCTTCCCGAGTTTGTGACCATCACTGTGACCCATCCTCATGTGCACCAATGGAAAGAGGGACTTTCCCATATTTTCAGAAGCTGGGATCTCTTCAGGAATTAACTACACCCACAAGTCCGTTTGGGCCATAAGATTTATCTTTTCTCTTGATAAAGAAATGAGATAACTTTTCTTAATTGATTACACCCTGAATTTACCCCAGTAAGAGGGAGAAATTCAACCTGGCTCTGCAGGTTGACCTCGCCACGGCCCCGGGAGCAGTGACATCGGGTAGCTCCACACCCAGGCCTGCAGCCTGCGAGGGTGGCTGGGTGCTTCAAGGGGATCAGGAGAACATCAACCCGGAGAAGGCGGAGCCCGCTCAGCAGCCTCCGGCCCAGGCCGGGAACCCACGCCTCCCAGCACCACCGTAGAGCCCAAGACAGGATGGGTTGCACCTCTTAAGGATCTTCCTCTAAATGATGAGCATGCACCTGTTCCTCCCTGGAAAGCCAACAGTCAACAGCCTGCCCTTACCATTCACGTGGATGAAGCAGAAGAAGAGACACAAAAGAGGCCACCTCCATCTAGAAACCAAACAGAACATGAAAATGTCCTGGCTTTTAGCTCAGCTATTACTTTATCAGGGCCAAGAAAACTGCTGGTACCCCTTCATTATCCAGCGGATGGTAGTTCTGAGTCACCACATACTATGGGCAAGTTGCACTAGAAGACGAAAGCCAGTGGGTGTTCCTGAAGTGACAGGCAGCCGTGA
This sequence comes from Leopardus geoffroyi, assembly GCF_018350155.1. NCBI lineage: Eukaryota > Metazoa > Chordata > Mammalia > Carnivora > Felidae > Leopardus > Leopardus geoffroyi. The sequence goes on from NC_059339.1 coordinate 70,700,499, forward strand.
GGACATTCACACATACCTTAGGGAAGTGGAGGTTAAATGTAAGCCTGAAGTGGGCTACATGAAGAAACAGCCAGACGTCACTAACAGTAGGAGGGCTATGCTTGTGGACTGGTCCATCAAAGTAGGAGAAGAATGAGACCCCGCATTTGTCTGTAAACTACATTGCTGGGTTCCTTTTGCCCATGTCGGCTCGGCGTTGGCAGGAAAATTTCAGCTCTCGGTGGTACCGCTGCTGTGCTGTTAGCCTCCAAGTTTGAAGAAATGCATCCCAGAAATAGAGTCTGTGCACATCACAGGTGATACCTACACCAAGAAACCAGCCCTGAGGACGGAGCACCTAGTTATGAAGGTACTTTGCTTTTGACCTAGCTACACCAAGACGTTTTCTTACCTGATGCTTTCTGCACCAGCAGTCTGCCAACCACAAAGTTGAAAGTTTGGCGATGTTTTTGGGAGAATTAACTTTGATGGATGCTGACCCACACCTAAAGTATTTGCCATCAGTGATTGCTGGAGGGGGCTTTCATTTAGCACTCTACAGTCACAAGACAAAGCTGGCCTGAAACTTTAGTTCCAAAGACTAAAGATATATACCCTGGAAGGTCTCCATCCCTGTCTCGTGGACCTTCACCAGATCTACCTCAGAGGACCACAGCATGCACAACAGTCCATAAGAGGAAAGAACAGAAGTTCAAAGTATCCTGGTGTTTCTCTTCTTGAGCCACCAGAGACACTAAATGTGTAGCAGTGAAGACTGCCTTTGTTTTCTACGATGTAAATAACTCATTGTATACGGTGTCCAGCTTTTCTAAGGTTTTAAGTTTATAATCATGTCTAAATACAGAAGTTATTTACAAGGCCAAGTACAAATTATGGTATGCATTACATTTTAAATGGTTTTAATTTGTATCTTTTGTACATGTAGCTATCTCAGATATTTGGCTAATTTTAAGTGATTTTGCTAACGTATTAATGATGCCAGCTGTCATCATAATGGGAATTAGTAAATGGATTTGGGGAATTTGAAAACAAAGGAAGAAAGGGAAGAAGTTGAAACAAGTAGTTACCAAACAGGTAATTAGATGAGAAATTCTTGGCTTTCTGTTGCTGTGTTAAAACACACACACACATATGCGTGCGCACACACACACACACCCTTCAGAGCTCATGGGCTGGTCTGTTGGGAAGAAAATAGGTTACTTTGTTGGAAAGAAACCAGCACTGGCGGTTGCATTAATCAGTGCTTAGAGATCAGCCAATTTCTCCCATGCGTGGGATGAATGGGGTTATTCAGGAAAGGGCATCTGGGCAGGAAATGGAGGAGTTGTAGCTAACAGAGCCAGGCTAGCCCCTGAGAGTGGAAGGGAGATCTATCATCAGAACAAATGAGCATCAGCGAGGTGAGGGAGAGGCCAAAGGTGCTTTTAGAAGGTGAGTGAGAAGGAAATGAAAGGTTGCAACCTGTTATCAATTAGCAGAGTTCTTGGGGCAAAGCCACGAGCAGAGACAGGCTGTGGGTCACAGGAGTCCTGTATCACACTCATCACTGAGCCTCCATGGAAAAGATGCGTCTCTGTGTGTGACCTTTGTCCTAGAAGTGACTTATTATTGCCTCATTCTCATCAGCACCATTACCAACAGTCCCCACTATTTCTCAGCACTAGGAGGAAAGAGCCAGTAGTGAGGTTCTGTAATGGCTAATAAAACTATAAAATTCCTAGATGCCTTTAGCTTCTATCTCTGGATACCCAATTTAACAGAAATAGAAAAATCTGGAAATTTCTGTTCACTGCGGGAGTGTTTCTATATTGGAGACATGACAGCAGCCAAATTGCCATGGGAACTTTGGTAAAATTCTTTCCTCAGCCCACAGTATAAGCCTTCTCTTTGAACTCGGGAGGGTTTCCTGGATGACCCAAACTTGTTCCCACTGTGCTGCAATCACACGTCCTTGAACAAAGCCATCCAGGACTCTGGTCTCTTGGGATGCAGGCTGTGTTCTTAAGGAACAACCTGTGTTCTGGAACAACCTGCAGACACCTGGGACAGGAGTAGCCTCTGGGACAGATAGTGTAGCACGTGGTCAGGCAGTGGGTTTGCCTGCCCTGTGGGTTATATCCCTGTGTGTTTCAAGGCTTTCCCGTGAGGGTTGTACCTGCAGAGTCTCATGTTCATGCATATTGATAAGATGAGACTGATTTCATTCCTAGGATCCTACGTCCATATTTCTAGTAAAGTCTAAGTTTCCCAGATGAGCTAGTAGGAAAACAAAAAATGTGATCTTTGGAATGTAAAGATAATTCCTATGCCCTATTGATGAGCTTATGGCTATCTATAATGACAAACAATAACATTTTCCTTGTAAATATACGTACCTTTGTATACTATCAATATTAGTAATATAATAGCAATTATTAACTGAATACTTACTAATTGCACTAATTGCAAGCACTTTAAAAATGTAACATTTACAATAACACTATGAGGTAAATACTAATATTATCCCCATTTTACAGATGAGAAAAGTGAGGCTTAGTTTCAATAACTTTTGCAAAGACTTCTGGCTAGCAAGAGGCAGATTCTATAAACCTAAATCCAGAACGCTGCCTTGTAGCCTCCACGTTATAATCACTCCTGTTTGCACAACTAAAAAGTGAAGGAATGGGGCTTCAAACCCAGACAGTCTGACTCAGAGTCGTCACTGTTTCCTGTGCACTACGTTTATATTTTTATCTGTGTTTACACATATTTTCACCAGATGTATCGAGTCAGGTGCTAGCTCTTTTTCGACTTGGGGACAGGTGGAGGTTAGAAGAATTCACAGCCTATTGCTTAGTAGCTAGGGACTATCTGGTATAGATGAGTTATACACACTTATGGGAAAATGAGACTTTGTATTTATTGTATTTCCACGTAGAAAGAATCACAGGCATTTTTTAAAATTCATACTTGTAAACAAATGTGGCAGCAAGACTGCAACGATATGTATTTCAAGCACTACCAAGCTGCACTGATATTCTTGAGACTGTGCAACGATGGATTCAACTCTAAGAGGGAAAAGAAAAATACAGTCATGAGGAGTGCGGGCATTGTCAATGATGTCTTACCTGAAATGATGAACTTATTAACATTATGTATAATTTATGAACAATTTAATCTATGACTTTTCAAAGTTATCTAAAATGTTTCATAGGTCAGACCTGTTTGGCTGGATCTGTACTATAAGAATGTAACAGTAAGAGAGTCCTCATCTTTCTTTATATTCAATGTCAGGAAACAGAGAGGGTTTATAATTTGTGATTAAAAATTAGAAATAGTCAAATGCAGCTAGCTTACTTGAAGCATTTTCTTCCACGTGATGAACCAGCAGACAGCTTTTCTGTTTAGCTAACAAAGAGAAGGGGTTTACAGCACAGTTTCTGGAACAAAGGAATTTGAGATCCAAGTACTCTGCTTCATAATTTTCCTTTAATGCAAACAAAGTGAATTCATTCTCTGATTTAATCATTTCCACTCTCAAATATGTGACTTATAGCATTCTCTTTCCACAGAATTTGCCAAAGGTTTATTTAAGGCATGTCTTAGTTTGAATCTAAAATTCCACGAAGTAAACAAGCCGATAGGCCCTGGGCAAAATGCTGAAGTAGGATTCTTTAGATCCTGAGTCCAGTCTCTTGCCCTTCTGTCTGTTTCTATCTGTACCATTCTGCAAGCCCATTGGAAAGGTGCTGAGGCCCTCAAGGTAGTGGTCCATGTGGTAGTCATTTGTTCAATGGATACTTTTGTCTGCCTTCCAGATACATGGTAGATTGCACTTCCTGGCTTGCTTGGAGTTTGGTGGGGCCATGTGACCAGTTCTGGCCAATGAGTTTTATTTAGATATGTATGTCATTTCTTATCAGAGCATTGCCAGTGTAGCACCCTCCAGAACTCTCTTTCCCTCTGCTTCTCTCTCCCTCAGTGAGGAGCGTTATATAACTGTCCTGTCAGCCAGATTTGTAGAATAGGGGTGTCTTGGAAAAGAGCTGATGCAGGGATCATGTACCATGAGCAAGAAATCAACTTTCTCTTCTTAAACCACTGGGATGTGGTGGTTCTGGGTGTTACCAGAACATAAGCAAACCTGCTGCGGGACCAGTATTACCTGTTAGATGTGTGGAATAGCCAAGCCTAAGAATCATCAAGATAGTCCTGAGGAACAATAAGATGGAGGGATAGAAGACTTTCTTCATATATTAAGCTTTATTATAAAGCTATAGTAATTAAAACGGTGTGGTATTGTTAATATCATAAACAAAATAGACAATGATAGAAAAACCAGAGCTCAGAAGCAGCCCCAACTGTGCAGGGGAATTCTGTATTTGACACAGGTAGTGTTGCAAATCACTAAGGAAAAATAGAATTGTCAAGAAATGGTGCTGGAAAAGGTGGTTTCCATAGTGGGGAAAAAATAAACTTAGTTCCATAACTCATACACAAAAAATAATTCCCAAGTGATTAAGAAGTTAGATGTGAAAGATAAAATTTTTAAATTTCATTGGAAGCTTTGAGTAGGGAAAGAATTCTTAAAGGAGATAAAAATGATTGATGATGTAGATTACATTAAAATTAAGAAATCAAGTGCTTCTATCAAAATATGTGGAATGATAAGTCACATTTAGCAATGCATATACTTTGCAAAGGATTACTTATTGGAAAGAAAAAGACAACAGAATGATAATTCACTTCATAGGCATAAGATCACAGCCATTTCTCCCAAAGAGGAAGCACAAATGGCAAAGAGATAAAAAACACACACACACTCACACCAGGAGAGTGAACATTAAGTGCATATAAAATCTCAAAAATTAAGAAGCCTGTCAATCCCAAGTATAGATGAGGATGTGATATATAGGAATTCTCATTCACTTTTTATAGGAGTATAAGTTGGTATAACTACTTTGGAAAACAATTCTTTCACTCTTGTGTAAAGCTGAACATTTCATTACAACTGAGCAACTTCACTCACAGGTGTCATGAAGAAATACTTCATGCAGTAAGATGCAGGTGATGGTAGAAACATCATGGACAGCATTGTAGAGGTGAGAGATATGGGGAGACATTGGCCAAAGGCTACAAACTCTGCAGGTTGAGCAGGTTCTGGAGATCTAAGGTACAGTGTCGTGATTATACTTAAAATACTATATTTTATGCTTGACATTTGCTAAATTAAATGTTCTCACTGAGCACACACAACATGATAATTATATGAGGTGAAGGATATGTTACTTAGCTTTATTGTGGTGATAATCTTGCAATGTGTGTGTATCTCACAACATGGTGTATATCATAAATACATAGAAGTTTTATTTGTCAATTATGGGTTGATAAAGCTGGGGGAAAAAAGACAAATGCAAGAATGTTCTGAGAAGCACTGTTTGTAAGAGCAAAAATTCTGAAACAATCAAACTGCCATTGACAGGAATATGATTATTTGTGGAATATTTTTTCAATGTGGGTGAAAATAAATGAATTTAACATTCACTTGAATGTTCATTCAAGTGAATTCATCATTATAGATGAATACTTGAATGCTGAAGGAGAAAAATAAGTCATAGAATAATCCGTACAGCAAGATAACATTTTAAAAAATGTTTAAAAACAAGAACAACTAAACAATATATTGAGAAGGAAGCGAGGGAATGAATGAGTTAGGGAAAGGGCATGTACAGATACAGTGATTTTGGTAATACTCCAATTGTTAAGTGGGCGATAGTTCCATACATGTTCATTTTTTATTGTACTTTCTCCTTATGTATGTATTACATATGGTATAATTATATATGTGAAAAAATATAAAATAGTTATCTCATGTATATTTTCCCAAAGATCTCATATAGGAAGAATTTTTCAAATAAATATTCAATGAAGTTTAAACAAAAGATATCTCTTCATTGGGAATCTCTTTCCAGCAAGAAGAAAATTCTTCATCGTCTGAGCACCTTTTAACAGTGATCAAAATTAGAGTTGTTGCTCCCAACATCCTTTATTTCTGATTTCATTGTTCATGAATGCCTCTGACATTCTCAAATGGTAAATAACAGAAAAATTCATCCCCTGGCAGCCCATTCTTTTCCTCCTTTTTCTTCTCCTCTTCTTCCTCCTGTCTCTCTTTTCTTTCCATTTCTTTAATTTCAAACCAATTATTTATCATTTGTTGCTTTATAGTTGTTATTGATTTTTCTTAGCTGGATATACATCATTTCTAAGATATTTGCCCCTAAAATACTTCTTTGTTTCCAATTTAGAACACCTTCCTCAGATGATAGCTTATCTTTTCAATGTTTTCATTTAACATTTCAGGTAATTCTTCCATGCCTCTGTGTCAGAGCTTGGAATTTCCCTGGAACTCCACAAACTACAACAGCCAACATTCATGTAGCACTTATTATGCTCTAGGTTCTAGTCTGTTTCTTCATTCAATCCTCATGGAAACCAGACGGTGTTCTCCCATATTGCAGATGAGAAAGCTGAGGCACAGAGAAGTTCACAACCGCAAATGACAAAGCTGGGATTCAAACCAAGCAGTCCAGGTATAGATTCCATGCTCTCAACTAACTACCACATCATCACGATGCCCCTTTGATTTTCTATCAACCAGTTTTCTGTCTGAAGCAAGAAGATTATCTATTGCTTACAATAGCAAATTTTCCATTGGGTATCTTTCAACTTACCAGTATTGACTCTCTCTCTGATAAGATATGTGCCTTTACCAAGATTGGTGCCTGATTTGCAGATACTTGATGGGCTCTATCAGATCCTGGAATATACAAGTGTAACTAGTCTAGCCTGCTAGACTTCTTTTGCCTAGCCATCAGATTCTGTCCCCCATGCAGTAAATCTTATCAGTTTCTTGGACCCTGCAGAGAGAATATTTTACATATAAGTAAATATGCATATTTTAAAAGTCCTCTTGAATATTAAACATTCATTTTGCACTCAATTTCATGTGAGGTACTATGCTAACCCCTTTCATTTAATCCTTCCAACAACTCCAAGAAGTAGGTTTTACTCTATCCCCACTTTGTAGATGAGAAGACTGAGGCACAGAGTCACAAACTGTACAAAGCACAGCTGATATTTAAACCCAGAGAGTCTGACTCTAAAACCCACTGCTTCTCATTATTACAATATATTGTCTCTCCATGCTGAATGAGAAAAATGAGGTAATATAGTCCACATGGAAGAAAAATTATCTCCATTTCTCTGGAGAGAATAAAATGTGGACTTTGTTTCTTTCTGTCTCTTTTTTAAAACATCTTCAGTGAGATATAATATGTGTACCATAAAATTTACCCATCCATAACATTTATCCATTCAAATGTATAACTTAATGATTTACAGTGTATTCACAGAGTTATGCAACTGTCACCATAATGCCCATTTAGAACATCTTCGTCATGCCAGGAAAGACACCCTGTACCCCTTAGCATCCCTCTCTGTCCACTCTGCGCCCCTCCCCTGGCCCTAGGAAAGCACTGATATACTTTCTGTCTCTATAGATTCTCCTATTCTGGATTTTCCCCATAAATGGAAGCATATAATACATAGCCTTTTGTACTGAGTTCTTCCACTTAGTATAATGGTTTCAAATTAATTGTTCAATCCCTGACACGTGCTTTTAGCAGGCAGTTAATATTTCCATCTTGTGGGCTTTTCCCTGTCTCTAGTTTCCCAATCAGTTCATACCTCTGGTGTAATAACTGGAGAAACAGGTCAGCCCTGCTGGTGCTTTTGTGGCCCTTATGTGATATCTCATATGAAGGCTAGTTTTCCATCTTCCAACTGGCTCTTCTGGATCGTGGAATGATGCTTTCGGTCACCCAGATCCTGCCTGTGGTGCCACGTGCTTGATGTCCAGGGCCTTTTTGTTGCTCTTGGTCACATTTACATGCTCACCCATTGCTTTTTTCAAAGCAGGAATCATGGTGTCAGGTAGCCAAATATAGAAATGCTTCTAGCTCCAGCCTGGACCAGCACACCCAGATCCTTCCATTGGAACTAGCACACCAACACAGTCATGTTTTAGAGTACTTGGGATCTCTTTAGGCCAGCAGAACTTGGATCAGACAACCCTAGTCTTCACTAATAGTCTTTCTTAACTTTGGATTTTAGGGAGCAGGTATTGGGGGGGGGCGGTCTTTGTTCCTTCCCTCTCAAAATGCCTCGAGAAAAATCATTCAACTTACTTTACCTTCTTCTGGCATCGGTTCTACACTTCAAAAGCCTACTTATTAGACAATTTTTAAAAGTCTGTTACATACACTTCTAGAACAATGAGCGCCTATCAGATAAGGAAGACCCCTTAAAATTCTTCTTTCATTACGGCAGACCCTTTCCAAGGTGACTGGCTCTGTCCGACTCGGCAAAGAAGTGGCACGTGGCTTCAGCACCCTATTACATAATGTAAGATTTTCCATCTGATAAATAATTCCTTTTCATTTTTAAAAAAGACCATCTACTGCATTGGCCCAGTGCTCTTCATACCTTCAGATATGTTTCCTTGAACTCCAGATTTGTGTTTGTGCATGGAGTGTGACGGTCTGGACTTGGAAGTTTGCTCATTCACATTCGTTTCTCCTACTGCTAAGTTAAGCTCTCATGTTTCCTTTGCAAAGAGATGGATTGTCTTGCCCTTTTTTTTTTCTTTTTTGTGGGTAGTTTTGACATTCTGTGTATTCCATCAAATTTTCTTTTTCTTTGACGCAGTGAAGAGCAAGTAATTTAAAAGTTTAGAGAGAATTTGCAAAGATGAGGTATAGAGCAGTTTGAAAGAGATTCACTTGCTCTAAGTGCACCTGCAGATGATGTCTGCTGAGCCACTGCCAACCGTGGTGAGCACATCAGGCTGCCAGTCAGCAGGCTGAAGCATTGCTTGCAGAAGAATTAGAAGCCATCACTGTGGGATTTGGTCTTTACTGTGGTGTAAAAGTAGGGGGCATCACAAGTTCAGCAAGTTTAAATCCGGGGTCACCTGTATTAGAATTATGTGATGTGTATTTGCAATCGGAGAAGGTTTATTGTGCCAATTTTGTGGAGTCTTTTTTCCTTCTAGTTACCTGCAAGGTGAATTTACTTTTATTACAGTGGATCTCAGCCAGTCTATGAGAGCAGGGAGAAGCCATGTGAAGGAAGAAATTATCTTTCCTTGAGGAGTAAAGTAGCTCTTCCACATGTGTGATTTATGATTGTTTATCATGAAACGTTACCGACTATATTGGCCCCAAAACCAGTTTTCATTTTCTGGTTAAGATTTAGAAAGAACCAGTTCTACTCTGTCCCCTTCTGCCCACCACCCCCGCCCCCATGGCAGAGAGTTCCCCAGGGAGAACTTTGATGCTTGGACTTCTGCTAGCCTTTCCAGAGTGAGAGAGAGCACAGACCAGACAGGAAGCAGAGTGAGTCCTGTTTTGCCTGAGCTCTTTCATCAGGCTAGGTGATGATGATATATGAAAAGCTAGGCACTTTTCATATATGGAAAAATGAAATTAAAAGTCATATTTTTCAATTCACAATTTTTCTAGGCCACAATTGTGGTTGAACTATTGCTATAGATCTCAACAGATTGACAGAAAATAGGAGTGAAAAAGGAGACTTAACCCAAGAGACTATGGGAATAGAAAGCCTCGGGCTAGTTCATTACCCTTTCCCTTGAAGATAGGAGAGGAAGTTAAGGAATATTTACAAATCAGTTACTATAAAATGTCCAATAAGAAAGAACTTTAGGGGTGCCTGAGTGGCTCAGTCAGTTGAGCACCCAGCTTTGGCTCAGATCACGATCTCAAGGTTCATGAGTTCGAGCTCCACATGGGGGTCACTGCTGTCACCTTGTTAGTGCAGAGCCCGCTTCAGATCCTTTGTCTCTCCCTCCAACCCCTTCCCCTGCTCATTCTCTCTTTCTCAAAAAATAAATAAAATACATAAGAAGAAAGAAAGAAAGAAAGAAAGAAAGAAAGAAAGAAAGAAAGAAAAGGAACAAACTTTAGCCAGGTGGGACAAATGTACTTTGGAAATTATATCTGTTTGTATTCTGAACTACTACATTAAATTTCTCACTACTTACTTGCTGAAAAGGATAAGCCCTCCTGTGATGACTGCTATTTATCTACAAATATTCATGGCTATCTCCTATGGAAATGTAACCCTTACCCATGTGTCTGTGATTGTTGCAAAACTTTACATTGTTTTGGTAAGAATTCTTATTTATTCATTATAAGTTAAAGAAGAAAATATAATTTATTAGAAAATGTTATAGAAATTAAATTAATTCACCTCAATTTTGATGTGCACACTGTGATGGTTAACTCAGTGTTCATGACATGGTTGGCTTTACTCTGTCACCTCAGTAAATAAATGGCAAGAATTCACTTGTTGGTGGGAAGCATAAATGTTCCATGGTGTGACTTTTCTTCCTTTGTCCCCTTGAGCAAAACAAACCAGTGATCCAAGCAGATTCATTTCCAACCACATTTGAAATTTGTTTTGTTCTTGCTTATGCTATTATTTGTGGTCCTCATAAAACCCCTGAGAACGAAATGGCATCATCTCCAGGGAAAAAATCTCCTGTGAAAACAGAGGATTGAGAGTGAAAGCCCTGGTCCAAGGAAACACAGAAGGTGTCAGAGCCAGGAGCCAAACCCGGATCTGTCTTCCCTCATGTCCCAGCTCTTTCCGTGGGCCCAGCTGCCTCCTGAGAGATCTGGTTGTCACAGCCAATTGGTTAACAGACTTACAGGATAAGTTTCTGCACTCATCATTCCATTTCCAAGGCCACGGGCTTGAAGTGTCCTTTATGAATTGCAAAACCAGCAGCTTCAATTTAAGGCTTGTAGGTTCTGGGGATGTGGTTGCTATTGCTTCTGCTGCTTCTTGGAAGCCAGCAAGATTTGGGTTCTGTTTGCATGGACACTTGTGGTTCATTGCTGTGTTGGTGGTCCTGTTGGGGTGACCGTGAAGTTGGCTGAGCATCGGTGATTAGCCTCACAGTAAGGATTCAGATTTTCTTTTATGAATCCTGCCTCTTTAGTATCACTGCTCACCCTCTCTTCATCATCAGTCTAGTTGCCATTGTCCTTATTGGTCTCATTTTCTCTTACTTGAACTACTGTGTTTCCATACTGATTTTTCTGCTTTTAACCTTTCTTGTAGATCTACCCTAAAACTGAATTTTCTTGAAATCAGAACTCATCATATTATCTCCATGCTGAAGATCCTTCCATGACTCACTTTTGCTTTCAGGATATAGTACCAGCTTCTTGGGATATCACATAAAGTTCCCCCCAAATTTTCAATCTCAGATGTTAACCCCCTTGCCATACACATCCTGTTCTTCAGACCTATCTAAAATACTTGCTGATTTCTGGACACACTGTGTTATGTAACGTCGTCATGCCTGTCTTCCTGTTTTATCTTCTTCTTGGTATACCTCTGGGCTCTCCACTTTATGGTTTATTGCTCATAGTAGAGTGCTGTGTGGGTATCTGCTTTTATCTGCCCACCATCCATCCATCTACCTCCTTTCCTATTATAATAATGGGATTCTGGGGATACCACCAGTCACGGCATCTGTTTTACTGATCATAGGGGTGGGTATGTGACCTCAGGTATGGGTAGTCATAAAACCGTCTTGAACATAATGATTGGCCCAGGGTTGTCATGTGGACCAGATCAGGCCAATCAAACACTTCCCTGGGATTTTTCGTATACAAACTAAAGAGTTTTCTCTTGGATTCTACTGCCACTGCTGTTGTTATTATATGGTTAATTATATTAAACACTTAAGATAGTACAAATTAACTGTATGAACATGGCCCCAGAACCACTTTTGCCCGTGCTTCCTAACACATGGAAGAGACTGAAGCAGAAAGCTGGTGTTTAGAATGAAACAGAAATGAAAAGATAGAGAGAAAGCCCTGAGGGCGCTGGTTCTTTGAGAACTGTCCTTTTTTTTTTTTTTTTTTAATATATGAAATTTATTGTCAAATTGGTTTCCATACAACACCCAGTGCTCATCTCAAAAGATGCCCTCTTCAATACCCATCACCCACCCTCCCCCCCCCCACCCCCTATCAGCCCTCAGGTTGTTCTCATTTTTTAAGAGTTTGAGAACTGTACTTTACTGCCAGTAGACCTGGGTAAAAGTTAATTAACTTCCCTAAGCTCTAGTATTTTTTCATCTACAGAATGAGGAAAATGTACGTAATAGTGCCTACTAGGATTCTTATGAAGATTATGAAACAATGCATATCAAGTGCTTAGTACCATGCCTGGCGTAGAGTAAATGCTTAATAAATGTTAGAAATAACTGTTATAAGGAGAGAGCGTCCTCTTCCTTCTCATTCATAGTGATCCTGGGGCTTCTCTGTTTGCATTTAGGCCTATTCATCACTGACTGGCTAATTGTGGGGCCATTTCCCTTCTCCTAGTATCCTCTTGGCCCATCTATCAGGCTAAATACCATTTTTTAAAATTCTGCATCTTACTCACCTTTACTTCACTTGTTTGAGACACTCAAATGAGTTAATTTAAATCTTAATAAAAATACTTTGAGGGGTGCCTGGGTGGCTCAGTCGGTTAGGCATCCAACTCTTAATTTTGGCTCAGGTCATAAGCTCAGGGTTCATGAGATCAAATTCCACATTGGGCTCTGCGCTGACAGCAAGGAGCCTGTTTGGGATTCTCTCCCTCCCTGTCTCTCTGCCCTTCCCTGCATATGCTCTCTCTGTCTCTCTCTCTCTCTCTCTCAAAATAAATAAATAAGCATTTAAAAAATACATTGAGAACATTTTCATTTAATTGCAGTGTGATATTAAAATGTTTAAGGTACTAAAATGCACGAGGAAATGGGACCACTGAAGATGTTTGTGTGGTTACTGGAAATCTAATACATTATAACACAACATAATTTTGATTGTTTGAAGCACGAAATTATCCAGTAGGTATATTACGGTAAGCATGTATATAACAAGGGCATTCTGCAGGCAATTCAGCCTGCTCAGCACAATTTCTCCAACAAGTTGCAATACTTTTCTCTTATTAACAGACTGACCTCATATTTTTATGGGAAAATTGCTAAACTTTCCTTCTTGGTGTCCTCTTAAGATGGCATATGGATGGTATTTTCAAATGGGTAGCCAGTAACTCCTTCTATTTCTCTCTCCTGTGTCTCTGACCCAGGTCTTTAAAGAAACACCACATCAACATCTCTGTCCTCTTTTCTTTTAGCTTGCCTGAGATCTAAGCAAAATTCCCCCCCAAAATCCACTGGGGAGGTTGGGGTGGACAGGTACTAATGATTTCTGCTATTTCTCTTTAATTTAGTCCTGTTTTGCCTGCCCTGGAGAACAGTCATTGGCAAGAGCTAACTTGACGGTGGCAAAGTGATAGAAGAACCCTGGACAATAGGAGGGGACCTGAATCCTGGCCTTGGTTCTACCATTTTCTGTGTGACCTGGAGTAAGTCCCTTCTCCTTTCTGGGTATCATCTTCCTCATCTATAAAATGAGAAGCTTTTACTAGAGAAGCTTTTCCTAAGTATACGTACAGCCTAAGGATGACTTTAATATTTCAGAATCAGTATGAACCTGAATTGCTTACCCTTTATCCCTGTTTTACTTTAAAAATATTGAGCATTATTTAATTCTAGCTCTGCTAATTGCAAGGAACAGAGACCCCTCAGACTAGCCCAGATATCAAGGGAGGTTATTGAAGGACTACAGGGGACTGTACTGAGCATCCAGGATAGGAAATGAAGTTCTGCCAGGCCACCGGGAAACAATGGAAAGGCAGGCTTGGGCAGTCCCATTCTCGTCTCAGGGAACCTCAAGTTTTCCCAGTACTGCTTCATTTGGGCAGTGGCTCCATTCCCCTGCGTCCTACTGCAGACCCCTTTCTTCTAAATAACTTTGGATTTTCTGCTCCCTCCTAATTCCGAACTGTCTTGGCACAGTGTCAATGCTGACTAAACTGTATGACCTTGAACTAAAAGGTCTCACGCCTTTCATGATCCAACTTCCTCAGACTCATAGAGACCTCTTTCTTCCACAGCCTAAAGAGAGCGTCCACTTTTGAGTCAGGGGTCTATCCCTTGCCCAGTCAGTGGTACCAGCAGTCATGTGTGGCTCAGAGCCACTCCTTTCAGGGGCTGTGGACAAGATAGAGGCAGTGAGACACTAATGAGCATATCTACTAGAAGCCTGAAGAAAATCCAATTTAGGGGCTTGGGAACTTGAGATAGAACTTTGTATCATTTATCAAATCCATTGACAAGATTGAGCCTGCTAGTCAGTTAAGCACTCAGCAGTACTCACCCAACTCCCTCACAGAGGGATGACATCCATGTACTTGGTAATCTGTGAAGAATGCTGGTGGAAGCTACTACTGAGTATGTGCTCCATAACTGAGGACTCCCCCATCTCAAAGAGCTTCAGTCATGTTGTGGAAACAAAATAACCATTTATCGAGTAAAATAAAAAAAAAAAAGAGATGAATCATTAGATTTCAAAGAAGAGAAAACTCATTTAGGGTTGGGATTGGGGTTAGAAAAATCTTCCCAGGTGTCTGCTGAACTTTGAGTGGTGGATAGAATTCAGATAAAATATGCAGAGGGAGGAGTGGAGAATGCATTCGGATTTCAAGAATATAAAAGGACACAGAGGCCAGATGCTGAGCTTTGTGGAGTTTTCCTTGTTAGGGTAGAAGGTTTGACAAGTGAATAGCAAAAGCCCTTAACCCTTCAGGATTTAAGTACCTCCAGGGACTCCTCTCATCAGTTGGGTGAAAGGTATAGCAACTCCTTGGTTAGGCAGAATCTAAGATGTTTAATGAGTATGGCTTGACTCAGAAATACTATCAGTAACCCAGTTTGCCATGAACTCCAGTGGATAACATTCTTTATGAACTGATGATTAGAGGATATAGAGACATGTTAGGTAAACACTTAGAAAATAACTATAGCTGTACTCCTACTTCTCAGAAGAAGAAAGCCATGAAGGCAAGTAGACACTTGGTAGCAGGTGAGAGCTGGCTAGTGGGCATATTTATGATCTAGAAAGTGGACTTTAAAGGACAGGGTGTCTTCCAGCTTGAGACTGTTCTGTTGGGATCAAGTAGACAATATTGCCCCGAAGCTTTTAAGAATGAAGAATTGCAAGGGTGCCTGGGTGGCTCAGTCAGTTAAGCATTCAACTCTTGATCTCAGCTCAGATCTTTATCTCAGAATCGTGAGTCAAGACCCAAATTGGGCTCCATGCTGGGCCTGGGGTCTACTTAAAAAAAAAAAAAAAAAAATGAATGAAAAAGTGCATTATAAAGGAACAAGTTTCTGTATAGCCATAAACAAAACTTATTTCTTCCCTAACTTTCCCCATTACCTAAAACTATTGTATCTTGAGTTCAGAAACTGCTTGTATTTCCTAGTGAATATAGGATTCACCACTTTGGGGATGATAGATACATATACTGATGTATTACTGTTGTGTCATGCTGTTGTGGAGCAGATATAGCTCTGTGTATCAGTTATCCACTGCTCTGTAACAAATTACTCTGAAATTTAGCAGCTTCAAACAATGAGCATTTATTATCTCCCAGTTACTGCAAGTAATCCAGGAATAGCTCAGATCAGTGGTTCTGGCTCAGGATCTCAAATGAGGTTGCAGTTAAGCTGTTGGTCAGGGCAGAAGTTATCTGAAGGCTTTACTGGGACCAAGTTCACTCACATGGCTTTGGGCAGGTCTCAGTTCCTCACAGGCTGTTGGTAGGAGACTTCAGTTCCTTACCACATGCGCCTCTCCTAGGTTCCTTGAATGCCCCGATAATATGACAGATGGCTTACTCCAGATTGAGTTGTGAGTTGTGAGTGTGTGTGTGTATGTGTGTGTGTGTGTGAGAGAGAGAGAGAGAGAGGGAGAGAGAGTCCAAGACTGAAGCAATGACCTTTTTAGCACCTAGTCTTAGAAGTGACATACCATTATTACTGCTGATTGCTATTGGTTATATAGCCCAATCCTGGTACAGTAGGCAGGGACTATTGGGGGCCATTTTGGAGGCTAGCACACATTGAACTTTTGGGTAAAACAGCTAACTTCTCTGAGCCACATATTCCCCTCTATTAAATGGGAATAAAAATACTGGCTAGAAGTGCTGCCTTCATGGGGTTGTACTGAAAATCTAATAAAGTAATGGATGAAAAAGTCCTTTGTAAATGGTGAACTATATTGATGGAAAATTTGATGTCACTGATCTGGAGGTGAAGACTGAAAGTCAAAGACAGGGTGAAATTCCAATCCAACAAAGTTAGAGAAACATGGACTATCTTAGGTCATAACACCCTTCCCCTCCTGATAGACACTCTAAGCTTTCTCTAGGGTTTGGCAGATTGAGACCATGTAGAGTTGGGTATAGGATATTAAAAAAAAATTTTTTAGCATAATAAATTTTATGTTTCTAAGGAAAAGAACAAGAAACAAGCCTCACTGCAAGGTTTGAAAAGTTTGAGGACATCAACTTGTTCTCACCATATAATTTGTTAATGAGTCAATTGTTCATGAATTAAAAACATATGGGTTCCATTTTACTGAAAGGATTCATAGATTGGAAAAATATATTTTGGATTAGTGGATGGAAGAACATTGAATAGTATGACCTAATAAAAACTGCCCTGTGTCCTGAGCTCACATACCCTTATTCAGGTCAGCATTGGGGCTTATCCACAGGCAAAATGTTCTTGCCCACAAACTGGCTGGCATCATTTCTCATTTGCCTGTGTGGTGCTCAACTCTTGACATAATCAGAGCTGAGTTTAGGAAGATTATGTTGATAGAAATGTGCAAGATTCATCATAAAGTGGATGGGGTGGTAAACTGGATAATTTCACTGAAACAGCCATTCTGTTGAAGCAACTAAAATATCTGAGGAAAATCTAAATATCATTTTCTTTAAAGTGTCAGAGAACTAAAAAGATAGTTAGGGACTATAAGCTAATATCTTGATAGAGATGAGCAACTAGAAGGAGATTATCATTCAGGACCACTTTGTTCTCGAGGGCATTTGCTGAACTTGAAGAGGTACGTTCTGTGCATTGATTTTCCTTTTGGCTCTCAAGTTCTTTTCAAGACTCTGCTCTGTATCTCAGGGGGCAGAAAGCCTGAGAACTACATATCCTGACTTCCTTTCCAGTGGACCTCCAATTAGTCTCTGGCAATGGGGAATACCCGTGGAAAACTAAACAGAAGAAAGGAATGAGAATATAAAAATTAACCCAGATTGACAAAGTAAAAATCTGCCCTGCCATTCATCATGTTAACATAACAGCCACAGATAAAGCCAACTACCAAGCTAATGGGGAGCAGTATTACTCCAAGGACACGCTGCAGTTGTAAACAGTCATAATGACTTTTTTCTTTAAGTGACTACTGTTCCCTTACCAGTGAAAAATACTTATCTCTAAAATCACTTGTTGTTGTGGGGTGCGTGGGAGGCTCAGTTGGTTGTGTCCGACTTCTGATCAGGTCATGCTCTTGTGGTCAAGCCCCACGTTGGGCTCTGTGCTGACAGCTCAGAGCCTGGAGCCTGCTTCACATTCTGTGAAGACACATTCTGCGTCTCCCTCTCTGCCCCTCCCCTGCTCCTGCTCTGTCTCTCTTGCTCTCAAAGACAAATAAACATTAAAAAATTTTTAAATCATTTGTTGTTTGAAATTATATCACTAAGAATGAAACATCTCACTTTTGCCCAAAGGGTCTTAGATGCTTTGAAGCAACCTCAATTTTCAGCCCATTTGTAGTTTCAGGTTAAGTGGTTTTCTTGTCACAACACTCCACATCTATCCCAGTTTTTTAGTTTCTAAGGAAGCAGGACCCTAAATCCACCTTGCAGCCCAGACCTGTTGTTGATCCCTTTATTGGTAGCCCTGCTTTGCTTTGAGCTTATCCCAGCACTGCCTTATTTAAATTTCACCTAAACTTCACCCTTCCCACAAATCCTGGAATAACTCTGTCATTTCTATTGTTTGGTGAGATGTTCCATGTTTCCTCTGGTGTTTCCCTTGTCCCAACAGGCCAGTAAATTTGACTTGGTAGAACTGTAGGTTTGCTCTGGGTGGTCCTGTGCTGATGGAATAGTAGAGAAAGAAGATATTTTCCCACTCCGATAATAACTGTGGGCCCCAACAGCTTTGGTGCTGGTTTCTGCGGCATCAGCGGGGACGACTCCTGGGCTTCTGATGAGGAGTAGTGGGTCAGTTTCAACTGCAGTGGAAGGAGCAGTGGCCGTCACATGGGTTAGTGGGGTCCAGACCAGGGCACAAAGCAACTTCCCTTTTGTTCCTTCGGTTCTTACAATATTTTTTTACAACCAGTTCTCTGGTTATGAACAACTAAATTTCTCTCTGCTAGAAATATATAGAGTGGTTCCTTTTTTCTTATTGGTCACTAGCTGATACAATATCTGAGCTTTTGAGCTGCACACTGGCAGCCTTCTGGGACTAGGGATAAAAACACTAGGAATCTAGGATCTGTCCAGGATTTCGCCTTGGGAGGTATGGCTAATTAGGAAATAAAATAAAACAGCTCTTACATGCACCACAGCTGGACTTCAGTCCTCTGGGAAGACCAAAAAACCCTAGGTCTTAAAATTGGATGAAGATGGCCTGGACTACTTAAATGCCTTCGGCTTCTTAAATTAATCACTTTTGGAAAATTCTCAGCTTTGTATTCTCAAATATTGCTTTTGCTTCTCTTGGAGGAACAGCAGTTAATTGTGTGTTACATACTGTCACTACACATTTGATGTCTCTTCCCTACTCCTCTGCATTTTCTACCCTTTTATTTGTTCATGCTTAATCTTTTTTAAAAAAATGTTTTATTTATTTTTGAGAGAGAGAGCACAAGCAGGGGAGGGGCAGAGACGGAGGAGGACAGAGGATCCAAAGTGGGCTCTGTGCTGACAGCCACAAGCCCCATGTGGGGCTCAAACTCATGAACTGTGAGATCATGACCAGAGCTGAAGTCGGATGCTCAACCCACCTAGCCACCCAGGTGCCCCTGCTCATGCTTAATCTTGATAGATTCTTTTAACCTAATGTTAAGTTCACTAATTCTTCAGCTGTCTAGTTTGGGATTAAAACCATCTATTGAATTCTTGATTTTTGTTACTGCTTTGTTTTTCGGTTCTAGAATTTTTAGGTTTTTTTTTTCCAAATCTGTTCTCACTTTTTAGGCTCCATTTCCTTGATGAATTTTTAAAATTTGGGCTTTATCTACATTTAAAATTTTTTTTTTTTTATTAAAAATTTTTTTTTTTTTTCAACATTTATTTATTTTTGGGACAGAGAGAGACAGAGCATGAACGGGGGAGGGGCAGAGAGAGAGGGAGACACAGAATCGGAAACAGGCTCCAGGCTCTGAGCCATCAGCCCAGAGCCTGACGCGGGACTCGAACTCACGGACCGCGAGATCGTGACCTGGCTGAAGTCGGACGCTTAACCGACTGCGCCACCCAGGCGCCCCCTACATTTTAAATTTATATGCTCTTAACAACATGCTCAAAATATGTAAATCAGACATTGATAAAACTGCAAAGAAACATAGACAAATCTGCAATCATAGTGGATATGATAAAATACCTCTCTCAGTAATTGGCAGAAGTCAACACAGCTTATTAATAAGAAAGAAGATTTGAACAGCACAACTAACAAAATTACCTAATGCACATATGTAGAATGCTATACCAACAACTGCACAATGTATTTTAAAATCCACATAGGATATTTACAGAAATTGACCACAAACCTATAGATCTATGGAATATAACAGATTATATATAATATATTACATTAAATAATAATATGATATTTAATACAATCTATAATATAATAAATAATCTATAGAATATAGATTTATTAAAGAAGATTTATGTCAAAGATGTCAGTTCTTTCAAATGGTCCCAGAGATTTTGATTGCAATCCCAATCAAAATACCATGCAGGTATTTTCTAGAACTTGACAGGTTTATTCTAAAATTTGTGCTAAAATCTAGGGGCACCTGGGTAGCTCAGTCAGTTGAGCATCCGACTTCGGCTCAGGTCATGATCTCAGAGTTTGTGAGTTTGAGCCCCACGTCAGGCTCTGTGCTGAGAGCTCAGAGCCTGGAGCCTGCTTCACATTCTGTGTCTCCCTCTCTCTTTGCCCCTCCCCCGTTCATGCTCTGTCTCTCTCTGTCCCAAAAATAAATAAACGTTGAAAATTTGTGCTAAAATCCAAAGACTGATAAAGGTCAACACACCCTTGAAGGAAAAAAAAAAAACAAAAAACAAACGAGAAACTTGGCCTACTCTTACTGATACTTATAAATTTATAGTAATTAAGATAGTGTGATATTGGCAAAAGGATTGAAAACCAGATTGATGGAACAGAAGAGATGATCCAGATATTTATTGACATATGTATGGACACTTGATCTTTGGCAAAGGTGACCATAGATGACCAAAGGAAAAGAACATTTTTGCGATAAATAAAGCTAGGGTGATTGGATATTCATACAGGTAAAAGTGAAATAAGACCCTTTTCTATAGTATATATAAAAAATAATTCCAGATATACATAGTCCCTAAGTGTGAGTGGAAAAGCATAAAAGCTTTTAGAAGGTAATATAGGTGGTATCTTCCAGACCTCAGTGTATGGAAAAACAAGACTCAATAAACTCTAACCATAAAATAAAGGTTTGGTATATTTGACTAGATTAAAATGAAGATCTGCTCACAAAGGACAAATAACAAGAGACAAAATACAAACCTCAGAGTAGGAGACTATTTTCAGAACACATATAACAAATAAAAGGTTTGTATCTAGGTTATATTTTCAAGCTCTTTCAGATTAGTAATAAAAATATAAGTTATTTGATAGAAAAATGGGGAAAAAAACCTAATACTTTATTGTCTATATTCTATCACTAGAATGTAACCTCAGTGAAGACAAGACTTTTTAGTCTGTTTTGTCCCATATACCCTAATGCCTAGGACAGTACCTGGCCCATAATTGTTGCTCGATAAAAACTTGTTGACTATTTTTATTTAGCTCTCAGAGCAACTCCATAAATGAAAGATTACTATTATTCCTACATTACGATGAGAAAATAGAGGCTCAGGGAGCTCCTCCATGGCTAGCCCAGGTTCACTAGATAGTAGGTAATAAAATCAAGACTCAAATCCATACTTTCAGATATCAAGCTCATTTATTTTTTTGTTTATTCCCATTGTATTACCTGCACCATTGACAATGCTGCTAATGGCCAGTCATGGAAAGCCAGGTAAAGGTATTTCAAAGGGAAATAACCCAGGGCCCAGATAACTTCTGCTTCTCACAGTGGGCTACAGCAGACCAATGTAAGTGGCCCCAAAACTTGGGGATGGCCATGATTATCTTCATGGAAACTATCACATCCTGTTCATCTAATTTAACAGTTTTCACATGAGGTATTTCCCACATGGGGCAGTACTGGGTAGTCTTCATTCCACAGGATAGGGGAAGAGGCTTTCTTCTCTGACTTGGCCAATTTACTCTTTTCTGTTGAGATTAGCAAAATGAAAACCGTGGCTTTCTTCAACTGATAACATTCAAAAGGCTCAGCTAAGAGCCATCTCTGTATTGTCATTACTTGGCACTGCCCGTATTTATTATCCGAGTCTTGTGGGCTTGATGTATAATAAATCCAAAGGAGACTATTGGTATTATTAGGCTTTGAATTCATTTCTTGAGTTTTAGGTTTAGACAATGGGATATAGTCTAAAAGCTCATGAAAATGCCGACTATTTATCTTGAGTGCCGTGTATGCCACTTTGAGCTTCACAAAATCAGATACAACAGCAAAGTAAATAGAGCATGTTGACTTATAAAGGACAGTGCCTAGCACAGAGGATGGATATGGTCCAGTGCTCCTGAACAGAAGATGGAGAAAGACTCCTATGAACAGTCAATTTCATAACATAACCTTTGAAAGAAACCAGTAGCACCGTTTTATTTTTGCAGGGAGCAATTTTTGCAGCGTCTAAGTGAAATGAGTACCCAGAAATGTTGAGAGTCATGCAGGGAAGACGTTTCTTTTGCTTTCACAGAAATTTAAAAAGGATGCTACTGCTGTCTTGAGCTTCAAATCAGATTTGTTGCTTGATTAAAGAGTAGGGCCATCTTGTGTCTCCGTTCATGCTTTTCCCCACATTTTACCACCTTTCTGCTCAGTTTTCAAAATATTTCCATTCTGCAGGGCCCACATCACTTGCTCTGTGGTTTAATGGCTCATGCTGCCTGGGGTCAGCTGGTCAGGAGAAAAAGAAATCGTGGCTGGGTATTGCCAGAGCAGAGGCACAGACCCATGTAGGTAGTTAGTGGCCAAATAATGTGACTGACGGTCCAAAATATAATGGCTCAAAGCCTGATCTGGCATTGTAGGTATTGATGCTTGGTCATACCCAGCAGTCTCTGAACTATGGTGATCCTTCTAGAGAGGTTGTTGCCATTGCCTTGGCTTGAGGGTCTATCCAAGTTGAATGCAAGGGAGCTTACAAGAATTATGGTTTGTCATGCTTCCAGGTGTGATGGGTTGAATGATGACTCCCAAAGATAGGTCTACTCTTTAATTCCACAGACTCTATGAAAGTGACCTTATTTGCAAAAAGGCTTTTTACAGATGTAATTAAGTTAAAGATCTTGAGATGAGATCATTCTAGATTATCCAGGTAGACCCTAAATCTGAGGCCAAGTATCCTTATAAGAGATGCAAAGAGGGAAAGACACAGAGAGAAGGTGGCTGTGTGAATACAGAGGCAGAGATTTGAGTGATAAAACCACAGGCCCCAGATGCATACAACTACCAGAAGCTGGAAGAGACAGAACAGAATTTTTCCTAGAGCCTCTGATAACTTGAATCATCAGAATTCTGGCTTCTACAACTGTGAGAGAATGAATTTATGTTGTTTTAAGCCACTCAGTTTGTGGTAATTTGTTACAGCAGAGTTAGGAAACTGATACACCAGGCCGTAGGGGCTAGACTCAGGAGAGGTTACAGGCCAACTAGGAACCAGGTGACACCAATAATCAGGACTGAAAGAAGCCCAGTTATAGGGATGAAACCTTCAAAAGGGCACCAGGTATAAATAAAGGACAGGCTGCAGATCAATGAATGCCTGCTTGGCCAGGAGCTCTCTCAGCCGTAAGACTAATTCCAGACATTCCACTGATGGGAATATGGTTAGAACATGTTAGAATAACAAGCTAAGTTATTTTTGATGAAAATGAATATTGTTTCTCAAACTATGGGTCACTACCCATTGGCTATGAAATCAATTAAGTGAGAGACAAGGGTTTGTTTGGATTTTTTTGAAAGAATGGAATAAAGAACATCAGATTGCATCACATGTGGTCAGGGTAAGGATTTGAATCAGCAAGGTACTATCAGGAAACAGATGAGACTCAAATTGAATAACTTGAGGACTGTTTAATAAAAAGACTATGTACAAAGGCAAAAGCAGCGAAAGATGGTTCAGCATCTGGGCCTGATAATAGCATAGAGACTTTATCATTCTTAGGCCTGGAGATGTAAACAGACAGCGAGCTTCCAGAATGCTGTAAGGAGAGGGATGCCTGACAGGAGCTGTGATCTTCGCAAGAAGGAAGTGGACATCCCACAGCAAGCTGGCAGGTAGGAGCCAGTATAAAACAATGTCCCTCCCCGCTCTCCTCCTGCCATCTGCATGTCCCGCTGGTGCCTCCCATTGGCCAAACCTACCTTTGGCAGGAGGGCAAGAGAGCTTACAGATGGGATCCATAGGCATCACCTGGAAAAGAGTAGAGAATGGATCTAGAAAAGCAAAAGGAACGAATCCAGAACTGTACTGTTTCTGGATGCTTTTGTGTGTATCGAGTTGCAATAAGAAAGTATTTTTGTTACTGTGTGTTGTGGCCAAAAAGTTGAGAAAAATTGGGATAATGGTTGGCATTGTTCTGAAGCTTCAGGCTGAAGGTTTTCAGACACCTTAGCCAGGTGAGTGGGGGGTGAACAGGCAAGACTCCATGGAGACTCTTCCCTGTAACTCCACGTAAAATCAGTCATTCCTTATCAGTCCTTCCTTACATGGATGGCCTGTGGCTCCTACATTGTAACCTTGATTATATTTTATTTAGTGCTATATTTTATGCTATCATTTAAAATTCTTTGTTTCAGATACATGAATCAAATCTCCCCAGGATATTCTAAACTCCTTGAGGGAAGAGACAGGGTCATGGTCTTCTCATGTGACCTCCACAGTGCTTGGCAGATAGTGAGGCCGGTCACCCCAGATATTTAATTACTTACGATCTGGAGGAGACCAAATGGCCTCCTGGTCTTTCAGTCAAACCTCGTATTCCAAACCTTGTTTCACTCTGTGGAAGCTATAATGAGTTGAACTTAAAATCTGACTCCTCCTAAGAAAAGTTTCATTTAATGGGCAGTAAGGCTATAAGCTGAAGCCAAAACTCATTTAGAATTACTAGGCTCACTCCATCTCTTATGGAATCCATTTTGAAAATTTCCCCTAAACTTTGGCATTTCTTATCTACACTCCAAACCCAGAAACCAGTCAGACTCTGCCTTTTCAATTACATTTCTGAAAATCTCAGTTCTCTATAGAGGTGAAACCAGTAAATGAACCTGAAAAGTGGGACATTCCACACCCCCAGTCCTGGTTTTTGCCAGTTAACTACCTTGAGTGGGTGAGGTGGTCTGAACCTTGAGCATCTCATCTCATCTCACCAAAGCCCCAGGGAGTTATTGAGATGCTACAGAAAAGTGGCAAAAATGGTTGAGATTCAGGAAGGAAAGTGCCAGGGGTAGAAATGCAAGACTTTTCCTATCTTTTATGGTCCTTGAAAGGAACCTAGTTTACTTCTAGTCATCAGATTCCTGTCCAGTCCTTCACAACTCTCTCTCTTGGACCTCACTCTTCCTAAAAGATGGCAGACCACCGGTGTCTGGGGCATCAGTTGTGTTTACCTAAAGCATAAGTGATTGAGAAATCAAGCTTCACGTAAGGAAGACTGTTGCCTTGTCATCACTAGTCATTATGTACACACAGATTGGGTTTCTGAAGCAGCGATGTGGATTCTTTCTGCTCAGGGAGGATGTGGATTGGGGTTCAGGGGAAATGTTTTCCTCTCCTTCCTTTTAAGGAAAATAGATGGCAAAGGATTGTGAAAAACATGCAGTTTGTTTACAATGTTTAAAAGTTTGTATGCAAACTCTGTGTTTTTCAAAGTCCTTTAACATCTATTATCCTCAAGCATAAGTAGTCAGGAAAGATAGTGCTTGCTGCCTGCCATGGGTCCAGTTGTGTTTACCAAAAGATAAGTTGAAGCCCTGACCAACGGTACTTGTGACTGTGACTGTTGTTGTTGATCTAATCAAGTTAAGATGAGGTCCTATTGGATCAGGGTGGGCCCTGAACAATATGACTGAGCTCCTTACATGAAGAGGGGAAACCACGTGCACAGAAGGAGATGATGTGAAGAGCCTCAGGGAGAATGCCATGAGATGATGGAGGCAGATCGGAGTGACGCTGAAGATTGCCAGCTGTCACCAGAATGTGGGAGAGGCATGGAACAGATTCTCCCTCAGAGTTTTCAGAAGGAACTAACTCTGCTGAAAACTTGATTTCCGACTTCTTGCCCCTAGAACAGCGAGAGAATACGCTTCTCTGGTTTTAAGGCACCCAGTTTACAGAACTTCGTCACGGTGACCCTTAGCAAACTAATCCTCTCTCTTATTTAATAGCTCAGGAATGTCAGGTGGTTTTAGCCACACCCTGCTTCTATGTGACTTTTGTCATCTTTACTCTTAAAGTTTCAAAAGTTACCCCTTTAAACATTGTATTATATAGCATAATATATCTGGCACATGTTATATTTTTAGCAGTCTATTATAGTACCCCAGTTTTCCCTTCTGAGAACTGACGGGGCTGGACCCAACACTCCCGAAGTCCTCTCTTAATGCACTCTCTGATTGGGACACCCTGCTTGCCAGACCCTCTGGGAATGAAGCTTTTTAAAAATGAAGTCAGATAGGCAGAGAGTTGGAGTGACCTGTTTAAAACTTTGCCTCTTAGCACCTGAATTTTATTAACTACAAATGTCTTGGTTGTGCTGAGATTGGTGGGGAGTCCAGAACTGAGGGAGAGCGTCTAGTCCCTGCAGGATGGGGAAACTGAACCCTGACAGCAGCCAAGGCATAAAGAGGCCCTTCTTCAGACACACTACCTGCACTTCTCACAAAGGGCCAACGTGCTTGAATGTCATATGTCTTTGAGGAGCAGGTGACAGGTTGCCTCAGGGACTCAAGGTACAGGCTTGGCCCAACTCTGAAAAGCTGCCCTTGGTCCCTGGGGGTGGGGGGTCCTTGTCCCATCACACTGTCACAGTTTGTTGGCTTTGTGGCTTTTTTTTGGGGGGGGGGCTTTTGTTTTGTTTCATTTTTTAGCAGCTTCTCACAAGAATGGGTTGGCAGGCAGCTTGGCCCCGCTGTGACACGAGTCTAACAAGCTTGTCACGCTGATTGATTCAACACGACAGGTGAGCATGAAAATTCCTCTCTCTGATTGTCCTGAGAGTTGGGCTTGCTAATGAGTGGGGTCTGATTACCACCCAGCCTCTCGAGGAGGGCCTCCTGCTGCCCCAGTCTGGGGACTTCCTTTTCGAGTACATCTTGGAAAGCAGTACAGACTTCTCAGCAGGATCTGGGGCCATGGGACCGGGAAGAGTTTCTTTTGCCCAGTCCTTGCTCTCAAACCTTCTCTGCACCGTTTGGGGGCAGAAGGTGATTCCACCCAAACCAGATGCTGCCACTGAAGCCACCTGCTAGTAAGCAGAGGAGTCAGCTTTATAAATTCCAAACAGTTAGGCTTGGATGTTCCAAACTGGAATCTCTGAGAGTCCATTGGGAAGTTCCCTTCCAGCAAGGCATCTCTTCGTATCAGAGCCTGCAACTTAACACTCTGGAAGGCAGTGAGGTTGCCCTGTAGTTCTATCTGCACACGGTTCCTAGTTAGCAACTAGGCAGGAAAGTGACTGAGGCAAGATATTATTTCCTTCTCTCTCTCTCTCTCTCTCTCTGCATGTGTGTGTCTCTCCCCTGGGTTATAATAGGCAAATGGAACTTGGTCCCTTATTTGTAAAGTAAGGGAACTGAAGATGATCTCCTGGCTTTAAAAAGTCTTGTGCTTCTATTTTTACTATTTTCATCCATATGCCCTCTTCCATGGGCCCAGGGCTGCCCATCCCTTGGAATGTGTTTCTGCCCCAACAAGAGGTACCTGAGCAAGAAACTTGCCTCATATCAGATTTACCACAGAACGTGACTAGACACAAACACCTGAAGCAATGTTCTACACTGCTCTTATGGGATGCCTAACCTCCTTCCCTGCATTCGGATACCCGCATTCTCCCCAACTCGTGCCAGTTTTCCTGCATTTCTGACCACTCCTCTGCTTTGGCCTCTGGTGACTGCATATCCTTACTTGTGCCAGACACTGGGAATTTGTAATCGCACTGGGAATATTCCCCAGCCCACATGTACCATCCTCTACAAAGATGCTTCAGTACACGCATGACAGCTCAGACTCTTCAGTACATACTCTGCAGTACATTCCATGACAACAGCAAATTCTGGGCTCTCCTCGAGGGGCTTTGCCTGCTTTCAGCACTTTCCTGGGTCTGGTATCTCATTCCTGACTCTTCCTCCTCGAGTAAATTCCCTCTCCCCAGATCACAGGTGCATTTTCTGGGCCTGGGACCAATCTCCATTGAGGTTAGTTGGCTATAGGGATGGGGGTAGTTTGTCAGACTGACGAAGAGTGGAAAGTCCAGTCCATTAGTAATGGCTAAGGTGGATGAATGAGGAGTCCGTTCAAAGTGACAGTGTGGTGTGCAGCAGGCTGACATCTAGAGTCTGTATAAAGGATACCAGGGGCAGGCAGGAAGAGACACTCTGGTTGGTCTTGCAGAGGCAGGACCCCAGTTTTGGTAAAAACACACGCGAGAACGCTAGGGCTGGAACCTGTGCACAGGGGCATAAGGTTTGAACCTTCTTCCAAGGAGCCTTGTTCAATAAGGCTTAATTTTAGAAGATTAGATTGTGGTAGGCCAGTTATAAAAATCTGGCTATATGATGAGAACTGCCTTAGTAGCTGCAATAGATGAATTGTGTCCCCCCAAAATATGTGTTGAAGACTAACCCTTGGTATCTACGGAGGTGATCTTATCTGGAAATAGTGTCTTTTATAGATGTTATCTCCAAGTTTGGGAACAATCCCACTTGATGAAGGTGGGCCTTAAATCCAATATGACTGATGTCCTTATAAGAAGACAGAAATTTGGACACAGATGCAGGGAAGAAGTCCACATGAAGGCAGAAGCTGCGATTCGAGTCATGTGCCTACTGGGCAAGGATTGTCAGAAACCTCCAGAAACTGGGAAAGAGTCATGGAACAAAATGTCTCTTATAGTCCTCAGAGAGAAACAACTGGCTTTAATTTCAGACTTATAGCCTTTAGAACTATGAGAGAATGAATGTATATTGGTTTTGGCTACCCAGTTTATAGTAACTGGTAATGACGTCCCTAGGAAACAAACATAGTAAGCCAGCCAATCTAATGGAGAACCACAGAAGTGCTGGTCTGGTCCTTCTTCTATTTCTCTGCATGAGGATAGGATTGGTTTTAAAGATTGGCTAAGGGTTGACCCAAGGGTGTGATGATCTTCAAATATTAGGGGCAATGTGTCTCAACTGATATGCATGGCTGGGTGTTATGAAGCTGAGTGCAGTTTGTATGTTGGTACATATCATAATTACCAAGACATTC
Source organism: Leopardus geoffroyi (assembly GCF_018350155.1). Lineage (NCBI taxonomy): Eukaryota > Metazoa > Chordata > Mammalia > Carnivora > Felidae > Leopardus > Leopardus geoffroyi. The sequence continues at coordinate 70,729,419 of NC_059339.1, forward strand.
TTACCAAATATATATGTGTGCATGAATTAATTACCAAGATGGGATGAGTTTGTGAATGGGCTGGAGCAACTGGACACACTGTTTCTCTATCCCCTTCCCTGTCCTTTTAAGACATGGAATAGCAACTCCCTGACCTCCCTCCCCAACTCCCTGACTTGTCCTCAACACTCAGGTTGAGAAACATTATGTTACTGGGATATACCAGGGGCAAAGAGATGAGGAGATCACTGTGTAGCTTATCTGGCACCCTGTCTTATTAGGGAAATGCTAGATGATGTAAGAAATGAACCCTAAAATGTTAGTCTCTTACATAATAAAAGTGCTTTCCTCACTAAGGTGATAATTGAATATAGCTCTTCCTCGACAGCAGGCTGATCTTTTTCACACAGTGATTCAGGAACTCAGTCTATTTCCGTCTTGTGGCGACATCCGCCATGGCTTTGGAGTTCTCTGCTCTAGTCTTCTGGGGAAAGGGGGTTTGTGAGAGTCCCGTGTACTTCTCAAAAATGATGGTCTATAAGTGAAAAATATCACATCCTTCATATTCTGTTGAAAAGGCAGCCACATGGCCCCACCTGAAAGCAAGTGGGGTTGTACTAGGAAATGTAGTATTTGGCTATGAGTCTGTCTTCTGGCAACATTCCTCCTACAGATGGGCACAAATTTTTGGTGGTCAGCTATCCATCTCTGTTATGGTCCTTCTCATCACATCATAGATCTCAGAAATTTCCTTTTACTTTTTTTTTTTAATTTTTTTTTACACGTTTATTTATTATTGAGAGGCAGAGAGAGACAGAGCATGAACATGGGAGGGGCAGAGAGAGGAGGAAACACAGATTCTGAAGCGGGCTCCAGGCTCTGAGCTGCCAGCACAGAGCCTGACGCAGGGATCGAAATCACAAACTGCAAGATCATGACCTGAGCCGAAGTCGGACGCTAACCGACTGAGCCACCCAGGCGCCCCTCCTTCTACTTTTTGTGTGATTTCTTACATAGTAAAATATAAAATTGGCAGTTAGCTACAGTAAAAAAGAGACACAAGTGATACAGTAAGAGTAAGATCTGTGTTTGAATCCTGGTTCCAACTTTTAATAATTGTGTAGATCTTGGGCAGTTTACCTAAATTCTCTGAGCCTTAGTTTCTAGACTTGTAAAATAGAGATAATAATATATCTTTCTAAGTTTAATGATTGGAGATGACATATGTAAAGGATTGGCATGTAGTAAGTACTTATTAAATGGTGGCTTTTATTGTAATTTCAATAAAATCACTGCCCTTGGATTTTTATCAGTCAAATGTTACTGTGAAACTCACAGTTTTTCTAAGTTTGAGATTTTCTCCTGTAGCCTAAATTAGTTTCCACTTAGTCATAGAAGGTCAGAGTTCAAAGGCCCTTGGAGATCATCTTGTTTGATTTCTGGGGACTTTGAATGGCTTATTCAAGGTCACGGGGGTAATTAGTAGCAGAGATAAGATGAAACTTTAATTCTTTTTACTTGTATTTCAGTGTGCTCTCCAAGACTTCCTATTAAGTTCACCGAAAATTGAGCATACCAGAACTGTAGTTTCCAAGTGGGAGCTTTTGAATGACCCATTTGTCTGGTTTCGTTGGGTATGAGTCTGGGATAACTGTAATTTTCCTGAATTCCCTGTCATTTTTAGTATTATCATACAATAATTATCTTCCAATAATGAATTTTGTTGTTTCCAGAGTGGTTACTTTGACCTAGTCTTTGAATTGTGACTTTCAATTTATTTTATCCTAAAAAAAAGGATACAAAAAGTAGATTCTCTAATATACCATATTTTAAACCTCTATTTTTCTTTTTACTCTTCCCTTTCCAAATCATTGAGTGTTCTTTCTTTCAATGGTTTTCTGGTGATTAAGAACATGCCATTCCTGTACTGGAATGGGGGTGTTTTCCCATTCAGTAAAAACATTATAATATTCTATAATGGAAACACCAAACAACTCAGCAACACTGTTTTCAGAGAACCGAATTTCCAATGAACATTAATAATAAAGATACAGACCTCCAGCTCTTACTGAATGGCATGGGTTAAATGTCAATAGGACAAATAGTCGTTCCTGGGCATTGTAGCATATGACCTTGATCCAGCACTGTCCTTTCCTTTTTTCTCTAAGGGGTAGTCTATGCCAGCCTGAGGAGGAAGGGCTTACTAATTAGAAATCTGACCTTACTGCCTTGTGTATTCTGAGCAGGTCTTCTACCGTGTCTCTACCATGCAAGACAACCAGATGAGGGTCCTTTCCCACCTCACCAGACTTCCCCAGATCAAAATCTCTAGTCTGCGAAAAGACACAAAAGAGTCTTAGCAGTACACGTCTAGAGGGCTAGAATGTCAGAGACTGACTCTGTCTGCAGCAGAATTGATTTTTCTAAAGCATACTTCCGAAGGCTAGTTCAGGCTTAGACCTTGGAGTAGAGGATATGCCATGAATGTTCCCTCTCCTATCTTTGCTTCTTCCCTGTTTTCCTGTATTTTGTCCTTTTAAACTCATCAGACTGGGTCGCTCCACCCTCAGCTTTCATGAGAAAGGCCTTTTCCCTCCCACTTTGCCCCTGGAAGCAAAGGTGGGATCCTTGTTTCCTCAATTTCTTGTAAAATGAAATGCTCCATTCTTTAGCCAGATTTTAATAGTGTGCTCCTTGACTTAACTGTAATCGTCTGGGAAGAGTGAATTCTAGTCTCCACAACTACCTCTCATTTCCTTATTGTTTACCCATAAAGCAAGTACACTGGACCAAAGTGAGTGTTCTGAAAGACAACGTAGTTTAATATCACATGAGGAAAGAAGAATTCTAGGGCAAATGCGGAGTTAACCTCCCTTGTTCTGAAATATTAAACCCTTGCATTATTGTATTATAGAGACTTTGACACCCACCACCCCCCTGCCCCCCACCCCTGCCAGCAGGCCCAACTGGCTCTTTTATAAGGGCCTTCCCACTTGATGTACTACAATGATGTCTGGCCTGTTCATGTTGTGTTCCAGAAAGCGAGGCACTATTCCTAACTATTCTCTTCTATTCAAATACACCTGTGTCCTCAAATATGGGGAGCAATGTCCAGGCTGTTTCCACTTCATTCTCCTGCAAAATAATACAAAGAAGTATAAGATTAATAACATAAGTTTATAATTAGATTGGGGAGATGTGCTAGTGATGACTCTTACTGTTGCAAGTGACAGAAAGTCAACTGAGACTAACTGAGAAGAAACAAAGGATTAATTCATGTAAAAGTTAAGTTCCAGGGGAATACATTTAGCTCCAGGTATGGCTGGGTCCAGAGGTATCAAGAAGTGTCCGCTCTTCCCATAGCTCAGCTCTACTCACCTCACTTTGGTATGCTTCACATATTAGCATCATGGCTGCTGGCTGTCCCAGGGCTACACGGTTGTTACAGTCCTGAACTCTCTGGGAAAATGGCTCCAGAAGTGATCCTATCTTAGGTTACTTTTAATTCCAGAAACACTCACTGAGAAGGGAAGTAATTTCACTGATGAGCCAAATCTGGGTCTGCTGTCCACACTTGGGTGGTGGTGGTGGGGTGTGAGGTTAGCCCCACCCCAACCATAGGGATGGAGCAGAACCACCTTAGAATGGAAGACAGGATCTTCCTCACAGGAAGGAGGAATGCTTTGCAGATAGCAAATCTCACACTTCCCCTCTAGGAAGTATGGCATTCTAATGGGAAATAATTAAACGATACCAGACCATGAGTAATTACATACCAAAATGCCAAATCTATTGGATAGATAGGGTGATCCTAAAAAGAGGGAAATCAGAGAACGTTTCACACAGAGGTGTTCTTTGACCTGGATTTCAGTGAAAACTTTCAAACAGATAATGGTTAATAAAGGAAATAAAGACATAGGCAGGAAAACAGAATGGGGAAGTCTGAGACAGCAAGAATTCATGTCAAGGCAATAGCACAGCTCATCCAAAACAAAGGTTGGTCTAAAACCTGCAACTCCTGACATTCAGAGTTGATTTTTCAGCAAATTTACCTATGATGCTTTACTTCTCAGTGTTCCTGTGGCTTCCCCTGGGACTGAATCAAAGCACTGTGTGCATCTGGGGAATTTGAGACCCATCAAACAGTGGAGGTTTTGGTGCCTGGAGATAAAGGCAGAGATCGGACTAGCTTTCTCCATCAGCAAAGCAGGGGACTGCCTGGGAGGAATGAAGGAGCCTTTCTCCTCAAACCTCTTCTTTACCTGATGGTGGATGTCTGCATCAAGGAGATAATGAAATGGCTCATGTGATCATTCCTGGAGAGAGACAGAGAGAGAGAGAGAGAGACAGAAAGAGAGCTTTTGTGACAAATTCTTTCTATGATGTTTATGAATGAGATAAGAACCTTGGGAGGTCAGATCAGGTGAGTAAGGTCCTGGTATTAAATAAATGCTAGAACTTGGGGGTCTTAGGAAGTGGGAGAATGAGTTCAGAAAGAGGAGAAAGGCTTAATCTGGGATGAACTACCCACTTTTACAGAGCAGTGAGCTGGTGCTGGTGATGCGCAGAGAAGTGTTGGGTGCTGATAAAGCCAAATCCTTCTGCTTTGTGTTATGGTAGAAATGACACCTCGGGTGACTCTTACTCTTGAAAGCAGGGTAAATATTTATTTGCAGGCACATCACATCTTATATGCTGTGAGTGAGTGAGGGGGTGGGTGTTTTTTGTGTGTTGTATTATCTCAAGAACTGTGTGACCTTTTGCTCTCAGTCACGTCCTGCCTGGGGAGGAGTGTCACAGTCTCATGACTGTGTTCTCACTCTTGTCTGTAGCACATGGCTCAGCAGGTGAATGGAATAAGCAGATCGCTCTGCAGAATGGAAGGGCAGCTGTGACTCCCTGGCCTCCTTTTGATAGATCATGAGAAAGGCTTTGCTCTTGGGGAGTTGCAGCTTACTCTGGGCTGCACTCCCATGTTTATTTTGGGAGCAATGGAGATGCAGAACCCAGCATGACACTTGCATGACAATTTATTTTTAAAGGAGTTATAAATATGTAATTCCTTCAGCAATAAATCAAAGCTCTTTGGGTATATTTTATAATCAGCTACCAGCATCCTCCTTCTTTGTGAAATAAGTAAGCTAGATTACATTTTAATGCAATTTGCATTGATGATTTCATTTTCATTTAATTATCAGCATTTTCTTTGCTGGCATGTAAGACATGCTCCCAACAGTCGTCTGTTTCAAACCCATGCTATGAGGTCCGTTACTGGGACCCCAGAGTGAGTGCTCTGCATTGGGGCTGGCTCAGAGTTAGTGTTCTCTTTCTCACTTCCTAAGACATTCATTTCCAGTTCTCCTTGATATAAGCCTTCCTTTCTAATATCATAAACAGAAACCCTGGTAGAGCAGAAAGGAAAAAAGACAGAATGATGGAAGTAGGTATATTTTGAGCAGTTTTCTGTGGTGGAGAGTATGGATTTGAGAATAAACATGTGTGGTGGGTTCAATTCCAAGAACAATCACTTACTGCTCAAGTTGGGCACATTACTTGTTTTCTAAGTCAGAGCTTCCTTGTTTGTAAAATGAAAATAATGCTTTCTTCCTCATGGGGCTGTCATAAAACTGAAAAGACACTATGTAAAGCACCAGGCAGGTAGTAGTCACTTAATAAGTGTTAGTTCCCTTCTTTACTTAAAGCAGAGATAGAAATCATCCAACCCATGAAAAAGGTCAAACATTTATTTTATTTGGGGGAGTAGCTGTATCAGTCAGGATAGGCTCGATTATGCTTCAGTAACAATCTCAAAATCTCAGTGATTTACAAAAACAAAAGCTTACTTTTATTCATGCTACAGGTTCACTGAAGGTCAGTTGCATCTTATTCTTTGCTGTGGGATCCAGGAGTATGGAGCAGCCTCTTTCTGGGACATTCTAATCGTGGTGACAGAGGGGAAAAAGCTAATGAATTATGAGCTGCTTTGATTCAGAGTGCTACGTACCATTTTGCCCACATTTCATTGGCCAAATCAAGTCAAATGGTGGACCATGATGTTGATGCTGGTATAGAGAAGTAGAATTCTTTACCCCTGTGTGTTTGATGGAGCTGGCTTGTTGAAAGCATAAGCTAAATCCAATGTCTGAACCAGAATGTTGTATGAGAATCACCCATATACACAACAGAGTCCTAATGAATCAAAACCTTTTGGTAAGCCCCTGAATACACATTTTTTGCTACTTATCACAGGTAATTCTGCTTTGCACTGTCTGGTTATTAGCCACTGTGCTAAAATGTTAAGGTTGATGTAAAAATCAAGAATATTAGTAAGATAATTAGCTTTGGAGGGAAGTGTTAAAAAGAGTTAACTTTGCCTTTTTTTGCTAAGTCTTATAAGTCTTTCTTTCTTCATTCTTTTGCCTGTTATTCTTTTATTGAATTGTTCCATGGCCTCCTTATTTATAATTTAGGAAGCAGGTGAGTTCAATACTTTCTCTTTCTCCAAGGGAAATAAAGAACGAGGTTGCTTTTTATTTGTTTGTGGCCCTCCATTGATTTTTCAATGGGTCAGTGGTTCACAACAGAAAGCAGCATCACCACCTTTGACTTACATCTTTCAGAGATTCATGAAGATGGATATTGAGGAAGAGCCAGACCTTGATTAGCCATGTGCTTTGGGTACTATCTGCCTTCTGCTGTACAGATAGTTTTCAGTTAACATTTTATTGTTTTTGTCAGTCAATCAAGAATATTGGATTTGCCTTTCCAGCATATTCCTGTTTTCTTTGGTGCAAAACAAGGCAATGAAAGAAAACCACTGGGGATGGGTGTGTGAGGGAGGAAGTCATAAGAAAGCAAAAGGGCAAGGGGGCATGTCTAGATTGAGCACTCTTATTCCAGATTGCCTTTTGGATGATGATGTGTTTCAGTCTTTATTAATCACATCCTCTAGTTCCAGATGTTCCTCGGACCAAAAAAAAAAAAAAAAAAAAAAAAAGGGTCCTGAGCCAGCACCTCTCCAGATACTACTGGAAAAGGACCCAACCTATGTGCCAGCCCTTGTAGGTGTTTAGTGAAGGTATCTTACTAAGGGGACAGAGCTGGCAACAACAATGTCCTTGACTGAAGCACAAGACTACAAAGCACAAGACTACAAAGAACTCTCAGTGCGATTATTGGAGTCACTGTGGCTCCCTCCCAATATTATGCTTGCTCTGGGGTTTGGGTTGTTCCTCCCATTTCAGAAAATGGGAAACTGGATTGCATAAAGTTCATGCAAGTGTTCAGATACCCTTAGAAGTTAGTGCACACCAGTTGCAGGACCTTGATGTAGCATTGCTTAAAAAAATTTTTTTAACATTTATTCATTTTTGAGAGTGAGAGAGACAGAGCATGAGTAGGGAAGGGGCAGAGAGAGAGGGAGACACAGAATCGGAAGCAGGCTCCAGGCTCTGAGCTGTCAGCACAGAGCCCGACACGGGACTTGAATTCAGGAACCACAAGATCACGACCTGAGCTAAAGTCAGACCCTTAACCGACTGAGCCACCCAGGCGCCCTAGCATTACTTTTTTCTTTGTTCTTGTTTTTCACAATGGTCTCTGTGGTCAAACGCCTAGGGAGTGCCTGACAGGGCTGACCTGTGTGTTGGCAGAAGCTCCATGCACTGAGGTGTCAGAACCACAAAGAAGCCCCCCAGCTCCCCGTGCACACTGCCAAGTGAGTCGCTGAAGTCACTGGCAGCCAGAATTCCCCTGGCTGAAATACGCTTCAGCTTAAGGTTTCAATTTTTGTTGAAATGTCTCTAGGAGGAGTCAAATCTCATTTTATGTGGTGTGTGTGTGTGTGTGTGTGTGTGTGCGCGCGTGCGTGCGCGTGCGTGCTTTTTGTGAAAATAAAATGTCCTGTGGATTGTAATACTGCTTTACCAGTGCTTGCTGATTTTTCTTCTGGGAGTGTGACATAAGTGGCTAGCTCCTCTTCTATAATATAGATTCATTTCCGCTGAAAGTAGCTGCTGGAGGTCTACCGTCTAACACACTCTCTTGTATCTAAGTGCGTATCGTGTGACTGGGTTCTAGCCATTAAAACGTGATTGGAAACTGCAGAGTACCACGCACTGGTTCCCAGTGCCTGAGGAAGACTCCAGCTACGTGGAGGATAGCAAAGATCATCACAAATCCAGCTGCCAGCACCAGAAGCCCAAACACTTCTGAGCACCGCTTCTTGGAGTCAGAATCACTGAGGAATACACAACACATTGGCTGCTAGGAAAGACTCACTGATCATGGGGACTGACGCCCACAATTGAAACTAATCTTGCCCTGTCTCTTCTCTCTGTGAGCAAAGCACTCCGTTCACTGCTGGTATGGATGACAGAAGGAAAAAGGGAAGCTGGTTCTCTAGCTGATGGCATATGTGCATCAAAGGAGTTGAAGCTTTTGAAAGAAGAAGGAGGCAAATAATTTGAGAGCAGCAATGTGGAGCAAGGAGTGATCTCCCCAGTGCTCAAGCCTGTGGGACATAAGATCTAGGAGGGAAAATAGCAACAGCTTGACGGTGTGGTAGAGAAGGAAGATTTAGATCAGGGCAATAACGAAAAGGAAATTAGGAGGTGAGAATGTGGTCCATACAGTGTCCATCTAGTTCCCTGTATTTTTATCCGGAGAATAATTCGAATTGGGGAGTTCTGTACTGTGCGATTCCCATATCAGGAGGTACTTCCCCCCTACCACAAACATGGAAGGACATTTGGAGGTTTGGGCAGCTGGTAGGCCCCTAAAGAGCGCAGGCCTACTCGATCTAATTGTGCCTCTCTGGTTAGGTTTCTCTTGAAGCATTTTGATATTTGTAAAGAAAATTTGTGTGTACACAATAATTTCATACATTAAAAACTGAAAACATATATATTTCATCTACTTGTTTTTTTAAATGTTTATTTATTTTTGACAGAGAGAGGGAGACAGAGCACGAGTGGGGGAGGGGCAGGGAGAGAGGGAGACACAGAATCGGAAGCAGGCTCCAGGCTCTGAGCTGTCAGCACAGAGCCCGATGTGGGGCTCGAACTCACAGACTGTGAGATCATGACCTGAGCTGAAGTCGGACGCTTAACCGACTGAGCCACCCAGGCGCCCCTATATTTCATCTACTTCTGTAGGCTGGTTTGGGAGCCTAGCTATACAATGAAAACAAGGTGTGTGTGTGTGTAGTACATAGTAGATGGCCACATGGGTGCGGTTGTTGAGTCTGCATCTAGGCTCCAATATTTAGTAGCAGTAAAACTTTGTACAAAAAAACTAACCTCTGTGATCTGTTTTTTGTATCTATAACATAATGTTGATAATCCCATGCACTTGGAAAGGCTGTTGTGAGGATTAAGTGACATAATCCATACAAAGCACATGACATAGCATCTGGCACCGAGTGAACATATTATTATTGTTATTCCGTTATTACTTTGAAAGGAAATTCTGCGTTGCAAATATTATGCCAAATAAACCTTGCCATGTAGCTCTTAAGTTAGCAAGTATCTGTTTGTATTTAAGAAAAGCAGACCTATAGTGTCTTTGTAGTCAGGGAATTGCTGTACCTAATCAGGGCGTATTGATTACAGGGTATGGCCCGAGCTCTGAGAAGCCTTAGCAACCCTGTTTATAAATGGACAGTGAGGCATGAAGTGGTAAAATGTTTTATGGGAAAAACCCATGAAAACTTCAAGCCTTCTATAATACTGATTAAGAATAATTTAAATCATTCATATTTTATTGGAAAATATCAGTGGCTACAAGTTAATCAATTTCAAATGGATTTTATTTGTGTAAAATTGGCATTTTAGAAAGTGAATGTATTGCTCACAGTTACCCCTTCCAATGTGAAATTATTGCAATATTAGTAGCAAATGTGCTCTGATTGAATCTATATCATTAATCAAATATTCCCCAGTTGAACTCCTAATCATGTTTTTAAGATTAAATAAAAAGACCCAGAGGATGCTGGTTGCTTTTCAAGACCTCAGTCAAGGATGAGGAAATGGTGATCGTAGAGGACATTTGCCAGTTTTTGGCTGCCTCCTCTTATGTTGCAGGAGTGGTGGTAGGATGCAGAATCCTCCTTTTACTAGAGAAGGTGCTAGATGCTGAAAGGCTAGATGCTTTCCTAGTCTCCCCTGCAGCTAGAGTGGGTGTGTGACTAAGGTTCAATCAATCAGACACCATCACCCCAGACTTTGAATTGTTGCTAATGAGTCAGAAGGAGGCAGTGGAGAATCCATTCTGGAGGCAGAGGTAACAGTGGAACTCCGGGTCTAAGACTGGGGGTAGCAGCAGGGCAGGTGTCATCAGTGTTCTTCAGCTGGTGTAGAGTTGTCACTGTCAGTGAGTCATAAGTAGGATGACCACATATCCCAGTTTTCCTGGGACAGTCCCAGTTTATGCCCGGGAATCTCTTCATGCTCCCACCACCAAATACACTAGCCTTCTCACCTATTACCCATTTACTTAGCCGTCCTTCCCTGTATAATAGACTGTCCATATGCTCCGTGAATCCAGACCCTTCACATGTGCATTGGATTCCACCCCCTCATCCACAGTCAACAGTGTTGCTCCTTCAATTACACCCACTTGCTTCAGCATCATCAACATATTCCTTCTATTGGATCATTCCTGCCCTTGTATGCTATGCTTTCTGCCGTGACATGGAAGGGCCAAAATGAGTGTGTGTGTGTGTGTGTGTGTGTGTGTACAGGCAAGAGTTATCTATGAATATCAGTATTTATTCTCCAAGGCCTTAATTGTAAAATCAGTGCAAATAAACAGATATTTATTTATAATCTATAAAATGAATATATATATATATATATTTATATTTAGTAGGGAATAATGAAGTTTTAAAGCAATGTGAGTGCTTATCACAGTCCTAGGTTATCCAGAGAAGTTCTGGTATTAAAGACTTTTACTTACTATTTGCATAACTACATCCTTCCCCGCCAGCCTGAGTAACCAATTTTAGGTTCAAAAATAGTTAAATCACATAAGAACTAATGCGGTTCATTTGGGAGTATCATGCATAAAATGCTAAGAATTAAAGATGCAACATGAAGAGACAGTACCACCTGAATGGCTAAGACTTGAGTTAGAAAATTCTGGTTCTCCTGGAGAGGCTGAGATTCTCCTGTCCAGTCCTGAGGGTAGCCAGTGCTAAGCAGTGGGTGGTTTTGATTAAAGGGCTGTGGTCTGGTTAAAATCGTTCTGCACTGTAGGCAGCCATCAGCTTTGTTAGAAGCTGACATTGGTCCTCCAAAGTGGCTGCACCATTTTACACTCCCACGAGCAAAGGAAGAGAGTTTCACTTGTGCTACCTCCTTGTCAGCACTTGTATTGTCAGTCTTTATGATTTTAGCCATTCTGATGGATATGTGGCAGTATCTTATTGTGGTTTTGATTTGCAATTCCCTGAGGAGCAGTTACATTGAGCATCTTTTTCGTAGGTTTACTGGTCTTTTGTATAGCTTCTTTGGTGAAGTGCCTGTTAAAATCTTTTGCCTATTTTTTATTGGGTTGTTTGTCTTCTTATTATTGATTTGCAGGGGTTCTTTACATATTCTGGATACAAATCCTTCATCACATATAAGCCAGGAACACTTCTGAAGGCAAATAACAGAACTTGACTCGTGGTAATGCGAACAATAGCAGCATCAATTATCTGACAAAACAAAAGGTCTAGAAGCAGGCAGTGTATGCCTTACTGGACAGATCTGCCATCCTTAGCAGGTTGGCTCCTCATGCCTATGCTTGTAACAACTTGGTTGCAAAATGGTTACCACTGCTTCAAGCACTAGGCCTGCATTGGAAGGCAGGGAACAGTGGGAGCACCCAGGGAGGCAACGTGAAGAGGTCTTTATATCTCCTTCTTTCAATGGAGATAAAAATTGTTTCTTAGAACTTCTCTCAAACTTCTATTTATTTCTTATTGGCCAAAACTAAGTATTTGACATACATACCAGCAAAAGGGAAAATAAGCATTAGGCAATGGTTTACTACCCTATAGCCATGACTGGATCAGCCCCGATCATGATTTGTGCCCTGGGGCTGGGCACACTGCATGAACACAGGCACTGTTAGTTAGAAGAGAGGAATAGCTTTTGAGTAGGCACCTAATGTGTCACTATTAAAACAAAGCTATATGTTCCTGTTTGCTGTAGTGAGGGATCCTTTGGAAAATTCTGAGAGACCTTGGTCAGCTTATAGACAACATAGTGTCAGAAAAAAAATTAGAAAGCCAAAAAATTAGAAAACCAAGTCTTTTGACTTAAATGCACAAAACGACAGTAACAACACAAACTCTCATTAAATATCTGATCTCAGAGAAGCCCTATTGGCATGAAGAGCTGAATCAGGTTGTTAGTTGTGGTCATATTTTATTGCTGCAAGAAGAAGACTGGATTTGTCACTACATTGTCCAGGGGAGCAAGGCCCAGTGAGGTCTAATAGAAGTGCTGAGAGCAAGTAGGGGTTAAGGGTCCATGCCTTTGTCTCAGTTTCCTCTGAAAGTAGACCCTGAGGCAAGGACATTTTAGGAAGTGTATTTGGGAAGTGATCCCAGGAAGGAGTGAGGGACTGGGAAAGTGTAATATAGAAAAGGGAAGGCAATGTAAAAGCACAGTAAACATTGGTCATTTCTGTGGGTGGCTGGCCCTTGATTGGCTAGGAGTCTCTGAGGAACTATATAGAATACATGGCAGAATTGTTCTCTAAATGTGGCCCTGGAACCGACTGCACTGACATCACCTTGACTGTGTTATTCATGCAAATCCATGTCCCCAGGTCTCCCAAGGTTCTGAATCAGAATGTTGAGTGGGGAGGGGGCCAGGATATTGTACTAATAAACTCTTCAGGTGACTCTTATGCATGTTCACATTTGAGAACCAGAGGTCTGCTGTACAGAGAGAACACTTATCAGTCAGTTCACATCTCCCAGGGAAAAATCATGAGGGGTTAACTCCCTTCCACTTTAAGGTTGCTCACGTGCTTATGGGTCCTTCACCACCTGCCAGAGAAGCCCATGGTAGAAAGTAGAGGTTTTCAGTACAGCTGAGGCAAAGTCTGTCTCGAACATTCATAGGATGCTGGTTTCCAGCAATTGCTGGAGCAGAAGGGTTCCAAGAGAATGTGACACAAGAGATGTCTGATCCAGGAGAGGAGAACAACAAAAGGCCAGTTTAGATCATGACAGCTCTTTCAATACCTGAACTTCATGGAGGAGGCCAGGAAATCGTTCTTGAAAGCATTAAGCTCTTTACAAAGGGCCTTAAGCTCCTAGGAGGAAATACACCACGTAATTGCATAGGACTTGAGTGTACAGAAAACATTAACAAGACACATGAGAAACCGTAGCTATTTGTGCTGTAGTATATCCTCTGGGCAGTGGAGTGTTTCTATCTGTTGAAAGTGACCTCAGTGGCGTTTCCCTATTGGGATCAAGTGAAAGAAAATGGATTTTTCACTTTATTGGGGAAGAGCCTCTTCTAAACAGAAGATACTCATCAGTCTTCCCTTGATTTCTTTGGGAATTTAAATCTGTGTAGATTTGTATTTTCTTTCCTTTCACCCCAGGAGAACATCTACTTTATTTATTTATTATTTATTTATTTATTGCCAGCCACTAGTTCCCTTCCAGTTTTTTACTTTCTCTGTGGACTCTAAAAATGTCACTGGTGGTCATGATATGATTTAGATAATTTGAAGAAAAGAGGAAAAAAACTTGTTGAGACTAGAATGAATGTGGGCTGGTGGGTCAGGGATGACTAATTTGGGCCCGGAGTGGAGATTCATCCTACAAGTCCTTTGTACGTGATGTTTGATTCAACACAAAAAACTTCAGATTTTGACTCAGAAATACCACTAAACTGGAGAGGCAATAACATGAGCTACAAAGATTGAGAGAGAACATATTTTCAGTCTTATTCTGCTGTGGGTGGGAGGTACTTTAAAACTCAATTTAAAAAGTTACAGACATGGCAATTTGGAATTTATTAGTTCATGTGTGTAGAGATTTCCCTGGGGAAAAATGGCCACCTTTTCCCTATTTTCACCCCTTTAGATGTTTCATGCTAGTGCATGTCTCCTAAATACCAAGTATATCTGGTGATGACACTTAGTGCATTCTTATTGGTGAGGACTGAAAAATTCCACCACACAGGTCATGGCATGGATTGACTTAGTGTCTGAGAAAGAGTGATGGTGATTTTCTAGCCTCCTTTGAAATAAGAGATGGTAGGATTCCAGAAAGAAACAATTCTCCATTGGAGGAAAACTCTTAGATACATTTTCCTAAAATGTACCTTTTATCATGTTCCTACTCAGTTCCAGAATCTACATCACTCATAGAATGGCCCAGATGCCAGCTTAGGCCTCTTCTCTCAGGATCTAGGCAAAATTAATCCTAAACTTTGCAAATTGTAGGGCTCTAATAATGCCCATGGCCTTTGAATGTACGCATAGGATGGGATTGTCCAATCAGACTCATGCCAATCAGAGGTCTTACCCAGTATTCAGTTGTACTAATTCATTTCCAGGATAGTCCAATCAGACTCATGCCAATCAGAGGTCTTACCCAGTATTCAGTTGTACTAATTCATTTCCAGGATACAGGCAATCAATAGGTCAGAGTCTTTCCTTTCCTGGTTGAAGAAGTCTGTCCAGCGCAGAATAGATAAGGTCTCTGTGTGGGAGTGACAGGGATCCTCTCACAGAAATATCCCCATTTTTACCTGCAGAGAAAGGTTCAGCTCAAGTGCCAATCTCCAGGGGCCAGGCCTCACACCTGGGTTCTACTTAGTATTGGTGATCTTTAGCGAGGACATCCTGCTAAGGGCACTGCTAAAGAGTGATGAAATCTCCTTCTCAGCTCTGTTTGTGCTGAGTTTTCAACTTCTCTTTGGGATGCTCTTGCATCCATTACTGTTTCCCTTCTCTCGCTGGCCTCCATGAAGAGGGCAACATCACTTAGAGTTGTAGTCAGAGAGGAGTCTCGTCTTGTATGTTCCTTTTATCACAACTGAGGCACATCACTTTTCAAAATGGACCATTTATTCACAAATGAAACAAACAAGGACACACAGGGGAAATACTAGAAACCAGAAAACAGGTTTGCAAATGCAGGTTTCTGAAACTGCCTTTTCTAGCTCACTTTCAAGCTCCAAGGCTCTTTTATGTCCCCAGTCCTATCCTAGGAAATGGAGTTCACCACCATCTAGACTCCAAGGCTGCCTCCCCGCTCAGTGCCATCTTGTCTCCCTATTCAAGGATCCATCAAATGGCTCACAGATCTAATAGTGTGGGTTCTGTCTGCTGCCTGGGCCCCTTGATCTCTCAGAGTCAAGGAAGCAGTCTCCCACCCTGCTGTTATCTGTCTAGGATTATGTGGTCACAAGGAAGTTCTATCTCTAAAGAGCATTCCCTTTTCCCTATTTACGGCAGATCTGTTGAGACTAAAGCAATGAATGACCTTAACATTCCAATGCCACACTCCCTGTATTCAGGATATCTCTTGGAACCTAAAAGAAGCCCAACAGTTTTATGCTAAAATAAAAATAAAAAACAAGAATATTACTCAAACACCCAAAGCTACAGTGAAAGAGGATTTATCTGGAGATCCAAACATTATAACCTCTGAATAATAAAATTGTTCTAAAAGAATTAAAAATGATTTTCTCTATTTGAAATCATATCGTTGTCATAACTCAAGATTCATTTTGTAGTCTAGTCCCCCAGGCTGTGATTGATCAGTCTACAGTTCCACGGTTGTTCAACCTGACAGATGTTTTGGCAGGAAAACGCTCTTTTTGAATTACAGTTGTGAAAATATAATTTATCCTTTTTATTCCTTCGTTCTATGCAAAAAGTAAATCTCAAAACTGGACTGGATCTCAGCTCTGTTTGGTTCCAAGTTTGGCTTAAAGTGTAGTTAAACTGAAAGTGCTACCAAAAGAGACCAGTCTATGAGTAATAATGGACAAATACCCTGGACACTTTGGAGATGGTTAGTAAGTCTGAACAATCACGTACTCCCCCGTGTTAATTCATCTATTTTATCCTTTCTTTATAGTGAGTTAGAAGGAAGAGAGGACAGTGACACAGAAAGGACTGAGGGCCATTAACCTGATTGCTCCCTTGTTGATGCTGTCACCACAAGTTATCATTATGATTTTAATCTGCAATCACATCACAAATGTAGAGTTGCATTGGTCCCTCAAAATATTCTTGATGTAGTTTTAACACTTCTCTCTTTCCCTTAGTGGGTTCAGAAAGCAAGTTTTTCCCTTTCAAATTCATGACTGAGGGTGATGAAGAAGTGAATTCTGATTTCTTACCAGCATCTTAACCAGGGAATAGGATTTCTAGTAATAACATTGCTTTTATTTAGATCCTAGCAGATCTTGTAGGTTTTGACAGAACATGATTTTATGCTGAGAATTTCCGATAACTATATGAGGCTGGGTCTGCTCTAGGAGACACACAGCTTGGTCTCCCGGGTGGGGGGTGGGGCATGCAGGGGAAAACGCCAATAGTGAGAGTCTCAGACACTCCAGAGCATAGGCCCCAAGATGCCCAGCCCATAAAAGTATTAGGAGCCATAAATCCTATTGGTGAAACCTTATCACTGTTCAGTTCCCTGTGGAAAAGAAGGCAGGACCTCAGCCATCTGGGAGTGGGACAAGAACTCTGTCTTGGAAAGCACTGGTGGGGTAAGATATTTCTGCAGAGACCCCAGATGATGTCAGGGATGCCGGGCTTATTCAGAATTTGCAACTAGGATTCTGTCCCATTCATTTCCTGGTCAACCACAACCAGGACTCAATCCATCAGAACAGTTAGAGATTCCATAGATTACAGACTGGGTGGGTGGGACAGGGCACATGAGGGGAACAGAGCTAAGCTTCCTGTTGACTGATGTCTATGATGGATGCATGGGACCTAAAGGTAGATTGGAGAGATGGAGGTGATAATGGCAAATTGGCACTTTTCTGGGCCCATACTAGGAAGCTTCTCTCCTATAGTGCCTGAGGAGAAACCACTGTGGCCTCAGCAAATACTTGAATTCTACAATAACTTTAATATAAACAGAAAAAATTGCTTGTACACCATTTTTTGTTTAACTTCTTGGCAAACATAACATTTATTTTTGAACATCATTTTTACTAATTTTGTGAGTCTCCAAAAGTTTATGTTTTCAAACTCAGGGATTCTCTTAAAAATTATACATTAATTTTCAACTTCTGAAAGTTTAGTTCTGAGAAAAAAGTGAACATACTAAGGATCAAGGGAGAAAAAAAGGAACAAAAAGGGACAGCAAAATAGGTGAAGGGAATTAAAAGGTACAAACTTCCAGTTAAAAATAAGTCATGAGGATGAAAAGTACAGTGTAGGAAATATAGTCAATAATATTGTAGTAACTTTGTAAGGCGGCAGATGGAAACTATGCTTTTGGTAAGCATTTCGTAGTGTATTAATTGTCAAATCATGATGTTGTACACCTGAAACTAATATATTATTGTATGTCAACTACATCTAAAATAACTTTTTTTTTAATTTAAAGGGGGTAGCAACATGTTAAATCCAAGACCAGTAATATGGGTCCTGTTGTGAGGGTATATTTTCACTCTCAATGACTCTCAGGAGGCAGTGTTTACAGGTAAAAAGAATTCTGCGTTTTAAGTCCATTGGTTGTGTCATGCCTTCCTAACCAGTTGTGTGATCTACCATTTTATGAGTCTTCTTTATTTGTGAAATGATGGAACTACAGGAACACCCTTCTCTTTTTCACATACAAAAATCCAGACAATTCCTTTTGGATTTAAAATTACAACATAAAATTTGAAAAGGTACTATGTTTAATTTTGTTTAAATATTTAGTTGTATTTAACCCATCAATTTAATTTCCATTGAGCAAAACTTCTTAGCTAGGATATGTCCTTTTGATTTCACATAACCCTTGACTTGGATAGTATCTGATCAGGCATGATGCTTTGCCATGTGAATGGAGGTGAAACTGTGGAGTCATTAGCTGCTTAGGACTTTCTTCAAGCTAGCCAGACAGTCTAGTCCTGTTCTTTTGCCCAAAGCCTTGTATATCCCAAGTGGCTCTTGTGTTAGGTATCAGCTTCTAGAATTCACCTCTTGTGACAATGAAAGCCAGGACAGCCAGACACTTGTGTCATTCTTTCCCACTTACTGGTTTAACCTGTGATGACACTGGGGCAAGGACATATCTTCCAGAGGAGATGCACCATGTTGGAAGATAAATCAACAGATTAGATTTGTGACATGTACTCCTCCCAGAGGAGAGAACATTGCCCTATTTTCTTCCATAATATCATTTACCAATGGGAAGAAACCAGGTAGGCTTTTTTGAGGAGTGTGATTTTCAGGAACAGTTAAGAGGAGAGAGACCTTGGCTGGAAGTTAGATCAGATCCCATCCTAATTGATGGATCAACTTGAAAAACCCCCTTCTCATGCCTGTGCCCAAGGTGGTATGTTTGTTTTCCCATCAAGTAAATGAGGAATTGAAACGCATTTCAACATTTTCCTAACTAGAACAACATTTTCCAAAGAGTGTTATGCTTGAAGAGCTGTAAATTGTTGCAAGAAAAAAGACTTCCATGGCTAAATGGGAAATGGTGCATGAAACACTATTGACAGTTTGGGGTGTTTTTGTTTGTTTATTATTTTATTTTATTTTATTTTATTTTATTTTATTTTATTTTATTACAACTGGTCTCTACTATGCAGATGTGCTTTTGACCCTCTAATAAGGGAGTTAAAATTAAGCTTTCCCCAAATTTAGTTGAAAATGATTTTTTTTTTCTTTTGGAAGAGAATCTTATGACATTAGTGTTCACCAAACTTCTTTCAGCTTTGTGAATACCATCATAAAAGAGTGCACTAATTATTATAGAAGAAGGATAAGAATGTCCATTAAACCCAATTCCCTTAGGACCCCAATGAAGATCTTCATTTTTGGGAATCCATTCTGTATTTTACTGTTTTCCAACAGGAATCTTCTACTCCTCTCAATGGAGAGACCAACTGAAAAGAAAATTATCAAATAAAGTGCTTCCAAATACTTTGATGCAAGTTTCTTTGACTTTTATTGACTCCCTCACTTTCATATAATGATTTTCCCTCCATTTTCTGAACTACAGCCTAAGGTAAAAGTCAGTACATGAAAATCTGAACATATGAAAAATTAAAAATTAGAGAAAAACTATTCATACAACAGAATTATTCATTTAAAAATTATTTTTCTGAGTCTATTTTAAAGAGAAAGAAAGTTGTAGACGCTGAAGGAAATTCAATGGTCTGACAGTTTTCTCTAAGTTCTATAATATTTGTTTTTTAGTAACCTTAACCTTTAAAAGTATTTTTTTGATACTGTGTTTACCCTGCCATTAAGATTGAGAACTTGAGTCCCTTCCCTCACTCCACTGGACATGAGTGGGTTGATTTAGCATATCTAAACTTAGAAATGGCACACCTCCTCTCTCATTCTGCCTAGTGGCCCACTCCCAGAACTTCCTGCTAGTCAGGGAGGATTTACTAGCAGGGGACTGCTGGTATTAACAAGATAGATAAGCTCCCAGCTATAACCTCATTGTCCATTTTTCTAGTCTTACTTGTAGCTTGGAGACTTATTTACTTGTGGAAATTATCGTCCTCCATAGAAAATAGGTCTTTGGATATCATTTTTATATCATGCATTTGAAATATGTGTTCTATTTTGCCAGCTGTTCAAGTTGCTGAGACTTTTCCTCCCTTGGTTGGGAAAAGGGTTTCTACTTTAGATAGTTACGGTAAATCAAAGTGTATACAAACTTGATTTCGAAGGGGTTTCCTGCCTTGTTAACCCAATCATTATGAAGACAAAGGAACAGTTGGATTGTTGCTATGTTGGCAAAAAGCATTAGTTTTCTTGTGAGGGTGATTTGCCAGTTCAGGCATAATTAGGCCACTTAAATGCTTATCTTTGCTAGTCAATGGACTGGGAAGTCTTTATCCTTATCATGAGTGATGTAGTTGAAAGATAGTCTCAACTCTAAATGGAGATGTTCTTTCAGTGCAAGGTAGTTTCTACTGGATTGCTGGACATTTTAATCTCCAGACCTAACCAACAGTCTTGTTTACATGCCCCTGGAAGACGATCACCTCTAAAATATTTCTTTGGCTCCTCATTAAGTAGAACTTCATATCCTTGATGACTCTGTTTTTGGATGGTAGATGGGTGATCAACGCCCTTTTGTAAACTTATAAATTCAGGGGGGAGGAGGGACTGATTAAAATACTAAACCTTGACAGTGAATATTCTTTTCCAGAGCATCTTATGCTAGCTGTTTGAAAAAAGAGAATATAGTATATAGTAAGGGGTGGGGAGGAGACCAAGACATCCATGCATCTCACACACCCAAGCTCTGTAGCTCAGGTTTGATGGGAGACACATCTGATGAAAGATGGGTATGTTTGGCTGATTTCTCCTATGATGGTGAAGCCTAATGACCTGTCCTTGGGGAGCTGGGGATTCCAATCCTGATCCAGGCTCTGTTTCTCAAACCAGCCCTGTGATCATGGGGATCAGTCAATCTTTCAGTTCTCTCATAGCAAAGTGGGGATTTATCTCGGCCTTGCTTGGATACTCATAATACTGGGAGGTATTCTATTGAGATAATGAGCTTGAAAATTACAGACTATGACGATTTATATGGTCAAGGGGCATAGCTTTTTCTCTGCTTCTTTTGTATTCTGCTTGACTTAATGTGGGAAGAGCATGGATATTAGAATTGGACCCACCTGAATTTGAATTCTGGTTTTGCTAATTACTCAGTTTCCTCATCTATAAAATAGAGATAGTGACATCTATTGCATAGGGTTATCATGAAGATTTGACTGATTCTGCTGCTTGTAATTGTATTATCTGGCATTGTGACAAGCAATCTTTTCCTAATATCTTTTCCTCCCTGTGTGAGTCAGTGGCAGATGCAGCTTCATCAACTCTTTTATAGGTCATTTATGGCACTTAGTTGTTGGGTTGTTGCTTTGTAAGAAAATGTTGAATTGTGACATCTCCACATTTCCTGCTGCTCTGTTTCTATGCTCTCTAGCATATAATTACTTCTTCATATAATCTTTTTGAAGACATTTTAATCATTAATTAATAATCCAAGTTTAAGTTAAATTTTTCTGTAAGTTAAAACCATAATGAGATACCAACAGAATATAAAAAAAACATCCAAACAAAAAAACCAGAAGAAAACAACCCAAGAAACACCAAAATGCCAAATCATACCCCCCCCCACACACACAATAAAAACAAAATAACCAACCAAACAAGCAAACCAAAAACCAAAAACCAAAAACAAATCTGGTGATACCGGGTTCTGACAAGGATGTTGAATAACTGGGATTCTTATACACTGCTGGTGGAAATGTAAATTAGCACCACCATTTTGGCAATATCTAGGAAAGCTGAACATATGCTTACATTATGGTCCACAAATAGATGCATATTTGCACCAAAAATGTACAAGGATGTTCTTGGCAGCTTTATTTATAATACCCAGAAATTGGTAGCAGAATCAGCTGTGGTGTATTTATACAGTGGAGCACTATATAGCAATAAGGGGGCAGTAGGAAACTTCCATGGTATTGGTGATGTTTTCCATCTAGTTATATGGGGGTATTTATTTATTTTTTTTAAATATCAAGCTGTATACTTGGGATCTTTGCATATATTTTACACTTCAGTTAAAAAGTTTACTAAATAAATAAATAAATAAATCATAAATATCTATGTCATTTTAAAGAATTCGATGCCAGATGACTGGAAACTTTCTACAATCCATAATCAAAATATGCTTCATAATTTAAGAAATCTTAAAATATAGACAAAAGAAAAATGCAACTTAATATTTAGTACTCATGTATTCAAGCATTTATATATTTTTATTTAGTGAGGAATAATTTGCAAATAAAAAATGCATAGATTTTAAGTGTATAATTTAATACATCTTGATACATGTATACATTAAAGTAACTATCACCGTATAAAATAGAACATTTCCTTCGCTACCTCAAGTTTCTTGTGCTTCTTTCCAGCCAATAGTCTAGGAAGCCGGCTATTCTTAATTATAGCACATTATGTTAGTTGTGCTTGTCTTTGAATATGTTATACGTAGAATAATGCAATATGTATACTCTTGTGTCTGGCCTCTTTACTTGGCATCATGTTTCTGATATTCATCCAAATTGTTGAATGTACCAATGGTTAATTTTTTATTTTATTAATATACCATGATTTATTTTTCCATTTCCCTGTTTAAAAAAAATTTTTTTTAATGTTTATTTAGTTTTGAGAGAGACAGAGATAGAATGCGAGTGGGTTAGGGGCAGAGAGAGAGGGAGACACAGAATCCGAGGCAGGCTCCAGGCTCCAAGCCATTCAGCACAAAGCCCGACACAGAGCTCCAACCCACGAGCCGTGAGATCATGACCTGAGCTGAAGTTGGATGCTCAACCAACTGAGCCACCCAAGTGCTCCTCATTTCCCTGTTTTTAGATATTTGGTTCCCCCCCCCCCCCAGTTTGGAGTTATTTATGAATAAAATTGCAGTCAACATTTTTGCATAATTTTTTTCTTGAAATATGTGTACTGTAATCCTTGCTTATCCCCAGGTCATAAAGATAGTTTCCTTTTAAAAGCTTTGTTTTTTCTCTTATGTTTGTGTGTTTGATATACCTCAAATTAATTTTTATGTATAGTGTGAGGCAGGGATTAAGGTTCTTTTTTCCTATGGTTTATCAGTTCCAGCTCAATTTTCTGAAAAACAAAACAAAACAAAACAAAACTTGTCTTCTCTATTTGATTCCTTTACATCATCTGTTGAAAATCAACCGCCTGTATATGTGAACATCTATTTCAGGACTTTCTATTCAGTTTCACTGATCTCCTTACTCTTATGTTCATAAATTACTGTTTTAATAACTGTAACTGTGAAATAAGTATTAAAATCATGTAGTGAGTATTTATTTATTTGTTTTTATCTTTAGATAATACCAATGCCTTTGTGAACCTCTTTACAATGGAGATAAACTTCATCTAGTGTCCTAGATGATAACTTGATTTTATGTTAGATGAGGGAAAAAAAGCACGCAGATTTCAGAAACCTTTCAAGTAATGGACCCTAAAATATAGAAGTATCTTTGCTATGCAAAAAAAAAAAAAATTTACCACTGCCTTATCAACAGTAGTTTGTGAATTTCTTATGGCTCTATTCACCTTTCTGCCCTTATCATGAAGGTGGTGCTGAGTGTAAATCTGATAATATTACATAGTGGCTTTGGGGATATAGTAATTGAGGAATGTGCTTTTATTTACATTTTGGTCTCCAATATTCCTTTTAGCACACTTGATTGCCCCAGATATCCCCCTTTCTCTCTTTTCTCCTTTTCTATTTTTTAATGCTTCACATTCTTCTGGGTTTTTGTGTGTATGTTGGTTTGTTTGTTTTGGGAAAGAATGGGTATGCCATAATCTCAGCCCAGAGCAAATACAGATTGACCTTAAAGTAACTAGGTGGTCTCATTTCCTTTTTGTGAATGATTGGTTGGGAATGTGGCACAATTATGGGCAATGAGAGGTAGTGCAGGATAACTTTGGAGCTCTTGTGAAAATTTTCTGGCTGACAAAAGAAAACCAGGGATTAGGGGCAAGGTGACAGTTTCTCTCCTGATGCTCTTGCTGTGGAATGTTGTTGTGTTGATCTGTGATATCTGGAACTGTTGTAACCATCTTATCACCATGAAGAAAGTTATAAGCTGACTTGCTGAATTAGGCAGAATGAAGAGAAGAACGAAAGCTGAGTCCTCAAAGAAATGAGGGAGCTAAAAACAATGTCCTACTATATCCCTACCTAGTCTTCCAGCTATGAAATTTAAAAAACTGTGTCTGTTGTTCATACCATTTGAGTTCGGTTTTCTGTCATTTGTTTGCTAATGTATGCTACCTGTTAAAAGCACAGTGCATCTTAGCAGCTCTTTAATGTGCTGAGAACTCATAATGAGAAAATTAAGTAAACATGGCATTAGAGTAAGAACCATGATTTATTGATGAGTTTTAGTCCATCAAAATGTATGATTCGAAGGGGAGGGCACTTACTTTTATAAAGTATAATACAATTTGTTGGCCTTGACATTGCTGTGTCTTGAGATACAGTTACTCATGACTCAGGTAACTGCCAATGAATAGAATACAATGTTGGGAGTAGAAGAAGCAAAACCAACTGTAGACTTTGGGAGAAAGTCCATAATCATACACATGCCCTGCCTGAAGAACCACTGGTCTTTAGAGACTTGAGTAAGACCTAAGCTTATAAGAGAGATCAAGTAACTCAGCTAAGAAGACTGAAAGTAAGGCAGGATCAGACAGTAAAGCTCTTGTATACGGGGAGCTTAAGGGCAGGCAAGTTGGGATATGGAGCTGCCATTGCAAAAAGAACTCCTACTAGTTGTCTATATCAAAGAGTGGGGTGGGACAGCGGCTGTGGTGTTGGTTAACTTCTTTGTTGCAGTGATTAAGGTCAGACTAGTTTTCCTGCCTTGGATGAAAAGACCGAAATCATTAGAAGCAAGCCAACCTCAAAATCTATAGCTGCTTTATTTTGAAATGAAGTCATTATTTCAAGTTAAAAGTACATAAAGAATTCCTGAAGGGTTTCAAAGGCAGAGAATTTCATTCTGGTGGGGTGGAAATCATAGGTAGTTTTTCAGGTTTCAATTTTATCGGAGATGATGCTCCATAATTTGAACTTTTGATGCTGAAAATTGAACTGATAATGAAATTCTTCATTCATTCAACCACTGCTGCCTTATTGGCATGATCATTATTAGCAGGTTATCTCGTCCATGTTGGAGGAGGTTGAGAGTCTTGCCCAAGGTACACAACCATAATCCTAGAAACTACCTTTTACCAAATAGCCTGTGCATGGTAGGGAATGGGGTCTTCCACTGGCATGAGTCATGGTCCTTTCCATTCCAAGCAGAGTCTTTTTTTTTTTTTTTTTTTTGCTGAGTTTCTACTTTTTAAATTTTTTTCCAATCTGAAGGGGTCAATATGCCTGTCATAGAAGGGATGGCTGCATTGAGTTCATAGACTGAATTGCTTGGGTTCTTGCTCACCATTGTACACAGGCAGGGTTAGGAATTTATTGGGAGACCTATGTTTCTTGCTAACTTGTTAACATGACACTTTGCTTCATTAATACATTTACACGTTTGCAGGAGTCTGGAAAAATCATGTGTAAAACAACTCATGTTTACCTTACTATGGGGTGAATTGATTTGTGTGTGTGTGTTTAAAGTAATGCATCATTAGCTCATTTAAAAACTATAGACTAAGGAAAAAAACCCACACCAAATATTTCCCATTTTCAATTTAACACTAGAGGTTTTTGTGTTGTTAGGTTTACAGTGTGTGTGTGTGTGTGTGTGTGTGTGTGTGTGTGTCTGTATGTGTCTGTGTAAGGAGTATAGCCCTTGAATAAGGATTTTTCTACTATCTTTGAGCATATTTTTTAACTTGAGAAAAAATGCTATTGGTTTTATAAAAAAATTCAGGCCAGCATCTAACTAATCTTAGAAAATTGCGCAAGAGTTCAACCCTAAAGTATACGTGGATCATACTGAAGTAGATGCTCAGAGCCTTTCCTGACATGTTACTGAATCACTAATGGAATGACAAGTTAACTTATGCTGCATATTCATAATGTTGAACGATAAGTACTTTTTTTGCCCTTATTGTAAATTTGAAGCACTTCTGATCTAATTCTATCGCATATGAGAGGAAATGAGAATTGTTATTCAATACTGTTATGTGACAGAGGTGAAAATATTGAAGCATTGGTACTATGGCCTTTTCCCTTCTTCACTCTTAGGGGAACAAGTTTGTCTTCATGACTCTGTGCTCATCATGGTAGTGGGAAGAGGTGCAAATGGAGAAATCAAGAGATTGGACTGGTGATGATCATAGGGACTATGGATGAAGAAAGATGGCAGACAGGAGTCAGGGAAGAATGAAGTTCTTAGGGGTTTATGGGAAAGAGAAGAGAGATTCTGGGGAGCAGAGGCCACAGTGAATGGGATACTGATAAATAGAAAAAATGTAGTATTTAGTATGTCTTTCTTTGTGTCAGTTTATTTCTACTTTCTGAAATCTTCAGAATGGATCTGGTCACAATTGCCTTTTGCCACTGAGTACAACAGGAGATGGTCCAGTTTTACATCATGTATGATTATTTATTCCACTTTATGCAAACTGTTTCCACCACTTTCAAGCTTCCAGATTGGTTGTTGAAAGGTTTCTTGAAATTTTTCCTTGGTCTTGTTCAGCTATCAGGTAGAAAGTCCTGTAGCTTAGTGAAGGTCTACAAGAGGGCATGCAGCCTGGATCTGGCCAACTGGACACAAGAGAACTCTGTTGGTGGTGTCTGGAAAAGATGTTTCCCTCACATAGGGAGCATGTCACAAAGAGCTCTCTCTCTGTCCCGGCCACCATTTGCTCTAGTTTTTTGGCAGCTTTTTTACGGCTCATGACCATGAAGTGGCGTCCTAGGGATGAGAGGTCAGCCACGGGAGGGCAGAAAGGAAGGATGGAGAGATTTGGGTCCTTTAGGACACTGTTGAACCATTGAACTTGCTCTGTGTTGCCTACCTTTGGGGCTACTTGTTCAAGTCTTATAAGCCACCGCATCTAACTGGTATCCTTTTCTATATTCCTAGCTTTTGTTAATCGATAGTAAATATCCTCTGACATTGAACTCTTTTCTTACATGCAGCCTAAAGCATTACTAACTGGCACATAGCACATTGAAAACGTTTGCCAGCTGTAAGCACTTCTTTATAAAGTTCAACGAAACAAAACAAATAAATTGGAAGTTAGAGCACATAAAAACCTGCAGTCGTCATCTGTATCATCTGATTCCAAATGTCTGTGTTTATCAGAACCATTTGGCCTCATTGACTGACTTTATCATAAGTAAATGTCATAATTAAACTAAAATTGTAAACAACCATTAATAACATCGTGCAATTGGTCTGTTTTATATATCCGTATTCCAACCAAGGTTTTATCTGAAAAAAAAGCTAAAATAATTGAAAAACCACAGCAAAAGCCAAAGGGGAGCAGGGTAGTTGAATGTTGGCATTTGTGTATACATACACATATTAATCACCACATTCATCTGATCATTTAAATTTATTAAGCCCCTGTTATGTGGGATCTACCATTCTGAGGGCTAGAGATACAAGGCTAAATTTGACACAGATTAGGACGTGTACAAGATTTTTTTAGTGGTGTCACCATTTGAGCACAGACTCAGGATGAAAACTATGTGGTTGTTCTTGAATCCTGTCTTTTGCACACGCTCCACATGCAATACATCAGCAGGTTACTTTCCCTCCACCTGGGCAACACTTCCTGGCCTCAACACCTCCCCACCTCTCACTCCGGCTCCTCTTGCTCTAGCTCGTGCCACCAGCACCTTCTACCTGTCCTGCTTTGCACGTTGTGGGTTCTTCTCTATAGGGTAACAAGAAGGAGGTTTTGTTGTTTTTTTTAACATAAAAGAGATCATGATGTTCCTTTCTTTTCAGCTCTCCCATGGCTTTGCATCACTATTAAAAAAAATCCAAAATCCTGTTCTCACACAGGATGCTTTATGATAGAGCACTAGTTCCCTCTCAACATAATTTCTACCCCACTATCCCTCATTCATTCCTATCGAGGTATTCTGGCCCCCCCACCACTATTGCAAACACCACGTATGTTCCCTTCTCAGTAACCTTGTATGCATGGCTCACTTCATTCACGTCTCTGCTCAAAGTCATCCCAGGAGGCCTGTCCTCAGCTCCTTTATATTCTTCTTGATCTCCTTACACTGCAGTGTGTATTTATTCATTTATGGTATATAAATCCTCACTTTAGCATCAGCTCCATGAGGGCCAGGGCTTTGCTGTTGTAACGAATCCCAACGAATGAACGAGGGAGTGAATGAACACACAAACTATGGGTGAGTTGCTTTTTCTTTCTCATCCTGATTCTGCGTGACTGGTGATGTCTTCTTGGCCATTTTCGTCCACTCTCTGTGCCTCTCTGTTTGTATTTGTGAAATGAAGGGAGGTGTCAAGCCTGGGAGTGGGGAGATTTTCAAGGGCAGACCTGTCGGCTTCCTCCCTTCCACACTGTTTTGGCAGCTTGGTACTTTGTTTATATACCAGAGAAGCCTGTTGCCAGGCAGGATAGAAAGCTGGACTAGGAGAAGGTGATGACTAACACAGGTGTCTCTCCCCTGACCCCTGGAAAGAAAAGCCAGCTCAGGCCACAGGGGCAAACGCACATGAAGTCAGCAACGCTCTCCTCTGGGTTTGCATCTTTCCTACACCTTACCCCCCTGTTGCCACTCCCCCTACCAGAAACTTGATGGAATCCTGAAATCCTGAAATTCTAAGAAAGTGAATTAGAAAATTTAACATATGCACAGGTATTCAGCATATACTTAATCCTCTTCCAAGTGTCTTGGGAAACACTGCTTCCAAGAGCAGTCTCCTTGGACTCTAACACTTCTGTCCAACTCCGGCTCTTTTCTAGCTGTGTGAGCCTGGGCAGGTGTCTCTACTTTTCTGAGCCTCAGTTCTTTCATCTGCAACCTGGGGACAGTAGACCCGCATCACGTTGAGATGGCAGTTAGATGAGGTGACGTGCAGAAGGCATCTAGCACAATGGCGTCAGAGTAGAAAAAGATGGTAGCAAGCAGGCAGTGGACAACTCACGGGTACCTTGGCTGACGCTGCCTTTCTAGCATCCTTTAAATTCACTCTTTCTATATTTCTGTTCAAATAAATGGCCCATCTTGCATCTAAGCATGGAACTGGGAGCTGCTAGAAATGAGGCTGAGACAAATGGACAACAGTGAAAACATTAATACATCCATAAACCTGGGCCCATTTCAGCAGTGACCACAGCCCGTATATTGTTTGCAGCGCCCATACCCACGGGCTAGAGGAGCTCTGAACCCATGGCCGGGTTTCCTTCTCCCCTTACCCACTGTGATTTCCCTCCAGGAAGAAGGTCTGGTCAGGACTTCGTGTCCCTAACTGGAACCCCCAGCCTGACTCTGGGGGAGGTGGCTCCCTCCTCTTCCTTGCTGCTGACTCCCCTCCTTCCCTGCAGGGTCTGGGAGGGGATGGGGAATCCAGCTCACTCGTGATGATGACATGTGTCAGGCCTGTGGGAAATGGGACACACTGTGAGAGTGTCCTTTGTGCAGCTCAGCTCAACCTTACCTTTCATGTTTTGAGCTCTGTTGAGGGAGTGTGGGGGTGGGGTGGGAGGGGGGGACAGCCCAGGGACACGTGAAATCTGGCCAACCCCTCTACTTGATTATAGAGTTTGTCAGCAACAGAAAACCTGTGTGGAAAGGCCAGGAATCCACAGCTTCCTGTCTGTGGGTGGACAAAGGGGTTTTGTTTACCTGGGAGAACTAGTCTTAGAGCCCCTGGCAACAGAAGTTTTGGAGCAGAGTTACTCTGAGATGTCCAATTCAAGCTAAGAGCTGGGAAGGCCCTGGATCTACCAGAGAAGGGGAGGCAGGCCTCTGGGCCAGGATGACGGATTGGGATTCCACCCAAGGGGAGAAAGGAGAAAAGCCAAAAGGAGAGTCTCCTGTGTCCTGACATGTCAAACTCATTTCCATCTTAGGACCTTTGCAAGTTCTTTCCCTGGAATGTTCTCTCTCCTACATCTGTATGGCTTCTTTGTCATCTTGTTCAGGGCTTGTCCAAAGGACACACTATCTGGGAGGCCTTCCTGGAGCTCCTGTCTCTCAGAATGCTGAAATATTGTCTCCGGACATTCTACTTGGTTTATTCAACATGCCTATGAAGTTCTAAGTTAATATTTGACAAATATAAGAGTGAATATTTTACCAGGAGTTCCCCAACTGCTGAATGTATTTCTTGGTGGTAAATTTCCAAGATATAAGATAGCTGTCTCAATTCAGAATAAACCTTAATAACTAAGCAATTCATTGGCTGAACCTCTTGTTCAGCCCAAAGGAAAACTACTCAGATGAGGACTGACAAGAGTGGCCTCCTCTTGCAGTGAACTGATGCTATTCACCTTCAGGTGTTTGAAGATTTCCTCTCACTTCCTCCAGGTCTATGGAGTTAAACACAGGCTGCTGTCTTTGTAGAGTCATTATGAATCCAGAGTGAAAGGAATCACAATTATGATTTCCCTTATACTTTAAACCTCCTTCTCCAAACAAAATGATGAAGACCATTTTTACTGGGACAAGAGGCACTTTTTTTTTTTTTTTTAACTACAGGCATATAGCAAGCTTAGGTAGAGTGGAAACATTTTGCTTTAGTTATGTATGTGTATTTTTAACTAAAGAACTTAGAAAAAGAAATGTAGAAATGTCAATCGTTGTATCTGTACATTGTATCACAGTCGGGCAATTCCTAACTAATTGAATTGATCACTGTGAGATTGTTCCACTTTGTTGGAGAGAAAAAGCAGGCAAACGGACCATATCTAGTTCATTCATGGATCCTGTTTATTGAGCTGTAATCGTCTCAACCACAGAGCCAGGAACCTCGTAGTTTATTCACCCACTCTCGAAATATTTACTCATTGCCTACCATGTGCCAAGCTTTTCCAGAGGATTCAGCAGTGACAAATGAGACCGGCATGTGTGCCTTCGTGGAACTTTCGTTCTAGTTGGGGAGACAGACAATATCAAAATAAATGAAGTATAGTGTATGTCGTACTGTGGAAAAAAGGCAGAAGAGGGAAATGGGGGATGTAGTAGAAAATGGGATTGTCAGGGTGGCTCTCGAGTGACATTTGAGCAAAGGTTAAGGGAAGTCAGAGGGCTAACTGGTGGAGGGGCATGGTAAGTGGAGGGAATGGCCAGGGGGAGGGCCTAAGCATGTTTGAAGAACAGCAAGGAAATTGCTGTGTCTGGACCACAGCGAGCAAGGGAGCAGAATAGAAAGTGAGCCAGAGAGGAAAGGGGGTCCCATTGGAAGATGAAGCCAATCCAGGGTTTCACTGGGGAGTGACATGACAGGCCCGCAGTGTGAAAGCATTCCTGAATTGAATTCTTTGACAGCCTGTGTTATTTTGGTCACAACATCCAAATCCAAAAAAAAAAAAAAAAAAAAAAAAAGCTGCAGACCAAGTCATCCCTGGGTACAGTGTGGAGCCTAATGCAAATCTCTACATGTGCTGCTAACACCCACCACCCTGGAAAAGCTTCTGTTTTACCTCAGGAATGCTAAAGGTCAAAAGCAAGAACAATAGAGTTATGAGCCCTGGAACAATTTTGGCTCCACAAGGTCAAGATACTTCACCCCCCACTTTTGCATGTCTGGTGGAAGGCAGGGGGTGATACTAGGAAGTAGGGCAGGGAGGCTCAGCCTGGGATGTTCATGCCAATGGCCTGCTGGTATATTCCTGGTCAGAGCAAACCTCGTCTAGAGAATCTTATGCTAAGATTTCCTGAATCATTCTTCTCTTCTAAGTGTTTGGTATTAATGCACTTGTTCATTTCATGGTTCACGATCTGCTATTTCTGTAAAACCAGGGGCACTTTGTCTAACAGGATTTTTTTAAAGCTATTTTTAAGGTTTGAGAAACAGCCTGGGAGATGTTTGGAAGCAAAACTTTAATATTGGAATCACTGGGGTTTTGATTTGTCATGAAGACAAAAAGATAATGAGTCCTGGCCAGGTCTTTCTGACAAGTGGGATGGGCAGGAAGACCTATTTGGAAGGCCTCCGTGAGGCAGAGGAAGAAGGTATCCGAAGGCTTCGGGAGATGGGAATGCTAGAGTAGGTGTATAATATGACACCACCTCACCCATCTCCTGACTGTATTCTCCCCGAGGGTCCAGGGGGTAATCCGTTCACCAAACTTGGGTGAGATGCATTTGCCGGGGGAGAGGCCCAATATCCTTGAAAAGCACCGTGGTGGCTCTTCTCTATGGGCCAGGAGTGACGGTGGAGCCTGCTATCTTTAGACTGGACTCCCTGACTTAAGTGGGGATGATGGAACCTGGGAGCAAGAGGTGGTATTTAACTGCCAAGGACAAGGTGGGTGAGGTTGCTGAAAGGTTAGCAGAGCCAAAGCAGTAACCAGAATAGTATAACCATCAGAACGTTGCTTTGGCCAGGTAGTTGATAGTGATATTCCTTGGGCTGAAACAGATGGGCAGGCTACTAACGGCTTACATGATTTGCATGAATGGAAAAGCTCTATGGGGCGCCTGGGTGGCACAGTCGGTTAAGCGTCCGACTTCAGCCAGGTCACGATCTCGCGGTCCGTGAGTTTGAGCCCCGCGTCAGGCTCTGGGCTGATGGCTCAGAGCCTGGAGCCTGTTTCCGATTCTGTGTCTCCCTCTCTCTCTGCCCCTCCCCCGTTCATGCTCTGTCTCTCTCTGTCCCAAAAATAAATAAATAAAACGTTGAAAAAAAAATTTAAAAAAAGAAAAGCTCTAGATGTGGTAAAGGTCAATAGAAGGTCATGGACCCGAAACCAATTCCCAGACTTGGGCTAGTTCTTAGACCCAGAGTCCCTCGAGTGACAGGGAGGAAAAGTCCCATTGAGGAAATCCTGCTGCACAGCCAACAGTGTACATTGTCAGCCTTCCTCCCAACCTTCCCTAAAGAGCCCATGGCTGCTCATCAGGGTGATGGTGCATGAGGAAAGGGATGGAACCAGACTTTTGGAAACTAGTGTAACCTGTAGACCCAAAGTGCCACTACCATCCACCAATCAGATGATCAATGGGTCTTGGTTCTGGTCCACCTCAAAGTCCCCAAACCCACCGTGTGGTTATTTCTGCGGTTCCGAAAATCATAGCTGGAAAAAATATATTACCAAGTGGCAGCACCCCCACATTGGTTAGCATTGGTTAGATGAGAAAGCACCTCTTCTTTCAGGTTCCTGAAGGCTGAGTTTGCCCAGCGCTCGGAGCACTTCCCATCCATAGACAGCTACTCCCAGATGGTTGTCCCTTGGGGCAGTGTCTGCATGGGGTGACAACTGTGGCTGGTGGCTGGTGAGGTCTAGCATGCTGCATTTGCTGAGCATGACGTAGTAAACTGTAGCAGACCGTGAAGGACAGGGAAGAGAAAACAGGTCTCAGTTCTGCCGTGACTTTCCTGTGTGTTGCTGGGCAGGTCACTTTATCTTTCCGAGCCTTGGTTTTCTCATCTTTAAGAAGAAAGGTTGGGCTAGAAGCTAGTGATTCTCAGCCTCGGTTGCATATTAGAATCACTCAGAGAACTTAAACATTACTAATACCTAGGCTCTATACTAGAGACTTTGATTCATCGGTTTGGGGTACGGACCTAGCACTGACATTTTGAACGTCTCCTCCAGGCAATTCAAATGTGCAGGCTGCACGAGCTCATCCCGAAGGCCCCTCCCTTCCAGCTCTGACAGGAAAAGCCTCCACAACATTCCTCACCAAAGGAGAGAAAGAGACTCTGACATATTTGAAGTCAGAGCTCCAGAGGGCTTTTGAAGGAGAAAAACCTGAAAACCCCTATTCCCCAAATTAAAATCTGTAGTATTTCTCCTTTGAGGGAGAAGAACTTTGACTGGCTAGCCTACAGAGAGGCTGGGTTGGGGAATAGCCCAAATATTTGTTCCAGCCATTTCAATGACATTTTGGAGGGCTGATCAAAGATCTGTCTACTGTTTTTTGCGTGTGTCCTAGACACGGGCCAAAATCTGTCCTTATGTTTAATATCTGCCTTGTCATACCACAGTTATTATGTGGATTCAGAAAGAGACCCACACTTTCGCTTACCGAGGGCTGCTCTCACTTCTGTGTCTTAGTCCTATCTTCATCTCTGGCCTGCCTTTGAAAAAGTGTTGCTCCTATTCTGTGAATAGTAGTATTGGTTTTAGTTCATGAGCCTGACTCAACCACAAACTAACTGAGTGACCTTGAAGAGGTAGGTATCTTTTTCTCCCTGGGCCCATGTTTCCTTATTATTTATTTATAAATTTTATTTATTTATTTTGAGATAGAGAGGGGGAGAAGAAGCAGGTGAGGGGCAGGGAGAAGAAGAGACAGAATCCCAAGCAGGCCCTGTGCCATCAGTGCAGAGCCCGATGTGGGGCTCAAAACCATGAACGGTGAGATCATGACCTGAGCTGAGATCAACAGTGGTATGCTTAACTGGCTGAACCACCAAGGCACCCCAAATTTCCTTATCTTTTAAATGCTTAGCTCTAAAGCGTCTCATGGATGAAATGCTCTATACTTTCGTGTTTCATGGATGAAGTGCTCTATGCTTTCCTGTTTTGTTTCGGGTCTCTATTCTATTTTGACTTTGATTTTGTGTGTGGTGTAAAGAAAATCATGCAGTTTCATTATTTCACCTGTAGCTGTCCAGTTTTCCCAGCCCCGTTTATTGAAAAGACTGCCTTTTCCCTCTCGTATATTCTGAAATGCTCTATGCTAATGTAATTTTATGAAACCTGGCTTATCCATCCAGAATTTTAAGCTGAGCTACTTACCTAAAGCAAAATGGACTCCAAGTGGTTGCAAAACGATTGTGCTCATTGATAGCCAAGGTGGACTTGTGAAGAGCATCTTACCAACTTGGTCAACCTCAAAAGGATGGTGGCCTTTTCCACTGGTCACTTAACGACAGATAAACCCAGCTTCGAAGCACTTAGAGCAAGGGCTGCTAGATGGCGCTGTTTCCCCAGATTTCCAAGGCATCAAGGTTTAGCAGATGGCTCTTGTAGGAGAATTAACAATTAATGTCCACTGTATCAGCCTGAACTGGCAGAAAATATGCTATACTCCAGAAACTAAGGAGAACTGAGCTTTCTCAAAGACATTCTTCTGCCAGCCTGGTCCTCTGCTGGCCAAAAATGTAATCATACATATAGCCCATCCCATCCACAAATTGGTCCCACAA
Source organism: Leopardus geoffroyi (assembly GCF_018350155.1). Taxonomy (NCBI): domain Eukaryota; kingdom Metazoa; phylum Chordata; class Mammalia; order Carnivora; family Felidae; genus Leopardus; species Leopardus geoffroyi. The sequence goes on from NC_059339.1 coordinate 70,764,446, forward strand.
ATTAGGGATATTAATAACAAGAGTAAAGAGGAAATATCAAAATGAATAATTCTTATACTAATTTTCTCCGTCTTATTATTTTATTTTGGAGGTTTTATTCCACATATAACAGAAAATAATCATCCCTGGGCTAGAAGGTGATTGTAAGGTAAAACCAATTCTGATGTGAGTTCACTTTCTCACAGCTTGAAAAAAGGAAAGCACCAAGTGAGTGAGTGTCTGCTCCGAATTTGTATGGTTGCTTCTAGGGTATCGCAAACAGGGATGTAAGGGCTATGGTGTCAGGTAGAAAAGATTTCTTGGTTTTCCTGACCTTTACTTTACTAGGCCATTTGAGTTAAGGCCATTTGAGTTAAGGATTTAAGCACTACAGATATCACTGTCTTCATCCAAAGGCAAAGATGTTCTCTGTCACACAAGGAGTTAGGGAAGTCCAAAAGAGGGAAGGACAAAGAGGTCATTTGGTCCATCCTTAGCTCTGCTTCTTGTAATTTTTTTCCCTTAACGTTCGTCACCTTCATCACCAGTATTTACAACGATGCCGGGCTGGGTTCCTGAATGGCAAACTCCTTTTGGTAACAGAACTTTGGGGAAGGAGGGTGGCACATTTTCTGCTTCCCTGCATTCTTTTCTTGTAGATATGGCCATATCGAGGGGCAGGGGGTGGTGCCACGGCCATGTGGATTAGAGAGGGCAGCTCTCCCTGGCAGGCAGTGGCCTCACTCTGCAATCTAAAACGTACACCTTCCACAGAGGTCCCCCTCCCGTTACTGCCTGGCCCTGACTTCTCCTTTGCCCAGAAACCTCAAGCTGTCAAAATTAAATCATTTACTGCTCCATTCTCCCTCTGTCACGCCGTTCACAGATCACTTTTGCAGGCTGGGGAGATGGAAAGAATGAAACCTACGCATTTTCTTCATGTTTCCCTTCTAGTTTAATTCTGCCTTTTGTGAATGCATGGTGTGCATTGTTTAGATTTAGAAAAATGTTCCCAGTGCCAACTCCTCTGGTGTGCGTCTCAAAAAATCATTTTCGGACTCCAGGCTGGCAATTGCGGGGGGAGGGCTTGGGAGGTTTATACCACTGGGAAGCAGAGCATCTCCCCTCCTGGCAGGGAAAAGCGAGGCCCCTTGACCTGAGGCACCAATTACTATTTTAACCACCCTCCCCCCACAGCCCCAGAGGCAGCTGGAAAGGAAACCACACACTGGGAGTTCCCACAGAGTCTTGCTGGCTCCCTAAGGCTTCCAGGCATTTGCCCATCTGGTGAGGCCTCCAGAGCAGGGGGCCTAATTAGGCGTCATCTGGCCACCTGAGAAGGCTTGGTGGACCTTCCCCCCACTTCCCCCTCCTCCAGGCAGGACTCCACTCTCCCAGCTGCGGATCTCTGGAGCTTGTTTGGTTGAGCAGCTGCTCAGGCTAATTATTGGATAGCAGGGTCCCCAAGTGGCTGCCTCAGACTGGAAGGGGGCAGGCAGAGAGAGGGCTGAGGGACATAAAGGGACAAGGAGGGGAACAATATGAGGGGTGGGCAGAGAGGGGATAGAGGGAGTAGAAACAGAGAGCAGAGTTGGATGAACAGTGCAGTTCAAATCTCCCGAGCTGGAAGATGAGGAGGGGTCTCCTGACCTGCAGCAGGACAGTGGATCCCAAAGGGGGGCCCATCCATGAGACAACCTGCTGTGCCCTCTCCACTCCCCTCCTCCCACCTCCCACCTCTCCTTCCCCACCTCCCACCTCCCCACATCCCACCTCCCACCTCCTCACCTCCCACCACATCACAATATTCTATATTCCTGCCCTTTGCTTCCCTGTTAGCACCAGCCTCTACCCAGCCTTGCTCCTTCAGTCCAGGTACTAACCAACTGTGTTTTCTTAGGAGAACATGGCCTTGGAGCCCTAATTTTGGGGATAAGCTTTTGGAAGAGGATGTTGTTTAACTCCCAATTATTCTTTGCTCTTGTTGGACTTTTTGGCACACAAGTGTGTCCATGTCTTAAGGTGTTTTGCACCCCTATGGCCCTAAACCATGGCAGGTGTCCGGTGCCTTAGCCAATAGGTGAGCCAGACTCCGCCCACCCATCGTCAGACATTTTCCCTTTGTCTTCTGGGCAATCGCCCTGCGACATGAGAGGAATGGGAAGAATATCGGGAAAAATTAAGGGGAAGCAGAATGGAAAGTAGAATTAACTACAAGGTATTGTGTTGGCAGAAGATGCAACCTCCAGGCCACTGATGTCCCACCGTCGGCTTGAACCATCACTTGCTAGAAAACCGAGCTGAGCCACTGACACACTTAATTCCATGGATTTCGTCTCTTGTAAAGTAGGATCGTTTGAAGCAATAGTGTTGTGGTGAGTCAGGGGAGCATCCCTGGACTAGGTCAAAAAGCACTCTAGTTTAATTTCTGGCCCTGTTATATCTGGGGTATGTGATCATGGGTAAAACATGGCATTTTCCTCTCTCTTCCAATATTCTCATTGGAAAATATAAGAGAATGATTCTTTTAGTGTGCTAGAAGTTACCATTTTCTGAGCATATTAGAAGTCAGAATTTTACGTTTCTGTGTTTGGCTTAACAGGGCTCAAGAGGGAATGGCTTTCTCCTCTCCTGTCCCCAAACAGCCACAGTACAATTGAAGGCAGTTTTGCTCCAGGAAAGGAAAACGAGTGTATGGAGAACAGCCATTTTGAGACTCGTGCTACGTGCCCCGACCTCAGAAGGGTGGGCTGTACAAGATGTACACAGATTAAGGACAGTTGAAGCAAGAATTGGACGGGTGGTGGGATTTTCAAGGTGGCGGGAAGATAGTCGCAGGATTTTGAAGTCCTGTCTGGTTCCCTTATAACTGTCCGTCCATCCCTTGTGAACCCAGGGCTGATGTGGGAAGCCTCAGACTGCAGTAGAAGGATTCTGAGATGTGAATTCATCACACAATATTCACAAGCATGAGCCATTCTCTTCAGAACACTAGAATCGTTTGATTCCATTAGTCATAGGCTGTGGTCAGCTTTGGCCCTTCCAAAGGGCCTCTGGGTGTAAATCCCAGGTACACAGAGGGGAACCAGGGACGTAAACAAATGAGAAGAATCCTTTTACTAAAGGGTGTCAGCTCTGAGCTGGGTATAGACTGGTGGGAAGTATAATTTCTTCAGCCCTAGAGTAAGAGACATTGCTTTAAATTACTCTGGGGGCCACGGTAATTCCTAGAGGATAACAGCTACTATTTTCTGCAGGCCACTAAGCATTCTAGCTTTGTTCTCAAGCTCCGATAGAAAATTACCAAATCCTTAATTGAAGCCTACAGATTCTGCAGGGAGATTTTAGGGCCTTGAGAAATGATTTGGCCCAGCTCTGTCACTCTGGTGGGCACCTCTCTGGTGTCTCGGAGACATTGAGACGAACCCTCTGCTTGACTAACCCCCCAAAAAAGCTGCCCAGTGCATTCCGTTGTGGGCAGTTCAGGTGTTTAGAGGACCACGTCTTACTTTCAACTGAAAGCTGCTTCCTTAAAACTCCTGCTCACTAATCCTGCTTCTGCCCTCTGGAACTACACGGGATAAATATAATCCCCTTTTCAGATGAAAGCTCTTCAGATAGGAGAAGCTGGTTATCACATTCCCTAAAGTCTTCCTTTACACAAGACACCCGTTCTAAGTATGAAATGGTGTGAAACTCCTCACCAGCCTACTGCGAACCTCACCATGTGCATCTATCAGGATCCAGAAAGGAAGGTAGAAACACTCGCAACATTTCCAGTAGAGACAAATTCATACGGGAGCTTTCTACGTAGCTGTGGAAGGGCAAAGGGAACAAAAAGGCAAATGTGACAGAGATGTTAGTAACTGTGGGAAGCAGCTACCACCCCAAGAGCCAGAGGATGAAGAAGGGGAGTGTCCCTGAGCCCAGAAGCACGGGAGGCCACCCACGGGACAGTGGCAGTGCCATGAGGGGTGGAACCTCTGAGGGGCACAGTGCCACTGATGCTGGGGCCGCCAGCACTGTGTTGGCACTCTCATGCAGCCTGCAGTCAACTAAGCCCCTACTTCCATGAAGCAGGTGAGACCAAACCCAAATTTTGCCAAAATGAGTGTTTGACTGAAGATCAGGTCTCCAGTGGATCTATTTTTTTCTTTCTTTCTCAGCAGACTGCCCCTGTCCTCTGGTGACTGTGCCCTTTTTTTTCCCTTGGGAAACCTCCCTCCTGCATGCATGTGGCTGGGCTGTCAGTCACACGTGACCCCCAACAGCCCAATCCCAGGAGGGGATGCCACAGGAGACAAGCTTTGCAACTTGGGCAGAGATGCCGAGGGACATGTGGTCGGTGGGACGGAAGCGTTGATGGCACTTCCCTACAGAAGCAGTGTTTGGGTTTTCTACTGACATCCCTGCAGCTGCTCTGATTCTAGGTTTTTCCAAGACTCTGTTGTTCAGCCCCCTCCTTTTTTTACTATTATTGCAAGCACTTCCCAGTATCCCTCCTATAAAGTACTTTCTTGCTCAGGTTACTGAGGGTCTATTTCAGTTGCTCACAACCAAAGAACCTGGAATGCTGTGTATCTTTACCCGTATTTCCTATAGGCAGGAAGAAACCGTATTTCCTATAGCGTGGTGGAGAGCTATCAAATACTGACTCTGAAGCCAGCACATCAGCAATCCTCCTCACTTTCTGTCTTCACAAATATTAGAAGCCCAGGGAATTACTGCCAACCAGAAAGTAAACTCCTCTGGGTGTGCTGAAGAAAGCTATCCTTATTGCTCTGGAGTTTCAAAATCTGTGATGCAGATGAATGTATGGGAATCGGGTCTGGAAAAAACATTTTGATATGACAACTTTGATGTGATCGTATCAAAATGGGAACATCAAAATATTTTAAAAAATCTTCTTGTTTCCTAGAAATGTGAACAATGGACACCTCAAAGCCTCATCCCATCCCTGGGTCTGACCTTACTATGCCTCTAAAATTCACTCAGAAATGGGATGAAGGTCAGGAAGTCAGTGTGTATATAATTATATTAACTGGCATTTTAGGAAAATTTCTTTAAAAAATTAAATAGTTTTACATGGCTGTCAAAATATCTTCAAAGCATTGCCTCAAAAGACCATGTATTTGATTTCCATATATCCATACAAGTCATTAAAAAGGTACCAATATATGCATTTTTTCAAGAAGAGCAACCTCCCCCTACCCCCATCATCACATGCTACTTTTCAGATGGGCAGAACTGAGTTTATCAGTAACATATATACTCAGTAACTCAACTAGTTAAGAAAACTCTTCTTCGTGTAATTGCCATTCATTTCATGCTTATCCACATTGTCCATAGGGATAGTTTGACTATGACTTCTTGAAATCTTGACCCAGGAAAATGTTGGCTTCCCTTATAACTTCTTAGCATAGAGACAAGGTTAGTTGGGTAAAGCTTGTTTTGTAAAAATCAGAGTGGTACAAGTAGTTCTGTTTAATAATTATATTTTAAATACTAACAAATATTTACTCTTTTAAAAATTGGCTAGGTCCTGGGGCACCTGGGTGGCTCAGTTGGTTAAGCTTCCGACTTCAGCTCAGGTCATGATCTCTGGCTGGTGGGTTCAAGCCCTGCGTCGGGCTCTGTGCTGATGACTTGGAGCCTGGAGCCTGCTTTGGGTTATGTGTCTCCCTGTCTTTCTGCCCCTCCTCTACTCATGCTCTTTCTCTCTCTCTCTCAAAAATAAATAGACATTAAAAAACTTGGCCAGGATCTGGTTTCTAGTAAGGAAGACATTGGAAGAGAGACCTCTGAAAGACTACTGACTGGCTTCCCTTCCCACTGGGCTGCCCTTCCCAGAACTTGAAGCTACCACTAGTCTTGATTCCTGAGGGGTCTGGCCACACAGCCATTCACCCTCAGGTGTGTTCACCTTTGCTAAGGAGGGGGGGCTGACAATATGATGAAGTACTCTATGAGTTTTATACTTATTACCTTAAACTTTTAAAGAAAAATGAGTTTCCAGAAAATATTAAGAAAACCATTCATCTTTGGACAGCTGACTCTGAATTTGTTGGATTTTGGAGTGTAACATTTGGAGGTAGAGTGAATAAAGTGTTTCATGTTTGGAAGTACGATAGTTTTTTTTTTTTTTTTTTAACTCTCTCTTTTTAAAATAGGCTTCAATGCCCAGTGCAGAGCCCAGTACAAGGCTTGAACTCACCACACTGGGATCAAGACCTGAACTGAGATCAAGAGTTGGATGCTTCACCGACTGAACTACCCAGATGCCTTGGAAGTATGATGGTTTTGTTCATGGAACTGAAGTTCAGAAAGGCTTGACCAAAAATAAGGATGGCCAGGAACAGCTTCTCATTCCAAAGTTGGCTCTCATTGATTAACAAGAGTTTGAGGTTACTTATGTCATACCATGGCCCAAAAAACCTCCAAAGGAGTGAGTCCAAGAACTGGTTATTTTCCAGATGAAACCTGATGCCAACTCTGTGGGGTGATGCACTAAAAATGGCAGTTGATACCCTTGTAGATTTAGGCTATGTAAAACCAGTTGGCATTCTCCACCCAGAATATGGAGCAGCCAGCAGAGTTCCTGTTCTTCAGTGAAATATGAGTACAGATGATCATGTAGCTGGGAGACATCAGTCTCTTGAGGACCCCAGACTTGTGGTGGTTGTTTGGAAAGATGTCAACTACCATGTGTCACAGCAAAGTATGCTTCTGATGCCCATGTCATTTCACTGTTGAAATAGTTTTCTACTGAAATGTGAGGCATTTCATGAACTGCCCTAAAATGCGTCTGCTGTGGGGCTTTGATTCTCCCAATAGATTCTCACTGTAGCTTGAAGGAGGTGATAAGTTAATTAGCTATGTCCCTTGCATTTTTGAAAGCCACCTCTGTCTTTTGTCACCACCACTTCAGGAGATAGTTCTGTCCCTTTCCTCCAGCATAGAGCCCGAGGTGGGGCTCTATCTCACCACGGTGAGATCATGACCTGAGCCGAAATCAAGAGTCGGTCGCTCAACTGACTAAGCCACCAGGTACCCCAATAATTACTTCATTTTAGATCACTACTTAACAAAGATACTTCGGACACATTTTTGTTTTAAGGAGATCTTTATGGATATGCTTGCCATAATGAAAGTCTACATATCCATAAAAAAATTATTCTCAGGTCTGGATAATTTTCACCTTTCTGTAATCCACCCATTTACTTTACTTTTCTTTTTTTTTAAATTGGAGCATGTTCCTATTCCTCAAAATCCCCTCCAATACTCCATCACTCCCTGCAGCTGCTTATACCCCACACCTTCCTCTGTGGAGTGGGATGTCATTCTCCAGAACACATTTGAGTGGCAAGGTGTTTTCTCGTCTCCTTGCCTATCACAGGTTTCAGTTTCCTACTAACCATATTTGTTCTAGCCTTCCCAGTTTGAAGATCACTTTCCTCGATAGAGAAAGGAGTATAGGAGTTGAATTGCCTTGCTTTTCTCTGTTAGCTTTCAACATGACATCACTTGCCCCTAAGAGGCTCTTCATTCCTCATTCTTCCTACTCTGAGCCCAGCCAAAAGCCCCCTTTTAGTGCCCTTACACTGAATTTTTAAGCCTCAGGGCAATTTGGACTCTGTTTTTCCTAGGATCATTATGACTGCCTAATATTCCTTGGTGATAAGTGTATAAGTGCTTCTTTTCATATTTCAGGTGTTTCTTTTTAAAATCTGTAATCATTAGAAAGCTCTCTGCATTGTTTGTTTTTATTTGCTTTTGGTTTCTTTTTTGTCAAAGACACTTCCCCTTATTTCTTCTTGATCTATGTCATTTGTTGTTATGGTCTGAATGTTTATGTTGCCCTAAAATTCATATACTGAAATCTAATCCCCAGTGTAATGGTATTTGGAGATGGAGCCTTTGGGAGGTGATTTGGTCCAGAGGGAAGAGCCTTCATGAATGGGATTAGTAGCCTGATAAAAAAGGTGGAGGGGCTGTCTCACTCTTTCTCTGTGCCACGTGTGGATGCAAGGAGAAGCTGGCAGTGTGCAACTCAGAAGGGGTTTTTCCCAAGAATTCCCACCATGCTGACCCTGACCTCTGACTTCCAGCCTTCGGAACTGTGAGAAATAGATTTCTGTTGTGTGTAAGCCCCCCAGTCTGTGATACTTGGTTACAGCAGCCCAAATGGACTAAGACAAATGTTAGTGTTCAGGTAGAATTTTTTCCTGTGAAACTTCTTTCTTCTTTTAGCCATTTTAACTTTTAGAATGTTGCCAAGGAGTCATTCCTACCTTTTCTCTGAACTTTTACAAATTATTTTTTTCCCTAAAATCTAGAATTTATGTATAATTATGGCCAATGGTTATGTTGGGGAACAAGAATGTCCTGTTCCCTTCAAGGTCCTTCTAGCCAGACTTAGAATCAAATTGACATGAGACAGGTTAACACGGGAAAATCAAGTTTAAGAGTGTATGTACAGGGAATCTACACAGACATGGAAATCCCAAAGGCAGGAAAAATAAGGTATATATGTCATTCTGGACTAAGGAGAAGGGGTAGGGGTCTGGGACTTCTTTTGAAAGAAGGAATGCAAGTCACAGGAAGATGAAAAAGAATAAAGGTTTGGGAAACAAGTGTTTTCTGGGCTACTCAGAAACAGTGGGGCATAGAGGACTTTACCCAAACAGGTCTTGTTAGGTTCCTCCCTGTCTGCCATACCTAGTTTATATCATAATGTAGCTATCTATCATGATAGTTCTCTCCCTATAAATTCTTTTTAGGCACATGAGCGAGAAGTAAAGAGCTTTTCTTTTATTTGCTGGGTTTTGATTGCTTTTTAACTCAAAATAATCTTTATGCCAAAGTGGCCCATCTTGGGGTGGCCTGCCCTTGGACCCCAACAATTCCTTCATTCTTTGGCTGTTAACAGTTCCACAAGGATGATAGTCACTTTATCTGGCTATTTATTTGACTACACTAGGGTTAGTGCCTAAGGGTTGTGCCTAAGGCTTAGGAAGAAGGCTCAAACAGTAGCTGCAAAACCAGGGGCTTCTGAATTTGGCAGATCTGGATTCAAATCTCCACAGACCCGCTGATGATCTTAAACAATCCACTTGACCTGTCTGACTCATAAGGTTAAAAATTGAGTCAATTATACAACTTTGCAGGGATGTTTTTAAAATCATAAAGAATGTAAAATTTGCTCAGTGAATGGTAGCTATTGTTATTACTGCCTGAATAATACAAAGAGAATTCTGAACACCGCTGGGGACAAAAGGTCCTTAACATACAAGGGTAGGCCCATAATGTTAGCAGCAGACCTGCCCACTCAGTAATGTTTATGATCTTTTGGAACACATTCCTGCTCCAGCATATGTGCTAATATGTGTTCGTGAGCTTTCTGTCCTCGCTCCAGGCCATTTTGTCGACTGGTCTTGATTGAGGTCTTCTGGCACCTAAGGCAGGAGGGTCTAAGCCCTGCAAAGAAGATGAAAAAGTCACTGGAGACGATCAACCCTAGGCTCCAACTTGTTATGAAAAGTAGAAAGTGTGCTCTGGGGTACAAGCAGGCTCTGAAAATGATCAGACATGGCAAAGTGAAACGGATCCTCCTTGCCAACAACTGCCCAGGCTTGAGGAAATCTGAAATAGAATACTGTACCATGTGGGCCAAAAGTGGTGTCCATCACTACAGTGGCAATAAAATTGAATTGGGCACAACATGTGGGAGATACTACAGAGGATGCACACTGGTTGCCATTGATCCAGGTGATTCTAATGTCATGAGAAGCCTGCAGACTGGGGAAAGGTAAATCACGCAAACATTTTTCTTTACTAAAACTGGCCAGAGCTTGTTAAAAAAAAAAGTGTGTGTGAGTTGGTAGTGTGGCATAAATAAGTAAAGCTACAATAGGTATCATTAGGGTCGAAATATAGACATATTGGTGGCAACAAGCATACTGATTGAGCACACAGTTTCCGAAGCTAAACTGAATGGCTTAAAGTCCTTCTGGGCCACATATTAGCTTTGTGATCTTGGGCAAATGGCTGGGATATTTTGTGTTCCCATTTCTAACTCACTGATCTGTTACAAAGATTTAAATGTATAAATACATGTAATTGTTTAGAATGTCACCTGGCACATGGCACTTAATGATGTTAGCTCCTATTACCTTGCTGAGGACAGCGTTATGTGAAGACAGAGCTGAGAATGCCAGAAGCAATAGCATTCCCATGTCAACCAGAGAATCTGCAACAACACTGAGAAATCCTCAGAGATAAACAGGGCTAAGGAAATGAACAAAAGGAAGGTACTGAAAAATGTTCACAAGAAAGCTTAGGTTGATAAGTCCTTCCACTGGGAAACATATAGGCATGTCTGGAGGTAATGGTTTCAGTCATGATGTTGTACGAGGTTAGTCTATAAGGGCAGCTGAACATTTACCATCAATTTGGGGGTATCTCTTGCTGAGTAATTACAGCCTGCATCTGAGTGGGCTGTCCAAGTGCCCCCTACCCTTTTAGGGGAGTAGAGGTGTGCACCATTCTCCAAGATGGGTTGTAGGTGAACCCATGGGTAGGCAGTTATATATCTTTATAAATCCTTCTCCTCCTCTTCGTTTTTTTGGCGGTCAGTCAATCAAGCTTTAAAAAGATGGGCCCTCAAAGGCTACGTGGTGGGATTAAAGTCAGGGATAGTAGCAAAGAAGAGAAGCATTTGAAACAAGGTCAGTGTCCTTCAGGATTATTTTTTAGACTCTAAGCAAAAAAACACTGCTCAGAGCTAAAATAAATGTGTTTTCAAATGCGAGAAACTCTTCTTAAGCTTCCAACTTTGGCTCAGGTCATGTTCCTATGGTTTGTGAGTTCGAACCCCACTTTGGGCTATGTGTTGACGGCTCAGAGCCTGGAGCCTGCTTCAGATTCTGTGTCTCCCTCTCTCTCTGCCCCTCCCCAACTCATGCCCTCTCTCTCTCTCTCTCTCTCAAAAATAAACATAAAAATATTTTTTTTATACTGGGCATGGTAATAATAACATGTAACCCCAAATGTGTTTATAAGGAGTAAGTGAGTTAATACAGCACCTGGCACACAGTGAGCACTCAGCCTGGTTAGCTTAATCTTTAGGTAGATTTCCCCTAGAAAGCCATCGGCCCTGGACTCTTATTTTGGGGGAGATTTTTAATTACTGAATTCAATTTATTTACTGGTAATGGGCCTATTGAAATTTTCTATTTCTTTCTGTTTCAGTTTTGACAGTTTATCTGTTTCTAGGAATTTGCGCATTTCTTCCAGATTGCCCAATTTGTTGGCATATAATTGCTTATAATATTCTTTTATTATTGTTTGTATTTCTGCGATACTGGTTGTGGTCTCTCCTTTTTCATTCATGATTTTAGTTATTTGGGTCCTTTCCTTTTTCTTTTTGATTAATCTGGCTAGGGTTTTGCCAATTTTGTTAATTCTTTCAAAGAACCAGCTCCTGGTTTTGTTGATCTGTTTTACTCTTGTTGTTTTCTTATTTCGATATCATTGATTTGTGCTCTAATCTTTATTATTTCCCTTCTTCTGCTGGTTTTGGGCTCCATTTGATGGTCTTTTTCCAGCTCCTTTAGGTGTAATGTTAAGTTATGTATTTAAGACCCCTCTTCCTTCTTGAGGAAGGCCTGGATTGCTATAGACTTTCCTCTTATGGCTGCCTTTGCTGCATCCCAGAGGTTTTGGACTGTCACGTTTTCATTTTCATTGGCTTCCATGTTCTTTTTAATTTCCACTTTAATTTCTTGGTTATATCATTCATTCTTTAGTAGGATGTTCTTTAATCTCCAAGTATTCATGGTCTTTCCAATTTTTTTCTTGTGGTTGATTTCAAGTTTCACATGCATGGTACGATCTCCATCTTTCCGTACCTGTTAAGGGCTGATTTGGGATCCAGTATGAGATCTATTCTGGAGAATGTTCCGTGTGCACTTAAGAAGAATGTGTATTCTGCTGCTTCAGGATGAGATGTTCTGAATATATCTGTTAAGTCCATCTGGTCCAATGTGTCATTCAAAGTTACTGTTTCCTTGTTGATTTTCTGCTTAGATGATCTGCTCATTGTTGTAAGTGAAGAATTGAAGCCCCCTACTATTGTGGTATTGTTATCAATGAGTTTCTTTATGTTTGAAAGCTGTTAAGTAACCGGTGGTTATAAACTGAGAAACATTTCTTTGTTCAGGAATTCCTTTCTCCACCTTCCATAAATATTCTTGTTTATCAAAAGTAAAGTTTGAGGTAGAGTTTTGAGAGATTCTAGTCTACTTCTACCTATTTGAATTAATTCAAAATTCTACTGACTCCTCAGAGTTGATTCAAAACACCATTTCCTCTAGGAAGTCTCACCAACTACTCCCAGTTATATAGTGAGTCTCACTCATGGCTGCTCAGTGCACATGTGGCCCAAACTTCATATGCTGTCAATTGGCTGACATCACATTTTGTATTTCTTTCTCCTGTTTCATCTGAATAAATCTTTTGTTCTGAAGTGTATTTCCAGGTAATCGAAGACAGTATATATTCAGCATTTTTCAAAAGTATAATGAATGAATTTATTTCTTTTTTATAATAGAAGTCTGGCATACAAAGGGCAAACTGGGTGGCGACATTTAAAAATCATCATCAAAAAAGAGTTGAGTTAGGGGCACCTGGGGGGGCTCAGTCAGTTAAATGTCTGGCTCTTGGTTTGGGCTCAGGTCATGATCTCACAGTTTGTGGGTTTGAGCCCCCGTCAGACTCTGTGCTGACAGCAGAGATTTGCTCCTCTCTCTGTCCCTCCCTCCCCTGCTTGTGCTCTCTCTCTCTCTCTCTCTCTCTCAAAATAAATAAATAAACATGGAAAAAAAAAAAGAGTCGAGTTAGTTTGCTTGTGTTTAAGGTCTGGTTGCTCTTATTTTGCTCTATGACCCTATGTGAGTTCTCTAAACTCTCCAAACCTTGATTTCTTCATCTGTAATAGAATCATTGAGAACTAAATGGCATAAGCCACATGCCTGAACCAAATCGGGTTCTGGACAAATGTTGGTTTATAACCAGTGTCAGTGGATCTTCTCCTCTCGATCAATGAGACAACTTTGACTTCCATCCATCCCCTTGCGTCTTGATCAATTGACAGCCCAAGTGAGTGATGACTTTCGGAGAGCTTTTTCTGTCAGTCCTGGCTTTTGGTTGAATTCCCAGGAACTTTTTATGGCCATTTTCAACTCTTAGCAGTTCTTAAGCTGTATAATGATAAATATATCCTGAATGCTTAGTAAGAATGCAAATTCCAGGACCACAGCCTGGATGATCTTGATTCCTTCAAGCCAGGAGGGGCTCAGGATTCTGCATTTTCAGCATGCACTGAGTGATTGCAGGTGATTCCCATGTAAGTGCTGTAGGAAACACACTTTGAGAAATTTCTAGCGAGGTTTCTAGGTCCTAGAAATAAACTCCTCATCTGTGGATCCAAAAAAGCCTCTAAGCAAGGGTGCATGCACAGACTTTAGGGACTCCGTGAGCTCTCTGAAATTGAAGGCAAGTCACATGTATATACATTTCTTTGGGGAGATGTTTGACTTTAGCTTTCATTTTATATACTTTCATAAACCCTCTATCCCACTGTTCCCTCTCAACAAAAACAAAACAAAAAACCGTAAGAGCTATATCTCCATGCTCCAGGCCATTTTCCACCCAGCCCTCAGAGTCTATCTATCTCTAATAGCCAACCGGACATGGACAGAGCTGTGTCAGCAATTAGTCTACCCGCCGCCCCCAACACCTACAGAGTGCTCCCACACCAAACTCTCATTGTTTCTTATGGCCAACAGGTGGGTCCTCCTCGCCAGGCACAGCTGCATGCCATGGGCAGGAGTGGAGCCTGCAGATGTGGCTTATGTGGCTTATCTTCAGCAGCTTACGCCCCTGCTGAGCACAAGTCGTGGAGAAAGCCTGCTATGGCCTCCATGTGGGTGCCCAGTGAAGGCAGGCCCTTGTCTGGGTTTAAAATTGTCTGCCGAGGTCCAATGTTAGGAGTTCTGTGTTTTGCGGGTTGCTCGTGGAGTATCTCCACAGGAATCCAAATTATCTATGCTGGGGAAGGTCTGAGCCTCTGTGACAACCTGGTTACTCTCTCTCTCTCTCTGGGAAACTTGGCCACACTGAAGCTCCCTCGGGCACTGAGCCTAACCCAAGGTAAGATTTCCCTTTCTCCTTACCTGGGAACACAGTCCAAACAAATCAGCTCCCTGGAAGATGGTGGAGAGCTTGTTCTCTGCTTATACCCATAGTCCCTTTAATTCCATTTTCTCTGCTGTACGCCTGTGGGGTAAGACCTACCTGAACCAGTATTCATTTAAGTGCCTTGTCTCCTAAGCTCTTCTTTTATTAGAGAAACATCAAAGATCCTCTCTTCACTACCAGTACCATTAAAGCCTGATTCGCCTTTCATGGGAATCCTGTTTCCCCTCTAATGGCCATTGATATGTTCTGGGCTTTGGGACATCTACAAATGGCTCAGGTTATTTGCTGATGATGCACGTATGTGTTCTTCCTCTAAATATCTTCTGTCCCAATCTTTACAGCTGATTACCTCTGGGTTTCATTTTGTGAAATGTGGTGCTGGAGTGTGAGAGGGCACAGAGGAAGGCGGCAGGATGCTGGTGTGGCCAAGCAGCTTTACCTGATGTCTCTTGTGACCTCTGAACCACCCAAAGGCCTTGTTTGTCCTTTTTTTGTCCTTTCCTCCCGTGACAAAGCTTTCCTGGAGAAGTCCAGCATTGGTTCCTATGCTGCTGGTAAAAATGTCACCCTAGGTCTGGAGATGGTGAAGTGGCTTTGGTATTCACTTCCATGCCTTCCATGGCTCTGTTCTCCCGCCTGGTAGCTTATTCTGTATGAAGAGCTTAGCAGCACTGGGCTCTGGAAGAGAGCAGGCAAATATGGTGATATAAAATGCTAACAACAGCAGATGGCAGGAAAATTTCCTTTAAATTCAGATGAGCAGTTGCTTCTTCTGGTGGGCTTTTATTATTAAATTTATTTCCGTCATTTGGCTAGATAGGTCTCTCCTTGTGCTCGCTTATCATGTGCTGAAATCATCTTGCTTTTAATATCGGAAACAAGGAGCTGTTCATTATACCAATTATAAATATATCCATATGGTCCCATGTGTAATCGTCAACTCAGTAACACAGATGTAGCCTTCATATTTGGAGGGAGTAAACGTTCACCTTATCCTAGAGAAAATGGTAAGCTTCTGAGCTTTTAGGCGCCTACCAACCTTTTTCTTTAGGATAAAGTGAGCCTTTCTGGGAGCCAAAAATTATTGATCCTTTAATTGATTTCAAATACCTTATCTTTATCTTAGCCCCAGAGGTCCTGACTCTAATCTCTGTCTTACAACTGTTGAAACTTAGTGCTCTGATATTAAGCCATCTGTGCTCTCTCTGTGAATTTGTGATTTTTTTCATTTCCAATATCTATTAGGAGGAACCAAAGCTCATCAAGTTCTTTGGAAATTGAATTAAAGTGATTCTTTTACCGTTTGTCCTCCCTGCCAAAATAAAATTCTTTATCACTGTTATAGGCAACATCTCCCTTATCACCCATTGCCTTCCTGCTCCATAGTTATATTACCATCAATGTTGTTTAATTTCATATGTAGCCAAATTGGCATCAGCTTATATATATATATATATATATATATATATATATATATATATTTTTTTTTTTTTTTTTTTTTACAATTTCCAGGTCAGGAATCCTAGAATTCCAAGGGCAGAAAAGGAAATCCAGAGGTCATATAATTCAGTCCTCTAGTTTTCCAAAGAAATGTTCAAGTCATATGGAAGGAATTTATTTTCAAGCAACACATTCTCTGCAACGAGATGGCTACAGAAAGGCTAAGGGATAGCAATGGGGTGTTAAAATGAAATGCCTCCTGTTTTTTCACAGCATCTCTAGGTAGTAGTAAGGGACCTTCAGTGCCAGGGGAAGACCATCACAGGCAATTTCGTGAACCCAGTGATAAACCTCCTATTGAAGGGAGATGTGCAGTGAACCTGATTATTTCTCAAAGAACTGTCATTTTCCCAAGAGCTGGCATTTTCAACCTCTTGAAGAACACCAACCACTGTTATCACAGCTCTAACTTGAGCAATCAATCAGGGGTTTGAAACATTAAACTCGAATACATAATTTTAAAGGGGATAATTTTAGCAAGATTCACCCTGAACTGAAACAGCTCCAGTCAGCCCTTCTCCAACAAGAGGGTCACTGCTTGCTTTTCTTGGCACTGACAATTCCCTCCCTAATTCTCCCCATCCTCCTTTCCAACCAGAGGAAATGAGGTCCTAGGCCATGGATTTATGAGATCCCTGAGAAGAATACCCAGAAACTTTGAAAAAGAGGCAAATATAGTCTACTCAGGAGAACTCCCAAGAGGAAGAACTGACTCTCTCTTGTTGCACTGCTAAGCAAGCTGCACTTTCCAGGGTAAGAATGACACCAGTGGAAAAGGCGGTCTGAAACTTATCTCTGACCCTATCAGATATCACAAATGATACAAATTCTGTTTTGGAAACCCAACAAACCAGTTTAAATTTAAATTCTTAACTGATGTTCTCATGGCTAATCACATAGCCCTTATTTCTTCTTAGCTAGCCAAGGGGAAATTTATGCTATAGCAAACACATTGTGTGTGTGTGTGTGTGTGTGTGTGTGTGCACCTAAATAGAAGCTTGTAATTAGTCTAGAAAAGAAAGCACCATTTGGATCTCAAGGAGAGACCATTTGGAATTTGGAACATGTTTTCATTGCCTGGATTTGGTAATCTAAGTCCCTGTCTTCAGGGTCTCTTATAAGAAGTGATACCCATTTTTGTTTCTGTTTCTGGTAACTGCCTGTGTTGCAGTTGGCTGATGCCTCCTGTCCAGAGTTATAAATGCCACTGTGCGGCCATTGTCTTGTCAGATGTTAAGCTACTTGTTCTGCAACAAAAGGAACAGCACCAGCAGTAAACCCCAGGCCCACCATAGACTAGTTCCTGTGGTCTGTTCAACCTCCTGATCAGCAAAAGCTCGGCAATGGTGGCGATCTGAATATCTTAGATGAGTGTCCTGCAGCCTAACTTTATCTGTCCTTGACCAAAAGGGGTAGCTGAGGAAGGAAAGCAGCTCTGACAGCCAGGAATTCACCTGGCTCTGTCAGTGGGGCCGTGGCATCACGAGGTGCTTCCTGTCAATTAGAGCTAGGCTTTGGTGTTCCCCCTTTTAATTATAGACCATTTCAAAGAACAGCAATGCCAGGCAAGGCCACTCAGAAAAGGCACAAACAAGATCATTCTGTAATCATGTCTGAACACAGACAAAAACATAGACATTGTCTCCACCACAGAATGACCCTCATCCTGGATAATATAAGCAAGGATTTGTCTTTACTAATCCCAGCTTCAAGCTCACTCCATCCTTATGGCCTTCTAGGTAAGAATCATAGTCACCCAACCGTAGAATTACCCCACTTCCTGACAGCATCCAAAGTAGAGCAAACCACATTTCCCTGTAAAATGAGCAACCTGCCCACCAGAAGCCCAAATTCCCTAGTCCCTTCTAACACCCTCTTACTGAGGTACCCTACCACTTCCCATCATGTGCATTCTCTCCTGCTGCAAAAGCTCAGTTCCCTGACCTTTGTTCAGCTACAGATGTGTTCATGGTGGTCTTTGGATGAAGGGCTCCTCTTGTGCTATTTCACATCTCAGTAAACATCCTCACTCAAGCATTCTGCTAAAACAGATCATGGGTATCATGGGGATTAAGCTTGGGGATCATGAAGTCATACCTGACATCTTCCTGTAACCCCATCCTGCATCGATCACAAATCCTGATCATTTTTACCTTGTAATAGCTCTCATAACCCTTTCCTTCTCTACATCTTCAAAGTAACCTCTGTTGTCCAGGTGACAAACATCTCTCCCCTCGCCTACTGCCCACCATGAGTCTCTAACCTAGTCTTCCTGCTGCTCCCTTCACTTTCTCCAATCTGTATCCCATACTGCAGCTGGAGTAATTTTTTTCCAATTAGAAACCTTACAGAGCAAGTCTCATGTTGAAAGCACTGTAATGCTTCCTAAAGCCTCAGTTACTGACAATGACCATGAGGGCCATAAGAAGTCTGACCCATTCTTACCTCTTTAGCCTCATCTCATGTTATTCCCCACTT
Source organism: Leopardus geoffroyi (assembly GCF_018350155.1). NCBI lineage: Eukaryota > Metazoa > Chordata > Mammalia > Carnivora > Felidae > Leopardus > Leopardus geoffroyi. The sequence continues at coordinate 70,782,662 of NC_059339.1, forward strand.
TTCTGATCTAGCCACATTGGCCTTCTCTCATTTCTTTGAACACCATATACTTCTGCTACCACAGGGGATTTGTATATACCATCTCTCTGGAAGTTCACTCCCTTTCTCCTTCACTGAGTAAACTCTTCTTCACCGTTCAGATCTCAGTTCAACTGTGTCTTGGGCTAACCTCCTCTGACCACCCTAAGTCAGCTCATGTTATTTACATCTCATACCACATACTTCTCTCTGTGGTAGCAGAGTTGAAATTTTATTTTTATTGATGTCATTCTTTGATTGATACCTGTCTCCTCCAAAGATGCCTTACACTCAGTAAGTGCTTAATATTTGTGGAATGAGTGACAAGTCTCTGCTCTGCCACTGGTGAGCTGCCTCATTTCGAACATGTCATTTAACCTTATTAACTACCTTAGTCTTGTTGAGCTGCCATAACAAAGGTCTGCAGAATGAATGGCTTAAACAAGACACTTATTTTCTCACAGTTGTGGAGACTGAAAGTCTAAGATCAAGAGTTCGTCAGAGTTGGTTTCTGGTGAGAGCTCTTTTCCTGCCTTGCAGATAGCCACCTTCTTGCTGTGTTCTTACATGGTCTTTTCTCTGTGAAGAGAGAGAGAGACAGAGAGAGAGGGAGAGAGAAAAATGGATCATGGATCTTTGGTGTCTCTTTCTCTTCTTATAAGGATGCCAGTCTGCTTGGATTAGAACCCCACCCTTATGACCTTATTTAACCTAAATTACCTTCCTAAAGGTATCTCCAAATACAGTCACAGTGAGTGCTTCAATATGTGCCTTTTGGGGGGCACACAATTCAGTCCATAACTTTAATCCTTAGATTTCTCACCTGTATAGAGATGAATAATTGTCCCTAGGAGATGTTATGAAGGTAAAATGCGGCAGTGTATGTGAAAGTTCCCCAATACATACAAAGTTCTAACCCAAGGAGGGTGGTAGGAGTCTACTCTTTGGTTAAGAAAGATTGTGGCTAATGTCTTCTCAAGGTAGACAAAGTTTATAGATAAGAAAGCCTATACTGGTGTGGGGGTGGGAATTGTTTTAGCTTAACATCAGAAACATAATAGGTAGAGTCATGGTGTTCGATAAAGGGCCGGGCTTCTTGGAAATTGTGAGTCCTCACGCCTGGATTGCTTCTGTAGGACACTCAGTGGAATGGGAGACTGGACCAGGAGTCTTCTTCATTCTCCTCCAAGTTCAAGCTTTGTCTTTTGTGCTGTGCTTCATGTTGCCTAGGAATGGGTCCGGAACTAATTTTCTCTGACTATGCATGTTAAGAAGTCAGCAAACTTCTAAAAAAAGGGCCACATAGTAAATATATATATTTTAGGATTTGCAGGCTATGTGGTTCCTTTTTCTAGACTCAACTCTGTATTGAGTTGTAGCAGGAAAGCAGCCTTAGACGTTATGTTTATGAATGTGTATGGCTGGGTAAATAAAACTTTACTTATGGACACTGAAATTCAAATTTTATCTGATTTTCATGTGTCATGAAGTATTATTTTTCTTTTGGTTTTTCCCTCCCCTATCCACTAAAAACTGTAAAAACTTTTCTTCTCTGGTGAACCTACAAAAACAAGCAGTGGGCTGGTTTGTCAACCTGTGATCTATATCATTAACTCAGAATCTGAAATGCCATTAACTTCCTGGCTATTCTTAGACCACCAAGGCACACTGATTTTTAGGCCTGGTTGGAAAAACCTACTCTTCTCTAATTTGACTCACTGGCTAGACAGAACATTTACTTTATTGTTTCCATAAGTTTCATTTTACTGCTGGCTGTGAAAAAATTACTTATCCATTTGCCAGGTTATAACAGCTGACGCTAAGTCTCTTAAGCCAAACCTGGCCTTTTCCACACTCCCTGTGCTTCTGGCCAGCCTTAATCTGGCCATATTCTCCAAGCCCCTTAGCTGTTGCCAATGCCAAGCCCCCCAACCTGTAAACCAGGCTCTTCCAATAAGTATTTCCAATCTCTAGATTTTAAAAATACCCCGATGCCATATTTAGATTCAATTACAAAGCACAGACATGCATAGAAAAGAAGAGAAGGGTAAAAAGTGACTGATGTTTCACCAGCAGCTCTTAGGCTACTTGGCAAGAATGCTCCGTCCTATTTAAGAACCATGAGTAAACAACACTGTCATATTTTCCCAAATATCCTGAAATTAGAATGTACAAAGGCTTCTTCAAGTGCCCAACCAGACACAATTCATCCATGAATGTTATTAGTGCTGGCATATTATTTGGTGATCAAGACATGTATGGAAACTTACGCTTTGAATTTCCTCTTGGTTGCTGACCACGTAGCTCTGCACTCAAGCCTTCCTCTCCTTAATAGATATGAAACTGTTAGGGGGGTGTCATAGGTGCCCTAGCAGCAGCCACCTACGGCCCATGATGTATGTTCTGTCATGGGAAATAGTGTAAGATTGCTTCTGGCTGGCCAATGCTAAATGGATTATTCTGACCATAGAGCTTGGCTTTGCAATTTTAGTCTTGGGGCTAGTCTCAAAGAAATTACCAAGTTCATTTATTGATTGATATTTATTGATAATTTCCCATGTTCAATGTTGTGCAAAATGCCCAATTAGATGGCTGCATGCCCACATCCTGATTTCAAAGGTGCCAATTTGTGTTGCAAACCTGTGTGTGTGCCCGTCTCAGGTATTATAGTTATTACAACCACCTAGGGAGCTTCTCAGACAATTCTTTTCCAGTCACATTTCCATGATCCATTCATTCATCCCATCCGGCATGAATTCTGCTTTACATACTGTGTGCATTCTTTCAACAGATATTTTGATCATGCACCAACTATAAGGAAAATATTTGACATTGAGGATAAAAAAAGATGCACAGACACAGGCTCTTTAAGAAAATACCATGCACATTTAGTTGTGGAGGAGTTAGGCATTTTTTAAAAGACGTTAATTCAGTGTGAAAAATGGCAGAGTAGAAGTATGGAAAGAGATTCAAGTTTGGAGGCAAGGCAGGTTATGGAAAACCGAGTTGTGAAGGATCAGTGGTCTACTGGGGAGAAAATGGGAAAGAGCATTCTAGGCAGAGCAGACAGGACAGACTTTTACCATCCAAGAGGCGCTTTTCTCCTACCCAAGCCCAATGATGTCTTCCCTTCACCCATAATCCACTTGCCTCTGTCTGCTACTCCCCTTCTTTGTAAATATCTTTTTGTGATCCCTTACTAGCTAGGCTAGCATATAATGAACCTGAGTGAGTAGCTAGTGGAAGATGGGTGTTATAGGGAAGGACTTGAAGGCCAAGCATTTTCAACTTTTGGTCTTAGGTTTCTGAGCAGAGAAGCAAGTTGATGTAAGCAATATTGCAGAATAATTTTCATGGCCATGGTATGTAACGTGAATTGGAGGGAGAAGGCTGGATTTGGGATGTCCCCTAGGAGAGTTTGTTGGGGATGGACTTTCTGCTTCCCAAAGCACAGCACAGGCCATTCACTGAGTGATGGATGGGCCTAGAGATGGGCCCTCTGGGCCCTGGTGGACGGGGTGCATCTGCAGAAGTGACAGAGAACAAGGCAGAGCCTTGGAGGAAAGCTTTAACTTGCGGCTCACTCAGCCCTCCTGGGAAGAGCCTGGAATTATTTAGCAATCAGGGAAATTTGGCCAACGTGGCAGATGGGCAGGAGCAACACTTGTGCTTGGCCTCAGGTTGAAAATGAGGTAGGCTGCCATCACGCTGAGCAGGGATGGGAAAGCAGAGGCCCACAGGAAGGATGCAATGAAAGCTGCCAAGGTGCATGTCAAGCAGGACTAACAGAGTTCCAGGAGCCGGAGCCAGGAGGAAGTGATAAGTAGATACAAGGTTCCCCGCAGAACGCTGGCAGGTAGAAGAGTGTTATCAGGAAATATCCTCTTCTCACCATAGAGGGAAATTTGTTACTTGCCAGGACCAAATATTTCAAAAGCTGTTTCCCTTGAAGGCATAATCAAAATTAAGATGTCAAGTGATGGCAACGGTGTAACACTGCCGTTGAAAAGATAAATAAATTGTAGAATTGTTTTTAGATCCCTGGGAGACAGTGTGAAGAAGTGGGGGCAGCACACCCGGCTCATAGCCCAGTTAATCCCCCCAAATTGCCAGGATCTAGGGCAGGCCATAGAATTTGCCAGACATGTTTCCTAATGCATAAAAGAGGGAGGAGGGGTGCCTAAATAAACCATTTCCAACATTTATTTCATAGCGCAGTTCAACACATTATGGCTGCATGTGTGTGTTTTATTTTATTTTATTTATTTATTTTTTAATGTTTATTTTTGAGACAGAGAGAGACAGAGCATGAATAGGGGAGGATCACAGAGAGAGGGAGACACAGAATCTGAAGCAGGCTCCAGGCTATGAGCTGTCAGCACAGAGCCCGATGCCGGGCTTGAACTCACGGACCGTGAGATCCTGACCTGAGCCGAAGTCGGACGCTTAACCGACTGAGCCACCCAGGCGCCCCTGCATGTGTGTGTTTTAAAGAAATTATCAACTTCGAAATGATGGGAAAATCCAAATCATTGTTAGTAGGAAAAAAAAATTAGCACAACTCATTTGGAAAGCAATTTGGCAATCTATGTCAAGAGCCTTGAAAATGTTCATACCCATCAATAATTTCTCTCCTAGACAACTACTCTAAAAAGTGGTCTGAAATTCAGAAAGAAAAAAAAGTTCACTGTACTATAATTTTTTAATAGTGAAAAGTTACCCTGGATTAGGGGGAATGTTTAGTTGATAGTCTATACAATGGATCTTTTTTAGTCATTAAAAAATTATTATTGAGCATATGAAAGGACAATTTTAAGTCATTTAAATAGTAAACAAGGAAATTATTGAACTAAATAGGGAAATGTTTATATTATAATATTAACTTTAAAACAAACAGAATCCTAAGTTATATAAAGACTATTATCTCAATTATGTAAAAAGTCATAAGCATATTGGAAGAAAATATTCATTTTAAATGTTTTGGGATTATTGATTGTATTTCTTTTCTCTTTGTTCTCTTCTAATATTCTATAATAAACTTGCATTACTTTCATTATAATAAAGACAGAAATAACTCAAGTTTATGATTATTAGTTGGTAGTATATATGAAGCTGTCAGAAAAAAATGGAAATAACCACAATTATAGAACTTCAGTGGTTATACAATATGAAATGATGTACTATGGAACTCAGTGGTAGATGTGTCAGTGCAAAGGTCTCTGAACTCACAGTCAAAGCTCAAAATCAAAGTGTGGTTCTTACAGTTCTTAACTGGAGGGCTTGTAAGTGAGTGAGTTCCATCTCTGAATCTCAGAAGTATATTCTGTAAAATAGAAATTCAAAAAATATTCATTGAATACTTACCACGTGCAGGTAGTTTTGAAATGTAGTCATGATACAGAATTACAGAAAACATGATTCGTGCTAATAAAAGATTCATAAATTAAGGGGCATCTTCACTGAGTCTAAGCTTGAGCAGTAAGTGGGAATTAGTTAAATAAAGACTTTATAGATAGGAGGAACAGTAAACCCACTTTTGGGGACCTACTAAAGTGTGTCATGCAGGGAAGTGACAGGCAACATGCCATAACAGAAGACCACAGTCTTGGCGTCATAGGTCTGTATTCAAATCCTGACTTTGTCTCTTACTGGCTGTGGGGCCTTGAGCAAGTTACTCAGTCTTTCTGTGCATCATTTTTCTTCACTTTATTTATTTATTTTCTTAAAGTTTATTAATTTTGAGAGAGAGAGAGAGACAGAGAGAGAGCGCACGCTTACGCTTGAACGGGAGAGGGGCAGAGAGGAGGACAGAATCCCAAACAGGTTCCATGCTGTTAACATGGAGTCCTACACAGGGCTTGATCTCATGAACCGTGAGATCATGACCAGAGCTGAAATCAAGAGTGTGACGCTTAACCTACCTAGCCACCCAGGCGCCCTTCATTTTCCTTCACTTTAAAATGGAGGTGATATTAGCTATGTCTCATGAATGCTGTGATATTCAGCAACAACTTTTATAAAGTGACAAAGCACTGATCCATCTCTTCAAAGGATATAAAGTGAAACCACAAGTGGTGACAGATACTGAGAAGAATAAATAATAAACCAGACCAACACCTTCCCTTGCTCTTCTCTCTAGAATAAACAATACTCTTATTGCTATTATCAATATTAGTAATGTAATTATTGGAAAGAAGTTCTCAACACTTTCTATGTGCCATCAGTTTTCATTACTCCGGTGATTGTCAACCCCGTGGGCACATCAGATCATAATCTCAGACACCATGATATAGATGATGGAAGATGTCCCTCTTAGATAACCTGTTCAGCCTCTTCCTCCTCGCTACCCCCGTGAGTCTCACTGAGGGGGGAACAGATGTCCTGTTGACGAAGTGGGGTGGGGATGGGGAGGATGAACTACTGCAGCGGCCTCTGGGAAATGGGACTCTCCCAACCCCCACTAGCCAAGGGTGTCACCCAGCCCAAATGGGAGAGATGAAGGAGGGGAAAGAGCCAAATGGAGACTCCTTCCAGAGGGCTCCTTAGAGACCCGGGGAGGGATTATGGCAAATGTTTCAGCAGCCACAGGGGAAGGGAAGGGGGAGGAGAAGGGCGGGTGAGGGGAGAGCCTGGTTAATTACGGAACAGATGCCCAGCAGCACCTTGGGGTGAATGCATTAGGACAGGAGCTATCATTTCACTCACACCCTGGCATCTATTCACAGACTCCTTGGCATCCAGCTGAGGCTGGTTTCTTGTGGGTTTTGCCTCAGTTGGAGAAATCTGCAAGTTCAAAGCCTTCTCCTTATTTCCAAATGGGATTTCTCTCCTGCCTTCTTTCCCTTCCTTCCCCCGTCCGCCTCCCCATCTTAACTCTCCGTGCATCCCATGGTGCCTCGTCTGCCTGCAGACAACTTTAATTGCTTTGCGTGAACTGGTGCAGGAAAGCTAGCTGTAGACCTTCAGGCAAACGGAAGGAGGGGGCTTCCAAGCCTGCTCCGGTTCCCTCGCCACTTTGCCCTCCTTTCCCACCTGCCCGTGGCCCGTGCCAAGTGCACCCAGGAGGCCCATTACAGACTGTGTCTCTGAGGGAGGTCTTCAGAACTCTGCTCTAGACCTGCTGCTCCTGCCTGGAGCCCAGAGAAACAAAACCAGTGGTTCTGACACAAAGACCGTGTGCCCAGCACTGCCCTTTGCTACCGCAATATTGTGCACTTTGCACCCCTGTCCTGGTGGTCTGGGCTTGAGGGAAAAGGTGGCAGGGCCCACGAGGGGGTAGAAAACAGGGACTCGGGCTGCCCTGGGTTCTCCTCCCATGTCTTCGTTGCCATTCCCCGCACACCCCAACTCTCCAGGGCTGCCAAGTGGAGATAAAACCTGGAAATCAAAAGAGAGGAATGACTTGGATTTCACCCTCTCTCCTCGTCCCAGAATTTTCAAGTATGACTCACCTCCCCAGGGACCGACTCCAGCTACCTCTGTTGTGAAAAATGTTCTAACTCCCTCTGCCTCCTCTGTGCCTCAGTTAGCACTTGCTTTTCTGCGAATATGGGAGGATCCCTTCTCTCTCTGGCTAGATCGTCAGCTTCTGGAGAAACTACTGCCCACTTCAAAGCCATTCTGATTCAATCTGGTGAAACGCATGGTGGAAATGGTAATCTTTTCACAGCACCTGTCCTGATGTGTACATGCTCACCCTGTGTGTAACATTTGTGGATAGTAAAGTAAAATGCCACTGGGATGAGGCATGTCTGTAACCTCTCGCTTTGGTATTGAAAGCTGGATGGAGAGATAAGCAGGTCCTACTTTTATTGTATCCACAGCTCCCGATTCAGTGATAATGTTTCCTACATAAATGAGATGATTGAATACTTGGAGTCATTTAAACCAGATAGCACAAATGAACTCACTGGAAATGAGGTACTTCATGCATCATTGGCTTTATCGTTGTTATGCTGTCATTATTCTCATAATTTCAAGATGTGGGTTGTCAATTAGATTTGGGAGTGACCTTTGAGGGCACGTAGTCCAATGTCCTCCTCAAAAGACAGCCCTCAGCTTACCAAAAGCCGAGGTAAGATGCTAAGTCTGTGAAGGCAGAAACCTATAAGGAATGTGAAATTGGTGTGAGGCATTTGCCATGCTGTGGAGAAAGCCCGGGGTCTGAAATAATGGGCTCTGTCTGGCCCCACACTCGGAGATCTATAACCTTTCATAAGACCGTTTAAAGCAGAAGCTGCAAATTGGCTCCTCAAGGTTTGTCTCCCACCTCCCAAGTTTCGCCTGTGTAGAATTTATTAATTTTTTATATGAGTGAACATTTAAAAAGCAGGAGAGTTTAGCTAAAACAAATCAGATTTTTTTTCTTTTTTTGCTTTTCTTTAAAAAGTAGAAGATTTGTGGGGCACCTGGGTGGCTCAGTCTGTTGAGCATCTGACTTTGGTTCAGGTCATGATCTCGTGGTTCATGATGTCAAGCCCCACATTGGGTTCACTGCTATCGGTCTGGAGCCCACTGGGATCCTCTGTCCTCTTCTCCCTGCCCACTCCCTGCTTGCACTTTCTCTCTCTCCCTTTCAAAAATAAATAAACATTTTTTTTTAAAGTAGAATATTTTAAAACAATGGCTTTGCAATTACTTGGAAACAATTAGCCTGAAGAGTTTACTTTAGATCCGGGGTGAGCTCCAAATTTACTACAGTCCTCACCATTCCCTATTACCTCCCTGTCCCTAAGGCTAGGTGCCAATTGCCACCTATACTTATTTTTATTATTATTTTTTTTAATGTTTATTTTTGAGAGAGAAAGAGAGCGTGAGTGGTGAAGGGCAGAGAGAGAGGGAGACACAGAATTCAAAGCAGGCTCCAGGCTCCAAGCTGTCAGCACAGAGCCTGACACAGGGCTCAAACTCATGAACCGCGAGACCATGACCTGTGCCGAAGTCGGACGCTTAACTGAGTGAGCCACCCAGGTGCCCCTACTTATACTTATTTTTAAATAATTTCTTCTTCTGTCCTTCCTTCTTTTATTTCTTTCTTGTTCTTGTTTTTCTTTCTCTTAGCAAAAATGGGACAAGAAAAGGTAGATGAACATTACTTATCCTTCAAAATGTTACCCTATGCATCTTGTGCTTTCCTTCCATAACATTTATATCCCCGTTACTTGTTTTATGCTTGTCTCCCCTCTGGACTATGCGTTCCAAACAGTCAGGAAGTACCTGTCTTGCTCATGGCTGTGCCTAGCCCTCTGCCCGACAGAGTTCACATTCAATATATATTGTCAGGTAGATATCAAATTTCTCTTATTCTTCTCTTCACAAGTACAGTAGTGAGATACCTCCTCAGCCAGAATTGACCAAAATCTTGCCACAAGTTGAGTGGGCTCTAAATATTCAACGATATAAAATGCAAGCCATATCATTGGGAGATAGTGAAAACAGTATTTTTTAGTTGGTCTGTGCTGTCACAAGGAGCTAACCACGGAAAGATTAAATGGTCATATATCTGTCACTTCCCCACTGTTTCTCCCCACTGGAAGATAAGAAGCCTACTCGCCCCTGTTTGGGAATGAGAACTGGCACAGCACGGGGGTCAACAGTCATTCAAGATGTCCAAATACCCATTACTACAGTGATACTTTCTTGGGGCCCGTAATCAAGGGGTTTCAGTGAATACTGAAGTTCTTGCTGGTAGTTATGCAATAAAAGTCTTGTGTCTTGACTGGCTGACCAAGGTGCTCATACAAGTAGCCCCGTCCTTGGCATCATTTTGTTGTTTTCTCTCTCGCCTACTTTTAAGCCTTAAGAGACAGTGCTTTGTCTCCAGCCCAAGCAGAGTGCTGCCTACAGCAGGAACACTTGCTTCTCCAGAGGAGTTTTTCTCTGCCTGATCCTCATCTCCAGCTCTGAGCCCTGAGGGAGCCACCTTCCTGCAGGGGCCTCAAGACACCCCAAGCAGCAGAAACTCAAGTAGGGAAGAGAGTGATCAGCTTTCTCTCCGAGTTTGTGTCGAAGTTGTTGTATGATAGGAAGGCTCACTCCTTCATTCGGGGTTTGACGAGTCACGATTCCCGGGGGCTTGTCTTAGGGTCTACTACCATCCATCATTCCTTCCCCCAAATGATCATCTGGCCCTTGTACCTGCTCATTCTCTCCGCCCTTTGGACTTTGCTGAACGCGGGGCAGGGAACCTGGCGAGAGCACGTGAGGGTCACTCACTGCCGACCCCCAGGTCCTGACTCCTTCCCAGCACCTGACTGAGGCTGCTTGTGCACATGTATTTTGCATGTGTTCAGCATCTGCTTGACACCCAGCCTTATCTCCTTTGATCACAGAGCCTATTCAAAGTTGGGTCCTCCATTACACAAAACCGAAGGGAAAATGATTTCATTTATTTTGGCTCTCAGCTTTACCCTTTCTTTAAATTATTTTTCTTTCTTTTGCCTATCCTTTACGCCCTTCTTAAACACAGCATCTGGGTGGCATTTAAGCAAGTCAGTGCTGAGGCCAAAGGTGGCCAGTGTCTCGTAAGGGCTGGCAGTAGGCTTGCGGGAAACCATGGCGGTGACTGACAGGGCAAATGCATGCACTTAAGGAACAGTGCGCTGCTTTAGTGATTCTGATGATTCTACCTACTTTTCTAGTACCAGAAGCAGTGATTGTTCATCCAGAGAGAGCAAATGGGCCAATTTTGATAATCCAAGCTACCCAGCAGGCTTCACTGGTTTCTATAAGCAGTCAGTAGAAATCCCACCATGCTAGGCTGCTGGCAGGTTTTTCCTAGGATTCAGAAGTCACCTGGGGGTCATGTCTAATCCTTTCTGATATAGAATATGCCTTCTACTCTCCCTCTAGTGCTCCCTCACTTCCCCAGATCCTACCCTGTCAAGAACTGCCTGTTTCAATTGTGGCTTTATCAAACCACACACTGATGCATTTAGTACCTTATTCTTGTCAAAACCTTTCACAAAACCACTGCCTCAGCTACCTTGAGTCTGTTCCCACTGAGCACAGCCCTTCATTAATGCCCCATTTCTCTGATGCGATCCCCCCTGCCCTGCTTGCTTCATCTGCTTAATTTGTTTGCTGTGCACTTTGAACCCTTCCCTTGGAAGACATGACATAACACCATCTATTTCTATTTAAACTGTTATTCAGGACATGTTTGAAATGTGCATTATTCATGTATTATTCATGGGCATTATTGGAGATCAGTGTGCAAATCAGCTTTATTGGGCACCCCAGAGACTGCAGCAGAGTCCTGCGTACTTATAAATTGCATAGTATCATTTCCTGAAAAGCGGGCCTGCTCTGCCTTCTGGGGGAAAATGACAGTTTCATGGAACTGCCGAGAACAATCATGCCTTTGAAAGAGATCATGCGGCCATTTCATTTGCCATTTAATGCACATACTTTAGCCAGGCCAGAGAGGTCCTCAGCCAGGTTTGGTTTGTATGGTTTTGAAATATTATTCAGACCCAGACTTTGGCCAGCACCTGGCAAAAATCATGGTAGAGTTGTGGGTGTAAAAAAAAATCATCAGTTTGTTTTGTTTAGTGGGGAATGGAAAGGCTATTATAGAAAACTTTCCCAAACCAAGGATACCCACAAGTAGCAAAAGGGACAGACATGTCAAAGTTTGGCAAGTGTAACTTTGGTGCCCTGCTTCCTTTCTAAGTCTGTCCTCTCTGTTCAAAGTTCCCTTCATGCTCCGAGGACCTCTTGTCTTGGAGAAAGTGATCCGTGCACTGGGTTGTAGAAGTTGAACAGATTGCCCCTCCCAGGAATATATATTGTTAGAAAGACTAATGTGGAGCTCCAATGTGGATATTTCTGTTGATAGAGATAGAGGATTACAGTTCTTGGGTGAGGAGACTTTGGGGGGCAAGATGGCTTTCCTAGAGTCTCTCTAAATTATGTTGCACATATGATTTGGATCCCTTCTACATTTTGAGAAAGCGACCACTTCCCATCCAATGGGTAACATAGGCTCTGTGCCATACAAAGTCAACTAGACCCTCTGGTCCCATTTTCTCTGCAGTAGTATTCTACATAGTCCCCAGGGGTAAATTAGGGTTTTTGGAAAGCACTCACTCTTTGGATCTTCTGTACAGATATGCACTAGACAAACTTTTTTATATATGAGTGGGTTTGATTCTAAAGACCATTGAAGTTGATTTGTTCCACGGGTCCAAAGTGGCATAATAAAAGCAGCTGCCTATGCCACTGAGGGGAGATGGGCAGAGTTCACACACCTCTGCCACAGGTTCTGGCTTTGTTCCATCTATAGAAGTTCTTATGTGGAGAGTTTTAGATGCTAGAGGGAAAAAAATGAATGGCTCCCTTAAGGATGTAAAGGGGAAATATATTTTTGTGTGCATTTAGCTCCTTACACTAATATTTCAAGTTGTCAGAGCCCAGTGATCCTAAAACTTTTGGTTCATTAATTCATTAATTAAATTAATACATTGTAAATATTTATTCTGTGCCACACTCTGCTAGGTGCATGGGATAGAACAAATAAAGGATAGAGGCCCTATTGGAAGTATGTGTTTACCCCTCTCCACACATACATGTACACACATTTGCAGAGCATTAGTGCAACAGTTATGATTCAGTGGAATGAGGGCAAGAGGAGAAAGAAGGTGGGAGTGTTTGGGGATTGAGGTAAATAAAAGCAGCCAACTCAATACTGGACAGGATGGCTGTGGAGATAGGCCAGAGGGACTGATGCCTGATTTAGGTTGGGAAGGATGATGGCAATCTTTTTAGGGAGAGAGAGAAAATAGGGTGGTCAAAGCAGAAGCAGCATTGTGTAAAGGCACAAAAAGCAAGAGGGAATGAGGCTGCTTATGGAAATGAAGTGGTTCTGCAGCTGGGAGGTCTGAAGCACTATCAGGATGCTGGCAGGAGAGAAGTTTGGAGAAGAAAATTGGATCCCAATGGGAGGTTCCAGGCATTCCATGTTGAGGAGTTGGGATCTTATCCTTAAAGTGATGGAAAGTGGCTGCAGACTTCAAACAAGGCTGCATGCTTTGGTAAGATCACTATGATGGTAGTGGAGCCTGGATTAGAAGAGAGATGAGAATCAGGGGGCCAATTATGGTCCAGGTAGAAAAGGCTCAGCAAAGATGGTGACAAACAGGGATAGAAAGGAGATGGACCGGGGCGCCTGGGTGGCTCTGTCAGTTAAGCATCCAGCTCTTGATTTTGGTTCAGGTCATGATCTCACCGTTCGTGGGCTTGAGCCCTGCATTGAGTTCTGTGCTGGCAGTGTGGGGCCTGCTTAAGATTCTCTTTCTCTTTCTTTCTCTGCCCCTTCCCCACTCTCAAAAATAAATAAATAAATAAATAAATAAATAAATAAATAAATAGGAAAGGAGATGGACCAGAGAGTCACTGAGGAAAGTCACTGCAGATGATTGACATGACATTGGAGACCAGATGGTTCTCAGGCTTCAATCTGGTGATAGGATGGCTAGTGGACCATTCCCTGAGATGGGGAAGTTGAAGGGGGTCCTCCTTTGGGAGAAAGACTCATATTAGAAGAATATGTGTCACCTCAGGGAACTATATTAAAAACCAGAATTAGCTTGTATTAAGAAAAGAGAATTTTTAAATATATAAACATGCAATTCCCAACAGTGAATGCAAATTCTAGGTTCAACGGAGTAGTGCTCTTCAGGCATCGTCTCTCTCCACGGGGGACAAAGACCACTGATATTTAGGATGATGACCTTGAGGCCTTGTGAGTCATTATCAAGCCTGAAAGATTCAATTATTTTCATTAAAGCAGGAAACTGAACTCTGGCATTTGAATTTGAATTTCTTCCAACTCTGCATGCTGCCCACTTTGGAAACAATTTGAGATAGTTTATAGATTTGGACTGTTCAAGATAAGATGTTTTTGAGGAAAGCAGAAGGAGTGGAAGCTTTTCAGGCACTGGAGTTGAACACACACCACCATTTGATGATACACTATCACAAAACAAAAATTTTGCATTTTTTCCACTGAGGTAAAAAAATAATTAGACTGATTCCTTTTTCATAGTATAAAGCATGTGCTTTCATCAGTTGTAAAAGGTATTTCTGCACTAAAATTTAAATATGATCCACTAATAATTATTTCCAGTAAGGTGACCCCAGTCTTGATGCCATTCCAAGATTTAAGTGGGGACCTTTTGTCTTCATCCCCAAGGCCAGAGAGACATCCTTTAAACAATCTCTAAGTTTCTTTTCCTTCTCCTCCATGCCCTGACCCTATCCCACATGCTTGGACGAATGCTATCTCCATGGCCCTTCTCCCCTTCATGTCCTGTCCTCTGTGACACCTCCTTTGTATACCCTGTTCACTTATCTATGCACAGATGACACTCTAATTTACATTTCCAGCCCTAACTTCCTCCCTGATTCATACACCCACTGCTCTACTCAACATCTCCATGGCTGGCACAAGTCATTACTATTTGTCACCTGCATTATTAAAACAAACAAACAAACAAACAGACAAACAAAAAAACACCTCTACCAGGTCCTTTGCTCCTACCCCTGTCGCCTGCAGAATGTTCAGAGCAGACAGCCAGAGTGATCCTACTACTACATAAGTTAAACCACGCCCATCCTCTGCTTGGAACTTCCCAGCAGTTACTGTCATACTCACAATAAATCTGAAGTCCTCATAATGGCCGCATGGCCCCTTAACCTCGTCTCTGGCCCCTTTACTTGATGCATTTCCTACCAGTCTCTCCTTCATAGCCACACTAGCTTCCTTTCTTCCTTAGATTCCATCCCTATCTTGTAGTATCACACAGGGGTTCCCTGCCCTTTCCTCCAATTGTGGCTCATATTGCTCTCCCCTGGGTCCTTCTGCCTGCCGAAAGCTTCCTCTTACTTTATTTTATTTTTTTAATACTGATTTATTATTGAGAGAGAGAGAGCACACGAGTTGGGGAGGGCAGAGGGAGACAGAGAATCTGAAGCAAGCTCCTCACTGTCAGTGCAAAGTCTAATGGGGGGCTTGAACCCATGAATTAGGAGATCTTGACTGAGCCAAAGTCAGATACTCAAGCAACTGAACCACCCCAGCTTCCTCTTACTTTAAAGCTCAATTCAGGCTCACCTCCTCCATGAAGACTCCCTGACGTTATTTTTTTGACGGCTCTACTCAACTCTTCACTCCCCAAAAACAAGCTGGGACTCTTAGCTGAGTGATAGGGCTAGTCTGGTGCTAGCTAGCCAGTGGGATGATACCTTCCCTAAGGCTGGGGACCATATCTTAGTTTCTATCTCCTGTGTTTGCATTTGCCTGTGTATCAGGAGAACTGATGGATGTGTCTTTGAACGTAGTTCTGATGACTACTTAGCAAGAGGAGGAATGAATTAGTGAAGCACGCAGTAGCATGGATGGATTTCAAATGCTTCATGTGAAAAAGCCACACCCCAAAAGGACAGTGTATGATTCCATATCTATGATATTCTGGAAAAATCAAAACAACAGGGATGTAGGGTGGACCAGTGGTTGCCAAGGGCTGAGGGTGAGGAAGGTGTTGACCACAGAGGGACAGCATGAAGGAATTTTGGGGGGTGGTGGATCTGTTCTGTATCAACTATGGTTGTGAACCTATGATTCCATGCATTTGTCAACATTCATGGAAACCATATGACAAGAACAATGAATTCTACCCTTTGTATGCTGAAAATAAATTTACAGGAAAAAAATATCAGAACCAGACTAACACATTTAACTGTTTAATAACTATTTCTATTACTAACGGGAAAAAAGCCTGCTTTGTAGAAAATGAGGAATATATCAATGCCAAAAAAATAATTTACTTATGGTGTATTATCTAAGCAAAACACAAGATTGGTTGCAAAAATATTTCCCAGTTTGTGAAATATCCAATTGTATTTATACTTAGTAGGGACAACATTTTATCTTTAAAAAAACAGAAGAGGGGCGCCTGGGTGGCGCAGTCGGTTAAGCGTCCGACTTCAGCCAGGTCACGATCTCGCGGTCCGTGAGTTCGAGCCCCGCGTCAGGCTCTGGGCTGATGGCTCAGAGCCTGGAGCCTGTTTCCGATTCTGTGTCTCCCTCTCTCTCTGCCCCTCCCCTGTTCATGCTCTGTCTCTCTCTGCCCCCAAAAAATAAATAAATAAAAAACGTTGGAAAAAAAAAAAAAAAAGAAGAGAAAATTATGAAAATAATGCAACCGTGTGCTAATTATTTAAAACAATCCAAAATGAAACAACTATTGTATTATAGTTTAAAAAATGTTCTGATGTAGGGGTGCCTGGGTGGTTCGGTAGGTTAAGCATCCAACTTCTGCTCGGGTCATGATCTCATGGTTCATGAGTTTGAGCCCCATGTCAGGCTCTGTGCTGACAGCTCAGAGCCTGGAGCCTGCTTCGGATTCTGTGTCTGCCTCTCTCTCTGCCCCTCCCCTGCTCGTGCTTTCTTTCTTTCTCTCTCTCTCTCTCAGAAATAAATAAACATTTAAAAAAGTAAATAAGAATAAAAATGTTCTGATGTAATACCAGTTTTCATTGCTATAATGTATGCGCAAAAAATACCCAAAAAGTTTGAAAACACACAGCTACACAAACGTAAGGAGCTATTGCCTCATTTTCCAGAGAGAGAACAACTGTAAAGGGGATTTATAGGGAGCCCACTTGTGCCAGACACTGTTGCATTCATGAGTTCTTATAATAATCCCCTGAGGAAAACAATATTACCCCCATTTTATAGATGAAAACTCGGGGACCCAGAGAGGTTAAGTGACTGAACGAGGATTACAAGGCTGGTTGGCGGCTAGGCCAGGGTCCCACCGGGTCTGTCTGACTCAGCTGGTGCACTGGCCCTGGGCACCTGCTCCTCTAGCAGCACAGATGGAAGGCAGCCAACGGCAGCAGCTCCTACCACGGAGGCTCCAGCTTGAACAGCAGGCGTGTCTCTCAAGGCTGGCCTCTGCTGAGGACCTCTGTCCGGCTGCGGGACCTATAACCCCCATGCTCCTGCTCCGTGAGTGGCCTCAGTTTGGTCAACATGGCGAGGAAAGATCTGTCCCTTTGCAAAGTCACTGAGGCGGGGCTGGGATCCAGGTCCTATCTTCCTCAGCTGCACTGCCAGTTCAAAAACAAACAGCCTCTTTGGGGGCCGTTCTGTCAGGAAGATAAATGCTGTCTCATTGATTCTCTCACCAAGGAGCTTGTCCGAAACGGCAGCTGCTAGACTGAAACGCTTTGAAGATTGAACCCAGGAGTCCAGTTCCAGCCTCTCTTGTAGTCTTGCCTAGCAATTCAGACTCGCACGACAAATTCAAGTCTCTGTTGCGGGCTGACGTAGAAAAGAAGATGAATGAGTGGTAACTCTTCCAGGGAGAGTCTTACAGAGTTGCTGGCACAGGCCTGATCCCCCTGGATGTTCGCCCTACCATAGATTTTATAGCCACATGCCCGAGGGTTTACAAAGTTCTTCATAATGGACTTCAAGGACAAAGGGAAATCCTGACGGGCAATGGAGCCAGAGGAGGAGAGTGGAAATTTCCCCCTTTGCAGGAGATGGCGAAAGGTGAAGGGTCACTTAGGATTGTATGTGTGTGTGTGTGTGTGTGTGTGTGTGTATGAATGTGTACATACATAGATGTCTGAATATCAGGTTTGTTGCTTTTACTGTGCCAGCTAATGGCATCACCCCTTCCCTCTCATTAACCCTGTCCCCTGCATCACTGTTCTGTGTAACCTGCTACTCCTAGCAAGAGTCTTCAGAGGGTGGGGGCTCAGGGAACTACCCTCTATTCCTCACATGCTAGGGCAGTGACATAATGCCGAGGATGAGATAGAGGGTGGGCACAAGGGCTGAGGGTCTTGTCCAGTCCTCATTCCACCCCACCTCTCACTTTGGGGAGACTATTGCAGTGACAGGTCTCTCCACCAGGTGGCACTCATAGTTTAGCTTTATTTCTATTTCTCTTGACAGAAAATTTTGCCCTACGGTCACTGTCAAGAACACATGACTTACGCTTCCTAATTCATGTACTGATTTCATGTATTGTCATGTTTTGGGTTCTATTGTCTTCTACAATTACAATGTATTCTTTCCTTCTGGGTCTTTGGCAAAGGACACTGGAGGGGAATAGCCATTATAACCTGAGTGGGAAGGGAAGGGTCATTTTCATTACACACACACACCCCAACTACTGTAGGGATAAATCCTGCCATGTTTTTTTCTTTTCCAGCTTTTCCTATCTCCTACCTCCCTGTCCCTTTCCTGTTCCTGTTCCTCTCCGTGGTTAGAATGGCATGACCCACTGGAACACTTTGGTTTACTAGAACCCAGTGCAGGATTACTTTTTCAGTATTCATGTCCATTATATAGTGGTCAAGGCTTGAATTGGTAGCCTCAGGAAGTGCCAGAGGGGAAAACGATGATGGTAAACTTGTCCTTGAGGGAGGATGTCAAGAACTGTATGTGTCTGAGATGTTGTGACTGAATTTTATATGGCCATTCTCTCTGGGGAAGCTGTCTGTAGGGCTGATCTGACTAAGGCTTTTAGAAGCCTCATGGTAATAGTATTGGATGTGATCCAGTTTTTAGAGCTCAACACAAAAGATGTAAGATATCGTCCCTGTCCTCAAAGAATCCAGTCTACTTGGGAAGATAAGAAGTTTAGTTACTACAGTTGTGTTATTGGAGTAAGGTAATTTCTGCTAAGAGTCTCACTTTCAACCTATTTGCCCTGAGAGTTCATAACAAAGCCTGTCCCCGAGTCCTGGGGGTGGGGAAGTTTTGAGTGAAGGAAAGGCCCCACTTGGATCTTGATGGGATTATGGAAATAGAGAGGGTGGAGAAGGCAGACCCAGGGAAGAAGGGAGGAATCTCACCGGAGAGGCATAGGTCTAGTACACCTGCCAAACTACAGATAGTTGGAGCTCAATGAGTTGGCATCCTCAATGATAAATGGTTCTTTTAAAAATTCTATTTTATGAAAAGACCAAACCACAGATAATTCCCGATCCCTACCACGTGGGAAGATGATGTCCCTAAAGCCCTGAAAAACTATTCATCTTTAAGGCAATATTTATTTTTATTCTTGTCAAGTACTGAGAGTGACCTCATTCATTCAACACGTATTTATGGGGTATTTTTTATTGTGCTGGATGTTTTGTGGGAAACCAAGATATATCAGGCAGGATTGTTTTCTCTGGAGCCTTTGTGCTAAGAGGGAAGACAAGAAATGTGAATAACTCTAATGTCAGAGAGAAAGACAGAGTCTCAAAGGTAAGTATAGAAAAAACATTACATGAGTTAAGAGTAAGATAAAAATTATTTTCTGCTGGGGGTTCATGGTAGGACAAACTCATATAAAGATAAGGGAAGGAAAAAGAGTATTTTGCACAGAGAAATGGCACAAAATAAAGAGGTTGAAAAGAAAAGCCTGAATGGGGAGCATACGTACAGGAATGAGAGAATAAGAAAGGATGTTCAAAGTTTAGGCTGGGGTTACATGGCACTCAGCCTTGCATAGCAGGTTAAAGATTTTGAATTCAGCAGGAAGTTGCTGTGGACTTTTGAATAAATGGATAAACAGATCTTTTTAAAAAAGATTAGCACTTGGCACCAACATATACAATGGACTGGCAGGGTGGGGGGCGGGGAAGTTCTGGTTAAAAGGATATCCTATCAGTTCTAGAAGGAATATGGTTTTGTAAATTGACATTTATTCTTATCATCCTGGAAATTACCAACATTCCAGAAGCAAAATGAAGGGAACAAAGACCTAGAAATTATTTTTGGTGAGATTAGGAGAACTGTATAAGTCACGGATCCCAAAATATGTGTCAAGGGTCACCAAAAGTAGTTGAGAACCAGGAGAAATGGTGCAGGACGTGAAGAGAAGAGGGTTAGAGAAGGGTAGGTGACAGCTACTTCAGATGCCCCAGCACCTCCTGAAAGCAAGGATAATCCCTCAAATGCAGAAACTCTACCTTTTGTTTACAATAATCCAGGTGAGAACTGGGTTAATCAGAAGTGTTAGCAGAAGCTGTCACAAAATGGATTCAGTAGAGAGAATGGGGGTGGGGGGGGCTTCGTAGAGAATTGTACCAACAGGCTGAATTTGTGTGGATTGTGTTATAAATGTCTGCTAGTGTCCCCCTTCCCCTAAAGTGCACTCTTCCCTCCAGTGAAGGGACTTCCTGCAAACAGCTGGCCCAGGGATTCAATGAGGACTAAGACAAAGAGGAGGCAGTACTAAATCAATGCAAAGGTACTTTAAGAACAAAAGAAGCAAAAGGACATCAAAACTTACTAACACATAAAGAAAAAACGTTTCCACAAAGTAGAAGAAAATTGTGAGCAATATTTCACTACAAATTAAAAAAGAAAGAGAAAGAGAAAAAAAAAAAAACCCACACAAAGCAATCACTTCTACAAATAAAGAATTCAATGAAAAATATAAGAACTTAGAAATGGCCAGATAATAAGAGAAGACAGACCACGAGAAGTCAGATCTCAGGAGAGAAATAGGAAACTTACAAACAGCCATCACAGAAATGAAGACAACACTGTAAGAAGCACAATGGAGAACATACCCTATGAAAAACAATCATAGACACAGAAGAAGAAATTAGAGAAGTCACAAAAATGAGTGCAACTCTGAAAAATAGATGCATGTTTAGGTAATTAGGAATCTCAAAAGATTCCACATTGGCATAGTCGGAGTCTCTTAAGATGAAAGCAAAAAATGGAAGAGAAAAAATATTTTTTAAAAATTTATTTATTTATTTTGAGAGCGAGCGTGTGTGTGTGTGTGTGTGTGTGTGTGTGTACGAATGCATGGGGGAGGCCAGAGAGAGAGAGGGAGAGAGAGAATCCCAAGCAGGCTCCACGCTGTCAGCACAGAGCCTGACACGGGGCTTGATGTTAGGAACTGCGAGATCATGACCTAAGCTGAAATGAAGAGTTGGATGCTTAACTGACTCAGCCATCCAGGTGCCCCAAGGGGGGAAAAATATTTAAAACATGTGATTTAATGACATTTTACTTATGTCAAAAGTTCACACCATGAGATAAGAAACACTGACCTAGAATGATCAATACTGAGACCGAGTCAAGTGAATTCATTAGATGTAAAGACTTTTAAAACATTCTCTTGGCATTGGGGCAAAAGATCAAAGCCTATATAAGGAACTAAAATTTAGGCAGGTTTCAAACTCCATTGCAGCAAAATTCCATGACAAAGTGTCATGGTGCAACACTTAAAAAAAACTCAAGGGAAGAGGGGCCCCTGGGGAGCTCAGTCAGTTAAGTGTCCACTTCGGTTCAGGTCATGATCTCATGGTTTGTTAGTTCGATCCCTACATCAGTTTCTGTGCTGGCAGTGCAGAGCCTGCTTGGGATTTTCTCTCTCTCTCCCTCTCTCTTTCTGCCTCTCCCCTACTTGCACTCTATCTCGTATAAAAAGTAAACTTAAAAACTCAAGGGAAGAAAGTATAAGTCAAGAATTTTCTATGCACCAAAATTGTCCTTTAAGTATAAAGGCTGTGCATAAATTTATAAGTATGTAAAAACTAAGGAAACAGTTATTAGGAGCCCTTTTTGAGGAAAATTCTAGATAGCCAACAGATAACTAGGAAACTTATAACAAAAGGCAAGGAACATCAAATACATTTTGCTCCAGAATTAACACTAGTACACATTTGGAGACTAGAGCAATGAACCATAATATAAGTCTCATGTGTCCTGACAGTATAGAAATGTTACAGTTAACAAAAGTTTAGAGAAAGGTTAAAAGAAGGTGGGGAGTAGAATATTTCAGCTTACTGCCTCACAAATAATAGTCAATAGCTATTATTTCAAGCTATTAGAAAATTGACATAATTAAGTGTACAAAGGTAAACATAAGGAAGTACAATATTAACTAAAAACAGGTGGTCAGGGAAGAGGAAATGTGTTAATTTTATAGTTTCTCAGAATGAGGAATTAATATATACTGTCTAAAGAAACATGCCCCAAAATTGAAGCAAAGAAAATATACCACTAGTAAGGGATGCCTGAGTGGCTCAGTCAGTTAAGCATCTGACCCTTGATTCTGGCTCAGGTCATAATCTCATGGTTCTTGAATTTGAGCCCCATGTCAGGCTCTGTGCTGACAGGTCAAAACTTGTTTGGGATTCTCTCTCTCCCTCCCTGTCTCCCTTTCCTCCTTTCATGTGCACTCTCTCTCTCCAAATAAATAAATAAACTTAAACTTGAAAAAAAAAAAATAAAATATACCACTAGTTAAAATGAGGGAGAGTGAAGGGAGAGAAAACATAATATGGCAGATATAAGGTAAACATACTTTTCATATTAATGTAAATAGGCTTAACTCACTGATGGAAAGAATTTTAGAGTGGGTCAGAAAAACAAACCAAGCTATATGCTGTATAGGTAATATGCCAAGATGAAATAATTCAATAAAGTTGAAAATGAGAGGTGAATAAAGGTATGCTAAAAAATGCCAAAAACAAAAATGAACCAACGAAAAAAAAATCCTCCAAACTCTCCAAAACAATAACAAACACTCAAAACTAAATAAACAAAAAGGGAAGTAAATAAGCAAGTGTCATGATCCTAGTATTAGAAATGGTAGAATTCAGGCAAAAACAAGGGGTTAAATAAAGGCAGTTTTATCATGTAGCATGCAACTCATGAATCTTTAATGGTTATGTTTACCTACACATCAAATAACATGGTATCCTAGTTTATAAAGTAGAAATCACAAGGAATAAAAAGAAAAGAAGAAACATAAGTAACAAGGGACTTTAGTTCACCTCTTTCAATCTTTGACAATACAAGTTATCAAAAACATTGAGAAAAACAAAATAGTATGATTCACATGTAGATGAGACGGATATATCTCAAATTATTTCTGTTCCCTGAAAATAGAGAATAAACATTTTTTTCTGTGCCTAGAGAATAGTAACAACAATTGACCATATACTAGGTTATAGAAAAATATCAATATATTCCAGGAAATATAAGTAATACAGACTGTAAGATAATAGAAAATACATATTTGGTCTTTGTCCCTGGTTTCTGGCACAGAGCTCCTGAAACACTTGTAATTTCTTAAGTGATAAGAGTACAAGGATCATCTTTTGTTTGGTTTTTGACCCATCGATGACTCCTGAACCCTTATAATTTCCTAGATGATAGCAATGTCTTGTGTTCTGATAAGGTGAGTCTTGTTGGGCTCCTGGATGGGAGCTAGTCACCAGAAAGACCAAACCTTGATTTAGAAACTTGGAATTTTCAGCTCCACCGCCCCCCACCCCCATAACCTCTTGTGAAGGGATAAGGGTTGGAAATGGAGTTAATGACTGATCCTGCCTACATGATAAAGCCTCCATAAAAATCCTAATAGTAGTGCTCACAGAATCTCCAGGCTGGAGAAAACATTCACATACTAGGAGGGTGACACATGCTAACTCCACAGGGACAGAAGCTCCTGCACTCAGGACCCTCCAAGACTTTGCCCTATGTATCTCTTCATCTGGATGATCATCTGTATCCTTTATCGTATCCTTTAAGGAAATAGTAAACGTAAATAAGTGTTTCCCTGAGTTCTGAGAGTCACTCTAGCAAATTAACCAAACCCAAGGAGGGGTAGTAATAACCTCTGATTTATAGCTGATTGGTCAGAAGCACAGGTGCCAACCTGGACATTTGATTGGCATCTGAAGGGGAGTGGGTAGTCTTTCAGGACTGCACCCTTAACCTGTGGGATCAGACTCTATCTCCAGGTAGATGGTGTCAGAATGGAATTAAACAAAGGAGACCCAACTGGTGTTGCAGAGAATTGCTTGGTTGGGGGGAAAAAACCTCACACATTTGGTGACTAAAAGTGTTAGAAATGCTGCAAATATGGTAGTAATATTAGTAAAGGAGATACACAAAAGGAAAAAAAAAATTTCCAAATTTACAAACATAATTTTTTAAATGTTTATTTATTTTTGAGAGAGAGAGAGAGAGAGAGAGAGAGCTAGCTTGAGCCAGGGTGGGGCAGAGAGAAAGGGAGACAGAGAATCTGAAGCAGGCTCCACCCTGACAGCGGAGAGCCTGATGTGAGGCTTGAACTCAAGAACGGTGAGATCATGACCTGAGCCAAAGTCGGATGCTCAACTGACTGAGCTACCCAGGTGCCCCACAAACACGAATTTTTCATAATGCAAAGAATAAATTTCTAACAGGGGCACCTGGGTGGCTCAGTCAGTTAAGCGTCTGACTTTGGCTTAGGTCATGATCTGACTCTCCGTGGGTTAGAGTCCTGTGCCGGCTCTGTGCTGACAGCTCAGAGGCTGGAGCCTGTTTCAGATTCTGTGTCTGCCTCTTTATTTCTGCCCCTCCCCCACTTGCGTGCGCACGCGCGCGCGCGCGCTCTCTCTCTCCCCCCAAAATAAACATTAAAAATTTTTTAAAAAAGAAAGAAGAAAAAGAATACATTTCTAAGAAAAAAATTAGATAATAAAAAATATCGTCCAACTGGAAAATTTAAGAAAATAAAAGCTCTTATACAACTTCAGGATCATATATGACATATAATCAAAATTGTATAATATCTAAATAATAATTAAAACACCCTGATTCAGACTGCCTAACATATGAAACATAGCCAAAGGACTGACCAAAGGAAAAACTCATAATTTTAAATATTTATATCAATAAAAAGAATGATATAATAAATGAGCTATCCAATTCAGAAAGTTAGCAAAACAGCAATAAACTGAAAAAAAGCATAACAAATAAATTACTATAAATAAAATCAGAAATTAATGAGTTGGAAAACCAAAAATTAACAGAGAACTATGTCCAAACATAGAATAAAATTTTTAAAAATTGAGTAAGTAAGGCAGTAGGTAATTCAAACAAAGAGGAAAAATATCTTTTTTGGGAGGACAGATAAACATATAAGAAAATGATAGAAGAAATTAACTACAGAATGATAGGAAAGTTTCAATCTGACTGTCTAACTTTATACAAATAATTTGGAAAATTTGGCTTGTATCCATTATTTCCCAGGAAAGTAAAATTTATCAAAACTGACCTTAGAAGAGATAGAGCATATATTATTATGCTATTTTGAACATAAGTAGATAAACTTACTAGGTTCTTTTTGTTTGCATAGAAGAATTCTATGAAACAATTAAAGAACATTATTTCAACTCTTCAAGAATAAAGAATAAGAAGGAATAAATCCACATATTCTTAATGAAGTGAGGAAATCATTGATATCAAAGCCTGATAATGATTGCACAGAAAAAAAAGTTATAAATAACTTTCTATATAAATTCCACATGTGAAGATTAATGTAAAGACCCTAAGTTAATCATTAGTAAGGATTTAGTACAACATTAAAAGACCCAAATATATGAGCAAATCAATTTTATTCTAGTAATGCAATTAATGCAGTGTCCTCATTATTATAACACATTAATAACCTATCATAATTATTGACCCAAGGAGAAAAATAGACACTGAAAAATATTTGATAAAAGTTAATATTTATTATTGCTCAAAATGATAAAATAATCAGTCAATGGTATCTTCAAAATGATAAAGTATATCTATCTTAGCCCAAAGCCAACATCATGCTTAATGAGGGAAACACATGAGATATTTCCACAAAGCCAACATCATGCTTGATGAGGGAAACACATGAGATATTTCCACCAAAGTCACAAACTAGACATGGCTGTCTACTATGACTATTTTAGTTTTTAAAAATTTTTTAAATATTTATTTATTTTTGAGAGAGAAAAAGAGAGACAGAGTGCGATCATGGGAGGGGCAGAGAGAGACGGAGACAGAATCTGAAGCAGGCTCCAGGCTCTGAGCTGTCAGCACAGAGCCTGATGGGGGGCTCCAACCCACAAGCTGTGAGATCATGACCTGAGCCAAAGCCAAGTGCTTAACTGACTGAGCCACCCAGGTGCCCCTACTATAACTATTTATATGGCAGGTGCTATTCAATGAAATTCAACAAGATAGAGAAATTAGAAATCTCAAAGTGGGGGAAAATAAACCTATAAAATTTGGATTTGATATGAATAATCTAAGGTAATTAACAGAAATCTTCAATAAACAATAAGAAAATTCACCAAGGTAGTGGAGTAAAAAAATAATGTGCAGAAATTTACAGTTTTCGTATATACAAACAATTGCCAGTTAGAAAACATAATGGAGGAAATATCCCATTTACAAGAGCAACTAAAAAGGTAAAATATCCATGAATAAAACTAATTAGAAATGTGCTGACTTATAGGAAGAAAACCTTAAAACAATCCTAGAAAACTCAAAAGAACAAATGACCAAATGGAAAGAGATATGATAGTGTATTAATTATGTTGTGTTACCTGACGTAAAATTTGAGCCTAAAATGTATAGTAAGTTAAATATAATTGAAACTGATTTCTTGCTCAATCTGAGGCAGGTATCTATTGTTGGAGAATAGCAATGCCCAAGTGACTGTGGGACCCAGGCTCCTTTCAACGTTTTGATTTCCTATCTGCTAGAATTGCTTGGTCTTCTGATTCCAGCTTGTAGAAGGAGAAAGAGAGCCTGGCAAAGACACACTCTTACTAAATACTCTGATCTAGAAGTGACACAGCAAACTTGCTCTCCTTCTATTAGTTTCTCTCTATTCCTCTTTCTAGTAGCATCTTTGGAACTATTTTGGTGAACAGCTAACCACCTTTGACACTCATGTTCTTGTATAGGCAGCCTCAATATTATAAAAATATCAATTCTTCCACGTTAATTTTTAAATTTAAGAAAATTAACACTACAAATGTTTTTGGAAACAAGGTGCTTTAAAGCTCTTGTAAAAACTAAAAAATAAGTATAGCTGGAAACACTCTGAAAAAAAAATAAACGAGGTGTCCGTAGTTTTTTCTATGTATTAAAATGTTATTATTAAGTTCCAATTATTAAAATAGTGGGATGCCAGTGCATAAATTGGTGAATGGATGAAAGGAAAATAATTGAAAGACCAGAAATGGCTTAAAATGAATATGAGCAAATTTAGAACATAATAAGTGGGAGAAATGATAGAATATGAAGATAAACTCTGAAAATATCAAAGATTTAAGAATAAGAAATAAAACCATAAAAATAAAAAGTAAAATGTAGGAACATTTTAAATCTTAGCTTGGGGAAAATCTTTCTAATGATAATTCAATACTCATGAAGTACTAAAAAAAAGTTTGGTTAATTAGACCACATAAAAATGAAAGAAAAGGTCCTGTATGACATTTTTTGTCTTTTGCAACATGCTTTTCATTTCAGGCCTAACAAATTATTCAATTTAATTGAAGTAATAATAATAGAGTATTTATGGCCAAGTTCATGAATGAGTATGCAATGGGAGCTACATTACAACCGCCACCTGGTTGGCAGTTTTACCATTGATTGCAAGGTCAGACATGTAAAAGAATTTTGCAATAGAGAGTTAATATCAATGGCATATGGTATAATATATGCACTTGTATTGCAGAAAGTAACACAAATATTCTCTATACCAGTTTGAATCAGAGGTGAATAACTACCTAATAATTGATCTTTGACAACATACTTATGGTCTCAAAGGATTGTCATAATTTGTGTATCACTCATTGAAAGATTATATTTGTAATCTTATCTAAAAAAAAGTATATCTGTAATAATCTTGAGAATAATCTTTGCTCTAGATTAAAGTTTTCAGAACATTTGTCATACTCATTTGCTACACACTAGATGCTGTTACTTCGTATTTATTATAAAAAATGAGTGGAATTACATGTTATTGACTATCTCACATGCACACGCACATGTGTACACACACACACACACACACACACACACTCACAGCCATTCATGTGCATGTACAGAACACTCTTTCTCAATATGTCCCAGGGCTGAAAAGGACTAATAAAGTCCACAGCAGGGAAGAATAAGTGAGAGCATATTCATGAATCAGATTTCTGTTTTTAGTTCTATTGTGATGGGTAATTGTTTGTTACCATAAATAACAGCTTATGCCTTGGTTGCAGTTTTCAGCATGGAGAAATATTAACTGTCTACATCCCTTCTGTGAAATACAAGCTCTCCTGACTTACTTCTGAATAAATCTAGTACAATTCACTTAATATCAAGCACTGATTACTTAAAGGGACACAGAAGACTTTATTTCACCCAAATGAAAAGCAAATGTTATCAACAGAAGAACAGAGTGGACCTAAACCACTGCTCCTGTCAACTAGAACTCCATCCAGGACAACTACCAATAAGATAAAATCTCAATTGAAGATAAGTTTGTTTGAGAAGCTTGAGTTACTATTTCTTTTCAAGATGACTGATTGACCCCCACATCACATTTCAGGTATTCTTTCAATGCAATGCCCTTTGGTTATAAATTTGGTCCAAATCAGTCAATTCTTTTTAAATTTATTTTGGAGTAAACAACATGTCATGGGCAGAATACCAATTCTCTTGAATCTGAAAGAACACTTTATGTGTTAATTGTTCTTTTCTGCCATAGATTTTAGTTCAGCTTTTGTCCTTCACTCTGGCACATGCGAAATGCTGGTTATAAATCTAGAGAACTAGGAATCTGGAGCTGATGGCTATAATACTCAATTTATAGCATCTGATACTAACAACATAGGTCTTCCAGAGGTGGCTTATAAATATTGATTTTAAAATGGAAACCACCAAAAAGCATATAAAAACCATTCCAAAAACACAATTTTCTAGAAAAAAGTTTTTAATTTGAGGACTCAAAAAATTTACTCTTAGGGTGATTGACATCCTCATTGCCTTTGTTTGGGGGCTGGTGGCCTCCCGGTCTGTTGACATGGCCTGCTACTAAAGAGTTAACCCTATTGGCATATTTGTCATACCCCTGCCTAACGATCCCTTAAGCAAGCCACAAATCTTCCTTGCTCTGGATGACAGTTAATGAAGTGTAAAAGTCTCGCACCAATATTTCTACTTCATCTGCAAGCTTGAAGAAAGCAAGTTTGTTTTTCATCCTCGAAAAGAACCAACTGTATTTCTTAGGCAGACAAGGATGATTTGTTTGTGTGGACCTCTTTTTAGTTAGGAGGACATCTTTTGAGCTTGGGAATTTGATTCAGAGAATCACAAGCTTCTAATTATTCTCAGGATGTTTTATGTGCCTGGATGTCTTTTATTAGCCTAACTGTGCTGCAAGCTCTTCTAATGAAGTAACTCTGTGACCTTGTGCAAGTCACTTAACCTCTCTGGACTTAATTCTTCTTCTGTAAAATGAGAATTCTAATACCTGGTGTTACTGCATCACAACATTCCTTAGAAGATCAAATGAGGAACTATCATGTTTTTAAAATATCATTAAGCATTGCCTGATTAATGCTCAAAAGTTTAAATCTTGTTAGTTGCCATACAATATGCATATATATACAGGTGTGCACATATATTTAGATAAATATATATTCCTACACACTTTGAGCCAGTTCTATGAGGTATAATTGTTTTTGAAGACTAAGCAAAATGAGCTATATCTGGCATGAGAGAGCAACTGTTTAGTAGCAAGAATAATAATATATTTTAAAAAAGCATCCATTGCATATTCTGGAATAATTGTTATATGCAGGACCCTGTGCCTTAGATTTTGACTGGAGCTGCCTCTCAGAAGTTTAATGCCCTCCTAAATTGTTGTTTCAATTGAGTTTCTATTTCATATTTGGAAAAATGATACTATTAGAAATGCTGCTAATGTTTTATTCCATTTCTAATTTACTTTTCTGTGATTTTAGAAAGAATTCTGGTTCTTCAATTTTTCCTCCATTTCTTAGATGGCATCCTCTCTTACCTGCTCAGCTGGGATTGGGCAGCACAATAGTCTTGACCGAGTGATCCAGGTGATTGCTATTGCATTTTCTCAGCTACCAATCTTTTTCAGGGTTCTACTAATTTTATCAATGAGATGTATTCTGCCAAATTCCTGAGTGTCCTTTAAAGCAGATTTAACTCCGCTTTTGTACTAGAGGATTTGGTCAACATAGATTTTTTTTTTTTTTTACATCTTATTGCCAGTTCAAATCACAACTTTTAGCTGTGACTAGAATACAGCCCACCACCAGCTGGAATTCTGTGCATCTGGTATAGAATCCAAAAGAGCTTCTTTGTCTGACAGAGTTCTCCATTCCAGTGGCTGGGTCTGTGATTTTAAAATATCGATACCGGTAAGGTTTTTGTCATTGGCTATCCTCTCTTTCAAAATTTCTTCATCCACTTAAAAAAAAAAATTAAGGTCCATACTTTATTCAGATCTGCTTAGTCTTTTATCAATGTTATTTTTTGATCCAGGACCCCATTCAGATACCATATTATATTTAGTTGTCATGTCTTCTTAGGCTCTTATAAACTATGATAGTAACTCAGATTTTCCTTAATATTGATGACTTTGAGAATTTTGAGGAGTACTGATCAGATGTTTTCTGGAATATCCCTCTATTTGGATTTGTATTATGTTTCTCTCATGATTAGAATGGAGTTATGAGTTTTGGAGAAGAAGACCACAGAGGTAACCGACATTCTCATCACATCATATTAGGGTACATATTATCAATTTGACTTATGACTATTGATGTTGACCTTGATCACCTGGATAAGGTGGTATTTGTCAAGAATTTCCACTATGAAGTTACTCTCTTCCCTTCCCCTTTCCGTAGTGTACTCTTTGGAAGGAAGTCACTCTATGTAGCCCATACTTAAAGAATAGAGATTTGCTCATTATCTTCTTCAGGTGGAGTATGTACACAAATTCTTTAGAATTCTTTAACACAGCAGATTATCCTTTTTTCCCTCAGTTATGTATTATTCAATCATTTATTTATGTCAGTATAGACTCATGGGTATTTATTTTACACTTTGGGTTATTAATCAACATGACTTTATTTATTTTGGTGCTTATGTTTTTCCAGCTTTGGCCAGTGGGAGCTCTTGAAGTTGGCTCTTGTGTCCTATTGACAGAGCCCCTATCATTTTGTTTTGTTTTCTTCTAAAGTCCTTTCTTATTTTCTGGCACTACAAGCCACTCCAGGTTTATCTTCTATATTTCCCTCACTAGTTCTAGAATCAGTCACTTTTCCACGGAGCGTTTATTCCATTTATTGCAGAATGGTATTATAAACCAAGATCAGGGTACTAGGTATGCTGGTGGGGTATTGTTTCTTTTAGCACATCTCTGCTGACAGAAAAAAGAAATATATTAAATATAATAACCCATGTATACACATTTACTTATAAGTATTTCTATATTTGACCCTCTGTATCTATATTAGCTAAACATGACTTCAGACTGATGTCCCCAACTCTAATCTATTACCATATGGATCATTCTAGACGTCTCCCCTTATCTATCATCTTGTACTCCAAAAGTAGAAAAACTTGGCTCCCATCATCTGCCATTTGTCTACGGAATTGTTCAATTCCAGTACACATGTAAATCAGTATCAGAATTGTTAACTCATAGGAAAAACCTTATTAACCACAATACAGTGCTTAATTACATACAGTTTCTCCTGCCTTCAGTCTTACAATCTTTGTTTACTTCCAAAGTTGCCTAAGTCCACACTTTTCCCCCACTTCCTTTAGTAATACAGTTGCATTACAGGTGTAACACAGCTAGGTTTGTTTTGTTTTGTTTTGTTTTACATTCTGCATTTCCTCCTGTGATCTCTCGGCTCCCTTAATGTTTTTTAAAAATTTCTCTTTATTCAATTTTATACTTTAAATACTGCATGACCTATCAAAATCCTGCTAATTTCCTGCACATTTTTATCCTGAGTTTTTGGCCTTCTCTGGCACAAATGCATATGCGTGTTAATACTTCTTTACCTGGAAAATCAAGTACATAAAATGCATAAATTCTCTGTATTAATCAGTGCGCTCAGTCATAGGCAAGAGAATCCACTCTAGGTAGTTAGAGTTATAATACAAGGCACTACATAACAGCAGCAACTGCAATCATATAATGACCAATATTAATGTGTTTGCTGCATGTCAGACTGTATTCTACATGCTTTACGTATATGAATTCCTTGGTACTTCACAACAGCCCTGTAAGGCAGCTACCTAGTGGCTCCATTTTTTCAGACAAAGAAGCTGATGCACATAGCAGTTAGATAACTTGCCTGAGATCACACAGTCGGCAGTTGAGCTGGGGCTGGAGCCCAGGCTGCTTTCTCTAACTCCCAGAGGGCTTGGGAGGGCTAGAGGGAAACCCTAGGCTGATTTCCAGAGCAATTCCTAGAAATATCCTGCAGATGTGTCCTGGTGAAGGAGCTGCTGCCTCTGCTGCCACTCTCAGAATCCCCCTGCCCCAAACAGGATCAGAAAGTGGCCTCTGCTGCCTCCGCCTCTACTTCTGGTCATACAGACCTGCTTCTGTCACTACCCTAGGTTGCAAAGTAGAAGTTGCATGATTGTTCATTTTCTCGCTGCCGGATCAAAAGCTCTCGCATGTGGGTCTGATCGGAGGAAATTAAATCACATGTCTGAACCTTAGTAATAGGAAGCCAAGACTTGTATTTATTTTACTAGGCCTTCACATTGTTAGTGCTATGCAAAGGGAGGTGGTCATCTTTGTAATCAGACAGCAGCCAAGAGTATGAAGCAATGTGTTTTTATTTTATTTTATTTTATTTTATTTTATTTTATTTTATTTTATTTTATTTAGACTTTGTTTTTTTTAGAGCAGTTTAAGGTCACAGCAAAATTGAGGGGAAGGTACAGAGATTTCCCACATACTCCCTGCCCCCATACATGCAAAACCTTCCCCATTATCAACATCCCCCACCAGAGCGGTACCTTTTTTTTTTTTTTTTAATGATTGATGTACCTACATTTACACATAGTAATCATCTAAAATCTATAGCTTATATTACAGTTTACTCTTGGTGTTACACATTCTATGAGTTTGGGAAAATGTTTAATGACATGTATCTGTCCTTATGGTATCATACAGAGTATTTTCACTGCCCTAAAAATCATCCTATACCACCTATTCATCCCTCTCCTACCCTAATCCCTGGCAAACACTGGTATTTTTACCGTCTCCATAGTTTCTCTTTTTCCAGAATGTCATATAGATGAAATCATATAGTATGTAGCCCTCTCAGATTGGCCTCCTTCACTTAGCAATATGCACTGAAAATTCTTCCATGTCTTTTCATGGCCCGTTCATTTCTTTTTAGTGCCGAATAATATTTCATTGCCTGGATGTGCCATAATCTATTCATCCATTCACCTGCTGAAGGACATCTTGGTAGTTTCGAAGATTTGGCAGCTATGTAAACATCCATGTGAAAGTTTTTGTGTAGTTATAGTTTTCAACTCCCTTGGGTAAATATGAAGGAGCATGATTGCTGCATTTTATGGTAAAAGTATATTTAGTTTGTAAGAAACCTCCAAATTGGCTTCCAAAGGGGCCGTACCATTTCGTATTCCCACCAGCATTTTATGAAATTTCCTGTCCCACATTCTCACTAGTATTTGCCATTGTCAGTGTTCTGGATTTGGGGCATTCTATATGTGTGGTGGTATCTCATTATTGTTTTAATTTGCATTTCCCTGACAACGTATGATGTAGAGCATCTTTTGTAACTAGCTTTAAAAGGAGTACCTTTAACAAATAAATTAATATTTGATTCAGCTATCATATATGTAAGATTTGGGGGGGACAAATAAATAGTGTCCCATTTCCCAACCCATGTTTGGAATCTGTTGTAACAGAGCCACACTCAGGAGTTATAAATGATTGAGATCAAAATAGGCTTTTGTAAGGAAAGCTCTACTGAAGGACATGGCTGAGTGTGCAGCGAAAGGACCCGCTAACCCTACTCTGAATTCGACTTCTCTCCACAAATTGAGGGCCCACTCTTGCCACATGGCCAGAGTGGGAGACAATGTGTGCTGCCTGTAGACCCTGCAGAGGCCCACGGCATATCTCGGAAGGGACTAAGCCCGGAGGCTCACCCTCTGCTCCCAAGCTTTCCAGTCAGTTAAGTCACCCTTCCCACCCTCTGCAGTGGACATGAGTTAGTGTAGACAGAAGCAGGGGTGGTAACCTAAGGGCACTAAGGGTAGGGTGACTTCACATAGGAACACGCATCCATGGGAAAAGGGGGTTCCCACAAGAGAATTCTGAGTCTGTACTCCTAAAGCAGGTACAGAGCTATGGAAGGAAACCATGGCAAGGTCTGTGCTCTTAGACTGGATCCAACATTGATTTCTATAATCCCAGACAGATCAGCTCACCTCTCTTAGCTGAAAAACTGTGGATAACCAAAACTGCACATGACCTGCCAGAAAGCATTGATGTCTGAGTCCAATGAGACAGTGAAAAAGTTTGAAACATTATAAGGAATTGTATAAGATAAGAGTGAAGTAGAAAACACATTTTATTCATATTAGGACTCTACAGAGAAACAGAACCAGTCAGTAGGAGCCGCACACACAGACACACACACACACAATTTATTATAGGAATTGGTTCATGTGACTATGGAAGCTGAGAAGTCCTGTAATCTGCCATCTGCAAACTGGAGAATCAGGAAAGCTAGGGGTACAACTCAGAGTCTGAACGCCTGAGAACTAAGAGTGATAAGGATGGAAGTCCTGGTCAGCATCCAAAAGTGCAAGAACCAGGAGCACTGATATCAGAGGGCAGGAGAAGATGGATGTCCCAGCTCAAGAGAGAGCAAGTTTGCCTTTCCTCCATATTTTCGTTCTATTCAGGCCCTTAGTGGATTGGATGATGCCCACCCACCTTGGAGAGCACCATCTGCTTTACTCAGTCTACTGATTTGAATGCTAATCTCTCCCAGGGACACCTTTGCAGGAGCACCCAGAAATAATGTTTTACCATCTATAGCCCAGTCAGGTTGACACATAAAATTAACAGCCACACTATTTTTTTAATATGAAATTTATTGTCAAATTGGTTTCCATACAACACCCAGTGCTCATCCCAACAGGTGCCCTCCTCAGTGCCCATCACCCACTTCCCCCCACACCCCACTCCCCCATCAACCCTCAGTTTATTCTCAGTTTCTAAGAGTCTCTTATGGTTTGCCTCCTTCCCTCTCTGTAACTTTTTTCCCCCTTCCCCTCCCCCCATGATCTTCTGTTAAGTTTCTCAGGATCCACATAAGAGTGAAAACATATGGTATCTCTCTTTCTCTGTATGACTTATTTCACTTAGCATAACACTCTCCAGTTCCATCCACATTGCTACAAAAGGCTATATTTCTTTCTTTCTCATTGCCAAGTAGTATTCCATTATATATATAAACCACAACGTCTTATCCATTCATCAGTTGATGGACATTTAGGCTCTTTCCATAATTTAACAGCCACACTATTGACTCATGGAAATTAGGGACTACATAGTTGTTTTAGACTTCTGGGTCTGGAGTTCTCTCTTGTCCAGCAAGAGAGCAGGATGCAGAATTAAAATGTGAGAGAGGCTAATGTCTGGGAGGAGACAAGTGTCCCAAGTAAGGGTCCTTGCTCCGTTTTTATTAGGATTAGAAAGCTTACAAGCATGATGAGCATGCACAAAGAGACAATGAAACCGTGAACATTAGCTCGTGGGCATGAGGGAAAGGAGGTTTTGAAGACATGTGGTATTAGGGGTTTGGGTCAATACAAAACAAAATTCTGGTGCTGGGCAGAAGATTGTTTACAGCCAACATGAGGCACCACCTCTGTTTACCTGAACTGGTCTAGGGGACAAGAAAGACAGAGCATGCTACCTCAGGGTCAACAGTCACCTTTCTTTTGCTAATTAGCTCCACTCTGGGCAACTTCACCCTGCTGAGGTCTATAGTCCTATTTACCTGTTTACCTATTTTGGTCCTTCCTTCCTGTGAAAGCAGCTTTCTGCTATTGTACTAAGTTGGGGACGTTTCCACCCTGAATACCTAATCTTTTTTTTTTTTTTAACCTCATTTTTGATGCTTTCATCCTGAGGCTTTTCTATTCCTATACCTTTGTCCTGTACTGGGGGCCTTTGCCCTGTTTACCTAATCTGTTGTACTTAATCTTGTATGTGTTCATCCTGTGGCTTTCTAATTCTCTATGCCTTGTTAACCCATTGGTGCAAGCTCAGGGAATTCCTAAGCTTATTTCCCACACATGGTATTTCAAGCCCCAATTTTAGCTTTACTAATAAAACTGAATCAGAGTATCGAGGCAGTGTTCGGAAGATCACACTCAGGTTTCTGGACCCAGGTCCAGGCTCTTCTTACCATTCCTTCATGCACATGTTTCCCAAGTCACACCTATTCCTAGAAACCAAGAACTCTAATTTAAATAAAAATTCGCAGCCCAAGACCGAGTCTCCTACAATTCTACTCAGATGTGTAGTCTTTCCCCCCCTGGACAGGGGTAAGCAGTGTCCCTTTTGTGTGCTCTCTTCCTTCCCAGTGAGGTGAGTGGGGCAATTTGGGCCGGAATGCTCTGGGAAGGAAGTCAACACTCTCCTAGGCTCTGCTTCCCCTAGCTCCCCGCACTGTTTCAAGCATGGTCATCAAAGTATGTTTCCAAAGTATGTTTCTCAGATTGCCAGGTTCCCAAGGAAGTCCACACTCTAAAAGTATCTGTGTTTGTATTAGTGTCAGAAACACTGATGAGCAAGCCTCCTTATGGAGAGTGATAATGTCCATTAACATACCAAAGGTCTTAAAAGTCCCACAGCAAAGAGAAGTTGTTTATTTACTGTTATTTAACCCAGAAATCTCCAACTGTATTTAGCATTGAAACACTGCTTTTCAAGAAACACCTACTAACATCCTGGCTTCTTTCTTTAAAAAAAAAAAAAATTAATGTTTATTTATTTTTGAGAGAGAGAGAGAGAGAGAGCACAAGCAGAGGAGGGGCAGAGAGAGAGAGAGGGAAACACAGGATCTGAAAGCAGGGTCCAGGCTCCAAGCTCCACACTGTCAGCGTAGAGCCTGATGCGGGGCTCTATGTCACAAACCATGAGATCGTCACCTGGGCCAAAGTTGGACGCATAACCGACTGAGCCACCCAGGCACCCCTAAAATCCTGGTTTCGTATGGTGAATGAATCTAACCTTCAAATCCCACTCCTTCTTACCCCTCTATGTGGAGGTCTGGAGGTCCAAGGAGACTTCTATGCATTAGAACGACCTGGGAAGCTTTTAAGATTGCTGATACCTTGGCTGCCCCAAACCAGTGAAATCTGCATTTCTGGGGAGTGAGTCCCGGACATTAGTACTTCCTAAAGCTCTGCACCCAGGTGATTCCAATGTAAGAAGGTTGAGACCCATTGATCTAAAGGAAATCACTGGCAATGACATCCATTGCCACAGTCTGCCAGTGTCAGGTGAGCTAGCCTTTCAGGTAGTTAAGACCAGGCTTATTATTTCACAAGAAATAGGAAGAATGTAAAATTTTCATTTTGACTAAGTGGAAATGTCTACCGAAGGCAACTGCTGGTTTCAAATATTTATATGACACGTAAATACACCTTCAACTTTACACATATTATCGCATTCAATTCTTAGCCCCAGGGGTTAAGCATTTTTAATCACAGTTTTATAGAGGAGGAAACTGACACACAGGGATGGGGCTTAAAGCCATTTAATGAAGAACATGCTCACCTAATAAGCAAGAAAACTGGGATTTGAATTGAAGTGGTGCCCCTCCCAAATCCCTAATAAAGCTCTTCTCCCTTCCATGACCATGGGTAGCAAGATGAGACTGGTCACAGAAACTTTAAGAAAACATGAGTTACAGCTCAGATGGGGAGCCCCAGCATGTACCTCGGTTAACCACTTGTCTTCGTCTCCAGGAACTAGATGGAACTCCTTGCTGATGAAGCCAGCTAATACGAAGACTGGAGTTCACTCTTCTGGGAGATCAGCAGAAAACCAGACAGATCATGTTCTGCAGATGCGTGGGGGCAGAAGCATTTGTAAGCTGCCTGGAATCAGGAGTGGTGGGAGGCCTTGACTAATTTGAGGAGAGGGATGGGTGAATGGACAGCACATCTGATCAGTGAGGAGTAAAGCAGAGAGGCCTCCAGGAAGGGAAGGAGAGGAGAAGAGCTGCAATCCACACAGGGGGACACTCCAGAAGAGTTTGGCACAATTACCTGGTCTTTGCATAGTGAAGTTTCAACTCTGCCCTGGGGGTGAGGCAGGTGAAGTGGTGCCCAGGACTGTAAGGGCATGAGCAGGTTCTACCATTCATCTAATGGTGACTTCAGAGGACCAAGTCATTGGCTGTGAGGAGGAGCTCTCTACAGACAACTACCTATGAGAGAAAACAGGGAAGTCAACCCAACTCCCCGTCACCCAGAGAGATAACTAGAGCATGGAAATCACCTGGAAGGCTTGTTAGAGCACCAATGTCTGCACCCCACCCCTGGTTTCTGATTCAGCAGGGCTAGATAAGGCCAGAGAATATGCATTTCCAACAAGTTTCCGAGAGATGCCCATGCTAGTAAGAGAACCATCAGCTACGGATGCCCCTCTGGGGTGGGGCGGAGATGAGGGGTCTGCCATTTGGGATACACTTTGGAAAAAGCCCCCCAAGTCCAATGCTGCTACAGTGCCTCCTGTGACTGCCAGGAAGGAACCCGTTGCTTTCTCCCACACTCTCTCTCCTGCCAGTCAGGCCTCTGGCTTGTTACTCTAAGTCTTTAACTTCATGGGTCTCCAAGCACCCTGTGCATGAGGAGTCTTGCTAGCAAAAATGCTTCCTTTCTTTCACTGGAATCCTTCTGTTTTCTAAGACAGGAGGAAGCCCAGCAGCAAGACTCCACATCTCAAGGTCCTGAGAGCCACTGGACTTGGGGCTCTTAGTAGCTCCAGAGAGTCCCAGGTCAGGAACCAGCACGTCTTTCCAAGGGGTTTTAGCCTGAATTAGGGACTGTGACTAAACCCCAGTCCCTTCTACAGGCCTGCCCCCTGAAGTTCAGAGGGATTATGCAAACGAGGCCCTGAGGCCAGCCCAGAGCAGCTCAGAGTTCCCCCAGGCAAGTTTGCAAATGAGGCAGAAATAGTGACCCCGGTTTACAGTAATAAAGTCAAAGTTGGCTTCATTTATTCTGTGCTGCTTTTCTCCTCCTGCCTTCTTACCTCGGTCTCCCCACCTGGAAAAGACACGTGCTTGGTTTTATGCACCAAGTAACTATAATGATGCTCACTTTAGGCAGCTGCTAGTTAAGAATCATGTTACATTATTGTTCCCTACACTGTATTAGACACAAAAAACATATGTCAGCGGGCTTTGAGAGCAGGCAGGAGGCCTGAAGGGGATAGCCTCAAATGGGACAGGCAGAATGGAAAACCTGCACCCTCACTCATAGAATTCCTAATTTGTAGTTTATCATTCAGGATACTCCACCTTTCAGAGGCAGTTTAAAGCAGACAACCTGAAATTAAAACAAAGAGCTAAACACCTGCTGGGTGTATCCTTTGCCTTTCCCAGTTAGAACTGATGGCTTGTGTGTCCCCTAAGCCTCCAAGATGAATGAGAGGTAAGGAGGTGGGTGATACCAGGCTGCTTTGCATATTTGCAGCCATGTTGTTTCCTCCCAGTGCCACTCGGGGAGGAACAGTATTTGCTTCCATCAGTATTCTTGGACTTTTATTCATAGGACATAAAATAATACATGTAAGGAGCCCAACAGCTCATCAGGCATTCTATAAGGCCCTGTGCCTACGTAGCCCCTTTTGTCTTTACAATGTCAGTGAAGAAAGTATGATGAGCTCCATTTTCCAGGGGAAGAACAGAGATTTAGAGAGGTGGGTAACTTACTCAGGGTCACAGTTAGTAGGCTGCAGAACCCAGACTTACAGTCCTATAGACTTCAGGCGAAGGCCACAAAGGTATGGCTGCCCCTATGCTAATTTGCCTTTAGTGTATTTCCAGGTCCCGTAATGTGTTTTCATCTTCCCAAGTGCCTCCAGGTTCCCTAAACTGTCCTGGCCTTTCTCAGAATTCCTCATATCCCGCTTTACTGCCAACTGCCACTTCTTCTTCCTTTCCTGGGGCTCTGCATGTGAACTGGAAATTTAGAGGGCCTGTGCCAGTCCCTTAGGGATGTCTCGTTAAGGCTGATGAGAAGTAGCATAAAAAAAGACCTGTGAGTGAAGGTCTTAGAGGGGTCTGGAAGGGAAGGAATGAGAGCCCAGAATCACCTTGGGCCAAGAATCTTGTTCTCATCTGAGACAAGAGGTAGGAGAACAAGGTGGAAAAAGTGGAGAAGATTTTGTTGGGAAATGTGAAGAAGGAAGTTGGGGAGTTCAGTGCCTCACGGCTTCTATTTTCTCTGAGTAAGGAGAGTCACTATTTCACGTGGTATCTCCTTTCAGATCTGTCTTTAGCGTCTGAATAACGTTTGAATATCTGTCTTTAACGTGGACTAGTGTTTTGAGCCTCATGGAAGGGACGCCCTGGCTCTGAGTTCTGAGTTATGCTATTAAGTAAATTAAATATTACACTCTCTGAGGAGAGGAGGCAGTCAGCTTCCCTAAGGGAATCTATAAAGAGACTTAGAGAAGTTTTATTTGAAAAGATCACACTAAACTACAACAAATATACTTCACACTACCTGGAAAAGAGACTGAATGTCCAGATGATAAATGACTTGTCTCTTAAGAACCAACTTAAAAAAAAATTTTTTTTTGGATAAAATATTTCTCAAATGCATTCAAGACTTCACTTTCTCCTCAAAGGAGCACAGTAAACATAAATAAACATTTTCTTCATCCATTGTGGACCAAGATTCTCCTTATATCTATCAAAATCCAGCTGGGCTGTGTAGCTGGGAGCATCTCAGGGGTATTAAAATTTCAGGGCTATGAAGTATTATTTGGCTCTGTATCAGCTTTTTGTAGTTTTTCTATCTCCTCTCCATGGTCATGCTCTGCGTAGTGTGTAAGTGTGCATGTGTATGTAGATAGAGAAATCTATATAATGCATGTTGCTACGAATTTTAATGACAGATTTTTATTTTAATAACTATAGTTTTTCTTGAAATTATACATGAGCTTCATGGCCTCCTTTTCTTATCTTTCTTTAAGCAGATACAATCTGAAAGATTGTTTACAGATTGCTTGGTGACCATGCAACTTTTTGATTGCTTTTCTTTGGGTACCAACAAGTGGAGGCGCCGTTTTTTCTTTTCATGCCAGTAATTGACGTTGTAATCAGTCCTTCTGGTAGCACTTTAAATTAACGTTCTCACGTATGGATTTAATTGGAATTTAATGGGACAGCGCCTAGTAAGTAAAAGCCACGTGATGCTAAAGACATATTTACTGAAGACTAACCACCATGGAGATACAAATCTATTATGTAGAAACCCCGATAAATATTTTTAGAACGTTAAACCATATGTAAACATTGTGTATTGCTTCAAGTAAATCCAGATCTTCAGCTTCATTTGTTATTCTCTCTTCTAAGTAAACATAGCTGTTGACTACAACTAAATCCATTTTCATCATAACAATCTAAACAACTGGTTGAGCAAAATTCAGAGTGAGAGGGAAAAATACTCAACCTTAACATAAAGTAGACTTTCTTCTTCAGTTAAGTCTGGGGTAGGACCTGAGAATTTGCATTTCTAACAAGTTCTTGGATGATGCTTTGGTCTGGGGACCACACACTGAGAAGCACTGATGTCAAACACCGTCTTGGTTTAAGATTAAGGAAGGCATTGATTTCCTCTTCCCTGATTTAATGTCTGGTCTTAGGTAAAATCTGCAGTAATTGTGTTTTTTTTTTTATTTATTTTTTATTCAAAAAATTTTTTTTAACATTTATTTATTCTTGAGAGAATAAATTCTTGAGAGAGAGACAGAGTGTGAGTTGGGGAGGAGCAGAGAGAGAGGGAGACACAGAATCCAAAGCAGGCTCCAGGCTCTGAGCTGTCAGCACAGAGTCCAATGTGGGGCTCGAACCCACAAACCACGAGATCATGACCTGAGCCGAAGTTGGACACTTACCGACTGAGCCACCCAGACGCCCCTGCAGTAGTTGTTTAAAGATGGCACACATTCTTTGTCACTGTCCCTATTGAGAGGTGTGGGTTATTTCTCCTTGAATCTGGACTAGTTCTATGGTTTCTTAATCAATGGAATGTGGAGAAAGTGTTGCTTTAATAGGACTGGCAGCTTCTACTTCCTCCCTTTTGGGCCCTGCTGTCATGCTATAGGTTAGTCTAAGCAGAGAGGCTCACATAAAGAAGAGTCAAGGCCACTGACCTCAACCTTGGCCGACCTCCCAGGCAACACTGAGCATCAACTTGCTGGCCATGTGAGTGGCTAGCTGCCTCTCCTTGAAGTGGAGCTGCCTCAGTTTACACATATGAGCACAGACAAACCATTCCTGCTGAGCCTTGCCCGTATTGCAAAGTCAGAGTAAATAAGATTGATGTTATTTTTAAACTGTTTTGGGATGGGTTATTTTACAGCAATAAATAGCCAAAATTTACCTGCCTAGAAGTTGTTGGAGGTCCAGCAGTCTCTCAAGATAAGTCAAGCATAGATTTTGACTTTACCCTTTAGAGAATATTATAACATCTAAAGAACAATGCCAACCAAATGAGTCATAAATGAGCAAAGGTTCTTTTTATGATTTTATTTTTTCATTTTGCCAATCCCCACAGTGTTTGACTTTATATGTAGGTAAAGTATGTAACTGTCAACAAGAGAATCATTTCAAGGTGTTGGGCAAGGCTTCCCATCCCTTCACATATGCACCCATGGGGTCACTAATGCCTGCATTCCCACAATATGACTCCATTCTTCTGCCTTGAATCAATGAGGCTTTGCTGTTAAGATGCAAAGAACAATGGATGATTTAACACCTTAATGCTTAGTGGCCATTGACAGCCTAAAATCCGTGCTCTATTTGTTCTTTCCTAAGAGTGGGCACGTCTAGTTTCTTCACAGTGGGCAAGCATGGTCCCTCATCACCACAGTCAGGAGTCTTGTGTGTATTTATGTAGGAATTTTACTCTTTTACTATAGAAGCAAAGTCACTGTTCTACCTGTAGCAGATTCCATCCCAGGAAGGAAGGAGCAATGAAGTTGAAAACAGATTCACTCATGGGATAAAGGTCATACTTGGAAGATTTACACTATTGATCAAGAAACTTACGTCCAACTTTTAAAACGCATGCCCATAAACCCTATACTTAGCAGTTATCATTTACGTAAATACAGTATGCAGTTTATTCAGTGTCCATAATTTGTTCAAATAGACAATAAGGGTATCAGTTTC
Organism: Leopardus geoffroyi; assembly: GCF_018350155.1. Lineage (NCBI taxonomy): Eukaryota > Metazoa > Chordata > Mammalia > Carnivora > Felidae > Leopardus > Leopardus geoffroyi. The sequence goes on from NC_059339.1 coordinate 70,826,003, forward strand.
AATGTGATCCTAGACATCCAGTTCAGGAAAGTAATCTATTGTGGTGCTTTGTAATATGTTCCCGATGTATTTTCATTACAACCACCAGAAAGCAAAGCAGTATTCTTATAATAAGGGATGTTCAACTCAGTTCAGCAGCTCATTGCCCTGAATACCCATTGTGTGTAAGACAGTCTGCTGTGCACTGCAGGGGACTGAACGATCTCAATGATCTCAGTGAAGTCTAGTTGGTGTAATAAAAACAGAATAAAAATGACTTCAATTCTAAGCAGACTACTGGCAGCATTAGAAGTATAAAGTATTATAGGTTTTCAAAGGAAAAAACTGCCGTAATCTAGTTGGGGGAGACAGAGAAGCCTTCTTAAAGGATTCAGTGCAAGTGTAACAATAAAAACAAGACTCCCTTACACTAATATAGCAATTTATACCTTATGAAACACTTTTACATGTATTAGCTTATTTGACATTTGCAATACGCAGGGCAGTGAGTGATTCTAAAAGCATTTTCCTCAGACTAGCAGCATCAACATCTCCTGGGAGCTTGTTAGAAATGCAAAATCTCAGGTCCCATTTCAGACCTACTGAATCAGAAACTCTGGGGGTGGAATGTCTTTAATCCCTGTCAGTAAACTGTGTTTTCACAGGCCCTTTCCCTGATTCTAATGCATGCTAAAGTTTGAGAACCACTGATGTAGGATTCTTTCAATTTCAGAGTGTTCTTTTGATTTCACATATAAAATTAAGAATTACTGAAGTTGCATTTCGCCACGTTTCCAGAACAGTATCAGGAAACCTAATTCCAAAGAGTTTTCAGGTTGCACGTACATCTTTCTTTGGAATTGAATCTTGAGGAATGAGTGAGACTTTCACAGGTGAAGAAGGTTGAGAGTGAAGTATTTGAGAATGTGGGGTAGACTGGGGTTATTTCAACTGGATGGAAAACTATCCTTCAGATTTTGAAAGCTATCTTTGGGGAAACCTTGGCTTTTAGGTTCTTCCCCCAAGAAATATGTCTTTGGATGTTTATCTTCTTCTGTGTTTTTTATTATATAAACACAGAGTGCAAAAATCATGTTGTGCTTCTTTCTATTGCATTTGGATTGGAATTCATTTCCTCCAAATGTCTGAGTCTTTGCAGGCCTTAGGTGCCTTTTTTTTTGTTGCTGTGTTACTTTGAGAATAAGAACCAGGGACTAATCCTATTTCTTCTTTTACTTCAGAGAAGGATACACTTTTTTATTTGTAAATTACTCATAATAAGGGATCGGAAGCTCTTGATAAGCTTTCACACATGCAGGGACTTTATGCATTTGGTCTTCAATTAGTAGAAATCAGACTGGGCCAGTTCCAGGCAGATTGAGGCAGGGACTTCTGATACTCAGTTGGAGATATTCCACAGTTCCTCACTACATCTAGGACACTGAGGCTCTTATGAGATATCCTGAGAAGTGGTCCAACTTCTCAACTTGAGATTTCAATAACTTGAACAAAGATTCTTTAGCGTAGAGACTTTAAAAAGGCAACTTAAACTTTGGTCACTTTACCAGAGCATTGTTGATGCAGGAACCTTTGGTCACTTTACCAGAGCATTATTGATACAGGAGGAAATGTCTCCTGACTTAAATTTCCAAGCGGACAATTGCACATTTACCAGAAATTTTAATAAATTTTTAAACTTTTCTCTATTTTATTCATTTTTTAACATATAGTAAAATTAACTCCTTGTGGTATACAGTTCTGTGAGTTTTGACAAATGCGTATAGTTATTTAACCACCAAGATAGGTAAGAGTTCCATCGCTTCAAATGTTCCTTAAAATTTTGTGTCAGTCCCTCCCTCCACCTCCAATTCCTAGGAACCAGGATCTCAGTTTTGTTCCTATAATTTTGCCTATTCAGGATGGTCCAATAAATGGCATCATATAGACTGTAGCCTTTTGAATCTGCCTCTTCCACTCACATAACATATTTGAAATTCATGTTGCTATGTGATCAATAGTTTATTTCTTCTTTTTTGCTTAGTAGTATTCCATTGTATGGATATACCACAGTTTGGCTATGTATTCATGCATTGGGCGTTTGTTTCAGTTTTTAGCAATTATACAGTTTTTTTGTGTGTATAGATTTTGTGGGAATATAAGTCTTCATTATTCTTGGAAAGCTACTTAGGAATGAGACTATAAGAAACTGGCAGTTTACCATTTTGCAAACCTTACTTTCTAGTCCTGAGTTGCAGTACTGTAGCACCTGGTGGGTGTCTGGGTCATGAGATGATCTCCAAGTAGCCAGTTCTCTCCTTGTGATCCTGTGGGAAGGGATTTGCATGTAGGTTGAAGCCAGGAATTCAAGGCTCCAGAAATGTTATACAAAGTAGTACCAGGGGACTGGGGAAACAGAAAGTCTGGTACTAAGGAGGTTAGAGTTAAATTGTCCTGAGCATATTAGAAAGCAGCTTGATATCATCCATTTGTGGGCTGCCTCTTAAATGGAATAAGATACCATTGGTACAATTGGTAGAATTTCTTATCTGGGGTTATACATAATGGTACAAGAACAACTATATTTGTATATTAACCAATGGCTTTATTAACTTCCCAGTACTGTCATTGCATAGAAACTCTTCTGGGCATCAAATTGTCTGGTTTTGGCCTATTGTCTAATATTCAGCCACTGATAATTTAGAATGTCAGATTTTTAAGAACCCCTTGGCCTGAATCTCACCATCTTTATTCATTTGTAAAAATACTGATGATGATGTGAGGTGAAATTGAAAAATGAACAATGGCTTCATTGTGAAAAATAAATGCTTCATTTATGATATGACCATTTCTATAACTATCACCCTTGGCTGTACCACTACTTGAGTAGTGTTCAATCAGATTTGGCCTTGGAAATAACTAGAGCAAGGCTGAAAAGTGTTGCTATCAGCAACAGCTTTAAGCAACAAGCCTGGACACTTGAAAGGTCTTCTTTTGGTCCTTCCCTATCTACCCAGTTGTACTGATGCTTTCAACTACCAAGTCCAAGAGCCAATATTGCCAAGGCTGGTACTAAAAAAGCAATGCATATGGCTCCACCTGCTGGTGATTTCTGCCCTGGGCCTGGGGGTGCTCCTTGGACAACGGCAGCTTCCTTTACTTCAGTCCTTAACCCAATCCTGTTTATACAACTGGACTCTGTTTTGTGTGTGTGTATTTCTTGTACTGAGTTTTGCCATCAACTGAAGCTAGATGGAAATTAAACGCACTGTCTAGCTCTTACCAGCCCCTTCTCCCAAGGCTAGTTCTTGCACCTCATGCCTTCAGTACCTGGCTTGGATTTTGCCATTCTGTCCCCACCTAGGGCCTGCAGAGTGGTCTTTATCCAGAACACAGGGCTCTCCCCTCATCTACTGACTGCCACACTTGGAATGTAGTATCTGTAAATTACTGTTGGACCAATTTCTTCTTTCTCCGAGGATCACAGGTGTTAACTTTTTCCCTTTAAAGCTATGCCAAAAGCAAACTACTTACCACTTAACAAGAGAAGATTTATCATATTTAACCAGAAGGATATAAAATGTTTCTACAGTAATACTCTATGTATCAGCAGAAGTGCTGTCCTAGCTGTGGCTGAGTCAGCTATCAGTGCCTCCCTGGACATCTCTTTATCTACCACTACCTTACACGAACTATGGGTCCAGCTTTTACCTTCCAGAACATGACCACAAAAGGGCAGTCAGACACCACATTCCTCTGCTGAGGTGACCTCCTGCAACTTCAGTCAATTTCTTATGCAGTCCAGTTCTAAGGGCCAGTTCTTTGTTGCCTTTCAAACTACCTCTTGGCCATATATTAATTGGTCAGTTTGAGCATATGATTCAAATATTTCTCAAATCTTTAGAGAGCAAAGAGAGAGAGAGTAGTAAGGTCAGATATTGGTTGTATTTCAGGCACCAATTAAAATCTGGGAGTGATTTGTGAGCACGGAGTTCCTAAACAGGTAAGATTATTTGTGTCATCCAAAGGTCTGGACATTTCATTCCTTTTCAAAAAAATCTTTAATTGAGCTGCCTCCACAATATCTACCTCTATGAGAGCTAGATTCATTTCTATCTTTTCAAAAACTTACTTAGTACCCTAAAGGGTATAGGGAGTGGATGTATCACTTTAGGCAGAGAAAAGGTATATGTGTGCATTGCATATGTGTGTTCCAAGTTAGAAAGAGCCCTTGAAGTCTGCTATAGGATCTTAATGCCTACTCTTGTCACTGTCTGGGAAATTCTATTATCCTATAGTCTATGTCCAGGTCCTCACTGGGTTCAGCTCCTGGCTAAGTTGGAGCCCAGATTGGCCAGACCCCTGCACATCCTGATATGGACCACTCGTTGACTGCTGCCACAATAGTGAGCCAGAGCTGTGTTGGTTTCCCAATCCTGTCTCTTCCTGCTTTCCTTTCTCTCCTCTAAGCCTGTGTTGCAAAGGTCCTGACAGCTCTCACACCTAGAGACAGAACTAGTGAGCCATCATTTAGTGTCGGAAAGGGGGCACACATAATCCACTTGATTGGCACCCATTCGATAGTCTATTATGGCATTCCAGAGATCATGGGTAACAGAAGTTATTTTGCAGCTAGATTTGTGTTCCATTTCCTTTCCTTTATAGCTTCCTCCTCATTCCTTTCTTCTGGGGAAATAAAAAAAAATTATATATTTGCATTAGAGGCAAACAAATTCAAGATGCTTGCAAACCACATTTTTTTTTTCTCATCTAAAATGAAAACAGATTTAACAAAACCCCCGGACCAATTTAGAGATTCACTACTCTATTCAATAGAAAAATAACAATAAGCAAAATGGTCATGCTGTTTAGGTGCTAAAATACTCATATCCAGGTATATATTTGCAAAACAGGAATACAGACACAATTTTCCACTTTCTATTCTGAAATTAGATCAAAACTGGGTAGAACAGTGGGGACTTGGGGTGACTTATGACCCATTATGTTCTATAGCAATGTCACCTGAGTCTCTAGTTAAAAATTCAGTTTCCTTGGCTTGTCCTCTGAACATGGGATAAAGATCAACAATTTGTATTTTTCAAAAAATGATTATTTATTTTTGAGAGAGAGAGAGAACACAAGTGGGGAGGGGCAGAGCGAGAGACACAGAATATGAGTCAGGCTCCAGGCTCTGAACTGTCAGCACAGAGCCTGATGTAGGGCACGCACCCATAAACCATGAGATCATGACCTGAGTTGAAGTCGGATGCTCAACTGACTGAACCATCCAGAAGCCCCAATAATCTGTATTTTTTTTAAACCAGTGTCCCAGATAAATCTTGGAATCTATCAAATTGGGAAGACACTGTCCTAAAGGAACCAAGCCTGAATCTTGTCATGGTAGTATTGAGGTAGAATGATCCTGGGGGTCATTTCCCTCATTTTTCAGACACATAGGCTGGGGTACCGGGAGCATGTGAGCCTTGCTCAGAACATCCCGTTTGTTGGCAAAGAAGCCGTCTCAAGAACCTGAGTTTCCAAATTTCTGGTGGGGTGTTGGGTTTTTGTTTCTGCCTGACCACATTACCTACCTCAGGATCACCCGGATGAACTCACATGCTTGGTACCTTCATGGAGACCAGAGAAGGACCAACGGCAATGTTTTATCTTGAGAGAACTTTCCTTTCCAGCAATATTCAACAAGTAGCTCTGGGGAATGCTCTGCACCCAAACGGTGCTATCCCACCGAAGAGGGCTAAGCAAATGGCACCAAATTAATCCTTCAGGCCTGCGCCCAGAGAGAGACATGGTACTGTCGAGGGTCAATCTTTTTACGACTCAAATTCCAGATGGATTCTGAAGGGGTTCCAAGAATCCTATTGGCCTGTGAATGTACAAGTTCAAAATACTTAAATGTATGTATCACATGTATTAGAGAAATAATAGTCTCTCAGCTCAGTTTCATAGACTGGGTGGCTTCCATAACAGACGTTTATTTCTTATAGTTCTGGAGGCTGAGAAGTCCAGATTCTGGTGTCTGGTGAGAGCCTGATTCCTGGCTTGCAGATGGCTGTCTTCTCCTCTCCTCACGTGGTGGAGAGAGAGATCATCTTCCTGTGTCTTTTCTTACAAGAGCACTAATCCATTCATAAGGGCTCCTCCTTCGTGACCTCATCACTTCCCAAAGGCCCCATCTCATAATACCATCACCTTGTGGATTGTATTTCAGCATATGAATTTTGGGGAGGAGGACCATAAACATTCAGTCCACAGCAAATGCAATCCTGCTAACAGAAGACCCCTTTGTAACTACAAGGAGAAAGAGTATTTATTACAAGGTAAGCATTATCAGATTTACATGTATGTAAGGCAGCATAGAAGTGCCCATGAGATCTGGACAGAAAAGCTCACAAATTTGTATAGTAAAAAGAATAGCTAAAATATCTCACCTTTATGAAAGGCAGACAAATATACCTTGTGATTGTCTCCTATGTGCCTCATGAGAGACTTTTTAAAAAATTTTTTAAATGTTTATTTATTTTTGAGACAGAGGGAGACAGAGCACGAGTGGGGGAGGGGCAGAGAGAGAGGGAGACACAGAATCAAAGGCAGGCTCCAGGCTCTGAGCTGTCAGCACAGAGCCCGATGCGGGGCTCAAACCCACGAATCGCGAGATTATAACCTGAGCCGAAGTCGGATGCTTAACCGACTGAGCCAGGCAGGCACCCCGAGAGACTCTTAATTTTGGAGCTATGTGTTTATACTTGCAAGACTCAGTAGACCTGTGACCTTGCTTTATAAAATCCAAAGTTCTGTGACCTCTCAGTTTTCAAGGAGACATCCTACAGACATGGAGGCAGGAAGGTAGCCATATCCCCCCTCAAAAACAATTCCATTTTACACTTGCACATACCTTAGCCAATTCCCTGAGAAATATTCTAGCTGTGACTTGAGCAATGGCTGCCCGATTGGCAGAAGTATGTTACCTGCCAGGGTGATTATTTGGAATAAAAAACACTAATTTGATATAAAAATCTCGGTGTGTTTACTTAAGAAATCAGCTCCAGTCCCAGTTTACATGTGGGATGAATTGCTAAATATGAAAGCTCGTTTAAAAAGTCATTCTGCTGAGTCACTCATTCAGTGAAAACCTGAGGGAGGTAATTAAAGAGTGGGTGTTGGAGACAGGGAGAGCAGATGACTTGGTTTGCTCCCAGAAAGAAAGACTGAGGTGAGGCCTCGGCGTGCAGACCCACAAAGTCAAGCACTGGGCTGTGGAGCTTCCTGGGCAGAAACTGGGAGTGAACTGGGTTGTCTGGCAGACCAGGAGGAGCTCCCGACATGGAAGAAGTGCTGTCCTTATGTTTTAATGCTGGGACTTTGATTTCTTAACAGCTGAACGTAAGCTGTGAGGTAAAGTACCAAAGCTAAAGAAAACAGAAGAGGTAGAGGATTAGCCAACCAATAAAAATTCAGCCAACGAACTAAAATTTTGTCCTAGTACACAGTGACAGGGGAGGCAGACTCATTGTTGTTTCATGGGTTATTGTTCTTTGACCTATTCAGCTTTTTAGACCAGCTCTGGCCAGTAGAATTTTCTGAGATGATGGAGATGTTTTATCATCCATACTATTCAGGGTGGTGACCACTCCTCACATGTGGCTACTGAGCACCAAAAATGTGTCAGTGTGACAGAAGAACTGAAGTGTTAATTTTACTTACTCTTAACTAATGTAAATTTATATCACCACATGGGCTCCCAGGGCTACCATATTGGGTAATACTTTAATAAAGGCCTTAGTACCCCTATAGTACATAGAAAGTATGTATGCTTTTTTCTTAAGAGTGAAATTTGCTAACTTGTTTTCTTTTCTTCTTCTTTTTTTTTAATGTTTATTTTTTGAGAGACAGAGCATGAGCGGGGAGGGGCAGAGAGAGGAGACACAGATTGCAAAGCAGGCTCCAGGCTCTGAGCTGTCAGCACAGAGCCTTACGCGGGGCTCAAACTCATGAACCCCGAGATGATAACATGAGTCGAAGTTGGATGCTCAACTGATTAAGCCACCCAGGTGCCCCTAACTTGTTTTCTTATTTTACCCAGCCATAGTGTTTATTGAGAACAAAGAAAGTATGAGTGTTTTGAACACTTTTGTTTGCTTGGTTTTTGCTGGTTTGAAGTGCCTTATCCACGTGTCTGCAGCATTACAGGCCACGGTGGGAGGCTCACCCTCCAGGATGTTACTGGAGGGAACGCCGAGTGCCTGGTGGTACCAGGCTGCCGTTTCAGGACGTGACAGTGCCCATGCTGACCAAGGGCTCTAAGAACAAACGCATCGTAACTGACAAAGAAACCAAGTCACCTTTGTTCCCGTCATTGCCTATTGTGTTCTTTCTCGTGTTCCTGGGAAGACACTGGGTGAGTGAGAAATCACTGTTCCTTGTGGCATTCTGGCACAGAGCGTTTATTGTTGAAGGCAGCATATGTGCTGCGGGAGCTGTCTTTCAAGGAACCGCAAGTGCGCCAGGGCTGGAGGAGGACTTATCTTTTCAGATATGACTCTTTATCCTGCCACAAAAATGCTGGCTCTTTTCTCTTAATTTGTGAGATTTAACATCTCTTCCAACACAAGGCCATGTGTTCAGCATATATAGGTAGAATTAAAGGAGCAAAATATAATTGCTTTCGTTTCAAATCCTTCTAGCTTTATTTACATTCCTTAAACCAACTAGAAGGATATTCAGGGATGCTTTGACACAATGTCTTCATTTTCTAAACAACTGTGCCTGAGACTCAGGGAGGGCAAGTGCTTTGTTCAGGGTCGGTGCTGGGAGGCTGGTCCCCGCAGAGCCTTAATTTAGTTGATTAACTCTCAAGATTGATTAGTATTTGATTAATTTTCTTAATCCTTAAAAATGTGATATATTTGGGGGGTAGAATATTGTTAATAGTCACCCAAACTCCTTCAAAAATTGGAAAAGACCTTTGCTTTAAATTTTCTTTGATTGCCACCTGTAGCAAGCCCCCTGCAGTAGAGACAATTTGCTAGGGCTATAACCCCCACCTGGTGCCATTACTTTAATTGGCATCAGAGTCTAGAACAAAAACCCAAGTGCCAGGATTCCTGGCCCAGCATCGGGAAATAAATTCAGTACATGTGACTTGAACAACCCAGAGAGTCCACCTATCCCCAACGTGATTTGTTGCACCCAATAAAACCCCTGAACCAGAGGAAAAGCCTCTGCCCCTCTAGAAACAGAGCCCTCTGAAGATCGTTGCTCAGTAGGACTGAGTGGAGCATCTCAGGGGATCTCATTCTGCTAAAAAGAGAGGCATGAGCACTGAGAACTACCTTTGGGAGAATAATCTTTCTGATCTCAGAAGAACTGTTCTTTTGCCCACCATTTCTGTGAGTTTCTGATAACCTTAGCTTGACTTCTGTTAGTGAGTTCATCCTCCAAGTCTGTTCTACCTAGGTTCCTACTTCCTCCTTACTTTCCTGCCTGTTCTTGGCCATGTCCCTTGGTTCATATCCCAGCCTAGGCCTCTGCTCCTGACAAGTCCATATGATGTCCTGATCTAATAGAGTAACTTTGTTTTTAGGTATTTCCCGACCTTCCTGCCTGCCTCTCTGTGGCCACCCTGGCCACAATGTCTGTGCCACACAAAGCAGATTCTGATTCCCTGTCCTCCGTTCCAGTCCTTGTAAATATTTTTCTAATACTTTTCTGGAGACTACTTTGTAATTCAGCCCCTCTATGTCCCCCACCCCAGCTGCTTCTCAGGAGAAAATGCTACACTTAGGAGCCCTCTGGTACAGGCTCCTAGAGTCCTAGATTATGACGTAATATATTTTTGTTGAATAAATGGTAATGAGGATTCATATATGCATATATTCTCATACATTGTTTTTTTTTCTCCAGTGCTTCAAATGCATCATTTTGTTTGCCTATCTTGATCTGGAGTAAAAAAAAAAAAAAAAATCACTAGATCACAAAGCAAAGTAGGAGATGAAAGAGAAATAATCTAGGTGTTTGTACTCACTGAGTTTAGAGGTTTCATACTGGGCTTTTTCATACTGTATTTCTGAAAACGTGTTACTTCTGCTGTGTTCCTTGTTTCAGATAATATCATCACAATCTACTGCATTACCCAACTTAGAAACCTCTGACTCATCTTCTGTTCCTCTCTCTCTGCCCACTCACACCCATCAGTCACTGAATCTTATTGATTTTATCCTCTAAATATTTTTCCAGCCTGCTCTTGCTCTATTTCTTTGAGAGGTAGAAAGGGAGTAATTTCCGTCTTTCCCATATATTACCCAGACAATTAAAATTGTTGCCTAACGGGTCTTTCCCCACCACACCTACCAAACAAATTTAATACCTACATTGGCTACACTGCTTTCAAGATTGTCATCTAAAATGTATATTTCCGGGGCACCTGGGTGTTTTACTCGGTTGAGTGTCTGACTTCGGCTCAGGTCATGATCTCATGGTTTGTGAGTTTGAGCCCTGCATTTTGCTCACCGCTGTCAGCCCAGAGCCTGCTTCAGATCCTCTGTCCCAATCTCTCTTTGTTCCTTCCCTGCTCACGCTCTGTGAAAAATAAATAAACATTAAAAAAATAAAATGTATATTTAAAAATGTAATTCCCTTGTTAAAAACCTCTATAGCCACCAAGGTCACGTCTCAACTCCTTGGCAAGGTTCTCTCTCAGATTTTATTTGCAATACCTGTCCATCACACAACTTAGACTCCATCAAAGGATCTTTTAAAATAACTTCTAGGCTTTCCTGAGCCTTTGTGAAAGCTTTGTTTTGTTTGATTTTGTCTTATAATCAAAAGGCCCACCTGTTATGCCCAAAGGACTCCTCCTTAGTATTTTAGATGCAACTCAAGATGTAACTATTTCCCTTCTATATATTCATCCTTACTCTCTCTACCAGACAGCTGTGGCTTACCCTTGTATTATAACAGTCCACTGTCCGTTCTGTGACTTTTTCTTTCCCACTGGGTGCTACACGTAGTTACTGCTCTGTTTGTCTAACTTATAACCTATAGATAGGGCAAAGACTAGTTCTTAATCTTGTAATTCTTATATTCCATTTACATTTTTCTTATCACATTAGCCTTCAGAAGAGTTGACATAGTACCTAAAAAAGGTTAAATGTGCACTAAATGTTAATTTTCTTGTCCACTCCAAAAAAGTAGAAGTGACTGTAACTTCTTTAGGGATTACTATGTTTTAGTCACTGTATTTTACGTGCCTTACTGAGTTTTCCTAATATTGTCTCCATATTCTTTGTAAGGATATTGCAGCTTCTTGTCTATTTGTCTTTTCTCCCAGGACATTATAAAACGATTCATTTTCAGAAATTAATCTGCTATAACTTGTTTATGGAGACTATTGGGTGATTGTATTGCTCTTTGTGTATGTGCTATTCATTAGAGACCTTCCAAGCTTTCCCTCAAATAGTGACACTAATGATTAGATGGGGGTGGGTCAGTGGTGTGCCCGAGTCAGATTGTACTGACTCCTGAGAGTTAATTGTTAAATTTTCATGAATTTTATTAGCAGGTTATTAAACTCAGGCTTTATTAAAAATTAAATTATGTAAACCTATAAAACAAATTACATTTTAAAAGGTGATAATATCTCATCACTTCCTAATTGTTTTACTACATTTTACAATATATTATCTACACCCTTAGATTATATATTTATCATCTGTGTATGGTATAAATATAATGGTGTGATACTGGGTGTCTCTTCCTGGCTCCCTGTTTAGTGACATCATGTTGATAGCTTAAAAATTGGCCATGGTGAGAGTTTTTACACCATAGGAAGTAGAAAACACTATAACTCGGGGCTTCTACTCCTGCCCTTCCACTGGTTATTAAACATTCAGCAGAACAACAGTGGGATGGGAACACATTTAAAGATGATATTCTTCCAATATACACTAATATGGCCATAATCATTAAATTTTAAGAATGCCTTTATACTGGTTGGGCAATAAAACCTGCTGCTCCAAGATCCTCAAGGGCCCCCAGCTGCCTAGGCCATCCAATCCCTTCACTGGTACCTCTGCAAACTGCCCACAAGCTAGCCATTAAATGATTAATACTGGCCCAACAGGAGCCTACCAGCTAGCCCTTTGGTTCTTCACTATTTCAGGCACAACGAAAGCACAGAGGAAAGCCCATTTTAGATTGGGAGTATCTTTCATTGGTTGTCAAATTATACCAACTGGGCAATTACTTATTCAACTAACACAGCACCAGCCTGAAAACATCAGTCTTCATTCTTCTGTGAAATACAAAAAAGTTCCTAGTGTAATGGATCACCTTATTCTGTGCATTACACACCAGAGTGGAGCATCATTTTCATCCAATAGGTTGAATCTCAGCCTTGGCTGCATATTTAAGTGAACTGAGGAACTCTTAGGAACAATAACAAATCTCAGGCCTCAGTAAAACATGAATCTATTGGAGGTGTGGGAGAGATTGGTGACCCTGAATTATTATTTTCTTTTTTTTTTTTTTTTTTTTTTAATAATTTTTTTTCAACATTTATTTATTTTTGGGACAAAGAGAGACAGAGTATGAACGGGGGAGGGGCAGAGAGAGAGGGAGACACAGAATCGGAAACAGGCTCCAGGCTCTGAGCCATCAGCCCAGAGCCTGACGCGGGGCTCGAACTCACGGACCGCGAGATTGTGACCTGGCTGAAGTCGGACGCCTAACCGACTGCGCCACCCAGGCGCCCCCTGAATTATTATTTTCTAAAAGCTCTCTGAGTGATTCCTATAAGTAGTCATTTATCCAACACACAGGATGAGGTCAGAGATTAGGAGTCCACACATCTTAGAGTTGGATCTCTACCATTCACAAGCTGTGTGATACTGGGCAGGTCAGTTTAAACACTCTGAGCTTTGGGTTTCATATCTGGGCAATAGAAGATTAATAATCTGCCTAACATGTCATAGAAATTACATGAAAGTGTAAGAGAGAGCAATTTCTGAATGGCAAAGTGCTAAACAATGTAAGTGACTTTGGCTGCTACCACATCCTTGCTTTGTCCAACAAATAAGCTTTGAGCCAAGTCGCATATATCAGTGTTACAGTGCTTTCTTAACACTAGCCAAAAATCCTCTGCCCATGTCTGAGGAGATGGATAGTACTAATAATTTTAAGCACACCTGGTATAATTGTGGGCTCTGGTTCGAATGCATATCGTATTCCAAAACCATTCTTGAAAGCTAGCTAAGATACTAGCCTCCCTAACATCACAGGGCAGGGAGCTCCAAAGGTTAATTACAATTGGATGCTCCTGTACCATTTCTAATGCCCTGCTGTTACATGTCACACAGTGTCACCTTATTCTTTTCATGGAGCAGAAAAGCCAATCACCCCCATGACCTTTGATTCCTTCCCTTTATTTTAGAAGCAAATGCACTTTAGCTTCCAGGATTAGTCAAGTAGAAAATTACGAAAACAATGTTCCAACTCCTTTGTTTGCTGAAATATGCAGGATCCTGGAAAGATGCTTATATGTCTGAGAGTAAGAGAGGAGAAGCCTCGCTATTTAACTTCAAGACCAGCCGGGCCAGACACTGGGTCCTACATTTCTTTTTTCAGGTACTAAAACTTCAGGAGGGTAGGAGAAAGGTAGTGGGGTGGCCTGACTCAGAAACCCAGGCATGCCACAGTTCATGTTCAGGAACAAGCTGTCGTGTGCAGGAGCACCAGATGTCCTGATATCAGAAGGTGGATGTCACAGATCCAAGAAGAGATGCGGCAGGAAAGAGCCAATTGACAAGATTTTTTTTCTTTTTTCTAATTAACTTTGATTTTGCTTATAAGACAAGAATCAACACAGAAAGAGATAATACATCCAAAGCATCCATACTTATTAATCTGTATTAATTCATACATATTAAATTTTAGAGTATACTCTGAGTATTTTCTCTTTTTTTGCAGAATTTCTTATAACGTTATCATGATTTTCTTCAAATAATAAAATATTATGAACAGCTTTATACTGTAAGACCAAATGTGTTAATATCACCCTCTTTCTCTCTTGTGTGCTTATACCACACACACACACACACACACACACACACAGGCACCTACACGCACACAGAGTGTGCTAGCCACTGTGCTATGTGCTAAGTTTTAATTAGAATCAGTTTGAGAAAGGGGGTTTGTTGTCATTATTATCACAGAATTCCTGGGTTGGCAAGAATAGCCAGGGTCATCTAAAAGCATTTCTGTGCCAGGCAAGTTTCAAGTTTGTATTCACAATAACCACACAAAGCGTTCATCGCTGTATCTCCACCACCCTCTGCTTCTCATCTTGGAAAACCAAACAAGGTTAAAAATATCTTCACTCCAAATGATATTAGCTAGAAAGCAGACCCAGCAGTCACTCTGCCTACCCTGCTCAATCCTAGTCAGTGTGAACGGGGCTAATGAGCAGGGGCTGGCAGAGGACTGTGGGCATGTGTGGCCACAGCCCCCATTGCCTATCCGTTAGCAGATGTTCATCAGCAGGTTGGAGGAAGGTCAACTGCGTTTGCAGTTACTTTTAGCAGCCACAGGAAAGGACTTACGTAAACAGCCAGGCCTGGCCAGAAATAGAATCACCACACGGAAAGAGTCAAGTTAGCTTATCAACTGGGTCAGCTTCTGCCTTTCCATATGGGATAGAGGAGACTTGACAATCTGAGAAATTGCTAGAGTGAAATGTCTAATGGTCCCTCCCTCAAGTTTGTATCATTCTGACTACATTTTCCAAGGCGTTTCCCACCCTCCCTACCTGGAGGGCACCTGATGCTCCTGTAGCAGGTCCACTTCCACATTCCACTCTTGGTTTACATGCTGTCACAATATGTCCCAAACAACCAATGAGCATCTCTTAATAGGATTGAAGGTTTTTGGTTTTCTTTTAGGCCTGATGACTTATTCACATAGGGTTCCTTACTAGCTCATGAATATTTATTTACCCTCCATTTAATTACCCATTAAGAGAGATTTATGGAATGTTTACTAAATATCTTGGGGAACACAGAAAACTATGGCACCTAGTCTTTACCCTAAAGAAGCTTCCAATCTAGAGCCATAAAACTGACACAAATGAAACATATCAGGGATGTTGAGGCGGAATACGATTGGACATTTACACAGTATGTATGAAAACATATTGAGACAGAGGAGAATGGATGGAAACCAAAGAGGTCTATAGGCATTCCTCCCATAGGTAGGGCTTTATCTCAGTCTCAATGAATGGATGAAAAATATATGGATGGCCTAGGGTAGGTGGTCAGGAGGAGTATACACCCCTCACACAGAAATGGGCAATAAACATGCTGGATTCATGAGATAAGAATGAGATAAGATATGAAGAAATGAGACAAATCTGTAGCAGAAAAGTATGCTGGCATCAGCTGGATTCAAATTCTATAGGAGGAGGGGAAGATACTCAGAGGAAATAAGAAGCTGCATTGTAAGGACTTCGAAGATGAGTAAGGCTGAATGTCTTCAGCTTCTCTCAGGTTTCACTAAGTTAACAAACACTACTCCAAAAGTAAATAGTTCTCTTCTGTATGACTTGAACTTAATCCTCCTAAGATCCTTTTTCATTGTAGGTCAGTGACTCCCAAGTCAGTAAAGGAAATGGTGACAACCTACAAAGCCTTGTTTGGCTACTGGTATAGTTTGAGATAGTCCTTTACGCGGGTGATGAAGACACTGAGTATTTAATTTTCCAATAAAAGTCCTACGTTGCATGGAATCAGCCCTTTTCCCTCCCTGTGACCAACTGTATGTACTAAAAAATTTTTTTAATGTTTTTATTCATTTCTGAGAGACAGAGAGAGATAGAGCATGAGTGGGGGGAGGATAAGAGAGGGAGGAAGACACAGAATCTGAAGCAGGCTCCAGGCTCTGAGTTGTCAACACAGAGCCCGATGCGGGGCTTGAACCCATGAACCATTAGATCATAATCTGAGTTGAAGTTGGATGCTTAACTGACTAAGCCACCCAGATGTCCCCAAACTGTATGTATTTTAAAAATGGCTGGTCATGGGCTTGAATAGGCTTACCAGGATTTTCACCCGGATCCTTAGTCCCATCAACACCATGCACCCAAGAGTTCAGTTGACTAGCCCAGACAGAAATAAACCTATGAGAATATTAGTGATTTAGTCCTAATATAAATTGATCATTTAAAACATGCCCTACTACCTGAGACTTTATTTCCACCACCCTCCGTCCCTCCAATCCTCTATGCCATTGCGTGGAAGAGAAAGTAAATCCTAAAGCTATCTTTGAGATGAATCTTCTGGCTTTTTGCTGGTAGTTACAATTCAAGGGTGGAGTCTTTCTTGGTATTCAAATATCATGGTACCAATTCTAAATCTCCTGGTCCTGAAATGGTCTAGAATACCATTAGAAAATATCTACTAATCCCTTTCATACTTCGTACAAGAAACTGAGGACCTAAGAGAGAAAGTGACTTTTTATGTTTCATTTGGGAATGGGCTGAGCCCCACTTGCCTGTTTCTACTTTATTGTGTTACTTCTGCCTTCAGTAAGCTCCCATCTGGCTGCCTATTTCTCCCATCACCACTTATCATGTAAGTGTGTTAAACTCCAAAAATAAATTTTGAATATAGATGACACACAATATTACATTCTTTCAGGTATGAAACTCAGTGATTTGGCACATTTATAATAAAAATACTTAAATTTAAAAATTAAATCATCTGAGTTGTTAATTTTAGCCACTCTGACTGGTGTGAGGTGGTATCTCATTGTGGTTCTGATTTGTATTTCCCTGATAATGAGCAATGTTGAGCATCTTTTCATGTATCTGTTAGCCGTATGGATGTCTTCTTTGGAAAAGTGTCTATTCATGTCTTCTGCCCATTTCTCCATTGGATTATTTATAGATGTTGTGGAGAAAGGGGAACCCTCTTGTGCTGTTGGTGGGAATGCAACCTGGTGCGGCCACTCTGGAAAACAGTGTGGAAATTCCTCAAAACATTAAAAATAGAATTACCCTGTGACCCAGAAATAGCACTACTAGGAATTTATCCAAAGGATACAGGAGTGCTGATTCAGGGGCACATGTACCCCAATGTTTATAGCAGTGCTATCAACAATAGCCAAATTATGGAAAAAGCTCAAATGTCCATCAACTGATGAATGGAAAAAGAAGATGGGGTACACACACACACACACACACACACACACACAATGGAATACTACTCGGCAATGAAAAAGAATGAAATCTTGCCATTTGCAACAATGTGGATGGAACTGGAGGGTATTATGCTAAGGGGAATAGGAGAAATATATCATATTTTTTCACTCGTATGTGTAATTTGAGAAACTTAACAGAAGACCATTGGGGAAGAGAAGGGGAAAAATAGTTACAGACAGAGAGGGTGGCAAACCACAAAAGACTCTTAAACACAGAGAACAAACTGAGGGTTGACAGGGGGCTGGGGAGGGGAAAATGGGTGATGGGCATTGAGGAGGGCACTTGTTGGGATGAGCACTGGGTATTGATGTAAGCGATGAATCATGGGAAGCTACTCCCAAAGCCAAGAGCACACTGTACACACTGTATGTTAGCTAACTTGACAATAAATTGTATTTAAAAAGTGAAATCACTAATAATCCTTATAATGATATAGCTATGGATAATATTTTGATTTATATCTCTTCAAACTTTTTCTTTGTGAATATGGTTATTGGGAATATAACATTGATATTTTATTCAAATGGAACCATAGTTATATTTGTTCTATAACCTATTTTTTTACATACATTTATCATGAGTATATTTTCACATCACCAAATATAGACTAGCATCTGCATTTTTAAAGACTGCATTGCATTCTATTTTACAGATGCACCATAATATTTGAATACAATATCCTTGTACTGAATGTTTAAATTATTTCCCATTTCAGCACATGTCCATTTATTTCCTTAGGACAAATTCCAACAAGTACATTTGCTTTGTCAAAGGATGTGTATGTTTTTTGAGACTTTTGATGCATATTTCCAAAATGCCCTCCTGGTGGGTTGGAACAATTTTCAATCTCACTAGGAATCTAGGGGACCATTCTTTTCCCACACCTTCATAAACAGCAGACACTAACATCTTCATCCTTCTTTGATAGGTAAAGTATTTTATTCTCTGTTTTAACTTGCATTCTTTGATAACTGGTGAGATTAAGTACTTTTTTTCTCATACATTCATTTGCCATTTGTAGGACAGAAATATTTTCTTGAAGCCCAGTAGACTCAAATTTTCCACAACACACTGAACTTCATGGATCCAATTAAAAGGTACTCAAAGAATGAACTAACTGGTTTTATTAAGCCAGTACACACAAGTTAGAGATTATGTACTGCATTTCCCTTCAACATTTTCTGGGACTAAAACTGAGCAGGAACAAATGAACCAACATGGACAGCGAGGTACCTTTATACTCCTAATCCTGCACAGGCACTGATTTGCACCCAGGTATTAACAACATACTAGATTTATTGATTTTTAATTTTTGTTTATTTTTTTTTTTACTATTGCCTGAACATTAACACCTGTCTTAAAACTTGGCCAAGTCCTATGGAAGCCCCTCTGATATGACTTTTTTTTCTGTGAGAGTAACATATGGTTGGGTTTGTGACTTTTCCCCGTTATTGTAAGTCTACAGTCACTTGAATGCTATCCTCTTTGCTAACTACACCAATTATAGCTGAACATTTCCCTAAACACTGTAAGCTATGTGCATGGAAAAGAATAGCCACCCATATTTGTCCAAGTAGATTTTTCTTAGCCTGGATATCTTCCTTATCAAATAGTCACATGGAGATGTGTATGTGTAAATAAACATGTGCATCCGTTTATGCCTGCAGGCTTATTCCGGTGATACAAATCCCTCTCAAAATGTGTTGTAACTTTTTGTTGGAACGTGATTTCCTTTCTCCCCAGGGAATCTTACCCAGAAACCAGAGCACCACTACCCTTCGGGAAGTAGGTTTTCCCCAATACAGGGATTCTCTTTTCTCTAGCCATATAAATATTTCTCTAGGATAGTTCTTAAGATTCTCTTATGGTTTATTTTATAGGGCTCTGTCTCCCTCATTAAGTTATGGGCATCTTGAGGACAGGAGAATGATGTTATTCCTGCTTATACCTGAAACTTAGTAGATAATTAACAAATAATACTTGAAAAATTCAATTGGATTGTCAATTGGAGTTGCAAAGAGGTAGGGTACAGTCTTCAGAGGAACCCAGGGAAATCCAAAGCAGTCTTGAAGAGTAAGCTTTCTGGGAAGGAATTCACCATGAGCAAACTTTGCTCTGCAACTTTGTCTTAAGATACGTCTGTGGGCTACTAGTTTTTAAACTCATAGATTTCATGTATTAGTAAAATTTCAAAAATGATACATGACCAAATAA
The DNA here is from genome assembly GCF_018350155.1 of Leopardus geoffroyi. NCBI lineage: Eukaryota > Metazoa > Chordata > Mammalia > Carnivora > Felidae > Leopardus > Leopardus geoffroyi. The sequence continues at coordinate 70,845,462 of NC_059339.1, forward strand.
CAAAAGGCAATAAACTTCGATCATATTGTATAAAAATTTTTTGATAGCCCAAAAGGAAGAGACATAAAACATGAGGATAAATGGTAGTTAAAATTTTTTTTTAATGTTTATTTATTTCTTTTTTTTTTTTTTTTTTTAATTTTTTTTTTCAACGTTTATTCATTTTTGGGACAGAGAGAGACAGAGCATGAACGGGGGAGGGGCAGAGAGAGAGGGAGACACAGAATCGGAAACAGGCTCCAGGCTCTGAGCCATCAGCCCAGAGCCTGATGCGGGGCTCGAACTCACGGACCGCGAGATCGTGACCTGGCTGAAGTCGGACGCCTAACCGACTGCGCCACCCAGGCGCCCCAATGTTTATTTATTTCTGAGAGAGAGAGAGAGAGAGATAGCAGGAGAGGGGTAGAGAGAGAGACACAGAATCAGAAGCAGGCTCCAGGCTCTGAGCTGTCATCACAGAGTTCGATGCAGGGCTGGAACTTGCAAACCACAAGATCATGACTTGAGCTGAAGTTGGACACTTAATGGACTAAGCCACTCAGGTGCCCCGATGGTAGTTTTTTAAATTGAACACATTTACCTCATGAAGAACCCTTGGCATTGTCTTTATTGCTATATTTTTCCATTGGACTTGTGAAGACTTCATTACAAGTAGCACCCACATGCAGACTGGCATTTTAAAACTACTAGTGTGGCCCGTTATTTGGGATGAGTGAGGGCATACTTACTGCGAATAGAGCAATCTCTTCGGACAGATGTGCCCTCTTTCTGGCCACAAGGATAAATGTCAGGGAGAAGATGAGTGTCACAAGAAGAGGATCATGTTCTTCTGTTTATGGAATAAGGAAAAGGCTTGATGTGACCGTTTTATTGTTGTTGTTTTGTTCTAAAGAGGGAATGAAGGGGACCATTTGGGTTTCATGCTGGGTGGGCCTGTAGACAGCAAGCAGTGTTCTCCAACCTACTTGTCAACTTTATAATTTCCATCTCGACTGGACAAGAACCTAGGGCTGTAGTGCAGTCATGACGTTAGGTGTTGCTACATCAGAAGCTGAAAACAAACCAAAAAGAGGTTCTGGCTTCTCTCACTCCCACCATCTAGTAGAGGCACCACACCATCTGCAGACACTGAATTTGAGTCATGTGGAATTACAATCAATTTTGGTGGCATTCCTTCCCCACAAATGTCTTAGCTAGAAGGAATCCTGACAGGAGGGGAATAATGGTTGAGGAAGCAAGGCTCCATGATGCAGCCACAGAAAAGGCTCTGCGTAGTGTGTTCCTGATACCTCTTTTCTTCTGCCTTGTCTTTGGGTACCCACAGAGTCAGACCCTGATTCAAGGATTCAACTGCAGGCAACTTTTTGGGAGGTGCTAGGAACACATGTAGTGTATGGAGGAGGAGGAAGAGACCAGGCAGGGAACACACCAGGGAGGCCAAGCAACCACACTTGTACAATTGGACCTTAATCCCCAGGGGAGCTCTGGAAAAGGCCACAGAATTATCCAGGTCAGGGATGAAATTTGGGCCATACTTCCTCACTGGGTGCCGGCCATTAGAAGTTAGACTAACATGCCCTTGCAAGTTAAAGAATCCAAGGAACGTGGATGGACCTCCTCCGATGGATTGGATACACTCTCATACTTTGAATGTAAAATCTCATGAAAGCATAATGTGCTCTGGGATGAGGGAAACAAGCCAAATACAAAGAATCTCCAGGTGTGAATGAGTCTTGCTCTGAGCAATGGCCAAGGCCTTTGTAAATGCAGATATCTGATAGGGAATAAACAGGGAAAGAAAGAAAAGTTATCCTTGCTAATTATAGCCATTTCCACTGGTTGCATTTATTTTGTCCTAAAAATTGTGTTCTGTGAAAGAAATTGCAATATCTCTTTTTAATGGTCTAGGCTCAGTTAAATGTCAAGTTTGGGAGATTTTACCCTTGCTTTCTATGTAACACTGGAACAATCCCTCCTCTGTTAGCTGTTCCTAGACTCTCATTTCTGAAAGTAATGTTCACTGGTACAGAAATATCCAACATAAAATATCTTTTTTCCATAGTGGGTAAAAAACAAAATGCAATGAACTGGTTATAGAAACTCAACCACCTATCTATCCTACAGGTATTTATTCAGCACCACCATGTGTCTGGCAATGTGTTAGGCATTAGGAACGAGAAGCCATAAGGTGTTGTTAAGAATCCACCTGATAACCATTTGGAATCTAATTCAGTTCCAGTGAAAGAAGGAGGAGTTGAGCTATGACTGAGTGCTCATTTTACATGGAAAAGAGCATCTCCTGGATACAGGGACAGTGATGGCACCAGTCTATTTTCTGTAGGACTCTCCTCTCCAAGCAACATTCAGCTGAAAAGCAGATTTTTTTCCAGTTCACCCACTAGTTGTATTGGATGGTATTGGACTCCAAGAGGATGGAAAGAAGGAAACATTGATTTGCCATATACTGTGCTGAATGCTTTCACAATAAACGTATGTATTGCTGTGGACTGAATGTTTGTAACTCCCCCTCCCCTGCCACCCAAATTTATATGTTGAACCGCCCTCCTCCCCCACCACCCTGTGATGATATTTGGAGGTGGAGCTTTTGGGAGATAATTAGGTTTAAATGATGACTTGAGGGTGAGCCCCTGATGATGGGATGAGTGCTTTTGTAAGAAGAGGAAGTGATCAGAGCTCTCTCTCTCTCTCTCTGCCCTGTGAGGACACAGCAGTCTGCAGGTCAGGAAGAGAGTTCTTGCCTGGAAATGAATATGTCAGCACCTTGATCTTGGACTTCTCAGACCTAGAAATGTGAGAAGTAAATGTTGTTTGACCCACACAGTCTATAGTATTTTGTTATACCACCCTGAGCTACACTATGTGTTTTTATAAGAAAACGTCATATGTCTGTGAGTAGATATTATTATTCCCATTTTATGAACAAGAAAACTGAGCTCTGGGAAGTTAAGTAAACAGTCTATGATGAGAGCAAATTCCAAACCTCAGAGTCAAATGCAGGTAGGTATCTGATGCTAAACCAGGGCTCTGTTTGTTCTGAAGTAAAACTAGTGAAACAGCACAGACGTGGTCCCTATCTGCATGAAGTTCCTAACGTAACGGGGGTGTACATGTGCAGGAATATGAATCAGGAAACAGGCAGTGATAATGCAATGTGATAAGGGCTATGTTGGAGGAAGTGAGTATGTGGTGAGTTCAGACAAGAGGAGTCTCTATTTTAGTCTTTTTTTTTTTTTATAAAAAAATTTTTTTAAACGTTTATTTATTTTTGAGACAGAGAGAGACAGAGCATGAACGGGGAAGGGTCAGGGAGAGAGGGAGACACAGAATCTGAAACAGGCTCCAGGCTCTGAGCTGTCAGCACAGAGCCCGACGCGGGGCTCGAACTCACGGACCGCGAGATCGTGACCTGAGCCGAAGTCGGAGGCTTAACCGACTGAGCCACCCAGGCGCCCTCTATTTTAGTCTTAATGGGGGTGGTATGGGAAGAACTTCTAAGGGGAAGCAACATCAAAACAGAGACCTAAAAGGTCACATGAACAGAGTTCTGTGTTTTTTGTTTTTGTTTTTGTTGTTTTAGTTTATCTATTGAAAGAGACAGAGAGAGACAGAGAATCCCAAGCAGGCTCTGCATTGTCAGTGCAGACCCTGATGTGGGGCTCCAACCCATGAATGGCAAAATCATGACCTCAGCTGGATTCAAGGGTCTGAAGCTCAACCAACTGAGCTACCCAGGTGACCCACACAGGAACATGGTTTTACCAACTGGAAGGGGCGAGGAAGGGACAACTGCTTAAGGGAATAGTCAACTAAGGGCCCAGTGGTTTTGCAAAATGCCATATATTAGGAGGACTAAGTCAGGGTTTAAAAACCTGGATATTTATCTGTTTTTAAAATATCATGAGCTCTGGATATGGGAAGATGGTACTGCGAAGGTAAGCAGAAGAAAAATCACGTGTCTGGGGAGTCATGTTAATGACCTTATCCTCTGGCCCGAAATTACCAAAACCTATGGAATTATTTTGGGGAGATGGCAGAGGAGCAGTGACATGAATAGACTTACATTTTTGGAAGATCACTCTGGCTACTGTGTAGAGATTGGAGTGGAGAATGGAGTCAGAAGACTGTTTGCTGGTAGGCTTTTGTGTTTTGTTTTTTAAGCAGATGATGGTGGCCTAGAAAAGAGTAATGGGAGTGAGAATAGAAAGACATCCTCCAAATTCAAGATATATTTCAAAGAGAATACGATTGATAAATTTCCTTACTGGTTACTGGAATGAATGGGTGTTTGGTAAATATTTTTCATGTCTCAAGAGACTTCCCACACTCCACTTTCTATGTCTCAGAGAAAGCAACAGTTGACTTATGTTATCAATACATTTTAGGAAATGTTTGCTAAAATTTGTACTAATGTTAAAATTTTAATTTTAATTAAAGAAGCATTTCTTGGGGCGCCTGAGTGGCACAGTCAGTTAAGCATCTGACTTCAGCTCAGGTCATGATATTGTGGTCCATGAGTTTGAGCCCTGTGTCAGGTGCTGTGCTGACAGCTCAGAGCCTGGAGTCTACTTCAAATCCTGTCTCTCTCTCTCTCTCTCTCTCTCTTTGCCCCTCCCCAACTCATGCCCTGTCTCTTAAAAATGAATAAATGTTAAAAACATTTAAAAATTAAAAAAAGCATTCCTTGTTCAATGTTGACATTGTCCGCAAACAAACTGATTTACACACACCCCTTTTGCTTCAGTGAGAGAGTCTGAAACTTGAAGAGAAAGAAACACTTGTAAATGACAACACTATAGTGGCTCTAGAACCAGGGAAAGGCCTGTTTACTTGTCCTTCTATTATATTTTGCTTTTGAGTTTGGGTGTTTCCTTGTCAGAGACTGTGAATGTCTAACAAGAGTCACTTGTGGTTTTGCAAAATGCCATCTATTAGGAGGACTAAGTCAGGGTTTAAAAACCTGGATATTTACCTGTTTTTAAAAGTCTTTTGTAGACAACAGTGTTTGAGGCAGTCCATGATTGAAAGCAAGCTATAAAAAGATCGATCAATCAAGGTCAACAAGCGAAAAACTCTGCACATTTCATTGTATGGTTTCATTAATACAAAACAAAATAATGAAGGGAGCAGACATTCGTTATGTTATTCCTCTGATGTCTTAGGTGTCAGAGATGATTGATTCATGGAAATACTTTCGTGATTTTGAAAATATCTTTTTTGAAAATGAAAGCCCATTTTCCTCATATAAACTGAGTAGAGGTCAAGTGCCATGTTGATAATTCTATGCTCTCTCCTCTTAATCATGAACTTAGCGATTAGACACAGCTAGTGTATAACAGTATTTGCAAGTAAATAAAATGGCACCTCCTTTTATGCTACAACTTTTCCTCAAATTTTGTGGTATTCTTTAGTTCTAATATTCTACTCTTTCTTGAACCTGTTATATAAGTCCAAGCTATAGCTACTAGTTTTTGTCCTTGATATTAGCACTTGTAATTTTAATTTTTCCCCTAAACTAAAAATTTTAACAATTTTAGCATGTTAGTTGCCTAGCTCTGCCCTGATGATGTTTCTTGGTGCAATGTGATACGTAGCATCTTACTCGCAGTTGGATAGATGATAGTTATGATTAGAGACATTGAAATAACAATTTCTACTCTGTTTCTGCCTCTCTACTTGAGGACCCAGGGTGCTAGATTGAATTACTGTTCCTAATTATTCTCTGTTCTCCCTATAACTTGCTGTGTAATGTTCATTGCCTCCTAGGGGAAGGAGAATACTTTGTCACCCCGTTACCATCAAATGTGGTCCTGTTACTTGATTTGGCCATTAGCATGTGAACAGACATGACATAAGCCATGTCCTAAAGAACCTCTATGGTTTGCTCTTCCCATGGTTTGCCCATCAATGCTTACCCTGACAACAGGAGTGGTGGTAATCTCTTCAGCTTAAAGTCATTCACTGTCAGTAGGGTAAAATTGGTTCTTGGGGCCGAAAAATGTTTACTCTTTTTATATAGAGAGCACAGATGTACATATAATACATAAAAATATTAGAAAATACTGAGAAACATTGGACTTTATCTTCAGGATAGGGAAGATGCATTGAGCAAAGCCAGAGAACCATGGTCAACCCATAGCTGACATGTAACCTGAGTGAGAAATAAACACATGTAGTTGTAATCTGCTCAGGGTTTGCGGTTGTTACTGTGGCATAGCCTAGCAAAAACTGACTGCTACAACCAGCAATCTATTGGCATTTAAGGCCTTAACAGCACTCTGGGCAATTTTCATGGGCCCTAACTTTTGGGAGTTTGTTTCAGAAGGCCTTATAAGGTCTGATAATAGATGCTTTTGGAAATTGTTTCCCGGTAATTCTGATGAACACTTAGATATGGGGCCAATGAAGTTGGAAAGGTCACAGTTCTATGATTCACTGGTGGAATCTAGCCAGCTAAGTAAATTTGTCACATTAAGTGACCAAAAGTATCACTAGCCAAAAGGTATTATGAAAAACCCACTTGATTTAGTTCTGGTGCTTATGGACCCATAATCTTCTTGGTGCAGCTCAGTAGCCCATGGCCAGGCTAAGTCTTTCATGGCAATCACGAGGTCTATTCCCCTTATCTAGTGGATGTTTTAAAAGCCGAGGATAGCAGCGGTTCTGGTCAATAGGATGTGGGGGAAAATCTGTTGGGGATTTGTGGGCATATTTTTCTCCTTTTGAAGAAGAGCTTGGCGTAAGTTTCTCTTTTTTCCACTTTCTCTCATCCCCCACAGTGATGCCTGTGGACAAGGATGTGGTGTCTAGAGTTGTAACAGCCATCTGGTGACCATATATGATATATTACTGATGTTTTGAAGAAGGACAAGAAGAAAAGACAGCATTTTGGGTCTTTGATGACAACTTTGAGTTGCTGTTTCAGTGCTGGAATTTCTTAACTTCCAACTCTCTATGTGAAAAATGTAAATGTCTTCACTATTAAACCACTGTAAGTCAGGCATTCTAAAGTTGCAGGCTAGAATATCTCTGATATAAACTTTCTTCTCCCTAAAAATGTTCCCAACTACTCCTGCCACACTTTCTTGCTATCCGTTCCATAAGGTCTCTACCACATATTTGGTTGTGTCTTGCCAACTATTTCACAAATACACATCTCGCCTCTCTAAATGGTTTGTATACTTCTTGTAGACAGGAATCAGATTGACTATTTCTTATTGCCTATTTGTTATTTTAAGTGTTCCTCACAATGACTTTCTTGTTGATTGCCTGAATGATGTTTATCCTACAGAATCAAGCCTCTCAGGCCCTAAGTGATGAAGTCCATTACTTGTCCAGGTTGACAGGGTCCCAAACCAGTTGAAGCCAGCCTTCTTTTCTTGCCATTTGCATGAAGTATGCATGAGCAGAACCGGACACTGAGCTATATAACGAAATTTCTGTGTAGGGGAGACTAATGCCTTTTGGGTAAATGTAGAGTCCACTTGGCGTGCTTGTCCCTTTTAAACTCTTAGTTTTATGTTTTTAATGACTTGCTTGGTCTGTGGATATTTGAAACATTAACATAATTATCTATCTTAACATATTGTATTTACCACCTGCTGGGGACGAAACATTGAAACTATCACTAGTCGCTCATTAACAATAACACTAGTCGCTCATTAACAGTGTTGACCCAATTACATGTTGTGTATCCCAGAGACAAATAACTGTAATTGCAACTCAAAAGTGATTTCATAAACACGTAGATTCTTTTTTTGAAATGCAAAGCGGAATGCACTATTTGAATTTTCCACATAAATACAGGTTTAAATGAAAGAGAATCGTTCAACCAAATAAAATAAAAATTCAATCTAAAAAGAGGCCATTTGGAATCAATTGGTACAGCGCACATTCTGCTTTGAAGGATCAAAACACTTTCATTGCTGGGTGCAGAAATTAAACAAGTTAGCAACAATGAAAGCCAGACATCTGGTAAGTGACATCTACCCTGGCTATCAGCAGGTAGTGATTTTCTTTTGGAACCATTCAGAGTATTGTCTGTTGCCTGGACAATGGAAGTCTGATGAAGCGTTGATATAATCTGCCTGGAGGTTTTAAAGCTCCATTGAAGAGATGGAAAGCCAGGGAGATTTGTGTGAAAAAAAAAATCCATTATGTATACATATATATATGTAGACATAAATAACTATGCCTCTACCCTTCATGTGGAAAAGACCTATATAAATAGAAGCAAATGTAGTGTGATATATTTGCAGATCTAGGGGATGTTCTTTTACTGAGACAATTACTAGGATACAAAATTAGGCAAACATAGCCCAGAGAAACCAGGAAAAGACAGCTCTGAGAAAGAAAATCTGTGCTAAAGTCAAGATGTTAAAAGCAGAGACATTTCTTCAATACAAGTAGACTGCTCCATGGCCGTTTTTCCGTTAATGGAAAAACCCCTCCAGAGGAATGGGGCTGAGGGATGGAGCAGGAAGGAGAAAGAGCAGAGGGGATGATACAACTTTGAAACTTATTGCCCGGAAAATCAACTTCCAAGATTTCATAGAAAGTCTCATTTTGACAAACCTTTAGTGCAGTGCTTGTACCTGTTCTTGTTCTCTAATGTAACAAGGCGCTGTGGTGTAGTGTTGTGTTTACCATTTAAAACATTAACATAACAAACACATACAGAGTGCTGGAATTTCCCAGGCACTGTTATGAATGCCAGAGGAGGGACCCTGGAGATGAACATAACTTGACTTAGCTTTCAGGAAGACCTCTCTCTCTTGCACTAATAGAAAACAACTGATAAGAAAATAGTCTTTCACAATTTTGCCAATTATACCTCAATGTAGCTGAAAAAAGATAGTCTTGGTAAATGCTATAATCAAGGAACAAATAAGCACCTCCTTTGTGGGCTAAAAGGATACGAGAAATACAGTCAGAGGATCTGAGTTCTGGCTCAGACACAGGTTGAACGATGTAGGGTAAAACATTCCCTCGGAGTCTCGTTTTCCTTGTTTTTAAAGTGCCGTTACTCTACTACAGGCAGCTGTGAGAACCAAATGGTGAAAGGCTTATGAAAAGTGCCTTTAAGATGGCAGTACACACAATGAAAGGTGTTAACGCCACCTGCGGGAGAGTAGGTGCCGCAGGAGTGGATTCTAGCGGAGGGTGCACTCCGGGAGCCCCGTGAAACTCTGCGGCAGGGCCCCGGCGCTTGGCACCTAGAATGTGCTGAGTTTGGGAGTTAATCCAATCCAGCGAATCAATTGTAATTGACTTATGTCACATAGATTTTTGCCAATTCTGCAGGAGTCTTTGATGGAAAGTCACTGGGACATTATGTAGTTTCTTAAAATGTACAACGTTAGAAAAATGTTTCTTTGCTTACTTTCTTTTTTTTTTTTTTTTTTTTTTTTTTTTTTTTCTTAGAAGGTGTCCTTGTCATGGTTGATCTGTTTTCAACTCAACATAACTGCCACCTCTTTTTTTTTTTTTTAATTTTTTTTTCAACGTTTATTTATTTTTGGGACAGAGAGAGACAGAGCATGAACGGGGGAGGGGCAGAGAGAGAGGGAGACACACAGAATCGGAAACAGGCTCCAGGCTCTGAGCCATCAGCCCAGAGCCCGACGCGGGGCTCGAACTCCCAGACCGCGAGATCGTGACCTGGCTGAAGTCGGACGCTTAACCGACTGCGCCACCCAGGCGCCCCTCTTTGCTTACTTTCTAAAACGGGCCCGCTCAGTCTCTTTCTTCTGTCCTGCTGATGTACCTTTCATGTGTTTGTAGAAAAGCACTTAATTTGACCTGCTTCATGTTTCGGCCCCTTGCAACTTTGCACATGTGTCATTTACTAGCTTATTTCGGTTTTACAGCAGACCTCAGGTGCAGAGTTTTGTCCATTTCACAGAGAAAGTGAAAGAAGCATAGACATTTGCAAGTGACTCAGTGCTCACTAAGGACAGAGGAAACAGAGAACTTCCCGCAACACTGTTCTATGTACATACCACTCGCTTTGTCCTCTGAACTGAGCCCAGATCTTGACATTTTCACACTCAGAAAGAAGCCTGACTTAACAGTTAGAAATATAAAGCACATTTTGCGGGATAAACACAAAACCCCACAAATTTTAATTCAATAAATGAAGTTTTCTTTTTTTTTTTCTTTTGCTGTAATTACTTATGGGATTTATTTATTTATTTATTTTGAAGTTGTGAGTATGTATTTTTTTCAATATATGAAATTTATTGTCAAATTGGTTTCCATACAACACCCAGTGCTCATCCCAAAAGGTGCCTTCCTCAATCCCCATCACCCACCCTCCCCTCCCTCCCACCCCCCCATCAGCCCTCAGTTTGTTCTCAGTTTTTTAAAATTTTTTATTATATGAAATTTGTTGTCAAATTAGTTTCCATACAACACCCAGTGCTCATCCCAAAAGACGCCCTCTTCAATGCCCATCACCTCCCCTCCCCGCCCTCCCACCCCCCATCAACCCTCAGTTTGTTCTCAGTTTTTAAGAGTCTCTTATGCTTTGGCTCTCTCCCTCTTTTTTTTCCTTCCCCTCCCCCATGGTCTTCTGTTAAATTTCTCAGGATCCACCTAAGAGTGAAAACATATGGTATCTGTCTTTCTCTGTATGGCTTATTTTGCTTAGCATAACACTCTCCAGTTCCATCCACGTTGCTACAAAGGGCCATATTTCATTCTTTCTCATTGCCACATAGTACTCCAATAAATGAAGTTTTCTTGGAGGAATTTTTTTCATAATATTTTTTTATTTTTGAGAGAGAGAGAGAGAGAGAGAGCATGCACATGTGCATGCGGGGGAGGGGCAGAGAGAGAGGGATACACAGAATCTGAAGCAGGCTCTAGGCTCTGAACTGTTAGCACAGACCCCAACACAGGGCTCAAACTTGCGAATCGCGAGATTATGGCCTGAGCCAAGTTGGACACTTAACCTACTGAGCCACCCAGGGGACCCTGCAGAGTTTTGATTATCTACAAGAAGCTGGCTGCCTTATATCTTTGTATATGAAAAAATATTAAACCAACCAAACCGCCAGAATAAAACATATCTTTTTATACCTGGCAACGGTAAGAATCAAGATAATGTGTGTGTCTATGAAGTTTGAAGTGTCAACAATCTTTTGTACCTGTTCACAGCTCAGTTACAAAGCACTGTTTTGTAGGACATCTCATTTAACTTTCTCATTAATACTGTGAAGAAAACCTGGCCAGTACAGTGGCGTGCAAATGTCAAGTAAGAAGATAATGGTTTTGATGATTGATAAAATCCAGGGGATGGTATCTGTAAGATTTGTTTGCCTACTATCCCTAACCTCATCCTTGGTAATAGTATTGTATGTTTTCACAGAACATCACTTTTTTCCAGTTCTGTGTCTATGTGATTCAAGAGTTGCTAACCCATTAACATCACTCAGGTTTAGCCGGTGAGAATGTATCAAGGGATTTTTAAAATAGAAATATCTGGAAAAGAGTACATTGGCCTTTTTGATTTCAGGCACCAAGGCAAAGCAAGCTTAGGGCTGTCAGCTTCATCTTGGTAAGTGCAGGGACAGCCTGTCGGTGCATAAAGCCATCAGAGAGCATAACAAAATGGGAGATAGAGAGAGGCAGACTGAATCCTGAAAGTGTAGCCTCTGCCTGCCTAAATGGAGAATTTTGGATAATTAGAAAAAGGTGTCTCCTTTATTTATAATTTTTTTAAAGTTTATTTAGTTTTGAGAGACAGAGCGTGAGTGGGGGAGGGGCAGAGAGAGAGGGAGACACAGAATCTGAAGCAGGCTCCAGGCTCCAAGCTGTCAGCACAGAGCCCGAGGAACCGTGAGCTCATGACCGGAGCTGAGTTGGCCGCTTAACTGACTGAGCCACCCAGGAGCCCCATGGAAAAAGGTGTCTCCTTTAGATAAGTGAAGCTTGGCAAATAAACAGCTGGAGGAGGTTACAGAAAGGATATGACCTCCCATTGACCTGAGAGCTGGACCTAGGTAATTAGAGGCCACTCGCCCCCCTCCCCTGTCCCTGGAATGTGAGTTTTACCCACTGTCTCTACAGTGGGAACCGTTTTCAAGGACACGGCCGTTTTCAAGGGCAGAGCAAGGTTTTGCTGAGAGCATCGAAACAGTATATGTAGACTGAACCCAGTTAAGGCCTCTACATAGAGTTTTAAGATTCTGGCAGGCATGGAGACCTTCTCATCTTGTTGCTCCTGCAGACAAGACTCGTATGTAAGTTCCCTTGTTTTTTCACACTGCCACCTGACAGCTGCCTGTCTCTGGCAGGGGCCTATCCTTCTCCCTTGCCTTCCTAGGGGCCGGTTTTAGATTTTCACCTGGGAAAGTCCCAGGTTTGTGAGCCAACAAATACCTTTGTGCAAAGGAAAAGACGCCCCTCTCTCTGAGTGGATTTAGCTCACGCCAGTGGCCACGATTTTGAGAGTCGAGTGTGGGCTGAGTACATACATTGCAGTGCCCACATTAAATAACCTCATGCAGTGACCCAATTTGTTGCCATTTCTTGCATGCCTAGGTCCAGCCATGCCTGCAGTCACCATATCCCTGGACTTTGCCATGACATAAGTCAGTAATTTCCCTTTCTGCTCAAGGAAGTGAAAAGTCACTTACAATCAAATAAGTCTTGCACTTGGCAAATGGAAGTGGAGTGTGGCAAGTGTCAGCTCTCAGAACGTGAAATGGGTTGAGTCGGATGCGTTCTGGGCTGGAAGTGTGTCCATCCCTGTTAAGCTGTAGCTAAGTAAATGGTTAAAATATGGCTTATTGAATCTCAGGACTCAGAGAATGGTTTCTATTAAGGCTTGAGTTTTAGAGTTTAGGTAAAATTAGTTTGTGGTTTTAATTTTGCTTTGCTTTCTAACGTTTTTATGCAAAGGTTATGCCTTGTTTGCAAAATAAATTGAGAAGGATTTCATTTGAAATGGAATCATCTCATCCTTAAATATGTGATCCAACTTACCAAAACAACCAGCTGGGACTAATCTTTATTGAAATAATTCATTGGAAACAATTTATGTCTTCTATAGTTCTTGCTCTACTCAATTTCTTTACCTGTTAAGTAAATTGTTTGCTTATATTTTTCTAGAAAATTGGCACCACTTCTGATGTTATATATTTTTACTTTCACTTATTTCCTGGTCAATCCCTAGCAGAAGTTTCCTTATTACATATTTTTAAAGGACCAAGATCTTAGAATTTTGAAAATAATTTATACTATTCATCTCTTTAATATTGCTTTTTAATTGTATTATAGTTCCCTCATTTCTATTTTTCTTAGATATATTTTGTAATTTTTCTAGTTTCTAGTGTTGATTTTATTCTTTTTAGAATAATAATGAAAGTATTTGGGCTGTGGACTATTTTGCTCAATGCAGCTTTTGCCATATCACTTAAGCTTTGGTATGTTGCAGTCTCAGTATCACGACTTTCTTCTCTTTTTTTTTTAATTTTATTTTTTATTTTTTAAAATTTACTTCCAAATTAGGTAGCATATAGTGCAACTACGATTTCAGGAGTAGATTCCTGGATGCTCCTTACCCATGTAGTCCATCCCCCCTCCCACTACCCCTCCAGTAACCCTCAGTTCTCCATATTTAGAGTCTCTTCTGTTTTGTCCCCTTCCCTGTTTTTATATTATTTTTGTTTCCCTTCCCTTATGTTCAACGTTTATTTATTTTTGAGAGAGAGAGAGAGAGAGCATGCATGAGAGGGTGGGGGTGAGGGGGAAGGGCAGACAGAGAGACAGAGGATCCAAAGTGTGTTCTACACTGACAGTGGAGAGCCTGACTCAGGGCCTGAACCCAGGAACTGTGAGGTCATGACCTGAGCTGAAGTCTGCCGCTTAACTGACTGAGCCACCCAGCTCCCCAATCAGGGCTTTCTAATAGCCTGCAACTGTAGTTTAGATTCTTTCTTTGAACCAGAAGTAATTTAGGAGTATACATTTGCCATGTGTGTGTCTCTCTCTGTGTGTTTGTCTTTATTTCCACATGACCACATTTATTTTTGTTAACTTTTTCTTACATAATTCAACTGCCTTGTACTCATGATACATGAGGGTCTCAATATGTAAATGGAAATTGGAGAACAGTCTGGTCACATAATCTTAGGGGATTTTACTTCAAGATGTTTTGAGAAAATATGGGGCTGACTCTACTTAATTTCAAAGACTTAATTAAAAAAAGAATTTTACAAGGTGTTACAGATGAATCCACCTGTTCAATATTTCCACTTTTTTTCGAATCTCCTCGTAATCTCCACCCCCCACTTCAAACCCATGATCATTAGTACCTAAAATCCACAATAAACAACTGAAGTCACTAATGAATAAAGATCTGGAGGAGACTTCTGAGGTTTGCTTTTGGAGGGTTTGTTTTCCTATTTTGATTGCCTATGTTCTATACCACCACTAATTAGATTATTTCAAACATTTTTTGAACTCCCAAATAATTCAATTCCATGTGGATCCTCCCTAAATCCACCCCCCAAACATAGAACTATCCTAAGTTGTGGGTATTTATATGTCAAGTAAAGAATGAGTGGGTAAGATGTTTTGGTCTGGAAAGTTTTAAAAGCTGTGTTTGAATAATAACAAAAAGATATATTATCTTTTAAATCCCAAACCATGGCTCTTCTAGGGGTTAAGTTTATGGTCCAAAATCATCAAGAACCCAGATTTTCCTTATCTTCCTGCTCTAACTAATCTTCCCATGTCCTCTAGACCCTCCTCCTCCTCTTATCATGTTTGCAGGAATTTTCTAGCAACTCCAGGTGCATCCTATCTTATATGATATTATTCAAGGGGCAGAAACTTATTTTTACAATGAGAAACTTTTCCAGAATGTCCCTAGCAGATTTCTACTCAAGTCTTTGTCCAGAATTATGTCACTTGTCTTTTTCCCAAAGCAGTCACTGGCAAAGGGAACGGGTAACACTTCTTAGTTTAGAATAATCAAGATTCCTGTCCTTGGGGTGGGAGATTGGGGGTGGGTAGTTGCCTGGCCTCCCCTAAGCACTGGGCTGGTTGATATCTTGACAAAATCAGAGGTGGGTTATCAGGAGAGGAGAAGGAATGGTTGTTGTTTAAGCAGCCAATAGTGTCTGCCATGAGGAACATTTATTTCCCATCAGGAAGTCTAGAACGAACGACAAATAAAGAACAGACAGTGTTAAGCTGGGATGACTCTAGGAATGAAGATTTCTCAGTAAGACACAAAGAGAGAGATGAAATGGATTTTAAAATCCCCTGCTCTTCAGTAAGATTCACTTCATTCTGACTTGAATCTTAGGTTTCTATAATAATAAACAACATACAGTTGGGTTTTAGCTTGGCCCAATTTGAGAATATTTGCCTTTAGTGGGGGGAATTGAGCCAATTTAGCTATTGGGATCACTGGCATATTTGTTTTACTCTACATTTTTTGAATTGAAGAATAACTGGCATACAATATTATATTAGCTTCAGGTGCACAACATAGTGATTCAGCAATAATCTGCATTACGGAATGCTCCCCATGGTAAGTGTGGTTACCATCTGTCATCATACAGAGTTATTGCAATATTGTTGATTATAATTTCCTATGCTTACATTTAATTCCTGTGACTTATTTATTTTATAACTGAAGGGAGTGGGAGAAAGGGTGAAATAGGTGAATTTAAGAGGTACTCTTCCCTTGCTCTCTTTTTTAAATTTAACTTTCTACTTTTGGAACAAGTTTTATGTGTTTTTCTACATTGTCCTTTTTTGGGGGAGTCTTTTCTTGTCTTTATTTATTTATTTATTTTTACAGGAGTTTTTTATTTCCCCATGCCAAAATCAAAAGGAAAACACTAATCTGTGAGAAGGTTAACACAATTTTACTTCATTTACCCTCGCCAAATATATTAGTGTTTGGGGGTATTTTTTGATCAAAATTCTTTTATAATTTTATAAATTTATTAACAATAATTTAATAAATTTTGATAATAAATAATAATTTTATAAATTTATTAATTTTCTTTTTTAAAAAGACTAGCATTTTTGAGACATAACTCACATAGTTCACTCTATCAAGTGTATACTTCAATGGCTATTATTATATTTACAAAGTTGTATACTCAGCAGGGCTATGAACTTCCAGGATATTTTTATCATCTCCCGAAGAAACCCCATCCCCATTGGAGTTATACCATATGCCCCCTTTTCCTTAGATCCTGCCAATCACTAATGTAATTTCCGTCTCTGTTGATTCACCTATGCTGGACATTTCATATCAACGGAGTCAGTAATAGGTAGCTTTTGTGGCTTTTTTTTCACTTAGCATAATGTTCTCAAGTTTCATCCATGTTGTAGCATATGTAGCGTTATTCTTTTTAGAGTTGAGTAACATTCCACTGTATGGATATACACATTCTATTTATGCACTCATCAGTTCATAGACCTTTGGGTTGCTTCCACTTTTTGGTTATTATAAATGATATTGCTATGAACATTTGAGCAGAAGCTTTTATATGGATGGAGATAGGTGTTCACTTCTCTTGGCTATATATGCTTCGAACTGGTATAGCTGGATCATATGGTAACTTTATGCTTAACATTTTGAATAAACGCTGAGCTGTTTTCCAAAGCAGCAGCACCATTTTACATTGCCACCAGCAATAGTTGAGGGTTCCACTTTTTCCCCATTCTCACCAACTCTTGTCTTTCTTTTTTTCTTGCAGCCAACCTAGTGGGTATCTCATTGTGGTTTTTAATTAACATTTCCCTAATGACTAATGGTGTTCAGCATGTTTTCATGTAATTATTGGCTATTTATATATCTTCTTTGAATAAATGTCTATTCAAATCCTTTGCCCGTGCAAGTTGGGTTTTCTTTTTATTACTGAATTGTAATAGTTCTTTGCATATTATTCATACTAGGCCCTTATCAGATATATGATGTGCCAATATCTTCTCTCACTCTGTGGGTTGTCTTTTCACATTCTTGGTCGTGTTTTCTGAAGCCCAATGTTTCAAGTCCAATGTGTCTGATTTTTTCTTTGTGTATTTGCTATTATATTTAAGAAATCATTGTCTAATCCAAAGTTGTGAAGATTTATACCTATGTTTCCACCTAAGAGTTTTACAGTTTTCTTACATTTAGACAAGGGTATATATGCATTTGAAGTGGACCTGGCATCCTGGATGTAAATATTTGTATAATTCACCTGCTGTCAAAATAGCATTCCTACTCTTAATTGTGCCCAACTTTCCGTGTTCTGAACAACGTCTATTTTACTATCTTTAGAGAACAAATCTTCCTTCTGCCATGACTGGAGAAAGGCATCCAGCTGCATGGAGAATAGGATGGGATTGAGGCACTAACAGCTTTTTGAACAAACTTAATGAGTGCTCCTCTTTGTAGCTTTACCTCCACTTTGGAGGCACCAAGTACTACCAATATGTAATTAAGAGGATCACGTGTTAACGTGAGCTATAAATTGGGGGTGGTGTCTGCGCTTTCTTTACGACAGCTTTGGGATCTGGCGTGCTCAGGTCTGGTGAGTAAGTTGGCTCTCTTGTTTTCTTCCTTTTGCTCTTAAGCCTGAAACATAAACCCAACCTATAGTTTTGGCAAGAATTCAGAAGGGAACAGAAGTAAACGCCCGTGTCGCTCTACTCTCTTTATCCAGAAGTTGGAAGAAGTGTCTTTTATAAGTTACTTCTTTCCTAAGGCAAAGTCGAGTTGTGCTGTGTGAGTTTTTCCCACTCTACTTGTCTACCTAATAATTAGTGTCCATTCCTCTCACATTGTTTTTCTGTTTTCTGGCAGTTTTGTTTTCCAAAGTTGTGGTGAATCTTTTTTTTTTTTGAATATTTTTAAAATGTCTTCATTGGTATCTTAGATTGGTAGAGCTTGTGTTGGAATCTTCTAGACAGAGATCATTTTGAGCCAGAAATTAATTGATTTTGTTTAGAAAATTGTGTGACCTGATTAGATGAAAAAGATGAAAAAGAATCGGGGATGCTGGCTTTGGATGTTCTATTCCTTAAAAGAGAAGGTCTTTTTACCACATTAAAAAAAAATGGCTTCTTCCACAACCTGAGGCCTATTCCAGTATATCCCTGTTGTGACCATACAGGTGTTCAATGGATGTGATCCGGCAACTACTTCTGAGAGCTTCTCTTATAGTCAAAGTCCTCAGAGATGCTGGTAGATACTTTATCAAGCTCACTCCCTGGGTGAAATCCTTTAATTCCGTGACTCTAAAATCCTGTCAACAAGATGATGTTTCCAAAACTTCTAACTTTGTCTCTGGTCTTCAAGTTTGGGCTTCTTTAGCCAACGATGCTTGGATGCCTGGTAGGCATGTTGAAAAAGAGTTCAGCCCCTGCCTATTCCTTCCCATGTTGTTTCTGTCGTTTTGGTAAATGATAGCTATTTACCCTGTTGCCCAGGCCCAAATCCTAACAGCAATTTTTGTAGGATTACCAGCCCTCCTGGTTTGACCAGGAATTTTCCTGACCTCTGGGACTTTCAGTGCTATACCAAGGTAAGTCTCAGGTAAACTTGGATGACTTGAGTATGAAATCCAAGGTATTAAATATGCATTGAATAAATGCTAGTTTTCTGATAATTTGCTATCCTAGAGAATTGAAGTGTGATAAAATGGCCAATTTTAACAGGCTGTGAACCACTCTGTCTCCCTGTCCCCTTTGTAAATACGAAGCCTAAAATGGAGCTGTTGGAAAAGCTGGAATCTCCTGTTGAGAAATAGCTATCAGCTATGGTACTGGGGAGAACGTTCTAGTTTAAAATCCTTTCTATTATCCTACTCTTTCAAAATTACTTGAAATTTTGTTCTACGTATGTTTCCTATCAATAGTGTGTTTAGAAGAGATTCACCAACACGGACCCTGTGTTACTGGAGTTATGAGTGGGTTAGGATTATCTCCTCGTTTGGTTAAGTAACAGAGACAACAAACATTTCTCTTTTAGGTCAATTTGTGTATGGGGGGGCGGGCAGTAACTAACTGGCTTAAGCCAAAAGGAGAAATTAATGGGGAAAAAAAAACTCAGTGAAAAATTATGGGTACTAGGTTCTTCCTTAAGCACTGAGGATAAAACAGTGACTAAGATAGACTATCTTCTAATCCATTGGGACACTCAGTATGAATCCTAATGTACATAGGATAAGCATTACAAGGAAGGGAAAGTCCAGGTAATAGTGGAGGGCTAAAGTAAGTAGTATGAAGGGAGGCAGAAGAAGGTAAAGGGAGATGCTATCTTAGAAAATGTCAAAGAGCCTCTTGGAGGAAGTAATAATGGAGCAGAGGTCTAACTGAAATCAAAGAATGAACCGTATGGAGCTCTCTGAAAGGAAAATTTCAAGCATAGGGAAGATCGTGATTGGGTAGTCCTGCTTGGGAACGTACGGTAGTCAAAGGGAGTCAGGAGAGAGATGTAAAGGTTGAGGCCAGGGAGATCCTAGAGGTCAAATGACTGCATGCCTTCAAGCTATGGAATAAACTTTGGGTATATTGTATGTATGATAAGCTAGTGGAAGATTTTTGATCTCTCTGGCTTCTGTGTGGGAAATGGACAATGGCAAGGCAAGAGTGGGTGAAGAAAGTCCTGCTAGAAAGCTGTTCCATTTATCCAGGTGAAAGATGGTGTTGGTTTAGACCAGGATGACAGAGGTGAAGAAGAATGGTCAGAGTCCACTTCTGATCACAGGTAGAAGCAGAAGGATAGGACAACAAGTTGTAGTTTAGAGAGAGAAAGTAATCAAATATGACTGCAAAATTTTGGCCTGAGCATCTTTGTATGGACTTGCTATTTGCCCTGTACCAGGCTTGGTAGCGGTGAGGAGTGGCCTAGCTGGGCAGGGGAAGACTTTAATTATAGACGCAAGTTGGAGGTTCCTATCAGATGTGCAAGTGGAAATGTTGAGTAGAGAGTTAAGTAAACAAATATGGGATTCAAAAGAAACACTGGGGCCAGACACCTAAATTTGGAGTCTGCGAGTAAATGGAATTTATGGCCATGAGATTGAGCAAGATAACCTAGAAAGTTGAAAAATAGAGAAGAAATCTAAAAAGACTTGAGACCTCAATGAAGTGTTCTATAGCAAGTGTTGATAAATGTTTTCTAAGTGTTCATGAAAGTAATCTTAACTCTTAGAGACTTGGCAATGGAGACTGCAAAAGAGTAGCCCGCAAAGAAGAAAAACCTGGGGGTGGGGGCATGTGGCATTAAAGCTGAAGACAGAGGTGATTTTGATTCAAGCAAGAGGATATGACCAGCTTTTGCTAAAAGCTGCCTAGAGGTCAAGTTACATAAGGCCCCCTGAATGAAAAGTTCTCTGGTGCAATTAGTCTGGATAGCCTCAGGAAGAGGGAATGGAGGCCACGTGCTTCAGGCAGAACAACAGCTGTTGCCATGTATTTAAGGCTATAAGAGTGTATGCTGGGGATGAGAGGACAGGCTCCTGAGGCCCTGGGAGGGTGTGCCTCAGAGGTGGAGCTCGTAACCAGCATGGGGACCTTGAAGAGCCATACCTTAAGTACTGTTGCCTTGAGAACCTGAACGGAGAACTCTCTGTGGAGAAAGTCAAGTTATTTTCAAGGATTCCCGGCTCTAAATGGACAACCGTGACTTTGGCAGCAAGCTGGGTAAGTGAGATTCTGCCTTAGATAGAATAACAGTGCTGGACAGATGGTAAAATCTGGTACCGATGGTGCAACATGGGGCTATAGCAACAATAGCTGTATTACTGTGATTGTAGGCTGAAAGACCTCTTGTATAGAATTGGTTAATAATGCTGGGGACTCTAATGATATCAGGCAGGTTGAGAGTTGAGCCAGATTTAATCTGATTTTACCAAATGAATGCATATACCCTCCTGACACCTTAAGTATATGGCAGAGCAATTTGTACAAGTACACTGACTCTGATCAGTGATTATATCCTCTTATGAGAGCGCCAACATTGTTTTCATGTGTCTGAGTATGAGCAAT
Organism: Leopardus geoffroyi; assembly: GCF_018350155.1. Taxonomy (NCBI): domain Eukaryota; kingdom Metazoa; phylum Chordata; class Mammalia; order Carnivora; family Felidae; genus Leopardus; species Leopardus geoffroyi. The sequence continues at coordinate 70,866,489 of NC_059339.1, forward strand.
ATAATCTTGTCCATGTTGGAGTGACCTCAGTTTCAGGCGCTTCTTTTGCTTTAAGATGATTGAGAATGATCAGGGTTGAGCATGCAACTGACTGAACTCTGTTTTATGCATGCGCTATGCGGATCTACCTTAAATGATTGTTTTCTGCCAACACCACCTTTCTCTAAAGCATTGTGGAAATAATGCTTGCAAGCTGTCTCCTATGATCTATTTCCCCTGGCCCTGGATAAGGTCTCATGCACATTGAATGTGTCCCCCATGAAACTATTCAGGGCATCTCCATCACTAGGGGTAAATATGTATGAAAGGATTGTATAGTTATATTACCACGAATGGCCCGAGGATTTAATCATAAAGTTCCCTTAAAGTCTGGCAGCGTAGAATTTCTGACCTTCAAATTGCTGGGAATGATAGCTAAATTTTTTACCACATCACATTAGTCATTTGGCTCAACGCAATTATAAAACTGTGGAAAAATTAACATTTTAAGCTTTGGTTAATTAATACCATGCTTCTATATATCCATGTGGATATATGTACATATATGCTATCAATGCAATTGCTATGCAATCTAGGTGCTCTGATTCTTGCTTTTCATTTTGGTACCTAGAAGAACAAAGTGTTTTAACAGTAATGAGGAAAAGTCTTAATGACAGGCTTGATCACTATCTATTGACTACCGACTGCCATGCTCAGGTTCTGGTGGCTGCTGGGCTAGAATGGGAGGTAAGGACTGGGTAGACCTAGCTGAACCAGAGATACAGTCTCAATTCGGTGGCTGAGATGCAGTTGCTCTGGAAGGACAAGTAGTATCTGAAATTGGGGGTATGTCTGGATCAGAGTGAATCAGCAGGCACACATCTGTCTGGCAGGGGTACCTCAAAGGTAAATGGAGGGTTGGGGAAATCCGTTGGAGCGTTGAACAAACTGAATGGTTCACTGGGGTTCAAAGGCCAGGCATCAGTATAGGTAACTAAGGTAACAGGATAGGGATCCAGGCAAAGAGATGAGGCATTGGTTCAGAAAATCAGCAGCAGCCAAGGTCGTCTTTTTGAACCATTCAGTCTCAACCAGGGAGCTTTGATCTGCTCCTTATTACCGCAAAAGAGAGCCCTGTGTGTCCAGCCTAGGGGAGATCCATTCACTCATTCAATTGATGTTTGAGATTCAACAGTTGTCACAGTAGACATTGGCCTCACTCACAAAGCTTATGTGCTGGGTAAGATTAACATGAAATAGACTTCAATATTGAGGAATGAGGGTTACAACTGGAGTAAATCCCAAACTGGAAAGGGAAGTAAGTGGGAGAAAAAGGAAGGGTGCTACTGCCCTTTGTATCCTTCAAACCTGGCTTTCAGTTCAATTGTTGGGCTCTTTGGCACTGTAGCCCCTCCTAACTGAGGTAACTTCAACCCGATAAGTCAGTCCCCTCAGTCCTGTCTGTAGGAGGCTTAAGTTGAGGGAGCCAGTAACTTGCCTGGCTCGGCCTTACTGCTCATCATGTTGCACTTGTGACATCTTAGTTCCATGGAACAGGGCTTCAGCCTCTATCCTTTGTGACTGCCTCTTGCCTTTCCTTTGTTCTCTAGTAACTCGGTCATACCTTCTTCCTGGCAAAGGCATTCCTGCCTTAAGTGTCTATTCTTCTAGGATAGTATTTCCTGCCCCAAGACTAGACTCTAGGAAATCACCAGCACCTACTGTTGACTCATCCTTGTGCGAGCCAGGGACCTGCCTGGAACTGCCTGGAACAGCTTGGGTGGATACCCTCCATCATTAACTTTGTGGAGCCATTCTGCAACGTTTTCAATACTGCTGCTTCCTTCAAATGATTTCTAATAAATCAAATTTCCTTCAATTTTCAACCTTCAGCATAAAGTCCACATTTTGTCAGTCTTTAACCAGGTCTAAATTTGTGTGTATGTACCACACCCTTGCCTCTGGTCAGAATGGTCTTTCTACTTTCCTGGGCCCTAGATTGGGGAGTAATACATACCTCAAGTCCCTTCTGAAAGAAATGCATATGTATGAGCAGATTTTTAAGCTTGTATTCAATTGTACAGTTCCTCAGGGCAGGACTTCCCTTCCACTTTGGACAGGGGGACTAGTATTTATTTTGTTTCATATTCAACATCTTCAGGGCCAATACACTTCAGAAAAGGCACTGCAACTGCAAAATCTTTTAAAATTAAAATAATTATTATATTTCCCTGACTGAATTTAATTCTTAATCTAAAACATAAAAATTATTTTCTAGTTTAAAAATGAGCACCTACTATAAAAATAGGGGAAAAAAACCCCAGAAGTTGTAGAAGGATGAAGGCTCTTATTTCCACATCTGCTTCCTTTTTTTTTTTTTTTCTTTTTTTCTTGGACTGAAATGCTAAACTTCTCAGATTTTACTTTAGGAGGAAATTCATTGGTTTTCTCATCCATACTGATGATCACTACCATAAGCTTCTAGTTGTTAGAAGATTAGTAGTTAGATTTTCTTTGCACACTTAAATATTAAGGATAACAAGCAGATTTTTGTCTAGAAAGGTATCTACCTATGTTTAACTGCCACAGTTTGAAATCATATTTAGTATTAGGGAGAAATTTCTGCAGTGTTCAATGAAATCTGTCTGAAATCAAATAAGGACTTTCAAATACTAAAAGTAAACATAACCATGTGAAATACTGCTTCAAGGACACTTTGTACACAGATATATATTGTAAAAACCACCTTGTAAATGTGATTTGAGTGGGCTTGCTGATGGGTTGAAAACCATGGTTTGGAGGGCAAATACAGGGAAAATGAGCTATCTTCTGGCAATGGTTTATAGGCCATTAGCATTCATTGACCAAAGGTGGATGCAGAGGTCAAAACTGAAGCCTACAGAATGACAGAAGTTGATTCTGTAGAAACGATCTCAGGGACACTTATCTGGCTCAGGATTCTCCTCCAAAACTGGGACCCAGTTGTATCACTGACCCGTTATTGTCCGTGACCGTGTAAGAAAATAGAACATAAATGAGCTGAACGGACTACTCCATGAGTATTTAAGACCTTTGTATTACACTGTGCACTAAGTGCTAACAATCTAAAGATGACTGGCACATGTACCTGCACTGGTGTACAGAACAGAATATATTTGAAGGAACAAGATATTATGGTGGCTGAAAATACCAACTTCAAAGCAGAGCTCCTTGAGTTGAACTTCTGTTTCTAGCACTTACTAGCTCATCAATCTGTAAGCTACTTAATCTCTTGGCCTCAGTTTTTCTGTTGGGGTAACACTATTACCTACCTCACTGAATTTTTGTTTAAGGAATTGTATGTAAAGCACTTGGAACAGGGCCCAATACTTAGTAAGCAATCCTAGTTTCCTGTAATTAATGTTTAATCTTAGAATCATGCTATCCAAAGTGGATTTTTGTGTTGAATGTTAAAACCATGTTGGGCTATAGGAAGAAAATCTTAAGACTTTCATTCAGTTTTTGAACCTCAAGAAATTAAGCTTCATGAATGTTAGAGAGGTTGAAACTGGTGCCCTCACTCAGTAGTATGGCAGATAGTTGTGGGTCACAAGAGTGTAAGGGAGGAGCCCTGAGGGTTGGAAGTACGTCTTTACTCCTTAGTTTGCTTTTAGTATATTGAAATATAATGCATTTGACATATACTGAGTGGGTAGATTAAGAGGTCTTCAGCTTTTTATTTTGTAAACTTCTATTTGGATACTTCAAACTGAAAGATGTTGTAAGAATAGCACAAGGATTTTTTTTTTTTTGTATACCCTTTACCCAGATTCAACAATTATTTACCTTTTTTCTTGAAATGTAAATTTGCTTTCTCATTCAATGTATTGTATATACATGTGTGCATTTTTTTCCTGCTAAACTATGTGAAATAAGTTGGAGACCTTGTGCTCCGTTATCCCTAAGTATGTCACTATATACTATGGAAGAACAAGGAAGTTCTTTTATATGGGTAGAACCCATGTTCCCTGTTCCAGGATTCAATTCAGGATCATGCATTACATTTAGTTGCCATGTCTCTTTAATAACCTTTAATCTGAAACCGCTTCTTAGCCTTACTTGGTTTTACTTTGATGTTTTTGAGTACACGCCTTGTTAGACCTTGTAGAATATATCTCTGTTTGGATTTGTTGGTTTCTTCATGGTTGGCTTCAGGTATGTGTTTGGGGCAGGAATATCACAGAAATGATAATATGAATGTCTCCACGCACTGTGATCAGAGGCATTGCATGCTGGTTTGTGCTATTCCTTGTGATAAGATGGTGTCTGTCTAGCTTCTCCACTGAGAAGTTATTATGCCCTTGGTATACAAGTAGGAATTTTTGGAGAAGCTCTTAAAAGTGTGCTGGTGTACAGAACAGTGTGTTTTTTAACCTACCCTTATTATTCTTTGAACACTTCCTTTATTATAGTTTAAGATGTTGCAGTTTCCTCTTACAACTCCATTGTCCCAGTCCTGGAATTAATCTTTTCTCCAAGAAATGCTGGTTGCCTTTAGTACGAAATGGTAGAAGACTAGGAAAAGTTCTGTCAAAGGAAGATGTCAAGTAATTTTGTCCATCTTTCTAGGGTCTTGATAAGAAGAGTTTCTAGGTCTCCTTCAAGATTGAGGGTCAAATTCCTATATCCTGTGTCATATAGGAGACATTAACCGTATGTATTAGCCAAGATATTAACATTAAAAAGTTCTTTTCTGGAAAGCTGCTTGAATAACTGACAAGGAAAGTACAAGACCTTTTAGGAGGGATGAAAACTCTGTGTAGGTCTCCTAATATTCCCACAGAAAAATCCTCCCTGAATAATAAGCCCATAATCTAGAATTATGAACCACATGAGGAAACAGACCTTCATGAGCTAGAATCAGCAAAAGCAACAAACCAAAGTGGCTGTCTGTGCCTTGTCCCCTCTCCCAATAAACTGTTCAGTTAATAGTTATCAGACCATTAAACTTGTTAACATTAGGCCTCTTTTCAGGTGTCTGTTGGTCATCTGGATGTCCTCTTTGGAGACATGTTTGTTCATGTCTTCTGCCCACTTCTTAATTGGATTATTTGTGTTTTTGGTGTTGAGCTGTGGAAGTTCTTTGTATATTTTGGATGTCACACCTTTAATTTGCAAATATCTTCTCCCATTCGATAGGTTGTCTTTTAGTTTTGTTGATTGGTTCCTTTACCGTGGAGATTTGTATTTGGATATAGTTCTAGTAATTTATCATTGGGGATCTACAGATCAAAACTACAGTGAGATCACCTCACATCCCTCCGAAAGGCTAAAACCAACAACATAGGAAACAATAGGTGTTGGCCAGGATGTGGAGAAAAAGGAATCCTCTTGCACGGTTGGTGGGAATGCAAACTAGTGCAGCCCTTGTGGAAAACAGGGTAAATACTCAATAATGGAATTACTAGACCCTAGGGTAGTTCTATTTTTAACTTTTTGAGTATGGAGATTCCTCAAAAAGTTAAAAATAGGACTACCCTAGAATCTAGTAATTTCACTACTAGGTATTTACAAAAAGAATACAAAAACACTAATTCGAAAGGATGTGTGCACCCCTATGTTTATTGCAGCATTATTTACGGTAGCCAAATTATGGAAGCAGCCCAAATGTCCACTGATAAATGAATGAATAAAGATGTATATATTCACTATGGAATATTATTCAGCCATAGAAAAATGAAATCTTGCTATTTCCAACAACATGGATGAAACTAGAAGTATAATGCTAAGTGAAACAAGTCAGGAAAAGGCCAATCCTATATGATTTCCCCCATGTGGAATTTAAGAAACAATTGAAGGAGAAAAAACAACAACAAAAACGCTCTTAACTGGAGAACAGAGTGTAACCAAAGGGAAGGTGGGGTGGGGTGGGGGTGGGGATGAGTAAAATAGGTAAAGACTAAAAGTATACTCCCCATGATAAGCACTGAGTAATACATAGAACTGTTGAATCACTGTATTGTACACCGGAAACTAACATAGCACCATGTTAACTATACTGGAATTAAAATTAAAAAGTTGCTACCGTTTTTCTATTGCAGTTACTAAAAATAAAATACCTATGGTGTCAAAAACACAAAGGCCAAGATACTATATTGTTTAAAAAAAAAAAAAGCAAGATTAGAGCTTACAAGTGAAGAAAAAAAATCCTTAAACTTCATCTGCTTTTAGATCCATTGAATTTTAAAGTATAGATGAGTGGGGTTAGTGAAGGATCTGTGAATAATTTACATATTACATCCCGTAGGAAGGTAAGAAGATAAGGTGAAAGAAACATGAATACAAAAAGGTCCAACATCTATTAAGAGTTCCAAAAAGAGAATGTGAAAGATGCAGGCTTAAGGAATTGATGCCAGTGATCCAGAATTACCGAAAGCCCTAAATCTATACATATCACAGAGAAACTGCAGAACACCAAAAACAAAGAGAAGATCTTAGAAGTGACCAGAGAAAAGAGATGTTGATTAATTCTATGTGCGGCTGTAAAGGCTAACAAGTTATTTGAGAAACACCCAGGAAAACACACTTTTACAATTTTGTTCAGCAAACTATAAAGTCCTATACTCTGGTATTTTATAAAATTTTATGAAACGGAAGCCTACACATAGGGAGCCCTTTCTGAGACCATTTACTGAGTAATAAGACAAAAAGCCACACGCCAATGCGGAAATACTCATTTTTCTTGGTATGGCAAGCATGACTGATAAATGGGTTTGTGATTTTTCTTTTCTTTTTTTTTTTTTTTTTTTATCACCAAATACTTAAATGACACATTAGAAAACAGTTGATCTGAAGAGACAAAATTTTAAATAGAGTATGGGATGTTTGCTGTATAGTTGAAGGAAAGTACACCCACTTTAAACCAGTTTCAGTGTTTGTGATGTTTCCTAGGTTAGGTTTAAATATTAAAATACACGAAAGACTAATTTATGATTCAAGAAAGGAAGGATCTAGAGAAGACCTATTCTGCACTGTTAGACTATGTTTAATATTAAGTAGTATTTTATCAAAAAACCAAGTGTAACCACTGATAGAATAGCTGCTTTGATCAGAATAAAAACAGAATTTTAAGTTGTAGGTTAGGTGCACAGAGGATTCCACAGGCGAAATGTATTAACCGCACAACCTACAGGCAAAACGCTTCAGAAACCAGTTGAAACCTGAGGCGCACAGGTTGGAAGATTTCCTCAGTATAGTTACCAAGTTCTTTTTAAATACAGTTGTTTGTAATCATATGTAATGAAATGTGTGGTTACCATGAAAATCTTTTGTATCACAGTGATCATGTGTAACCTTATGGAGAAGTACTTAGACTATGCTGCTTATAAGTACTAGGCGTGTATGCGTATTCTTAGAAACTTTGTCTGAATGGCTGTTTCTATGGTATTAAATGATCTAAGCAGATAAAAATTGGAAACTTTTCTGTCAGGTAAGGTGATTTTCTTTTCCTTAGATAAGAAATAATAGATTAACACCCCCCACCCCCGCACACTTAATTTTTCTACATTTTGTATTTTTTTTTTAACACCAATCCATGGATGAGTCCTTTTTTTTTTTTTTAAAGGCTGTTTGAGCATTTTTATTACATGATTTCCCCTATAAATGATGCCCTAATTGTACATATAAAAAACTAGCAACAATCCAGTTGAATGGTGGAGTGTATGGAACACATTTGTCTAAATACATAAAAATGTAGAAGTTAACAATTAGGTTTTAAAAGAAACCAAGTGATGTCAAAAGCGATAGAAATCTATTAACCAAATAGCTGGTGAGTAGTAGGGGGGAATTATTTACTAAATGAAGCCAATGATCTATTCCATCCACATTTATGTAATTTTGAAGTATCATTTTTAGTTATGGAACAATTGAAACAGGTATTGAAATAAACTAAATTTAGGGGTGCCCTGGGTAGCCCTGTCAGTTAAGGATTCAGTTTTGGCTTGGGTCATGATCTCTCCATTCATGAGTTTGAGCCCCACATCAGGTTCTCTGCTGTCCGTGCAGAGCCCACTTCAAATCCTCTGTCTTCCTCTCTCTGACCCTCCGCCCCCCCTCCCACCACTTGTGCATTCTCTCTCTCTCAAAGATATTAAAAAAAAAAAAAAAATTTAGACCTGGACTTTCAAGTCCCTGTATTACAAAGTATTTAACTGAGATCTTAAAAATGAAGCCTATTTAATTACATTGCTTTCTCTGTGGAATAAAGTCATTTGACTCTTCATAATATTTTAAAAATTGTAATTTCAATTTACTTTTGAATGTTTTCTAAGTACATTAACAGTTGTATGTATACATTATTTAGGACTGTTAAATGGTTTTTACCGACATGGGTTCACCTCCAGGTGGGAGGCCAGCTAACTAGAACAGGGAGAAATCCATTTAGATGTGGTTGCTAGGGAATACCACACAGAGGGATGCAGTACAGAAGGGATTAAGATTTCAAAGGCAGATGGGGAGCCTGGGTGGCTCAGTCGGTTAAGCATCCTACTCTTGATTTCTCGGCTCAGGTCATGATCTCCTGGTTCATGAGATCAAGCCCCGAATTGGGCTCCTTGCGGACAGCATGTAGCCTGCTTGGGATTCTCTCTCCCTCTTCTCTCTGCCCCTCCCTCCCCCCATGCATGCTTGCTCTCCAAATAAATTTTAAAAATTTTGAAAGGCGGAGTCCTTCCATCAGGATTAGAGTGACCTCAAATCCACTTTCCCACAGTAAAGGGGGAATTAATCAGCAAACTGTTCATATCTACCAACTCTGTCCTGTGACAATGGACCATAGAAAGTCCTGCCTTTAAGGAACTGCAGTGTTCAGCTTGACAATCATTTATTGTGCACCTTTCCTGGGCTTTTATTTCTGATGAGTACTGGGAACCAAGGCAGCCAGGACACTAACTCTCCTGGAACTGCCTATGTAAGGAGAGAAGTTGAAAAACCAGTGACAGTGGTAGACCCTTTATGCCAATGATTGTTATAGATGAATGTTATAGATGGAAAGAGTTTCAGAGAAAAGGCAGATTTTTTTGCCATCTAGGAAGTATGTAGGACTTTCAACCTTGCTTCTGGCCACCGTCCTTCTCTGGTTCTGGTTCCTTTACCATCCAAAGGTTTTGCAGATCTTGGAATCCTAACCTGGAGTGCTCTCAGGACATCTGGTTCATTTTCATATTTTCAGTCTTCTCTCGAATGGCTACTCCTCAGGGAGGTCTGACCACCATAAGGAGAAATCACTCTACTAACATCAATTGTTTTCTATCCTACAGGATTTCCTTCGTAGCCATTTTTATAAATTGCTATTGCATGTTGACTTGTTTTCCTGTTTCTTCTTTCTCCTTCCCCACTCTCAACCAGGATATGAGCTAAAGCACCATGCCTAATGATGCCTAGCCCGTACTAGAGAAGTTGGCATAAAAGTAGCAATTATTTATTCAACAAATGAAATAGAATTGAAATTGAATCATGGAGGGTGTAGTAGAATTAGGATACATGAGAAGGGCATCTGAGGATGGGAGAAAAAATGGCCTTAGCAAAAATGTGGAGGTCCTGGAATAGTAGATGTTTGGGAGGCCAATTAACACCAATTGAGTGGAGGCCTGGAGAGTGTAATGGCTGGGCAGAGCATGAAATGGGAAATTCAAGCCAGGATGTGGGATATTTTGAATGTCAGCCTAAGCCTATCACAAGGCAATTTGGACTCTCTCCTGTATATGGTCAATAGGGAGTCACTAAATTTTGATGGAAATCATAAATTATAAACCTGATATGTCCCTTGGCACTGAGTAACTGAACACACTATAAGCCTTGGTTAAGAGTTGCTATAGAGTTTTCTGTCTAGACAGAGCTAAGAAGAATGTTAGCTGAATGCAGGTGATAGTGGGGAAGAGACCAGACCACTTACATGTAGAACTCTAATTTCAGTGAATCCCCTAGGTAGAGAGGTAGGTGGTGTAATTTGAAATCCAGGATGTAGGTTTGCATTTTCTTTTCTTCCTAAATGTATCCTACTTTAAGAGGCTTTACAGGAGGCTTGTTGACTCTAGACTGCTAAGTTATAGATGGACCACTAATCGTGATTAAAAATTCAGGCTCTGTCACTTATTTGGGATGAAGGACAAATCGGAGTCACTTTCTCAACTTCAACTTCTAAAACTGAGGAAGGGACAGAATAATACCCTCCTTGTGGGGACAGGAGAGACCATTATCCTCACAACTGACATGTTCATATATAATTAACTTTATTCCTAATACTTAGTTCTGTCCTGCTCCAAAGACAGTTAAATAAGGGATAGGAATGTTCCCTATGTGGCATTTATGTGGGCTAACTAGAAAACCTACCAAACAATGTTGTCTACAGTTACAATAGTGCTGTTGATCCCATCAAGTCTTTGTTAGACTTTTCCTATCATTTGTGTATCTTTGAACCAGTCAAAAGCCAGTAATTTTTCCTAGGACCAAGACGCCTGATTACCACCATGATGGTATGCAATGTTATTGAAATTTTTTAATGTTCTTATTTAATTTTTGAGAGCATGAAAGACAGAACGAGTGAGGGAGGAGCAGAGAGAGAGGGAGACACAGAATCTGAAGCAGGCTCCAGGCTCTGAGCTATCAGTACAGAGTCCAATGTGGGGCTTGAACTCACAAATTTTGAGATCATGACCTGAGCTGAAGTTGGACACTTGACTAACGGAGCCGCCCGGGGCCCCAGTGGTATACAATTTTAAACTGGAATTCCATGCTTTCTCTTATAACCTCCTAACCCCAATAGCCTTTTCTAAGTTACTTTTGAAAAATGCATAATAGTCATCTGTAAATGGTCTTTTTTTTCCCTTTTAATTTTAAGGTCTTAAATTGAGTTCATATAGTTTGAATCTAAATGGTCTGATTTCTGGGCTACCAGTGGTAGGTGGCATTGAATGTGTCACTTGAACACTTGGGGCCTTACAGTCCAAGGCAATGGATTAAATGATTTCTAAGATGTCCTCCCTAGGTGAGGGAGGTGAGATGGCAGGATTTTTGGAGAAACTGTATGCTCCAAAGTTCTTTTTTTTTTCTTTTCAACATGTGAAATTTATTGTCAAATTGGTTTCCATACAATACCCAGTGCTCATCCCAAAAGTCCAAAGTTCTGACACTGGCTGCAAAAAGAGGTTTCTATGTGGTGTGGGAGGTAAAATCACAAGACCTCCAAGGTCCTTTCAATTTTCAAATTCTGTGACTAAATTCCATAGATTCTCCCAGATAATAGCTACTTAAAAACATTGACATCATCCACTTATCCATGTTAGTAAAACTATTCACTTTAAAGCTTATAAATATTTCAGAGAACCTGCCAGAATTCCATCTCTCCATCCCTGCTTAGATCATCCTTAGGTAATTGTCCCTTTAAGGTCCCCATGCCCTTTGTGTAAAGAAAGTTATCCAGGGTGCACTGAACACTGTCATGCAAACTTAAGCTACACAACCTTTATTCAATTTCTTAGTGGCTTTGTGTCCTTGACAATTTGACCTAACCTCTGGAACTTTAGTATCTTTATGCTACCAAACACGACCTAAAATGTGAAATGTTAATTACATGCTAAATCATAGAAAGACCTACTTGGACTGGGACAATGACTAGACTCTGAAAACCGGCACTCTGTTTTCATGATGATAGTACCCAAAGGAGCAGACTTGTTCCCCAAATTGTATGGAAGTTGGAAAAAGTAGAGCCCGGTCATAAACTGACCAGCTTAGCTGGAGTGTGGGCACTATTAGTAGTTGTCATTTTATTTGTCCTGTTCTCACTGTCCCCTCAGTTTTCACCAAACAGTGGCCACCTTCGGTAGAAGGCAAGCGAACTCCTTAAGGGTATCTATATAAACTGATTTTCGAGTCCCCACACTATAGCTAGTGTCCAGTGGCCTATTGAACACCTGTACTTGGATAGTGGACAGATACATGTGTGAATGATTTGTTCCCTAACTCTGCCATGCCTAAACTTTTTTAAGGTCTCTGCCTCTGTTGGTGACCCAACCATCTATCCATTTGCTTAAAAAATAAAATAATTTCTATGTTTTTTTCTCTTTCAATCCCCGGACAGCCCCTCTGTCACCCACTGAGTTTCTAAAATGCCCTCACAGTGGACCCTTCTTAAAAGTTTATTTACTGTATTAGTATAATTCTTTATCAGCCACCTAATGGGTCTCTTGCTTGCAGGATCTACTCCTAAAATTTCTACTTAACTGTGTTCTAGATCATTCCACTATGTGATTCACTCTCAGCAAGTTACCATCACCCAGGTTAAAGTCCAGTTTCCCCCTGTGCCTCTTCCGTCTTCTCACCACTTTGTTCAAGCCTAATTCAGTACTGAATTCAGTTTACCATCTTGAAATACATTGCATTGTCCCTCTTTTTGCCTCCCATATGCATTATTTCTGCTTTCAATACACTCTTTGCCTTTCAAGACCCAACTCCAAAGACTGTTCCGTCTTTGACCATTTTTATTTAGGAATCTCATTTTACAGCCCTATTTTTAATTTTTATGGATTTATTGATCCATTCAACACATATTTTGACGCTTCATGTAAGTTGAGCCCTATATTAGTCTGGTCAGAGGCAGTGATTAATCAAATAATCACATGAACAAATGTAAAATTTTACCTGCTGTGAGACTGAGTTTAAAACCGTGTAACATTTGGTCAGCTTCTTAAGGTTGGGCGAGAGTTGGCAAGACGTAGAGCACTGGAAGGGCAGAAGGATTGGCATGTTTACTTTAAAAGCCCTGTGGCAGGGAGCATGGCCCTTCAAGGGACTATACCATGAAGGGGAGAGGGATTCTTGGTCTAGGGGGTACAATTAAATTTGCACTTTGGAAAGGTCACTCTGGCTCTAATCTATAGGGGAAAATCAAAGGAGAGCCAGTGTGCATGTGGGCAGAGCATTTAGAAGCTACTCTAGTCACCTGGACAACAACGTGGATTGGAGTGATAGGGCAAGGACGGCTCCAGACAAGCAGACTGGCTTAAAATATGTAAGGTCGCTTGCATCAATAGACCTGTTGATTTGGAGGTGAAGGTTTGATGACCATTAGGTCTCTGGTTCATGTAATTAGGTACATGATGAGATCAAGGGCACTGGAAAAGGGATCCTTTTATTTTCTTCTTCCTTTTCTTTTCTAAGGTGGTGATGGTATGTAAAGGGAAAGAATCTCCTTAGTTTACTACTGAATCCATTAGGGTAGATAATATGGGTGTTTTTGCAATTGGTCTGTGCAAGAAAAGCTCTTTGGGTCCAGAAAAGATTTTATTTCCTGGAGGTTAGTTCATAGGTTTGTCTAATAGCATGACTCTCTTTTATTTTAAAGTATTTTATTTAAGCACAGTAATATTAAAGTTCATTATCAAGACCTAGTACAAGACTCCATGAAATGTACACAGAGGTGTCATTAGTAGCTCTTCTTGCTAATTTGGACCATCAAGAGTTAATTCCCACTTGCTCTTATTTTTCAGCTTCATAATAAACTTTTAAAAATTCATAATTCCGGGGTACCTGGGTGTTTCAGTTGGTCAAACGTCCGACTTTGGCTCAGTTCGTGATCTCACAGTTCGTGAGTTCGAGTCCCGCGTCGGGCTTTGTGCTCACAGCTGGGAGCCTGGAGCCTGCTTCTGATTCTGTGTCTCCTTCTCTCTCTGCCCCATCCCCACTTGTGCTCTCTCTCAGTCTTAAAAATAAATAAAACATTAAAAAAAAATCATAATTCCTCTACAAGAGTCAGAACTGATTCTGGATTAGTTAGGATTCGAGTTTGTCCTCAACTACCTTTCTCCACCCCTTTTTAGCTTTTGGCATTTGACCTCAGGTCCTCTAGGCATGAAGACCTCAAAAGGCGTATTTCTTAGTTTTACAACTTCTCTGCTTTAGTCAAGCTCTCATTTCTCAAGGTTCTTTGGAACTTTTCCCTGACAGAGTTTATCTGTTCTCTCAACCTTTCTCCACAAGTTACGTAGGCACTGAAGACTTGATTCCTTCCTAACTCCCCTCTAGGAGTTGATCTTCCTTTCTTCCTGCAAAAGGATAGAAAGAAAGCCATGGTGACAGGGAGATCCCAAACAGCCGTGGTGACTTTTTCCCCAATTAGAATGTTTCATCAATTTGATTCTTCTTTCGTGAAGATCCTACTTCTGCCTCCTGCCATCAGAAATTATTTTAGGTACCCACACCACCCACATCCTAGATCTTCTCTTCCTAACCCGTGTGACTTTACATAAAGTACTACATCAGTGTGATCCATATCCCATCCTAATCTTTATAATCTACTTACTAACTCCTCCTGGCCATGGAAGGACTATCACAGCCTTTCCTGAGCATGTGTTCATTCAAAGCACCTGTCCATATTGATGGAGAGCGAGGTTCTTTCAGAAGAATGGAACCAATTTTGAAAATCATTGAGGGTAATCAGTGGGACAGTGCAGTGGGTAGAAATGGCTTTTTGTGCCTAAAGGAGATGAAAAAATCTTCTGTAGAGCTGTCAGATGATGGATAATTTGAAACCCCTTGAAATTATTTATTGCAAACAGCTACTAAAAACTCAGCCACAGTTTTCAGCTTGACAAGACAGGGTTGTTTCATATTTTAAACATTCAAAGGAAACAGCAGGAAAGCTGTCATTAAGAGATCAGTGAATCAAGCCAATGAGTGAGATAATTGTTCACTAAGAAGAGGCAGTTGAATTTTTAATGCCTCCTCAGTGATAGAGGGATAAGGGATGTATTGTTGGCTTGTTCCTATGTAAGCTGCCTGATCAAAGGAAGTCTTGGGTGATATAAAGCAGAAGAAGAATATCTTGGGGAATCTGGAAAATTAAAACAATACTAGAATACTTCCCTGATGGCTGTGCCGGATATAGCTGTGATCATCTGTTGGTGTTTATTTTCCTGTTCCAGTCAAAATGAAAAGCCATTTCAGAGAGAGTCCATTTGAGTGGCTGCCTTGAAGAGGTAGCCAGTGTTGAGCATCACTGATCGAAGGAACTATGGTATTTGAGTGGAACCAGAGGCCAGTGGAAGTGGCAGAATAGTAAAGCCAAGCATGTGCAGCAAAACTACATATAGAAGTACTAGCAGGAGGAGATTCGGGGACTGCTGGTCCTATGCTAAACCTACCAGAGAAGCATTTGTCGGAGGCTTTTCTGGCGGTGGAGTGGCACTGAGGTTTGAGGGGGCTCTCTGAGTAACAATCCTAGTTTCCCCACCGGAGTTCAGAACCAACTAAGAAAACACGGGAGTCAAGAGATCCACATTTTATCTTCAATCCAGATAAATCTCTTAGGAGAATATGCCTCATCCAGATGACAGGGCTAATGCTGTATCCCAGGAAGAAACCTATCTCTAGTCTCTGAAAGACTTGAAACCTTTCAGGCCTGGCTTCCCTGAGCTGAGCCTTTCATTCTAAGTTTCCTGCATGCCAGTGTAGACCAAGGTCCCCAAGGTAAAGCATATTTCAATAAAAGATATGGGCACTTTTGCTGAATTGTGCCATTCCTGCAGAATGGTCACCTTAGTGACAGTGTGATGGGCCACTGAAAAGCCCCAAGTGTGTTCCTTTAAGGTAGGCCATTACCCACCCCAGCTCATTTCTGGATTATTTCCCCAACGAAGTAATTTTGGCCATGAGGTCCTAACCTACAGTGTGTCATTTAATAAAATTACGTGTTTTCCATTTTTATTACAGGAGTGGTATATGTGTGCATTAATTTTGTGTTGATAGTATTCCTCACACAGTGCTGAGAAAATCCTTGTGGACTGAATATATACTGGTGGTTTTTGCCTTTGAGGATTTATCTCACAAATCGGTACACGGTATAATATATCACAGCTTGGGGTTCCTGGTGGCTTCTCAGTAAATCCTAAATTGGGCACCTGTCGGGGGTTTAGACTGCAGTTGGGAAGCTTCCTATTACCAGTTTCACTGGCATTTGGAATGTGGACATTGCTGCCGTGTGAGCAAAGGGGCTATGGAAGTACCCTACTTGCCTTTTGTATTTGGAGTCACAAATTTAAGGGTCCCAGAGGATGTTTCTGGGAGAAAATGGGTCTGAAGGCTCATTTTGATGTTCAAAATTAATATGTTTGGGATGGTAGCGTGCTGGGAACATTGGTCCTGGAGAAATTTAAGGGCAAGTCTATGGGTACCTCGATTTCAATAGCGGAATTTTGGTTAAGGACAGATAGCACTGGTGGCAGGTACACCATAGAGTTAAGCACCAATGTCCAGCTTTGGGTGTTCTTGAGAAAAAGGTCTCTGTGTAAAATGCCCTGGTGACAAGTACTAATGCTTGATATGCAAGCTCACTCGGTCCCTGACAGAGCGTAGTGCTGATGGAGAGCCTCCCTCGTGCTTGAAGGAGCTTAGTCTAAGCCCAGAAGAAACTTCAGGGCCTGGGTGGCAAAGCAGAGGCACATCCCTGGGGGCTGTCTGGGCACTAGCAAGTGACCCAGGGAGAGGAGGCAAAACTACGGGTTTCCCCCACTATCTGAAAGTTCACTTTATGCCACCTTCCTTCTACAGAAGGTCTGCATTAGGACCTGTTTTCACTAAAAGAAATCTGAAAAGGAGTTTTGCTTTTATGAGCTGGTAATTACTTCTGCACTTTGCTCTATTTCAACTTACAAATGCTAAACTTTTGGATAGCAGGGGAAGCCTGTATACTCCTCTTCCCTTTTGGAGAGTGTAAAATAAAGTAGTTAAAAATGCGGGATCTGAAGCCCCCCTGGGGTCTATTTCTCTTTGATTTATTCTCTGTTGCAAGGTAGGAGATCTCTTTGCTGTTTCTGCATATGTGAAAGATAATAATACCTATCCTATGGGATTTGTCAGGAGAATTAAATAAGCTTTTCTCGCTCTGTCTCTTTCATTTGACAGCTCTCTTTCAACATTTCCTGGCATGTGGGCAGCACCATATTAGTGTTAGGTATTAGTGTAATTCTATCCATATTGGCACTTGTCAGGGCATAACTTAAACTCTTCCCATGAGGTAATGTTTCCTGTCACTGGGGGTACCAGCAAAGGCCAAAGTTACCTTTATTTGGAGAGGCTCTTGAATTACGATTGTGCATCATTTTAGTGCCTGTAGAATGTGTCCCAATATTGCAGCAGAGGGTCCCTATGTCCACCAAGAGTGATCCTTTATCCTGTTTACAGTCAATTGTTACTCTCCCTTCACCCCTCAGAAGACTGGAAGTCCTGGTGTAACCCTCACTTTCTATCTAGAAGTTTTAAAACTGCACACAGGAGAAAGAAAAGTTTTTTTTTGTGCCGGCATCCCCATGGTGCTGGCCAGTTAAGGACTGGGAAGCATATTAGGGCATTCCGAAGAGCTGAAACTGTTCAGAGGGTTCCACTGGGCTGGTGTTAGGAGGTCCAACTGTTTCCTAGAGCAGTGGGGGTGGAGGTCAAGTATCCTCCATATGGATGGTGAAGGCTGAAGACAGAGTGTCCTGGGAACTTAGAAAATTCCCCTTTGGGGCTCCCCTTGCCACCACTTGCTGCTTAAGATCTACTTTGTCAAGGTCCCAGGTATTACTTATTGGCTGCTCCTGAATGACCTCAATTAAGTAGCCACAGATGTTTCTGCTAGTAGTTCTCACTCTCCTTTTAAGACCTACTGAACAAAAACATAAAATACAATAAGAAAAATATATACAAAGTTGAGGTGCCTGGGTGGCTCAGTCCGTTAAGCATCTCCATTCAGTTCAGGTCATGATCTCAGTTTGTGGGTTCGAGCCCCGCATTGGGGTCTGTGCTGATGGTGCAGAACTTGCTTGGGATTCTCTTTTCTTTCTCTGCCCATGCTCTCTTAAAATAAATAAACTTTTAAAAATCTTAAGAAAAATGTACAAAGCATGCCTGTGCAGTGTGATAAACTTTGACAAAGTGAATTGCTCATGAAACTACAGCAAAGATGAAGAAATCATGATTATCACCCCAGGAACCTCCCCCATTTGCCCTCCTCCCCCCCCAGCAAAAGTAACCACTATTCTGATTCTACCACAATAGATAAGTCTTACCTGCTTTTGAACTTGGTAGAAATGGAATTCTGTAGTTCCTTCCGGTGTCTAGCTCCTTTGATTCACAAAGACCTTCATCTGTGTTGTCACATGCAGCTGTATTTTGCTCACTTCATTCATGTCTCATAACCTATTGTATGAATACCTCACAATTTCCCAATTCGGATCCCAAATTGGGACTACTATGAAAAATGCTGTTCCGATCATGCTTGTGCATGTATTTTGATGTACATATATTTGCATTCCTGTTGGATATATGTTAGACATGCAAGGGATGATTCGTAGGAAAGGCAGAAGTTGTCTGGTAGAACCTGCCAGTTCTCTGCAACATCTGCCTCAGATGGTAGAGGAGAGTCCGAGCGGCTCCATGTTGCCATCACAAGGTCTTGTGAATCTCTCTCCTGTTTTGCTTTAAGCTTTAGCTATTCTAATACAGGTGGTTCTGTCCCAAGTTCGAGGTGTCTAAACGACTGGCTATTTATCAGTGCAAAGTCAAGGAAATGTTATAGTTGTTGTTCTTAGAGGAGAACTTTGAACATCTTAGTCAAGTATTTAAGATGAAGTAGCCTAAGCAGAACTGTGGCAATGTTCTCATCTAGTAGAGCTCTTACTCCTGACTTTTTTTTTAATGTTTATTTTTGAGAGCAAGAGCACAAGAGCGGGGGGAGGGGCACAGAGAGAGTGAGACACAGAATCTGAAGCAGGCTGTATATAGGTTCTGAGCTGTCAGCACTGAGCCCAACAAGGGGCTTGAACCCACGAACTGCGAGGTGACCTGAACCAAAGTTGGATGCTTAACCCACTGAGCCATTCAGGGACCCCTGACTTGGTTTTTAGTATACAAGTTGTTTTACTAGTACAAGTTAGGGTTTCTAAGCTAGAAGTCTGGATCAGATGGTTTAGAGGGCTTTAAAAAAATACGCTCTGGCATTACCCTAAAATCACTGAGCCAGAATCTCTGGTTGTGCTTTTAAAATTCTAATGTTTTAATAAAATGTTTGCTATTTAAAACTGATAATCAAACAATGTTTCATTGTTTGAAAACAAGTATTATGCTTATTTCCCTGGGATATTGGATTGATCATAAGAGAATTTTTGGGCTATACACCTGTTAACGAAGAGGAGTAGTACCCAAGCATTGGGAGAGATCAGGTAAGGAAGGGGAGGAGCTCTAAGGTACAGTTGCCCTCTTAGGGCTGGGAAATGAGTCTCTTAAGGATAGAGACTGAGTGCTGTGTGATATATTTTTCTGGGGGGGGGGGAGGGAAGCAGATGTTGCCAATTGTGCTTACTATTTGCCCTCATAAAAAAGGTGCCCTATCTATACTTCCCCAGCCAGTACTATGGCCAATAAACAAAGCAGAAGGAGAGATGTCCTGGAAATACATTCTAGGGAGGAAATTTTGTTTTCTGCAAAACACTGTAATGTCTTCTCTACTATTTCGATCTTAGGTTATGAAACTTCTGCCAAGGCAGTGTGTCTCAGAAAGGGTGCTTTACCTTTAAAAGGAGGTGGTATTCCATGAGTGTCATACTTGGGTTAGAATCAGCAATTCCAACTTTACTTTAATCCTGTGTTATCCCAACATTCTCAGGGGACTAAAACCAGAAAGAATGTTTCACATTGACCAAGGAAGGAACCAGATGACCACTTTTGGGGAGATGGTGCACTATTTCACATTAGTATTTTTCTAACCACAGGTGCAGTCCAGGATTTCCCACTCACACCA
This sequence comes from Leopardus geoffroyi, assembly GCF_018350155.1. Taxonomy (NCBI): domain Eukaryota; kingdom Metazoa; phylum Chordata; class Mammalia; order Carnivora; family Felidae; genus Leopardus; species Leopardus geoffroyi. The sequence goes on from NC_059339.1 coordinate 70,886,278, forward strand.
TATCTCTTATTCTAAGTAGCTGAATCTGAGTTGTGAAGAAGGTTGCTTCTGGGTGAGGAATTTCCTCCTTTGTATTTTCCAGTTATTCAATTTCCACTTGTGTAGTTAAGAATTTAACCTTGCTCAGACACTTGCTTTGGAGTCTAGAAGATAATCTTCAAACTCTTGGAATATCTTTGTTTGCATGAAGACCTTAGGTCACACTAGATAATCTAACAATGTGACTTATCATGGATACTTTGGCTCATGCAATATCAGCTTGGTTCCCAGAGAGTCTGTAAACTGAGGTCAGGAACTTTTGCAGTCTACTGTGACTATATACTAGAGCCCCAATAAAAACTCTGAATACCAAGGCTCAGTGAGCTTCCCTGATTGGTAGCACACCATGAATGCTGTCACTGGGAGGTGTATTTCCCATAATTGCTGGGAAAAGTAGTGCTATCTGTGACCCCACTGGGAGATGACAATTTGTAGCTTCATGCTTGGAACTTTGCCCCATGTGTCTCTTTCTATGGCTGATATCTATATCCTTCTATAATAAACCATAACACCAAATATAAAAGCTTTCAGTGAGCTCTGGGTCTTTCAGAATATTGCTGAATTCCATTGTGGTCTTAGGGGCCTCTGAACTTAGAATTGGTGTCAGAAGTGAAGGTGGGTTTGTAGACTCTCTCTCTCTCTCTCTCTCTAACTTTGCACCATTGTGTTTTTGGTCAAAGTCACCTTTTTATTTAGCAGACTATTTGCTGCTGCTGGAGTCCTCTCATAGTCATTTAATTAAAATGTTTTCCAAATTGTAGAGGAGCAGGGCAGGTCCTCCTTGATCTCTGATGCATTCTGGGCTATGCCCAAAGGTTACTCTGCCCAGTTCAGTTAAAAAAAAAAAAATCACTTATTAGCTTGAAGGCTCTTCCCTACCAGATGGATTAGCAAAGTTCTTGGGTTTAAGGAACTTCTCAATTTGTCCCAGGATAGAAGGTGAAAACCACCATGAGATAAGTTCTAGCTGGTCTGGGGAGTTAAATGAAAAATTGGTGAGAGATTAAAGCACATTAGAAGGTTCAGCAGTGGGGACATTGTACTTGAGTCTTGAAGATTTAGGAATTAGGATTCTCTTGTTAGAGATTATATGCATTAATAAAATTCTAAAATATTAAAGCCAGGAAATATTATAGAAGCCCAGTGGTTTTCAAAATAGGTTTCATAGACCTGATTCAGGGTTTTCCTGAATGGTTTGTTGAGGGGAGGGAACTTCTACTAGAAGTCTGATTAGGAAGAGTTCATGCCATTTTTTTTTCCTGACTTCATTAGGAGCCCTCTGGGTGGTGGTGGTGGTTGTTTCTATAGTCTGTCTTCTATGACTTGACTTTAATGAAATAATGTACTATTAATACATACATATCCAGATGTGTAGATCTAGCAATCACTTAACCCTAGAGACTTTGTGAGTAACCTGGAATCAGTGAAGGTTTTGAAGAGGAACATTTTCAAAGCTATCCCTCAGAAGATCTGTACATGAACACAACTAGTTAAAAGAAGAAAGAGGTGGAAGGAATTTTGACAAGTACCAAAGACTGAATTAGAGCTGTGAATAGAGAAAGATCAATGTGAGAGACCTCTTGAAAGCAAGATGGACTTGTTGGATGTAGGCAGCTAGAAAGGGGAGAGCAGAGTCCGAGATCACACTGAGCTGATTGACTAGCTCTATTAATAGACATTAAGAGGGCAAGATGGTGTTCTTCATGACAAATGATAAGGTTAGTTCTCTACAGGTCCAGGGAAAAATACCAAGGGCACCGATAGGCAGCTGGAAAAGTAGATTCTAAGAGTTACCTATTCAAGTGTACTCCAGAATCCATTAAGACCAATGTCATTAAATAAATAAAAATTACACCCAGGAGACAGATGCTTTAAATTACCTTGATAAATGCTTGAAAGATGGGTTTTAAATGAGTTTGAGTTGAATTACACATGAAAGATGCCTTACTGACACATATTTTAAAATCTTAGGTTGTAATAGGAATGTTAACACTACTGGCTTTTTCTTATCTAGGAGAGATGAATCTTTATAAAGCATTGTTTTGATCATGCCAATTCCTTGATCAAAACATTTAGTAGCTGTCTTCAGATCTGCCAAAGTTAGGGAAAATTCCCTTTCTGGACCAGATTTTATTTCCATTATTTGAACTGCAATGGATATAAACCTCAGGACACCAGGACAAAGACTGGTCAGAAAGGTTCCAGATTCCCCTACTTTAAATCAAGTCTAACATGAAACAATGTCAAGATGCTATGTACATTTCTTCTTGCTTTCCACTCGGGGTATGGATCTTCAGTTGTTCAAATGCTCCTAAGGCCTTCTCCCCATATCCCCATCCAGGAATATTTGTTTGCTTATTAGAAATGAGGGTTGGTGCCAATAATAGGCGTGGTTTCCTCATGGCCGGTGTGAGAATACTGGACAACTACATCAAAAAAGGTTATAAGACTTTGGGTACAGGTTGAAGTAAATTTATTGCCTCAAGGAAACTATTAAACTCTTTTTTTTTTTTTTTTTTGGCGGGGGAGGGGAATCCCAAATCTATAGTATACACATCATAAGGGAGCCTTGGCTTGTATTATTCATCCTCTCCCAGTGTAGATATGCTGGCATTGCAGGGAAAAGGAACCATGACCTAGGATTTAAATAAAGTACTTCCAAGTCCTTTTCACAAAGTTCTCCATTCACTTTCAGATAAATGCCAGATGCTCTGGTTCATTGAGGAAGCCAAATAATACACATGAACATCTTAGCCAATGTGCTCCCCCTTCACAACGCTCTTTGAGTGCACTTGCAGCTCTGAGGCCCTCTGATGGCTTCAGAGGAAGGATTTCTGAGAAACCTGAGCAAGGTATCCGTGCTCAGCTTTAGTGTATCAAAACCGATTGCTTGCATGTGCTATAAAGACAATAGATCTGGAACCAAGGTTTTTCTTTTTCTTTTCTTTCTTTTTTTTTTTTTTTTTTTTATAACCAGAGCCAGGTTTCCAAGGTCAAAAGCCACGTTCTGAGACCATCAGTGTGTAAAGTATAAAAAATGGGAAGTTTTAATGAATTGCCAGTCTGCCTTAATCCATTTTAGATACAGATGTAAGGACACCTGTATTTAGAGACATTGCATGGACATTCAGGAACAGAAGTCCTAAGAGGGTCAGACCTCATGGAGAGATTTCTGGAGGTTAATTCTGCATTAATGAGGACTTTAGAACTCACAGCAGCAGAATTTCATGAATTTCCTTCTCAAGTCATCTTGTTGTTAGTGTAGAGGCTGGACAAACTGTTAAAAGAAGATACTGAAGTCCTATACGCCAACAAGCACACATCATTAATCACCACATAATAGATCTCTAATTAGAAGGAAAAACCCCATGTGGCTTGTTAAAGTGGGATTATGACCACTTGGGATAAAGCCTAGATTTCCAGGCTCCTTGGGAGTTGGGTGTAGATATGTAATTAAGTTGTGGTCAGTGAAAGTAAATGGCAGAGATCACACTTCTGGGAAGAGTCCTTAAAGAGGACCTTCTACTTCGTTCTTGGCTTAGTGTATGTGGAGACCATGTTGGTAAGTATGGTGGGGCAATGAGAGAGAGAATCCTGTCCCCAGTGCTTAGCCCTGCACTGTCAACATTTATATGAGAGGGGGAAAAAATGCTACTTGTTCTTAAACAACGGTTACTTTGGATTTTCTATTTCAATCACACTTAATAAGGCATTTGCAAATGTGATATAGATCCTTCTGCATTATATATTCAGTTTCTTAAAAACTCTAGCACTACTATAAAGTACCAAGACTCTTACCAGTACTTCTTAGCAATATCTGATGAGAATTTTCTTTTAAGAGGTAAATTCCTGGTAAAAAGTAGACACTAAAAATATCTCTGGAAAGAATGTGTGCATGAAACAATGAACCCAACTATCAATTACTTAATTACTTGAAGCCTAGTTTAGAGAGGAATTTCCTAAAAAGGACATCCTAAATCTATCTATATTTACTGACTATACCCTTAATTTCCTAGTCCTTGGGCTGGCCATGTTGGCATAGTTCTTTACTTTGTACTTACAGTTCTGGGAACTTTAATAACCAAAGAATAGTAGGTTGAGGAGACTAGATTGGGAGTAATCTTGACTCTCCTACCATGGAGTCCTCTATAGGAGTTCCCGTCTCCAAACCTGCTCCCTCCTCTGGAAAAGGAAGTTTTTGGACTACATCTTTTTCTAAAGCCGTGCTTCTCAATTTTAAACATGCATATGAATCCCCCGTGGATATTACTTAAATGCAGAGTCTGATTTAATAAGTCTGCACAATGGGGCCCAAGAGTCTGCATTTCTAATAACTCTTGGGAGATGCTGCTGCTGGGCTGCAGAGCACACTTTGAGTTTCCAGGTTCTAAGACAGCACAATTCCCATGCCATGTGACTGAGCTCTTTTTAGAAGTTGTCTCTGAATACTTTGCCTCAAACTGCCTGATTTATTATTTTATTTATTTATTTTCTTACCACCTTCCTCTCTCCTGGGGCATCAAGATTGTCACTAAAGAGAAGAGTATAATCAGAGGCTCTGGACCTTTCAGGGATTAAGAAAAACCCAACCTTTTCACTTCTGAGATTGACATTTCTTCATCTTGAAAAATATTGGTAAAATTAATTAAAAAAAACTGTGGTGAGTGTTATTTATAACTTACCACACTGTTTTATCATTTAAAATATAGAATAAGGTTGTTCAAATTTCAACATGACTAGAAGATTGAGATTTAATAGGACATTCTAGGCGATATGATTGAACATGAATTTAACGAAGTATTTTTTTTCTCACCCCCATAGACCTATATCTATGTTGAAATTAATGACTTAATGTAAAAACAGCCTCACAAACCTTTATTGGAATCGTTTATTAATCTGAGGGCAGCACCATATGTTTCTATTTTTTTCTACCATTGATGGATTTTCAGAGATTAAAAATTGGATTCTATACCTCAATCAAATCAATTTTTCTGAGATTTATCATCTTTCCTTGCAAGTTGAGTTGCTCAGAATAGACCCTCTCTAAATTGCTTTTAACTCTGAGTCCATTATCTCAGTCTCCTTGATTCTGTGTCTTCCTCCAAAGCATCAAATAAAACATAAATTTTAAGACCCAACTACCCAGTTGTTGGAATATTTGTTTTTGGATTCTTTCATCCAGTCACTAGATCTTAATAATTCAAGTTTATTTTATTTTGAGGGAGGAGAGCTCACACATAGGAGAGGCAGAGAGAGAGGGAGAGACCGAGAATCCCAAGCAGGCTCAGCACTGTCCTTTCTCAAACTGCAGGGCTCAAACTCATGAAGCATGAGATCAACATCTGAGCCAAAATTGATAGTTGGGCACTTAACCGACTGAGCCACCCAGGCGCCTCCAGCCACTAGATTTTAAAATTGAGATACAATTGACCTACAATAATGTGTTAGTAGTAGGTATACAACAGTGATTTTATATATTGTGAAATGATTACCATAGTAATATTTCTGTGAAAAATGTCCTTAGAATTTTGATAGGGATTACATTAGATCTGTAGATTTCTTTTTGGAGTATGAACATTTTAATACTCTGAATTGATGAACAGAATATCTTTCCATTTATCTTTCATCAATGCCTTAACGGCTTTTAGTATACAGTGTTTGCAAATAGTGAAAATTCTACTTTTACCTTTTCTGTCTACTTGCTCTGGCTAAGACTTCCAGTAGTCCGGTACTATGTTGAGTAAAAGTGGTGAGTGTTGACATTCTTGTTTTTGTTACTGATTTTACAGAAAAAACTGTTTTTCACCACTGAGTATGTTAGCTGTGGGCTTGTCCTATATGGTCTTAATTATGTTGAGGTATATTTCTTCCATACTCACTTTATTGAGCGCTTTTATCATGAATGGATGTTGAATTTGATCAAAAGCTTACAAATTTTTTTTTTTGCATCTAGTAAGACCATAGGATTTTTATCTTGATTTTGTTAATGTGATATATCACATTGATTTTGTGGATATTAAACCATCCTTGTATTCCTAGGATAAATTCAACTTGATCATAGGGTCTATTTTTTAATGAACTGTTGAATTCACTTGCTAATATTTTGTTCAGGAGTTTTGTTTCCATATTTAGCAGGGGCATTGACTTGTAATTTTCTTGTAGTGCCTCTGGTATCAAGGTAATGCTGGGCTCATAAAACGAGTTTGGGGAGTATTCCTCTCCCTCCCTATCTTCTTTTTTTGGGGGAGAATGAGAGAGTTTGAGAAGGATGGATATTAATTATTCTTTAAATGTTTAGTACTATTCACCAAGGAAGCCATGTGGTTTAGACTTTTGTTGGGATGTTTTGATTGCTGATTCAATGTCCTCAGTGAAAATTTGTCAATTCTAATTTTCTATTTTTTGATGATTCCATTTTGGTAGGTTGTATGTTTCTAGGAATGTAGCCATTTTTTCCTAGATTGTCCAACTTGTGGAGGAATGCTTGTTCAAAGTAGTTTTTTATAATGCTTTGTATTTCTGCAGTATCAGTCGTGACCTCACCACTTTTATTTCTAATTTTGAGTTTTCTTTTTCTTGGTGACTGTAACTTAAAGCCTTGCTAAATTTGTTTCTCTTTAAAAACTCTGCTATTAGTTTTATTCATCTCTTTTTTTGTGTCTTTAGTTTCTATTTCCACTCTTTGTTTCCTTCCTTGTAACTTTGGGTTTAATTTGTTCTTTTTCTAGTTTCTTGAGATGTAAAGTTAGGTCATTTGTGATGTTTCCTGTTTCTTAATGTAAGCATTTATTGCCATAAACTTCCCTCTTAGAACTGCTTTTTCTGCATCCCATAAGTCTTAGTATGTTTTCACTTTCATTGGTCTCAAGACCGTCATTCAGTTTTTTTAAATCTGTGTTAGTCCTAAGGGAAGATGATTATTCTTTAGATTTTCATTGTGATTCTTTGGTGCTATTCTATGTATTTGTACTTGCCTTTTTGGAGTAATCAAACATCCCATTTTCCCCCAGTATCTTACATGAAATCTAATGATATTGTTTGTAAATATGTGATGTGGAATAGAGTGGGAAAAACTTGAGAAAAGCAGTGAAAATGTAGGGAAATACTAGATGATAAGTGATAAAGAGTAACTTTCTTGGAACTGGTCTGAATAGGACACCAAAACCACAGACAATGAAAGCAAAAATAGATTGCATTAAACTAAATAGCTTCTGTACAGCAAAGGAAACCATCAACAGAGTGGAAAGACACCTATGGAATGGGAGAAAATATTTGAAAATCATATTTGATAAGGGGCTAATATCCAAAATAGGGAAGAAACTCCTCCAACTCAATAGCAAGAAACCAAATAACCCAACTACCAAATGGGTAGAGGACCAGAACAGACCTTTCTTAAAAGTTAAGACCTGCAAATGGCTAAGAAGTATACTAAAAGTACTCAACTTCACTAATAATTGGGGAAATGCAAATCAAAACCACAGTGAGATAGCACCTTTATACCTATTAGGATGGCTATTACCAGAAAGACAAAAGATAACAAATGTTGGCAAGATGTGGCAAAGAGGGAACATTTGTGTACTGTTGATGAGAATGTAAATTGGTACAGCTGTGATGAAAAACAGTATGAAGTTTCCTCCAATTAAAAACAGAATTCCTATATGATCCAAGAACTCTACTTCTGGGTTTGTACCTGACAGAAATGAAACAGGATCTTGAAGAGACCTCTGCACCCCCATGCTCATTACAGCATTATTCATGAGAGTCAAGATCTGAAACAACCTTAAGTGTCCACTGACAGATGGACAAAGAAAATGTGTGCATGTACATAAAATGTAGGTCTACAGGGGGTATATGAGGGCCTATAGAGGGTGTATGTATTTATTACATATGAGTGTTCATTTTGCCAAAGATTCGGGCCCTAAATCCTGAGGCTTTCCAAAGACCTGTATATACGTACACGTGAGGAATATATATATATAATTTATATATAACACAGAATACACGTATGAAATATATATTCAGTCTCAAGAAAATCCTGTCTTTTCAACAGCATGGATGAACCTAAAAGACCTAATTCTAAATGGAAAGTGCCAGATGCAGAAAGACAAATTCTTCATGATCTCACTTGTGTATGGAACTTAAGATAGCCAAACTTGTAGTAGAGTAGAATGGTGGTTGTGAGGACCTGGGGAGAGGGGAAAATGGGAAGATGTTGGTTAAAGGGTATAAAGCTTCAGTTTTATAAAATGAGTACGTTCTGGAGATCTAATGTATAATACTGCATATAGTTAGCGAATTTCAAATATGCAATATTAAGAGTTCTCACACTGCCCCCACCCCATCCCCTCACAAAAAAAAGATGATCACATGTGAGGCAGTGGATCATTAATCAGCATGATTGTGATTATTTTGCAATGTATACATACACTAAATTTTCAGGTCCTACACCTTAAATACATACAATTTTGAATTGTCAACTATACCTCCATAACACTAAAAAAAAAAAAAGGGAAATTGGTAACTATAGCTATTTGTGAACGTCTCCTTGTGCTATACAATAATCAAGTTTAAAAAATACAAGCATTTGGAGTTTCATAAATGTCTCTGCTCATGTTACACGTGTGTGAGAAACTGGTGTGTGTGGGGAGGATTGAATAGCTCTATGAGCAAGCGGCAGCCGTTTCTGAGCTAATTTATTAAGCAGGTCTTCTCTTTTAGAAATAATGACTTTAGAGAAGTCTAAAATTTTCCCTCTTAGAACTCCCTTCATAAGGAGGAACAGGATAAAAATATTCTAATGATTTTTAGCTGTCTATTCTAGGAATATTCAGCTGTTCTTCAAATTAGCTGTCATAATAAAAATATTTTACTTTTGGGACAATCGGCGTCATCCTTTCAAAGCAGATTCCTTTGCAACTCCCCCACATGCATGGAGGGATCACAGAACAATAGCACAAAGTATACTTTGTGGAGTAATGATCTGAAGCCTGACCAGATAAGGCCCTACTCCTTCCAGCTTTGATAATGGGTAGCCAGAGAGTGCGATGGCCCTTTAAGAGCTACTTTCATTGACAGGTTTTATTTATTGGAGTTCTAGATGCAATGCTTGAGGAGATGGCATCATTTATGTTTTAATGTGTTGTGTGGGAGCTGAAAGACGGATTGTGTGTGGACATCGATTGGTAGGAGCTGTGCTTAGGTCTTTGGACAGCCTCAGGATTTAGGGCCTGAATCCTTGGCAAAATGACTAATACCCTTGCAATTTAATAAGATCAGAATCTCTCTGTATATGCCATGTTTTCTCCTCTCTTACTAATGGAGAAGGTGCATGCCAAGCTTTTGACAGGGAAAAGCTAGGGAGAAACAACAACACTAATAATTCCCTTGTGTCTGTCAAGGCTGTTTAATGATGTTTACTAAAATTTCATTTCCTGAAGTCAATGGTTTTAACTTAATTTATTGAAACGTCCCATAGGATCCAGAGCATGCTGTATTGAAAGGGGTATCTCATAAATTTGGGGTCTCCTATGAGAATGGCTTTCTGCACAGCCTTATGCTTCTGACATTTCCATCTCAGGGTGAATAGGGAAGAAAGTTGAATTCTTCAACAAAAATGAAAAGGTCCAGTGCTGCCTGTTGATCTTAAAGGTAAGAAGGTAAGATTATGAAAGACCCAGTTTTGAAGATCTATTTGTACTTCCTACGTTTTTTGTCATCCCTTAATTTAAAACCCAATGAAGACCATTCAAAGCACACTGTCCAGCCATTCGGGAGAAATTATTTATATCTTGATGTAATTTCTTATGGCATTTTAAACTTAGTCATTTTAACAGTACCTTTTAAATATTTATTAGCTAAGGGGCACTGTTTTCTTTAACTTCCTCTCAGAGGATCTGGAAAACTCAACAAGGCATTATTAATGACCTTCATTTGATTATGAACTCCTTCAAGGTGCTGGTGCTTTAAACCTAGAATTTGGCTTCTTTAATTTTTTTGCATGGGTATGGCAAAATAATCTGTGCAATGTTTTGAGGTATTGTAAAAAGGTGATTGCTTAATGAGCATTCTATCAGATGTTTAGAGATTGTGATTCCCTGGAGGTTTAATCTTCGGCTCACCCTTTTACTGCCTTCAAGATTTCTCCAGTCCTGATTAAATATGATGGATCATGCACAAGCATTTAGCTCTAGGCCTTCTGAGAATCTTACTAAAACAACTAAAGGATAAAAAAGAACCAATTGAAATCCTAAAGGACAAAGAACAAGGAAAAGGACAAAAGCATCAAACTATTGGAAGCAGAGTGTATGTGGGCATGTGGTAAATGACTTAGAAGGTCTTAAAGGAGTGTACACAGCAGTGGGAAAAGCTGAGAAGACCTATTTGTCCTGTAGATCCCTAAGAGACACACAGCTGTTGGTGCGATCAGGTGTATCTGAAAGCAAGGTTGAAAATAGGATGGTCTGCAAGTCTGAAGGATAACTTCAGGTCCCTAAGTCCCATCCATTACCCTTCTCATTTCGGGACTTCCTTCCTCAACCTGAGCTAAAAGTGCAGAGGTTTGCTCTCAGAGTGGACACTGAAACTCTGCTAGGAACACCTCATCTGTGAGGGTGGGGTAGCATGTTGATGAATAGAAGATGATGTAGAGGGTAGTGTTACCCTGAAATTCTCAAATCCCTCCCCTCACTGCAGCAGGGCTTAGCCCCTTCATGCAGAAATTGAAATATTCTTCCTATAAGAGAAAATAATAAATGAATATATAATAATGTGAAATGACCAATTATTTCCTCTGAAAGGATAGCTAAGGATCATCAATTCTGTTTTTAGCAAAGCCAACGTTACACATGGCAGATGATGGACACACCTAAAGCAAGCACAGGAAAACAAAATTGTATGAGCATTTTTCTTTTCTCTTTTTTTTTTTTTAATTTTTTTTCAACGTTTATTCATTTTTGGGACAGAGAGAGACAGAGCATGAACGGGGGAGGGGCAGAGAGAGAGGGAGACACAGAATCGGAAATAGGCTCCAGGCTTTGAGCCATCAGCCCAGAGCCTGACGCGGGGCTCGAACTCCCGGACCGTGAGATCGTGACCTGGCTGAAGTCGGACGCTTAACCGACTGCACCACCCAGGCGCCCCGTGTATGAGCATTTTTCAAAGAGCTACACCATCTATGTACTCCAGATAAGATGCCATGAAAAAGTTACCTCCCGAGGGGAAAAAAACTTGAAAATTGTAGCAGCAATGACAAATAGATATGTAAGATCAGGTGGAATATCTCTTTATGAAACAGAACATTAACAATGATGCTAACAAAGGTATTTAAAGAGGACAGAAATGGTGAGAATAGTCTAGGAACATTCAGATCTACCCTATAACTACTAGGACTCAGGGAGAAGAGGGAAATTGGAAGAAAATTTTCAAGTGGTTTAAAATTTTCCAGAGCAGAGGAAATGAAGTTTCCATATGTAAGGAGCATTTACCAAATACTGAGCAAAATTAGATGAAAATAAGACCTATCATAATTGCATAAACATAGGGTATTATGCTAAAAGCCTAAAACTTTCAGGGGATTAAAAAACTACAAATGTAAGAACTCCACAAAAGTAATGGCCTACAGAGTGTCAGAAGTCAGAATTGAACTCTTCTATGCACTTGAGGCCTGAAGAAGTAGGCTTCTATATATCTAGATCTTTAAGAAGTTAAAAAACCCACAACTTCTCAAACTTGCTTAATTAGGAAGCTACTAATACGATCATACTATCACTAGTAGGATATATGTGGCAAGCACAAAATAAATGCATCCTACAAAATGCCCAATAAATGAAAGTCCAAGCTAGAGCTGGTTATTTCTAGGCCATTTCAGTTAGGTAGTTTGCTCAGGTGCAAGCAAAGATTAGTGGAGATGACTATTTATCGCAATAGAGTTTTTGCCTCTATTTGGGGGCATCAAGAGAGACCATGTTGTATGTGAGAGAGCATCTTTGCATATCCTTCTCAGAGGGAGAGTAAAAACTTGGGCTGAAAACTGTAGGCTGTTCAAACCTGGGAAGTCACATAGCTGGCCAGCCACTGGGTACATCCAGACTTGATCTACAAGGTCAGAGCATTTACTGAGCTCACTTCCTAGTCTGCTTTCTTTGGGGTGTTATCCTCAGCACCACAGGTAAACAGTCTTCACTTGATTTTTGTGTGTTCTGTATATCTACTTTTTTTTTTAATTTTTTTTTTCAACGTTTATTTATTTTTGGGACAGAGAGACAGAGCATGAACGGGGGAGGGGCAGAGAGAGAGGGAGACACAGAGTCGGAAACAGGCTCCAGGCTCTGAGCCATCAGCCCAGAGCCTGATGCGGGGCTCGAACTCATGGACCGCGAGATCGTGATCTGGCTGAAGTCGGACACTTAACCGACTGCGCCACCCAGGCGCCCCTGTATATCTACTTTTTATGAAAACATTCATGGTGATCTTTCTATACTATCTAAATATTGTTTTTTTACATTTATTTTTTTGAGAGACCTAGACAGAGCACAAGTTGGGGAGGGGCAGGGAGAGAAAGAGACACAGAATCTGAAGCAGGCTCCAGGCTCTGAGCTGTCAGCACAGACTCCAACACGCGGCTCAAACTCTGAAACCATGAGATCATGACCTGAGCCGAAGTCGGATGCTTAGCAGACTGAGCCACCCAGGTGCCCCTATCTTGCTGTACTATTTAAATAAGGTTTCCTAGTAAAGGCAACACCTAACTGGAAATGAAAGTTTACCAATGACAGTATCTTAACTTTGAATCCTCCTTGGATGTCAGAAAGCACTTGCAAACTATTTGATCCTCAAGACAGGACTGAGGTAGAAAGGGGCAGCTCTTTTCTGGTTAAGTGGCTTAGAAATTCTAGAGTCAATGGGGGAGTTGAGGAAGAGCTAGGTCTTAGGTCGTTGGGTTCTTATGTCAGTACCCTTTACCCTTGTTAGAATTCTAAAGAAAGGCAGAAGCAGCAGAGACAAACCTGTGAAGTATCAGTCACAATTGTTGTTTATTGCCCCATCACAGCAGGCACTTCGCTTGGGCTCCCCCAGATCTTCGTCATGGCCGTTACCATTTTTCAGAACCTGTGTACAGGTTATAGAGGCTATATGTTCCTTCTGTCCTTGCTTTCCCACAATGAGTTAGTCCTCTGTTTTCAAGAATCTTTTCCAAATCTCTTAGCCACATCCCCTGCAGCCCCCCCCCCCCCACCTGTAACAGACCATTTAATCGGTGTATGTTCTGGTTCTACCTAGCCTTGAAAACCTGGGTCCTTGAGCAAATAACTTCCCTCTCCTTGGGGAGCGGTTTGATTTTAAACCGTTCTATTTATCTATTAATAGAACAAAAAAGTTGAACTAGGTTATTCTGAATTTCTTCTAGTACTAGTATTATCTATTTAATAACTCTGTTTTTTAAAATTTATTGCCTTGATTATGGTCTCCCCCCACCCGCAGTTCTATTCATTTCCCAGATTGTAGGGGATCCTATTGTTTAGACAAAGGAAATGAGGACATCTAATGATTTTGCTAAAAGGTCACCTAAGAAAGCTAGTATGGAAGAGTGGCAGAAAAGAGCTAGAATGTTTTTCATAAAATCTATACTAATCAGAAGTCTTTGTTTTTTGAACATTTACTATGTGCTATGCAATGTTCTGGGCATATTACATATATTATCACTAATCTTTATAACCGCTCTTTAAGGCAGATGCTATTGTCTCAATGATTTTTTTTTTTAAAGAACTGTTACATTTGCACACAATGGACATAAGAACAATAGTCAAATGACACAGAGAATTATAAGTTTCGAAGTAAAATTGCCCCAACTCTTCTCCATCTCCAGACTAACTCCTAAGAGCTAACTTAGGGTTTCCTACATGTGCTTCCCAGTACTGTGAGTGTACATGGCTAGAATTGCTGGATGAAGAATATACAGACTGTTAGTGCTGATAAGTGGGGCCAGAGCATTCTCCTAAAAGGTTGTACTAATTACATTTCTACTGACACAAGAAATCCTTCTTGACAATCCTATTTCCCTCTGTGGCTTCTGTCTTGCAATCTGGTCAATACTGGGGGTCAGTAAACCTTTAAATCTAGATCAACCACACAGGTAGAAAATGTATCTTATTTTAATCTTTAAAATTTTTGGTGAACATTCTTTTGTAGATATATGGGCAAATGAATTTTTGTGAAATACCTCCCTGTATACTGTTTTGTTTCTATTGTTGTTCATCTTTATTTTCCTGATTCATGTAAGCTCTTCCTACATGGAACATTAAGCTCTTTGCTGTCATATGTTAGAAATGTTTTCAGATTTGTTCCACCTTTCGTGCATTTTTGGAATACTTTTAAACAGATGTCCTAAACAGTGTTTAATGATTTAAAAAAAAGTATTCCCTTGACCAAAACTGTAAGAAAATTCCAAACAAGATTTTGTATTTTTGTTACTTTTTATGTTTGCATCTGATTTATTTGAAGTAACTTTTAGGTGTTTTTATACAAGGAGTAAAGTTTGAATCCAATTGCAATTCTTCTAATTTCCACTCCCATTGAAAACCAAGTTTTGTAACATTATGCATTTAGTCTTTTTCCCAGACTTAAAAATTGCTGTTATGATATCCTAAATCTTCATATATTACATATTTTGGACAATTTTTGAACTCCTATTCTAATACCGAAACTATGTTTTATATTCTTTGAGTCAGTACTAAATTCTTTTTAACTTTAAAAAGCTTTTATTTTTGAATAAAATTAGTCCCACTCATTCATACCTTCTTCTTGTGTGTGTTTTTTCTGGCTTGTATCACATTTTAATCAAACAATGGTCACTGTGTTTTACACTTGTGATGGTCTTTAGAATTAATATTTTAATTTCTCCTATGCATTAGTAATCATATGTAAAAGTAGGCATTTTTCTTTTATTGCATTTAGGTTTTTCTTCTGTCGGGGTTTGCTTTTGTTTTGGGGGGCGTTTTGTCTGAATACACAGGAGTTGTATTCGTCAGATATTAGAATTGATCTTATGGTAACTTCACAAAAAGAATTCCAACGTTTTCCCCACTTTAAAGATGACAACGCTGAAGCAGCTACAAGAAATTCAGTAACTACTCAAGGTTGCCCATGTCAAAGACTAGGGCTATGACTTTTACCCACTTATCTTGATTAAAGAAGTAGAGACTGGAATATTTGCTCCAGAATAAGACACTGGATAATCATCCCTTGAATTTATAATTTTTTTTTCATGGTTAACTTAATTTTATGCATAATCACTATTCAGTTATAAAAGGCGTTTTTCAAACAATGCCCATAATGCCATCTTTTTTCCTTCTCAGTGTCCCTTCTCATGGAGGGAGGAAACTAGAACCCATGCAGCTTTCAAAACTTGATGAAGTTTATAGCATCCTGGTAGTCCAACCAGAGTTCAAAACCAGAGATGATGCTAATCCAGCCAAGTCCTCTGTCTGTGATTCTAGGTAGTCTTCTCCTAGGAATTAGCTAGAGTCTTTCCTCAGAGGAATATGACAAGTTTTTCCACAGAGAGAGTCAACATATTTTGGTTGAAACTTCACCCTGTCAGAGAGGCTGCTTTGCTACCATTAATGCTTTTAAGCAAGGATGAGATAATCACAATAATTATCTTCCATTAGCAAAATGATCTGGCACCAGATTCTTCCTCCGGTTCTCGCAGCCTCCCTTCTGGAGTGAAGAGCATTTAAAATGGGCTTCAAGAACATTGTCTTGGAAAGTAATCGGAAGTTTAAAAATGAGCGGAAAGAGGGTGAACTAGTCAAAGAATCTGGTGAGGGCCCAAGATCAGAAAAATCTGATAATTTGGGCTAATAGAATTTAGGTTTACCTTCCAATAGATTCACTGCAGAACAGCCTTCCAATTAATATGCTTGCATCATAGCGTGAATAAGGCACAAAACATTTCAACACCCCAATTCAGCATTTATCCATCTAATTCATTTCCCCTTAAGGACAATAAATAAAGCTTATAAAATTATACTGATTGCTTTAATTCACGGTTCAATACAAACTCAGAGAATCTATTTCTATGGGGAATTGAAAAGGCATTCACAACCTTTTGGCTAGGTCTTTCCCTCCTTTACCCAGATCCAATTAGACACTAAAATTCAAAGAATTTTTCTATTTAGTGGCTTTTTATTTCTTAATTGCCACTTATACCACCATCACAGCCATAATCATAATCATCATTGTCCTCTATTTCATTATTTTTTAGTGTGTTATAATGCCGTTTGTGTTCTTTGAGGTTGTTGCAAAGAAAATCAGAGCTCGTGCTTGCCCAGAGAGCATTTATAACAAAAGGGGAAAGTACATTATCGCGGATCTAAAAATTCTCAGTAAATGCAAATGATGCACATCCTAAAATAGTCGATTGTGACCCTGACACGCTAAAGAAATCCTAGTGGAAGGGGCAGCAGGTTTATTAGACCCTCCCCAGACCATATGTTCCATGAGTGCAGGGGCCACGTCTTTGTTTACCACCATAGGTGTACCACTGAATGCAATGTCTAGCATGTGGGCTCGCTCCATGGCTTTGGTTGTTGAGGTTAATCATCTTGTTCCCAAACTTTTTATTTCTTAAATTCTTATTTAAATTCCAGTTAAGTTAACATACAGTGTTGTATTAATTTCAGATATACAATAGTGATTTCAGACTTCCGTTCAGCACCCAGCGCTCATCACAACAAGTGTACTTCTTAATCCCTATCACCTATTTCACCTACCCCCTGATGCCCCTCCCCTCTGATAGCCATCCTTTCTCCTCTATAGTTAAGACTCTGTCTTGGTTTTCCTCTTTTTTTTCCCCTTTGCTCATTTGTTTTGTTTCTTATATTGCACATATGAGTGAAATCCTATGGTGTTGATCTTTCTCTGACTTACTTCGCTCAGCATAAACCTCTCTTTGCTGCACGTTAAAATTTCCTGGGATCTTTAAAAAATACTTCTGTCTGGCTCCCATTCCCAGTCGTTTTGAGTTGACTGGTATTGGGTAATTCATTCTCAAATGAATTTTTTAAAGGTTTCTCAAATGATTTTAATATTCACTGACTTTTGAGAATCTCAGCTAATGCAATGAAAAGAACTCTAACTTATGTGCTCTAACTTTGGTAGCTTGTGTTCTCATTAAGCAATCATGTTTGCCAACATTTACTTAGCACCTGTTTTGTATGAGGCAGTCTACATGGCTGTAGGGAATATGGATGATCTAAGACATGGCTCTTGGAATTTCTTTTTGATGCGGGAGACAAAATACAAATGATTAATGCCAAATAATACAAGGTGACGATAAAAGATCTATTGTAGAATATAATTGGTATGACTTACAGGGCTTATAGGAACAAGAGAACTTTCCTTCTCAAGTTGTCAGGCAAGGCTCCACAGAGGAAGGGAATTTTAAGCTGAGTCTTGAACAAAGTGTATAAGAAGAAAAGATAGTCTGGGAGAGAGGACAATTCAAAGTAAGAGCACCCTAAGAATCCAAGAAGTGATGTAATCTCAGAAATGGTAGTTTTAAAACTCTGCTCAATAGGTCTCATTTTAGGTAGCTTGCTGAGGGTCATTGGAAGGTTTCCAGAGTTAGGTCAGTGTCAATAACAACTGATATGGTATCTCTCATAGAGTGAAGATACTTAATTGGGAACTATCATTCAGATCCAGGCTGGAAAGTCTTAACTGAGTGTTAATAAAGCAGTGAAGAAAGGAAGGGTTCAACAGAGTGAAGGAAACAAACCATTTCTTGCAGAAGGAAAGGTGTAAACAAGGGGAGAATGATTGGGATGAGGTCCAGGGCTATGGAAACAGATTTTCTTGGTGGGAAAGAAATGGGAGTGGGGTGACTCCAACTGGGGTAGCTAATAATTTAGCTTTTCTCTGCCTTTCCAGATGGCCTTTAACTGTCAGGCAATGTTTAATCCAAGGGTCAGTGTGGTTTAATTATTGCCTTCGTTAAAATCTTGATGACCTGCTATTTATGTTTAATAAGGTTGTCCTTCATTATGTTTCTTACTTAAATGTCAAGGCAGTGAGGAGAGGAAGGGAATCTTGCCTTAGTTCTCTTTTCTGTCACTACCGTGAACCAGATGTGATTGAACCCTGTTCATTGTCCACTGCTTTTGAAAATCTATTCCTGGGGAAAAGACACTAATTCCAGTAGTTTAAAGCCCCAGCTTAATAAAGAATAAACTGAAAAGAGTCAGAAAAACGGAGGCAGGGCTATTGCCAGGGTCTGCTAATTTGGGTACTTGCCTTCAGGGCACCCCGACTTTATAAACAGATGGGAAGAAAGAGGTGGATTAGCTAATTAGTACTGAAAAAGATAGTCTTCATGTATATAAAGTTCAGTAAACATCTTGTTATTCTCCCTATTAAAAACAAAACAAAACAAAACACGAGACTGCTTCTTCTGCTTTACTCTTAGGCAGACCTTCAGGAAGATTTTTCTTTTGTGCTTGTGGATTTCATTAATATGGCAGATAATGGGGAGAGACGATGATTGTGAACTGGAGAGGTGATAGAGTGCCTGCCAACAGCGATCTCCTTAGTCCCGTTAGGATGAGTGAGTTGGGAAGTAGGGCTTGGGGTTTTCACAATACAGTGGGATCAGCAAATTTTGTATAAAGCGCTATAGGATAATTACTTAGGATAAATAGGATTAAAATTAGGTTTCATGGTGTTGTGTTTTGTATTTTAACAGGCCTTGAGGAACTAAAATTTTTTTGCTTGTGGGCAGTACAAAACTGGGCCATGGGCCTCCATTAGGGAGATAGATCTATAGTGTTTCCTTCGGTGTAGTAAAAGGCTCTTCATTTGAGAGACTTCCTGGGGCTGAGAAAAGAAAGAAAACAATTGTCCGGAGGTAAAGAACACTTTCCCTTTGCTCTCTGAATTGCTCATTGCCTTTCATTTTCCTAACAGGATAGGAAGGGTTCCTTCATGATTTTTGTTGGAGAACGTACATGTGAGAATGATCTCTTTAGCCTAGAAGGTCAACCAAAAACAGTTGAATTGTAATCGGGGTCAATTCAGTATGGACTAAAAACAGCTAACAGTCTCTGAATGTTTCCATATGCCTTGTTCTAAATGCTATACGTGTGTTAACTAACTTCCCCTCAAGCCCCTATGAAATCATATTATTGTACCGATTTGACAGATGAGGAACCTGAGTCACAAAGACATGAAATTACTTGCCAAGGTCATAAAGTTAATGAATGGCAGGACTTGAATTGGAATCCATGTATTCTAGCTCCATATCCCATAGTCTTAATTACAGTGCCTTATCTCACTCCCTGTATACTGAATACTGACATGTACCAATAATTTTCCATAACTTATGGCATTTATGTCAGTCAAGATAAACCAGGTGGATGCTGCAATAACAGATCACTCTCAGATCTTTGTTGTTGAACACAACAGAGGTTTATTTCTACAGTGATCCCACTTTCCACATGGCAGAAAATTCTGCACATGATCTCTGAAGAGCCAGGCTGATGGAGTGTCTACCATCTTGTATCTTCACCTTCTGAACATGCAGCTTCCTCCGCCTCTGCAGCAGAGTAAGACACCGAGAATATCACATGAAATTTTCACTTCCTCTGCTCAGAAGTGATGCCTGTCACTTCTCATGCTTTCCACAACTACTTACTTTTTCCTACCTAATTGAATAGGGGCTGGGAAATGGAGAGAAGCAAAAGGCTGTTTGTGCATTAGTTCTCTGCCATAACACTTTGTAATAGTCAGTGTATCACCATATAAAATAGCTTGTTCAACCTTTACAACCCTTTCAAAAAGATAAAGTAGGCATTTTTAGCTCTATTTTACTGGTGAGGATACCAATAAAGGTAGAGGAGGTATAGTCATCTGCCCAAAAAGAAATACTAAACACCAGAAGGAGCAGGACCTCTGTTTTAAAATAAATTTTGGTTTAAAAGTGTCTTCCATTGCTAACTTGTGGCAAATTACTTAACCTCTTTGGACCTCACTTTACTATAATCACCATAGCAAGAAGACTTAGCCCTAACTCAGAGATCTGTCAAAAATATTAAGAGGTACATAAAGTGCTTTGCCTTGTGCTTGACTCCTAGAATAGGTTCAACTAAATGATAGCCATGACATTTTTCTCAAGGTTGCATATCTTGTCGGGCAGAATTGGAGGCACATTCAGGGTTCTAGGCTTTGAGTAGAGGACTTTCCTTTACTGCCACTCTCTGTGCCATATGTAAAAAGATCACCTAAAGGAAGCATGAAACAGTATCTGCATAGGGCAGACCTGAGACTTTCATACATGAAACAATGGGAGAAGAATACACAAATGATCGTATGAAATAAGATAAGAAGGTCACCACTATGGCGATTTAGAAGGACTATGTGGCTTGAAATAATAAAGGAAGAATTGCAGGGGAGTTCAGGTCGACCCCACTTTGCTCTGTCATAGGTTCTGTTTGTCCTCTAGAGCATGGTGTTACCTCAGCCCCATCCTCTGTAGTTGGCTCCTCCCATTTCATATCCAATCTCCCAATCATTACACTGAGATGCCTACCATTGGTTACTTTCTATATGATGATTCCACAAGCCTACATCTTTTTGCTGAGCTCCTGACCCATGTAGGTCTATTTGAGTATTCTGCCTAACTGTCCCACAGATAGATTGAAGTTACTGTCTTCAAGCCTGAGCCCCTCCTCATCCTTGCTTATATGCACTCATTTTGTTCTCCTAGGAGTCTCTGATTTGCACAACTATCCTTTCAGAGGTCAAGCTGGAACTACAGAAGTCACATTTGGGTTCTTCCCTGCATGTATTCACTGTATCACCAAATTTTGCAAATCCTACTTCCTCTTTAATGTATTTTCCTGTTATTTATCCTCTCTATTTCCCCGCTTGGTGAAGCAACTCACCAGATCAGTGTTTATCTTCTAAGTAGATGGCCTTTTTCCATTCTGTCCACACTTGAGTTCATTTTCAGAACCCAGCCAGAAGGAACTTTCTAAAATGCAAACCTGATGGTAACTCTCCTTCATTTAAGTCCTTCAATAGCTCCCCACAGGGTTTTGGATAACAACAAGCACTTTCTCTTGATCATTTGAGTGTTTATCAGCCCCTGACTGTCCCCAGCCTCATCTCTGGGCATACCCACGTGTTCAGCATTTACTCCAGCTAGATCAAAGCACTTGTAGTTTCCTGAACCCAGTGGACTCTCTCATCCTGCAGTAACTTCACACCCAATAATTTTTGTCTCAAATGTCCCTTTTCCATGTCTCTAGTTCCTACTTCAAAACTAGCCAGAGGCTCAGTTGGTTAAGCGTCTGACTCTTGGTTTTGGCTCAGGTCATAATCTCATGGTTCATGGGTTCAAGCCCTGCATCTGGCTCTGTGCTGGCAGCACAGAGCCTGCTTGGAATTCTCTCTCCCTCTCTCTCTGCTCCTGCCCTCCATCTGTCTCTCAAATGAACTTAAAAAAACTTAGCCCACAAAATAATCCCTGGTTTAAGTTTCTCCTCTAGGCTCCTATAGCACCCACTTATGTCCCGTACTAGAATTTTTGGTATGTTCATCTCTTTCTCCCATTGACCACCAGACAGGTTCTGCCTCCTCTAGTAAAGAGTATAAGAGGCACACCCAGACTTCCTTAGAATTACAAAAATACCAAGGGAATAATGGAGGACAAAAAGATTGTGTCTACAGTTTTGCTGGAGAACTAGAATGTCATTTAGCATTTAGGTTACAATAACTCAATGTTCAGTAGCTGCTGTTGTGAATTACTTTTTTTGGACTGCCTTGTTTGTGACTCAGCTACAGCTCTTTGTTTTTCTTTCTTACCCATCTCTTCTTTAGTCTGCTAGCAACTCGATATCATGGCTTTGGCTTAGTCCAAGCTTACATTAGGTTGTGGTTTCCAATGTCTCGTGGCTTCTGATTCATATATTTTCATGGTGTAGGTCTCTAATTTTACTCCCATTCATTGAATACATGTGTCTCTTACATTAAAAGTCCCTTTTATTGGGTTTGAGTATTACTGTCAAATATTGAGTATCCCTGTGGGATACCAGACAACTGCAGAGATTCCTTTGGTTTAATTAGCTAGTAGGCAAGGTGGTGAGGTTCTATGGTATAAACCACAAGCACATATACATAAATCTCCCTCAGCTTGAGGCTGCAGGCATGGCAGGGTCCTAAGATGTGTCAGAATTGGGTATTTTGAGGTAGTGAAGGACGTCGTTTCCTAACTGATTAGAAATGTGCCTGGTGTATAATGGAAGATGAATAAATGAATTAATACAGAAGAATAATAGCTCTTGGGTGAAGGAGAGGAGGAGAAGAAGACGTTGCTAATTGGTGGAGAGCGGGGCAATTATAAGCCAAACCATGTGTCTAATATCCTTAACAAGGATTTCAAAGTTACTCAATGTACATAGCTCTGTGCTAGTAGGCATCTTTGAAATGGTTTTGATTAGTTGATAGAACATTTTGATAGTTTCTGGGCAGCAGCCTATGTAAGACTAATCTTGTCCTCCCTGATTCATTAATTTAGAAAACTTGTCTCAATATCTATATGGCCTATAATGAGTGCCTAATTTGGGTTAGATAGGCTCTATATCTGAGGAATATGGTGTTAGCAGCCTAATATTAAACTAACAATTTCATTATTGTTCTGAGTCTTCCAATTCTTGAATGAGTAGCTTGAATCACTTAGTCATTCTATATACAGTGTCAGTCTGAGGAAAGGAAAGGGGAGTTGATTGACAGGAGTGGGGTTGGGGGCTATTGCTGCAGACGGGAATGGCTGTATGACACAGAGCTAATGGGCATCAATTTGGGGATGTCTGAGAGTTTAAGGTCTTTTAAAAAAAGATTGACATAATTGGACAATTGAGGCAATTAGCTGAGTCTTTGGGTTAAAAATAATTTCTCTGCCTCAGATTTTAGACCTTTTAGATGAAAACATTTTTTTTCTGACTACATAAAGTGAATAATGGACAAGGTTGCCCACAAGATGAAGAATTAACTAAGTTCTCACCGGAAACCTTGTGAGCCACTGTTACTTGGTTTTAGAATGCACTGCACAAGTCTTGTCTGTATCATCCAGGTACTTGGAACCTATAGGAGTATATTAGGGATTCCTTTCAGTTTTCTGAAAGCTTGGCCCCATTGATGCATTTTGTACGAGGAACGTGGCAGATTTGTTGATGAGAGGTCCCTGAGAGACCCCATACTTGGAGTTCTGTCTGTGATGGCACTGAGGACTGCAAGTAGAGAAGGTGGGTTTCTCCATGAACAAGTACTCCAGGAATCTTCTAGAAAGGAACAGTGTGTTGTAGGGAAGAAGAGAATTAGGAATTTGGTAGAAAACCGTGATAAATCTGACATCACTAAGGTCTTGAGAAAGTCAATCAATCTGGACTTTTTTTCTTTGTAAAAGAGGTCCGGATTAGAGGGCCTGATAGGGAGACTTTTTTCCAGATGGTAGTATCTAACTTAAGTCAGCATAATGATTCATTCTTGGTTGATACAGATAATGTCCCTATCCCCAGAACATGCCTATACCACCATCTATTTCTTTTCTACATTCGCTTTCATGGGAGTTTCGTTTTTGTGACAGGGCAAGAGTTTTGGTGGAAGGAAAGGCAGATTAAAGGAATAGGGACTGGGTCTCTCAGACAGGCTTTGACCTCCCATGGAATAAAGCATTAAAGAAGAAAGCTGTTGATACTTCTTATGGGCTGAATTATGTCTCCCTGCCCTCCTTAATTCTTAGGCTGATGTTCCAACCTCCGGTATCTCAAAATGTAACTATAGTAAGCCTTTAAAGGAACAACTAAGTTAAAATGAGGCCATCAGCATGAGGTTCTAAGCCAATATTGCTGGTATTCTTACAAGAAGTGGAAGAGGCAGCAGGGGTACACCTACATAGAAGACCAGGTGTGTATACATTGAGAAGCACACCATCTACAAGCAAAGAATAGATGTGTGAGAAGAAAACAAACCTGTTAATACTTTAATCTTGCACTCCTAGCCTCCAGAACTGAGCAAATAAATTTCTATTGTTGAAGCCCAGTTCATGGTATTTGGTTATAGCCACCTGAGCAAACTAATTTGCTATTGAAGAGAGTTGCTATGATGCTCTTGGATCGGCAAAGTAGGTGTGAATGAGGCATAGAGTAGAGAGGAAAGCCGTAATTCCTGATGCCTGTAGCACTTGAAGCCCTAAAGGCTGGAATTTGGAGGCTTCTAGAGACATTACCTATCTGGACATTGGCCTTTTTATTATTGTCAGTGATGATAGCTCCTCATCTCCTGGAGTTTTGTAGCAAGCAGCCAATGCAGACAAGTGGGAGCCACAACAGGAGTAGAAAAATGAAGCAAGGGGTGGTAAAGAAGTATATAGTTCTAAAGCACCTGGTGGCCTTTTATGTGGAGTGCTTTTTTCTCAACAGGGTGTTGGCTTTTAAACCAATGGATGTTCGGTCATTTAAGTATTACAAAGAATCCATATTCTATCATTTATTACATTTCCTGAACATGCAGCCCATATTTGGAAAAGCTTGCATGATCTCTTAAGATATATCACCTCTTGGTTACGAAGGTTTCCCCAAGTCCAAATAAAAAAACTTCTAAATGATTGATCTTCAAACTATCATAATCTCTTCACATAGCATAATTGTTCTGCACTTAAACCAAATCTCCTATGCTTTAATGATCTTTTCACCCCCTTTAATTTATAAGCAAAATTGATTCTTCAGATCAATATTCCTGGGGGGACAAGAATCTGGGCTACTGGTGGAGTCTGTGTGGGCCTGTCTGAATGTTAATTGCTGCCTCCGATGTCTTCTGGAGCTGGGATGCCGCTCACACTTTCAGAGCCACACTCTGGCTACATGTCAAAATCTATAGCAAGGCACCAGAGTCATTTTTCTGCAAAGCCCCAAATAAAAGGAGATTAATCACATTTGTCTCCCTTACTACCTTTACAAGAGAGTGTTTTTGTCTTAAAAATATGCCTGTTGACTTAACTTTGAAGGCCACAGAGTATGGTAAATGATGATGGCAAAGTTTGAAGAGGCCTGTGAAAATGCTCTGTGCTTTGGGCTCTCTCTACTCAGTATCAGTTATCCCCAACTCAGGTCCTTATTAGCAAAGCAAATTGGGAAATGTAGGCAAATAATTGAGACCAGTAGCAGTAGCACCTGAGAACTTGTTAGAAATTCAAGTCCTTGGGCCTCATCCCAGACCTCATGAGTCTGCAAGTGGGAGAAGTGCTGGGCGATCTGTGTTTTAACAAGCTACCGACATGATTCTCACTTAGTTTAAGACCACTGCTCCAGTCAATTCAGCTGTGAAAATTATTTTCTTGACATTTCTGAGGAAAAATAGTTCCCGTTCTTCTTGTTCGTAAACTTGACCTACACTTAAACTAGTAAGATCATCATGGGCTCTGTGCTGACAGCTTGAAGCCTGGAGCCTGCTTTGGATTCTGTGTCTCCTTCGCTTTCTGCCCCTCCCCGCTATCCCGTGTCTCTCTGTCTCAAAAATAAGCATTACATTTTTTAAACATTATAACCCACCTCAACAGGATCTAAGAAACCGATCACCCTAGTGCTTCATCTCCCTCCCTTCTAGTGTTCAAGAGAACCCAGAATGTGTACCACATAAGTTCAGCAATCAAGTCCATTTTCATGTGCGATTTTTGTTTCACTTTTATTTGAGCTCTGCAGTGCTTATCAAGGTTGAACAACATAAAGACTTTCCATAAATGCTAGTAGTTGAAGTGGTTGTATGCACCAGGCACTATGCTAACCTCTTTGCAAACCTGGTTTCATTAGAACACAACCGATCTATTTTATAGGTGAGGAAACAGAAGTCCTGGGGAAGTTAAATAACTTTGCCAACGGGCAGAGTTGTAGTACTCATAAGGACACTCTCCAGTACCTCTACTTGGCATAAGGGGTCCATACTTGTTGATGGAATTAGAGGGAGCTGACAGGTTTGGGTGATAGGGATGTTAGCCATGCTTGTCTATTTTGTATCTGAAAATAGACACGTGATGTCTTTGGCATGCGATACTTAAACTTCACACCGCCTTTGTTTCTCTATGAGATATACTGGCTTGGCAACAAGAGACCTATAGTCTCCTGCCTGATATTTTTGGTAAAGAAGGCACGCAGATAACTAACCAAGGTTGAAATTTTAGTGTCTGATTTCAGGGGAAAACAAAACAAAACTGTGACCCTTAGTTCCAGGGCTTGGATTTGTGACAGGTCTTCATTAATAATAATCATTAGGTAAACTAGTTAACTCATGTCAACCGGTACATGTCTGTACTTTATCAAGGGGTGAGAGAGTGACTTTAAATATTTTTATTTCAGCTTTTCCTTACTTGTGTAGGAATAATAAACAATTGCTGGATTGCATGCATAATGCGGACTCTGAGAGGATTAATTGGCTTTGGGATCGGGGCATGAACATTTGAACAAAAGTTCATGTGCAAGGCTACCAGGTGGATGGATAGGTAAAGACTGGGCTGGGGCATGACTTGTATGTATCAATGGAGCTCTAATAGACCCTATGATCCATTGTATCTTGTACAGTAATTCTCCATAGAATGATACAATTTTCTTAACAAGAAAATACCTCCATTTAGGAGGCAAGGTCTTTCTACTTTCTTATTTCCATTTTTTTCCCTCCATGTTGATATGGTCCTGAAAGAACTCTTCCAAATCCTGGATGGCAGGTACCTTGTAGAATAACAGGGAACAAGGCTGAGTGTTGGAGGAAACTCTGGAGGAGGGAGCAGCTTCTAAGTCCGTTTCTGCACTGTTGAGTTTTGGAACTAGGGGAAAGTACTTAAAACCTCCTTGGACCTTAATTTCCTCATCTGATAAATGAGAAGATGGAACTAGATATTGTCCAGGACTAGGTTATCTGTTAAGAGGGATATATCCAATTCTTGAGATTGACATTTGAAAAAGCCAAAGACTTCGTCACTGTCAAGATTCATCATGATGAAATGGATTTTTGTCTGATCTAGGGTAACCTTCCTCATCATTTGTTGAGTAGAGTCCTTCTGTACTGCTGGCTTATTAGCTGTCTTAGTGGGAAAAGGTAGCAGGAGTTCACTTAAACAAGTTACTGAAATTTGGCTTTCAATGTAGTTATTTTCACACGCATAGGTTTGTAAGCATAATCCTATTTTGTCCCCTTTATTTGTTGTATTTGTCAGCCTTTTCTTTTTTCTACAAATTGCCCACTTACGTCCTTTGCTTGTGGCTTTTTCCTCTTGAATTCTCTATTTTCTTGGCATTTTGTAAGAATTCTAAGTATATTAAAGGAACTATGCGTCTGTCTTACATCTGTGTTCCGTTTCCCCCACATATAGGATACTGGTTTTTCATATCTTTCCAGATGCATACACTTTAACTTTGAATTTTCCAAAAATTCTTCAGTATTTTAAAATACCAGTTTCTGTGATTTCATTCTTAGTCTCCCTCAACCCTCCATTGTACAATTAATAGCCTTTATTTTTCTTTTACAGTATTTGTTATATAGTTCTTAAACTTAAGACTTTAATCCACATAAAATTTTAAATTTAAGATGGAAGTCCATTTTTTTCTTTTTCTGAATGAAGAAAGCTTCTCTGTTCTGTTTGAATATCTAATTGTTTAAATTTCTTAATCCGGCAAAGCAAGTTAGCCTTCAATGCTTATTTTTTGTACCTTGTCTATTTACACATATTCCTCCTTCCATATTAATTCTTCTCCTGATTGGAATTGAATTTCACTGCAAACTGATTTGGGGAGAAATTACATTTCTAATAGATTGAAACTTCCATATATAAGCACATTATGCCATGTCTTATTTATTTTAATATTATTTTTCTTCATGTTCTTCAGTTTTCCTCCTACAGTTTCTATGCCTTTCTTTTAAAATCTGTTCCTAAGTGTTTATTGGCTTTGTTTTTGTTATAAATACTTTTACCTTTCTGGTTACTTATTCCTAGAATAAAGCTACTGATTTTTGGTTTTTTGTTTTTTTTTGTTTTGTTTTGTTTTTGTTTTTTTGGAACTTATCTGGCATCCATCCATCCTACCAAACTTTTTTTGTATGATGAGGTTTAATTTTTTTTTCACTAGCATCTCATGAGTTTTCCATCTGTAAAAATCATATAGACTTTATCTTTTATCTTTCAATGTCCATATGTTATTTAATTTTCTCCCCCTATTGCATTTACTGAAACCGCCAAGTAAATTTTGAGTAATAATAGTGATTGTGGATTTCTTTCTAGTTAATCTTATCTGAAATAAATTTTTTTGTTGTGTGTGCTATTTTTGGTTGGTTTTTAATGAATTATGTCATTTGTAATCACAGTCTACTTAATTTTTATTAGGCGTGCCTGAATTTTGTAAAATGTTTTTTCAGAATCCATAGATATAACTAATTTTTTCCACTTTGATTTTTGATGTGGCCTATGTTAATACACTTCCTAATATTGAATCACTATTGCATCCCTGGAATAAATTCAGCTTCTTCATAATGTACTGTGTTTCATGTATTGTCAGACTGTTTTATAAAGTTGTGTTTAGAATATTTATTCAGAAGTAAGACTGCTGCATAGTTTTCTTATGCTAGCTTTTTGACTTCTGATAATCAAGTTTTTCTGATTTCAAAACTGAATTAGAGAGGCTTCCATTTTTTTTCTATGCAGAACAGTTTCTGATTTTCTAAAGATAAGATTCCTAATCTTTTCTATGATTATTGACAGGTTCTCACTTTTTTTGTTCTTACTAAATTTCAGTAGTTTGACCAAGAAATAACCCGCTTTCTCTAGGACTCCCAAGTTTGCTGCCTCAGAGGTTTTTTAAACAAGTTTTTATTTAAATTTCAGCTAGTTAACATACAGTGCACTATTTTCATGTGTAGAATTTAGTGATTCGTTACTTACACACCACCAGGGTTTCAAGTAGAATTTCTTTCCTCTGTATCTCTGCTTGAAACCTTACTGTTGAGTCTACATGTCTTTATTTTTGCTCCTTTTTCCGTGATTAGGAATACAAAAGGCTCTTTTCTAATGTATTAGGTCTTTAAAGATTCAGGTTTGGGTCTATTTATCTAATTTTGTTTCATATTTCATAAATTTCAGCTTTTACTTAATTTTTCTTTTTGAGTCCACTATTCCCTCTCTCCCTAAATTTCTTAAGATAGACTCTTAGTTCCAGTTTTGTTTTTCTTTAATTATGAAGAATTTCAAGATTACACGTTTTATCCTCATAGTTTTCATTGTAGTCTATAAGGTTTATTTTGAATTAATTTATAGAAAGAGTATGATGTCTTTTAATTTTAGCCAGAGCTATATGGGTATCTAACATTTTTTTTTTCCTAGAAGAAGCAGCTACGATATTTTTGTCACTTAAAATTTTTTCCTCACTTTTTCCTTTTCTGAGAGAGACGTGAGTGGGAGGGAGGGATGGGGTGGGCAGTTGGGGGGAGGGGAGGCGGAGAATCTTAAGCAGCCTTCATGCCCAGTGTAGAGTCTGACAAGGTGCTTCATCCCATGACTGTGAGATCATGACCTGAGATGAAACCCAGAGTCCGATGCTTAACCCACTGAGTCACCCGGGTGCTCCTTTTCCTCAGTTTAATTGCCTTATGATCAGAGAATATGGCATAAAAAGATCTATAAATTTTAATGTTTTCTTTGTGGACAACTACTTGATTACTCCTTATAAACCTTATGAGAACTTAAAAATTCTCGAAGATAGGTCTCTTTGTATTTAATTTCTCTATGTTTTTACTTCCATTTAAGTTTCTCACTACAATTGTACACTTTATCAAATTTTTCCTGATTTTCTAATTATTTTGCTTCTGTATTTAGCCAATATTACTTATATTTATTTAAGACCATTTTGCTTTAAAGCTGTGCCTTTTATTACTTACACTGACTTTATCTTGTTCAGTGTTTTTAGTCATTGGAACCAAGTTGTTTGCTATTTCTTTCTTTTTTCTTCTTTTTTTTTTTTTTTTTTTTTTTTTGCCATCATACTGTTTGCACTGGACTGATATCCCTTTGCCCATTTCTTATCAAACGCTTTGTCACTTTATTTTATGTTACTTCCAAAGAGCCTATAGTTAGGATCCGCTTTTAATCCAATCTGACAGCTTTTAAATATAAGATCATTGAATATATCTCCATTTAAATTTAACGTTTATGCTTGGTTTTTGTGTTTCAGACCTACGTTTCTGAACTTGGACATGATCAGTATTTTGGGCCAGATAATTCTTGGTTGTGAAGGCTGTCCTTGTGCATCATAGGATGTCTAGCAGAATATCTGGCTTCTAGCTACTAGATGCCAGTAGCATTGATGCTCTAGTTGTGACAACAAAAAAAGTCTCCAGTTGTTGACAAATGTCTTCGGTGGTAGGAGTATGTCTACCACCACCTGCCCCAGTTGAGATCTGCTTTAGACCTTTAAGTACTTCCTTTGTCTTACTCCAGACACAGTAATTCTGCATATTAGTTGTTCTGGATATTTGAGGACAATTTCATCTGAGTTTATGCACTTGGGGTGGTACCAACCTTCTGGACTGAGTGGATTCCTGAGACATGAAGGATATGTCCATCTGGGACAATTCGTCACATTTCAGTGCTCAAATCAGTAAAGTCTTGGTGAAAATCAGGATGAATTAGTCCTCTTGGATGTACCTCTTCAACATTACTTTTGTACAATATGGACTTGACCAAAGAGAACAGTACAGTGATGTCCATTCAGTCACTAAAATGGTTCTCATTTTTCACTGTTTTCCCAGTCAAGGCCTGTTGGTACAAGCACATTCTGAACTCAGAGTTGTGAACTTATACTAAAACATTCTAGAGCGTTTCCCTTGAGAGGCATACTAACATGATCCTAGAGAGCTATAAGGCTTACTTGTACCCCTTTTGATGTAATCCTATCCATCTATTACAGTATTCTTTACAGTGTATCCTCTACTGTTAATCTTTTCTCAACCTTGAAATCTCTTCTGGACCATTTGTTATTTCAGCTCTCTCTTCCTACCCCGAGTACTTTCCTGATGAGGAATACTTGGTTAATGTACCTCTGAGTTTCTGCTTATCCTTAAATTCATTTTAGTCTGATAGGTGAATAGTGACCTAGGTAGGTATAGAAATCTTGAGTTCCTGTTTCTTTCTGCCATGGGTCCTTTCCTCCCATGGGCCTCAAGCTTCTAGGGTTGCATATGACCAGACTGATGTCAACTTCGATTCCTTGTAGCTTTGTGTTCCTACAATTTTTCTCTTGTCCTTGTTGTATTTCTTAAAATAATAAGTACATATTACTTTTCTATTTATGTTTTCTCTTTACTGCTCCTACAAAGGATTTAATTTTGTGGTGGAGAGACCCAAGTATCAAGGGATGGAAAGAAATGCCTCTTCTTCAGCCTAAGGGCAAGTATGCATTTTTCAAAAAATACTTTGGACTGAGTCTAAGGAATTGTCTCTTTATTCATTTAAAAAAAAATCCACTTGGCCGAGAGAGGGTTCTCGGCCTCTACTCTGGAGTCCCTTCTGAGAGGAAACAGACATGAGTGGGGTGTGGCAGGAAGGGTGTCTCCCCGTTGACCACATTCTGACTGTTCAGAAGAACATGAGGAACTCTGTTGTGGTCACGAGCCTCTTTTGGGTCAGAATGCCATCTGGATAGTGTTTTCATGAGAATGTGGCACCTGGGAAAATTATTCAGGAAGTTTGGATCCTGGATGTAGTGTCTGAGACTCCCTGTAGTACAGAAGTGATTCCTCTTCTCTATCAAATTTTAAAAGCACATTTTGGGGCGCCTGGGTGGCTCAGTCGGTTAAACGTCCGACTTCAGCTCAGGTCACGATCTCGCGGTCTGTGAGTTCGAGCCCCGTGTCAGGCTCTGGGCTGATGGCTCAGAGCCTGGAGCCTGCTTCCGATTCTGTGTCTTCCTCTCTCTCTCTGTCCCTCCCCCGTTCATGCTCTGTCTCTCTCTGTCCCAAAAATAAATAAACGTTAAAAAAAAAAAAATAAAAGCACATTTTGTAATCCATTTTCTGAATAAAGTAGAGAGGGGGTTGGAAAAGAAGCCAGGCAAAAAACCTTTGAAACCTGTGACTTCAGAGCTGGAAATGGAAGGGAAACAAGTTAATTATGGCACTTTGAGAGTATTAGGAGCCATTGAGACTATACAGATGGCTTTTGTTTTATCCTCTGGAGTCCCCTAATTTTGGATGAGTGGCTTTGAAAGTGAGTTCATCATGTAAGGTGTCCCATTCCTATGCTACCTTCACTATGAAGTTCTTAGCAGGAAATGGTTTCTCCCTGCTCTGAATTTTGAGAATGCTTTAGGTCACTCATGAAACTCAAACTCTTTTGGATAGTGAGTCATTTTTGCTCATTGTCCTTT
Organism: Leopardus geoffroyi; assembly: GCF_018350155.1. Taxonomy (NCBI): domain Eukaryota; kingdom Metazoa; phylum Chordata; class Mammalia; order Carnivora; family Felidae; genus Leopardus; species Leopardus geoffroyi. The sequence continues at coordinate 70,918,773 of NC_059339.1, forward strand.
TCCTTCTAGGGGGTGGTTTGTTAGTCAGGGGCTGTCTGATCAGTGTCTCTATTCTCTTTGTGAGCCCAGTGTCTGAAGCATGATAGGTGTTCAATACTGAGAGAGAGGTGGATAGATGGACGGATGACTAAAAGAAAGAAACTTGAATCTTCCTATTTGACTTTTATTTTTTCTTGAGACCAACACCCTTCATCTATTTGGTTAATATTAGCTTTAGGTTTATATTCCATTCTATTGCTATACGCCTTCAAGCCATCCATAGTTTTTCTTCTGCTAATTTAGTTTGGTGCTTATTTAAATCCAGATCAGAAAGATCTTGCATTAAATAAGCCTCCAGGGTGTCAATAAACATCAGGTAGCTATAAAGTATCTTCTAACCATTAATTTGCATTCTTAAAGTTTTCCAATTTCTTCTCCTCTCTTGCTCTTATCCTTCCTAGCCTTGTGTTGTCTTTACCTCCCCTTGACCATCCCTTGATGGCCACCTCATATAAAAATGAATACACTGTTATTTTGTCTATGGACATATACTGATAGTATGTTCCATTTCTGTTGTGAATTTCCTAGGTATTGTTTTTTGTTAAGATTAAAGATATTCTTCCCCTAGTGAGGAAAACATCTTAATAGGATATGGATTTTAACGTGGGCACAGAGACTAAGAGAGAATTGGGATTTTATAAGATTTCACTATATCACAGGGCTTTGAATATACATCTGTGAGTTACAACAGAAAACATTGACTGGAGTATTAGTTCTTAACCCCTTCTTATTTTCAGACTATTTCTAAAAATCCTTTATTCTGACCTACATTTAAAAACAACAAGCATTATTCAAGAGCTAATGATTTTCACTAAGAATATTCCCTTAGTGACAGGACTTAGTTTCTGAGCTTACATTATGAATGGATCTACATATTGACAGGATTCTTCATCAACCTTCAGAGGACAACCAAATGCATAGGGTGTTGGGGGAATCAGGCTCTGTGTCCAACAGGACTTGAGTTACTAGATACGTTTATATTTTCTTTGGGTTAGTGTAATTCCTTTGGTTTAAAGAAAGAAAAACCAGCTTAGACTGGGGCACTGAAAGGAACCTACTGGATTTTCTTTTCCCAACCACAGTATTAGAAGGATGAATGTAGAGTTGTGCCTTAGCACAACTGGATACAGGTGTAGAAAACAGCACTTGTTTTCTGCTTCTCTTTACTGATGCAAAATATCTTCCTCCACAGGGCTGGACACATGGCCAGTACCTCTGGTGTTCTACATCTCTCATCTTTGCCTCCACAGAGAGACTAAAAGCTATTCTCGTGGTCTGAATTTAAAAGTCCTTGAATAATACTTTAAGTGGACTCATCTTGGATGGAAAAAACCTGGCCTGGATCCAACAGTGGCAACCCCAGCACACTTTCAGTAAATCCATGTGATACCCACATATTTGAATCCCATATTTAAGGTAGGGCAGGGATTGTTTCTGGAACACTGGAGCTGCTGTTCTGGGCAGACTTGAGGATTAGGGTATCTATTTTTCTTGTGAATGATAAAGGGGAGACTTTTGAAAACATAACTTTATAAGGAAGAATTTGTAAGGCATGGACATTACTTCTTGGTTGGGGGGGGGTCTCTCAACAGTGCGAACTACAGGGAGATTTCCTTTTTTTCCCCTCTGAAGTTGGATGATATTTTTTCCCTTGAACTCTAAAATTATAATATCAGGTATACAAAGTGTGTACCCAGTAAACCCTTGCTAACTTGCTTTAGTGCCCTTAGCATCTGAACTCCATAATCCCATTGTAATTGTGTAAGGGGACCTCAACATTCACGGCACATGGTTTGTGGCTTCTTATATCTATTAAGTCATTCTGTGTATAAGATTTGTGATCAAGGAAATGAGAGGTGAGAGGGTGAAGGGGATGTCAGGCTTGGATTCTTGAGGACCTTACATACCCTGACAGAAAAGATCCCATAACTCAGGATGGGCCTGATCCTTCTCGTGTATTTAACCAGGTGTTTCTCCAAAGGTCTATAAAATAGTGCTCAAGATTTTTTATTTAAAAATTAAAAAAAAAATTTAATGTTTATTTTTGAGAGCAGAGAGTGCGAGTGGGGGAGGGGGAGAGAGAGAGAGAGGGAGACAGAATCTGAAGCAGGCTCCGGGTTCTGAGCTGTCAGCGCAGAGCCTGACATGGGGCTCAAACCCACGAACTGTGAGATCATGACCTGAGCCAAAGCTGGATGCTTAACTGACTGAGCTACCCAGCTGCCCCAAGATTTTTCGCTTTTAAACTGTTTGCTAGGTCCAAGAAAGCAAATCAACATTTTCCAATAATAGTGATACTTGGTGCATTTTGTTTGAAATGGGATTGGGAATGTGTTCATGTGAGGTGAGAGTGTCCTAGCTTGTCACAATGCCTGGAAATCATGTCAAGGGAATGGATGTTGCAAAAAGTAGACTGTTCTGTATTAAAGAACAAACCTTTATTATGTTATGCCCGTAAAGCTTGCAGGTGTTTATTCACTTAAAATATCTTTTTGGCACTAACTTGAATTAATCCTTGTGAGGAAACTGGGAATCTATACCGCTGTCCTTTGTCATAGCCTCTTGGCATCAGAAAGACTTTCATGTTCATCTGGTTCAATGTTTCTTGGACTTCAATGTGCATCAGAATAATCTGAGTAATTCATGGGTGTAGACTTCTTGTGCCATCCCAGACATCCTGGTGCAAGTGGTTGGTGATGAAAGGCAGCAAGGAGTGTGTGTGTCTGTGTGTATGTGTGTGCGCGCGCGCGCGTTTGGGTTTTTTTTTGTTTTTTGTTTTTTTGTTTTGACAATGATATCACATACTCTGAAGAGGACAACCTGAAACAATACTGTGAGAAATGCTGGCTCTGTCTTCCTCCTAAAGAATGGCGCTTTCTGTCAGTGGCTGTGTACCCTTACCATCTGAGTGACCACCTGGCAGGGATTTATGGAGAAGATTTAAGGATAAGAAGTAAAGATGAACTACAGTGAACTCTTTTGAGTCCTGAGTTCTGTTTTGATCTTTTCTACAACATAAATGACTACTGGTTATCCAAACTGTCTTGGAATATTTCTAGTGAAATGATGCTGACTACATAATAAAATAGTCTTATTTTATGACTAGGTGACTCTAGTCATTCTGATTTAAACCAAAATTCCCTCCACATGGACCCTCATCCTACTGTCTATAGTGGAGCAAATCTGTTTTGTCTGCATTGTGGCCTCTGAGATATTGAAAGGCATTCATCCCATCTCATTTAGGGTTTTATAAGGTGAACTTTGCTAGTAGATCTAGTCATTCTATGACCTGGTTTCCAGGTTTTGACCCCCACTCCCATTCTTCTAGACTTACTTTAATTTGTATTCAAATGAGCATTTAACTAAATAATAATCTATGGTCCACTACTGGGGAAAACTAGGAGCTGGATTTTGAGGGATGGTATACTTGAGCGAGGAGGGAACAGAGACAGGTTATAGTCCTTGCTCCCCTCAAACTGGAGAACACACTTTTCCTGACTGTATTTAAAGTGGTATTTGCTTTAAGGGAAAAAAAGTCAAATTTGTTTTTGGCTCATAGAGAATCCATAGTAAACAAAAACAATTTTTTTCCTGTGAACTTCTGTCAAGCCACTCATCCTCCATCTGACTTGTATATTTGTTTCTTTGAACCTGCAGGAAATCACCTAAATCAAAGAATCGGGGTGGGTGGGTGGGTGTGTGTGTGTGTGCGCGCGCGCGCGCACGTGCCAGCATGGCATCCTATAGATCATTCTTTCCCTAGCAACAATTTTCCTGTTGTGACCTGAGCACAGACTGCTAGTCCATATAATATTTTGAAATTTGGTACCATGTAAAATAGGGCTTCTTTAAAGTTGATATTTTGGCACACACACAACCACCCACCCACCCACCCACCCCCAGATGGTAACTGTGTGAGATGGATTTGTTAACTTGATTGTGGTAATCATTTCACAACATGTATATCAAATCATCATGATGTACACCTTAAAGATACACAACTTTGTCAATTAAACTTCAATAAAGCTGGGAAAACTCCAAAATTATGAGGGCTGAGAGCTGGTTTGCTCAGAGGTGCGTTTATAGGCAGGCAGCCCCTCAGACGAGCGGAATTATGTTGAGTAAAGGCCTTTCTCCTCATGCTTATCAGAAATGGGGCAAGGGGGTACTTGTCACTCTATGAAACATATACATCAGACGAGTTCATTAAATCCATACCTGCACCCAGAGGTCCCAGACTTTTGGACTGCTAAGGTCCAATACAACCTCTAGGCACCTCATCTAGGAAATAAAATGAATTATTTTTGTTTCCAGAAAGATAAAATGATCTTCTAGTACATAAAAATACTTTTGCTTCACCTTCTAAACCTTTTGAACCCTGACAAGCTGGGGAACAGTTAGGTCCTTCTTCCTCCAGTTCCCACTCTTCCTACATCAGATCACAGTACTTTTTAAATTACTTTAGTTTGCTTAAAGCAAACTTCAGTTTTCCTCCTCATCACTAATTCTCAGGGACCTAGTTACGTATACCGTACAGGGTGCAAATGTCATGTCATGAATATTGTTTCAAATAGTAGCACATGATTTGCGGTTAAACAATTGAGGGAAAGATGAGAAATAAGAATTTGTTGACATTTTGTTTATCCTGAATGTTTCAAAAGAATTTTTTAAGTTAGGTGTATATAACATCTGGAGATTATACTACATTGTGCTGTTTGTATTTATATAAACTAAGTATCACATATGTAGCTTACATATAACTAGCTTATATGCATATCTCTTTTTATCTTTTTATCTCTTTATAAATATCTCTAATGTATAAGTGTGTATGCATAAAAATTGGACTTAGGTCAATTAAACTTTAATTGAGGTCATTGGTGTCATTGTTAACCTCAGCTATGTTTAGAACAGGTAATTCTAAATAAAACATCTAAAAGTTGCAAACAGAGGGTCCCTCATTTTAGAGAAGTCTAAATCTAAGATTTGAGTGAGCCTGACCAATGTTTTCTCTTCACGCTTAGCATTCAGTTCTCTGAATTTCTTTACTTAAGGGATTCACTCCCAAACCCCTACTTAGAATGTCATACACCTGAAATGTGTTTTTCCATCCTAAGAAAACAAACATTAGGGTGTCAAGAACTTGTTTTGGGGTTAATATCCATCGAAGTATTTTGGCAGGTTGAGGACATTTTAACAATACAAATGCCTTTTTGAATTTCTCACAGCACCATTTGAACTTTTTGTAATCAAGTGAGGAGAAAATAATTTCTCTTTTCCATTAAATATTCAGTGGGCAAATACTAATCTGAAAGAAAATTGAAATTCTCTCTGTGGCACACTCAATGAATGACAGTTTAGATTATATTACAAATATTATAATTCTCTTCAGGTCAGTTAACTGAGTAAAAAATGGAAATCTAAAATGCAGCTAAAACATTGTACTAAGTGTTACAATGTGTGCCTCCATCCCTAGGCAATGTGGGATGGCAGCAGGGCTGTGAAGGCTTTGGAGGCAGGGCAGCCTCGAGTGAGAATGTGGCCTGAGATCACTAGAGCTGAGTGGCCCTATTTCATGACCTTTGTGAGTCAGTGTCTTTCACCTGAATCCATCAGGACGTTGGACCCTCAACCAGGTGAAGGTTATGAGGAGACATTTGGAAGTCCAGATCTAAATCTAGTAGGCGGTGGCCCAGCATGGGTTTCCTTGGGGGGTCGTGGTAGACTTCCTTTACTGATGGAGAAGCCATGGGGGGATGCTTACTTGTGGTGCTGGAAGCTCAGGCCCTCTGTGGTCCTCCATGGGCTCTGCTTCTCTGTACCATTTTTAGGGCTGGAATACTTTCTCCACAAAAAGCTGAGATGAGTCTCTATGCAGTTTTCTGTTCTTGAATAATTGCTTTCTTTTGTTTGTTTCTTTATCTATCCAAGTAAAACATCCTTTAGGGCTCTTTAGTATTTCAAAGAGGTATTTGTTCTGCTTATTTTCTTATCTGTTCTTTGCTTGTAAGTGCCCATGTTGGAGTGGAGTGATACCAGAATACTGCTAATTGTTCTGCTTCAGGCTCCTCTTTCTCCTGCAGCCCTGGTGGCCACATGATTGAGTGATTGAGTTATCTTATCCAGAGTGACCTCCTCCTTCCTATTATCTGGGACTATATACTGCACCTGGACTTGTGGCTTCCTTTCCCTATTGACTTGTACTTAAACAGATCTGAAGCAGAAGCATGCAGCATCCTCCTGTGAATGTGAGCTTGAGGGTCACTGGAATTAAAGTCAGAGAAGGATGCTTCCTTTTGGTATCCTACCTCCTTCTCCACAACCCCTCCCTTGAAGGACTCTCTTCTCCTCTTTCCAAGCTTACTGGTGGCCCAGGGACCACCTCCCCTTCTAGGTCCCGTTTAAGCCCCTTCTATTTAAAAAGGGATTCCGTTCTCCTTGTTATGTCTTCTGTAAGGCCCCGGAGTGTGAGTGAGTTGACCCAGGGGTTGACAGACTATGGCCTGCCAGCCTAAAGGTTCATATGTACAGCTAAACCCATCCATTTGCCCAATGTCCGTGGCTATTTTTGGTCTGCAAAGGCAGAGCCAGAGTAGACATAACAGAGCCAAAAATATTTACTATCTGGCTTTTTAAGAAAAATCCTGCTGATCCCCAGCTAGCCTAAAGGAAAACCATCTCGGCTAAAATGACAGTGGTGGTTGGACAGCTATCTGTCACAAATAGCCTATTTTCATTTTGGTAGGACTCTTCCTGTTTAAACCCAAAGGAATGACTTCAGGTAAAGAACATGATGCGTGGGTGGGGGGGGCAGTCATTCATGGCATCCTGTAATTGCTAGTAGGTAGTTGCCTGCTTCCTTAAGACAGTCTGGTGATGATATTTCAGGGGTTTTCAAAGCATGATCTCCAAACCATCAGCACCTCCTGGAATCCTGTTAGAAATGCAAATTGTCAGGACCCACCCTAGACCCACTAAATTAGAAACTCTGGGGGTTAAGGTCAATGATCTGTGCTTTCACAGTCTTCCGGGTGATTGTGAAAGATGCGAACATGTGAGAATCACAGTTGTATATAATGGTTTTGTAAACTTAAAGGAGTTACCTAAATAAAAGCTCGTGCTCTGTTACATGCTGGAAAGCCTTGATTACACAGGAGGTAGGAGGAGGAAGAAAAGGATTAGGCTAGAATTCTTATTCTTGTATCAAAGCAGCTAAATAAAAAAGGATGCCAAACTTGCTATAGTGGCACGCACACGGAATTAAGTGCGTGGGGTCTAGATTGCACCTTGTGAGAAAAATCTAGGTGGCAACTGGACTGTGGGCAAGTGGCTCAAGAAAAAAAAAAAACAAACCAGAAACCCGTACATACACTATCTTCGCTGATCTTTCAAACTTGAGATTAACTGTGATCTGCAAATGGCCTTTGACCAGTGGGTTTAACTGGAGCTGATAGGAGAATTCCCATTTTTGTGAAGCAAAAGATGGAAATGAAGCTCAAATACTAACTTATCTAGGCAGACCCAGCCAGTCAAGTGACAGACCCAGGATACTGCTGTCAGACTGTCTGTTGCAGACGTTTTGCTATTTCTGCTGTAGCACATGCTTTTCCAGTTTGGGAGGACTGGAAAATTCCTAAGAACTTACTGAAGGTATTTGTTAAAACCGCTTTTACTGAGCTGTGTGCATTTGGGTAGCTGAGTTTGGACTTCCTGGATCTCTGAATGCAAAGTGATTAGAAAGCCTAGTGTTGAGTAATCAGAATGGTGGGTCTCCAGAAGCACATTGCTCCTCATAAGCTCACAGACAGAGTGTCTTGCCGGATTCTCCATGCTCCAGAGACTAACAACCATGGTAACTTGGGGAAAATTACTTCTTTGTACCACAGCCTTAATGTACTCCTTTGGACTACAGATTCTCCAGAAGTATGCCCAGTTCACCCAGAGAGTGCTCAGCACAATCACTGAGGATGGGGAGGTTGAAGCTTGGAAAAACATTAAAAAAAATTCAATAGTCCTGTTGTTTTTCTAAAACAAATTACTGACATTATCCCTTGACATTATATACTTGGGGATCTGCAAAGAAACCACTACCGAAGCATGGAGCATGTGTGAATTTAAAGACAAAAATCCAGGGGGCGCCTGGGTGGCTCAGTCAGTTGAGCGGCCGGCCGACTTCTGCTCAGGTCAGGATCTCGCGGTTTGTGAGTCCGAGCCCGCGTCGGGCTCTGTGCTGACAGCTTGGAGCCTGGAGCCTGCTTCAGATTCTGTGTCTCCTCCTCTCTCTGCCCCTCCCCTGCTCATGCTCTGTCTCTCTGTCTGTCAATAATAAATAAATGTTAAAGAAAATTTAAACACAAAAATCTAGGAAGAACTGCGCTGGATTTTGAATTCCTAGAAAATTCTTCAGGCCCTGCCTGGAGACTATCCATAGTTCAGTGCCTGCCCATAGCACCTTGAATATAGGAGGTGCTCAGAATAGGTTCAGAAAATGACAAATCTGTCAAGAGATGTTAATTATTGTAGTGATGCTAGAAAGATTCCTAAGCACAGGAGGTCTGTTTTCAAGACTATTAACACATGTCAAGGTCCATAGTATTATGATGGACATTAATAAATGGGTACACTACAGATGTTGACTCTGTTGACAGTCTCTTGCCCCAAATCCATCACTTTGTAAACAAGTCTCTCTTCTTATCACTTCAATATGGCCCAGTCATAGTAACCTTAAAAAGGCAGGTCGTTTTTGCAATCTGATGGGCACTTTACCTTTGGTGGTACTGTCTTCTTCCCAGCACCCTTCAGCCCAGATGCCCTCCTAGTGCAACAGCGGGAACAGCGTGGGACAGACTTTCGCTGCACCAGCCTCTAGCCTAGAGATCTGATCACCCTCCAAGACAAAAGCCAAGAAGTGAGAACCCTCTATGTTAAGCTTTTATTAATGCTATTCTGTTGCTGTGGGTGAGAACTTGGAGGCTGATGAATAGGCTTGAAGGAGAGAGAGAGAGAGAGAGAGAGAGAGAGGCGCAAACTTCAACTCTGGCTGGATGCGAGGAGCTTTGGAAACAGTCCAAAGCAGTTTGCTGTAGATTGGGAGGCTGCTGCTGCTGCTAAGATAATTTTGGTGAAAACCTAGATTTGTAGAAAACAGATATAAGTAAAAGTGAATCCAAATAAGGTATTGATCTTATTTCCCCGCTCACCTCTCTTCTGGTGATAAATCATCCTCCTCTAAAATCCCAGCTTCCTCATGATGAGGGGGACTTCATAGTGGAGAAATAAAGTCTAACTGTGGTCTCATCCCTTGTGTGAAAGTGGGGATGGGGGGACCCTCTCCTGTGGTTGGGATGGAGGGGCTGAGGGCAGAATGTGGACATCTTGCAGGCCCTCCCACATTGGTGGTGGCAGGGAGCCTCTGCAAACACAACGGGCCTCGCATTGGCCGGCAAGGTCCCAGCATTGCCGCAATTGATATGGCCACGTCCAGCCAGCAGGGTGAAGATGCTGGGGCATGTGAGGACCACCAAGGGGACAGATGCTGCTAGTTGCCTACCTAACAGCTATAGACCCTTCTCCCTTGACCACAGATTTTTGTTTTGAGCAAGTTCATGATGCACTCAGGAAACACTGCCCCTCCTTGGGCTCCAGACGATGGAGGTTAATCTCCCCATATCAAGATACATAATTTAGTCCTATCCACAAAGACCCTTTATTATCATATAAAGTAATATTCACAGGTTCCAAGGATTAGGGTGTGACTGTTGGGGGGGGGCGGGGAGGCATTTTCAATGTGCCACCTAACTGAAGGAAGACTCCGCCCCATCCCATCAGAAGCTTACCTGGAAGTCTAATGCTACCTGAGCTTCTGAATCAAGTAACCTTGGGTTTATCTGACTATAGACTTCAAGGACCACGTAGCTGAGAGACCATGAGAGACTAAAGACGACTCCGAGGGTCTTAGGGACATCCAGGTCCTCTGCAAGTCTGGGCACCACCCAGGGGTACATGTGTGACCTTGGTGATTCACGCTCCTCTGCTAGGCTCCCAACCCGGGATGCCCGCCCTGGGCGTCTGTCGTCTGGCTGGAGCTGCTCAGCCCCCTGCTAGACTTGCGCGTGGCAACCCCATGCAGGCCTGGGGGCTGGGTGGCGGCCCCTCCTCCCAAGCCTCCCGCGGGTCACGTTCCGTGCTAGAGCCCGGATGCACAGCTGGGCGTCACCCTGCGCTGCTGGGCAGTGCTGCTTTCTGCTCTGCTGCGGGGCCCTGTCTGGTCCTCGGCTGCCAGGGACCCTGGGAAGTGGCGCTCCGGCTTGACCGCCGCCAGGCCTCTCTGGGAAGAGGTGAGTATGAGAAGGGCGACGGTGTCCTGTGTCTTCGTGAGGTCCACGATTTCCGGGGGCCTGTGCGGGACAGGCGCAGGGTGAGCGGCTGCAGCTGGGTACTCCGCGGTGGCCTCGGGCAGCGGGGGCCCAGGCCCTGGTGGCAGGGTCAGCGCGGGCCCAGGCCCTGGTGGCAGGGTCAGCGCCCGACTCAAGCCCTCTGTAGGTGTCTTCCTGTAGGAGCTGACTTACTCGCGTCTTTAAAGTTATATTTTGTCAGGAATCCTGACGCTTAAAGACATCTGGCTGGGAAAGAAACACTTTACGCTTTCCTGAGACTTATTAAAATATCTGGGGTAGGGCAAGCCGAGGGGATTGCATTTTTGAGGCTGGTGGTTCTTCTGGTATGTAATCTGGTAAAGCTTCCTTAAACGGGATTTCTCAACCTTAGTGCTACTGAAATTTGGGCCAGATAGTTCTTTGTCGTGGGAGGCTGTCCTGTGCATCGTAAGATAAATTTAGCAGCATCTCTGGTCTCTAGCCGCTAGATGCTATTTGCAACCCTACCCAGCTGTGACAACCAGTAAAGTCTCCAGATGTTCCCAAGGGTCCCCTGAGGGGCAAAAATCTTCCCAGTTGAGAACCACCAGGCTGATGCTGTGATATTGGGGATATTTAACAGAAACCTGTATTTATTTTATGATAAGTGATGGCTGACTTTATTTAAAACCTTCGGATTGTATTTTTGTCTGGGGCATACATTTCTAATCTTTAAGCCCCCTGTTGAGTGGCTAAAGTTGGTTTATGTGGAGAATGTGCTCGGAGTATGAATGTCACAGCCACCTCTGGGTAGACGTTAGCTGATTGTGTTTACGTCGTATGTGTCTCCTCCATGCCTGGAAGGAAGAGAAAGTATCCAAGGACTGTTGTGTTCTTGTGGCACCTGTTTTGTAGACTTTGCTTTGTAGCCTTGCCAACTACTCTAGGCAGGATGACAAAGGTTCTCAGGGATGTGGAATAATGTCCGTGTCACATTTATACCCCTATACTTGTTGGGCTTATGGTAGCAAGTATGAGCCTGATTATCCATGTGTATCCATCAAACTCCTCTGTACATGTCTGTTCAGGGTCATCCTGTCTGCATTTTGTTCATGTTTACTTTGAAATGTCCTGCCTGTAATTGAATTCCATGCCCTTCAGGACCTGGCTGTGCTCAAGTGTTTCCTGTGAGAACTCTAGTCACTGCTACCCTCACAGTAAATACAGTGTTTATTGCTCAGCATTTGTACAACTTCGTGACATTTGGATGGAGATTTGAGATGAATCTGGATCTTGTATTTTTCTTATTTTACATATTTAAGCTTTATTCCCTCAGCCAAAGTAACTTCTCCTTGAGGGGAGGACTACCTGTTGGTAAGAATCTATAACCCTCACTCCCAAGAGTGCTAAAAAAAAAAGAGTGTACTCTATCTTTACAAAAAGAGATATAGAAAATATGCTATTATTCTTTCTATGCCTCTTTATAAAAAGAGGCATGGAAAATAAGGTATTCCTTCCAGTTGTAATATTTCATGTGTCTGTGGTACAGTACTATGTAACTCTACCTACCCCCAATGTTTATTAAGCACCAACTGGATGGAAGTTACTGGGATAAGAGCTCTTCATTTTTCAAATATTCATTTATGGTAGATAAGAATGAAAAAGAATGACAGAGGGGTGCCTGGGTGGTTCAGTTGGTTAAGTGACCCACTCTTGAGTTCAACTTAGGTCATGATCTCATGGTTCGTGAGCTCAAGCCCCATGTTGGCCTCTGCTCTGATAGAGCAGAGCCTTCTTTGGGATTCTCTCTCTCTCCCTCTCTTTCTGATCCTCCCCTGCTCTCCCTGTCAAAATAAACAAACTTTATTAAAAATGACAGAGATGAGTACCTGTTCCAAGATCACAGAGCTTGGTAAGTATTGGGAAGAGATGGTCTAGTTTATAGTTCTGAAAACTTTTTCGCACCAGGTCAGGAGGTCAGTGAGGAATTGCTTTGTTCAAACCTCACATTTCACAAAAAGTTTACTGACGTGTCACAGGTAACCCATAAGCCTCCCAATCCTTCTGAAACAAACTTTCTTTTAAAAGGCCAGATCTAGACCTTTTAGCTTCTGGGCCATAAGGTCTCTGGCTACTACTCCACTCTGCTGTTGTAATGTGAAAAGAAGACGTAGATGATGATAGTAAACTGAGGGATGGGTCTGTGTTTCAATAAAACTTTATTAAAAAGAGTGCTGGGAGTATGGAAAGGACTTCATAGGCAAGATATTTGTTGAACTTATCTGGATGAAGAATGGTTTTAGGACACTAGCCTGGATTGTCATTTTACCTGGGAAAGTCTGCTTCCCTAGATGAGAGGTCCAGCCTGGCTCTCAGCCAGGAATCCTGTTGGAAATAAGCTGGGATGCAGTGGTTTTATGCCAGCCTGGGCCATGCTTAGTTTATACTGTGGAAAAAGAGTTTGACACACAAATACTGTATGATATTTAAAAAAAAATAAGTCGGATACCTTTAAAAGGCTTGGTTTGCTGAGTCCTCTGTGCTTCCAAAGCAATTGATTAGAATCAGTTGGGGCACAGACTATCCCAGAGGCAGGAATTGATAAGAGTAGCTCAGGATTTCAGGATGGGGTTGGCTTCAGTTCAGAAACTCAAAAGGCAAGCTTCTTTCAAAATACTCAAAGAAAAAAAAAAAGCCTAGAGTTTTTAATTTCATGAGGGGGTTCAGTTACACTGAGAAAGGGCACCCTTACATAAATAAAAGTGTGGTTCTTAAACTTGGGTGCATTGCTTCTCTGAGCTCTCAGCAGTGTTAAATGGAATTTCAATACTTCATCAACTCTAAATACTTTTCCATTGATGAAATCAGTGTATATCTTGCAGTCACAATAGACCGGTGGTATACTGGGTTTATAGTGGTTATTTTGGAGCATGGACATCAAAACTTGCAGAATGAAGGAATATTAGTGAATGGAAGAAAATTCTAGAAGGGATAATAGTGTATCAAATTTTTAAAGAAGTGGCATCATTAGTGATGAACTAAGGCATGGCATGGAGTGGAAAAGGGCCTGTGCTATGGAGTAGTCACGAAGTGATTGATAAATGTCAGATACAGAATATGAAGTAGTTAAGGGATAAGCTGTATGTCTTCTTGATGGATGCATAGAGTGATATATGGAAACTGGATAAGTCTAAATGAGTTTAGAAGACATCCTTTTATATAAACTTAAAATTCTGCTTTTAGATAAAATATCAGTCCATATTTTTTATGGGCAGAATTATTTCTTGGGGATATGTACTACGACGGCACATCTAACATGGAATGTTTTCTTAAATTTGGTGAAATCAACATCATGGGGGTTTGGCGACCTAAAAAATGAATCAAATAAAACTATTCTCAAATAATTAAAAAAGACCATGCCCTAAGATTAGATATAGAATTTAAGAACTAGGAAGGAATACCAAGTTCTATTGTCTTTAGTTACTACTTAGCAAAGATGTTCACCCTTTGAATGTCTTTTTTTCCCTTAATATTTTTGTATTTTAATTACTTTTGATAGTGGGGAATCCATTGCTATCATTAATAAAGGAACCAGTAATATTGGTGGACCTCTTATGTTTAAGGTAGTCTTAATATCCAAAGCTTCGACTGCCCTGTTTGCTGTGGTTCTATAACAGTTTAGCAACCATGTGCCATGAATCAGTACAGGTGGAAGAAAACATTCATACCTTTAGCCATGTGGGCAACCAGGTACCCAGAGAGTGTGGGGTGGCCAGAACACCTGTGCAGGTTATTTTTGGCCATGTAGCACCTATAGTTCCCCCACAGTGTTGTACGAACATTCTTTTCCATGTATGACCTGGTATGGAAAGGGTTGGGAAGTCCTGTTCCGACAGGTTGCCAGTGGCTGCTCTGAAGGAATATGGAATAGATAAAATTAAGGGGCCCCCCTGCCTCCAAGGCCCTGCCATTACTTGCACAGGTTATGTCCAAAGTTGCCTAGCAAGAGTCTATACCATTACTGCACATAACCAAGGATATTTCTTTCCACATTTGCAATCCCAAGAAAGTCTGATTAGAACTTACATGCCTCTTTGCAACAGATTGGAAAAGGGAACTTTGGTGCTAAAGAGTTAAAGCCCTGAAATTAGTATCAGTTCTACAAAGGAGGTCCTCAAAATGTCTTCCAGTATTAAATAAGGGCAAGGGTTAGCTTTTCTCTTCATTCCTTATGATTTTTTTTTTCCATTGGCTTCTGTGTGTTTAAATTGCATCAGGTACTGTGTAGTATCTTTTATAGAGCTTGGAGGTGGGGGTATGAGTGGGAGTTACCATGTTTCCAGGATCCTTTAATGATATTGAGGAAGGAAAGAGCCATCTTTTTTCCATAGGAGTACAGCAAGGCTTTTCCAGCCTGATGGGTGGGAGATTGCTGTGCAAAGGATGAGGGCTCAAGGCTTCATTACTATTCTTCAGGTTCTTTTTAACTTTTTTTTAATGTTTATTTTTTTAAATTTTTTTTTCAACGTTTATTTATTTTTGGGACAGAGAGAGACAGAGCATGAACGGGGAAGGGGCAGAGAGAGAGGGAGACACAGAATCAGAAACAGGCTCCAGGCTCTGAGCCATCAGCCCAGAGCCCGACGCGGGCTCGAACTCAAGGACCGCGAGATCATGACCTGGCTGAAGTCGGACGCTTAACCGACTGCGCCACCCAGGCGCCCCTTTAATGTTTATTTTTGAGAGAGAGAGCATGAGTTGAGAGAGAGGGGGACACAGAATTCAAAGCAGGCTCCAGGCTTTGAGCTGCCAGCACAGAGCCAGCCACAGGTCTTGAACCCAGGAACCACAAGATCGTGACCTGAAGTCAGAAACTTAACCAACTGAGCCACCCAGGTGCCCCACTAGTCTTCAGGTTCTAATCGTAGCCCTGGTATTAACCCTTACTGTCATGGTTGATATCAGGCAAGTCTTAATAACTCTCTAGATCTTCTACCTGCGATACAAGATATCAACTAAGGACTTAGAACTTTATGTTTCAAGTACAATGATCAGCAGGGAACAGCTATCCTATAAATGCTCCATTTTCTACCCTTTTCAACTCAAATATTCTCTTTGGATTCTCCAGTGTTAGATGGCTTTGTCGGCGTTGAGTCTTGCTTCTCTTGTCATTATGCATGTTCCTAAGATTATTTCCAATAGGAAGCATTTGTTGACAGCTGGTTAGTATTTTTGCTAGTTCATGTATTTGTCCTTATCCAATGAAACTGGACTACCTGCCTTCAGTATTTATTGACAGCTCTAGATACTTCTGACGGCTTGCTTACATGTATCAGCAGGTTGGGGGTATCTCATAATTCTAGGCTTCCTTTATAAAGCTGCTGACCAAATTATCTAGCACAACCTTGTTTAAATGGGGGAAACATGAATGTGTGGATATGAATAAAAGATCTTACTGTAGTTAAAATTTTCCTGTCCATGAGGGATTAGAAGCAATTTCTTTCAGTATTTACATATTTTATGTATGTTTTCAGTTTAATACATGTTATTTTTGGTAGGATTTTAAAATTCTTAACATCAATGTACCAGACCCTTTTTAATAAGCCCCTCTATTTAATTATCACAACAGTTTTGTGAGCTAGGTGGTACTGCCTCCATTTAAGATGAGGAAACTAAAGCTCAATCTGAGGAACTTGTGCAAAGTCCTTCAGTAGGTGACAAAGCCACAGCATGAACCCACATGTTCTCATTCTAGGGTCAGTGCTCTTTGTGCAGAAGCAAAGATCTCTTAAAAACTTCTGTTTGCTCGGTAAATGACTTTGTGTTTGCATAAGGGTTTCTCTGTTTCAGGAAGGTGCTGAGATGGTGGTAAAATTCAAGTGTAATCAATGAACCAATTAGTGTTATTGAAGCCTTCTGGGTGCAAGGATTGCACTTGGTGCTATGGGAAATCAACAACAACAACAACAACAACCATAAAAGATAAAATGGATCACAGTGCAATAAAGGAAGAGAAACATACACACATAAAGCAGTGTCTCGTCTTATGAGGAGAGGCATCTGTGAGTTTTGCAGATGAGAGGGAGGGGCAGAGAATGGCATGGAACCAGGGCTAGGCAGGTCCCTTCAAAACCAGGCTGGTCAGTACATGTGCTTTCAGACTTGGCATATCTGTCAGGTGTTCCTGTGTTTCTGGGATTATGTTAATCTTCAAAGCAGTCCTGTCCTGCATTTTACCAAGTCCCAGAGAGGTGACACGGGCTTCCCCAATATGTACACTTGGCGAGAAGTATGGATGGGAATCAAACCTGGGTCTTTTTAGCACAAGCCTTAACGTTCCTTCTAGGATATCATTTATTAGCAAGTCTCTTCTAAAATTAGTTCTATCATTTATACTTTCCCCCAAAATATACCTGTAATCATTTAAGTGCCAAGAAACAGGTTTTAAAGACCACAGATTTTGAGAGTTTTAAGGAATTTCATAGGGAAAGAGCAGTGATCCTTTGAAGGGAAGGCTTTTTATTTTTATTTAATTTTTAAAGTAGCCATGCTGGTGTTTGTTCAGGTATGTACTAAGGATTCAAACATTGAAAGGAACAGTTTAGAATTTTGTACAGCATTTTAGGGGGACTTCCATCCCTCACTCCCCAGATACTTTTCCAAGCACTAAATGGCCTTCTGGTGGGAGGGGAGGTGCAGCTTTGGTGTGGATGAGGCTGCTGAAAGCTTCCATAGCCTTAGAGAGGCCAGGGGTGAAGTGGATGCCTCCCAGAGATCACGGTCTCCATGACACTGACAGTGCTGCCTTTTACCTGGGGAGTCACCAGCAAGGCCAGGCAAAGCAGCCACCTTCAGACATTTCAGGAAGTTCAGGCAGTGCTAAGTAGCATGTCCCTGGGGTGGTACCAGGAGCCTGGGAAGTGGCATCTGTCTAGTTACTTAACTGCTGTTGTAACTTTTATGGGCATCAGCCTGCAGGGCTTTGGTGTGGGAGGCAACGAAACCAGGCTGTGAGTGAGTGAGACTTTCCACTGCATGAAAAGCAAATGTCAGCACAGCCCGGAGGAATGAAGCCAACCCAAAAGGAAGCACAAGTACAAACTGTTAGCTTAAGGAGGAGGTATCCAAGGGGAAATTAGAAGTGATGGTTTTTGTCTTAGTTATAAAGAAAACATTTTTTAAATAAAGGCTGCTGCTTTTTTTTTTTTTTTCAATGTTTGAGAGAGCATGCAAGTGGGGGGAGGGGTACCAAGCAGGCTCCACGCTGACAGCGGGTGTGGGGCTTGATCTCGAGAACCGTGAAACATAAGATCATGACCTGAGTCAGACGCTTAACTCACTGAGCCACCCAGGCGCCCCATCCCATGAAGGCTTCTTTTGAAGTAGGAACTTACTATTTTGGATAAAAATGTCTAATGCATTATCAAAGAGTACCAGAACATAAGGGGATGCCTGCTTGCTTCTCACGGTACTTGCTGATAATAGAGCAAAATCTAACTTCCATGGTAGACACAGGAATGGTCCCAATTAAAAAGTCAAAATATATTAAAATGTGTTTGCAAGTCCAAAGAAACTACAAAATTGAAATCCTGTAATATACCTATCACAGAGATATGTGTGTAATGACCACTCAAATATTGACGAAAGCCTTTCACGTGGAAAAAGAATGATGAATCAGAATCCTAATCTACTTCTGAATTCTCCTGGTAGTTTTGTTTAGTCTGGTGTTACTTTGATTCATGGAGAACTGTTAATATGTATGGTTACTGGATTAATAGAGTGTCCCATACCTGCAGCAGTATGGTTAGTGGATATAATATGCATAATTAACAAGAATACTCCAAATTGGCCTAGCTGTGAACCATTTGCCTTGATGAATCACTGGTAATGTAAAATTTTAGTGGCTGTTCTAATTATAATATTTGTATGGATCACTACTTCCAACTTTTTAATTCCACCCTGGTGTATTTGCTTAGAGATCCTGAACTTCTCCCCACCCACACCCCTAAGCTTTTTGGTATAATAAATAAATATTGAATGGGATCTTAGATTTTCTGTTTTAGTTGCCTTAAGGATGGACATATTAAAGACCAAAGAAGGTAGAGCACTAAGAAATAATTCAAGTGATTACATTTTAGATCCAGAAGAGCTCCTTGTAGTTATCAGCAGCAGCCAAGCTTCTTTTTTATGCATGTGGAGTTTGAGGCCAGAGGTCAGTGGCTTGTTCAAGCTCACCCAGCTGGTGAAAGATTTCTGGTGACCACCCAGGACTCCTCAAGGTCACCAGGTCAGAGCTTTACCCACCAGGCAACACTCAGCAGCCAGTTCGTCAGGCTACCTGTTTGTGTTGCACTAGGAGACAAAAGGGATGAACTAGATGGTTGACGGAAGCCCCTTTCTAGTACAGTGTGCTAAGACCAGCTGGAAAATTGGAACAGCCTGTCATTTTCCTTACCAGTACATGGGCAGTGTCCCTACCTGTAAGCACTCCCTGCCATCTTGCAAGACAAGTAGAAACAACCAATAGTGAACTGTAATCAACATAAGGAGATTTAGATTACTTCCAGGTTTTAGGTACTGGAGTGTTACCTCAGCCACCAGGCAAGGGCATGACTACCTCTTTAGCACCATTCTCCCCAACCTGTGCTGTGGCTCTCCTTTGAAGACTTTTGTTGTCTTATCGGAGTGTTCTACCTTTTCCCACTTGGTGTAATTTCTGTCTTTACTTGGATATGGGCAGCATTTTTTTTATGGTCTCCATTTTTACTTAGTGCTTCTGTGTTTTCCTTGAAGCAAAGAAAAAAAAAAAAGAAAAAAAAAGAAAAAACTGTGGACATTGAAAACTCACCAAAAATAAGCAATTCTCCTATTAGTAAATATTAGAATAGTACATATAGCTTATATCATGGGCCTTGCTAAATTTCTCCAGGGGTTCCCACTAGGGCATGCCCCAGGAACCAGATCAAGAGCAGGTTTCCTATTTGCTTCCAGCTTCTGTCACTAGTTTTTAAAGTCAGGTTTATTGAGGTATAATTTATATGTAGTGAAATTTACCCTTTAGACCTACAGCCTCATGAGTTTTGAAAGCTGTGTTCATTTGTGTAACTACCTACTATAATCAAGATGAACATTTCCATTACTCAGAAAAGTTCCCTCATGCCTCTTTGCAGTTAATCCCCTCCCAACACCATGAGCCCATGACAACACCTGATGTATTTGTCCTTATATGATGCCCTCTCTTTAGAATAATATAAATGGGATAATTCAGCATGTAACCTTTTGACTTTGGCTGTTTTCACTTAGCATGATGCATTTGAGAACTACGCATGCTTTGCAGATGTTAGCTCTTTTTTATTGCCGAGTAGCTTATGTACATTTCACACTTCACTGGTGCATATGTGCATATACCACAGTGTGCTTACCCATTTCCTACTTGATGGACATATGGTATGGTGGCCAGACTCCAAGGTGGCTCCTCTGATCCCCATCTTTTGTGTTTGCCTTTGATTCATCTCCCCTCTGTGAGTTGTTTCTAACCAATGAGATATTGTAAAGGTAATGCAGTGCCACTGTCTTGACTTATTATCTTATATAAGACTGTCTTAATAGAAAAATCCTTTCTGAGACTGACTTTCTGGCTTGGGAAAGTAAGCAGTTCTATTGAGAAAGTCCAAAGGAAGAAGAACTGAGGGTAGCTTCTAGGAGCAAACACCTGCCTTTCACTAATAGGCAGCAAAGAGCTGGGGCTTTCAGTCCTACTGAAGCAAGGAAATGAATTTTGCCAACCATCAGAATGAGTTGGAAAGTGAATTCTTCCCCAGTCAGTCAGCCCTTCAAGTGAAATTGTAGTCCAGCCAAAACCTTGAGTACAGCCTTGTGGACCTATGCAGCTAAACCAGGCTACACTCTGGATCCACAGAAACAAGGAAATAATACATGCATCTTAAAATAAAGCCACTTGATTTACATTAACTTGTTATACGTGTGGCACAGCAACAGAAACTAATATATGCTGGTTATTTCCAGTGCAAATAAAGCTGATATAAACATTCACATACCAGTATGGGTATTGACCTATATTTTTATATCTTTTGGGTAAAGAAGAGTGGCATTGTTGAGTGGTAAGGTAAGTTTAACTATTTGCCATGGTATGTCAACTGTTGGTATGGTAAGGTAAACTTCTATGGAGTGGCTGTACCATTTTACACACCAGCAGGGTATGAAAATGCCAGCTGCTCCACATTCACATCAGCAGTTAGAATTATCTGATATGTAAGCTTTTAGCCATTTGAATATAGGTGTGTAGTCCTATCTCACTGTGGTTTCAGTGTTCACTTCTCTAGTGACAGTGAATGTGAACATTTTTCCTGTGCTTTTTTCCCCCATCCATTCTCTGTTCACCTATTTAAATTGTTTACCCATTTAAAAAACTGTTTTGACATTATTGAGTTGTGACAGTTCTTTATAATGGATATAATTTTCTAACAGATGTGTTTTACAAATATTGTCTTTCAGTTTGTAGGTTGACTTTTCATTTTCTTAACCGTGCCTTTTCAGATGACAAATTTTTAATTTTGAAATTGAGCCTATTAATATCCTTTTACGGATCATGCTTTTGGTATCATACCTAGGAATTCTTTGGCTAATCCAAAGACACAAATATTTTCTGCTTTCTTCTAGAAATTTTATAGTTTGAAAGTTTTACTTTCAGGTCGACGATCCATTTTGAGCTAACATTTGTACAAAGTACAATGCATGTATTGAGTTTTATTTTTTGTATATAAGCTTCATTTATTCCAGCAACATTTGTTACAGAGGCCACTCATTTCCATTGAATTGTCTTGGGCCTTTGTCAAAAATTGCTCTTTCTCTCCCTCTTTCTCTCCCTCTCCCCACCCCACCCTTCTGTTTGTAGACTCTTCTGTTCTATTGGTCTAAGTATTTATCATTTTATCAATACCACACTATTTTGATTATGGTAAATATAAATAATACAAATGGATGTTCTTTGACTTCTTTTTCAAAATAATTTTGGCTGTTCTAGTTCCTTTGCTTTTCTGTACACCTTTCAGAATTATTTGGTTACTTTCTACAACAATGCCTGCTAGAATTTTGATTGGGATTACTTTGAGGTTATAGATCAATTTGGGAATAACTGACATTAATAATGATACTACACATTCTAATTCATGAACATAGTATATCCATTTATTTAACTCTTCTTTTTTCTTTCATCAGAGTTTTGGATAGGATAATCCTTGCAATTTTTTGTTAGATTTATCCTTAAGCATTTCGTGTTATTTGATACTTTTGTAAATGGTGTTTTTTTTTTTTAATTTTTTTTCAACGTTTATTTATTTTTGGGACAGAGAGAGACAGAGCATGAACGGGGGAGGGGCAGAGAGAGAGGGAGACACAGAATCGGAAACAGGCTCCAGGCTCTGAGCCATCAGCCCAGAGCCTGACGTGGGGCTCGAACTCCCGGACCGCGAGATCGTGACCTGGCTGAAGTCGGACGCTTAACCGACTGCGCCACCCAGGCGCCCCTGGTGTTGTTTCTTTAAAACTTAAGTTTCTAATTATTGCTGGTGGAAATACAATTGAATTTTATGTATTGATCTTCAGCATTGCTTAATTTGCTTTTAATTCTAGTAGCTTATTTTGGAGATTCCTTGTGATTTTCTGTATCGGTAATTGTCATGTAGTAAGAGATAGCTTTATTCCATCTTTTCTATTCTGTATACCTTTCTTTTGCTTAACTTTTGGTGCACTGTATAGAGCCTCCGGTATGATCTTGAATAGGAGTTTTAAGGCAGACATGATTGTCTTGTTTCCCATTTGAGGGGAAAAATATTCAGGCTTTCATCATTAGTTATTTTATCAGTAGACTTTTTGTAGATTACTTTTATAAAGTTGAGATTTTTAAAAACATGAATAGATATTGAATTTTTTCAAAATATTTCTCCATCTACTAAAACACTCACATGATTTTCTTCAGTCTGATATGAAAAATTATATTTATTGATTAAAAAAATTAAAACCAGTCTTCCATTCCCAGGTTGGACCCCTCTTGGTCATGATGTATTATTCTTTTATATATTCCTGGATTTGATTTAGTAATATTTCATTGAGGTCAATTTTTCTTTAATTTCATTTTCCATCGTGCAGTCTATGCTTAAGCCTTTCTCCCATCTTTTAGGACTCTAACCTGGGCTTAGAGTCTTACATAGGTGTGAAACAGATTTCAGAGTACTTACTTATAACTCTCAATCAGGAACTGAGAGCTGTCCTCCTCTCTCTCAAGAGGGGTAAGGCCCTGACAGCCATGTTTGTATTATGACCCTGGCTGTAACTGATTGGATCAAGAGTAGACACCTGACCTATGCTGGACAAATAGTATTCTCTTTCCCTGGAATTTGGACTTGAGATTCAAAGATACCAGTTACTTTGTACTGATAGCTAGAAGCGAGGACATGACTACTCGGGAGCAGACTACCATTTGGATATAGCCAAGTTCAACCAGTGTAAAAATTAGAGAAAACATTCTGCTTCAGATAGAAAGAGAGGAGATTATTAAACTTAATAGTTACTTACTTTGGGATTCATGATTTATTCTTACTTTTTTCTTTCCCAGTATATTTCCTTTTTTGCTTGAGATAGTTCTGAATCAGTTTTTGTATTTGGAATCAAAAATGCCTTGGGCAAGATATGCTGCATTGCTTTTGTACATCCTGTTCCTATGGCTTGGAATGCCATACTCTAATTGGTTTGCTGATACTGATTCTTCTAGACACTGAGGCATCTTCTGTTTGGGTTTAAGTTATCCTGACTCTCCTCTCAGAAAGAGGCAGTATTTAATTGGAATACCTATTTTTTACTGCTTGTATCACACTTATATTATAGTTCTTGAGCTTGATTCCGAGCTCCAGGATTTTGGTTTTTAGCATTTTGCATGCTTTAGGGCTAGTGTTTGAACCACGCTTATATGCTGGTAAATGTTTGGAATGAATAAATGAATCCAAAACACTTTGTTTTTATAACCATCTTAAGGGCCTTTATCCCTCGTCTTCAGAAGCAAGGTTTATACAGGTGATATTTCCAACTGCTATATATGTCCTCTATAGGAATGTTCTTCAAGTGTGATTGCACACTAGAATCATCTGTGGGACCTTTCAGAAAACCCTGATACACAGACTTCTCCCTACACCAATTAGATCAGACATGATGATGATGATGATGATGATGATGATGATGATTTTTGAAAGTACCAAAAATTGGATTGTAAAAAATCACCTGGTATGGGAAGGCTTATAAACACAATATAAACAATATTGATGCCCGGGTCACACTCTCATCAATGCTAAAGCAATTGGTCTGGGGTATGGCTGGGTGGTAAGGGTTTTAAAAGCTCCCCAGGTGATTCCAGTAGGCAGCCCTATCAGTGGCCTTATTTTTTGGTTCACAGAACAATTGTTTAGGAACTGAAAATCCATGGCAATAATGGAAAGTTACACCTTCCAGGCTGCATGGGAAGCAGGTGGGAAAATCTGCAATTCAGATAATATGACCTCATTTTGTAGGCCTTGGAACTTAGTACTAATTACATTTGTCTGACGCAGAAATATCAGTTATACATCTGCCCTAAGATTTTTCCTTTCACAAACAGCATCATAACCCTGATTATAGTTCTCACAGATCCATAGGTTGGTAAATATGAAGTTGGCCACAGATGCTGAAGGATGGCAGCTAGGAAGTTGCTGACAGAAGCAGCTCACACCTCTTTCATTGTCTTGTCCTTGGTGCTGACTTTGGTAAGGAAAGTAGTGCCTTTACATTTTATTGCTCCTCTGTTTTGACTTGAGGAATTAATGGTGTTTCTTTGCCTAACTTACATCAACTAATGGTGTTTACGTTGGTGGGGGAAACGCTGTTGGATTATTATGAAACACAAAGTAAGGATAAGAAATATTTAGGTTAGTAATCAAGAAAATATCTTCTGATAAGTTTGACTTGCCTCCTTTTAGCTGCATGGCTAAATGCATGGCTGCTTCCCAAAACTGCTCAGTGGGTTACAGCTGACAGAAAGGAACCAAAAATTGTGACCACTTTAGTGAGGCATGGCAAAGCTTCAAACCAAGCAGAATGTAATGGTGAAACAAACCCAGGGTGGTATCTCTTTGTTCTCTGTGTTCAGTCTGGGCCTCCCTTTGTAATTTGCCTCTTGAGCATCTTAGAATCAGTTCTTTTGTACTTAAACCTACTCTTGTGACTCAGCTGCTTTGGTTTTACTATTTAGTCTGTCCTTAATTGTTGGCCTTTCTGAACTCCATCCTGATCTGTCTCAGGTACTTGATTTTGCAACATCCAAAGACTTCATCCTTTTTGCTCTTGGGTAAATGCTTGCAAAGCAATAACATAATTCCTTAACACAGTATTTCTGGTTCAAATAACTAGAATATGCATTCTTGCCTATCGCCTACTCTACTACCTCTAAGAGCCCACCCAAGTGATGGTCTTTTTGTAGTGGAGTTTTCTGTTAAATCTTAATGGCTTAACCAAACAAATGTTCACTACATGCTCATGGTCCATGTTGATTGTTTGCTTGAGGCTCTGCTTTGTCTGCTCCTGGACCCAGGGTGATGAAGCAGCCACTGGCTACCGTATTGCTGATAGCTGTGGCAGAGGGGGAAATAATGTAGGAAATTTTGAGCCAGTTCTGTTGTCACTTGTCATATTTCATTGGCTAAAGCATATTGTAAGATCATGCCTAATTCAAGGGGGCAGAGACATGTAAGCCTCTCTCTGCCTAGAAAGAGAAATGGGGATATTTGGGGACTACTCTAGATATCCTATTTTGGGATATAAAATTTCACTCAGAACACTGAGTTATGCATAAATAATAGTTAAAAGGATAAAGATACACATTTCTGAAAGCAGCAGTTTAAAGTGAGGGATCATGATGCATCCTCGAAGATGACTTTAGGGTTAACTAAGGGAGTGTGTGTGTGACCTTGAGATAGAGACCTAAATCCTGAGAGCATTAGAAGTTTGTCTACATAATTAATGTTTAAATTGAGAATCAAAGAATACTATTGGATGCAATAAAAAACATAACTTTGAAATCTGAAGTAATTAGGGCTGAAAGAGGAAAGATCCCGCCCCCCCCCCCACCCCGTGTCACACAGAGGCAGAACTGGAATAGAACCCGATTCTGATTCACTGGTCTTTGTGTTGTGTAGTATTATTTGTGTTAATTTATTGATTCTCAGGACAGTTTGAAAAAGTAGGTTCTCCTATTTTCCAGCTATAACAGCTGTGGACTCAGAATATGTGAACTTTGAACAGATTTGCTTCCAACTGTTCTTTCAGATTGTGCTCTTTGGATGAGGACACTATCCAATTTCTAATGGGGTTTAGAATTCATTGCTTATGGCTTCTGAGTGTTCATTTGTAGATTTTTTTTTACCTCCATTTTGTTTAATGGATGAGTTAGGTTTGATCAACATTCTAGTAATGTCTTGTAAAAATATAGGTTTCGAGTACATAATCCGGCAGCTTGTGGGAAAATTATTTTCAGGGGAAATGAATTCACCCCAATCAGAAGATAGGATTAGTCAGGCTTGACCTGCTAAATTGAATCAGACAGTTATATAGCATCAGATGTTCCCAGCATTGACCTTTTTAGTGAGAAATGGGTCTATAAGATCTGTTTTACTCCTCTGTAAAATATTTTATGAATTTGAACAGAGCTTTCCATCATTTAGATACATATCAGGATCTACAGATGGGTTAGGACAAGACTGAGTAAAATTAGCTTTTGATGGGTTGGCCAGGTGGAACATGACTAATTTGTTAACTTGCTTGACCCTCTTTTTTTCCTAAAGCCAAAGTGCTCAAAAGACCAGACAGTAGTGAATACCTTTTATAAAGAAAAGAATAAGACCAAAGCAATCCAACAGAAGCTCTTTGGAAAAATCTCATAAAGTATGCAGTCTCTCCTGCTGAGGGGTGGGGGAACAAAGCATCTGGGCCTCTTTGCTTTCATGTCACATCCACAACTCCTGTCCTTAAATGCAGCTTCGGGGCCTGACAACTGGAGTTGACTAGTTAAGTGGGTCTTAAGTTCCATCTTTAAAATCACCCAGCTGTTCTCTTTTCTCAAAAATAAAACCATCCCAGCTGGTAGGTGGGAGTTTCCCCACTGTGACCGGGAAGCTGAGGCCAGGAGACAGGTGTGGATGGGAAAATTAGAGGGGGAGACAGAGCAGGACGGGGAGGCAGGGGCTACATTTCCCAGAATCAAACTTCTGGTCTACTGAGGCACTATGGGTGGGGTTGTCCATAGCAAGGGGGCTTATTTCTTGTGCTCTGCACATTGGTTGGAGTGGAGGGGCAAGGTATAATGGAATCATTGAATCTTTTGCTGGAGGAGGTCCTGCAAACTGAGTCTAATTAATTTTAGAGATGATGAAGCTGAGGTCCACAGGCAGATTGTGCTTGGCCCATGGATACACAGCTAATTGGAGTCCAATTATTCCACCTCCACTGAGAGCTCATCTTTGTCTAACTCCCAAGGCCACATAGGACACATGCATGTGATCTAGACCTTGGCATAAAAGACCCTGCAATATCCTCGTAGTATAATAATACACTACATAGTATACTAATATAAACAACATGATAAGGACTTTTGTGTTTAATATTATTTATCTGCAGTAGTGAATGTGCTGAGTTAAGTGTAAAAACTTAGTATGTAGAGAACTCATGCTCATGGCCCTGGAAACAGGGGAGGCGGAAGGACTTGTATGTGCTCTGGTCCTTTCCCCAACATGGCTGCTCCCAAATTAGAGGCAGAACACTGAGGCTCTGCTGTGGCATTTATCATCTCTTTCCCTCCTCAAAACAGGGTCTTTCCCTGACTGCCCATCTTTGGGATCTTTTATCTTAGGTGTAGTCCCAGTTTATTCCCTTTGCATATACCTCCGTACTGCCTTTATCCAAGACCTTTGTAAAGAAGTGTGTTTCTCTTTGAACCATCTCGGGTGACAGTATAACCATTCTAATAACCAGTGTTAAAAGGTGAGGGCTAGAGAAGGCGTGGCTGCTCTGCCTTGTCCACCCCTTTTCACAGTGACAAGTGATGTAGCAGGTACCTTCATGGTCTAAGCCAAAAATTGAGACAAATGACCATGACAGAGGACTGCATCTTGACTCATGCATAGATTGTGTGTTCCCCCGGCTCTCTATAAAGAACACGATGGCTGGAGCCAGGAAACCTGGGTTTTATTCCTTGCTCTGCCACAGCTGTGTGGTCTTGGGTGAGAACTTCTGTCTCTGACTGGGTTTCCTTCTCTTTAAAAGAGACCTCCCCCCCCCCCACCATGTGACCTGCAAGGTTGTTAATGGGATATGGTAAAATAATGTGTGAAAGCACTAAGTGTGAAGAATAACCTAGATACCAGAGTATCTACTCTGATGAATGTTGGCAAGAGGGCAAGACTCCCAATGGGTTGACCTGCGGACACTGAGTGGGAGAGTTAATACAGCAAGCCTTATTGTCACATGGTGGTAGTTTTCCCCATATCAGGTTTTAGATGGGGCGTGCCTCTGGAGTCTAAAGCATGGGTTGGGGAGGAACTAGACAAGGAGATTGGTCAGTGTTGAATTCCTTTTATTCTCTCCTCATCCTCTTACCTCCCCCTTTTCTGCTTGCTTGTCCTGACCTCTGTCTTGTGTTCCTTCTCCATCAGTCCTTTCTAGTTCACGTTGCCCGGAGGGCCTTCTAAGCAAACCTCAGATGAGTGTACACCTGTCTCCTTGCACATGTGCTGGGACAGAGCTGTGTGCCACTGGGCAGGGGGCATAATGTGATTAATGTGCCACCCTGGGCTCAGGAGTCATGTCTCCTTTCTCTGTCTCATGTCCACTGCCCTCCTCTAATCCCAGAAGATGAACTGCGGCCATGAGCTAGCTGTCTCAGGCCTGATTTGCCTGGATGCTGCAACAGTGACCATGTGTTTGAACTTCGTTTTACCATGCTTGACCCATGCATGGTTTCTGTTATCAGAGCATCTTCTGACCAAAGTGATCAAAAAATGCCAGAGTATAAAAAAGCTATTTTGGGGACGGTGCTATTCACCTTTGGCTTTAGACCACATAAATATTGGTGGAGAATTGAAGTTTAAGTTAGAATATACTCCCCTGGCATTTGAAGAAGGGATAAAGAAACTATCCCTAGGTAAAGGAATCACAGCTACTCATGGTGTTTGGATGAAGAACATCCAAGCAAGGGCATTTGGGGCTCTGTAGGACCTTTGTTGAATAACTATTTTTAGGTGGATTCTCGGGCAGAAGGATGCATGGCTTCTGCTTCTGGCAGGCAAACTCTGGCTGTAGTCAGGTGGGCTTCAATTCTGTAGCTTTCTTTCCTCCCAAACTTGAACTTCCATTACAGTACAGTTTTGCCCTGGGATCACCTAGTGAAACCAGAAGAAATCTAAAAACAAAATAGACAAGAAAAAAATAGCCAAAACCTAACTTTATATTTTAACCTAGAATTATTAGGCTATTGCTTTATTCATTAATGCAGTTACTCTGTCCATCACATATTTGAGTCCACAGATGTTCAAGGTACAGCATAAGTAAACCAAGTAAACTGTCTGTGGTCTCACGTAGAGTGCAGCATAAGGGGAAGCTCATATGTAGTCCAGTGGACGCCCAAATGTGAATCTATACCTAAACATCTCAGGCAAGATTCCCCTCTGATTAGGGGGCAGGGAACAGTGGTAGAAAGCACATTTGAAATATTGTGTGTCACATTCAAGTTCTACTGCTGAAAGTTTTTGCATCTGGAAGGAGGACTTAGGAAGGATACTAGTTTATCTAGGTATACTGTATTTCACAGGAATGTAAATCCTGGGGTCTCGACAAGCCACCCTCACTCTGCTAAGTATGGGTTTAGCACTTAAAAAATGTTTATCTTTGAGAGGATCTCAAGCAGGCTCTGCACTGTCTGTGCCTAGGCTGACATGGGGCTCAAACTCACAAACCATGAGAGCATGACCTGAGCTGAAATCAAGGGTCTGATGCTTAGCCAACTGAGCCAATCAGGTACCCCAGGTTTAGCACCTTTTAACTGAAGGGGTAGGATTTGGGTGGCTGGAGGCTACTCTCAGTAAAAGAGCTTTTCAAGAGGGAGAGAAGTGTGGTAGTTGGCCCCAGGTATAGCAAAGCGGTAGGCAAATGTGTATAACTGGGTTTGCTTGCCACGCAGAAAGTAGATGGCTGTGAGGAGTTCTGTCAAATGATGCTCTGAGCTGGTTACAAGTCTGATTACAAAGCATACACCACTCTGCTTACAAGGATGGCTTCTGTGGCTGCAGTTCTCCCAGCCTCAGTAGTGGTCTGGGCAAAGGTGCCAGTGAATCCCCTATCACTCAGGGAAAGTTTGCTCAAGTCATCTGACTCATGGGTGGGTCTAGTCCCATACGTTTCCCTGAATTCTAAAAGCACCAGCAATCTAGAGACAAAATCAAGCTGTAACAAGCTTTTGAACAGAAAAAGGCAAGCTAAGATAGGTCACTGAAGCCTTTGTGCCAGTGGTCATCAGTTACTTTCTACTGTGTTAGGGAAACTACTACTTCTTATGTTCTAGCTCTGGGAGCAAGCATGCCTGTGCTCTGCATGGCCCACTGGGGCTCTGGAGGATAATCAGCTTCCCAGGCCCTGTTACATACCACACTAAAGGTGTGTGAGGTCCTGATGATGGCTAACTTCTTATAGATTCTCAAATGGGGACTGCTCCAAGTGCCTTGGATGGCATTGTGTGGCGTAGGGTGAGAGGCCTCTTACCATGTGTTTCTTAGCCTGTCCCTTTACACAGTGAGATTAGACCCAGGGGTTATCAGGGTAAGTTCTACATAGGAAAAAAGTCACAGGATAGGCAAGAGAGGAGAGACACTTCTCTTTCTGCATCGGAAAGTAGAGAGAAGCTGATAGTCAGCATATGCATTGGCTTCACATGGGTGAGCTCACTGAGTAAAGAGCTACCCATGTTGCCAGGCCCAGAGCAGTCCCCCAGTTAGCTGAGTCCTGGGGATAGAGGTTTTTGCTGGCTACAGACATCCCATCTGGCCTCTGGAGCAGTTACAACAGCATCACTTACAAGTTATGCTTAATAGGATATGGCAAGAAAGCGCTTCTGCCAGTCGGAGCCCTGGTTGCAGTCAGGCACCACACCCTAAGGCCATGCCTCTGACTACACACATTTTTGCAGAGCTCTTGCTGTGAGAAGTTACTGCAGGAACCCAAACAGTGGCTCTGTGTGATCCATCTAGTTCTATGGGACTAGAAGCAGAATATTGTTTTACAGACCAGTGAATGACCAGTGTGAGTATCTGCCATCGTACTACAGAACTCCCATAGCAGCCAGCCTAGCCTCACTCCAGAGCAAGGGGGAAGGAGATGTTCTTTTTGAGTGAAGCAGTAAGGCATTGGTTAGAGTCACCATATTTAGGTGCCATATTCCATGTCTGACTTTGATGTCTCATAGGAACTCCTTTCAATTTGGGAAACATTTATTTAGGACCAACTATATCCTAAGAACTGTACTGGTATGATGTGTAGGGTATGTTCTCTGAAAACAGGAGTCTGTTCCATTGTTTCCCTGCTGGAACTTTCAAAAGGCTATATTTTGAGAAAATTTCCTCACGAGACAACCTAAGGTAGTCTGGGCATTAACATAGGCTCTGCCTTTGTCCGTTTTTCTTTACTAGTTTCTGTGTTTGTTTACTGCTCAACTGAAACTTTGACCACAAAGTTTGCCTTGACTCTTAGTATTTGTAACCTGATTCATGTTGACTCCCGTGGTTTCATTGTTTTCCCTAAATTTTTGCTTAGATCATTGTTTCATATAATAAAGGTAAAAATATTCCTGACAGGAACATAGAATAGACATATGTGCCATCAAATATTACTTCCCATATTTGCTTCAGTTATCTTAAAAAAAGAGACCAAACATTCCATGTACCTAAATTTTGAACTACAGCTTGCCTTGAAAACTAACCTGTAATTTATAGGGGATAGCAGAGAGGCCCTTTGCCTTCTGGCTGGAAAACAAGAGGCCTGTTTTTTTTTTTTTTTTTTTTTTTTTTTTTAAGTTTATCTGCAGGTTCTTGATTGTGCTCTCAGGGAGCCTCTCCTTTGTTGTCCTTTGGTAGCCATTCTTTGAAAAGGAGGATTCCACTTCTCTAAGAAAGAAAGATTTCCTTTTTAAAAATATTTCACTTCAAATAAGGTGACTCCTGAAGGCACAGTAGTAGTTGAAAGTAGCCTCTTCTAGTAAAACTTATCTCTTTATTGAGTACTTACTATGTGCTAATCACTGTTTTAAGAGTTTGATATGCAATCTTTCATTTAATCTACACAGTGGCTTTTTGAGAATCATAAAGTATTAACCTCGTTGTATAAATGGAGAAGTGAGCGAGTATAGGTGTTATTTGCCCAAAGCCCCATACTCAGGAAGTGGTGGGAGGGTATTCCTTCCAGGTAGTTGGACAACAGAAGTTACACTATTAAGTAGAAATTTGAGAGTCCCTGAATGTAGGCATATAGATAGTTCTCTACCCAGTGGTGTGATTTGATGGGCTCATTGAAGGTCACCTGCCCATAATGTTCTCCTTTTTGCAAGTGTCATGATGGCTCAAATACCATTTTATTGGTTTCTTAGAGTTCCCATAATGAAAAACCACAGTCTTTGTGGCTTAAAAGAACACATTTATTCTCTTCTAGCTCTGGATAATAGAAGTCTAAAGTCAAGATATTAACAGAGCCATCTTTCCTCTAGAGGCTCTAGAGACTTCCTTGCCTCTTCTACCTTCTCATGGCCCCTGGTGTTCTTTGACTTTTAGAGGCGTAACTCCACCTCTGCCTCCATGCTCACATGGCCACCTTCTCTGTGCCCTCTCTTCTTCAGAGGACACACGTCATTGGATTTAAGGCCCACCCTAAATCTACAATGATTTTGTCTCATGATCCGTAACTAATTACATCTGCAAAAACCCTATTTCCAAATAAGGTTATGGGATACTACACTCGCCACTTAAGGTTTATTCCTGTGAATTTAGAATTGCTCAGTCCAGACTCCTCTTTTAACAGTCAGATTCTCTGAGGAAAGACTTGTTGTTTTGGGGTTGTTTGTTCTGGACACTGGAACCCAGAAGTCCCGGAAGAAGGCAGGAAGTAAAGATAAGACATGGAAAGGCCAGATGGGAGGGAAGGAATTAAACACAAATTTTAATTTGTAGTGTGCATAAAGGTTTTGCTGAGAGTGTAGTCTCTAGAGAAGCTTTCACAGAAGGGGACAGAAAAGGCAGTTAACCACCCAGTGAAGATCTCCACCTACCAGTTTGCTAACATGAGCTCTAAATTGCACTGGGGCCTGCATAATTTTTTGAAACAGTATTCAGAAGTACAGATTGTAAATCTCACTTGCAACAATAAAAACAATTTCTAATTGCATAGAAAGCAAACTGCCACCAGCAAAGTATTTCACAGTCGTCAAGTCCAACACCCCCTCATTTTATGGAATGTGTAAATTGTCTCTCAGTTACTTTGAAACCCAAAAATGTCAATTTTGTAGAATCCATCTGGCCCTCCTCATGAATATATTTTGGAGCATTTTAGGAAAAGCACTGCTGAATGACTAAGAGAGGATAATACTGAACATGAGACTATAACTATTTCCCACCGAGATATCAGTGACCGTAGGCCAGTCTTTCATGTCTCATTGCCTCAGTCTCTCCATGAGCCAATTTACCTCCTAGGGATCCTGTGAGTATTAAAGACACACATTTAGACAAAAGCAAGCAACCTCAATGCCAAGAATGTGTAGAGAACTCTGTGTATAATGGTGTGCCTCTAAGTGCATATGTGTTGTGATGGGAGGGGTTATCTTTCTAAACAGGCAGAGGTTTGTAAATCTTTAAGAAGCAGGCATGGTGTACCAATATAATTCCAATGCCCTCATTCTCATAGTCCATAAGAAGAGCCTCCAAAGTTAGAACATAAGTGTTAAACTGAAAAAGTACTGCACTTTTTTAATTTTTTTTTTTGGTAGTGTTACCATTGTCTCGATTTAGAATTGATGAAGATGATGCATAGTTAAACGACTTGCCCAAGGTCAGAGGTTGCTTTATGCAAGTAATATTAGGATGGAAAGACTGGTATTGTGATGTTCATTCATCCAGCATTCATTCTAGTGTCTTGCCTTCAAAATAAATCCCCGAGCCCAATCCCTTCCCATCATCTCCACTACCACTGGCCTGTTCCAAAACCTCATTCTTTTTGCCTGCATTTTGCAGATTCCTCCTAGTTCTTCTCATTTTTATATTTCTGTTAATCCTCTGATCTCTATATAGCGTTTGAGTGCTCTTTTTAAACTATTAGGTCATTGGTTTCTATGCTCAGAGGCTTCAGTGGCTTTTCACCTCACCCAGAGCAAAAGCCAAGGTCTTTTACATGGTTCCCAATGCCTTACATAGTCTGATCTACTCTCCTACTTTTCTACTCCTTGTTTAGTCCAGCCACACTGATCTTTTTGTTCTTCGAAAATGCCAAAAATCTCCTCTTCTTGGGGCCTTTGTGTTTCCTAGCTTCCTTCCTTTACCTACGTTTTTTTTTTTTTTTTTTTTTTTTTTTTTTTTTGGTGGTGCATGGGGAGGCAGACTCAAGTCTTGCTATGTCATTTCCTAAAGGTCTCAGATTTTCCTTCACCACCCTTTACAAAATCATGCCCCTCATACTGTTAGTGCTCATCTCCATTACCTGGAATCATTGTTATCTATGGCATTTATCCCCTCAGGACATGATATGTATTTTTTCATTGCCTGTCTCTCTCCACGAGAATATGGTCTTCATGAGGATTGTTTTAGTCTAGGCCTGTTTTTCCACCTCTGTGTCCCTAGTGCCTGTGAAAGTGCCCACTCTGAAATGGGAACTCCATAACTCATGATCTAATTGAATGACTTACCTTCCCCCCCCCCCCCACCATTTTCTTGTATCTAATAGGAAATGCAGTACCTCTGCCTTGCTTTCCTTAGGGTTCTGGGAGTAGGGGGTCATATGAGATCCTAAAAGTGAAGTGCTGTATCACCTATCAAGTACTACAGACAAATGTGGGATGTGTTACTACCTCTAGTCTGTGGTCTAAGGTAAGTCAAGATGATAACTTTGCCTTAAACTCAAGAAAAGCCACTGAAGCCTCTGAGCATAGAAACCAATGACCTAATAGTTTAAAAAGAGCACTCAAACGCTATATAGAGATCAGAGGATTAACAGAAATATAAAAATGAGAAGAACTAGGAGGAATCTGCAAAATGCAGGCAAAAAGAATGTCCTCTGGACAGCTTTGGAATACACTTTATAGTATGAGCTAATTTCAAGTATTAGAATCTGTGGATTTGAAAACAACTTAAAAGTAATACAATATGGCAACTTACTTGATATTTAAATTTGTTTCAGTATATTCCTGACATTCATTTTCTGCTTGAATGTTCCATGTGGCTAGGAAAGTCATTCAGCTCTCCTTTAAAGCAATCCCTTCTGGTGATGAATATTTTAGTTGCTAGAACATTCTTATCTGGGGTAAGCTGATATCTGCTTTCCTGTGACAACCATGCAGTGGTTTCCCCCCATCTCTGGAACCCATGTTGAAATCTATTCTGTCTCGCCAAGATTCCTCACTCGGCTGTCTTTATTGGTTAAACTTTGCTTAGGACATAACTCTTCTCCCACCCAGGACACTAGAAATCTGGTGACTGCTGTTGTCTGAATATACCAGACCATTCTGACAAGAATGCCAATGATAATTTAAGCTACAGTTTAGGAAAAACATGTGCCAGCTGCTTCCCACCAGGGCTCCCATTAGCTTGTCATTTTCTTGTGCTACTTTACTGCTTCCATGACAGGGATATGCCAGCTATCAAACATTTCCTCCAGGTCCCCATTTTGTCTGTCCTCGGTGCTCCCAGTTGTAATCGCTTATTTTCTTCTTCATTCTGACTCTGTCTCAACTCTCCTTTCCTTATCTGCAGGAGGGAAAATTTTTGTTCACCTCCTGCCAAAAAGTGGTTGGATCCCCCATTGATTTTTGCCTAGCTCTGCCACTGCCTGGCTGTGTGACCTTGAACAAGTCATGTCTTCTTTCAATAACTAGCTATTCTATCAGCTTTTTTTCCTGATCTGAAATGTGGAATTTAAAATTATGAGTGAGTCCTAGGTCTAAAAATTAGAATGGAAAAACATTTTTTTTTTAACTCAAAGCTGGTTAAGAATTTAACTGAATACTTATCGAGCCCTCATCAGGGGCCATATATGATTCTAGATACTAGTATGGGTACAGAACAATCCTGGATCTGTTTTCAAACCAATCGATCTTTACAGAGAAAAAGATAACACATGTATAAGACAGGAAACTCATTAATTTTGGAACTAAATACTGCTTGGGTGAATCAAAGAAGGAAAAGTGTAGAAAATTTATCTATATTGAAAATTTGAATTTTGTATTGATTATTTAGGGCTAGGCTGATGAAGCACATAGAATTTAGAATCAGACTGCCTGGTTCTGAACCCTAGCTCCCTTTTCACTAGATAGATGATAAAAGAACACATCATTTAATCTCTCTGTACCTCACTTTATTTAAAAATAGTTATAAGTCTACAGATTTGGTGTGGGGATAAATGAGATAACATGAGAAAAGGCAAGGAATCTGGTATGTAACATATATTCATTAAATGGATCTTTTTACTACTCTTGGTGTCCTTAATTCCATTGTCTTATAGAGTCTGTGTTGTATTTTCTTTGGTGTTTGTTCTCCTTCTCTACTGGTGTTTTTGATGTTCTATATAATCTTTACTGTCTGAATGCCTTATAGGTCTAAGAAATTTTCATAATATGACAAAGGTGAGCACTTGATTTGAGATTTTGGAAGACTTGTGGGAAAGGTGATGGAGTTATGAGCTTGGAATGGAGGTGTAAATCCACGCATAGGATTGTAGCTTAAGGTGGTTTAAATGGTATAAATAGAAAAAAATCACATCTCTATAAGTTATATGACATTCTTTTTTTTTTGTTGTTTGAATGCCTTTGTATTAACAGGAAACTCATTGCTTTTTATCAGGTAGAGAAATTGAGTTGGCTAAAGTCCTGACTCTTTAGTGAGGGGTCAAGGATTTTCTCCTTTTATGACAAGAAATACTACCAAAGAACATAAGAGAAATATCTTAATGCTAGTTGCCTGTCACTCAAAGCCCTGAGTATATAGCTTTCTCCAAAGAAAGGAAAAGGTAACCACAAAATTCAAATTTAGACACACACAAAACTTTTCTGGTCAGTGGTGTGTATACGCCGGAAATGAAAGATTCTGTTTTCTTGCCATTGATCTTTCATGCTTGAATATATACTGCCTTCACCCAGCTTACTACTTCTTTATGTCTCAGAATGAGGGGATAAAAGGTCACATTGTTCAGTCTC
Organism: Leopardus geoffroyi; assembly: GCF_018350155.1. Taxonomy (NCBI): domain Eukaryota; kingdom Metazoa; phylum Chordata; class Mammalia; order Carnivora; family Felidae; genus Leopardus; species Leopardus geoffroyi. The sequence goes on from NC_059339.1 coordinate 70,955,694, forward strand.
CCTCCCTTACATGGGCACAGTTACATTAGGTTGGTGTATTTACAATAGTGTAAAAACCTCCTTGCAATAAAAACTCCACATTTCCACTCAGGACTCTGGGGGGCAGGCAGCGGGGAAACCCATATTTTCCATGTACTCCTAAGATAATAATTATGTCAGTACTGCAGGCAAGGTGTAGGATTCAGCACCAAGGAGAGCTCTCAGCGAGTGAGATATAGTGAAACAAAGCACTATTCCTATCTTGAGCAGTATAGGTCTGTTCTATTGGAATCTGCGTCTTGGACTGGATGTATTTACACTTTTCACCAAATATTTCCCAAGTGTCTGCTAACTTCCAGACATAATGCTAAACCCTATGGTCATAGTGGTGAACATGGAGTGTACCATCTTGTCCCATGAAGCTCTAGACCTCAAAGAACTAGCACTTTGAAACTGGTTCATGATCTTTTAGGGTCAGGTGTCAAACAGTGCCTTAAAAGTGGACTCATTTTAGTACTTAACAGATATTCATTTGAAGTATTGTTGAAAGGATTTCTATATCTTTTGGCCATGTATCAATATAACCATTAAGTCTTTTATATGTTCAAACAGCTATGATGATGAATGTGAGGAAAAGTGAAGTAATAAAAACCCAGTTAGAGGCTTCTGTACAGTGTCGTTTACACCATATTGTATTGATTCAAGAAGATCACAATTCTTCTAGAATCAAAAGGAGGGGGTCAAAGACCTTACATATTGATGATGTGATCTTGAGTGGAAAGATCACATCATAGAGGAGCATATTGAATGATGTATATTGTGGCCATATTATGAAAATATATACACTTCTGTTCCGTTTTATCCTTCTGTGACAGCTCCTAATTTATTTTACGTAAGGTAAAACTGAGGTTGAGGCTACTTAAATGTTTAACTTTGATGTATGAAACTTGACAGGGAAGAAAAAAAATCATGTATACATGTATATAGGACAAATTTTCCCATGACTCACAGGGATTTTGTATTGGTTACTAATGCTAATAATACTAGGATGCAAAGACTCATTAAATACTTGTTGTGTAAAAGAATGAATAAATGATTGAATGAGTATGAATTGAGGTGCTTAGGTCTTCCCAGGTGTTGTAGAAATGTTTAAAATATGGTTTATTTAATGACCATAGTTTTTAAATTGTATGGTTTGATTTTTGCACTGGTAAATTCATACGCGAAGTAGAGTCAAGGCCACTTGGATACTGGAGCTGTCTTGTTTCAGCTTAGGAAAGGCATGCCTATGATTTGGTGGTTAGACTGTTGATGTCTTTAAATGGGAAATATGTACACCCCAGAAATTGACAAATACTGAAAATAAAAATACGTTTTGGTTTGGTGCTAGTTTACCTGAATACCACTGGACCATGATGGGTAAGATTTTTTTACCTTGAGTGACATGACTATCACAACTTTATAAGTATAAATGATGAAATACAAATACAAATGGTAAGGTATAACTGTATATACAGGAAAACTACAAATGAGGTCATCATAGATTGGCTGTTAATGTGTGAAGACTGCATTATATTCTTTGGATGAATGATGTGCTTGAGTTTACATATATAAGTTACTTACAGTTGTGATTAAGTTGGAAAAATATACAATAAAGCAGTAGTTATGCCCTGAAAATTTTAGGAAGGATTGAATATCCCTAAAGGCAAATAAATGATGTCAACTCAAGATGGTGTTGACATTTTGTGAAAGCATCTAGACATCCTGAAGGAAGATGAAGTGTCTCGGTATCCTATATGGGCTAAATCCAATATACATTTCTTAAGCTTGGCATACAGTAAGCATTCTTGGGGGGCAGGCCAATACCAAGTGAGCATGAACAATATTTTGTTCAGTGTATCAGGATACATTAAAATATCTTCTAGATACACAATTATGTAGTAGTCTAAAAGGTCAAAGAATGCATCATTCATGAAATACCTATATTGTATTATTGAAGTTGAACACATTGTGGTTTACTTAAAGGGACTATAATGTATGCAAGTTTCAGTCTTCCTTTAAGTTGTCTTTCTGTTCTGAAGCAGATTATACATTTTCAAGAAATCTACTTAAGTGTAAATGATCACTATTTTTGAAATAATTAAAAAAAATAAGTTGGATATTAGGCTATTGAATAGATCTAATATCCAGAAGTTGCTAGGAAGGATGGAGTCATACAGCATTCTAACAAGTATCTTTAAATCTCTATGGAGAAAAATTACTGGCTTAGTCAGTATTTAAAACTTTTGCATATTAAATCTGAACATCCTTGGTTTTGAATCTTAGTGAACGCATATATTTCTTTAGGATACACATTTTGAGGTACAATATCAATAGTGTGCACTGTGCAGGATGCGGGTGGTAGCTTCCTAGCCTAAATGGGACTGAACAAAATTTTGAAGTCATGATATTTCTTGGGAAGTATCAGTCCAGTTTTTCATAATTGTTACCTTGTGTACCCCACTAGAATAGATTCAACAGTCGTTAACATCAGTAGTTAATATTTTATCATTCTCTCCCCCTTCCCCCATTTCCTCACTCACCTACCTTTTATCCTTTAGCTGAACCATTTAAAAATATATTTCAGACCATATGATACTTATCACAAAATATACATGGTAAATGTCCTAAAAATAGAAACACTACCCCAACTAACTATATTATTATCATACCTTAAGAAAATTAACAGTATCTTAACATTCTCTAATATCCAGTCCATATTCAGACTTCCCCAATTGTCTCACCTAAGAACGTCTAATAGATTTCTTTGAAAAACAAAACAAAATATGATCAAGGCTTACAGGTTGTGTGCCCTTGTTGAATATTATAGTTGAGAAAATAGGCTCAAAAAATTGAGGTCGCATACACAATCATGTGTTGTGGCTTGCTTTTAAATTCAGGGCTGACTGGTGCCAAGGTCCTTGTTTACTTAATAGTGTTGTATAAGATTTCTAGTTATTACAATAGAGTGAGTGGCTAACTATACCTGGATGTCACATCTTAGGGAGTTATACTTTTAGGGATGCTTTGGGCAAGAGAGAATTAGGTGGCCGTGATATACATTGCCTCAGACGGTATAGGGTAGAAATTTAGTCATGTTGAAGCAAAACAGGAAGAGGGTTAAAATAAAACAAAACAAAACACATAGGTGAGAATTCCCAGTTAGCCTAAGTCTTTTTAAGACCTAAAGAAAATGCAAACATTTGTTTTGGGTATTTTGGGACCTTTGCAGTTCTTTATCCCAGGATGGCTCCTCTTGACCTTAAATGGCCACTGTGGGTTAGTGCCCTATAATGCTAGAGAAGGGGGCTTCACTTTTTTTTTTTTTTACCTGGGAGACACCTGTTTGTGTTTTACTCGTCAGTGGTGTCACACTGGATAATTTGGGGCTTTCATCATTTTTTGATGAATTTTATTTTTAAACCATAGGATCCTAGTTGTTTATTTCTCCATGATTCGAGAGCCCTATAGAGTACTTTATAAATTATGAATAATTAAGCTATTTCTCTGAGTCATACCATCTCCTCAGATGTTCTTGTTGTAGTTATTTTGTTTAAATGAGAGAGGTGTTATCTTCTCAACGATGTAAACTTTGTCCATCATTTGTGCCAAGGCAGTCCTTGGTCATACACCACCAGTCACAAGTGGCCTGGTATTTGACATTCATCTTAGAGCTGCTTAAACTCCCCTGGTAAAGCCACGTTCCTACCTACAACTTTCCAAAGCATGTACGTTAATTTCTTCTGGAATTAATCCTGCTACCAAGTCTTAAAGTCATGGGTAAATACTCATCTCTCAGTGTATAGTCTCAAACTCTGTGTACAATGTAATCTTGATTCCTGAAACTGTCGATGAGAAATAATGGTTTTTCGTCCTTTGTACTTAAGGGACGTGAACTTACTAGGGCTACTTCAGGGCAGTACCTTCATATCACAGGTATGTGATATTTAACACTGATTTTTTAAGCCCAGGCACCATTCCTTATGATTGTGTGAAGATCCAGAAATCTCTTGACCTGAAGAGATGCTTTTGGGAAAACAGGACTTGGGTATTCTCTCTCCTTTGTGAATTGAGAACTTAGTTTCTTCATCGTGAGGGTGATGGTATGGTAGTTCGCTATACTTTTCAATATTAAAGACTCAAGTGCGAGAATTTTTTATTAGTAGTTCTATTGAAAAAATTAATAGTATTTCAATTTAGGCCTTCTTAAACCAACATTTCAACCTAGGATCCTGGAGAAGTAAAATCATGCCATAATTAATAAATAATGGATTTCTAAATTATTATATTTGTATTTAGAAACAAATATTAGTTGGTATAATAAAGCTCCATGGTAATTTTAACTCCATAAGTGTATATATACCCGTACTACTTGGTAATCCTGTTGGCCCATGTTAAAAAGAGCTCTCAGCATTCAGATAATTGCAGTGACGAAGGAGTTAACTGAACCGGAAGCTGATGAAGTGAGATGCTGGTAGCAGATGGTGTTGTCAAATAGAAGTATAATTGCATTAAAAAAATCCCTTCAAAATAGTTTCTCAAGCTTTAGGTAACTTAGATGACATTTAACAGGCTCTGGAAATCACTTAAATGGGTACAGAAATAAAAGAATTACAGAGGAAAATGTCACCATCTGAATTTGTCTTGAGTTTTATTGAGTCGAGACATCTGAGGCTCTGGTTAATACTTAGCAACTATTTACAACCCACAGAATAAAGCTTGTCATTGTTGTATTGTTTAGCTCATTTTGTGGGGAAGGTTTTTTGTGACAGTCTAGAGAATGTAATGGATTTAGTGCTCTAAAATATGAAGTCTGTGGGAAAAGAAAAATATAAATTATCTTAAAATCAAATATATAAAAACTCACTGGAGCTTTTAGAGAAAAGTAATTAATGTGATTGGAAACTACAGGAAATAGCCTTTTTTTTCATTTTATAGTTTGTCACTATTATTGAATATGGCACAGCAAGAATTAAATGTAAAGTGCTTTCATAACATTTAGAAGCATTGCAAATATTGATGGGGAATCCAAGACTTTTGTTGGGGGGTGTAGGATATGTGAATGTTGAAGAAATAGACTCATAAAAATTTAGGACATAGATGCAATTACTAAATGTAAATGTGGTTTTACAGGTAAGGAAAGTGAAGCCCAAACATGAACCAGAGCTGAAACTTTTATCTGGCCTCAAGGGTGTAAACCTTTTGCAAATATTCAAAATCTAAAAGATTTCAGGGCCAAGTATATCCATATAAACCAGTTCTCTTGCTGCAAACCTGAGTGTAAGTGAAGCCCAGCATGAAAAACCCTAGGGAGGCAGGAGATGGTACTGACTGAGGGTGTGGGTTTGGGATCAAGTCCTGGTGCTCTGTTTCTTATAAACTTAAATGAGGTTACTTGTCTGACTTTGGTCAAAGTACAGTTATTACCAGGACCCAAGAGCTTCCTTGCAATGGTAGAATTATAATTTTTTTATTAAAAAATTTTAAAATATTTATTTATTTTTGAGAGAGACAGAGACAGAATGCGAGTGGGTTAGGGGCAGAGAGAGAGAGGGAGACACAGAATCTGAAACCAGCTCCAGGCTCTGAGCTGTCAGCACCGAGCCTGACGCAGGGATCGAACTCATGAGCTATGAGATCATGACCTGAGCTGAAGTCGGACACTCAATTGACTGAGCCACCCAGGCGCCCCACAATGGTAGAACTATTAAATGCTGAGGAGGGCATGGTTTTATCTCTAAGCTCTTGGAACCATCTTTTTGGTTCTACAGTTGTGGCTTGCCCACATGTTCTATACAGCATTTTAACTTGCTGCAAATACTTTTTTTTTTTTTTTTAAACATCATTGATCTGTTAGATTGTAAGTAGCAAAGATTCGGGGCATCTGGGTGGCTCAGTCCATTAAGTGCCCGACTTCGGCTCAGGTCATGACCTCACAGTTCGTGGGTTTGAGCCCCACATGGGGCTCTGTGCTGACAGCTCACAGCCTGGAGCCTGCTTCGGATTCTGTGTCTCCCTTTCTCTGCCCCTCCCCTGCTAATGCTCTATTTCCTGCTCAAAAATAAACATTAAAAAAAGTAAGTAGCAAAGATTCTTAGGTAGGATCCGAACAACCTGAAGAGCTTTCTCTTTTAGGACAGTGGTTCCCAAACAGTGATCCCGGGACCAGCATCAATATCACATGAAAACTAACTAGAAATACAAGTTATTAAGCTACTCTCCAGAGCTACTGAATCAGGAATTAATTCTAGGGTAGGGAGCATCAAAAACGTTTAAACCAGAAATCTGTGTAAACAAACTTTCCAAGTGATTATTGTAGGGGCTAGAGTACCCTGAAGTTGTCAGCTTTATGTATTCTGATAAATAGGCCTGTAAAACATGTTCAGGTGTGTTGTTTTGGTACCATCATCTAAAAAGAGGTATTAAAATTGTAGAGGGTGCAAGGAGCTATCTGTCCTTCTCCCCAGAGTGTGTCTCTTGACGTTGCCTAGATTATTCCCCCAGAGACTCTGCTGAAATGTCAGGCCCCCTATGTTTTCATGGCAACATTTCCTGCCTGCTGGCATGTATGTAGTGTATCAATGCACTGAGGGGACTGTTAGTTCCTGTTTATTTAGCATCTCCCAGCATGAACTTACCACCTTATTGGCCAACCATGATGTCCTTGGGAATGGTAAAATGGTCAGGGCCCTGCAAACTAAACTATGGCCCAGAACCAGATAGGAGACATAACCCGGCAAGATGGGGATGGGGGAACACCTTCTGTCTTTTGCATGGGAAATAACCTATGATTACTTCTCAGGTCCTGTCACCTGTCGTGTTATCCAGCCTATCTTGCCTCTGGAAAGTAAGTGATGGCACTTGTCCTTGATCATAGAGATATGCTTACTTTAGTATTTCTTCTGAAATAAGCCAACATGAATGACTTCTCAGCATCTCTAGCATATAGGAAATAATAATGTCATGTAACTTTCAGGATCCTGGTGGTCTTTAAAATAAAGTGTTTTTTCAGTATGTTGCTGGAAAATATGTTGCCCAGTTTTCTTTTTTTTAACGTTTATTTTTGAGAGAGAGAGAGCAAACGAGCTGGGGAGGGGCAGAGAGAGAGAGAGACCCAGAATCCAAAGCAGTTTCCAAAGCAGGCTGACATCTCAGAGCCTGATGCAGGGCCTGAACCCACGAACTGCGAGGTCATGTCCTGAGCCGAAGTCAGATGCTTAACTGACTGAACCACCCAGGCACCCCTGTTGTCCAGTTTTCTTAGGGAACATAAGGGTGAATGGCTTACCAGGATAATATCACTCCAATTTTCCTGTCTCTGAGTTCTGTATTCTTTTTGTATATTGTATATTAAGGGATTTATGGCATCTCAACCTCATTTACTTTAGAGCACTTTTGAATCCAGGTTTTGGTCAAATAACTGAGAAAATATTTAGAACTGCTCCCAGTTGCTTATGACAACACATTGAATCCAACATCTGATAATTGCACTGGCATCGATGCATTTGCTACAATTTCAAATCAACTTTCTTTTCCTTTGTCTAGTGGCCTCAGAAGCATCCTCATACATGTTCTCTAATTTTCTTTCTGTGACTAAACCTTTGCTTCAGGGTCTGATTTTTGCCTCATACTTGTGTCATCTTAATTAAGTGTTTAGAGCTATTATGGGGCATTTGGGTAGAGCATGGTGAAAACTGCATCCCTTTTTAAGATACATGTCACAACCTGGGTCATTATAGGGTCTTCATGCAAGGAAGAAATCACTGAAATAGCAAGGGAAAAAGTCTCCTGCCAAGGGAGTCATGGTAGATGTTGGGTGTTAGGGTATGGTGTGGGTCATCTGCTTCCTCTCATATTCCCCCGTTACAATTCCTAAGATTTCATTTTCTCTTATTAATATTTTAACTTACCTAAAAGGATCTGGCAAGATCATCTGGCATATTTCAGCAACCTACAGGATCAAACAGTTTGATTTTCAGCTATCTTAACCCTGTAGCTCTGAGAGGTAAGAGATTATTTTATTACAATCACAGAGAGTTCCTGATTTTTTTTTTTTTTTACTGCCCATTCCTAGAGCCAAGAACTTCATATTTTGATCTTGTCATGCTATTTCTTCAGGTGGTCCAATACTGTTTGAAGCATACCCCCCACCCCCAGTTCTATAGTGCAAGCCCTTAATTAAAAATATTAGAAACCATATGGTTCTCTCAAGCCTTGCCTTCAATGGGCATATCACTCCAAGTGACTGTAGGAAATAATTTATATTTTTACACTGCATGCCATAGACTGCCAAACTTATGAATCATCATTTCCCTAAGGCCCTATTTTCCCTTTTCTCTGAGGCCACTTTGCTTGCTTCAATCAGGTGTTTTAAATGTAACCACTGTAAATCAATATAAGCTAACTTAAGTCCAAAAGGAATTAACTACAATATATTGGGCAAACCATAGAATCTCTAGAAGGTTCAGGGAAACAGGCTCAACTGCCACCATTAGGTATGATGTGAAAATTGTTGCTCTGGGTATACCACTTGACTCAGTGGCATAGAACTGAGTGTTGCTAGAGCCACCACCACTGTAGTTTTGGGAAAATGGTTCTTGCTGTTGCCATACCCTTGTAGGCAGTATGGCAAGCAAATCTTTAGCTTTGTCAATTGGTTTCCTGTCACAGTTTGTGGCTACATGGATTTATAAAGCCTGGTTTACCCACCTATGCTCTAACTGGGTGAACAGAGAAAATGAGCTTTTAGCACTTTCATCTTTCAGAGTGGGAAGTGGTAACTCCTTAAAATGTAAAATATATAACATTGTGAGTGACAGTTTTACTGTGAAAACAGGGTAACAGATAAGGATGCTTATTGTATAAAGGCTTTCAACATGGATACCTTGTGTTTTGGACACTTAATATTGTCACCTTTGGTTCTTGAAGGCTGTTTGCTGCATTTTATGGCGCTGTGGATTTATTCATTTAACAAATATGTGTTAACTGTTTTCTATATATTTCTCCTTTAGAGTATCATGACTAATTACCCGAGAAAGACATAGGAAAATACTGCTTACCTTCAGACTGCATATAATCTTAAAAGCATACTTCTAAGCAACATTTATTAAGTATGCATTATGCACTTTGGGGGAGTTAGACACATTTACTTCTCTTTGGGTAGTTCTACTAGAGAGTTATTATCTTTTTTGATAGTAAATGTAGCCTCACAGGGTTCAATTAACTTGCCCAAGGTCATTCAAGTAGGAGAGGGAAAAGTTCAGTTCATTCCAGGCCTAAGTCATGATTTGAGGAAGAGTCCGATCTCAAGAGGAAGAATAGGGCAGAGGAAATACCATGGGATGAGAATTTGGCCCCATATCAAAAGATTCCAACTTTAGTAATGTGGGACATTGGCAGAATACTGAGGATATTGGCAGAAAACTGAGTAGAATTTTAAAAAATTGCCAAGAGTAGAGTGATTCCATGCTGAGAACATGGTGTCCCCTTTACCACTGAGCTTCCTATAAGATGAAGAAAACTCTTATCATGGCTCAGTAATAAAGATCAGGTAGGCAGTATTGACAGATTTTCTTGTTAAATAAGCTGGCCACAGAATGATGTTTTTACCAGTACATGGACCTTCCCAACACACAACAGTTCATAATAATTAACAATCCCATTGATTATTTCTAGGTCTAACTTACCTACTGGGTTGGTGGGTTGGTTTGGCTTATGTTGATTGCCTCAGGGCTTAAGGGTTGAGCCTGCACATGACTGACAGCCCAGTAACCCATTGGGATTTGACCTAAAAAAGCCAGAGACTGGTTGAGGTCAGCAACCACCATTCTCGTTAAAGAAACACAGGTGCTCTGGTAAGAGGTAGATAGTTGTACTAGATGGATTAATTTGTGGGCTAAGTATTGTGTGGTGGTTGTGGTGGTGGTGGTAATGGTCACAGTTATGTTGGTGGTCATGACAAGGACAGTAGTAGCATCTGGAAAGTATGTGTGAGAGATCTTACCTAGCAGAATAACTTAACTCCAATAAAATCTCTAGAGAAAATTTACTTAATAATAGCACTAGAGTGATTCAGCATTTACTAGGTAGAAATACCTCTTCTCTTTGGAGTTTGGAGCTACAGTTATGAGGCCACACTTCTTTCCAGGCCAGTTAGAGTGGGGAAAAAATGCTTCTGTCTATAATAAATCAATAGCTTGAGAAATTCTTGCATTTTTGTCAGCCGTCTGTATCTTGCAAACTTTTGTACCTTATAAGAGACTCTAAAACTCTATTGCATTATGTTTCCTAATGTTAGCTATATACCTATAGCACATATATGTATTTATATGTACATGTCTATACACCTATATTCATTTATATATTCCCATTTAGGCATAAGACTTAAACCTAGATTCTGAATCTTTGGTCTTGGGTGCTATTGAATTTGTATTCTAACTTGCCTGCAAATCATGGTACAGTATTTAGTACAGTGTTTGTATCTTCTAGAAGGCATTGTTGGTGTTTTGTGCCTATATGACAGGTGCATAGAATTCTAAAGAGAACCAGGCCCTAGTGTGCCCCTATTCTGGAAATCTAACAATACAGTGCCATTGTCTGTTTTGGGATTGGAAGGGAATTTAGGGAGCATTGTGGTTTATAGTTGAAAGTTCCTGGCTTGAATCATGGGGCTACTGTTTACTAGTTGTGTAACCTTGATTACGAAATGCAACACCTTGAATCAGCCTCTTCATCAGTGTGATGGGGTTTATGATTCAACCTCCTTAAGGTTGTTGAGAAGACTAAATGAGTGTAGATATTGCCTAGCATGGTATATCTGGTGTGCAACAAATATTATAAAATTCCTGAACTGGAAGGAATATTAGGAGTTGATAATGTAGATCCAACTTCTCATTCTTCAGATTAAGTGTGGGGCCCAGAGGGATGAAATAACTTACCAAGAGTTTTTACCAAATGAGTGACAGAGTTGGGACTGCACTCTAACTATATTCCCCTGAAAATACTAAGGAAATGAACTCAGTGTCCTCTTGTTACAGAGCAGGTGAATTGTGCAACAGTGCAAAATGGAAGATATTTCCCTTTATGTTTCCAAAGCTGGAAGAAAATTCTATAGTGTTAGCATAGCTTCCCAAATCAGACCTCCTCTTCTGAATTTTGGAGTCCATATTTACTACTTGATATCTGAGCTATTTCTTGAATTTCCAGTTAGGAATTTTAGAAAGCCAGAGCTGGCTTACAAAACAAACAATCCCCCCCCCCCCACATTTATTGAGGTATAATTTACATTCCACAAAACTTGGGTCTTTTAAGTGTGAAATTCAATGATTTTTAGTAAATATATTAAGTTCTATCACCACAATCCAGTTTTAGAACATTTTGATTAGCTCACGCACATCCCTTGTACCTGTTTACAGTTTGCACTTCTCTTCCTAAGCCTCGGGAAACCATTAATCTACTTTCTGTCTCAATAGTTTGCTTTTCTGGACATTTTGTATAAATGAATTTATAGAATATGTGGCCTTCTGTGTCTGGCTGCTTTGATTTAGCATCATGTTCTCCATGTCCTCCATGTTGTAGCATGCACTGTGTTTTCTTTTTATTGCTGAATCTATTTTGACTTTCAGTATAGGTTCTATTGATGTAACAGGGAAGTGAGAGGGGGGCAAGGAATGGTTCCACTCTCTAAGTTTGTCATCTGATGTGCCTGATTCTACAGAGTTGCCCAAAGAGCAGCTTCCCACAGGGAATTCACCAAGGTTGAGTCCTCTGGCCCTCTTCCCAGGCTGCAGGGAGGAAATGTTTACATCCTTATTTCTGATGATTATGCCACTAAATGGTTGGAAAATTGCCCAAGTAGGAGGCAGCAACTCAGATTCCAGCAGGTTAATAACAGCCTTGAAGTATACGTTAGTGAGGGGACAGGGATGCACCTGCCACTGAACTTAGGGGTTTGGGGAAAGGCGTGAATCTTCATGGGGAGGCCACAGGATGGGTTGTGGAAGTGCCACAGCTGGGGGTGACCCTGGCAGGGGGCAGGTGTGTTTTCCAGCTTCTTTAGTTGTGAGAACAAAGCGTAGTAGTCAGTAGTGGCTCAGTACACAGGTTTGAACCTCAGAGTTGGGTTGACCATGTGACTTCGGACAGGTGGTGAGGCCTCTTGGAGGCTTTGTTTGCTTGTGTGTAGTGGGCATATGGTACAGATTCCAGAGCTGGGCAAATTAAGATGATGCAGACAGAATGCTTAGGATTCTAGCAGCCAGAAAATTTTCAGCAGATAGTAGCTCTTAATTTTTAACTCCTTGACACTAGAGAGTCAAATATAGTGTTCTGTTGGCTCTCTTTCTAAGTGTCTTTAAAATTAACTGGGATTAATACAATCCTACATTTCTAAAATAATAGAAAATTTGAGGGATTAACAGAAATCATTTTATCTTAGAACTCATGAGCTAGTTTGCTTTCTTTCTTGTTTCATTTCCCTCACTCCTCTTCCCCTACCTTCTTCATAATATAACTGAAATCATAATCGAAGTGCAATTCACACAGCTAATATTTATGGTGTCCATGTTAAAGTGTTTTTTTTTTAAACTTTACTACATTTGTTCTCACATAAGTTCTAGGGAAAGCTATCATTATTATCCCCATTTTAATATTAGAGGTAATGTGATCTGTCCCAAGCCAAACTTTTCATAAATGGTGAATCCCATTGTTAGATATTGAGAGTGAGATACCATATTAGTCTTCTTGGGATACTGTAACAAATTACTATTAGGTAGGCGGCTTAAAACAACAAATAATTTGTTTTTCACATTTCTTGGAGGCTAGAATTCTGACATTAGGATGTTGGCAGAGTTGATTCCTCCTAGAGGTTGAGGGAGAATCTGTTCCATGTCTTCATTCTAGCTTTTCATAGTTGCTGGCAATCTTTGGTGTTCCTTGGCTTGTGGATGTATCACTTCAGTCTCTGTCTTCACATGGTGTTTGTCTCTGTGGGTGTGTCTTCTGTGTTTCTGTGTCTGAGTTTCCCACTCCTTCCTCTTGCAGGAATACCAGTCATTAGATTTAGGGTCCACTATAATCCAGCATGGCCTCATTGTAACTAATTGTATCTGCAGAGACTTTATTTCCAACTAAGAACACCTTTTGAGGTTCCAGGTGGATATGAATTGGGGGAGGGCACTGATCAATCTTACAGATTTGGAAACAGTCCTCAGTAGAACATGAGACACAGGCATTTAAATAAATATTAGTGCAAAGTTTAATCAGTATGTTAGAGAATGAGGATGGCAAGGAGGGGATTCTGGACAGAGACCACAGCTGGAGCTAAGGGCTGCTGTGTCCTAAACAGTTCTTGTTGAGTTGTTGAGTTGCAAAGTGAATACCAGATGCGTTTTGAGAAATGGAGGTCCTTACATATTTACCAAAGGAGTAGAAGATAGTAGAGCCACTGAGTATTTCAGAGGTTGTCAATGACTTGGCTTATAAATCATGGAGAGGTCACCTTCTTTGATTTTGTTCATTTATTCGTAAGCTGGGTGGAGTCAGGAAGAAAGGAGATTAAGTGAGCTCAACTGGTATACCCAGAGGAGAGGTGAGGGAGGAATAGATAGGGAGGGTTGGAAAGACAGGTTGCCACATGAAGATGCTGGGGTTTGTACTTAGCCTTCTTGAATAAGAACATAATTTGATCTTTTAAAATTGAACTCTTAAAACAGAGATTGGTAGCAGCTGTCTGTTGGAATGGAAAGCCTATGATGCAAGCCCAAACAAGAATCTTATATAAAGGTAAAACTCTACCAAAATATCACCTTAAGAAGGATGTTTGAAACTAATAGGCCAAGAATAACTGCAGCATTTTATAGGTTGTGTGGCAGTAAAACCTTAATGAGTGAAGAGCCTGAGTTCATGGATGGGGGAATCGCAAGTCCGATTCCTACTCCATTATTGGACCAGAAACTGAGGGAGTAAGCTGGATACAGGCAGCCTTTATGGAGGAATGTAGTGCCAAGCCAAAAATTTAAGCCTGGGGGAAGAGCACAAATAATTCAGTGGATCCCAAATAATCTGAGAGAGCAGGGACTGTGTCTGCCATGGTCATTGCTGTGTCCCTCGTCGTGCCAGAGAGTATCAGAATTTAGCAACTTCTGAGAAGGTTTTAAGCATAAGGGAAAAAGGACAATTCAGAGATTCTTGCACAGCCTGGGGCAGGAAAGGGCAGAGATGGTTAGTGTGCAGACGGGCCTCTACCACTGGTGGGTTTAAAGATGTTGTTCATCCGGACCTAAATTTCTAATCAGAATGCCCACATCCGCCTGGTGTGTTGTGACTAGGTGCTGGTCTAGCTTACCCTTGCTGGCGGTGGCTGGCCGTGGCACAATTGCATAATTGCTCCATTTGACTTGTTCTTAGCATGTAGTCCTGTCTGTACTCAACACTCTGAGATGCCAACCCTGCTACTCTTTTTCCTGACTGCATGTTACCTTTGGATTAGAGTCACGGTTTCTTTTCTCACTGGAGCTTTGTCTCCCTCTATTCTGATCCAGCCATGCATACCTACAGCCTTGAACCCGCTCACAAGGGGTCCAACACCTGAGCAGTGTCTTTACCTGGGTATCGCTGAACTCAGGAGTGTGACTTAGATAAGGATTGGAGAACAGTGGGAAACCAAACTAGGTCCATGTAGTAGAGAACTAGACAAAGGAGCCAGTTCTTGAAGGAAAAGAAGAGGAAGCTACCGAGTTTTGGAGACGTTTGAACACAGTATTGATTAGTGGCAGTTTCTGTTCACTATCTCCTTCATGTTGAAATAATGAGAGATCAACAATCCCCAAAGTATAACCCTCGAAAGCACCGTAGGCCCCAAGTTTTATGAAAAATAGGACCACTTCATTGCATTTCATTAATGCATTCATTGAATTATCTTTTCTTAAGTCTCTGCCACATGCAATGTGCTGGGCTTCACATAGGCAAATATAGAGAGGACCTGGAGTTGCTGTTCCTTCTGCCCCACAGAATTTAATAGGTTGTGGGACTCATGAGCTCGTTACACTTAAACAAAATACAAGGCAAAAAAAAAAAAAAAAAAAATGGAAAGAGTGACAGAGACCATACCAAGTAGAGGGTTCCAAACTTGAATTTGAAACCCAATTGCATTATGCCTTCCCTACCCAGTTGACCTAAAGTGCGCATGGGGCAGGGAAGCAGTTTCTATTGTCTAGAATTCTAGATCAAACCTGCCTTTGGCCTGGCCTGGTTGTGTAGTTGGCAGTGGAATTGCCTGCCTGCACCTCCAGACAACTGCTCTTCAAACTTACCCAAGTGATTGGCAGAATCCTGCAGTTGGCTATTCTGTAATTAACCCTGCTGACAGCTCCCTAGGTCATTCTCTGGGCAGGTGGCTTCCTCAACAGCAACTCAACAGGATATCCTCTGCTCCACTCCCTTTGAGTGCAGGAGGTTCTATTTATAAGCTGATCTGTCCCTGAGGGAGATTTCTTCCATCCAAAAGCAAGGAGGGATAAGGGCCTTGTGCAGATTTTTAATCACTGAAACCACAAAATGAGAGGGGCAGGGACTCGTTAACTTGCCTAATTTGCCCCCTGGGGTCCATCCAGAGTGTTATCTTTGGTACAATTGTCCATTCTTTGCTTGCTGAGCCCCAAGAGTTTAAACTCCAGAGCTCTGTCTCCAATGTTTCTTCCTGCCTGTTTACTTTCCCCTTTGGCCCTCTTGGCATTTAATTCATTTCTATAGCACATGGTGAATATCTCTTATTTGCTGAGCACTTTGGAAGGTGAACTAAGACACAGTGCTTGGTCTCAGATTGTTCACATTATTTGGCCTGAAGCAGACCTTTCTTTCTCTTTCCTTCTGGCACTCTTGGCAGATATTTGGAAGAGCAGGAAAAATTGCTTCCAGTAACCACCTCCACTCCCCAAACTCTGTAGATTTTTATTATAGTATTTGTATATGCATATTTTTAATAAACTATAAATATGTAAGAAAATCTAGCTTTGGAGTCAGAAATTTCATGTCAAGTTATAGATTAGGTATGTTATCTCTGTGACCTTGACCTCTTTGATTCTCATTTCCCTTAAGTATAAAATAATAGGGCTGGTCTGAGGATTAAACTAAAATAGCACAAGGCAGCAGCAAGACAGGTCCTCAGGAGATGCCTGTTCCCCATTATTTCCTCTCTGTCCTCCGAGAGAGGGATGACGGATGACATTTTGTCCTTTTTTTTTTTTTTTTGGCCTTTCACTAACTGTCTGAGCTTTACACATAAAAGGTGCAGAGTAAAAAAGTTCTTGTTGATGAAAACAAATGAGTAAATCGAATGAATGAATGGCAGTCTATCACCTCTTTTCAGAGGCAAGGCAAAAGGGGGAGTGAGTATAGTGGGATTTGGGAAGATGGGCAGAAGGCAGATATAAAAGAAGGCTTTTCAATGTGGAGTCTTGAAGGATATCAGTTCACCTAAGCTTGAGAGGTAATGAACCCAGGAGAAAGATGTATGGGGTGGTGAGTTAGTGCTGTCTGTCTGGCTACAGGAGGACCATTTTTTTAGAGCCTTTTGGGACAAGATCTGTTGAATAGTGAAGCAGGCAGTTTGTGTGACCTTGGGCCATTGTCTAGGGGCTCAGCTCTTTTTGGATACCCAGTAGATGCCTAGTCTTTTCTACTTGTAAGCCTCACTGTTCCTTTTTCACACTGATCCCTTCTTGCAGTCCAGTCCAAAGGAACACCTACCCAGGGCCCTGCACTTGAGAGCTCCACATGTAACCACATTTTTGTTTTAAAGATCCTTTATTTCCTCTGTCATTCAAGATCCTGCATGACCTGTAATTTTAAACATCTATTCTTTAATGATCACTGTTTAGGTCCCAGGGGAAAGTTCCTTCACCTCCTCATATCCTATCTTCAGAACAAGGTGACTACAAAGGATTGGAAGGCTTATCGGCCGTGATGTGGTTGGTGTCCTAGATTCTGTTTTGGCATGCAGGAAGGATTTGAGCAGTGGTGCTTAGGTAAGAGGAAAGACAGATTAATTTGTCAAATCTTTCCTCTCAGCATGAATGCAATAAATTCTTGCATAATGAACCGTCATTTCCCAGGAGTGCCACGTGTCCATTTTCTTCTCTTCATGTTCTTCTAATCTGTAGATCTAGATGTACTCCAGGATTACACAATATCCTTTGCAGTTACACATGAAAAAGGAACACTTTGCAATATTGAATCATTTATATTTTGAAGTTATTTTAAAGTAGACTTAGATATGCGCATGAAGCATGATACTGATTCTTTAATCCATGGGCTTAGGTACAGCTTTACGGGATAGTGAAAATTGTGACAGGTCACGATGAGTTTTAAAAATCTAATATTTTTGCCATGTTTTTATCCCTGTGAGCCATACAGTATTTAAACATGGTAGGTATGATTCAGCATTTCTGAATCTAACTATTGCTTTAAAATTGGTAATTCTAGTTACCAAGTGCAAGAGCAGAGTTAGTACTTTTGTGACCCTGAGAGTAAATTCCTCCTTATATTTTGCATTCTGGGTGCTTTATTTGCCTCACCCCAGTCCAACCCTGCCTTAAAAGACCAGCTACTGAATAGTTCCTTTTTTGTGGGCCATATAGTCTCATCACAACTATTCAACTCTGCCACTGTAGCACAAAAGCACCCATAGACAATATATAAATGAATAGTCTTGGCTGTGTTCAACAAAATTTTATTTACAGAAGCAGGCAACTGACTTGACCCATGGGTCACAGGCTTCACTTACTTTTCATGTCACCCAGAGTCACTATGGTTTCTTCCTCAAATATTTTTCTAAAACCCACGTAGATGGACCTGTGATCTGCTTGAACATGGTTGTGCTAGAGGAAAGGAAAGGGCTTTTTATTGGACTTAGCAATTAAGTGCTCAGAGCAAGAAGGGGCATATTATTTCAGCTCACAATTTATTGGCTAGAATTAGTCCTAGATCCTTACCCTCAGAGGTCATCACTGTGATAAGGTTCAAATTGGGTGTACAGAGGAGAAAGAGGTAAAATCTAATTAATGAGTTTAGGGAAGGATTTATACAAGTTACATTTGTTCAGGTCTTCCAAGCATAGATATGTTTCCAAAATCTACTTTGAAATTATTACAAACATTAGGATTTATTTGGTATATATGTTTCAATTAAAGTTAGTATGGGATACATACCATACCAACTCTAATATGTACGTATTTATATACGTGTATATATATTCCCATGTTTTTATTTACAAATTATATGTCTAAATCTTATGTAGTTTACTTTTTTTTTTTTTTTTTTTTTTTTGCAGATAGCATATGGTTGGGTGCTACATTTTTATTCATTGTGAAATTCTGTTTTAACTCTGTTTAAACATTTAAACTTACCGACATGGATGATAGATAATCTTGCCAGTTGTTTATCCCATCTGCTTTTTTTTGTTTGTTGTTTTTCTGCAGGCTTTTGGATTTTTAAAAATAATTCTTTAATTTTCAATATTAGCCTATCTATGCCTGTTTCAAAATTTTTTGTGGTTTCTCTCAGGTGGATAGTATATGTCTTTAATAACAACCTATTTTCAAATATTACACCATTTTACAAGTAGTACAATAACCTTAAATCAATTGTACTTCTAATTGCCCACTTAATTTTTGCTATTCCTGTCATATACATCATTTTTATATATTCTATGTACCCAAAGTCCAATGTGACTGTTTTTTTCCAGAGTTAATTATCTTTTATAGTGATTAAAAATAAGAAAAATAGGTCTTTTATATTAAGTTGCTTTTGAAATACTTAAAATAATTATTTTTTTTTAATAGATCCCTGTTTCTGTAATGTAGGTCTCCTGGTATTGAATTCCCTAAAATTTTGTTTGTCTAAAAGGAGTTCATTTGTATTTGGAAGATAGTTTCCTTTAGTTTGGTACTATTTCAGCACCCTGAGAAAGTTGCTGTATTGTCTTATAGCTTGCATAGATTTTGACAAAAAGTCTGCTGTATTTCTTTTTCTGCTTCAAACACTTTTGACTGCCTTTAAAAATTTATTTTTATTTTTGGTTTTTCATAGTTTGAATATGAAACTTTTTAAAGTTTTTTTGATATTCTGGGTTTTGGTTCTCTGTGATTCTAAAAAATGTTTAGCTATGATTCCTTCAAATATTTTTTTAAAATTTTCTTTCACATCTCTTGGAATTCCAAACACACATCTGGTATTGCCCCTCACTATATTCTCTTTTACCACCACACTGTGTTTTCTCTTTGTTTTTTGGTTTTTAGTTTAGTATCTATTGACCTTCAAGTTCACGGACCATTTTCTTGGCTGTTTTGAGTCCACTGATGAGTCTGTGGAAGACATTCTTAATATTTGTTATCATGGCTTATTATGCCTACCATTTTTGTTTTACTCTTTATTATAGTTTCTGTTAAAAATTTTCCATTTATTCATGCATGTTATTTACCTTTTCCACTAACATATTCATGATATTTAATTAATCTTTTAAATTTTATTTCTGGTAGTTCCAACATATATGGATCATATGTGATTCTGCTTTAAATTTTTTTTTGTTTATTTTTGAGAGAGAGAGCATGAGTGGGGGTTGGGGAGGGGCAGATAGGGAGACCCAAAATCCAAAGCAGGCTCCAGGCTCTGGGTTGTCAGCACAGAGCCTGACACGGGCTTGAACTCATGAACTGTGAGATCAAGACCTGAGCCAAAGTTGGACACTTAAACAACTGAGCTACCCAGGTACCCCTGTGATTCCGATTTTTTGAAAAAATTTCTGTAGATAATGGCCTGGTTGTAGTTGTTTTTCATACGTCTTGTTATTTTTGAGTGACTGTGAGATATTTTATGTGTAATGGTAGTGACTGAGGTAAGAATATGTATGCTTTATACTGGGCACATCACTTAATTTCCTAGGCTGCCATTGTGGGGTGTTGACTAAATTTAGTCAGTAGTTGAGCTGGATTTGGGTTTTCTAGGTCATATGCTCGCCTTCAGTGTGCCATTGACTTCAGATTTCTCAGTCCTTTGTATGTAGGATGGAGTCTAGTTTGCTGGAGGCTTTTCTTCAGTGTTCCTGATTGACACTCCAGTTTTGGCCTCCCCTGTACTCTCTTTCCTCATAAACAGTCTCTTGCTCTATGCTCCTGATTTTCCTGTGGTAGTACACTTGTTAGCCTGATGGTTAGGGCCAGAGGTCTTCTTGGTTATCCAGGTCCACCCTTAGCCTCAATCATGCCCAGTGTGTCTGGGTCTCGGGAGTAGGCCTTTTTCCTGATCCTGTCTTTCCCCAAGAAGTAGAAGACCAATGGTCTGAACCCAGGATGATTTATTACCTGCTTTCCATTCTTTCTTCTCTACTTGCAGCTGTAAGCCTTCTTCAGCCGTACCCCGGGTCCACAGTATGATACCCTTACCCCAGGAGCTTAAAGCTTTTGTTTCTGAAGGGAAAAGAGTGCAAGCAAGGCTTTTGTGACCTTCTCATACCTGTGCTGGTTTCCTCCCTGAGGATTACACTGCTAAGATTTTCTGATTTACAGTCTTGCCTCCATTTTTTTTTTTTAATGAGCCCCCAGTAGAGGTCTGTGGAAAAAAGCCCAAGAATGAGTGACAACCCACTTAGTGTTTGTAGCTACCCCAAACCAGGGTTTCCATGCCTTCATGCTCTCCACATTCCTATAACAATTCACTAAAAAAATTAATCAAATTCTTTATCCACTTGTATGCTGGCCTCCTCTTCCTCTTATGCTTTGCCCCAGACTAGTGTCTGACTTTACTAACTGCTTGCCCTGAAATACAAGCTCTCTGGGCTCAAGAAAATTTATAATCTTTATAGATTAGATGGTAGTTTATTATAGTGGGAATAATGTTCTTCCTGACTTTCTATATCTTGGTCTGAAGTCTGTTTGGAATGACATCTATTCCCTGGGGATTGTATTCTGTTTCACACACTTTGGACAATATTGTTGGAGAATAAGATCATTTTCTACGGCCTCACTACCATATCTAGTTTATAACAAGAAACTCAGACATAATTATGCTGTGAACTTCTGTAAAATTACTTTGTCAGATTATTTCTAAGCACATTTTAATACAAAAGCCTTTTTCTTAGATGTTTGAAGACTTAGGTCATGATCCTGTTTGTGCCACTTTCTAGCTTAGTGATCTTTGAACAAGTTACTGGACCTTCCCCCCCCCCCCCCAACTTCCTGTCTGTAAAATAAGGATGCTGAACTAGTGATTTTTGTGGTCCACAATCTACTCTGAGATCAATGATGCTGTATTAATCTGTTAGCTGCATAATTGTGGTACAGGTATTATTCTCATTTAACAAACAATTCGAGAAGGAACTATGTTCTTCAGTAATGAATTCTAAGTACAAGCAGAGTACTGAGTTGTATAGTTTGAACTTGTTCTTGAAAGAGAATGAGGTTAGGCCAAAACAGGGAAGAGGTGGTATATTTTCAGCATATAGAATTATAATCCAAAGTTTCATTGTTTCAGTCTCTTGCACAAGTTCTAATTCAACCATTCTTAAATATGTCACATGCCACTGAGTGTGTAATTCAAATTATTGTAGTCATTTGTGCATGTGTGTGTTGATGGAGGGAGGGGTAGGGAAAGAGGGATAGAATCACAGAGCTATTAAAGAGTTGTGGATTAGGTACATGTGGGCCTCTAGAGAGTTGGAATAAGATGTGAGGTCTCTGAAATTTAACGGCAGTGTTCTTTTATTGGTAGTGCTCCCTATGTGCAAGTTGCTATACCCACTACTAAGTTGTCTTAATCCTAGCCCTCGGGCTCAAGCACCTCTTAAAGGTTAGAGTACATGTTCTCTAAAGCCATCTTTAAAAGAATGTTTATTAATTTTAGAGAGAGGCAGAGAGAGAAAGAGAGAATCCCACTGACAGTGTAGAGCCCAATGCTGGGTTCAGACTCATGAACCGTGAGATCATGATCTGAGCTGGAATCAAGAGTTGGATGCTTAACTGACTGAGCCACCCAGGCACCTATCTAAAAGCCATCTTTATTGTAGGGTGGAAATCTAACACAAAAACCAATCTACTTGTTTGGGATCATATTTCATAGAATATAGACCTTAAAATATAGTTCTTTTATCTAATGGCTATGAGTAAGAGATCATCTCACTAGCTACATAAAAATGTGTGTGAGTATGTGTACCTCTCAATCTATCCAAATCCATCTATCCTTCAAGATAAAATTCAATATTTATTCAGTAAAGCTTTCTTGACCAATTTTAGTTCCATTTTTGAACTCCTATAATGCTTATATGTTACCCAAGTGGTGTAATTTGGTAAATTAGTATAAAGTAATAAGAAATTTTTCATATTTCTACCATTTTCAGCCACAGAAAATGAGTGTTAGTAACATAAGGAGTGCTCGGTAAGCACATTCTTAAAGCTTACTTTTATTGAGTTTTTTTTTAACATTCTGAAAAACAATATCTTTGTTACATTTTTAAATATTTCTTGACCAATGACTCTATTCTTAGTCTTTTTCTAGACATTGGGAAACTAAATGAAATACGCTAGTCCAATGTCTCTGAGGAGCTCAAGACGTAAATAAAAACATTCAAATGATGATATATACTCTGAAGAAAATAAAGGAGGGTGAGAGGTCTAGACATGACTAGAGAGAGATGTCTTATTTTATACAAGGAAGTCTCTGAATAAGTGACATTTGAACAGGAAGCTGATGAAAATAAAAGAGCAAACCATGAAGATCTCTGGAAGATAGTTCCCATGGTAATATTGTACAATTGTGCATGTAATATATGATAAAATAATGTATTGAATTCATGAATATTAATGGATTAGAAAAGGTTGAGGTTATTGTGCTATCACTGTTTGCTCTTGATTAGGGATATGAGATAATTTGTGGTGATGAAACTCATTGTCCTGGCTTCAGAAACCAGAGACAATAGACATGGAGAATTCGTTTCTTACTGATTTCTTATTACCACTCTCAGTGAAGCAAGTCGCTTCTTTCAGAAGGTGGGGTTGAGAGGTAAAAGCTAGCTCTTGCCACATTGAATTCAAATGGAAAAAGTAGTAGAGAGAAAATGGCACAGACCCAGAGAGTGAGTGAGGTGGGTAGTGTCACAGTGGAAAGTAAAGTAAGCAGAAGACTTGCATTAAAGCTCCCCAAACCAGAAAACAGATTGAAACACAGACAGTGGGCTCAAAGGTATGACATCCAATTTACTGCGAGAACAAGGACTCAAGGTTGTGAGGGTTTTAGGTTAATGCAGTTGAAAAGAACTGATCGGGATGGGGACAATAAAATCAAAGGCAAAGCCAGACCTCGCTCTCCTTGACCCAAGGACTGTCAGTTACTGGGCCAGTTCCCTGAATGAGGAGAGATTTTGCCTAGCTTAATTGCAGATACAGCAATACAACCACATTTAGCTATGAATGTTTTATGTTCATATTGCCATTTCTTTAAGGAAATAGTAGCTTCACAGTTAAGAGCACTGTCCCTGGAGTCAGACTGTGTGGGTTAAAAGCCTGGCTTTGCTCCATCTAGTTATGTGGCCATGGCAAATTACTCTATCTCTGTGCCTCAGTTTCCCCATCTGTAAAATACGAGATGTGTGCTATTATGATCCTAATGTTATAATGATGTTTAATTAAAATAACTATACTTTTGTGGGTCCAGTTCTGGAGTCTCTATCCTATTCCATTGGTCTGTGTGTCTGTGTCACTCCTCATCAGGGAAATACAAGTCAAAACCACACTGAGATACCACCTCACGCCAGTCACAGTGGCTAATATGAACAAATCAGGAGACTATAGATCCTGGAGAGAAAAGAATGTGGAGAAACAGGAACCCTCTTGCACTGTTGGTGGGAATGCAAACTGGTGCAGCCGTTCTGGAAAACGGTGTGGAGGTTCCTCAAAAAATTAAAAATAGATCTACCCTATGACCCAGCAACAGCACTGCTAGGAATTTACCCAAGGGATACAGGAATGCTGATGCATAGGGGCACTTGTACCCCAATATTTATAGAAGCACTTTCAACAATAGCCAAATTATGGAAAGAGCCTAAACGTCCATCAACTGATGAATGGATAGAGAAATTGTGGTTTATATACACAATGGAATACTACTTGGCAATGAGAAAGAATGAAATCTGGCCTTCTGTAGCAACGTGGATGGAACTGGAGAGTGTTGTGCTAAGTGAAATAAGTCATACAGAGAAAGACAGATACCATATGTTTTCACTCTTATGTGGATCCTGAGAAACTTAACAGAAGACCATGGGGGAGGGAAAGGGGAAAAAAAAAGTTACAGAGAAGGAAAGAGGCAAACCATTAGAGACTCTTAAAAACTGAGAATAAACTGAGGGTTGATGGGGGGGGTGGGAGGGAGGGGGAAGTGGGTGATGGGCATTGAGGAGGGCACCTGTTGGGATGAGCACTAGGTGTTATATGGAAACCAATTTGACAATAAATTTTGTAAAAAAAAAAATATATTTTTGAAAAAGAAAAAAATTACAAAGTTAATAAAAAATAAAGCATTTAGATAGTACTGGAATTGTTTATATTAATCTCTTTTGATTATGTTCCAACTTAGTAAGCTTAGCATGATAGTGGTTAACATGACACCTGAGTATGTGTGAACCTTGCTATCTTTGTTCACTACCTTCACTTCTAAGCTGAGAATGACAACTTGCCTAACTTTACCTGTATGTTACTACTGGCCTCACAGGACTGAGGTATAATGTTTTCTTTAAATTAAAAGAGGGATGACTACAACCGCACAACTGTAATTTCACCGTTGATTACTAAAGTATGTCAGCAGTCAAAGGCTACCTGAAACTTGGAATGACAAAGGTGTTACTAAAAATAGCTTTATCTGGAGAGGTACTATGTCTATTTTGATTGCTGGCAGCTCAGCATCAGGTTCAGTATAGAAGCTCAATAAAAAATTTGTTAAAAGAATAAATACATGTGTATTTTTGCCAGAGTACCAAAACTTAGAAACTCAAGAGTCACCTTTAACAAAAGCTATGTGTGGCCCCACCGGTGTCAAAATGACCTTCAGATCCAGATTTAATATCATAAGACTGAACTCATCACGTTTAGATCAAGAAAAGCTGTAATGCCCAAGTGTGATCACCTGGCTTTGATGATGAACCTTATTTACCACACTTGAATTGTTTTAATTAAATGGACATTTTTATGAAAGTAAATTGCCCCTCAGATGAATTGGTCTCCTGGTGGGTTATTGAAATAAATGTGTTTTAGGCAGTGAAAGACCTCTTCTAAACTAGATCTCAGGTGGAATTCAAACACTGGGAATGAGGGTACACCCTTCCCAAAGAGCAGTTGAAAACTGTGAAGGTGAGAACACTCCTTTGGATGTGTGATTTCTAGAATGTTTAAGAGGTTAGTCCTGTTATTGTCACACCTTCCATTGCATCTCTGAGAAGAATAAATGAAAAGGTGTGAATTAAGAGTGAATGAGTGAATCACTGCAAAGCTCAAACTCTGGTTGTCTTGAGACAGTATTTGTAAATGTTGATGAATTGAACTTTTTTTTTTTTGGTGGGTTCATTATCCAGTTGGAATTATAGTTTAAAATTCATCCTATGCATTATTTGAGAATGAAGAATTTTACATCCAGTTTGGTTTCCTGTTTCATGATATAAATGATTTATGAATGAAGTCTCTGTGTTCAGTCATATTGGCTCCTGGCAGGTTGGTGGTCTGACCGATTCTCAGGAATTAGATGATCAATTCAGTTTTGTGGATTCTGATGACCTGATTACTTAGACAATAAAGGATCAGGCGAAATAGAAATTATCACTTGGCATCAACTAATAAGACAATTAAAAGTGGAATTGACCTCAAAATGCTTAGTATAGTGCCCAGTATAGGAAAGGATATAAAAGGTATTAACTAGAGCAGTGGTTCTCAAACTTTGAGTGCATCAGACTTACCTGGAGGGCTTTGTTGAGGCACATTGTTGGGCTCATCCTCAGAGTGTCTGACTCTGTAGGTTTGGGTAGGGATGGGGAATTTTTATTTCTAACAAGTTCCCAGATGCTGCTGTGGGTTCAGAGATACACTAAAACGTAATGCATTATTGGGGCTATGTCAGATGGTTCTGAGAGTCTATTTTGCAGAATACATGGGGAAGCAGTGGCTGGACCTCAGGGAGGAACCTATGTTGGATTTCAGTACCATTCACTAGTAATGCCAAATAAAACCACAAATTGAGGAGACCTTGCCTGTGTAATTTCTGCTGCTTCACATTTCTTGTGAGGAATATTCAGAGAGATGAAGCAGATTAATTAAGATGCTAATTGTTGCCACAATTTCCGAGCAGATTAACACCATACAAGGTTTCTGTTTAATTAAATGGTGTTTGTTCCTGCTTGTAAAACTGTGTTTGTACAAAGGTGCAGAGTCCAAAAGGACTGAAAAGTTAATTGCTTCAGTTTTCCAAGGCCTTGTCATCTGATCCCAGGACTAGGAGACAGGACAAACCCAATGCATATAAGACTGTACACATATGTAAAAGATTATGATTATGATTAATATAATTATTATAATATAAAATATATATTATATATATTAGAGCTTTAAATTATTAGCTGCAAATGGAACACAGGTCAGGAATTTTATGATGCAAAGTGATAGGAAATGTTTATCCCAGATATCGATAGTTCTCCAGCCATGGCCAAGTGCTTCCACAAGCGCCTATGATATTTAAAAACAATAGATATTCCAGGCTCTCAATCCTGTGGTATGATTCAGAGTGTATGGAATGGTCCTGGAAATTTGAATCTTCTTGAGCCTTTCACCCAGTTATTTGGCTTCATAGCCATATTAGGAAAATACTAATCAAAATACGTACACACAGTCTGAGTCTTGATTTTGGCTCTGGTCCTGATCTCATGATTGAGATTGAGCGCTGTATCAGGCTCCATGCTAGGCATGGAGCCTGCTCAAGATTCTCTCTCTCCTTCTCCCTCTGCCCGTCCCCTGTTCATGTATGCTTTCTCTTCCTAAGTAAATAAATATTTAAAAATATGTGCACACAACACTTATGCATTGAAAGGGTGGCAAAGACTTGTAGACTAGTCATCATTGTCTAGCAGTCACAATGTGATAAAAGAAATATTTGCCAGACATATGCAGTGAACAGCAACACTCAGAAACAATGCATTCTTGGTGCCATATTGGGTACTACTGAGGGTCTGTTGTGGGTGATGTTACAATATCTCAGAGGCAGATTCTTGAGCAGTGGGTGACAAATTCATATCCTAGATATGACAATCAAAACATAGTTGATTGGTGATCTTTAACCTTTTCTGCAGCATGGCATTTCAGGAAAGTTAACTAGGCTTAGAGCCTTTTGGGTAGGAATTCTTGTATATTCACAGTGCCTAGGAGAGTGTCTAACTCATAAGAGTGGGAACTTAATACAACCATAAGAATTAGTAAATGAAGGCAACCTAGTCATCAGACATTGCCAGATGACATCAGCTCCTTTAAGTGTTTTGCATAGTTCTAATGCTTTAATCAAAACATGGAAGGTATTGTCACTGATATTGTCATTTATATTAATTTGATTTTTAGCCAGTTCTCTCTGGCCACTACAAATGCCTGACTCATTTGGCTTTATTGTGCTATAAACTAATCTACAGAGAACCTAATACACTGTTACCAGTTTAATATAAAATTCTCTATCCTGTGTGACCAGGCAGTGGGTAATTCCCCACAGATAATGTAGTGAATCAAGTGTCTCTTACCAGCACCTCAGCTGCTGCTGTGGATCCAGAGCCAGGAGACGAGAACACCTCATCATGAAGCCATGCTGTGCTTTCTGGTCACATCTCTCTATTGCTTCTACACCACCAGATCTTTTTAATGAAGTTACAGCTGTAATCTGTACCTTCATTCATGCTGTCTGTGGCTCAGTGTTGGAGGCATCCTCTGAAGTCTGTGGGTGGGAGGCACCCTGAGGGCACAGCACATCTATTACCCTGGAGAAGGTGGAACGGGGAAACAAATGATAATGGCAAAATGCTAATGCCTCAAATGAGCTGAAGATGATGATGTAGCACTTGCAGTTTCCCAGTTCTTCTTATGATGAGGCTGGGCCTATCGTTGGTTTGATATATAAATGTACCTTAGAGAAGTCTTGCAGGGATGTTTGTCTCTCAGTGATAAAGAGAATTCATTAGCATATGGAGCTTTCTCCAGTGACAATTACCTGACGATGCATGTGGACCGCCTTTGCACAGATATTGCAATGTAATTGTGCTTAAGGGGGCATTTCGACAAAGAAGGCAAACCCATTATTTTTATCCATATACAATAGCAAATTAATTGAACAATTAGTAGTAATAGCTTGGATGTGCATAACAAGGCATCTTGCATCCCAAGGTACTCTACTGACAAAATATGAGCACTGATGCTCCCATAGTGAGAGATGGAGCAACCCTCTTCACTATTCCAGGCAGTAGGAGGAGAATGGCATAACTAGCTGAAAGGGAAGAATTGATTCAGAAACTACACATTCCATTTGTTGATCACAGAAAGAGGTTGACATCACTAGCTAGACTCCATAGAACTTTAAATATAGCAAATAATAGAACTGAAGTTAATACTAGAGTCGATCCTTGTGCCTATTAATTTAAACATGAATATTCATGGATTTTGAGGGACTGGATAGCAAGGAGAGGAGAATGAGGGTTGAGAGGAGGGTTGGCTGCCATTCTGATATAAAACATCTCTCTCCTCCAAAGGATTTTCAATCAGACATTTTGACTGCAAGTCACTGTATGATTGTCAGCAGTGCCATGTTGTGATTGGAATAGTTTTCCAGTCCCCATATTCTGTAGCATGCTCTATATCATGCTTGCTTTCATCCTGCTGATAGCATATAAACATGGAACTATCAATAAATGTAGTTAGCATGCATCCCCATTCTGGACAGATACTCCTAAGTGGTAGTGTTAGAATATATAACTCCTAGCACTGTAGACTTTGTAAGTTTAGAAAAGATAATTTTCAAATGATTGTGTAACATTGTGACATTTTACTGTAGATTGATTCCTATGAAATACCTAACTCTTGTCAACAGTTGGCTATTTTTCCCCTAAAACGGGGGGATATGTAAGGATCAACAATAGCACCTACTTCCTAGCACATAAATAAATTCCTGTGTACTTGTATAGTACCAGAGAGTATGAAGGAAGCACAGCTAGACCTTTGAAGATCCTTACATTAACCTAAGACTTTGTGATAGATGTTATTCTTGGGAAGCCCTAAGAAATAATTACTGACTTCAACTGAAGGCATAAATTGTTCTT
Organism: Leopardus geoffroyi; assembly: GCF_018350155.1. Lineage (NCBI taxonomy): Eukaryota > Metazoa > Chordata > Mammalia > Carnivora > Felidae > Leopardus > Leopardus geoffroyi. The sequence continues at coordinate 70,985,083 of NC_059339.1, forward strand.
GTTTGCATTCTGTGACTTCCTTATTCTCTCCAAATGTTATATAGGCCTGGTTGATGTAACATTTCCTAAACTATCCATTTGGCTTTTATTTGCCTATCCAAAATATAATTTTTCTCCCTGCCTTTAAGAAAAAAAATATCTGCTCAATGCATATCATTTTTTTCACGTTTATTGAAATAATCTTTCCAAAATTATTGAAAGCTCTGGGTTTCAAAACCTTGTATAGACTGGGGCCAATTCATCTTCCTAAAATTTTGTTGCCAGTTTTCCTCAGGACACACACTTCATTCTAATTACACTGCTTAATTACCACCCCCAGAAACCTCCATTTGCATTCTGGTCTCTGTGCTTTTAAGCTCCTATTGCCCCCCACTGTTTAGAATATATACGTCCCCTAATCCAATTATGTTAATATAAATTTCTTGATGCTTTTAAGATTCCACTTAAGTACGTATCCATTGCTCTGCAGGAGATAAAACTCACTTGTCTTAGCAGAGCCTGAGACTAAATAGCCATGGAGCAAAAGGCTCCAAAATAGTTTCAGTTTTTAGTGTTCTCATGGTGCTTGGGTAATAAAAAATTGGAGTTCAGAATCCATCATAAATGAGGAACTCTAGGAAACAGTTCATATTATTAATGGATATATGTTTGGAGTAAGGACAATTCAGACATAGGCTGACCTTAGAACATACAGATTGTCCTAAAGTTAGCTCAATCAGATCAGACGAAGATAATCTAAGTACTCCTCTACTACTAGAAGTTGGAAGGAGTCACTTATCTAGAGACTCTATAAATGTTCATACATAAACAGGATTCAGTCAATAATTACCAGGAATAGCAAAACAACTACAGGAGAAGACACAGACAATAGAAACAGATTTACAAGTGACCTGGCAATTAAAATTATCAGACATAATCTTTAAAATAACTGTGAATAGGGGTGCCTGGGTGGCACAGTTGCTTGGGTGTAGATTTTGGCTCAGGTCGTGATCTTGTAGTTTGAGTTTGAGTCCCACCTCAGGGACAGCTCAGAGCCTGGAGACTGCTTTAGATTGTGTCTCCCTCTCTCTCTGCCCCTTTCCCACTTGTGCTCTTTGTCAAAAACAAACATTAAGAACAACTAAAAATAAATAAAAAATAACTGTAAATAATATATTTAATAAAATAGATGGAAAGATCTTGATTTTACCCGCCTTAATTTCTAAAAAATAAGACTGAAATTCTAGAAGAGTATAAATGACATGAAGATTCCATAGTTGGGTTTAACAGCAGATTGGACACAGTTAAGAGCTTAGTAAATAGGAAAGTAGATAGGTCAGTAAAGAAAGGAGAAAGATAATGGGAAAAACATGTCAAGAAATGCTATTTGAGAAAATTATAGTAAAGAAAAATAGTCACGTATTTTAGAATTTCTATGAACCCCAGGCAGGATAATTTAAAAAAAAAAACAAACCATAGACCTGTTGTTATTTAATTGATAATAACCAAAGTGAAATATAAAATCTTCAAATTAGAGGCAAATGTTAACTTCAATAACAAAATAGACAGCTAAATTCTTAATAGATGAAATAAGGATACATTTAAAGTAACTTTTAAAGGAAAATCCACATAAAATATCGGTTGAAAGTAAAAATATAATAGTTTTCCAGCTATAAAAAATAAAATTGTGGCCAGCAGACTCCTATTAAAAGAAACACTAAAAGTTCTTTAGCACAAAAAGAAAATGATTCCATATGGAAGCTTTGTAACACAAGAGTCAAGAGCACAGGGCAGGGGTATTTATATATGTAAAATTCTAATAATTCTTCTGGATTATAGTATAGAATTAAAATATAAGAAAACAAAAACATGAGCCTGGAATGTGGTCAATGGAGTTAGTGTTTTAGTGTCTTGGATTGTCTGTTTAGGGACAATGTGGCCTATGTACCATTATTATAACTTTGTATTAGAAATCACTATCAGACTCCAATAAGTTAGGTATTTTGTAATCTTCAGTGTAACTACTAAAATGTTTAATAAAATAGAACTTTATAATGAAAATATTTAATGTAAACAAAAGAGAACAGAGGAGACAGATTTAAAAAACAATAACAGAGTTAAATGTACCAGTAATTTCATTAAATGCAAATAGATTATTTCATAGAAGTGGAATAATATAATCAGGCTGGATTGAAGAAAAAAAAAAACAAAACTCTAAGGTGCTTAAAAGACAAACATGAAATAAAGCCAAAAAGGCAATAACGAGGATGAAATGAAAGTGGAGTATAACTATGTATTACTACAAAGTAAAAGTCCTTCTTAAGAATTTGTTTCATAATCCAGTGCTTAATCCAACAGTAAAACAAAACCCTAAATTTTTATCCACCTAAGAACTCAAAACTATAAAGCCTAAACCAAAATAAACTCTCAAGTGTGAAGGTATAAATAATAAAGACATTTTAAACCACAAGAATTTAGAAACTTTCTCTCTTAAAAATTCTTACTTTGGGGGGTAGTATGTACTCAAAATTAGAAAGTTATCCAAGCCAGAAAGTGGCATAGGATTTGGGGGGGTGGCGTGCGGGTGCGGGGGCCAACAACAACAACAAAACAGAAAACATCTAATGATGATACCGGTGAGCAGACCTGGAGAAAAACCACCCAGATTGGAGAAGGACAGCAACTCTAGGAGAGACATCTCTAAGACAAAGTGGGGACTGGTAGAATACTTGATAGAATGTCAACCAGAGAACTAAAGACATTATTATATGGCAGAAGTTGGAAGAAGCAGGGGAAAAACAAGGAACTTGTAGTTAGTTGTAAAAGAAAACCAATAAGAAAGGGAATATATTATGATATATTACTTGGCTCTCAGTAAATAAAAATTACTTATAATATCAAATACTTTTATAGTGTTAACTGAAAATGGTCCAAGCTATTATGATGGAGAGCAAAAAACATATTGTATATCTAAATTGACATCTATTACAGTACAGCAAAGAGAATATTGAATGTTAATATATGAGTATGGCTTAGCAATTTGGAGGTAACCCTGAGAAAGAAGAAACCTAAAGAATGCATAGTGGTTGCATCTTGGCAGCAGGGTTGGGGTAAGTGTGGGTTAATTCAAGGGGCAGTTACTTTTGCATTTATTACTGTATTTAATTACTACTTTGAGATAAAAATTAAAGTGGGAAGACTGACATGCTGATTAAGGGAGGAACTCTTAGGACAATTTTTATTTTATCATTTTCTTTTTCTAATTCTACCACCTAAACTATTCAGTTTTGGTAATATTCCCTCAAGTTATTTATAAAGCACACAACTTTTTTATATATACCAAATTGAAATTGTGTTTCATTGAAACTTTAATGCCTAAAAATTTATTATAAACATTTCCATTTTCTAGCTTATAAATCAAAAACCTATATTTTAATGTCTTCTCAATTTTCTATCCTCTAACTGTTGAGATTCAACATCTAACTGTTGAATATTTAAGGTATTTCCAAGTTCAGGAGTATTATAATGTTGCAGAAAATATCATTTTACATAAACATCATATATCTTTTTCCATAATCAGAGGTTATATGAAGAGTGTAGTAATAATTGTCCTTCCCTCATAAAAATACTGATTATCTCCTTATGATAAGTAGTTAAAAATAAAGCTACTTAAGTATATAAATCACTTTCAACTTCTTGATATCATTGCAAAATTGCTTTCTCTCAGGGTTGAATGAACAATGAAACTCCTAAAGGCCAAGTTGAGAAGTACAGAGAACATTTGATACAAAGGAAGGGGTAGGTCAGAGTGGGCTACGGAGTGGAGTGGGCAGGCAAGGTCCCACGCATGAGCTTTGGCCTTCACATCTTTTGGGAATGTACATGCATCACTTAACAGTGATGCAAAATGGAATTAATAAATGAAGACCATTTCCCTACAATTTGTTCTGTCTCATAAAGAATACTTCCTAAGAACTGAAGCAGATTAATTAAGATGCTAAGAAGGCTTGACACAATCTGTGCAGATCAACGTCACTCAGGGTATCAATGTAACAACATGGGTTTATTCCTGCCTACAAATACTGTGTTGATGCAGTTGGCACAGGGTTCAACAGTACCAAAGAGGAAAAAATAGGATACTGGTTCAGTTTGCTACAGCCTGTCACCTGTTGTAACTCAAAGATTATAGGAGTATGTTTATTAATATAATCCTTCATTATCCCTATCAGAGCTTTGGATTTTTAAAAATCTATTAACCATAAATAGGATACAAATTGGGAAACTTATAATGTAGAAGAAGGGATGGTTTCCAAACCAGTAGTCCATACACAAGTGGCCTCAGAATTACCAGCGGGAGCTTTTTTTTTTTTTTTTTTTTACCAATCCTGGAAAAAAAAATACACATGTGTTTGTGTATCCATGTGTTGACATCTTGATAACTCTAAAGGTATCTTGACATAGTTGAAATTGGCATTTCTTTTGGTCGTAGAGAAAATGAATAATTTATATACATTCTCTGAATACTTTTATCTTTAAATTGCCTTTATTTTCTTTTATCATTTTTTATCAGGATATTTTTATTTTTTAAGAGCTCTTAAAATATTAAGATTTGTCTTCCATTTCTTAGGAATTTGGAAATAGCAAAAATATTCTGAGGATTCAGTTTAGGAAGTAACAAATAATAGAATGGAGCACAAAGATGAAAATTTAGCTTTAGGAGAAAATGGCTACCTGGCTGTTAGCAGTTAATCGGATTATTGAATTTATTACCCTATCTAAAAAAACTCCATGACACTTATATGGAAGTGAATAAAAATGTGAATTCAAGTGTTAAATGTTAGGCACACCAGTCAACATTGTGGTCTTGAGAATAGACTTAGTCCTATCAACACATTATCTTAGGTCGATGTTATCAAACATTCTATTCATGCCACTATTAGGGATTTGATTACATTCTCCCTAAGAAACTCCTCATTTGCTCCCTATATGCCTGTGTGGGAAGAATATGTACTAGACAGAGAGCTTGATTGTTTGATGTCTCAGCAGTTTTGATTCTCATTACAAATTAATAGGTATGTTGATTATACTTTGCATCCTGGGCAAGAATGTGTTGGGCGGCATTTAAAATTGATAGTTCCTTTTGCAGTTATATTTCTTATTCATGAAAAAAAAATATCCTTCTTATTTTATAGATTAGTCTCAGGAGCTTGGTAAAAAAGTCCAAACCTGATAGATTCATGCTGGTCACTTAAAAAAAAAAAAAAGACACTCTGAAAACATGAAGGTCAGGTTAAGGAATCTAACATCTCCACTTTGGGTTATTCTTTGGAGGCCACTCCCTGCAAGCTCCTTGTACTAAATGAGCTTTTTTTTTTTTTTTGAGTATTGAAAAAGATTCATGTTACTAATCCAGAAATAATTTTTATAGTTTTTCATTTTGTTTAGTCTTTAAGGATACTTAAAGATGCTAAATGTGGAATACAGTTATATATTCATAATTGAATTCATGTAATTCATAAACGAATGTGATCACCTTGCATGTTTAAGTTGGTATTCTGTGGGTTCTCCATAAATGCTTGATAATGCCAAGGTGTCTATGGTCTCTGCATTTCTTCGTCTTTACAACGAAACTAACCTTCTGTAAGCAGAAGGGAAATTAATATGGCAATTTGAGCCTAGAGACTGGCCCCTGCTTCTTCATGTCTTTTGATTTCTACAAGCTGAATTGCTCCAGTAAGGCTCAGGAGTACAAGACTTGGCATGATGGGTACAGGAAACTACAAAGAGTTTGCTGGTGCTAGAGGGTAAAGTATGAGTCCCCAAATGAGAGAAAAAGCCAGATGGGTCAGAAGCACCATGGGAGAGAATCTTCATGCAATCTGTTTAAGACACTCAGAATTTGTTCTGTACACAATTGAGAACCATTGAAGGACTTTGATCAGAGGAATGACAAAATGTGCATTTTTCAGTTCAATAAGGCAGAGTTGGAGGGAAGAAGAGAGACCAGTCAGAAGGTGGTGGCTATAGTTAAGGCACTGAAAGATGAGGGTTGGCCCTAGGCCAGAGTGCAGAAGCAAAAATGGCTTTGAAAAAGTACTTGGAGTGGAGAACAAGTGAAAACTACACCTTTGGAATGTCATTTTGTTTTTCTAATTTGAGGGTGTTATTTGAGTAGTACCATAAGCACCAAACAAGTAAAATGTAGGTGTAGTATAGCCTTTTTAGACATCCTTTAAAATTTCTGCTAGACCCTCAGGTATGATACCTGCTTTCAGAGTCACTAGGAACGTTATGGAGCAGCCAAGGTTGGCTTTTAGGCTCTGTGCCTCTCTTTGTCCTCCCCACCCCTTCTTTTCTTCATTATTACGTATGGGGCAGTTTCAGTTTTCCAGGTGAACTCTGGCACTTTTCTCATTACTTGTCAACATCTTCTGCTTTCTTTCAACACTGCTTCCTTAAAACCCCAGCTGGTTCACTCTTACTGCCCAGCTTCCTGATATTGGAAGGCGAAGCTCTGATAATTCAAAAACATGCAAATTAATCCATATTTCAGTTATTGCCTTTGGGATAAGATCCCAGGAAAAGAATTCCAAAGGTGTTAACTCCTCTTGGTGGAAGTGCAGATTCTGGCAGCTGAGTTGAGAAGGTGTACTTGGGATAACAAACGTTACCACATCCGATGTCAAATATTGCCATTGCGTCATCCTCACCTCTTATAAAGGGGCTTTTGATCCAGGTCTTGCTGCTCATTTTCATTACGCATTTGTGAAAACGCAGAATATTTGAGTAACTGGGTATCAGCCTTTTTATTTGGTTGGAGTCCACTGGGGCTAGAGTAAGGGTAACTGACAATTTCACAATTAATTCAATAGACCAGAAGACTGGTTAATTCAGAATCCCAAGTGACTGTGTTGGAAAAGAAGAGTTAAATCTTACAGCTAAGACAAAATCCAGCCTGTACTGATGAAGTGTCTACTTCTGTTTTCCATATCCCCATTCATCTGCATGGTCCATGCCTTCAGCCCCTAGGCTCCTTTCTGCCAGATTCCTCTGTCAATCTTGATCAAGTCACATGATACCTGAAAGTCACCTAAATCCGAAATTAGTCTTATGCTCCTAAGCATGGCTCCCCTACAGTGAGCAGCTGTCTGTCCATCTAGTCTTAGCCTACTGTGTGAAACTGTGTGGGACAGTGTCTTTATTTCTGCTTAGTAATTCAGTTCCCCTGCTGGATTTGGAGGCTTGCCTTGAACTCCAGCCCAACTGACTAGGATCTTGTCAACACGCCTAGCACTTGACATTCCCTGTAATTTGGCAGCTGGATGCTGTTTTCCTGAGTTCCAGCCATTGAAAGGGGGTCTTGTTCCAAATTAAACGGACCACCCAAACTCTGAGGCTGCCACCCACCTGACTTTGTGCATTGCCTTTGCCTGGTGACTCCTGGTGTCCAGCAGATGGAATCCTTATTAACATTAGGGATGCTTGGAACTAACACCACTCTTTTGGACTATGATATAAATTATCTGCTATTCCTAGGGGGAAGGCAAGTCTAAATCCATCCAGTGCTCATCCCTACCCCTGGTTCTATTTCCAGCTCCTTGCTCCCACTCTTGTCCTATGTATATCAAGGCTTAGCATGCCCTACTACCCACAATGTGATACTAATATGTTAAGAATCTTGTTTGTCTGAAGTAGTTTCACTGACACCAGATTTAACCTCAGCATGATTTAATATTTCTGCTGGGTTTATATTATGTTCAGCAAAGCATATAAACCTACGCAATAAAGATTTGGGGGGGGGGATGTTTCTAGTTCAATGCAATACATCTGGAAGGTAGCAGTTGACAAACCAGTATTATACTGCGCTCTTGTAAAGTTCACATTAGAAATGCAGTCAAGATTGATGAAACGTTGAAAGGTAAGTTGAAGGAAAGGATACATAGCAACTCTTGGTATGAAAGGAAGAATGTAGAAAAAAGATCACTGTTTGGCTTTTCAAATTTCTAAGGAGAAGAAAATCTTAGGGACCTTTTCTCATTGAGTCATTTTTTGTAGAAACTAGTGGCACATAGAAACTTGTTGAGATGAGTAGAGGGAGAAGAGAGAAAATCATTGGCTGTTGTAAGCTTATTGTTGATCAGAGAAAGAATTCCTTGAAGGTTTAGTATAGAGCAATCCATTAGAGTGGACTAATAGTCACAACACCTGCTCAGAGAATATTTAATCTCTTCTTAATCAGGCTTTGGCAGTGCCTTAAACTGAGTCAACAATAAACTATGGAATACGTCAAGTTTATTTCCAAGTCCTCTTCTTTCTATTTAGGTTTTTAATTATGTCCATACTACCTGAGAACTGGGCACTTTACCCTCTTGGGCAATGCCTTTCCTGGCTAGGACCCTGCTGCAAAGAATTACCTAAATCTCAAATAAGTGCCACAGATTTAAGAGAGGGCTAAAATTAAGATTAAGGAATTAAGCTGTAATGTTTAACTTGCAAATATCAAGTAGTAAATTGGACTTCTTTAGTAGTCGGAAGAAGCTCTACTGATCCTATAAAATCACATCATATAGTTGGTAGTTAATTCCCCTAGAGAATTAACAGCAGAGCTGAGAACTGGGACTCCAGTAGATGGGATCCTGGCCAGTCAGCTCTTGTTCTTCTGTATAGGCTTGCAGTAAAGTGTACTAGACCTGAGCACGGGCTACCACACTGAATTATGCAGTGAGTCAAAAGTGTTGGACTATGAAAATTTGGCAGTGAGTGTTTACAAATTGGGTAGTTTTTTGTTTGTTTTTTGTGTTTTATTGTGTTTTGTTTTTTTACAGATAAACAGAAAGATTTCATTAAATAAACTTTTCACTGTCTTGAAGATTTGCCCGTCTTATTGACATAAAGCAATTGTACGGTATAACTGACAATATTAGCTTCAAGTGTACAACATAGTGATTTCACATTCATATGTGATGCAAAATGATCACCACAATAAGTCTAGTTACCATCTGTCACCAAAGTTAATATATTATTATTGACTATATTCCTCATCCTGTACGTTGCACCTCCATGACTTATTTTATTCCTGGAAATTTGTACTTCTTGGTCCCTTTCACTCATTTTACACCCCCCCCCCCAACACCTCTCTCCCATCTCCTCTGGCAAACATCAGTCTGTTCTGTGTATTTATACATCTGGGTTTTGCCTTGGTTTGTTTTGTTTTTGAGATTTCACATACATGTGAAATCATGTGGTATTTGTCTTATGATTTGGTTCCACTTAGCATGATACCCTCAAGGTCTAACCATGTTGTCACAAATGGTAGGATTTCATAATTTTTTATGGCTGAGTAGCATTCTATTATGTGTATATACATCACATCTTCATTCATCTAACAATGGACATCTAAGTTGTTTGCATATCTTGGCTATTGTAAATAATTTAGCAGTGAACGTGAGGGTACATATATCTTTTTAAGTTAGTGTTTTGTTTTCTTCAAATAGGTAGGTACCTGGTAGTGGAGTTGCTGGATCTTCTGGTGTTTCTATTTCTAACTTTTTGAGGAATCTCAATACTGTTTTAAAAAAAAGGCAAAGATAATAAGTGGTGAGGATGTGCCATCCACTTCTTATTATCTTTTTCTATTTGATAATCATCATTTGACAAGTGTAAAGTGATATCTCATTGTGGCTTGGATTTGTATTTCCCTGATGATTAGGGATGTTGTGCATAATTTCACATGCCTTCTGGCCATCTGCATGTCATCTTTGGAAAAAAATGTCTATTCAGATCCATTTTTAAATCAGTTTTTGTTTTATTTTTGGGTTGTATGAGTTTTTAAAATATATTTTGGATATTAATAAACTTGTGATTTGCAGATACTATCTCCCGTTGAGAAGGTTGCTTCTTTTTTTGTTAGCTGTTGATAGTTTCCTTTGCTGTGCAGAATTTTTTTTTGTTTTTGTTTGTTTGTTTGTTTTAGCTTGATATAGTTGTACTTGTTTGCTTTTGCTTTTGTTTTCCTTACCTTTAGAGACAGATCCAAGGAAAATCACTAAGATCAAATTGCTTACAGCTTATGTTTTCTTCCAGGAGTTTACTGGTTTTAAGTCCTACATTCAAGCCTTTAATCCATTTTAAATTACAATGGTCCAGTTTCATTCTTGTGCACATAACTGTCAAATTTTCTGAAAACCACTTATTGAAAATATTATCCTTTCCCCCTTGTATATTCTTGGCTTCCTTGTCACTAATTAATTGACCATATATGCATGGATTTATTGCTGGGCTGTCTATTCTTTTGCACTGATCTATGTGTCTGCTTTTGTGCCATACCATCCTGTTTTAATTACCATAGCTTTATGGTGTAGTTTGAAATCAAGGAGCATGATACCACTCGCTTTGCTCTTAAGATTGTTTTGCTATTCAGGATATTTTATGGTTTCATATAAATTTTAGAATTATTTCTCTGAAAAATGCTACTGGAATTTTGATAGAGATTGTATGGAATCTTTTGATTGCTTTGAATAATGTAGATATTTTAACAATATCTTTAATCCATGAGCTTGAAGGATTATTTATTTGTGTCTTCAATTTCCTTTACCAGTATCTTAAAGTTTTCAATGTACAGACCTTTCACCCTCTGGGTTAAATTTGTTCTAGGAATTTTATTCTTTTGATGAAGTTGTAAGTGGGATTGTTTTCTTGATTTTTCTGATAGTTTATTGTATATAGAAGTGCAATGGATTTTTGTATATATTTTTTAACAGTGATAAAATGTACCTTATTAGCTGAGTCGGAGGGTCATGAAAAAATTATTGCTAAAGTGTAGGTATCAGACAAACAGAGAGGTACTTTAGAAGTCCTGTTACCGGGGCACCCGGGTGGCTCAATTGGTTAAGCATCGACTCTTGATCTCGGCTCATGTCATGATCTCATGCTTTGTGAGTTTGAGCCCCACATTGGGCTGTACACTGGTGGTGAAGAGCCTGCTTTGAATTGTCTCTCCCTTTCTCTGCCCCTCCCCTGCTCACACTTTGTGTGTGTGTGTGTCTCTCTCTCAAAATAAGTAAACTTAAAAAAAAAAAAAAAGTCCAGTTACCTTTTTAACTGCAGTTTATTTAAACTAAGAGAGAAGTTCCTTTTTAACTGGAGTTTATTTAAACTAAGAAAGTTCCTAATGTTTTCATGCAGTACATACTCAGTTCTTAAAAATTGTGACAAATAGAAAGAATTATGGAATGCTACACTTGTGATCCATACAAAATACCAACATTTTGGATTGTACATAATTTAAAGGAATGTTCCAAACACTTATTGAAATATTTTAGTAGCCAATCCATAGAAGCATGCCTTAGGTGGGCATAGGAATGCAGTTTAGAAAAGAGAAATATAACATTGGAGCAATGCAATTTCAAAATCACTGAGCAGGAAAAGCTTCCATACTGATTTTATACAACCTCTATAATAGTACCCTGACTTAAATCCAAGAACAAAAGTTGAGACTCTCTTCCTCTATTTTTGGTAAACAACTGCATGGTAAAATTAAATGACTTTTCTGACTTTACTTGGGAGTGGCCTTTAAAATTTTTTATTTAAAGAGGGCAGATTTGGCATTTCTATACTGATGTCACCAATTATAATATTTCTTGGGATACCAGGAAGATTCATATTCTTTACAGCTAATAGAGCATGGGCTGGAGCCCCCTCTAAGCCAGCTTCATGTTTCTCCAGTTTATTTTGTGTATCATTTGGTGTAAGAGCCTCATTCATATTGGTGTCTAGTACCATTCCCCCATCACCACTTCTTCGAGAATATTGTGAACCTCATCTACAATGGAAAATTAAATCCGGTTCACAGGCATTTTCAAAGCACGTGTCTCATGTTTCCATGAATCATTGAAGTAGATCTAAAATGCCAAGTTCACGTGCTGAAGAATCCACCCAGAAGACAAAATATAATGTTACATAATGCCTAAAAATCAGTTTGTTGTCAGAGTCTCCAATTAACAGTCCTTTTTCTAGGAAATTACAAACATTTCATCTCTATTAGATACCAAATGGAATGTCTCCCTGATGCTTTGTTATTGTGAATAACAAGTTGAGCTGATAGAACTTGGAGAGATGCAGTTTCCCATGGTTGTTGAAGACAAGCATCACTTTGATGATGACTGGGTGGGTGCCGGGGGCCAGGATGGGGGTGGGCGTACAAGTCTCACCCGGGGATCTCACCAGTGATCCTTCCCTACCTATTGTATATTAATTTTGTATCCTGAAGCTTTACTGAATTTATTTATTAGTCCTAATAGTTTTTAGTGGAGCATAGGGTTTTTTTATGTATTCTGTCCTGTCATCTACAAATAGTGACAGTGTTACTTCTTCCTTTAAATTTGTGTGCCTTCTGTTTCTTGTCTAATTTCTGTGGCTAGGATCTCCAATATTATGTGGTAACAGTGGGCATCCTTTTCTTTTTCATGATCTTAGACGAAAGGCTTTCAGTTTTTCACCATTGAGTATGATGTTAGCTGTAGGTTTGTCATGTATGGCCTTTGTCATGTTGTGGCACATCCCCTCTATACTTTTTTGAGAGTTTTTATCATAAAAGGATGTTGGATTTTGTCAAATGCACTTTTTTTTGGCATCTATTGAAATGATCTTATTTTTAGCTTTCATTTTGTTACTTTGGTGTATTATGCTGATTGATATGCAAATGTTGAACCATCCTTGCGTCCCTGGAATAAATCCTATGTGATCATGGTGTAGGTTCCTTTTAATGTGTTGCTGAATTCATTTTGTTAATGTTTGGTTGAGGACTTTTGCTTCTGCATTTATCAGAGATAGTAGCCTATAATTTTCTTGTGGTATTGTTGTCCGTTTTTGGTGTTAGGTTAACGCTTGCCTTATAAAATGAATTTTGAAACATTCCCTACCCTTCAATTTTTTTTGGAGAAGTTTGAGAAGGATAAGTATTAAATCTTCTTTGAATGTTTGGTAGAATTCACTAGTGAAGCTGTCTGGTCCTAGAGTTCTGTTTGTTCGGAGACTGTTGATTACTGATTCAATGTCCTTACTAATAGTTGGTCTATTCAGATTTTCTATTTCTTCATGATTCAGTCTTGGAACATTGTAAGTTTCTAAGAATTTATTCATTTCTTCTAAGTTGTTCAACTTGTTGGCATATAGTTGTTCATAGTAGTTTCTTATTTTTTGTATTTCTGTTGTGAATTCCATGATTTATTTTTCTTTTGAGCCTTTTTTTTCCCTTGGTGAGTCTAGCTAAAGGTTTGCCAATTTTGTCCATTCAAAGAACTTCATTGATCTTCTCTATTGTATTTTTAGTCTGTTTTCTCTCTGATCTTTATTACTCTTTGGGCTTCATTCTTTTTCTAGTTTCTTTAAGATGATTCCGTATTGATTTTCTGTCTGGGTGATCTACCCATTGATGCAAGTGGGATGTTAAAGCCCCTGCTATTATTGTGTTGTTATCAGTATTTCCCTGAGGTCTGTTAATATTTGCTTTTTATATGTTTTGGTGCTCCTATGTGGAATGAATATTTATAATGTTTATTTATGCACATTATATCTTCTTGCTAGATTGAACCTTTTAACATTATGTAGTGCAAATCTGTCTTTTTTTAATTTTTGAGTCTTTTATTTAAAGTCTATTTTGTCCAATATGTATATAGCCACACTAGCTTTCTCATTTCCATTTTCTTGGAATATCTTTTTCCATCCCTTTGCTTTTAGTCTGCCTATGTCCTTCTAAAGCATGTCTCTTGTAGTTATTATATAGATGTGTCTTGTTATCCATTCAGCCACTCTTGCTTTGATTGGAGAATATAATCTATTTACATTTAAAGTGATTATTAAAAGATAAGTAATGGGGCGCCTGGGTGGCGCAGTCGGTTAAGCGTCCGACTTCAGCCAGGTCATGATCTCGCGGTCCGTGAGTTCGAGCCCCGCGTCGGGCTCTGGGCTGATGGCTCAGAGCCTGGAGCCTGTTTCCGATTCTGTGTCTCCCTCTCTCTCTGCCCCTCCCCCGTTCATGCTCTGTCTCTCTCTGTCCCAAAAATGAATAAATGTTGAAAAAAAAAAAAAAAAAGATAAGTACTTATTCCCATTTTGTTAGTTGTTTTCTTGCTGCTTTTATTGCTCCTCTATGTTCCTTATTTCTCTCCTCCCTTGTGGTTTGATGACTTTTTTAGTGTTATGTAATTAATTTTCTCACTTTTATGTGTGTGTATTTATTTTATTTTTTTGCTTGGTGGTTACTGTGAGGTTTATATATCATTCTATGTATAATAGTCTAAGTTTATAGCAATTTAAACTTGAACATATTCCAAAACCAAATTTTTATTCCCTTTCCCCGTGTTCTATGTTTTTGATGTCACATTTTACACCTTTTATTTTATGTATCCTTTAACTGATTGTTGTGGTTTTAGTTCATCTTAAAACTAGCTTTATAACTGATTATCCTTTACTGCCTTTACTATGTTTATTGTTTCCAATGAGATTTTTACTTTTGTATGTTTTCTTCTTAATAATTTCATTTCTTTTCAACTTAAGCCCTAAAATGTGTGTTGTAAAGCCAGTTTAGTAGTGATAAACTCCTTTAGATATTGTGTGTTTGGAAAACGCTTTACTTCTCCTTCAGTTCTGAATGATAAACTTGCTGGGTAGAATATTTTTGGTTGGAAGTTTTTTTCCTTTCAACACTTTGTATATGTCCTGTCACTCCTAGCCTACAAAGTTTCTGGTGAGAAATTGTCTGATAGTCTTAGGGGTTTCCCTTGTATATAACAATTTGTTTTTCTCATGCTTTTACAATTGTCTCTTTAACTTTGGACTTTTTAATTATAATGTGTCTTGATATGGTTCTCTTTGGATTCATCTATTTTGGAACTCTCTGGGCTTCCTGAATCTTGAAGTCTGTTTCCTTCCTAGGTTAGGGAAGTTTTTAGCCATTATTTCTTTAAACAAGTCTTCTGTCTCTTTCTCTTCTCCCTCTGGGGCATTTTCTTAAACATTCTTTTTCCTTTCTATTGCTCTGTCTGGGTGAGTTCAGTTGCCTTGTCTAACAGCTCACTGATTGATTTTTTTCCCCTGCTTTTGAACTGATTTTTTTCTGCTTTTGAACGCTTCTAGTGTATTTTCAGTTCAGTTATTGTATTTTTCAGCTCTGTGATGTCTCTGTGGTACTTTCTTGCATTTTCTCTTTGCTAAAGTTCTCAATGTGTTCATCTGTTCTTTTCCCAAGGTCAGTGAGCATCTTTATAACTGTTATTTTGAATTCTTTGTCAGGCTGATTATTTTTGTATGATTAAGGTCTTTTTGAGATTTTATTTTATTCTTTCGTTTGGAATATATTTCTCTTTCCTCATTTTATCTGACTCTTGGTGTTTGTTTCTATGTGTAAGGTGAGGCAGCTACCTCTGTCTTGAGGAATAGCCTCGTGTAGATGATGAAATTTCTCATTCACCCTTTCCTTGCTCTTTGTTGTCTCTCGGATCTTTGTGATTGTCTAAACTTTTTGATTTATTTTTGATATAGCCTCATTGTTGAAGGTGTGCTGAGACCTGTCCCAAATGACCATTTGGGGGTGGAGAATCTTATGTAGCACCTACTTTCAGGCTGATTGGAAGCCAAACCCTCAAGCAGCAGCTTTTAAAGTATTGCAAACATATACCATCCAATGGGGCCACAATTTAAAACCCTATTGACTTCCAGATCAGGAGATCTGGAGATGTAACAGTTGTAAACACAGTTGTAAAAATCTGGGCTCCAGTCAAGTGTAGAAAAACTCTTTCTGCAAGGTCTCATCTCTCACTGTAGCAAGGCCAAAAGGGTATATGCAAAAACTGTGTCTCTCTGATTATCTTTCCCGGGAGAACTTCCCTTAGCCTCTGGATGTGTGGGGAACCTGAAGCCTGTCCCTCAGGCTGAAGTTCCAGGCTAAGTACATAAGCTTTTCACAGGAAGACTGGGGTTGCATTTAAGTCCACTGTCTGTGTAATGCCCTAGGTATGGCGGCCTGCCAAGAATAGTCTTTCCCATTGTTTCCTCTGAAGCTTAAGAATGCCAGCTGTCTTGGCCAGGCAATCAAGAATATCCCTTGTGTGGACTGTGCATGTCTTCTGGCTTTAGGTAGAAGTAGAGGCACAGGGCACACTCACGGGCTTCAGAAAGGCAGTGGGAAAATGTTTTGATGGTGTTCTTCTGTGCTCTTCAGGAATGCAGTGAAAGACTGCCTTGTCTTTGTGCACGCGCCAGCTTTAGGCTGAGGGTAGAAGAATCCCATGATTGCTTCCACTCACCAGTCCAAGCCAGGGAGCAGCGGATGTTACAATTTCCCATGCTTGTTGACGTTAGGCAGGGAGCAAGAAAATGCCATGATAATTCATGCCTACCTGCCCCAGCCAGAAAGCAAGAGAGTGCTGCAACTACACATGCTCTCTGGCTTCAGTGGGGCAACAGGATAGTTCTGTGAATGCCTGCTCCTCCTGTCTTAGCAACATGGCGGGAAGTGCCATGTCCAAGATAGCTTACCAGTGCTCTGTGCTAGCAGCAAAATTGCTACCTGCCAGTGCCTCCATCTCTGGGGATAATTTCAATTGTATCCCATTCCTCCACTAGATGGTTTTATGTTAGCAAATACATTTTATTACTTTTTCTTTTTACATACAGCCTACCACTTTTCAAATTACTGTTTTTTTCCTCTGGGGTTGGGGGCAGTTGAGACTGCATGCAAACCCTTCAAAACAGGAATCTGTTTCCATTGACACTTTGGGACCTCTGGACATCAGTCCTGTTGATTTTCTAAGCTAGATGTTTTAGGGGGCTCATCTTTCTTGTGCATATCCCAGGGGTTGGGGTGCTTCGTATGAGGCATGAATACCTTGCTCTTCCAGGAGAAATACCAGACTGTTGAGATTCTTGCCTATTGTGTGTTGCCACACTGGGGAATGGGAGTTTTGGTGACACTCTCTCTCTCTTTCCTACCAGTCTCAATGTGGTCTTTTTGTTTTGGAGAAGCAGTTGATTTAGTTTTCAGATCTTTTTCAGAGGGAAATTATCCATATGCAGCTAAGGATTTGGTGGGTCTGTGGGAGGAGATGATTTCAGGATACTCCTACGCTGCCATCTTCTGGATAGTATTTTGGTTATGGGGTGACAGCTGACTGATGTGGATGCTGGCATTGCCTCTCTGATGGTGAAATAGTTGACCCATCAGGCTGTTATACAATATTAGTTTATGTAACTGCAATATTTGTTTCCACCTCTGCACAGCAAGTCAGAGTCCTTATTTGTTTACAAAGCTTCTAAGACTTAAAATATAGAAAAGAAAAAGGAAAGAAAAGTACAATTGAGGTCAAATAGACTTCTATCGATGTCTTGGAAGAAAACATCTGGAGTCTTAACTCTAATGCTTAGGATTTAAAAGAGTAACTTGCTGAAAAATACTCAGTAAAAATAATGCCTATGCATACTTGGAATTTTTTTTTTCCCTCTTAATGGCATGATGCATTGCCACTCGTACTGTTTAGTCTCTTCAAATACCAGTCTATCAAATAGGAAAGTAAACTTCTCAATTGGGTAGCATCAGAAGTCTAATTCTTTTCCAAAATTTGCTGAATCTAAATAAGATAGTAGCAGTGTTTTGAGGAAAATACAGGTAATATTGAGGACAGATCTCTTTAGAGAAAAAATAGGCTAAAACGAAAGCTTTGGAGTTTCAGAAGGGAAAAAAAGAGCTGCAAAGAAAAAATGTCAAACAGTCATGATGATACTTCAGTTTCTAAATCTGTATATACTTATTTTTAAAAATTTGACCCTTTATTACTGAGTTTTATGAAGTTTGATAAATACAAAAGATTGTGTAAATGCCCTCAAACCAAGATACCCAAGCATTCCTCATCCCCCCAAATTCTCTCCTTTCTTCCTTTTTGTAGTAAAACATTCCCTGCAGTCAGACCCTGGGCAAACACCTCTCTGTTCTCTACCTTTATCAATTATATGCTGATAGTATCACCAACCATCCAGAAAACAACCATTAACAATTAAAGTCTTATACTTAGAGAAAATACTTTAAAAATTGAATTTGACTTCAGGTAAGTGTTTCTGCAGAGATGTATTATAGAATGAGAAATTTAAAAAGCTTACAAGCAAAAAATACCTGAAATTCTAAGGGGAAGACAAATAAATGTGAATTCGTGACAATAATAAGAGAAAAAGTATTTCTGACTATTAAGCCTTGTTCATCCAATTTACAATGAAAGACTTCAGGTGTCAACTGTAAAAAATGGGACTGGGTACATAGTAATTGAAAATTATTTTTGAGAGAAAGTAAACAAAATGTTGAAAACCAAAGGATTGGCCCTTCTTTGGAGAACTGGTTCCTCAATCTCCCCTCCACACTAAGACATGTCCTTCTGTTTTCCTTCCATACCCCCCAGTATTTCTCCTCTTAAGTACCTTTAATCATTTATACTTATGTATTTAATAATTAATAGCTGTCTTCCAAGGGTGTTTAGATACATTGTTTTACCAATCCAATCTCTATATTTAGTACTAAACCTGAGATCTTGAGGGAAAGGACCACATCTTTATATTCCCAGGGCCTGCTACTGTGCCTAACATATAATAATTTGCAACAAATGTTTCATTAAATGACCAATAAAGTTGGCAGAGGAGGATGTTAGAAATCCCTTAACAAGTCAAGGGAGAACTTTGTGGGCACCAGAGTGAATTGGCTAACTGTCCACCAAAATTTCATGCTCATCCTTTTGTAACTTGGAGTTAGCCCTCCTGGGACTACATTTGTCAGGTCCATTGCCAAGGGGTGGAGATAGTAATGTGCCTATAATTTCTGGGAGTGCTTTTGTTTTGAATGAAGTTATGGTGCCTTTGCTGTTCTCTTTCCCCTTCCGTTGACAGGATGGGGAGGTCTCCCAGGATAAACATTTGTAGCATTGAGCCTTTGAAAATTGGGGTTTGGTTGGTTGGCTAGAGCAGCTAGCTTAAGTGCAAAGCCTGGTGTTTTATTGCCTGAGGGAAGACCAGATCCATGTCTGTTTTGGGGAGAAAAAATCAGACTTGCCTCAGCAGCAGCAAGAATAAAAACAATAAAGGAGGATTTGGGATAGCCAAGTCTCCAGTGAATAAATGAATAATATTTAGTGGCTTAGAAACTTAGAGCCTCTTGTTTGAAATGTTTATCAAAAGAGTAGATTGAAATGAACAAAACAAAAAGAAAACATATACAACAAAATGAGTCTAAACAGTGGGAATCCAAACTATAGCATTCCTGAGGGAAAATAATCAAAAGAAGGAACATCAAGCAGCCCTCACATTTGTTAGAAAGAAGTAGGTGCTAGTTGTCAGTGAGGACTTTGTGGCACAGAAGTGGGGAGCAAAGGGCAGACTAGACAGAACTGTTGGAAGCCTGAATGAGCATTCTCAAGTATTGATTAAATATTGTGAAGGTTGTATTTCCACTGCTCAACACCTGCTTCCAGGGTTTGGGGAGCATGGCTGAATGCAACTTTGAAAGTCCCCTTCCTCATGCCTGGGTGGCTCAGTCAGTTAAGTGTCCAACTTTGGCTCGGATCATGATCTCATGGTTCATGAGTTCGAGCCCTGTGTTGGGCTCTGTGCTGACAGCTCAGAGCCTGGAGCCTACTTTGGATTCTGTGTCTCCCTCTCTCTTTGCCCGCCCCCTCCCCCGCTCTCTTTCAAAAAAAAAAAAAAACATTTTAAGAAATCCCCTACTTTCCTTTTCTTCCTTCCTTCATTTAAAATAGGAATTGTATAAAGAAAAAAAATGCAATTGGGCATTTAAAAGCTGAAAGCATCTTTCTGGCACAGATGAATCATGGCCCGTTCCACATACTTTGAAAAACTGAGCCAAGGGAATGATTTCCACACTGTTCCATATTTCATTCAGTTGGTAAAGAAACAACTATCTACAATGGGCAAAGTGTACTATAGGGAATGATACTATAGGGAATGTCCTTAGTAAGCCCCATCATACATGTGTGTTGGGGGGGAGTGTACAGGTAGAGGGCAAGACAGGCTTGAGCACAGAGAGTTAGGTGATGCAGCCATCTAGGACTGCTCTGTGACTTTATGAAAAACTCAGTCTCAGGAGGATTGTTTTCTCTGAGAAAGAGGGTCAGGACTAAATGGCTTCAAGGCAACTTACACATGCCCCTAGGAGGCTGATACCTTGGCCACCTGGGATTACAAGAAGCAGTAAAATGGATTTTCCTGCAGAATTATGTCTGATTGTGAGGATATGAGCAATAGAGTTTCTGCAGGTCTAGGTTTGTAAGTGTAGGTGAAGCTGACAGCTTCACTTTGTGCTCCTGGAAAGCTCGAATTGAGGACTGAATGGTGCTGCTGAGCTCTGGGAGATGGCTTACTTGGTTTTTGTGAACCGTGTCCCTGTAAATATTGTGAAGCACAACATTGGGTCATTTTTTAGGAGGCTTCTTTGCTCATTGCTTTCCAATATTTGGAAATATACCACATAATGTACCCTTTTCACCAAGGAAGAAAAAAAAAAAAAAGACATTGCATAGCTGCATAAGGGGCACCTGTGAGAAAGAGGAATTTGACTTGAGCTGAAGGACCTGGTCAGGATAATTGTTTACCATTGTTAGGTTGAGGAGTCCACCAAAACCCAGATTTAGTCATCACATCTTTCTTCCCAGTTTTCTCTTTCTTTACTTTAGTTAAAAAGGGTCTTTTTAATTACCTAACCCATGTCATATGTAATCATCATGCCTAAAATTCAAGGCATGTTAATTAAATGCCATGAGTGAGAAAAAATCGGGCCCATAGGGAACTCAGAGAAAAACTAATTCTGAATGAGAGAGCTCAGCTGCGACTTTAAGCTAGTAATTGATCTTGACATTGAAAAATAGGAAAAAACCCCCCTTTCATTCTATATAACATACATACAGAAACATACCCAAACCTTAAGTCTATAGGTAGAGGAGTTATTTTGAAGTAGAAGTAAAACATTTTGAGCATCATGTCTCCTGCCAGTTACCGCCCATCCTTCCTCCCTCAAGTAAACATTGTCCTGACATTTAACACCACAGACTAGTTCCATCCATACTTGAACTTGACATGAGTATAATCACACAGTGTGTATTCTTCCATGTTGGGTTGTTTTAACATGTTGTTTCTAAGTGTTGCATATTGTAGTTTTTCATTAAAGGTGTTCTACTTGATGTGTATACTGCACTTATGTACCTGACTGTTGATGTAAGTTTGTTTTCACTAGCATTTGTTTCTTACAAATAATGATGCTGAGAACATTTCTTTCATGTGCCTTTTCAAAAAATAGTTGAGAGGGGCAGAGAGAGAGAAAGAATCCCATGTAGGTGCCATGCTGTCAGTGCAGAGTCTGACTCAGGGCTCCATCTTACATACCTTTAGATCATGACCTGAGCTGAAATCAAGCATCGGATGTTTAATGCACTGAGCCACCCAGGCACCCTTTTATGTGCTTCTTGATGCATAGGTACATACGTTTTTCTTGTATACATTGGAGAATGAAATGGTTGGGTCATAGAGTAGGCATATGATTAACTTTACTTGGTAATTTCAAACTGTTTCCCAAAGTGGTTATTGAATAGATTTAAGAACATAACAAAACTGTGGGGAAGAGAATTAGAGACAGGACATCTCCCAGCGAGGAGGCAGACACATGAAAGAGCCTGTCATGCTCCACGACCAGGGAGCGTTTTAGGGTGGCTAGAGTTATGAGTGCATGATAAGTAACACTAATAAATAAGTCCCAAATAGGCAGGGAGAAGGATATGGAAAACTTGAATACCTTTCTTGGAAATAGGAACCTTGTTGTAAGTAATGGGAAGTCATCAAGGAAGGGGAGATGGGGGAGTAACATGATCAGTTCTGGGCTTTAGGAAGAGGAGTCAGTGTGGACTGGCTGCAGGGTAAGGGGAAAGGTGAGGTTCTGAGTTAGGGTATTGACAGGAAATCAAGAGTTATTAGGGAGATAGAATAGCTGAAGTTCCTATGAGTACCTGCTTTCTCGTGCGCAACTCAGGGTCCTTTTTTTGAGTGCTGGAACTCTGAGGTGGCTGGGATTTGCTCTCCCTTTTCCTTCTTTTCTCTTTAACTATTGTTACGGACTTCTGTTAGCATTTTTAATTCCTTTCAGTAAGCGTTTTACTGTGACAATATGTGGCTGTGTGGTTTTAAGTAGAGATGGGGGGTTAAAAAACAGTCAAGGATGGATGGTTGCAGATCTGTAAGAAATGTTAGGTATAAGCAAGGGGTTGTCCAGGAGACTTTGAGTTTGAATCATACTCTGTAAAAAATGCTGTCAAAAAGATGCTGAAAGACTTTATGATTTCTAGTCCACACACTCAAATATTGGGAAAGGCCCTGTCAATATGTAGTGCTCTGCTCATAATTTTAATAGGAAAGGCTTCACAGTCTAAGAATAATTTGTATGAAACCATATTAACCATTGATCACCAGAAGACCAATTTAATCTGATTGTTTTATGATGGTATTAGCACACTGTTAAGGGGACCAGATGGGTCAACAAAGAAGTACATAATTATGTGGCAAAGAATGAATTCTGTCAATCAGTTTTTTTCTAGCCACACAGAAAAATACATTAACACCACTCCTCCTGCCCCCAACCCCCCATGTCAAATGCTTGACATTACCCCTGTTTTTCAACATGAATCTGCCATCATTTAATAGCTTTGGGGTTTGGGCTCAATTAGTTTCAGTCTTTGTGGTATGAGCCTGAAACCTAGGCAGAGGCAATCATAATAAATATTTGGTAGACTCCAGAAGAATAATTGTATTCCCTAGCTACAAGCAATTAAGCACTAGATGTATTCCTTGTAAACCTTTGCAAATGCAGTGAAAAACGTGTTTTAAAAGACAAATAATTAAATGGCTTCTTTCCTTTGTTGGCATTTAGGTAAGAGAAAATTAAACCTTGTTGTTTTACCTAGGAGGAAAAGATATTTTCTGCTGTAAAGATTATGATGGTTTGTATATAATGTGCTGATAATCTTTCAGAAATCAAGAGAGTGGGATAGATGCCAGAAAAAGATGGGCAACAGTCCCAAAATTCAAGAGGATCGAAAGAATGGCTTTCACAAACTGCTGGGGAGAAGCTTAATTTCAGTTCCCCCCTATTTTCTAGAATGTGGTAACAAGAACTTTAGATTTGGGAGTATTGTTCAATCCTCTCCCAACACAGTAACCTCTCCTACAAAATCCAAAAAAAAAGTACTCATCCGTATAGAAAAAAATGACAACAGAATTTAAAGTTATGTGGTCATGAGGGCCTTGTAAAATGAGAAGACTTGGACAGGTAACTGATGAAAGACAACATTTTGTCACTCTTTCTTGAAATTTTTATGTATGGATTAAAAGTAGGAGAAGGAATGGATATTTAAGTGGATATTTAAAGATGTTTTCATATTTACAGCAGTTCTGTGGATACTTTATAGAATAAAGTAAAAAAAAAATGGAGGCTTTAAGAGATCATTTAATTCATCCATGATCACTTAGTGGTGAAAAATCCGTTTCTTTTTTTGTGTTCTGATATCTATGTACTGATATGATGCCCCCTGCAGTGGACTCAGCCCTATGCCTAATGCAACAACTATCCAATTATGACATGTGCCTTCTGCATGAGTAACTCCTATGACGGAGAGCTCATTACTTACTATTTTACAGCTTTTTCTTTGCGTTTTTTTTTTTGTCTTTAACCTATTTCACAGATGTTTTGCTTTCTTAGTCTATTTCTAATCAACACACACTCCCTGGAATATTGTGCTACATACGTAGCTTCATCCTAACACCTGTATACCAATAACTCCCATAGTTAAACCTGGGGTCCAGGTGGCTCTTATGAGATTAATGTATCAAATGATATAGAACCACCTGGTCATGATATTGGATTATGAATGTCAGCTCAACCATTTGGCTGATAACATCCTTCCTGGAAACAATTTCCCTGACTCCAAATCTGTTACACTTTCTGTAATCTCCCTCAGATCTCAAGTCAGAAACAGAGTGGTTGTCACTTCTGTCTGCCTTTCCTCCCCACGTCTACTTGATCATTAATTCCTGTTTCTTCTTGCTGAAGACATTCACATCTCTTCCCTCTCCACTTCCCGTGCTCCCAGTTCTAATCCACCTAACACTCAGAGTTTGCCATAATTACTGCTCAGCCTCAGATATTTTCTCTAGTTCTAGAGCAGTACCTTTCTATGGTGGTTAGAATAGTTCGTGTAAAATATATACCTCACTATGTCCCTTTCCTTCCTAAATATTTTCTGCATTTCTGTATTCAGAATAAAATGTCTTAGCATGGGATAAAAAAAAAAAAAAACATTTTCCTAATTAGGGCACTACTTTCTCCTCTGTGTACTAGCCCTTGGTTGTAGGTGTTGGGGATAATGTCCTAGTAGCTGAGTATCAGATGTTCCTCAAAATGAATGCATATCTGAATTTCTTGGAAAACTTTAAAAAATTATAGAAAGCAAAACCATGATGAGATACCACCTCAATACCAGTCAGAGTGGCTAAAAATAACAACACAAGAAACAACAGGTATTGGCCAGGATGTGGATAAAGGGGAACCCTTTTACACTGTGGAAATGCAAACTGGTACAGCCACTCTGGAGAACAGTATGGAGGTTCCTCAAAACAACAACAACAACAAAACCCCCCAAAACCCCTAAATATAGAACTACCCTATGATCCAGCAATTGCGCTATTAGGTATTTACCTAAAGTATTATAAAAACACAGATTTGAAGGGGTACATGCACCCAATGTTTATAGTAGCATTATCAACAGTAGCCAACCCATGGAGAGTGCCCAAATGTCCATTGACTAATGAATGGATAAAGAAGATCAGAAGATGTGTGTGTGTGTGTGTGTGTGAGTGTGTGTGTGTGCGTGTACATGTATACATACATACATACACACACACCATGGAATATTACTCAGCCATCAAAAAGAATGGAATCTTGACATTTGCAAAGATGTGGATGGAACTATAATGTGTTATGCTAAGCAAAATAAGTCGAGAGAAAGACAAGTACCACGGGATTTCACTTATATGTGGAATTTAAGAAATAAAACAGATGTAAATATGGGAAAGGGGGAGAGAAGAGAGGGAAACAAGCCACGAGAGTCTCTTAACGATAGAAGATAAACTGTAGGTTGATGGAGGGAGGTGGTGGATGATGGGTATTAAGGAGGATATCTCGTCATGGTGAGCACTGGATGTTGTATGTAAGTGATGAATCACTGAATTCTACTCCTGAAACCAATATTGCACTATACGTTAACTAAAATTAAAAAAAAAAAATAGACCTCTGGGTCTCATCCTAGAATGACAGAATTAAAGCACTTTGTCTTTGAGTCTATGGTTTAGCAAGCATCCCAGATGATTCTGGTACAAGTTTGTACTTGGGAACCATAGCTACAATAGGTACGAGAGATATCTCTTTTAATGACCTTACGCTGTTAGGGATGTTAACATCAATATACTTGCAACAACTTGGACATAAAATGAGGCAGATATAAAGAGACATGAGAATATAAGGAGTAGATTAGAATTTTGCCATTGGAAATCAAGGGTGTTTGGAGAATACCAGAAGCTTCTTTCTGTCAAGGAAACTTTGTGAAAACTAGGTCTTGGTTCAACCCCTTGAGCTACATTCTGTGCTCTGACTTAGGAGAATGTCTATTCCTGAGATTTGTTCTTTTAACATTACTTACCACTTGCAAAATTGTACTCAGCCCCCCAAGAGAATAGCGTATGAGGACATTGAAAAAATATTTTCTTAGAGAAGAGCTGATGGTCAACTGACAGGAGGTGATCAGGATGATTTAAATATGGGACCTCTTTCCTGTGCTGCTGGCTCTCAGAGATGGCTTAAGAGTAAGTAAGCCCTCCATCGGTCCTCTTACGGTCCTCTTACGGAACAAACTGGGCTGTTCACAACTCCTCAGCCAAGCGTGCTTGTATTCCCCATGCACTTCTTTAAATCTTCCCTCTCATTCAACCTGTAGCTTGAAAACCTCTGTTTATTCTATGTCCTTCTAATCTTTTTAGGATCTGAATGAGCAACAATTGCCATTCATAGTCATTGTCGTCATTCCCTTTTCCTCTTATCATTTATTGAGGTCTTAGTTTACAACAAGCATTGGGCTAAACATTTACATAAAAAATCTAATTATGATAATTCTGTAACCTAAGTATCTTTGTCTTTGTTTTACAGATGAAGGCTTAGAGAAATGTAAATTGTCCAGTCACATAGCCAGTAAGTGGCAGAGTAGGGATTAGAACCCAAGTTTCCATGATCACAAGTCCAGGACAGCTTCTTTATAATTATTTCACATGTGTCATTTTGTTCTCCTTCCCTCAGGTTATTGTAGACTCCCTAGAGGAGATGCTTAAATAGGAGTCAGTGTGATAATGACTGTTCACTTACAGATTTGTTCTCTGTTTGCTTACCTCTGTGTCCCTGGAGGCTGGGTTCTGTGAACTTGCATAATCCAGAACTCTCTTGACCTCTGCCTTTCTTTTGATTGGGTTTGGTGAATAGGCATCAGGAAAATGGAGGCAGGAGGTTTGTTCCTTTCCCCATACCCCTGCTATTAATTTCCTTCACCTGAACCATGTGGGGTTCATTCTGATTCCTGCTGGGACACTACCTCATATAATTAGCATACTTGATTCTATACTTCTCTCTGCCAATAACAAGCCTAACTTTTTGTTGTAGATCTAGATAGATAAATCTAATTCCGTAATGACCTCCATATTGCCCAGATAACCCATCGATGTTTCAAACATTACCAAACCTGAAGGTATATATTTCCATACATTTTGTTTTTCAGGCTATATATCCTATGCTGGTGACCGAGTCACTTTAGCTAGAAACCTGGGAGTCCTTTTAAGCCGCTCTTGCTCATTCATTCTAGAGCCAATGTCACGATGTTCTTAGCCTGAATCCTTAATATAATTCAAATCCACCTCCTCCTCCCTGTACCTGATGCCACGGATTCTGTTTAGACTCTCATTGTCTATCATTTGGGCAATTAAATTGCAACAGCTTCTTAATTGGTTTCTTCATTTCTGGTCTTGCACATCAACACTGCTGCCAGATTGAGCTTTCTTTTTAATTTAAAAAGTAAATAGGTGCTTGTTGTGAAAATTCAAATAATATATTTAAAAATTCCCTCTCATCACCTCAAAACCACTCCATGGTGGTAACTACTGAGTTTATTTTGACTTTATTTTCCTGTGCCTATAAACCACATATAAACACTTACAGGTTTGTTTATAACCTTGGTATACTGTACATATATTTCAGCAATTGAGAATACTGTAGACAAGAATTCTCTTTTACAACTAAAACCAACAATATTATCTCCTCTTCCCCCTTATTTCTATGATAAACTCCATGTGCTTCCATATGGTAGCCCAAGGCCTTCCATGATGAATCCTTGTCAGAGTCTCCACCTTCATCTCATCTGGTATTCTCGTTTTTACCCTGTGATCCAGACACACTGAAGTGCTAACTGCTCCCTAAAACACGTTGAGAGTTTCATGCCCTCATCTCTTTTCTGAGAAATTCTCCATTTACACAAATTGGAGAATGTATGTTTCTTTCCCTAGTAGATTTTCTCAAGAAAAGATCATGGAGACTAGTAACAATTCCTGGCTTTGGAAACCTCCAGAAAGTGTAGAGATTATGTGAATAACAGTTCAGTTTTCATTACCATCATACAGTTCCTTGATTTCTCAGTTTTTAATTGTAACTAGTTAGTAGAAGTAAGATAAAAAAAATCTCTATTTGGAAAATAGAAGTAAGGTAAAAAATTTAGAAATGGAATGATGTCCCATTCTCTAAATATTTCCACTGCTATAAATCTGTTTTAAAAAAACTCATCACAGGTCTTAGTAATTTTCTATAACCTAGATGCCAGAAGATAAATAAAACTAAATAGAACATTCTACTTTACTTATCCACACTGACAGTGCATAGCCCAAAGTGGGGCTTGAACTTGCAAACTGTGAGATCATGACCTGAGTCAAAGCTGGACACTTAACTGACTAAGCCACCCAGACGCCCTCTCTGCTGTGTCTTAAATAGAGGTGTACAATAGAAAAACAGGTAAACAGAAAACCATTAGTATTTATACATGCCATAAATGGTATAAACTCAGGTGGCAAAAAGAAGAATGGACACACACAGTTTCTACTAAAATAGTCATGAGAAGTTTAACTTGGAAGGTTTGCCTTTCTGTCTTTTTTTTTTTTTTTTCAACGTTTACTTATTTTTGGGACAGAGAGAGACAGAGCATGAACGGGGGAGGGTCAGAGAGAGAGGGAGACACAGAATCGGAAACAGGCTCCAGGCTCTGAGCCATCAGCCCAGAGCCTGACGCAGGGCTCGAACTCACGGACCGCGAGATCGTGACCTGGCTGAAGTCGGACGCTTAACCGACTGCGCCACCCAGGCGCCCCTGCCTTTCTGTCTTTTAAAAGTAACATAAGGAAGGACGCCTGGGTGGCTCAGTTGGTGAAGTGTCCCACTTTGGCTCTGGTCATGATCTCGTTTTGTGGGTTTCAGCCCCAAGTCGGGCTCTGCGCTGACAGCTCAGAGCCTGGATCCTGCTTCAGATTCTGTGTCTCCCTCTCTCTCTCTGTCCCTTCCCTGTTTGCGCTCTCTCTCTCTCTCTCTCAAAAATAGGAATATCGGGGTACCTGATTTATTAAGTGTGAATCTTCTAAATTTGGAAGTGATAAGATGGTTGGAAGACCAATTTGGTAAAACTATCATTCATACCTTACTAATTGTAAGAGTATCTGTTAGGGTGCTATGAAGAGATTTTAAATCTATCTTATAAAATAATATGTCTGATTTGGTTCATAGAATATATAACATGAGCATAATTAATAGTTAAACACAGACTAGTGGTAGTCCTTATTGATACTTATAGTTCAGTTCTTTAAATGAAAACCGACCAAGGGATAGTTGTAGAAATCTTCACTCTCTAGGAATTTCTGGTTGAGAATAGGGGGAGTATAAATGTTACTTCCAAATACTTAATGTTAGAAATGATTTAGAGGTTTACGGTCCACTTCCTAGAATGTTTTCTAGGAATAACACTCCAGAAGCCATTGTAATGAGCAAAACTTCTCTTAGTGAGATGCATTAATTAGATCTTAGGTATACTCAGGATATGTTTCTCCTGGTTGGCAGAAGGGGAATTGATGAGACCACTGCTCTTGCAATGTCCAGTCCTGAGAGCATTGGAGATATTCTCTAGGGTTCACAATGCCAATCAAATTGGGAGTGAAAAGAGCCCTGAAGAATTAGCTTGTGAGCTGTGGCTGAAAACTCTAACATATCTGCTCAGACTCTGGCAGAATTTTTTCCTTTTGCTTTTGTACAGTTTCAAGATCTTATGTACTGAAGGATATAGGGATAATAAAATGAATAAATGATATTGGTCAGATAGCAGCTAATCTTTAAGAGTGGACTCTCACCTCACAGAGAAAGGTGTAGAGGGAAGCCTTCTAGACAACAGAAGCAGCCTGACTGAAGTCAGAGTATGACATTACTCTGACCTACAATTAGCTGGTATGATCACCATCATTACCTGGGAAGAGCAAGGAAGATAGAGATAAAGATGAAGAGACTTGGATGCTTGCTCTGTTGTGCCATTAACTAATTATGTCATCTCTGTTCCCTGGGCCTTGATGTATGGATGAACTGTATGCATGTGTATATGCATTAGGGTTTAGAATTAGAAGTTAAATCGTTCCATCTCTTGGACTTCCTCCAGCTCTCACGTGTAGGAACAATACTACATTAAGATCTGTTGAGGATCTCTTAGAATTGATAGTGACTATGATAATGGTTCATATAAGAGTTCATGGTTAATCTGCCTGGTGAGAGGAGCAGTCCCAGTGGCCCATAGGTAATAAGGGGCTAGATGGCCATCACATCTCCAATTTCAAAAACACGTATCAGTGTTTTCTGCTCAACCAGGTTAGTAAATTTATTTTGGTTGGTTTGGTGTCCATGTGTAGTTGTTTCCCCATTGGAGGCCGCATTATCTTCTCTTTGTAGTGTGATCTGTATGCACTCTGAAGTTAGGATAAGGTGAAGAAAGGGGAATCTGGAGATTCTTAATTATTTTCTCTGGGCCTGGAATTGATTGCTTTGTATATGATCAACATAGAACATCTTCAGCTAAAAGATGCTAAGTTGAGTTAGAGAAGCCTCTGGAGTAGTGCTCTCAGGTTTTATCCATGACTTGTCCTGCTCTAAGCTTTTATCAGTGTCTTGTACACCTATGTAGTAGATACAGTTATTACACTTTAAATAGCAAAAATGAGGATTAGCTCATTTACTTATTATGAGATGTTTACTCCACACCACTCAGATTACTTGCCACTAACTAGCCATGCAACTATTTTCAGCCAATGGACTGCAAGCAACACATTTATGAGGTGGTTTGAAATGCTAGTTCTCTTCTATACTTCTACAGCAGTTGTGGAGGGTTGAGATTTTATGTGGTCCCGCCTGGTCCCTGAGTGACTGTGTAGAGTAGAGCCCCTTGCTAGCCATGTTGGATAAATGTGAGCAGGATATAAACATTATTAAGTCACTGAGATTTCAAGGTTGTATAGGCTAGGCTATTCTGACTAATAAACATAAAATAGTTAATATCACGGATGATCCCTAAAGCTCAAAACACCTATGAAGTTCAGTATTCAGGCCAAAAGTAATTCAGGATGAGTGAGGCATGGGTTGGTAGTAGCTCATATAAAAGGTTATGAGGGAGGGGTAGGTTAAAGAAGATAAATTACAATATACCCGTGGTCTTCAAATATTTCAGAAGTCATCATAGAGGGGTCAATTTGTTCTGGGTTACTGTAGAGGGCAGAAACAAGGCCAGTTTGAAAAAAAAAAAAGAGATATGGATTCACTATAACGAAAACTATTTCATCAGGTTGAGCTATTCATGCATGGATAAAGATATTGCAAGCTTACAAATAGTTGAAGTAGGCATGCTGAAGCTGGAAGTCCAAGAATCAGAAATTCTCTGACGAATTTCTTCACCATATAAAATCCTCTCAGTGTTAAGACTCTGTTACTGTTTTTACGTCAGTAACGGTCAGAATATCTGTACGTGTGTTTTGAGATAGGATATGTTTTATTATTTACGCAGAAAGGGACTTTGCTTATAAGAGCTTATTTACAATTTTGTGCATCTCTTTGCGATGAGGGTATGGATGCTGCCAGATGTCATAAGACAGAATTGCATCAATGTTGATTTGGCTAGATTAGGTTGGATAAGATCAGGAAATTAGAGCAGTGGTTCCCAAGTTTGGTCCAAAGATAGTGCTGACTGATGAATAAATGCATCTGAGTATTTTACTAAAAATACTAATTCCTAGGTCTTAACCCTTGAAAGTTTAATTTATGGGTTGGGTGTGTGGGGGTGTGGAATATGTATTTAAGTTCTCCTGGTTATTCTGATGGGCAGTATGACTGGGACTGGTGTTCTGTGGAACTTACTTATTTCTCTGCTTTTGTGGATGTTTTATTCTTTTTGTTTGTTTTACTCATTTCATAGAAAAGATTTCAAATCTCCAGGCCTATATAAACTGAACAGAGGGGAAGGAGATTTCTTCCTACAGTAGTCCATGTGTGTATGAAGGGAAACATAAATTCACTGGAATTATGAGCAATTGTGGCAGAAGCAACTATATCGCCTCCGGAATTGGGGTTGAGAAGGGAGTCACGGAGGATAAGAATCAGAACCTGTTGTGGCCACCAGACTCCTCATCATGTCACCATTTCCTTATCATGTTGGGACAAGCACAGGGAACTCCCTTGGTTGTAGCCAGAGGGATTGGAAGCCATGTAGTTTAGCATCTTTTCCTATCAAAAATTTCAAGGAATCAATTAAAAATGACCACAGTCAGGCACTTCCGTGGTATCATCAGAGGTCTCCTCAGTTGTCTCTTAATCCTGTGGCTCTTGTGGAGTCTGGCTGTCATTGAGTTTCAGAGCTGCCTGAGGCAGCATAGCAGAAGATGAGCTTCTGAGAGAGGGGCTGGCAAGATTCCCTCTCAGGAGAGAGGATAATCAGCCCCTAGGTCTGTGCAGGGAGCATTTAGCAGAGTGAATACTGGTACTTAATTGAGACCCCTTCTCAAGCTTCCTTCCTCATCCTGCCCTCTCTGCAAAAATTGGCTACATTCACTATGTACACTAAGTCTGTCCATAGCAATGTCTTTTCCCTGGATGGTAATTATTTTTTAACAGGTTGAGATAACTACATAGTCATTTGTGTCTGGGGCTAAGTGTCCTGGCCTATTTTAAGTACACATCTCTCTCTTCCTATAATTGTCACACTCTTTAATGAGGCTTGAAACGCTCCATTTCCTGACCTCTGTCTCTAAGACTTTGATGTTTGTTGCCTGACAAGATAGTTTGAACCCCCGAAGAATGTAAGGTAAAATTCTGGTGACCGCTACCTGCCCCCCGAATATTTTCTGTAAGCTCTAGCACTGCTGTTACATTTCCTTCCACTAACACTGTGTCCTTTGGATCCTTGCTGTAGCCAGCCCATGGTAAATTCCAAAGTTGTAGTTAACTGATCTGCTTGGGAGGGTGAATCAAAGTCTCAAGTAAATCTAAAAAGTCAGAAATCTAACACCAGTTCAGCAACCAAGAATCTCTTTATAAGTTGAGTACCAGCTTTAGAAACACCTCACTTATTTGTATCTGGCAGCTTGAACTATATGATCTGTGTGTGTGTGTGTGTGTGTGTGTGTGTGTGTGTGTGTGTTTCCATTTTCACATACTTTCAGTGCCTAGCACAAAGCTTTGCATGTAGAAAAGGCTTAGGTAATAATCCTTTAGCTTAGAATGGATGGGTGGATGGATGAACAAACAAAGTTTCTGGAATACTGTCAGGAACCAGATTGGAATTCAAAGAAGAAACTCCATGGCCCAAATATATATGCACTGTCCTTGTCTATAGTATAACCTTGTTATCCTGGAGCAGTACTTGTTTATACCTTTGTTATAGTCACTGATAACACCTGGTTCATTTTCACATATGTTGAACGTTAAATACATATATGGTTGTCCTGGTCATATGATTTTTTTTTTCAGATACTTGAGAACTATTTACTCTTGTATTTAATCCACATGATCTTCAATATCTCTTTTTCATTTTGTAATACGTTTGTACATTTTAAATGGCAGTGGAGATAAACTGGCTTACCCTACCTGCCAAGAAGGCTCTTAAGGGTATCACTATTTTATAGCAGTAATTGAAGGTCATTTTGCGAGGCAGGGGATAAAGGGACGAATTTAAAACAACTTGAATAAAAAGCACAATTTTAAAAAGCAATGTTTTGCTTATCTGAAAAAATAACTCTATCAGATAAACGAAGTATTACTATAATAAGTAGCATCACTTCGTTTCTTTGCGCACCATATGTTGAGGGTGGCTACATAGAAAATAAATTTAAGGTTGTGACTTTTGAGGAGATTTGTAAAATATAGTAAAGCCTGGGGGCACCTGGGTGGCTCAGTCGGTTAAGCATCCGACTTCAGCTCAGGTCATGATCTCACAGTCCGTGAGTTCGAGCCCCACGTTGGGCTCTGTGCTGACGGCTCAGAGCCTGGAGCCTGCTTTGGATTCTGTGTCTCCCTCTCTCTCTCTGACCCTCCCCCATTCATGCTCTGTCTCTCTCTGTCTCAAAAATAAATAAACATTTAAAAAATATATAGTAAAGCCTGGATTAACCATGCTCCAGCTTCAAAAAATTGTAATTAACTGGTTTTTCTTTTACTGCCTTTCAAGGGAAAGAGACATGTCACATGAAAACAAATTGATATCATGAATTTAGTTTTTAAAAGGAAAGAGGAAAAGTAACAGTTCCTCTTGATTTCTTTCTTGAGATTTGCCATAGACTCAGCTCTCAGTCTGTCCAGTGTGAGATGATGATACTTGATTCTCAAATAAATGATTAACCTAAAGATCTGTGCTTCTCAGATGATCAGGTAAGGGTTCAGTTCCCTTCACTAGCCTGTCCATTCAAACAGAAGAGTGGACTTAATCATTACTTGAAAGATTTCAGTGCCAAGTGTTCAGCTTGTTAACTCTGAGCAAAAAATTCAGTTTATCTGAAGCCTTCCTTCCTAAATACCAACATAGCCTCCCAGTTTCCCTAAGTGTTTTGGCCCAGTGTGATTTGATACTGCTAGAGAGGCAGGATGTGCAGATAATAGCTGTGTGCTGGCATTGGCCAAGCTCCTCTGGAGCCAGGAGGCCTACAGAGGAGAATTATGCAGTGTGTAGATTAGGGCAGGTGGGTACCATATGGTAAAACTTCGAATGTAAGGAAGACAAAGGACTTCCTTGGGTAATATGTTTTCACCTCTGCAAATGGGAAAAATCCTATTTCAACCTTAGTCCTCTGTACCAAAAGAAATATTTTAAGCTGGAAAAAGGAAACTCAAGGAGTAACTTGTGTAGTCCATTTCTGCCCTGAGCAAGATGTACATTTTTCCTTACTCTTTATCAATGTAGAATGAATCCAAAACTCCTCTGAGCTGCTGTGAATCCTATTCTTCCTGCAAGGTCAAGCTCAAGTTCTGAGTTCTGCCTGTCCTCAACCTTCTTAGCCCATACACAAAGCAAAATTACCACTGTCTTCATCATCTTTTATTCACAGTTTGAGCACTGTCTGTGGCGTTTCTTTCTCATGACAGCTTTAAAAATGGCATAGAGCCTCCTCTTTTAAATGGGACTCTACCCAGTAGCAGCCAACACTGAACACTTCCTCTGGCCTCCTCTGTCCTAATGAGCCCTTGATTATTGTTTGGCATTATTAAATGTCAGCAATAGGATGGCTCCCCTCTGGGAACTCAATGAGAATGGCAAGAAATATAAGATTAGAATTGAGGAACCACATAAAATAGCTTTTATTTATTGGCAAAAGGGAGCAAAAGCTACTAAACATCATCCCAATGTTCCTCTTTATCATCTGTTGTTGACTTCTCCTTTTTCCGCCTTGAGGGCAGCAGTTTTGTCTTTGTACAATGGAACACATTATTGCAACGCATTTTATTTCAATAATGATATTAATAATGGAGTTGGAAAACATTTATTTGCCAATCGTTTAAAAGGAAATTAAGCTGCATGGTTTCCTGCCCACGCTTGTCTGTAACAACTTTCTCTGACTCTGAGAATGGAGGTGGTGAATCTACCCCTCTGGAAATTTATCTGAGGAGATGGCTTGCTTTTGCTGAGTGCTTCCTCTGTCACAGGCCTATAGGTAAGTCCTTAAATTCCTTATCTCACTTGATTCTCACAGTCACCAGTGAAGAATTACCACATTTCATAGATGAAAGAATGGGCTGACCAGGGATAAAGTAACTTACCCAAGGTCAGGAGCTGGAATTCAAGCTCAGGGCAACTGATGGGCCGGAAAGCCTCCTGAGTTGTACAGACAGTGGAGTGTGATGGGGGAGAGGGGAATAAGGCTAACGGATAGGAAGGGCAGGAATATTTTTGCACTGTGTTGGGATTCCTCGCCCTGATGTCAGAGGATTGAGGGACACTGGATATTTTCATGAGTAGAGACAGTACAGGTTAAGGCCTCTCGTATCTACATGGAAATGTGAGGTTTGAGAGAAGGATCAGTACTACCTCAGAGTTCCAGAGACCTGACCTCCCATACAGGCAATGCCACTAACTTTCCATGAGATCTTTTTATTTTTCTTCATCTGTGAAATAGGGGCATGAACATGTGTCCTTCCCACCCTACAGGGTTATTGTGAGTCACACATACAAGGTAAGGTCAAGGGCACTCAAGGCTTGACAGTTGTTTAGCTGGGATGACTTGAGACAACTTCCAACAGTGAGATTCTGTTTGACAGATGCATTTCAAAAACACTTGGAAAAGCACAAATCCCATTACAAATGTAAGGGATTATTGAGAGCAAGGAGGTGTGATACCAATAGTCATGTAGAGGTACCAGATAGAAGTTTGTGATTTTCTGCCTCATCTGTCTTTTGCAAAAGATTTGGGAAAACCAGGAGAGGTCTTTTCCTTTGCATTACTGTGGAGCATGTTGTTTTTTGTTGGAGACTTTGAGTCTGGAGTTCTCTCTTGTCCAGCAAGAGACCGGATGCAGAATTGAATATGAGAGAGGCTAATTTCTAGGAGGAGACAAGAGCCCTAAGTAAGGGTCCTTGCTCTGTGTTTAGGATCAGGAGGCTTACAAATGTGATGGACATGCAGAAATAGACAATAAAACAGTGACCATTAGCTCATGTGTTTGAGAGAAAGGGGGTTTCTAAGATATGTGGTGTTAGGGGTTTGGGTCAATACAAAACAAAATCCTGGCACTCAGCAGTTGGCTGTTTATAGCAGGCACCAAGTGGTGTATCTGTTTATCTTAATTAGTCTAGGGTGTAAGACAGAGCACGCTACCTCATGGTCAACAAGGCACTTTTTTTTTTTTTTTCTAATTAACTCCAGGCAATTTTGCCCTCTTGCGGCAGTCTTTCACCCTGTTTACCTGTTTACCTATTCTCAGATGCTTTCATCCTGTGGAAGCCACTTGCCACTCTACGCTTTGTTCTATGCTGGGGGGCACTTTCACCCTGTGGTGGCTTTTTGCCCTAAGCCTCGTTAACCCATTGGAATTGGTTAACCCATTCCTCACAGTTTTTGTCTCTCAAAGGTCTGGAACTGGTAGGGGGAGATTAGAGATGTGCTTAGACTTGGAACAGGTACAGTATATCTGGATCCATGGTCTCTCTGTGAAGATAAATCCTGTGTCCTATATTCATATTCTCCATTTGGCATTGTTCTGGAACATAGCACTCATCAGTTTCATTCATTAAATGAACATTTTAGAGTGCCTAAAAGAATCCTGCAATAAAATGTTGCCTTAACTAATTTCATGCTTTGCCTGGAAGTAACCACCCATATTTTCTAGACATTGAGGTTACGTGGGCACCTCAGTTTTTATAAGTTGGTGCTATAATGGTATTGTGCTATGGTAAATGCATAATTCCAAGAAGATACATTTGAATGAATACCTTGTGTATATTTCTTTGTATAGAAGCAATGATATTTAAAATATACGTTGTGATTCATAAGGTAAGAATTAATTTCTTCCTCTTTTTCATATCTTCCATGTTCAATGAATAAGTAGAATAACCAGGAAGGAGAAACCAACATTAGCAAGTCCGTAATGCATAGTGAGCCCAATGATTTTCTA
Source organism: Leopardus geoffroyi (assembly GCF_018350155.1). Taxonomy (NCBI): domain Eukaryota; kingdom Metazoa; phylum Chordata; class Mammalia; order Carnivora; family Felidae; genus Leopardus; species Leopardus geoffroyi. The sequence goes on from NC_059339.1 coordinate 71,022,410, forward strand.
AGGCCATGAAATATGGACATTGAAGCAGCCTTTGCTCATCTCAAATAGTTAAGGAATGACTGACACCCTATTTTTCTCTTCCTAACTTGTACATTTTGTGCCCCATTCTCAAGAGGGGAAGAAGCCTAGTGTTTGACAACTTTGTTACTTGAGAGTGAGCAAAGCAAAGATGGTCTTACTGGTTTAACAGCTTCCTTAGATCTGGCCTGTGCTCATCCTTGCATCCAGATGGTAGTGGGGCCAGCCCCTGTAGGCTCATGGAGGCCTGTTGTGCACATCTCAGTAACTGGAAAATGCTACAAATCAGGGGTCCCTCTCACTTCTCCTAGAGAGCCTGTAGTTAAACATTTATCAACACACCTTTACCCAGTTATTCCCAGCCTGAGCTTTTGAGTACTCAGATTTTCCCTGAATATGGAACCTGCTCCTGCAAGGTCATTCCTTTGATGTTCCCTTCAGACGTGGTCTCTCTGGGAGATGCTTCAATTTTTGCTTGTAAAAGTAGCACAAGACTGGTTTTTGAAATTTTTAAATTTAAATTCAAGTGAGTTAACATACAGTGTAGTCTTGGTTTCAGGAGTAGAATGCAGTGATTGATTTCTTGCACATGATACCCAATGCTCATCCCAAAAAGTGTCCTCCTTAATGTCCCTCACCCATTTAACCCATCCCCCCTCCCACTCCCTCCCACAACCCTTGATTTGTCCTCTGTATTTAAGAGTCCTTATGGTTTGCCTCCCTCTCTGTTTTTATCTTATTTTTCCTCCCCTTCCCCTATGTTTATTGAGTTTCTCAAATTCTACCTACGAGTAAAATCATAGGATGTCTTTCTCTGACTGAATTATTTCACTTAGCATAGTTCCCTCTAGTTCCATCCACATTGTTGCCAATGTCAAGATTTCATCCTTTTTCATTGCCAAATTGTGTGTGTGTGTACATATTTCCTTTATCCATTCACAAGTCGATGGGAATTTGGGCTTTTTCTGTAACTTGGCTATTGTTGATAGTGCCATTATAAACATTAGGGTGCATGTGTCCCTTTTAATCAGCATTTCTGTATCCTTTGGATGTTCCTAGTTGCTGGATGGTAGGAATGCAAACCGGTGAAGCAACTCTGGAAAATAGTATGGAGGTCCCTCAAAAAATTAAAAAAGAAGCAAAAGATTTTGGGATTCACATAGCACTGTAGTCAAATTGCCACTTACTATCTGTAGTCTTAGAAGTTATTAACTCTTTGGTGTTCATTCACTAGCAAAATAGGGTAATAATTTTTTTTAATGTTAAAATTCTAGTTAGTTAAAATATAGTTTAATATTGTTTACAGGAGTAGAATTTAGTGATTCATAACTTAATATAGTACCCAGTGCTTAACACAAGTGGCAAAAGAGTGTAATAATTTAGTAATACCTTTCATAAAGGCTGGTTGAGAGAACCATATACCTAAAACTCCCATCCAACTAACAAAAGGAGGTGCTCATTCTCTTCACCATTCTAGAATAGTGGTCTCCAATCATCCAAGGGACGTGGGACGGCAACATTAGAGCTTTCAATCTTTATTCTTAAATATTTTATATTTTGTGCATGTTTATAAGCTACAAATATAATGATGGAGTAGTAGTGCATATAATTTATAAATATACAGACTTGGATGTAAGAAAAAATTGCTGAAGAACTACACAATCCAAAATTGACATATTCATATTAAGGTATTAAGTAACAGCAATTTATTATATATCACCAAGCTGTGCTTGCATTTTTAATATTTTAAATTTATGTTTTATTAAGTTTTTTTTATTTCAATTCCAGTATAGTTAGCATATAGTTTAAGTTAGTTTCAGGTGTACAATTTGGTGATTCAACAGTTCTATATATTACTTAGCGCTCATCATGATAAGTATACTCTTTAATCCCCATCACCTATCTTACCCACCCCCCAGTCCACCTCCTCTCTGGTAACCATAAGTTCTCTATAGTTAACTTTGTTTGTCTCTCTTGTATTTTTCTTTGCTAATTTGTTTCTTAAATTTCACATATGAGTGAAATCACATGATATTTGTCTTTCTTTGATGGGCTTATTTCACATAGCATTATACTCTTCTAGTTACATCCATGTTGATGCACATGGCAAGATTACATTCATTTTTGTTGTTGAGTAATATTCCAGGGTGTGTGTGTGTGTGTGTGTATGTGTGTGTGTGTATGCATATGCATTTATTACCTCTTTATCCATTCATTTTTTGATGGACACTTGGACTGTTTCCATAATTTGGCTATTGTAAACAATGTTACAGTAAACACAGGAGTACATGTATCCTTTTGAATTAATGTTTTTATATTTTTGGGGTAGATACCCAGTAGTTACTGGATCATAGAGTAGTTCTATTTTTAACTTTTTGAGGCACCTCCACACTCTTCCACAGTGGCAGTACTGGTTTGCATTCCCACCAGTGGTGCATAAGAGTTCCCTTTTCTCCGTATCCTTGCCAACACCTGTTGTTTGTTTTTTTTATTTTATGTTTCCATTTTAAATGAAATAATGTATTTCCATGTCTTATAATAAAAAAATAATCTCTGAAGCATTGATTAAAATTAACATTTTTTACTGCTTAGTTAAGATATGCTTTCACATTCCTTTATTTCAGTTGTCAGCTAACTATGACCCACAGAGACTAAATATATATACTGTCTACCCCTTTATAGACAAAACTTGCTGTCCTTTGCCTTATCTTTCACTCATTGTAATTACTACATGTTATTTAGAGAAGCTGAGGGGTTTCACATATATGTACACAACCACAGTTTATGTATTTGTGTGTGTGTGCATGTGTATTGGACACACACCTAAAGACAAAATTTAATTCTGCATCTGGCAATTCTAAAGTCTGTGATCATTCCCCTAAACTGCATGACAATTTTCTGTAGGCCTTACAGTGGCATATTATAAATCGAGCAAGTACAAGCATTACGATTAGGAGGAAGATTACTAACGGTTCCATTTGTAGTCAGGGTGCTCTGAAAGAGAGCCAGATGGTATTTTACCATTGGTATATATTGTTATACCATGGCAGGTATTACTAATAGATTACAGCGCTATTTTTTTTTTTTTTTTTTTTTGCTGAGTTAGAATGCAGCCACAGAATCCTTTTGAACAGAACTTTGCAGGCATAATATGTGAAACATTATTGGCATTTCTGACAAAGGTGAGTAGAAGGAGGTAGGAGTATCTGGTTCCAATACAAGACTTTGCGGTAGACATGTAGGGAATTGTAAGAACATGAGAGAAAACGTGAATTTTGGTTTATTTATTTTTAGCAAGAATTTCCTTCAAGAGGAACATATTTAGGAGATCCTCTTGGGTCAGCATATAGCTGGCAACTGTAGAGGATCTAGGTGAACAGAAAACTGCCTAGCGGAGTGGTTAGGATCATGGACTCTGGAGTTAGAAGGTCTGCTTCCAGATTCCAGCTCTGCTACTTTGCTGTGTGTGATCTTGGCTAAGTTTTACTTCTTGTTTCTCAGTTTGCTCATCTAGTAACATAGGAAAATAAGGAAACCTACTTATGAAACAATCATGAAAATTGCTGATATGATTTGTGTAAAGCATGTGGGGCGCTGCCCAGTGTCAGGTAAGTGCTAATGTAAATGTTACGATGCTAATGGCATGGCCCTTAATGTGCTTGAAATCTAGTTGTGAACTCAAGACAGAGAGAAATTGAGAAAAAAATAGAAGAGGGGTGCCTGGGTGGCTCAGTCACTTAAGCATCTGACTTCATTTTAGGTCAGGTCATGATCTCAGGGTTCATGAGATCAAGCTCCACCTGGGCTCTGTGTTGACAGTTAGGAGCTTGCTTGGGGTTCTCTCTTCCTCTTTCTCTGCCCCCACCCAACTTGTGCTCATGCTCTGTCTCTCAAAATAAATAAACATGAAGAAAAATTTTAAAAAGAAAAAAAATAGAAGATAGTGTAGCATAAGCCACGTTCCAGGGTCTTTATTTTTTGGTGTCATATGCTTCTCAGCACTGTTTCTTCCATCTCTGAAAGTCAAAGATAAATGAAAACACTCACCATTTTCTGCATTTATGCATGATGGTGTTCCATCTTAGTGAATTTTATCCATTACATTGTGCATTTGTCAATAGTCCCCAAGGCAGTGCGGTCCCATGGTAGATCTTGGTGACCGATCATTTGTCCTGTTTTTGTTTTTTGTTTTCTTTTATCTATAGCCAAATAGATATTCTTACCATTATGGAAATTTGGAAAATGATTCATGTCAGTCTAGTACTTTTCAATAATGTTGATTTACCAGTGCATTTAATCAGGTCTCATTATGCTATAAAGCATCTGCAGTAAAGAGTTGCCTTTAAATATTCAAAATATTTCATTGCAAGTTATGGGAAGCATTTGTATTATAATACTCAACTACAATGCCCCAGGGATATCTGGGCAGTCACTAATGAGCTAAACTATCTTTATAGCAATTCTCGAGAGAAATGAACTTCTGATATATGACTGTAAATATCCCGTACATATGCTCTTATGATCTATAGCTTTAAATAATAAAATGTAGAAGTGTTTTCTAAACTAAGTTTTCAGGGAAAAAACACCAAATAGGCTGTCATCAAACTACACAGGAGAGCATTGGTCCTCAAATATCTCCTAACCAAAATTCTAAAAGTGTTGGAATATATACGTTTTGAAATGAACTAAATGGTGATTATAAAGGCTACAAGGGAGTTTTCTTCTGGTGTGGATTATTATCTCAAATTAGCCACATTTTCATGAGCCAGGCTCTTTTCCTTTAATTATTGGTATATTGGAGATAGTACTATTCCTGATATGCTGAAGCATGATTCTAACAGCCAGTACTGGTCCTTGGTTATGGAAAATTAAGTTATCACTAGAAAGTATTTACTTTTTTCACCCAACCTGTATGGGAGGTCTGTACTGAACCCATTGATGTTGGGTTTGACTATGTGGCTTGATTTGGCCAACAGAATATAGGCAACATTGAGAGTTTTGAGCCAAAGTTTTAAGAAACTTTACATGTTTCTGCTCAACTTTCTGGGGGCTTTTGACGTCATCCATGGGAAAGACATTTGTCAGCCTCTCCAACCCAAATCTATGACTGAGACCTACGAAGCAAACCCAAGATGAAGCAGCCATTGTGGTCAATCTGCAGACCCATTAGTATAAAAATAAATGCTTGTTGTCTTAAGGCACTGAGTTTTGGGGCTTGTTAGGCAGCCTTAATGTGGCAATAGGTGATTAATACGTGTCTTGGCTTTAAAGTTTGCTGGTTAGAGGTGATTTCCTCAAAAGGATTAGTTGTCTGATCTTCGTATCTTAAAGAGATTGGGGTATATAAGGCATGGGGGGAGGTTGGGTAAGACATCTTAACTTTCATCCTACTACTTCTGATCAAATCTCCCATTGCCCTGTTCATTCTCAGATCAAGCTGTGATTTAGTTGTGACTAAGTGCTACCCAATTTGAACTTTTGACACTAAAAAATCGCTCACAGCTTTAAGCTTGCTGTGTCTTTTGGAGACTTACATATTAGATGGCCTAGTTGGCCCATTTATTGGTGACAGATGATGTACTAAGAAATGCATAGGAATAAGAAAAATCGGGGTTCAATTCCCTATTAAGTCACCTGCCACCTATGTGAGGCAGCAAGTTACTTCCCTCACTGAGGTTCAGTTTTCTGATAAGGTGGCAGTAACACATCTCTGAGCGTGTGTGTGTGTATTTTAAAGAAGACTGTAAATTAAGTAAAATGTTTAGTATTATTCCTGATATACTCTTTAATGATTACTTGCCATACCAAATACTTTCACATGTACTTTTTCTTGTCATTTTTATTTAAAAAATGAAACAGGAGCACCTGGGTGGTTCACTTGGTTAAATGTCTGACTCTTGATAGCGGCTCAGGTTGTGATCTTGTGGTCTTGAGATCTAACCCTGCATCAGACTCCATGCTGAGTGTGGAGCCTGCTTGGGATTCTCTCTCTGCCCCTCTCCCCTGCTTGCATGCATGTGATCTCTCTTTCTCTCCCTCTCTCTCTCAAATATTTAAAAATATTAAAAATGACCTACTATTATCGTCCCCATTTTATGGAGGGGAAAACTGAAGTATTTGAGTTTATATAATTTGAAGGAAGCTAGTACAGTGAAGCTATGGTGGGGCAGAATTTTAACCGAGGTTAAAATAAGGAAAATTTGGAGGAGAAAAAGACCATCACTTTTATCTCAACAAGAGCAAACTGGATAAGTTTTAAAAAGTAACTTAGAACAAGTAAAATACAAATCAGCTAAGTTTCAGAAAGGAAAAGGCTGTTTCTAGGAATGAAGAGTGTCATGGCTGTTGTCATCCCTACGGACATGATGTAAAGGATTAAGCCCCCTCTGATGTGGCTAAGGAGTAATCAGCCTGATTTCTATTTTTAACACTCAAATGTAGACAGACATGATGAATGGAAATCTCAGGGATCCATGGTTGTAAAGCAGATACACATCCAATCTCTGCATATTTCCCATGGTGCACAGGGATAGAATACCAAAGGTTAGGGGCAGAGAAGAGGACATCCCTGAAGGGAAGAAGAGGCATAGTTGAGAGGGCACTTTCTTCAGGCAAAATGCTACTTCCCTGAATGTAAGTCAGCAGTTAGACAAAACAGGGCAGAAGAACAGAGCAAGATCCCCACCTCCATCCTGAAGTGCATGGGGTTTTTATGACGATGAGAACCTCAAAGGATGAGGACAAGGCAGAGAGCTAGATTAGATCTCAGCCCTTCCCCCAGGATGCACGGGGCCATACCAAAGGAATAGTAATCACCTAATTAGGATTGTGATATGGCAGAAGTATTGAGAGAGAATGTCCTGAGATATGCCAGGTTTTCACTGAAAAGGGTGAGAACAAGGCATAGAAATTCCATGAAGCCTAGAAAACCAGTTGCAGGGATAGAAAGTGAGACTTTCAAGTGACACCTAAAAGGCGGTTATTACTATTTTTTAATGTTTATTTTTGAGAGAGAGCATGCAAGCAGGGAAAGGCCAGAGAAAGAGGGGAATAGAGAATCCAAAGTGGGCTCTGTGCTGACAGCAGAGAGCCTGATGTGGGGCTTGAACTCCTGAACCATGAGATCATGACCTGAGCCCCAAAAGGTGATTATTCAGTCATATAGCTGAGGGTTCACAACTACAGCTGCTATATCTCAGAGGGCTAGTGACCGACTGTAAAACATAAGACAATTTCTGGAGTCTTGGTGGTGTTCAGATCTGAAGCTCTACTCTGTATTCCCACCATAAAAACATTTGAAGACCATGGTAGACTGAATTTTTCTAAAGCTACAACAGAGCCCAAACACAGCTCAATAATGGATTAGAGTCAGCCTCACCAAGATAATTGAGAAAGGAAGTTGTGTGACCTTCTCTGGGAATAAACATTATTTATTCAGTCTCTGATACTAGTTTTTTTACACCCAGTGTTTGGTGTCAAAAAATAACCATGAAGCAAGCAGGAAAATGTCTATAATCTAGAAACAGAACCACATAAGTATAAATTACTTACTATCTGGCCATTTTCAGTAAAAGGCGGCCAACTCCTAATCTAGGGAAAGAATAAATGATGTATTTAGGGGAACAACATTAAGAATGTCAGCAGACTTGTAAAAAAAAATGGAGAATAGAAGTCAATGATGCAACATACTTAAAATGCTGAAAAAAAAAAAAAACCCATTAACCCTAGCTCTGAGACTTTTAATTCTGCTTTGGTATTTGCTGCCATTTATCGGATGTTTTGTTATGGAGCACATAGAAGCCAACTTCTCAGATCTTGATAATTGTACCTAAAAAGGTGAAGTTACACAGTATGAAGCATAGGGATGTATAGTGAACTTTTAAAAACAATTGCTTACAGAGAAGAAGAAGTTACAATAATATATATAAAATTAGGGCTTGAAAGGGTAGGGCACTCAGTTTTGATTCTCAGTGTTGTGTGGTGAATAGAACATGAGATTGGGGTGACGAGATCAGCATAGAGTCAAGTCACACTTCTACCTCTGCAGTGTTTTTAGGATTGTCTCTCTCAACTTTTTCTAGAGTTCATAACTGCCCCCACCTGCCTAACATGGCTGATTTGCAAATCAAGGGAATGGAAATAGGGGTCTGTGAATGGCTCAGTTGGTTAAGCATTGGACTTCGGCTCAGGTCATGATCTCCACAGTTGGAGTTCAAGCCCCAGATCTGGATCTCTGGTGTAAGTGTGGAGCCTGCTTTAGATCCTCTGATTCCCTCTCAGCCCCTCTCCAGCTTATGCTCACTGTCTCAAAAATAAACATTAAAAAAAACGGAATGGAAGTGAATGTTGTGAGCTTTTGAAAGGCGCTCTGAATGCTCCCGAAATATCTGTTGAAATATTACTGGTAAAATAACAAAACCACCCAAACTCCTACCATTGATAAAAAATCAGTAAGTGCAGATGATGTTCCATGGATATAATTGTGGAGAGAGGCGTGATGCTTTTGTTCTACTTTGTCCTGATAAGATCACTCTAGAAGTGTTGAATTCCGAATGTCACACATTAACAGTACCATACGAGGGTACATTGAATAGAATTTTAAAAATCTTGGGTGCAGAATGTTTGAAAGAATGGGGAATTATTCCTGAATGAGTAGAAGCCTTTGAAGTAAAGAGAATTGGAGGTCCTTTGGCTCCCCCACCCCCTTGCAGCATGGGCCTGGAAAAAGTAAGCTACTCGAGTCTCACTTTGAGTAGGTATTAAATGGAGATAATGTTATTGAATTTATTATACTTTTGGGGGGAGTCAATGAAATATTAAGTAAGATAATATATAGGCTGCTTTTATGTAGGCTCTAAGATAAGAGATCTAGAATGATTTTAATTATAAAGCACTTTAAGTCAGTGGGAGCTTTATAGAAATAGAATTGACTGCTTGTGTTTGAGGAGTTGGACTGGACGTTTGGTGGAAGGTATTCAAGTGTCATCAGTATATGGTTGGACTGTATGATGTTTCAGATCCTTTCTAACCTTCAGGTAATACTTAATATCAGTAAATAGCAAAATTTGTCAATTTGCCAACTTTATTCTCATTATCATATAGAATTTGCATATAACTATACGTGAGACCAGGTAGGTTTTAAGGAGTCAGGGCAGTTTATGTACTAGCCTGATTAGAAGAGCAGAGCAAAATGAGAATAGGAGAGATCCAAACAGTCTCTCCTACTGGACATCAATCTGTATTATCATCCTTTGTCCCTAAGTTTCATAGTTTTTCATAGTAAGAACACAGAATTTTTATTATAAAAGCAGAGAAGCTCCATAAATCTCTATTGAAAGTTTTTAAAATTTTTACTAAATATTAGATGAACTTTTGGAGTTGTCTAGAAAATTCTAGGAGTTTTATATTCTTCAAGCTAAGAGACAGGAAATGTTATGCTTTGTTGTAACTCTGCAGACATCTTATTTGTGAAAGAAAGAAAACTAACAATGGCAGACACGTCTGGAAAAAAAAATGACTAGAAATTGTCAGACTTCTGGACATGTTCTTTGTCTCACGGCTTTAATAAGTGGAAGTCTGACTTAAAGAAAAGGTCTGTTAGTATTGTATCAGCAACAATGACTGAACTACAAAGGAATGCATAAAGGGAAATGCTCTTAATGGAATATTTGGGGGTTATTTGAGAGACCTGCCTGGAGAAAGAAAATACATTCTGGCAAAGAGATGATGTGATTGCCATGGACCCAGCCAGGACATGGTTTTTCCTGAAAAGTTAATTTATCTGACTTACAGGTCTTGGTTTTTCATGATTAAATTAGAATCTGTACTAAAGGGTTTTATCATAATTTGCTTTTGCATGTCTTGATTTATTCATACTTTCTTCTGCATTTACAGTTGCATATGTGCAGGAAAAATAAGCCCCCCAATTTTAGGAGGAATTAGTTTTACCCTGGAGTCAAGGATTAATTTGAGGTCCTCTATAGGCAAAATAGATAATTACATACATGAAGTTTCTTTGTTGATTTTTTTTTTTTTAACTACCCTTTCTCTATTACTATTGCCATTCTCAGGAGTGCCTAGTCTCCTATCTCAATGATCACACTTTTATTTTGAACAGCTTTATTGAGAAATAATTCCCAAACCATGAAACTGTCTCATTTAAAGTGTACAGTTCAGTGACTTTTACTATATTCATAGAATTATTCATTTGTCACCACAGTTTAGAACATTCCATCACCCCCCAAAGTAAGTCTATATCCCTTAGCTCTTACCAACTTGCAGTAGCCTCCTACTACTAGGAAATCACTGATCTTTCTTTTTTATCCTATTCTGGATATTTCATATAAATGGAATCATACAATAGAAGGTCCTTTGGGTCTCTCTGTTTTTATTTAGCATGATGTTTTCAAGGTTAATCCATAGTGTAATATGAATCATACTTCCTTTTTAAAATTGCCAAATGTGGGGTGCCTGGGTGGCTCAGTCATGTGAGCACCCAACTCTTCATTTTGGCTCAGGTCATGGGATCAATCCCTATGTTGGGCTCTGTGCTCAGTGTGGAGCTTGGTTAAGATTCTCTCTTTATCTTCCTCTACCCCTCTCCCCTGCTTGTGTGCCCCCTCGCTCTCAAAATTGCCAAATGTATTCCATCATATGGATATACCACATTTTATTCATTCCTTCATTGATAGACACTTGGAGTTTTTCCTACTTTTTGGCTATTACAAATCTGCTATAAACATTTCTGCTCAAGTTTTTGTGAGGACCTATGTTCTCATTTCTCTTGGGTATATATGTAGGAGTTGAATTACTAGGTCATATGGTGAGTCTCTTGGACTGTTTAATGAAATACCAGACTGTTTTCCAAAGCAGCTACATTTTACTTCCTCCCAGAAATGTATGAGGGTTTCAGTTTCTTCACATCCTCACCAACACTTGTAATTATCTGTCTCTTGGACTCTAACCTTCCTAATGAATATAAAGTGGATCTCATTGTGGTTTTGATTTGCATTTCTCTGATGGCTAATGATACTGAGTGTCTTTACACATTAGTCATTTGTGTATCTTTTTTGGAGAAATATCTATGCAAATCTGTTCATTTAAAAATTAGATGAATTGTCTTTTTGTAAATGAGTTGTAATCATTCTTTAGATTTTCTAGATACAAATCCCTTATCAGATAGATGATATTCAAATTTCCCCATTCTATATGTTTTAAATCTTCACATTTTATTGGGCTTCCTCCCCATTCCCCTTTCTACTTACTGATATTTGCCTCTATGTTTGGCCTAACTAGTTGTCCTCAGGATAGTTTTAACCAAATAAATGTCCACGTTTCCATCAGCTATCATTCACTCATTTGAGAACCTGTTAGGTACTGGGCTTAATCACCAGGAAGTCAATGATCCATATGCAGTCTTGTTCCTGCTTTCTTGGCACTTAGAATGTATGGTGGGAGAAAAAGATCTTAAACTATTAAGATATTATCTTTCTGCTAAAAATTACCATCTAAATCATCTACTTTTGCATCCCATTAGCTCATCTTCTAATCCATCCCAAGTGCCCCTTGCTGTTTATAGCTTTGATCTAACACATTTTCCCTTCTTTTAAAGGGCTTGGGTTTCTGTCTGCAGAATGAACCATTTTAAGGACAGTTACATGGATCATAAAAGTTAGGCGTCCAAGGTAGACTGCACAAAGGATCAGAGGTTTTGTCAAGATTGGCTTGAACCCTATGAGTTGTCCAAATAGCCTCAATATTGTAAACCAGAGAGTGAGAATGGAGAGGATATGGAGAAAAAATACTCTCTGGAACAAGTGACAATAATAAGCCACGTGTGTACAACTCTACCAACAGAGTAGAGAAGGGCTATATTTCTTATCCAGTGAGGCCTTGTCTAATGAGGAAACTTATGCTTGGTAATTCTGATGGTCATTTTTTACACTGGCTTTAGATTAGCCTTCAGTTCCATAAAATGTCGCAGTAAAAAGAAAATCCAGGAATCTGAGTAGTGAGAAAGTTCAAATTGGGATCAGATTTCTCATTTATTCTGAGATAAATTTACATAGGCTAGAATTGTCTCTGATTTAGAAAGGTGCAAGTACTTGGGGTTATACTGCATGTAAATAGTATGGGATAGATGGCGGCAGTGGTGAGGATGATTGTAATAATAATTCAGTGCATCACTATCACATTGGGATTTTTCAAAGCATTTTCACATACATTGCTCTAGAACCTAACATGAACCAAACAAGGTTGCTAGACTTCATTATCTATGATTCTATAAACTTTGTAGTGAAATATAAACATGTAAGAAATGCACAGATCATAAGTCTACAGCTTGTTAGATCTTCACATATTGAATACTCCATGTAAACAGCTCAAGGAATAGGTCATTGCCAGCATCATGTGTCCCTTTGTGCTCATTTAATAACTGATACCCTTAACAGGAAATAACATTCCTGATCTCTAATACCATAGCTTACTTTTTTGCCTGCTCTTAAACTACAACTAAATGCAGTTATATACTATGTACTGTTTTTTGTTTGGCTTCTTTCAGTGTTTGTGAGATTTTTCCTTAATTCTCATTGCTGTATAATATTCCAATATTTATCCTACAATTCATTTATCCATTCTAGTGACATTTGCCTTGTTCCTAGTTCATGGCTATAACAAATACTGTTACTAGGAACATATTTTACCCCTTTTTCTGGTTATATACCTACAACTAAAATCACTGGATTGTGATAGGGTCTATGCATGTTTTCAGATTTAGAATAAACCACCTAACAGCTTATCACAAGTGGCAAATCCGATTTAACCTCCCACCAGCAATAGGTGATGAAACTTTGGACTAACCAAAGTGGCCAAACACTTTTGATATTTTCTGTATTGTAAAGCTATTTTCATGTGTGATGATCCGCATTTTGAAAATGGAGACTTAGGGGCACCTGTGTGGCTCAGCCAGTTGGGTGTCCGACTTCAGCTTAGGTCATGATCTCACAGTTTGTGAATTTGAGCCGTGTGTTGGGCTGTGTGCTGACAGCCTGGAACCTGCTTCAGATTATGTGTCTCCCTCTCTCTCTGCCTCTCCCCAACTTGTGCTCTGTTTTTCTCTCTCTCAAAAATGAATAAACATTAAAAAAATTAAAAAAAAATGGAGACCTAGATGTACTGTCACAGGAAAGGTCTAGAGCATAAGTCTAGTGGCACAGTATTAGCAGTGTTATTTACATTAAGCCAAATACCATGACATTTGTTTCACTTGGAAAACAAGGCTAAGATATTAACATAGAAGATGACCAAAAAATATCGAAATGTATATAAAGACTTCTGTTTTCAGTGGTGACATGCTAAGAGCTTGGAACTTGTCATTCCCATTCCTGCAAGAAAAAACCTGAACATTCTGAAAATTCAGTGACTTTTCTTGAACTCATTAGAGAAAGAGCTGAGATCTCAGGGCACAGTGTCATCCTGAAATCTAGTGAAACAGGTGAATCTAGAGAATCAAGGTGTTGAGATCCATTTACCTGGAGCCAAGGCCCTAGAGCCACTACTGGCAGATACACTTAAATAGCAATTTTGTTGAATAGCTGGAGGCTGAGGGTGGAGTAGCATGGGTGAAAAACTCCTGCCTCCCCCCCCCCCCCGCCCCCACACACTGTCGTCCTGCTGTCCACAGGAAAGGACTTTAGGTCAAATTCTCTCTTCACTTTCAACCCTGGGTCTTAGGGATGGAAGCTGGAGCCTCCTGCTATAATTAGCTCCTCTCAATTTGTCTCTGCTCTGCATCTGCTTGCTTACAACTGAGAAGACAGACATTTGGCTAGAGAGAGTCTAAACTTAAGACTCAGGACCATTAACCTCTGAGCATCCAGAGAAGAGGCTGTCCAAAGGACAAGGTTGCAATACTAGAAGTGCGTCACAGCATCTCCTCACTCAGAGCACAGGTCTCTAATAAGCTTAGCCATGGAAAAAAGCAATTACAGGCATTGCTCCTACAACTTCTAATGCAAATTGGATGGAACACAATAGATTAATTAGAGAACATGGTTTGAATTTACATTCTGCAGACAGCAATTGGTTATAATGTGATCGAGTTCAGGAACTAGCACCTTGGGAGCAGGCAAAAAAAGACTCATTGGCAAGATGCATAAACACATACCTTCACAGTGTCTGAGTGACTGGCTGCTGAGTTGGCCTCCAGTTCTCTTTTCCTCTGAGCATAGATCCTGAGGGGCTGGGGGTATGCCTACATAAAAGAGAACATAGTTGGTGAGTAGAGTTCTATATTTATAGATCACAGAAGAGAATGAGGTTGTGAGCTCAGTTAAGCTCTCCTAGTCACTTGTAATTCTAGGTGTTCTGAGTCTCAGACTTAAAACCTATTATGATGCATAGAATTTACAGGAATTCCAGAGTTTCAGTGTCCAGGGGCTTTGCAGATAAATCAATAACCAAAAGCTATACCTGTTCCTGTGACTCAGGGAGTCAGCAGGGGTTAGTGGAAGTGACTAGGGCCAAGAGGTTCAGAGGTACAAATTCAACACCTGTTCTCTCCCTTCCCCAACCTCCCATTTTCCCTCATCAAGGAAATATGCACAACACTAACAATGATTAAATAAAGTTGCCTTTTTACAGTTCCTAAGGGGCAGTATAAAATTTAATTCCCAGCTTTCTAAAAATTATTTAAAATTCTGTTTATAGACAAGAAGAAAATGGACTCTAACATCTTTTGGGAAATGTGTGCAGTTATGAAGTATGAGGTCCCTTAAGGTATATGGGTCAAGCAAACAAGGAGTGAAAGGTACTCATCTAATTGGCCATGATTTTGCTATTTCTAGATCAGTTCTAGGCATCAAATTGGCACAAAAATCAAAACAGAACACAAATGGCATGGACTGATCTTTTTGCTCTGAGAATTTGCTTATCATGTGGGTCTGGGTTTGAGATTAGAGAGTGGCTGTAAGTATTTGGTGAAGCTATTGGTGTGGGAGAGCTCAGGACTACAGAGAGATGATTGAGCACAGCATCTTGGGCAGCACTGTCATTTAATGGGAAAATGGAGGAAGAGAAGCTCGTATGGGACATACTAATGGAGGAGTTAGAAGAGAAAAAAACAAAACCAGAAAAAATACAGTATCTCAGAAGTAAAGGGAGGCAAGAATTCCAAAAAAGGAATAATGGGATCTATTAGATGCCACCAAGAAGTTGTATTGGCCTGGGCTTCTTTTACAAAGCTAAACTAGCCAGTCAGGTAGTTGACTTTGGGACTGCCAAGGAAGGAGGGAAGCCAGTATCAGGTGAACTATCTAGCTCACCCCCACTGGACAAATGAGGCTGGACCTTAGGAGTTGTGAAGGATATACCTCTGAATGGACTGCCTGAGGGATGAAAAGGGGAAGTGACAACCCACCAGCTCCAGCCCTCCAATACTCAGGGTTTGCCCCCAAAGGATGGGAAGTCCTTTGTATTTTCAAGTTTGCACATAGTGGTTCCCAGCAGCTCCCCCTCAGAGAGTGAGAGGAACCTGGAGCAGAAAGTGAGAGATTCATGTGGTGCTTTCCAGATGCTTTGAATTTTTACTTGCGTGGACCTGAGGGCTACAGAAACATGGATGATGTGAGGTGGAGCATAAGAGGTATCCAAGGCAGAGGAGAAGTAAAAATCACAGCTTGGTAGAAAATGGAAAATACAGGAACACTTTTAGCTTTAATAATACAACAGTTTAGGACTTAAGTTCAGGTGTAGGTGGATCCAGAGGCCCTTTTGATATCAGCTTCTTGAATCTTTTCTGTTTTGCTTCTCTTTGTATTGGCTTCATTGTCAGCAAGATCTCTCTAGAGTAGAAAAATGGCATCTAGAAGATTCAGGTGATGTGGAATTTACAGGTCCTACTCTGAAGAAAAGGTACCTTTCTCTCTTCCATCATTAATATCGGTTCCTTAAAAATAACTGATCGGAATCATATGCTTATTTGAGGTACAGTTGCTATGTCCAAGGTGGTGGGTGTGCCTGGGCCATGAACCTCAGCCAGGGCCTTTCAAACAAGACTACTTAACTGATAGACCCAACAGTATGATCCACAAAGGGGTAGCTGAGAAAAAAAAAATGGAGACTACAAATGGAGCAGAAGAAAAGCATAACACGTTAACACATGTTATGGGGAGGAAAGTGTTGAAGGGATTGTTAATATAGAAGTCACTGAGTGACGTCAGTGAGAGTCCTTTCTCTGTTATCTACCAGTTGTTGGACTTTGAACAAATCACCTAATCTCTCAGAATCTCTGTTGCTAATCTAAAATGAAAGTGAGACTAGTTGGTTTCCTTCTTTTAAAAAAAGTTTTATTTAAGAATTTTCAACGTCAACAACCCTATAGAAAGAATCTAATTCTGAAACCCAGAACTGCCACAAACAGCATTCTTGTGGGTGTTGCAGTCATTAGGACTCCTTCCTTTGAGACTCATACTAAGCTCACTGGTGAACTCTGCTTCAAGGCCAGGATTAACTTGGTCAGTATTCTCAGTCATAACCCTCCAACAGTGTCAATTCACAAACCTCATTTATGTACCAAAAATAAGACAATAATCTACTATGCAACATTTACAGCATTGAAAATGGGGTAACATAAGCATCATTTCATTTAACACATTTTACCAATTTAGCTACCCAGAAATAAAACTCAAGTCTTTTCACAAGTGTGGATGCCCCTGAATGCAGGGAACATCCATGTATTTTTGCTATCATTGCTCTTCACAAGCTCTCTCACGAAAGCTGTGGGTTTGAGACATACATCTGGACAAGTTAAAAAGAAAAAGTCTTGTACACCGGAGTCCTTGCATGTGTTCTCTGCTTTGTTTTGCGTATTCAATCTTTGATGCCAGTACTAACATCAGTCCTACCAGAGGTTTCAAAAGTGCAAACACCTTCTGGTTCCACATCAGACTTGTGTTCAGGGTTGATAGATCTCCATGCAATACAGAGTGGTAGATAAAAATGGGACACTTGCTGTCAAACAGCAAGTGTTTGATATCATAGTCTTAATTGAGAAAGTATGTAGACCTAGGGAATTCTGTGGCAGAATATTTATACTACCGTGAGGTACTTCTTCCATAGAATTTGAAATAAGACTAACTGCAGAGATTGAATGGAGGCCTATATTGTGTTTTATGATATGAAGACAGACAATGTTAAAAATAAGCAAAAACAAAGTACAGAATGCTATCATTTCCAAAGAGATTTGCTGAAGAAAAAAATTGTATCTAGTTTAAATTAAAAGAAGAATATAATTTTAACCAATAAGTTCTACTGTAAATATTGAAATAAGTTACTTGAATATCATAAACTAATACCAGCAGAACTCTTTCAATGTCAAATTATGCTGTATTTGTTTGCCTGTCTACAAACATTTGACTTTTAACCACGGAGTATTTGAAACCTTTTTTGTAACCTTCAACACTTCTTTACCTCTTTCTAAAGAATAATGTCCAAAATACTAACAAAAGTACTAAACATCGAACACAGTAATTCTGAAAATGTTAGCACAAAAGCATTCTTGTATTACTATTAGTTTAGGAAACTGAATTTTCAACAGTCTGTTTAAACTAGAGCCCTGGTCTATGTTTTCCCAGCCCGTCGGATTGGAACCAGTGTTGTGGCCAACACCTGCTGTAAACCCCTGCCCGGTTTTGCTATAATGCTATCTTAGCAGACTTAGAAATGGGGAGTAGCTGAGGGAGGGGCAATCATAGAAGACAAAGATAGAAACATTGATAAGAGACAACATAGCAGGGAGTGGGGCAGACACATGGTTCCTTCTCATCATACAGAAACCTCCTGGGCTTCTTTTTCCTGATTAAAGAAAAGCTTTTTCTGCTACTTTGCTCTGGTAAAGGAGTACAATTTCATCAAGACTGGCAACTTGTGTTCATTTTTCCTGTAGGCACATCATAGCTTAAGTCATTAACATTTCAAAGCTTCCTGTTTTACACAGAGCAGTATTGAGTTATTTTCAATCCATAAGCAGCCCAGGGCAAATCTTGATTCATCAGAATTCATTCATTCAATTTTTGTTGAGTGATGATTTGGTGTAAGGCCCAGGCAAGGATTCTGCAGGAATATGAAGATGAACAAGACATTATTCCTACCCTCAAGGAGTTTAACATCTAGCTCAGGAGATTAAATATGTACCAGATATGTAACTGTTGAATAAATGTTGAATAGTGTGGATTGAAAAAGGTAAAAAACCCAAAAATTCCATAAAAGAGATGTAAAAAGAAATGCTATTTAAGGTCATAAAGGACAAAACTTAATTTAAGCTGTCAGGGAGAACAGTAGAGATTGGGAAGGGCTCCTATGTATAGCTGGCATTCTACACATTTGATTTCTTGAAAAGGTACTTGGTAGGTACCTTTGGATTGGATTGTTTGGATTGGATTGGATCTTGAGAGAAACTGAGTTTGGACATACAGCAAATGGGATTTGGGGTTTTGGGGTGTAGTAGTTCGTGGTGGGCTGGAGCTGGCTCTTACTGGCTCATGAGAGCCAATTAATTGTTAAACGTTCGGGAATTTTGCAAGCAGGTTGAACAATACTTGGTTGAAATTCTCATTGTGGGAATTTGTCATGGAAATCAGCAAACACTAAAATTCAGGATCTCTGTCCCCATCGCACCCAGAGCTATTTGTTAGACTTTTGCTGGCATGGAACATACAGTAATCCACTAATTACCTATGTGATTTCCCACAATTACCTTGCTGGTCTGTGGTTTTTCACATCTGCAGGAAGTTTGATACTTAAGGTGTTTTTCTTACTGTAAGTACTATTATTTTGGGGGCAAGTGGAATGAAGCCCAGTGATGACAGAGTTAATAAGGAACAGGGCATTTCTCCAGCTGGCCTGCTTCATGTTGGGCAGGTGCTTGAGGAGAAGTGCTAATAAGCATTGATCTCCTGGCTGTTCTGAGGGGCTGCCGGAGTCCAGCTTCTCCATAGGAGTGCTGTTTTCCCTGCTATGTGATTGTCTGAAGTGGCAGAATAGAGACCTGAGCTGGAGAAATTGGGAGCCTTCCCTTTACCTCTCCTCCTTGCTGTGGCTCTGTGGGATCCAAGGGCAAGTCGTTTAACCTCTCAGTGCCTGGTGGTCTTTATGCAAATTAGACTCTCTCTCTCTTCTTCCTGCCCCTGTGTGGATGATATTTGGAGGATCTACACACCAAGCTCAGGTTGTCTATAGGTGTTAACAAGCAAAGTATTGTGAGATTATTAAATACTTCTGTTGTCATTTGCTCAGGGGAGAAGGCTTGGGAAATTTACACAGGTTGTGTAACAGCATCAAGTAGCCTAGCGGTAATGGTATTTGGATGCAGACATGATGGATGCTACGTTCGTCCCATTGACATTTCCCACTGACCCCTGCCAGGGGACTTGACTGCCTCTTTTTGAACCTTTTAACCTAGATTCCCCTTTTTCTTGTCAGTGAGTAAAAGATCAGTACATGGAAAGATGTAAGGAGCAAAGGAGAAGAATGAGTTTCTTCTCTTCTTCTCTAACTTGTACTAGTAGGTTTCAAGGCTAAGTATTTTCTTCTCCATCAAGTGAATTCTGATTCCTTGGATTGGGCTTTGATTCCTTTACCAAAGCAGCTCTTTCTCCACCACAGATGAGTGCTATGGGCATTTGTGAAAGTGGCAACTGTGACATTCAGAAAAGATCAGACCTGGAGTCTGTACTGGGTCCAGATATCACCTCTGCCATATCCTGAGCAACATGGGTCAGGTCACTTCCACCTGTCTGCACTTGAATTTGTCATCAGCAAGGGGAGTTTGTGTCATCCCTGGCTGGTGTCCTTGCCCACAGATGTATTTCTGAACTTCTCCTCCTCTGCTCTATATTGGAAGGATTCACCCCATAGGTGGAAGAGTCCCAGGAGGTCTGTTCAGCTGGCTTCTGGCCGGGTTTGGCTCTAGGAGGCACTAGCAGGTGATGGAGTAGAGAGGAGGAAGAGGGAGGCTACTCTGCCTCTCTCAGGTGCTGTCTCTAGAGTGTCTGGGTCTCCTTTGTGATTCTGAGTGACCTTGGCCCCAAGCTCCTGTCATCTTCCCTTCCCCTTTATGTCCCTCATTGCCTTCTTTAGCCAATATTTGTGCTACCTCAGTTTCCTGCATCACATGGCCTTGGCTACAAATACTGGAAGCAGTTTGTTTTCCTGGCTAGATCCTGACTAGTGTAATGTTATCTTTTATAAGGATGTTGTAAGATTTAAAGAAAATCTTGTACAGTTTGTTATTAGGGTAAGTACTCAATAAATGTCTTATTATCACCTCTTTTGCTTCTTAGCATCACTGTTTTTGTCCCCTTGAAATTCTAAATATCCTTCAAAACTCAGGGCAGATGCAATTTCATGACGTTTTGCTCATCCCTGAACAAATCGGATTTTTCTCTCATAGCGCTTTATGTACGTATTGTTAACAGAATTTAGGATATTTTGCCAGGCTGTTGATTATTCATGAGTTTGCCTTCTCCTACTAATCTGTAAATTTCTTGCTGTCTCTTGCATCTTTGAATCTCTCCTAAACCCCTAAAAAAGAAGAGGTGTTTAAAACTATTTGCTGAACTGAATTGAAGTACCTTGCATGTAACTTTTCTCTGCAACTTGACTCTTGCAGTCCAAGGTGGCTATGGCAGACACTTGGACTGACTCTCTAAGTTGGATAAATTCTTGATGAAATTTGTAACAATAAAATCTGTTTGAAGAGTGCAAGTGTTCCATTCTTTCTTGGGCTTTTTATATCAGAAACCCATCAGATATGATGTCTATCCTAAATTAAATAGGTGTCCCATATGAAGGATATTCATATCAAACATGGAATGTAAGAAAATGTTTTTGGAAGTGAATAACAGAAAATCAGATTTTTTAAAGTGCATACATTTTTGAGAGCGAGTTGGGGAGGGGCAGAGAGAGAGGGGGAGAGAGATTCCCAAGCAGACTCCACACTGTCAGTGCTGAGCCCAGTGTGGAGCTGGATCTCCTGAACCATGAGATGATGACCTGAGCAGAAATCAAGAGTCAGATGCTTAACTGATGCCACCCAGGTGCCCCATCAGATATTTGATTGTATTATGTGGAATCCATGAACATATATATGAAACCATTATCTAAGGTCTAGAATGGTGCCTGTTGCATCACAGGTGCTCAATAAATACATGTTGAATGCTTGAATATGTATGTGTTTGGGTAAGGTTTTAAAGAAAATGACATGTTTTTAGGTTCCCTCCAGAAACCATTCTCTCATATGAGTTTCAAATGGATTTTTATGCCTTTTTAATGGTCTCATTTATTATTTTATTTTTAATTTTAAAGGAAACTCACCCTCAGGCTATCTCTTTTATTTTCCCCAATATGTTATCCATTATTTGGCCTCTGAAAACCGTCTTCAAAACAGGACATGGTTTGGATTATCTCTTAGATGTTAGTAGTAGAAAAGAAGCTAACAGTAGACACTGGTGTCATGGAATGAAGACTGTTCCTTTTCTTTTTCTTCATGCTTCCTACCAGCTTTCTTCCCGACTCCTCCTGTGGCGCATCATCTCCATCCACCTCCACATCACTCTTCCTAGCACACCCACCCCAAGCTATCCAGCAGTTGTGATCTAGTTGGAAGGAGCTGAGGGTGATTGATTAAGGAAGATTACAAATGAAAGGGGTCCTGGGGCACCTGGGTGGTTCAGTTGGTTAAGTATCCAACTTCAGCCCAGATCATGATCTCACAGTTCATGAGTTTGAGCCCCACATTGGGGTCTATGCTGACACCTCAGAACCCGGATTCTGCTTCAGATTCTGTGTCTCCTTCTCTCTCTGCCCTCCCCTACTCATGCTCTGTCTCTTGCTCTCTCAAAAATAAAATAAACATTAAAAAAATTTTAGGGGCACCTGGGTGGCTCAGTCGGTTAAGCGTCTGACTTTGGCTCAGGTCATGATCTCATGGTTCGTGAGTTCGAGCCCCGTGTCAGGCTCTGTGCTGACAGCTCGGAGCCTGGAGCCTGCTTCAGATTCTGTGTCTCCCTCTCTGCCCCTCCCCTGCTCACTCATTCTTGCACTCTCTCTCTGTCTCTATCTCTCTCTCAAAAATAAATTTAAAAAAAGCAATAAAAAAATTAAAAAAAATTCTTTAAACAAATGAAAGGGGTCCTGCAGTTTAATGTAGTAAAAATCTCTTGATTTACAGATGACTAAACTGGGGCCAAGGGTGAAGTGAACCTCTGAAGCTCACAAAAGAAGTGAGCAGGGGAGACAGCATTTGGGTTCCTTGATTCCCAGTGGAATAGCAAGCATTGACAGCAATTTAATATTGCCCCTGGGGTGGGAGGGTAGGTGATGGGTATTGAAGAGGGCATCTTTTGGGATGAGCACTGGGTGTTGTATGGAAACCAATTTGACAATAAATTTCATATATGAAAAAAAAATTGCCCCTGGCAGGATGTGACCTGTAGGAATCGCCTCTCCAGTGCTTTCTTGCCCTGCCCAACACACCAGTTCATAGGATACAAAGAATCTCTGTGCTAGTCTGGATATATAGTGGCCACTCTAGTTTTTCTTATTCTGACCCTTCCAGCTTTCAGAATTTTTCTTATCCTCACAGAGAAAATTCTCCCTATGAATTAAGGGTTCTATTAGCTCAGGCAGTATTTTTCTTAACCTCCCTAAGCCTTGGAGGGTTAAGGTTAAATTTCCCTGGAGACATGGGCCAGGCTTCTGTCAGCTTGTTTCACCTTCCCTAGGGTCTCTGAGCCAGGGTTCCTTCTGTAGACTGTTCCTTTTCATTGAGCGTCCTTGCCAAGATTTATGATACAGTACAGAGAAAAAGAGCCACGTCAACTGTCCTGTGAAAGAAAATGAGATTCTGCTAAATTTAAGGACACTTTAAATGAATAAAAAGATCAGCAGGTTAAATACTATGAAGTAGGGTAATAGATTAATTTTAGAAAATACAGAAGTCATCTTAATTACAGGTACAACAGAGTAGAAGGCTGGATAAATCCCACATAGTTCTTTTATAAGCCATGACATAATTAAATGACTGTTCATTTTATAGATAAGAATATGTCTTTGACATAGACACTGTGTACTGGGAAATCATCCATTCTTAACCTGACACAGACTCATCCTTACCTAAAAAGAGCCAAGAATATTCAGGCCAGCACTAACTCTGAGGAAAAACCATGGGCCTTGAAAAGGAAAGAGCTTTCTCCATTTAAAAACAAAAGCTCCTGGATGCTGGAGTGTCAGGATTGCAACGCAACCCACCCTTAGGTACATTGGTAGTAGAGTCAAGCAATGAATTGAGAAGGCTCAGCCCACCCTTAAAATATCCATCTCTTCTTCCATGCCCCGTTCTGTGATATGGCTGATCGATGGACATTTTGTGAAGCACAGCTTCAGGACTGTTTCCCTAGTCCTCTCCTTCATTCCATATTGCCAAGCCCCGGAGGAAAGTCTAGTATCATTACACAACGTCTTTACACACTTGAAATCTGAGCCTATAAAATAAAGCCCTATTCTTTGGGCATTTTTAAACTTCTACCTGAATATCTGCTATCTGGATGCCTTTTCTTACGTGTCTTACAGACCTCTCTTAACAGCTGTTTTCCTCCTAGTTCACTCTTCCTAGTTGTCCAGTGCCTAACATTGGTATCATAGGTTCCTTTCTCCTTGATTTTCATGTCCAATTTGTCAACAAGTCCTGTGGATTCTACGTTGGCACTATTTTTCATAAGTCTCTTTCCTCCCCATGTCCATCATCACCACTTGGTATTTATCCCCAGTTTCTTGATAGCACCACTGACTTTTAAAGTATGTTTTCTTCTCTAGCATTTCCCTTCCATTCTGTACCACATGTTTCCTACCTATGATGATGAAAAAAGATGAAACAAAGATGAAAGACACATGGGTCTTCACTTCATGGGACTCAGGCTTGAGTGAGACAGAGGCATGGGGACAATTCAGGAAAATGGTAAAGAGTATAGTCAGAGGAACTAGATTCCAGTTCCGGCTCTGACCTTCTAAGCACATGGCTGGGTAATCTGTTCCATGCCTGCAAAATATGGAGATAATAAGAGTAACTACTTCACAAGTTTGTGGGGAGTATGGAAAGAGATAATCCATGTAAGCACTGACAATAATTCTTGACATACAATACACACTAGTAGTTGCCATTATTATAAAGCAATACTCCAAATTTCTGTGGTGATAGACCAGTTTTGTTGTTGTTGTTTATTTAATTCAAAATAAATCATGAGTTTATCTGTGGTCCTGTTATTGGGTATGGCTTATGTGAAGTTCACACAACATGCAACTCAACACCTGAGTTTGACAATATGCAAACTGGTTTGTAACCTGGTTAATGAGATGAGTCCATTGCTTGGATGGTTGGTTGTCAGGACATTGTCACATTGTGGGTCCATAGCACAGTTCATGGTCAGGACCAATCCCTGGACGACAGGGATTGAATAGCACTATAATAAAGTACAGTTTTATTTTCATTGTGTTTTTTGTGAGTCTCTGTGAACCAAGCAAAATGCTTCGTGTGGCATTTAGGAACTTTAGGGATTATTCAGGACACATCCTTTCAAACCTTATGTCTGAAGACTGTACTCCAGGAGTTTTCCATTGGCTTCAGGGGCAAGGTACAGGGATGGAAGTGGAAGATAACTCACCCTATTTCCTCTTTAAAGACTTCTGACTATTTGAATTTGTCTTCTTTATTATCTGTCTTTCTTCAGGAGCCTTGTCTGGTCTCACTGGTTGCTACATACCTGAGTCCTACAACAGTACCTGGCATATAATAAGTGTTCAGTGAATATACATTGGATGAATAAGTGAATAATAAGATTCTGCTGCTAAACACATTTAAAATTCCACCTAGTTAGACCTGTTACTCAATACTTTAAAATTAGGAATTTCTCACTTTTACCGAGAAGCAATTCTCTCTTCAACTGGAATGACGTTTTCTTCCCATCTTCCTTTTCATTTAATTTTTGGTTACTGTTACTCCACTAAAATTCAACTGAATGACTTTCTCTAACAAAACTTTTAAGAAGCTGCCTTCTGACTTCCCATTATGTTGTATGTTATCTGTATTACAGCACTTGCTCGTGTGTTTTATTATTTATGTTATATGCCCTTCACTAAATTACAAGGTCAAGGGGACAGGAGCCTGGCATAATTCATATTTTCATTTTCAGAAGTGTTTAACACAGTATCTAATAGGTAGTGGAAACTTAATGCTGAATTATGTGAATTATGTCTGAATTCCTTACAATCTGTTTATGCCTCAAGAACCAGTTCAAATTTTGCCTCCTTCATAGAGCCTTTCATGAATATTCCCACCTGCAGCAGTATATCTGTTTTGTAAATCCTTATAGACTTGTTAATGTTTATCCTTTAATTAGCATTTTAAAATTTCATTCATGATTTTATTTCCTTAACAAATGTTTATGTTTTGCTATTGTGTTTAGGGAATTGCTATAGATATCAGGGAAGATAATGTAAAATAAACCTCTGCCTTCAATAACTGTGCAATAGAATCTTCCCTATGTGGTTTCTAGTAGTGCATGCATGTGGTGGTGGTATTTTTCTTGACTTGTGTATACCCATACACATGTCCTGAGATCTAGAGGGTAGGGATCATAATGACCTTCTCACACAACAGCCTGCAGAGCCTTGCAAATATCCAGTTCAGATGGGATTAGTTGGTGTTCGACACATATATGGTGGTATATCCACATGGCAGAAGCTTATTATCTCTTATTAGAAGGCGATTATCTGTATTTTGTAGTGAAATGTGATAACCATGTGACACTGATACTATGGACCACAAATGCAGGTGAGGTTTGACAATGTTGATATCTTCACCTGTAGAGAAAGTGTGTAATAACCCATGCACCACAGACCACTTAAATCTGGTGCCTCTAGAAATAATTAGATGCAAATAGAATGTGATAGGAAACATTTACCAGTCAGGTAGAGTAAAAACTTTGTTAATTTGAAATGCAAGGGACCAGAAAAATGAGCTCTGAATTAATTGGGTTTGGATTATCTGATATTTTTATTAAGGGCATTTAGTCATTTAGGCAATAACAGCTGCTGTTTGAATTTTTCAGTGTTGGCCCTTTGAGGTTTTACTGTCAAGGCGTGATTTCTTGTGGTAATATAACAAATGTATTTAACTATTAACCTTTGCAGCTGGACATACATATCTAGCAATTTGACTGGATTTTCACCAGCCCACCCAAGTTTCCATCTATCAGGTTCTGTTTGATTTAATTCTTGTTTTTACTGACTGCCACGATCCATGGCTCTCTCTAACTTAATTCTTTTCTGGGAGCAGAGAGAATTGATGGGTGCCTTCCAAGCAGCCAGAGGAAAAGACTGTCTGATTGTCTACCACTGTACCTTAAGTTATCTGCATGTTTAATTGTATGGCTTATCTCTCCATTTGCATGATAAATACTGTAGAAATCTATTCATTTGAAAGCCTGAAGGAATAATAAGTCTCCGACCAAGGTGGAAAGTTCTTTGGGACTACTCTAAATCATTTTTGAAAGGTGATATTCATAATACACAAGTCAAGGTTACTTGTGATGTTCTCTAAGTAGACAAAACAAAAAACCCATTAGGATATATTCATGAGTCATTCTGAATTTGAAACCTTTACTTTGATGATTTTGCTAGGCAAGTAGAAGTGACAGCTCATTGGCAGAATTTAAGGTTTGCTTATTCTGCTTAACTAAATCTATCAACAGCCTGCAGTTTAGTAAGAAAGACAAGATAACTTCACATAAAAGGTAACAAGACATAAATAGACCCAGAGCAATATACCCTAAGTATCAAGTTATGATAGAGATAATGCTTGTCAGAATTTAGGGAAGGGATCTTGATTACATGTGAGGATGTACCTCATATGATAGAACCAAAGCTTAAATGTTAAAAGCGCTTCACATATAATGGGTCCAAATACATGCTTTTTGCATACTGATAAGCTCTCATAATATGGCAAAGTTGATTTAACTATTGGCAGCTTTCTATTTTACTTATTGATAGGTATCTACTTGTAACACGAGCAACATCTCTCCCATTTTTCATTTAACTTACTGCAGAGCCTCATAGTCTCTCAAGACTGGGAGGGATTTTGTGGTGCAGTCCTATTTGGTACAGATGTGGAGATGTTGGCCTGTTGTGTACAGATGTTGGCCTGTGTCCCAGAGCCAGCGGTGTGGTCTACCACATCAGGTGGCTTCCCCCAGTCCTGACTCCTGGGGTCTCCTTCCTCTTTCTGCATCACCACTGTGCCACTCAGGTTTATAGAAGAGAGGCACTTGTACATGTTGTGGGGGGAGCAGGACAAGACAAAGCGCACTTCTTTCCCTTTTTAGACCGTGGCTTTTATTTTTGTTCTTTTAAAATTTATTATGAGACTTCATTTTTTTTAGGGCTGTTTTATTAGATTCTCAGCAAAATTGAGGGGAAGGTACAGACATTTCCCATGTGTTCCTGTCCCCACACATGCACAGTCTTACCCATTATCAACATCCCTCACCAGAGTGGTGCATTTGTTATAATTGATGAACCTATGTTAACATGTCATTGTCACCCAAAATTCATAGTTTACTTTAGAATTTACCGTTGGTGCTGTACATTCTGTGTTTGGACAGGTGTATAATGGCATGTACCCACCTTCATGGTACCATACAAAGTATGTTTACTGCCCTAAAAATGCTCTGTGCTCTGGCTATTTATCCCTCCCTCCCAAACCCTGGCCTTTTTAAAAACTACTGTCTCTATAGTTTTGCCTTCTCTTTTTTTTTCTTTTTGTTTTCTTTTTTTCTTCCTTCTCACAGAAACTCTGCTTGTGCCATAGATGAACATGGACACTCAGGGTAATTTGTATTAGCTTTGTGTTCAGTGAGTAAGTGAACAGCTATATTTTCATTATCCTTTGGACTCATGTAAGTACTAATTACCAAAAATACATTTTTGGCTCACAGGGAAACCTGGATTTACAGGCTTCCCCTTCGAGTGGGCTGACTTCAGACTAATGACCTTGAAATGAAGGTCTCTAACTCAAACCCACTGAGCCATCCAGTACCTGGCTCTTTTTAATAGGTACAAATTATATTATTTATGGGATATGGAGGGTCATTCAACTGACCTGACTCCATCTCCTGAATGACTTAGAGTTTGCTGCTTCTTTGAGAATTTCTAATCAGGTCAAGCTTTGAAAATGGTAGATGGCACTGGTTAAAAAAAGTTTGGAGCCTGCAGTTTTGGGATTGGAAGTGACTGCAGCTACCTGAGGACAAATGCAGGCTTCTGGTATCCTCAGTGGCTGACTTGAATGGCTTATCTCTGGTTGTTGTCTCTGAAAAACTTTCCCAGAGAAGTATTTTGAAGAGCTTTGTACATTATTCTCAGAGTGCTGTGGACGAATGTTCTCTTAACAAGGTCTTAGAATTCTAGGGGAAAAGTGCTTGACTAAGTGTATTTAAGAATTCCCTGAAATGAAAACTTCAGAAAAAGGGCTTGAGTTATATTTCCATGTGCAGTAGACGATTGTGAAATGAGAAGAAAAAATGAGAATGGAAGTCAAGGCTAAGAGAAAGGCCAGTGTCTTAGTTTGTTCGGGCTGCTACAACAAAAATACTGTAGACTGGTTGACGTATAAAGAACAGAAATGTATTTCTCATCATTCTGGAGACTGGGAATTTGAAGATCAAGGTCCCAGCAGTTTTGGTGGCTGGTCAGGGCTCACTTTCTGGGTTTTAGTTATCTTTTCTCTGTGTCCCCCCCATGGCAGAAGGGGCCGGAGAGTTCTATTGGGTCTCATTTATAAAGGTACCAATCCCATTCCTTAGGGCTCTGTGCTCAGACCTAATCACCTTCCAAAGACCCTAACCTCCAAATACCATCGCAATGGGGAATAGGTTTAAACCTATGAATTGGGCGGGGAGGAGCACAAATAGTCTAGAGCAGCGGGGTTGGAGATCAAAATCAAGAAGACCTCACATGGATTTATGATTTATATAGTGTTTGCTATGTTTGGCCACTGTAAACTCTTTACAGGCACTAACCATCTTCCTTGATCAGAACACTGTATGGTAAGTTGTAACATTGGCTTCATTCTACAGATGAAGAAATTTAGATGGAGGGTAGCCAACAGGGAAGTGGCAGAACTGGGTTAGGCACATAAGCTATAGAGCACAGGCAATATTGAATGCTGTCCCCCTGCTCTCAGGGAGCTACATTATAAAGCTAGGAGGTTGAAAGAAAGAATACTTGGTGACATACTAGCCAGTCAACAGGGGAGGGATGGGACAGGCATGGAGGGAGATGTAATGTCAGGAGACAAGGAGACAGTGAACTGAGCAATTGGCAGCCATGCTCAGAAGCACAGATGCAGGCACTCAAGCCAGACCCTGTTCACTGGAACAGTTCATGGTTTGCTAGGAGTCTGGAAGGCAGGCTTGAACACCCCACTGCAGGGATATTTTTATTCTAAGAACAAATATCCTCACTGCCAAGAAAGCTCCTTGCTGTGTCTTGCTGACGTAGAATGGAATCACAGGACAGAACAGCTCAGATCCCAGAGAACAGAGGAGATGACTGGGCCCTTGATGGGAAGAAGGAGGGGATTGCAAGGTCCTGACAATTAACTTAGACCGAGGATAATGACATAATTGTTATTTCACTGTGATGTTCCCAAGGGGTATTTCAAATCTACTTTTCTCTCGTGTGTGCTTGCACATTTCCTCTCTCTCTCTCTCTCTTTCTCTCTCTCTCTCTTTCTCTCTCTCTCTCTCTCTCTCTCTCTCTCTCTCACACACACACACACACACACACACACACACACACACACACACAGTTTAGGAAAAGTCTCCATAGAAAATGGATTTGTGGAGACCTTTTTCCAGGATACAAGGCCTCTGGAGTTACAATGCTCTGATTCCCAGGATTGCCTCTCATCTTCCAGAGCAGATTCTGTTGCACATGTCAAGGGCTTCTATCCTTTACTGCTCTAAAGAAGCATGACAGTGTGGCAGACTATCCCTTAGGGATTCCTGCCCCACCTGTATTCCTGTGTCCTACAAGGACTTTCATACTTTGAGATTCTGGTTCTGCCAAGCCAGTAGGCTGCTGGGAATTTTTGTGTGTCTGACCAAGCATATTTTTACTTCCATCCTGACCTCCCAGCTCCTCACCTGCATGGCCCAGAGCAGTGAGGTGTAGAAATGGTTGCAGAAAGAGCCTGCTCTTTCTTGATGTTATCAGCATCTCTCACTCATGGCCTTGTCAGCTCACAGGAGCTGCTATCAATGGGCAAGCATTTCTTTCTTCCGGATTCCTTTTGTCAACGCTGCATGCCATTTAAACACAGTACATGACTCAAGGGTAGAACCACAGTGTGGATTGAAGTGTAAGACAGCTACCACAGTCTGCTCTCCACCCGTCAGTCCAGAAAACACTCCTCTTTGGCCTGTTTGTTGGGGTGTATCTTATTGCTGTGTAGGAAATGTAGTTGAGCTGATTTCATTTCCAAACATATTCACCTTGTAAGCAAAATTTCTGAGGGATCATGTTACCTGTATATGTGAAATACAGTATTAAATCCTTGCAGTGACTTAGTTTTTTCTATGTAAAATTGGATTTGTTCATACTAAACAGGAATCTGTCATATGTTAAATTGTCGTTAAACTGAGCTACCTACATTTCTTTGAAATTCTGAAAATGAGAGAACATTTATTTCCCAGAAATTCATGCTACTTTAAATCTGAGAATTGAGATCCAGAGAAACATTCACAAGGCTTGTCATAGGCTAAGTTTGGTAGAATTAAAAAAAAAAAGTGTGCTTGAAAAATCACCTCTTGATGCGAAAATGCAGCCTGAGAAATAGCACATTGCTCAGGCAATTTGTTGCAAGTCCTCTGAACAGTGCGACTGAGCCTTTCAGCCACTTCTTGCCTCCTTCAGCCTCCTTCAGAGTTCTACCCTGTCTGCAGCATGAGGAAATAGTTCTGCATCCTTTCTGGAAGAAAAAGCGAACCACATAAAAATGTAGGGGGCTAGGGGCGCCTGGGTGGCGCAGTCGGTTAAGCGTCCGACTTCAGCCAGGTCACGATCTCGCGGTCCGTGAGTTCGAGCCCCGCGTCAGGCTCTGGGCTGATGGCTCAGAGCCTGGAGCCTGTTTCCGAGATTCTGTGTCTCCCTCTCTCTCTGCCCCTCCCCCATTCATGCTCTGTCTCTCTCTGTCCCCCCCCCCAAAAAAATAAATAAACGTTGAAAAAAAAATTAAAAAAAAAATGTAGGGGGCTTTTCTTACGTCGGACAGAGTTTAACTTTAGAAATTTGTGATAACAAGCTTCAAAAGAGAAAGATGTTAGGAGTGCCAGCTCAGAAAAAGAGGTGGATTGGATGACTATTGTTTCATGCACACAGTAACTTCAGTTTGGTTGTGTTAGCATGTTGATTTCCTTTTCTCTCTCACTGCATCTTTAAAAAAAATGTGTCTGATTGGAGTGTTCCCTAATTTCAAAAGCATGCAACAGCTGAAGCTGCCTTAAATTACCGCTAAATCAAGTCACTGAGGTTAAGCCAAACTCATTAGATGCAAGTGAATTCTTGCCCTTCCAGAAAGTTGTTCCCAAAGGGCGTTCTCAAGATCAACAGTAGGAGCATCAGTTGGGTTCTACCATAGACCAGACTCGTGGGGCTTAGCCATCTGAGTTTAGCTAAAGTCTCCTAGGTGGTTCTGAGGCACTTCAACTCTGAGAAATTAACTTCAGCTGCACAGTGAAATCACCTGGTGAGGTGTTTTTGTTGTTGTAAGTATGCAGAATTTCCACTCCCCAAAGGTTTTGAAATAATTGGTCTGGCACCCAGCCTCTGGGGATTTTGAGAGCTCCCTAAGGGATTTGAAAGTGCATTCAGGGTTGAGAGAAGTGGAAAGTCTTGCTGGTAAGTTTGAGAAGTTTCTCATACTGTAATGCGCATGAAACTTACCTGGGGATTTGGCTAAAATGCATGTAGTATTTGGTAGGCTAGTATTTGACCGGGCCCCAGATCCTGCGCTTCTAAGGTGCTCTCCAGTGATGTCATTCTTTGGAGAGGGAACATTCTTTGGAGAGGGAACGGGTCCGTGTGCATCCCTAGGCCCCAAAGACATACTGCCCATTGACCACTCCACTATGGATGCTTGAAGCTAGTACAGGCCCCCTTCTTGTAGCTTTTACTAATTGAGAGTCAGCTGTGTTAGTTCCCACACAGGCCAACCTGTTTACAACAGGTGCAACTTAGCGTAATTTCATTAAATATTTTGAAAACCAATAAAATATGGTGAAAAGAAAGGTGTTTTAGTTTCGCCTCATATTACTCTGAAAGAGAACTCGAGAACTTTGAAAAATCTCAAATGCCAATTATTCTAGGGGGAAAATGGTTTCAATTAAGTGTGGGCAAGTCACCCAGTGTCTTCAAAATCTAGATAGATTCTGCACTCAGAATGCTTTGTCAGTGATTTTAAAGATTTTATTTTAAAGTAATCTCTGCACCCAGCGTGGGGCTGGAACTCACAACTCCAAGATCAAGAGTTGCACACTCCAGTAACTGAGCCAGCCAGGTACCCCTTGTCAGTGATTTTCAATTCTTCCTCACTTTACAGAAACAGAACTGGAGATACTGAGGATATGTCTTATGCAATACAGGTGGCATAAAATTTTGATGAGAAGACTAACACTCAAAAGTACTCTATATCAAAAGTTTTTCAGATAAGTAAACGTTTACCTGTTTTAGTTAAAATATTAGATACCTGTGTGTATCATTTTAATGATTTCCTGCTTTAATGGTCTTTGACTACTAGTGTTGATTGTGACAGGTGAAGAAGCTGTACTATAATTTTGTTTTATAAGAGCATTACTCATAACTACCTCCTATGGCGCATTAGCTGCATACCAGGCATTGCGAAAGGCGTTTAGCATTTATTTTAGCAGTCCTCACTAGAGTCCCAGGAAATAGCATCAATAGTCTCATTTTCGAGCTGAGAAATGCAGTTTGGCTTCTCCTGTTGTCACATTTTTGCTGATATTATAACATCCAGCATAGACTAACAAATAGGAGATTCCTTACAGAGTAGTAAATTTGTTTAACACAAAAGTTAGAAACACTGAAATTACATTGAATAACAGTTGCATAATTATTACTTGATATGGAAGTACATTTACTTATAGTCAATACCTAGTGAAGAACACAACAAGTATCACAAGAGGTGAAAGGCAAAGGTTACAGTTCCTCATAATGTGGCCCTAACCTGTCTTCCCAGTTTCCTCCTGACCTCCAACCCTAGTGCACTTGCACACACACCCACACACATAGAGACTCAGGCACAGTGGATGTCCTGATCTTGCCTTTTGAATTTCAGATCATCCTGACTTTGCTCATGCCATTCTCTTTGCCTTTTATCACTTAATAAACTTCAGTTTCCCTTGAAGTAGTTCCTCTTCTAAGGGTGCCTGGGTGGCTTGGTCGGTTAAGCTTCCGACTTTGGCTCAGGTCATGATCTCACAGTTCGTGAGTTCAAGCCCTGCATCGGGCTCTGTGCTGACAGCTCAGAACCTGGAGCCTGCTTCGGATTCTGTGTCTCCCCTTTCACTCTGCCCCACGCCTTCTCATACTCTGTGTCTCCCTCTGCCTCTCAAAAAATGAATAAATGTTAAAAAAAAAAAATTAACTAGGTCCTCTTCTAGGAACACTTAACCAAATGAATCACTTTGTCTTTGGTGACTGTGTATCTAGACAACTGGCTAATAGAAGCTCTAGGTGAGAAGGCTGAATTTGGCAGAATGAGTTCATTGAGCACATTCTTGTGTGCTGTGGTGCACCAACCATGACCATGTGACATTGCCTTGCCTGTATGGGACTTACGTGCATTTGTTCTCATGTACCACTTTTCCACGACCTTGCCTGCACTGCCTGAGTTTTTCATACTTAGTTCAGGGATTCATTACAGCTACTATCCTTTTGGACTCTCAGGTTCCCTGTTTAACTTCCAAGGGTCAGCCCTGGTCACACCTAAACCAGTGTGCCAATTAGGAAATGATTTTATCCAACATAAAAATAGAGTTAGATATAGATATACATATTTAATTGAACTGACTTAATTTATCTGTAGTTCTTATTTCACATGTATATTCATGTTCTGTTTGATTGTGATATGCTACCCTAAACCCTCCTTCTGGTGCTATGATATAATATGCAGTATGAGCTGTCTGAAATCTGAGACGTTTATAAATTGAGGTTAATTGGCATAACATTTTAGTTTCAGGTGAACGTAATGATTCACTACTTGTGTATGTTGTGAAGTGATCACAGTAACTGTAGTTAACATCCATCACCATACATAGCTGCATGTTTGTTTCTTGTGATAAAGACTTTTAAGATCTAGCAACTTTCACACTGTATGACCCAGCAATAGCACTGCTAGGAATTTACCCAAGGGATACAAGAGTGCTGATGCATAGGGGAGCTTGTACCCCAATGTTTATAGCAGCACTTTCAACAATAGCCAAACTATGGAAAGAGCCTAAATGTCCATCAACTGATGAATGGATCAAGAAATTGTGGTTTATATACACAATGGAATACTACGTGGCAATGAGAAAGAATGAAATCTGGCCTTTTGTAGTGACGTGGATGGAACTGGAGAGTGTTATGCTAAGTGAAATAAGTCATACAGAGAAAGACAGATACCATATGTTTTCACTCTTATGTGGATCCTGAGAAACTTAACAGAAGTCCATGGGGGAGGGGAAGAAAAAAAAAAGAGGTTAGAGAGGGAGAGAGCCACAGCATAAGAGACTCTTAAAAACTGAGAACAAACTGAGGGTTGATGGGGGGTGGGAGGGAGGGGAGGGTGGGTGATGGTATTGAGGAGGGCAGCTTTTGGGATGAGCGCTGGGTGTTGTATGGAAACCAATTTGACAATAAATTTCATATTTAAAAAAAAAGATCTAGCAACTTTCAAGTGTACAACACTATTATTAACTATAGTCACCATACATCCCCATGATTTAATTATTTTATAACTGACAAATTATTTTATCACTGACAAATTATTTTATCATTTGACTCTCTTCATTTATTTCTCCACCCCTTGCTTCCTGCTTCTGACAACCACCAGTATCTCGGAACTTGTTTTTTGTTGCTGTTTTTAAATTCTGCATATTGATGAGATCATAAGACATTTGTTCTCTCTGTCTGACTTGTTTCAGTTAGCATAATGCAGGCAGGGTCCATCTGTGTTCTCTTAAATGGAAAAAATCTCATTTTTAATGGCTGAATAGTATTCCAGTGTATATACACCACATCTTTATCCATTCATCCATCAATGGAAATTTAGGTTGTTTCTTAGCTTGGCTCTTGTAAATAATGCCACAGTGAATGTGGGGCTGCATATATCCTTTCCAGTTAGTGTTTTTTATTTTCTTCAGATCAGTGCCCAGAAGTGGAATTGCTGGATCATATGTTATATTTTTAATTTTTTGAGGAAACTCCGTATTGTTTTCCAGAGTGTCTGTACCAGTTCACATTCCCGCAGGCAGTGCACAAGGATTCCCTTTTCTCCACATCCTCACCCATACTTGTTATTTCTTGTCTTTTTTGAGAATAGCCATTCCAACAGGTATGGGATGATGTCTCTTGGTGGTGTTAATTTGCATTTCCTTATCAGTAATGTTGACCAACTTTTCGTGTACCTGTTGGCCATCTATATGTTGTCTTTGGAAAAAATGTCTTTGCCAATTTTTTTTTTTTTTTTTTGCTATTGAGTCGTATGTGTTCTTCATAAATTTTAGATATTAACCCCTTGTAAGATATGTGATTTGTAGATATTTTCTCCCATTTATTAGCTTGCCTTTGGATTATGGTTTCCTTTGCTCTGTAGAAGCTATTTAGTCTGTTGAGTTTTATCTCTTCTTAGCCCTAAAGTGTTATGAAAAAGATTCTCTCCCTCCTTTGTTGACTCCAAACAGTTTATCATACTTCTCCCAGCCTTGTATAATTGTATATATGACAATCTCTGTTTATGCACAGTTTTGGGGCAAAAACTGTCTTATGTATCTTTTTCAAATTTTGTCTTTGTCTTTTTTTAAACATAAAACAAACCATATAACATAAAAATTATTTTCACCATTTTTAAGCATAAAATTTTTTGGCATTAAGTATATTTACAGTATTATGCAACCATCACCACCATCCATGTCCAGAACTTTTCATCCCAAATCGAAATTCTATACCCATTGGAAAATGATTCCTCATTCTTGCCTTCCCCCCAACTCCTGGTAACTTCTATTCCACTTCTGTCTCTCTGAATTTGCCTATTTTAGGGTCTCCTATGGAATCATACAGTATTAGTTCTTCTGTGCCTGGCTTTATTTCACTTAGCATAATGTCCTTAAGCTTTATCCAAGTTATAGCATGCATCAACATTTCATTTTTTTAAGGCTGAATGCTCCATTGTATGGATATATGACATGTTGTTCATTGATTCTTTGATCAGTGGACATTTGGGTTATTTCCACCTTTTGGCTATTGTGAATAATGCTTCTGTAAACTGTAAGCAGAATAATGCTTCTGTAAATATTTATGTACAAATATTTTTCAAATTGCTGATTTTAGTTCATTTGGGTAGCTTTTTGTTATTAAACTAGTGCCTAGTACAATGCTTAGTTCAGAAATTAAATGAAGAAATGATTTATTTAATAAGTAATAATACCTTTTGAGGTCCTATGTTTCTATTTTTTTCCAAATTCCCATTGTTCCCCACATTCCCTCTTTCCTTTTTCTTGAGGAAACCACCAACAAAATGGAAACAAAGTATTGAAAACTTTCTTTTATTTTTAATATACATATTTACTGACCTAAAATTTTCCAGAAATGGTAAATTGCTGTTGGGATGAGACAGATGATTCCTTGGACCCAAAGCTCTTTGGAAGATAGTTGCTCAGGGGACTCAGAATGAGGAGTCAGAGAATGAATGGAAGCTGCATTCCAACCTGAGATCCAAACTTTTGGAAGCCAAGTTAGTTGTTGGGTTCCAGTGAGCCATACCAATAAAACCAAGAAAAGAAAGAGCCAGATATTTTTTTATATTAAATATAATGTATTGTCAAATTGGTTTCCATACAAGGCCCACTGCTCATCCCAACAGGTACCCTCCTCAGTGCCCATCACCTACTTTCCCCTCTCTCCCCCCACCCCCCACCGCATCAACCCTCAGTTTGTTTTCAGTATTTAAGAGTCTCTTATGGTTTGCCTCCTTCCCTCTCTGTAACTTTTTTTTTCTCCCTTTCCCTCCCCCGTGGTCTCTGTTAAGGGACCTCATGGTGCAAAGGTAGTGTGTCTGACTCCAGATATTTGTAACAAGGTTTGAGCAAGAGGATCTAAAACAACTACAGTGAAAGGTGCCATGTATCTTTGTGTTGGTTCTGGCCAAGCACAGCCTTGTGGTGGTCTAGTGAGTTCCACTGAAGGTCATAGGATTGCTCCTAGGATCATACTCTCCTATTGTGTACTCTGGCCATCTGAGAAAAAAAAAAAGATAAGATGGTAGAACAGGTGGGAATTTGGGTTCTTTTAAAACAGTGGTTGTTTACCAGGGCCATTATTTACCCTTCTGCCCTCATGGGACATTTGGCAATGTCTGGAAACCTGGAGATAGTTTTGGTTGTTATAACTGGATGCAGGGTTGTTAATAGCATCTAGTGGATGGAAGCCAGTGATGCTACTGAACATCCTCTAATGCACTGGGAAGCTCTCCACTACAAAGAATTACCCAGCTCAAAATATGAATAATGACAAGGCTGAGAAACTCCTTCCAGAACAATCCCTCATTGTACAGAAAGATAAGGTGACTTATTCATGGCACCATTGCCAGTTAGGTGTCAGCTGAATATCTTGACCCCTGGCTTGATGGTTGTATTCCTAGTGTGGGCTTTGTTGCTTAATGATTGTTTCCAGAGTGCTTGCATGAGCTTGAATAAAATGTGCTATTTTTTTTTTTGTTAAAAAGGAACTCTGCATATAACATTTCCTCTGTTGAATCTATAAACTATACAACCTAATAATTGCTTTCTCCTCTACTTCCTCTGTAAGTATTCTTAGGAATAATGCGTTGATTTTGCTTAAGTGCTTTGAGCTCCTTTTGAAAGAAGTACTTAAAAGTTCTCTAAATTATTTTTATCACCTCTATAAAATTTAAAAGTAAAATACCATTCCTTGTCAAAAGCAGGCCTTACCCTGATTTTCTTAAATTATAACCTCTGATTA
Source organism: Leopardus geoffroyi (assembly GCF_018350155.1). Lineage (NCBI taxonomy): Eukaryota > Metazoa > Chordata > Mammalia > Carnivora > Felidae > Leopardus > Leopardus geoffroyi. Next base: position 71,060,795 of record NC_059339.1, read on the forward strand.
GCTATTGAAACTCCCTGATTACAGACTGACATTGTGTTATCCTGGGAATCATACCAGTTAAATCTATGAACTAATTGATTGTAGCCTGACAAGACTGTGAACTATTGTAGTTTGGAACGGAGCTTCAGAATACTGTAAAAGATTTGCTGCTTAAGCTCTCCTTGTTTCAAATATGAGGTCAATGCTATGGCTTTATGTATTGATTAATACTCAATTTGATTTATTAACTTACTAATTACTAAGAGGGCTTTCTAAGGATTTATCATCCTTCATGAGGAGCCATCATATGAGAAGGAACCTGTAGGAATCTTCATTGTTTCTTTGCTTGCCTTCAGGGAGGACCACAGCCTGATGAATTCCATCTACCATCAGTCCCCCCATGAAAATTGTCCCACCTTCCAGTCTAAGCCACTTTTTTTTATTTATTTTTTTTTTAATTTTTTTTTTCAACGTTTATTTATTTTTGGGACAGAGAGAGACAGAGCATGAACGGGGGAGGGGCAGAGAGAGAGGGAGACACAGAATCGGAAACAGGCTCCAGGCTCTGAGCCATCAGCCCAGAGCCTGACGCGGGGCTCGAACTCACGGACCACGAGATCGTGACCTGGCTGAAGTCGGACGCTTAACCGACTGCGCCACCCAGGCGCCCCTCTAAGCCACTTTTTAAGCCTCCATCCTAAGAGCTCCTTATTCTCTCTAAATAGAGGAAGTTAGGAGCAAAGAGAACTGACTCATCTTGGAATGTAGTAAGAATGGACCACAAATGACCTGTCTCCTAACCCCTGGTCCAAGAGAGACTATATATAACTAATAGGGGTTAAATTGAACGACATGTACATACTCAGGCAAGTTGATCCTAGGAGTCTCTGAGGGAAAATGGTCAATAAGGCCATTTTACCTCTGTCAACTGTAAAATGCACAGATCATTACCAGAGAGGGGTTGTTCCTTCTTCATACAGCCCCTTGGGCCTGCTTAGATAAGTCTGCACCTCTGTGTGCTCCAGTGGCAGCTACATGGTTTTCCTTTAGTAGGCCAGGAGCCACCATTGGGTGGGAAGGTTGGCACCCAGGGGATTTTTTTTTTTTTTTGGAATTTGTATTTGCATAACAAGTACGAGGTTCTATTTAGATTGTATGCTTGTCAGGGAATGGCTTGGGAAGTCCAGTGATGATTATGGAGGGGCTAAGCACCATGAATTGCCTTTTGGGTCAACTACTTTGGTATACATGTTTGAACTTGGCGGTTGAGAACTGCTAAAATGTGAGTGGGAACAAAGAGGAAGCAGCAGGCCAGAGGGTGGGATATTTGAAGCATTTCTCATTATAGGTTGTTATAAACTGTACATGATTGATCCAGGGCCTTAAGTATTCTAATTCATTAAGCATTAGATCTCTATCTCTTTTTTTGCCATTGTTTTTCTTCCTTCCAGTCTCTCAACTTGGACGTTCCTTTCGATTCTGGCTATTACCGTCTGTTCCATTTTCTTTATGTCACTCTTGGACATGTCACTTATTAGGTTACAAAATCTCTCTGGTCAAGTGACCACACATCTATATCCCTAGCCTTGCTCATTACACAGCCCCAGCCTGGAGTTTACAACTGCTTGCATATCCACTTGTATGTTGTCTTAGCATTTTAAACTCAGCGTGTTTTAAGCCACGCTCACTCGTTTACCCTCCATATCATTCCCCTTTCTGGCTTTTCTCATTTCCCCCAGGTGAAGCCTCTGTCTAACTCCTTAAATCTGAAGCTTGAGATATTTTGTATTCTCTCATTTTCTTGGCTGCCCATATCTAGTTTTATTGACCCTTTCTATCCTAAGTCCATCAGTCTGATTCTTTCCCACTTCCTTTCCTGATTATGGCTCTCATCACTTGATACTTTGTGTATCAACTTTTGTGCCTGCCTGACCTCAGGCTCTTCTCTCTCATCCAGTCTACCTTATAGCCATGAAGAAGTTACTAAAATGCCACTTTGGAGAAATTCTTCTTAACTGAATTATAGTTGACATTCCATGTTGTATTAATTTTAGGTGTGCAACACAGTGATTTGACAATTCTGTACATGATGCAGTGCTCCCAGTGTGGTGCTCACAGAGTGTACCATCTGCCACCATACAAAGTTATTACAATATTATGGACTACATTCTCTCTTCTGTACTTTACATCCCCATGATTTACTTATTTTATAACTGTAAATAACTCTTAACCTCCTTCACCTATTTCACCCATCCCTCGACTTAGCTCCCCTCTGTTAACCACCTATTCTCTGTATTTATGAGTCTGTTTTTGTTTTTCTGTTGGTTCATTTTTTTTTTTTTTTTTAGATTGCACATACATGTGAGATCATACAGTATTTCACTTGGCATAAGACATTCTAGGTCCATTCATGTTTCAAATGGCAAGATCTCGTTCAGGGATTTTTTTTTCTTCAATATGTATTTAGGGAATATATATTAAGTGTCCCCTATGTGCTTTCAGGCACTATGTTATGTGCTTGTTATGGAATGATAAACAAAAGCAGCATTGTCTCTATTCTCATAGCTTTTAGTGTAAGAAAGAGGCAGGCAATGCACAGTAAAAAAAATAAAAAGTTAATAATTTTAATTTAGTAGGGGGTATGAAAGACAAAACAGAGTAGAATAATAGGGAATAATTAGGACCAAAGGTGGTGCCATCTAAGGAGAGACCCAAGAGGTGAGAAGTACCCACTTATGACTTGGGGTTCCATTTCTTTCTATAATAGTTGAGTTGAAATTTCTTGTCTAAAATAAAGTCATCATTTTTCAAAGTTTTCCATTGATACCTTGATATACCCCATAGGCCAATCCAAGTAGCCCATATGATATTGTTGAATTCTGCATATGTTCTCATATATATCTTTGTCAAACATTTCTCTTTGTAATCCATGCACCTATGATTCAACAATCACATGGCGACCCAACAATCTATTATTTCTTTATGAGGCATTCATGGATCTACTTAAGCTGGAAACCATTTATTTTCTGGACTATTTGTGAATAATAATTATTGCTGTATTATTATTAATCTGTGATCTAGCACTTACCTTCTACTCTAGCATATAGTAATTATTTGACTGCATGCTTTGTATTCAAACAAAAAGGTTCATATTTGTGGGGAAACAGGTTCTACTTATATAAATGGGTTAGAAAAAGAGCTTAGGGTGGAAAGCTACCACCACGGGGTGAAAAATGCCAGAGATATTGTAATAGGAGCTATCGAGATATTGTAATGGGATCATGAGTACTTTCCATCTGATGCCAATATACTATTGTACTTTGATTACAAACTCCACTTGCCCCCCCAGACCCTTTGCTTCTTACACAAGTTAATGATTACTGTCTAATTGTTTTCTCCACGTTCACATGTATAAGATCTTGTTTTCTTTGTGTTCACCACGTGGGTAATATCTTGAGAGATCAATAAATACAGAGCTGAAACTCCTGTTTGGGGCTCTTGTCTCCTCCTGGACATTAGCCTCTCTCATATTCAAGTCTGCATCCACTCTCTTGCTGGACAAGAGAGAACTCCAGACTCCTAGTCTGTGACACATATTTCTTTGTACCCTGAAACTGTTTAACATAGTTCCTTGATTTGTAAAAGCACCTAGTGATCATTTGTTCATTTAATACACATGCCATCTTTAAAAAGGATTCCACACAGAGTCACATCCAGTGACTGGCACAGGAAAGGAGTGTATTCTATTGTTCTTTAGAGTCCTAGCACTTTGCAAATTGTAGCACATAAGAGAAGTTCAATAAATATTGAACTAAAAGTCCAAGAATACCCAGAATGTCTGCTAATCCTTGAGATTCCTCAAACCCTGGGGAAAGCATTTTCCCCACAAAACACCTGGACTCTAACCATCCCATTTCTTTGAGGTCTAGTTGTTTCTGTAATTTCAGTTTCGTCTACATTACTGCAAGGAAATAAATAGATGCCGAAAGTTTGTATTGACTTCCTTTCTGTGTTGGTAATCATTTGTCACCTGAATATTACAAAATATTTGGTATAATTTTTCACCCTTTCTGAAAATTATTATCATTTTCAGTACTTCAGAGTTCTGGCTCTTTCGCTGGCACAGCCAGCTCCTCTGACTTACTCCATTGTGTCCTTTCCTTTCTTCAAAGCCAAGCCAAATAAAAATACACTCCACAGATGCTTTTCTGAATATGTGTTCATCAGCATAGATAGTACACGGAAGCAAGACGAGAAAAGAGGCAGCATCACATCATCCTTCTGGAGTACTAAGAATCAATGGAGGTATTTCTAAAGGGCTGAAACCTGAGACCCTGAGACGTGAGAAAGTTTAATATAAAGTTATTTTAGCAAGTGGAGAGTTACAGGAGGCAAGAATGCCCTTTCCCCATGGATGAAATACTTAACAATGAAAGCAGCAGCAACAATGGAAGGAGGGAAGGAGAAAAGGAAAGGAAGGAAGGCAGGCTTTTATTTGATTCTCATGTACAGTAACTCAAGCATGAAAGACACTCCTCAGTTAAATTAGCCAAGATTGTAGTCCTCATTATTATGAGAGAAAATTGACCCATTAAAATAATTATTCTAAAATGCATATGTTGATGATAATAAGATATGTTTTATTGCTTCTCTCTTTCAGGTTATTGAAATCCCTTAAGAATCATTATCTTATTAAGTCTTATTATATGGTTATAAGGTTGGGGTTGAGAAAATCATTCCTCTTTTGCAGTCTGGGAGATAAGGATATATAGTTGTGTGAATTGTTTCAGGCCACCCTGGAACAGAAATTAACAACAAATTATAGTGGATTTCAGAGCTGTCCCTTCTTGAACTAATAAATTTCTCCTTTGTAGTCCATCTTGACTCCTGTGTAAGCTATTGGCTGACATGTTTGAATCTAAAATGCCTCATTTAGAGTTTTTACATCTCTGTTTATTTCTTTGTTTCTCAGAATTAAAAAAACCCACAACAACAGCTGAAATAGTTTGCCTCGAACATGCCAGAATCAGGGAAAGAAAAGAATAAACTTAGTGGATTATTTCCCTTGAAAATCTTTAGTTTGTATTTAGAGGAACAATTCTCTTCCCCCAAGGAGAATGTCTCTTTTAAATCTTGAAAGATAGTATATTCTGACTTGTAAGCATTTCTACTTTCTGTTTACTGTGGTCCCTTTATTTTTCCCATTTGGGAGGAAAGAAGCTGACAGAACTTGTTAGTTTGAACTGTTGGCATGTTCTGTACCTTAAGTTTCATTTCTCTGACTATATTCTTCTAGAAATACACCATTATGTTTTCCCAATTTATATTGACTCTCTTTTCTCTTTGCCTATTAGAAAGGCTCTTCTAGGGGTGTTTGCCCCTTGAAGTGGTTGAATTAACCCTTTATGCTCCAGCTTTACCTTTACAGGGTTAAAGAGATGTTGATTTGACATCTAAAATGTTGTAAAGCCTTTGAGTTCAGATCAGATTCTTTTCCATATCAAGTTAATGTTTTTGCCCATAGGCTCCCTTCTTTTTCTCTCTGGAGGCTATTAACATGGAGATAATATCTTTTATAGATAAAATCTCCCTTGGCTATCACTGCCTCTTTCCTACCTGAAATCCTCATCTTTCATTTTTGATATCACAATCATTTTCAAAGTAACAACCTGACATATTGTAACTACTTGACATGCTTAAAAAGATGGGATGTATTTTTAGCTGTGTAATTTCATACAGCATTTGGAGAAATAGGCTTGCTATGTAGACAATTTATTTCTACTTGAAATTGACGGTAGAAGAGTAAGGAAAAGAAAGTTCTTTTAACAAGGGCTTTTTTCTTAATCACTATACAATTTTAAAACTTCACATTACAATCTATTTACAAAAATTCACAATAGAACATGCCATCCAGTATTCTTTGGAAATAGAAGAAGGGATACCAAAAGACATGTGAATGAGGGAGAAAATTAAAGATGAAGGATTTGTGGTTGTTGGATGAAAAAGATAACAGTGCTTTCAGAAAATCACAGCTCTTTCAAGCCTTCTTGTCCTTTGCACAATTCAACTCTATCTGCCTGTTGTCCTAGACCTGATGATACCATCTTCTCTCTTGAGTCCTCTGGTTTCCACATCCATATTTCTAACCAAACTGCTTTTTAATACCATCTCTCCTGTGTTCTCCTTTGAGCCTCACTGTGTCCTCCTTTGTTAATATTCTTTGGAAAGTCTCGCTCAAAGTCAATGTCATTGCCAATGGTAAATTTGGAAAACATGTCTTCCCCAGTTCTTTGATGAACAATATACGAATAAAAGGCTGCTGCTTCTGTTTCTCAGTGAAGAAAAGCAGATACCCAGATAATTACTCTGTTTACTTAATCTCTGAATGACAGAATAAAGACTGTGGATCCGTAGAAGAATAGTATTCCTCAAAGATACACCTGATATTTTATTGACTTCTCTGGTAGTCTGTGGATACTTTTGGTTACAGATGGTTTTTCTCTCCTTAAGTGCTATAGTCCAGGCAATATATTCTGATGAAGGAATACGATTGTGCCCGTTGAGTTAACAGAGCTTCATGACACCATCTTTAAGAGGCTTCCCAGTGTAGAAAATTCACCTACATAATGTGGCTAGACTGCCCTGTGTCTTTCAGTCTCTTGTCCTGGTTCTTGTTTCTCCCTGGTTATCAGTACATCCTTACCCAACATGTTAGCAGAAAGAGAAACATCGTGAGCCCCAAGCTTATATCCATTTCAGATGTTTTCTTTATTCTTAAGAACACGTTTCACCAATGGAATTTCCTCTTCTCTTACGGTTTTGTTGGTGGTTATTTAAAGGAGTAAACTGAGACATCTTGGTTTTACATAACCTATGATCATCTGCACGGAGTCACACAGTCACTTTGAGGATCATGGCCTCTCAATCAGTAGACTACAAATATGCCTTCAGTGAACACTAACAACCTCTCCTGAGGTCTGATTATAAAAGTGAGGATGACAGGCTCAAAGTGGAGGTAAGGTAATATATCTAAAGTCCAAGTGGTCCATGGGAGTGGCTGAAGAATGTACTAGATAGAGCAGGAAAAACAGAACTATATAAGACAGAATATAGACTATCAATGAAGAGAGACTTGCACTCAACCTCTGACTTGGTGACTTACCAACTGTGCAAGTGACTTAGTCTCTGAATCCTTTACATCTTAATTTTCTGGAAAATAATTTTTTTTAAACAAGTAGATTTTTGAGACAAAGTTGATAATCTCTAACATATAGAATCTGTGTAAAGCCAAAGAATCTTCAGCTTAATCAACTCCTTGGATAATTCTAACAGCCAGTCTTACTTTTGAAATAAACACTTGGGATGTCCCCACATATGCCTTCAGGAATCACTAACTTTACCTCTCTAAGCATTATCTATAGAATGAGCATAACAATAATTGTGATACTGTGAAAATATAACTTTTTTCTTTTCAATTTTTGATCTGAATTCTAGTTGATTTCATTCTTTTTCATTGCCACATAGCATTCCATTGTGTGTGTGTGTGTGTGTGTGTGTGTGTGTGTGTGTGTGCGCACACACACCACATCTTCTTTATCCATTCATCAGTCAATGGACATTTAGGCTCTTGCTGTAATTTGGCTGTTGATAGTGCGACTATAAACATTGGGGTCCATATGCCCCTGCGAATCAGCACACCTGTATCCTTTGGATAAATTCCTAGTAATGCTGTTGCTAGGTCGTAGGGTAATTCTATTTTTTATTTTTTGAGGAACCTCCACACTGTATTCCAGAGTAGCTGCACCAGGTTGCATTCCCATCAACAGTGCATGAGTGTTCTCTTTTCTCCACATCCTCACCAACATCTGTTGTTTCGTTAGTTGTTAACGTTAGCCATTCTGACAAGTGGGAGGTGGTAGTTCATTGTGATTAAGATTTGTATTTCCCTGATGATGAGCAACCTTGAGCATCTTTTCTTATGTCTATTAGCCATCTGGATGTGTTTTTTTGGAAAAGTGTCTATTCATGTCTTCTGCCTATTTCTTCACTGGATTATATTTTTCTTTTTTGGGGGATGTTGAGTTTGGTAAGTTCTTTATAGATTTTGGATCCTAACCCTTTATCTGATATGTCATTTGCAAATATCTTCTCTTATTCTTCCAGTTGACTTTTAGTTCTGCTGATTATTTCCTTTGCTGTGCAGAAGCTTTTTATCTTGATGAGGTCCCAATAGCTCATTTTTGCTTTTGTTTCCCTTGCCTCTGGAGATATGTCTCATAAGAAGTTGCTGTGGTCAAGATCACAGAGATTGTTGCCCATTTTCTTCTCTAGGATTTTGATGGTTTTCTGTGTTACATTTAGGTCTTTTACCCATTTTGAATTTATTTTTGTGCATGGTGTAAAAAAGTGGTCCAGGTTCATTCTTCTGCATGTCGCTGTCCAGTTTTCTCTACACCATTTGTTGAAGAGACTGTCTTTTTTTCCATTGGATATTCTTTCCTGTTTTGTCAAAGATTAGTTGTCCATAAATTTGTGGATGCATTTATGGGTTCTCTATTCTGTTTCATTGATCTTTGTGTTTGTTTCTGTGCTAATACCATACTGTCTTGATGATTACAACTTTGGAATACAGCTTCAAGTCTGGAAGTGATGCCTGTAGCTTTGGTTTTCTTTTTCAACATTACTTTGGCTATTAAGGGTCTTTTCAGGCTCCGTACAAATTTCACACTTGTTTGTTCTAACTCCCTGAAGAATTCTGGTGTTATTTTGGTAAGAATTGCATTGAATGTGTAGATTGCTTTAGGCAGTATAGTCATTTTAACAATATTTTCTTCTAATCCAATCATGCCAATTCCGTGAGCATGGAATGTTTTTCCACGTTGTGTCTTCTTCAGTTTCTTTCATAAGATTTCTACAGTTTTCAGCATATAGATCTTTTACTTCTTTGGTTAGGTTTATCCTAGGTATTTTATGGATTTTAGTGCAATTGTAAGTGGGATCAATTCCTTGATTTCTCTTTCTGCTGATTTATGATTGGTGTATAGAAATGCAACTGATTTCTGTATATTGATTCTGCAATTTTGTTGAATTCATGTATCAATTCTAGCAGATTTTGGTGGAGTCTTGCTAGTTTTCCACATAGAGTATCATGTCGTCTACAAAGAATGGAAGTTTGACTTCTTCTTTGCAGATTTAGATGCCTTTTATTTCTTTTTGTTGCCTGATTACTGAGACTAGAACTTCCAGTACTGTGTTGAATAACAGTGATAAGAGTGGACATCCCTGTAATGTTCCTGACCTTAGGGGGATAGCTCTCAGTTTTTCCCCATTGAGGATGTTATTAGCTGAGGATGATATTGAGGTATTTTGTATATGGCCTTTATGATGTTGAGGTATGTTCCTTCTATCCCTACTGTTTTGAGGGTTTTTATCAAGAATGGATGCTGTATTTTGTCAAATTCTTGTTATTCATCTATTAAGAGGCTTGTGTGCTTCTTATCCTTTCTTTTTTTATTGTGGCGTATCATGTTGATTGATTTGTGATTTACTTGCATCCCAGGAATAAATCCCACTTGATTGTGTTGAATAATTCTTTTAATGTATCCTTGGGTTTAATTTGCTCATATCTTGTTGAGAATTTTAAAAAAAAGTTTATTTTAAGAGAGAGCATGAGTGGAGGAGAGGTAGAAAGTGAGGGAGACATGGAATCTGAAACAGGCTCAAGGCTCTGAGTTTTCAGCACAGATCCTAATGTGGGGCTTGATCTCACAGACCGTGAGATCATGACCTGAGCCAAAGTAGGACACTTAACCGACTGAGCCACCCAGGCACTCCTCTTACTGAGAATTTTTGAATCCATGTTATTTAGGGCAATTGGTCTGTAATTCTCCCTTTTAGTGGGGTCTTTGGTTTTGGAATCAAGGTAATGCTTGCCTGATAGAATGATTTTGGAAGCTTTCTTTCCATTTTGATTTTTTGAAATGGCTTCAAAAGAATAGGTATTAACTCTTCTTTCAATATTTAGTAGAATTGGTGCCTGGATGGTACAGTCAATTAAGTGTCTGACTTTCCACTTTGTCTCAGGTTGTGATCTCAGGCTTTGTGAGTTTGAGCCCTACATTGGGCTCTACACTGATGGTACAGAACCTGCTTGGGATTCTGTCTCTTCTTCTCTCTGGTCCTCCTTTGCTTGTGCTCTATGTCTCTCAAAATAAATAAGTAAACTTAAAAAAAATTAAATAAATGTTTTGTATAATTCCCCTGGGAAGCCATCTGGCCCTGGACTCTTGTTTGTTGGGAGATTTTTGATTAATGACTCAATTTCTTTAGTGGTTGTGGATCTGTTCAAATTTTCTACTTCTTGTTTCAGTTTTAGTAGTTTATATGTTCCTAGGTATTTATCCATTTCTTCCAGATTGCCCAATTTGTTGGCATATAATTGCTTATAATATTCTTACTATTTTTTGTAATTCTGAAGTGTTGATTGTGATCTCTCCTCTTGCATTAGTGATTTTATTTATTTGGGTTCTTTCCTTTTTTCCTAATTAACTGGATTATTTGTTTTTTGGATGTTGAGTTTGATAAGTTCTTTATAGATTTTGGACACTAACCCTTTATCATCAGGTATGTCATTTGCAAATATCTTCTCCCATTCTATAGTCTGCCTTTTAGTTGTGTTGATTTTTTCCTTCATGGTGCAGAAGCTTTTTATCTTGAAGTCTTAATAGTTTATTAACAATATTATAAATATTAAACAATCTAATGTAAAGTGCTTCACACAGTGTCTTTCATATGGAAGATGCGTTAGTGGTTGTGATTATAAAAGAATTAAGGTAAAAGGGTCCTGGGTGAAGGCTGAAAGAATTATTAATCTGAGGCCTGAAACAGTTCTGAGATGGCAACTAATGAGTACTGTTTTTTGGTTTCTGCTCTCTTTTATTCAGAACGAATTTAAACAAATCATCATGGTTTGGGACCATAAAACCAAATCACCTACTGCTTAAAAAAAAAGTCCTGTATTTTGTGTTTTTTTTGGTAACTCTTTTATTTCCTTCAGATGTCTACAGCTAGGTTTTTTTTTTTAATTTCTGGTATTAGAAAGACAAAGAATATCATAGCATGACATCAGATAGCCTTTAGGTCTCAATATCCTCTGTGTCCAAAGACACTGATGTTTACTGCATTCTGCTCTGACCTTCACCTTGTGGTCCTCCTGGTTATTCCACTTTCTTCTCAGACTCAGACCCATATACTTGACAAGATTTTTGAAACCTGAAATAATGTGTTGTTGACCAAATTGTTAGAAAAGTGCCCCAGCTATTTCTACTCCCTTTTCCTGTACTTCTGGCTGTTTCAGAACAGGAGCTTTTCATGAATAAGTAATCTAGTATCATCCTAGGCTCTCCCAACACAGGAAAGAAATGTTTGAATCATTTGGCTAGTTGATCCTGAATTTTGTGCTTATGGTGGCATCAGTGATATTTGCTATTATCTACAAATTGGCTCCATATTAGTCTTTGTTAGTCTTTTGTTAGTCTTTGATTACTTGATCTCTACTCCCTGCTCTTACATCCAGGTTCAGCATGTATCTGCTGTAGAAGAAATTCAGTATTCGTGGGTTCTCACCCAGGATAAATGGATGGCTAGTTCCTGAAGTTGTAAAATGACTTTGTTTGGGGGTAAAATCCATTTTTCCAAGGGATTGGTATCATTTTTCAGATAATAAAATATAAGACCAGTGGATGTACCAGTTTGATTATACATAAATGAATTTGATATAAAATTAGAACTGAATATGGAGGATGGGAATTCTATAATGTGGCAAAAAGGCTAACTTAGTAAATATATATTTTTTGGATCTTGAAGAGTTACTGAAGGAAAGAATCTTATACAGAAAATGACAATAGGTCATTTCATTGAAACATATACTGAAGTTACATTATTTTTCTATATGGGAAGGGAGAAAAGAAAATACTAGAAGGACCAAATCATTTTGCATATTTTACCAAAAACACTTCATAAAATGTTTTACTATGTCCTATCTCTGTATAAATTTCTTCAGTGGATTGAATTCAGACTCTAAAGCTAGGCCAAATTTTCCATTCAATTCTCAGCTTCTTTTGATATACAGTATGAATTCTCCCTTTGAGTTACACTTGGCCACCTACCTCACCCTGAACCCATGATGGCCCTTTTTCCTCTGGAATTTGGCTCATTTGCGTCTTCCCAGTCTGTGGGACTCCTTCTCAAACTACCTCTAACCCATAGTGATTTCTTTCTTTTATGGAAGGGTGAATTAAGGTAATTACCATGTGTTTTACACTTCTTTTACATGTGAGTTTGTTACCTGGGACTGCCAGTTATGTTTTGTAGTTGTAAGCTCTTGGAGGACAAAGACTATTTCTTTTCATCTTTGTATCCCCCATCGTACCTGATACATAATAATTCTCAACAAGTATTTTTGATTACTAAAGCCCTCTACTGCAAGAAAAGAGAAGACCTCCTGTGCTTATGTGTATTAACCTGAGGTCACATTATTGTGGACAAAATTTCCCGCTATTATACATTATAGCATGGTTTCCAAGAGCATTTTTCTCTGCTCCTGCTGTTATTTTGCAAAGCTACATTATCTCAACAAGAGTTGATCCAGTGATTCAGGCTATTATTTAAATAGTCATTAATTGAACAGTGAAGTGTTCTGCTCACCTATGATTGTATAGGTAACTATAAATATATGTGCAGTTCTGTAAATATCTCTACCAATGCTACCTTTCAAAATGGCTAATTATTACAAATATATGAAATGCAAATACTATCTCTAGATTCTGTTTAAAAGGATTCATGCAGATACTATAATTCTATTAGAAATGTCAACTATGATTTCATTTGCTCAAATTTATAGTGCCTGAACAGATTTCCTTTCCCAGCTACTTCCCCTTGTGATTCTAGCTTGCCCTCTGAGATCTCAAAGATTGGACCCATGATTTTGATAAATAATCTCTGCTTTTGAATTCCAGTTTTCCAATAGCTGAGTTTCCTAAGCTTCCCATGCCTGAGTTCCCATACCTATTACATTCATTGCTTCAGAGTATTGGATCCAACCACTAGCCATGTGACCTAGAAAAAATTTACCTTATGGTTTCTGTAAAATAGAGTTGATACCACATTTACAGGATTGTAAGGATTAAGTAATAGAACATATATAGTGCATGCTACACTCACTCAATATATGTTCTCTTCCTATTTTCTATCCCCATCTGGCCTTTTAACAAGTTGGCCTTGATATGCTAGACTCAACTTCATTCTCCTTTACTGTCATTTTGCTCCTGATCCTGGATCAGATAGCAGGGACAGATGAGACCATTGGCCAAACATACCTGAAATGTGGCAAATCTTGTGAAATAGTGAAGAAAAATATTCCTGTGATGCCACAGATAAACAATGTCATTTTGGAAAAGAAGTATTTATTGTGGCTAGAGCATAGAAATTAAGAGGGAAGGAAGATATGAGATGAGGCTGGAAAGTTAAACAAGAACCACATCATTGAGAGCTTGGCATATGGGGGGGGGTAATGTAAGAAATTGTGCTCCTCAAGATTACATCATTGATTTCTCCATTGCCTTCCTTCTTTGGAGGATTAATCCTCTTCTGATATGTCACATTCCATTTCTGTGATATACCAGTTGACTCAGACTTACTATAGGAGTCCAGAAATGCATTTCCACCTGCTTTATGTATATTCCAAGAATTAGACATCTCACCATAAGCTCCTTCCCATCCTCCCAGGCACTGAGCCCCAACCTCGAATCTTCTATAGTTTAACGTCTATTTATCCAATAACTTTATTTTTGAGTTTCTACAGGCATTGTGCTAGAAATTCACAAGGAGAAAGATAATAGTTGCTGCCGTTATAGAGCTTACATAGCTTACGTTTTGTGTGGAAAATAATTATTGAAAAATCATACTTCTGTTTTTTTCTCCACAGATTTTTTTTTTCTTTTTAACCATTCATTCTTACCTTGTTTGCTGCTTCTGTCTCATCTCTCCAGCCTTTAAGTTTTGGAGTGTCCTATGACTTGGTATATGAATCTTTTCTTTGGCTCTTAAATTTGCATTACTGGCTTGGATTTCTACTCCGAATTCCAGGTTGGTAAATATGGGCTTCTCCTTGTCATCTGTACTTGGAAGTCTAATGAACACATTGCTTATCATGCTTGTGGGGCTTGAAAAAGATGTCCACAAATACTTGACAATTCCTTCCCATGAGGGAGAATCTAAGACCCTTTTCTTTAAAAGTGAACTGACCTTGAGAGTGACTCACTTGTAATGAATATAGTAGTGTGGAACTGACACTGTATGACATCTGAGACTCATTTAGAAAAACTAATAAGGTTAATAAGTGTCTTCCTTGCCTTCCTTTCTTAAAACTCTTACCTTGGGAGTCCTGAGTTGACATGTAGGAAGTCTGGCTACCCTGAAGCCACCATATCATAGAGACCATATGATGAGGTCACAAAGATAGAGATGCCTGAGGATCCCTAGGTTTTCTAGGTCCCAGCTGTTTGAGTCTTCCGAGTGTCAGTTGCCAGACACATGAGAGAGCAAGCCTTCAAATGGTTCCAGTTTCTTGCCTTCAAGCCTTTGTAGCTAATGCCGAATGGGGCAGAGATGAGCAATTGCTCTTGAACCTTTCCCAAACCACAGATTTGTGAGCAACATCGATATCAATGTGGTTGTTGTTAATAAGCTACTCGAGGTGGTGTGTTTTGCCGTTACTTTTAACTTGGACAATGTCCAAAATGAAGGTCCTAATAGTCTTTTTCACACCTATTTCATTGTTCAGTCTTTCTACCTCAATTAATACCAAGTCTGTTGTCCCACATCATCAGGCTAAACTTTTGTCAGCGTCATTGTTGCTTTTTCTCTCATGTGCATCTGGTCAGCCAGAATACTTTATCCTCTCAACCTCCATAAAGAACCGGATTTTGATTTTTTTTTTTTTACCACTCCCACTGTCACCAAGACCTAACTTTTTATATGAATTATGGTTATAGTCTCTTGGTAGATTTATTGAGCTAATAGCCCCAATTATTTATCCCTCCCTGTATCCATGCCCTTTACATGTGACTTTGTAGCTGTTCTTACCTAGTGGTGGTGAAGAGGTCCCTTCATTTTGACAGTGAGTTCAGCTGTGTGATTTGCTTTAATGAATATGAGGTAGGCAGAGAAGGCTTGTTCATTTCTACTTGCTCTGTTGCTTGTCTATGATTGCTTTAAGTACAAACCTGGGTTGTATTTCTGGAGAATGAAAGGCATGTGGCAGAGTGTCAAGTCACTCTAGTTACCTAAACTGAATCCATTCTAGGTCAATAGAGCTGCATAGCCAACCTGCATCTGAGACACGAATGAGTTCAGTTATGGCCAGAGGACTGGTCCAACTGACCTACAGGTTCATGAGCATTTGCTTACTGTTTTAAACAACTATGTTTTGCAGTTGATGGTTCTATGACTTGTTGGTGACAAAAGATAAATTCTGTAGGACTTGATGCCAAGAGTGAGGTGTTAACAATTACAATATATCATTGGCTTCATCTCTGAAAATGGGCCAAAGGCTGGGAAAAAACATCAATGCTGGAGGAAACTGGAAAAATTGGAGCCATTCTATGTAATTGTGAAATACTTGGGAAAGCAGTCTCCTGGGGTAGCTTGGAAGATGGAAAATGTAACTAATGATGTTTTGGGCTTGCACAAAGAGATCTCCAGGCAAAATTGAGAGTGTCAGCTGGTTTTTTACTAGCTGTATAAGATTTATTACTTTAAGGAAGATATGAATTCTACAAAAAACTGGCTAGAGAATATAATTTAAAGGAATTATAAATACTTAGTGCCTGGAATAGTGCTTGGCACTCGGTAGGTACGCAAATATTTGTAGAAAGAATTATTAATTTACAATTTCAGTAAGTATTACGAATAACAAGTACAGAGCTCCATGGAAGTCTATAGCACAGAGGCAGTTATCTTCTTAACAGGCTCCCAGGGGTTTTTGAATTAAAAGAGAACGTTACTTCATCACCATTAAAACATAGTGGTGCTGTGACATGAACCTTTTTTGTAAACTTTTCAGCTGCTATGAGGTCAAGGCATGCTTCCTGAAGTCACTCACATAATGCTGCTTAGAAATCTTCATACATGGTATTTGCTGCTCCTGTAGTTCCATTTAGGTCCCATTTGTCAGCCATATCACCATATCTGATTTATTTAATGTCCTTCCAGGCAGATACTAGAACCCAGAAACGAAAAGAGATCTCAAAATGATGCCTGACTAGCTCTTGGTATAAAAGAATCCTTTTCTTCCATTGTCTGTGGTTGACAGCATGGGTTTTCTGGCTAAACACTGACCAAGGGCCTGTTACTTACACTGACTCCCAGGTTTAGTTATAAGCAGTTATTTCCCTACATTTTGGCTATTTCCTTTTCAATATCTTAAGTACGTCTCATTTTTTCCCCTTCCTTCTGTTTGCTTTTCTTCTTTGCCTTTCCAATTTACTAATATAATTTGAATTCTTTTCTTGTGTCCAGAATGCTGCTTCCTTCCTGACTGCTCGATGCCACCTGTACTCTTGATGAGCCTGTCCTTTGGTGGAGGACAAGACATCATTAAGCAGCACTGGGCCTAGGACTGACCCCTAGGACTGACCCCTGCCAACATCAGCTAATATGTCCCTCAGGTTGGTCCTAGCTCAACAGGAGACTCTTTGAATTGTCCCTAGGGCCAAAGGATAACTGTGAAATAAGTATTTTCCCATTTTTCAAATACACATTTGTTTAGGGAAGAACAATTTTAACAAGCTTGGTCCCCAGGGATGTAGTTTGAAAACTGCTTATTGTGTGGATTTTGTACTTGGCAGAAAGCTTTTGCAAGTGAACCTATAGCTAGTGGAATCCCACCTAAGCAGGCTTCCCAGTCTACAAAAGAAACCCTCAGCTTCAAAGCATTTCTCTAGTTTATAAACAGTACTCTTGCACCTCGAATTGTGTCATGATCCATCTGGAAGCTTGCCTCAAAATATCCGATTTTTCTATCAAGTAAAACCAAATGTAAGCTCTACTTGTCACCCTCTCAGCAAATTTTCATTTCTCATGGGAACGATTCCTAGAGTCAGAGGTCAGTAGAGTTCCTGAATTTCAGGTAGTTGAGGATATATCATCTAACTTTAACAGGCATAACTTCAGCATTGCGAACAGCACAGCTCTCCCTTCAGCACAGCCACCATGGATGACCACATGCCTGTCCTAAAAGCTGTTTTTTGTTTTAAATCCAATCACTTCTTTCTCTGTCTCTCATATTTTCTTTTAAAATCTCAAGGTAATATTTTCATATGGCCAAAAAAAAAAAAAAAAACACACAACAAAACCACTGCATAGTGAAAAGGAAATGTCTCTCTCAACTCAGACCTTTAGTCCCTTCTTCAGAGTCGAAATTGTCTTGTAGAAACTCCCAGAAACTTCATATGCATATGCAAGCATTTGCCTTATTTTAACAGACAAAGTGAGAGAAGACTGCACAATTCTGCACCTTTTATCATTTTAAAGTCTTAACAGTCTTTCCATTATCAGTACATTGGGATGAACTTCCTATTCAGTAATGGCTATCAAGTATTTCACTGCATATAACCTACTCCATTTAACTGATGGGCGGTTATATTGAATCTTTTGCAACTAGAAAAATACAGTAATAAAAACTTGATATGCTTATATTTGAATACATATGTTACTATATAAGAAATCCAATCAGAAATTCCCACAGTTTATAAGTCAGGTATGAATTTAACAGAAGTTTATGGCAATTAATACTTCCCCCCAAAATCTGTGAGACTACCAGAGTCCTCATAAGTTCAGTAACACTGTATATTCTTATACTTTTTATATTTGTCCAAATGATTGATGAAAATGGTATTTTGGCTTCAAAAATGATTAATCAGTTTGAATATCTATCCTTATTCAAGATTTACTTTTAGCAACTTTGAAAACTCAATACAGAATTATAGTCACTGTATATTACATCCCATGTACTATATATTATATGCTGTATATTACATGCCATAACTTACTTATTTTATACCTAGAAGTTTGTACCTATTGATCCCTTCACCCATTTTGTTCATCCTTCACTCCCACCTCTGGCAACCAACAATTTGTTCTCTCCCTTTTAGCTCAGTTTTGTTTAGTTTTTATTTCATATATAATTGAGATCATGTTTTCATGGCCCATTCATGTTGTCACAAGTGACAAGATTTCCTTTTTTATGGCCTAATCCTCTGTGTGTGTGTGTGTGTGTGTGTGTGTGTGTGTGTGTTACAATTTCCTTATCAATCAGTGGACACTTATGTTGCTTTCATATCTTGGCTATTGTAAGTAATGCTTCAATGAACATGGAGTTGCAAACATTTTTTTTGAGTTAGTGTTTTTGTTTCCTTTAGATAAATACCCAGAAGTGAAATTGCTAGATTACATGGTAATTCTATTTTTATTTTTGAGGAATCTCCATACTATTTTCCATAGTGGCTGCATCAGTTTACATTCTCATCAGCCTCACAAGAGGATTTCCTTTTCTCTATATCCTTATAAACACTTGTTAATTTGTGTCCTTTTGATAAAAGCCCTTCTAACAGGTATGGGGTGATCTTTTGCAATGATTTTGATTTACATTTCCCTAATAATTAGTGACATTGAACGCCTTTTCATGCGCTTGTTGGCCATCTGTGTATCTTCATTAGAAAAATGTTTATTCATATCCTCTGCCTACTTTTTAATCAGATTGGCTTTTGCTTTTGAGTTGTATGAGTTCTTTATATATTTTAGGTATCAAACCTTGTCAGATATGTGATTTGCAAATGTTTTCTCTGATTTGGTAGGTTGACTTTCCATTTTGTTCATAATTTTTGTGCAGAAGCTTTTTAAAAGTTTGATATTATCTCATTTATTTTCATATTTCTTGCCTTTCCTTTGGTGGTAAGTCAAAAAAGAAAAAAATCACTGCCAAGTTTGATATCAAGGAGCTTACTGCCTGTTTTCTTCTTGGAGTTCTATGGTTTCAGATCTTAGTTCATCTTCAGTCCATTTTGAGTTGGTTTCTTCTCTTTCTTTCTTCTTTCCTTCCTTCCTTCCTACCTTCCTTCCTTTTATTTATTTATTTATTTATTTATTTATTTATTTATTTATTTATAATTTACATCCAAGTTAGCATATAGTGCAACAACAATGATTTCAGGAATAGATTCCTTAATGCCCCTTACCCATTTAGCCCATCCCCCCTTCCACAACCCCCTCCAGTAACCCCGTTCTCCATATTTAAGAGTCTCCTATGTTTTGTCCCCCTCCCTGCTTTTATATTATTTTTGCTTCCCTTCCCATATGTTCATCTGTTTAGTATCTTAAAGTCTTCATATGAGTGAAGTCATATGATACTGTCTTTTACTGACTAATATCACTGAGGATAATACCTTCTAGTTCCATCCATGTAGTTGCAAATGGCAAGATTTCATTCTTTTGATTGCTGAGTAATACTCCATTGTATGTATATACCACATCTTTTTTATCCATTCATCCATCAGTGGACATTTGGGCTCTTTCCATACTTTGGCTATTGTCAATAGTGCTGCTATAAACATTGGGTGCATATGCCCCTTCAAAATAGCATACCTGTATCCCTTGGGTAAATACCTAGTAGTGTAATTGCTGGGTCATAGGGTAGTTCTATTTTTAATTTTGAGCAACCACCATTCTATTTTCCAGAGTGGCTGCATCAGCTTGCATTCCCAACAGAAGTGCAAAAAAGATCCTCTTTCTCTGCATCCTCACCAACATCTATTGTTGCCTGAGTTGTTAATGTTAGCCATTCTGATAGGTGTGAGATGATATCTCATTGTGGTTTTGATTTGTATTTCCCTGATGATGAGTGATGTGGAGCATTTTTTCATGTATCGGTTGGCCATCTGGATGTCTTCTTTGGAGAAGTGTCTATTTGTGTCTTGTGCCCATTTCTTCACTGGATTATTTGCTTTTTGGGTGTTGAGTTTGATTAAGTTCTTTATAGATTTTGGATACTAACCCTTTATCTGATATGTCATTTGCAAGTATCTCCTCCCATTCAGTCAGTTGCCTTTTAGTTTTGCTGATTGTTTCCTTCACTGTGCAGAAGCTTTTTATTTTGATGAGGTCCCAGTAGTTCATTTTTGCTTTTGTTTCCCTTGCCTCCAGAGACACGGTAAGAAGTTGCTGTGGCCGAGGTCAAAGAGGTTTTTGCCTGTTTTCTACTCAAGGATTGTGATGGCTTCCTGTCTTACATTGAGGTCTTTCATCCATTTTGAGTTTATTTTTGTGTATGGTGTAAGAAAGTGGTCCAGGTTCATTCTTCATGTTGCTGTCCACTTTTCCCAGCACCACTTGCTGAAAAGACTGTCTTTCTTCCATTGTCTTTCCTGTTTTGTCAAAGATTAGTTGGCCATACATTTGTGGGTCCATTTCTGGGTTCTCTATTCTGTTCCAGTGATCTAGTATTGACATTTTAACAATACTTGTTCTTCCTTTCCAAGAGCATGGAATATTTTCCCTTTTTTTGTGTGTCATCTTCAATTTCTTTCACAAGTTTTCTATACTTTTCAGTGTATAGATATTTCACCCCTTTGGTTAGATTTATTCCTAGGTATTATATAGTTTTCGGTGCAATTATAAATGGGATTGATTCCTTAATTTCTCTCTCTGTTGCTTCACTGTTGGTGTATAAGAATGCAACTGATTTCTGTGCATTGATTTTATATCCTGCAACTTTGCTGAATTCATGGATTGGTTCTAGCAGTTTTTTGGTGGAAAAATTTGGGTTTTCCATATAGAGTACCATGTCATCCGTGAAAATGACAGAAGATAGGTCTGCCACTAGTCTTATGGGTCTCCCTTTGTAGGTTAGAGCCTGTTTATCCCTAGCTACTTTCAGAATTTTCTCTTTATCCCTGTATTTTGTCAGTTTCACTATGATATGTCTTGCAGAAGATCAATTCAAGTTTCATCTGAAGGGAATTCTCTGTGCCTCTTGGATTTCAATGCCTTTTTCCTTCCCCAGATCAGGGAAGTTCTCAGCTATGATTTGTCCAAGTACACCTTCAGCCCCTTTCTCCCTCTCTTCCTCTTCTGGAATTCCTATTATATGGACATTGTTCCATTTGTTTGCATCACTTAGTTCTCTAATTCTTGCCTCATACTCCTGGATTTTTTTATCTCTCTTTTTCTCAACTTCTTCTTTTTCCATAATTTTATCTTCTAATTCACCTATTCTCTCCTCTGCCTCTTCAATCTGAGCTGTGGTTGCCTCCAATTTATTTTGCACCTCATTTATAACATTTTTTTTAGCTCCTCATGACTATTTCTTAGTCCCTTGATCTCTGTACCAATAGATTCTCTGCTGTCCTCTATACTTTTTTCAAGCCTAGCAATTGATTTTATGACTATTATTCTAAATTCTTGTTCTGTTATATTGCTTAAATCGTTTTTGATTTGTTAGCTGTCTCTAATTCCTGGAGTTTCTTTTGAGGAGAATTCTTCTGTTTCATCATTTTGGGTATTCCCTGGGGTGGCTCCCAACTGCAGGGCACTTCCCCTGTACTGTCTGGAGTAATTTGTGTTGGTGGGCGGGGCCTCAGTCAGACCCGTTGTCTGTCTCCAGCCCACCGCTGGGGCCACAGTCAGACTGGTGTGTACCTTATCTTCCCCTATCCCAGGGGCAGGACTCACTGTGGAGTGGTGTGGCCCCTGTCTGGGCTATTTGCACACTGCCAGACTTGTGGTGCTTCTTTGATGGGATCTGGCGTATTAGCCGGGGTGGATCCACAAGGTGTACAGGGGCAGGAGGGGCAGGCTTAGCTCTCTTTGCTGTAGGTGGTCCCCTGTGGGAGAGGCCCTACAGCACCGGGAGGGAGGCAGACCCATCGGAGGGATGGATCCACAGAAGCACAGGGTTGGGTGTTTGCCTGGTGCAAGCAAGTTTGGTGATGGGAACTGGTTCCCTTTGGAATTTCAGCTGGGGGATGGGAGAGGGAGATGACGCTGGCCAGCGCTTTTGTTCCCCGCCAAGCTGAGCTCTGTCTTCCGGGGCTCAACAACTCTCCCTCCCAGTGTCCTCTCGCCCTCCTGCTCTTCGAGCAGAGCTGCTGACTTTTAACATTCCAGATGTTAAGTCCCGCTGGCTGTCAGAACTCATGCAGTCTGGCCCCTCTGCTTTTGCAAGTCAGACTGGGGGATTCTGCCTTGCAGGGCGGCTGCCCCTCCACCACCCTGGCTCCCTCCCACCAGTCCGCGTAGTGCGCACCGCCTCTCCACCCTTCTTACCCTCTTCCGTGGGCCTCTCGTCTATGCTTGGCTCCAGAGAGTCTGTTCTGCTAGTCTTCTGGTGGTTTTCTGGGTTAGTTAGGCAGATATGGGTGGAATCTAAGTGGTCAGCAGGATGCGGAGAGCCCAGTGTCCTCCCATGCCGCCATCTTCCCCTGGCATTATGATCACATATGTTTAGGTTCGTTTCTGGGCTATTTTGTTCCATAGATCTATGTATTTTTATGTCAGTACTATACTGTTTCAATTACCATGGCTTTGTAATATAGTTTGAAATCAGGAAACATGCTCTCCAGATTTTGTTCTTTCTCATCATTGCTTTGGTGATTGGGCTCTTTTGTGGTTCCATACAAATTTTAGGGTTGGTTGTTCTGTCTGTGAAAAATGAACTGGAATTTTAATAGGGATTACATTGAATCTGTAGATTGTTTTGGGTACTGTAGACATTTAAACAAAATTAATTCTTATTTATTAGCATGAGATATCTTTCCATTTTATTTGTATTCTTTTTAACTTTTTTTTTTTACTGAGGTTTTATTGTTTTCAGGGTCAGCCTCCTTGGCTAAATTTATTCCTAGCTATTTCTTCTTTTGATACAATAGATGGCCTTGTTTTCTTCATTTCTCAATGATAGTTTGTTCTTAGTGTGTAGAAAAGCAACTGATTTTTGTATATTGATTTTGTATTTTACAATTAATTTTTTTTAATGTTTATTTATTTTTGAGAGACAGCACAAGCAGGGGAGGGGCAGAGAGAGAGGGGGAGACACAGAATCTGAAGCAGGCTCTAGGCTGTGAGCTGTCAGCACAGATGCCAACATGGGGCTCAAACTCACAAACTGTGAGATCATGACCTGAGCTGAGGTTGGATGCTCAATCAGCTCAGCCATCCAGGCACCCCTTTATTTTGCAATTTTACTAAATTTGTTTAATAAATTTTTGGTGGAGGTTTCAGGTTTTTTTTTAATAAATATATCATCTGAAAATAGTAGCAGTTGTACTTGTTCCTCTTTAATTTAGATGCCTTTTTTTCTTGACTAATTGCTCTGGCTAAGACTTCTAGTACTATGTTGAATAAAAGTGACAACAGTGGGTATCCTTGTCTTGCTCCTGATATTGGAGGAAAATCTTTCAGCTTTTCACCATTGAATATGGTGTTAGCTGCAGGTTTGTCATGTAAGGCCTTTATTATGTTGAAGTACATTACCTCTATACCCACTTGGTTGAATTGTGGTTTTTTTTTTTTTATCAGAAATGAATGTTAAGTTTTGTTAAATACTTCTGCATCTATTGAAATGATCATGGGCTTTTTATCCATTTTGTTGATGTGTATCACATTGATTTTGGGTATATTGAACCATCATTGCATCACTAGAATAAATTCCACTTGATCATGGTGCATTATTCTTTGTATTGTTGAATGTGGTTTGCTAAAATTTTTTGGTAATTTTTACATGAGTTAATCAGGGATATCGGCCTGTATATTTTGTTGTTGTTGTGGCATTGTTTCGTTTTGGTATCAGAATAATGATTGATAAAATGAGTTTGGAAATGTTTCTTCTCCTCCACCTCCTCCTTTTCCTCCTCCAGTACAGTATGAGACTGTTTGAGAAGGATTAGTATTAATTCCTACTTTTGATAGAATTTGCCAGTGAAGCTCTCTGATCCTGGATTTTTGTTTGTTGGGAATTTTTTAAATTACTAATTAAATCTTGTTACTAATAATTTGTTCATATTTTTTATTTCTTCAAGACTCAGTCTTGGTAGATTATGTGTCTGGGATTTCTCCTAGGATTTCAAGTTTGGCATATAATTGTTCATAGTAGCCTGTTATGATCTTTTGTATTTCTGTGGTATAAGTTTTAATGTCTGTCTTCCATTTCTGATTTGGAGTCCTCTTTTTATCTTTTCTTTTCCTTTTTTAAGTTTATTTATTTTGAAAGAGAGAGAGCAAGGGAGGGGGAGAGAGAGAAAGAGAGAGAGAGAAAGGAAGGAAGGAAGGAAGGAAGGAAGGAAGGAAGAAAGAAAGAAAGAAAGAAAATAAATAAATGAATCCCAAGCAGGCTCTGCACTGTCAGCACAGAGCCTGACACAGGCTCAATTCCACAAACCATGAGATCATGACCTGAGAAAAAATCAAGAGTCAGGCACTTAACTGATTGAACCACCCAGGCACCTCTCTTTTCCTTTCTTTTTCTTTTTTTGTTTGTTTTTTGTTGAGTCTACCTAAAAGTTTGTTCATTTTAGTTTCAAAAATCCATATTTTAGTTTTACTAATCTTTCTTCTTGTTTTTAAATCTCTATTTTTATTCTGATCGTATTTCTTTTCTTCTATTAACTTTGGGTTTTATTTATTCTTCTATTTCTAATTTCCTGATGTGCAAATTTAGGGTATTTGAGATTTTTTTGATTGCTGGTGGAGAGTAGGGATTTATCACTATGAATATCCTTCTTAGAATTGTTTTTGCTGTATCTTATGTTTCAGTACCTTGTATTTACATTTGCCTCATGGTATTTTTTTTCTTTTAATTTCTTCTTTGACCCATGAGTTGGTCAGTAGGTTGTTGCTAATTTCTACATATTTCTGAATTTTCCAGTTTTCTTCTTGTAATTGATTTCTAGTTTCATAACATTTGTGGTCAGAAAAGATGCTTGCTATGATTTCAATATTTTTAAATTTTTTAAGATTTATTTCATGGCCTAACATGATTTATCCTGGAAAATGTTCTGTATGCACTTCAGATGAATGCATATTCTGTTGCTTTTGTATGGAATGTTCTGTATATTTCTTTTAATTCCATCTGGTCTAACTTGTTACTTAGGGCCAAGTTTTTCTTTATTATTTTCTGTCTGGGTAGTTATACATTGGTCAAAGTGCAGGTTTTAAAATCTCATACTGTTACTGTATTGCCATCTATTTCTCCATTTAGGTATGTTAATACTTTATGTGTTGAGCTGATCCTTAAATCCTGCTTCTTGAAGTTGACCCTGTAGATACACTTCCACAAAAGAAGACAAAGCAACAATCACAAACACGACAAAAACATGCACAGAGTTACTAATTATAGAATTTTTATAATAGCAAGGGATTGATAAATGTCCATCGGAAGGACCGGTTGAATAAATGACTGTAAATAAAAATGATTGAATACTATATAAAGGATGATAAACAGTTCCAGGACCTGATTTAAAATTAATTCTAAATTATTTTACTAAGTGAAAATAGTGAGATTCTATTTTCTCTATAGGAAAGAAAAAATAGGATGTATTTATAGGATAGGTAAGTGAGACCTTCAAGGTATATGGAAAATAGAAGGGTTGGTCATAAGTTGAGCTTACCATTTTAAGTTAGTTTTGGCTTTTAAACCTTGCAAAGTTTATTTATTTATTAAAGTTTATTTGCGGGGGTGGGGGGTGAGATGAACGTGGAGGAGGGGAGAGAGAAAATCCCACGCAGGCTCTACACATTCAGTGCAGATCCAATGTGGGGCTCAAACTCAGGAATCATGAGATCATGACCTGAGATGTAATTGGATGCTTAACTGACTGAACCACCCAGGTATCCCATGTTTATACATTTAAAAATAAACAAGAAGGAAAGCAAACCCTACAATTGAACCAAAGTATAACTAGTGAACCTAAATTTATATCAAATAGATAACATGGCCACTGACAGAAAATACTGAATTTAATTGATTTTTTTGAACCCAGTACCATGATTGTACATCACTCATGGGGAATATTCTAAAAACAAAGGAAACAAAAAGAATTGCATAGAAATCTTACATTCATTCACTAGGTTTATTATTAGGAGTAATGTCAATAGCAATATTTTATTAATGGTAATAGAACTTTGAGTAGTAGCCTATATTATGGGACAAAGCAAATAAATAAATAAATAAATATATTAGTGTTATTATGAACCAAGATTTTTAGGGGAAAAATTTCATGTTATAATGACATAAAAGTAGTTAAAACTCTTTTCAGTGGTAAACTTAATTAGAAATATAAATACAAATCATAAGTTTTCAAATACATTTTTCCCTTCTTCTGTCCACTGAAAAAGCTTGAAAGCAAAAGTACCTAGTAGCAATGAGAGAATCCACATGCAAATCTTATTTCTAATACTGTTTTCCACTAAAAGAGAAATAGAGCTCCTTGAAAATTTGACTGATTTCAGGTTGCTCTAGTTATCTACTGCTGTGCAGTAAACTACACCAAAACTTAGTGGCTTATAAAACAACGGCATCAATATTGCTCATGAATCTGCAATTTAGGCACAACTCAGCAGGGGCAGTTACCTCTGATGCATGCTGTTGGCTGGGGAAGCTCTAGCCTGGAAGCTAGAATCACTTGAGGGCTCCCTTGCGTGTCTGACAAGTGATGCTAGGAATACCCAAATACCTGGAGGAGAGAATGGCTGAGGATTCTCATTCCTATTTTTATCTCCATGTAGTCTCTGCACCTTGGTGGCTTCAGGATAACTAGAATTCTTACATGTTAGCTCAGGGCTCCCAAGGAATATGTCTCAAAAAAGAGAAAGCCATAAAAGTCTTCTTTTATGACCGAGTCTTGTGAGCATCATTCTGTTTCATTCTGTCTTTAGAAGTGTGTCATTAAGACCAGCCCACATTCAGGTGGAAGGAAGCTCAAGTTTACCTTTTGGCAGGTAGAATTTGTGGATATGTTGTAAAACTACCACACAGATCATCAGGGAAGTACAATGTGAGTTGGGACCTCTGCTTATGCTAAAAATTAAGGAAGTACTCAAAGACTAATGAAAATCTGTCAACAGGGCACAAGAACTTGCTTAAGCATGTGTTTACCAAATTTGTGACAATTTAGCCTCATAGTGAAAAATGAGTATAATTAATGGCAACATTTGAGTAAAAACCTGAGTCTAAAGTGATATTCAAAACTTGGAGGAGGGGAAGCAAAAGCTGCCTTCTTTTAGATAAATGCTAGTTAACATATGTAGAAATGATAGAAGTGGACTCTCACTATTGAGGAAACTCCAGTGTAGTAACTGGTTCAGGCAAGTGACAAATGTGTAGATTTAAACCACTAAGTGAAAGTTAGTTGGGAAACAGTATTTACACGTTGTGCCAAAGAATGAATGACTTACTATTTGCAAAGGAGAGAAGTTTATCTTAACGTAGAGCTGGTTGTTGTTACTTTAACCAAGTAATCAAATTTGGCATTAGTAATGGTGGGCCATGTTGACCTTCTAAGATCTTTTAAGGCTCGTGTTATTATCCCATGAAAGGTAGGAAACATCTCCTCTGACCTATTCTTCCAACGATCTGGATTCTTTATAAATGTAAGTATTAGCCAAAAAAAGGGGGGGTGGGGAGACTGTTATTTAATCTATCAAAAGTGATTAAAGAACCTAAAACGCAAGTAGAATGTATTAACCTTGATAGGATCCTGGTTCAGTAACATAGATAGCATGAAAGGCAAGAAGGGAGGGGGAGAAACATAGCCATAATAGACGATTTGGAACAACTGGGGATATTTGCATATGGATTAAATATTATACATGCCTAAAATCATGTTTGAAAGCAATATATTGGACTGAACTAGATACATATATGGCTAATTGTGTGATTTTCAAGTAGATAATAAAGTTTGTCCTCAAAGAATAACAAACACTTTTGGGTAATACTTACGTTATTGAAATTAGTGTGGTAGCCATCCACTAGGGTGATGATTTTGGATATAATTATATGTAACTGTTTAACTGAAAAACTGTATACCTACATATGCACATAAAATGGCTAGAGTAATTTTTAAAAATTGCATTAAATTCATTAATTACACTATCCACTCCTAGAGATGAGTAAAAAAAAAAAAAAAAAAAAAAAAAAAGGGGATGGCAACTGATTACTGTCCGGATGAAGGAAGTTTATGGGGCTCTGGCAATCTGAGATCATCTGTCCCTCCATTTGCTGCACTTATTCCTTTAGAGAAACCCTGTCCCCGAGTTTCTCTCTCTCAATTAATAAAAGAAACCCCAAAAGGCACGAGATCAAAAATTGAAATTGAACCCAGGTGTCCATGTCCAATAATGGGAGCTCAAACACAAAGCAGGATGAAACCCAACTGACCACTTCTTAATCTCCTTAGATTTCAGAAACTGGGTCTCCTTGAGAGGAAATCCAATTTTGTCCTTGGAAATAATCTTTATTTTAATATACTTGTATCAATAGTTGCCTTTATGACCATCTTGCTGTCTTTTAAGTTGCTGCATTCTATTGAACTTTTAAAATAAATATCATAAAAGAGTTAAAATTGTGTTTGTAGTGTGAGCAGAAGAAAGCCATATTTTTCAGAAGAGGGAAGAAGAAAAAGCTTCACTGGGCCAAGATTTATGGGTATAATTCTCTTCCCAGATGGTAGAAAGTATTTGTTGAAGATTTTCTGATAGTGGACGTGAAGAACACATTTGAAAGTTAACTGACTCCAGTAGTAGTTTTATTTTCTGTTCTTATCTAACTGTATTTTGAAAAAGTATGGTTTGGCATAGATAAGTGTTGATCTTTGTCCAATAAAGTTCTTTTCTTCCCAGGACTGCACCATTCCTTTAGGCCTCTTATACTGCTCCGAGGGACTTCTGAGGTTCTGAGAATTCCCCTAATCCTGTGTCTCTTGGCAGTCTGGCCAAAATCATAGTCTCTGTTCTGTTGCTCTAGGATATGTCTTTGTTGAGGTTCACATTAGCTAACCTGATGGCTACCTACTATCATGTATATAATATTGTTAGCTTATAAAGCATTTTCATATATATCATCTTATTTAATCCTTACATTAAACTCGAGAGTCATGATCTTGATATTCTCTTTTCTACTTTATAGATAAGAGGAAAGACACTGTTGAAACAATATTTTCTTCTTTCTTCACCAACTGTAAAACTTCTTATAATATAAAGCATTTCCTTTTGCAAAGCACCTGGAATAGTGCTTGGCACATAGCACACTCCATAAATTATTATTGTTGATAAATCCATGCTTCTCAATTTTTTAAAAAAAAAAATTTTGAGACTGTGCAAATGAGGGAGGGGTAAAGGCAGGGAGAGAATCTTAAGCAGGCTCCATGCTCAGTGCAGAGCCCAGTGTAGGGCTTGATCTCACAACCTTGAGATCATGACCTGACCTGAAATCAAGAGTTAGTCTCTTAACTGAGTCACCCAGGTGCCCCCAGGGAAGCAAACTTAATGCATAATTTTGGAGCATTAATTTTACTTTATGTTAAGTACGTGCAGATATTACAATAAATATGGATCAAATTGTGAAATTTATATATGTTTGAAGATAAAGTATGAAACATGAAAAAACTTTCAGCCTTGCAACAGGCTAATTTAATTTGCATTCCAGACCTTCTGAAGTACAAAATATATTGGGGTTATTTCAGCAGGAGACTTGGAGTAAACCTGTGGTTATGTTCTTTCTGCTTGTCCCAGGCTCTTGGGGACCCTGTTTAGGTGATAAGGACGATCTGACTCAGCCTTACAAGACACCTTTCTCTACAACATAAGTTCAAGATCTGTGCATTGATCCAGTTCTTGAGAGATGCTGATAGGCTGATGAAGGGTTCTGTGGAAGTTCTGTTCCAGAATACCTACCTATCAAGCCTTCCCAGAGCCTTAAGTTTTCACCATAATTATAAATTTTCAAGGCAAATTTCAAGAAAGAAATTATTCAATTTGCTAATTCTTACAAATTAGAAAGCTGAGTACATAAACAGTGGAGTGATTTCCTGATGATCACAAGGCAATAGAAAAATAGAACTTAAATGGATTTTAGTTTCTTAGCCCCCAATTCAGTGCTATTTCCTCTTTCTTTAAAAATCTATCTCAAGTAAGCAATTATACTATTTAGGAGGGAGAGGTCAAATGCACACACAATAGCCAAAGCACTGAGGATCCAGGAGCAGAGGCACATACAAGTGGGCCTATTACATAAGGTCAGTTTGTGGGAGTGGGGCATAGAACATGGGGAGATGTCCCAGAAGGAAGACTCTGCCCCAGCCCTACCCTCCCTCAGCAGCCTGAAGGTCTGGAGTGGGCAGGAGGCAGCACTCCAAGGGGGCTTTGGTTACCAGAAACTGATGATAGTGAAGAGTAGTGCTCAGAGGGAGAGGGCCATCCAGAAAGGTTGTGGGAGAAAAAGTATATGCTCTACAACTTTAATATGGGCTAATACCCCACCCCTGCATCTTTCCATGAAATGTCCCAGGGCCTCAAACCCAACTCCTCCCGGGCTTCTTTGCAGACCAAAAGTAAACACACTGAGCACTGCTTACCAGAAGTAGCCAATGATGCCCCAAGGAGCAGTATCCCAGAACTTGTAATGCTGTCATCAGAGAAAATGCTGATATGGTATTTGAGACCCAGAGTTCAGGGGAGAAAGCAACTCAGCCAGGAAAAGAAGGAATAGGCATAGTGGTGTTTCATGGTGGGTCCTTTTAAATGTCCCCTAGCAAGGGCATTATGTCCTGGCATCACCCTGAGATCAGTGATTAGAACTGACATCTAAGAACCACAGTCTCTAAATTTCCCTAAAGTGATAAAATAGCCCAAGGTGACTATATATTCTGATCTTGGTTTCAAGCTATTTGGATTGAATTGATAGGCCTTCATGGAAAACCCATTACTAATAAGAAACAAGCAGTTTACTTGGTGCCAGTCACTGTTCTTAAGCTTTTACTTTCATTAACTGATTTGACCCTCACCACCAAACTAGAAGTGCCCTTACTATTTTCATTATATAAATGAAAAAGTGAGACTCAGAGAATAGAAATAACTTGCCCCAAATTCTGTAGCTAGCAGGTGGTGGGACTGAGATTCCAACTGAATTGTGTGCTCTTAACATGTACCCTCTAGGCAGGAGACCAGGCACCAGGGGATCCGTGGGAACCAGAGTGTTATGTAACCAGAGGCAAACCCTCAAACCTGGGCAGGGGAGTCAGGAAAGAGCTTCTGTGCAAAGATGTTCAAGTAGTCACGTGAATGAAGAGCAGGACTGAGGCTAACAGTGATGTGCTATCTACAGAGGGAGTGAAGGGCAGACATCCTGACCTGCAGGGGAAGAGACTGGATCATTTTCAGGTAAATGAGTCTATTTGAATAGGACTGGAGTGTAGAATTTAAAAGGGAAAATGTGAGGCAGAAAAAGTAAGTAGGAACAAATCCGTAAGGGGCCTTAAGTTGTCTTAATAAGTAGGATAAATGTGGGGGTCTGGATAGGGCATTCTCTCATCAGTCCTCTTTTTAGGATAGATGTGCAGTGTTAAAGGACTTGTGTTTTCTTTGCTAGCGAAGGTATGGAGGTGCAATTGTTGAAAAATGTGTTCAACATTGGTAAGCAATTTATCAGCATATTGGCATTCTAGACTTGTGTTCTTGTTCCAGTGTAGCCTTTTAAAAAACCTTAGAGGGGAAAAATGTTTTCTCTGGCTACCCTCTGTTTTTCTTAATGACTATTTCTGCCTTGTCAGGATCACCTTCTTTTCTGGATTCCGCCGCAACCACAAAAACACACAAAAGATAAAGGTTGCAGTGGATTGATTCTCAAATATGTAGCCCAAGGAAGCAACACAGCTTGACATGGCTATGACAATAGACTACAGAAACAAACAAGCTGTGTTCAGACCTGGCTGTACAATTCACCAGCTATAGAATGCTAGACAAATGCCTTAGCTGCTTCTCATGCCTTAGGTTTAAGGCAGTCATGTTTGCCTACCTCTTAGGTGTATAGAGAGGATTAAATGGTGAATTGCATGTCAAGCCCTTTGAATAGTGCCTGGCACATAACAAGTATTTAAGAAACATTAGCTGTCCTTGCTATTTGTCATAGATATAGTGGCATAAGCACTTCGAGAACATAGAAAAAGGAGCAATTTATTGGGGTAGAGAAGTGTTCAGGAAATATACCATAGAAGATTTGACATTTTTAAAGTCTTTTTTGGAGAAAAAACCAGAGATAACACCATCCTTCCTCCCCTGCCCCCAGCATGAGAGTAAGTAATTCCTACTCTGGAGGAGCCATTTGTTGAAACCTTTTTGAAAGGTGGTCCTATCATGTTGATCACCAGGTCAAGTTGTCTCTCATGCAGAAAAGACTCAGGACATCAATTATTTGAATCATGGTGTGTGCACCTCTTCTAAGAAAATCACACTTATAAAAATCCACACTTGAACAAGCCACTGGCTACTTTTCAGCAAAATTATTTACTTTATAAAATGATTTGTATCCTGATTATTTTTTTAAATAAGAGACTCTCCTTGAATATAAGTTTATAAAATCTTGATTTGTATTTTCAATTAAACTACAAAGACATTGGCTGTGGAATTTGAATCTCACAGCTGTGTGGCACTGAGCAACTGACTCACGTTATTTTTGATTCTTAAAACCATAGTATATAGAATGTAGGTGTTAACCATCCACGTTGTACAGTTAAAGAGAAGTTTAGTTGTTGTAGTGTACAAAACCCATACATGAAAGAGCCTGGATGAAAGACTAGTTTCCAAGGCCCATGGTCTTGTCTATATGATATAACTTTTCCAACAAGAGTCGTTATTTATCTGTTATAATCTCTCCACTAAGAAAACTACCAGTCTTTAAATCAGAAGAGGTTTACAGGTTCTGATTGTTTTTTGCCAGAGCTGCCTTGCTACTTTTGGCCATCTATTTAGCTTATGATACCAAAAGAAGACTATCAGCTTAGCTTCCCATTCCTGCCCAATTCAGCTTTCTAACTCATTTAACACAATGCCAGGTTGATCATGGAATTGTCAGCTTTCTAAAACATAAGGTGGTGAGTGGAAATGTTACTCAATAACCCCATCCTTTTAACTCTAAGCCTATTTCAAACCTCTATCTAAATTTGGAATTGACAACTTAATTGGTTATGCATGTAAAGGAGGGACAGTACTCTCCTTGACTTCAAGGTTAGGACTAAGACTGTGAGATTTTTTATATTGGCAGGAAAGAAAAAGCTCTTAATGTAGCAGAAATTTCCCAGCAAGCTTTCAGTTTTTCAGGATCAGTTCTGGAGATTGTATTTTAGTTATTCAAGGGTTAATGTTAATCGTGTGTGTGTGTGTGTGTGTGTGTGTGTGTGTGTGTGTGTGTGTGGTTTAGCTGACCCTTTCCCTTGAATCCATTCAGGAAAGTGTTACCTTCAGTGCTGCCCACAACAAATAAATTTCCAAGATTTTGTTCAGCTGTGTCTGTTTTTCCATAAAAAGCTGTTCTCAATCTGCTCAACTAAGATGGAGTTATTTCCATACCGCCTCACAGATTTCCTAGAGTTCAATCCTGTCTGGAAAAACTCAGCTATCAGAGTCCATGTTTCCTTAAGGCAGTGGGCTGCTGAAACACTGTGTGTGTATGTGTTTGCGTGTGTCCATATCTGTTATTTATTTGACTGCAACAGCAGTGGGTCAAGAGGTCTACTTAGATGTAGGGAACACAAGGTCTCTGGGAAGGGATTAGCTTCAGAACCAGTACAAAACTCCCAGTCTTGGCAATATATAAAATATCCAAGAAATCTTTTGCCTCTTCTTCAAACTAGTCCTTTTAATGATGAAATTCATGCGATAGAAACACTGATACAGATAAGCAAAAATGTCAAAACTGAGAGGGGCCTCAGAGGTTACCTAATTATAATTTACCTTCCTTTACTGATTGTTTTATGGAAATTCAGATATATGAATTGTCCAAGGTCACAGAGCTAGAAAGCCAAATTTCTGATACTAGTCTATTGCTGTATCCACCTGAAGCTAGGCCACTTGCCCAATTTAGGTGGCTGATATACCCCATCATTTAGTATGGTATTCTTAATGACACAGAGTTACAGAGTTGGAGACTATGCTCAAGCATAGAACCAGTGAGAGGCATGAATTTATCAAAACAGAAATAAATAAATAAATAAATAAATGAATGAATGAAAAAAAAAGATTGTGCAGAGTGAGAGATGGTATTCTGGAGGTAGAATGCTTTCTGGTCTTTAGAACTTCCAGTATGCTTAGATTGATTAGGGAATTTTAAAATGTAATTTCCTGAACAGATTTTTGCTTAAATAAGAAAACTAGTATGGTGAAGCTAAGATCCAGCTCCAAATATCTGGTGACCTGCAGGATTCCTGAGTTCAGGAATCTTGAGTCTTGGTAGCACCAAGACTTTTCCCTTTCATTTCCTGCTTGACTCCAAATGGTCATCCATTTATCACATTCCATGTATGAGAAATCTAGAAATTTTAAGCCACCTCTAATTTCTAGTGTCCTCCCCCTACCACCTCTTTCAGATCCACGTTTATTACAGGGAAAGGATCGTAGAAATTGGATGTGCTAGCCATAAGACCGAGGTCCCTCAACAGGTTGCTCTGTGTGTTGGGGACCTTGCTCCTGTCCAATTCTGGGATCTTTATATTTGCTTTGTGCTTCCCTGGTCAATGAAAAAAATTGATCAAGAATCCCAATTCTCCTTGGCTTTAGCTTGTTAGAGCTTTTAACAAAATGGTAAGATTGGAAAAGTTTGTCTCTAACTATATCCCCTCTTCTGTGCTCTTTATTCCTTCCTGACTTTCCCCTGATGCATCTCTTCAGGAACAAGAACTACAATGAGATGTGAGTTTATATAAGTTGATAAAGCATTGTTCCATTCGTGCAACAATTTCTTATTGAGTACCTGCTGTGTTCAAGGGATTACCTATTTACTTAACGTATTTATACTATCTGTCATAGGTTCATAAACTTTTATACTACCTCCATAATTTCTGCCATATTACCTCAAAAATAACTTAGTATTTTTAATTGAAATAAATTCACTATCTACTTAAATTTATATCAAAAATAGATTTTGGAATTGGTTCTTTGTAAAGGCAAACTAAGCACTAGCTGCTGTCTTTCACATGAAACTTAACAGATGCTAGAAAAGATATAGTTCACATGAGCAATTGTGGACCTTCTAAAAACAAGTGGTACAAAACTGTAGAAATATCTGAGGGTGTTTTAAAGTCTCTGTGTTTATTTGTTTCTATTTATATTTTTGTATGATTTTTTTTAAGAGGGAGCAAGCCATGGAGAGAGACTGAGAGTGGGGAGGGAGGGAGAGGGAGAGAAAGGGAGACAGAGAGGGGAGAGGAAGAGGAGGAAGAGAAAGGGAGAGGGAGATGGAGAGAAAGAGAGAAGGAGAGGGAGATGGAGAGAAAGGGAGAAGGAGAGGGAGACGGAGAGAAAGGGAGAAGGAGAGGAAGATGGAAAGGGAGAGGGAGAGAGAGGGAAAGGGAGAGGGAAAGGAAGAGGGAGAGAGGGGAGAGGGAGAGAGAGAAATAATGAGAATTTTAAGCAGTCTCCACGCCCAGTGTGGAGCCCAACTCAAGGCCCGATTCCATGATCCTGGGATCCATGACCTGAGCCAAAAGCAAGAGCTGGACACTCAACTGACTAAGCCACCCAGGTGCCCCTCTGTGTTTCTTTTTAAGCAAAAGAAATGGCAATATGGAGCACAGGGGATAGGCTGGGTGGAAGATCTCAGGGACCATTACCCCTCTCTCTTAGGTTGCCTTGGGAAGCCCAGGCTGGAAGTCATGAAAGGGCACTCCCTTGGCTATAGTGAGTCTAACTCCAAAATTTGGCTGGTATTTATCAAGTTCCCAGAGCCCAAGATAGAAAGGGAATGGAGTAAATAACTACAGACATACTTCAGAGAGACTGCAGGTTTGTTTGGTTACAGACCAATGCAATAAAGTGAGTATCACAGTGACGTGAATCAAATGATTTTTTTTTGTTTCCTAGTGCATGTAAAAGTCACAATACTGTAGTCCAATTAGGTGTACAATAGCATTATGTCTTAAAATATGTATTCACCTTAATTAAAAATACTTTATTGCTAAAAATGCTAACTATCATCTCAGCTTTCAGTGAGTTATAATCTTTTTGTTGGTGGAGGGTCTTGCCTTGATGTTGATGGCTACTAAGTGATCAGGGTGGTGGTTGCTCAAGGTTGGGTAGCTGTGGCAATTTTTCTAAAAAAAAAAAAAAAAAAAGACAATAGTGAAGTTTGCTGCATTGAGTGATTCTTTTACAAATGATTTCTCTGTAGCATGTGATGCTATTTGATAACATTTTACCCAGAGTAGAATTTCTTTCAAAATTGGGGTCAGGCGTCTCAAACCCTGTGACTACTTTATCAACTAAGTTTATATAATGCTCAAAATCCTTTGTTTTCATTTCAACAGTCTTCACAGTGTCTTCACCAGGAATAACTTCCATCTTAAGGAACCACTTTCTTTGCTCATCCATAAGAGAAGCGACTCCTCATCCTTTAATAGTTCTATCACGAGATTGTAGCAATTAAGTCACATCTTCAGGCTCCACTTCTAATTCTGTTCTCTTGTTATTTCTACCACATTTGCAGATATTTCCTCCATTGAAGTCTTGAACTCCCTCCAAGTCATCCATGACGGTTGGAATCAACTTCTTCCAAACTCCTGTTAATGTTGATATTTTGACCTTTTCCCATGCCAGAAGGTTTTCAATGGTCTTTACCCAGATCCTTCAGAGGAACCACTGTCTAAGGAAGCTAAAGCATTACAAAATGTATTTCTTAAATAATAAGTCTTGAAAGTAAAGATTCTTGAACAATGAGCTGCAGAATGGATGTTGTTAGCAGGCATAAAAATGAAATTAATCTTGTACATCTCCATAAGAGCTCTTGGGTGACCAAGTACAGTGTCAGTGAGCAATAATATTTTGAAAAGACTCTTGTTTTCTGAACAGTAGGTCTCAACAGTGGCTTAAAATATTTAGTAAGCCATGTTGTAAACAGATGTGCTGTCATCCAGGCTTTATTGTTGCATTTTAGAGCACAGGCAGAATAGACTTAGCACAATAAGGGCCCTAGAATTTTGGGAATGGTAAATGAGCCTTCGTTTCAGCTTAAGTTTTCAGCTACATTAGCCCCTAATGAATGAGTGAGCATGTTCATTGCAGTTTTTTAAAGCAGGCATTGACTTCCCCTCTCTAGCTGAAAGTTCTAGATGGTATCTTCTTCCAATATAAGACTGTTTTGTCTGCATTGAAAATCTGTTGTTTAATGTAGACACCTCCATTAGTGATCTTAAATAGACCTTCTGGATAACTTGCTGTAGCTTGTGTACCACTACTTACTGCTTTACCCTGTATTTTTATGTTG
The DNA here is from genome assembly GCF_018350155.1 of Leopardus geoffroyi. Taxonomy (NCBI): domain Eukaryota; kingdom Metazoa; phylum Chordata; class Mammalia; order Carnivora; family Felidae; genus Leopardus; species Leopardus geoffroyi. The sequence continues at coordinate 71,098,350 of NC_059339.1, forward strand.
TGGAGATGTCCTGTTTCCTTAAACCTCATGAATCAACTGCTCTGTCTTCAAAGGCAGCTTCTGTAGCTTCCTCACCTCTCTCAGCCTTCCTAGAATTGAAGAGAGTGAGGGCCTTGCTCTGGATTAGAGGAATGTTGTGGCTGGTTTGATCTTCTATCCAGACCACTAAGACTTTCTCCATATAAACCATAAGACTTTATCACTTTCTGATCATTCCTTTGTTCACTGAAATAGTTCTTTTAATTTCCTTCAAGAACTTTTCCTATGCATTCACAACTTGGCTAACTGCTGGTACAAGAGGCTTACCTTTTGGTCTCTTACCTTTTGACATGCCTTCCTCACTAAGCTTGATCATTTCCAGCTTTTGATTTAAAGGGAGAGACTTGAGACTCTTCCTTTCACTTGAACACTTAGAGCTCACTGTAGGGTTATTAACTGGCTTAATTTTAATGTTGTTGTGTCTCAGGAAATAGGCCTGAGTGGAGAAGGAGAGATGGGGGAAGGGGCTAGTTGGTGGAGCAGAGAGCACACAACATTTAACTTTGCCATTTTACATGGGCATGATTTTTGATGCCCCCAAACAATTGCAATAGTAATATCAAAGATCACTGATGACAGATTGCCATAACAAATACAATAGTAAAGAAAAGTTATGAAATATTGCACGAAATATCAGTATGTGACACAAAGATACAAAGTGAGTAAATGCTGTTGGAAAAATTGTACCAATAGATTTGCTCAGTGTAGTGCCAAAAACCTTCAATTTGTATAACAAAACTGAAAAAAAAGTCTCACAGTATATGCAAAGCACAATAAAGTGAAGTTCAATAAAATGAGGTATGCCTGTACATACTCTCTTGAAGCCCTACCTTGGATTATTAGGTTTTTTTTTTTTTTGTTTTTTTTTTTTTTACCATGTGTAGGATGGTCAAGAAGAGTTTAACAAAAACTAGACATGAAAGAGTCCCATCAAATGAGCACAGAGTCCTGCTGGGGGAGGTAGCTGACTGCAATGTTAATCCATCCAACAGATATATATGGAATGACTGTCCTATGCTGGGCATTCTTCTAAGTGCTGGAGGTAGTATCAACAATACAAAGTTCCCACCCCAAGGAATTTACAGTCTAAATGGAGAAAATAGGCAACAAACATGTAGTAATTGGATAATTTACTATGAACCCATTCTCCCATGTTTTATCTCCAGCATGGGCCAGACAACTGTTACAAAGGATGAATGTCTCTGGATGAAAGTCTGAGATGATGTGCCAATGATGTCATGGATCTAGGAAAAGAATAGAAGTGTTGAGGTAGATTATATTAGTGGACAGTCTACCTACAGTGGAGCTCTCCTGACCCCAGATCACAGCTAAAAGAATTAGGCTAGGATTAAACTTTACCTTTCCCAGAAAGAGAGATTATAATTTGAGGGTACTGATCCTGTAAAAGGAATATTGATAAGATAATACAATTTTTAAAAAATCACAAAATATTTGAGTATGACAATACAATAACAAATATACATAGTAGATAAAGCAGAGCTAATGGAGCATAATGAACAGAAACTTTGAATAAGCATAGTACATATCCTTAGGGAAATGAGATTTAATGCAAACATGAAAAAAGGACAGATGTTTTTAAAGAAGAACTAGTTAGAGATATTGGATGTGAAATGATGTAATTATTTCAATAAAGGATTAAATAGAAAATTTAAGTAGAAGAATAGCTACAAAGAGTTAATTAATGGACTGGAAAATTATATTGAGATTTTCCAGATTAAGGGGCTGGCATAAATAGGCAGAAAGTATTTTTAAAAAATTTCAAAGATGTAGAAGATCAAATTAGAATGCAAGCATTCATTTAATAGGAATTCCAGAAGGAAATATTAAAAAGACCTTGTAGGAAGGTAATCTTTGAAGAAAACATATTTTCTAGAACTAAAAGAAGGCACATAACCTTAGATTAAAAAACGTTTTAGCGGTGAAACAGCACACAATAAACAAATGAAGTAAAATCACATATCTAGCCATAGTAGAGTGACATTTCACAGAAAGCTTCCAGACAGGAAAAATCACCTATAAAGCCACAGGAATGAGATAAGACATAAGATTTCTCAAAAGCAATGAGACAATGAGATCATGTGGTGTTAGGGGGCAGGGGAAGGAGCTGATTCCAGATAATCCAGAAAATAGTACTTTAAATGATAGGGTAAAATAAAAATCTGTTCACCTTAATACTCATAGACATCATCTAAGGTAATTTTTTTAGAGTGCATTCTATACTGAGAATATAAATTAGATCAAGAATAAGCAATGATTATGGAAAGCAGGGATAAATATATTAATAAATGTCATTTGTTTTAATAAGCAGTAATTAAAAGGAAATATAAAACCACAATACCTAATCTACAGTTTAATGTCCTGTCACAACTGGCAAGGTGAATTTTAGAGAACAAAGATAAAAGTCAGTCAGGGTTCTTAACATGTAAGAGAGAGAAACATAGGTATTAGAGATATTTAGACATCAGCCAGGAAAGGAGGGAGAACCGTAAGCTTTCAAAAGTGAACCATAAGTGCGCCTTGGTGGCTCAGTTGGTTAAGCATCCAGTTTCAGCTGTGGTCATGATCTCATGGTTCATGGGTTTGAGCCCCACATCAGGCTCTGTGCGGACAGTTTTGAGCCTGGATCTGAGGAACATTCTGCAAAATAGCTGACAAGTACTTTTCAAAACTGGTTCTGGTAACCAAAAATAATGAAAGTCTGAGAAACTCTCAGAGCCATGAGAAGCCTGAGGGAACTTGATGGCTATATGTAATGTGGAATTCTGGGTAGGAGGATCCTGGAACAACAGAAGACATTTTGTAAAAACTAAAGACATCTGACTAGTGTATGGACTTTAGTTAATAATTCTCAACATTGCTTTGTCGGTTGTAACAAATGTACCATACTGTAAGATGTTTCTAGTATGGATACTGGTTGTGGAGTCCACTGGAATTCTCAGTGTTATTTTCACAACCTTGCTGTAAACCTAAAACTTTTAGAATTCCTTTAAAAGTTTAATTTTAAAATTGTAGCTAACATATATTTTAAAAAAATGTTTTGAGAGCTAAATCTAAAAAAAGCCTTAGAGTAATTCTGTAAAACATAGGAGTAATTCTTGGGTTAGATGCTGGTTTAAAGATAGAACGCTGAAAACACTAGCCACAAAAGAAAAAACAATAGATTACACCAAAGCTATTAAAAAAAACCAAAACAAAACAACTTTTGTGCTGCAAACAACACATCAAGAAAGTGAAAAAAAGCCTATGTCCACACAAAATTTGTACATGAATATTTATACTAGTATAATTCAAAAGAGCTAAAATAGAGAAACAACCCAGTAACAACTGATGAATGAGTAAACAAAATGCAGAACACTCCTAGAATGAAATATTATTTGGCAATAAAAAAATGAATACTGATGCATGCTACAACATGGGTCAACTTTAAAAACATCCTAAGAATCCAGAGACAAAAGAAGACCTATTATATGATCTCATTTATATAAAATGTCCAGAATAAGGAAATCCATAGACACTTAAATTAGATTAGTGGTTGTCTGAGGCTGGAGGTAGGAGGGAATGAGGAGCAGCTGCTAATGGGTATAAGGAAAATACACTTGGCTTGGTGATATTTGTATTCCTCTGTGAATAAATTAAAAACCATGGAATTGTGCTCTTTAAAAGAGAATTTCATACTATGTAATTCTATCTCCATAAAGCTGTTACATTAAAAGAAAAAAGGCAAGCATTTCGAAAACTTTAAGATCACAGGTACCATACTTGATCAAGTAAGCACGGAACATACTCCTTTGGCAAACACGAGCCATTCTTCACAACCAGTGATGTGGCAGGCCACAGAGGAATTTCAGTAAATTCAAAGAATCGGTAGGATACATATTCTGGTCTTTGATTGCCATGCCACAAAATTAGAAATTAAGAACAAAAGAAAACATTTATTCCCATGTGAGTGAGAACTGTAATAATTGTGCCTTTAAACAACTCATGAGTTAAAAAAAGGGAATCAAATGTGAAATTGTAAACTATTATAGCCAAATAAAATGAAAGCAGTATATTTCAAAATGTGTGATCTGCTCTTAGCACCAAGAAGGAAATACATAGCTGCGACTATAATTATCAGAAAACAAGAAAGGCTGGAGATACATGAGGTTTAACTCAATAGGCCAGAAATATAGAAATCAAGCACATTTAAGGAAACAAAAAGAAATAATAAAAATGAGGCTGGAAATCAATGAAGTAGAGAACAGGAAAACACGATGATTTTTAGAAAGTATGTTGTTTTGGAAACCAAATATAACAGGCCTATGGTGAAACAGGTCAAGTTGAGGAAAAAAAAAAAAAAAAAAGAAAAGAAACCTGAAACAAGCAAATTAAAAAAAAACCCTGAAAATCATAAAGCAGATTTATAAAGGCACAAATATAGGGAGCGATTATATGTTAACTGATTGGAAAGCCTAGATAAAGGAATGCATTTCTAGAAAAACAGTCAAAACGCAAGAAGATAGAGAAAAACATGGCAGAATACCCATCAAAGAATTGAAAGGGTGATAAAGAACAAATGCACCTCTGGACACATACTTCCTCCTTGTCCATGACGCATTTTCTCTCTCCATTCTTGAGCTACTCATTCTTCCCCCTCTAGTCCACTTTCCAGATTGCTCCTTGACTGATCTTTTTTAATGGTAAATTTGATCATGACTCACCCTGCTTATAACACTGAACTGGCTTCCTATGTATTTAGGGTAAAGTTCGTAATCTTTGGCTTAGTCTTTGCCCCTTCATTGTAAACTAATTTCAAAATAGGTTGTCTCTCCACCTTTTGATGCCTCTGCCCATATTTTTCTCTTCCCTTGGAATGCCCTTTCAACCATTCCATCATCTTACTGTTCCTTGTGTCTTAGAACTCAGCTCTAGAAACATCTTTTCCTGGACGACAGGACTCATTCCCCAGTCTGAGATGAACTCACTTTGCATTCTCGCTGTAATCTGTGTACAAGTGACTATGTAGGCTTTGCTCTCCTAAATGCAAAACCAGCATAAAACTAAGTCATTTTGAAGACTGTATTTTAAAGGGGTATTGTGGCCTGCTCATCATTCTTTGCCTGAGATTTGTTCTCAGTTTATTAAAAAGGGTATTGCCACATGTTGGACAAATGGTAACAATAAGCAGTAAACCAAGAATTTTCTCTGATGTGACAGAAGAATTGAAAGAGAATTGTAAATGGAATAATTTTCTGAACTTCACTGGACATGATTTTATGTCCCATGCATAAGAGTACAAAGATTTGAATAACATAGGATTGTGCCCTCAAGGAATTCATGTAAAGTGCCAACTTTGCAATGGAATTTGCATTCACGTGTGGAGCCTTTAAAAACCAAAAGAAACTCAAAACAAAACAAGGATATGAACGCCCATCAACTCATGGGGAAATTTCAATCTAGAGGGAGCCAGCTGAGGACATGTGGTGCCCTTTAGGTTATACTTTGCAAATATGTACCTCCTCCTGCATTTGATGATGGCTGTTGATTCATGATTGTGAATCTCCAAAGGCATGGTGTGAAAGTGAGCTCGATATGGCAAGTTTAATACTGAACAGAGGTGAAAGTGGCTGGTCTGCCCAGGCAGGCATTGTTCTTATTTTCCTTTAGGGACTCCATGCAGGTATGGGCACTTGCTGAAGAGGGCTATCATTTCCAGTAAATGTGTGTGTGTGTGTTTGTGTGAATATAATTTAAGATACGTAAAGACATATAAAATTTAAACTTCAGCATGCATTGCTTTTTAAATTCCTGTTTCTTGTGATGGTAAAAATAGCTTTAAAGAAATTGTTGAAATGCACTTGATCTTCAGGTCAAAAACACCTCCAAATGTTATCTGTCAAATGTGATTATTCCCATTTTAAGTTAGGTCAATTTCCTGTTACACATGGAACGTTGGTTTTTATAGAAGTGCCAAACCTTAATAAAGTAAACATTTTGGCAAAATATTTCCTTCTGATGAAGTATCTCTGTAATGTAAAAAAATTTAATTAAATCTCTATTTTTAAGCTACTAAGAGACTAAAGCAAGTAGGCAAACATTAAAACAGAGTGCCTGTCTTGACAAATTATAAAGTCTCAAAGTTAAAATAACCATAGAAATTATAAATGTGGTGTGGTAGAAAGAGAAGGTGAATCATAATTATGGAATAATTTCTATGTGTCATGCCCTTCATAAGCAGAATGAGGAGGATATGGAAGCCCAGAAAGAATATATAATATCCAAGGCCAAGCAGATAGAAGGGGCAGAACAAAAATGAGGATGCATCCTCTGTTTTTGCCGTGACACACAGCTTATTTCTTCTGGAATGGGAACTTCCAGGTTAGGCTGAAGTTCTTGTTCTCCTTAACAAGCTGCATGCCTTTGAAACAGTTATCTACACTTAAAAAAATCAGGTTTTGGGGCACCTCCGTGGCTCAGTCAGTTAAGCATCCAACTCTTGGTTTCGGCTCAGGTCATGATCTCGTGATCTCATGGTCCATGAGATCGAGGCCTGCGTTGGGCTCTGCACTGCAGCCTATTTGAGATTCTCTCTCTGCCCCTCCTCTCTCTCTCTCTCTCTCTCTCTCTCTCTCTCAGAAATAAATTGAAAAAAAAATAGGTTTATTCAAGGATAATTTTTAAGATATATAAAATACAATTCACCCATTTTAAGTCTAAGTTCAATGAAGTTTAACAAATGCACTCAGTTTTAAAACCACCACTACTGACCCAGATATGGAATATGTCCATGTACTCAAAATATTTATCCATACCACTTCAGCATAGACAAGAGATCTAGACCTATTTTTTTTCATACCTTCCTGCTGTACACAAGTATAAATCCTATAAATGGCATAAGCAACAAACAAGTGGTTAAAGAAAAAGGTAAGCTGGCTTGGGACTCCACAATTAGAGGAGGAGCACAACAGCAGGACACCTTGTAACCTTCCACCCAACAGAGCGAGACCATCCTGACCCAGTGTTTCTCAACCTTTGACCTAGCCAACAGTTGAACCCCAGGTAGGATCATTCCTTCCTAGATTGAATTATTGTCTGACAGCATCAGAAGGTGAACAGAATGTGAACAGAATGCAAACACACACACCAAGACTGAGTCATAGCAAGGAGCCCCAAATGGGAAGTCATTTGGTCCCCATGGATTTGAGGCTCCACTCTCACCCAGGGACACTAGGGCAAGCCTGTAAAATTGGAAAAAGGGTCCCCAGTCACAGCAAGCAGCCCAGTCTGAGAAACCTCTATACCTCCATGTCTACATCCCTCCTCCCCTGCCAGAGACAATAGGGCAGCTAGGGAGGTAGTAGTAGAGGGATCCCACCACCCCACTCCTCTACCAAAAGATACTTGAAGGCTTCGCCTGAGAAAATATCTTCCAGGCCTCAGGCAGCACCACAGCAACTAGTGGAAGCACCGGAAACACTGATAAACTAAGCAGACCAAACTAGTGCTAGATAGGCTTTGGAAATGAAACTACCATTGTGACCACAGCCCCTAAGGGAAGACTAAGACATGCACGGTGAATCTGAATAGGGTGACTGCCTGCCAAAATAAAAGATTTACATAGGACCCAGGGCCTTTAATATAACACAAAATGTCCAGGATACAATAAGTCGTCACCAATGATACAAAGAATATAGCAACCTCAATGGGAAAAGATAATCGACTGATGCCAACACCAATGTAAATCAGATGGTGGTAGCTTAAAAGGATTTTAAAGTACGTGCTGTAAAACCTACAGCAACAATTATAAATTCTCTTAAATGAAAAAAAAAAATAGGAAACTTTCAGCAAAGAAATAGAAGTTATAAAAAGAAAAAAAAGTGGAAATGATTGAGCAGAGAAATATAATAACAGAAATGAAAAATTCAGTAGATTGGAAATGGCAAAGAGCAGAATTGATGAATTTGAGGACAGAACAAAAGAATTTATCCAGTATGAGCAATAGAAAATTGACTGGAAAAAAACAAAAAACAAAAAACAATGAACAGAAACTAAGACCTGTGTAGCAATAACAAAAGATCTGATGTTCATACCACTGGAGTCCCACCAGAGGATTAAGAAAGTGAAGAGGAGATGGTATTTGGAGAAATAATGTATAACATAGTCCCAAATTTGATGAAAGACACAAACCTATAGCTCTAAGAACATGACAAAAGCCTAACCAGGATAAGTGTAAAGAAATTTACATCAAGACACATCATAAACTTTTGAAAACTAAAGGTAAAAACAACTATAGGCAACCAGAAAGAACAGACATATTATGTATAAGGAATCACCAATTTGAATAATAAAAAGTTTCTCACTTGAAATCAAGGAAATCTGAAGGAAATATCACAATATTTTTTAAGTGCTTAAAGAAAAGAACTGTCAACTATAAATTCTATAGCTGGTAACACTATTCATCCTGAATTAAGAGGTAATAACATTTTCAAATGAAGGAAAAACTAAGAATTTGTTTCTATTGTGTCTATCGTTAAAAACTGGATTAAAGAAGTTCCTTAAACAGGAAATGATCAAAGAAGGAATATTGGAACGTCAGGAAAGAAAAAAGAACAATGGAAGGAACAGAGGTGTGGGTACATATATTAGACAAACCATTATGGATTCAATGCCCCCGTCCCCAAATTTGTAAATTGAAACCCTAATCCCCCACTGTAACTGTATTTGGAGATAGGGCATGTGAAGAGGTGACAAGTTTAAAATGGTGAGGCCCTAATCCAATGAGGCTGTTTTTAAGTACCCAGGCTGTGGTTTCTTTATGGCAGCTCAAGTTGACTTACACACCATCCTTTTCTTGATGAGTTTTACAAATCGTATTTAATGATTAAAATGAGGTTTATAACATTATCTGATAACCAAGACCATAATAATACTGAAAAATGGTGAAGGTAAAGGTACCTAAATGGAAGTGAGATTTCCATACTTCAGTTGAAGTGGTAAAATGTTCATATTCGCTGATTGTGGTAAGTCAGATATGTAAAACAAGAAGCAACCACTGGGGAGAATTGAACAAAGATATGTACTCAAAAATAATATAAATAAATCAAGATGGGATCTTAACATTTTACAGGTAACCCACAGGAATGCAAGAAAAGGAAAACAGAAGAATGACAGCTCAAAGAAACAAAACAATATGGCAGATTTAAGTGCCAGCATACCAATAATTGCATTAAACGAGAATGTCTAAATGCACTAATCAAAAGACACAAATTGGAAGAGTGGACTTCAAAGAAAAATGACCTAAATATCAACTGCTGATTAAAAAAAAAAAAAAAAAAAAAAAAAAAAAACCTTTTACTTTAAGTTCAACAACATAGGTGGGTTGAAAGTAAAGGAATGGAAAAAGATGTATATGCAAACATTAATGGAAAACTGAGGAAGGGTGAAATGTCTGAAAGGGAGGATAAGAGAATAATAAAATTTACAGCAAAGAAAACTATTGCAGGCAAAGAGTGTTATAATGATGAGAGGACGGATCCAGCAGAAGGACATAACTATATCAAATGTGTACACATCAACAGAGCCTCAAAATAAATAAAACAATAATTGATAGACCTGACGGAGAAACACATAAATATACAATTATGGTTGGGGACTTCAGCATCCCCCTCTAAGCAACTAATAGAACTGCTAGACAGTAAAATCATCAAAGATAGACTAAGGGACTAAGAAACACCATCAATCAATAGGCTTTAATAACCATTTTATAGAACGTTGTACCCAACAGGAGCGGTATACACATTATACACATACAGGTCCACAAAACTTGTGTTAAGATAGACCATATCCTGGGCTGTGAAAGAAACCCAAGCAAATTAAAAATAGTTGAAGCCATACAGAATTTGTCTTTCCACCACAATGGAATCAAACTTAGAAATCAGTAACAGATGCTGTTTGATACCTCACAAAACTTGCCAGAGCTGTATTGCTAGGTTGCATGGTAAATTGCTATGCTTTCTTTTTTTCTTATTTTCTAAAATGTTTATTTGAGAGAGAGAGAGAGAGAGAAAGAGAGAGAGTGGGGTGGGGAGGGGCAGAGAGAGAGGGAGACACAGAATCCAAAGCAGGCTCCAGGCTCTGAGCTGTCAGCACAGAGCCCGACACGGGGCTCGAACCCATGAACCGTGAGACCATGACCTGAGCCAAAGTCAGACGCTCAACTGACTGAGCCACCCAGGTGCCTGTGCGCTTTCTTGTTGATGATGGATGAGCATTCCAGTTGCTCCGCATCCCTGTCAGCACTTTGTATTGTCAGATTTTTAACTTTTTTTTTAACTTTAGCCCCATTCTGGAAGTTGTTTAGTCTCTACCCTACCCCTCATACTTACTGAGGTGTTTTAGAACCTTAATTGGAGTGATTATTGATCTAAAAGAAAGGAGCCAGAGACCTAGGGCCTGTTAGAGAAAACGGAGTCCTCTGCATGATGTTGAAAGCATGACATCACTTTGTCCTCAGATAACTACTGGCCTATATCTGCATCAGGTAGCCTTCCTTTTTGCCTTCTTGCTGTTTCCCAAACTTCTCAAGCAATTTCATTCTTTTATGCACCAGCACTGTTTTTAACCATTAAATTTTAGGATCCATCCTCACTTTTTAGCTTTCAGACTTCTAATTTATCTTTCAAGATCCAAAGAAAGTTTCAATATTTGGGTCATTTACCAGTGCCACTATGAGGGACATTTGTTCCTTGCTTTGTTGTGAAGGTATTTATGTGTGACCCCATGGAGTAATTAGCCTGTTCTGTTGCAGGTATCCGTTTTGGGAGGGAGGCTCTTTGGATCAACTCTGTGCAGTTCCTAAAGAAATAGAAGCTGTGCCTTATTTTACTTTGCATTCTGTAGGACGTAATGTCAACATCATTTGTTAAACTCAATAATGTTGATTTTTGTCATTTTGTCATATCCAGAAATGTTCTCTGAAATCTTTAAATGTGAAAATTATTTTCAGTGCTGTTTATCAGTGTTGCAGGTCGTATGCTGACAGGGTATCTTTGGCACAAGTTTCTTAATATTCTCCTGGTGCTAGACTCCTTTACCTCTAAGCCAGTGTTTCTTAATGAAGTATATCCTAAGCCCTCTAAGGTGAATCTACAGTTGGTTTCATGCTCCTTCCCATCAGTCAAAATTACACTGTTGAGTTTGACGTTATGGAGTTTGTATTATGAAATCCATAGGTATTTTTTTTTTTAATTTTTTTTTTCAACGTTTATTTATTTTTGGGACAGAGAGAGACAGACCATGAACGGGGGAGGGGCAGAGAGAGAGGGAGACACAGAATCGGAAACAGGCTCCAGGCTCTGAGCCATCAGCCCAGAGCCCGACGCGGGGCTTGAACTCACGGACCGCAAGATCGTGACCTGGCTGAAGTCGGACGCTTAACCGACTGCACCACCCAGGCGCCCCTGAAATCCATAGGTATTTTGGATGTGCTTCTTCATACTACATGCATCTTCCTGGTCACCATTCCTACTCCCATCATACTACCCTATTGTTCTGAAGAATAATAATAATTCATGATAGCCACACTTTCGGTTTCATGGGGGGAAACTTTTTTAATTATAAGGGAAAGGGAATATACAGCATTAAACAATTATCATAAACATAAAGAGGGAGAGAAGCATAGAAAAGAACAAAGAAGGGTTAGTACATCAAATCGGGTACTCACAGAATTCAACGTTCTGGCTGGGGAAGCCCTGGGGTGAACAGCCATGATGGAGTCCAGATTGAGCAACTTGGGCAGAGTGTCCTCCCCTCAGGTGGGACTTGCAAGTAACTATTCCTGCCAGGGCACTGGTGATCTATGGTTAGTCATTAAGTTTGCCTGAGTGCAGTCCTGAGCAAGCTGGGTTTTTTTTCCCTCTGTTTCTCTTATCGTATCTCATAATCTAAGGAGCCTGGTGTTTGCATATTTCTTTCTGCTCCCTCATCCATTCCAGGGGGCCAGCCTGGTCTGGCTCAGGAGGTGAGGCAAGTTAATCCCTCTTGACATCAGGAACAGAAGGGCCAGTTCTAGTTCTGAGGCCAGATATAGAGTGTAAGCCAACTAAGACCCCCCATGATTGTGTATGTGCAGCTCTGGGTAGAAATGCATGAGAAGTTACACAAACAAATTCTATGCAGAACACCTATCTTTAAAAAATTTTTTTTTTAATATTTATTTTTGAGAGAGAGAGAGAGAGAGAGAGAGAGAGGGAGGGAGGGTCAAAGAGAGAGGGAGACATAGAATCTGAAGCAGGCTTCAGGCTCTGAGCTGTCAGCACAAAGCCCAACGTGGGGCCTGAACTCACAAACTGCGAGATCATGACCTGAGATGAAGTATGATGCTTAGCTGACTGAACCACCCAGGCGCCCCCAGAATGTCTATCTTTAGAATCACTGCTTTGCACCTGTGCTGTTAACCTTGGTAACTCACAGTTCTCCTAGGAAATGTTCTGAGGATCCCAATCTGAGATACTCCACATGAAAAGGTAAGAGCGTGGTCTTGGTGTCACAGGGATTGGAGGTACAAGGACAGATGCCATGATCATATGCAAACACTATTCTATAAGATGGTCATCTAGGTGGTAATCCTGAACAAGTATGTATTAACTTGATTGAGACTATAAAAAAAAGTAAAACACAAAATTTAAAATATAATCATAGAAAACTTACAACTCCCTTCCTCAAAAATATGTCTATAAAAAGAGCCCAATTTGCAAAACACTGTCCAAAATGATTCTCTTCTTTTTTCCCCACTTTGAAAACTTAAGAATCCCTTGCTGTGAAGTTTTTCTGTTCTAGAATTGCAAGACCAACTTAATTTCATTCTGCAGTCTCTAGTGTGAATGGTTAATTTCTTATCTAATAAAGAACTCATAGATGGAAGGAAAAAAAAGGGAGCTTAGCATGCAAGACATTTATTAGGGATCAGTAGCCTTGGGAAGAGGGATGTGGAACTGTGATACAGTCTTAACAGAGTCTTAGTTAACCAGAAAAAGGGTCCAGAGGTGTCCTCTGTTGGTCCGAGATGCCCGGGTTTTCACACTTTAATGTCACTGGTTGATTTGGATGTGGGATAATTCCAGAAGTACATGAATTTGGGTGAGACAACTCTGTGCAGCTGAAGCAAATCATTCAGGAGTTGACAGCTGAAGGCTGTCTGCCGTTGGGTAGGGTGACAGGTCTTTCTTTGAATGGGGATCTGGGTGGCCAATCTCCAAGTCTGTCACAATGAACAAAACTAGTTGATATTTGTTGTTTACCATGTGCTAGAATATTACAGAAAGCCTTTTATGTACATCATCTCATTAATTCTCACCTTCTCTCCCTGAGGTAGGTATTATTATTCTTCCTATTGTACAGAGGAGACAGCAGGCAAAGAGGGGGTAATTGGCTTGTGCCAACTAACACAATGAGTTTAAATGGTGGGGCAGAGATTGTATCTAGGCAGTCTGACTCCAAAGCTCAAGCATTTAACCACAATGATATCCTGTGCAATCTACACTGTATTTAACTGCAGTTCCTTGAAATTTGATCATCTATACGTGATGAATAGTTTTGAGAAAAGGAATGCTCACTTGCCTGCCGTTCTAAACATACGTAGTCATCTGCAGAGCCTTTTTTGTTTGTTTGAAGCAAGTGTGTATAGCCTGATATGAAGAGAATTCCCTTTTTGGTCTCCTGCAAATTCCATAGATTGATACCTCACTGGTCAGCATCTGAGGTGAGTCTTGAGTTAGCCCCACCTGCCTGCCATGTTTGTATTAATGGAACACCCCACTTGAAGTGCTGGGAAGCTGCAGGGGGTCCGAGTATGGCCATCAGCATTTCTGGGCTGTCCAGTTTATAACCTTCTAGGGACTCAGATGAAAGTATAGTAGTAACAAAGTTGCTTTCAGCTAAGGGGCTTTTCAAGATAATAATTTACCTTTAGATTTCCATGCAGCTGTAGGTAACAGCATCAGTTAGCACTGACAAATTCACTGGGGAACCTCATTTTTCCTCAGTTGGCTTTTGATAGGTCTGTATTCAATACTAAATGAACTTTGAACAGGTATGATTTAAAAAACAAAACAAAACTCCTTGGCCTTCACAATTTTATATATTTATTGATAAGGCAATGGATGCATTATTGTTTTTATTTTAAAGATTTCCAGTGATTTTCTATGCATCATCTTTTTCTATGGATAACTCGAATAAAATAGACTGTCCCAGTTATTATTAGAGGTGATAATTTGCAGTCTAAGTGTTGCCATGGATACCTAAGAACCCCCCAAAGACTCAGGCCTGGGAGTCAGGGCTTAATCCTGAGGTGCTTTTCAATAGCACCAGCTGTCCAGCGCCTGAAAGGCGTGGCAAATTACACCATTATTAGAGTGAAATGGTATGGCTAAGCTAATTATTTGTGGGCTTTAGACACAGGTGTTCATAAAGGCTGAACGTGCACTCCTAATCAAGTCTGATTGGGCCAGAACAACAGCCCAGCATGGGACTATCAAAGAGTTGTTTATAGTGTCTTTCATTTAAATAATAAAAGAGGCCACTGTAGGCCTTCTGTTCAGTAGAGTTTTTAGTGTTGCTCTGAGTTCATCATTACAGGTAATCATATTTGGTTTTTCCCTTTGACTTAGTTCAGTCCTGGAGATCTGTTTTCTAATAATATTTTACTTGCTAGTCATACAACAATTTGATGTATTTCAGCTAGCCCATGACAGTTTCCTGTTAATGCCACTTTTAGTGAATGCAACGTAACTTTACAGAACTGAATGTTAGACCTTTATCAAAAACCGGTACTTTGACTATTATTCATTAAGAGAATGGTTAATTCTCCAGGTTAATTTCTGTTTCGTTACCTGAGACACTTCTCTGATAATTCTTGTGTTGATAATATAGTAGCAAGTTGATGGAAAATAGGCTTTAAAATTTTTCCTCATTTAATAGTATTTGGTTCACCTAATATGAGTATCAGTTGTTAAAATGTCGGATGGGAAGTCTTAACATGGATTCATCATACCTTGATATCATGCTGAGAATGATAAATTGCTCTGTTTTTCCTGTTTTGGCTTTTTTAAAAGAATGAAATGAATACTTCTTCGATGTGCATAGGCCATAAAGAAGCTTACCTTTACTAGTTATAAACAATAGTTATAAAACAATACTTCTACATCTAACGTTTAGCTTCCAAATAATAGTGATGTAGTAGATTCCTTACCCTGAAACTACTTAGTGAGGACTCAGTTTGTCTGTTTTACTTTTCTGTGGTTAATACAGTGGTTATGTATTTAGAAAGGTAAAGGATTAGCACTGCTGTGCAATACTGTTGGGATACCTAGTAAATGTTTTGCTTAAACATTTTTTTTGCTTTGCTACCACAATTGGATGAAGACGTACTTACTCACTCTCTGGAGGCAGAGTGACCTATTCAGAGATACAGATGACCTAATAAAATAGGTCTATCTGCAGATCAGTATAATGGAGACTACTATGAGTTTGGATACATTTTGGATGAGTAGGAGCACTGGGTTGTGTCTCTGAGTTCATTCAGTTAGGATATTCTTCCTGCTGTTCTTCTGTGTGTAGGATAGTGGGATTTGGTAGTTTCTGGAAATGATGATGTAGACTTTAAACAGAGTGATGAGTCTTATGCAAAAGCACAAAGAGTTCCTACATCCCAGTAGAAAACAAAGATATTACCTCCCTCTATGGATCAGTAAGTATTATACGTAGGAAAGAGTGCTCTCAGAGGTGACTAGAGGGAGACTGGCAGAGGCCGTCTCGAGCCTGCAACAGTTACAGGAATTATCACTCGGTTAAAATTCAACCGTTACCTACCAAACACCTACCATGCTCGTTGCTCTTCAAGAAGGGCTGGACTTAAACCACGGGTAACTTCCAGAGCTAGTTGTTTTATGTTTTTTCCTAATAAAATAGATTTTTTTCTACTTTCATCTCTCATAGTCCAGAGACATAACTAGTCAGTCATTTTGGGGGAATGTAATTCTGTCTTTATTTTTGTGACCCTGTGGAGAAAAAAAGTCCCTTCTCATTTATGGCAAGAGTAATATCTCTAGTGGAGAGGGGATTCAAAACCTCGATGAAAAGGAGTTTGTTTGAGCTCATGTATCAATTAGGGGTGGCTAAGTTCCCAGACTCTCAGGAGCTAGACACAAAGGTTTAATTCTGCCCATGTCACATGGTCATTTAAGGTAAGCAGGTGGTTATGCATTTTAGTCATGAGGGGTACAACTAGTGGGTGCTGTATCTTGATGTCTGCCTTTCTAATCACCATAAGACAGGGAAGGTGAATCATGAACTAGCTCTTAAAGTTTATGTACTAGTGACGCAAGATACTTCTGCTTACATTTTATTAGCCCAACAAATTATACGGCCAAGCTTAAATTCACAGGGCAGTGTTCAGAAAGCAGAGTAGAGAAATATTTAGTGAGCAGAAATAACTATAGCACCCTCTAAATCATTTCTTGCAAGTGAATTATTTACAGACTAGACCAGCTCAAAAGAAGTACCTAATGTAAATGGGAATTCAGAGAAAGAAAATATGAAATTGTATCAAGACATCAGATATGCATCTACCTTTTTTTTGTTTTTGGTTTGTTTGTTTGAAATCACCCAAAATGACAGAGGGGAAAAAAACACTATATGTAGAACCAGGGAAAAATGTTCTTATGGAAATTCTGAATCTTAAATATCTATATTAGAAACAAACTTTAAAATTAAACCTTTAGCTAAGGAAAGGAGAAAGAAAATTATAAGATACTTTTATACTAATATATTTAACGGTGAAACATTAGAATAATTCTAACAAAATCAGTAAAATGGTAAGGATCCTCACTATCATTACTAGAAGACATGCTGAGGATCTTAATCCAGGTAATAAGGTGAGAAAAAAGGAATCAAATACTTTAGATACCAAGAAATAAGTTATCAACTTTAATAAAAAATAATTTTAACAAAGGGAAATTAATAGGAACAGACAGTTGACAGGAGAGTGAAATAAAAGGATGTAAACAGGACAGGTCCTATATTAAGGTTCTTTAGAGAAGTAGAACCAATAGCAGGTCTGTCTGTCTCTCTGTAGAGAGATTTATTTTAAGGAATTGGTTCACATGATTGTGGAGGCTGGCAATTCAAAATCTGCGGGGGTAGGCTTGCAGGCTGAAGACCCAGGGTCGAATTGATGTTCAAGTGTGAAGGCAGTCTGCGGGCAGAAGTTCATCTTCCTCAGGGAAGGTCAGTCTTTGACTACTAAGGCCTTCAACTGATCAGGTGGGGACCACCCACATTATTGAAGGTAATTAAATGTTACCAAAATTATGCATTCTCTTCTTTAAAAAATTACAACAGTTATAAACAGGAAATTCACTTAAATTCCAAACCTCATACTCAAGCATAAATATACTAAGTGTAACAATAAGTTATATTTTACACAATTACATTTGACAAAAGTTGTAATTTGGTAATATTTTTAAACTATTTTTTCTTAGCTGAGATATAATTAACATGTAACGTTGCATTTAAGTGTAGAACATAATGATTTGATATATGTATATATTGCAAAATAATTACCACAGTAAGTTTATCATTCATCAGCACACAGTTATAATTTTTGTGTGTGTGTGATGAGAACTCTTAAGATTTATCTCTTAACCTTCAAGTATACAATATAGTATTGTTAACTATACTTATGCTGTACATTACATCCCCAGAACTTATTTATCATATAACTGGAGGTTTTGTACCTTTTGTACCTCACCCATTTCATCCATCCATCACACCTTGTCTTTGGCAACTACTAATCTGTTGTCTGTATCCATGAACTCAATTTTTGTTTTATTTTGTGTTTTAAGATTCCATACATAAATGAGATCATGTGGTATTTGCCTTTCTCTTTCTGACTTACTTTACTTAGTATGATCCCCTCAAGATTCATCCATATTGTCACAAATGGCAAGATTTCCTTTTTTTTAATGGTTGAATAAATATACATACCATATTTTCTTTATTAATTTGTCCATCAGTGGACACATAGGTTATTTCCATGTTTTTGTGTATAATGCTATAACAAACATGAGAGTGAGACCTCTTTTCAAGATAGCAATTTCATTTCCTTCAAACAAATACCCAGAAGTGGAATTGCTGGTTCATATGCTGTTTCTATTTTTAATTTTTTTAGGATCCTAAAAAAAATTGGCTGTACCAGTTTACTTTCCTACCAGCAGTCCACAAAGTTTCCCTTTTCACCACACTCTTGCTAACACTTATTTCTTTTTTAAAAATTTTTGTTTATTTATTTGTTTATTTATTTATTTATTTATTTATTTAGAGAGAGCATGGGTTGGAGAGGGGCAGAGAGAGAGAGGGAGAGACAGAGATAGAGAATCCCAACCAGGCTTTGCATCATTAGTGCAGAGCCTGATGCAGGGCTGAAACTCATGAACCATGAGATCATGACCTGAGCCAAAACCAAGAGTCAGATGCTTAACTGACTAAGCTACCCAGGTGCCCCCTTTTCTTTTTAAAACAACTATTTTACCATGCTTTAGGAGATACTCTGTTGTAGTTTTGATTTGCATTTCTCTGATGATTAGTGACGCTAAGTACCTTTTCATGTTCCTTTTGACCATCTATATGTCATCTTGGAAAAATGTCTATTCAGATTCTCTGAATATTTTGAGAGACACAGAGCTTGAACAGGGGAGGGGCAGAGAGAGAAGGAGACACAGAATCCAAAGTTATCTCCAGGCTCTGAGATGTCAGAGCCCGACATGGGGATCAAACCCATGAGCTGTGAGATCATGACCTTAGCCCAAGTTGGATGCTTAACCGATGGAGCCACCCAGGCACCCTGATTCTCTGCCATTTTTGATAGCATTGTTTTTTTCCCTAGTTGTTTTATGTGCTCTTTATATATTTTAGATATTAATTCCTTATCAGATATTTGATTTACAATTTTTTTTCCATGTCATAAGTTACCTTTTCATTTTTTCATGATTTTCTTTGCCTACAGAAGGTTGTTGATTTGATGTAGTCCCACTTGTTTATTTTTGCTTTTGTGGTCAAATCCAAAAAAAAAAAAAAATCATCAAGAATGATGTCTGGGAGGTTACTCCCTGTGTTTTATTCTAGGATTTTTATGGTTTCAGTTATTGCGTCCAAGTCTTTAATTCCGTTTGAGTTGATTTTTGTGTATGGTGTAAGATAGTGGGCCACTTTCTCTTGTATGTGGCTGTCCAGTTTTCAATGTACTGTTTATTGAAAATATTGTCTTTTCCCCATTTTTGTATTCTTGGCTCCTTTGTCATAAACTAATTGCCCATATTTGTAGGTGTTTATTTCTAGGCTCCTTATTCTGTTCCACTGACTGTGTGTCTGTTTTTATGCCAATATCCTACTTTTTTTATTACTATGGACTTGTAATATCATTAAAAGAGTGTATTATGCCTCATGCTTTTTCTTTCTCAAGATTATTTTGGCTATTTAGTGTCTTTTATGGTTCTATACAAATTTGAAGATTGATTGTTCTGTTTCTGTGAAAAATACCATTAGAATTTTGATAAGGATTTCATTGAATTTGTAGTTTGGGTAGTATGGACAATATTCAGGGATAGTTATGGATAGTGTTCAATGAGACAGTAATGTGAGCTTACTAACACTCTAATTGACTGTTGGTGGCAATAGAAATAAAGAATACATTTTGGAAAGGAATGTTATAAAATCTGTCAGTGTGCGTACTTTCAGACTCAAATTCTAAGGATCAACTATATATATTGCAGAAGAAACTCTTGCACATTTACATAAGGACAGTCATTGCTTCATTATTTGTAATAATGAAAAACTGAATGATTTATATATCCACCAATAGAAAAGGTGTACACATAAAAGTATATGTAATGAGAAAAGTAAATCACAAGACAAGATAGTATGTGTGTAAAGAAAAAAGATGGACACAAGGATGATACAGATAGACATAAATGATTGAGATCAAATTACCCTTGGTAGTTAAAACTGTTTATGTAGCTGAAAAAATTGTGATATTTATGTGGTTGGTCTTTAATACCCTTTTTAGCTTCCTCTTCTTCAAATTCACCTGTACCTCTAATAAGTCCAGCTTTGCGTAGGATTATAATTGTCTCATAATATTTCTCCCTGAAGAATTCTCATTTTAACAGGAAATGTGAGGGCAGGAATAAGAAAAGTGTGTGCTCTAACAGTAGAATATTAGAAATTAGCATTTAGAGGTAGAGATGGATGGAGTAGGGGAGGGAAAAGTAGAACCTTTCTATTAACCCTGGCAACATATTCCCAGGCAGCAAACCCGCAGGCCCTTGGAAAGGTTAGTTGTGACTGGGACTGTTGAACGAAGCATCAGAACCTATGGGGAGCAAGGGACAGTTGCTAGAGGGCCTCAGCAGCTATTCTGAAGGGTGAAGACTTGACCTCTCAGTCATGTACAGAGTAGTAACCACTGAAAAGTTGTTGAGGTACTACCACTGAAAAGTTGTTGAGATATTTGTGGGAAATTAACATTTTTCAACTCTTCATGAGGGCATGAAGATAATAAGAATCTGGATAAAAATAGCCAACACCTAGATAGCAATGACTGAGTCAGTTTCTGACCTAAGCACTTCACTTGTATGAACTCATTTAATCTTTACAAAAGTCCTTTGATATAAATACTGTTTCTATAATCTCCATTTCACAGATGAAGAAAGGAAAGCGAGATGACTGCAGCAAGTTATGTAACACAGCAAGGACTTAAACCTAAGCATGCTGGTTTCGGAGCATTTGCTTCTGTTTATGGTGGAAGTGGGAAAATTAGGAAAGCTTAGGTGCAGAGTTGATCAAATGTTTCATTTAATATCATCTTGCACTAAGGGCTGTAGGCTGAGATGGGTGGAGGTGAAAAAAAAAGATACTACTTAGGGAATGGAGGAGTCACTTATGGTTCCTTGAATATCATAATTTCATGCTTCAGGACTTTTGATGCTCGTTCTAAATCCTTGAATATTCTTTTAAAAAAAATAATTTGGGCATTTCCTCTCTTTGAAGACTTTCCTGATTTTGCCTCATCCTTTACAGTTAATCACCCAGGCCCTATTATATTCTCAGCATAATTCTAGCCTTTAATTGATAAATATTAGTGTATCCATTGATTGCCACATCATCTGTCTTCCCACTCGCCTTTGTTACCTGATCTCCTTGAAGGCAGTGGCTAATACCATTGAGTTAATCAGACTCTTTTTAATGGTGAGAAGCAGAACCATATTCTGGCTGGCTCATTGAATATGGTACATTATACAAACACAAAGGGAAGTAAGAACAGAAATACTCCCAGTGGCCTCCTGAAATACTATCTTTTAGGACATAGCCTCTCTGTTGCTCCCTTTATATTGGGAAAGCAACTGACTCCCTGATGATAGTCTTCCTAATTCTTATGACTCAGCTTTTCTCTCCCTCTTCAACTGCACCAGCTTTTTTCTTCTGCAGACTCGCTTTTTTTTCTATGCATCTTGTATGCAAGTTTTCCAGGAGATTTAAATTAGCCACCATCCAGAGTAGCCATTGTTGACCAGCATTCATATACAAGGTCATGTCAGAGATTGGCCAGCCTATAGCTACTCATATTTGTGCCTATGTAATCAATCGTGACCAAAGTAATAATTATGGTATATAATACTAATGCTAATTCATGAGTAATAGACCACTTGTGGTCAGTTCCACTAAAGGAAGATTTAGCTATGGGGCCAGTAGGATCACCACGTCCCATGCAATCATATAGCTATTTGCTCAAAAAATCTAATGCAGTGGGTTTTTTTTAATATATATATCATACCCTCAATATGTGTTGAATGAATATGAACACAGATGTTTTGAAATGACAAAAATTACACCAAAGAAAGCAGGAAACCAAGGTTTCCTGAGTACTTCATTATTCAGTCATTTAGAGGTCATTTATGAAATGTATATTGGGTCCAATAAATATCATTGTGCTTGCTGTGAAGAATGAAGAATTAGATAAGATCACAGACTGGGAGAATTTTGGTCTAATGGAATACACTAGCAAGTAAACCAACTATTGCAGCACAATATTGTAAGTGATATAGAGGAATGTCAGTGTATCTTGGGTTTGAGAAGAAGGGTCAGAAAAAGTTGGCTTCACAAAATCCCAAAAGAAAGCTACTCAGGGTGAAGGACAGGAAAATGTAAAGAATTTGGAAATCTACAAGTGTTTACCACAAAATCACTGAGTCATGGGGCTGACAGAGTTTTAAAAAGTCTGCATTTAATCAAATTACTGGTTTTAATTACTCTCCCTTGAACAATAGCTCTGCATTAGGAAAACTCTCAAGTGAGCTGAAGGCTACCCAAGCACAATTATTGGAAAATGATCAAATGGCAGAATGTGAAGGATTAACTTGCCTTTTGCCCCTTCCTTTTTTCAAGTTAGTTAACAGGACTGTGCTACTGAGCTCTGGCTCTGTAGTTAGTGATCCATATGGATTTCACTGTATGTACTGTAGGGCATTTAACTGAATTATCCAGATGCTCCAGTTTTCTGCTTTGAATTTATCATTTCTAAATAGACAAGCCTTTAGAGGGATATAGTGTATGCATCTGAGAAGGTTCGAATGCTTAGGGCTGTTTTCCACTCCTTCTAATAGGACAGGTAAGATAACATCATCTTTAAGTGATGAAGAATAAATGGAGTTTATTATTCTGATGTTCCTATGAGTGGGGCAGTGTTCTCCCTGTGTAGAAAGTGATTGTGTTTGAAAAAAAAAAACAAACCATGGATGTGGAGATACAAAACAGCTTCTAAAGCAGTGGGAAGGATAGTGAGGTATCTGGAGGCCATTTCGCATAACCAGACAAGGTGCTAAGGGTATTCAGCCAAAACAGAAGTTTAAGGGACAAAAAGGTGGAGGCATATCTGAAGAACTAGAGTATACAATAGGAGGAGATTGGTTCTGGAGTACTCAGGAAGGCAAAATCAGGATCGAGGGCCCAACAATTAGAGCTATATGATAGTTGACTGGCTTACCTTTATAATAGTGATCTTTGTGATGCTGGAAGCATCAAGAAGATGCCAGAAAATCATGGGAATGAATCAGAAATGCTGTAGAAGAGATTCCTGCACTTGTAATGGTGGTGGTGGTGGGGGGGTAAGGATGAGGATGGTGAGATGGTCTCTTGGGGCCCCTTACAAATACAAGATTCTTTATTTAAGGGACAATGAAAAGCTCTATCTTCCATACACATACTGTGATTAGTGAGTGCTCAGACTGCTCGATATACCCATATATATTCATTCATTCGTGCAGATCCCACCTTGTTTCAAAAATATTTACATGAGAAATATCTACCCTTATTGAGTAGGGCATAACCATTGCCTCCTGGAGGCCCAGTTAAAATGTAAACATGATTATGGTAGGTCTTTAATGGTTTCATTTGACCCCTCATAACAACCTCAGTGAAAGAGGTAGAGAAGATATTATCCCTATTTTACAGACAAGGAAACTCATTTTAGAGGGATTGTGCTACCTGGAGGATGAAAATGGGGCTCATTAAGAGATGATGAGACATTAAAGTGGATGGCTAAATTTTCTCATCCATGGAGCTAGTGATGGAATCCTTATTAAGCTGCTGTGACTGGACGCAGGAACATATTTTTGGGTATGAAGGACCAGAAGGATCCTGAGGATCAAGGATCTGGAGTCCTGCTGGGCCAGCACAAGAGTACTAAATATTTACTAATGGTTGAAAACAAACATTACCTTCTCCACAAATCTATATGGGGAGTGTTGAATGTTTACTCTGTGGGAGTTTATTGTGCTAGAATTTATGGGTGTTTTCTTATTTAAAACTTGGAAAAACGCTACGAGTATCAATTCCATGTCAAATGAGAAACTTTATCAAAGGAAATCATTCTAAAAGACATGCTACAAATTAGAAGATTTTTGGAACACTTACCGCTTTCCAGAATATATAAGGAATCACAAATCATTTGGAGGAAGATGAACAACCCGAAAGAAAAGTGGACATTTCAGATTCCTCTAGGAAAACTTGAACAAATCTGAATGTATTAAAGCTGCAAGGGAGAACATCACCTTTATAAAGTCTTGGTGGCTCTGCAAAAGTATGAGGTTAAGAAAGGGTATTTGTGGGGCTTTGATGTCTGAACTTAATGGTTTAGGTAGGTCTTTCACAGCAAGAAAGTGGTGGGAATTGGGCAGCGTTTGATACCTAGTAATTTAACTGCAGGATGTAATAAGGCAAGGGCCTGAAGACCAGTCTTTTTGAGTAAACTATTGTCCTACTATAAGAGAGTTGTTTTTCTAGTTAAGCAAACTTGTTTGCTCAGATAACTTGATATGCCAGAAGTTCCTGAAGCTCCCCTAGCACCCCACCAGTGTAGTTCTTCTCCATCCTCAGCTGGAAGACAAGTCATTATCCTCTAGGGACAAGATTAATCCAGATCTGTGCCATTGATTGAGGTGCTGTGATTGTGTGTCAAGTTTGTGGTGGTAAGCACTTCTGCTTTAGAAAATAGTAGGTCTTTCTGTTCTTTCATTTGGATGATTGTTGCATCACTTGAAAGGGTAAGGGCTGAGCATTTGAAACAGTGGAGATATGAGTAACAAAGTGAAATCACTAAGAGAAAGCTTTGATCACTTTTAGTTCACCTGTAAGCCATTAGTCAAGGCTGGTCAAATTAAACCAGATTTCATCTCCACTCTGAAAATCTGAAGCATACGTAGAACCAGATAAGGGAGTACTGGCCCAATTATTTCATTGCTTCCCCCCCCCCCCACTTCTCTGTTTCACAACAGCATAGGATGCTTCTCACTTATCAGTTCTCTTGTAAGTTATAAAATGAAGAGACTTGAGAAGAAAGGGGCTCAGAAATCCATCTCTGTGGTTAAGGTTTTGTATCTCAAACTGGGAACCAATTTTTCTTGAGTTGTTACCCAGAGAGCCAATTTGCTGAGAGGGCAAACAGTTGAGCCACAGTGGACCATGAATTGTGTCCGCGTCTAATATAAAGGCAAGCATCAGTTTACCAAGATGATAAATTCTCATCCAGATTGCAGGGAGAAGTCAATGGGCTGTTAGCTTAAACTGCTGTGTTTGGAATTCTGACAGCTGGAAGTATTCTTAACTAATACATGTTCCTGTGGTAAACCAACATAGTGTCGTACCTGGCAGCGAAATGGGCAATGCATGCCTATTATAGTCTAAGGTAATTCAAGGATATCCAGTATCACATCTACAACTAATACAAATAAATAACATTTATTGAATATTTATATGGGCATGAACTCTACTAATCACATCACATACTTACTCATTTAACCCTCTTTTCGGCCATTTAGGAAAAAGACCATTAACATCCCCACTATGAAGATGGAGAAAGTGAGGCAGAAAGAGGCGAAGATAATTTACTGAAGCTAGGTAACAGTGAGCTAGGATTTGTACTCAGGCAATCTGGTTCCAGGTTTTTTTTTCCCTTCCAAGCCCTGTTTATTTGGTTCCCCCTGTGCTCAGTCCTACCCCAAGCTGCCCTTCAGCAGCATAGTGATGTCTGGATCCTGAGCTGTTCAGAGGTCACCATGTCTGCAGTGTCCTTTCACGTCCGCTTCTCCACACACTCTCGGGTCCCACGGCTCCCCGGATGGTTGCAGCATGGCACACAGTCCACAAATGGGTCACATGGTGTGAAGCACCTTCCCCAACACAGGACAGGTCACAATGAATGATCGCATTTCCTACTGAGTAGCCTGGGTCAGTGATGGGATCCAGAGGCCAGGCAGTGCTTTGTCTTGATCCTTGCTTGCGGGGTGAGCATCATCCAGGCCACCCCCCGAGGCAGCCTTGAGCATGAGGGGGTTGAGGGGCTGGTGCACCAGGGCCACCTCCATCTCCATGAAGCCCCATACCTGCTCCTGCGCCCCTGCAGCAATTCCTGCTCCTCACGCCTGGCACCCCGCTGCTTCTCCTAGGCCCTTCGTCTCTTGGCGATCTCTCACTTTGGTGCACGATGTGCTCCAGGATTGTGTCCCGTTCATACAGAAAGCATGGTGGGTGACAGCCAGGTCATGGCAGCACTGCAGAGAGAGGTAGATGTGGTTGATGCCCTTGAGAGCTTCCTGGCTTGCTCTAATATTCTGGATACTGGAGACTGAGGGGCTGTGTCTCCTCCTCCTCCCCCTGCCCCTGAGGTGCTGTTCATGTCGCCCTTCATTCCGCAGTGGCTTCCTCAGCTCTGCCCCTGCACCAGAACGGGACCAGGGATTTCCTCTCATGTCAGTTTAGCCAGTGCTCTTCTGGTTGGTGTTTTCATGCCGTTCCTCCTCAACCTGTTACTGTTCTTCATCTTGAGAGCTGGTATTTTGTGTATGAGAAACAGTCCTTGCTTTTTATCCTGACAATGTATCTGTCTTTGACTTGGGGTGTTTAGACAACCTAAATTTAATGTCATTGATATGGTTGGATTTAAATCTATCTTGCTACTTGTTTTCTCTTTGTCCTATCTGTTCTTGGATCATTTCCCCCTCCTTTTCTGCCTTGGTTTCGGTTAGTTGAATATGTTTTTTTTAATGCGATTGGTTATAAAATCTCACTGTGTATTCAGATGGACAAATTTTTGTCCTTATGAAAGGGTGTTTCTAGGAGCGCCTGGATGGCTCAGTCAGTTAAGCTTCCAACTCTTGACTTCAGCTCAGATCACGATCTCACAGTTCGTGAGTTTGAGCTCTGCATTGGGCTCTGCACTGACAGTGCAGAGTCTGCTTGGGATTATCTCCCTCCCTCCCTCCCCCTCCCCCACTCACTCTCTCTCAAAATAAATAAATAAATAGGTAGATAGATAGTTGTTTTTTGAAATGGGCAAACGATTAGCCCAGATAAAGTGAATTACAAGAAATTCCTGAAGATCGTGGTGAAGCTACTTATGAGGTTGCAGTTTTTCTGTAGGCGGCTCTTCTGGACCAAACAGTAACAGTATGTTGACTTAGTCATCTCCGCTCTCAGCCCACGTTAACTAAGTTTAATTTATCCAGGGTAGGCGAATAGGTAAAGTATGGCATTGTTACACACTTGGATAACACATAGCAGTGAAAACTCATGTGACAATAAAAATTAGTATGAAAATGATGAGTGTCAAAAGCACTGAAAAGAGCAAGTTGTTAATACATACATTACAGTATGAAATGATTCATATAAACTGAACACGTAAGTAGTAAAACTACAAATAAAAAGTGGAGCAATGAAAACAAACCCCAGAATAGTTCCTTGCCCTTTCTCCCACAAGGTGAGAGAAGGATATGATCGGGGAGTGTGACAGCAGAGAGCTTCAACAGTTCTGCCCATTTACCGAGGCAAGTGGACTCCTTATAGTTCTTCGATTTATGCTTATTTAAACTCTATATATTATATAATATATATATATGAGAGAGGGAGGGAGAGAGTGTTTAAATACTCTAACTTAAAAAATACTAACTTAAAAAGGCAAAGTGCTACCCTTGAGTAGTATTCAAAACATTACCACCCTTTGTCCTTTTTTGTAAGGTATCACCTGGCACTCAGTAACCACTAAATTGGGACATTTTCAAATTGCCTCCACACTGCAACTCTCAGTTTTATCTTTGCAAGATAGGAGAAGCTGTTTATGTGACAATTAAAGCTCCTTACAGAATTAAATGATTTGATTACTATTTGAACCTGTCAAATGCAGACTTCTTGGTTTCAATTGATTATATCCTAATTACTTGTTTGTGCTCCTAAGACTTCAGTTAGATAGAACCTTAAATAGGTTTGATAGAATTTTCAGGGAGGTGGTAGGAATGAAATGCAAGAAACACCCCTTCGTTTTTAGTGAGTGGGTGGAAATAGGAACATGCTAACTAACCTTTTTTTCCCTACAAAAAGTCTGTCCTGGATCTGAAGATTTTTGTGTGTGTATAATTTTTGATGTTCTTCATGGTAGATTTGCCTTAGTAAGGATTACAGCTTTCAGGGTACCAGGAACTGGATTAACTCTCCTCTCTCCTTCCATGTAGGAATTAATTAGTCTTTGATTATAGCTGACACAGGAACAATTTTTGGAAGTATCTTTTAGGCAGACTGTGTTTTTCTGTGATTTTTCTTCCTGCATTTTACATCATGGAGATACTGTTACACTCATTAATCAAGGGCAGCCTGTGTGTTACATGAAATCATGTACACACAGCCGTGGGGACCTGGAGATGATTGTTAATGAACTTCAGTTGCTCTGACAGAGCATGCAGTCGCTGACATTCTGCCTTGCCCTCGTTTTCTCTCTCATTCCTCTTTAACCTAAAACCCCAACCAGACACCCTTAAGTCTTCTCTCATTTTTCTTGCCCTCAGAATGCTCAGACTACAGCCACCAGGTCCAGATTGCTCATTTCCTAGGATTTGTACGTGCTGATTACGGAAACTTAGAGGCAGGGCTATTGCATCTGACTGTAGCGTTAAGTCCCCAAAGACACAAGGCCTCCTGAAACCCTCTTCAGATGCTAATGTTCACACAAAGTGCCTCTGGCCCCAGCTGGCCTTCACCTGCAACCCTGACAGGCAGGAGCCTCCAGAATGAGGTCCTGGTTTCCATAAAAATAGGAAAGGCACACATGGTAAATGACAGAGATCTAGTACAAGCTATAAAATTATTTAAAATTGGCTTCCAGTCAGTTACAACTAATTGGTGTGAACACAAAGCCCAGTCAGGAGCCCCCTTTCTGTTTTCCTTTATTATCATTAGCTTGAGACAGGGTAGCTTGAATCTGCTGCTGATGTCCGTGCCTAAAATTAAATGATGTCACTAAATTTAAGATGTAGCCATTGTTGTTAATATTCAACTATGTCTTAAGCTCAGGAGAAATGTGTTACATGGTAGTGTGAAAAAAATGGGTCATCTTATAATTGTTCCTGGATTTCCTTGGTTTTGTGGGGGTGCTTTGTTTAAATGTAGCTTATTGTTGTTCTTGCTAGTCTTGTGGCTGATTCTCTGTGGCAGCTAGGTATAAGTTCATAGGCCATTCATTCTACTTGTTAAAAGCCAGATTTGTAAATGAAAAGTGAATTCAGCAACATCTTCCAGGATTCAGTAAGCTGACTACAGACGAGGCAGGAGGACCCCTCTTTTCGTGCCCTTTTTGTAACTAGCTCAGAGAATCCCTGGGCAGTCCTTTCTCAGGTCCATCCCTTTTCTTTTCACGTGGTATAGTTTGTAGGTTGTCACTGAGCGGAGCAGAGTGCTCCCCTTAGCAGATCTCAGAATCCTGTTCCTGTGTCTGTAACTAATTCATGGGACTCTTTGTTTAAAGGAAATCATAGTTTCAAGCAGCAGTTCCCTTAAGTTTAAAGGCCATCTTTGACATTAAAAAAAAATCAAGATTTAAGATGCCTCTGAGAATGATTGAACATATCTGGGCAAGTTGTTTATTAGGTTTACAAGGTTTACAGTGTATAGTACATATATGTATTTTTTTGGTATGCCTCTCAAAATCTTCCCGACCTTTTCAGGAGCCCTCTCTCTCTTCTCTTGGTTAAAAAAGTAAGAAAACTCAGGGGGTCAGAAGGCTAGAGTTCTGTGTATCTTCAGACATTTGTGTTGCTTTGGACATTTCATTTAATTTCCTCATGCTTGTTTCTTCATTGTAAATTAAAGGTGGCTTATTCTTGCCATATTGAGTTATCTGAGTGAGGCAGGAGAGAAGGGGAGGGTCAGGAGACACATCAACTCAAGTAAAGCCATTTTGGTTTTAGGCGGATCCTTAACCTAAAAGTCAGTAGGTCATAAAAGGAGTCACAAGATGTAACTCCCAGAAGACCACAAGACCCCACACCCTCAGGCCAAACGTTCTTAATTGCTCCCTGTGGGTAGTTTCACAACCCTAAGATAATGGAAAAACCATACCCCCAATGTAAATGATAAGTCCAAAGTCAAAGGGTAGGCCTCACCCTATTTGGTTATTTAAAATCTTACAAAACCCTTTGTTAGAGACAAAGGGGAAGTCCCCTCATTTCCCTATCTGGGAGAAGAGACCCAGGCTTAGTAAATCTATATACCTTTCTTAAATGGCTTGTTCTTAAAATCTTTCTCAAGCAGAGCCAAGAACTTTCTTGGCCAAGGGCCCAAGGCCCTCCCTCTTGGGGCCTCACCCATCCTGCATCAATAGGTTACAGTAAAAGTGATATTCGGTAAGAATGGCTAAAAATGTGCTCGAAAAGTACAAAGTCACTACAGGTATCTCCTCCTTTTCCAAAGATTGTGTCACAAAAAGACCTCCATCACTACCTGTTTGTGTTAATTCTAAAAAATTCAAAGAGGATGCAGCAAGCCATTATAGAGAGAGAGTCGAACTGCCAAGCTCCTTCCCTGGGAACTACATCATCATCAAGCCACCGTAGCTTTAAACTCTGTCTGTGAGCATCTCTATCCCGATTTATTTTGTGCATCCTTTAGCAAGATGTGTCCTAAGATACTAGAAAAGCTTAAAAGAGGTTATCTTTTGAGTCTGGGAACACTAGAAAAATTTTCCATGCAAATTAATAGTAATTCCTTCTTTGCTTCATGCCATTTTGCTTAGGAAGGTTTTCATTGAAATTGTCTAATTTTGGATAGTGGATGATACCTGTGTTCAGTGTACTATTTACATAAGGGTACACATTATGTATTTTGTCAAAGGATGAGGTATTCTTTGTGTGTGTGGGGGGGGTACACACACACAAACATGTAAGGAAAACTTTGAGCTTTTATATATATTATATATTATATATTATATATTATATATTATATATTATATATTATATATTATATATATTTTTCTTCCCCCCCCCTCTAAATTTCATTAGACCTCAGAAGAAAGAATTCAGATAAAAGGAAAGGAGCCAGCTTTTTTTTTTTCCTTTTTCTTTTTTCAACTTGCCTGTAGTCAAAAACCTATGTTTGAGCACATACTTCCTGCCAGGCATAGTGCTTGGTTCTCAGGACTCAAACAGTTACATTTAAATCTGTAGACTAGATAATTCCTGCACTAAATATTGCCCTTTTGCTTTCTCTCTTTCCCTCACTTCCTTTTTTGCCCCCATTTCTCCCAGGTTTTCTCCCCAGGGAACAACTTAACGTTTATTAAATTATAAGTATTAAATTTGGCTATTTATTGTTTATAGATCCAGGTTTTGTAAGTTTCAGGAATAATAATGCTCTTGATAATGTAGCTTAGGTTTTACCTGTTTATTCTTTGGGGTTTTACATCCTCATCATCCACTAGAAGGAAGAATATGTTACTTTGCATGTTAAAATGAAGTTGTTCCCTTATTAGCATCAATTTCACCAAGTAAATAAATAGGTAAATAAATGGGAAAAATCCATATCTCCTAGCATATTCAGCTTATATGATCTCTTAAGTATCACCTAAAATTATTTTGTCATTGATATGTACCTTAGACCAAATATTTTACCTATATGCATTTTCTTTATGCTGCTTGATTTAACTATTAATTCAGTGTGCCACTATTAATGAGACCTCATTTTATGAAAAAATGAGGGATTCTGTACAGTTGTAGGTAGAGTCTCTTATTGGCTGGTTGGAAATTGATATTTTACCATTGAAATTCCAAAGTTGCTTTACTTCATTTCAAATTGGTCTACTCCTGAAGTCAAGAGCACACTGTATACACTGTATGTTAGCTAACTTGACAGTAAATTATATTAAAAAATAATAAATAGAAATCTTCACTCTTAACCTACACACACACACACACACACACACACACACACACACACACACACAGAGACACACACGTCTTAAATCAGCTTCTTGTGTCCCTAAGTACTTCCAGTTCTGCAATGGGCAGACTGCAAAAGGAGGGTCTCTGGTTCTCTGTAATGATAAAGTTGCCAGTGGTTTGGGGGAGAAATGGAGTAATAGAGAGGTAAGTAGGTGGTGACTTAGCACTGGCACAAAAGAGTGAATTATACCATAAACAAGTGGCAAATAAGGATGATAATATTATTTGATTAGAGAGAGCAATAGGGCTATGTCAAGACGCTTGGCAGCATACTTGTGCAGAGGATAAAACATCTTCATCAAATGTATGCTTAAGTTACAGAAACCACTTCTAGTTCTAGGAACATGGAGTAGATGTCAGTTTGCCTATCCTGATGTTGAATGCAAATACCCCTGGACATTATTGTATAAGGCCTGAAATGAAGATGTGATATTATCTGCCTTAATGTTTCAAACCAGGAGGGCCTGAAAAGATGAACAGTGAGTTCCCCTGCTCTCATCAGATATGGTCTCCACCCAGCAGGAAAGGCTCCCCACCCGACTTATTCCCTATCAGCCAGACCAGCTGCTCTTCACCTGGCCCTCAACCTAATGGGTTTCACTTCCTTGCCAGCCTGCAAAATTATTTAGGCAAGCCAATCGCATCCTCCCAGGGGAACCAGGGATCACCTCAGACTACTGCAAAACCTGCCTCCCATAGCCTCAAGCTGTTTCACTCTGTGCCCAAGTGCAATTCCCATGTGATCCTGTGTGGCTCACGGTGTCTAGGGATTTTACGAGTCTGGGAATGCATGGTGATGAGTTCCTGGGGTTTTCTTTTTGTCTCCTGTATCTTGGACTTGAAGCCAAGAAGATAGCAACTTGGAAATACAACTGGATGGTGGCAGGAGACAAACAAAGCCTGTTCTCTATAGTCAAAGGACCAGGAAAAGGGGCAGATTAGCAAAGGAAAAAAAAAATTAGATGGTAACCATGGTAGTACAGCCAAACATCACAGAAGACTTATGGCTCTCACCCCATGTGTAGCAGTAAAATCTAAGTAGGAAATCTATACTACCACTTTCACCAGGCTATAATGAGACACACTACCTTGCTTGCAGAGTGGTGTCAGGGAAGGCTGCTCAGGGAGCTGGGCCTATTGTCTGAGTGTTAACAATCCCCAACCACTTGCAATACTAGTGGAAACCATGTGGTGATCTTGACCATGCACTCCTCTTCATACAACAGCCCCTAGGGAAGCCTCCCACTTCTAACAGAGAGACTTCTGATGGGAACCCAGAACACCAGGCCCCACCTAACAGCACAAGGAGTTTTTCCTACCCTTATCATGGTGATCAGTGGACACCCAGTGGGAAACCTGGATTTCTGCCCGTATCTGATTTTAGTACAGAAACACTCCTCTTTCCCTTCTGAAGTGATGTCAGTAAGTTAAAACAGAGGGTTTAATTAAGAACCACAGTCTCACAACAAAATAACCCCAAAGTCAAGGTGTCAATGAAAAATCGTTGTAAAAAAAAATCAGGAATATTTCAACCAATGAAAAATAAGTTAATAGATGTAAACACTAATGTCCACATGATTATAGCAATGCTACAAAAGAAGCATTTCACGGAATTCAACATCCATTCATGATTGCAAACTCTCATTAAACTAGGAATAGAGGGGAACTTACTCAAATCTGATAGAGAACATCTATACAAACCCATAAAGTTGATATTATACCTAAGAATGAAAAACTGAATGTTTTCTCCTTGAAATCAGAAATAAAGCAAGGTTGTCTGCTCTCATTACTCATTCAAATTAGTGTGGGAAGCTCCAGCCATTACAATAAGGCAAGAAAAGGAAAATACAAAGTACAAAAATATTAAGGATAAATAAAACTACTCTTAATGGAAGGTGACATATTCTGTGTAGAAAATCCTACAAAAAGAACAGAAACAACTTCTAGAACCAGTAAGTGATTTCAGTAAGGTTATAAGATACAAGATAAACATACAAAAATTAACTTCTATATAATAGCAATGAACATGTGGGCACTAAAATTAAAAACATAAATCCATTTATAATTGTTAAAAAAAAGTTTAGGTAGAACAAAACATACATGTTCAAAACTACAAATTGCTAATGAAATAAAGAAGAGCTAAATAAATGGAAAGACCTACAACATCCGTAGATTAGAAAACAAAGATTGCAGTTCTCAAATTGATATGCAAGTTTAACACAATTCCCTTTAAAATCCCAGCAAGGTTTTGGGGAATATAGAAACAAAATATTCTAAAATTTAAACAGAAAGATAAGGTTCAGGCATGGCTGAAACAGTTTTTGAAAAAGAAGAATAAAGTGGAAAGAGGTAGTCTACTCCATTAACAATAGCTTAGTAATCAAGACTCCTTGAGAAAGGGATAGACAGGTAAATCAATGAAATGGAATAGAGAACTCAGACAAATATGCCCAACTGATATTTGACAAAGTTGAAAAAGCAATTCAATGGAGGAGTCATAGCCTTTCTCACAAATGGTACTAGAATAAATAGTACATCTGTAACCAGGGAGAAAAAACACAAAAACCAAACCCCTCAACATCATGCCTTATGAAAACTGAACTGAAAATGTATCATTAGGGGCCCCTGGGTGGCTCAATCAGTTAAGCGTCAGACTTAAGTGCCCAGGTCATGATCTCCCGGTTTGTGGGTTTGAGCTCTGCATCTGGCTCTGTGCTGACAACTTGGAGCCTGCTTTGGATTCTGTGTCTCCCTCTCTGCCCCTGCCCCACTCATGCTCTGCCTCTCTTTGTCTCTCTCTCAAAAATAAACATTAAAAAATTTTACAAAAATGTATCATTAAATATAATATGTAAAACTTTAAAGGTTTTTTTTTTTCAAAAAAATAGAAAATGTTCAGAATCTAAGGTGAAGCAGCAAGTCCTGTAACTTGTCACCAATGGTGTCACCCATAAAATAAAGGGTCATGCATAAAAAAAACCCTGAGCTCTGGCTCAGTCAGCAGAGCATGCAACCCTTGATCTCCGGGTGTGAGTTCAAGCCCCACATTGGGTGTAGAGATGACTTAAAATCTTAAAAAAAAAATTGGTATATTGAATCTCATCAAATTAACTACTTTTTCTGTGAAACATTCTGTTAAAAAGATGAAAAGAAGCTACAGGTTGGAAGAAAAGATTAGCAAACCATTATCCAACAAAGGATGGGTATCTAGAATATATAAAGAGTCCTCACACCTCAGTAGTAACCCAGTAATTCCACTAGAAAATGGGCAATAGACTTAAAGAGAAATTTTTCCGAAGAGGATATGCACATGACAAAAAACCACAAAATATATTTAACATCATTATCCATAAAGAAAATGCAAATTACAACCATAAGTAGATCTCAATACCTACCTATCAGAATGACTGTAATAAAAAGTGACAACACCAAATGCTAATGAGGATGTAGAGAAACTATCACTCATACGTTCCTGGGGGGTTGGGGGAGGACATAAAATGATATAGCCACTTTGGAGAACAATTTGACAGTTTCTTAAGCTAAAGGTGATCACCATGTGAACTGGCAATTGCACCCTGGGTACATATTCCAGAGAAATGAAAAACTAACACACCAAAAACCTGATCGATGCATTCATAGCTGTTTATTAATAGCTAGAAATTGGAAGCAACCCAGTTGTCCTTCAGTGGATAAACGAACTGTGGTATACCCATACCATGAAATACCACTCAGCAACAAAAAGGAACACACTATTGATACACAAAACAACTTGAATGAGTCTCTCGAGAATCCTGCTTGATCAAAAAAATCCCAAAAGATTACACAAGGTATTATTCCATTTGTATAACTTTATTGAAATGATGAAACTATTAAAATAGAAGACAGATCCATGGCTGCTGGGGATTAAAAATAGAGGAGAGTCGATGGACAAGGTGACGTGAAGGAAGTGGATGTGGTTATAAAAGGACAAGAGTAATAACCCTTCTTGTGATGGAAATGTTCTCTATGTTGATTGCATTAATGTCACTATCCCGGTTATGATAGTATCCTATAGGTTTGGAAGATGTTATTGAGAGCATCTGGATAAAAGGGACATGGAGTCTCTTTATGCTGTTTTTTACAATTGCATAGAAATAGATCATTCAGTCCAATTTAAACATTCAAAATAATTCTGCATATTTGGCTGTATTCTTCCAGTTTGACCTGTAATTTTTACATAAGCTACTACATGATTCCACAAAGATATCTATAAAACTGCAGAATGGTCTTCACTATATCAGATGAGTCTCCAGATATAGAATTTCTTAATGATCCCAGTTTGTAGTTGTCTCAGGGAAATTTTTAAAATTCATGCTTCTTCTGGTTCCTTAAGGTCAATGCTATCTTTCTCACAATTGGCATGCTTTTGATGCATATGACGGTGATTTCTTGGGACACCCCATATTAGAGATAAAGCCAGCAAAGTTCTCACAGGCTGGTCAGCCTTTCACCTTCATGCCACTGGAATGAGTCTCAGTGGGAAGTAATGAGGTTCATTTGAAACTATCATTTAATAGTAATAATAAAAAGAAAGCTCAGAGGAATGGAACTTACAGCTCATTCATCATATCAGTAAACCACATTCACATTTAAGAGGGACTTCCTGTTTTTGCCCATTAAGTGCTCACAAGAGGTTCTGGTAGCTTTTGATTTATCACCTCACATTTTCAGCCTTCCCTTTTCTTTAAACATATAGCAAGTTCAAATCCCGAATCGTTATACATAGTGTTATACTGACTTGGAGGTAAGGAGCAAAAATTAAAAACAAAAGTAGACATGAGACAAAATTTTCACAGTCTTTTACTAAATGACAGTCTTACTAAAAGGCCTAGTGATAACAAGGTATAGTTTTCCTCTTTTCTCTCTCTCCCACACTTTAGCACAAAGAGTTTCAGAGTCAGTCCTACGAATAAGACCAAATCTATTTTGCAAAGGTGAATGCCTGCCATGCCATTTCATGCCTCTGTGGCTTTGTTGAGACTGCTTCCTTGGCCTAGATTACAATTATCCTTTCTTACCTGGGAAGCTCCAAGTTATCCATATTTCAATTAAATTATCTTACATTGATCTTTCACCTTTTTCTCCAGGAAGCCTTCCTTGAATGCTTGAGGATGAGGAAGATACCTTCTTTTTCTCTTGGTACTTCAGCTTGCGTATTTCAGAGCATTTTATCATACTGTGTGGGAATTATCTCTACTAGGCTACACATTTTGAAAAGAGGAGCTGTGGTTTATCCATTTGTACCCCTAGTACTTTACATAGTGTGATCAGTAAATGTTGGTAGAATCCAGGCAAGGCAAAACATTTATAGAGTATACTTACAGAAAAGTGGAAACAGATCTCACAAGTAAACAGACTTCTTAGATTTTTAGTGTGGGGAATCCAGTTTGAATTCATTGGATAGCAACAGATGTAGTTTACTGGATGCTTTCCATGTCTGGGTCTTTCTAATTGAGGACAGTGTCTTTTATATTTTCATTAAAACCACAAGATTGCGGGGTACCTGGGTGGCTCATTGGTTAAGTGTCTGACTTCAGCTCAGGTCATGATCTCATGGTTTGTGGGTTCAATCCCCATGTCAGGCTCTGAGCTGACAGCTAGGAGCCTGGAACCTGCTTCGGATTCTGTTGTCTCCCTCTGTCTCTCTCCCTCCCTGGCTCATGCTCTCTCTCTCTCTCTCAGAAACAAATAAACATTTAAAAAAATTTTAAACTGCAAGATTGCAAGTGCCATGAGGGAAGATCTGTTGCCCCTGCTAAAAGAAGTGGTCCTCAGTGTCTTTGCTTCAACTTGTATTACTTACCTAAAATAGATTATACGGTAGATCAGTGAGTCAAAAAGTATGCATATTGATATGCATACATATACATATATATTTTTTTAAATATGCACATTTTAAGTGCCCTAAGAAAGATCTTTAAGAATTATAAGAATTTATAACTGCCTGGGTGGCTCAGTTAAGCATCCAACTCAATTTATGCTTAGGCCATAATCTCATGGTTTGTGGGTTCAAGCCCCCCATCAGGCTCTGTGCTGACAGTGTGGAGTCTGCTTGGGATTCTCTCTCTCTTCATCTGTCTTTGCCTCTTCCTCACCCTCTCTCTCTCTTTCAAAATAAACTTAAAAAAAACTCTAAAAGAAAATGATTTGTACGTTTATCAGATTTCATTTCTCTTATAAATGCTGGTGTTATCATAAAAAATATATGGGTGAGAATCATAATTTTCATTCACATTTAAGTAATGCGGCCTAGAGGTTAGTATGTGTCTTTGGGTCAGACACAACTGGATTTGAAACCAAATACCATGATTTTATGCTGTGTGACCTCAAGAAGTTTATTTAGTATCTCTAACCCTCATTTCATAAGAAGGATTAATAAATGGTATCATTTTGTAGCAATACTGGGGAAGCATTCAGTTAATAAGTATAACTTGTAAGCTTGATGCCTGACACAATTGTTCAAAAAGTATTAGCTTTTAGTTTTAGAAGTATTAGTTTTTCGCTAATATCATCCTCAATGGGAACAACTGAGAGCTTTCCCCCTAAGGTCAGGAACAAGACAGGGATGTACGCTCTTGCCACTGTTATTCAACATAGTATTGGAAGTCTTAGCCTCTGCAATCAGACAACCCAAAGAAATAAAAGGCATCCAAATCGGCCAGGAGGGGGTCAAACTTTCACTCTTTGCAGTTGACATGATACTCTATATATAAACCCAAAACTCCACCAAAAAACTGCTAGAAATGATTCATGAATCCAGCAAAGTTACAGGATATAAAATCAATGCACAGAAATCGGTTGCATTCCTATACACCAACAATGAAGTGACAGAGAAATCAAGGAATAGATCCCATTTAC
Organism: Leopardus geoffroyi; assembly: GCF_018350155.1. NCBI lineage: Eukaryota > Metazoa > Chordata > Mammalia > Carnivora > Felidae > Leopardus > Leopardus geoffroyi. The sequence continues at coordinate 71,137,154 of NC_059339.1, forward strand.
AGTTGCACAAAAAAACCATAAAATACCTAGGAATAAATCTAATCAAAGAGGTGAAAAACCTGTATATACACTGAAAACTATAGAAAACTTGTGAAAGAAATTGAAGAAGACACAAAAAAAATGGAAAAAGATTGCATGCTTCTGGATAGGAAGAACAAATATTGTTGAAATGTCGATACTACCCCAAAGCAATCTACACATTCAATGCTGCAATCCGTATCAAAATAACACCAACATTCTTCACAGAACTAGAACAAATAATCCCAAAATTTGTATGGAACCAGAAAAGACCCCGAATAGCCAAAGCAATCTTGAAAAAGAAAAGCAAAGCAGGAGGCATCACCATCCCAGGCTTCAAGCTATACTACAAAGCTGTAATCAAGACAGTATGGTACTGGCACAAGAACAGACACTCAGATCCATGGAACAGAATAGAGAACCCAGAAATGGACCCACAAACATATGGCCAACTAATCTTTGACAAAGCAGGAAAGAATATCCAATGGAATAAAGACAGTCTCTTTAGCAAGTGGTGCCGGGAAAACTGGACATCAACATGCAGAAGAATGAACCTGGACCACTTTCTTACACCATACACAAAAATAAACTCAAAATGGATGAAAGACCTCAATGTAAGACAGGAAGCCATCACAATCCTTGAGGACAAAGCAGGCAAAAACCTCTTTGATCTCAGCCACAGCAACTTCTTACTCAGCATGTCTCTAGAGGCAAGGGAAACAAAAGCAAAAATGAACTACTGGGACCTCATCAAAATAGAAAGCTTCTGCACAGTGAAGGAAACAATCAGCAAAACTAAAAGGCATCCAACGTAATGGGAGAAGATATTTGCAAATGACATATCAGATAAAGGGTTAGTATCCAAAAATCTATAAAGAAGTTATCAAACTCAACACCCAAAAACAAATAATCCAGTGAAGAAATGGGCAAAAGACATGAATAGACACTTCTCCAAAGAAGACATCCAGATGGCCAACTGACACATGAAAAAATGCTCCACATCACTCATCATCAGTGAAACACAAATCAAAACCACAATGAGATACCACCTTACACCTGTCAGAATGGCTAACATTAACAACTCAGGCAACAACAGATGTTGGCAAGGATGCAGAGAAAGAGGATCTCTTTTGCATTGTTGGTGGGAATGCAAGCTGGGGCAGCCACTCTGGAAAACAGTATGGAGTTCCCTCAAAAAACTCAAAATAGAACTACCCTATGACCCAGCAATTGCACTGCTAGGCATTTATCCAAGGGATACAGGTGTGCTGTTTTGAAGGGACACATGCACCCCCATGTTTATAGCACCACTATCAACAATAGCCAAAGTATGGAAAGAGCCCAAATGTCCATAGATGGATGAATGTGTACACACACATACATACACACACATGCGTGCACGCGCGCACACACACACGACGGAGTATTACTTGGCAATCAAAAAGAATGAAATCTTGCCATTTGAAACTATGTGGTTGGAGCTGGAGGGTTTATGCTAGGTGAAATTAGAGAAAGACAAAAATCATATGACTTCACTCATATGAGGACTTTAAGAGACAAAACAGATGAATATAAGGGAAGGGAAACAAAAATTATATAAAAACAGGGAGGGGGACAAAACAGAAGAGACCCATAAATATGGAGAAGAAACTGAGGGTTACTGGAGGGGTTTTAGGAGGGGGGATGGGCCAAATGGGTAAGGGGCACTAAGGAATCTACTCTTGAAGTCATTGTTGCACTATATGCTAACTAATTTGGATATAAATTTAAAAAAAATAAAGTTAAAAAAAAGTATTAGTTTTTCATTACCAGTGAGATTGAACATTTGACTATGTCTATTAAAAAACTCATCTTTGCTTTTGAGTTATCTTTTCATATCCTTTATTCATTTATCTATTGGAGGTAAATTTCTCTTTATTACTGAGTTGTAAAAGCTTACCACACATAAAAGATAACAAATATTTTTGACACGTATTTTGAGTATTGTTACCTAATGTGTCTTGTTACTTAACGTTATCGATACTTTTACTTTTAGACCCAGAAAGGTTATTACAGTTTTGCTTTACAAACGTTTTTGGTTGTCTGCACTTTCCTGCCTCCTTTGAAGTTAAACAGAGTCCTATAACTTGCTTGGGCCAATAATGATTATGTGAATAGTGATTATATCTTTTATGGGCAGACACTTCAAAAATCAGTGCACAGTTTGCTCTTCCATGCTGATTCTGATAGCGTAGGTAGAGGTGGAGACTATGTCACCCTGTGTCCCCAAGGGACTGAGTGGCACCCTCCCTACCTACCAAACATGTAAACAAGATAAACTTTTGCTGTGTTGAGCAACTAAGATTGTAGCTGCTTATTACTACAGAAAAATTCAGCCTATCCTTACCAATGTAAGGATACTTTGGTTTGTTTTTTCCCAGTTTTATGGAGATACAATCAACATACATCACTGTAAATTTAAGGGTTGCAACATAATGGTTTGACTCAGTCTATTGTGAAATGATTTCTAGATTAAGTTTGGTTAGCATCCATCATTTCATATAGATACAATGAAAAGCGAAAAAGAAAAAATTCCTTGCAAAGAGAAATCTTAAGATTTATTCTTGTAAAAACTGTATATCATACATGTAGTTAACTATACTCATGGTGCTCTACATTCCATTCCCAGGACTTATTTATCTTGTAACTAGAAGTTTGTAGCTTTCGACCACTTTTCTCCAGTTGCCCCTTCTATCCCCCCACCTATCTCTGGTAATGAGCAATCTGACCCCTTTTTCTATGACTTTTGATTTTGTTTTTTGTTTGTATTTTAGATTCCACGTATGAGATCATACAGTATTTGCTTTTTCTGACTTCACTTAGCATAATGCCCTCAAGTTTCATTTATGTTGCTGTAAATGGCCTCATATCCTCATTTTATAGGGCTGAATAATATCCCTGTGTGTGTGTGTGCGTGCGCGCGTGTGTAGCTGACACTTGAGCAACACAGGTTAGAACTGTGCAGGTCCACTAATACATGGATTTTTTATAGTACAGTACTATAAATATATTTTCTCTTATGATTTTTATTAACATTTTCTTTAGCTTTATTGTAAGAATACAGTATATGATATACAATAACATTAATTATGTTCTTGGTAGGCTTCTGGTCAATAGTAGGCTATTAGTAGTTTGGGGGGAATAAAGTTATACACGAATTTTCAACTGCACAGAGTGGTGGCCCCCCTGATCCCCATGTTCAAGAGTCAGCTATTTATGCCATAGTTTATTCATCCATCATTGGACACTTAAGTTGTTTGCATGCCTTGGATATTGTAAATGATGCCGCTGTGAACATGGGGGTGCAGATATCTTTTCAAATTAGTATTTTTATTTTCTTTGGATATGTTCCCAGAAGTAGAATTTGCTGGATCAAATGGTAAATCTATCTTTAAAATTTTGAGGCTTCTCCATACTATTTTCTGTAGCAGTTGTACCAATTTACAATCCCACCAATAAGATACACAAAGATTCCTTTTTCTACTTCTGTAAAAAACAAAACAAAACAAAAAAAAAAACAACAAAAAACGACAATTGAATTTTGGAAGGGATTGCATTTAGATCTATAGATGATTTTTGGTAATATTGACATTTTAACAATACTCTTCTTTTTTTTTTTTTAAATTTTTTTTTTTTTTCAACGTTTATTTATTTTTGGGACAGAGAGAGACAGAGCATGAACGGGGGAGGGGCAGAGAGAGAGGGAGACACAGAATCGGAAACAGGCTCCAGGCTCTGAGCCATCAGCCCAGAGCCTGACGCGGGGCTCGAACTCACGGACCGCGAGATCGTGACCTGGCTGAAGTCGGACGCTTAACCGACTGCGCCACCCAGGCGCCCCAATACTCTTCTAATCCATGAACTCAAGCTACCTTTCTATTTATGTTGTCTTCATTTTTTTTTTTTTTCATCAGTGCCTCATACTGTTCAGAGTAGAACTTTGTCTCCTTGGTTAAGTTTATTCCTAAACTTTTAAAAGTTTTATTCTGAAGTTTTTTTGTTTTGATATAATTATAAGATCATTTAGTATTTAGAAACATTAGTTATTTTCGTAGGCTAGTATTTTATCCTGCAACTTTAATGTATTTGTTGGTTAAATATAATAAGATTTTGGTGGAACCTTTATGATTTTCTGTATAAAATAATGTCATCCACAAGTAGAGATAATTTTTCTTCTTCCCTTTCAATTCTGATACCTTTTGTTTCTTCTCTCATTGCAAGGACTGCCAGTACTATGTTGAGTAGAGGGATTGAGAGGGGCACCTAAGTCTTATTCCTGATCTTAGAAAAAAAGCTTTCAACTTTTCAGCATTGAGTATGATTTTAGCTGTGGGCTTATCATATTTGGCCTTTGTTATGCTGAGGTATGTCTCTTCTCTACCTCATTTGTTAAGAGATGATTATACAATTTTTCTTTCATTCCACTAGTGTGATGTATTACATTGATTTGCATACATTGAAAGATTTATCCCAGGTATAAGTCCCACTTGATTATGGTAAACAATCCATTCAGTGCATACCTGAATTCAGTTTGCTTGTATTTTATTTAGAATTTTGGATCTATATTCATCTGGGATATTGGACTTTAGTTTTCTGGTAGTGTCCATTTCTAGCTTTGGTATCTGGGTGATGCTGGCCTCATCAAAGGAGTTTGGGTATGCTCTCTCCCTTTCACTTTTTTTGGAAAATTTTTAGAAGGATTGATGTTAATTCTTCCTTAAATATTTGGTGAAATTAACCAGTGAATCCATATAGTCTGGGATTTTCTTTGTTGGAGGATTTTTGTGTTACTGGCTTAATCTCCTTACTAGTAATTGATCTACACAGACTCTCTTTTTCATGAAGTCTTGGTAGTTTGTATGTTTCTGAGAATTTTTCCATTTCTTCTAGGTTGTCCAGTTTTATGAACCACAAGATCATGACCTGAGCCAAAAGCAAGAGTTGGACACTTAACCAACTGAGCCACCCAGGTGCCCCTGTTGGTTGTGGAGTCTTTATTCCTCCTTCCTTTCTGAAGAACAGCTTGACCTGGTATAGTATTCTTGCTTGATAGTTGTTTTTTTTTTTTTTTTTTTTTTTTTTGCTTTTAATATTTGAATATGTCCTCTCATTCTCTTCTGGTGTGAAAAATGTCTGTTGAGAAATCTGCCAAAAATCATATGAAAATTCCATTACATGTAGATTTTCTCTTTCCTCTTGCTACTTTTAAAATTCTTGTTGTCTTTGAATTTGCCAATTTAATTAAAATGTGTCTTGGTGTAGCTCTGAGGCTCCTTTGGGCCTCTTGGACTTGGTTGTCTGTTTCTCTCACCAGGTTTGAAAAGTTTTCAGCCATCATTGCTTTGAATATACTTTCTGTCCCTTTCTCTTCTGAATTTCCCATGATGTGAATATTATTTATTTTTCTTATGTCTCATAATTCTTGTAGGTTTTCTTCCTTATTTTTTATTTTTTCTTCTTGATTCTCTAGATAATTTCAGTTGTCCCATCTTCTAGGTTACTGATTCTTTGTTCTGCATCATAGAGTCTGCTTTTGAATCTCTCTATTGAATTCTTCAGGTAAGTTCTATTTTCAGCTCTTGGATATCTGGCTCTTTTTTTAATGATTTCTGGTATTTTGTTGAACATCTTGTTCATGCATTATTTTCCTAATTTTGTTTAGTTGTCAATCCATGCATTCTTGTAGTTCACAGAACTTATTTAAGAGCCTTATTCTGAATTTTTTGTCTGACAGTTCGTAGATCAATTTTTTAAGGATCAGTTATTAGAGCTTTACCAGTTTCCTTTGGTGGTGTCACATTTACTTGACATTTTCTTTTATTTTTTTTAACGTTAATTCATTTTTGAGAGATGGAGAGAGACAGAGCATGAGTGGGGGAGGGGAAGAGAGAGATGGAGACACAGAATCCAAAGCAGGCTCCAGGCTGTGAGCTGTCAGCACAGAGACTGACACGGGGCTCAAACCCACAGACTGTGAGATCATGACCTGAGCTGAAGTGTACACTTAACCGACTGAGCCACCCAGGTGTCCCGACTTGGCTTTTTTCTAAGCCTCAGTTCCTCTTGTTGGTATATGCACACTCAAGAAAATGGTTTCTTCTTCCAGACTTCACATGTTCAGTTTGGCAGAGATAGTATGTTACCAATGAGCTCAGTTTCCATTTCTGGATGTCTTTGTTGGTAACATCCTTGGGCAGGTGGAGCCTGCTATTGGAGTCCATTTTAGGGTGAGGCAGTTGTTTGAGTCCTGAGGTTGAGGGTAGTGTGACACTGGCTGAAAATAGCTGAATAGGACTGCTGGTTTGGTCCCCTGCCCCAGTGAGGCTGTAGGATAGACTTCGCAGTTGAGTGGATCCTGTGGTCAACCTTACTAGACAGATAGTATTGAGTACTGTACTCAGTGGTAGGTGTGTCTTGAATTAGCTTCCCTGCCTTAAGGGGGTGGCAGGATGGGACCCACGATCTACATGGCTCATTGTTGGGGAACTCAAGCCAGGCAAGTATGCGTACTGAACATTAGGTGAGGCTTTTGGTTTTTCTCTGCAGATATGGAAAAGCAAGGGATATGGTCTCTGTTCAAGTGCCACTGTCAGCAGCTGATGAGGTCCACGACTTCCCGTGTGCCCTGCTTAGGCTTTCTGGTTGGTTGGGCTGAAGTCTGTAATCAGCAATAAGTGGGGCTACAAATGAGTTTTGCTGCCCAGGTATAGCGGGAGAAGCAGCTTCTAGGCCCTTCATGCTCTTAGTGATATTGACTCAAGCTGACTTGTGCTTCAGCTTTCCTGCCTGAACAGGGCCACTGGCTTTAATTGTGGGGCAATCAGCTTTGCCTTCCCTGCTTTTTTAGACTAGAGATTAGGGATTATGCAGATTTCAGGTATTTTCACTGGTTCTTTCAGAAGGGGCTGAGACTATAACTTGTTCTTGCCTGGACAAGACCGGGAGGGTCTCCTTCAGGCAATTGGCTTTGGGGGTTAAGGTGGGTTGGGAGCTACCATCTGCAGTCAGTGCAGTTATGCCTCACCTCTTTTGCCTGGGCATGGGCAGACCAGGCTCCAGGACCAGCAGAACTCCTCGTTGGGGGACCCAAATTAGACAGATATGTACCCCACTGAATTCTTAGGTCATACTGTACCCTAACCTGAGTCTGCAGATGAGCTGAATTGTTGTCTGGGACTACTAGGGCTCTGCTGGGAGGAATTTGGTTCACCAAGACCCTAGTGCTGGTCCTCGGAAGGCCCTCCCCCCTCCTTCATCTCAGAGTCCCAGTGGTTGAATCCCACAGATTCTCCTATAATCCCCATAGGGGAAAACCAGAGTAGGATATCCCATGAAGCAACCTACAATGCTAGGAGGCTGGATGTCACCCGTAGGCTGTCTCTTCTCACTGAAGGAACTACAGGCTCAAGGGAAACCTCTTGGTGTGGTGTTGCTTCAGCCTGGGGGAGGGGCAGTGCAGTCAGTGTTGGCCATTCCTTTTCCATTTTAATGTGGTCTATCTTGGTCTCTGTGGTGCAGGGAGTTGCCTCACCCTCACTCCCAGCTCTAGGATTCTCAATTGGTGTTCTGCCCATGAATAGTTATTACTTCTTCTGAGTGTGAGCAAAGTGGGGGAAGATCCATGTCACCATCTTTGTGGTGCTAGTCCTCTGGTTATTATTTTTAAATGTTACATTTAGACATTCTTTTTAAGAAGTACTGTCTTTGATATCATGCCATAAAAGTCCAGAAAGACCATTATATTGGAGTGTTGAAACATTGACTGAATGATTTTTCGAGGTAGTAAGTTTCCTGTACGTGAATGTTTTAAAGCAGAAGTTATGGTTGCATGTCAGGAATGCTGTGTAATTGTTGTATATTATATGAGTAATCAGAGTAGTTGACCTTTAAGTTTCCTTCCGGCTGTTTGGATATTAAGTGTAATGCATAGTTACTACTCTTAAGGAGATTGCAGTGTACCTCAGTATTTGCAAAGACAAGGTACAATGTGGGGAAAAGATTCTTTTTCCAAATAATAAGTAATAAATATGCAGATAAAGCAATTCCTAATTTGTAGAATATATGTAGATCTCCATGACTGTATATTAAAGTTCTGTGCTTGTCAGTATTTCACCAGTGACTCAATTTGGCCCATATGGTACAAGATAAAAAAATAATACCTTTTTATATAACTTGAACAACTTTCTTACTGAAAACATGTTTTGGTGATGCTGTTGTTTGCGTTACTATATAGATGAACTAATAAGTCAGGTATAAGGGGTGCAGAGTCCTACTCTATCCATGCAAGAGGATGATTTCAAAGCACCATTAAGTAAAGAGAAGTCATTTCTGAAACTGCTGTGACCATGGCAGCACTTTAAGAAGTTGACATGGGATCTGGCAGCACCTGAGCTTCTAAAGTGTCTTACATCAACAGCCTTCTTTATTTTCCATGCCACAGAATGACTCATTGAGGGCAGGCTCTCCCACTCGAGGAGGCTCCCCCAAGATATTTTCCACTTCTTATTGCCATTCCTCTCCTTCTATTCCTCATGGTTCTTGAGTTTTGGGGAGAAGATTCAACAAGTTTAAGGCTAACCAAAGAGAATTTGAAGGATTGTATAAAATTTTCTTCCAGACTATGTCTTTAGGCTCTTTGAAGAGAAGCACCAAAGGATGAGCTATTAAGAAAAACGATAACATTGAAATTTGGTTAGGAAGTTTTCTCCCTTTATCCATGTTATGTATACTTTTTAAAATGATTTTTTTCCCTTCACCATCATAACCTGTTCCCACTCATCTCAGCTTTTTCACCCTTGGCATCCAAGGGTAGCTGCCTGTTGCAACAGAGAAGCCGTGTTGGAGAAAGCAAGAGAGAGGTGAAATTGAGTCCTTTGCTCCCATTTATGTTACAAACGTCTGAACTTGAAGCTTTTATAAAATCGCCCTCTAACTTCTACCTTTTAACAGTCATGTTGGGTGGGTAATGTTATGCACCAGTTTCAAAATCCTCCTGGAGGAAGCATTCTGAAATACCTAACATTTTTTTTTCAAAAGCCACCTTGAATCCCATTCTACATGCATTTTTGAAGTGTAAGGCATGCATAATTTTGCTTAAGCCTTCCTGTCTTTCTCCTCTTCCATGTTGATTACCATCTCACTGAGCCTAGCATCCCCCCTTCTGGATTCCCTTAATCTTCTTGAGACATAAAACATCCTGTGTTCTGTTGGTGTTGAGAGGTATAATTTCCCACTGAGGAAACGATCTAATAATGTAACTGCTCTTTAAACCCCCTACAAATTCATTTTAACTTTTAGAGGTAGCTGATGCCACCATTTCTGGACAAAGTAAATCAGGTTGGTTATTGACTGGATTTTTCTGTTACTGATTTAGAATTGAGCTTTCTAGGGTGTCTGTCTTAACTATATATATCTTCACTATAGTTTTAGCAATGTTTTATGAGGAAGAAAAATGACATATGTGGTTTTAAACAGCCTCCATCTCACAGAAGATCTTTAGATTCCTTTTTAACTACAGTGATAAATGGTTTTAACTTTGAAACAGTGGTGCTTATTTTCCTGTTTATTGTAAGAAATATGTTTTCTTGTTATATGTGTGTTATAGGAACTTGAATTTGAATTTACATCAAAATTGTAATATTTAATCAGGTAATAGTAACTTCCCTTATTAACTCAACAAATATAAAAACAGATTCTCTTGAACTAAGGAAATAGCACCTATTTTTCCTCTTTCTTCAAGTACAGTGAGTTATTCTAAATGTTGATTTAAATAGTAAAATTTTAAAACACTATGAAGAATGTTGGCTTCAGCCTCAATGTAATGATTTTTTTAAACTAACTTCCAATACTAATTGATTAGTTTGCACTACTTTGGAATATTAAAAGGAAGAAGAATATCTAATTTTTGTCCCTGTAAGTTTGTATTCTTATTCAAAAGATTTAAAAAATAAGAAATATGTATGTAATTGGGAATAAGTTGGATAGCCCAGAAAATAGTGGTTTTTCATTTATCTGTAATATCCCTCAAACTAAGATTGTATATATATTCATCTACTTGTATTTATCTTTTTGAGAATTAATTGATATAAATCACTGTATAGGTTTAAGGAGTACGGCATAGCATTTTATCTACATATACTGTGAAATGACTGCCACAAATAGGTCAGCTGACCTCCATCTTCTCCTATAGGTACAATAAAAAAGAAAAGAAAGGAAGAAAAATATTTCTCTTTGTGATGGGAATTCTTAAGATTTACTTTTTAAAATAATTTTCCTATATCATATAGCAGTGTTAGCAATAGTCATCATGTTGTATATTATATCTCTAGTACTTACTTAAACCTCATTTATATCCCTTATTTAAGTTTGTACCTTTTGACTATCTTCCTCCAATTCCCCCTCTCTTCCAGCCCCCCACCTCGGATAACCACAAGTCTGATCTCTTTTTTCTATTGATGGGTTTGGATTTTTTTTTTTTTAAGATTTTACATATAAGTCAGATCATACAGTATTTGTCTTTCTTTGGCTTATTTCACTTAGCATAATGCCTTCAGGGTCCATCCATATTGTTACAAATTGTAGAATTTCCTCACTTTCTATGGCTGAATAATATTCCATTGTGTGTGTTTGTGTGTCTGTACCACAACTTCTTTATCCACTCATCCATCAATGAACACTTTGACACAGCGATTGCTTCTGTGTCTCAGCTATTGTAAATAATATTTCTGTGCACATGGAGTTGAAGATATCTTTCCAATTTAGTGGTTTTTTTCCTTTGTATATATTCCTAGAAGTGGAATTGGAGGATCTTATGGTAATTCCATTTTTAATTTTATGATAGACCTCCATACTGTTTTCCATAGTGACTGTATTACTTGTCAGTCCCACTAACAGTACACAGAGGTTCTCTTTCTCCACAGCCATGTCAGCATTTGTTATTTCTTGTCTTTTTGATGATGACCATTCTAATGGGTGTGAGGGGATGTGTCATTGTGGTTTTGATTTGCATTCTCCTAATGATTAGTGATGTTCAGCATTTTTTAAATGTACTTGTTGGCCTTTATATATCATCTTTGGAGAAATACCTATTCAGTTCCATTTTTCCATTTTGTGAATTGGAGTTCTTAAGGGTTTTTTTTTTTTTGTGTTAGCTATTGAGTTGTGTGAGTTCTTCATTTTTTTTGGATATTAACCCCTTATCAGATATGTAGTTTGCAGATACATTTTCTCATTCCATAGCCTGTCTTTTCTCTTTATTGATGGTTTCTTTGCTATACAGAAACATTTTTAGTTTGATGTAGTCCTATTTGTGTCTTTATTATGTTGCTTGTGCGTTAGGTGTCCTATCCAAAAAATCATTACCAAGACCCATGTCAAAAAGGTTTATTTCTATGCTTTCATCTGGGAGTTTCATGGTTTTAGGTCTTACATTTAAGTTTTTAATCCATTTCAAGTTGATTTTTGTGAGCAGTATAGGTACTGCTTCATTTTTTCATGTGTAAACATCTGATTTTCCCAGCACCATTTATTGAAGAGTCCATCTTTTCTCTATTCAGTATTCATGGCTGGCTTGTCAAATATTAGTTAACAGTATCTGCTTGGGTTTATTTCTGGGCTCTTGATTCTGTTCCATTGGTCTATTTGTTTTTATGCCAGTACCATACTCTTTTAATGACTATAGCTTTATAATATAACTTGAGATCAGGAATTATGATGCATTCTGCTTTGTTTTTCTTTCTCAGGATTGCTTTGGCTATTTGGGATCTTTCGTACTTCCATATAAATCCATATAAATTTTAGGATTGTTTTTTCTACTTATGTAAAAAATGCTATTGGAATTTTGTTAGGGATTGCATTAATCTGTAATGACTTTTGGTATTATATTTTAACAGTATTAATTCTTCCAATACATGAACATGAAATACCTTTTCATTTATTATGTTTTCTTTTATCAGTGTCTTATAGTTTTCAGAGTAGGGATCCTTCATTTCCTTGGTTATATTTGTTCCTAAATATTTTGTTGGTTTTGATGATATTGTATTATTTATCTGTATTTCCATGTTTTCACTACATGTATTTAGATGTGTACAAGTTTTAGTTTTAAATTATTTCCTTTATATCCTGAATCCCTCAAAGGCAGAGTATTTTCTTCTGTGTTTTTAAAACTCATCCTGTGCCTTTCCTAACACAGTGTAAGAGTGGCATCAATTTCTGTACATCTCATAACGTTATATCTAAATTTGTATCACTTGGAACCTACATAGGGTGAGGTAAAATATTTAATTATCCAAAGAGACAAACCACATTTAAGAGAAATAGATAAAAATCAATAAAACAACTTTTCATATGCTAATTTTTTTAAAAAAAGAATCTAGTTGACATACAATGTTACATTAGTTTCATATAGGTGTACTACTTAGTGATTTGACAAGTTTAAAAATCATATTATGTTCACAAGTGTAGCTACCATCTATCCTGTTACATCACTATTACAATAGTATTGACCATATTCCTTATGCTACGCCTTTCATTCCCATGACTTATTCATTCCATAACAAGAAACTATTTATAGTTTTGATTCTGCTTCTGATCTGTTTTATTAATTTTTAAAAACATTCCACTTATGAGTGGCATGTCTTTCTCAGTCTGACTTATTTCACTTAGCATAATACCCTGTAGACCCACCCATGTTGTCTCAAATGGCAAAATTTCATTCATTTTTATGGCTGTGTAATATTCCATGTGTGTGTGTTGGGGGGGGGGTGTGAATGTGCACCACATATTCCTTATCCATTTGTCTATTGATGGACACTTAGGCTGCAGCATTTCCTTTATAAAACAAAACCATCTGCTTTATTTGGTTTCCTAGGAGTTTGTTCATGGCCCAGCAATCTCCTTTACATACACCCAATATCCCATTCTCTAAGGAATTTATTTTCAATTATGGAATCCTTGAGATATAGTCCCATACCTGAAATAAAGTTCTTACTTTGTCCTTGGACTCTAATTAAATATGGAAATTGTTTTTGAAAGATTATCTTAAGTAAAATATGTGTATTTCCTGAACTCTTATTATTTACAAGCTATTGTGGTAGATGCTTGGGGAATGCTAAAATAAGACAGTCCTGATCATTAAGGATTAGAATTTAACTGGGAAACAAAATAGTTACAAATAAAGATTTAACAATTCAGGTGCTAAATGAGGATGCTGTATGAGTTCAGGTAAAATGATCATCAATGATATTGGCACTAATAAAAGAAGTAGACATTTATATAGCATGTATTATGTTCAGGGCTCTACTCTGAATGCTTTATATATTAACCCATTTTAATTTTAACAATAAAATTGTTGAAAGTACCTATTGTATCCATTTAAGAGATGAAGAAAATGGCACACAGGTTAAGTAACTACATAAGGTCACACACTGGTAACAAAACCTGGAATAGAACCCATATTAGTAATATTACAGAATGTCACGAAGGGGCGGTAATATGAATTGGGCATGGAAGATGCCAATCACTGGAAAGATAATTAGGAAGTTCAAGTTCATGTGAAACAAAGTTTGAAAGTAGAACATGTGAAACTAGTTCAATCTTGCAGGATCTGAGATATTATCTAAGTATAAAATGAACAGGTAATTTATTTTTTTATGGGGCCATTTTTGAGAGTAAAAAGAGTTGCTGACTGGATACGATGTATGGATGACAGACACAAACTGTGTCCTCATGCAAACTGAGACCCATGGTCATCCTAGTTTTATCCCTCAGTCATTCAGAACGGGGACCCTCATATCCTTAAATTGGTTCTGGCTATGGTAATTTTGTGATCAGGGGTGCCTAACCCATATCAGGTTGTGCAAAATAAAGAAGAGAAAAATAAACTTTAGCTCAGCTCTCAGGATTTGGTTCAATGTCTGCATTTCAGTGCAATTATCTTTGACAGTCTGAACTCCTGGACTTTGGTCTTTGCCTTCTTAGAGCCATTTTTCTTCTTTCACTGTTTTTGCATTAATGAACTTTATGGACACAAACTCTGACCTGCTTGAACTTATGCAGTGCACTTGATCATTTGGGGTATGTCAGTAGCTGCAGAATCTGATCTACACACTGTTTGACTTATGGAACTTGTCAGAGTCTTCCTGCAGGCCCAAAATTATATCTTTTGTGTAGGGCTAGCTACTCTTAGCTAGGTCTGGCTCTTTACCCCCTATCAAAGTGATGATTTTTAAATATATTGTAGTTATGGGACAGAAGTTGGAATGGATCCTACATTCCTTCCAATGAAGTGAAGACATTTTCCTGTAGATGGGGGATGGGGGTTGGAGAGTGGGTTATTAATGGATTTTGAGCAGAAAAATGACAGGATGAAAGTAAAATAGATCTGCTGGGATATGTAGGATAGATCACAATGGGAGACTGAGGATAGCAAACCAGTCAGGTGGACATATAATTGCCCATAAGTAAAATAAAAGATATTCTATCGTGGCAACAGTGTGAATCGAGGAAAAAACAGTTTGTAGAAATATTGCAGTAAAGGAATTTTCAGAACACAGTGACTTTCCAGAACCTGGAATATGGCATAGAGTTCTTTGGGTTCAGTGAATCAGTGAAAACTCATGTTGACTTATTTTGTATTAATTGGATGAGGAAGAAAGTGCTAGTGTTTCTTCTTTGTTCTCCCACAGAATGCATCATGTTAGAATGTGTGTGTGTGTGTGTGTGTGTGTGTGTTTATGTTTGTCAACCACATTTTCCTTCACATCATCTCCTCCAGAGCCAATGAGGCATTCTGCTTTTCATTTTCAAGATGTAACTCACTGGCTGGAATTGGCTGGCAGAGGAACATATTTTCCTGGTATGGAAAGTGGTAGCTTTATCATATTAGCTAAGAGGGAACTGTGTTCCTATAAATTTACTTTTCTGTATAGTTTCAGGTTAGGGATGAGAGAAATTTACATGATACTTGGAAGGTAGGTGTGAAGCAGCAGCCATTTTTAATGCTCTGAAGGTCTTTGCATTAACTGTAATAGCTTATGCCTGTTATTGCTGATCTGCTAGTTTACCTTATTAGCACTATAGAAGCAAGACTTTGACTAAGAATATGGCATGTAATAAACAACTGAAAGTAAGGAATATAATGGGGTTAGTTGGTTGCTTTTAAATTTGGTGGAGCACATAGGGAAATAAAATTATGAGATCAGGGCTTTCAATCCCCAGCTTAAAGTCTGAAAAACCAGTAAGGTTTAAGACTGCCCTGAAGGAAACCCTTTTCTCCTAATGGCTCATGGTTGAGATTTCTGACTATTAAAGCCAAAGTCTACACTTGGCCCATGGTTAAATTGTCAATTTCATGGAGTCTGTTATGTTAAAGTTAGGGTATTAGTTTGGAAGTAGTGATCCTGAAAACTGGGTGCATATGTGCAGATTCCATTGAAACTGGGGACGTTGGACTATTGAATTTTACCTTTTTTACCTTTTACAAGTACAACCAACTCTTATGTCTTCTATTCCTTTCTGAGGATGATAGTATCCCCTTGCCTGAAGAACATGAAATGGACCCCCAAGTTAATTTCCTTCCAGAGGACTGTTGTTCTTCCTCAAGACCAATACATAAATGTTCCATTGCTTCTAGACCTATAACGAAACCCACATCCAGACAATGACTGACGGGGTAAGGCACAAAGTATGACCTATGAAGAGGTGCGATAGAGACGAATTACAAGATTTTGCCAATTCATACTGCCAGTAACCTGGGGGAAAATACAGGAATATATGTTAAGTGTGTTGGAGAAGAGTGGAATAAATAAAATGTTGGGCTTCGATGAATCTGTTGATAAGACATACTAAACAGTAATTCTTGATTCAGTATGTCACCTTGAGTAACTGGGGGTCTCAATAAAAGTCTCTTTGGTTGTTTGAAATCTGTACCCAAAGTCTCCTATGATACTGAAATGCCAAACTAATAACTAATGAAGTGAAAATGCCAGAACTTTTTTGACATATTGTAAAGGAATATATCCAAAGGCTTAGTGAGTCCTGTATGTTGGAATACATTTCTTGAGTAAATTGTGCTTATCTGTCCCCTAATGGTGTTCGCCAAAAGGGTCCAAAAGACAGTTTCTTCACTAAATCTGTGATAAAAACATTTGCGAGGGGGCACTTGGGTGGCTTCATTGGTTAAGCATCCAACTCTTGATCTAGGCTCAGGTCATGGTCTCGTGGTTTGTGGGATCAGGCCCCATATTGGGCTCTATGCTGATAGCACAGAGCCTGATTGGAGTTCGTTCTCTCTCTCTCTCTCTCTCTCCAAATAAATATTTAAAAGCACATTTTTGAGAAGAATCTTTTTAAGAGCTCTTTGATAGCTATTCTCTGAAGTCTAGCCAGTAACAGGAATGAGCTTGAAAGAGGACCTTGAACTCAAAGTGGGAATGCAGCTGATCGGCACCTTGACTTCACCTTGATGTCTGAACAGAGAAGCTAGACACTTTGAGACTTCTTACCTACAGAACTGCGAGCTAATAAATAAATGTTATTTTAAGCTAGTAATTTTATGATAATTTGTTGTGCAACAATAGAACATTAATACGGGTAGCAAAGGCCAAGCAGAGATCATTAAAATTCCCTCTTTCTACAAAAATAGTTTGATAATAATCCCACCACTGCCACATTTCTAAGGGAATTGCAGAATTATTGTCAATATCAATGACTTGAAATATGAAGGAATCGTGATTCCCAATACAACTCCATTCAATTAACCTTTTTGGCCTATGAAGAAAACAGATGGATCTTGAAGAATGAAGTAGATTATCATACATTTAATTAGATGATAACTCGAATTGCACCTGTTGGTCCAGATGTGGTTTCATTGCTGTGGCAAATAGACATGTCATCTGGTATGCAGTTATTTATCTAGCAAATGCTTTTTCCCCTGTACTTATTAGTAAAGACCACTGGATGTCATTTTCTTTCAGCTGGAGGGGCCGGCAATAGATACCTTCATTGTTTTAATTCAGGGTTGTATCCACTCTCCAGCCCTATGTCATAATCTAATACATGAGAACTTTGCTCACCTCTCCAGTTCATGGGGTATCACGCTCTTCTGTTACATTGATTATATCACAATGAGCAAGAAGTAACACAATCTTTCGTTATCTGATTTAGACACTGGAGAGAAAATAAATTTTCCCCAAATTCATTGTCACTTAATATTAGTTTCCCATTGCTGTTATAACAAATTACCACAAACTTAGGGGGCTGAAAACAAAACAAATTTATTGTCTTACTCTTCTATAAGTCAGAAGTCCTATAATCAAGGTGTTCTTAGGGCTGTGTTTCTTTTAAACACTCCAGGACAGAATTCCTTTCTTTCTTTTTTTCCCCACATTTAAGAGATTGCTTGCATTCCGTGCCTTGTGGCCCCTTCCTCTATCTTCAGAGCCAAGAGCATAGCATCTTTTAAGTTCTCAGCCTCACTCTGACCTTTTCTTCCTTTATCACATTATCTTCTCTGACTTGGACCCTCTGTCTCCTTCTTGTAACAACACTTGTGGTATGTTGAGTCCACCTGGATAATACAGTACAGTGTTCCTATCTTGAGTTAATCACATTTGCAAAGTCCTTTTTGACACATAATACATACACAGGCTTGGGGGATTAGGACATGGATATCCTTGGGAGGACATTATTTTGTTTATCACATATCTCAGTAAAATTTCTCAGGGTCCTTGAGATGAGGCAATCAAGATGACCTTTTCAAAGTAAAGATCAAGTTGTTGCATCTGGCCCTTCCTACCACTGAGAAATATCCATAGTAATTGCATTTTGCATTTTGGATGGAACATGTGTCTCATTTGGGCATGGTGTAACCATTCACTGAGTACTCTGAAAAGCTACCAGTTTTATTTTGTTTTATTTTTTTTAACGTTTATTTTTGAGAGAGAGAGAGACCGAGAACGTGAGCAGGGAAGTGGCAGAGAGAGAGGGACACACAGAACCTGAAGCAGGCTCCAGGCTCTGAGCTGTCAGCACAGAACCTGATGTGGGGCTTGAATTTGTGAACCGTGAGATCATGACCTGAGCAGAAGTTGGATGCCCACCCGACTGAATCACCTAGGCGCCCCAAGCTACCAGTTTTAAATTGGGTTTGGACAAGGAAGAGAAAGCTCTGTAATCGGTCCAGTGGGTAATGTAAGCTGCTCTCCTTCCTGGAATATATGATCCAGCAGATCCATTCGTGCTTGAAGTGTCAGGGATGTATTTGAAAGGCTCTCATAAGCAAATCACATTGCAGACCCTCAGGATTTTGGAACATCACTATGCTAGTCACTCGTGGTAATGATTATCACGTTGAGAAACTGCTTCTGGCTCCAGGAGAGACTGAACACGTGGTCTAATTTCTATGAGACCTAAATTGCCCATTATTAAATATGTATTGTCTATCATGCCATGCATAAATCTGGATATACATGGCAGCACTTTATCATAAAATAGAAGTATCTATAAAACAGGGTTTAAGCAGATCCTGAAGGCAACAGGTACACCAATGAGTCTAGTGGCCTAAATGTCTATGTCTCATACTTATGCTGTATTTCCTCCTCCCTCTTAAGATGGACTTATGGCCTCAAGGGGATCTCCCTATGAATAAAAGACAGTGGTGAAACAAAATTCATTCAGTGGGCATAACTTCAAATGGTGCGCTTGGATTTTGCTCAAGAGGAGACATGGCCAGAGTTATGGATCTATAGTGATTCATGTAATGTATCACATGGTTTGGCCAGATGGTCAGAAATTTAGAAGAAACATAATTGGATATTGGTGACAGGGAAGTATAGATAAAATTTGTATCGATACACCTTCATAGATTAGCAGGAATTGTGAAGATATCTGTGTCATGTCAATGCTCATGAAAGAGTAACTTCAGCCCAGGAGGATGTTAATAAATGAGTGGAAAAGATAACATATTCTATGGATATCAGTCTGTCTCTCTCCCTAGCACCCTCTGTCCTTGCCTAATGAGTTCATGAACAAAGTGACCAGGCTGGAAGGGATGAAGGCTATGCATGAACTCAGCAACGTGGACTTGAATTCACCAGAGTTGATCTGGCTTATCAATGTGCCAGGGGCAGAGACTGACACTGAGCCCATTAGAAGATATCATTTTCTCATGACCTCTTACAAAAGTCAATGAAACCCAGTATAGGCAAGACTGCTAATGGCTCAAAACATTCAGGAGTGAGGGTATGGATCACCCTCACAAGAAAGGAACTACAGGTAACTGAGGTAGTTGCTGAGAGCAAAGGGAATATAGAATGCATAGTGGATCAAGGTAATTCTAAAACATGTTTAACCATGTGACAAATTACAGAAATGAGAGCTATAATGGTTATAAGTATATATTTCTTGTTTTGATATGAATTTACTTCATTAACCAACTCCATTCTTTTTTCCTCCCTTCTCCCATTTTTTTTTACTACCTAGCATAATGCATGTTAATAGTATTTAATTTTATATTAAAAATGAATAAGGGGGTATGTCATAGCTGGATGAAGAATGAACATTCTCAAAGATGAACAAAGGGCCTTGTATCCTCTTTGGGGGAGAGTATTAGCATGCTTTCAGTTTTATAAGGGATAGTTGCAAAAAGGTAAAGCATAGTTTTTCTATTTTGATTATTTGGAAGTTAAGTATGATCAAAAGAGGAGTGTGTGGATGTCAAGGCAATAAGGATGAATTCTAGTAGCTGTGTACTCTTTCAAACTAGTTAGCCTGAAATTACCTTTTCCATAATTCTATCCACTGTACACTATTTGATTAAGGTTGTTCACAAGAGACATTTGTTCAATATTTTGAAAGTGGAAATAAAGCACCAACTTTTTTTGTGCTCTGGAGGTTATTGTAAGACACCAGGGACTGTGGAGTCCCACATATGTTCTTGCTGATCTGCTGGCTTACCTTATTAGTGTAGTGTTCTTACCAAGGCCTGCAACCTGTCTAGTTACTCGCGTGTGTCCTTTCCAGCCTCTCAGTGTTCTGGCCCAGCTGTGTGTGCAAATGCATAGTGAAGGGTATCAGGTTCTCCTGAAGAATCATCTACATCACTGAAGTGGGAAGCTATGAAATTTGGATGCAAGGTCTAGTTGGTGCTTCTGGGATCCTGTTTGTTCTTGTGAGTGCTAGCCCCCATGTGGGGCTCAAACTCATGAACCGTGAGATTGTGACCTGAGCCGAAATCAAAAGTTGGACATTTAATCGACTGAGCCACCCAGGTGTCTCTGCTTCTACCCTGTTCCTTCTTGACTACTGAGTTGGTTAGCCTAGAGTGACATCAACCCAGAACCAGGATCAGAGGAGAGAGCCTTGTGTAGACATTTCCATTAACTTCTGTAATAGAATAAAATACAACTTTTATAAGTCCCTTATTTTGTATCACTCATAGTTTCTGCTTCTCTGATCAAACTCTGACTGCTACACTTTACAGTGTTTATTGCATGAGTTAATAAGATATGACTGAAGAACTTTAAGCTTTAAAGATAATACCTGTTTTAATTATGGTCAAGAAATAAGAACATAGGGAATGTGCTGGAGGAAGCAGATAAAGTTGACACCCAGGAACACAGTGGTTAGCCAGTTAAGTAGTAAATAAATGTGTACATGGAATTGAAATTTAAGAATGTTGGGGTTCTTTAGAGCTAGTGTCAGGTCTGGATAAGGAATATCTCATTCCATGTTCAGTCATAAGGACTCCAGAGTCAATATGAAGACGATACCACTGGCCAGAAATGGGGCAATTTAAGACACAATAGTGATGATAGCCTTAAAGGATTAAAACATCTCAAATTGTTTAAATCACAAATAATACATTCACTATTGGCGGGTGCTTGGAAATTAACTTATTACTTTGGGACACCTGGGGGGCTCAGTCATTTAAGTGTCTGACTCTTGATTTTGGCTCAGGTCATGATCTCATGATAGTGAGATTGAGCCCCACATCAGGCTCTGCACTGGGCATGGAGCCTGCTTAAGATTCTCTCTCTCCCTCTGCCCTTCCCCTGTGCTCATGCGTGCTCTGCCTCTCAAAGTAGAAAATAAAATAATAAAAGAAATCAACTTATTACTCTGAAGACTGATAACTAAAAACAAATGAATCAGACATTAAATCCTGGCTTTCCTATGTAAACTGTACCAGTGGGTAACTAAATAATAGAATAACAGAAGGATACTTTATTTGTGATAGTTTCTCAATCTAATAAAGTAGAATGATATATTTAAAACATTACTATTTTGCAGCCCCTAATGAATTAATAGAGGGTAGGCATTCTTCATTAATAGCTGCTGACATTACAAGGGGATGCATCCTAATGAAATGTGCATCACAATCTTTGAATATTCTGGCTAAAGGTAGCTCATATCAATTATTCCAATTATAAGTTTATAGTAAGTAATTTATAAAAACAATTATTAAAATTTATACAAGTATGAAATATAAAATTTATGAATAGTAAATGTATAAAAACTAAATAATAAAAAACAAACAAGTAAAAGTGTATAGAGGAATGAGCTCAGTAAAACTAACAATCTGGGAAGCTGTAGAACAAAGGAGCCAGTTTCTTCAACAAAGGGAGCAGAGCTGGAAGGAAACCCATAGATTAGAAGAGACAGTGTGAGGTTACCAAAGTCATTGACTTGTAGATTTATAATGAATACCTACTATGGTATGTATATTATACCTCGATTAAGTTGGTTTAGATACAAAGAGAAATTGAAAAACCATTGATCAATAGCTAGTCTTACTGGGATTTTGATTCCATCAAACAAACAACCAATAGTTGATATTTAACACAAAATTAGAAATTTGAATATTTACAAGGTGTTTCATGATATTAACAGTTTTTAAATTCTGCTTTATATTGATAATGTGGTCATGTTAAAAAAAACTTTCATTTTCAGATATATACTGAAAAATGAAATGAAAAGGTTTGATTTCTAAAATATAAAATGTATGTGCTAGAACTGTTTTACAGTTCCAGAGGATCAGTGGAGGGTAGATGTAAAATGGTATTGGTCTTTAAGTGATTTTGGTAGGAAGGTTCCTTTTCTGGGGTTTAAAGAAAGATTTCACAGGGTACCTCAGATTTAGCCTGCAACTTCACTGTGACACCAGTAGGTGAAGTGCAGTTCTTGCTGTCCTGGCTCAATTTTGATGTGTCCTGTGACCTCTGCCTCAGGTACTGTTCCATTTGTTACTGGAAAGATCCATTGCTAATTCAGAAAAGTATTTTAAAAAATAATATACACCTATCACTCCAAATAGAGACTTAGATCATTTACACAGAGAAAATAAACTTATTTAAAATCACCTAATTTGAGGGCACCTGGGTGGCTCAGTGGAGTGTCTGACTCTTGATTTTGGCTCAGATCATGATCCCAGGGTTATGGGATCTAGCCATGTGTTGGGCTCAGTGCTGAGTGTGGAGCCTGTTTCAGATTCTCTCTCTTTCCACCCCTCTCCCTGGCTCGTGCTGTCCCTCTTTCTCTCTAAAAATAAATAAAGAGACAAAATTATAAAAAAAAAAATTAATGTTTATTTTTGAGAGAGAGAGTCAGAGTTTGAGCAGGGGAGGAACAGAGAGAGGGAGACACAGAATCTGAGATGTCAGCACAGAGCCCAACACGGGGCTCGAACTCACAAACCACAAGATCATGACCTGAGGCAAAGTTGCACACATAACCGTTAAAAGTTGCACACATTTAAAAATAATTTTTTTTTATTTTTTAAAAAATCAAATCACCTTATTTATTTTCTGAAGCATTTTCCTAATTTGGGTATTTGCTAAGCTACTCAGAGTCCATTAAATGTCATGATTTTTAAAAAAAAAAATTGTCTTAAATAGAATGCAAATCTTGTTAAGGGACATTTATTTCCTAGAAGCTTGAAAAAAAATATTTTTTAATGTACTTCGTTGATGCATGATTGAAAGTCCATAACTGTGACTGAATTTATATCAAAGAAGTAGGTAATTTTATGATCATTAATAATGGTTGTAGCTATGCAGGCCAAGACAATGATATGGGTAATTGAATCTCATGCTTCAGAGAACAAAGTGATCGCCATGACCAAGGCAGGGAAAAATGTCTTGCCCCATGTAGACCATTATGCATTTGAATACTTAGATGGAGGGACTTGAAGAAAGATCACATTCTCCTGAGGCATGAGGGATTTTATGCAGAAGAACATCTCATTGGATAAAACAGTGGTATTGGTTCTGCATTAAAATGAATCATAATTTCTTTTTGGCCTACATTTTAATATGGGACTATAGGTAGGATCATGTCAAACCTATGGGAGTGACAGCTCTTGTCTGGCACATGGAGCGGGCAAAGAAAACAGTGTCTTAAGATACATGGGAGGGAGAAGAGGAAGGGTGATGGGAGCCCATTTGTGAAGTTCCAGAACCAAAGACATCTGAGAAATAGACTCTGAGCCAAAAAGTGGTGGCACTGCCATATAGAACCAAGAGTAGGACAGCTGGTCATTCAAAAAAGGACCACTAGTAAGCAAAAATGCAGTGTTTTCTTTAACCAGTGGCAGCTCCTACAGAACAACAGCTTGCCTTTGGTTCCTCACAGTGAGGGATGGAAGTAAAATATGTACTACCCAAGCAGCTTTTCACTAGAAAATATGGCCATCCTTCCTTCTGAGCTCAATAGACAAAATGTTTACATACATTGCATTCACTCAACAAACACTTCTGGAACATGCACTGTGCCTGTATGCTTCAGGAGGGAAAAATATGGAAGGATCACTCCCAGCTTCCCTCCACACCTTGCTTCGTTTCTTTTCACAGGGACATGAGTAGACCTTCCAGTAACAAGCCAATTTTGGCTACAAATACAAAGCCATATCGTTTAGTCATAGTTATCAATAATGAAGCTGATCTTTGATCTTTACCTGTGTATCTTCTGTAAGTTACTACTCCATTGATTCTAAATGTGGAAGGGATAAAAAGGATACAGAAAATTTCCAATACTGAGTACTGGAGAAAGTAACAATAATAACTATAGTGTCTACTTCCTATCCCTGTGCACCTTACAGTTTAATTTTATAGATCACCTTTTTATTCCATAGTTCAAGCACCATGTTCCCATGAAGTGTTTCCTGGATCTCATTCCTCATAGGTTTGGCTTAGGGGTTAAAACCTATATTGAGTTAAAAAGTTGAATTGGATCTGAGTCTCGGTTTCTGGTGTTTTACTGCACACTAAATATATTAAAACCAACAGTTTGCTTTTCCTGTGTATCACCACTGCTGGATAGTGTATTCCTTTGGGTCAGAGGCAAGTTTCCATATTTGTATTCTCAGCTCCTAACACACCTTCATGGTACTTGGCCTTCAGAAATCATTTCCTGAGTTGAAATCAATCACCCTCTAGAACTTTTCTAGTCTTATTACCTATTATTGACACAATGTCTACATTTAATATTCCTGATATTCCATGCTGCTCACCAGTAAGGGCTAGTAAATATGGTGGTGTCCTCACCATACCAGAGAGTTACAAGAATTTCTCTTGTCTTTCTCTTGGTTAGGAGAGAGGGTTGAGGTGACACTTAATAACCAAGACATATCTGTGAGAATTATAGGCCATTCATTCGTCTTAACCAGAAAGTGACCTTGGCTGCTAGAGCTGTTATTCATTGGTCCATCAGGGTTCCATGTAGAACTTTCCCTCTGGGTCTTGGCCCTTATTCTTACCTTTTGGTCAAGGCACTAGCTTATCACAGTATCTTTTTAGCTATATGTCCTGTACTTGGTTGTTTCCTTCTCCAAGTGGAATGTGGTAGAAGGAGTTCTGGATTAACTGTTGGATGTTGATTAAATCTTTTAATTCTTGAGGATTTGATTCTTCTTAGAGGAAATGGGATGAACTCTTGGGCTCTTCTTTTATGAAATGGAGTTTAACCTAGAGATTACTTAGGACTCCTACAAGATTTTTAAAAAATAGAGTGAATTTCTAAGATGTCTTTTTAAATTTATTCAGTTCACATATATGTTCTTTCTCTGAAGTCCTAAAGCAGTTAATATTCTATACCACACAATTTATCAGTTGATTGTATATATTTCTTGGTAGTGTTCATTAATTGTTTCTTATGTAAAAATCTTGTTTCTGCAAATAGATTGTATACTTTTTGGGTTTAGGAAACATGTCTCCTGCTTCCTCATATTCCTCCCACCATTGGCTCTTTCCAAATCTCTCTCTCTTTGCACCCAGTTAACTCCCTGGTGTCTTTGTTCTCCCATTCAGTTCTAACATGAAATGTTCAGAGCTCCTCAAGCTTACAGCAATTTCTTAATATAGTAGGACATTTGGCTCTCTTCTGAATCCTGGGAATGAAGTATTATAATTACCTCTGTTTTTGTAGATGACAAAACTGAGTCTCAACATTGAGATTTTTTTCCCATTGTTTCTTCACTTGGTTAAATGTTGAGACTGGGAGTGGAACTATATTCTTTCCCTTAAAAGTTAAAAAATTGTTTTAACAATTTATCTTGCATTATGACAAAAGAAAATAAAAAAGACAAGAAAAAAAAGATCGAGGCATTAAGGAATTTTCACTATTAAGTTGTGACTAAGTGGAAGCAATGTTGTAAAATACTTGCAGACAAGGGTTTTTGTTGAACTAAAAGAATGTGAAAGGAAGGTATGAAGCACGCAAAGATTCTATATTGAAGTTGAGAGAGCATTCCTGCCTTTAGGTGGTGTCTGGGGAAAGGACCATCACATTTCAGTTTGTAATCAACACAGATGCTAATGGATGTTTCCCTCATCTCAAGACCTCAACTATCATGAGCACCACACAAGAAGCAAAAGGGTTTCTGAGTGACAAGAATAATATAAAAATTGTTCTCAATATCATATATTTTTTTTCATAATGTGTTTTCAAAGTCCTCAGAGCCTACCTACTTGAATGTAGTTTTACTAACTTTATCACAATCCTGATTATCTGGGGTTTCCCCTCTCACAGAAGAATAGAAATAAATAAGAGGGTAAAACTGTAGGAAGCACTGGTAGAAACAGGCATGGTGGTCATTGGCAAGAATTGATAGCATGACGGTATAAAAGATCAGAGGAAAAAAGCAATACGATAATTCAAAATGGCAGTAGCTCAGGGACATTCATGAAAGGGCGTCACTGTTAGTGCCCCATAAACTTGGTACTAGAGCTCAGCTTATTCACCCACCCATCTGTCCATCCATTAATTCACTAATTCAGCAACTATTTGTGTGCCAGGCACTATTTCAAGTGTACTATATGAAGGTAGATAGCCCGTTGTCCTTGTTTTTATTGTGCTCAGAATGTATTTTAGGCAAGAAGTAAGTAAACCAAGAATTAAAATAACGTTAGGGAAAATGGTAAGGAAAAGAAAAGGAATGTAGATGCATCAGGTATCTTGGGAGCACAAAGAAGAGAATACCTAACTCAGCTAGTGGAGAAAGGAAAAGGGAAGGAGGTAAGGAAACAAATCATGCACTACATTAGAGCCAAGCTAACAAAGAGGTTACTTAAACTAAGCCATAGTAGCAACAGCTTCTGATCAGTGTAAATAGCTAAATAGGAATGAAAGTGGAGAGTGACACAGAATATACAGTTCTTCTCAGTGTGCATCTGAATTATGTTTTGTGGGATTTGTCTTTGTAGAGTCTTTCAGCCAGGCAGAGGTGACTATGCTAATAAGGGTATGTACCTTCTTTAAGAGCTCTTTCTGAACGGAATTGGCCACCTGGGTGGTCTCTAACAGTTTTGCCTCTGTGTCTGAAATCCTAATGGTAATGATTCCTTAAAATGTTGGAATCCTTTGTTCATATTCCTTATTATCTAGTTGGTTTAACATATTAATTTCAGAGTGGTAGTTAACTGCTAATTTGATTTATCAGAACTCTGAAGTAATGAAATGGCTAGGAAGCATGCTTTGGTAGGAATGTGTGTGTAAGTGGGGAGGGGAGTACAAAAGAAAAGGCAGTGATTCTTTATCAGGGATGCTACTTGCTTCTGGTCGAACTTCTGAGCAAATATAAGGACTTGGGGGTAACTGGTAGGGAGTGCTGTAATAAAGGCCCAGAAAGTAGAGGCAAGTTGAAAGGTCAATATGAGCCAGGACACTACACTTATATTACATGTGTGCTTGTCCTTTCCAGGCAGGAGTCCAGATTTAATTCATGCAGAGGAGTTGAGAGTGTAGTCTACACTTCTCTTAACCTTTTACCATCATCATCATCATCATCATCATCATCATCAAGAGTAAAGAGGGGGAAACAGAAACTCAATTCTGCAACCCTCCCCGACACACATATTATCCCATATTAGTTATCACAAGAAACCCTAGGCCTTCTGGTCATCCCTTGTCTCCCAACTATAGTTCTTAAAAGGATGTGCATGTGACCTGTTCTCCTTTTGTCATTTGCCCCAACCTCTTAAACTTTTCCCATTGTGCCATTAGCAGCAGTTCACAATGCCGGGCTCTCCTCAGCGCCTTGTCTGAGCTTCCATTCAACTTATTTTTCTAATGAAGGGTTTCTCAGCCTCAGCAGTATTCACATTTTGGGCCAGATAATTCTTTGTTGTGGGAAGCTGTCCTATGTATTGTGGGATATTTCACGGTACAGTTGGCCTTTATCCACCAGATACAGGTAGCACTTCTCCAATTTCCAGACATTGCCAAATTATCTCCCATTGAGTACAACTAGCTAACTGAACTGGCTCACTCTCAAAGACATTGCTTCTCTTGAAACCGTCTCAAGGTGTGGCTGTTCCCCTACACCTCCACCTTTAGCCCTCCTATAACTGGATCTGAGATGGAGTAGGTAACCTCTTTGCTACTTATTGTCACATCAGACTGTTCTCCTTTCTTTGTCCTTCCACCTCCTAACATTTTAGCTTGGCATATCATGTCATTAGGTTACATCTCCTCCTCACCCTCCTTGTGGTTTCATCTATTGATCTTGTATCATTTTCCTTTCATTTTTTATTACCTTAGCTGCTGGATTATTATATTTACAATTTCAGAACACATAAACATGATCCTTCCAACACCCTGGCCCTCAATTTGTGGATTCTTTTTCCAATAACGATCTTGTCATTTACCCTACCTCACATCCTCTCTCTCTCTCTGTACACATCCTGGGCATTGAAATTATCAATACCAGGGATTTCCCAAGAACTCAATTCCATGCAATGTGTTTTCTTCAATCACCACCTCCTGTCTTTTCAATCCATTCATTCTAATATCCTGAGTTACATCTGGTTCTCTGAGAAGCATATAGCATAGCAAGTTGGGATTAGAAATACAGGAGGCTTATTGCGGGAAAATGCTCATGAAGAACAAGAGAGGAAGCTGGAAGATGTTGGGAAATCCTTCAGATTGCAGTGTAGGTCCCTGTGGAAGGAAGGTAGGTTGGGTAGGGCAAGTCTTCTATGCAATGGAGTTCTAAGAATGTTTTGGCAGAGCTAATTGGGAGTCTTTGAGACAAAATTTCTTGTTTCCGAGGAACTGAGTCAGCTTTAGTAGTTGTGCTGTTGTCAGTCATTGGGTGAGAGCTGATCTTGGGAGGTTGGCCTCAGTTCATTGGGCAGTTACACTTGCCTGTATCTGTAGATCTGACAGGTGCCTTCTCATTGCCACCACAGATCCCCGTTTTAATAATCCTCACTCTCCCCATCCCCATGTGGGCATTCACCTATCTCAATTGATACACCTTGGGCTTTCCAGAAACTGGAGTCATCCCTTTTTCTTCCCTGTCACTTCCTACATCCATTATATCAGGAAATACTGTTGACCCTATCTTGAAAATATCAACCATCTGACCACCTCTTCCCACTCTCACTGAGACCACTCAGGTTTCCATGCCTCCATGTCTAAACTAGACTAATGGTGTAGCTTCCTAACCGGAACAAGTGATCTTGTTCCTGCACTTGCTCATAGTCTGTTCTCAACATGGAAGTATGCCGTTTCTAAAACAAATCTGAATTACAGCAACCTCTGTGCATACCATTGCGGGGACTCCTTATTTCAGTCTGAAAAAAAAAAAAAAAAAGCCAATGTCTTACAGTGGCCTGTATGCACTATATGGTCTGCCTATCTCAGGTCCCAACCACCATTAACACCCTGACCCTACATCTCCCCATTTTACCCTGCTGCAGCCGCTTTGGCTTCTTACTATTTGTTGAACATGCCAAGAACACTTCCACCTGTGGCCACTGCACTGACTTCTCCCACTCCCTGGGTCTCTCATATATTCCTTTAAGTCACTACTTTAGTTCACCTGTCAGTGTAGCCTACCCAGTAACTCTTCTTTAAATCTCATCTGCTCTTTCAACTACCCTAGTTCTCCTATTTTGCTCTACTTATCCTTTTTTTCCATGGTAAAGATCACTGCCTAATATGTTATATGATTTATTATGTTTATAATTTATTATCTGTCTCCTCCTTGATAAAATGCCAACTCCAGGCTAACAGATATCATTGACTATTTTATTCACTGATGTATCACAAGCACCTAGACTATTACCTGGCAAACAGTAGGGCTCAGTACATGTTTGTTGAATTAATAACGAATAAGAAATTAAATGTGAGAGGCTCCTAAGTTTTGCCTTGTTTCATGTGTCCCTGTGATATTAGGGGCTATAACTTAGGTGTCTTTTGTAGTTTTCCTTAAGGATTTGTGAGGGCTACCTTCATTCACATATTTATTATCAATTAAAAATGTTGCATTGTTCTGATGAATATCAATAGGTGAAAATGTAATTTTGCTAAGAATAAGCAAAATGCACATATTTCCCCTTGTTACTGAGAAAAACAGAGTCTAGTTATATGCCCAGAGAAGATAGATTCATATGTAAAAGAAAATTTCTCTTCTTCTGAATTTAAACTGTTTTCCAGTAGCTCTGCAATTCCTTCATTTTATCATTCGTTTACTATTTAGTGAAAGCAAATTTTGGGCTAAACACTTTGTCTTTTGAGCACTCCTCAGCCTGAGAGTGGTGTTAGGATATGGACTAAGAATTAGGAACAGATAGATGATTTGCTCCTGGACGTGCATTGATGTCACTTATGACCAAAGGGGTATATTCCACAACAAACAAGACTATTGCACATCATAACAAATTATGTTAATAAGGAAAAAATGCTTCTTTTCAAAGAGGAAGACTTTCTCTATGGGTCTAAATATAAAAGGGAAGGAACCACATTTTTTGTCCAAGTGCACTTTGGGAACTGCTCCTATACCTCCCCTAGAGGAAAGCACTGAAATACATCCTCTTGTGATGATTGGGTAGTAGGTCTGCAAATTGTGTATTATTTTGGAGTATGCTGTTTTAAATTTGATATTTTGGGAAGTGGTTAGAAAAGTCAAGTGTATTAAAGTCAATTGGTTATTAATTATATTTTATTTTTTAGTGTTATAAGAGCTATACCTTACCCCATCCACCCCACCTTTTTATGTGAACTTAATTTTGCTGTTTTAAGTGCAAGTCATTTGTTCAAAGTCTTTAATACGTAAAAAATACTCTTTATTTTAAAGAGGCAAAAGCACTAGTGACTATAGCTTCTCCATAAGGCTTTGGTTGATGCTGAAAAGCACACATAAGAGGGAGTTTCTTTGCCCTAAACAGAATGGGCTACTGTGCCTTACCCACACAGGTTAGCCATCCTGGTTGATCTAAGAATTCCTGCTGCTACTGGCATCATGCCAACTGGGCATCAAGCCTATCAAATCTGGACAGTTAACTGCTGTAAAGGACCCTTCCCTATTTCTCTGCCCAACCCAGCAGGGGCTCTTCTCAGTTTTTAGGTTTGAATCCCATTCTTGTGAGAGCAAGGTAGCATTGGCTAGAGTGTGTTCCTGTGTCATGATGAGTGATTTCCTGTGAATTGTCTCTGGGCTAAGGAGAGCCACACAGGATCTCATGCCAACAGTCAGCTCTGGCTTCCTAAAACTCCTCAAAAGGCTACATTCTGGGCAAGTGCAGCAACCAATGTAGTGGTGTATGTTGGATGTTAATGTTTGTTCCTTGTTTGGGAAAATGCTACAGATTTTTCTAAGGCTGTAATCCTGAGAAAGGGTGATGTGCATGTATGTTGAACAAAGGATGATTATATTTGCAAATATGAGTGAAATTATCAGAACTTTCTTTGTGGCTATGCAGTGAGAGGTCAAGAGGTAATTATTAATCTCTGAAGCCACAAAGAAGTTACTTTTCATACCTAGAGTTACTCTACTCTTCAGAAATAGGCAAAGGGAGGGAGGTAGCTGGGTTTTTTTTTCCCCACCTCATTTGTTTTATATCACAACAACCTGTTGTTGCCAATGACAGCTCAGAAGTAAAAGAGAAAATGGAAGTGAAAGATGTGAACTTTGCTTTGGCATTATAGTGTTCATCATTGCTGCAACAAGAAACATTTGCCTGAATCTTTGGTGAATGTCTAGAATAAACCTCAGTTGTAGTAACAATGACCTGGTGAAGAGAGCAAGGGCTTTGGAATTGGATGGCCCCAGGTTCATTCCTGGTTCTGTTACATAGGATTGTGACCAAGTTCTTCTTTGAGTCTCAATTCCTAGCCATAACATGGGTAGTATAATGTCTGTTCCATAAAATACTTGGGAGAATTACCTTTTTAAAAAATGTTTTATTTATTTTTGAGAGAGAGAGAGAGTGCCAGCAGGGGAGGGGAAGAGAGAGAAAGGAGAATCTGAAGCAGGCTCCAGGCTCTGAGCCGTCAGCACAGAGCCTGATGTGGGGCTCAAACTCACAGACTGCGAGATCATGACCTGAGCCAAAGTTGGATGCTTGACTGACTGAGCCACCCAGGTGCCCTGGGAGAATTACCTTTTTAAAAAAGCATTACAAAACATGGATAAAGGTGTCTAGCACTTAGTAAGCTCTCCATAAAAGTAGTTTGTATTATATTTAATACAAAGGCAGTGACATAAATAATTCAGTGGTAAATAACGTAAAATTATTTGTACCATTTTTGTTTATCTTCTAATTCTGAATTTGACTTTTCCGGATAGGCTAATGACATTTTAAGAATGTGTGGAACACCTTTCTTTACTTTTCCTTGTGATATCCTCAATTGGTATGTTAAATTTGTTCTCTATAAAGCCAAAAAGAATCATGACTTGTATCTTGCTAGTTTCTCTGATACAAATATTTCCACCGTGGCTCTGCTTCAGGCTATCAGCGTTTTAACAACCTCACCGAAGTTCTGAGCCAACACGGTTGGTTCTTGTGAGCCTGGAGAAGTCAGCACACCCTTGGGATCCTGTCTTGGGAGGTGAGGACCTGAGGCTCAGTCATGTTTCTGTTCTTACATATAATCTTGCAGTTCCTAAGAAGCAGAGTTAGAGGGTGGGAATTCAGATCTGCTCATCCAGTGCTTTTGCTCTTACTCTGTTCTTTCTGCCTCAAGTTGTCTGGGATCCCAAAGGTGGGTTGGTAAATAGAAAGTAAAGGAATTGTTTCTACATGGATTAGTAGTGTCACACAGAGTGTGTAACAGTACTCCTTTCCGCACATACTTGCCAAATACTTCATAATATAAGATCTCACTGTGGTTGTTAACCTTCAGAATAAAATTACACCTTATTGTGGAAGTTCACATGACTTCAGTAACTAAGGTGAAAACAAAATAGTATAAGCCCCCTTTTTGTTCAAGCATGAAGTGAAGTAAGAAAAAAAAATATGTCTCTGTTTAAGCAGAGCATTGGTTTGAATTTAAATTGAACTCTGAAGTCAGTCATTTAGACCTAAAAACACTTTTTTTTTCTTTTGGTAAAGGCTCTGTGTTGTAAATTGTTTCTCTTTGTTGATAAGAAAAGCCAAGGTTACAGAATATTTATGACCCAGAGAGCTAAACAGAGAACATACCTGATAAACAATCAGATGGAGACAAAATAGGATGGAAAGCTTGGCTCTCTCCACAGTTGCAGCTGGCAGATGCCTTGTATGGGGATTTTTCTTTTCAACCAATGTAAAGAGAAAAAGATTCTCTTACTATTCAGTTATTTCGCTCCCCATGTATACTGTGAAATTTTTCTGAGTTATGAAACATGCTTAAAATTATGAAAAGTCATAAAGCATGACTGGTATCAGAGATAATATTTCATGAATACCGTGCATTTAAATAATTCATATACAACTAAAGTTACAAAGCTCAACCATGTTGTTTTCCAAAACTCTAAAACATCAAAACAGTGTCTGGATTTTGAGATAACTTCCCTAATATACTCTCTTTTTCAAAAATTTAATTATAGGGAAGGTGCTTTCAACATTATCAAATTTTAATATAAAACTTCCCTTGAAACTAATGAGATTGGGCATATTTTCAAATGTTAGTGAATTTCTTTCATGTGTGTGCATTTTTTTTTCAAATGTTGGCATTTTCTATTAAAATTACAGGAATTCTTAATATATTCCAGGTATTACTTTTTTGTTATGTACATTTAAAATATCTTATTCTTGCCTGTGCCTTACTTTTATTTCTGTTTATGGCAATTTTCTTTAAAAATATCCAAAAAAGAACATTTATAAAAATTTACAGTTGATATCATACTTAATGTTAAAATACAGAATGCTTTCCTCTTAAGGTTGGGAATAAGACAAAGCTGTCTGCTCTCACCACTGTTCTTAACATCATATTTGAAGTCCTAGTCAATGCAGTAAAGGAAGAAAAAGAAATACAGTGCATACAGATAGAAATGAGAGAAGTAAACGTATCTTTACAGACAACATAATTGCCCATGTAAAAAACACTATGGAATCCACAAAATACTACGGAATAAGTGATTTTAGAAATTTTTTAGGATACAAGATCAATATAAGAGAACCAACTTTATTTGTATACTTTAGCAACCAGTAACTGGAAACTGAAATTGAAACAACTGCACCATTTACAGTGCATTCAAAAAATGAAATATTTAGTATTAATCTGACAAAATGTGTGCAGGACTAGATATATTGACAACAGCTAAATGCTGATATGAAAAACAAAGATGACTTGAATAAGATGAGAGATATTCTGTTTTTATGAATTTGTAGTCTCAATATAATAAAGGTGTCAATTTTTCTCAACTTGATCTATAATTATAATTAAAATCAAAATTCCAGTAGAATTTTTTTAATACATGAAAAGCTTATTCTAAATTTTATTTTTTTAATGTTTATTTTTGAGAGAGAGAGATAGACACACACAGAGTGCGAGTGGAAGAGGGGTAGAAAGAGAGGGAGACAGAATCTGAAGCAGGCTCCAGGCTGAGTTGTCAGCACAGAGCCTGAAGGGGGGCTCAAACTCACAAATCACAAGAACATGGTCTGAACTGAAGTCAGACACTTAACCGACTGAGCCACCCAGGTGCCCCTGAAAAGCTTATTCTCAAATTATATGGAAGTCAAATAGACTAGAAAAGTCAAAAGGATTTTTAAAACTAATAAAGTTGGAGGACATGCATTTCCAGATTTTAAGATTTATTATAAAGTTTCAGGAATCAAGACAGTGTAGCAGTGGTGAAAGTGATGAAACAAATCCATGGAACATGACTGAAATTACACAAACCTATGCATACATATTCAATTGATTTTAGATAAAGATACAAAATTCAGAAAATAATGATGCAACTATTGGTATTGGACATGTATTTCAAGAAAGTGAACATTGACCTCACATTTTTACAAAAGTTAACTTGAATCAAATACTAAAATGTAAAATTAAATTGTATAAAACTCTATGAAAAATGTGGGGTTAATCCTTCTGACTTGAGCTAAGTGAAGAGTTCTTAGAAATAACACCAAAAGCGTGGTCCATAAAGGAAAAAAAGAAATAAATTGGATTTATCAAAATGAAAAAGTAATTGTTCTGAAAAAGACACTGTTAACAGAATGAAAGGACAAGCTACAGAGTGGGAGAAATATTTTCAGTCACATCTGAGAAAGGATTTGTATCCATAATACATAAAGAACTCTCAAAATTCGGTAAGAAGTCAGACAACTAAAAAATAAATTGGGCAAAAGATATGAACAGATATTTCACCAAAGAAGATATCCAGATAGCAAGTAAGCACAAGAAAACAGGCTCTGCATCATTAGTTCTCAGTAATAGCACATTAAAACCACAATGCAAAACCATAATAAAACCTATGAGAATGGTTTAAAAGTAAAAGACAATATCAAGTGCTTGCAAGAATGTGGAGTAACTGAAACTTTGACACATTGCTGCTGATGGGAATATAAAGTTATATGGCTGTTCTTGAAAATTACTTGGCAATTTCTTACAAAGTTAGGAAATTCTTATAACTATGATCCTTCAACCCTGTTCTTGAACATTTATCTTAGAGAAATGAAAATTTGTTTAAGCAGAAAACATATACAAAAGTTTTGAGCCAGCATTATTTATAATCACCCCAAACTGGAAACAACCTACATGTCCTTCAGTGAGTGTGAATGGATAATAAACTATGGCTCATGTAGAAAATGGAATATTCCTATGTGATAAAAAGGAATGGAGTATTGACACACACAACATGGATAATCTTTAGGTATTATGGTGCGTGAAACAAGGTAGTCTCAATAGTTTGTATATTATTCCATTTATATGATATTTGTGAAAGGACATAGTTCAGGGACAGGAAGCATGTCAGTGGACACTGGGGGTTGGGGTGGGAAAGTTTTTAAAAAAAAGAATCAGCAGAGTGAGATCTTGGGGTTGATGGAACAGTCTTGTATCTTTACCATAATAGTAGTTACATGAATATATCCCTGTGGTAAAACTCATAGAACTGTACACCCAAAGGAGTGAATTCTGTTCTCTAAAAATTCAAAAATACATTTTATCCAACATCTCTCTATGTTTGTGGTAGTGAGCAGGGTTCAGAACAGTCCATCATGTGACATTAAGCCATGGCTCTCTTACTCTCCTACTAAGAAAATATAACACAATAAAAGTTATTTTATAAAGAAAAGACAATTACAGTGATAGTACTTTGAGGTAAGAACCAAACATCCTGCATGAAAATGCATTTTTATTGACAAATAAAATCTGTATTCTAAACTTCTAATAGGAATAGACTTTGCCTATTTTGCCAGCCCTGTAGTGACTAGCATAGAGCCTGGAAGTCAACAAGTTCTTGATAAATACTTTTAATCACATCATTCAATAAATGATTGCATGAACACAGACCTGCTGACAGAAATGTGGGCCAAAGACATGCTACAGAGCATGTAGAAATGGCTCAGATAATCTGTACCTATACAAGAGGAGAAAAAACCTAACACCATGTCTCTTGACTTTTATTTTATTTTTTTTTTTAACTTTTATTTTTCTACTTTGTACTACAGTCTCTTCTCAAACTCCTATTCCTCATAGCTTAAGATTCAGGTCAGATTTTCTGTCTTCCACAAAGTTTTCTATGGCCTCTCACCTCACTTTTTAAGAAAAATTACACTTACTGATTGGTTCTTTCTGGGGATACAGAAATGTTGTGGTATAGGCGATAAAAGCCCAGATACTGTTCACTGTTTTTTTTTTAGTTGAGATATAATTTATATATAGCATTATATTAGTTTCAAATAAATGTTTGTATAGTGAAATGACCACATTGTTTAATTAGTATGCATCATCACACAGTTTTTTTCTTTGTAATGAGTAACTTGAAGATCTCTCTTAGTAACTACAAATTTATAATGCAGTATTATTAACTATAGTCACCATGTTGTACATTACATCCCCATGAGTTACCTTATAACTAAAAGTTTGTAACTTCTGACCCCCTTCACCCATTTTGCCCAACCCCAAACCTCACCTCTGGTAACCACCAATCTATTCTCCCTAAGTTTGGGTGTTTCATTTATTTACTCATTTTTGATTCTACATATAATTAGATCATACAGTATTTGTCTTTATCTGACTTATTTCATGTGGCATATTGCCCTCAAAGTTCATCTATGTCATCACAAATAGCAAGATTTCCTTCTTTTTTTTTTTTTAATTTTTTTTTCAACGTTTATTTATTTTTAGGACAGAGAGAGACAG
This sequence comes from Leopardus geoffroyi, assembly GCF_018350155.1. Classification (NCBI taxonomy): domain Eukaryota; kingdom Metazoa; phylum Chordata; class Mammalia; order Carnivora; family Felidae; genus Leopardus; species Leopardus geoffroyi. The sequence continues at coordinate 71,174,288 of NC_059339.1, forward strand.
AGCATGAACGGGGGAGGGGCAGAGAGAGAGGGAGACACAGAATCGGAAACAGGCTCCAGGCTCTGAGCCATCAGCCCAGAGCCTGACGCGGGGCTCGAACTCACGGACCGCGAGATCGTGACCTGGCTGAAGTCGGACGCTTAACCGACTGCGCCACCCAGGCGCCCCGATTCCCTTCTTTTTTAATGGCTGAATAATACTCCATTTGTGTGTGTGTGCGTGTGTGTGCGTGTGTGTATGAACACATTTTCTTTATCCATTCATCAATTGATGGACATGGATGGTGTTGCTTCCATGTCTTGGCTGTTATAAATAATGCCACAGTGAACATGGGGGTGTGTTTATCTTTTTGCATTGGTGTTTTGTTTCCTTCAAATAGATACCCAGAAGTAGAATTGGAATTGCTGGATCATGTGGTAGTTTTATTTTTAAGTTTTTGAGGAATCTCCATTCTGTCTTCTATAGTATCTGTACTAATTTACATTCCCACAAAAATGCACAAGGGCTCCCTTTTCTCTGCATCTTCCCCAGCACTTGTTATTTCTTGTCTTTTTGATAATGATTCTGATAGGTGTAAGGTTATATTTCAGTGTAGTTTTGATTTTGCTTTTCCCTGGTGGTTAATGGTGTTAAACACCTTTTCATTTACCTGTTGGCCATCTCTATGTCTACTTTGCAAAAATGTGTTTTGAGATCTTCTGTCCAATTTTTAATTGTTTTCTGTTGAGTTGTATGAGTTCTTTATATGTTCTGCATGTTAGCCCCTTACCAGACATATGATTTACACATATCTTCTCCCAGTCGGTAGGTTGCCTTTTCATTTTTAGGAGAAGCTTTTTAATTTCACTTCATTTTATTTTTCTTATTTGAATGCTGATAACTTGCATTCTGATGTTGAAAAGAACCATATTGGTCTTTGTGTGATATGCTCTGTAATGTGTATATGTCTTATCCCTCTAATTAATTGAAAACCCATGAATAATAACATAATATGTAGTCCTGTTCTCAATTCTTCTGAGCACCTGTATTCTACTTAATGCATCTGGAGGGCATGGCTGATGTCACATCAGAACTGTTGTTCTGGGAGGTTCCTCATAACCTCACTTCCAAGTTCGCAGGAAGCTTGGTTTTGCTAAAGCTGAGGGGTTGGTTATATAAGAGGAAGAGTTGAAGTGGCCTCATATTGGCCCCAAATCTGACAGAATGCTGTCAAAAATTTCCTGGGCAGCACTCAGGCCTCTGAACTCACATCATTAACACAGCTGAGGTACCAGCAAGAACTATTCCACCATGAAGAATAAGCCTTTACTTTGATCACCCAGATTTTGTATAGGAATCTCCATCCATCCATGGACAAACGCATTACTCCATCTCTACCAAAAACAAAACAAAACAAAACAAAAAAACAAATATTTCACTCTAAAGGAGAAGAGGTTAGATTGCACTAGATCCCTTGCAAAGAAATGTATTAAACCACTACTGGAATTAACATAATAGATTGCATTTCTGGTGATGGAGAGTAAAAGTACAGTTTTCCCCTAAATTTTGCTTTCTCCTTCAGACAATGTTTCTAATAAAAAAGGCTTACGATCATCAAATTGATTTAATCACTGGATTTAAATGGTGCCTGACATTGAACCTAGTGATTATGACTTTGCTGTATTTATGTGTTTAGCACATTTGCATGTGGCATGCTTATTAAACACAGCAAATAATTTACAACAAAGTCTGCTGAGTCTTTGCTAGCTGAAAGATGTCTAGAGCACTGTGTTCTTCCCTCTTGAGCATCTCTTTCTTTCTAAGGCTTAGAATATACAGGTTTACATGTGTTTATGGGCTGGAGTTTCCATTTACTTGAAGCAACATTTCCTGGATCCCCCCTCCTCCCATCAACAGAATAGTTTTGGGAACTTTAAGATATTCTTATGGGGAAAGAAGAAAGACAAATTTATGTCCTGTTTCAGAAGTTGAATATCTCTGCGCTTGCTAAGGCTCCCATTAGATAAGGAGAAAGAAAAATAGTGAGAAGTGTCCAAAGCACATGGTGCCTCTAACTATGGTCTCTGTTTAAATTCCACTTCTTCCATGAAGCCTTTCCTGGTGATACCAGTTTATATGGAATTACACAGTACTAATGATCAGTACCCTGCGATTTAACACTGACTTGTGTTGCTGTAAAGTGGCTCTTTTCAAATTGTTTTTCATGGGGCTGAAGGCATGCTGTTCACTTTTTTCGTGTCTCCTATAGCCCATGCTGTAGTGTAAGCACTCAGTGGGTGCCTGGTTTTCAAGTACATTGCTTGTTCTCTGAAAATAAAAATTGTCTGTTGCCCAACATTGCCATATGTACAGGTAGTGCTAGATACTCAAATTGTTCATTTCTTGCCATTCAGACAAGAAATTTACTTCCTCTAGCTTGACCAAGGTGCTGTCCTTTTGACCTATAGCATTTTCATCAGTTATTTTAAACAGAGCATAACTGTCGTTTATGACTCCATGAAATATTGTACTTCCACCGACCTTATTGGTTTTGCCTAGTTTTAATGGGAATATAAGCAACTGTGAAAGATCCAATCATTTCGGCTCTTCACAGAATCAATATATCCAACAGCTGCTTTCCTCAGCTGACCAGCATTCACTTACCCCAACACAATGAGGACAGGGAAGGTAAGCCTGAGAGTCTTGCTAATGAGCAGGCATTGCAAAGGGCCTTTAACAGACCTCTGACAAGCTCAGCACTTTATGTACAGCCTACCTCTTCTCTTGCTCTCCCTCCTTGTCCAGCAGCCATGCAGTTGTCACTTCTGCAAGTCCATTCTAATCAGCAGCCCACTTCTGGCCCTGTGTACTCAGGAGGTGTCATTGTCCTGGGCTGTAGTCTTCTAAGGCTGGCACAGCCTGTAATCAGCTTGCATTCCCTTCCTACATCCAGGGGTATCTCACTCTTTCTTGGGAAGTGATACTTTTGAGTTTCCTGAAGTCTTATGTTATTAACATAGCAGGTAACAAAAAGGACTTAGTCTTATTTGGATATTCTAATGATATCTGGTGTCCTGCTTTGGGCAGTGCAATGGATTGAATGTTTGCATCTTGTCAAAATTCATATGTTGAAGCCCTTGTCCACAAGGTTATGGTATTTGGAAGTGGGGACATTTGGGAGATAATTGGGTTTCGATAAGGTCATGGATTTGGAGCACCCCCTGTCCTCCCATGGTGGTATTGGTGCCCTTATAAGAGGATGTGACAAGAGGTCTTTCCCTCTGCCATACACTAAGAGGGCATCTCTCTGTAAACCAATGAGGGTCCTCACCTTGCAAATCCAAAAGCCCAGGAACTGAATGGGCCATCACTGTATGTTGAACTGTCCAGTTTCTAGAACTGCAGGAAATAAATTTCTATTACGCTACCCTGTCTATGTTTTTGTTATAGCAGCCTGAACTTAATACAAGCTGTTTTCCTCTCTGGCACACCGTTTGGTATAAGAGCTGAATAATTTGTTTAAGGTTTGGTTATCAGTGATTTCCTATCTACTGATAAAGAGGCCTCTGATACTTTTTGCTCATCTTTGCCTTTCAATCCGGACAATTGTGTCCTAAACTGTCCTGTCTAGATCTGATACCCAAAACTGGGGCATTCATTGTGTGACCTTGATTGGAGCCAGCCCAATGGCAGAGCTGACTTACAGAGCATGACAGTGTGAGTGATATTCTAAAGAGTCCTTGATGATATCCCTATGCTGCAGAGTCCATCAACCCTGGAGCTTCCCATATCTTTGTACTGCTTTATACATGGGAAAAGTAGTTTTTGTATTATTTATACTGTTTGGAATTGAGATTTTTCTATGACTCGAAGCTGAAGGTATCACTGATGCAGTTTGTTAGGTGAAGATTGCTACTACAATCTATTATTACAGCTTCTACTTTACCTACCTCAAAGGGTTCTTGTGAAATATATTCTTAAAATTATTCGTTGGGCACTTACGATCTAAGGAGCAATTCTAGGCAGTGATGACACAATGGTAAATAAGACATTTTCCTGCCCTCATAAAGCGTATTCCAGAAAAGAGGCAATATTTAAAAATATGCACATAATTATTTATTTTCAATAATAAGTGCTGTGAAGGAAGAATGGAAGGAGCAATCAAGAGTATAAGTAGTAATAACTAATTTGGTATGTTTGTCTGGGAAGATTTCCCTGAAGATGTGATTTTTAATGTAAGATCTGAAAAAGAGGAAAATGTTGACTCTGAAAGCATTAGGGTGTTCTGGGTAAATACACCGTGGATGCCTGGAGTCCCTAAAGACTGAGGGAGAGAGTCAGCCTTGGTGGAATAAAGCTGAGTAAAGGGGAGTGCGAGTCATAGATGCAAAATATATATTAAGTAATTTCCACTTGGTGTTAGTTTAATAATAGTAGCTAATACTATTAATACAATATTATAGGAATTGTGGGTTTTGCTTTATAAGAATTATAGTATAAAATTGAAAATCGTTTCTAAGATGTTTAGATGATTAATGAATATAACACTTATTGTCAATTAAGAAAGAGGAGACTGGGCGAAGTATTGCTACTCCCTCAAACACATGTCATCCTAAACTAGGCAGGTTCAGGGCCAGTGCTATAGCCATGGTCCTGTGCCAAATGGACAACAGGTTAGACAGAGACTTATGGACCCACTGCCACCTCCTTGTCCTGGTTTTCTGGCTTCATTCTGCAGCATCAGCTCCAACTGCACATCGTAGGCTATGGAAGGATGTGATTACATATCAGGACAGAGCAGTCTCATTGCTTTTTTAAACTTAGAGTGTAGACTATTTGTGATGTTGACATTAATACTCCTGTCTCAAAAATACATCCTGCTTTCTAAGAGCTTGCGAGTCCCACATGTGTTATAAAAAAATGTTCTGATGGTAAGCAGAGAGCAGAAGGAAACCCAGAAGGAGGGAGTGAAAGGGGATGCTTAATGGTGAGAGAGGGGGAGGGTCATGTTTACATGTTCAGAGCATTTTTAAAAAAAGTTTTGTGCCAGTGTCTATCACTCCATGTTTTCAGGTGCTGGCAGATACCAAAAATGTCAAGTGATAGAGTGTTAATTTTTAATAAATCCTCAGGAATAAATGCAATAGCTCATCCATGAAGGATGACTGTGTTTCTTTCATTTGTGAAGAGACCTTGATAATATATTAATGAGCAGCATAATGCTTACCCTTCAAGGGTGACATGCTCCATATATATGCAAAAGCCACATCACCCCACACTGAACTTTGGATAATGTCCAAATGTCCTCCCTCTATCCTGGTTGTGTGCCTCTCATATCTGTTTGCTAGGTGCTTGCTCTGGCATGGCATGGCATAAATAATAGTGTCTGGAGGTTAAAGAATCTAGCTATATTCTGCTGATTGATCAATTAGTCAATTTCCATTGATTACCATAATGTTCTATTAATTCCATTATGATGTCTAAAGGGTAATCCGTGGCAATTAAACAAAAAGACACTTGATGGTTTTTGTGGTAATTGAATTTGTAAATTTATTAGCTTTCAGTTGTTTACTTTTAATATAAGTAATTAATATTTCATGTTACTCTTTTAAATGGGAAAATGCTTATGAGATCATTTTAATTAAGGAGCAGATATTGATTTGAAATGAAATCCCTAAAAGCCCTGAGTTTGTAATTGGATAATACCTCTGTTATCAAAGACGATGCATTCTGATTATATTTGTATTTCTCAGAAATCTTATTCCCTGGCACAGAAGGCATATGGATCTGTGCTTAGATGTCAACTAAGGAAGAAAGCACTATGGTGTGAAGAAATCATTAAGTACCAGCTGATATAATGCCAGCTGTAGCAGTGAACATGAAATGAAGGTGGTCTCAGGACAGACAGGACTTTGCTAAGATAAAAGCGGAGAAGATAAAAGAAGTGCTGGTTTTCAGGCAGAGGAGGGAGGAAAGGGATGTTGAGGAGGCATTAGGGAAGGCGCAGCCAGGGGTCCTATGCTGGAAGGCCTAGTTTGTAACAATGGACAGAGGCTCCTCTGACCCAACGGAAGGAAGGGGCTAGGCCTATATTTTAGTAATCTTTCAATGTGGAATGTGGAAGAAGTCTTAATTCAAGAGTACCAAGGACCTGTACAAGGTCACGGGATGGTGAAGGACCTATGACCCAGGCTTGTCAGAATCTATTCATTTGGAAGGAATAAATGAAAGACAGAGTTGGGTCAACCAGTTGAGCAATGATCATCATATGCATGAAGCTAAAAGAAAGAAAGAAAGATTAGAGGACTGTTGTTTCAGCAAGTAAGGAAATCAGGTGCCACCATAGAAAGTTAGCTCCCAGGGAGGGGACTGACTGTCCCTGACTTGTTTCGCTTGGTATTCTCAGCACCTGAAACAGTGCTCATTGTGCTTCCAGTCCTCAAAAATACATGTGAATGCATTATGAATGTGGGCCTTTTGAAGAAATAGGGCAGGTGGAGTTGGTGGGGGAAAGGGTCTGGCTTAGTACATTTGGGCTGATATAATAAAATACAACAGACTGCACTGGGGGGATGGGAGCTTACAAACAGCATAAACTTATTTCTCACAGTTCTGGAGGCTGAGATTCCAAGATCAGGATAATAGCCATCTTGGTTCGGTTCTAGTGAGGGCTCTCTTTCCACTTGCAGATGGCTGTCTTCTCACTGTACCCTCACGGGGTGGAAGGGGACAAAGGAACTCCCTCAGGCCTTGTCTACAAGGCACTACTCCAGAGGCCTCTTGACAAATCATTTCCAAAAGCCTCCACCGCCTAATACCTTCACTTTGGGGGTTAGGCTTCAACATAGGATTTATGAGGGAACGCATTCAGACTGTATTAGCATCCAAGCAAGTGTATAGACAATAAATAACTTAAAGTGGCTTTGTGTTTGTTTGTTTTGACTTCTACAATTATCTTCAATTTTTCCACTACTCAGAATCTGTCTTAAGAGCAAGATTGTTTGATTTCTATCTGGGTCATTCTACGAAACTCCACATACAGAAAAGATACCAGGGCATGTTTGCTGCTATTAATATTATATGAATGAGCTTTAATTGACCATCCGATATGTATGAGTAATTGATATCAGGTAATTTTTTATTTTTCTAGTGACTACGGATGTGGAAGAGGTAATAGAGTAAGAGTACTTTGCAGTTTGAAATGGTCCATTATTACAGGGGGTCAGGTATAAGTTGAAGAGAAATGCGTCAGACTTCATCAGATTTTGTATGTTTTTGTGGGGGATCAGCACTGTTTACCTTTACTATGTGGCCACATGTATAAAAGTTATTCTAGCACATAGTTCACGTGCTGCTTGTGACATTTTTAGATATTGTTTTAATAGTTTTATTTACGGTAAAATGATAATTATTATAAATGCACTTTAAAACACATTTAAAAAAAATAAAAATTATCCATCATTGGTATTTCTTCCATCTGGTCAGGACAAAGTGGAATTCTGATTGGATGAAAGCCTCTCAGTGACACAGGAAAATTTTCTTGATCTTTCAAGATCCTTCCACACTGTAGAGTGTTGGGGAAATTTTATCATGATTTTAATGTTGAGATACTAAGCACTAGAAAAATAGTGTGGAAATTAGAACACACCAGGCTGTCAGGACTTGAGTTCTAGTCCTGTTTCATTAATTAACTGGCTGACTAGGCCAGGCACTTCACTCTCTGGGTTTCAATTTTCTCACCAGCTAAAGTATAGAACTAAATTGGACCACTATTTAGGTCACTTTTAGCTCTGACAGCTGAGGGTAGGGTCTATAATAGCATTGTCTGATAGAAAGATGTTTTGTGGGCCACACATATAATTTTAAATTTTTTAGTAGCCATGTAAAAAAAATTAACAGGCAAAATTAATTTTAACACATACTTAAATCTGTATATCAAAATGTTATTTCAACATTCAGTCTAAAATTATTACTGTTATTTCACATTCTTTTTGCCACACTAAGTCTTGGAAATCCAATGTGTATTTTATACTTACAGCATTTCCCAGTGCTGATTAGCTACTTTTCAGGTGTTCTGTAATCACATAGCTAGGAGCTACTGTATTAGATAACACAAGTCTATGTTATTCAGTTAGAAAAAGTTTCCATTAGAGGGAAAGAAGATTTTTCTCAACAACGTGTGCAACAGATAAAAACTTTTTATTTTCATGGAGTAATTGGAAAAGTTAAATTATTTAAAAAAAATTAATGTTTATTTACTTTTGAGAAAGGGAGAGACAGAGGACAAGTGGGGGAGGGGCACAGAGAAAAGGAAAAGTTAAATTATTTAAAAAAAATTAATGTTTATTTACTTTTGAGAAAGGGAGAGACAGAGGACAAGTGGGGGAGGGGCACAGAGAAAAGGAGACCTAGAATCCAAAGCAGACTCCAGGCTCTGAGCTGTTAGCACAGTGCCTGACGTGAGGCTCAAATTCATGGACCGCCATGACCTGAGCCAAAGTCAGACGCTTAACCGACTGAGCCACCCAGGTGTCCCAAGGAGCTAAATTATTAAAACATGAGTTTGGCTAAGTTGTGTGCAGTCTGGTACTTTCTGCCATATTACTAGCAGGGCCTAGAATTTACTCCCTTTTGAGGCTCCATTTTGCTTATCTGATGTCACCTGATCCACAGTTGTGCTTTGAGCTCTGCCTTGGAGTTCTTTCTGCTCTTTTGTGGGTCTCTACCTGGGGCACAATCACTACTAGCCTCGAAGAGTTAGTGGCTTCAGCAGAAGTGGGTGAAGCAAGCCCTCCTTTCCTCCTCTGCCTCATCCCAAGGGTCTTTCCTGCCCATCATTTAATCCTTAACCTGTCCTCAGCAGCACCAACAAACAACTGTTATGTGCATTACACTTCACCAAGTGTGAGCATACTTTGACAAAGTTAAACATGGTGGTAGGAAATTGAAGACAGGTGATATGTAACACTGTATTCCAAGTCAAAGAAGAAAAAAAAAATAGAAGTTTCTTCATGTTAGGGTTGCCAGATAAAATACAGAATGCTCAATTTGAATTTCAAATAAATGACAATTTTTAGTATGAGTATGTCTTAAATATTGCATAGGGTATACTTACTTTAAATATATACATTATATGAAAGTTAAATCTGACTTGACGTTCTGTATTTTGCCCCTAAATCTTGCAGTCCTTTCTCATGGATAGCTTCAATTTCCAGTGTCATTTCTCCTTAAAATGTAAGCCTCTTATTTCGTCTTTCTAGTGTTAATCTTGTATGTTTTAGGAGGATTCTTTTTTGCCCTTTACATTTGGTCCTCTGTTCAACTATTCCCTCCACTCATCTACAAATACAGCAATCTATTGCGGAAGATTTTCTAGAACCTAATGTTGTAATCACATGATTGGGAGACATACAGTGAGACTTTTAGTGGGCTTTGGAGTTTGTGGTCTGGTTCTCCTTGGATAAGTAGGGGAAAAAATGACTTCCTAAATTCAGCTCATTCTCAAGACATTCCACTTTTGAAATGAAGAGAGAACTTGCCTATGATTCTGTAGAACAGTTTAAATTCTACTTTCTTGGTCTCTAGCTTTCAAACTTTCCTCAGTGGTCAACCTAACCTGAAAACAAAGTTTGCCCAGTGGTCTACCTGGACCAGGCTCCTAGTGGTGTCTTCTCTCTGAAAACAGTAGTTGTCCTTCACAGTCCTAATTCCCTCTCCCCACCCACCTCTCATGCATGCACATATATAGAGTATGTGGAAACAGCTAGAATTTTAAAGCACCACCTTTTTCCTCCTTTTTTGTCTTGGTACACAAGGAACTATTGGTAATTTTATTCCCAAGTAAAAGGTAGGCCAAAATCAGGTTTGATTGCTTTTGTATGGGATCCAGGGCTAATTCCAGGTAAAACTGAGGAACAAGGCTGGTACTTTTATCTTCTCTTAAACTTTTTTTCATTCTCCTACGTACGTTCTACTGCCTTCATGATCTCAGCCTCAGAACACCCCCCACACCCCATTATGACTAGTCCTTGACACATTAGTTACATATAGTCAGTGGATCAAGATTTGTGACATTTTGCAAACTTTTATATCATGATTATATCCCTCTATTCATGTTTCTCTGTTCATCCAGATTGGAAAACCTCCGTGTGACCTATTAAACCTTTTGAAAGCCTAAGTTGCCAGCTGGCAGGAATCATAACTCCTGAACTCCAATGGTGGCTGCCTTTTTACCATGCCATCGTTGACTTCTGTCTCTAGCTGCCACTATTACAACATCGTGTCTCTTTGGCTTTCTTGTCATCTTCATTCAAATGCTTGACGGTATGATTCTGACCCAGCTTTCTGGGTTTCCATTTAGGTTTAGACATTCTTGAAATGCTCCCTCTCTATGAGTTTTTTTTTTTTTTTCCTTCAGGCAGGATATGTTTTCCTTCAACTATTATTTGCCAGTAGTTCTGCCAAGTCCCAGTGACATTCATGAACTGAAAAGGATTTCATTGGGTTAAAATCTCAGGTTTATCTTGTTTATTACCCATTCATCTTTCATTGCTATAGACACTTTGAAGTTGCCAGATTTACCTTTTGATTCTCTTCTCTGTTATTTCCTTTTGTGAGTTACTTGGCATCTCTTCCATCATTTGTTTCTTTCTTTTCTTTCCTACCTCATACCTAATAACCTCCAAGGGCAGCTTTTATGGTGCAAACTAGGCATTTCCTCCTTTTTCCCTCAGATTTCAGTTGAAATCTCTATCATGTTGACACTTCTTGAAAACATATTCTTCTCAGGACCCATGAGATGAACTCTATTCCTTGCCAGGAGCTTTTCATTTTGGTATCATAAGTCATGATCTTAAAACACACACGCAAAAATATCCTTTTCTTTGACACCCTCTCTATAGCCAACCATTCACATCTCACAACTTCTAGTTGAGTGTAAAGTCATGGATTTTAACAGGAAAAAAAAAGGAAAACTCAGCTTTAGCCCTTAAGTCCTTTTCTAGACTAATTATTTGTAGAAATGGCAGACACTTTTCCCATTTTTATTAGGATAATTTTATCTCATTCATGTATGGTATAGATCTGTTAAATGACTCGAAGAAATTATAATGTGAATATATTAAATGAACTGCACATAATGAGTGGTTATGAGATACAGGTTCTAGATAACAGGCGTTGATGCTAGGGTATGGTGACATGTCAAATAACTCAAATCTAGTCCTGAATCCAATCTAGTCTAGTTTACTTATTTGTAAAGTAATAGAAGTGTCTTTGAAGTATAACTTAAACCTTGCTGATAATTGGGCTTAGACATTAACAAAAATATTGTTATTGATATAACAAATGTGGATATCCTTATATCCTAGTGGGCAGGTAGGGTAGATTATGGTGGGTGGGATGAACCTCCATGGAGGAAAACTCCAAATGAACCTCCATGGAGGAAAACTCACTTGAACAAACAAAGTTGTTGGGCATAGTGGGTCAATCTAAGCAACCAGGCTTGAATGTGGGAAGAGAAGAGTGGGTTAAAGCATGAGGCAGAACAGAAATTATTAGCTCGTCTCTCTTAGAGGTAGCTCTGTACCCAGAGAAGACGGGGACTCCATGATAATACTAACATACCCTGCCATTATGGAGCATAGGGATTCTGTGGGACACTTTTTGCCTCTTGGATGCATGTATCAGCACCTGAAATCCAGGGGGTAGTAGCAGTGTTGGAGAAAATCTGTAAGTAGCAATAGAGAAAAAAAAAAAAAACTGTGCTAATGACCTCATGCGAACAGATAGTTTCACTGCCATTAAAGCTCTAAGCAAAGCAGTATTTGAGATGGATGGAAATGAGAGCTCCCAGAGCAGAAGAAATGCAGAGGTTATGCTCCTTTAAAATGTACTAGAGGTTTGTTACAGACAGGTATGGTAAGATGGCAGAAACAAAGACAGCTGCCTTCGAAAGAAGAGTTTATGACCATGAGTTCCCAGGAGGCAGCAAGCATACCACAGAGAGCCATGCAGGGAACCACCAGGACTTGAAAGGCGCCATGGGAAAGCATGGGCACAACCCTTTATTACCTTGGTGATGGGAAGTTGTTAGGTATGGACATCCCCTATTGGGCAGGAACTGAAACACAAATGTTGGGGTTTGTGTTGGGAGAGTTTGTAGTAAGATTTTCATGCACCTGTGAAAAACTAGGGGGTAGTGATGGGGTAAACAACCTATTCTATTTACATGACTCTGACACTGGATGCCAGGTCACCAGTCACAGAATCTCAAGGATAACTATTACATGCAACAGTTGCAAATTAAGGGATGACAGACCTTACTTTGCTGTCTTTGGAGAGAAGCCAAAATGTAAAGTGGCCTACGGGAAAACAGATCCTCCCACTGTTGAGAAAGAGTACATTTTGGTTAAACTTGCAAACATGTGAATTTTAACAGAGCCTTGATGAGGTCTTCATTTAATAAGGACATTTTACTAATCTGAAACTCCTGATGGATAAGCATCTACATTTTGAAATTAGAAGCATCCTGGCACTAACTCAGTAATATAAAAAATGAAGGCATTTCTCCACTGAAGGCAAGAATAGAAGAATGAAAGCAGAATAATTTGTCTATAACTTGGTGACCCTTCCAGAACATGCCAAAGGAGAAAGATAAATTTTTTTCTTCATTTCAGGGTTAGTGTTCTTGTGAGTAGTGGTATTATCTGAATATTCATACATAGTTTGAATCAGTATGAATTGGTATACAGTAAGGAATGAAATATGAATGAAAATGTTCTCAGGGTAGAAGAATAAATATCATTGTAATGTCAAACATCTATAAGGTAATGGAAAATGTTAATGCAATCCTATTAAAAATGTCATAAATTTTTATGGATATAAATAAGTTATTTATAAAATTAGAAGAGCAAATATTCAAGAATAGCCTTAGAAGCCCTGGTAAAGAAAACCAATATGGGGATGCTATAGATTGAATATATCCCCCCAAATTGATATGTTGAAACCCTAATTCAGTGTGATGGCATTAAGAAGTGGGGTCTTTGGGGGTGATTAGGTTATGGGGTTGAAGCACACAGGAGTGAAATTAGTGCCCTTATGAGAAGAGACCCCGGAGACTTCCCTTATCCTTTCTACGTTGTGAGAACAGTGAGAAGACAGCCAGCTATGGACTAGGAAGTGGGTTCACACTAGACCTTGAATTAGTGCCTTGATCTTAGACTACCCAGCCTCTGGAACTGTGAGAAATAAATTGCTGTTGTTGGTAAACCACCCAATTTATGGTATTTATGGTATTTTGGTATAGCAGTCTGAACAGATAAAGAGAGTGCTAGTTATATAAAATATTAAAACAAATTATAAAACCTGTATAATTAAAATGGCATAGTTTTGGTTCATGAGCAGATAAAAAGTGTACAAAATAAAAATTCTAGAAGTAGAAAAAATGCATTAATACATATAATGTAACATTGCAAATCAATTGAGAGAATGTAGACATTTTAATACAAGGTGTTGGGGCAATAAGATACCCACTTGAAAAAGATAAATCTATTTCTCACAGTATACATTAAGTTCCAAATTATACCATTACATAAATGTAAAAAACATACATGTTACCAAAAGAAAACATAAGGAACTGACTTTATAATTTAGAAGTGGGAAAATTTGGAAAAGCCTTTCTACATATGATTAGCACAGCTGCATTCTTTCTGGAGGATCTAGAAAGGATTCTGTTCCTTGGATTACTGTCTAGCTTTTAGAAGCTAGCTGTATTCCTTGCCTCATTGCTGCATCCTCTGTCTACCACTTCCAAGTTCACATCTTTTCCTTTGACTTTGACTTTCATGTTTCTCTTAAAAAAACCCTTGTGATTAAATTGGATTATCTCTCTATCTCAAGATCTTTAACTTAATCATACCTGCAGAGTCCTTTTTGCTTTGCAAAGTAATCACCGATTACTGAGAACTAGGACTTGGACATCTTCGGAAGGCCATTGCTCTGCTTACCACAGTCTTCCCTCTGGTCCCTAAAGATTCACATCCATTTCATGTACATTCACATCCATGCCAAATATATTCACCCCATTCCAAGGTCACAGAAAGTCTCTACTCATTGTAGTGTCCACTCAAAATCCTTACTTTCTTCTAAATCTTACCATTTCAAAATCCTGAATGTCATCACCCAAATCATCTAAATCAGGAAAGGGTGGGACTCTGAGTATAATCCATATACTCAAAATTCTTATCTGTGAACTTGAAAAACTAGAAAACAGGTTATTTGCTTCCAAATTACAGTGATGGGGCAGATATATAGGATAGCAGTTTTAGAATTTCTCTCTATAAAGGTAGACAATGAAAGGCAAAAGGGAGTTATAAGCCCTGAGCAGTTTTGAAATCCATCTGGGCAGAAACATCATTAGGTTTGAAGGTCTAGGAATAATACTCTATGGCTTATGGCTTTGGCCTCTGGGTTCAAGGTCCCACCCTTAGAATCATGCTTCCTCTCATATGAAGGGTAGTAGTGTATATCTGCAGCTGAGTGGTGTTATCAGTCTGTTTCCTGTATTTAGGAATTCCAGTAAGGGATGATGCAGTTAGCTTCATTTTGTTCTCCCTGCCTTTGATTCAAGATGGTAGTATTTCTCTTGGTATAAAATTCTCAAGAACCTTGGCAGTCTCCCGTGTATGTTATATTCAGTCATTACATGAGGGAATCCCCTATAGTATGTTCTGGCAATCTTACTAATATCTTGGCTTCTGCTGAGTTGACTGAGGGGATCTGTGGGTGACAGGCTTAACTACATATACACCTAATAACATGGATGGATCCCAGACGCATTATGGTAAGTAAAAGAAGTCAGATTTGGGGTGCCTGGGTGGCTCAGTCGGTTAAGCGTCTGACTTCGGCTCAGGTCATGATCTCGCGGTCTGTGGGTTCGAGCCCCGCATCGGGCTCTGTGCTGACAGCTCAGAGCCTGGATCCTGCTTCCGATTCTGTGTCTCCCTCTCTCTCTGACCCTCCCCCATTCATGCTCTGTCTCTCTCTGTCTCAAAAATAAACATAAAAAAAAAAGTCAGATTCGTTCATATAACATTTTGCAAAAGGCACAACTATATGCATGAAGAACAGATCAGTGGTTGCCCAAGATTGCAAGACTGAAAAAGGTAGCACAAGGGAATTTGGGGGAGGTATTGATGAATGATTTTATAGCTGATGGTATTGGTGCTTATACAACTCTATGAATTTGTCAAAACCCATAGAATTAAATATAAGACTGAATGTAATTTACTGTATATAAATGAAGCTATCCCTTGGGGATAGTTACAAATTTGAAATGATATTTTAAAAAACAGAAATAGGAAGGGGATTTAGAGTTCCTGACTCTACTTTCTTGTGAAAGTTCTAGAAAGAAAGTGAACGTAAGAGGAAAAGAAGCTATTTGTCCTAGGAGAACATAATTCCTTCTGTCTGGTTTATGCCTTCCAAGGTGGGCAGATCCTGCGGAAGAGAATTTAGCACTCATGTTTGAAACGTCCTGCAGCGAGCTCAGCTTCAAAGCTGAACCTTCATGTCTGTTTGACTTTAAAATAGAATTCAACAAGGCTTGGGGTTAAACTCTCCACTTGAAATGTGTAGAACATTTGTTGATTTTTAATTCATTAATAATAGAATAATTTGGATACTACACTCTAAGTTACTTCAGGATAAGATCTGGTTATGCCTTGCTTTGATTTTTTTTTCAAAGTTCTCATCATAATCCCCTGCTAACACTGCAGACCTTCAGTGTATCTGCACTGACTGAATAGATCTGTCAACAAACATTCTCTCTTAGAAATGCAAATATCCTACAGGCTTTGAGAACTTTTGTTTTTTTCTTCAGACTGTTTTATATTTTGCATGTTTTCCACAATAAGCGTGAATTACTTTTATAATTAGAAAAAAGCAATAAAAGTTCTCTTGCAAATGCAAAACATCTGGGAGGGTTGTTTCAGCCTTATTCTTTTTCTTGAAGCAATTGAGTTCCCTTGCACGGAAGTTGGGAGTTTTGATTTGGGGAGAGTTCAATAAGTCATTTGAGAACAAGGATTATTTTGGAGATGGGGAGTATGGCAGTTGGAGAATACCAAAGGTTTGATGAGAGAGAGGTAGGACAGAGACGCAGAAAGGGAGGTAGAAGGGAGTGATCTAAAATATATTTTGACCTGTTCAAAACTTTTTTTCCTGGCATCACTATATTATTGATAGGATTAAGTAATTCTGCCTTGTCCCTCCAGACTGACTTGATTCTGTACCTTGGAAGTAGGGATCTAAGAAACCTTATATTTCTTAGAACAGTGTTCTCCAACCCAAAACCTGGAAGCTAAGGTCAGTTGGTGACAAAATTATTTTTTTTTTTTTAATTTTTTTTTTTTCAACGTTTATTTATTTTTGGGACAGAGAGAGACAGAGCATGAACGGGGGAGGGGCAGAGAGAGAGGGAGACACAGAATCGGAAACAGGCTCCAGGCTCTGAGCCATCAGCCCAGAGCCTGACGCGGGGCTCGAACTCACGGACCGCGAGATCGTGACCTGGCTGAAGTCGGACGCTTAACCGACTGCGCCACCCAGGCGCCCCAATTGGTGACAAAATTATTGAAGTTAGCAGGAATATGAGAAAAATAAGAACATTGTAGACATTTTTTCTTATAAACATGCTTATTAATTTTTTTTGATAATACTTTTTCTCTAATTCTGATGTGAAAGTATTCTTTTTTTAATTTTTTAAAATGTTTTTATTTATCTTTAAGACAGAAAGAGACAGAGCATGAGCAGGGGAGGGGCAGAGAGAGAGAGAGACACAGAATCCGAAGCAGGCTCCAGGCTCTGAGCTGGCAGCACAGAGCCCGACGCGGGGCTCAAACTCACGGGACCATGAGATCATGACCTGAGCTGAAGTCAGATGATTAACCGACTGAGCCACCCAGGCACCCCTGAAAGTATTCTATAGAATAGAATGATACTGATCTCAGTTAATATTTAAAGATTTTTTTTTAGTCTTTGAAATTTAAAATCTGGGCTTTGCTGCATTACACTGTAAGCTCTGTGATGGTATGGAGTATGCCTTTGTCTTTATACCCCCAGCCCTGCAACCCTGCAGTGTGTCCCGTGCATTAGAGGTTGTACATATTGACTCTCTATCATAATTCAGCTATGGTATGGGTTGTTTATGGCTGTGAACTAGATTGGGATCTTGTTCCTTTGAATAACTCCTCAGTAGTGCATTCCAAATTGACGGAAATTTCCTATACAATACGTTCACATGTCCCAGATATAAAATATAACTTTCATTTCCCACTTGGTATAATTCTGACACTATATTTTTCAAATATATTTTTTAGTTTAACATGCATAGTCTGACATTTTCCAATAAGATGTAAGTTTCCCTGTGTCTAATACAGCACCTGGAAAGTGTCTGAACTTTTTTTTTTAATGAATGAATGTTCCACTTCTCTGCCATTTGCATGGTGGTAATGTCTTGGTTAAATTTAGTTATATTACATCCTGTGGTATCAGGCTATCTGCCATTGAGTAATCACATTTATAGCCTCTTTGCTGACCACTGTCTCCAACCCCCATGTAATCTGTTACTGTGACACAAAACCCTCAGAGATCATGTCTGGGCTAGGTGTGAAAAGATAAGTCAAACTTTTGCAGGTGTAGGCATTAAGGGGGTGGAGGATGGAGAACAAGGGAATATTATAAACAGAGGGAACGGTGTCAAATAGAATGACAAATGGTTCCAGGTTCTGTTTTTCAAATTGTTCTGTCTGGAAATATCTTTACTTCTCTAGGACTGGGACACCTTTAGACAAGAAATGACTTAATGTGATTTTTTATTTTCTCTTGGTCTCTTCTGTGGACTAAACCCTTTTGAAGGCTGAGGCCACTGCTTGTTTTTGGCTTTGTAGAAGTTTGCTCAGGAAGCACTCAATGAATATTAACTGAATGAAAGCTCATATGTAAGGTTCTCTAATAATAACAATAGAATATTTTGGTTGCGCTTTATAGTTTTAAAAACATATGGTCAGATTCACCTCAAGTGTGAGACAAGGAGAGGAGGTATTTATACTCATTTTATTGTTAAAAGAAAAAAGGAGTATGAGTGTTATGGACTGGGTATTTGTGTCTCCTCCTCAAGATTTATATTTTGAAGCCCTAAGCCTCAGTGATATGGTATTGGGAGGTGATTACGTTTAGGTGAGGCCATGAGGGTAGAGCCCACAGAAGAGAATTGGATTTCTTAAGAAGAAGCACCAGAGTTTCCCTTCTTCACCATGTGTTGACACAGTGAGAAGGCAGCCCTCTGCAAACTCGGAACAGAATTTGTCAGTGCCTTGATCTAGGGCTATAGAGAATAAGTGTCTATTGTTTTAAGCACCTGGTCAATCATATTTTGATACAGCAGCCTGAATGGACTAAGACACTGAGGTTCAAAAAATTAACTGTAGTTCAAGATCCTATAGCCACAGTGTGGTTAAGTCAGGACTTGAACCAGGTCTCCTAATCACAACCCAGTGCTCTTGGTATTCATTCATTGATTCATTCATTCATTCAGTTATTTTGTTCATTCCTTCAACAAGTATTTGTTAATCATCACATTCCTCTGAGTTATTTGGTTTGCAAACAGCAGATAGAGTGCACCTGGAAAGATTAAGAAATGTAATTCTCAGAGAAACCTATGAGGAGGAGAGCAGCAATGTTGTTTGGGAATACCTAGAACTGGATACGAGGAAGAGGAGACTAGCAATAGAACAACATTAACTGCATAATCAAAGTTCATGACTAGGGAAGACTGAGTCCCAGAGTAGTCATTTCAGGGAAAGAATGAGGTAAAAATCAGGAGTGATGGATCTATTTCATAGTTTGGGTACCCTTTCCAAGGTGACTGCTGAGTCAGAGGCTAGGCTCAACACAAGTTCTGGAGCACTTGGGGAACAGAACTGATCTAGAGCTATGGAAGTGAGCAGAAATACTTCCTCAAAAGAGATCTTTCAGATACTGTTGTAAATGGCATTCTGATAAAACTTTCCCATGTACGTATTTAGATATGCCATTGATCTGGGACAGCTGTGTTTATTTTTACCCTAAGGCTGAGAAGTAAGTCATTTCTGTGTTGAAGTTCTTATGGCACTGCTTTTTCCAGAATCAAATACCAACAGTGACTGAGACAAGATTTAGATTTATTGAGTCAGGTCAGTGGACCTAAATACAGATTATTGAAGAGCTTTGCTATATTGGAAATTCAACATGCATTCAGAGTACTCCACCCTGATGATCTTGTGATAAAATGATTATTGTCATTTAGGACAATCATTCCCCTCATTTATAACATATTCTACTTTAAGAGCTGGCTGTGAAATGTCCTTTTTAGAACATATTAAATAAATACTCTTGCTTTTGCTTGAGTTTGAAGGAAGAAAGTACTAACAATGATATCAATGCCAGTATTATGAGACCAAATTAAGTTATACCACCAAAGAGAAATCTCTTCTCCCTTTTCCTTCTTTTTCTTGTAGGTGAAATCTCTGCAAATCTGGTTTTGTGGCTTCCATTACATTTGGTGTCTGTTATTCTGCCATCAACAATTTGTCTGCTCTCAAAATCTACATCCCACTTTTCTTTACTTAGGAATGGGGTCTCTTCATGGTAGGATGGCTAACTGGGATCCCCAGACAATGTGCAATCAACATGCATGCTTTGGACTTCCACAGTCTTTAATGCTCTGTAAAGACATAGTTCCTCTGATGAGCCAACATCATGATCCACTAATTGAAGCACAAGGGTAGGGTTTAATTAATGCTCACCACACCACCGTGTCAAGCCTAGACGGAAAGTGTTGTTACATGGTGTAAGAATCCCATTACACATTAGAGTGATGAGAAAGGACCAATTACCATTAAAAACTCTTACCTCCTCAGAACCTCTCAAACTGCTATCATTAGAAATGTTTTCCTTGCAAAGAATCTGTGATGGAAAATGAGCATTTCAGAAATACCTAACAATCTGGGTAAACGAAAGTTGCCAAGTTTCTATGTAATAAGTTTGCCATTTCTATCCTCTTCCTATTCCTGTTCAAATGTATTTCCTTATTTTTTTTAAAAGAAGTTTTTTTTGAGAGAGAAAGAAAGAGAGATAGCACAAGCAGGGGAGGGGCAGAGAGAGAGAGGGAGACACAGAATCTGAAGCAGGCTTCAAGCTCTGAGCTGTCAGCACAGAGCCTGATGTGGGGCTCGAATCCACAAACTGTGAGATCATGACCCAAGGCAAAGTCAGACGCTTAACCAACTGAGCCACCCAGGTGCCCCAGATGCATTTCCTTTTTGATGGAGTCTTCTGCCCTTGCCTCTTACTATTTGGTTGATAGAGGCTTGAGATTTCCATGACATTTATCTGATCCTAGATTGATCCTCACCCTAGTGCAGGAGAAACTTTTAAAGCAGGAACTCTCCAGGATTACTCATCCTTTCACTAATCCTGAGAATCCATCCTAGTGAGTATTAGTACTGGGACTGTGTCCTAACTTTTAGGCTTGTTTAGGTAGGCAGAAACAATAAGAACTACACTGCTTCACATATGAAATAGGAAGTGCAGTTGTGATGGCAGAATTCAGAGAATGGCTTGGTATCATGGAAAAAGCGAGACAGATGAATTGAGACATTCAAGTCTTTCTGAAAGCCTGTTGAAAGAAAGTACTTTGAAGACACTGCAAATCACTGGTCCTCAAGGAGTTGAGAAAACTGCAGGGGAATGACTCCAGAGCAAGATGCAGGTTTTTTCTTTTTCCTTTTCTTTTGTCTTTTTAAGTAATGATGCAGCAATTGGAATGCTGAGAGAGGAGAAGGGGGCTCAAGTCATAATTAGTTGTGTGGCTTGACAATGGGGCCTCACTGCTATACTCCCCAGTTTCTTCCTCTGCAAAGTGAGTGCAGTAGATGATATCTAAGGAACGTCAACCCTCTGGTATTTTATTATCTATTGTTCTGTGAGCCTGCGGACTTTTCATATATGTAATTTTCTTTTTTTCCTGCTCCATTTACTAAGGAAAAGGGAAGTTAACCTCCAGGGAATACTGAAATGGCTGTTTTAGAACCTGAAGGACCATATGTTCAACTTGATTCAAAAGAATAAGCATTTATTGGGTGTCTACTTTTCATTTAGCTACTAATATATCAAGGACTCCAGTAAGATTCAGAAGGAAAATACAGCCCAATTTTTTAAAATAAAGAACTAACAATCTAATTGTGGTAAAAAGAAGAGTGTGAGGCTCTAATAAGATTTTGAATGAAATACAATCAAGCTGTAAATTAGATCATATAATACTTTTTAAGAGATTTATTGGGCATCCCTTAGGCTTGTAGTAAATGTGTTTCTGCACCCCATTTAGTCAAGTGTGCCAGAATTTAGGTCAGAAATGGCAGGGAATCTGGGGAGGGCAAGAATAGATTTGCCATTGTGCCTTGAAATGCTTGTGAGTACAGCAACTCAGCTTATTTTATTGGTAAAATCCATTTTAACTTTGTTTTGATTCATCCTCAACTCTGTATCTGCCTCCCCCATGTCAGCTCCCAGTGAGGACATCTGTTGGAAATTTTGCAATGAAGACCTACAGTTGCAACTTAATAACAAATTTCATCATTGGGCCTCAAATGTATTCATCCAATTATGGGTTCAAATTGCTCACATTATTGCCTATGTGCTATTTATAGGATTGACATTTGTTGCAGTGTGAAGAGAAGAATTAGGTTGAATATTTAGAGATGGACTTCTTTTGTTTTATTTTAGAATTGCTTAGTGCTTTAAGAAATTTGAAATATGCATAAGCATTTCCATGTAGGAAAAAAAAGTAGGGATTTCTTTCAAAATGTAATTGGGGAAATCCTCAAGTCAGGTGCTTAGACTAGAGCCAGGTTCGTTCACAATGAACCAAGAGAATATGAAGTTCTCTTTCTTCCTAAGTTACAAAGAAGCTATCAGGTCATGCTGGTAACGTGTGTGGTGTGGGTGTGGAGTTGGTGTTAGAGCACAGATCACCTACTTCTGGAAATGTCCTATAAAATAAGTTTGTTTTGTGTCATGTATTAAAAATCTCAGTGGGTGTGCAGGAAACTCAAGACTTAAAGGTCTTGGGTACTAGCTATTCATGTATCCCTTGAAAAGTAGACTATTCTTTTTTGAACTAGAAGGAGCCACAGAGATTTCATTTTATTTTCTTTTAAAGTTTATTTATTTTGAGAGTTGTGAGGGGGAGAGAGTATCCCAAGCAGGCCCTGTGTTGTCAGTGCAGAGTCTGATGCAGGGCTTGAACTCAGAGAGATCATGTCCTGAGCCAAAATCAGGAGTTGGATGTTTAACTGACTGAGCCACCAAGGCCACCTCCATGGAGATTTTAGATGAGTATTGTAGATAAGAAAGGCAATGACTTAATAAAGGGCAGTATAGCAGACACTGAGCCATAAAATAAACACAAGTCTTGAAAATCTCTCAAGCAGACAAAACATTTAAACTGCATAAGCAAAACTAAACATTTCACAAACATAAGTAAAACTTACTTAGATTATTTCTTGTAAGTGCTACTGATAATCATAAATAAGAAACTTAAGTCATCTTTCTAAAATGGTATAAGAGAATCACTTTTAACCAGTTCCCTGCCATCTGGAACCCCCTTTGTAATAAAGAATCATTGTAAAAGTTAAACAACCTCCTCATTTTCACTTTATAAGCTATTCTTAACGTCATACTTCTGAGTTTCATATCAGTTTTTTTTTCAACTCAAATGTAATAGATATCCAATATCCTATTTGTTTTTGGCATACATCATAGTGATGTGATATTTTTGTACATTAGGAAATGATCCCCATGATAAAACTAGTTACCATCTGTCACCATACAAAGTTACTATGGTATTATTGACCATATTCTTCATGATGTATATTATATCCTCAAGATGTATTTATTTTATCATTAGAAGTTTGTGCTACTTAAACCCCTCCACCTAGTTTGCCTACCCTTTGAGACTTTTTCCCTCTGGTAACCAACTATTTTTTTCCTGTATCTGTGAGCCTGTTTCTGTTTAGTTTTGTTTCTTTGACTGTTTTGTTTTTTGATTATGCATATAAGTGAAATCATACAGCATTTGTCTTTGTGTGTCTGACTTTTTTCACTTTGCAGAACACTTTCCAGGTCCATCCATACATGCTATCACAAATGCCAAGATTTCATACTCTTTTATGGCTGAGTAATATTCCTGTGTGTGTGTGTGTGTGTGTGTGTGCGCGCGCGTGCGCACGTATGTGTGCACACATGCCTTTTTTATCCGTTCATCCATCAGTGGTTATATAGATTGCTTCCATATTACGGCTATTGTAAATAATGCTGCAGTGAACATAGGGAAGCATATATCTCTTTGAATTGCTATTTTCACTTTCTTTGGATAAATATCCAGAAGCGGAATGCTGCATCAAATGGTAGGTCTATTTGTAATAAATATTTTGAGGAACCTCCATCCTGTTATCCATAGTGGCCGTATCAATTTACATTCCTACAAATAGTGTTCCGAGTGTTCTCTTTGCTTCATGTCATCAACACTTTTTATTATTTGTCTTTTTGATAGTAAACAATCTGATCGGTGTGAGGTTATATGGTTCACTGTGGTTTTGATGTGACTGTGGCTTCATTCTTTTGAGTGTAGCTGCTTAGTTTTTCCAGCACTATTTATTTATTATTATTTATTATATTATAATATTATATATATAATATTATACATTATATATTATTATTTATTATTTAAGAGACTGTTTTTGTTTTCCATTGTATATTCTGGCCCCCTTTGTCATAGACTAATTGGCCATATGGGTGGATTTATTTCTGGGCTGTCTATTCTTGTCCTTTGCTCCATGTGTCTTTTTTAGTCTGTCAGTACCTTGATGCTTTATTGTAGCTTTGTGGTATAGTTTGAAATCAGGCAGCATGATACCTCCAGCGTTTGTCTTCTTAACATTGCTTTAGCTATCCAGGGTCTTTGGGATTCCATAACATTTTTAGTATTCTTTATCTTAGTTCTATGAAAAATGTCATTGATATCTTGATGGGGATTTTGTTAAATCTGTAAATTGCTTTGGACATTTCAACAGTATTCTTATTATCCAAGGATAAGGGATATCTTTCCATTTATTTATGTTATCTGCAGTTTCTTTCATCAGTGTCTTAAAAGTTTTGGAGTACAGATCTTTCACTCCCTTGATTACATTTATTATTAAGTATTTTATTCTTTTTGATGCAGTTGTAAATTGGAATACTTTAATTTCTCTTTTTTGAATCCTCATTATTACTTTATAGAAATACAACTGATTTCTCTATGTTAATTTTGCATTGTGTGACTTTACTGAATTCATTTATTCTAACAGTTCGGGGATTTTTTTTTGGTGGTGATTTTAGTTTTTTTGAATATAGTATCATGCGAACACTTATAGTGATAGTTTTGTGTCTTCCTTTTTAATTTGGGTGCCTTTTATTTATTTATTTTTCTCTCCTAAGTGCTGTGTCTAGGACTTCTAGTATGCTGAATAAAAGTGGGAAAAGTGGACATTCTTGTCTTGTTTCTGATCTTAGAGGAACAGCTTTCAGCTTTTCATAATTGTGATTTTAGCTGTGGCTTTTTCATCAATGGTCTATATTATAATGAGATACTTTCCTCCTATATCCACTTGGTTGAGAATTTTTTTTTAAATCATAGATGGATGTTAAACTTGTCAACTGCTTTTTCTGAATCTATTGAGATAATCATATGATTTTTATCCTTCATTTTGGTTAATGTGTGTTAAGCTGATTGATTTGGTGGTATTTAACCATCATTGCATCCCTGGAATAAATCCCACTTGTTCATGGTATATGACCTTTATAATGTATTTTTGGATTCAGTTTGCTAATGTTTGTTGAGGATTTTTGCATCTATAGTCATTAGGGATATTGGCCTG
Organism: Leopardus geoffroyi; assembly: GCF_018350155.1. Taxonomy (NCBI): domain Eukaryota; kingdom Metazoa; phylum Chordata; class Mammalia; order Carnivora; family Felidae; genus Leopardus; species Leopardus geoffroyi. The sequence goes on from NC_059339.1 coordinate 71,199,277, forward strand.
TAATTTTATTCTTTTTGTGGTGTCTTTGTCTAGTTTTGGTATCAGGGTATACTGATCTCATAAAATGAATTTGAAAACAGCATTTATTCCTCTTCAACTTTTTTGACTAAATTTAAGAAGGTTGGGAAATAACACTTGTTTAGATCCTTGGTTGAATGCAGCTGTGAGGCTGTCTGACCTGGACTTCTGTTGTGGGGAAGTTTTTTAATTTTCCATTTTATTACTTTTAATCATCTATTCAGATTTTCTAGTTCTTTATGATTCAGTCTTGGAAGGTGGTGTGTTTCTAGGAATTTATCCATATCTTCTAGTTTTGAAAATTAGTGTTTTCAGTAGTCTCATGATCCTTTGTATTTTTGTGGTGTCGGTTGAAACTTTTGCATTTCTGATTTTATCTATTTTGTTTCATCTCTGATTTAGGTCCTCTCCCTTTTTCTCTTGATGATTCTTGTGAGAGGTTAATCAGTTTTATCTTTCCAGGGAACCAGTTTTATCTTTCCAGGTTTAACAGTTTTATCTTTCCAGTTGCATTGGCATATAATTGCTTATAAAATCAGCTTCTTTTTTTTTAATTTAATTTTTTATTTTTTTAAATATACATCCAAATTAGTTAGCATATAGTGCAACAGTGATTTCAGGAGTAGATTCCTTAGTGTCCCTTACCCATTTAGCCCATCCCCCCTCCCACAACCCCTCCAGTAACCCTCAGTTTGTTCTCCATATTTATGAGTCTCTTCTGTTTTGTCCCCCTCCCGGTTTTTATATTATTTTTGTTTCCCTTCCCTTATGTTCATCTGTTTTGTCTCTTAAAGTCCTCATATGAGTGAAGTCATATGATTTTTGTCTTTCTCTGACTAATTTCACTTAGCATAATACCCTCCAGTTCCATCCACATAGTTGCAAATGGCAAGATTTCATTCTTTTTGATTGCCGAGTAATACTCCAGTGTGTGTGTGTGTGTGTGTGTGTGTGTGTGTGTGTACACACACACACACCATAGCTTTTTTATCCATTCATCCATCAATGGACATTTGGGCTCTTTCCATACTTTGGCAATTATTGATAGTGCTGCTATAAACATGTGGGTGCATGTGTCCCTTCAAAACAGCACATCTGTATACCTTGGATAAATGCCTAGTAGTGCAATTGCTGGGTCACAGGGTAGTTTTATTTTTAGTAGTTTGAGGGAACTCCATACTGTTTTCCAGAGTGCCTGCCCCAGCTTGCATTCCCACCAACAATGCAAAAGAGATCCTCTTTCTCTGCATCCTCTCCAACATCTGTTGTTGCCTGAGTTAATATTAGTCATTCTGATAGGTGTGAGGTGGTATCTCATTGTGGTTTTGATTTGTATCTCCCTGATGATGAGTGATTTTGAGCATTTTTTTCATGTGTCTGTTGTCCATCTGGATGTCTTCTTTGGAGAAGTGTCTCTTCATGTCTTTTGCCCATTTCTTCACTGGATTATTTGTTTTGTGGGTGTTGAGTTTGATAAGTTCTTTATAGATTTTGGATACTAACCCTTTATCTGATATGTCATTTGCAAATATCTTCTCCCATTACGTTGACTGCCTTTTAGTTTTGCTGATTATTTCCTTCACTGTGCAGAAGGTTTTTGTTTTGATGAGGTCCCAGTAGTTCATTTTTGCTTTTGTTTCCCTTGCCTCTGGAGACGTGTTGAGTAAGAAGTTGCTGTGGCCAAGATCGAAGAGGTTTTTGCCTGCTTTCTCCTTGAGGATTGTGGTGGCTTCCTGTCTTACATTGAGGTCTTTCATCCATTTTGAGTTTATTTTTGTGTATGGTGTAAGAAAGTGGTCCAGGTTCATTCTTCTGCATGTTGATGTCCAGTTTTCCCAGCACCACTGGCTGAAGAGACTGTCTTTATTCCATTAGATATTCTTTCCTGCTTTGTCAAAGATTAGTTGGCCATATGTTTGTGGGTCCATTTCCGGGTTCTCTATTCTGTTCCATGGATCTGAGTGTCTGTTCTTGTGCCAGTACCATACTGTCTTGATGATTACAGCTTTGTAGTACAGCTTGAAATCTGGGATTGTGATGCCTCCTGCTTTGGTTTTCTTTTTCAAGATTACTTTGGCTATTCAGGGTCTTTTCTGGCCCCATACAAATTTTAGGATTATTTGTTCTAGCTCTATGAAGAATGCTGGTGTTATTTTGATAGGGATTGAATTGAATGTGTAGATTGCTTTGGATTGTATCGACATTTTAACCATATTTGTTCTTCCTATCCAGGAGCATGGAATCTTTTTCCATTTTTTTTTTTTTTGTGTCTTCTTCAATTTCTTTCATAAGCTTTCTATAGTTTTCAGTGTATAGATTTTTCACCTCTTTGGTTAGATTTATTCCTAGGTACTTTATGGTTTTTGGTTCAACTGTAAATGGGATCGATTCCTTGATTTCTCTTTCTGTGGCTTCATTGTTGGTATATAGGAATACAACTGATGGCTGTGCCTTGATTTTATATCATGAAACTTTGCTAAATTCATGAATCATTTCTAGCAGTTTTTTGGTGGAATCTTTTGGGTTTTCCATATAGATGGCTTTTATGATCTTGAGGTATGATCCTTCTATCCCTACTTTCTTGAGGGTTTTTATCAAGAAAGGATGCTGTATTTTGTCAAATTCTTTTTCTGAATATATTGAGAGGATCATATGGTTCTTGTCCTTTCTATTATTGATGTGATGAATCATGTTAATTGTTTTGCAGATATTGAACCAGCCCTGCATCCCAGGTATAAATCCCACTTGGCCATGGTGAATAATTTTTTTAATGTATTGTTGGATCTGGTTGGCTAATATCTTGTTGAGGATGTTTGTATCCATGTTCATTAGGGAAATTGGTCTATAATTCTCCTTTTTAAAATTTTTTTTTCAACGTTTATTTATTTTTGGGACAGAGAGAGACAGAGCATGAACGGGGGAGGGGCAGAGAGAGAGGGAGACACAGAATCGGAAACAGGCTCCAGCCTCTGAGCCATCAGCCCAGAGCCCGACGCGGGGCTCGAACTCACGGACCGCGAGATCGTGACCTGGCTGAAGCCGGACGCCCAACCGACTGCGCCACCCAGGCGCCCCTATAATTCTCCTTTTTAGTGGGGTCTTTGGTTTTGGAATCTAGGTATTGCTGGCTTCATAGAAAGAGTTAGGGAGTTTTCCTTCCATTTCTATTTTTTGATAACACCTTGAAGAGAACAGGTGGTAACTCTTCCTTAAATGTTTGGTAGAATTCCCTTGGAAAGCCATCTGGCCCTGGACTCTTGTTTTTTGGGATATTTTTGATTACTAATTTGATTTCCTTACTGGTTATGGGTCTCTCAAATTTTCTCTTTCTTCCAGTTTCAGTTTTGGTAGTGTGTATGTTTCTAGGAATTTTTCCATTTCTTCCAGATTGCCCATTGTATTGGCATATAATTGCTTATAAAATTCTCTTATTATTGTTTTTATTTCTGCTGTGTTGGTTGTGATCTCTCCTCTTTCATTCTTGATTTTATTTACTTGGGTCCTTTCCTTTTTCTTCTTGATCAAACTGACTAGTGGTTTATCAATTTTGTTAATTCTTTCAAAGAACCAGCTTCTGGTTTAATTGTTCTACTGTGTTTTTTTTTTTTTTTTTGGTTTTGATAGCATTAATTTCTACTCTAATCTTTATTATTTACTGTCTTATGCTGGTTTTTGGTTTTATTTGCTGTTCTTTTTCTAGCTCTTTAAGGCATAAAGTTAGGTTGTGTATCTGAGATCTTTCTTCCTTCTTTGGGAAGGCCTGAATTTCTATAGACTTTCCTCTTATGACCACCTTTGCTGCATCCCAGAGGTTTTGGGTTGTGATGTTATCATTTTCATTGACTTCCATATACTTTTTAATTTCCTCTTTAACTTCTTGGTTAGCCCATTCATTATTTAGTAGGATGTTCTTCAGTCTCCAAGTATTTACCTTTCCAAATTTTTGTTCTGGTTGATTTCAAAGTTCATAGCATCGTGGTCTAAAATATGCACAGTATGATCTCGATCTTTTTGTACTTAGGGCTGATTTGTGTCCCACTATATGGTCTATTCTGGAGAACATTCTATGTGTACCGGAGAAGAATGTATATTCTTCTGCTTTAGGATGAAATGTCTGAATATATCTGTTAAGTCCATCTGGTCCAGTGTGTCATTCAAAGCCATTGTTTCCTTGTTGATTTTTGATTAGATGATGTGTCTGTTGCTGTGAGTGGGGTGCTGAAATCTCCTACTATTATGGTATTACTATCAATGAGTTTCTTTATGATTAATTGATTTATATATTTGGGTGTTTTCACAATTGGCACATAAATGTTTACAACTGTTAGGTCTTCTTGGTGGATAGACCCCTTGATTATGATATAATGCTCTTCTGCATCTCTTGAGACAGTCTTTATTTTAAAGTCTAGATTGTCTAATATAAATATGGCTACTCTAGCTTTCTTTTGTTGACCATTAGCATGATAGATGGTTCTCCATCCCCTTGTTTTCAATCTGAAGGTGTCTTTAGGTATAAAGTGGGTGTCTTGTAAACAGCATATAGATGGATGTTGTTTTCTTATCCATTCTGTTACCCTATGTCTTTTGATTGGAGCATTGAGTCCATTGACATTTAGAGTGAGTACTGAAAGATATGAATTTATTGCCATTATGATGCTTGTAGAGTTGGAGTTTCTGGTAGTGTTCTCTGGTCCTTTCTAATCTTTGTTGCTTTTGGTATGTATGTATGTATATATGTATTTGTATTTTTATCTTTTCTCCCCTCAGAGAGTCCCCCTTAAAATTTCTTGTAGGGTTGGTTTAGTGGTTACAAACTCTTTAATTTTTGTTTGCCTGTGAAACTTTTTATCTCTCCTTGTATTTTGTATTTTGAATCCAGCCTTGCTGGATAAAGAATTCTTGACTGCATATTTTTCTGATTCAGCACATTGAATATATCCTGCCACTCCTTTCTGGCCTGCCAAGTTTATGTGGATAGGTCTGCGGCAAACCTAATCTGTCTTCCCTTGTAGGTTAGGGACTTTTTTTCCCCTTGCTGCTTTCATGATTCTCTCCTTGCCTGAGTATTTTGTGAATCTGACTATGATATGCCTTGTTGATGGTCAGTTTTTGTTGAATCTAATGGGGGTCCTCTGTGCTTCCTGGATTTCGATGTTTGTGTCTTTCCCCAGGTTAGGACAGCTTTCTGCTATGATTTGCTCACATAAACTTTCTACCCCTATTTCTCTCTCTTCCTCCTCTGGGACCCCTATGATTCTAATATTGTTCCTTTTTAATGAGTCACTGGTTTCTCTAATTCTTAAATCGTTCTCTTTTGCCTTAATCTCCCTCTTTTTTTTCTGCTTCATTATTTTCTATAAGTTTGTCCTCTATATCACTGATTCTCTGTTCTGCCTCATCCATCCTTGCCACCGCGGCATCCACCCATGATTGCAGCTCAGTTATAGCATTTTTTATTTCATTCTGACTAATTTTTACTTCTTTTATCTTTGCATAAAGGGATTATAATCTGTTTTTGACTCCAACTGGTATTCTTATTATCGTGGTTCTAAATTCTGGTTCAGACATCTTGCTTGTATCTGTGTTGGTTAAATCCCTGGATGTCGTTTCTTGATGCTCTTTCTTTTGGGGTGAATTCCTTCATTTTGTCATTTTTTAAGGGAGAAAAGTAATTAATGAAGTAGAAAAATTAAAATTAAAAAATTAAACACACACAAATTGAATAAATGGTGCTAGATCCTAGGCGTGTTTTGGTCTGGGTGTTGAAAATGGTTTGACAGATTAGAGAAAAAAATGGGAAAAAAAGGAAATCGTTTGAGAATTTGAAAAAAATGAATACACTGAAGTAGACTAAAATGAGATGATGGGAGTAAAATAGAATTTGAAAAAATTTACACAAAAGTAAAGAGTATAGTAGAAAAAAATTAAAAAAAATTTTTTTTCTGGAACCAATTATCCCTTTTATTCCCCACCAGGACAAACCAATATGTAGGCAGTTTTCTTTGCTTAGACATGGAAGCAGTTTTAACACTGGCCCTTGTGAATCCACAACGTACCAAAAGTACTATGCCAAATGTTTATACTAGTATAAAAATTCCACATCCCCATATTGGCCACCTCAAGATGAAAACAGATAACTCCCTAAATGTTAACTTGCTCTACTCCCCTAATATTAAACAAAAAAACCACGTGGGAAATATAGAAATTTAAATAGAAGTAACATAAACCTGTCATAAATCGTAAACAAAAAACTATTTGTGGGACAGCATGGATGACAAATGGTCTGCTGTGTAAATTTTAGAATGAGGCAGACAAAAGTCGGAAGGCCGGTTAATTTTCCCCTCCTTCTGCTTCAGCTTCATCTCCTTGGGTATCCGATGTCCACAATGTCAAGTTGTCTCTCAGTAATTGCATTATTAGTGTGCTGTCTTTGTAGGACTCTTCACTTAATGTATCGAGTTCAGCAATGGCTTCATCAAAAGCTGTCTTTGCAAGAGAGCAGGCTTTCTCCGGGGAGTTCAGAATCTCATAATAGAACACAGAGAATTTAAGGGCCAGACCCAAACTGATAGGGTGTGTTGGTTGCATTTCCTTTTTGCTGATCTCAAAAGCTTCTTGGTATGCTTGTTGTGACTGATCCACAATCCCTTTCTTGTCATCACCAGCAGCAACCTCAGCCAAGTAACAATAGTAGTCTCCTATCATTTTCAAATAGAAGACTTTGCTCTCTGCTTGTGAAGCATTGGGGATCAAAAACTTTTCCAAAAGAGACAGTACATCATTGCAGATCTTTCTGAGCTCGGTCTCAATTTCCTCTCTGTATTCTCGAGCCATCTGCTGTTTTTTCTCATCACCTTCCGTCTTTTGCTCAATACTTGAGATGACCCTCCAGGATGACCTGTGGGCTCCTACAACATTTTTATAAGCAACTGAGAGAAGATTCCTATCATTGTATAATTCAGATCCTTGCTCAGTTACAGACTTCATGCAGGATGCCATGTCATCATATCGCTCAGCCTGCTCGGCCAGCTTGGCCTTCTGCACCAGCTCATTTTTATCCATGACTGGATGTTCTGTGTCTGGAGTGGGTGGCGGTGGACGGACAGACGGGGGCTCAGTAGTCTCAAGAAAAATATTTTTAATAGAATTTGAAAGTAAAAATGAAAATTTTCAGTTTCTGCATTCAAGAAAAAGAAAAGAAATGAAAACGAGAAAAAATAAAAAGAAAAATCATTTGAAAATTTGAAAAAGGAAATACATTGAAGTAGACTAAAATAAAATGATGGAAGTAAAATAGAATTTGAAAAAATTTACACAAAAGTAAAAAATATAGTAAAAAATTAAAGAAAAATATTTTTAATAAAAATTGAAAATAAAAATGATTTTTTTCTCTTTCTGTATTAAAGAAAAAGAAAAGTGAAAAAGAGAAAAAAAAAAGAAAAGAAAGAAAATTGAATAGATGGACCTGCTAACAGATTGAAATAGGACTGAAATTACTTCATTTTCCCCTAGAAGTCAGTCTATGTAGTGCTTTATAGTCCATAAACTAAGCCGGCAGTGAGACTTGTGTTCTTGAAGAGCGAAGTTGGCCCAGTTGGGTGGGGCTCAGTGTAATGGCTCCATTCTCCACTACCTGGCACTGCTAGCCTACTGGGTGGGGTGGAGTGTTGTTGTGCTTGTAGGTGCCTACGCGCATGCGCAGGAGTGGTGAAAATTGTGTCACCCAGGTACCCAGTCTCTAGTATCAGAACTCTGTTCTCCCTGATCAGCAATCACGCACCCGTCCTGTCTTCAGCTTTCATCCGCTTCCCGCTTTTTCACTGTCCGTGACTAAGCCCCAGGTAATACCTCTCTCCTGAGTCTTGTCTCAGATGCGGGTGTTTTCCCCAGCCCCTTACTTCTGAAGGACTGTGGCTTTGACCTGTTCTGCCCCTCTGCGGGAAGGTCTCACTGAGCAATGGCCAAATGTTGGCTGCACCGAGGAACGCTTGCTGGACCCTGCTGCTGCCAGTGCCCCGAGACTGCGGCCAGGTGCCAGCCCACCCCAGAAGAAGTTTGCAAGATAGTGGAGCAGTAGCTTTTCAGGGATTATGGAAAATCACAACACACACTTGGCACCAGACTCCACCCTTAATGACCTTGTTCCAGCGCCAGAGAATGTGGCTGTTCTCGGGTCTGCTCAGACCAGGTGGCTTCAATAGTCTCTACCAAATGTCCTTCCAGCAGTGGAACCGTTTTTCCCCATGTGGCTCAAGAACCTCCTGGACCCCACTCTGCTCCTGGAGATTCGCCCTTCCCACCAGAGCACTGCCAGGTATCAAGCTGCGGAGGTGTAGACTTTGCTCTCCCCTTCTTTATGGTCTTAATGGAATTTAAACCCTCTCCTTTCTCCTTTCTCCATTCTCCCTTTTTATAGTCCCTGTGGCTGTTTCCAATTTTCCACTTTCCCTCTAGCTGCTTTTGGGGAGGGCTGCTTTTCCCGTATTCTCCCCCCTCCCCCCCCACCGTCTCTGTCCTCTCTCCACCCACAAAAGCAACTCTCTGCCCGCTGAGGCTTCTTGCTCCCCAAGTTCACATCTCTGTGCCATGTACCTGCTAAATTCTGTGGTTCAGGTTGTGCAGATTGTTGTGTTAATCCTCCAATCAGTTTTCTAGGTGTGCAGGATGGTTTAGTGTTGGTTTGGCTGTATTTCATGGACAGGAGACACACAAAAAACTTCCATCCTGTTCCTCCATCTTGGCTCCTCCCCTCAGTTTCATTCATCTTTTTTATTCTGTTTCATTTATTTCCATTCTGATTTATATCATTTCCTTTTTCTACTAATTTTGGGCTTTGTTTTAGTTCCGTTAGAAGTCACATTAGATCATTTATTTGGGATTTTTCTAGAATTTTGAGTTAGGCCTGTATCACTATGAACTTCTCTCTTAGAACTGCTTTTGCTGCACAGATTTAGTAAAGTGTTCCATTGTCATTTGTTTCTTCTTTGATTTCTATTTGACCCACTGGTGGTTTTGTAGCATGTTCTTCATTTGCCATATATTTGTGTGTTGTCTTACTGTAATTGATTTCTAGTTTCATAGTTTTGTGGTTGGAGAAAATGTGTCATATTATTTCATTCTTCTTGAATTTACTGAGAATTGTTTTGTAGCCTAACGTGATCTATTTTGGAGAATGTTCATGTATGTGCACCTGAAGAGAATGTGTATTCTGCAGTTTTTGGATGAGTATTCTGTATCTGTCTATTAAGTACATCTGATCTAACATGTCATTTAAGGCCAGTATTTCCTTATTGATTTTCTGTCTAGATGATCTATTCATTGATGTAAATGGAGTAGCAAAGTCCCTTACTATAATTGTTTTACTGTCAATTTCTCCCTTTATGTTTGTTAATATTTGTTTTTTATATTTAGGTGTTCTTGTGATGGGTGCATAAATATTTATGAGTATTGTATCGTCTTCTTGGATTGATCCCATTATCATTATGTAATTCCCTTCTTTGTCTTTTGTTACAATTATGGTTTTAAAATATATTTTTTCTTATGTGAGTACCTGCTACTCCAGCTTTCTTTTCATTTTATATGCATGGAATATAATATTATTTATATTATATATAATAATACATTTTTCCATTCCTTCACATTCACTCTGTGTCTTTAGATCTGAAGTGGATGTCTTATAGGCATCATACGTATGGGTTTTGTTTTTTAAATCCATTCAGCCACCCTGTACCTTTTGATTGGAGCATTTCGTTCATTTTCATTTAAAGTAATTATTGATAGACATGTACTTATTGCCATTTTAATTATTTTCTGGTTGTTTGATAGTTTTTCTCTGTTCCTTTCTTCTCTTGGTCTCTTCCTTTATGATTTGATGGTTTACTGTAGTGTTATGCTTGGGTTCCTTTCACATTATTTTTTGTGTATCTATTATAAGGTTTTTTTCTTGGGGTTACCATGAGGTTTATATACATTGACATACGTGTGTGTGTGTGTGTGTGTGTGTGTATGTGTGTGTATATATATGTGTGTCATATTTGACATCTTTTTTATTTTACGTATCCCTTACTACTTATTTTAGCTATAGTTACCTTTACTGTTTTTGTCTTTACCCTTCATACTAGCATCTTGAAGTGGCTGACCCACTGCCTTTATTATATATTTGCCTATATGGTAAGAATTTTTCCTTATATAGATTTCATAGACTTTTTAAAAAATTTCTAGCTATGACCTTTTCTGTTTCTCTTACAGAATACCCTTTAACATTTTTTTATAAGGCTGGCTTGGAGGTGATGACTCATTTAGTTCACTTGTCTGGGAAAATCTTTCTTCTTGAATTTTGAGTGATAGCCTTACTGGGTAGATTTTCTTCATTGAAAGTTTTTCTCTTTCAGCACTTTACCTAAATCCTGCTCTTCTAGCCTGAAAAGTTTCTGCTGAAATATCAGACAATTCTAAAGAATTTCCCATGTGACTATTTGATTAATATTCTTTGTTTATCTTTAGCCATTTTATGATTATGTCTTGGTTTAGATCTCTGTGTTCATTTTCTTTGGGACTCTATGCTTCCTGACCTGGTATCTGTTTCCTTCCCCAGGTTAGGGAATTTTTCAGCAATGGTTTCTTTAGTAACTATTTTGCCCTTTCTCTCTTTTCTTCTTCTGGGACCCTTACAAATGTGAATATAAGAAATTTCATTTTGTCCCAGAGGTCCCTTAAATTATCCTCACTTTTAAAGCTTTTAAAACAATTTTATTTTAGGGAGAGAGAGAGCACATAAGTTGGGGAGAGGGGCAGAGGGAGAGAGAGAGAGACTCTCAAGAGGGCTCCATGCTCAGCAGGGAGCCTGACACAGAGCTGAATCTCATGACCCTGGGATCATGACCTGATGCTAAATCAAGAGCCAGACACTCAACTGAAAGCGTCACCCAGACACCCCTATCCTCATTTTTTAAACTTATTTTGTTTCCTTTTGTTGTTCTGATTGGGTGATTTCTACTCTTCTAACAAGTTGCTGGTCCATTTTTTTCTGTATCATCTGCTATTGATTCCCTCTGGTGTATTTTTCATTTCAGTTTTTGTATTCCTCAGCACTTGGTTGGTTCTTTGTTATATATTTTAATTTTTTTGTTGGGATTCTCACTCATGGTTCCACCATCCTTCTCCTGAGTTCAGTGGACATCTTTATTATCATTACGATTAACTCTTTATCAGGTAAATTACTTATCCCTTTTTCATAAGATTTTTTTTCTGGGGTTTTATCTTGTTCTTTCATTTAGAACATATTCCTCTGTCTTCTCATTTTGTTTGGCTTTCTGTTTGTTTTTATGAATTAGGTAGAACAGCTACCTCTCCTGGTCTTGAAGGAGTGGCTTTATGTAGGAGCGTTTCCTGTGTAGACTGCATGTACCTGACTGGAGAGGGTGCAGACTGGGTGCGAGGGTCTTGGATCTTGCTGTATGGGGGCTACCTTGACAAGACAACTGGAGCTAGAGAAGACATGATCCAGATGTCCCTTGGTGCGCCATGCTAGGGCTTCCTTGGCAGGGTACTGGAGCAGATGCAGGCTAGGAAGATCCTGGGGTGTACCATGCTGGGACTGCCTTAGAAGACAGTTAGACCTGGAGTGGGCATGGGATAATGGGGTCCCTGGGCATGCTACACTGAGGCTGCCTTGGTAGAGTGGCTGGAACTGGAGCAAGCATGGGACAAGGGATCTGGGTGTGCCACACTGGAGTTTTCTTTGCATGACATCTGGATGAGGCACAGGCCAGTGAAGTCCCAGGATGCATTGCATTAGTCCTGCCTTGGGATGACTTGTTTGGGTGCATGCAGGCTGAGCATCAATTTTGGATTGAAGACTCCCAGTTTATGATATGTTCTTTTGTGCATAGTAACTTACTAAACGCTATTTCACTGTCATGGTTTTAATCTTTATTGTTTTTGAATTTTTGACAACACACACCTGTGTCCTCTTTATTTTATTTTATCTTTTTAAATTTTTTTTAACGTTTATTTATTTTTGAGGCAGAGAGAGAACATGAACGGGGGAGGGTCAGAGAGAGGGAGACACAGAATCGGAAACAGGCTCCAGGCTCTGAGCTGTCAGCACAGAGCCCGACGCGGGGCTCGAACTCACGCACCGCGAGATCATGACCTGAGCCGAAGTCGGCCGCTTAACGGACTGAGCCACCCAGTCGCCCCTCCTGTGTCCTCTTTAAATCCAGCTGCCCATACTTGCCACTTCTGCTAGGGCAGTCATACATAAATTTCTTTTTCACAGGAGACAATTCCAACTTACATCTAGAGGAGTCAGTCTATAAGTTGGACTAAGCCATTGCAATTGTTTCTCTAAAGTTTCAACTAAGAGACAAAGAAAAGGTAGTTAGTAAATTTCCTGAGCTGAAAGAACAATTGCAGTCAAGTCAATCCCATGTGAACTATGAAAAAGCAGGAAATGTGCAAGTGGATGACTTGGGCCTGCAGAGAGGGGAGCCTAGCAAACAGGGAGGTGGGGCAAGACCTGGTCAGTAACAAGTGTAAGAGATGGAAAGTGATACCCCTGAATGAGTCCCTAACTTTCTGATTCCCAACTTCAGATTCCATGAAGCCTCACTATGCTTACATTCAAAATAATACTGTCAGTCTTTTTAGTAACCACATCCCATGACTTTGCTTTTGCAAGTTGGAGTATTCTTAACAGTCTGATCACACACCTAGAAAAGGACACAGCAAACTAAGGGAACACACTCATATGGGGGGGATAGGACAGTGGCCTACTTCTTCAGACATCTGTGCTTTAAAAGGAACGTGCTTAAATGGGGACACTAGCTTCTAATCCTCTTGTTTTACCTTTACGGGATAAAACTTCTACCCTATGAATGAACTGGGATAAAGGAAATTGAGACTTAAGTATTTCTTTTTCTTTCTGTACCTGTGGCAAAAATTCTGTCTTATGAATGGTGGAAAGGTGGATAAAAGAGCCCCTGACTTCTCTGCCACACTTGCCAGGAACTTAGCCTGAAACATGTAGCTGGAGGGACACTGGTGAGAAATTCTAATGGCTGCCTCCTACAATAAAACACTGTATCCCTTGAGTGCGAGCTGAAGGATGACAGTCCTACCTTCTTGTCTACCCATCCAGAGTGGAGCTTCTGTCCTGAGTTGAATGGGGAGAGGGAGTGGGCTATGGCTTATATGTCATAGGATCTAGCTGTTCTTAGCAAGATTTAATAGATTTTCACGAATAAATGTTTTTAGTCTATGATCTTTATGGACAACTTATTTGTCTTAATTAGAACAATTTAAAGAGATTTTTTATGTTTTTATTGAAGTATAACTAACATACAGTTATAACATACAGTGTTATATTAGTATGTACAATATAATGATCCAAAAATTGTACACATTGCTCAGTGCTCATTCACTAAGTGTACTCATTATCCCCTTTACCCACCTTTCCTCTGTATTTGAGTCTGTTTCATTGTTGTTGTTTTCTTTATTCATTTGTTTTCTTAAGTACCATATGTGAGGGAAATCATGGTAGTTGTCTTTCTCTGACTTACTTCACTTAGCATTATACACTCTAGGTTCATCTGTACTGTTGTAAATGGCAAAATATTTCATTCTTTTTTGTGGCTGAACAATATTCCATTGTGTGTGTGTATATGTGTGTGTGTATATATATATATATATATATATATATATATGTATGTATATATATCACCTCTTTTTTATCCATTCATTTATTGATAGACATTTGGGTTGCTTCCATATCTTGACTACCGCACATAATGCTGCAGTAAACATAAGGGTGTATATTTCTTTTCAAGTTACTGTTTTCATTTTCTTTGGGTAAATACCCAGTAGTAGAATTACTGGATCATATGGTAATTATATTTTTAATTTCTTTTAGGAATCTCCATACTGTTTTCCACAGTGGCTGCACTAATCTGTATTCCCACCAAGAAAAAATTTTTTTATTTCTGTGTCCTCTCCAACACTTGTTATTTCTTCCCTTTTTGAATTTAGCCAATATGACAGGTGTGAGGTGATAGCTCATTGAGGTTTTGATTTGCATTTCCCTGATAGTGATGATTGAGCATCTTATCATGTGTCTGTTGGCCATCTATATGTTTTCTTTGGGAAAAGGTCTATTTAGGTCCTCTGCCCATATTTTAATCAAATTTTGGGAGTGTTGAGTTGTATAGTTCTTTAAATATTTTGGATATTAACCCCTCATTAGATATATCACTTTCAAATGTAGTCTCCCATTCAGTAGGTTGCCATTTTGTTTTGTCAATGGCTTTTTTGGTGTGCGAAAGCTTTTTGTTTTGATGTAGTCCCAATAGTTTAGCTTTGCTTTTGTTTCTCTTATCTAAAGTGATATCTAGAAAAATGTTTCTACGGCTAATGTCAAAGAAGTAACTGCCTATGTTTCTTCTAGGAGTTTTATGGTTTCATGTCTCACATTTAGGTCTTTTTAATCCACTTACAGTTTATTTTTAGATATGGTGTAAAAAAGTGATCCAGTTTCATTCTTTTGCATGTAGTTGTACAGTTTTCCCAGCACCATTAGTTGAAGAGACCGTTTTTCCCCATTTTTAAAAATTTTTTTAAATGTTTGTTTATTTTTGAGAGAGAGAGAGAGAGAGAGAGCACACGCAGGGGATGGGCAGAGAGGGGAACACAGAATTCAAAGCAGGTTGCAGGCTCTGAGCTGTCAGCACAGAGCCCAATGTGGGGCCTGAACCTACAAACCGTGAAGTCATGACCTGAGCCAAAGTCGATCCCTTAACTGACTGACCCACCCAGGTGCCCCCGTTTTTTCCCCATTTTTTCCCCATTTTATATTCCTGCCTCCTTCATTGTAGATTAATTGACCATATAGGTGTGAGTTTATTTCTGGGTTCTCTCTTCTGTTTCATTGATTGATTTGGTTCTCTGTTTTGTTTTGTTTTGCCAGTACCCTACTATTTTGATTACTACAACTTTGTAGTAAATCTTTAAATCTTTAAATCTGGGATTGTGATACTTTCAGCTTTGTTCTTCTTTTCCCAAATTGCTTTAGCTAGTGGGATCTTTTATGTTTCCATAGAAGATTTAGGATTATTTGTTTTAGTTCTGTGCAAAATGTTGGTATTTGGTAAGAATTGCCTTAAATCTGTAGATTACTTTGGGTAGTATAGACATTTTAATAATATTTGTTACTCCCATACATGAGCATGGGATATCTTTCCATTTATTTGTGTTATCTTCAGTTTCTTTCATCATTGTTTTGTAGTCTTCACAGCATTATGTCTTTCACCTTGTTGGTTAAGTTTATTCCTGGGTATTTTATTTTTGGTACAATTTCAAAAGACTTTAAGTAGTTGTTTAAAATCATTTTCATCAGTTATGATGATTTTACCAGAGAGTAGGGCCACAGAGCTCTTCCTATCACCATTCTAGAAGAGGGACTCCAATGAATATATTCTTAACATTTCATAATTTCATACAATTCCTATTGTTTGTATCATGACTGTTACTTGCATTATCAGATACCAGTTAAAAAGTAAAATATTTAAAGGAAAACATTAGTGTTTTAAAACTGGGGGAAATATGTTTAGCATATTTTCAGAGGATTTTTTTAATTACTAAAAGAGAATCATTTGTATTTCAACTACTTTCATATACACAGATGCTTCCAATCAGCTTGAGGGCACTTGAAAAGAGTTGATTCTTTTAAATATTCTAACTTTCCTTTTACAATCAATTCTTACACAAGATTTTGTAGCTTTCAGTCATGCCCCTGTCTAAAGTAGAATAATAATTCTTTCCTTTGTTTCTTGGCTAAGGATTCTTGAGGTCTCTATGGTATTCCTGCTTATGTTTGGACTCCATGGTATTCATCATGATTGTTTACTTGAAATGAAATTGATTCGGAATTGATGTGTGTCAAAACTGTGAACAATCTGAGACTTTACCATGCTTACAAGCTAACAGGTTAGCATACCACACTTTTCATGGGTGCTGGCAGAAGACCCAAGATTCTTAGATGAAACAGAAAGCATAATTCATTAGAGCAACAGCCATAGTCACGTTATCATCATTTTATTTTGGTTACTTGAGCCCCAGTTCCCACATGACAACACCATGAGGGTCAGGTGACTTTTGCATTATAGGAGAGGAATCCTCAGTTTAGAAAACCCAAATCTTGTATATTTTACAAGAGTCCTGCCTCAACTTTGCACCAGAGAGAGGCATTATATTTCTTACCCTGGACAGTAAATAAATCTGCCTTTTATTACAGAGGGAGACACTATCTTTATCTTTCAAGATTGTTTGTGATACAAATATTCTTGAAAAGATAGTCTAAAACATAGCTAGTCAGTAGTGCTTGTACATGCAACACGTACATAAATGTGAGACTCGTGGAAAACAGTCTCCCAGCAGTGTGAATCATTTAGTTTCAACGTTTTTACAATGACAACCTAATAAAAAAGCAGCGCCTGAAAATGGGAACTTCATTGGAAACAGTGTTTCATACAGGTGACGTTTCATTTACCTGAAGTTTATATTTGCAGGTGCCAAAATTTCCAACGATAAGCACTTGTGATGGAAACATTCAAAATATATATAACAAATTATTGTGTCATTTTCAACAGATGGTAGAAACACACAGACATTTATTAGTATGGATACACAACATGATAGTTATAACCTATTCTATAAGATCACTGTGCTTTGGGGAGATCTGACTGGTGCTTACATAAAAGGCTCCCCCAAAGCAAGTATGACAACATGCTAGAGTAGGAATTGTCTAACTAGTCTAACTCAGTTGGCTAAATCCTCAGAACCAATAGTTATTTAGGAATTAAACCAACCCTTCTAAGAGTGAAGGAATTCTAGGATCTTATACTTTGCCCTGGAGTGGTAAAAAATAAATGCATTTATAATATATTAGCCAATCTGTATCTTAAATATCCTGAATTTTAATTAATGAAAACCCATTACTAATACCCACTAAGTTGAGAAAAACCCACTAATTTCATCAGTGAAAACTCATTTAAAAATTTGGTGTGCTAAATAACAAAACATCCAGTGTGGATCAGAATAGTTAAAAATGCTTATAGTGGCTGGGTCTTTTCATATTAAATGCTGGAAAATGTATTCTTGATCAGGGTGAAACTTATCTCCTCAAAAAGTGGGGACTAAACTCCTCAAACTAAACATGCATGTGCACTGTCAGTGCTGCATACAGTGTAAGTTACAGACTTCATGGTATGGGGTTACTGTTAATTCCATTTTGTAGCTGAGGAAACAGAGGCACAGACTGGTTATGGAACTTGCTTAGTGTCACAAAGACAAGAAATGGCAGGCCTAGTTCAGAGTCAGCATCCAGTTCTGTTGAGTGCTATAATTCACTGCTGGGTTCTGCTGCATCTTTAATTTTTTTCCCCATATGCTGTCTCTACCAAGTAGTCGATTTCCATTATTTACTTCTTTTATGGGTCTCCTTTTCCTGCTTCTACTAGTTAGCAAATTAAAATTCTCTGGGAGCTGAAAATCCAGATATATGAGTTCTTTGGGCTTTTTGCAATCAGTAGGATTGAATGAAAAGAGTAGGCCCTGGATTTGGTACTGAGGCCTTGTGAAAGCTGCTTCCCGGATTCCTAAAGGCTGTGGAAATCTGTCCTCTCTATAAGTGGTTGGTGACTGTGTTTAATTTTAAGGTTAACAAAGGGGGAAATGGGAGCAGGTGATGGCTGGGTTGCACTTGATGACTTTGGGAGAACGTTTCTGTGGTGACCGTCTGGTATTGTGTAAGGATGTTTATTAATTCCAGCTATCAGCAGGGCCCGAGCCAGATTAATCTCCATATGGCAGAGAGGCACAAGAGATGTGAGTGTAACCATCGATATACACAGGTCTCAACCTTATCTACATGCTGGCATGGAGCATGTCAGTTTCTAATTCTTCTCTGGGAATATATCATTTGATTCATGTGTGAAAGATCAGTGAGGGAGGTGTATAAATCGCACTTTTGTTCAGCCTCCTGGGCAGTTTGAGCCTGCTAATTTCTACAGCATGCATGATATATAACAGAACAGCAACCTTTCAGATTTACAGTCTCTCCTTTGAGTCAAAATTAAGCAGGCAACCATTTATTAACATTTCAAAGACAAAGACCTATGTTCTGGTTAGCACTACAAGTTTAGAGAATTTTGATGAATGAAAAGCCCTTCTCAATCTCTTTACCCAAGGTGTTCATTTGTGAGTATGTGCAAGCATATGTGAGTGTTGGAGAGTGTGTGTTGGAGAGTTGTGTATACCCCTGGTATACACAAGGCTTACTCTCTCACTTCAGTTAGGTCCCTGGTCAAATGTTCTTTATCTGCTAGGTTTTCCCTGACCATACTTTATTAAATAAGACTCCTCCCCATCCTCCACTGTCACTTCTCTTATGCCATCTTTATGTACCTTCATAGAATGTATTGCCACTCAATGCATTCATCTATTCTGGCTGTCAGTCTCTCTACTTAGACTCTGAGCTCAATGAGAGCAAGGATTCTGTCTCACTCCATGATCACATCCTTAGACCCTAGAAGAGTACCTGGCACACAGTAGGGATTCAGTGAGGATTTGATAAAGGAAAATGAAATGTTTGCAAAGTTTCTTCTGTGCTTTCGATTGGCAATGGAGAATAGGCAATTAATGTCATTCAACATTCAAAGTAAAGGACTTTAATTTGCACAGTGCTGTTGGCAAAAAATATTTCATTTAACTGCCATTAGCCCTTGTCCTGGAATGACTCCATGCTGTTGAATTGCAAATATTTCTGCTTTCATTTGGAAGAATCAGTGAAATTGTGTGATAGCAACTGAATTTTTCCTTTTTTTTTTTTAACATGCAATTTGCTATCTATAGAATAACTAGATTATCCCTAATGGTAAAACACAAATAATAAGCATTTTGATCCAGACAAGTTGGAGAAAGGCCAAAAACTAATAAAAGTAAAGGGATAAAATAACACAGCCTCCTCAGATTAAGTAAATTGACTATATAATGAGAAAAAAAGTTTAGTTACCAGTGGCCCCAAAATGAAACATTAGTAATGTTTATTACTAGAAACCTGGAGAACCTAAAATTATTCTATTATTTTTCTTTAATGCTTAATTTAACCAGTAGTCATAATGATACAGAAAACCTTTCAGGGAAGAAGGTCATTATGAAAAAGGTGGAATTTGCTCCATAATTCTGAGATATTGCAATTGTTACTAAATACTCATATTCTACAGTACGCTGTTTTCCAGAGCCACCAGGCTTTATGAAACAATTCTTTTTAAGTCTCCATCAAAATAGGCAAAATTTTCCTTTTGCCAAAATTTGTAGCTGAATTCTAAAATTCAGTAGACAAGGGCTCCCAACATATTTCGTACTTCATGTCCTGTGTCCAGGATGTAGTGGAGGCCAAGATGAGGTAAGTATTTAGATTGTTCACCAGTCACAGGAAAGCACACGCAGCTTGAGCCACACACACTTCCAGAGACCATTGTCAAAGGCTGTTCCTACCCAGGATTCTCAGTTGTTTATCTCTATCCAAATTCATTATGATTTTCCTCTCACTTATAAAGGTCTTCCCTCATCCCTCATTTCCTTCTCAATCTTCAACCCACCTATAATTTGTGACCCAATTCCATTCTTCCTTGGGAAGTCCTGCCTGGCTACTCTAGCTCATGAGTATGAATGCTCAGTGCCATATAGAATTATAAAGAGGAGATATTGATAACTATTTATTGAGCTCTTACAATGTGCCAAGACTGCAGGTTACCAATATTATCTCACTTAATCTTCCTAATAACCTGTGAGGTAGATAGTATCATCATCCACATTTTTTTGCAAATGACGATTAGAAGGATTAGCGAATGTCTGAAACCATTTGCTCTATAGAGGTGAGGCCTGTGGTCAAACCAAGGGAATTTCCACCACACATAACTTAATTTCCATGCTGCTGTATAGTTATTGTTGTCTCATGTCTCATTTTTGCTTGCCAAACTGGATTATAAGGTCCTTTAAGCAAGAAACCAACCCTATATTTCTTTAGTACACTGCTTAAAGATTTTCATGATTGCCCAGTAGACATAAGTAAATAGTTGCTGATTGTTTGATAGAGTGGTCTAAGACAATTTCCTTTTTCACAGTCCCAGAGAGATGACCATCACATCTTGTCTATTGTTTCCCTTTTTTTATTTCTCGACCATCCCTTGAGGCCGTTTGTTTACTAACAGAGATGAGTTGTTTGATTTACCCAAACCCAACATAAGGCAATGCTTTTTCTCAGTGACTTAATGGCTAGGCTAGATAATGCTTGTTCCTTTATTCATTTCTTATGGGAACTACTTAAGACAGCTTCAGTCTCCAAAGACATTCATCTTTGCCAGCCCCATTCATTGCTCTCTAATCAACTGTAGAGTATTTGAGCCCTCTCAAAACAATAGAGAGGAAAACCCAGTTTACTCTCCCCCTTTTATAGGTATGGAAACTGAGACTAGTTGGCCATAGCAGGTATCATGCTTCCCAAAAATTGGTCCTTGGCTTCTTTCGCTGCACTATTACTGGGCCACTGCAAAAGCCATGAAGGATACTGCATGAGGGCTCATTCCTTGACTCTCCTGGACCTAGAATTCTATGCAAATATCAACAAAGCAAGGTAATAGGTAACAATCTTTTAAGAGTTCAGAGAAGGCAGAGTATACTCAGTGTGGACTTAGGATAGTCAGGGATAACTCCTCAGAGGAAGGTATAAGTGAGTTGGTAATTAAAGGTTGTGCAAGATTTTGACAGAAGAAGATGGAAAGACAGTATAGAAGTGGTAACACCAAAGCTATACTTGGAGAATATTTGACAATATGAGAATATTGGCTAGAGGAAGGTCCTCGTGGAAGAGTGGGGAGAAAATTACCTCTGCCAGAGATCCACACATCTGAGGAAAAGCCTAAGAAAATTTTCAGTTGGAAATACCAAAGTTTTTGAGCATGAAGGTGATGTGATAGAGGTGTTTTGTGAAAATTTATCTAATTGTGGCTGGTGAGTTCAACTTGAGTGGAAAGTAACTGGAAGTAGGCCAGCCAACTTAGAGGCAAATTTAGATGCTTTAGGGCCTGTTTACTTCAGAGCTCCCACACATTACGATGAAGCCAGTTAGTATCTTATGACTCAGAGAAGTGAGATTTAATTTTTGATCTAAACATTTTCCTGGTAAAAGGAAAGAGGGATTTTGATGAGGGAGATCTGTTAGACATGGAAATGCTCTACCCACATACCTCTTCAGCGAAGGACTTGATGGTCCTTGAAGGACTTGATGCCCACAGTAGTGGGCAATAAGGTCATCGGGTAACCTCCAGCTCTCAGCATGTTCAGGATCTGTCTAAGCCAAGAGCTACTCAGGGCATGCTTCCTGGTGGCTAAGTAAGGCAGGGTATAAGGTATGGCCATTTCTCAAGATGCAAGACATCCTGATGAACAGAGGAGTGAGTTGCAGTTTTGTGGGACCTGTACTGAAGTTCAGTTTTTCCCTTTCCTCAAATCTGCTTCCAAATCTCAATGATTAACTCAATGGATATTTAGTTTCTCACATAACGCATGTTCAGAGCAGGTGTTCTGGGATTTCTAATCTTGCTTTGCTTATGTTTTGGATCTAGGATCTTGTTGGACAGACTTCCAATACTGTGTACCTCTTCACTCAGTTATTCTCTTTGCTGTGCATTATGGTGATGGCCATGGCAGAGGGAAAAAGAATTCTGGAAGGTCTCACATTCAAATACTTTAGCCTGGAAATGGTATGTGTGACTTCCATTCATGCTTACCAGCCAGAAGTAGTCACTTAGACTCACCCCACTGCCCAGAAGTGTAGGAAGTGCAATCTTATTATTAACCAAGAGGAGGAGGGACCTAGAAATATTTGATCAAGTCCACAAATAACAAAAATATTTGCATTTTTCTTTCCTTCTCACTAATGTCCTACTTTTATTATTTTCCAATTGGCTCCCTGAACTTAAAACCTGCCAGCATGCCCAGAGACACTGCTGAGGGTTTTTAAGAATCCCCTGGGACTGTGGATCATCAAGAGACTTCTCCCCTCTGTCTAAAATAGGGGTGTACAACGCTGTGCTTCTGCGGATCCATCCCTCAGGCGGGTCTGACTCCCTCCCAGTGCCGCAGGGCCCCTCCCGAACTGGATATCCGAAGGAAAAGTGAGCTGAGCCTGCCCCTCCCGCCCCTGTGCACCTTGCCCATCCATCCCAGCTAATACGCCAGATCCCCAGCACCACAAGCCTGGCAGTGTGCAAGTAGCCCAGACGGGCCACGCCACCCCATAGTGAATCCCCCCCCTAGGAGAGGGGAAGAGAAAGCACACACCAGTCTGACTGTGGCCCCAGCAGTAGGCTGGGGGCAGACATCAGGTCTGACTGAGGCCCCGCCCACCAATGCAAGTTATTCAAGACAGCACAGGGGAAGTGCCCCGCAGTCCTGCACCACTCCAGGGACTATCCAAAATGACAAAACGGAAGAATTCCCCTCAGAAAAACGTCCAGGAAATAACAACAGCCAACGAACTGATCAAAAATGATTTAAACAATATAACAGAAAGTGAATTTAGAATAATAGTCATAAAATTAATTGCTGGGCTTGAAAACAGTATAAAGGAGAGCAGAGAATCTCTTGCTACAGAAATCAAGGGACTAAGGAACAGCCAGGAGGAGCTAAAAAAAATGCTATCAATGAACTGCAAATTAAAATGGAGACAACTACAGCTTGGATTGAAGAGGCAGAGGAGAGAATAGGTGAACTAGAAGATAAAATTATGGAAAAAGAAGAAGCTGAGAGAAAGAGAGATAAAAAAATCCAGGAGTATGAGAGGAAAATTAGAGAACTAAGTGATGAACTAAAGAGAAATAATATATGCATAATTGGTATTCCAGAGGAGGAAGAGAGAGGGAAAGGTGCTGAAGGTGTACTTGAAGAAATAATAGCTGAGAACTTCCCGGATCTGGGGAAGGAAAAGGCATTGAAATCCAAGAGACACAGAGAACTCCCTTCAGACGTAACTTGAATCGATCTTCTGCACGACATATCATAGTGAAACTGGCAAAATACAAGGCTAAAGAGAACATTCTGAAAGCAGCTAGAGATAAACGTGCTCTAACATATAAAGGGAGACCTATAAGACTCGTGACTGAACTCTCTACTGAAACTTGGCAGGCCAGAAAGGAATGGCAGGAGATATTCAATGTGATGAACAGAAAAAATATGCAGCCGAGAATCCTTTATCCAGCAAGTCTGTCATTTAGAATAGAAGGAGAGATAAAGGTCTTCCTAAACAAACAAAAACTGAAGGAATTCGTCACCACTACACCAGCCCTACAAGAGATCCTAAGGGGGATGCAGTGAGACAAAGTACCAGAGATCTCGCTACAAGCATGAAACCTACGGACATCACAATGACTCTAAACCCATATCTTTCTATAATAACACTGAATGTAAATGGACTAAATGCACCAACCAAAAGACATAGGGTATCAGAATGGATAAAAAACAAGACCCATCTATTTGCTGTCTACAAGAGGCTCATTTTAGACCTGAGGACACCTTCAGATTGAGAGTGAGGGGATGGAGAACTATTTATCATGCCACTGGAAGTCAAAAGAAAGCTGGAGTAGCCATACTTATATCAGACAAACTAGACTTTAAATTAAAGGCTGTAACAAGAGATGAAGAAGGGTTTTATATAATAATCACAGGGTCTATCCATCAGGAAGAGCTAACAATTATAAATGTCTATGCGCCAAATACAGGAGTCCCCAAATATATAAAACAATTACTCACAAACATAAGCAACCTTATTGATAAGAATGTGGTAATTGCAGGGGACTTTAACACTCCACTTACAGAAATGGATAGATCATCTAGACACACGGTCAATAAAGAAACAAGGGCCCTGAATGATACATTGGATCAGATGGACTTGACAGATATATTTGGAACTCTGCATCCCAAAGCAACAGAATATATTTTCTTCTTGAGTGCACATGGAACATTCTCCAAGATAGATCACATACTGGGTCACAAAACAGCCCTTCATAAGTATGCAAGAATTGAAATCATACCATGCATACTTTCAGACCACAATGCTATGAAGCTTGAAATCAACCACAGGAAAAAGTCTGGAAAACCTCCAAAAGCATGGAGGTTAAAGAACACCCTACTAAAGAATGAATGGGTCAACCAGGCAATTAGAGAAGAAATTAAAAAATATATGGAAACAAATGAAAATGAAAATACAACAATCCAAATGCTTTGGGATGCAGCGAAGGCAGTCCTGAGAGGAAAATACATTGCAATCCAGGCCTATCTCCAGAAACAAGAAAAATCCCAAATACAAAATCTAACAGCACACCTAAAGGAAATAGAAGCAGAACAGCAAAGACAGCCTAAACCCAGTAGAAGAAGAGAAATAATAAAGATCAGAGCAGAAATAAACAATATAGAATCTAAAAAAACTGTAGAGCAGATCAATGAAACCAAGAGTTGGTGTTTTGAAAAAATAAACAAAATTGACAAACCTCTAGCCAGGCTTCTCAAAAAGAAAAGGGAGATGACCCAAATAGATAAAATCATGAATGAAAATGGAGTGATTACAACCAATCCCTCAGAGATACAAGCAATTATCAGGGAATACTATGAAAAATTATATGCCAACAAACTGGACAACCTGGAAGAAATGGACAAATTCCTAAACACCCACACGCTTCCAAAACTCAATCAGGAGGAAATAGAAAGCTTGAACAGACCCATAACCAGCAAAGAAATTGAATCGGTTATCAAAAATCTCCCAACAAATAAGAGTCCAGGACCACATGGCTTCCTAGGGGAGTTCTACCAGATGTTTAAAGCAGAGATAATACCTATCCTTCCCAAGCTATTCCAAGAAATAGAAAGGGAAGGAAAACTTCCAGACTCATTCTAGGAAGCCAGTATTACTTTGATTCCTAAACCAGACAGAGACCCAGTAAAAAAAGAGAACTACAGGCCAATATCCCTGATGAATATGGATGCAAAAATTCTTAATAAGATACTAGCAAATCGAATTCAGCATATAAGAAGAATTATTCACCATGATCAAGTGGGATTCATTCCTGGGATGCAGGGCTGGTTCAACATTCGCAAATCAATCAGCGTGATACATCACATTAATAAAAGAAAAGATAAGAACCATATGATCCTGTCAATTGATGCAGAAAAGGCCTTTGACAAAATCCAGCACCCTTTCTTAATAAAAACCCTCGAGAAAGTCGGAATAGAAGGAACATACTTAAAGATCATAAAAGCCATTTATGAAAAGCCCACAGCTAACATCATCCTCAATGGGGAAAAACTGAGAGCTTTTTCCCTGAGATCAGGAACACGACAGGGATGTCCACTCTCACCGCTGTTATTTAACATAGTGTTGGAAGTTCTAGCATCAGCAATCAGACAACAAAAGGAAATCAAAGGCATCAAAATTGGCAAAGATGAAGTTAAGCTTTCACTTTTTGCAGATGACATGATATTATACATGGAAAATCCGATAGACTCCACCAGAAGTCTGCTAGAACTGATACATGAATTTAGCAAAGTTGCAGGATACAAAATCAATGTACAGAAATCAGTTGCATTCTTATACACTAATAATGAAGCAACAGAGAGACAAATAAATAAACTGATCCCATTCACAATTGCACCAGGAAGCATAAAATACCTAGAAATAAATCTAACCAAAGATGTCAAAGATCTGTATGCTGAAAACTATAGAAAGCTTATGAAGGAAATTGAAGAAGATAAAAGAAATGGAAAAACATTCCGTGCTCATGGATTGGAAGAATAAATATTGTCAAAATGTCAATACTACCCAAAGCTATCTACACATTCAATGCAATCCCAACCAAAATTGCACCGGCATTCTTCTCGAAACTAGAACAAGCAATCCTAAAATTCATATGGAACCACAAAAGGCCCTGAATAGCCAAAGTAATTTTGAAGAAGACGACCAAAGCGGGAGGCATCACAATCCCAGACTTTAGCCTCTACTACAAAGCTGTAATCATCAAGACAGCATGGTATTGGCACAAAAACAGACACACAGACCAATGGAATAGAATAGAAACCCCAGAACTAGACCCACAAACGTATGGCCAACTCATCTTTGACAAAGCGGGAAAGAATATCCAATGGAAAAAAGACAGTCTCTTTAAAAATGGTGCTGGGAGAGCTGGACAGCAACATGCAGAAGATTGAAACTAGACCACTTTCTCACACCATTCACAAAAATAAACTCAAAATGGATAAAGGACCTGAATGTGAGACAGGAAACCATCAAAACCCTAGAGGAGAAAGCAGGAAAAGACCTCTCTGACCTCAGCCGTAGCAATTTCTTACTTGACACATCCCCAAAGGCAAGGGAATTAAAAGCAAAAATGAACTACTGGGACCTTATGAAGATAAAAAGCTTCTGCACAGCAAAGGAAACAACCAACAAAACTAAAAGGCAACCAACGGAATGGGAAAAGATATTTGCAAATGACATATCGGACAAAGGGCTAGTATCCAAAATCTATAAAGAGCTCACCAAACTCCACACCCGAAAAACAAATAAAGCATTGAAGAAATGGGCAGAAAACATGAATAGACACTTCTCTAAAGAAGACATCCGGATGGCCAACAGGCACATGAAAAGATGCTCCTTATCAGGGAAATACAAATCAACACCCCACTCAGATATCACCTCATGCCAGTCAGAGTGGCCAAAATGAACAAATCAGGAGACTATAGATGCTGGTGAGGATGTGGAGAATCGGGAACCCTCTTGCACTGTTGGTGAGAATGCAAATTGGTGCAGCCGCTCTGGAAAACAATGTGGAGGTTCCTCAAAAAATTAAAAATAGACCTACCCTATGACCCAGCAATAGCACTGCTAGGAATTTACCCAAAGGATACAGGAGTGCTGATGCATAGGGGCACTTGTACCCCAATGTTTATAGCAGCACTCTCAACAATAGCCAAATTATAGAAAGAGCCTAAATGTCCATCAACTGATGAATGGATAAAGAAATTGTGGTTTATATACACATTGGAGTACTATGTGGCAATGAGAAAGAATGAAATATGGCCCTTTGTAGCAACATGGATGGAAATGGAGAGTGTGATGCTAAGTGAAATAAGCCATACAGAGAAAGAACATACCATATGGTTTCACTCTTATGTGGATCCTGAGAAACTCAACATAAACCCATGGGGGAGGGGAAGGAAAAAAAAAAAAGAAAAAGAAAAGAGGTTAGAGTGGGAGAGAGCCAAAGCATAAGATACTCTTAAAAACTGAGAACAAACTGAGGGTTGATGGGGGGTGGGAGGGAGGGTAGCTGATGGGTATTGAGGAGGGCAGGCACCTTTTGGGATGAGAACTGGGTGTTGTATGGAAACCAATTTGACAATAAACTTCATATATTGAAAAAAAATAAACAGGGGTGTATGTGTGTCTGATATTATTTACAATACAAAGCGGGGTTAGAGAAGATTATTTCCTTATCGAATTAAGTTAGGCATTTGCTTAGCAACAAAAAAGAGGAGGAGAGAGAGAGTTGGCCAGGGAGGAAAAGATGTAATGGAAATCCCATTTTGATGTTCATTATAATGTCACTCCTACAGCAAAATTACCTTGTATCCCTGACAAAGATGAAAGGTATTACTCCTCCTGGTTATCAGCAACAACTCCTCTCATTAACCATTCAGCTCACCACTTAACCGTTTATCCAAATGTAAATATAAAATTAAAAATACATAAAAGATCTAATCCATAAGGGCACACTAGCATAGGAAAGGAAGGCGATGGCATAGGTGAAATGCTAGGAAAAAAATTAAAAATAATATTAAACCCATATTTCACAAGGCACAGAAAAGAGATTTTTCATTAGTTTATCCATCTCATTATCTTCCCAGAAGATCTTTTAATATTCACTTCCACAAAGACAGTTTTTAAAGGTTCAATTTTGTCTTGCTTAAATATAGGTTCAGGTATCTGGAGAAAAATGCATATTTTCTAGAAATGTGTTCACCTTTATCTATAATGTTGACTTGTGCTGGGGATTAGGAACGTTTATTTTTCAAAAACTTGTGATCTAAACTCTGTCAACATCACTGAGGTTAGAACAATAGAAAGAAATTCCTGAATTGCATTTAGAATGATCTAGATTAGAGAAATGAAGGCAATTTTTAACTGAAAAGACTACTACACACCGGAGTAGAGTGTGGTCAGTAACAACTACCATGTGTGTCGAACCTCTGCTTACTGTTTTCCTAACACTGGATTGAATATGTATATTATTTGTAATCTTTCACAGAAACCCCATGATGCAGGCATACATTAATATCCCAATGTCCAATAAAAAAGGCTCATAACATTGAATAACTTGCCCAATGCTACACAGAGGGGGAAAAAAAGTAGCAGAAACAGGGTGCAAATCCAGGTGTGAGAAAACATCAACTATTTTTTGGAGTGGCTGGAATTTATTCTTTTTAATAGTGATGATGGTGGTGATAACAATGACAAAATTACAGTTATTGAACACTTAACAATATGCAAGCCCCCCTCATAAGCAATATTGCTGTATTAGCTCCTTTGATCCTCAAAAAAATTCCAATGAAGTGCTAATACACCATTTCATAGATAGAGAAATTGATGTGAAACTAAGAGAGGTCAAGGTAGTGCTATCAATAGATAACCTGTACCAGCTTTCGTTAATCTTAACTACTTATAGAGGACATAGCATGAGGCAAACTTACAGGACTATTGTTCCCAGTACCCATTTGTCCTCTTTGCCATCCAGTGCTGATATCATGACCCAAGGCTATTGTGAAAGGTGGTGGTACTGTAGGTGAACTCAGTAGCCAGAGGGACTGAGTTCTAATCATAGCTGAATAGGCTTGGAGGGAAGTCCCTATATTAGTTTTCTATACTGTCATAATGAATCACCACAAATTGAGTGGCTTAAAACAATAGAAATGTATTGTGTATAATTCGGGAGGCTAGAAGTCTGAAGTCAAGGTATCAGCAGGACTGTGCTCCCTCTGATGGTGTTAGGGAAGCATCTGTTAAAGGCCTCTGTTCTGTATTCTGGTAGGTGCCAACAATCCTTGGTGCTCCTTGGCATTCCTTAGCTTGTAGACGCATAACTCCAGTCTCTACCTCTGTCTTCACAAGGCATTCTCCATGGGCATCTCTGTTTCCACATTTTCCTCTTCCAATGAGAACACTAGCCATATTGGGTTTAAGACCCACTCTAAGTCTGATCTCTTCTTAACTTGATTACATCTATAAAGACCTTATTACCAAATAAGGTTGACATTCACCCTTTCTGGGAGACATGAATTTTGAGGGGTACACTATTCAACCCAGTACTGTCCCTAAAATTCTCTAAGTTTTATGGGTAAAATGAGAATTAAAATGATACCTTTGTCTGGGAGCTGTTGTGAGTTTTAATAACACGTAAAAAAAATTTAAGAATAGAGCTTGGCATAAAGCACGTGTTATTAACTGTTTTAATTATATGAGTAACTTCTATTTGAAACTTGTTTGGATCAAGAGTTAATGTTAAGCCCAGTCCTGTTAAAAATAGGTATGTGCATCTTACCTCAACGCTTGTATTTTTTTCTGTAAGTTAATAGAGCTGATGGTGCTTACAGAACTTGGTTTCATTGCAGCAAGGTAGGCTTTCATCCTAATCAATGCAACAACAGAGTAAGATCAATATACAAGTCTTCTTTATATAGTGACATAAAAAGTACTGGATTTCATTCTATACCTTTTTGGAGAGAGAATGTTCCCCTTTCCCTTTCTTTAGTTTATTACCGTTCCTATTTTCTCTGTCCACAGTCTGCTGTTAGTGAGATATGTGCAGGGTATCAGAGTGAACTTTCACTGTGGCCTGAACCTAAGAAATTATGAGATTCATACAGCAAAACGTGAATTCAGACAATAATTGCATCTAGTGTAAGTGCAGTGAGATTTCACTTTGGGTCTTGCTAGCCACACAGCCCTGAAACTAAATAAGATTACTGGACAGTGTAGAGGCTTATATGTTTCAAAAATAAACCCTGTTGTCAGCTGTTGATTCTCTTAGTGGTTTTTAATAAGCTCAATGTATATCACTCAACTGAGTTAATCTTTCTTTTCTTTTCTCCTTCCTTCCTTCCTTCCTTCCTTCCTCCCTTCTTCCCTTCCTCCCTCCCTCCCTCCCTCTCTCTCTAAATTTATTTATATTTTCAGTCGTTAACATAGAGTGCAATATTGGTTTCACGAGTAGAATTCAGTGATTCATCACTTACATACAACACCCAGTACTTAGTATGAGTGCTCTCCTTAACCCCACCACTCATCTAGCCCATCTCCCAACCATCTTCCTCCATCAACTCGCAGTTTGCTCTCTGTGGTTAAGAGTCTTTTATGGTTTGTTTCCTTCTCTTTTATCCCCCACTCATCCCAAGTTTTCATATGTTTTATTTCTTGCATTCCACATATAAGTAAAATCATAATATTTGTGTTTCTCTGACTTATTTTGCTTAGCATAATACATTCTACATCCATGTCATTGCTAATGGCAAGATTTCATTCTTTTTGATGGCTGAGTAATATTGTTATATATATATATACATATATATATATACATATATATATATATACATATATATATATATATATATATACACACACACATACATATATAATGAAGATGTGGGGTACACATATATATGTATACACACACACCCCACATCTTCATTATCCATTATCAATGGACATTTGCACTCTCTCCGTAGTTTCACTCTTGTTGATAATGCTGCTATAAACATTGGGATGCATGTGCCCCTTTGAATCAGCATTTTTGTATCCTTTGGGTAAATACCTGCTAATGGAATTGCTAGATCATATGGTAGTTCTAATTTTAGTTTGTTAAGGAATATCCCTTCTGTTCTCCAGAGTGCTGCACCAGTTTACATTCCCACCAGCTGTGCAAGAGGGTTCCCCTTTCGCTGCATCTTCACCAACATCTGTTTTCTTGTGTTGTAAATTTTAGCCATTCTGACAGGTATGAGGTGGTATCTCTCCCTGATGATGAGTGATGTTGAGCATCTTTTCATGTTCCTGTTAGCTATCTGAATGTCTTTGGAAAAGTCTCTATTGTGTCTTCTGCCCATTTCTTCACTGGATTATTTGTTTTTTTGGGTATTGAGTTTGATAAGTTCTTTATAGATTTTGGGTACTAACCCTTTATGTCATTTGCAAATATCTTCCATTCTGTAGGCTGCCTTTTAGTTTGGTTGATTGTTTGCTTCACTGTGCAGAAGCTTTTTAACTTGAAAGCCCAATAGTTCATGTTTGCTTTCATTTCCCTTGCCTTCAATGATGTGTCCAGTAGGAAGCTGCTGCAGCTGAGGTCAAGGAGGTTGATGCCTATGGTCTCCTCTAGGATTTTGATGGTTTTCTGTCTCACATTTAGGTTTTTCATCTGTTTTGAATTTATTTTTGTGTATGGTGTAAGAAAGTGGTCCACTTTCATTTTTTTTTACATGTTGTTGTCTGGTTTTTCCCACACCATTTGTTTAAGAGACTGTGTTTCTCCCACTGGATATTCTTTCCTGCTTTGTCAAAGATTAGTTCACCACACAGTTTTGGGTCCATTTCTGGGTTTTCTGTTCCATTGATCCCTGTGTCTGTTTTTGTGCTGGTACCATACTCTCTTGATAACTATAGCTTTGTAATACAGCTTGGTATCTAGAATTGTGATGCCTCCAGTTTTGGTTTTCTTTTTCAGGATTGCTTTGGCTACTTGCGGTTCTTTGGTGGTTCCATATAAATTTTAGGATTGTTTGTTCTAGCTCTGTGAAGAATGCTTGTGGTATTTTGATAACAATTACATTAAATGTATATAGATTGCGTTGGACAGCATAGACATTGTAATAATGTTTGTTCTTCCAATCCATGAGCATGCAATGCTTTTCCATTTCTTAGTGTCCACTTAAATTTCTTTCATAAGTCTCTTATAGTTTTCAAAGTACAAATCTTTCACCTCTTTTGTTAGATTTATTCCTAGGTATCTTAATTGTTTTTGGTGCAATTGTAAATGAGATGCATTCCTTGATTTCTTTTTCTTCCACTTTGTTATTTGTGTATAGAAATGCAACAGATTTCTGTACATTGATTTTATATCCTGTGACATTGCTGAATTCATGTATTCTAGCAATATTTTTGGTGGAGCCTTTCAGGTTTTCTACATAGAATATCATGTCATGTGCAAATAGTGAAAGTTTGACTTCTTCCTTACTGCCCTTTATTTCTTTTTATTGCCTGATTGCTGAGGCTAAGAATTCCAGTACTATGTGAATAATAATGGTGAGTGTGGGCATCCTTGTCTTGTTCCTGACAGTAGGATAAAGGCTCTCAGTTTTTGCCAATTGTGGATGATATTAGCTGTGGGTCTTTTGTATATGGTCTTTGTGGTGTTGGAATATTTTCTACTTATGTATTTATGTATTTATTTACATCAAGTTAGCATATAGTGCAACAATTATTTTAGGAGTAGATTATTTAATGCCCCTTGCCCATTTAGCCCATTGCCCCTCCCACAACCCCTCCAGCAACCCTCTGTTCTCTATATTTAAGAATCTCTTATGTTTTGTCCCCCTCCCTCTTTTTAAATTGTTTTGCTTCTTTTCCTTATGTTAATCTGTTTAGTATCTTAAAGTCCTCATATGAGTGAAGTCATGATATTTGTCTTTCTCTGACTAATTTCTCTTAGCATGATACCGTTTAGTTCCATCCATGTAGTTGCAAATGGCAAGATTTCATTCTTTTTGATTGCCGGGTAATACTCCATTTGTGTGTGTGTGTGTGTGTGTGTGTGTGTGTGTGTGTGTTTGTGTACACACATCTTCTTTATCCATTCATCTGTCGATGGACATTTGGGCTCTTTACATACTTTGGTTATTGTTGATAGTGCTGCTATAAACATTGGGGTGCATGTGCCCCTTAGAAACAGCATACCTCTATCCCTTGGATAAATGCCTAGTAGTGCAATTGTTGTGTTGTAGGGTAGTTCTATTTGTAATGTTTTGAGGAACCTCCATACTGTTTTGCAGAGTGGCTGCACCAGTCTACATTCCCCCCAGCAGTGCAAAAGAGATCCTCTTTGTCCACATCCTCTCCAACATCTGTTGTTGCCTGGGTTGTTAATATTAGCCATTCTGATAGGTGTGAGATGGTATCTCATTGTGGTTTTGATTTGTATCTCCCTGATGATGAGTGACATTGAGCATTTTTTCATGTGTCAGTTGGCCATCTGGATGTTTTCTTTGGAGAAGTGCCTATTCATCTCTTTTGCCCATTTCTTCACTGGGTTATTTGTTTTTGGGTGCTGAGTTTGATTAAGTTCTTTATAGATTTTGGATACTAACCCTTTATCTGATATGTCATTTGCAAATATCTTCTCCCATTACATTGGATGCCTTTTAGTTTTGCTGATTGTTTCTTTCACTGTTCAGAAGCTTTTTATTTTGATGAGGTCCCAGTAGTTTGTTTTTGTTTTTGTTTCTGTGCCTGTGGAGACATGTTGAATAAGAAGTTGCTGCAGCCAAGGTCAAAAAGGTTTTTGTCTGCTTTCTGCTCTAGGATTTTGATGACTTCCTGTCTTATGTTTAGGTCTTTCATCCATCTTGAGTTTATTTTTGTGTATGGTGTAAGAAAGTGGTATAGGCTCATTCTTCTGCATGTCACTGTTCACTTTTCCCAGCAACACTTTCTTGAGAGACTGTCTTTATTCCATTGGATATTCTTTCCTTCTTTGTCAAAGATTAGCTGGCCATATGTTTGTGGGTCCATTTCTGGGTTCTCTATTCTGTTCCATTGATCTGAGTGTCTGTTCTTATGCCAATACCATACCGTCTTGATGATTACAGCTTTGTAGTATAGCTTGATGTCTGGGACTGTGATGCCTCTAGCTTTGGTTTTCTTTTTCAGGATAGCTTTGGCTATTTGAGGTCTTTTCTAATTCCATACAAATTTTAGGATTGTTTGTTCTAGCTCTGTGAAGAATGCTGGTGTTATTTTGATAGGGATTGTTATGATGTTGAGGTATATTCAGTCATAGATTTAGAACTGGAAAGTTCCTTAGAGTATCCAGGGCTACCCCCTATTTTGCCAGTGAGGAAATATTTATGTACTTTGGTTTATAATGAGCTTTGACGTAGGAAATATTTCCTTTCTCCCCTGGCCAACCATCCCTCCACAATTCCATTCTGTTCGTAAGGCTCCCAGTTGTAGCACCTGAATATGCAGAAGTGATTTTTGGAAGCAAAAGGTTGGTTTAACAGAAGAAGGAAGAGCCATAGAAAATGAAAACAAAAATCCTGCCTATTTGTTACTGTTGGAGGGAGCTGGAGAGAATGAAAGGAAGTCAGACTGAATGGCACAGCACAATTTCTGAGTGTTTAAGTTCACCTACTGCTTGCTGAGTTGCAGTTCTTTGGAGTTCACATCAATTCGCATTTTCAAGCTTAGAAAAATGGTTGTACAAGCTTTCATTTTGTTCAATATGGCTTTATTTTCAATATTACTTTTGACAGCACCTCCACAAATAACTTTAAAGATTAATTTTGTTTGGCCATATTTGATATTTAATGACCGCATATTTTGATAGGATTCCCCTCAAACCTAGGCATGGTTGGTGGATGTTTTGATTTGCTCAAAAAGTTCTCACTAGGAACTTGCATCAATTCCAGTCATTTATAGGGTAAGTGAACTAAGCATTCTACTTAGGCTCTGTCTAAAAAGAGCTTATTATGTGGTAATAAGTCAGAAAGGCAATAATAGAAGAGATAGTAAATGATACTAAGAAAGAGACTACAGTTTGCCCTTGAATATGGGTTTGAACTACGCAGGTGCACTTATATTTGGAGTTTTTTCAATAGACGCAATTACAGTGATATAAATGTATTTTCTCTTATAGTGTTCTTGACGTTTTATTTTGTCTAGCATACTTTATTGTATGAATATAGTATATAAAACATATACAAAATATGTTAATTGACTATGTTATTGATAAGGCTTCCAGTTGACAGTAGGCTATTAGTAGTGAAATTTTAGAAGAGTCAAAAAGTTATATGTATATTTTTTACTGCACAGGGGGTTCAGTGGTCCTAACAACCATGTTGTTCAAGGGTCAACTGTACAGTAAAATGCTCTATCGCATTTCCCTCCTGAAAGCATAGGCTCTTTGCTTTGAGATTAGAAAAGTGGACTGAGTAATGGAAAGAATACTAGATTTCATTTGATTTGCCATTTGAGTCAACCTCTGAAGTTTGTATTGGTTTTATCCTTGTCTGTCTTGTGCCATAATTTTATCACCTGTAAAATGAAGCAGATTGGGCTCAGAGGAGTTTGTTTCTTCTTGTACTGAAATTCAGAGTCTTTATCATTCTGTGATGTAGATGGCCATTGCTGAAACAGCTTCAGGCACTTTGTGAGTCTGCTTATGTAACTAATCTAAAAACTCTTGAAGCAAAGCAAAACACAAGCAAGCAAGTACACTTAGATGGAAGTGGCCCAGGCCGGTGAGATTTTAGATCATGAAGAACACACCTGTCCTTTTAGGAGAGAACATCAAATTTCACTTTCCTCCCTCAGACAAATGCAAGACACCCTTGCAGTCTACACAGCATTATACACTATAAAATATCTTAGGAAACACTTAATAGAAATATAGACCTGCATATCTACAGTGTTTATGTCATTTCTGGTAACCTTTATATGAGTTCCATTCTCGACCATATGCAGTTCCTAGAAAGAAATTCTGGATCTTTCTCTTACTATTCTTGGCCATAAATGTTCTGCCACTTACTTCTGCAAATGCCCTAACTCTGAAAGCTGTTCTGGCTTAGAAGCTCTCTTTGCTATTCCCGTGTCTTTAAGAGCATCTCTAAGTTATTCAGTTTTAACCCTTCATTTAATAAAAATATTATTGAATATTACTATGTACTTGGTACTCTTAATCCCAAAGTACAGCTTTGAACCTGCCAAAGTCCTGGTCTCCATGGACCTCACAAATAATAAAATATATTGTTTGAAATATTTCAACTCTTTTGGACCTCCTGAGATAATTCTTAGAATTCATAGGGAAAGTGCCTTCTTTCCCTTTCCTTAAACAAGATTCCTTCTTAAATCCCTCTTTCTCCTGAATTCACCTGAATAAATTGGGATAATCTTCTGTACAAGGAAAGTCTTCCTTGTCTTTTATTCTCTGGAAGGAACTTTCTTATATAGACTCACAAATAGCTACTTAGTAGAGTTGTGTGATTAGCATAATTTGGAGTTTTACTTTACATTTATTTTCTTTGGAAATTACAAATTCTGATGGTTCCAGAAGTGCTTATCAGAATCAGAGGGGAAGCTGAGAAACTGACTCCCCTACATTCAGCAGATCGTGTACATTTATCTTGTTTCAGTTTTTGAGCATGGCTTCTCTCTCTGTAGACTAACCTTGCCCAGGATCCTTTCTGGTGACCTTGTTCAGGTGGCATCAATAAATCTCTGAAAGTCAAAAGTGATGCTTATGGTAGAGCCCCACTTCACAGCTGCAAACAAGATTAGAGCTGCCATGGATTTAAAGAACAAAGTTGGGAGCCTAACGTAGTATAATTGCTAATCATCATCAATGTTGATTAGTCTATTGAAGGGGAGAGAATGAGTCAGAATCTCACTTACTGCTATCCAACAGGTGAGAGTACTGTGTGTTGGCAGGAATGCTATGGATCTCATGTGTCTGGATGGAGTGGAAGTGACTCAGAGCCCAAATTATGAAAGTACAGCAGTCCAACATAGCTGCGTTACCTCAGGTGGTTGGGTTCTTGAGCCAGCACAAGATACACAGTGTCAACTGACATTTGGATGAACGTGTATTGAGCACCTCTCTCTTGTTCTTTTTTACTCTTTCCTTTTCTCTCATTAGCTTTATTGAAACACAATATACATGCCATAAAATTTGCCTGTTTTAAGTATGCAATATAATGATTCTTAGTGTATCTACAGACTTGTACAAGCATCAAGTCAAGCGAGTTTAGAACGCTTTCATTATCCCCCAAAGATCCCTCATGTTCATTTGCAGTCAATACCCATTTCCACTTCTATTCTCATATAGTCCCTAATATGTTTTCTATCTCTATAGGTTTGCCTTTTCTAAAGATTTCATATAAATGGCCTCTTTGCGTTTGGCTTCTTTCACTTAGTATATTTTTGAGGTCTACTCATTATATAGCATGTATCAGTAGCTTGCTCCTTTTTTATAAGTGAATAGTATTCCGTGGTGTGGGTATATCACATTTTGTTTATCCATTCTCTCACTGGTAGATACTTTAATTGTTTTTACTTTTTGGACAGTAAGCATAATGTTGCTATGAATATTTGCATACATATTTCTGGCCTTCCAACCGCCAGTTAGTCTTCCATAGTTGGGATTACTTATATGCTAGACATTTTTTCCTTAGTCTTTGTGTTTAGAATTCTTCCAAATGTGTGTGTATGTATACGTATTATACACCCACATGTGAATCTACATAGGTATTTATGCACTGCGATATACTTAACTCTATATCTCTACTCTCTGAACTCATGAAGCATCATTGTAGGGAACCCCTCACTTTCCTAGTGGCAAAACAGAAAAATAATACGCTTAAACTTTCCAGTGATGCTGAACCACTAAGGACGAATGATGGATGGGGAAGAGCCTAGGGAAGCAGTATGCTGGGTCATTCTACTCGCTTATTGCTAATGTGGCTAGTTTTATACGGATGAGACTGTAGGGAAGAGACAGGATGAGCAGAGGGAAGCAGGAAAAGAGGTCAGTTTTCATAAAGATATGTAAAAAGTGAAAGAATATGCAATATTAAATGTGTGTACACTAAGTGTCATGTAATTGTTTTATATTCCTCATTACATTTAATCTTCACTACCACCCTAGGAAATACCTAGAATTACTCCTATTTACTATATGAGAAAATTAGGGCAATAAAAGATGAACAACTATGTCCAAGGATATATTAATCACAATAAAGATCAAATTTAAGTCTAAG
The DNA here is from genome assembly GCF_018350155.1 of Leopardus geoffroyi. Classification (NCBI taxonomy): domain Eukaryota; kingdom Metazoa; phylum Chordata; class Mammalia; order Carnivora; family Felidae; genus Leopardus; species Leopardus geoffroyi. Next base: position 71,237,482 of record NC_059339.1, read on the forward strand.
TAATTGTGATTACATAACCCAAGCCTTGAATAGAAGCCTGTGATTGTCTCTTTACCATGAGGTAAAAGAACAGAAATGTATCCTGAAGTTCTCACTCATCCTATAATGCCCTTAAAGATAGATTTGGAGTATTAGATAATCAACTCTCTGGTTGCCTTTCCCCTGTGTAGCCAAGGAAAACACAAAATTTAGCTCCAAACTTGGACTGCAAGTGCATTTTCCATATTCTGAGAGGAACCAAGGCTGTTAGGATAAACAAGATGTGGTACCTGGCTCCAAAGAGTGAGTGACAGAGAGAGCGAGAGAGCGAGAGAGACACTATTTGTGTGTGTAATGAAATCTATCACATCAGAAGAAGAGCTGGGAATATAAACCAGAGAGTGGTTTGCTGAACCTGTTAGAGAATTTTTATTAGTTAGCTGCAGATTGTAATACTAGCTACAATTAATAAAGTGCTGTATGTCAGTTCATGTTTTAAATGTTTTGTGTACATTACAGATTTCATTCTTAACAAACCTATGAGGTTGGTTTGGCATCACACAGTGGAGGCTATGTTTTGCTGTAATCACAAAACAAAAAGAGCCTTGTGATCTCAGTGATGTAAAAAATAAAAGTTTATTTCTTATCGTGGTATATGTTTATTGCAGATGGGCAAGTGTATGTGCATACCACAGTTTCTCAGAAACCCAGGTTGAAAGACACTTCTTTTGACATATGCATCCATAATTGTTGACAAGAAAAATGAACACGGTGAATTAGGCACGGGCTATCAAAGTTCCTGCCATGACACATGTAAAACATTAATTTATCAGTCAAACTACACCACATTGGCTATACATAATTTCATGGATCATGGAAATGCAATCTTATTATGTGACCAGAAATGGAGAAAGAACTGGACATATTTGATTGTTTTAATGATTACCATAGTCCATTTGTACTGTCACCAATATTGGTTCGTTTTCCTTTCTTTAAGGAAAATACTTTGCTTTATCTATGGAAAAGTTTGCATGGAAAGCAACCACTTAAAAGCCTCATCTAGTTACACCATCAAGTTCAAAGTCCAGGATTTCTGGATAATGTTGAAAGGACTCTTTACAGTAGTCTCTCCATAATGTTCAGATATGGTTTACTTTGGGCCAGACATATCTGAACTAATTATATAAGTTATCTTCCCTTGTAAAGTAAAATGGTGGAGGGAGGGACAAGATAAGCACAATGAATACTTCTTTGGGTAAAGGGAAGGAATAAATACATACAGCAGTCACTACTTTGTAGCAATTTAAAATCTTACTGTGCAGACACCATAAGTTGTTGTCCTAGATCTGCAGAATATCCCTTTTTAGGTACTGATTATGCCCCCCTGGGGGTGGGGGGGTCCCAATTTATTGTTCTCTGTGGCCCTTTATTCCAGTGTGTGAGGAATTTTTCCTTTTCCATCATCTACCTTGGGCACAACTGAATAGGGCATTTAAGAATGTGCCTACTTTGGGTTGAACAGACTTTTCAGCTTACTTTGTGCCTTGAGATTGGGACCACAGGGTTATTTTAAGTCTTGTGCTGCCACAGAGATTTGTTGCATGAACTACTCCCTTAAAAAACTCATGAGTCTGGGGCGTCTGGATGGCACAGTCGGTTAGGCGTCCGACTTCAGCCAGGTCACGATCTCGCGGTCCGTCCGACTTCAGCCAGGTCACGATCTCACGGTCCGTGAGTTCGAGCCCCGCGTCGGGCTCTGGGCTGATGGCTCAGAGCCTGGAGCCTGTTTCCGATTCTGTGTCTCCCTCTCTCTCTGCCCCTCCCCCGTTCATGCTCTGTCTCTCTCTGTCCCAAAAATGAATAAACGTTGAAAAAAAAACAAAACTCATGAGTCTGAAACAAACAAAAAACAAAACAAAACAAAAAAAGCAAGACTGTTATGGCAGCACTGCGATTGTGAAATTTTCCTAAATCCGGTCACAGAAAATGAGAACAATTAAGTTAAGAAAACCATAGACCCCAGAATACTTCTACGAAATAGTAGTTGACAATGTACCATCACGCCCACTATAGAAGTGAGTGGGGACAGAATAGTGGCAACACTTGTGTGGTATCAGCAATAGTGCAAGAGAGATTGGAGGAACATCAGGGAGAACTGAAGGGTTCTAAGAGGAGAGAACCAAACAAGCACTCACCTCCTTAAAAATGTCCCCCAATACTATAAAGAGCTCCATGGAGCAGTATGAGCACAGAATCCAAATTAGGAGCTGGTTTTCAAATCAATGAATCAGTGAAAATGGGCTGGAGTTAAGTTCAGATGGAACTGGAGTAGTCTGGGCTCCATGAAGCTTTTTTTTTTTTTTTAGCAGCTTTATTGAGATATAATTCACATACCATACCTTTCACTCATTTAGAGTGTGCAATTCCATGTTATTTAGTGTTTCTACAGAGTTGTGCAACCATTACTGCAGTCAATTTTAGAACATTTTAATCACTCCAAAATGAAGTGATTTCCCTCTATCCCATTTTCCTCTAACTTTCTCAGCGCTAGGAAACAAATAATCTACCCTATAGATTTGCCCATTCTGGAAATTTCATATAAATAGAATCCTACAACATCTAGTCTTTGTGACTGACTTCTTTCATATAGTATGATGATTCCAAGATCCATTCATGGTGGAACATATATTTAATATTTCATTCCTTTCGTTGCTGAGTAATATTCCATTTTGTAGATATGACATATTTTTCTGTTCATCAGTTTATAGATTTTTTAGTTGTTTTTGGCTATTATGAAAAATGCTGCTATGGATATTTATGTGCAAAGTAGATATATACTTTCATTTATCTTGAATGTATCTAAGAGTGGATTGCCAAGTCATATGGTAATACTAAGTTTAAACTTTTGAGGAATTGCCAGACTGTTTTTGAAAGTAATAGTACCGTTTTATATTCCCACTGTTAATATATAGCATTCTAATTTCTCCACATTCTTGCCAGTTTGTTGATATCTCTCTCTTTTTTTTTTTTTTTTTTTCAGCCATTTTAGTGGTTCTGAAGGAGTATCATGTGCTTTTGAGTTGCAGTTCCCTGGTGGCTGATGATATTTATGTGCTCATTAGTCATTTGTATATCTTCTTTGGAGAAATGTCAAGTCCATTGTCTTTTCTTAATAGAATTACTTATCTTTTTTATTATTGAGTTGTAGGCATTCTTTATACTATTCGAGGTAGAAGTCCCTTATCAAATATATAAGTTGCAAGCATCTTTCTTCCATTTTGTGGGTTGTCCTTTCACTTTCTAGGTGGTATCTCTTGAAGCAGAAACTTTTTTAATATTGATGAAGCCCAGTTTATCTTTTTTCTTTTGTTACTTGTGTGTTTGATGTTATATCTAGGAAACCATTGCTCAGACCATGGTTCTGAACCCTTCTGTTTTCTTCTAAAAGTTTTATAGCAGTAGCTCTTACATTAGACCTATGACCCAACTTGAGTTAATTTTTGTTTATGGTGTGAGGTGGGGGATCCAGATTTCCTAATTTGTTCTTTTGTATGTGGATACCCTATTGTACCAGTAGCATTTGTTTAAGAGACTGTACTTTCTTCATTTGACTTTCTTAGCATTCTTATTAAAAATTAATTTACCATGAGTGTAAGGGCTTATTTCTAAAATCTTAATTCTATTCCATTTATGTTTATCCCTTTGGAAAAACTACACCATCTTGATTACTGAACCTTTGTAGTAAGTTTTGAAACTAGGACATGTGAGTTATTCAGTATTGTTGTACTTTTTAAAGTTTGTTTTGACATTTTCATATGTGTTGGATATTTTGAAATGTTTTTTCTGTATCTATGGAGATAATCATGTGATTAAAATTTTTTTTGACATAATGTATTACATTAATTGATATTCAGCTAAGGGCTAGTATCCAAAATCTGTAAAGAGCTCACCAAACTCCACACCCGAAAAACAAATAATCCAGTGAAGAAATGGGCAGAAAACATGAATAGACACTTCTCTAAAGAAGACATCCAGATGGCCAACAGGCACATGAAAAGATGCTCAATGTTGCTCCTCATCAGGGAAATACAAATCAAAACCACACTCAGATACCACCTCATGCCAGTCAGAGTAGTCAAAATGAACAAATCAGGAGACTATAGATGCTGGAGAGGATGTGGAGAAACGGGAACCCTCTTGCACTGTTGGTGGGAATGCAAATTGGTGCAGCCACTCTGGAAAACAGTGTGAAGGTTCCTCAAAAAATTAAAAATAGACCTACCCTATGACCCAGGAGTAGCACTGCTAGGAATTTACCCAAGGAATACAGGAGTACAGATGCATAGGAGCACTTGTACCCCAATGTTTATAGCAGCACTCTCAACAATAGCCAAATTATGGAAAGAGCCTAAACGTCCATCAACTGATGAATGGATAAAGAAATTGTGGTTTAGGGGCGCCTGGGTGGCTCAGTCGGTTGAGGGTCCGACTTCGGCTCAGGTCATGATCTCGCAGTGTGTGAGTTCGAGGCCTGCGTCAGGCTCTGTGCTGACAGCTCAGAGCCTGGAGCCTGCTTCAGATTCTGTGTCTCCCTCTCTCTCTGCCCCTTCTCTGCTCATGCTCTGTCTCTCTCTGTCTCAAAAATAAAAACATTTAAAATTTTTTTTAAAAAATTGTGGTTTATATACACAATGGAGTACTACGTGGCAATGAGAAACAATGAAATATGGCCCTTTGTAGCAACATGGATGGAACTGGAGAGTGTGATGCTAAGTGAAATAAGCCATACAGAGAAAGACAGATACCATATGTTTTCACTCTTATGTGGATCCTGAGAAACTTAACAGAAACCCATGGGGGAGGGGAAGGAAAAAAAAAAAAAGAAAAAGAGGTTAGAGTGGGAGAGAGCCAAAGCATAAGATACTCTTAAAAAGTCAAAACAAACTGAGGGTTGATGGGGGGTGGGAGGGAGGGGAGGGTGGGTGATGGGTATTGAGGAGGACACCTTTTGGGATGAGCACTGGGTGTTGTATGGAAGCCAATTGCCAATAAATTTCAAAAAAAAAAAAAAGTATTCAGCTATTAATCCAACGTTGCATTCCTGGGCTAATTTTACTTGGTTATGCTGTATTATCCTTTTTATATGTTTCTAGGTTCAGTTTTCTAGTATCTTTTGAGGATTTTTGTGTCTATGTTCACAAGAAATATTGGTTTATAGCTGTATTTGTTTATTTTTGTGATGTGTTTGTCTGGTTTGGTTGTCAGGATAATCCTAGCCTTAGAGTGAGTTGGGAAGTGCTCCCCCTTTTCTGTTTTCTAAGAAATTTGTGAGGTGTTTTAGGAGAAAGGGTATTATTTCTTCAAATGTTTAGTATAATTCACTAGTAAAATCATTTGGCCTGGGTTTTGCTTTGTGGATAGTGGTTTTGGCTGCTAACTAATTGTCTTTACTTTTTGTAAGTCTTTTCAGATTTTGTATTTTCTTGAGACAGTTTTGGTACTTTTTGTCTTTTTAGGAGATTGTCCATTTTTTTTAGAGCTACCTACTATTTTGGCATTTGGTTGTTCAGAGTATCCCTTATGATTTAGTTTATTTCTGTAAAGTTGCTAGTGTTTTTCTCTTATTCTTGATTCTAATCATTTGAGTCTTCTTTCTTTTTCTTGTTCAGTATAGAAAAATGTATATCAATTTTGTTGATATGTTTTAATGATTTTCAATGATTTTCTCTATTGTTTTCTATTTAATTTGTAAAAAGCTACTCTATCATATCCTCCTTTCCTTTTGCTGTAGGGTTAATTTATTCTTCATTTGCAGTGTTTTAAGAGGAAAGTTCAGTTGTTATTTTGAGATATTTCTTATTCCAATTCAGCTTTGCTTCCACCCACTTCCTTTATGAGGTTTTGTGAAGTATATTACATTTCTAGATGTTATTTTGGCCTATCAATGCAATTATAATCATTTTATGCAATTACTTTTTATATCAGTTTAAAGAAGAAAGGAGTCTTATAATTACATAATTACCTTTGTGGATATTGTTTCTTTTTCCATGCAGATTTACATTTCTGTCTGTAGTCACTTTCTTTCTGCCTGAAAAAAAAAAAATCCCTTATTATACCTCTTGTAGGTGAATCCATCAGCAGTGATTTCTCAGTTTTTGTTTGTTCTGGGAGGTGTTTATTTCACCTTCATTTTTGGAAAGATAGTTTTGCTGGATATAAAATTCTTGTATGGAATATGTCATCCTACTGTCCTCTGACTCCATTGTTTTTAGTGAGATATCAGGTTTGATTTTATTACGGTTTCCTTGTATGAGATTAGTCATTTTTCTTTTGCTGCCTAAAAAATTTTGGTTTTGGCTTTGACTTTCAACACTTTTATTTTGTGTGTGTGTGTGTGTGTGTGTGTGTGTGTGCCCGTGTGTGCATCTCTTTGGCTTTTTTGTTTGTTTCTTTTTTGAGTTTGAGCTTCATCATTGAGAATTTTTCTACCATTATATTTTTGAAAATTTCTATGTTTATCTATCTCTTCTCTGATACAACCTTTACATGTATGTGGTATATTTAATAGTGTTTCACATTTCTTAAAAGATAATTTTTAAAGTCTTTTTCCTCCCTGTTCTTCAGACTACATAATCTCTATTGATCTCTCTTTAAGTTGGCTATTTTTTTCTTCTGTCAGTTCAAATGTTGAAACCATCTAGTGAATTTTTCATTTTTATTATTTCTCAAATCCAAATCCAGAATTTTCATTTGTTTTTCTTTTATAATTTCTATTGATATTCTTTAATTGGTAAAACAAACATTGTTATTTTCCTTTTACTTTTTTTAAAAATTCCAGTAGAGTTAACATATAGTGTTATTATATCAGTTTAAGTTATCCAGTACACTAATTCAACAATTCTCTACATTACTCAGTGTTCATTATGATAAGTTTACTCTTATCTCCTTCACCTATTTCACCCCTCCCCCAACACACACACACACACACACACACACACACACACACACACACACACACACCTCCCCTCTGGTAAGAGTGTTCTTTGGTTTGTGTTTCTTTATTTGTTCATTTTTTCTTAAATTCTATGTATGAGGGAAATCATATGGTATTTTTCTTTGACTTACTTCACTTAGCATGATACTCTCTAGATCCTTCCATGTTTTTGCACATGGCAAAATTTCATTTTTTATTGTTGAATAATATCCCATTGTATTTATATTCACCCCATCTTCTCTATCCATTCATCTATCAGTGGACATTTAGGTTGCTTCCAAAATTTGGCTATTGTGAATAATGCTGCAGTAAATTTGGGGGTTCATATACCTTTCCAAATTAGTGTTTTTGTATTCTTTGGGTAAATACCCAGTAGTGGAATTACTGGGTCATATGGTAATTCTATTTTTAATTTTTTTGAGGAACCTCCATACTGTTTTCCACAGTGGCTGTCCTCGTTTGCATTCCCATCAGCAGTGTATGAGAAATGCATTTCTTGCCGACACTTGTTTCTTATGTCTTTGATTTTAGCCATTCTGATAGGTGTGAGGTGATCTCTCATTGTAGTTTTGATTTGCATTTCCTTGATTACGAGTGATATTGAGCATCTTTTCATATGTCTGTTGGCCATCTAGATACCTTCTTTGGAGAAATATCTAAATGTCTATTCATGTGTTCTTCCCCTTTTTAATTGGATTCTTTGCTTTTTTGTTTGTTGGTTTGTTTGTTTTTTGGTGTTGAGTTGTGTAAGTTTTTATGTAGTTTGGATACTAACCCTTTATTGGATATATCATCTTCTCCCATTCAATGTATTGTCTTTTTTGTTGTTGTTGATTGTTTTCTTTGCTGTGCAGAAGCTTTTTATTTTGATAGAGTCCCAATTGTTTCTGCTTTTGTTTCCTTTACCTCAGGAGACATATTTAGAAAGATGTTGCTGTGGCAAATGTCAGAGAAATTACTGCCTGGCTCTATTATAGGATTTTTATGATTTCATTCCTCACATTTAGGCCCTTAATCCCTTTTGAGTTTATTTTTGTGTATGGTGTAAAAAATGGTCTAGTTTTATTCCTTTCCATGTAGCTGTACAGTTTTCTTAACACCATTTGTTGAAGACACTATCTTTTCCCCATGACATATTCTTTCCTCCTTTATTGAAGGTTAACTGACCATATAAGCATGATTTATTTTGGGACTATTATGTTCTTTTTGAACTATGTGCCTGTTTTTGTGTCAGTACCATACTTTTTTTAATTCATACATCTCTGTGGTAAATATTGCAATCTGGGATTTTGATGCCTCCAGTTTTGTTCTTTTTCAAGTTTGCTTTGGCTGTTGGGGGTCTTTTGTGGTTCCATGCAGATTTTATGGTTACTTGTTCCAGTTCTGTGAAAAATACTACTGATATTTTGGTAGGGATTGCTTTAAATCTATAGATTGCTTTGGGTAGTATGGACATTTTAACAATTTTCGTTCTTCCAATCCATGAGCATGGAATATCTTACTATTTTTTTGTGTTGCTTTCATATATTTCATCAGTTCTTTATAGTTTTCAGTGTACAGGTCTTTCACCTCCTTGGTTGTTTATTTCTAAATATTTTCATACTTTTTGTCAGTTGTAAATGGGACTGTTTTCTTTATTTCTCTTTCTGTTACTTCATTGTTAGTGTGTAGAAATGCAAAGGAATTCTGTATATTGATTTTGTATTCTGTGACCTTACTGAATTCACTTATTCTGGTAGTTTTTTGGTGGAGTCTTTTGGGTGTTTTAGACACAGTATCATGTCACTGCAACTAATGAAAGTTTTATTTCTTACTAATTTGGATGCCTTTTATTTCTTTTTGTTGTCTGATTGCTGTGGCTAGGACTTACAGTACTATGTTGAATGAAAGTGGTGAGTGGACATCGTTGTCTTATTCCAGACCTTAGGGAGAAAACTCTGTTATTGAGTATGATATTACCTGTGGGTTTTTCATCAAGGGCTTTATTATGTTGAGGTGTGTTCCCTCTAAACCTACTTTGTTGAATGTTATTATCATGAATAGATGTTGCACCTTGTCAAATGTTTTTTCTGCATCTGTTGAAGTGATCATATGGTTTTTATCCCTTCTCTTGTTTATATGATGTATCACAGTGGTTTGCAAATACTGAACCACTGTTGCATCCCAGGAATAAATCCCACTTCATTGTGAAGGATGTTTTTTAATGTATTGTTGGATTCAATTTACTAATACTTTGTTGAGGATTTTTGCATCTGTGTTCATGAGAGAACTCTTTTCTGTAATGTCTTTTTGTGGTTTTGGGTATAGGGTAACACTGACCTGATAGAATGAATTTGGAAGCTTTCTTACTTCTTTGTTTTTTGGAATAGTTTGAAAAGAAGTAGTATTAACTCTTTTTTTAAAATTCGTGGTAGAATTAACCTGTGAAACTGTCTGGTCCTGGACTTTTGTTTGTTAGGAGTTTTTGATTACTTATTCAATTTCGTTGCTTGTAATCAATCTGTTCAAATTTTCTGTGTTCTCCTGATTCAGTTCTGGGAGGTTAGATATTTTTGGGAATTTATCCCATTTTTCGTAGGTTGTCCAATTTGTTGGCTTATAATTTCTCATAATATTCTCTTATACTTTTTTATGTGGTGTCAGTTATTTCTCCTCTTGCATTTCCAATTTTGGGGAGTCCTCTTGGTCTTTCTTTTTATGAGTCTGACTAGCATTTTATCAGTTTTGCTGAGCTTTTCAGAAAACCAACTCCTGGTTTCATTGATCATTTCTTTTTTTCTTTTTTTTTAAATTTTTTTTTCAACGTTTATTTATTTTTGGGACAGAGAGAGACAGAGCATGAACGGGGGAGGGGCAGAGACAGAGGGAGACACAGAATCGGAAACAGGCTCCAGGCTCCGAGCCATCAGCCCAGAGCCTGACGCGGGGCTCGAACTCACGGACCATGAGATCGTGACCTGGCTGAAGTCGGACGCTTAACCGACTGCGCCACCCAGGCGCCCCGATCATTTCTTTTTTTGTTGGTTTTTTTTTTTTTTTTTTTAGTTTTTACTTCATTTGTTTCTGTTCTAATTATTATTTCCTTCCTTCTACTGGTTTGGGGTTTTGTTCCTTTTTATAGTCCTTTAAATGTAGGATTAGGCTGTTTATTTGATATTTTTCATGCTTCTTGGGGTGGGCTTGTGTTGCTGTAAACTTCTTTCTTAGAACTGCTTTGGCAGAGTTATTTTGAGGATAATTGATTTATTACATGTAAAACTGTCACAACAGTTCCAGTTTGTAAGATTAAGTACCATATAAATATTTTCCACATTATTTATCAAGGAAATAACATTTATTTTTAAGCCAAAGATAATGGAGAAAAAATCTCAGGAAAAGATGATGAAAGGGAATATATTGGACTGGGAGGTGAGGGATGGACAAGAAACTCTGTCTTTTCTATTTTTATTTCCTTTTCTCCTGTGATAGTTTATAAAAACAATTATTGTATATTGCAGCAGCCAGTCTTGCACTTTTCTCAGAGTTAGACAATACTGATTTCCCCACTGCCTCTCTGTTTATCTCATGCACTTGAAATGACCAATAAATGTTAAGCCAAGCCAAGTTATAAATGTTAAGCCAAGTTATTTTGAAAGATACACTTCCAAGCCTTTCAGAATTATACTGAATAAATAAAAGAAATTGTCAATGTGATCGGAATCATGCACTACAGCTCAACATTTGTCACCTTGTAGAATAGTAGCTGATGAACATCATTCCTTGGCTGTATTTGGGGGATAGATATTGGTCCTTGTGGTGTACTAAGGATTACCTTGGGAATTTAGGGAATTTCAACTTCCCTAAGATTTCTATTCCCTCAAAAATAGTGGTAATGTAAATAATAGCAATAGTATAACCTGACATGAAAGACTTCTATTTTCTTAATTATACACAAGATGTGATTAGAAGCATATTTAGAAAACCATTTTTATTGATTTTTGACATAAAATATAAAATACAAGCAAACCTAGTCTGCTTACTGTGAAAATACACCTTTAACATGGGTCTCCTATGGCCCTTCTACATTAAGCCCCTTCTGTATAGAAAATCCCGGCTATCTGCTGACTGGATGCATTAATGAATGATGACTCTATAGCAGTTTGTAAGAAGAGGAAATTAAGGGACGGCTGGTGGCTCAGTGAGTTAAGTGTCAGACTTTTGGTTTCCGCTCAGGTCATGATCTCACAATTATGAGATCAAGCCCCATGCTAACAGCACAGAGCCTGCTTGGTATTCTTCTTTCTCTGTTTCTCTGTCTCTTTCTCTCCCTCAATAAATAAACTTAAAAAAAAAAGATGAAGGGGCGCCTGGGTGGCTCAGTCGGTTAAGCGTCTGACTTCAGCTCAGGTCACGATCTCACGGTCCGTGAGTTCGAGCCCCGCGTCGGGCTCTGGGCTGATGGCTCAGAGCCTGGAGCCTGCTTCTGATTCTGTGTCTCTCTCTCTCTCTGCCCCTCCCCCATTCATGCTCTGTCTCTGTCTCAAAAATTAATAAACGTTAAAAGAAATAAAATTAAAAAAAAAAAGATGAAGTTAAGAGTCTGCTGGAGCCTTCCAGGGCCTGGTATTTGTCTTTACTCATATGTCTAATATTCCTACTGTACAAGTAACCTTTAGTTCAGACTTATAAATACCTACTTTTTAAAAGACAAGGTGTTAGAACCAATCATTTTATTTTTAACTACCCTAAAAAGAAGCAAAAAGTCATGTGGTCTGGAGGAAATAGACAAATCTGTATTGAGATTTGATTCTACCTCTGAAAACCTGGGCATGAATTGGGGATTAAAATGTGTCTTTTATTAAATTAGTGAATAGGTTAACCTGAATCTAAATTCAAGGCTGTAGACTGTAGAAGCAAGGCCATCAGCACATGATGGGGAGGGGAGAAAGGCTTGACTGGGAACGGGGAACTGTCCAAGTATATAAAACCACTTTTAGTAATAAGAAACCTTGTCCTTACGAAAAGAGACTCCAGGCAAGGATGTATAGACTGATTATCAAGCCAAGAACCCAGTGACCGGGGAAGTAAGAACCAATATCACAGTGACACTGGCATTGTGGAGAAGAAATTGAATCAGCCCTTTCTCATAAGACTTTTCCTTGAGAAAAGGCTGACTTAGTAACCATTTGCTAAACTATTGGATGATCCTTTGTATTTCTCTTTCTAGGGACAGAAAAGGGCTTAGAGCCTGGAATTGGGTCAGGCAATGAGAGGAAGAACTAAAGTGAAGTTTCTAAATTTAGAGACATTAGAAGAGCAGGGAGCCAGGCAGCCTTCACAGAAAGTTACTTTCCTGCATATCTGCTTTCTTCCCAGAGCTTCCCTGAGAAGCAGTCCTAGGTACTGGGACTTAGAAAAACAATTACTGCAGGGGATTATCATGGGGTTGGACCAGGACATCTAAGTAGAAAGCCTGGCACACAGTAGTAGGTGCTTAAAAATTAATATCACTTATTTTGAACTCTCTTGAAGAGACCTCATAAGGTGGAAAAGAGGTCAATTGTTATATATTTGTATGCATAACTATTTTATAGAAAAACAAAATACATTTTATTAAATGTAGTACATGTAGGGAGTGGTGTAACTATGTCACTGGTTAGAGAGTAAAGAAATTTAATTTTCATTTTGTACTTCATTATTATATTTGGATTGGAATCCTAACTAATCATTACTTCTGTGACTTAAAAATAGTTAAAAAGCAGCTACTCTACTTTTTTAATGCACAGATTTAAAAAAAAGAGAAATTTGGGTTGGCTTATGACATAAGTGCAATAATACTTTAAAGAACAATGTAAAACATATAGTAAGTAATTTATTTCAGTTACACAGAAAAATACTGAAAAAAATCTGTACAATTCCAGACATAATTATGACCATTTTAATATTTGCCATTTTGGTTTCAAATCTTAATTATAAACAGAGACACATAAACAGAATTGCTCTATTGAACATTCTGCTTTTACCTTCTCTCAGTGCTATTTCCATTTCTCCTCTAGAATCACTATCTTAAAGTGGTGTACTTCTCTCTCACCCATGCTATTTTGACATTTAATCTTTACAACAATTCTTTGTGGTAAGTATTGTTATCATTAAGGTTTACAAGGTTTAGTAACTTAACGCTACTCATATACATAGTAAATGATGAATCTTAAATTCAAACCCAGGGTAGTCTGGCTAAGTCTTCAGGTATATTCTAAGAAGTTATTATTTTTTCCTGTAAGTGAATTTATCTTCTCTGAATCTTACTGTTACCAGTTGATGTTTCCACCAGTGAAAACAGAAGATGTTTCATTTCTAACCCTTAGTACCTATGAATGTGACCTTATTTGGAAATAGGTGTGTGCAAATGTAATCATGTTAAGATAGAGTCATATTTGATTAGAATGAGCCCTAATTCCCTATGACTAGTATCCTTCTAAGAAGAGAAAGGAGACAGGCAGAAATAGAGGGAAGAGTGCCATATGAAGATGGAGGCAGAGACTGGAGTGATGTAGTTGCAATCCAACGGACACTGAGGATTGATGACTCCCCTAGAAGTTAAGGGAAGAACATGAACAGATTTTTCCTTAAATCCTTGAGAGAGAACATAGCCGTACTTACACCTGGATTTTAGATTTCTAGAACTGTGACATAAAATAAATTTTGTTGTTTTAAGCCATCCTAGTTTATGATAATGTCTTACAGAAATCCTAGGAAACACTACACTTACTCATTCAACAAATAGGTGTTGACTGATTTAGGAATACATTTAAGAATATTGATTATTGAACCAAATTTCCTAGGTACAGAGCCTGGTTCTCCTGCTAACAAAATTTGGGGCAAATTATTAACCCCTCTGTGCTTCAGCTATTGGGCATATTAAGAATGACTTATAGTTTTTGCTTTTAATATAACAAAGTGAAAGGTATAAAGTATTAAAACATTTTAGCAGTATATAAAACAAAGAGACTATACAGATTATCAAAAAAATAAAAGGGAACACTATAAATTTAGCAAGACTGATTAATAAACAGAAAAGACCCAAGAATATTAGAAATGAAGAAACCCATAGCTACATATACAGTATGGACATTTTTAGATCTTAAGTGAATCCTATTAACAGTATTATAAAAGTGTATTTACAAATTTAAATAAGAACATATATTTTCTAGAATACAGATGACTGATATCAACCAAAGAAGAGCCTCAAAAATCTAAATACACCAAAAATGGTAGTCATTGAATTGGTAATCAAATTACTTATCTGAAAGACTGGTTCCAGACATTTTTACAATCTCATTTGCCAACCCTTTGAAAAACAACAGTAATGATTACAGAAAGAGATAATTGTCTAGGGTAGCATTGATACCAAAATTATCCAGGGCAACACAATCAAGATAATCACATACATTTTTATTTTTGAGCAGTGATGTAGATATTCTAAGTGAAATGTGAACACATTTACCTATATATTACCTAATTACTAAGAGGATGATATGCCAGAAATGTGAGGATGGTTCATCATCAAAAAATGTAAAACATAATATAATAGCAGTAATGGTTTTATGGAGAAAATCGTAAGAGCATCTCAATAAATGAAGATGTGACGTTTTTTAAAAACTGACCTTTATTAAAATGATATATCAAGATCTTACTGAAAACACTTTATTACTTAATGTTTATTTATTTTGAGAGAGAGAGTATGTACAGGAGGGGCAGAGAGAAAGGGAGAGAGAGAGAGAATTCCAAGCAGGCTCCACACTGTCAGCACAGAGCTTGGTGGGGGGCTCAAACCTATGAACTGTGAAATCATGTCCTGAGCCAAAATCATGAGTTATGTGCCTAGCCAACTGAGCCACCCAGGCACCCCTGAAGACACATTTAATGACTAAACTTTATCATATTTTTATAAGTGATTTGTACATCCTTTGTGAGCTTTATTACCTTATTTTACTGCTACAGTGTGTGGAACCTTTTATTCTCATTTTTTTCTAATTATTTTACAGCATGTATAAATTCTGTTGATTTTTATATATACATCTTTTATTCACTAATTTTGATGAATTATCTTAGTTGGTTGACTCTTTGCCTATGTAGAAAAAGGGAATTTAGCTCCCTTTATAATCTTTTCTTTTTCTTATTGCATTAACTAGTATTAATGATGACAAGGATACTCACTGAACTCACTTCTAGTCAACAATGTAATATTAGTGGTAATTTAAAAGAAGTGAACTATGAAGGACCAATAATCAAATAATACTCTCAGTAATAACCAGAGTAATATAAATTAAAATCACAGAGCTTTTAATCATATCAAGTTAAAAAATCTGACAGTTCCAAGTGGTCAAAAAGGTATAGAAAATCATATAATCGCTGTGACAGAAGTATAAATTTATACAGTCACTTAGGCCATTGGTTCTCAAAGTGTGATACCCAGAACAACAGAATCACTTGTGGAACTAGTTAGAAAGGCAAAAATATCAGGTCCACCCCAGACCTGCTGAATCAGAAACTCTGAGCTTGGGGGACAGCTCTGTTTTAATAAGTCAATCTGGGGATTCCAAAGCATGCTAAAAGTTCCTGACTTAGAAAAACAAGCTAGTTTGTAGACACTGTCTTTAAAGAGGAAGGTATAAACAGTTGTAAGTATAAACTGTAGAGAAACCCATGGATCTATGAAAGGAAACATGAGACAAAAAGTTTAGACTATATTGTTTGTGATAGTATAAAATTGGAGATTTATTATAATTGCCCTTCAATAGTAAAATGGATAAACTGCAATACAGTTAAATAAAGGAATACTACATAATTCTTGAAAGGAACAAATGAAAGTGAGTAAATCTCAAAAATAATTTTGAAAGATAAAGCGATGTTACATAATACTACTTAAGAAAGTGAAAACTGACACTGAAAACTATAGAAAGCTTATGAAAGAAATGGAAGAAGACACAAAAAAAATGGAAAAAGATTCCATGCTCCTGGATAGGAAGAACAAATATTGTTAAAGCGTTGATACTACCCAAAGCAATCTACGCATTCAATGCAATCCGTATCAAAATAACACCAGAATTTTTCACAGAGCTAGGACACATAATCCTAAAATTTGTATGGGACCAGAAAAGACCCCGAATAGCCAAAGAAATCTTGGAAAAGAACACCAAAGCAGGAGGCATCACAATCCCAGATTTCAAGCTATACTACAAAGCTGTAATCATCAAGACAGCATAGTACTGGCACAAGAAGAGACACTCAGATCAATGGAACAGAATAGAGAACCGGAAATGGACCCACAAATGTATGGGCAACTAATCTTTGACAAAGCAGGAAAGAATATCCAATGGAATAAAGACAGTCTCTTCAGCCAGTGGTGCCAGGAAAACTGGACAGCGACATGCAGAAGAATGAACCTGGACCACTTTCTTACACCATACACAAAAATAAACTCAAAATGGATGAAAGACCTCAATGTAATACAGGAAGCCATCACAATATTCAAGGAGAAAGCAGGCAAAAACCTCTGTGATCTTGGCCGCAGCAACTTCTTACTCAACACGTCTCTGGAGGCAAGGGAAACAAAAGCAAAAATGAACTACTGGGACCTCATCAAAACAAAAACCTTCTGCACAGTGAAGGAAACAATCAGCAAAACTAAAAGGCAACCAACATAATGGGAGAGGATATTTGCAAATGACATATCAGATAAAGGGTTAGTATCCAAAATCTTTAAAGAACTTATCAAACTCAACACCCACAAAACAAATAATCCAGTGTAGAAATGGGCAAAAGACATGAATAGACACTTCTCCAAAGAAGACATCCAGATGGCCAACCGACACATGAAAAAATGCTCAAAATCACTCATCATCAGGGAGATACAAATCAAAACCCAATGAGATACCACCTGACGCCTGTCAGAATGGCTCACATTAACAACTCAGGCAGCAACAGATGTTGGTGAGGATGCAGAGAAAGAGGATCTCTTTTGCATTGTTGGTGGGAATGCAAGCTGGGGCAGCCACTCTGGAAAACAGTATGGAGGTCCCTCAAAAAACTGAAAATAGAACTACCCTATGACCCAGCAATTGCACTGCTAGGCATTTATCCAAGGGATACAGATGTGCTGTTTCGAAGGGACACATGCACCCCCACGTTTATAGCAGCACTATCATGTAGTATGTATGGAAGGAGCGCAAATGTCCATCAATGGATAAGTGGATAATGAAGAGGTGGTATATGTATACACACACATACACACACACACACACACACACACACACACACACAATGGAGCATTACTTGGCAATCAAAAAGAAGTCTTGCCATTTGCAACTACATGGATGGAACTAGAGGATATTATGCTAGGTGAAATTAGTCAGAGAAAGACAAAAATCATATAACTTCACTCATATGAGGACTTTAAGAGACAAAACAGATGAACATAAGGGAAGGGAAACAAAAATAATATAAAAACCGGGAGGGGGACAAAACAGAAGAGATCATAAATATGGAGAACAAACTGAGGGTTACTGGAGGGGTTGTGGGAGGGGGATGGGCTAAATGGGTAAGGGGCACTAAGGAATCTACTCCTGAAATCACTGTTGCACTATATGCTAACAAATTTGGAGGTTAATTTAAAAAAATAAAATTAAAAATTGAAAAAAATAAGATTAGAAAAAAAGTGAAAGCTTATTGAATGTTCAATGTATGCTAGGCACTGTTTAAATATCTTTATGTGTGTTTCCACATTTAATTCTCCAAGCAAGTCTCTGACAGGAAATAGGATTAGCTACATATTTGTAAAAGAGGAAAGGCTGGTACAGATAAAGTAAACAACATATCTAAGGTCATATAACTGTAAGTGGTAGCCTGAAGCGAGCCTGGGCTCTAAGAAATAGTGCCTCTCAGTATGGAAAATGCATCATTGATCCTAAGCTTGTAACAATGCACAAGAGGAGTTTGTTTGTTTGTTTACACTATATATTATTAATGAATGAAAAACAAATTCAGAAGAGTAGCTACTTCTGAGGAGGCAAGGGAGAGAGTAGGTCCTGCGAAGGGTTAAACTTGATTGGAAATGTTTTATTACTTAAACTGATTTTTAAACAAATACAGCAAGATGTTAATATTTCATTTTTAAAAAAATCATTCTATGCACAAACTTTCTGTTTATAATAATGTTAAAAATGTTTAGTATTTCTAATAAAAATATCCTTCATGCTACAGAATCATTTGTCTTTAAAACTGGACTTTGAAATAAATCTTTAAGAATCCAGGAAAATCATGAAATAACTTTTGAATCGTGTAGATTTATGACCTGAGACAAAGTTATTGAAAGAAATATATCCATGGAAAACCAGGAATAATTTTGTAAGTGATCTCCAGAGCAAGGTTAAACTATTATTAAATATTCTGGGCATGGAAATAACTAGAGGTTTTCCTTAAAAGAACAGTGACATTCTAAATGTATTTTACTCTTTGAAATTTAATTTAAAAATTAAAAAACTTTATGCTTTCAGTATTCAACACAAAGGCAGTATCTAGATCAGTTCTTAGAGATATCAGCTATCCTTAGAAAATTGTTCAGAGGAAGAGATGACTCATTTTGTGTAGTTCCTGGACAGACCAGAGCAGATTTCAGACCATCTACTATTATCACTAACTAATAGAGGCCAGGATGTTCCCATCTTCACATCATCAGATCTTAAGCAACGTGTGTCCTGCCATCAGTCACAGTCAGATGTAGACAGAGTAAGATGAACATCATCCGTTCTCCCTGTCGTGGTCATCCATCACTGCCTTGGGGGAATTCCATAGAGCCTAAGGAGGAATTGTAAGTAGTGTGGAAAACGGAGCCAGAATGAGAACCTAGGAGATATGTGTGCTTGTCCCAACTATGTTATAAAAATAATAGAATTTTAGGACGTTAGCGTTAAGGGGACCTCATAGATCATCTTGCCCAATGCCATTATTTTAAAGATGAGATTCAGTGTGAGGAAGTGACTTGGCCAATGCCATGTCTAACCCATCATCAATTATTTATTGAGAAACAGATGAAATGAAGGGAGGGATATGCTCACATACGAATCCTGGACTCAGAATCTCAGATATACTATAGAACAGTGGGGCTGTGTCTGGGGTCGATCAGTATTGTTCACAGCTCTCTTAATTTTCGGTATATTAAATAGGGTACAATGAATCCCCTGCCTCCCCTCAGGTGTACTGTGAGATTAGAATAAAATAGAGGTATTTCCCCACTTGTCTCTGTTTTGCTTTTGGTCACATCTGTCACTCTTTTATCCTTCTGTTTTATTAATCCCATGTCATAAAAGCTCTCATTACCACAACCTTATTAGATCATAGAGACTCTTAAAAGCTGAGAACAGAGGGTTGATGGGGGATGGGAGGGAGGGTAGGGTAGGTGATGGGCATTGAAGAAGGCATCTTTTGGGATGAGCACTGGGTGTTGTATGGAAACTAATTTGACAATAAATTTCATATAATAAAAAAAAATAAAAAAAGATCATGGGAAGCGTTAAGTCTAAATGTGTCATCTAGTCCCCAAATATTAAAACGTTATACAAATATAAGGATTAATTGAGGGGTGGTTTACCTATTGTTTGATAGACTGTTGCTTTCCTGTTCAGCCATTGTGCTGGAATGTGTGTGTGTGTGTGTGTGTGCGCGCGCGCGTGTGTGTGGGCATGTGCGAATCAAGGGCGGACAAAGTAGATGCAGGTAAGGCAGGGAAGATGCATGAAGCACCCAGGAAAGGACAATATCAATTTGGAAACATAGCCCAACAAGGAGACAATGGAAAGAGGCAGAAGTTGGAAAACAAACTGCCAGTTGTGTAATCTGAGAAGAAACCAACTCTGACCAAATTGTTCACATAGAGATAAAAAATAATGCATAAATTTGAATGTAGTAGCCTGCCTCTTTTACCCAAACCCGACTTCATTTAACATCTTCATATATAATCCAGAAAAAATTCACAGGCATCTTTTTCTATGTCATAATGCAGTGTGTGGTTCTTGAAAACATGGCTGATGCAAATCTTTAAGGATGCTAAATAGTTATAAATCAGGTGTCACCAGTAGAACTGAGATCCCA
Source organism: Leopardus geoffroyi (assembly GCF_018350155.1). NCBI lineage: Eukaryota > Metazoa > Chordata > Mammalia > Carnivora > Felidae > Leopardus > Leopardus geoffroyi. The sequence goes on from NC_059339.1 coordinate 71,257,583, forward strand.
ATCAACCTCTTCCACGTGACCCATTACCACAGGGCCTGACCAGAAGTCTGCACTTGTCAAAATGGGGACCCTACTTTTGGTGTTTAATTGGGGTCAGAAAGCCCCATAATGAGTGTTTGTGAAGTTTTATTTAACAAACAGTTTAAAGTATCTTCACATAAAATGGACATGTCCTACAGTAAAGTGCAAAAGCTACATGCTTTTAGGAAAACCAGTGACTGGAAGAAATTTCCCATAACAGGTGCTTGAGGTGATTTCATAGGCCCTTGCATCTGTGCCTTTGTCATCTGTGCTGTGAGGGGGATGTGTCCCTAATCCCCCCACCTCACCATTGGGTGAGAGTTGTCCTCTGGGAGGAGCTGAGTCCCTGGTAAGACAGAGATGGCTTTCTTGGCTTAAGTCAGATGCCATAGAGGAATCTTACTGCCAGCTGTCAGCTATCTGCAGTGGGAGCAATGAGAGCCTCAGTCCTGAGAGGGCTCTGGGCTGCACACCACAGATCCCCTACACCATGTGTGCCAGCTGCACCCCATGCTTACACTGGCCCATCTTAACACAAACTGCTGGTGCGAAGTGAAGGAATCACTCTGGGTCTGTTTCGCGAACGTGTGCCCCCGGAGAAGGCAGCTGATTCCAGAGAGAACCATCTAAGGTCTTCACAGGCTGGATGAAATCCAGAAGCAGGAAAACACAAGAAAGTCTTTTCACAGGCCACCAAGTAAGCCTATTTTCCAAAATTACCATTCTTTTTGATCCCCTCCCTGTCCCCCTGAAACACATTATTTCAGAATGCCAAGATTTGCACTTAATGATTGGGATATTTGAGAAAATCCTTTGCCTTCTTTATGTATGTATTCACCTGTGTAATATAATGGTCATAAAATTGACACTGGGTAGTTAGAATTCATAATATTATTCTTCAGGGATAAAAATTTTTCCAACCAAGCTGTATTCTTTTCTTATTTTTTTTTTTCTAAGAAAAGGTTCTTTCATTCCTTTCCTTCCAGAAAAAAGAAAGGAAAATGTACTTTAAAATGCATAAAAATGTTTTCTTTATGTAAAAGTCTAGTGCTTCAAGGTTAAAAGAATTTGAGGATATGTCTTTACTTTTTTTTTTAATTTGGAAAGTTCAGAACCTTAAAAAGCATAAAGTGTCACTAAGGTATGTGCTCAAGTGTAACTCAACTACCTGATGCTAAGTGCTTGTGTACATGCTGTCTTTGTAGAATCCCCTTTACGTTTACTCAGCCTCATCCCAACTCTGGATTAATTTTTTTCTCTTTTTTCTACATACTTTATGGGATTGGGGAAGCATAAGGAGGGTTAAGCTTAGAGATATGTAACAAAGCAAACCCAGATATTACTAAGAAAAAGTAGCTGAGATAAAAATGGTAATGTACCATGAACTAAGGGCAGAAAAAATTTACTTATACACACCTGAAATTCATGGGGAGAAAAAAAGGGGATGGGAGAGAAGAAAGAACAAACCTTATAATATTCAAAGAAGGGAAAGTCACTATGTTTATTTGGATTTGGTGTTATCCATAGCTACAACCAGATACCAAAAGTAATCATTTTCAGAGAGGCAATAGTAGAGAACAAATTTTGGAGGAAACACACAAAATTATTGAAAGCAAACTATTACATGGGTTCTGATTTAATTTTATCTAATTTATTAATTTCCATTCTTAGAACTACCAGTTCCTTATTATTTTTAAATTTTAAAATCATTTTCATCCACACAAAATGATTACTTGTATTCAGTAACCTGTAGCTCTGTTCTAATTCTCATAAATAATTAATGCTGTCACCAGAATCTTCTTTCTTATTATTCTTTCTGGCCTAGGCAGAACCTAACATCAGTTAGAGCCTGCATCAGTTAGCAATTGGGGTGAGAACACAAAACAAAAAACTTAGAATCTGTGGTTGTGAATTATATAGTGTGGCAACTTAGGTAAGCTTGAAGCATGTGTTTCCAGTTTTCCCTTTGTTGAGTGGCTCCAGGTCAGAGTGGACAATGAGAGACATTTTGCTCAACATGTGGAAGGCAGAAGTTAAAGCACCTCCTTTGTGTGGTCAGAAGTTAGGTGTGGAATCTGCAGCACTGTCACAGCACACCCACATTACTGCTTATCTTCTTGATCACATTTTCACAGCCAGCAGCAGTGGAGCTGGAGCTCTTGCAGCTCACACTAGATGTCTTCCTCCACCTTTCCTGACTCTGAGCCAGATAAGTGCTCAGCGCTTCCTACAGGAACACCCCTGTCTTCTAAGTTGGAGATCTGCTCTCTCTCACAGATTCCAGTCTGTCTTTGCTTCCCCTACTTTGCAGTCATCTTCTTTCTCCCAGGTGTCTGCTCTTTGGAGTCAGCAGCCTCACCCAGAGTGTGTAGCCAATTTTCACATTGCTCAAGGTCAGATCCCTAACATTTTCCTCTTTTCCTTATTACCATTCTGCTTTTCATCTACTAGAATTTTTACTTGTCTGATCAAATTTTATCTAATGCAGAGTTTGGAACTAGAAGTGATTCTAGAGGAAACTGGGTGACAAGAACATCTGGGAAAGTATGTAGTTAGACATCACTAAATAGGCAGAAAATATATATAAATGTGTTTCCTATTCATATACTCACCAAAGAGCAACAATGATCTTCATGATCAAGTAGACAAGATGGTTCATCCTGTGGACATGAGTCAGCCTATTTTCCTAGTCATCCATTCTTCCATGGGCTCATGAAAAATGTGGCCATAATAGCAGGGATGATCATGCGTTGGCTCAGCAAGATGGTTTTTCCACTTACCAAGGCCAACTGGCTGCATTCACTGCTGAGTATCCAATCTTCCAATAACAGATATCAACACTGAGTCCCAGTTGGGGTAGTATTCTCTGAGTGGATAAACCAGACACCTGCTAGAAGCTTGATTATATAGAATCACTTCCATCATGGAAGGGGCAGAACTTTGCTCTCATTGGAATAGACAGTCTCGATATGGATTTCCCTTCTCTGTTCATAATGCTTCTGCCAAAACCAATATCCCTGGACTTAGAGAACTTATTCACTGTCATGGTACTTCACACACCATTGATTCTGACCAAGGCATTTATTTCAAAGCCAGTGAAGTATGGCAATATGGCCATTCTCATGGAATTCACTGGTCTTTAACCATGTTCCCCATAGCCCTGAAGCAGCTGGTTTTACAGGTTTGTGGAATGGCTTTTGAAGTCTCAGAAACACAGTGTTAGCTAGAGTGGCACCACCTGGCAGGGCTAGGAAATATCACACAGGAGGTTAATGGTTTAAATTAGTGACCAATATATACTACTATTTCCACTATAGACAAAATTAATGGGTGTGATTATAAAGCAATGGCTGTAGAAGTGAATCTTCTCACTATGACCCCTTCATGCTAGATTAGCAAAAGTTTTGCCTCCCCTCCCTGAAACTTTGGGCTCTGATGGTTTAGAAGGTAGTTCCCAAGTGAAGAATGCTTTCACCAGAAGAGAAGGCAATCATTCAGTCAAATAGTTAAACTGGATTTTGAGACTGTCCACTGGACACTTGGGGCTCTCCATACTAGTAATCAACCAATCAAGGCAAAGAAGAGGGTTATTTGTACTGACTGGGATAATTGATTCTGATTATTAAGGGGAAAATGGATTGCTGCTTCACAGGGGGGTAAACCAAACTCTGTTTGAAATACAAATGGTACCTCTGGAGTGCCACTTAGTATTCCCATGCCCTATGATTAAAGCCCCTGGAAAACTAAACAGCCTAATTCAGTCAGGATTACTAATAGTGTAGGCTCTTTAAGAATAAAGATTTGGGTCACTTCATCAAGCAAGGAACCATGGCCAACTAAGGAGCTTGCTTAAGGCAGTGAGAATAAAGAATGGGAAATGGAAGAAGGTGTTTAAAAAGCAACAGTAACAAAAACAAAACTCAGCTGTGACTCTGGGACCAATTTCAGAAACATGAGAAGTTTGTGTAAACCTTGTCCAGCCTTGAGCCTTCTCATGCATCTGTGATCAGCTGGAAGTTGGGCTGGGATGTGGGGCTCTGCTCCATATGGTCATTCATCCTCCAGCAGGCTAGTTCATGTTGTTCTCATACAATAACAGAATTCCAAGTTGAGCAAGAGAGAGACTAGAAAAGTGTAGAGCCATGCTATGATTTCAGACTGCCTAGATTCAGAGCAGGTAGGGACTACCAAGTTTCAATATAAAAGTTTTGGTATAGGTAGGTCCTTCACTGTGGCTGTTATCTACCCCTTTTCCATTTATCTAATTTGAACCATATGAACTCACCAACTTTCAAACTTTTTGACCTGTAAAAATAGCAGTTTCAGATAGTTCGAATAGATTACTGAAATATCTTATTTATTTATTTATTTATTTATTTATTTATTTATTTATTTATTTTCTTACTTGCTTACTTACTTACATAGCGTTTTTCCCTTTGGCACAGTGTCCTCAAGGTGTTTCTTGGCACTTAATACTACCTGGGACCTCCCATCTTTACATACTCCTTTCAGAGAGGCAGTTCCCCTCATTTGCCTGGCCTACTTAGTGGACCAGGTCAGCCATTTAGGAGATTGAAATATCTCTATTAACTGCAGGTTCAAAAGGCAACAAGAGAAAGCTAGTAAGCAATGAAGGCAGTGAAATCTCATTCTTTCTCCTGTGAAAATGTCAATGTCTCCAGGAGGTATACATTCATTTTATTCTTTTATTGTGTTTGAACTGTACTGGTAATAATAGTCAGTATTTAAGATTAAAATTTTACTGTTGAGTAGGAAACCATGTGGTAGTGAGTACCTTATAAAAATCTGTATTAAGTTTTAAAATTGCATTTATAATTACACTTTGCTTAGAATTCAGGAAGTGAAATAGGTGAATGGGGATATATATGGAGATGAATTCCAGGAATGCATGGGAAGAGTAGGAATGTGGAGTTTGTATTTTTTTCTTTTTTTTTTTTTTAACCCCCCCTCCCCCTCTCTCTCTCTGGAATTAGAGGGTATTATACTAAGTGAAATAAGTCAGTCAGAGAAAGACAGATATCATATGATTTCACTCATATGTAGAATTTGAGAAACACGACAGATGAACATAGGGGAAGGAAAACAAACATAAGATACAAACAGAGGGAGGCAAACCATAAGAGACTCATAAATATAGAGAACAAACTAGGGTTGTTGGGGGGATGGGTTAAATGGGTGATGGGCATTAAAGAGGGTACTTTCTGGGATGAGCACTGGGTGTCATATATAAGAGATGAATCACTGGGTTCTACTTCTGAAGCCAAGACTACCCTGTATGTTAACTAACTTGAATTTAAATAAAACAAACAAACATTATGTTTTTTAGTTAAGAGCGTCTGATATCTGGGATGTTCTATTTCTGTTAATCTGTACAAACCAGTAGTAGAAATTTATATAGGTCGTCATTATAAAAATAAACATGGAATCGTAATGTGCTTAAGCTGGCAAGAAATTTTAATGGTATAGCAGGTTGACTACCCAAGTAACTGGAGCTATTGTCCAACATTTTTTCCAAGGGGTACAATCATTCAGGTGATACTTAATCCCTCCCAGCATACTCCCACAGTGTGAACTAGTCCATCCTATTTGACACATTTCAGATTTAATAGTTTTCTTAAATGAGCCAAAATCTGCTGCCCTGAAATGTTTGTCTGTTGATCCTAGTTTTTCCATTAGAAGACTATTTAGAAAAAACAAAATTGAATTTCATTTGCATGGCTGTTAGGAATTGTGGGGTTTTTTTTTTTGTATGATTGGTGTAAATTGGAAAAGACTATATGCAAATATGTGTCATTATTGTTTCATATGAAAAAAGTCAAGTATTTGAAATCAGCCATTAGGTCAATGAATTGAAAAATTTATTGAAAAATGACCTAAGCTTCTTTGTATAATTAAATTGCTAAAGTAGAGTAATATTATCCAAATGCTAGTCACTTATACTTAATTGAAAGTATTTTAGAAGCTTTTCATAGAAATGTAAGTTGTATTTTACTTTTTCCAAAGATAAATCAAGGGATGAATATGTTTTACAAGTAGATTTATAATGTTCAGTTAAATGTTAGTCTAATCTTTGTGTATTGATATAATTTAATCTTAAAAGTAGGATTTAGATACAACTATATTTATAAATATTTTTTATTAGAACTAGATATATCCATAAATAATTCTTTAAACTCTTCTCTTTGTTAGAAGTAACTTATCAAACTGTGCATATCTACTTGGCCGGTCACAGTTTTGTACTAATTATTATGCTAATCAAGAAAAGATTCAGATGAGGAAATAATTGATATTATAGGATTATATTATATATTCTTCTGGGTGTTGATGTATATATCAGTAACTATCATTCTGAGAGAGAGGGTTTTTTTTTTTTTTAATTTTTTTTTTCAACGTTTATTTATTTTTAGGACAGAGAGAGAGCATGAACGGGGGAGGGGCAGAGAGAGAGGGAGACACAGAGTCGGAAACAGGCTCCAGGCTCTGAGCCATCAGCCCAGAGCCTGACGCGGGGCTCGAACTCACGGACCGCGAGATCGTGACCTGGCTGAAGTCGGACGCTTAACCGACTGCGCCACCCAGGCGCCCCAAGAGGGGTTTTTTTTAATGCTTTACCCCATTTTCTCTTATCCTCATAATCACACTGTAATGTCATTGGTCCCAGATTAGGTGCAAAAACTGAGTGGCTGAGACACAAAAAGACTTAGTCCTTAGCTCAAGATGACACAACTAGTGACTGGCTGAGTGAGATCTGTTTGACCCCGTGCCACTCTGCCTTTAATTTTACTGTAAGTCAAGATCATCTACCTGACTTTGCTCTCCATGTTATCCTGTCAGGATTCCTTGCAATGCTGGAGTGCAGTTTTTGTTTCCTCAAAGCTCTTAAAGACAGAGCATCAAATATCAAATGGATTTAACTGACCAACAAGTGAAAGTCAATGTTTGCATTTCTGGTCTTTGCAAATAAGCCTCATTTCTTTGTTTGGACCAGGAATTCTGTCTAGAATTCTAACCCTTGGCATAATTGTGGAATGCTCGTAGGTTCCAAGTGCTCATGGCTACTTCAGCCTGCTAAGTGTTCTCACCCCAACATCCACCCCACAGCTACCTTGCTTTCCAGTTTTATTTCTCTCTCCACCCTAATCTTTAGGAAAATACCTGATGAGAATTAAGTCCGTTAGGTGTTTTTGCTCATGTTTCTAGTTGTTGCAGCCCGATATGCTGCACTAATTTCCAGCCTGCCCTGTCCTGTCCATGCTCCAGAATGCCGTTGGAATGATCTTTAAATAATGAGGACATTTCCTCTGCTTAATTCCACATTTCCCACCCATGGAATTAGCCATCTATAACTTACTATAAAAAATCAGTACCACAAGGTGCTGAGAGTCTAGCTCTAGCCTGCCTTCTCAGAGCCATCTTCTCTGTGAAAGTCCTCCAGGGTGTCCTGCATACCCGCCACACTAAGCTTGTCAAAGCCTCTGTGTTAATTATTGTATTAATTTCGTAAGGTTCCTGTAACAAATTGCCACAAGTTTGGTGACTTACAACAATAGAAATGTATATAGTAATGGTTGTGGTGGCTCTAAGTCCTACATCAGTATCACCGGCTCCAAATCAAAGGGTCAGAGGGCCTCTCTCTCTCTGGATGTGAGAATCTGTTCTATGTGTCTTGCAGCATCTGATGGCCACCAGCATTCTTCGAGGTATAGTCACATCACTCCTATCTCTGCTTCAATCGCATGGCCTTCTGTTTTGTTATACTAAATTTCCCTCTGCTTCCCTTTTACAGAGATATTTAGGGCCCCTGTGGATAATCTAGAATAATCTTCCCTCTCCTCTAACCCAAGATGGTTAATCATATCTGCAAAATTGTTGCCATATGAAATAACATTTAAAGGTCCTGAGGATTAGGGCTGTAAATTTATCTTTTGGGGGCCATTGTTTTGCCTACTAGAGTTATCTATAGCTGAGTAACATATTATCCCCAAAATTTAGCAACTTGCAAACAATATACATTATCTCATAGTTTCTGCAAGCCAGGACTTGTGGCTTCATTGGGGCCTTTGGGTCTGAGTCTCTCACAAGGCCATAGCTCCCACAAGACTTGATGTGGAAGAACTCACTTTCTGGATCACTCATGTAGTTGTTTTAATATTTAGTTCCTCATGGGTGGTTGGATTGAGGCCTCAGTTCTTCATGAGCTATTTTCTGGAAGCCTCTCTCAGTTACTTGCCACACGGACCTCTTTGTAGATCATCTCACATCATGGCAGCTTGCTTCATTAGAGAGAAAATGAGGACAGGGTAAGTGAGAGTGCCTCTGAGAGAGTGCTAGCAAGGCAGAAGACACAAGTGCTTTCCCTAATTGTGAAAGTCACATGCTATCACTTGCCTTGTTCCATACATGGGAAGGGAGTCATTGGCCCACCCCACACTCAGGGGTTGGGGCTGCCTAGGGGCATGAATACTTGGGAGCTGGGATCATTGGGAGCCTTGTCAGAACCTATCCACCTTAGCTCTGCAAACGTTGCTTGCCCTTTCACTCATGTGTGCCTTAGCATATGTCCCCTCATGCTGGTCCAAGCTATCTGCCGGGAGGATTGTTCCATGTGCTCCTACTCCAATCTCAAATGGCATTTCTATGGTGAAGTGTATTCCAGCAATATTTGGAACCCCACCAAATTATATTTACACTTTTATGTCAGTTATAGCTATTCATAAATTTGACTCTTCTGTTAAACTAGGGGTCCTTTGAAGTCAGAGGCTCTGCCTTCTTCCTCCTCTGTGTTCAGTACCTCTGTGGCAGTGTCTGACATAGAATTAGCACTCAATAAATACTGTTCTGAATATAGTTGTTTTCACAGTTGTATAATTTGGTGCTTATTTGATTGAAATGTCATTAAAGTTCATTATTCATAATTTTCCTCAAAGAATTTGACTTAATCTACTGGGCTTTAGTAGTGTTTCTTCAACTTTATTGCATAAATTTCTTGAGAATTATGTTAAAATGCAAATCCTTATTCTCTAAGCCTGAAATAGAGCTCAAAATTGTGAAGTTCTAACATGTTCCAAGCTGATGCCCATGTTGCTTGTCCGAGGACCACATTGTGAAGAGTGAAACATAGAGAAGTAAAAACAAGAATAATGTAAAAGAGGTTATAGGGAGGGATATTTGAGTTCAAAGTAAGGAAATTTTCCAAAAGCAAAATTAGTATAAGAAAAGGATGGATGTGGGGTGTGTAGATGTGTAGAGGGGGATGTATGGGTAGTTTGTGTGGGGCTATGAACTAATGAATTCATTTTTCCTAGGGTCAATCAGATGTGGGCTAGAAGTCCAATTGTTGGGGACAGAGGAGACTCAGGTAACAGTTAGAGTAAGTTGGGATTTTCTCAGTGACCTGTAGGATGCCGTGTTTCTGTTTAGGTCCTTAACGATATCCATGCAAGAAAACCGAAAACATATGTAATTGTATTCATTTTACCTATTGAACTTCTGCATAAGACTTAATTTTTAAAACACATTTGGCTACTTAGAATGCATACTCACACATACAATGCACACAGAAACACACAAGAGACACACTACACCAGAAGAGTGTCTGATTCTGTGAACCCTGATCAGAGAACATGGTCAAATGTTAAAGGAAAGATTCCTTGTAGCCCAGCTTTTCAGTTTGTTATACTCAAAACCTTTGATTAAATTGCAGTGATAATTCATGATCTACCAACAGTGTCCAATTGCTAAATAGCTCAAAACCCCACTGAGTAAGCAAAGTGACTCCCGCAATCCACGGACCATATGATAGTGTGCTTTATTCGTAGGAGAGCCCCTCAGGCTGTCCTTCATTCTACGGCCTGTTCATTCTTACTTTACAAAGAACTCTAAGAGACAATGTGACAAAAAGATGGGAGTCCAGTGATATGGTTGAGACTCCGCTTTGCCAAGAGTAACTCCTATAGTTTTCATCATGTCCCTTGCCCTTTCTGGCCTGTTTCCTCCCAGTAGGGTAGTTTGACATAACGGGTTGACAAACTTTCTGTAAAGAGCCAGATAGTAAGTATTTCATTCTTTGTGGGCTGCACAACCTCTGTTGCAGCTGTTCTGTTCAACTCTGGCATAGACAATATGTAAACAAGAGTGTGGCTGTGTTCCAGTCAAACTTTATAAAAAACAGATGGTGAGCTAGATTTGGCCTGTGAGCCATACTTTGCTAGCTAACCTGTATTCTACAGAATCACTGTGCACCTGTCCAACTCAGAAGATTTGTGACCAAAAATTATATAGAATCTAATAAATTTTCACTAAGATATTAATAGACTATACTGGCTTGAAATACATTTGCTTTTGAACAGGGAGCAGTATCCTAACTCAGAGGGATACAATTCCACAGAAGATTTTCAGGCATCCGGGTCAGGTAGCAGGCAGTGGTAGGGTTATTTTTGATTCAGGGATCTTCGGAGGGCCTTGAAATTATGGCAGGTTGGAAGTTACTTGCCCTGTCTATATGTAAGGTCAACCTGAGGGAACCATTAGCATTTGAGGGTCCCTGCTGAAGCCTTTCTGGGACTGCTTACTTGCCAGGACAGCTGGGAAACCACGAGGGGAACAATGAGCCCTGTTGGAACTGTAAATAATGAACTGACTGCAGTAGTTCTGCTCCATAGGGCCCCATACTGACTGCTATTCAATTGTAAATATCCCCTTTCTGCTGCTGTAAGGTAGGGCAGAGAGTCGTTGCTATATATTATGCTAAATATTCCCTGGAATCCAACTGCAGGAAGAGAGAGAGGACAATGCAAGCGGCATAACCAACCCATTAACTTGCTGTACATCTGTTTCTGTCTCCCGATAACTCAACGTGCTAAGACAGCCCACGCCTTCCCTTTGAGACACATGGAGATTTTTATAGGTATGGAATGCATATATGTGTATATGAATGCATTGCTATTTGATTCCTTCAGTGGTACCTTTCCGGAGATGAGAGACCGACTTATACCATTTATTTTCCCTGCAGTGTTTTTCCTCTTTCACTTGGTCTTGTTCTGCCTTAGCTGATTCAGAGACTTTCCCCTGAGAGGGTATTGAATAGCTAGGGTAATATTTCAGAGATGGTTAAATTAATATTCATTTCCCATCTAGTGCCCGTTGCCATCACCAAGACCTTAGCTTGGATTCCTAACCAATTACTGCATTAATTCTTTTTCTAGGTGTGATCCTTTTATTTGCCAGTTTCCTAGATTGATTCCTTATTCACACTTGATTTTTTGGACTTGGAAATCCTGAACTCTGAACTCTAAACTATAACCTGGTCCTCAGGATGCCTGTTTCGGTATCTATTCTTTGAAGTTGATCTCTAGGCTTTTTTGATTCCTGCTGAACTTTTGAAACTTTTCCTTGCTGGACATTGTATAGAACAGTGCTGTTCAAAAAGTAAATGTAATAGCTTCAGAACTTAAAGGGACCCTAGAAATCACTCATAACCCTTCTACTTTAAGATGATGGCTGCAAGGCCATAGATGATGCTTAATTGGCCAGTGTCATCCAGATTCCACCCAAAGGTCAGCCTTCCTGCTCCTTACCATCTTCCTCCCTGGGTAGGTTTTGTCCTTCTCTTGTGTTTGCGTAAAGAGTGTTTCCTCATAGCCTCTCATGACTTGGTTCCAGACTTATGTTAGGAAGTGAGTGGCTCTCAGAAATTCTGGGGTATTCTGGGGTTTGTTAACATCATGCCCCCAATTCTTTAAAGTGTCATTAATTTAAGGATGTGTTTGTAGCACACATCTCCCAAATGTCCAGGTAAGATACAAGTGGTAATTTCTCAGCACAGCATGATATAAGTTAAAAATGGAACACAGCAGTGGGCATCCATGCTGTTAAAAAGCCTTTAGTCCTTCCATCCTTGGAGAATTTTTCTCTGTCTTTTTTTTTCAATAAACCCCAGCCTGCAGACGTATTGTCCAGATATTTCTCAGTTTTATTACCAAAAGTCCCTTCTCATAACCCCTTCTATAAGGCTTCTTTCAAGTGTCCTAATTCCTATTTACTCCTATAGAGCCCTGCAGCTCTCTTTTTCTTTACCATATACTCATTGATCAAAGTCCAGATTCCACTCACATTTCAGCCTCTCCTGCCCCCCACCATCTTCCTTGCTGGACACACCACTCCATTCTAGTACATTTGACAAAAAAAGTCTGAGTTCCTCACATTCTGAATATTTGTTCCCATAGTAACCTTATGAAATCATTCTAATAAATCAGGCTGTCCCACATAAAGTGAGGGAACTTGTGAGTTGAAGAACTCTGTTTTCTTTCTCAATTTCTTATACCTAGAAAACAGGCAGAGAATTTAGACTAGACTCAGATTTCAAACTTCTTCCATGTTTAAGTCAATATTTTGAAAAATGTTAAAAATATACTCAGTGGCTTTGAGAGAGAGAAGGAAAAGAATCTTCATGTTCGTTCTCTATGGTGAGAGTTTAGGCTGTGTCAGATATGCACTTATATGTTTTCTTCTTCTTAAGTGCTTCTCCAACTTTTTCTGACCCAATGCAGAGGTAGGTAGAGGTCTCATGAATCAGCTTAACCTGTTTTCACTTGCAGGTGTGGCAAAATGGCCTCTCCTGAGGGTCTGTGTTGTGGAGGGAGGGTGTCGTTGGGAGTCCCTATTCTTGGATTCCAGCCCTCACTCTACAAATAACTTACCTGCATGACTTTAGTTAAATCATTTGACCTGTTTGGAATTCAATTTCCTGAAGGAATACTTTGACAGAAAAAAAACAGGAAAATCAAGCAAACATACTTTTATGAAATAGAAAGTTATTCTCTGCTGTAACCAAGTGTCTGACCATTGTCAGCCTCTGCTGGTGTTTCAGTAGCTTTGTAGCCTTAGGCCAGCAACTCTGCAGTTCTCCTGGCTTGGCCTTATTGTCTCAATATGCAAGTTGTAGCTCCAGGCCTGGGGTTTGCAAGTAGAGCAGGAAAAAGGGGAGGGAAGTAGTTCTCTTCTGGTCTTTTCATCAGCCAAAGGAAGAGCCATCTCAGAAGCTCCCAGAAGACTTTTACTTATTTGACAGAATCAAATGAATACTCCAGCTGCAAGGGAGGCTTAAATACTTAGCTGTTCCAGTCTCTGTGGTGGAGGCAGGGAGAAGAAAGGGATCGTGATTACCTGTGAGTGAGCCAACCCACACTGTCTACCACACCTTCCTTGTATATAAAAGGCAGAAGTTGTGCTAGAAATGACCTTGAAGACCTCTCTCAGCTCAACTGTTTGTGAATCTCTGAATAGGGAGAAAGAATTCAGTATGTGGCATCACTTTTATGTGTATTGCAGTTCCTGGCTTCTATGCAAGTCTTCTCCCAGGGAAATGTCCTCTAATATTATTCTAGGTACAGGTTGGGGGAGGAGTTGGAGAAAGAGTGCACCTATTTGGGTTTCTCCAGGCAATAATGTATTTCTCACATGGTAGCATGGTATCATCCCCAGAAGGAATCAGAGGAGACCAGTATTCATAAGACAATGCTGGTTTGACAATTCTAGGAAAGGTAAAAGATGAAAACATCTATTCAGACAGAAATATTCCTAGGAGAGGTAACACAGATATTGGTATTACATAATGCTTTTTCAGTGAAACTTATTTTAATGATTTTGGATTCTAGAAAATTTAGAAAACCAAGAGAAAAGCATTTTCACTAAAAAAATTCCTTTTCACGTATCAGTGAGATGTTACAGACATGTGGCACAGGATGAGGGGAGGGGGGATTGGAGGAAGGTGGTCAGAGGTTTCAAACTACCAGATGTAAGATAAATATATACCAGAGATGTGAGGTACAACCTGACTGGAGCCAACACTGCTGCATAATATAGAGGAAAGTTGTAAAGAATAAATCCTATGAGTTTTCATCATAAGAAGAAAATATTTTACCTGTTTTTTTTCTTTTTGTGTCTATGATTAGATGGATGTTAGCTGAACCTATTGTGGCGATCATCTCACCATGTATGTAAATGAAACCGTGATGCTGTATACCTTAAACATATATAGTGGTGCATGTCAATTATTTCTCAATAAAACTGGAAAAAATTTCATTTGTCTTCACTCATGTATCTCATATTGCATGGTTACAGTCTTACATGCATACCATTTTGTGCTGTGATTTTTCCACTCACCACAATCAGGTTATTACTATTTTGCAGAAAGAGGTGTAAGAGGAAGTGAAATGGGAATGACTGAAGGATATTGTAGAAGAGTGGAGAGAGAGGGATAGGATAATTCTGGCATCCTATTGAGAAACTTGCTTCCTTCACTGTTTGTATATGAGTTTTTTGTGTGATTACAAAGATGAGGTCCTAGCAAAGGAAAGTGGGCTATGGCTACTGGGACAGGGGGATTCTTTTCAGGAATCCAAATAGGTCCTTAACATCCAAATGCTTTTTGACTCTTCTTAACCACTTGTAGGAAATAGCTTTGACCTACTGTGCTCATCTCCCTTTGCTTTTTTTTTTTTTTTTAATTTTTTTTTTTTCAACGTTTATTCATTTTTGGGACAGAGAGAGACAGAGCATGAACGGGGTAGGGGCAGAGAGAGAGGGAGACACAGAATCGGAAACAGGCTCCAGGCTCTGAGCCATCAGCCCAGAGCCCGACGCGGGGCTCGAACTCACGGACCGCGAGATCGTGACCTGGCTGAAGTCGGACGCTTAACCGACTGCGCCACCCAGGCGCCCCTCCCTTTGCTTTTTTTAAGAAAGCTGTTTTATAGTATTTCTTTAGAAGGGCATATTTGCTTACTATATGCATTAAGCACATTCTGAGAGGAAAATGTGCTTTCTCACCAGGAATGGATCCTCTCCTACCAGGACCACACATAGAAAAACTGATGGGAACCAGGCAGAGTATATAATGTGTGATTTCCTCAGTGAGAAATAACAGAGAATGGTTGACAGGTATTAAGTGGAGAGTACCCAACCTTGTCGTCAGATCTTCGTTTGTTTAATTTTATATGAATTTGTGGGTGTTTGAGTCTCTCTTCTGGTATACCAGGGTTGGGATCTTCATTTTTGAGCATAATGGTTGCTCACAAATCATTGTGGTTTGCCATGTTTGAGAAGTATTACACTGATGACTCTGGCCTTTTTTCTGTTTCGGGACATAGAATTGTAGAAGATCTAGTAAGGGTAAGTTAAACATTTCAGGAATTGTTAATGCAGCTTGCTAGTGATGTTAAGTTTTCCTCCCTTTTGAGCACACAGGATTGCATTTTTTGGCTTCTTTGTGGTTAGTTGGGGCAGTATAACTAGTTTTTAAAAATGGGTTATAAGCTTAAGTGATGAGTTACTCCCATGCTAAATAAGTTAGTTATGTATTTATGTGTGAGAACCTTTAGAGCTTTCTTTTCCTCCAGTGACTAAAAATGTTCAAGATTGTGGCTTCTCTGTTGTCTGTTCACAAAGAGCAGATCCCTTGGGGAAACTGATAAAAAGGAATGAGAAATACACCTTTGTTGGTAAGCCATTGAATTTGGGGGGATATTTACTTCTATTCCAAAACTTAAGTGTATTCTGACTGTAAAGACTTCTTCTAACCTGGAAATAATTTGAGATATTTTACCTCAGGCTATAAAGAAAAAGTGAAACTGTCAGGGGCACATCGAAAGTTTAAATATAACATATAAATAAAGATTTACTCAATAGAAAGGGAATTGGCCCTAGTTCTTCCTTCCCCTGGTGATTGGCTATATAACTTGTGGCATATCACTTGATTATCCAGTGGTACTCTCAGTTCTTTTAAGAAAGGCGGGATCATGACATGTCTTTCCTTTTATTTATCTAGTTTTCAAGATAATGAGTTGGTTCCCTATCATCTTCAGAAGGAAACCAATTACCGTGAGTTTGAACCCATGTCAATTCTTAACACTTATTAAAGCTCAAATTATCTGTCCCATGTAAGTGTCTCTTTGAATTGGCTCCTATGTACGTTTGGAATCACCCTGGTAGTCTTTGACACATTCCATTTTCTCTGTTTTTTTTGTTTGTTTGTTTTTGTTTTTGTTTTCGAGATGATAGATATGTTTATTAAGTGTTTGTGGTAATCATTTTGCAATCATATCATCACATTCTATGTATTTTTTTATTTAATTTTTTATTTTTTTAAATTAACATCCAAATTAGCATATAGTGCAACAGTGATTTCAGGAGTAGATTCCTTAGTGCCCCTTACCCATTTAGCCCACCCCCCCCCCACCATCCCTCCAGTAACCCTCAGTTTGTTCTCCATATTTATGAGTCTCTTCTGTTTTGTCCCACTCCCTGTTTTTATATTATTTTTGTTTCCCTTCCCTTATATTCATCTGTTTTGTCTCTTAAAGTCCTCATATGAGTGAAGTTATTTGACTTTTGTCTTTCTCTGACTAATTTCATCTAGCATAATACCCTCTAGTTCCATCCACGTAGTTGCAAATGGCAAGATTTCATTCTTTTTGATTGCCGAGTAATACTTCATTGTATATATATATATATATACACACCACATCTTCTTTATCCATTCATCCATCGATGGACATTTGGGCTCTTTCTATACTTTGGCTATTATTGATAGTGCTGATAAACATGGGGGTGCATGTGTCCCTTCGAAACAGCACACTTGTATCCCTTGGATAAATGCCTACTAGTGCAACTGCTGGGTCGTAGGGTAGTTCTAGTTTCAGTTTTTTGAGGGACCTCCATACTGTTTTCCAGAGTGGCTGCCCCAGCTTGCATTCCCACCAACAACGCAAAAGGGATCCTCTTTCTCTGCATCCTCACCGACATCTGTTGTTGCCTGAGTTGTTAATGTGAGCCGTTCTGACAGGTGTCAGGTGGTATCTCATTGTGGTTTTGATTTGTATCTCCCTGATGATGAGTGATGGTGAGCATTTTTTCATGCGTCAGTTGGCCATCTGGATGTCTTCTTTGGAGAAGTGTCTCTTCATGTCTTTTGCCCATTTCTTCACTGGATTATTTGTTTTGTGGGTGTTGAGTTTGATAAGTTCTTTAAAGATTTTGGATACTAACCTTTTATCTGATAAGTCATTTGCAAATATCTTCTCCCATTACGTTGGTTGCCTTTTAGTTTTGCTGATTGTTTCCTTCGCTGTGCAGAAGCTTTTTGTTTTGATGAGGTCCCAGTAGTTCATTTTTGCTTTTGTTTCCCTTGCCTCAAGAGACATGTTGAGTAAGAAGTTGCAGTGGCCAAGATCACAGAGGTTTTTGCCTGCTTTCTTCTTGAATATTGTGATGGCTTCCTGTATTACATTGAGGTCTTTCACCCATTTTGAGTTTATTTTTGTGTATGGTGTCCATTGTCTCTGTTATGTCAAGGTATTCTAGGCCCCAACCAGGGATCACCCATTTATCCAAGAGGCTTAAGTTTCCTTTAATGGAATAGAGTTTTAAGACCAAAGTCTGGACTTGTTATTGGTAGTAGTTTTGTCAGATTCTTCTAAACTGTTAATGGACAGACGTAGGGAAAAAATTATGTATGTATGATATGTTGTGAGTTCATACAGATATTTCCAATTAAAGTTCAGGACTGTAAGACTTAACTTCCATGTTACTGTTGGGATATGGTTTTCCGTGGATATCTTTTGTTTCTGAAAAATGTTGAAAGCAGAGACAGTGACCATCTTAGTTCTAGGCTATCTTCTGAAGGCTATTTGCATAGCACACAGCTTTAAAAGAAAGATAATGTCTCTCCTCTGGAACAAAGGGTGGATTTGTTTACTGTCTAGTGTAAAAAAGATAATCTCCCTCCAGGACAAAGACTAGTGTATCATCCAGGGTTCTTTAAGAGAAATAGAACCAATAGGATAGGTATATTAAGGAAAAAAAAATGAAATTTGGCTCATGTGATTGTGGGGACTGACAAGTTAAAAATCTCTGTGGCAGGGCTGCCGCACGTCTAGAAACTCAGGCAGGAATTGATGTTGTAGTCTTGAGGCAGAATTTATTCTCCAGTGTTTACTCTTAAGGCCTTCAACTTACTGAGTGATCTCCTTTACTTATGATAAATTGATTGTAGGTGTTAATTATTATCTATAGGATACCTTCACAGCAACACTTAGACTAGTATTTGATTAAATCACTAGATAATCGTCACTTAGTGCTATGATGAGAAAATGAACCATCACAAGCAGGTTTGCTTGCAACTCTTATAAAAGATTCAGTTTCCCTAAACTCTAGGTTATTCAGCTGTTAGGCAGACTTACTGCATGTGCAGGGATCTAGGTTCCTCTGTGTCACCATTATGAGTTTTGTTTTGTTTTTTTTTTGCAGGGGGTGGGGCAGAGAGAATTGATGCAAACATAATGCTCATGCTTCTTGCTGTAAATAATAAAGTAGTGAACTATTTTGCCTCTGGCCCTGAGTTTTTTCCACCAGCATCTATGAGGCTGTGGTGGGCTTACCTGTTAGCTTTCAAGTAGGGCAAAAGTCTCAGACCCTTCACACTTCTTGACAAGTCCATACCTTTTTCCTTTCACTGTGAGAATTTTGGTTCTCAAGAACACGAACACAGCGGATAACAGAATTAGAATGTTACAGGGATGCCTGGTGTCTCAGTCAGTTAAACATCTGACTCTTGATTTCAGCTCAGGTCATGATTTCATGGTTTGTAAGATTGAGCCCCACATAAGACTCTGTGCTGACAGTGTGGAACCCGCTTGGGATTTTCTCTCTCTCCCTCTCTCTCTGCCCTTCCTCATGTGCACACACACTCTATCTCTCTTAAAATAAATAAACCTTAAAATAAAGAATTAGAATGGTCCATAATTACTTAGCTGCTTTATCCCACCTTACCCACACCATTGTCTTAGTAGTATTAACGACACCACTGATTATTGTGATTACGAAGAATAGTTCATTTACGGCAGGGGGTGCATATCTTATGCCTAATCTCCTTGCTTTCTTAAGGTCATGTTAAGTCTACATTGTCAGATTATATAGTCACTACATTCTCCCTTTTTACTTTCATTTACTCTTAGTTTTACAAGTAACTAGACATGTAATACCACCGGTTCTCATGCTGTGTCTCTCTAGCAATCTTGGTTGTCTGAGGTTTGTTCTATGGTAAATTCCTTAGGAGGGTCTTCTGGGGACAGTATGGCAATATGACATGAATCCTTATATGCTAGTAACAATCTGTGTGTTTTACATTTGAAGGTCAGTTTTGTAATAAAATGTTTTCTCACATTTTCTTTCCTTATATGCCTAAAATACATTATTCTGTATTCTTCTGGCATAAGATATGTCTTTGAAAATATCCAATGATAATTTTATTTTCTTTCCCTTGTAAGTCACAGGATCTATGTGTAGAGGGCCAAAGGTTATTTTTCTTTAAACTAACTAAAGAAATGTACTAGGGTACATCTTGGTGATAGTTGATAGTCTTGGGTTTATGGTGTTCTCTTTCAATATTGTAAGTCTTTTTTTTTTCCATGAAATCGTTCATGAACTACAGAAAATGCTATTATTTATATGTTGGATCTTCTTTGCTTATCTTTAATAATTGTCTATTTCTTTCAAATATTAACTCTTTTTGATTTATGACATTTTCTTTACACCTGCTGTTTCTTTCATGCCATTTTTTGTGATCATTCTCTTTCGCTTTCCTTCTAGTTGACTCTTCTCTTGTATAATATATTTAAAATTTTTCCATTTATACCTCATTTCCGTATTTTCCAATTTTGATTTATGTTCTTTATGGTTGTTTTTAAAGTGTGTATTTATTCATTTTGAGAGAGGGAGAGTGAGAGTATGGGAGGGGCAGAGAGAGAGAGAGAGAGAGAGAGAGAGAGAGAGAGAGAATTCAAAGTAGGCTCCATGCCTCCAGCACAGAGCCCAATGCAGAGCTCAGTTTCACAAACTGAGATGACAACCTGAGCCGGAATCAAGAATTGGACACCTAACCAACTAAGCCACCCAGGTGCTCCTATGCTTTTTATTGTTTTAATTTATGTATCTATCTGTCATCTATCTAATCTATCTACCTACCTATCTATACAAATATACACACATATATATAAATGATTATACAATACAATTACTATATAGTAGTCTTAGTACATACACACACACACACACACACACACACACATATATATATATATATATATATATATATATATATATATATATACTAATTTTGAGTTATTTTTACAGTTTTAAGTCATCTCCCCTCTTCAAGCATGTTTTGATGATTTCATTGTTTACAGGGATATTACTCTGTTTTTCTTTCTTTTGTTTTCATAGTAACATTGTATCAAACTTGATCTCAAGCTTTTCCACTGCTCAGATTAATGGTTTCAGTTTTTCTGAAAATTTAGAAGTACATTCAATTAGTTTTTTAAATGAACTCCTTCTGTTGCTTTTGTTGAGCATCCAAAAATATGATGGCTCACATTCTGAGATTTCCTAATGCTATTCTCCTCTTCCACTTTTGTTTGAACATTCTCCTTCCTTTCTCTGTATTGTTTCAGTCCTGTGGAATCTTCATTCCTAACAGATTATTCTCAGTATGGGGTAAGCTGGTTTTATAAGTTCATAAGGGCTAGACTGCTCCAGCCCTCAGTTCTTCCTATGGGTCTCTCATACTCATTATGTTGAAGTCCTTAAATTCACTCACCATACTTCTCAGTGAAGCCATTTCTTATATTGGAGTTTTCATATTCTCAGGTTCATCACATTTCTGTTGATTCCTTCTATCTCCCATACAGATGTCAATAACATATAGATCTTGTGCTGTCAGTGGATTCATATGCATACCTTGTCACCAAGAAACTTTGTTAAGAATGTTGTACGTGGGTTTTTAGTTTCTCTCTCTAATTGCTCTATTTTTATGCAGGGATTCAGGAAAACCAGACTGTGGGCCACTACAAATGTCATCTTTCCAGAATTACCCCATCTATTTATTTTTTATTAAAAAAATTATGGGGCACTTGGATGGCTCAGTTGGTTAAGAATCCAACTTTTGGTTTTGGCTCAGGTCATGATCTCATGGTTCTTGGGTTTGAGCCCTACATTGGGCCCTGCTCTGAAAGCATGGAGTCTGCTTGGGATCCTCTTTCTCTGCCCCTCCCCTGCTTACTCTGTCTCTCTCTCTCTCAAAATAAATAAAGTTAAATAACTTTTATTTATTTTTTAAAAAGAATTTATTTTTTTAAACAGTTATCATAATGTAGATGCTAGAGATTTAAAAGTGAACAGGGTGCTACATTCTATGTCCAGGAACTAATGCAAAATTGAGAAAAAGCTTTGAATGCTGTGTCATTGTTCCCTTTAGGTTTTTTTTTTTTTAATTGTTAATTAATTAAATGATCTTATAGGTATCATACGCATATAGGAAAGTGCATGTTTCTTAAGTGAATAGCTCAGTGAATTCTCATAAAGTGAACAAACCCATGTAACCAGTATCTACGTTAAAAAAAACAGAATATTCTCAGTATCTGTCCATTTGCTCCCTTCCTTTCTAGATTCTCTGACTTCTGATAGCTTAGGAGTAACCACTCTCCTGACGTCTAACAGTGATATTAACTTTGCTTGTTTTTTGCTATTTTGTGAATGGAATGATATGATACATATATTTTATGTCTTTCTTTTGTTCAACATTGTGCTTATTATGATCATCACTATTGTTGTATACAGTTGTAGTTTTCATTTCTATGTGAATAAACCAGAATTTACCTATTCTACTGAATGTGAACATTTACATACTGATTTGGGACTATAATGTATAATGGTTTTATGAACATCCTAGTATATGTCTTCTGACAAACAAATGTATGCATCTTTGTTAGATATCTCCCAACTAAGGATAGAATTGGTGAGTCAAAAATTAAGCATATATTCAGTTTTAGTAGATACTTTTAAACTTTTTTTTTCGAAGAGATTGTGCTGCCAATTAAATTTTCATTCAGTGCTGGGTAGGGGGAAAGCTATGACCAAAACTGACCTTTAAGAAAATAGTTCAGGGAATTCTTTGTAAGAGTAGATTGGAAGAGAGAAACAATGAAAATAAAGAGACTAGGTTAGCTATTAAAGAAGACAATAAGGGATTAGAATATATTAAATGGAATAAAGGTAAATGTATGGATATATGTCACTGTGTGCTCCTAGAATCTGCTAAACCTGTGTGAGGGAGAAAACATAATGGTGATTTTTTGAATGTTTATTTTGAGAGAGAGAGAATGTGCACATGCATGGGGGAGGGGCAGAGAGAGGGAGAGAGAGAGAATCCCAAGCGGGCTCTGTGCCACTAGTGTAGAGTCTGAAGTGGGGCCTGATCCCATGACTGTGAGATCACAATCTGAGCCGAAAACAAGAGTCAGATGCTTAACCAACTGAGACACCCAGGCGCCCATGACAGTTTGTATAGAAGTTTGAGGGGGATGAGGGTGCTGAGTTCAGGTACGCTCTGCCAATGCGGAAAGACAGACCTCAGGGCCTTACTTATATGTGGCCCTGTCCTTCTGCCTCATTTCCTGTTCCTACAAGTCTTGAGTTGATCCCACAGGCTTCCTGGAACCATGTAAATTAATGAGTAAAAGACCATATATTTTTTTACACTTAACTAGTAAGGCAGTGATTTCAATAATACAGGGTCCTGATAACATAAAACACCCATTGAGAAGAATCTGCAATTACTGCCTTCCACTTCACACTACTATATCATTTTTATTTTATGTCACACACAAAAGTTCTTTAAAGGAGCTAATCGAGATTGACAGCGCCTGGGCCGCAGCTCTTCCCTGTGAGGTAAACAAGCGAACACCCACTTCTTTATGCCTAGGCAGTGCTGCCTCTACCTGGATTCCTGTGCTCAAAGCCCAGAGCTCTGAATTGTAAGGGCCTGGTTGCCTGCTTTTCCCCAGCCTACCCTTTCTTATGAATATGAAGGAAAGTGTCCCCTGATAGCCTGAGGAAGGGAAGGTGACACCAATAACTTCACATCATGCAGATATATTGTTGTTCCCACCTTGCAGAAATCTTGTTGTTGGGTAGAGCTTTTCTATGTTCTACAGTTTTCTTCAGTCTTCAAATACTGATGAAATTCGTGTGTGAACAGACTTTTTGTCTCTTATGAGCCCATCTGCTTCTGCTGTTAATTTTTCACCTTGAGCCCTAATTATAACTGACTCCAGGCATAAGGGCCAATGACATCACTGTCAGGAGATCAAGACTTCAGGTGGGAAATAAGGTGCTGGAGCAGATGGACATCCTCTGAGCAAAGATCTTGATGTTTTGTAAATATTTATTGCCTAAGAATGAGTGTGAAAGGAAATACTGAATACGGAAGGAAGGAAAGTAACTCCTAACTGTACTGCCCCCTCCCTTTTTTTTTTCTCTTTCTAAATTCTCACATGGCCCCAGAAGTATAGTGCTGTGAATTATAGGTATTGGAATAACACTTTTAGTAAGCTAGTTTCCCTAGGGTCCAGAATAACTGGCTTGGCTTTCAGATTAACAGGAGAGTCTGGATCTCATAACATCAGCATCCCAGGAGTAGCCAAATTCAACAGCTAGAAGACACTCATAGGAGGAATCCATTGCAAAATTTGTGGAGTACCAGTCTTTTCCACATTAAAAGCAGACTCAATTCTTACAGATTTAGCTCTGTTCCTATCTCATGATAACTCATGGGACCATTGTTACAGGAGGCAGGAAGAGAAGATCTTCTTTTCCTTTAATGTGTCTTATGATATGGAGCTTCAGCCAATCAGCTGTCTAGGAAATTACCTGAACTATGTCCGTCTCATACATGTGTTCTAAGAATACATAATGTTCTTCATCAAAGATGAAACACATCCATACCAAATATAGAGAAAAAGAAGATTATAGGATGAGACACAAAATTTTAATAAATACAGGAGGGAGATTAAGAATTCTAAGATAGTCTCCAAGGAGTGAAATACCCAATTGCTAGTTAAACCCCTCCTCTCTTCTTTTTAAAAAATTGTTTTTTCCAAATAAAATCTTTTATGACTGTTCTATTGCTCATACTCCATTATTGGTAGAGTAGGACAGTTTATGCCAGAAGGAGTTAACACGGAGCATCTAATTAATTGAAGGGGCCTTGTTTTGGTCTGATTAAGCATCACATTTCCATTTCCAAGGATAAAGTTATAAGCAGGGTTGGTTTTGGTTCTTTTCACTAGTTAAATGGGACTTGGCACAGTCTACCAGTCTCACAGAAATTGTATAAAATTTATTGTCACCTTTGCCCTTTAGAGGTTCAGTGAAAGGAAAAACATAAGGATCCTTTGTCATAGAGGAATTATCTCCCCAACCCCCCCCCCCCTCCAGGCAGGGTTTGGTGCTTACTCTAGTGGCAGAAATGGTCAGGTAAGTATATCCAAACAGACTACGAGTCCTCGGGGAAGCTAGGTCTTTTGTTGACCATCAGAGAAGTAGGTTTCCCCACATGAAGGTACATCCACACTGACCAAGTGAGCAACTGTTGCCTTCACCTTGAGTTCTCAGACTCTCTCTCTTATGGGATCAGGTGGGTATAAGTTTGCTTCTTATTACCAATTCTCAGGCTCAGGGAAAGGTTGTCTATCATATCAAGAGTTAATGGCTGTGTTGAGCTTTCTCTCTATTCTTCTGAGCAGAAATATTCTTTTGAGACATTGGAAAACTCAGGTGCATGTTCCCCTTTCACATATAACATTCAAACTGTTGTAATTTTATCGGTAATCAAGTGGCTTTATATTCAAGTACTATTGGCTTTCAGTACTTATGGGGATAATCTCGTAGTCAAAGGTCAAACTTTGTGTTGTAAAATGGTATTTGTTTGGTTAGTGCCTAGACCCCAAGCAGGAGGAGTTTATCTCAGGGATCTCTTACTAAGACTGGAAATAATGCGGATCTGCATGGGCAGGTTCAGAGAATAGACAGATTTCAGCAAACACATGGAAGGAGCTTAGAAATGCATAGGGTAAGACCATCTTTGCTGAAGAAATGAGACAATTTTTTTTCGTGGTGGAAACACCATTTCTTCATAAGAGTCCTCAGCTGGCAGATAGTGGACAAAATCCTAAGTTATAGAGCTAAGGATCATATCTATATAAAATAGGTAGAAGATAGAAAATGAAATACAGGTAAACTAAGGATTTCAACTTTTTAAAACAAAGCCAGAGGGTAAAAAAAATTATGAAGTGCAAGCAAACAAATATGTATATGGACACACACACACACACACACACACACACACACACACGTTATTTTCTACTGCTAATCTTGGAAGAATTGGATTTTCTTGACCACAGGTTCTCTTATATTACCTAAAAGTAAGTTCACACCAGTGACAGTTTGTGGTTATAATGTGATCTTCCTCCTCTCTTGCTCTTATGCCCCCCATCCAAGGTGTTAGAATAATATAGTTGACATTTCAGGCTGAGTCAGAAAAAGAAGGCTAGTCTGGTTGAATGTAGACTGGCCTGAGACTTCTCTTGCCAGGACAGCTTCTGAGAAAATAAGTACATTGGTTTCACTGTCTTCATTTGGAAGCCTTGATTTAGAAGAAACATCCCCAATTTCTGTTTTCCTCTAATATATATTAGAACAGGGTTTGGCATTCTCATTGGCCCATTTGGCTGGCTGCCTGTTGTTGTAAGTCAAGTTTATTGGCCACACCCATTTCTTTTCTCACTGTTGTGTATGGTAGTTTTCATACTACAAATGAAGATTTTATATACTGCAAAGCCAAAAATATTTGTCTCTTCATAGCGAAAGACCTAGAGGTCTCCAGTTTCTGTCATTAGAGTCTTGGTGAATTTTACCATGAAGTCCCAGTAGGGAACTCAAAAGTCTCCAAACATCTTTTGGGGCGCCTGGGTGGCGCAGTCGGTTAAGCGTCCGACTTCAGCCAGGTCACGATCTTGCGGTCCGTGAGTTCGAGCCCCGCGTCAGGCTCTGGGCTGATGGCTCAGAGCCTGGAGCCTGTTTCTGATTCTGTGTCTCCCTCTCTCTCTGCCCCTCCCCCGTTCATGCTCTGTCTCTCTCTGTCCCAAAAATAAATAAACGTTGAAAAAAAAATTAAAAAAAAAGTCTCCAAACATCTTTTAATTATTCTCTGTGACATTGTAGAGACATTAGGGTTTTGAGGGCAAAAGATCTGAGTTCATGTCTCAGTTCCAGCACTTATTTTTAAGATCTATCACAAGTTTCAGAACTTCTCTCAACTTCCCATGTAAAATTGGTTTGAAAACATTTGTTTTACAGGATTGTTGTCAGGACTAAAGTACCTGACAAATCCTAGGCAGTTTACATAAATTATTATTTCCTCCCATGTTGTCCCACCTGTTACCCTGTCACACCTTTCTCCCTACTCCACCTGATTTAAAATTTTGGTGGACATTGTATTCTTGCTGATTGTGTTATGTAATCCCTTCGTAACAGAGCTGGAACAAATTCATATGAAAGGGGATTTAGTCACCTTTGTTCTGGAGACAACCTGGGGATTTCAGCAGACTGTTGATATCTCTTACAGAGGATTGGCCCCGGTCATCATGTGCTAGATATTGTCATGATTTCTTTTCCAAAATACCAAATTAACCTTGTTCGTCTCCATCAAGAAAAGACCTCAAATACAGGGATTCCTGATTTCAGCCTTCCTGCCTATTGAAAATGAGAGGTGTCAGCACCATCTTGACAAAGCCTGCTCACTAAATATTCTTAATACCTTTTGGCAGGCATTTGAGTAGAAACCAAGATGGAAAGAAGAAAACATTTCTCTTGGATGTCTGTATAATGATCCCAACCTAATGAGTCTGACTTAATAATTTTATATTTTGTAAATAAGTGACAATGTCCTAGAAATAGCTAGAAGACTTTGCTCACTCCATCACTGTCAATGGCCTTCAGACACTGCTTCAAAGTGCTTCAGGTATCCTTTTGCAGAGTAGAAGGCAGGGGCCCAAGCATTGCTCCATTGGCAAAGCTAACTTCATCTTGATATGAGCAGTCCCTGACCCTAAGTTACATAAGACAACTTGCTGATTCTCGCTGAGCTTTGTCTTCACTTTTATGTTAGATTCTCTGATTGGTCATTTACACCACTTTCAGGCATTGTGTACTATCATAGGATGAAAAAAAAAATTTTAATGTATGTAGCTAGTCCACAATTAATGAAAGGGTCTCGTTTACTTTGTCTTGGAGTTGGTTGTTAGGAATTCAAAATTTATTTTCACATAGAAAAATATTACAAAGCATGGACAGGTTATTAATATAGACCACCAGATTTTTTTTCCTTAGAGAATGTAGATGAATATTAAAATCTGTTTAAAACCATTTTCTCGTGCACAATGCTATTTTCTCTTTAGAAGCCATTTAAATTTTCCAGTCTCACATACCATGAGCATACCCATTCTCAGCATATAGCCTCCCCTTTGCACCAGGTCAGAGTGGAAGGTGAGGGTCAGCTGAAGTCCCAAGGGTAGCGGTGACTGAAGTGAGGAAAGGAGGAAAGGAAGTGTCCCGGTAACCACAGTTCAGTTTGGAGAGCTCAGTCCCCAAGCCTTGGGCATGTTTTGTTTCACAAGTGAAGGAAGGAAGATGCTGTCCTCAGTGGGAGAAGGAAGAGTTAAGAAAGCTCCAGCACTCCCTTTAGAGGTGAGGCTGTAGTAGGGGAAGTAGTTGCATAAAAGGATTTGTAATTAAGCATTATTAGTCTTCTGATGACATCCAAGTTCTGTGTCTTACATTAGTGATTTATCTGCAGTTCCAAACACAATGCCAAGCAAATAGTAGGCTTGTAATAAAAACTGAATTGTCCAGGGAGATCATCCTTGGAAGGGTAAAAATAAGTCACTTTGGCTAGGATCTAGCTAAAATAATCCTGCTCAAATTTATATTTTACTCTCCAGAGGATTGTAATCTTGCAAATGTTTGCAAACATTTACATACAGTGGTATACAAAGAGGGTGGAAACTGTTGATGGAATAGAATTATAAGTTCCTGGTAAGAGACTAGATTAGAAAATCTGCTGCCCCAACACCGTCATAATTCAAAACTTCCATCCAAGAAACAATAGAGGGGACAAGAGTTCACATTTCAGAACCAAATGGAACTTGATTTAAATTATAGTTCTGTGCAACATGGTCAAGTTTCTGTTTTCTCAAAATCTCTATTTGTTTATGGGTAAAATAGAAGTATTCCTAGAAAGATTTTCACATTAGATTGTGGAAGATCAAATGAGATATAAGATGTAAAGTGCCTACTGCATAGTAAGAATTTAATAAATGCCAGCTTATAGTATTACTCACTTTTAGAAAAGGTTATGTGAAGATTCAATGAAAGCCTTCCTACAGTTGCTGAGAACAGAGGTGCACCTGGGCCAGGAACCCATTTCAGATCTCTTCTGCCATGACTGAACTCCCTTGAATGCTGATCACAGCCACTTCTGCTAATCAGGGTGAGAGAGAGAGAACGAAGAGGCATGAGGAGTGATAATCATGTCTTCCCTGTGGGTTTGTGTCACCCACCATGGCTTCCACAGCCATTGTGCTTGTACTCCAGGCTGCTCTATTATTAGTTTTGGCTGCTGTTTCTCCTCCAGCTGCGTGTCCATCAGGGTCCGTTGCAGAATACCAATCTGTCCTCATATGGCACAAAAGCAGTGCGCCAGTCTATTAAAAAATATCCCTAGAACTCTAGGCTTCCAATAGTCTTGATCCCCCACTGCTAAGAAGACGTCTGAAAGTTCCAAGGTTTCCTTTGTTATCTGTTTCTATTAGTTGTACTTGGAGTTTGTTACTCTGAATTAACTAGCCCCACAGCTCACCCTTTAACAAAACATCATGCCCTTTGATGGTATTGTTTCCTTAGCAGACAGAAGTCAAGGATGGGTGTCTTTGAATTTGAGAGATGGTCATTTCATTCATCTTGGAAATACATGCACAGGACATCTTTCATCCTCTGCCTTCAAGTCATGGTCCCTAATTCAATATGTCATTATCTCACCTGTCACCTATACCACAGCCTTTTCATGAACTGCATGTTTATGATGTCATAGCATGAAACCCTCATGCTTGCTTCTGATTTCTCTTCTTACATCTCTGAATTGCCTTTTAATTAATCCATATCTCATATGTTTTTGTATCTGTTTAAACATCTTAGCTGTCCCAGCCCCCACCTCTGGGAAATAGTATAGAAGTACATATCTGTGACATGTGTAAATTTGACACTTTCAAGCTTCTTGCTTTCCTAGGGTATTTCCTTTCTACACAACATAATCCTAGGTTGGCCGCTATGTGGAATTTTAGTATTTTCGGAAGTGTTCACTCCTATGGTTCTTAAATCATCAATATGCTTGCAAATTCCTCCTCCTCCTTCTTCCTGTCTTAATAGTCATCTGGAAGAATTTGACAAAAAGCAGTTAGTTGACAAATGTCACCTGATTGTTGTGATGACTGGGAGTCAGTTGGACTGAGAGGGGACCAGAGCAGAAGGTAAAAATGAAGGGGACCAGAATTGGGGAGCAGACTGGGTCCTGGTATGCGCCAGAACTGTCCTAAAGTTCTTATACACATAAACACAATTAATTCTTGTACTAATCATTTGAAGTAGGTACATAAATGAGAATACTGTAGTGTATTTATAAAGAATATATACCATGGAGGCTGACTGATGGGGCTCTAATCCTAGCTCCTCTACTAACTAATTGAGAAAGTTACCTAACTCCTCTGTTGTCTCAGCTTCCTCATTTATAAAATTAAGCTAGTAATACTTTGTACAATTTTCCTAAGAATTAAGTGTGTTAATACATTTAAACTATGTAGAACACATCCCAGTATATAAAAAGCATTCCTTAAGAATTAGTTAGTATTACAATTATTTAACGGATTTAAAAATTATATCCTTGCCTGTAGAACCTGGCCATGGTTATAGGATGTTTCCACCAAGGACAGAGCAGCCTGACTATAAACAGTTGTATTTCTCTAGGCAGAGACCCCTAAAGGTCATTGCCAGCTGCTCTTTCTAGTAACTTGAGGAAAGCAGGACACTCTTACACTCCTTTGTGCATCAGTAATGCCAGTAGCTTCTCATACTCTGTTCAGTGGCAGATTTTGGCATATGTTTCAAGATCATTTCAACCTTTTGCATATTATTACCATAAACTGCTAAATCCCTTCTGTTACTAGAAGCAAATTGGGAGCTAATTAAGCATAATCTTTTTGGAAAAAATCCTGTTTGGGCTTTTCAGAGTGGGACAGGCCCTATTTATAATTCCTTTCTAAGAATTCCCCACTCCCCATTTAGAACTCTTTTACTTATTTATTTATTAACTCAAGAAATATACCATGAAAGATCCCCTGGGCAGATGAACATACAGTTGAAATAAAGTACATTTTCTTATTAGAAGTCTTACCCATTCTGGTGCTCACCAGGCTACAAACTTCAGAGGAAGAGAAGGATTCAGCCCATCTCTGAATTCCTGTTACTTCTTGAATCATTAACAAATTGTTCAGCCATTACTTGATATCTAATTGTTCGTGCATTAAGATATCTAATTTTTGATACTTGCAAATGACATATTGGATAAAGGGCTAGTATCCAAAATCTATAAAGAGCTCACCAAACTCCACACCCAAAAAACAAATAATCCAGTCAAGAAATGGGCAGAAGACATGAATAGACACTTTTCCAAAGAAGGCATCCAGATGGCCAACAGACACATGAAATCCTCAGCATCACTGATCATCAGGGAAATACAAATCAAAGCCTCACTGAGATACCACCTCATGCCGGTCAGAGGGGCTAAAATGAACAATTCAGGAGACTATAGATGCTGGAAAGGATGTGGAGAAATGGGAACCCTCTTGGACTGCTTGTGGGAATGCAAACTGGTGCAACTGCTCTGGAAAATTAAAAATAGAACTACCCTACAACCCAGCAATAGCACTTCTAAGAATTTACCCAAGGGATACAGAAGTGCTGATTCATAGGGACACATGGACACCAATGTTTATAGAAGCACTTTCAACAATAGCCAGATTATGGAAAGAGCCTTTATAAATATCCATCGACTGATGAATGGGTAAAGAAGATGTGGTTTATATATACAATGGAATACTACTTGGCAATGAGAAAGAATGAAATCCTCCCATTTGCAGCAACGTGGATGGAACTGGAGTGTTTTATGCTAAGTGAACTAAATCAGTCAGAGAAAGATACCGTATGTTTTCACTCATAGGTGGATCTGGAGAAACTTAACAGAAGACCATGGGAGAGGGGAAGGAGCAAAAAAAATGGCTTCTCAAATCTCACTCCACTTGATTGGAGTGAGATTTGAGAAGAGAGGGAGGGAGGCAAACCATAAGAGACTCTTAAATACTGAGAACAAACTGAGGGTTGATGGGGAGTGGGGGAGAGGAGAAAGTGGGTGATGGGCATTGAGGAGGGCACTTGTTGGGATGAGCACTTGGTGTTGTATGGAAACTGGCTTGATAATAAATTATATTTTAAAAAAGATAATCTAATTTTTAAATTATAAGTTCATTGAAGTTACAGATCATGTCATGTTTATTCTTCCTCATCATGCCTAACGATTACTGGACTCATCCTTTACTTAATATGCACGTGATTGTTCCATTCAACCCCCATTTCATGAATGTGCCTCAGCTGTCTTTGTTCTGAAGATCCATATAATTGACCTGGTTCCACCAGGATGTCCACCTACCATTTCTCCATTTTCATCGTACATGTGCTCCAGTTCTGTGAGCTTCCTCACTATCTTAAAAGTATCGAAAGGCCCTTCCACCATAGTGTGGCGCTTCTACTGTAGAGTCTTTGCACATACTATTCCCTCTGCCTCAGTGTTGTCCCTTTCCCCCCTTCATTATTGCCCTTTCCCCCACCAGGTTAATGTCTATTCATCCTTCAGATACTTCCTTAATATCCTCACCCCCACTCCTAAGTACAGTTCTTTGATATTGGCAATCAGAGAATTATGTTTAATTCATTGAAGGTACTTCTGAATATTTATAATTAAATTTTTAATGCACTTAATTGATGAATGCTATTTTCCTAAGCTAGAAACTCCTTTATAGGAGGAACTGTTCTTCATCACTGCATTTCCGGTATCTAATACAGTATTTAGCACACAAGAGGGCTGCAATAAATACTTCTGAGTTAATTAATGCCAAAAAAGTATTTCTGTTTCAATGATTAGGCCTTGGTTATGATTAGTGGACACAGTAAAGTCTTATAGAACAAGTATTGAGTGTAGGGTTTCATGATGGGGTAGACGTAGTTCCAGGCTTAATCTGTACTGTGAATTGCTCTGTCTGGCATTCAGTAGACCAGCATATAAAGGATAGGAGTAAGACTAGAGGTCACTGCCTGGTAGGTCATTCTGGTCTAGGTTGTGCATAAGTAGCAGTGTCAAGATAAGATGGCATGAATCAGGATAGCAAACTAGAAATAGGGTTGGGTAGAGAAGAAATACAGATGATAGGTGAGAGATATGGAATTTTTTTTAATGAACTCATTTTTTTACAGAAGCATGATGTATCAGACACTATACTAAGCACTATAGATCTATAGACAAATAATTGTTCCTTTTCTAGAGTCCTGGGGGATATAGGGGTATAACTAATCATAATGTGTTATGGAAAAGCCTATGAGAGGAATACTGTAAGAAAGCAAATCTGTGGGTTTTATAGAAGGCTTTTTGGAAAAAGTAACACCTGAGTTGATCCTTGAGGAATGAGCAGGAGTTAGGACATGGAGGGAGATAGTATAAGTAATGAGCAGCAGTGGGATGATGTAAAGACCGAGGAGCGCTCAGAATATTTGAAGAACAGGAAACTTCTTCTGGATGACTAGATCATGGAGGGCAAAATGAAGGTGGAGGGTTTAGTAAGTAATAAGTACATCAATTTGATTGGAGTGAGATTTGAGAAGCCATTGGAGAATTATCAGACACATCTGTGATCCAGTCTGTGCTTAGAAAGTGGCTTTGTTATTGGGCACCTGGATGGCTCAGTCAGTTGAGCATCAGACTCTTGGTTTCTGCTCAGGTTATAATCTCACTGTTCATGAGTTTGCATTGGGCTCCATGCTGGCAGCACAGAGCCTGGTTGGGAATCTCTCTCTCCCTCTTTATCAGCCCCTCACCCACTCAGTCTCATTCTCTCTCTCTCTCTCTCTCTCTCTCTCTCTCTCTCTCCCTCTCCCTCTCTCTCTCCCTCTCTCCCCCTCCCTCTCTCTCTTTCTGTCTCAAAATAATTTTTTTTAAAAAAGTGGCTTTGTCCTTAGAGTGGGAAATGGATGAAGGAGGAGCCAGACTGACATCAGGGAGATCACCTAGGGTATATGAGTTTGTGAAAGTGATACATAGTCATGATAGGACAGAAAAGTGGTATTTGAATTTCAGGAGAAGAGATAGACTTTAGGTGTATTGAAAGAAAGTGTCAATAGAATTTGGCTATGGTAAAAAAAAAAAAAAGACTTCTGACTTGGGAATTTGGTAAATGATGGTGCCACATACCAATAGAGGAAACATAAGAGGGAAAACAAGTTTTATTGTTTGGAGGTAGATAAATTTACTTTTATTTTTATTTATTTTTAAATTTTTTAATGTTTATTTTTTGAGAGACAGAGCACGAGTGGGGGAGGGGCAGAGAGAGAGAGGGAGACACGGAATCCAAAGCAGGCTCCAGGCTCTGAGCTGTCAGCACAGAGCCTGACACGGGGCTCAAACCCATGAACCGTGAGATCGTGACCTGAGCCGAAGTTGGCTGCTTAACCAACTGAGCCATTCAGGCGCCCCGATGAATTTATTTTTTTAAATATATTTAGGAATATGAAACGTCTAACCCTAAATATCCATTCTCTGCCTTTTCTTAAAAAATGAATGTACATGGTTTAGCTAGGCCTTTTCCAGCTTGCTTGCAGCTGGGTGTGATCATATGATTAACTTCTGGCCTGTGGGGTGTCAGTACACGTGTTGTGTACTTCTTCCAGCAGGTGTTGTCCCTCTTCCTCATCTCTTCAGCCTCACTGTTGGGAATGTGGACATGTTGACTGGAGTTTCACAGCCTTCTTAGATGATGATAGAAGCTGTGTATTGAGGATGGTGGAACACTGAGGTAGAGTTTCTTAAGACCCTGATGGTTATGGAGACACCTTTTCAGGCTTGGCTCTCAGTTTGTCATTCTGTAGATTAGTCAGTCACTTTCTCCAGAAACCCCTGTCATTGTCTGTGGGGTCATGAACACAGTGGCTATAGTAGCAGAGATGCAGGTTATACATGGGCTTTAGCACCATGGACTTCTACTTGCCAAGACTGACCTGATTATTGCCACTGCTGAGTGCTCCACTGATCAGCAGCGGAGATCAACACTGAGTTTCCAATATGGCACCGTTGCCCAGGCTGATCATATGGCCACCTGGTGACAGTTTGTATACATTTGGAACACTTCTATGGAAGGGATAGTATTTTGTTCTTACTGGAATAGACACTCTCGTTATAGATTTGCCTCCCCTGCACACAATGTTTCTACCAAAATTAACTTCATGTATTTATAGAATGACTTATCTGACGTCATAGTATTCCACACAGCATTGCTTCTGATCAAGTCACTCAGTTCACAAGGCGTGTGTCAGTAGGTCTTGCTCGTGGAATTCACTGGTCTTGTTATGTTCCCTACCAAAATTTGGTGGGTTCCAGATTCCCACATGTCCGTCTTTGAGAGGTTTGAAGGCCTTGAATCCATAGTCTTAGCAAAGGTGGTCATGAAAGGAATAAATGAAAACTTACACTAATGCAACGATTTCTTCAAAGGTATGATTATGTTGACATTGATACCAATTCAAAGCCATTTTAAAGAGCCTCTGAATAAGGAATGGGTTTTACATTTTGTATGCTTTTTTCTCTGTATTAATGGAAGCAGTGAAACATGCTAGCTTTATATCCGATACTTCAGAATCACACTGGATGAATCCTGATCTGAATAATCTTAGGAAAATTATGTAACCTCCCTCACACTTATTTTTCAAATTTGTAAAACCTTCACACAAGGCTGTTTAAAGAAAAAGTGTATGTAAAATGCTTTATATGGTACTTAGTACATAGTAAGGATATAATAAGCAATGATTATTGTTCTACAAGTCAAACTGTCAAGTGAGGGTCCAAATCTTTTTGACCTTAAAAAGTTAATATCCAAAAGGAGGTACAGTAAAACCTTGGTTTGTGAGCATAATTCATTCTGGAAACATGCTTGTAATCCAAAGCACTTGTATATCAAAGCAAATTTCCTCATAATAAATAATGGAAACTCAGAAGATTTGTTCCACAACCCAAAAATATTCATATAAAAATGATTACAATGCTGTAATATAATACAAAATAATAAAGGAAATATAAAATCAAAGAAAAACAAATTAACCCACTTACCTTTGAAAACCTTCATGGCTGGTGAGGGAGACAAGAGGGAGGAGGGTTATTGTGTAGGACAGATTTCACTATCACTAACAGAATCATTGCTATCTGTTGCCTGAAAGGAATCTTTTTCTTTTCTTGCAACTTTAACAAGGAACCTATCCAATTACACTTGCTTTCCCATTTTTTGAGGATTTTGTGGAAATGTGACATTGCATTGTTGTTAAATAGATTCATTGCTCACACTACTACAGCCTTATTTGGGTGGTACTTTTCTACAAAATTTTGCACTTTCGCACATTTTACACATCTCCCTAATCTTATTTGGAGTGAGGGGTTCTTCCACCTTTTTCTCCTCCTACTCTGTAGACAAGATTCAGACATAAACTTCTTCTACAATCTTGCAGTTTTGGCCACTTGTATACATCATTCGTACTTCTTGGTGATTTCCTTCTTAACTTCCACTGTAATTGTCATCTTTTTACCACCTTTCTTTTCAACCTTTTTCTGCATGGGGCCATTGTATATGCTGTCATGGATGTTGACAGCAGTACAGTATTAATAAAGTCTTGTTATATACTGTATTTAATGTAACTGGCAATAAGGCAGCAGAGGAAAGGGTCTGTATCAGGAGGCAGTCTGACCTAGAATGAAGCAAAGCATTCCTAAGCTCACTCTTGTGTGGAAAAGCAAAAGACTGTCCATAGGTGCTTTGAAGTGACAAAAAATACACTAGTTTCAGTTGTGAGCACCTTACAGTGTTCTGAAAAATCACTAATTTCTGCCAAACACCGTGGCCTGAGATTGAGCATCTGAGCATGGGAGACGATCACCCACAATCCCACAGAGAGAGAGAGTGAAGAACCATTGGCTCAGTTGTGATCATGTAGCATTTGGTGTCCCAAGCTACGTGTATTACAAGCCATCACTCTTTTTTCATCTTAAAATTTATTAGAAATGTTTGCTCATCTTGTGGAACACTCACAGAACAATTTAACTTGCAATCCAAGCTTTTAGTATCTCCATTGATACCTGTAAGTTTTCTCCAGGCCATGCCATCAATCCTATGTATTCTTTGCTACACCTGCAGGGTAACTCATCTGTGGTAATGACTTGTTTCCCTTACAAGAAACCTTTGCATTGTAATATGGAGATTCTCAGTGCCCTAATGAAAATAAGTGACTAAGATGAGAATTATGGGCTCCTGGCAGGATAGAGAATGAGATGCCTTTGGGCAGGGGTCCCTTTCTGGGGGACTTCTACATCACAACAGCAGGAGCAAGAGGTTGCTCAGCCTGCCTCTGGGTAAGGCTAGCCAATTCTGTGGAAGAATAAATCTGTGTGAAATCAATGCCAGACTCTATTGTTTTCAAGTTTTACTCTTTGCCTTTAGGGTACAGACACACAATGGGCACTCAGTAAATATTTGTTAAACTGGGCAGATTGAAGAGCAAGTGGAGGCTAAGGTTGGGGGGGTTGTTGATTGAAAGGCATATCTTAGGAGATGCAGAAAATGAGAAAAAATCACTTCAGCTCAAGGATGGAACAGGTAGCTGAGCTGAGTCAACATGACTTCCTTTCATTTGTTCATTGTCTTGTTCGATTTTAGTTGACTCTTTCTCTTTCTTAATCTATGACAAAGAGCGTAATAGCTCTCACTGACTTCACCAGTCCAGAGTAACAACTAAGACAGTTTATCAGCATTGTTAATTAACATAGTACCTAATACTCTGCTGATAGGATACTTGGCTATAAAATTTAGAATGCTGTGTTAGAAAAAAATTCTATATATGTAAATTGAAACAGCCCTCAGCTATCATCAAATTCAGAGGTTTTTGTTTGTTTTTTTCTTTTTTTATAAATAAAATACATCCTTGGAGACTGAAAAGTTGACTTAACTAGGAAGATTCACAAACACATGAAAATCCACAAAAAGTTTTCTGGGAGTCATGTTTTCTTAGAATGTCATTAATAAACCTCTTAGGGAACCACAGATCCCAGGTTAAGAACTTTTGAGGAAATTCAACCCATTTATTTTATTGGAAAAGGAACTGAGGCTCAAGGAAGTGAAAGTTCAAGTCCAAAGCCACACAGTACTTGGAAAGTTGACACTGGAACCCTGGGCTCAGTACTTCTATTCCAAATTCTTGATATATTCTAATGGAGCTTAACATCTTATTCAATTTAACATCTTTTAAAATTTAACATCTTATTAAATTAACATCTAATAAAGCTAATTTCAGGTCAGCTTTTGTGAGGGAAGATAACACAGTGTCTTTTTAGTCACTGAGGTAGAGATTATACCAAATGAAACAGCTCTTGTTGTTTTTAAGTTATCACTGCCCCCCCCACCCGCCCCCCCCACCCGCCCCCCCCCCCACCACACACACACACACACACACACACACACACACACACACACACACTGAAAGCCCTGGATTTCTTCATCTCAAAGTATGCATTTAAACTCAATTTACTCATCATTGTGCCCTCAAGGGTAGTTCCAGCTCATCTCTTTTATTGCCTTTATTTTTATTTTCTAAATGTTTATTTATGTTTGGAAGAGAGAAAAAGAGAGCTAGCGAGTGAATCCGTGAGATTGTGACCTGAGCCAAAATCTAGAGTTGGATGCTTAACCTACTGAGCCACCCACGTGCCCCTTCCCAATTCCTTTAAAAGAAGTTAATCTCTACCTAAAGCATCAGAGAGGAAGATTGTAGAAGGCTCCTTAAATGTCCCATTTTAGATCTAAGACCCTTAAAAATTGGGAATTTATCACTGTATTCCAAGAGATATGTCTTTCTAATGACTGAATATGCTATGTAGTTTATATTTATTTTTTCTTCTCAAGCTCATCTTGGATGGTTAAAACTTAGATCAAGGTTTGGTTTATTTGCTTGTTTAGTGTTTAAGGTTTCCAAACTAATAAGACTGGGAAAGATTACATATTTCATAGAGTTCTTAAATGATTTCAGTTACAACTTATTTGGGTGTTAACTTATTTTTTATTCATTATATTTGCAACTTCTGAAAAAGGTAGCAAACATTAAGGTTTTGCAAGAGTATCATGATTTTCAAAATGTCATTTTTTATTTTCTTAGTTTATTCATATGTTGAATAAGTGTATTTTTCTTTTCTATGATAGTTGATTTCTAGGGAATTTTGGCCTGTGGTTTCATACTTAGGAAGCATTTATTGTGTGTGCCTACAGTGGATTGCTCTGTGCTACACAAAGGACATGTGTTTGTTTCTGCAGCTATGAATGTGCATTAAGTGCAGACTTGCCATTCAAATAGTGCAAATAGAAATATGCAAAAAATGTGGTAAACCTAATCTTGGATCAGCAAAGGGAAAATAGCCTATATATTGCCATGGTAAGATAAGAATTATATTTTTCAGCCTCTTAGAAATGATTATTAAATTGAGAGAAGACCAATGTACCCTTGCACACCATTCTCCCTCCCTTTCCTCGTCCCTCTCCCTCCCCCTGACTCTCTCCCTCCCTCTCTCTCCAACCCCTCCCCCCCACCACACCCACCCACCATGGATGCTAACTTGTCAACTTCATGGTATAAAATACCATGATACCTTGAAGAACAGATTATGTTTGAAGGAAAGGTAACAGAAAGAGGAAGAATTGAGAGTGTGCAGAGATCAGTGTCTTCATCATCTGGCTGACCAGTAGCTACTAAGGAGACATATGGAAGAGGAGGAAAGACATTCTCTGGGGTGTGAGGAGGGCTGGCTGTGAGGAAAGTGAAGATTAGCTAGTCTGTGCCAGGCAGGAATGGATTCAGATTTTGTGGTGCCTGAAGCTTATATGATTTGGGAGTTTCCAAGAAAAAAGAATACAAGATAGCAAATACAAAATTAAGTACAAAAATGAATATTTAGAATGAGAAAATATTACAACAAACATAAACATATAAATGCAACAAATATCACAAAGATGCAAATTTAGGAAAATAACATAATTGAGTTTTTATTATCTTCTGGGCAAACCTCTATAATCCTTTTTTTTTAACTTAAATTTTTTTGGCTGCTTATTTTTGATCACTTACTTGAAGTGATTTTGCAATATTATTTTCTATAAAGAGAATAACAAGGTAATTAAGTCTTTCCTCAAGAATATCTTTCCTCTAAAATTTGTTTCTCATTGATAGTTCAGATTTGTCTTTTCAGTTTTACAACTCATTATGAAGTTAGGATTGTTGCCAAACTTGGGAAAATCTGTATCATATTTCATTTAGAAATGAGGTATTACAGATGTGTTCTGTGTTTGTAATACTGGTACAAGTTTGTTACAACCACAGGGATTCTGATAAATTCTACTTAGCCCGATTCCCATCAGAAAGAAAGAAAATATCTGAGGTATTTATATGCACTTTACAATTTCTAGAATATTTTCACAAGACAGAAATTTTGTTTTGACTTGGTATCCAAGAGAACTAAGTCTTCCACTTCCAGTTCACACATATGATGATTGGTAGAACTTTCCTGCTTTTTAACCTTTGTTTCTTTTTTTATCATCTGTGAGCATCTGGTACCAGCAACTTGGCCTGTACCTTGGTGTTACGACCACAGCTGAGTTGGCACCATGGAAGTTAGGACTTCTTTTGGAAGCCATTCCTAGACTGTGACAGGTAGCAAATGTTTAATTATATATTAAAGTGATGTGAATCACATTAATAGGTCTAATAAACAAACCAAGTATATCCCCAATTTGCCTTCTCGTGGAGCATTCAAATAAGGGATCCTCTGTTACAAGGGAAAAGCCTGCTGCAAGGGGTAGAGGTTGCAATGGAAAGAGACA
This sequence comes from Leopardus geoffroyi, assembly GCF_018350155.1. Taxonomy (NCBI): domain Eukaryota; kingdom Metazoa; phylum Chordata; class Mammalia; order Carnivora; family Felidae; genus Leopardus; species Leopardus geoffroyi. The sequence continues at coordinate 71,297,851 of NC_059339.1, forward strand.
GTGATCTTTTTTGTTTGTTTGTTTATTTATTTATTTTTGAGAGAGAAGGAGAGCCAGGATGAGCAGGGGAGCAGCAGAGAGAGAGAGGGAGACAAAGAATCCAAAGTAGGCTCCAGGCTCTGAACTGTCAGCATAAAGCTCACTGTGGGGCTTGAACTCACAAACTGAGATCATAACCTGAGCTGAGGTCAGACACTTAAGCCGACTGAGCCACCTGGGCATCCCAAGAAACAGTGATCTTAACTGAGACATGATTAAAAGATTTTAACTTGCAACTTTTACAAAAATACAGATGTGTGTGAACATATTAGTGAGCTCACTAGGCCTTTGGAAGGGCCCTGAAACTCAAGCCTTATAAGCTTCTTGACCAAGCTGCCTCTGATGAAAGACATTCTAATGTACCAGATCTTTCAGCATCCCTATGGCCCAGGGCTCAGACCTTAATCCAAGTTATCCTTTTTTGGGGGGAGTCGTGGGGGTGGTCCTGTTTATTCCTTCCTTTGATTTCAACCAGCCTCCAGGTCTTAAATACAGTCTGTATTCAGACAATGCCAGATTTCTTTTCACCACTGTCTGGAGCTTCAGAATCACATCAGTCTTCTCAGTATCTCTTGGGTGACTCAGATCACCAAATGACTAAGAGACCACTCAAACTCAACAACATCACTGCAGCAGAACTCTGGTTCTTGTTTCCTAAACCTTCTCCCCTCATAGACTTCTCAGTTAGTGACAATATTATCTTTTTAATTGTTCACACCAAGAATATGAGAGTCACCCTATTAGGAAATCTTGTACTTTCAAAATATGTGCAGAACTTGATCACATTTTACCTGTTTTAGAGTTACTACCTTGGACACGTCTATCACCATCTTTCATTTGGATTGTATCAGAAGCCTCAAAGGTCTCTCTGCTGCTACTTTGCTCCCTGTGGTAGGTTTCAACACAGCAGCCTTTTGTTTTGGTTTTTGTTTTTTTAAGTTTTAATGTTTTAATTCCAGTTAGGTAACATACACTGTAACATTAGTTTCAGGTATAGAATCTAGTGATTCATCACTTACTTATAACACCCAGTGCTCATCACAAAAAGTTCCCTCCTTCATACTCATTACCAATTTAACCTATTCTCCTGTCCACCTCCCCTTCTAGCAGCCCTCAGTTTATTCTCTATAGTAAGAGTCTGTTTTCTGGTTTGCCTTTTTTTCCCCTCTATGTTCATCTTTTTTTTTTGTTTGTTTCTTCAGTTCCACATATGCATATGAGTGAAATCATGTGGTATTTGTCTTTCTCTGATTGACTTATTTCACTTAGCATAATACACTCTCACTCCATCTACATCATTGCAAATGGCAAGATTTCATTCTTTCATGTGTCTGAGTAATATTCCATTGTGTGTGTATGTATACCATGTCTTTTTTTTTAACCACATACTCTTTATACATTAATCAGTCAGTGGACTTTTGGGCTCTTTCAATATTTGCCTATTGTTGATAATGCTACTATAAACATCGGGGTCCACATATCCCTTCAAATCAGTAGTTTTGTATCCTCTGGGTAAATACCTAGTAGTGCAATTGCTGGGTCGTAGGGTAGTTCTATTTTTAATTTTTTGAGGAACCTCCATACTGTTTTCCACAGTGGCTACACTGGTTTGCGTTCCCAACAGTGCAAGAGGGTTCCCCTTTCGCTACATCCTCGCCAACATCTGTTGTTACATTAGTTGTTAATTTTAGCCATTCTGACAGGGCTAATGTGGTATCTCATTGTAGTTTTTTTTAAGTTTATTTATTTATTGTGTGTGTGTGTGTGTGTGTGTGTGTGTGTGTGAGAGAGAGAGAGAGAGAGAGAGAGAGAGAGAGAGAGAGAGAGAATATGAATGAATGAATGAATGAGAATCCCAAACAGGCTCTGCACTGTCAGTGTGGAGCCATCTCCCAAACCATGAGATCAAGACCTGAGCGGAAGTCAAGAGTTGGACACTTAACCACCTGAGTCACCTGAGTGTCCCTCATTGTAGTTTTGATTTGCATTTACCTGATGATGAGTGATGTTGAGCATCTTTTCATGTGTCTGTTAGCCATTTGGATGTCTTCTTTGGAAAAAGATTTATTCATGTCTCCTGCACATTTTTTAACCGGATTATTTGTTTTTTGGGTCTTGAGTTTTATAACTTCTTTACATATTTTGGATACTAACACTTTATCCATAACAGCCTTTAAAATGTAAGTCTGGTCTTGTCATTTCTCTGTTCAATCCAATTTACTCCAAGAAGCCAAAGGTCATAAAGTGCCCCAGAAGGCTTCTTGTGACCTGGTCTCACACTGTCAGCTCAAACCCTCTCCTTCTTGCAGTGCACCATCACACTGATTTCCAAGAGGCTTATTGAACACACCAGCCACAGGCCTCGGGGTGTTTATGAAGGGTATTTACTTGGATAAGTTCATTTTCTCCAAGCATTTCCTCAAATGTTACCTCCTCTTTGAAGCTGCCCTGCCATCCTATTTTTAAACATTTTGGGTTTTTTAAAGTTTATTTATTTATTTATTTATTTAGAGAGAGACAGAGTGTGAGTGGGGGAGAGGTAGAGAGAATCCCAGGCAGGCTCTGCACTGCCAGCACAGAGCCCAACACGAGGCTCAAACTCATGAAACCATGGGACCATGACCTGAGCCAAAACCAGTAGTTGCATGCTTAACCATCTGAGCTACCCAGGCATCCATGGCCATCCTATTTAATGCTGCATTTGCCACCCCACCCACTCAGCATTCACTGTACAAACAGATATACACTGTGAGATAGGCACAACCCTTTCTGTAGATTAAACAAGCCTAAAATAGAGAAAACTTAATAAGGTCAACAAGATCACAAAAGTAGTGGAGATGGAATTCAACCCCAGATGGCCTCCAGAGCCTGCACGCTTAACCAGGGTTCAGTCTGGCTTCCTAGTGTATCAAGGCAGAGGGCCAACAAGGATGCAGGGAACTGATAGGGCCCTGTATTGCTCGCTGGTAACTCCTCTATGTTCACAGTAGGTTGTTAACCTCTGAGTTAAACCCAAGTCTCACAGATATATATTACAGGGTTAAAACTTCTTTTTCAAAAAGTAAGCCCCTTACATATATGGAGTATTGTTATGACTTAATTGCTTTCCCAAGGAAATAGTGCTATCCTCCCCCTTTTTGAATCATTTTGTGTCTTCTGTTTGGCCCTGTTATATGAGTCAATTATTTTTACCAGAAGAAATGCATGTGATGCACTGGGCTATGCTAATAAGAGACCTGAAAACCGCAACAGTATTCCCAAACACATTATTATAACAGCACATTGTTTTGGAGGTCAAGATGATTTGCATAATGTAAGAATCACCTGAACTCAGGTGGAAAAACTGCTGCTGAGGGATGCCCAGTGCAAGTAGATGGCTTATGCAGTCTGGGTATTAGAAGCTATTTGTATAGCGTGGCTTTCATGTTTATTTGGGAAGTAAAATCTATGAAGATTTTGAGAATTCTTTGCCATGACTTCATCATTTCAGTATAGATTAATGGGGAAGAATTTGCAGGTGTTCTCTGGGGCTGGGATGAGCCACTTTTGAACCAATCCTTCTGATAACCCACATACCATTACACACATGTGTGAACACACACAAGTATGTTTTTTGACTGTTTAAGAAGCTTTGTATCTAGTCTCCCTGCCCCTATTTTTTCCTTTACCCAAGCTCTCTAGCACACTGCCCCTAAAATTACCTTTCAAGAATCTACACTGGAGCATGTTAGTTCTCTACTTAAAATCCTTCTGTGCACCTAGGGTGCCTGGGTTGCCCAGTCAGTTAAGAAGCTGACTTTGGCTCGGGTCACGATCTCGCAGTTTGAGAGTTCGAGCCCCACATCAGGCTCTGTGCTGACAGCTCAGAGCCTGGAGCTGACTTCAGATTCTGTGACTCCCTCTCTCTCTACCCCTCCCCTGCTTGTGTGCTCGCTCGCGCTCTCTCTCTTTCTCTCTCTGTCTGTCTGTCTCTCTCTCTCAAAAATAAATAAACATTTGGAAAAAAATTCCTTCTGTGCACCCTTCACCTACTGTAGAAAGCACACTTTTCTGTGTGGCAAACAGTCATTCAGTCTGGGTGGACTCACTCTTTCTTCTGTTCCCCCACTGTTACTTTCTATTCCCTAATAACAGTGCATTCCCGAAACACTCCATGCCTTGCCACATCTCTGTGCTTTAGGCTCTTGCTGAAACTCACTTTCTTCTCTGGCTGTCTGTAGCAAAATTACACCCAAGTTTTGAGAACCAGCTCAAATGTTACCATTTCTGGAAAAAAATTCCTAGCCATATTTCATTTCCTGCAAATAAGCAAACATATGCATACATGTATTCTGGAAATAATATTTCTTTTTTCTTTTCTTCCACAGGATTTTGTTCATACTTCAGGAACAGTGATTTTTGCCTGTGTTGTGGTAATTGCTCTCTGTTGTTACCGTGATTTGGAGAGTCTCCAAAAGTCTCTAGGAACTGAATAATCCCATTTGGTGCTTGTGGAGGTGAGTGAATGGGTATCTGTGTGTCTAAACTCATAATGCAGATTGATCTGAAGGCTGACTTGGAGGAGCACAGATTTGGTGACAGAAAATGTGAATGGAAAGTTCTTAATCATCTGTCCACTCAGTTTGACAAACGTTTATGGAGCCTGTTTCTGTCAAGCACCGTGCTAGACATTATTATTAGTATGGTGAACACACAGACTGGGACGCCTGTCCTCTTGGGGCTTAGTGCACCAGAAGTAATTGTGTTGCAGTGAAGTGGTGATAACATCCATGCTGGGGCTGTGTGGCTAGATCTCAAGCTATGAGAACATATTTGTGTTTTATTCATTTTTGTATTGTTACTCTTAAAATAAAAACTGCTGGGGTACCTGGGTGGCTCAGTCAGTTAAGCGTCTGACTTGGGCTCAGGTCATGATCTCACAGCTCGTGAGTTCGAGCCCCGTGTCGGGCTCTGTGCTGACAGCTCAGAGCCTGGAGCCCACTTCGGATTCTCTCTCTCTCTCTCTCTCTCTCTCTGTCCCTCCCTCCCTCCCTCCCTCCCTCCCTCCCTCCCTCCCTCTCTCTCTCTCTCTCTCTCTCTCCTTCCTCCGCTCATGCTCTATCTTCTTCTCTCTCTCTTAAAAATAAATAGGGGCGCCTGGGTGGCGCAGTCGGTTAAGCGTCCGACTTCAGCCAGGTCACGATCTCGCGGTCTGTGAGTTCGAGCCCTGCGTCAGGCTCTGGGCTGATGGCTCAGAGCCTGGAGCCTGTTTCCGATTCTGTGTCTCCCTCTCTCTCTGCCCCTCCCCCGTTCATGCTCTGTCTTTCTCTGTCCCAAAAATAAATAAACGTTGAAAAAAAAATAAAAATAAAAAAATAAAATAAATAAACATTAAAAAATTTTTTTAAAGTAAAAACTGCTAGTTATTTTACCAGCAAAGGATGGATTTATTCAGGAATAAAAGAGAATTGAACTGTTGGACAATCTATGGCAAGACCACAGGCAAGTCTAGTGAACAAAGGAGAGGTACGATTTTTTAATGAGTGAAAGGGTTAAGTTGGGAACACTGTTCTGAACTAAAATTCCTTTGGAGTTCAAAGTATGGTATCTTCTTGTTGGCTGAGCTGGTGTTTGGAGGTGATGAGAAGTGTCCCTTCTTCTTGCTCGAGTAGTAGTGTCCACATTCAAGGCCAAGTTCTTGTAAGGTCAGGTCCTGTTGGGTCTTCCTGTTGGGTCTGCTGCTAACTATGTGGTAGGGCATGAGGGCCCTCTGCTGATATCTCTGACTCCATTTTAATGAGGTTTTTCTTTTACTAATTTTCAAAGTATCTCCTGTATCGATTTTAATCAACCATCATGAGAATGGTAAAAACTTGTTATGCACATGGAGGTGTTCAACACATAGCTGGTGAAAAAAAGAAGGAGGGAAGGAGGAAAGAAAGGGGAAAGGAAGAGTGATAAAGAGGAAGAGAATGAAGTCCTTTGGTTATTAAATCAAACTAAAGCTTCTGATCCTAACTGTAGAAATAAATCATGGTCTTCTTTACCTGTTCTTTTAAAAAAGATGTTACTGCAATCTTTTGGAATACTGGCACGAAAACCAATAATAAGGGAAAAGAAGCAAATAAAAACAAAACAAAATATCCTGGCAAACAGCCTAAGCATGATTAAACCATTAGAGAGGAGTGTTCCCTGATGATGTAACCCCTCAACCTGTCTTCTCCACATGGCCTTTTTCTTAAGTGACTTTCAAAACCTGTTCTCTTGGGGTTTGCATGCCTAGGAAGCTTTGGGGATTAGATGGATGAAAACAGAATACATTTAACAGTACCATAATTATCTCTTTCCTTTTTTTTCATTCCTCTGGGGGTCTAGAGAAGTCATTGCCCTTATTTAATGCAGTGCAGTGCATGTGGAGTAATGTCTGACTCACACCACGAAAATCCGTCTGCAGTCTGCAGCTTTGAGGGACAGAGAATGGAAAAGCAAGATCTAAAGAGGCTTGCAGTATTGATTGAGACAACAACTGCAACACCAAAACCCTCGAGTCTCCCCCAACAAGAAGAGAGGGAATAGCAAGGTGGGACTGATTCAGAGGGATTAGAACAATGTAGGAAGCTGGGTGCTGTGCCCTCCTCATTATAGACTGACCCCCCGGAGTTTCAGTGGAGAAAGTTCACCCCTCACATGCATGCATCCACTGCATAGGGGAAACTAGCATTGTCTTTACCCTTGTACTTCTTTGTCAGCTAAGAACCAGGGAAGTGGCAAGATTATTGAAGATTGAGGGAATTTCCTCCACATTCTTTATTATTTTGTTCTGTCTCAATCATCTCCATACTCAAAAAGTAGATTTAGAGGAGGCCTGGCCTAAAGAAAAGAACAGCCAAGCTGCTGAGGGCTGTTGAATTTTTAATCCCCTAACACTTTTCTCCCCCTTCTCTATTTATTATCTATTTTCGAAGCCCTGGAGTAAAGAGATTGTCTAAACCCCATTCATTGGCAGCCATTCAAAAAGCCTCATCTTATAGCATGACTAGGGGAAAACCAGAAATGAGTTCTTAGAGAAAAATTTTCTAGGAGTCAGTAATGATACCAGAAACTAAATGTTTTTTTACTGAGGTGAGAAATACAAGTAATGGAAATGATGGCTCAGTGATTGTAGCATAAACAGCTCCCTGACCACAAATCCTGGGGCTCCTTATTCCTATGACCCTGTTCTAGTGCCCATGGCAGGAGATCACTAAAGACCCAGACTCCGAGCATGTGCCTGCCCTTCCCCAGGGGAGCAGGTTCTGTTCCCTGCCCTGACTCAGTGAGTCTTCACCTATACTCTCCAGTGACAGGATTTGTTGCCCTTCCTCCAGTGGCTTAAGGTGTTTCTTCTGTAGGGGGAAAGGTCCAGAAGGGGCTCTGCAGTTGCTCACAGCTGTGACTGCTCTACTAGGGAGCCTTCTCCCTTTTCATCCACTGCTCCAGCCTGCCTCCTAATCACCATAAGGTACACAGAGAAGGAGCCTGTGAGTGGGTACCCATTTTGCTTGGGTCTGTGGCTACCAGGGTTTTATATTCTCGTACTGTCCCACATACAACCTTTAGAAATTCGTTCAAAGTTTTCGCTGGTTTCTCTTTAGCAGTGTGTACTGTGTCCAGCAGGATCTATTCTAGTTAAGCATGCATTTGCATCCTTCCTGTCCTTACTGGGTGTTGTTTGCCTGAAATTTTGCTTTGCAACCTCAGCTCTCTGATTGAATCAAGACAGTTGCCAATTTCCAGATCGTCTACATGTGTATGTGTATGTCCTGTTGTTTTTGGTAGACGGGACCATTGTTCTTTTCAGCTTTCTACATCCTGAACGGAAGGCAGAAGTCAACTGATGTGTTTACTGAACTCCGTTTCAAGGGTTGTATTTTAAAGGGATGCTTTGAAATTGCAGTTCATGCAGAGGATATTGCTTAGGGTGTTCTCTGGCCTGGAAGCCACGGTAAAGGAAATAGAAGCATATAAACTGAAGATAAAGGGTCTAAGGGGAGAACTCTTCATATATTCTGAGGGTAGCCACTAGGGACCAAAATTGGCTGGTATTATTCTTAGTTGGTATTATTCCAGAAGCCAGAAGTAATGTGTAGAGACTTCAGGGAAGGAGGTTTTTGTTCAATGCAAGGGGGAAATATCCTTATAAAGAGCTCTCTTAACGCTGAGTAGATTGTTTTTCGAGGTCATGATCTCCTGCTCTGACAGTGGAAATAACAGAGTTGAGCTTGCATGAAAGTCTGTCAGGATATTTCTAAAGGTGCTTCTTTTAGGGGTTTGGAGTAGATGAACTCTGACATATGTTTGGTCACAAATAATAGACTTCTTTTCAGCATCTAAGTTTACTCTTAAATCCAGGGTAAGAACCTACTGACTTTCAAGTCCTTAATGATGTGGTTAAACGAAGTAGTGGCTTCTTAAGGCAAAGAATGTACCCCAGAGTTTTGAGCACTTGTTAAAGAGCGTTCTTTTATTGACTTGGTCCAAAGTGAGTGCCACAAATTATCGATAATTAGTGCTAGGGAAGTTTTCCTTGTGGGCTAGAGTCTTTATCAAAATGCTCTGAAGTAAACATTAAAATTGAGGACAAAATAATGATAATTTACTCCAGCAAAGTCAACACAGACTTGTGCCAAAGTGACTTAAGGGAGGTTTGGGGGGGCCAAATTAAGTGATCCCAAAAGGTCAAAATCATCTGGTTTTGAGGAAAGAAAAAGGAAACAGTTGTATTAGCTGAAGTGGGCCACGTGTGAATGCATACATAATGTGGAGTGAAATATGGGTGGGACATGTGGCTATCTAAAGAAGAGAAGCATGATTTATTTCACAATGCCACAATCCAGTCAGATCCTAAAACATCCGGCTGGGTGAAAAGGAGGCCATTGGGAGCCAGGCCTCTAGGGAGCAGAGCTCCAGTTGGTGACAGAGCAAAGGTGAGAGGCATGTCTTTGGTTTCCTAAATTCTGGGTTGTGTACCATCTCTTAATTTCCTTGCTGAATGAAGCTGATTTGCTGGTATCTCTGGTCTTCTGTAGAGAAACAACAATGCCAGAAGCATGAGTGGTTTCTGTGATATTATATCTAGTCTTTGTCTCAGAAATATTTTATATTGAAAGATGAAGTAGTAAAATTCCCTTTCTTTAAAATGTCAGAAAGACAGTATTGTGAGGTAGGCGACACTGAGCTCCAGCCACCTCTTATTCCCCATTTTTGCACTTTCTCTCCTCTTACGCATCTTCTCCCTGTGCAGTCCTCTCCACCATAGTCCTCCTCTCCTCCAGAGAGGGCCAATGCCAAATTCTCAGGTGCCTCCTGTATGTTCACTGTTTGCCACTTGGAAGTAATGCTGGTCTTACAAAGAATCATTTGCAGATATATTAGAGCAGAGATGGGAGTAAGTGATGGCTCTTTCAGTGCAAAAAATGTACCTCTCCTCTTTTTTTAATGTTTGTTTATTTTGAGAGAGAGAGCAGGGGAGGGCAGAGAAAGAGGGAGAGAGAGGATTCCAAGCAGGCTCCATGCTCAGCATGCAGTCTGACGTGGGACTCAATCCCGTTAAGTATGAGATCGTGACCTGAGCTGAAATCAAGACTCAGATGCTTAACTGACTGAAACACCCAGGCACCCCAAAATTATACCTCTTCTAAGCATAAGGTTGATTCTGCTTAAAACATGGACTTGAAAATCTCTTGTGTCATACTTTGTTTCAGGGCATAAAATCCAATAGTGTGGTTACCTACTGTGTGTACATTGTCCAGGCCCTTGTTTTTCCTTCTGCTATACTTGTTTCCTGCATTTTTGATATTTCTCTACTCTTCATGCTTCCTCAAGAAAGATCCACAGAAAGTCCCCAAAATGAAACGGGGGAAAAATGAAAATTGATATAGATTGCCAATTTTCAATCCTTTAGATTTTTGCTAAGGAAAGAATTTGAAACTGCCAGCCGGAATCAGGTTACTGTGCACAAGTAACTTATCAGTAGATTATGTTTCTCATTTCCACACTTGGTCAAAAGTTGGAGTGGATTCTTATACCTATATTTTTAATAAGGAATTATAATCTTAAATTGTTTCAAGTCATTCTGGCTTTGGATTTTAATTACATTTATTTCAGCATTAATTTATTTAGCAAGCCTTTGTTTGTTAAATATGTGCCAGGTATTGCATTATGTGCTTGGACATATACAAAAAGAGTAAGACACAATCTGTATTGTCATTGGAGCTCTACTATGTTAGGCAATATAGGGATATAGAGATGGCTTAAGATATGGTTCCTGCCTTAAAGGTGATGTATAGACCAGGAGAAGAAAGAGACTATAAAGACACAATGACCAAGTGCTGGAAATTATATGACATCTTGAGAATCTAGGAGATTAAGAAGGAGACTGAGTTAAACATTTTAGAATTAGGGAATGCAGCAGGAGAGAGGGGGGTGAAGGTTTCTCAAGTAAAATTGATGGGACAGTGAATATGATAGCAGCTTTCTTTTAGGTGCTGTGAACACATACAAATGAAGGAAAACAAGTTAGAATTGAGTGCTATTATCTGATCAGCATAAACTCAAAAGGTACAGCACATACATGAGTGTAGGAAGGTATAGTCATTTTCATCAAGAGCTTACAAGTTTGTTGGGGTGCCAAGAATAATGTACGTGAAACAATTAGAAAACAATTACATAACAGCAAGTGATTAGCTGCTAAATAATGTGGCTAGTTCTAATGTGTTGTATGAATTACCAAGAGAAGAGACCAAGAAGGCTGGAGAGATGGATGCCTTCACAGAAGTGATAGGATTTTCGGAGATACAGCAACTTTGAATGGGGATGGTGAAAACATGGATACAAGGACATTTTTTGTAAAGTCAAGAGTATCGAAGATTTACCAGTGAAGTGTAATGTACAGTGATGCTGGACAGTTAGGCTGCGGGCAGCCTATGGATGACTTTGTAAGCCTGAAAGAGATCTGATGACACTGGAGACCTGGAACCTTTGAAAAGTATTTACAAGCGTGATTAATAGGATGGAAGGAAAATTTTAGTATAGCTCTTTCCTGTAGGTAGGACCGTAGGACATCTAGACCCATGGAGTTGATTCATCAAGGTCCTGGAGATACAGGAATTGTAAGGGTAGAATGACAGGCAAAAGAGAAATATTGAGAGTCTAAAAAAGCAGTGGAAGTTCTGTGGTGTTGTGATGGGCTTCTTATCCAGGGCTATTTACATTACTCACTATGTGAGTGAGTCATTGCTTGATTGTGCTAAGACCCTACATACTCCATTTAACAGACACCCCTGCTGACTAGTTTCCAGGTGGGTTCAGCCAGTGCCAGGCACAGGTAGAGAACTGGCAAGAGTGGGTGAGGGAGAAGTCAGGACATATCTCCCTCAGCTCTTCCTTGTGTCTCTTCATACTTTGGGAAATAGCAGCCTTTTGTTACAGTTAATCTGTGGGTTAATTACTCATTCCCTGTTTGGTTTCTCAGCTTTTTATCACCAGTGTAATGAATTATATATATGACATTCTTGTTGTTTAAAAGCATAGAAATGCCCTATTTTCTGGCTGGACTCTGGTATAGTATGTAACCATGGATAAATCTTTCTGACCCTGGTTTTCATATCTTTAAGACTGAAAGTATGAATTGGTTGACTTGTAATGCTTTTGTAAATAACTCATAAACTCAGAATATCATATATGTAAGATTCTATATGAGTTTATTATTTTATAATTATTTTGTTTGTATTAAATCCTCCCATATGGTTCATGGTGCTCTTTTGAACACCTGCTAAAATGAAATTTGGAAAGAACTATCCAATGATTGTAAAACTTTAAAATGGTGGGAACTGACCCAACATAGGTCAGCCTTTTCAAGGACCAAGTCTGATAATTTGCTCAGAGTTGCATAGATAGGAGAAGAGCATGTTGAAGGAAGATTTCTCATGGGACAATCCAAAAAAGATGCCACTAAATATAAATGAATTTATCTTCAGAAATGAAGCATTTGGAGAAACAAGGTCAACAGGCAGAGAAGAAGAGAGGTGTCTTTTTTTCTTAACATATGCTGACACCCAGAGTGTCACATCCTTCATCTGAATTTCCATGTCTTTAGTGACCAAGACCACCCTGTTGCCTTATAAGTGTCTACTTCAATCACATGATGAGCAATTTAGAATTTTGTAATTATCTAAGGATTAGCAGTAGAGTAGGCTTTGTTAGTTCGCAATTGAGTGCTTAATTTTAGAGCCATAATTGGAAAGATTTCCAGTAATTTGTGGTAGTTGTATTTAGTAAAAAGGAATGGAGGTGATTTTTATTAATTTAATCCTTTGTTAGTTCTTTATAATCTGTACTTGGAAGAGGTGTGAGATAATCTTGGGCAGTATGCATCTTGGACAAGATTTTTCTTTGTGACAATTGCAGAGGAGGTTGAGAGTATCCTATCCTGTCATTGTTTATCCTCTCTGGGAATTATCAGCCACCATTAGTCTTCATACTACAAGATAAAAACCATTTTTGTGTCCGTGATGAATCTGTGAAAGTCAGTTTTGCCCCAAATTAATCAGTCCATATTTTTTAAGTCCATGATTGGGTTATTAGCTAGTTGATGATTAAGTCAGTGCTAAATCATCAAAAAATGATATGTATTAAGTGACTACTTGGTAATCTAGTGTGTTTTGTACTGACACTTGCAAAGGCACAGAATTTGCTTTCCTTGATGTAGGTCAGCATCACACCCTGATTCCCACATACAAAAACCATTTTGGATAGAATCCTCAACTTCTCCTGAATAGTACTAACAAGATATTAATATGAAAATGAGCATATGTGGATATGTATCCCCTTGCACAGATTATGCATGATACAAATGACCCTTAATGGTCTGTGTTAATTCAATGAAAAAATAATCTACTTTAACATATTTGTATATCCAGTCTAATGTGAACCATATTCTAGGATCTTTGAGAAATTCAAGAAAAATAGAGCTAATAACATGCATCTCCTGTTTTCACTAAATTTGCAGACTAATTATAGAGTAATGACAAAAATAAAACTTTTTTTCTGAGTTGATTTAATATACCGTATTAATTTTCTCACTGTCAAGTCCTATTTTTCCAGTGAAATGTATTTCAAACATAAAAATATAGGGAAATACAGAAAATACATGTTAACATACACATTGATAATTAGTACCTCATGGCTAACTGCTTTTCAACTAAATGTCATAGCAGTTTCAGACCCAATGAATTTTGAACAGAGTAAAAAAACAAAGATACTATCTACTAATTTCTAATAAAACACTGGCTTTATAAATCAATGGCACTAGAGTCATGAGGCATCAATTTTAATCTTGGTTCTGCTATTAAATAATATTAACCTGTCTTTTGTTTGTATATTTACAAATTGTATGGGCCAGAATGGTGAATCTTCTGGCACGTTAGGTCACTAAAATCCTTCAGGGCTGCACTGCTAGACTTTGATGGGCATGTGCATTTTACGTTAATACAAATGATATGAATTTGAGCTTGACAGGACTTTTGACACAACACACAGTGGAGGATTATTTACTGTGAGTGAAAGACATGGTTCATTGTGAAGCCATCGTCCAAGGTAGAATTTGTGTTTACTGGAATGTGTGACTGCTTTGCCTCTTCAGTATTTAAAATTGAATGCTTAGGGTGGTAAACAGTGTAATATAAATAGCTAACCAATGATAAAGAGTGAGCAATAAATAGCATAACCTTCAAAGATTTGTTACTTTTTTCTAAGCTTGATTTTTGAAATTCCTGTTCACTTTCTAAGCATTTCAAGCATGTTTTCACAAATTCTAGTATTCTACCAACATAAAGTGCCTGATCACCACTGTCATAGAGAATTTTTAAAGTCCTTTTAAGGCTCTTAAATTTGATGATACTTTATCTAATTCAGAGAAAAAATTCCACTTCTGTTCAGGATATCCTTAAACAATAAAGGTAAAGATTTTCTGAGACAATTAAAATCTAAGATTCAATTGCTAGTATACCCACGCTAAAAGAAATATTTAAAAAGGAAGGCCTTCAGGGAGACAGAGTATGATACCAGATGAAAATTTGAATCTACACAAAGAAATAAAGAAAATGGTAGCTATGAGAATAAACATATATATATAAATATATATATTTTAATTTTTAATCTTTTGAAAAGTTGAGTATTTTAGAAAGAGATGTAACATTGTGTTCTATGACTTATAATAGAGGTCAGAGTAAAATGTGGGCATCCAATAGCACAAAATATAAAACTATAATGTTACAATATTTTAATATACATGACCTATTATTAAGTCAATTAATCAAGTGTTAATAAGGTAGATTTTGATAAGTTAAAATTTTGTAAACCCTAGAACAACCCCTAGAATAATTATGATTCCAACAGTAGAATCACACACACACACACAAAACGAAAAACAACATACAAGAAGTCAGGCAAAAAGAAAAAGGGAGATCAGATAGAACATAGAGAAAACAACTAGCAAGATCAGAAATTTAAATCCAAAGATATCAATAATTGCATTAACTGTAAATAGCCAAAACTGCAAATAAAAGGCAAAGATTGTCAGATAAGAAATGCAAAATATACTTTTGTATACTATTACAAAAAATCTCCCATACTTTAAGGATATAATTAAGTTAAAAGTAAAAGGAGAGAAAAAAAGAAATACTTTGTAAATGCTAAGTAAGGAAGGTGGAAGTGTCTATTAATATCACATAAAGTAGGCTTCAGAATAAGGAATATTATTTGGGATAAGAGGAACAATATATAAAGTATCGATACATTAAAAAAATACATAACTGTCCTAAATAAGTATGCATGCAACAACATGCTTTATAATACTTCAAAATACATTAAAAAATCTAAAAGAAGGATAAAAAACATGACTATAGTTGTGTACTTTAGTATTATTTTCTCAGTAGCTGAGGAAACAAATAGAAAATCATTAAGTATGAAAGACCTGAACAACACTGTCACACAACTTTGATAAAAGACCTTTATATGATACTCCACACAACAATAACAGAAAACATCTTTTCAAATGCACAGAGAATTTTCACCAAAATAGACGATATTCTGGACCATAACAAAAATCTCACTGATTTCACAAAGATCATATAAATATATTTTATTCTTGCAATAAAGTTAAAAAAAGAAATCAGTAATGAAAGATACTTGGAAAATCCCCAAATATGTGAAAATTAAATATAGCACTTTTACCTGGCCCATAGGTCAAAATAAAAAACTATATTTTGAGTACAAATGAAATATAGTATATCAAATGTTCAGATGAATTTTATGCTTATTAAAAATTTCAAGTCTGGGGCACCTGGGTGGCTCAGTCGGTAAAACGTCTGACTTCAGGTCAGGTCATGATTTCACTGTTTGTGAGCTCAAGCCTCGCATTGGGCCCTGTGCTGACATGTCAGAGCCTGGAGCCTGCTTCGGAGTCTGTGTCTCTCTCTCTGTTCTTCCCCAACTCATGCTCTGTCTCTCTCTCTGTCTCAAAAATAAATAGACATTAAAAAAAAAAATGAAGAAAAAATTTCAAGTCTAAAATCAATGGTTGAAGTTACCACCTTAAACTAGAGAGAGAAAGTAAGTTCAAAGAGAACAGAAAGAAGGAAATATGTATCAGAAACAAATTGCATTTTAAACTGAGTACGAATTTTAAAATCACTGAAATTAAAGATGGTTCTTTGAAATGATTGATGAAATTGATGAACTAATCAAAGCAAAAGGAAGAAGGGGAGGTACCTTTACCAATATCTGGAAGAGGAAACAATACAGATCCTACAGAAACTATATATTAAGAAGATACTACGGGTAACTTTATGTTAATGAAAATCATAACCTAGATGAAATAATTAAATTACTTGAAAGAAACAAATTATCAAAGCTTGTTCAAAAAGAAATCACTCAATACCTATTAAAGAAATGTAGTTAAAACTTTCCCCACAAAGGCAACTCCAGGCCCAGATAGCTTCACTACCAAATGAAACCAAACATTTCATGGAAAAATAATACCAATTTTTCCCAAACTCTTCCAGAAAACAGAAGAAACATTTCTTTACTACAAATCAATCAAACATATTACAAGAATCAAAATCTACAATCCCTCTCATGAGCCCAGATGCAAGAATCCATTACAAAGCATTAATTAAAATCCAGCAATATATAAAAAAAAGTTAATGCATCAAGACCACATGGTATTTATACCAGGAATATAAAGTTAGTTCAATATTTGAAAATCAATGGATTTCACTTATATCAACCAAGTAAATACACATGTGCACTCATGATCATCTCAATAGATGCTTAAAGAAATTGACAAAATTGAACACCAATTTATGATAAGAACTCTCAACAACTATAAATATAAAAGAATTTTCTCATTTTTCTAAAGTATATTTTAAAAACCACCTATGATTAACACACTCCCTACTATATAGTGAAAGAGTAAAACTTTTTCTTTTGAATTATGGAACAAGGGAAGGGTTTCTTCTGTCTCCATTTCTACTCAACATTTGCTGTAGTTTGTAGCCAGTGGAATAAGGTGAGAAAAAATAACTAAAGGGAATGTGGAACAGCTCAAGTTCTCATATATTGCTGGTGTGAATTCAAAATCATACAGCCGCTTTAGAAAATAGTTTGGGTGGCGCCTGGGTGGCTCAGTTGGTTAAGCGTCTGACTTTGGCTCAGGTCACAATCTCGCGGTCGGGGAGTTCGAGCCCCGAGTCGGGCTCTGTGCTCACTACTTAGAGCCTGGAGCCTGTTTCAGATTCTGTGTCTCCCTCTCTCTCTGACCCTCCCCTGTTCATGCTCTGTCTCTCTCTGTCTCAAAAATAAATAAACGTTAAAAAAAATTAAAAAAAAAAAAGAAAATAGTTTGGTAATTTCTTACAAGTTTAATCATGCACTTACTATATAACCGGGTAATCCCACTCCTAGGATTTACTCAATAGGAATGTAAACTTATATGCATATAAAACCTATATATGAATTCTGTAGCAGCCTTACCTGTAATTGCCCCAAACTGGAAGCAACTCAATATCCATCAATTGTGAATGGATAAGGAACTGTATTGCATTTAAGAAACAAAACAAATGAGCAAAGGAGAGAGAGAGAGAGAGAGAGAGAGAGGGAAATCAAGAAACAAACTCTTAACTGTAGACAGCAAACTGATGGTTATCAGAGGGGAGGTGGGTAGGGGGATGAGTTAAATAGGTGGTAGGGATTAAGAGTATACTTACGATGAGCACTGGATGATGTATGGAATTGTTGAATCACTATATTGTAACCTGAAACTAACATAACACTATATGTTAACTATACTGGAAAATTAAAAAAAATAATAAAATCTCACAGTCTTGCACATACTAAAAACATAAATTCAGTAATTTTCTGGAAAAAAGAAATAAATTCTATAGCACCCATGCAATGGATTATTTCTCAGCAGCAAAAAGAAAAAAAACAAAAAACAAAAAAAAGACTGAACTATTTATACATTCAATGTCATGGATGAATCTCAAAAGTAGTATGCTGAGTGAAAGAAGCCAGAAACAGAGGTAACATATAGTAGAATTCCATTTATATGGCCGTCTTGAAAAGACAAATCATAGAGACAGATCATGGTTGCTGAGATCTGTGGATAAGGTGAGAGGATAGTCTACAAGAGAGCATGAGGGAACTCTTTTCGGGTAATGAAGAATTCTACATCTTGATTTTGGTGGAGGTTTAGTGACTGTATACATTTGTGAAAACTCATTTTAATCTATGCCTAAAATGGTCACCTTTTATAGTATGCAAGTTATTTCTAAATAAACCTGACTTAAAAAATATGTAATAGGCAATTGTTGAGAAAATGGTTAGCACAGGTAGAATATTGCTCTAGTATACATAAACTATCCCTTCTATAGTCTCGGTAAGATTTATAATATCTACTGAATTAGATTTATCAAAGCCACTGGGCGGGCAATAGCATTCTAGAGGTCCTGCCTAAGTGTATTCTCAGTATTAAAGAGTCTTGATAACTTAAAGGTTCAATGATTGAAAGGTGCAAAAGTTATTCTGAGGGCTTGTGGCTATCATGGTAAATTGAACACACATACTTACCTTTGGTATTTCTTAAAACTACTAAAATGACAGCAGATTTTAAGATTTTATTTATTTTAAAAACTTAGAAGAGAAAAACCCACCAAGACCAAGAAAATTTTAGTGGACAACAGTAATATACTGCAAAAACTGGAAAGCAGATAACAAATCCTAACAAAGAAAAGACACAAGAGAGCAGAAACCTAAACTCATGGAACAGAAACCCTAGAAGATGAACCCAGAAAGGTTCAGATGGCGTGGGTATACACCAGACATGGTAACGAAGGTGGAAATAAAAACAGGAGGATTGACAGTCAATATGAGAAGCAGGTTAGTTCTTAAATCCCTTCTCTCATCCCCTACAGGATGGGCAAATTGTTTTCTCCAATAGAGCTGAAGATGGGGCATTTATTCCTTAGATAGGGTAAAGTAGATGATTGTTGAATATCAGACAGGGATAACACACTGAAAATAGTGCATATGTGGGACAGCTCCCAGAATGTGAACAGTTAAGGGCAGTGCCCATTTTGCTTATCAGTAGATTGACACCCAAAGATGCACTAGGCTGAAGATAGCTTTAAGAAAGTATACAGAGAGGGGCGCCTGGGTGGCTCAGTTGGTTGGTTGAGCTTTTGATTTCAGCTCGGGTAATGATCTCACAGCTCATGAGTTCAAGCCACACGTTGAGCTCTGTGCTGACAACTCAGAGCCTGGAGCCTTCTTCAGATTCTGTGTCTGTCCATCTGTTTGTCTGTCTGTCTCTCTCTCTCTCAAAAATAAATAAAAACATAAAAAAAAGGGAGTATACAGAGAAAGGCAACAGTATAGAATAATAGTAACAGCCAGGCATGGACTTATAACCGTGATGAATGACTTCAAAATTTACCAGCTGCTGCAGACTTGGAAAATATGTGGTCACAGAAGGACAAACCTGAGTGAGATCAGACCATCAGTTCTTGGGTCTCCTTATGCTGTTTTATGATGAAGTAGCATCTCCTTCAGGGCTGCATGACTAGAATTCATTCTCCAGTGCAGCTGGGTCTCAGGATTACCAGTTACTCATTATGGTTTGGAGAATGAGGTATTTGTGCTTAGTTTGATACATAGTTACCTCAGCTTAATTATCACTTATCTTGGATACAGTATATTGGCAAATCCCTTGAGTTGGTGTTGCAAGGGGATTTAAATCTAAGGTTAATTCCTAAGGCATCCCTGAGCTTAGAGAAAAGGTCACAAACCAGTACTGGAGACAATTCTCCAAGGGTCTCTCATGCTTCTGCATGTCTTATTAGAAGAGGCACTGACTGCCCTTTGGCGCAGACTATTGTTTCAAGCATATTTAATGAACAACCTCTGAAGATCAAGATAGTGTCTCTCTCTTCTGCAAAAGGCAGACATGTTTACTATGTAGTATAGCAAAGATAACGATTGCATCCATAGTATAAAAGTGTGGCATGCTTATTACCCATTCTAAAGGATTCTGGAATCCTTAAGCTCAGGGCCTCTCTCCTCTAACTTCATCCACAGGTATCCATCTGGTATGACTTCAACAGTACTGAGAACCTCACCCCGTTTAGTCCTGGAACCTCAGAAACGATGCACCATAATCCTTTTGTCCTATTCACTGGTGATAGTACAAGATAATTAAGCCACATATTCATTCTACTATTTTGTACTTTTTCTCCTCTGATTCTTCCTGTCACAGTGGGCCTCCTTCCTCTGAGCCCCTAGGAACTACATTCAACTTCAAACAGATCTCTTTACTGTCTTCAAACTCCTTATCGTAGCATACCGTACCCTCGCCCAAAGACCCTGCTTCCTTTTCAGTATTCTGTAAAGGAGACACTTCCTGTTCTTACATTGTACATACAATGAGATCTAGGGATGATCCTGGAATACTTTTAGCTACTTTTAGATCATAATTTTTCTTTGGCTATTCAATAATTGTTACTCCTTTGAAATAAATGCCACCTAGATATACCATTGATTATTTGATGTATGAAATGCCTCCTAATTTATGCTCTTGAGTACTTTGTTTTGGTTCAGTCTTTCTTTCACTATCTGTGCTAGCATCTTTGACAAACTTAATGCTCCTATGACTCATGTAAACCCACTCTAGGCTCTAGATGCATGGCCTCTTCATGGACATTTTTATACCTGGAGAAATACAACACACTTCAGATCATCTGAAAATGTAATGTCTGATCACAAAATTCTCCAGGATTTTCCCTCTTTTTTTTTTTGGCTTTTTAAGTTTTTATTTTAATTCCAGTTAACTGACAGTGTTGTATTAGTTTCAGGTGTACGATGAAATGATTCAACGATTTCATACATAACCCAGTGCTCATCAGGACAAATGCACTCCTTAATCCCCAAGGATTTTCCTTCTTTTATTTCTACCTTAACTGTTGACAGATTTTGTTGAGACCTCTTTTCCTTCTGCTTTCTGATAATTGATTATAATTATATATATATAGATATGGAAAATATATAGATACATATAGATATAGATAGATACAGATATATAGATATATGATATATATAGATATAGATATATAGTATATATATGTAGATACATATATAGATATATATCTATATATATTTATAGATAGATATAAATATATAGATATATAGATATATAGGTAATATATAGATATATAATAATTCTGTCCTTTTTTCCTCTTCCCACATGGCCTCATGGTACCTCTTGAACCACTCTTTGGATAGTATATTTTGTGTTCTCTAGACTACTAGACAGAGGAGACTCCTCTCCTCTTTACCTTACGATATATTTCTTTTTTTTTTTTTTAATTTTGTTTTTCAACGTTTATTTATTTTTGGGACAGAGAGAGACAGAGCATGAACGGGGGAGGGGCAGAGAGAGAGGGAGACACAGAATCGGAAACAGGCTCCAGGCTCTGAGCCATCAGCCCAGAGCCTGACGCGGGGCTCGAACTCACGGACCGCGAGATCGTGACCTGGCTGAAGTCGGACGCTTAACCGACTGCGCCACCCAGGCGCCCCCCTTACGATATATTTCTATTACAAACATGGCATCATGTAACAGCTTTTTATGTGTTTCACTTCTCTCTTCTATAAGGATGTAAGCACCACCAGGCCTACGGTTTTGTCTAATTTTTTCCATGCATTCTCAGCATGTAGAACAGTTCAGAACACATGCTCATGGCTTCAAGGAATACTCTTTAAATGAAATGATGAAGCAGAGCATTGACAGAAAGACCCTGGTTTATCCCAACAATTATTAGTCTGCACACTGAAATGTCATATGAGGTCAATATTATTCAAAGGATCTTTTCCTTAGCGAAGTGAGTGAGCCTAGGAGAGATTTCTAAGAAAAGTGATCAGCCCTGAATTCAACATATCAATCATAAGTACGTGATTGTTGTCTCCTTGGCTTGCTCCTTGAGAAAATTGAAGCAGTTCATTGAAGGTAAGTGACATGATGAATTTCACCTATTCTCCCAGCCTCAGTGTACAGATTAGAAACCTCAGTCTAGTTGCAAATTTATTGCCTTGAGCCCTTAGCCATACCACTGAACTTGAAAATGTGTCTTCTTCCCATTACCATCATATTCCTAATTTGTAGAAAGTAGACAAACAAAAACTCTTTTTTTCCTAAATGGCATATAAATTATCCTCAAAGTTTTAATACCAAGAAAATATTCTTTACTAGTGGGTCAAGAATTAGAGAGGTTGGAAAAAGAAAACCATATTTGAAATGGTGAGTCTTACCTCTTTCACCTTGAAGTGTGTACTTTGGGCAAGTCTCTTGCTTCTCTCAACCTTAGTTGTCT
This sequence comes from Leopardus geoffroyi, assembly GCF_018350155.1. Lineage (NCBI taxonomy): Eukaryota > Metazoa > Chordata > Mammalia > Carnivora > Felidae > Leopardus > Leopardus geoffroyi. Next base: position 71,319,831 of record NC_059339.1, read on the forward strand.
AAGTTGTAAATACGAATATGACTTTAATATGGATTGTAAAGATCAAAAGATGGATAGCATAAGGAGAGAACTAAAAACTGAAAATGAGTTATACAACTTCTTTTTATACATTTACCATTCACTTAGCACTTCACAAGGGTGAAAACGTATGTCACTGCAACATACCTCAATTACTTTGATATTATAGGAGATTAAGAAATGTCCTCTGTGTCACAGTTGCTCTGTGTGTGTGTGTGTGTGTGTGTGTGTGTGTGTGTCTGTGAATTCAAATGTAGATTGCAAAAGATTTATTCAAGGAAATAAAAGTTTGTTTTCTCTCCTTAGAGTTGTAAATTTTCTTTTCACACACTGCAAAATTTGCTATTATGTCCTGCTTGTGTTAAACGTGATTTCTTTTTCTTTTCTGTTTCCCAATGTATAAATATTTCAAAAAATATAAACATCATGACAAAAGTAAAATACATTGTGAGCACTTCCTTACTTCTAACCCTTATGTGTACCTTACTTAAACTGTAAACAGTTGAAGAGATTTAAATAATGTTTTGAGTTTACAGAAGATAATACTGGATTGATTTTGAAGGTAACAGTCAGAAGAAGGTATTAAAATTTGAGGATGAAGTGGCCAGCAAATGATAGCTGCAGCAGTGTTGAGTTATACTGGATCTAGAAGGGTGAATAGGAACCTGGTGTGATGTATGCATCTGTGTATCAGATTTGGGTTTCAGATTTTTTGTGAAAGTTGGGCCACATGATTGATGATTTTTTCTAACTTCAAAAACTCTATGAATATATTGTCTGTGAGAAAAGAGAAAATAAGGGATATACCTGTGAGTGAAACAATATAAGAAAAAAATTTGAAGATAAGGTTTTCTGGGCAGGCATGGCACTGTGTGTTTTATATAATATGGTAGTTGACTACTGAATATCCATTCTTCCTCCTCCTCTGTTAATAGAAACTTTGTTTTATTTAAGGTTATCATGTGCCCCGTTAAAATATCCTTCTCCTCTGACTCCTCTGAGTTCAGAGATGACCAAATATTCTAGAGTAGCTGATGAAGTATAAATAGAAATTGCTAGGGGTGCCTGGGTGGCTCAGTCGGTTAAGCATCCGACTTCGGCTCAGGTCATGATCTCACAGTTCGTGAGTTCGAGCCCAGCGTCAGGCTCTGTGCTGACAGCTCAGAGCCTGGAGCCTGCTTCACATTCTGTGTCTCCCTCTCTCTCTGCCCCTTCCCTGCTCATGCTGTGTCTCTCTTTGTCTCAAAAATAAATAAACATTAAAAAAAATTTAAAAAAATAGAAATTGCTAGGTTAGGCTTCTCAAGAAAAAAATTTAAATAGATGTGCCTTCACTTTCCCCTGTGACATTCTGTTTTTCTCCCTTTTAAAACAAAAAATGAGTCAATGCCTCAAATGTAACATATATAGAGACAAGTCAGTGATTTTTTTTTTACAAATGGAATACATGCATGCAGTCAGCACTCAGATCAACAATATTGTTGGTGTCAAAAAAGCTTCCATCGTGCTCCCATTCAATTACTGCCTCCCCGAGAATAATCATTATCCTGACTTTTAAAAACATATATTAGGGGCACCTGGATGGCTCAGTCAGTTAAGTGCCCAACTCTTGATTTCAGGTCAGGTCGTGATCTCATGGTTCATGGGATCAAGCCTGCTTAGGATTCTCTCTCTCCCTCTCTCTGACTCACTTTCTCTCTCTCTCTCAAAATAAATAAATTTTTAAAATAACATAAATTAGTTTTGTTCATTTTTGGACATTATATGAATGGAATCAGGCATATATGTATTCTTTTGTATCTGGCTTCTTTGCTCAACATTATGTTTATGAGATTTTTGTTGCTTGTATTTATACATGGTTTGTTTTCATGGCTGTATAGTATTCCATTGTGTGAATAAACTACATATTGTTTATCTTGGGAAAAAATCTTGATATCATGACAACAGAAGCCAACAAGGATGGTGGTGAAAGAACCTAGAAAGTTTCAGGGTCAGAGATAACATGCCTCACTATCTTATCACCTCCAACTGTCTATCCCTATATGAGACAAACAAACCCCTATGTTTTAAACCAGTGTAGAAAGGTTGTCTGTTGCTTGAAACTGACCATAATGCTAACCAAAACACATTTTATATTACTTATGGCAGTAAAATTTATGCCTTAAAGAAATGCCAAATAATTAACATTGAAATTCAGGGAGTTTAAATAGATAACTAATATTACATAGCTGGTGAAGTGTAGTCACCATCTGTCACCAAAAAATGTTGTTACATTCTTATTGACTGTATTCCCTATGCTGTACTTTTCATCTCCATGACTTATTTATTTTTTAACTGGAAGGTTGTACCTCTTAATATCCTTTATCTATTTCACTTCCCCCTTCCACCTTCTCTATGGCAACTACCTGTTTCTTCTCTGTATTTGAGTCTTTTGTTTTTTTTTTTCTCTTTTTTTTCTTTGTTTATTTGTTTCTTATATTCCTCATATGAGTGAAAACATATGGTATTTATGTTTTTCTGTCTGGCTTCAATTAACATACTGGCCTCTAGATCCATCCATGTTATTGCAAATGGTAAAATCCCATTCATTTTTATGGTCAAGTAATATTCCAGTGTGTGTGTACACACACACACACACACACACGCCACTTTTTCTAAATCTGTTTATCTATTGATGGACATTTTGGTTGCTTCTGTATCTTGGCTACTGCAAACAATGCTGCAGTAAACATAGGGGTGCATATATCTTTTCAAATGAGTGTGTTTGTTTTCCTTGGGTAAACACCCAACAGTGGGTTACTGGATCATAGGGTATTTCTATTTTTAATTTTGGTGAGAACCTCCATATTGTTTTCACAGTTGTACCAATTTACATTCCCTCCAACAGTACATGGAGGTTCATTTTTTTCTCTCAACCCTTATCAACACTTATTATTGTCTTTTTGATTCTAGTCATTCCGAGAGGTAAAAATTGTATCTCATTGTGGTTTTGATTTGCATTTCCCTGATGATTTGTGATGTTGAGCATCTTTTCATGTGTCTGCTGACCATTTGTATGTTTTCTTTGGAGAAATGTCTTTGGGCCCTCTGTCCATTTTTTTTTAATGCTTATTTTTGAGAGAGATAGAAAGAGAATGAGATTGAGAATGAGTGGGGGAGGGGCAGAGAGGGAGAGAGACACAGAATTTGAAGCAGGCTCCAGGCTCTGAGCTGTCAGTACAGAGCCTGATGTGGGACTTGAACTCATGAACTGTGAAATCATGATCTGAGCTGAAATCAGATGCTTAACCAACTGAGCCACCCAGGAGCCCCAGGCTCTGTCCATTTTTAATCAGATAATTTGTTTCTTTGGTGTTGGTTGAATAAATTCTTTATAGATTTTGGATATTAACCCCTAACCAGATATATTATTTGCAAATATCTTCTCCCATTCAATTGGTTGCATTTTTGTTTTGTTGATGGTTTCTTTCACTGTGCAAAAGCTTTTTATTTTGGTGTAGTCTTGGTAGTTTGCTTTTGTTTCCTTGCCTGAGAGACATGTCTAGAAAAATGTTTCTGTGGCTGATATTAGAGAAATTACTACCTATGCTTTTTTTTCCTCCTAAGAGTTTAATAGTTTCAGATCTTGCATTTAGGTCTTTAATCCACTTTGAGTTTATTTTTGTGTACGGTATAAGAAGTCCAGTTTCATTCTTCTGCATGTAGCTGTCTAGCTTTCCCAGCACCATTTTTTGATGACATTATCTTTTCTCTTGTGTATTTTTGCATATAGATTATTTGGCCATATAATTGAGGGTTTATTTATGTGCTTCTTATTCTATTCCATTGATCTATGTGTTGATTTTTGTGCTAGTACTTTATTGTTTTGATAAGTATAGATCTGTAGTAAGTCCTGAAACCTGGGATTGTGATACCTCCAGTTTTGTTCTTTCTCAAGATTGTTTTGGTTATTCACGGTCTTTTGTGGTTTCATGCACTCTAGTGTTATTCTAGTTTTGTGAAAAATGTTGGTATTTTTATAGTGATTGCATTAAATCTATAGATTACTTTGGGTATGGACATTTTAACAATAGTTTGTATTCCAATTCATGAGCATGGAATATCTTTTCATTTGTGTTGTCCTCAGGTTCTTTCAACAATGTTTTATTGTTTTCAGAATATAGGTCTTTCATATCCTTGGTTAAGTTTATTTCTAGATATTTTATTCTCCCATGAAATTATAAATGGGATTGTCCTTCATTTCTCTTTCTGATAATTTATTGTTAATATGTAGAAATGCAACAGATTTCTGTATATTAATTTTGTATCCTATGACTTTACTGAATTTATCACTTCTAGTAGTGTTTTGGTGGGATCTATAGGGTTTTCTGTATATAGTAGTATCATGTCATTTACAAAAAGTGACAGTTGTATTTCTTCCTTACCAACTTGGATAACGTTCAGTTACTTTTCTTGTCTGATTGCTGCAGGTAGGATTGCAGTGTTTTGTTGAGTAAAAGTGGACATCCTTGTCTTATTCCTCACATGAGAAGAAAAAGCTCTCAGTTTTTCACCATTGAGTATGACATTAGCTGTGGTTTTTCATGTATGAAAAACCTTTATTATGTTAAGATACGTTCCCTCCAAACCTACTTTGTTATCATGTTGAGGTGTGTTCCCTCTAAACCTATTTTTATCATGAATGGAAGTTGGACCTTGTCAATGCTTATTTTTCTTTTAACATCTGTTGAGATGTTATCTTGTTAATGTGATTTATCATATTGATCGATTTGCAAATATTGAACTACCTTGGTATCTCTGGAATAAATTCCAATTGATTATGGTGAATGATTTTTGAATGTGTTTTTTAATTCAGTTTGGTAATATTTTGTTGAAAATACTTGCATCTATGTTTATAAGAAATATAACAGCCTGTGGTTTTCTTTTCTATAGTGCCTTTGCCTGGTTTTGCTACTAGGGTAATTAATTCTGGCCTTGTAAAATGAATTTGGAAGCTTTCCTTCCTCTTATATTTTTTGGAAAGGTTTGAAGAAAATAGTTGGAAAAGGATATTAACTCTTCTTTGTATGCTTGGTAGAATTTATCATTTGATCCTGGACTTTTGTTTGTTGGGAGTTTTTTGATTACTGATTCAATTATATTGTTAGTAATTGGTCTATTCATATTTTCTACTTCTTCCTGATTCAGTTTTGGAAGTCTGTTTCTTGGAATTTATCAATTTCTTCTAGGTTGTCTAATTTGTTGACATATAATTTTTCACAATATTCTTTTATACTCTTTGTATTTCTGTGTTGTCAGTTATTTCCCCTCCTTCACTTGTGATTTTATTTGAGTCCTCTATTTTTCTTGATGAGTCTGACTGAAGGTTTTATCAATTTTGTTGATCATTTCAAAGAACTTACTCCTGGTTTCATCGATCTTTTCTGTTTTTGTTTTTTTGTTTTTTTTTTTTTTTTGTCTCTGTTTCATTTATTTCTGATCTAATTATTATTTTCTTCCTTCTACTGGCTTTGGTCTTCATTCTTCCTTTTCTAGCTCCTTTTGGTGTAAGGTTAGGTTGTTTTATATTTTTCTTGTTTTTTTTTTTTTTTTTTTGAGGTAGGCTTCAATTGGTGTAGACCTCCCTCTTATAACTGCTTTTGATGAATCCCAAAGATTGGACCATTGCATTTTCATTTGTCTCCATGTATTTTTTGATTTCCTCTTTGATTTTTCAGTTGACCCATTAATTGTTTAGTATTATGTTACTAGACTCCATGTATTTGTTTAATCTATCCAGATGATCTATTAATTGATGTAAGTGGGATGTTAAAGTCCCCTACTATTATTGTATTACTGTCAAATTTTCCTTTTAAGTCTATTAATAGTTGCTTTACATATTTAGCACTCCTATGTCAGATGCATAGATGTTTACAATTGTGGTATCCTCTTTTTGTATTGTTTCCTTTATCATTATGTAGTGCCATTTTTCTCTCATTAAAGTATTTGTTGTAAGGTCTGTTTTGTTCAATAGAAGATTGCTACCCCAACTTTCTTTTCACTTCAGTTTTCATGGTAAATATTGTTCCATCCCTTCACTTACAGTCTACATGTGTCTTTAGATCTGAAGCAATTCTCTTGTAGGCAGCGTATAGATGGGTCTGGCTTTTTTATCCATTCAGGTACCCTGTGTCTTTTTTTTTTTTTAATTTTTTTTTCAACGTTTATTTATTTTTGGGACAGAGAGAGACAGAGCATGAACGGGGGAGGGGCAGAGAGAGAGGGAGACACAGAATCGGAAACAGGCTCCAGGCTCTGAGCCATCAGCCCAGAGCCTGACGCGGGGCTCGAACTCACGGACCGCGAGATCGTGACCTGGCTGAAGTCGGACGCTTAACCGACTGCGCCACCCAGGCTCCCCATGTGTCTTTTGATTAGAGCATTTAGTCCATTACATTTACACTTACTTATTTATTTTCCTTATTTTAAGTAGGCTACTCACCCATTGTGGGGCTTGAACTCATGACCTTGAGATTAAGAGTCACATGCTCTACTGACTAGGCCAGCAAGGTGCCTCTTGTCCATTTCCATTTTAAGTAATTATTGTTATGTATATACTTATTGTCCCTTTGTTTCTTGTTTCCTGGTTGTTTTAGTAGTTCTTCTCTTTTACTTTCTTCTTCTCTGGCTCTTTTCCCTTGTGGTTTGATGGCTTTCTCTATTTTTATGCTTGGATCCTCTCTTCCGTGTGTGTGTGTGTGTGTGTGTGTGTGTGTGTGTGTGTGTGTAGCTATTATAGGTTTTTGAGTTGTGATTACTATTAGGATCAGATATAACATCTTCTGAGTATAGCAGTCTATATTAAGTTGATGGTTTTGCTTTAGTTTGAGCACATTCTAAAAGACTAAATTTTTACTCCCCCAATCCAGTGTTTTATGGATATGATGTAACATTTTGATCCTTTTATTTTGTGATTCCCTTGACTGATTTTTGTAGATATAATTGACCTCTGTGTTTTAATCTCCATACTGCTTTTATAAGAATCAGTCTACTACCTTTATTATATGTTCACATTTACCTATGAAATTTTTTCTTTCATAATTTTCTAGTTATAGTCTTATCTCTGTCCTCAAAGAATTCCCTTTAGCATTTGTTTTAAGGCTAGTTTAGTGGCAACAAACTTTTAAATTTTTGTTTGGGAAACTTTTTATCTCTCCTATTTTGAATGATAACCTTGCTGGGTAGAGTATTGTTGGTTGAAGGGTTTTTTTCTTTCAGCAGTTCGAATACATCATGCAATCCCTTCTGGCCTGCAATTTTTTTCCTGAGAAATCAGCTGATAGCCTTTGTAGTCTCCCTGGAATGTAAACTCTTTTGTTGTCTCTTGTTTCTCTTAAAATTTTCTCTTTATCATGACTTTTAGCTATTTTAATTATTTTGTCTCTTGATGTGGACCTCCTTGGGTTAGTTTTGTTAGGGGTTCTCTGTTCTTCCTGAATCTTGATGTATGTTTCTTTCCCCAGATTATGGAAGTTTCAGCTATTATTTTTTCAAATAAATTTTCTGCCCTCTTTTCTCTCTCCTTCTGGCATCCCTACAGTATTAATGTTAATACACTTGAGGATATTGCTAAATTTCTTAACTAATTCTCTTTTTTTATTCTTTTTCCTTTTTGCTGTTCAGCTTGGTTGCTTTCCATTACCCTGTCTTCCAGATCACTAATCTGTTCTTCTGCATCTTCTAATCTGCTGTTGATTCCCTAGTGTGTGTGTGTGTGTGTGTGTGTGTGTGTATTTGTTTCAGTTATTGAATTTTTCATATCTTACTGACTTTTTAATATTTTCTATCTTTTTTTGTTGAAGGGAACACTTAAATCCTCCACTCTTGTCCAGTGTTTTTATGACCATTAGTTTGAATTATTTATTAGGAATAGTGCTTATCTTTATTTCATTTAGCACTTTTCTGTGATTTTTTTCCTGTGTTTTTCAGTTGGGAGATAATCCTCTGTCTCCTCATTTTGTCTAACTCTCGGGTTTTTTTTTATATGTTAGGAATGGACCTTGAACTTTCAAGTAGCACTCACTACCATATAGAGTACAGTACATAATTTTAAAGATTCATGGATAGAAAGCACAGATAACAAGGCTCTCTCATCTGAAGGATGTTTTGGAGAATAAGAGAAAACACTTCTTCATCATTGATCACTACTTCTCTTTTCACTGGTCCCTTTAATTGCCTGAAAAGTCTGACAGAAAAAGGTATCCCAGTTCCTGTGACTAAAAGAAAGAGAAGTCACCTAGCTCAGAAAATATGTATTAAAAGGGATGTACCTTTTCTCTTCCTTCTCCCTTCTTTTTTCCAGAAATGAGAGTGGACTGGGAAGATAGACTGGCCTGAAGTAGATGAACAAAAGTAGACTGAATTCTGAGGCAAAAGTGAGGAAGGTTGAGATTTGTGACTATGCTAGAAAGTCCTAAAAACACTGATCTAATTTGGACTAAAATTATCCTTATCTGTTTTTCAGGCATTTGAAATTCTGTCACTTTAGCAAGTGATTCTATATTACAAACTCAGGATAAGCAAGATATCATTTCATACACACACACACACACACAGACACAAATGAAAAAAAAAGAAATGAATTCATATAAGTTATATGAACCATTAGGAATCTTCTTCACAGAACCACAGTATATAGATACCAGGCCTGAGACTGGTGTAAGATGCATAATCGAGCCTTAATACCACTATGGAAAGAGGGAAATGAAGAAAAGGGCACAGAAAAAAATGCCTCTGTCTTATATTCACTCCTTTAATGCATATCCATAGCCCTTTTTGATAAATAGTAAATGTTTGGTAAATATGGAGGATGTTGATTGTGACAGATGCAAAGATGATCCTAGGAGTGGAGATAGAAGTTTGTCATTAATAAAGGTAGACAGGTGTATAAGTAGAGTGTATATATAGCCATAATCCTGTGTAATTCTTAATAGCTACTCATTTTCTCAAAAATATGGACAGTAAGTAATATGACCACCACTTGTGTAAGTAAAAACACATATAAAAACAAGATATCATTTTGGGTTTCTTTTTTAAAGATATGTGTGGCAGACATAGAGTTTTGCCACTCCGATTCCCCTGAGAAAGGATATGCTGTTCAGCTATGAGGAACATGACAAACTCTAGCTGTCAGACTCCTTTAGAGTCTGTCTCATTATTTGAGAGGCCCTCAGCCAGTAACTGAGTATAGTGGTGCTAGCTGAAGTCACACTCTTGTCAGGGTGATCCCCAGCCAGTAACAGAGCCCAGCACAGTACTCCTCTGGCAGAAAAATTTTTGCCCAGAGTCCCCATTTGTCTCATTTGTCACGTGTTCTGGTCTGACACATTGCCTCCTTTTAATCCTTTCCCATGCCAGTAAACTTCTGTATGCCTGTCTCAGGGAATGTTCCTAAACAACCCAACCCTATAGTTTGTAACACTTTAAAAGATATATTTATTTATGGGTTGGAAATTTAGCAACATCAAACTCTTTTAAAGACTCCAGCTCACATGTTAAGTTATTAAAGGAGGCAATGTTTAATGTTACAAGGTACCACATTCCATGGGTATCTAGCAAGAGAAGGGCTGGAAGGCCCATGATAAAGGGAGTCCTTTGTCAAAGAGAAAAGGGAAATTAGAACTTGAAAGCTCTTTGCTGAGGGAAAACTGTAGAAATCCATGTTGTTCATGGGCAGACACAGACATGATCTTTTCCTCTTTTTCCTCTCTGCTTTTCTGTAAGAGAGAAAAGAAGCCAAGGCTTGAGCAGGGAATTTATAAGGGCAAATATAACCTTTGGTTTGATGCACAGTAAGCTGACAGTTAAAGGTGTATCATGCTAGATAAATGTCAAAAGCCAAATAAAAGCCTTAATAATAAGCTGTCCAGAGGCTAAAATCCAGAACCCTCAAGCATGGGAGAAGGATTAATTTTTAAAAACAAATTTTAACCCAAACTGAAACTGTCCAAGGTGGCTTAAATGTTGTGATAAATTCAGGGTTGAGTGGTGTGAATGTGGAGAAGAGAAGGAAAAGGGGACTCATCCATGATGGAAAAAGGTACCTAGTTGTACCAAGGTTTTTTATTTATTTGCATTTTACCCTAAACAATAGCAGCATAGAGCCAAACTCAGTAAGTATTATTATGGGCTGAATTGTTTCTTCCCCTGCCCTGAATTCATATGTTGATGGCCTAACCCCCAATACCTCAAAATGTGAGTACATTTCTGAGATAGGGTCTTTAACAAGGCAGTTAAGTTAAAATGAGGTCATTAGGGTGGGTCCTAATCCAGTTTTACCAGCATCCTTATAAAAAGAGGAATTTAGGACATAGATACAGAATGATGACCATGTGAAGACACAGGGAAAAGACAGCCATTTCCAATCTACCTGCGGACATGGGAAACTTGGAGGCAGAAAGTCTAATGGAGATGATTTATTTCTAGCAAGAATCAATTCTCCGTAATATTGGTTGAAACTGAACCATAGGAAATTGAAACAATATTCCTATGGCCATGCCGCAAGGTAAAAATGGCAGCCTGTTCTGCCTTCCATCGTCAGTTTGCTTTCCTAGTCACCTTTCCCAGTACCTAACTTAAATGCTTGAATGCTCTTAATGCTCATGATTAAACTCTATAAAGAAAGATTTAACTGTGGTATAAATATTTCCCAGATACCAGCAAGGGATCATTTTCTCCAAATGCTTATTTTGATTCCTGTAGGAGACAGTCTTCATCTTATTCTTTTCTTTGTTAGAATTAAATTCTCTGTAAAGTGAAAACATTTTCCTCACTTGGAAATGCTAGTGAGGGGTTTGCCAATCAACCTAAAAAAAATAATCTACTTATATTTCCAGGGTCACAAAATCTTGTAAGAAGAAAAGCCCTGTGGGCTTTTCTTCATCCTGAAGAAAAAGGAAAATGTGTGCTGAATGGACTCAGGGAGTCTGTAGATTACTAATCCACCATGTAGTGTTTAGGCAGGTGGACTTTCAGAGGGCCAGGACTCATTGAGAGATGCCAGGGTTTAAGAGCTCAGCTCTTGCTGAATTAATCTTCCTATAGTGGCTGCTCTTATTTTCATCATTCATCTGCTAGAGATGAGGCTCTTTTGCAGCCCATTATTCAGACTGGATACCAGTTAGATTTTTGTCTTACTTTTTGGTTGTGCCTACTGACATGATTTTATGGGACAACTCCAAAAGCTAAGGTGATTAAATCGCTAAGCGGTGCATTCCTGGCTCTCAACTTGGCCCAGAAGTGTTTTGCTTACAGAGTTATTCTAACCTAGGAAAGGCTTGGGCCATTGTACTGTGAAGTGTCCAAACGCTTCTCAAGGGCTTAGTGGTTAACGAAAAAGAACATGGGTTAGGATGCACTGGCCTCCTCACATTTGCTTTGCTGGGCTTATAGCATGACTTTTCTCTTGCTTATAGTGAAAGAAAGGGCTTTCAGAGTTCAAATGTTCTTTTGCATCTCTGATGGAGACCTAGAGTCAAGAATAATCAGAATTTCATATATCCTAGAACTAAAAAGCCTAGGCATCTTCTCCAGAGAATGGTTTGGATCCTTTATAGTTCTGGAGACCTGAAATAAAATAAGGATTTCCTCTGGAACACATTGCCTATTCCTTATGTTCTGGATTATCAAACATAGTGTTCTATCCTCACCTCTAGTAGTTGGTATGGATGTATGATGTAAGCTGGTCTAATAATGATATAGAGTCACCCACAAAGAAATGTGAGATATAAGTTGAGCAAATTAGAATTCTCCCCTGAAATGCTATGCATTTGAGGCTGAAAGATAGCTCTCAATTTGCTCTACAACCTGAGCCTATATTATATATATATAGGCTTAGAGATAATCAGCAACCATCCTTGCTGGTACATGGAGAATATCTGTGTGCAATAGAGAAGTTGAAACCAGCAGACATGGGCTGCAAGAGTTAGTAATGGCATCTTTTTACACATACTTCAGATGACAAACTGTCCCCCAAAATGTGATATGACAAGGGGAAACTGCTTCACTGTAACTTTGCAGATTTCACATATAGAGCTAATATATCTGAATTTCAATTATAAGAATTCTGAGTGAGGAATTGCTTTTGTTTTCTTTTTTGTTGTTACTGATTGTATGAAAGAAAAGTAGTTCAGAGCAAAGTCTCCTAAAGTAAATTGAAATTTTATTTTCATTGTGAACAGGAAGGTAGGTGATAACAGACTATTTTCTGCTATGATATTGAATATAGGTTTATGGCGTGTCTTTTTTAAGACAAAGTGAATCATGTATTTTAAGTGTCAACACTATCAAAGCATGAGTAGGACCATACTTTGTGCCATAACCGGCCTTTAATTAAAACACAATGTCATAGGATGTTAACCCTTGAAGGTCACCTTGTGCTTTTAATCTCAAACATATGGGTGGTTGAGGAAGAAACAGACACATGTGCAGAAAAAACTAAGGTGAATGGCATATCATTTACTACTAAGAATAAAGTACTGAAGTTTACAATGGGCTGATTTATTTGTTGTAGACTTGAATAGATTCAGAGTTGGAAGTTCAACATTTCCAAGACTGACTGTGAATTGGTCCTATATTCCTCACAATGGGAGCACTCATATGTTTACAAATCAAATAGAAGTGTCTGTCTCATTATAGGGGCCAATTAGAAAACCTCACAAGATTCTCTTTGTGAACGTGGGACTATAGATAGCTACATCCCAGACTAAAGTTTTCTTAACAACTTACTCTGAAGGCTTAAGACCATGCATGCCTTGCCCCTAGCTTGGAACACAATTTGGCCAATTTGGGGTTCCTGTTTAAGGTCTCCAGCTTCAGATCATACTTTTCTCAGAGCACCTATTGTCCCTGACCGATGCAGTATATCTAAATGGAAATTTGCTGCTTTCTTCATAACAAATTTGCTAGCTTTCTTCCCATCCCTGTATTTAGATCTTGTGTAATCTTGGTAACGGAAATATCCTCTTAGTTTCTACATGCCACAAAACTGTGAGTCAAAGTTTCTGAGCAGCAAGCACTGATTATTTTGCCTGAAAATTTAAAGAACTTTGTCTTGGGCACCTGGGTGGCTCAGTCGGTTGAGCATCCGACTTCAGCTCAGGTCATGATATCATGGCTTGTGAGTTTGAGCCCCACCCACGTCAGGCCCTGTGCTGACAGCTCAGAGCCTGGAACCTGTTTCTGATTCTGTGTCTCCTTCTCGCTCTGCCCCTCTCCCACTTGTGCTCTGTTTCTGTCTCTCAAAAATAAATAAATGTAAAAAAAAAATTAAAAAAAAAAGAACTTTGTCTTAACCATACTAATAATTGGGGGAAAAAAGATCATGGAGAAGAAATTTTAAATGTAATCAAACTCAGATAACTTATCTTAAGCAATAAGGCAGAATGAAGAGTCTCTGTATTGTTTCTTAAAATCTGAATCTCAACAATTACTTGTGCTCAAATAAAATGAATGCTTTATATAAGGAAGGGAAAAGTTTACAGTGGGTAGTCAAGCCTGTCAAAACTCTTGGAAATGTGGTAAAAAATGGTAAAGTGGGACTTATAGGTGTAAAGTTATTGCATTAATAGCTGTTTCGACTGTCACTGAAACAAATGATTTGTGTAAGTATGATAACACGCTTTCATAAGTGTGCACCTCATTAAGACAGGCACAGCACCTCCTCAGCTGAACTAAAAACCATTTTACCACCTATTTTATAGGTTCATTCAGATGATTTTCAACCTTTCAGGGAAATTGTTTTGCATCAGAAAAAGAAAAAGCTTAAAAACATTTCAATGAATCATTACCAGTAGCATTCTTGGTTCAAGTAGCAGACATATTTTCTATAAGTAAAGTTATGTCCAGAGACTCTGTGTGTGTGTGTGTGTGTGTGTGTGTGTGTGTGTGTGTGTAATTTTAATTAGCTTTAAGGTAAAAAAAAATTGCATTTGATTAATTTTGTTTTATGAAGAAGTGTGCTTGAACCACGGTTGTTTTAAATAGATTAAATACTTCTTCAAGCTTTAAAGACACCATGTTAACCAGATGGGATAATCTTTTGTCCCCCAACCAAAATTATCCATATAGTAGAAATTTCATTCCTATTATGTCCCTGTTTGTCTCCTTTTCCTGGCTCAGTATGATATGCCATTCAAAAGTTAACCAGACACTTGATAGATTTCCATGTAGGGAGAGAGTGGGGAAATCACTGCATCCAACCCCTTCCATACACATAGATGTCTCATAGTTAGAGACCTGGTACAAATTCATGACATAAAGGACAGAAGAGAGAGCAGTCACAAACTGAACAGACAAAGATGAGGAAGAAATTGTTCTGGAATCAGTCTTTCTCTTGCTCCAAGTGTGCTCATCCTTAAGAGTTTAGTGAAATTGGGGCCAAGACTCTTTGTTCTTCACTCTGTGCTTGGCTGAGTATAAGGCCACCCCAATGTCTGTAAACAAGGACTGACCATTGATGCTATCATGTCCACACCTGACTTTGAAATCTCAGTGCACAGATATGTGCCAGTCATCTGTGGTACAGATTTAAAAGCCATCTGGATTCCCTACATGGTTAGGAAAGTTCATGGATTAAGTATCAAATTATTTAATCAAACATTTTTTGTTTGTGTTGTTTAATTTAGTAAAACTAGAGGCTTACAGACTAAGGAATGCCAGATTCACATTGTATGTGTTGACCCCCCTGGCAGATTCAATGGCTCTGCCTTTTAGATTCTAGGATATGAGCTCCAGAGATGTGCTGCCTGGATCCACAGCTTGGCTCTGCCATGAGAGTTCACCTAAGCTTCAGTTTCCTCCTCTATTAAATGAATATAGTATTGATAACTGTCTCAGGATTTGGACAAACACTAAGGAAGGTGATGTATATAAAGTGCTAAGTACTGTTCCTGGTAGATACTGAACACTCAAAACAGTTCTTATGAATATAAGAAATACTTGACACAGATAACTTTGCTACCTACATTGCCATCTACTCTCCAACAGTTCTCTTTATCCACCCTCGTCCACCTAAAGGTCCATTAAGATTGGCATTCCATTCATTATTTGTAGGAGACATTAAAAGACAACAGGCTGTAAAGACAGTATTGAAATGCCTGGAAACATGATGGTTAGTTCTTTAATCAAGGAATTCTTGAAGGCATCAACCCCCCCCCCCAACATTCTATAACTGCAATATCTGTGTGTGTGTGTGTGTGTGTGTGTGTGTGTGTGTGTGTGTGTGTGTTTGTGTGTGATTTAGTGATAGCTTCTGTGTTAAAATGCTCATTGTGGAATATTTTGGTTTGTGATTTAAATTGAATGCTTGAGACAGCAGTATACCTGACATAATGTGACTAGAAATTAGTATGTTTGGAACTGAACTTGGACATTCCAATGCTGATTATCTTCCCTAAAGCTTTTAGGTTGGAAATATGGCAGAGACCCCTAACTGCCATCAACAGTTCACATTTCCTCCCTCCATATTTCAGAACTGTTTCTTTAGAAATTTCCCAGTCTCCTTTACTTATAAGTGATGTATCAAATTCCTGTAAATGGAGTATGAGTGCAAGGAAGGTATGTCCATTCCAGGATGAGCTAAAAAGAAGCAAGTGTGCTGTTTCTCCCTTTTCTTCCCCTGCTAACTGGATACAGAAGACTCAGATTCAAAGGATACCAGTGCTACATGATAGGAGGAGTTGTGTCCCTGAATAACTCTTGGAAAGCCATCTACCAATCAGGGATGTCTGCATTGGTGAGTTGTGTAGCAGTTAATAAACTTCTTTACGATTCTGGAGTTTTGTTACATCAGTTCACACTTCTGTAAGTAGTATAAAGGGTTATACATTTATTGCAGTAATTCACTATTGCTTCAAATATTTTTTGAGATGTGTTGTTGGAGATCTTCACCATTGACAATTTTTCATTGTTTTAACTTAGAGTTATTTTTTTAGGCATAGCCAAAAGCCATCCAAAGTCTTTGTGTAGAAACTTTAGATGTATAAATTGTCAATATATTATTAAAAATCAGTCTTATGGTGTAATCCCAGAAAACAAACCTTTTAATAAAGTGACTTTTTAAATTTTTTAAATGTTTATTTGAGGGGGGGAATGCACAAATGGGGGAAGGACAGAGAGAGAGGGAAACGGAATCCAAAGCAGGCTCCGGGATCTGAGCTGTCAGCACAGAACCTGACATGGGCTCAAATGCACAAACTGTGAGATCATGACCTGAGCTGAAGTCGGACGCTTAATTGAGCCACCCAGGCACCCTGATAAGGTGACTTTTTAATGTCACACTGAGAGCCGTGTAACATAGCTTTTTCGCATCATCTTAGAAAGTCTTACTATGTTGAGCCACAACACTGGTAAGTAGACCTGGTTCTGATTCCAGATCTACTTTTTAATTATTAACCCAAGTCTAACCTTTAATTTTACAAAGGAGGAAGATGACAAATTGTGGGCATAGTATTGAAACATCTTTATAAAATGCTTAAATTCTTAATAAGTGCTATGTTTTGAATGGTAAATAAAATATCCCATATGGCAATATTATCAAATATCCCTACTTGTTGCAATGCATGATGGTATTACTTCCTAGATATATTCATTTTTTTGTATGAATATATTTTATTCTTCAAATAAAGAATAGCTTTATTTGAAACTCCAAAACTGCTCTTCAGTGATTTACTTCACACAATTGGATGAATGGTATTTGGACATGGGATTGTGTAATATTTGTATATGCCTGTGTGTTATAAGCAAGCCAAAAACAACTGGGAAGCAGACATCTAAAGGATTTCTGATATGCCAAATTGGTCTCTAGAGCAGGACGGGTTTGTAGTAAAATTGTGAAGAGGGAGAAGTTTATATTTGGCTCCTCCTCCAGATTTCTCCTCTGCTACTATCTTATCCATGACTCTCCTCAGAGCTGCAGCCATGGGTACACACTTTGGCTTTGAGTGTGTGAGGACTCATATGAATATTTTTTCAAGACTCCTATCTAAGCGATTTGATTTTAAAACTTAATATATTTTAAAGATGAACTTGTTTCATCTTATAGTGCCAGCAAGTAAGAAAGTTCTTAAAAAAAAGTTATGGGGGCTTTATCAAAGGGACACGTGTGACAACTGAAAGAGATCCCAATGGCTACAGATGGAACCAATTGAGAAATAAATATTCGATTAAAACCAAGTTGCAAAATACATATTTCAGTCCATGCTAATATAAATGATTAAACAATACATGGGAAATATACAAACCTCCCATCCAAAAGAATTGCAAAGAGGGGTGCCGAGGTGGCTCAGTCAGCTAAGCATCCGACTTCAGCTCAGGTCATGATCTCACAGTTCATGAGTTCAAGCCCTGCATTGAGCTCTCTGCTGATAGCTGAGAGCCTGGAGCCTGCTTCAGATTCTGTCTCTGTCTCTCTTCCCCTACTTGCTCTCTCTCTCTCTGTCTCTGTCTCTCTCTTAAATATAAAAAATAAAACAAAAATAATTAAAAAAAAAAGAATTGCAAAGAATATACGTAGTTCATCCTCAAGAAAGTGGAGCATAATCCCCCCCCTTAATTGTGGCCTGGGTATAGCAACTTCCTTCCCAAGAGGAAAGTATGACAATGGAAAAAAATAACTTTGTAGTTGGAGAACCCCGGAAAACACTGCTTTAGTCAGGTAGTGAAGGTCAACAGCAACAATGCTAAGTCGTGTTGGTAGTATGTATCTTTGATATGATATGATGAGAGTGGCACTTTACATCTGTGATCTTTGCCAAACTTCATAACTCCAGTCTAATCATGAGAAAGCATCAAACAATTTCCAGTTGAGGGGTATTCTACAAAATACCTGACCAGTACTGCTTAAAACTGTCAAGGTTATGAAAAACAAGGGAAGTCTAAGAAACTGTTATAGCCAAGAGGAGCGTAAGGAGACATGATGGCTAGATATAATGTATCCAGGATCAATTCTAGAACATAAAAATGAACTTTAGATAAAAACTTAAGAAATATGAATAAAATATGGCTTTAGTTAATAATTGTGTATCGATAATGGTTCATGACTTATAACAAATGTACCATACAGATGAAAGATGTTAATAATAAGGAAAGTGAGTGTGGAGTGTGTGAGAACTCTTTGTTATCTTTGTAATTTTTCTGTAAAACTAAAACTGTTCTAAAATTACTGTGATAAATTTCAGAACTCATCTAAGGTAGTGCAAATTACTGATGATTTGAAACAGACTGGTAGGGGTGTCTGGGTGGTTCAGTTTGGTTAAACGTTCACACAATTGGATGAATGGTATTTGGACATGGGGTAGAGCCCAGTGTAGGGCTCTGCACTGAAGCACGGAGCCTGCTTGGGATTCTCTCTCTCTCTCTCTCTCTCTCTCTCTCTCTTCCCTCCCCACCCTCCACTTTCTCTCTCTCCCTCTCTCTCTCTCTCTCTCTCTCTCTCTCAAAATAAACATAAAAAAACCCTGAGATTGGCAAACACTTTTTGTAAAGGGTCAGATAGTAAATAACTTAGGCTTTGTGAACTAAATATGGTATCTGTCACATATACTTCTTTGTTTATAACACTTTAGAAATGTATAACTCATTCTTATCTGTAGGGTCATACAAAAACAGAGTAAAATGGCAAAGACTGTAGTTGCAGAACTCCTGATTTAAAATAATAAAAGAGGTATCACACCCCTGTATAGAGGGGTGCCTGGGTGGCTCAGTCAGTAAGCCTCTGACTTCAGCTCAGGTCATGATCTCACGGTTCCTGGGTTTGAGCCTCA
The DNA here is from genome assembly GCF_018350155.1 of Leopardus geoffroyi. NCBI lineage: Eukaryota > Metazoa > Chordata > Mammalia > Carnivora > Felidae > Leopardus > Leopardus geoffroyi. The sequence continues at coordinate 71,338,649 of NC_059339.1, forward strand.
CATCAGGTTCTGTGCTGACAGCTCAGAGCCTGGAGCCTGCTTCAGATTCTGTCTTCCTCTCTCTCTGCCTTTCCCCTGCTCTCTCTCTCTCTCTCTCTCTCTCTCTCTTTCTTTCTCTCTCAAAAATAAACATTAAAATTTTTTTTTAATAATGTATAGAGAGGAGGTGGGTGAGAAAATGGGCTAAATGAATGATGGGCTTTAAGGAGGGAACTTGTTGGGATGATCACTGGGTGTTGTATGTAAGTGATGAGTCACTGGGTTCACTCCTGAAACCAATACTACACTGTGTGTTAACTAACTAACTGAATAAATAAATAAAAATTTAAACAAAAAGTAAAGAGCAGACAACTTACCAACCAAGGGGGTGAGGGGGATAAAAGAGGGAGGCAAGGCAATTCCGATTATAGGCAATGAGGCTAAAAAGAAAGGTATGTTAGAAATAAATCATGGCATCCTTTGTTGTGTTGAGGAGTTTGAGCTCTATTTTTGGACACAGGGAGCCATAGGATGTTTTTAAAACAAATTAATTTCTATGAGTTTTTAAAATTATAAAAGTAATATACACACTATAAAAATATATTAACAGCACAGAAACATGTAATATAAGAATAAAAAGTAAAGAGTCTCTGTTTCCTTCCTGATTGCCTCCCTTCCCATCCCGTTCTCCAGAGGTTATCAGTTTGGTGTATACCACGTATACGATCTCCAAATATATACAAATACCACCACCACCCCCACACACACACACTACTACTACTACTACTACTACTTAAAGATATATGCACAACACAGCTAATTTATTATCCATATATGCACAGTATGCCCCATTTATGTATTTTAATATATATGATATATTATGTACCTATGAATGCATAAATAAGGCCTATGATGTATACTTACATTGATATTAAAACACATGAATGGATTCATAGATTCATAGTAAACATACTTTTCTCTCATTTTCTTTTTCCCACTTAAAATATATCTTGGACATTTGCCATGAGAGTACATGCAATATACATATCTACCCTTGGTTTTATTAATGGCTGTATAGTATTCTAGTGTATAGGATTTATTTAACCAGTGCCTTATTAATAGGCATTTAGATTGTTTCAAGTATTTGTTCTTATGAACAATATTACAAAAATCTTTATATATACTCTTGAATTTTTGTCCAAGTATCTAGAAGTAGAATTGCTGAGTAAAAAGGAATGTACATTTCTAACTGCAAATATATTATCAAATTGCCTTTAAAACCACTGCACCAATCTATGCTCCCACTAGCAGTAAATCAAATTGTTTCCCCCACATCCTCAATAACACTGATTATTATAAATGAAGTAGCTCATCTGATACTTGTAAATTGATAGTTAATTGTTTGAAATGTATGTTTATTTAATTATAAGGAAATTGAATATTTTTCCTAAAAATTTAAAATAATGTATAGAGAAGATGTACTTAAAATGTGCCCCGCCAATGCACATGTAGATTTTTCTTAGTGTCTGGGTACCATTCCTTCTTCAGGTCCAAGAACCATCCCTTACTTTTCATCATTATCAAATCTCCATTCCTCGTTAATTTCATCTTTCCCCAGGATATGATGACGTTACTCACAGTGTCATGGCTCCTTAGAACCTGTTTTATTGAAATAACACAGAACTTCTTGCCTGTGTAGTTCCCTACTACATTTACTCATGGCACTGCATCACTGATTGAACTGCCAATGAATATTGGCTTCCGATGATTCTCTTAAAAGATGTTGCTGTACATTGTTAATGATGACCTCAAATAAAAGTCTTACAGTATGCAGGAAAATGTGGACAATAATTTTCTAGACATGCTAATTTTATCTTCAGAATTTCATAGTATAAAGGTTGAGTGACATATCTTTTAAACTTTTTAAAAATGTTTTTGTTTTATTTTTGAGAGACAGAGTGTAAGCAGAGAAGGGGCAGAGAGAGAGAGGGCTGCCAAAGCAGGCTCTAGGCTGTGAGCTTTCAGCACAGAGCCTGACACAGGGCTTGAACCCATGAACCATGAGAACATGACTTGAGCCGAAGTCGGTTGCCCAACTGACTGAGCCACCCAGGCGCTGCCCCCCTACTTTTAAATTTTTTTAAATGTTTTTATTTTGTTTTTGAGAAAGACAGCGTAAGCAGGGGAGGGACAGCGAGAGAGGGTGAACCACATATCTTTTAACTATGCTATGCCTTGGACTCTAGGCTGTCATCACTGCATCCCTAGAATATAATGTCATTCAGTGTTGACTGCACCCCTGCCTTCCATTAACCAGTGGGGAGGACAGGCATTAGCCTTTTATATAGAATGGGAAAGGCATTTCCATTTGCACAGGAATGTCTTTCTTCATGTAACATGATTTAAGACCAACTTAGGAAAATACAATGTCGTCATATTGATCAGAGGTGAAAGAGGAAGTGGATTAAAATTTCTACTTGATGTTAGGAAGCCATAAACTCAGAAGCCCTCAGGAGAGTGTGTGACCACTTGCAAGAGTCTTCCTCAGTTATGACACAAAGTCTTCAGAGGAAGTGCTAAGACTTCCTGGATAATTTAAAACTGCTATATCAAGGGAAGCACTGCCACCATAAGGAACCTCTGCCATCATTTGGATGTACTACTGTTTTCACTGCCTACCATGCTAAAGGTCAGAAGCAGCCCTGTGGTTGGAATATGGAGGATTTAGAGTAGGCCTAAGGACTTGTGGTAGGTGGCCAGTAGACCAAAGTCCTAAACTTGTTCAGAGTTCAGATTAAGAGTTTTGACACTATCATTCTGGAAGCTCATCTCACACAGTACCTCAAAAGGAATTTCATATCAGCCAGCTAGAATGATTTGCTTACCCTTGTAGAACTGGGATCCAACCATAAGGATGACCACATAAGCACAAATCAATCTTGGGACATCGAGTTGACCCAGTGGACAGCAAAGTTGGAGGTAGAGAGATTCAGAGAGAGTTCTGAGTGAGAAAAGTGGGGTCTGGGGAGCCTAGCATTGCCAATTGTAGCTGACTCCAAGCCACCAGAAGGAGAATTAGATAGTTTCAACAAAGACTCTCCAAAATGCAGGCCCCTCTGAGTTGGGGGGCCAGGGCAGAGACCTCTGCTTGTCTGGCCTGAGTGGTGCTGTCTCTCCTTACTCAGTTTGAGAGACAGGCAGTGACCCTATCCTGACCCTAGGCCTCCAGACTCTCTCTAAATGTCCTGCCAGAATTTTGCAGAAACATATTTCAAATCTGCAATCAAATTCACTTTTTTCTTTTTCTTTTTTCTCTCTCTCTCTTTTTTTTTTTTTTTTTTTTGCCACTGCTGTAGGCTTCGGGGGATAGAGATGAAAAACGTTTCTGGAACTTTTAAACAAGTGCATGTATCATGCATCCTATTGCTTCGGGCCCCTGCTGTGTAATAACTAATTGGCAGAACTAACTCAGACCAAAATGTTAATCCTGATAATATCTTAATTCCAGATAATGCACTTTTATTTAACAAGATCTTCTTTTAATGCCTAACACAAATTTGTAACATCTGACTATGCTCGTAGAAACATGTAGATTCACAATTAACTGGCCACAGAGCATTGTCGAGCTCCAGCTACTTATCAGGGATTATCATTTTGAATTTACCCTGCTGAATACTCTTTAAAAACTCAACTAAGAGAAGCAATATTTATTTAGGATTTGGGATGTGGGGTGGATAGTCCATCCATTCTTCCAGATACTCCAACATCTAGCCCTGAATTATATTAGATAATTGGGAAGCTGTGAGTTTAGACTGAATATTCTTTATGCACCCCGCCCTGCTCAATCTCCAAATCCTATGCTTAGAGTTGCTTTTATTTATTTGTGTTTTGATGTGACACCATCAAACAAACTTTAGAGTGGAGGAAGCTAATTAAACTTGAAGTATGTCTCCTGAAAAGGTGTAGTTGATAATGTTGTTCCAAATGTACGAGAATTTAGAACTTAGAAATCAGTCTAATGTTTCTGAAAGCTGGTTGGCTTTTATATAAAAACCTATGGGGGTCTATGTATGTTTCCTTGTTTACTACCAGCAAAAATCACAACTGGGTTTGAGGCTTGTCTCCACAGACTTAGTGGCATCATGGTTTGCCCTAAGCTGACTTCAGATTCTGTCTTATTTTTTGTCCTTATTTGTTCATCTAATTTTGCTTTTTTTTTTTTTTTTATTTTTTTAGTGTTTATTTTTGAGAGACAGAGAGAGACAGCATGAGCCGAAGAGGGCAGAGAGAGAGAGAGGGAGACCCAGAATATGAAGCAGGCTCCAGGCTCTGAGCTGTCAGCCCAGAGCCCAACGTGGGGCTTGAACTCACAGACCGCAAGATCATGACCTGAGCCGAAGTCGGACGCTCAACCGACTGAGCCACCCAGGTGCCCCTAATTTTGCTTTTTTTTTTTTTTTTTTTTTTTTTAATTTTTTTTTTTTTCAACATTTATTTATTTTTGGGACAGAGAGAGACAGAGTATGAACGGGGGAGGGGCAGAGAGAGAGGGAGACACAGAATCGGAAACAGGCTCCAGGCTCTGAGCCATCAGCCCAGAGCCCGACGCGGGGCTCGAACTCACGGACCGCGAGATCGTGACCTGGCTGAAGTCGGACGCTTAACCGACTGCGCCACCCAGGCGCCCCAATTTTGCTTTTTTAGAAAAACTTTATTTAATCCTCTTGTGATATTTACATATTTGTAAATTAACCTTATATTCTTTTTGGAACAAGACTAGTTATAAACAATTAAGAAGTTATGACCAAACTGCTTTAGAGAGAATTTATGGTGTTGAGAAAAGAGTTTGGGCTTTGGAATTACACAGGTTTGGATCCATTATTAGATCTGCTGCTTATAAGTTCTGTCACCTTGGGCAAATTTCTTAATTTTGTATATCATATTCCAGAAGTGTCATAACTGCCAATTAATCCCATTGTTTTCATTCCCTTTATGCTATCTTCCCTGTAGCTTTTCTGTTTATGTGATGCTTTCTAACACATACCTCGTTATGGTTGCAAGTGAGGTGAGACAGTCTTAGATAATGTTTGTGTAGAGATGAATACCAACATGGAAAAAGAGCTGGAGATCCAGAAAAGAGTTATATTTTCTAAGAGAGCCAGGAATGAGCTTCAAAATACCTTATTTATATTGTGGTTAAGTATTTATCTCTAAATCTTTAATTCTTTATTTCACACCAGAACTCATAATCTATCCTGCCATTTAATTTATATTACTGATTTTAGTGGTGTCAATTAGGAACATGGGACAAAGCACTTAATTTGTTGGCTGTCATCGATATTTGCCCCTATTAATACGAATAGGACTACTTCTCAGCAATATATGATACATCAAAAAGATAGTGTCTATCCTTGAAACAAACAAAATAATACATCAGAGTTTAACAAGTCTCTTCTACCTAACGAATGAATTTACAGTTTCAAAGAATAGTAAACCTGTCAAACAGAATTGAATGATATGTTGCACCAGGAGTAACTTCTGTGTCTGGCATTTGTGTTAGGTTGTTAGAGGAAAATGGAACACGTGAACCTTGATAATAAACCTGTCTTTGATATTATTGTTAAGCTTGACTCTTCTGGAGATTAAAGTGGCAGGTAATAAAATGTAGCATGCAAACGTAAATGTGATATTTTTGTTCTATTTTAAGTTTTTCATGGAAAATGGTTTTGTGATTGGTCTCTGAACAGAACTTTATTTATAATCCTATTTGCAACTTGGAGATTTCACCTCAGAAGGCAAATGAGCATCCTGCTCTGGCTTTCATGATTCTGAAAATGCCACTGCTATCATTTGTCAAATATACCTGAAATCTGCCTTTTCAATAAGTGACATCTCCCACTCCTTTCAGATGACACTTTTTACTATTTTTTAAGAGAGGAATCTAAATAAAAAAGAGGTATTTGAATTCTGACTTTTACAACAGGAATGATAAATTAATTAATAAGTCACAGATAGCGCAGCACAATTAGACAGCACTGGACTTCTTTCATCTTTTTATTTGGGGGATGGAACACCATTTTATTGCCTTCATGAAATGGATTATATTTCTTCTGACTTGGAAAAAAAATCATGAAGCCAAATCTCCTTCCCAATGCAAACAGATTTTTACCTACTACTCCATGGTTGATTCCTTCCGTTTCTTTCTATGAGCCTCGGGAAATGCTTTCCTTTTGCTTTTGATTACCTGGTAGAATCCATATGATTGTACCTTCTCCCCTGGGGCTGGGGATTTACAATTCCTGCAGTCATGTCATCTGACTGACCTGTCTGTCCACTGGCTTAACTTGACCGCTTCTAGTTATATCATCTGTGAGATGTGGACTGCACCTCCTCACATTCTGGGGATGTTGTGAGGATTAATTAATGTTTGCAGTACACATTGAAGCTTATGGCTGCAAAATGCTTTATAACTTCAAAATACCACTATGTTAATAGCAGGCTCACTTGTGAGAAAGCTGCTAAATACAACCCTTCCCCTCTCTGGAGCCCAGTGACCTTTCTATTTATCCCACTAATTCCATGGTATCTCCCAGAGGAGTGTTCTGTGCTTCTCCAACCTGGATTCACTTCTAACTTAATAAATGCAGCAAACCTGGAATACATGCATGGGGGAAAAAAGAAGGAATTTATTTATTTAAGTAATGCTTGTTCACCTGGAACATAATAGCAACTGGATTCCTGCTGAATCGAGAATCTATTTGTTCCGGCAGGTCACTCAATGTTGTTTATCAATTTTCATTCCCACTAACAGAATTAGGCTCCCAAACCATTTCTAATCAGTTTTCTGCCATGCATTTTGGAGGATTTCAATTGAAGGGATACATTTAACACAGTCATAGCCCATTACTTACCAGAGGAATGGTGGCCTTTCCTTTGTCTGTGTCAGAACCAAACTTTCTAAGAAAGCGTCTCTAATCCAAGATGTCAACCAATGTGCAAATACCGTCTGTTCCATAAGGGTCTTTGTGAATGGCAAAATTTAAATTGGGTTTCCTGAATGTTATAATCATGTAAAGATTGTGTTTTAAAGATGTCTTTGTTAATAACTGTTTTAGTGTAGTGATAAACAGGTATAAGATGTAAAATCTTAATTATTACTTTAAAAGTTGTCTTGATCTCAAATGAAGCCATGTCTTTTTACATAATTTTTCTAATAATATAGACTCAACTAGGCACAATTTATATCCTTTGACTTTATTCCTCATAGGGCCAAGGGTCAGTGACTTACAATGTCGTAATTAGACTTGGTGGGGAGTGGGGCTCTACAATCCAGAAATGAACAGTCAGGAGGTGTTTTTTTTTTTTTTTTTTTTTTTTTTTTTGGAGCTAAAGAACAATAGAATATGTTGCCAGCTCTTCAGTCTATTGGCATTCTATGAAAAAGCATTCAAGGGTTTGAATAAAATTGTGGGGTCAAATGCCTAAAAATACCTCAATGGAAAAGAGACAGTAGCTTAATGGATATTGGTAAAAATTTAGATGGAGTCCAAATCTAGACATGAGGCCAGCATTTAGCATAGATGCCAGTCTGTAGGTCATGCTGGAGACACCCAGTAGCACTATCTGGTACCATAATGACTACAGCTATCATCTTTCTACTGTACTGTATATGTGAAAAGCATATACATTATGCTCTGATGCATATTACATTATTACTCTGATGACAGAACCAAGCACACAGAAGTTTGTGCCAATATCAAGGTTACAAAGTGGGCAAGTAAACATAGTAAAAATCAAATCCAAATGGTCCACTACATATAAAATCTTGAAGAAGCATAGGGCCTAGCGATTAAGAGCATGTGTTATAGAATCATGGTTCTGGGGTGTGCATGAACTTGGGCAACTTAGCCTCTCTGTGCCTCAGTTTCTATATATATATATATATATATATATATATATATATATGTATGTATGTATGTATATATTTAGGGACACTTGGGTAGCTCAGTCAGCTGAGCATCCAACTCTTGATTTTGGCTCAGGTCATGATCCCAGGGTCATGGAATCGAGCTGCACATTTGACTCCATGCTGAGTGTGGATCCTGCTTAGGATTCTCTCTCTCCCCCTCTCTTCCTCTGCCTCTCTCCCTTGCTCATGCTCTCTCTTTCTCAAAATAAACACACACACACATATATATATATATACCCCCCCACACATATATATTAAAAAAGTGATGATAATAGTACCTACCTCATAAGGTTATTGAGAAGATTAAATGAAGTAATGCATATAAAACCTAAGAAGAGCTCTTGATACATATTTAAGTGAGCAATAAATATTATTTTTCATTTACAAAGGAAGCAACAATATAAAATAGTCAAATACTAATGGACCAAAATAATTAGGTAGGACTATAATCCTTGAGGCATATAGAACATGAGAAGTTTAAGGAAATCCCAAGAGCTAGAGTTTGTTGTTGTTATTTTTTTTTATACTCACAAAACATGTGTGTCAGAATTCCTCCTTCTGGAGATAGTGTTGGGATTTTGCTGGTTTCTCAGTAGCGTAATTTAACATTTACTTACTTTTCCTTCTGATACAAAACTAAAATTAAATTTAAAAATTAGCTTAAATCTGCAACTGTCCTGAAAATAGATGGGTGACCTTCAGTGGATTAGAGATTTCATACATTTTCTAGATTAAACATAGATGAAGCAGTGGTAGTACAGGACATAGCATAATGGGAACCACAGTAAAAACTGTAGTTTGTAAAATGGTAGCCACTAGTCATATGTAGCTATTGAGTGCCTAAAATGTGGCTGGCCTAAATTGATGTGCTATAAGTGTAAAATATACATCAGTTTCTGAAGGTTTAGTATGAAAAGAATATATAATATCTCAATTATTTTTATACTGATTACATGCTGAAATGATATTTTGAATATATTAGATAAATAAATTGTTACTATAACTAATTTTACCTTTTTAAACTTTTTAATATGGCTTCTAGAAAACTTTAAATTACACAAAAGGCTCTCATTTGCAAGTTACATTATATTATTACTAGAAATTCTCCTGTTGTCTAGATGTGCAGAAGGGCTCTTGAAGAATCCCAAAGAAATTCTTGTGTCCAAGGTACATGATGTGAAGAAGGGCAGAGATGGGAAGGCATTCATTACTGGGGGACAAGTTTGAAGTCTATGTAAGGAAAAGCTGGCTATTTCCTTCCATTTTCAGTTCTCCATCTCCGTGTAAGCAGATCAGTCAGTACCAGGTATGGACTCTAGGGTCAGTGGCAAGGTAGACAATTATATTCCTAAAAAACAGTGTCAGCGTGCACGAGAGGAACTGGTATAGGACACGGGGCTACAAGAGAAAGCCTTGCCCATCCTGGAATTTAGAGTTTTCATAGTATAATTGCTACTTGACAGTCTATTCATCTCAAATCAAAGTTGGTCAATTGAGTGACCCTGCTGATGTACACAGAGATCCTCATCAGTTTTCCTAAGGAATAATTGTTTAAAATATAATAGAACAATCAAGGGTCACCAGATTTTTTAGAAAAATTTGCATAAATTAAGGAGAAAGACCAAAATAGAGCAAAGTAGCACCAAAGGAAGCAGACATATTGGAGATCAAAAGAAAATAAATTAAAACAAAGCAGTCCTAATTAGTATCTTCAGAGAGATTTAAGAAATTACAGCTCTAAAAGTGGAAATAGCCTTTTTAAAATTAAAAATTAGGTCTACCATAGTTACCTAAAATGTAGGCATTGGGGAAAGCTAGGTGGAAGGTGCACAGAACTTCTTTGTACTGTCTTTGCCGCTGCTATAATGTGAGTTAATATGTAATAATTTCAAAGTAGTTCAAAAATGAAAATCAGTTTTAAGTAACAGAGCTCCCAAAAATTGTAAAAGAAGGATATTTCAACATAGAAATTATCATAGAAAGTTTTGAAGGTAGAGTTGAGATAATCTTTCAGATCATAAAATTGGAAGAAAAAGAAACACAAAATGGGTCTGTGGAAGAGGAGAATAATATGTTGTTGGACAAAGTTGGATGTAGTCTTAAAAATTACTTAGTCTTAATATGAGCATTGTTTATTGGTTTTCAAGTTTTGGAGTTATTCTAAAATTACAAATCAGGAAGTAAAACTCTCAGCTACAAAGAGATGAAGTTATAGTGGCCATAACTATGGGCACTGTCTTTTTTTTCTTACAACTGTGGCCACATAGAGTTGTACCATCAGTCCAGCTCTTGTTCAGTTTTCTGATAATCTCTAACTTTTTCTATACAACCTCAGATTCTCATTTCATTCAATGAAAGTACGAGCTGAAGGTTTTGTCCCCTCTAAAAAGGTCTGGGGTTGTTAGCTCTAACCAGCTGTGTCCTGAGGGCTGGGGAAGTTGGGGTGGCAGCATGGTAGAGGGCATGGATGTCTTTATTCTGGCTGGCATTCTGTTTCAGTTACTTCCTTTGCCTTATATGTATTTACATCAAACCATGCAGGACAAACTTTGGTAAAGAAATTCTGTGAGAATTCCAGACCAATCTGTGCACTGATATTTGGAGTCCAAGCTAGTAATGAAGACTTACTTTTGCCTTTCCATATTGTTGTTTCTTACAGATTTGATTTCCTTGTCCAAAGGAAGAGTGGTTGGATCATGGTTAAATATAGGTATTTCTTGGTCTCTAAAACAGTGTAATAATACAGTTTCTCAATATACTTAGCCTACCTTTTACGTCTTCCTTGGGTTGCTAATGTCTATAAATTGTGACTTACTACTTCTAGACCTACAGTTGTTATTGCCCTGCCTACCAGGAACTCTGTAAAACCCCACATGATTAGAAGGATATTTGTGTCTCATTACCCATTTTTTTTTTTTCAACGTTTATTTATTTTTGGGACAGAGAGACACAGAGCATGAACGGGGGAGGGGCAGAGAGAGAGGGAGACACAGAATGGAAGCAGGCTCCAGGCTCCGAGCCATCAGCCCAGAGCCCGACGCGGGGCTCGAACTCACGGACCGCGAGATCGTGACCTGGCTGAAGTCGGACGCTTAACCGACTGCGCCACCCAGGCGCCCCTCATTACCCATTTTTAATACATTGGACAAGAGATAGAGGTGATGCCAAGGAGGTCTAGGGATGAGATAATCTAATTGGTGACATGAAGGCAAGTTTCGCATTCTTTAATTAATATTGTCAGAAAAATCCTTCTCTCGGTCAGAGTCAGGGTTCTGGTGTTCAGATAGTACCTTCCTGAAAAATGTGGCTGTCCTTTCAATTACTAATTCTAGCCTAATTTTTTTTAAATTTAATGTTTACTTATTTTAGGGAGAGGGTATGAGCAGGGGAGGTGCAGAGAGAGAAGGGGACAGAGGATCTGAAGCGGGCTTTGTGCTGACAGCAGAGAGCCTGATGCGTGGCTTGAACTCACCAACCATGAGATCGTGACCTGAGCTGCAGTCGGATGCTTAACTGAGCCACCCAGGCACCCTTAGCCTGATGGTTTTAAAAAGCCCAAGCCTACATCCCTGTGGTGTAACACCTCCCACTTTGTGTCTTTAGTAATTCATGTACCTTGTGGCTTCATGGAATGTGAATGAATATATGATCTAATTGCCTTATTTTACAGATGCGGAAGCTGAGGCATAAAGGATATATACATTGCGTAGGTTGGTAAGGGCAGAATTCTACATAGAACCCCAACCAGTTGGCTATACACTTGAAAACACACACACACATACATATGTGTGTGTGTATGTATATGTATATCTATATTTATTAATATATTTAAATATTTGTTTCAAAATGGCAGTACTTGTTTAAAAAAAACCTAAAAGTTCAGCAGTTACTTAAAAATAAAAGACTATGTACTTGTAATTCTGTTCTAAAAACCAGAAAATAAAAACTCTAATCTTGTCTTCCTTTGTTTCACTAGATTAATTGGCCTTATTATTCTTTTTTAACAACATAAAGGACTTCTTCATTGGTTTTTCTTTTTTCTATAGAACAAGGAACCTCTCTATGAGAAAATCTTGTTTTCTCATAACTTCTTTGTTTTAAACATGAACTTTTTTAGTTAACACGTGAAGAAATTCTGATTGGGGCTTTGAGCCCAGATTCTTTTTAAAAAAAAATTTTTTTTAACATTTATTTATTTTTGAGACAGAGAGAGACAGAGCCTGAACGGGGGAGGGGCAGAGAGAGAGGGAGACACAGAATCGGAAACAGGCTCCAGGCTCTGAGCCATCAGCCCAGAGCCTGACGCGGGGCTCAAACTCACGGACCGTGAGATCGTGACCTGAGCTGAAGTCAGATGCTTAACCAACTGAGCCACCCAGGTGCCCCAAGCCCAGATTCTTGTAATCATGCATTGCCAGATGATTCTGATACAAGAGTCTGTAGAGTATACCTTAAGCAACTTTTCACAGGACTGTGAGTTCTATCAAGATCTAAATCTCCTAAGTCTTTTTCACATAAGCACACAGTGATAACTGCAGTATTTTTACAGGCGAAAATCAGTCATGTGGTCAGGTGATTTGACAATGGGGCAGAATTTTTTTTTATTTGTAATATATATTGACACACACACATAACAGACTTTCACTGAAAACTTCTTGATAAAAGATTAGCACTTGGCTTTATCAGCCAGAGAGCAGTTTCTTTGTCCGGTCTGTTGTCCTGGATGAGTGAAGTATGGCTTATTATAGGTTTTGAAATATTGCCCCACAATGACATTGGGACTTCTTGCCTTGGGTTTCTTTCCATCTATCTAAGCAGTTATAAAGGTTAGTCATTATATTGAAAGGTCAATTTTTCTAATCCCTGATATATACAGAGTGGGAGATAGAATACTTAGTATGTTTCTCCTCTTCACAAATTTAACACACAAGTATCATTCAGAGTCCCCATAGAGTATGGAAAGTGGGGACATGGTGGAGCCAAAGAGACTAGTGTATAAATTTCACTCCTGCCACTTAGTGTAATGTTGAGAACTGCAGTTTCTTCTGTTAAAGTAATTTCATTTAGCTTTTGGAGCCAGTGTGAGATGTAAGGAGATAAAATATTTTCTGATGATGTTTAATAATACTTGCTCAACAAATACTAGTTTGGTTTTATTCCTCCTGTCTTCTTTATGTTGCTAAGTGTCCTCCACCAACTGTGAGTCATACTGATCTTGTCTGACAGATCAGGCATACCGGAGTCTATAGAGCATTTCTTCGGTAACTAATTCATCATTCGTCTCTATAGTATTTGGTCTCATGGAACATGGAGTAGTGTAGTAGATACTTCTAGTGGAATGATGAGTGTGGAGAGAAGTGAATATATTTTGTGGAGACAGCGCTAATAGGAATAGTTGTTTGCATTTGATATATTGACTTAGGAAAGAGAACGAGGGATTAGACACAAATTTTTGACAGCATGTTAGAGCCACTTAGTAAGATGGGAATTAAGAAGGAACAAAACAGAGGGAGGGAACAAAACAGAACCAAGAGCTATATCTTAGACATGACAATTTTGAGATGCTCATTGTACAATCAAGTAAAGATGCCATATGGTGGTGGGCTATAAGCATCATGAGTTCAAGGGGAAAGATCAGGGCTAGACACACAAACTTGACAATTGTGGACATGCAGACTATATGCAAAGCCATGGAACTTACACACTGGAGAGAATATCAGTATAGGGGGAAAAAAACCCTACTGTCAAACCCTGGTTGTTCTAACATTTGGAAATGGAATAATGGAAGAAGAACCAGCATAGACCTCTAATAAGGCAGGTCCATAGAGGTAGGAGGAAAACAAAGGGGTGGGGTATTAGGAAGGCACAAAAATAAAGTGTTTTAAGAAGGGATGAATGGTAAAATGTGTTGAGAGGATGTTGCATATAGCAGCACAAAGAGCAAGATCACTCTGACAAAAGCAGTTTCAGTTGAATGCTGGAAACAAAAGAACAATTGGTGGAAGTTGAGGAGAGAATGGGAATGCCACTTCTTTGGTTAGAGGACCTTTTGCATATAATGAGACATCTCAATATAAATGTCAGTACGAAAGGAAAGGAGAGCCTCATTGTAAGTTTAATAAGGTTTCTTAAACTCTACTTTCCAAAAAGTTAAAAGGTTGAGTCTCAGGTTACAAATGTTTATCCCTGTGTTTTCTTAAGACTCTACCAAATAAGGATAAGCAGCTGTTTCACCTTTTGCCTAATATGGCAGCATGATCCCAGCTTGATTGGCAGGACACAAGGACTTGACCAGCATTACTCACATTCTGGTCAAAAGTCTCTATCTATGATGGCTTATCTATTGTTGTTGGGAAACCACTGACCTCGCTATTACCATTGCATAAAGGAATTGTGAAACTGTGAAGAAAAAGCTGATGCTGAACTCCAAGTTAAGGAAAAGAGCTCAGTTAGGTTAGACCTTTCTGACCAGTCTTATCCATGTTGCAAGAGAAAAGGAGATTGAATTTCTACAAATTCTGAAGCCTCGGGTGGTCAAGAAATTGTCTCCTAATTTCAATGGCTGTCCTGTCTGTTTTCACATGACCGTGAGTCTGGTGCTTTATTATTATGAAGCAAGAAATACAGAAGTTACATTTATCAGGCTATAGTGGCTGTCTATGAGTTAAAGTTTTCTTCTGATGGAAGTGAATAACATGTTTAAGACAGAATATAGAAACTCTTGCCTCTAATTCAAATGCTTTATCTATTTCATATGGCCAGGACACAAAAGAAGTTAATGCCTAATGAGACCCAGAGAGAAGCTCAAGCCTTTTGTGCATTTAGCCTTTACTTCTTATTGATTTGGTATTTAGGAAAATCTCCTCTAAAACTTTAGCATCTATCATTTAGGACTACTGGTCTCATTGCCTGAAACACACAATGCATAACCAGTCTATACTTCATGTTGTTACCATGGTGTACACTTTCCTTGTCTCATCTTCCTCTGGAACTTACTGAAATTTTTCTTGTGGCTTTGTACATAATCAGTTTTGTAAATACTCCATGTGTGTATGAAAGTGATATGTAATTCACTAGTTGGTGGGTAGAGTGTTCAAAATGTATATCTTGAATATGTATATTTATACATTTTACATATCTTCAAGGTGTGTGTGTGTATATGGAATTATATTATTTAAATACACTAGATTTTATTGATTTGTTTATCAATTCTTGAGAGAGGGTTGTTAAAATCTCCCATTAAAATGTTGGCTTTGGCAATTTCTCCTAGTACTCAATGTCAATTTTTACTATATATATTTTATGGAGTCTTATTGGTTGTATGGAACTTTAATTGTTTTAATTTTTAAATTTTTAAAATTTTTTAGTGTTTCAAGTCTTTAAAAGTCCAGTTAGTTAACATATAGTATAATAGTTTCAGTAGTAGAATTTAGTGCTCAATACGCCAAATGCCCCCCTCAATACTCATCATCCAATTAGCCCATTCTCCCCCAGAGACCTCCCCTTCAGCAACCATCAGTTCTCTATAGTTAAGAGTTCCTCCAATGGTTTGCCTCCCCCCCTTCTTTTCTTTCTCATATGTTTAACTGTTATATTTCTTAAATTCCACATATGAGTGAAATCATGGTATTTATCTTTCTCTGAATTATTTTGCTTAGCATAATACACTCCAGCTCCATCCACATCAATGCACATGGCAAGATTTCATTCTTTTTTATGGCTGGGTAATATTCAGTGTGTGTGTGTGTGTGTGTGTGTGTGTGTGTGTGTGTGTGTGTGTATCACATCTTCTGTATTCATCATTCAGTGGACATTTGGGCTCTTTCCATAATTTGGCTATTGTTGATAATGCTGCCATGAACATCAGGGTTCATATGCCCCTTGCAGTCATTATTTTTGTATCTTTTGGATAAATACCTAGCAGTGCAATTGCTGGGTCATAGGGTAGTTCTATTTTTAACTTTTTGAGGAGCATTCATACTGTTTTCCAGAGTGGCTGTACCAGTTTGTATTCCCACCAGCAGTGTAAGAGGTTTCCCTTTCTCTACATCCTCACCAACATCTGTTGTTCCCTGTGCTGTTAATTTTAGCCATTCTGATAGGTATGAGGTGGTCTCTCATTGTTGTTTTGATTTGTATTTCCCTATGATGAGTAATGTTGAGCATCTTTTCATGTGTTTGTTAGCCATTTGGATGTCTCTTTGGAAAAATGTCTATTCATCTGCCCATTTCTTAGCTAGATTGTTTTTGGAGGGGTGGTAAGTTTGATAAATTCTTTATAGATTTTTAGATACTAACCCTTTATCAGATATGTCATTTGCAAATATCTTCTCCAATTCTGAAGGGATGGAAGGTTGCCTTTTGGTTTTGTTGATTGTTTCCTTTGCTGTGCAGAAAGCTTTTTATCTTGGTGAAATCCAAATGGTTCATTTTTGCTTTTGTTTCCATTGTTTATGGAGATGTGACTAGTAAGAAGTTGCTACGGCCAAAGTCAAAGAAGTGGCTGCCCGTGTACTTTTCTAGGAACTTGATGGCTTTCTGTCTCACATTTAGGTGTTTCATCCATTTTGAATTTATTTTTGTGTATGGTATAAGAAAGTGGTCCAGGTTCATTCTTATTCATGTTGCTTTCCAGTTTCCCAACACTATTTGTTGAAGTGACTTACTTTTTTTTTCTATTTGATAGTCTTTCCTGCTTTGTCAAAGATGAGTTGACCATATAGTTGTGAGTCCATTTTTAGGTTTTCTATTCTGTTCCATTGACCTATGTGTCTGTTTTTGTGCCAGTACCATACTGTCTTGATGACTACAGCTTTGTAATATATAGCTTGAAGTTTGGGATTGTGATGCCTTCAGATTTGCTTTCCTGTTTCAAGATTTCTTTGGCTATTTAGGGTCTTTTGTAGTTCCATAAAAATTTAAAAAATGTTCTAGTTCTGTGAAAAATGCTGGTGGTATTTTGATAGAGATTGCATTAAATATGTAGATTGCTTTGGGTGGTATAGACATTTTAACAATGTTTGTTCTTCTAATCTGTGAGCATGGAATGTTTTTCCATTTCTTTGTGTGCTCTTTAATTTCTTCCATAAGTATTCTATAGTTTTCAGAGTACACATCTTTTATGTCTTTGGTTAGGTTTATTCCTAGGTATCTTAAGGTTTTTGGTGCAATTATACATGAGATTGCTTACTTGACCTCTCTTTCTGCTGCTTCATTATTGGTGTATAGAAATACAATAGATTACTGTATGTTGGTTTTGTGTCTTGTGACTTTACTGAATTAGTGTAACAGTTCTAGTAATTTTTGGTGGAGTCTTTTGAGTTTTCTACATAGAGTATCGTGTTGTCTGCAAATAGCGTTAAGATTGACGTTTTCCTTGCCAATTTCAGTGCCTTTTATTTGTTATTGTTTTCTGATTGCTGAGGCTAAAACTTCCAGTACCATGTTAAAGAGCAGTGGTGAGAGTGGATATCCCTGTCTTGTTGACTGAAGAGGAAAAGCTCAGTTTGTCCCCATTGAGGATGATGTTAGCTGTGGGTCTTACATATATGGCCTTAATGATGTTGATATATGTTCCTTCTATTCCTACTTTGCTGAAGGTTTTTATCAAGAATGGATGCTGTATTTTGTCAAATGCTTTTTTGGATCTATGAGAGGATCATATGGTTCTTATCCTTTTTTTTTTCTTCATGTGTTATATCACATTAATTTGCAAATATTGAACCACCCTTTCAAACCAGGAATAAATCACACTTGATGTTGGTGAATGATTCTTTTAATGTTCTGTTGGATTTGATTTGCTATTATTTTATTGAGAATATTTACATCCATTTTCATCAGGGATATTGGACTATAATTCTCCTTTTTAGTGGGGTCTTTCATTTTGGAATCAAGGTGATGCTGGCCTTGTAGAATGAGTTTGGAAGTTGTCCTTCCATTTCTATTTTTTGGGACATTTTGAGAAGAATAGGTATTAAATCATCTTTAAATGTTTGGTAGAATTCCCCTGGGAAGCCATCTTCCCCCTGGACTTTTGTTGCAAGATTTTTGATTACTGATTCAATTTCTTTGCTGGTTATGAGTCTGTTCAAATTTTCTATTTTGTCCTGTTTCAATTTGGTAATTTGTATGTTTCTAGGAATGAATCCATTTCTTCCAGATTGCCCAATTTGTTGACATATAACTTTCCATAATATTCTCTTATAGTTTATATTTCTGTGGTGTTGGTTATAATCTCTCCTCTCTCATTCATGACTTTATTTACTTGGGTCCTTTCTCTTTTATTTTTGATAAGTCTGGCTAGGGGTTTATCAATTTTACTAACTGATAAACTAGCTTCTAGTTTCATTGATATACTGTGCTTTTTTATTGTTTGTTTTATATAATTTATTTCTGCTCTAATCTTAATTATTTCCCTTCTTCTGACTTTAGGCTGCATTTGTTATTATTATTCTATCCACTTTAAGTGGAATGTTAGGTTACATATTTGAGATTTTTCTTGCTTCTTGAGGTAGACCTATATTTCTAAATACTTCCCTCTTGTGACCACTTTTGCTGCATCCCAAAAGTTTTGGACTTTGGTATTTTCATTTTCATTTGCTTCCATGTATTTTTTTTCTTCTTTAATTTCCTGGTTAACCCATTCATTCTTTAGTAGGATGTTCTTTAACCTCCATGTATTTCTGGTCTTTGCAAGTTTTTTCTCATGGTTGACTTCAAGTTTCATAGCATTGTCATTTGAAAATAGGTATGGTATGATTTCAATCTTTTTGTATTTGTTGATGCCTGTTTTGTGACCCAGTATGTGATCTATTCTGGAGAATGTTCCATGTGCACTTGAAAAGAAAGTGTATTCTGCTGCTTTAGGATGAAATGTTCTGAATTGATCTGTTAAGTCCATCTGGTCCAGTGTGTCATTCAAAGCCATTGTTCCCTTGGTGATTTTCTGCTTAGATGATCTGTCTGTTGCTGTAAGTGGGGTGTTAAAGTCCCCTACCATTGTTGAATTATTATCAATGAGTTTTTTTGTTTATTATTTGTTGTTTCATATATTTGGGTTCTTCTAAGTTGGGGGCATAAATATCTACAATTGTTAGATTTTCTTGTTTAATAGACCCCTTTATTATGGTATATTGTCTTTTATCTCCCCATTATTTGTTAGTATTTGGTTTAAAATATAGTTTGTCTGGGGGCACCTGGGTGGCTCAGTCGGTTGAGTGTCTGCCTTCGGCTCAGGTCATGGTCTCACGGTTGAGGAGTTCGAGCCCTGCATTGGGCTCTGTGCTGACAGCTCAGAGGCTGGAGCATGCTTCAGATTCTGTGTCTCCCTCTCTCTCTGCCCTTCCCCTGCTCATGCTCTGTCTCTCTCTTTCTCAAAAATAAATATAAAACATAAAAAAATATATAGTTTATCTGATAGAAGTATGGCTACTCTAGATTTCTTTTGATGTCTATTAGCATGATAAATGTTTCTCCATGCCCTTACATTCAATCTGCAGGTGTCTTTAGGTCTAAAGTGAATGGCTTATAGGCAGCATATAGATGGGTCTTGTTTATTTTTTAATCCATTCTGATACCCTATATCTTTTTATTGGAAAATTTTGTCCACTTACATTCGAGTGATTATTGATAGGCATGAACTCAATGCCATTGTCTTACCTATAACATCATTGTTTCTGGAGATTTTCTCTGTTCCTTTCCAGTCTTTATCAGTTTTTGTCTTTCTTTCTCAAAGAGTCCCCTTTAATATTTATTTCAGGACTGGTTTAGTGGTTACAAACTCCTTTAGTTTTTGTTTGTCTGGGAAACTATTTCTCCTTCTATTCTGAATGACAGCTTTGCTGGATAAAGTATTTTGGGCCGCATATTTTTCCCATTCAGCACAATGAATATATCCTGCCACTGCCTCTGGCCTGCCAAGTTTCTGTGGATACGTGTGCTGCTAACCTTATTTGTCTTCCCTTATAAGTTAGGGATTTATTTTCCCTCGCTGCTTTTAGGATTTTTTCTTTCACTGTATTTTGCAAATTTTACTACAATATGTCTTGGTATTGGCCTCCTCTTGTTGATTTTAATGTGTGTTCTCTGTGTCTCCTGGATTTGGATGTCTGTTTCTTTTCCCAGATTAGAGACATTTTCAGCTATAATTTCTTCAGACAAACGTTCTGCCACGTTTTCTCTCTCTTCTTCTGTGACTCCTATGTTAAAAATATTATGCTTTATGAACTCGCTGAGTTCTCTACATCTGCATTTGTGATCCTGTATTTTATTTTTCCTCTTCAGGTTATTATGCATAATTTTATCTTCTATGTCCCTTATTTGTTTCTCTGATTTTTACATCTTTGTGGTCATTACATCCAGTCAGTTTCAATTTTTTTTTCAATTTTTTTCACATTTATTTATTTTTGAGAGACAGAGACAGAGCATGAGCAGGGGAGGGGCAGAGAGAGAGGGAGGCACAGAATCCAAAATAGGCTCCAGGCTCTGAGCTGTCAGTACAGAGCCCCATGTGGGGCCTGAACCCACAGACCGTGAAATCATAACCTGAACTGAAGTCAGATGCTTAACTGACTAAGCCACCCAGGTGCCCCTTTTAAAAAAAATTAATGTTTTTTATTTTTGAGAGACAGAGAGCATGAGGAGGGGATGGGCAGAGAGAGAGAGGGAGACACAGAATCCAAAGCAGGCTCCAGGCTCTGAGTTTAGTTAGTTTCAAATTTTCGTTATTGCTTTTTTTTTTTAATTTCAGTCTGACTAATTTTTATGTCTTTTATCTCTGCAGTAAGAGGATCCCTGGTGTCTTCTATGCTTTTCCCAAGCACAGCTAGTATTCTTTTGATTGTTGTATTAAATTCTGGATCAGGCATATTACTTATATCTGTTTCTGTTAGATCTCTCGCCATGACCCTTTCTTGTTCTTTCTTTTTGGATGAATTCCTTTATCTTGGCATTTTGTCTAGGTCTATGTTTTCTTCTTGGTGTTAGGAAAGCCTGATATGTTTCCTGTTCTGGAGAGTAATGGCTTTATTAAGAGGAGGTAACATACTCTCCAGGGCCTGGCACTTCAGGAAGTATCTCTGGTGTATGCTTTGTGAATTCTGCTTCTGTGTTTGGGCTGCTCTTTCTCTCAAGTCAATTCTCTACAGAGTTTCCCCTTGCCTGCAGTGGGGAGTGTTTGGGCCTTGTCCAGTGTGTGGTAACTTTTAACTAGGTGTGATCTGTTCTGCTTGTTAAAAGAGGCCTGATATTATTTCCACTAGAGCTGAAGCTCTAGCACTCTGTGGTCACTAGACTTGGTGTGTATGGAGGGTTTCTTCTGTTTTTTGGGGGGAGGAGCCTTGCTCTGGTTTTCAGTCATACTTGGGCTAGTGAAGAAGAACCTGCAGAATGCAGGGATGGAAGCAAGGTTTGGTGTGGCAGCTCAGGCCTCCACTGTTGGTGCTTTGCTGCTCATAAAGTCAGTCTGTGCTGATGGGTAGAAGAGAAAAGTGGTGCCAGCCCTCTCCCTCATTCCCAGAGAGAGGAGTTTGCACCCACTACTGTCCAGGAAGCCCTCATAGAAGAGTGAACAATCTCCCTTCTTGCGTCTCGTGTCTCAGATCCCTTCCTTCACTCTCTCTGTGTTTGGGCCGTCTGCCTGCCCAGCAGCACAATGCGCCTGTGTTTTATCTCAGACACACCAGCTGAGTTTCAAAACTCCAGACTTGAGGGACCTGATTTGGTGTGGACCCATACTCATCTTCTGGGGGAGTGTCTTACTGCACGGGGGCTGGTGCCAGTTTGTCCCAGAAGGGCAGTCACACCAATGCACAGAGGCTTGGAGTGAAGAGTAAAGTACATCAAAAAGCCAGTGTCCAAATTGCTGCCCTCAGCAGGTGTCTCTGTCCTTAGGCTGAGGAGCAGGCAGCACACTGGTGCCTGCTGGCTTTTTTGACCCCTGAGAGGCAGTTCCACTTCTTCCATATACACTCCAAGAAGGGGGAAATATCTCTCCCAGGGTATCCCAGGGGATTCTCAGATCATGCTGTCTGCTTCAGGGCCACTGCCCTCCTTCTCCACAGGAGCACTGCTGCTGCATGCACTGGACCCCACACTGGCCACAGCATGGACTTCTAAAGCTTCAGTCTATGAGCTCCACTTGTTGTAAAAACTTGTTAAAATCCGCTCCTCTCATTTTCCCAGTCATTGGTTTTGGGGAAGTGTGTTTCTTTTGTGATCCCCTGTGTACCACTTGCTCTGTCTCCCTCTTTCCCTCCCTTGATCTCTTCTTCTCTCCTCTCTCTGTGATCAGGGATTTCAGCACCTGTAATTCTTTTCTCTCACAAATCACATCTCTACATCTCCTACCTTCCACAGTGTGGCCTCTTCTCTCTAGTTGTACAGCTTATCCTCTCTGTCCTCAGATCAGTTTCTTTGGTGCTGAGAATGATCTGATATTTATCTAGCTATGTTTGAGGGACAAGACAAGCATAGGGTCCCCCTACTACTCCATAATCTTAACTGTTCTCTGGAATTTCATATTTTATATCTTTATTAATATAGGATTTCTTATCAGTATGTTGTAACTTCTGTATTGTTACTAATTTATTTTGTGTTCTAGATAATTGTGCTTGATGTTAATAAACTATACTAGACATTTTGGGTAGCATTTGCTTGGTACACACATATTTTAATCTTTTCAAATGTCCCATGTTCTTACATTGTCAGTTATCAGGATGGTTGTAATCTCACTTAACTGGAGAAACTGGAGAGATTAGATTTGTACATGGTGATTATTGATATGTTTCAATCTATAATCTAAAGGATATCTCATTTCTACTTATCTTGTTTTTGAATGTATCTTTTTTAAGTTGTTTTCTCCTTTCTTGTTGTATTAAGGCAACACTAATTTATGCAATACAGGCATATATTGGAGATATTGTAGATTTAGTTCCAGAATTCCACAATAAAGCAAACATCATAATAAAACAGATCAATTATTATTATTTTGTTTCCCAGTGCATTATGAAAGTTGAATTTACACTATACTGTAGTCTATTAAGTCTGTAATAGCATTATATCTAAAATAAATGTATATACCTTAATTAAAAACAGTTTGTTGCTAAAAATGCTAACCATCATCAAAGTTTTCAGCAAGTTATCATCTTTTAGCTGATGGAAGGTCTTACCTCAGTGTTGATGGGTGCTGACCGATCAGGGTGGTGGTTGCTAAAGGTTGGGGCGGCTGTAGAAGCTTCTTAAATTAAGACAACAGTGAAGTTTGCTGCATCAGTTGTTTCTTCCCTTCATGGATGATTTTTCTGTAGCAGGTGATGCTGTTTGATAGCCTTACCCAGAGTAAAACTTTTTTAAAGATTGAAGTCAATCCTGTCAAACCCTGCTGCTGCTTTGCCAACTAAGTTGATGTAATATTCTAAATCCTTTGGTTTTATCTCAACAATCTTCATCATTCCATCTCAAAAAACCACTTTCTTTGCTTAGCCATAAGACGTAACTCCTCATGTGATAAAGTTTTATCATGAGATGGCAGCAATTTAGTCACATCTTCAGACTACACTTCTAATTCTGTTCTCTTGTTATTTCTACTACATTTGCAGTTACTTCCTCCACCAATGTCTTGAACCCCTCCAAGTCACCTATGAGGGTTGCAATCAGATTCTTCTGAACTTCTGTTAATATTGATATTTTTACCTCTTTGCATGAATCACAGATATTCTTTTTTTTTTTTTTTTTTTCAACGTTTATTTATTTTTGGGACAGAGAGAGACAGAGCATGAACGGGGGAGGGGCAGAGAGAGAGGAAGACACACAGAATCGGAAACAGGCTCCAGGCTCTGAGCCATCAGCCCAGAGCCCGACGCGGAGCTCGAACTCACGGACCGCGAGATCGTGACCTGGCTGAAGTCGGACGCTTAACCGACTGCGCCACCCAGGCGCCCCGAATCACAGATATTCTTAATGGCGTCTATAATGATAAATCCCTCTAAAAGATATACAGTTTACTTTGCTCAGAGCTAGCAGAGGAGTAACTATCATTGGCAGTTATAGCCATACAAAATGCATTTCTTAAATAATAAGACTTGAAAGCCTAAATTATTCCTTGATCTAAGGGATGCAGAATGGATGTTGTCTTACTATGTATGAAAACAACATTAATCTCATTGTATATTTCCACCAAAGCTCTTGGATGACCAGGTGTATTGTCAATGAGCAATAATATTTTGAAAGGATTTTTTTTCTGAGCAGTAGGTGTCAACAGTAGGCTTAAAATATTCAGCAGACCATAAATGTTTATCAACTAAAAACATATATGCTGTAATTCAGGTTTTGTCATTATATTTATAGGTCATAGGCAGAATAGATTTAGCATATTTGGTGAGGGTCTGGTATTTTTAAAAAATTTTTTTTTAACGTTTATTTATTTTTGAGACAGAGCATGAATGGGGGAGGGGTAGAGAGAGAGGAAGACACAGAATCGGAAGCAGGCTCCAGGCTCTGAGCCATCAGCCCAGAGCCCGACGCGGGACTCGAACTCACGGATGGTGAGATCGTGACCTGAGCTGAAGTCGGATGCTTAACCGACTGAGCCACCCAGGCGCCCCAAGGGTCTGGTATTTTCAGAATGGTAGATTAACATTGGCTTCAACCTAAAGTCTTCAGCTGCATTAGTCCGTAACAAGAGAGTCAGCCTGTCCTTTGAAGCTTAAAAGCCAGGCATTGACTTCTCTTCTCTAGCTATGAAAGTCCTAGATGGTATCTTTTGCCAATTTAAGGCCGTTGTGTACATTTAAAATCCATTGTGTAGTGTAGCCACTTGTATTAATTATCTTAGGTGGATATGGATAACTTGCTGCAACTTCTACATCTGCACTTGCTGGCTTATTTTGAATTTGGATGTTATGGAGATGGCTTCTTAAGCCTCATGAATGAATCAACCTCTTCTAGCTTCAAATTTTTCTTCGGCAGCTTCCATATCTCTTTCCGCTTTCATAGAATTGAAGAGAGTTAGGGCTTTGCTCTGGGTTAGCTTTGGCATAAGGTAATGTTGTGTTTGGTTTGGACTTATATGCAGACCACTAAGACTTTTTCCATATCAGCAATCAGGCTTTTTTGCTTTGTGATCATCTGTGTGTTCATTGGAGTAGCATTTTGATGTCTTAAGAACTTTTCCTTTGCATTCACAACTTATCCAACTGGTACAAGAGGCCTAGCTTTTGGCCTGTCTTGGCATTTGACATGCCTTTGTCACTAGCTGTAATCATTTCTAGCCTTTGATTTAAAGTGAGAGACATGAGACTCTTCCTTTTACTTGAATACTTAGAGGCCATTAGAAAGTTATTAATTGTCCTAATTTCAATATTGTTGTGTCGTGGGGAAGAGAGAGACCTGAGGGGAGGGAAAGAGGCAGAGAAACATCTGGTCAATGGAACAGTCAGAACACATACAACATTTATCAAATAAGTTCCCTGTCTTATATGAGAGTGGTTCATGGCACCCCAAAACAGTTATAATGGTATCATCAAAGATTACTTATCTCAGATCACTGTAACAAACGTAAGAATAATGAAAAAGTTTGAATGAGTGTGAGAATTACCAGAATGTGACATGGAGACACAAAGTGAGCAAGTGCTTTTGGAAAAATGGTGCCAATAGACTTGATAGACTTGCTTGATGCAGGATTGCCATAAACCAACAGTTTGTAAAAAAACAAAACAAAACAAAACAAAAACACCTCAATATCTGTGAAGTGTAATAAAGCAGAGCACAATAAAACGATGAGGTATGCCTCTATCTAAATTGCCAAATGTTAGTAGGTTAATATAAGTTTAGCCCTCATGCAAAGCTGAAAGGCAGTTGTTCTTGGTTTGTGGGCTTTCTAAGCAGTGGTATTAAGATTCTGCCTCCTTGTAGCTTTGATTCAAAGTTCTCAGAGAAGTGGGGCACCTGGGTGGCTCAGTCGGTTGAGTGTCCAACTTCGGCTCAGGTCATGATCTCGCTGTTTGTGAGTTCAGTCCCCGCATTGGGCTCTGGGCTGACAGCTCAGAGCCTGGAGCCTGCTTTGAATTCTGTGTCTCCCTCTCTCTCTGCCCCTCCCCTGCTCATACTCTGCCTCTCTCTGTCTCTCAAAAATAAATAAATGTTAAAAAAAATTAAAAACAACAAAAAAAACAGAACAAAACAAACAAACAAACAAAAACAGTTACCAGAGAAGTGACAAAGGCATGGGGAAATAGGGATAAGAGGTTTTTATGAATTATAATAGGAAAGTAATCCATTACCTCCACATCAAATTGACAGAACTCAGTCACATGGCTACATCTAACTATAAGGGAGGCTCAAAAATGTAATCTACCTGTGTGTTCAGAAGTTCTAATAAATAAGTTGATAAATAGCCAGTCTCTATCACACATGCCTTCTTTTGAATATACCCCTCCCCTCTTTCTAAATTTTCTTCTCTTTTTACTTGGAAGTCATGACCACTATTTCAAATCATTTGTTTATTGACCTGTTTTTTAAGTATATAAGACAATATTATTAATTATCAATCACCATGTTGTTCATTAGACCCCAGAATTTATTTATCTTATAATTGGAAGTTTGTACCCTTTGACTGACCAACATCAACCCATTTCCTCTGTCCTCAGTCTGGGAACCATATCTCTACTCTCTGTTTCTATGAGTTCAGCTTTTTTAGATTACATGTGTAAGTGAGATCATATAGTATTTGTCTTTCTCTATCTGAAATTTCACTTACTATAATGCTTTCAAGTTTCACTCATGTTTTTGTAAATAGCAGGATTTTCTTTTTCATTACTGAATAATATTCCAGTGTATGTGAATGTAGTTACATATCATATCTTCTGTATCTGTTCACTGATGAACACTTAGATTGTTTTTATATCTTGGATATTGTGAATAATTATGCAATCAACATGGGAGTGCAGTTATCTTTTAAAGATCCTATTTTTATTTTCTTTTGGTTTATCCCAGAAATGGGATTTTTTTGAGGAACCTTTTTAATGTATTCCATAGTTACTGTTTAAATTATTATATGCACCAACAATGCACAAAGTTTTCCTTTTCTCTGCATGATCAACCAACATTTGTTATCTCTTAACCTTTTTAATGATAGTTATTCTAACATGTGAGAGATGATATCATTATGGTTTTGATTTTCATTTCTATGATGGTAAGTGATATTGAGCACCTTTTCATGCACCTGTTGGCCATTTGTAGGTCTTCTTTGGAAAAAATATACACGCTGAAATCCTCTGCCTATTTTTCAATTGGATTTTTTATTGAGTTGTATATATTTTGGATATTAATCCCTTTTGAAATATGATTTATAAATATTATTGCCAAGACCAATGTCAATGAGATTTCTGTGAGTCCAGTTTCATTCTTTAGTATGTGGTTGTCCAGTATTCCCAGTACCAATTACTGAAGAGTTTATCCTTTCCCCACTGAATATTCTTGGTTCCCTTGTCAAATATTAATTGACCTTATTTATAAGGGTTTATTTCTGGGTTTTCAGTTATGTTCCATTGGTCTAAATGTGTCTTTTTATGCCAATACCATACTGTTTTGATCATTATAGCTTTATAGTATAGTTTCAAATCAGGAAGTGTGGTGACTCCAGCTTTGTTCTTTCTCAGGATTTCTCTTGCTATGCATTATTGTTTGATTCCATAAAAATTTTAGTATTCTTTTTTTATTACTGTAAAGATGCCATTGGAATTTTGATAGGGACTATATTGAACTCAGCTTTAGGTATTGCAGACATTTTAACAATATTAATTCTTTTGATCCCTGAAAACAGGATATCTTTCCCTTGTGTTGTCTTCAGTTTCTTTCATCAAAGTCTTACAGTTTTCAGTGTACAGATCTGTCACCTTCTTGGTTAAATTTATCCCTGAGTATTTTATTGTATTTGATACTATTGTGAATAGAATTGTTTCCTTTATTTATTTATTTTTTTAGATATTTTGTTGTTAGTGTACAGAATGTAACTGATTTCTATGTGTTGACTTTATATTTTATAGTTTTACTGAATTTACTGAATAATTCTAACAGTTTTTTGGTGGAGTCTTTAGGATTTTCCAGATACAAGATCTTATCACTTGTAAAAAAGGCCATTTTACTTTTACCTTTCTGGTTTTATTTCCTTTTATTGCCTGACTGCTCTGGCTATGTCTTTCAATAGCGTGTTGGATAGAAGTGCTGAGAGTGGGCACCCTTGTCTTACTCCTCATATTAGAGATAAACTTTCAACCTTTCCCCATTGAGTATGATGTTAGCTGTGGTCTTAATCTCTATGACAGTGAAAGGATAATTTTGTTGGCTGGCAGTTTCTTTCTTTTGGCACTTTGAATATATCATTCCATTCTATCCTGGTTTGCAAGGTCTCTGCTATAAAAGAAAAAAATCTACTGATAGCCTTGTTTGGGTTCCCTTATATGAAAAGCATATTTTTTTCTCTTGCTTTTTAAAAAATTCTTTGTCTTTGATTTTAGACAGTCCTAAATTAATTTATTAGGACTGAAGTTGTGGGGTAACCTATTAGCTTCATGGATCATTTTGGATTGAAGTTGTGGGATAACCTGTTAGCTTCATGAACTTACATGTCCAAATCTCTTCCTAGGTTTGGGACATTCTAAGTTGTTATTTCTTTAAATAAACTTTCTACTTTTTCTTCCTCTATTCTATTTTTGGGATTCTAGCAATGCATATATATTTTATTAATGGTGTCCTGTTCTCATTTTGGTGTCCTATCTTCATTTTTTTTCTTTATGTTTCTGATTGGATAATTTCACTTGAGCTGCCTTTGAGCTCACCTACTTTTTCTTCTCCTTGGTCAAGTCTGTTATTGAAGCTGTCTATTGAATTCTTCGGTTCAGTCATTGTATTCTTCAGCTCTAAAATTTCTGTTTTTTGCTTTTTTATTGTCTCTTTGTTGAACTGCTGATTTTGTTCTTGTATTGTTTTCTTAATATTTAAGTTCTTTACCTGTGTTTCTTTGTAGCTTCTTGAATATCTTTAGAACAATTATTTTGAATTTTTTGTTGGACAACTCTTGGATCTCCATTTCTTTGGGGAGAGTTACTGAAGGTTAACTGTATTCTGTGGTGGATTCATATTGCCCTGATTCTTTGTGATCCCTACAGCCTTGTGTAGGTGTCTACACATTTGAAGAAGCAGACAACTCTTCCAGACTTTTTAGACTGGATTCAGTGAGGGTATATTTCATCCGTAGGTGGGAGCACGCTGGAGCAGGCTGTGACTCCAGGTATAGTAGTGCATGGTGCCCAGTGTGGGGGTATGTGGTGGCACCAGGTCCAGAGAGGCATGATGTCACTTTAGCTCAGGCCACTGGTGTCCATGGCATTGACAACTTAATGGTCCTTGGAAAGTGCTGCAGGGAATCCACAGCATCTACAAGGGCTTCTGGGGTCCTCAGCAGTGCCTCCACGTCCAGTGGGGGGAACCACATAGGCAGCATTAGTGGCTAGAGTAGTGATGTGTGCATACTCAGCTGCAGGGGCCAGCTACAGGTGCCTATATATTGTCAGGGGCTGACACATACTTAGTAGTGAGGATAGGGTAGGCAGAAATGGTCTCATAGGTAGTTTCAGAGGCCCTGGCTGTCTGACTGAACTACCATGGCTGCTAAGTCTCCCCATGGGGACACAGCAGTGGAGGCTGGTGATCAGGCCCAGAGCATGCAGGTGCACAGGTAGAGGGCTTAGTTTCATGTGTATACAGTGTTGCAAGACAGTGACAGAATATAGGACCTAACCTTGGTCCACAAGCAGCTGTGGGAGCACAGGATGTTGGTGTTTTCTCCTCTAGCTGAGTTTCCCTCTGGGAATGCACATTGCAGTGCAGTAGAGTGGTAACAGGTTACAGGTTTGAAGCATGCAAGTACACAGCTGGAGGGACTAGTCCCAAGTATATGCATGTCAGTGGGAGTCAGCCATTGTTGGGGGAGGGGGGCATCTAGGTGTCTTGAAATCACAATGCAGTGCCCTGGGCTAGCTGCTGATATAGTTTCTGGACTCTGGAAATGCAGGGGTGGGGGGAACAGGGAGGGATTCTGGAGCCTGGCATAAGCAAACAAATACTTGTGGGGGAAAAAGTTGGTGAAGTCTGCAGGGAAGTCCACTGTTGTCATACTGGTGTTTCTTCAGTGACAAATTTGCTGGGTTTGTCTGTCGAGCAGGTCACTATGAACTGTGACTATTCTTGCTATGTGGCTGCTCTTGGTAGCCCCTCTTTTAATACTTTTCTCATACTGGCCCACACTTGGCCTTTACCAATTCATTAAAAAAATGGAGTTGATTCTTATGAGCACATATGGCATCCTGAGGCATCAAACCCAAGCAAGACAAGGGTTTGTGTTCCTTTTCTGCTTGGAGGTGCTTGTCTTTCTCAGATTTTTGGTTAGCTGGTTGCCCTGCAATATCACCTCTCTGATAACTTTGAGCAAAGTTATGAATTTGCCATTGTCCATTGAGTTTTATTATTGTTGTAAAAATGGGAGTGACATTCTTTTCCAGATTTACTTTACACAGTAAGCAGAAATCAGAAGTCTCACCTTCATTCTTGAAAGATAGTTTTGTTGTATGTAGAATTCTAGGATGAAATTTAATTTATCTTAGTTCTTTGAAGATGTAACTCTGTGGCTTACAGAATCTAAGATTATTTCTGAGAAGTTATCTCTCAGTATAACTAATAGTATTTGAGGAGATTTTCTTCTCCCTTTGTGGTTCTTTGAGATTATCTCATTGCCTTTCACATTTTGCAATTTCATTATTATATGTCTACTTATAAATTCAATTTTTTTTATCCTGCTTATAATATGTTGGGATTCCAGAATGGTGTGTCATACATTTGCATGAGAACTCTGAAAAGTTCTCATCCATTATCTTTCTCTTTGAATATTGCATCTATTACAATATTCAATATTGCCAAAGACAATACTTGCAAAATAGCCAGTCGCCTTTGCCTTATACCTTTACCTTAATAATTTCTTTCTGGGGCACCTGGGTGGCTCAATTGGTTGGGCATCTGACTTTGGCTCAGGTCATGATCTCGTAGTTTGTGAATTTGAGTCTTCTATTCACAACTGAGCAAACAGTTGACTGGCATAAGCCCAATGAGTGTCTTGTTGATTTACCACTTTTGGCATTCAGAGTGATTGCCATCTTTGTCTCAACCATAGTAGGTTTATGACATCTACACTTGTCGTATCAGCATTTTCATCTTCCATTTGTTTTTATAAAATAATGAAGACAGAAGGCAATAAAATATTCAAAACACAAAACACTGCTGTACAAATATGCTGTCAAAGTGTGCTACTGGTTGGCAGTCAGATCTCTATATGTTACCTGAACATTTTAGCTTGTCAGCTATGTATTGAGAAGGCTAAATTTAGCATTAAAAAACTTAGTTTGGGCTGTTGATGTATAATGTGCAAACAAATGGATTGTATGAAAACAGAAATAACAAAAGTCAAGGAAAACCTCTAGTTAGAATTATGCCCCTTAAGTATCTTCCTTGACTTGTGCAGAAAGCAAAGAGCAAGCTTCATATTTTTGGAGCTCTGAATCTCTTCTCAGAACTATATCACATTTGATAACTTTCTGAGCATCTAGAAAGGAAAATGCTGAAAACAGCATGTCAAGATGGACAAAATAATAATTAGTATCAATACTGCTATTAGTAGTAATAATAATAGAAATTTGTTAGTAATATTGACATCTAGGCATTCATTTATTTATTTTTTTTCTTTTTTGGCAAATGTTTGTGATTTTCCATTACAAGAAATATAAAGAAATTTCAGGGGTAAGGTTATCCCCCTCATTGACAAGATAATTTTATTCCTGTCTTCATTCAGAGAGTTATACATGGGCTATAATTTCAGCCTCCCTCTCTCTATATCTATATCTAATCTATATATCTATATCTATATCTATATATTTATATATCTATATATCTAATCTGTATCTAGACACACACACACACACACACACACACACACACACACACACACTCCTATGCAATTGTGAAAGTCTAGGCAATATTAAGAATCCAGTAAGGTTTGTCTATCCAATTCTTAGATATTCATTCTCTCTCTCTCTCTCTCTCTCTCTTTGCCTTGTGACTTTGAACTTTCTGATCTCCTTTCTCAATAATCTGCCCTTTGGAAAAGATGTGTGATTTACCATTGACACTTTGATTGAACCTAAGAGAGCATGATACTTCAGCAGGTAACTTTCCAGTTTTATTTTTAATTGCCAAGTAAAAGTATTAGGGGAATTTATGTTGTAAAAAAGCAAGAGAGCAAACATTTGGACAAATTTCAAATAAAGTTATTTGTTTGTGAGAGAGACTCCTGGTCCCTTGACTTGATACCAAGTAAGTGGTTGCTGAGTACCAGCCACCAGAGTGATAAATGATCCTGGTCATTTTTGTTCTCCTTGCTTTCCCTGGCCTCAGACTTTGACACAGTAAGGACACTGTGACATGGCCTATATGTAGACTTACAGAGAATTTATGCAGCCACCACTCCATGTAAATAATGCTAATGTGTCACAGACTATGAGTTTGGAGTTCTCTCTTGTCCAGCTAGAGAGTGGATGCATAATTGAATATGAGGGAGGCTAATGTCTGGGAGGAGACAAGAGCCCCAAACAGGGGTTTCATCTCCATATTTATTGAGTTCACAAGATATTACACACATGATGGAAATGAAGAAAACAAGATCTGACACACGTAAACATAGAGAAAACAATCAGATAATAATAATTAACTTGTGTAAAAATGCAAAGGGTCTAGGGATCAAGTCAAGCTTGTGATCAAAGTATATTGGTGCCAGATGGAAAGTAATTTCCTGCAGGTGATATAACAAGTTACTCATGACCTCATTACAATATCTCGCTAGCTAACCTCGGGTGCTTTTGCCCCATGGTGGTGGCTTTCCCCCCTAAACTTTTTTCTAACCAATTTATGTAAGTAGAACCTATTTCCCCACACTAAAGAAACTGAAGAGACCATTGAGCTATAAATTAAAGGACTTGGGTTCTAGAACCTCTTCTGTCATTAAACTAGTATGAGATTTGGGCAAGTTATATTCCATTTTTGAGCCTTAGTTTTCTCATGAGTAAATAAGTATATAGGACTAAATCAGTGGTTTTCAACTTTGGAGGCACATTACAATCCAGGAAGTTTTTTTGAAATGTTAATGTCTGAGTTTTATCCCTGGGTATTCTGATTTTATTTGTGAGAGGTAGACTTTGGTCACGGTACTTTGGCAACGCTCCTCAGATGATTCTAATATACAGCCAGTTCTGAGAACTGCTGGACAAGATCATCTCCTAAAGTCTTTTCCAGAGAGACGGTATATTGTAGAAGTTGAGGAGCATGAGCTCTGCAGTTAGATGGAGTTGAGTTTGAATTTCAGCCTCCCACTTCCAGTCTAATAGAAGCAAGTTTTAACTTTAAATCCCAGTTTCCTCGTCTTTACAATAAAGATACAGTTGCCTTATTGGGTTTTGTAAAGATTGACTATAATGATGGATATGAAGTAATTAACTCAGGACCCTGCACATAATAGGCATTTAATAAATGCTGATGATAAAAAAGATGATTACTATAATGAAGATGATTCTCTGTCTCTCTCTTTCTCTCTTTCCAACACACACACACACACACACACACACACACACACACACACACAATTCCTACTTGATTGTAGTATTGCCCAAGAATAGAAAGGCAAATAACAGATCAAAATAAAGAATCAGAGACAGCTCTACTGCTTATCTCCAAATTTGGTATGTCTAACAAGTACATTTTTTGTATTGCCTGGGACTATGCAGTAAATTATGTTAGACCAATTGTCTTATATTTCTCACAAAGCAGGTTCCAGATGGATAAAAGACATAAATAAGACAAAGCAAAACTTGAAATATTTAAGAAAAAATAGTAGAATATTGATATAATATTAAGATAGGAAGGATCTTTAAATACAAAAAACATAAAGGAAATGATAAAAATACTGACTGCTTTGGGGCACCTGGGTGGCTCAGTTGGTTAGCGTCCAACTTTGGCTCAGGTCATGATCTCATGGTTCATGGGTTCGAGCCCCACATGGGCTCTGTGCTGACAGCTCAGAGCCTGGAGCCTGATTCAGATTCTGTGTCTCCCTCTCTGCCCCTCACCTACTTACACTCTGTCTCTCTCTCAAAAAATAAACATAAACAAATTTTAAAAATACTGACTGCTTTTAAAAATAACATTTCTATACTACAAAAATACTATAAAGTTTAAAAATATCTATAATATATAATCCACAAATCTATAATGGAATATATTAAAAAGCTCTATAAATCAAGACAAAGTAAACCAGGATAATAGAAAAATGGACAAAGTTTAGGAATTAGCAGTGCATAGAATTCAAAATAAATGAAAAGATGTACAACTTACTCATTATCAGATAATTGTAAATTATTATTTTTTTTTAATTTTTTTTTCAACGTTTATCTATTTTTTTGGGGACAGAGAGAGACAGAGCATGAACGGGGGAGGGGCAGAGAGAGGGAGACACAGAATCGGAAACAGGCTCCAGGCTCTGAGCCATCAGCCCAGAGCCTGACGCGGGGCTCAAACTCACGGACCGCGAGATCGTGACCTGGCTGAAGTCGGACGCTTAACCGACTGCGCCACCCAGGCGCCCCAAGATAATTGTAAATTAAAGTGAGATACAAACTCACATTCTTCAGACTGACAGATTAAAAATCTGATAATTCTATAAACTGCTGGTATAAATGCATATTGCTGTGACAACTTCATGAGAAAGTCTTTTATGCATCAAGGGGACATGATCATGAATGATCCCAGCAGTGTTTGAATAGACAAACATTGTAATCTACTTCAGTATCATCAACAGAAGTGATACCTGACCTGTGCGGATAATATGACAGAAAACTATTCAAGAATGAAAATAAGTAAAAGCTACATTTGTAAGTGTGGATGAATTTCGCAAATAATTTTTTAAAGAAAAGAGCATGGCAGAAAGACATATATAATATGTTACCAGAAATACTTTGATAGTCTGCTGATAATGTATAAATTCTGGTCAAAAGAATACTAACTAAATGCAAACTAGCAAATAGCTGTGGGGATCAGGATAGAGAGAAAGATGAATGTACACAGAGGAATTTCATCTTGTTTCTAATTTTCTATTTTTTAAAAGGCTTAATGTAAATAATGGTAGAAAGTTAATAAAATATGTTAATTGGGGATTAATCGTTTTTTTTAAATAATATCTATATATCTATATCTATGCACATAAATCTTGTCTTCCCTTTCACCTTGGTGTCTTTATATGCTGTTCCTCAAAATACTTGTTAAAACACTATTATTTTAAAAGTGATTGTGTGCTCACACTGCCCCAGGTCTCATGCTGCTCGTGCTATGTGCATTTTCTCGTTTTGTCATCACGAGGGACTTACTATCATTATCCCTTATGACAGATGAGGAAAATGAGGTGATATAACCTCCCCCAATCACAGTGCTATGCCTGAAACTCTAGGCACTGAGACTCTAGGGCATATTAACAGCACAACTTGGAAAATACTGAAACTACTTGAGTGTGGAACCAAAATATTCATCACATAAGGTCACCTTACTTTGTCATTGGTGAAAAAGAAACAAATGCTGTGAATGATTGGCATGGTAGGGCTCCAGTAGGAAGACTTAGGTGTGTTCAAGTATAGAGAGAAAAATACAGAGGCAAAGCCTTGAGGATCCCCAGGCAAACTCATTTTTCTGATCCCCTTATATCCCATGACTTCCACAAATTTCCTATAATCTCATTTCCAAACCCTAGATTTCTTCCTCTGCATGTGAAGCTTTTCTTCACATATACTAAAGGCCAGGATTTGGAGAAGAGCAAGGAAATTATTGTGGACCAAATCATGCAGTTCCTTGTCTCATGTAAATGAGGTAGTTATACCTTTAACTCTTAAATCCATTAATCTGAGAAATATTACCTCTCCAGAAATTAAGATAAAATGTCAGCAAATAAGTATCAAAAAAAACTCAGTTTCCATCTTTGATATAAGAACTGGAGGGGGCGCCTGGGTGGCTCAGTTGGTTAAGCGTCCGACTTCGGCTCAGGTCATGATCTTGCAGTCCGTGAGTTCGAGCCCTGTGTCAGACTCTGTGCTGACAGCTCAGAGCCTGGAGCCTGCTTCAGATTCTGTGTCTCCCTCTTTCTCTGCCCCTCCCCCATTCACACTCTGTGTGTCTCTCTCTCAAAAATAAATAAACATTAAAAAATTAAAAAACAAAAGAAAAAGGAGGTCAAGTATGTAAGCAATATAGTTAATTTTACTTTATATTTTAGGTGGCCACATCATTCATTTCCGTCATTTGCCTTTTGTTAATAGTAATTGGCATTTTGGCCAGGTAACATTGAAATTGTTCAACCACTGTGAATAGCAGACCCAAAACACAAAATCTGATATGTTCTGAGGAATAATCTCAACAATCCACCTAGATTATAAATGTACCAAATTTGAGAAGAGAGAGAGGAGTTTTAATTACTTCTTTACTAATTTATAAGGGCCAGGGGACATTTCGTGAGTGTTTTCTTGGAAACTGAAGCTTCCAGTACCTACCACACGGTTCCCCTAAGCCTCAGGGTCTACCCAAGGCTCTTCCACTGGCCACTCTTGGCACTTTCACATACTCTTCAACTTGAGACAGGTAGAAGCTCAGTGATGATTTTGCAAACAGGAACTTAGCTCAGAATATACTGTACCTCACAACACCCAGCTCTGGCCCCTCGTTTCCCTCTTTCTGAACCAGCCTGTCCCAAGGACACACAGTTGCTCAGTATGGGGATTCTCTTTGTGTTAGTGACTACTGTGATATTTCAGGGCCATGTGACTCTATGGCTGTGTCTAATTTACATAGGGATTATGATAACCAGAAGCTGCTCTTGATAACCAGCTTTATCAGTAGGAAAGGCTAACATTTTGATCTCCATTTGTTTGTCACCTATATACTTAAAAATAAACTCCAATTGGTTCTAAACTCAGAAGGAGAAAGGGGGTAACTTGTTTACCCCCTAATATTTTGATCCAGTGTCCTGGGGGAGGTACATGAGAGCAGGCATGAGGGAAAGGCGGAATAGCGTAAAAGCAGAAGGAAGTCCTGCACTCAGCTCTGGAGAGGCTGTGGGTGGGAATGAAACAAGAAAAAATTAAAGAGGAAAATCCATGTTATTTTACAATGGCTTATTGAAGGAAATAATAGTAACAGAAAAATCAATAAAGCACATGATGCAGAATAAAAAGCAATGAAGTCTGGGGTAAAGGCAGGCGCTATTATGTTCAACAGAAGGAATCATGGGACTAATAACAATTATGTACTTTTTATTATAAAAACAAATAAAATGTTTCCAATTGAAGTCACTGATCCCAATAACTGAGAGCTTGAGAATCATAATAAGCATTCAGTCTTTTTTTGAAAGTCAGTTCAATGCTTACAGTATATTATCAATATAAGCAAAGTGATATCTTCTGGGAAAAGAAGTCACTCTAGAATTATAATGCCAATTATATCTTTGAAAACATGTAGGCAGTGTTCTGTCAGGAGCATTTCTGAAAGAAGTATTTTTATTTTATTGCTGGAGAGTCAAATCAGGACATTGGACAGAGCCTCTTTTTTTTTTTTTTTTTTTTTTTTTTTTTTTTTTTTTTAATTCCCCACCTGAGGGCTAAAAGGGAGGAACATACTTAAAGAACTTCATCAACAGTATCAGTCTGGTAGGAAAATACAAAGCCATTCTTTTTGCATAGTACAAATCTTAGCTCATTCCTCCTTCACCAAACCTGTAGTTCTTAGCATTTGTGGAAGGCCACTAAAAAGGAGCTATGGTTATGTTGCTTTTTGCCAATCACTCTTGGCTAAGGTTACTTTTTTTTTTTAATGTCTTGGGAAAATTGTACATTTCTTGGGACAGAACATTGTCCCTATTGCACTTTTTAGCCTCCAGTCTGTCTGTTCATATCTCTTAATTGACCTGAATTTCCTATTTATATTGAACACAATAAACCTCTCTTCTTCTTTGGTTATGTGACAACAGTTTATGTCTTGGGTATCTTTCTTCAGACAAGACAAACCTTCAATGAAAGCAGTAAATTGTCCTGCTTTGGTTTTTCAGGTTGAAAGTTGTACCTCTGTACCTATTGTGTCTGAGCACCATGTATTGTAAGAATTATAAACCCTTTGTTATTTGTCCATGAGGAGGAATCAAAGTCTTAGGATATGTGTGTGGGGGAGGTTGGTCTGTATAATGGGTGTAATTTTGTGGAGATTACAATGAAGATCATGACATTGGAGTCAATGGAGCCTGGCAGCATCAAAGGAGGGAGTTGAAGAGATGCTAAGAGGAGGGGAAGGGACACTCGGGAATTATTTCTGCTTCTTATATCCTCTCCCTGACATGATCCTTTGATTTTTTTCTTCCTGGTGGATTCTTACTCATTCTTCAAGGCCCAGCTTAAATATTATCTCTTTTATAGAGTTTTCTTTCTTGCCTCTTTCTCCTCTGCTTTTCTGCCTCCCCACCCCCCCTAACCCCTTCATTCTGTTTCCCTACCCCAGTAGTTGTAGCACCTCTATCTTCTGGGCTGTGTAGTCATGTTCACACATCCTTCTGATCTATAGCTCACACTGAATTAAAGGATTTGGGGCACCATTCTGTTATTCTGTCAGAGTATGAGAGCCTTGAAAGCAGAGATCATGCATTCTTCTCTTAGTATTCTTAGAGATTATTAGGAACCCAGTAATATGCAATACAGGTAGGAGCAATTAAACTGATGAGTGTATGAATGAATATATGAACAAATGAACAATATTTTGCCTTGGGTCATCTGTGTTGTTACTTCTTTCTGATTAGATGGTGCAGCAGGTAACTCCTCAGAATGATTTCCAGGCAACTTTCCCACTTGCCCAAACTGAAACCTTAGGAATCATTTTATGCCTCTGTCCCACCTCATATCCCCCTGTTGATCCCGTTCCCCTTTCCCTCACACCAGTGGCTTCCATGCTAACTTTTCTGTCCTCCTGGTATCCTACCTGGCACCATCACTGTGCTTGTCTGTAGATCATTCCAGCTCCTTCCCACCACCACCATTCAAACGACGTGTTTACAGAGATAACTTTAGAATGCACTTGCTAACTGTTAGAGGCACATGATATATGACAAAAAGTTAAAATAATCTGAGATGTTAAGGATGTTAATATAATAAATTGGAAAGAGATGTGCATGCAGGCCCCTTATCGTTCATGATAACAGCAGAAAATCAAAAGCAGACTCCCCTGTGTAACTGAGGAGAACATTTTACAAGATTAAAATGTTCCAAGCACTGTCGGCTTTGACAGTGGCATTAAACAATTTCCCACAAGGAGTGGGAATAAAACCAGATCTAATAACCAGGACCCATACGTGGCTGCATGATGAGAAGACAAAAGATGAAACCATTGCAAAAAGATGGCCCTAACATTCAGTGATGCCAAGTGATTCACAAGATCCTGCCTGGGTGTAAATTTCTTCCTGACACTTGAACAACACAAATATCTCATTTTAACTGGTTTTAGCTTATGTCTCCCTCTGGCCTTTCTGTTTCTATTTCTTACTGGAAGCAAATAACATATTATCGACTCTTGATAATATGTGACAGTTTTAACTTGAGCTCCTGAAGCTGAGTCCTGGGAACTGGTGGGTAAGACAACATTTCTTTCCACATTCTCCTGTGAAGGCATTCTTGGTATTTCTCTCATTTCCTATGTCTTAGAGCTCAGTAAGGTGCTGAATTTCAGTAGAGATACAAATGTGCTTGCAAACTTGGCAGTGATCAATCCTGATATTTTCTGTAAGGGGAAAATTGGAGTTGTTTTGCAGAACAGACTTCTCCAGAAGAGTTCAACTTGTAGAACCTCTGGTGGGTAATCTAATTAGGTTTAGAAGATTGCGTGAAGCTCATTTGGAAAGAGTGAAAGGAGCACAGAGGCCTGAAGGCAGCTGCCTTTTATTTTCTTATAATACACTTTACTTCAAAAATATCTTAAGCCAGTGCCAGCTCCTGAGACTACATCAGTATTTTTGACATATAAATGGAAACAGTATAAATCACTGATTTGATACTGTTAAAAGACAAAATTCACCTGAGTAAATTTAAAGATCAAATTGGCTTTGTTCAATGATTCATGAATTGGGCAACATCCCATCTAGTAAATAGAAAGGGGTGCTGAACAAAATGGGGTAGTTAGTTATACATAGACTGGGTTGGGGATCAGGAAAGAGCAGGTTACCTCATCCTTCT
This sequence comes from Leopardus geoffroyi, assembly GCF_018350155.1. Lineage (NCBI taxonomy): Eukaryota > Metazoa > Chordata > Mammalia > Carnivora > Felidae > Leopardus > Leopardus geoffroyi. The sequence goes on from NC_059339.1 coordinate 71,378,996, forward strand.
TTGGGAGATCATTGGGGTACGTCAGGTAGATTACCTCACAAGTGCTGGCCATGAAATTTCAGATTTACTGGAACTCCTTGGAGATGTTGTAACTGCAGTTAGGTTAGGTAGTAAGACCTGGTTTACTGAGGTGGGGCTCAGTACTAGTGACACCTTTTTGGGCCTGTTGTCTCTTTTTTAGCAATGCATTCTCAATAAGTTTTCCTAACAATAAGTTACGTGGTATCACATTTTCTTCCATATTGAACAATTCTAGCTTAGTCTCTTTCCATGTTTGATAATCCTTCTTGCCAATATATCTGGTCTTTTAAATATCAATTTATGTTTCTCAAGAACTGGAAGACATGATACTCATCAAATGGTAGGTCGAATGGAAACTGTGATGTCCGGACTCTAATAATTACACTTTGGGCTCCTCACAGAGAAATCCCTAATTCCAAAGCATAGAAGAAGGAATGAGAACCTTTTTTGGTCTATCTCCTATAATAATCGATTTTCTGGATATCATGAAACAACACTTAAATACACCATTGGGAATTGGAGAATTTGAACAGTGTAGAGTAGATGACAGAGGAGCATCATTTTTACTTTGTTGGATTAATCCAACTTAGTGTGGTGGTAATAACTCTCAACAGAGAAACAAAGTAGCAAAACATTGTAATCTAAAGAATTATTCTAAAAGGCTTACATATGCATAGCCTATTGTTGAATATGCGTGTATGATGCTTGGACAGAATGCCAAAATTTGACTTTTCTTTTTTTTTCTTTTTTGAAATTGCTTTATTAAAAATATTCATCAAAATGTTCTCTTTGCTCAAAGAAATTGAAACTGTGATTTCAGAAGAAAATATCTTACCTGGCACATTAAATATGCAACTAGGAGAAAGACAGATATACTATTGCCTCCTCAGTAACAGGGCATCTCAATTTTACCCTTGCAGCTGGAGGGTACAGCTAGAGTCCAGAGGAAATTTTGCTGTTGTTGAACTTTACTAATAATATTACCTGATTCTGATCCACCTGGAGCAGATCTAGAAAGCACCGTGGCTACCAGTGGCTATGCTTGATTTGATCTTGCTCTGTATGGGTTGAATTTAATCAATACTCTTCCCTGTCTCCCCAGAGGTGCCAGTCCTCTAAAATGGAGGGAGGAGACAAAGCTCTGGATATACACAAATGATTTGGGAAAGCCAGAGTTTTCTAAAACCAAAGGAAAGAGTAATTATTTTCAGTTTTACCAGAAGACATGTCTTTTGTTAACTAATTTATGTAATTAGGGAAGGGATCAGAGAGGGATACAACAGGCTTGTAATTTAAATAGCTTCAAATCCTTGTGCCATGGAGGGTGATACCATGAACCAAGCCAAAGAGTGACAGCTACTTTATAATACCCTCCCCTCCAAACCTAAAGATAGTGAGTGTGAGAATCACAGGTCCACAGATATTCTAGTCCACCACAGCTGATAAGCTCAGATGTCCCTCCAAGAAAGATCACTTCCCAGAGAGATGACCAAGACCCGGTGGCACCTACTTGCAGAGGTTGGTAAGGTTCAGGTGTTCACAGCCCATCTCCTCCTCCATAAACAATGCAGGATGTTTTATGCTAGCAGCAGAGTAATGACGCTAAGAGACTGAATGATTAAATGCCAGTCTGCCAGCCAGAGTACATTTGTTTTCTGCTTGAAAAAGCCACTTTCATTTTGTATGACAGCTTTCTTAACTGCAACATAGCTCAGAAAATGACAGAGAGCGAATGAGAATAAGTGATTGTAAACTGGCAAACAACTATTTGCTACTATTTGAACTACCATTAAACCGTTCATTCAATTTCTAGTCAGAAGCCATCACTCAGCTGTGGAACCAGAATGTAAGCATTATTTATTTGGTGGTATTACAATGCCATCTAATCTTGGGGAAAATCTTTTAGACAAAAATCAGAATATCCAAAAATTGCTTTGGCATTCAGTGGCAAAACATAATGCTTAGGCATGGCTTCTTTTCTGTATTCTTTTTCTCATTGTTATTACTGAAATACTTGAATTCTATTCTCATTCCAACGTTATACCCTCGATAATATGCTTTTTCTTACTAGCAGTCTATTCTGGCTAGGTATTGTTAGCACTGGGCAGAGTTGCAATTTTATAAGCTGTTCATGGGCAATGTGTGGCTTCCACCATTAATTTTCTTTGGGAATGTGTTCTTTCACAGCTTCCACATTCCCTAAGACAGAGTTGCTTTGCCTTAAAGAACTACGAATTACAAAAATAATGAGGTCAAAGGTACTCTGCATATTTGATCTTATTTAAACTTAACAACCTTATTGTTGTAGATGGTTTGCCTCTGTTACAGACAAGGAAGTTAAGGTTTATCAAAATTAAGTGATTTCCGAAGAGTTAGAATTTGGCCTCAAGTCTGAGAGACCATAAACCTACCCTACCACACTGCTTCTCAAAGGAAGCTCTTAGTGCTAAGGCCTTATTACACAGAAAAGGAGGAAATTTAAATATTCAGAGGGAGTCATTTAGTATTTGTTGTGAATTTGAAGTAAGAGGAAAATAATTTTTAGGCAAATATTCCAGAGTTAGTTTCATATGAGAGTGGTTTTTTCCCTTGTGAATAATGGAAGAGTATGTCCTTAGTCCAAGGATATGGACCATACTGAAAGCACCTTTTAGAATATCTTCTAAGACCTTTCTAGGATCTGGAATCCTAGGTGTTTCTGCTTGTTTGTTTGCTTCCTTATTTGTTTTCTTGTCTTTAACGTTAACTATTTTACCCTAGCTTTTTGTTCTCTAAAAGTGTATTTGGTATTTGATAACAAATCAAATTAGTCTGGAGTCAAGTGTAGTGTTAACGAGTAGATCAAGTTATCCACTATTATTTTGTGTATGAAAAGAATTGATCATATATTACATGGATGTGAATTAGTGTACCTCATAAAATGAAATGTTAGAGAATTTATAACACTGTCATGATGGTTTTCCAAGGGTGTTAGAAGAAAAGGTTTCTGGAGATATTTTGGTAAAATGTAGGAAGACCTCTAAAGTTTTCTATGTTCTAGAACAACAATTCCACTTCTAGAAAGTTGTGCTAAAGAAATAAAGATGTATGCTAAGATTTTTTTTTCTAGGACACTCATGAATGCATTATTTAAAAGATAAAATGTGGGGCGCCTGGGTGGCGCAGTGGGTTGAGCGTCCGACTTCAGCCAGGTCACGATCTCGCGGTCTGTGAGTTCGAGCCCCGCGTCAGGCTCTGGGCTGATGGCTCAGAGCCTGGAGCCTGTTTCCGATTCTGTGTCTCCCTCTCTCTCTGCCCCTCCCCCGTTTATGCTGTGTCTCTCTCTGTCCCAAAAATAAATAAACATTGAAAAAAAAAATTTAAAAGATAAAATGTAAGAGTATATCTAACATGGGGAATTAGTCATATTACGATACAAGTGTAAGAACACTGTGCCTTCATTTAAAACAATATTATAGAATAACATGCAGTACTTTAATAATTGAACATAAATATTGATGAATTTAAATATATTAGAAAATGTTTTATGATATAAATATTATTCTTTATATATGTGATGTACATATATATTGTACGTACACCAAAAGGTAACCATGGTTTTTAATTTTTTTGTGTGTGTTTTGTCTTCAGATTTCCCATAGCATATAGTATTAGTTTTGTAATGAGAATATTTAAACACCTCTGAAAAGTGTTTTAGTCTATACTCATACATTATAGAAGGTTAATCACTTGGTTTAACTAACTGAATTTCAACATAGCACCTTTCAAAAATACAGCCTTCACAGACTACGAGAAACTATTTGCAAAAGACACATGTGATAAAGGATTGTGCAAAGAATTATTAAAACTCAAAAATAAGAAAATGAACAACCCAATTAAAAATGGACAAAAGACCTAATCAGACGCCTCACCAGAAGTACAGATTGATGGCAAGTTACCATATGAAAATGTGTTCAGTATCATGTGTCATTAGAGAATTGCAACTTTAAAACAACTTTGAGATACCACTAAACACCTATTATAGCCAAAATTTAAAACACTGACAACACCAAATGCTGATAAGGATGTGGAGCAACAGGAACTCTCATTAGCTTCTGGTAGGAAGACAAAATGAAATAAATAAATCACTTTGGAAGGCAGTTTGGCAGCTTTTTTTTTTTTTTTTTTTTTATTAAACTAAACATCATTACCATGCAATCTAGCAATTCTTCTTCTTGGTATTTATCTGAGTGAACTGAACATTATTTTCACACAAAAACCTGCATATAGATGTTTGTATAGCAGCTTTATTCATAATTGCCCAAACTTGGAAAGAAACAAGATGTCTTCTGGTAAGTGAATGGCTAAACAAAATGTAGTATATCCAAGCAATTCAGCACTAAAAAGAAATGAGCTGTCAAGCCATGAAAAGACATGGAGGAACTGCGTATTACTAAGTGAAAGAAGCCAATCTGAAAAGCCTACGTAGTGTGTGACTTCACCTGTGTGATATTCTGGGGAAAGGTACAGTGGATACAGTTAAAAGATTAGTCATTGCCAGGGGTTAGAAGAGAAAGGGTCAGATGAATAGGCAGAGCACATGGGGATTTTTAAGATCGTGAAATTATTCTGTATGACACTACCATGTTGGATGCACATCATTGTACATTTATCAAAACCCACAGGATTTATCAAAACCTACAACGCCAAGAATGAATTCTAATGTCAGCTATGACTTTGGGTTATAATGATTTGTCATTGTAGGTTTGATTATAACAAATGTACCATTGTCGTGTGGATAATGGGGGATGTTGTGCATGTGTAAGGACAGGGGTACAGGAGAACTCACTGTACTTTCTGCTCAGTTTTACCATGAACCTAAAAATGTTCTAAAAATGAATTTATTAATATAAAAAATGCACCCTTAAACTTTCTGTAGGAACTCAAAATCAAAAAGGAAAGGAAAGGAAATACTTGGAGAGTTAGCTAAATGAATCTCTGAAAAATCTCTAGATGGGCTTGGAGGGAAATCGGAGTTTAAAGCAGAGATTGGTAAACATGTCCTGTTAAGGGCCACACAGTAAATATTTCTGGCTTTCCCCGACATATGATTTCTGATACAACTGCTCAACTTATAGTGTGGAAACAGCCCTTAGGCAATATGTAAAGGGGCAGATGTGGCTGTGTTCTCATAAAACCTTATTTGCCAAAACAGATTATTTGCTAACCTTTGATTTAAAGTAAAAGATGGCAGTGTTGTGTGGCAAGTCCAAGGTGAGTGTGTACAAAGGCTTTGAAGGGAGAGAGAGGAGCTCTGCTAAATGTTGGGTTGTTGAGAGCTGGGAGAAAAGATGCCAAAGGCAGTTCTGTCTGGCATGGAAATAGAATAGCACTTCTCTAGAGTTCCTTGGGTCTCCAAACAATTCTCCTAGGTTCTAGGAAATTGCAAAGAAGAATTAGTTCTCCCAAATAATACCTGCAGAAGTACAATTTGTTTTCTGGGAACTAGCTGATCATTCAAAGACAAAAAAATATTGTTGAAAATTTGTAAAAGGTAGCAAAACTATTTGTTTAGTCTCTCATGGTCTTCTCAGAAGGCAACTTGGAATGAGAATAATAAAGAAAATGCCTACTGAATCACTAACTTCCCAGAATTCAGGTACCTCAGTTTATTTCACAGGAAGAAAGTTTGTAAGTAGACTCTACTATCTGTCTTGAGAAATCATTACCTAAATCAAAGCATTTCCTTTCACTGGGGAGTTGCAGGAGATGGGCCAGAATCAGGCTGAAGTAAAAGAAGAATGTACTTAAAAGTAAGATGCATTATGTGGCAGAATTATATAAGCTTTGCTCTTACTGGATTGAAATCGACCTAGTGGTCCCTTTCCAATTCATATTTCCTAACTCCTTACAATTATTTGAAGATGATCTGATAGAAAATCTCTTTCACTGTATCATTACATTGGAATGAGGTTTTTTTAAACCTCAATAATATGCAATTAAACAAGTTGGGGAAGAATTCAGCTTATACACAAGCAAGTTAACCTTTGACTGCATTCCTTCAAAAGTGGACATGAAACTGAAGTGCATTCTCCATTATGTTTTCAAAGTTTATTTTTTCCAGTTTTCTTAAAAAAAAAAAAAAACAAGATATAAACTTAAAAAGATAATCATTGGAGGGGATCCTGGGAAGATGGCGGCGTAGGAGGATGCTGGGCTCACCGCGCGTCCTGCTGATCACTTAGATTCCACCTACACCTGCCTAAATAACCCAGAAAACCGCCAGAAGACTAGCAGAATGGAGTCTGCAGAGCCAAGCACAGATGAGAGGTCCATGGAAGAGGGTAGGAAGGGCGGAGAGGCGGTGCGCGCTCCAAGGACTGGCAGGAGGGAGCCGGGGCAGAGGGGCAGCCCGCTGGCCAAGCAGAGCCCCCGAGTCTGGCTTGCAAAAGCAGAGGGGCCGGATGGAGTGTGTTCTGACAGCAAGCGGGACTTGACATCTGGAAGGTTATAAGCTAACAGCTCTGCTCGGAGAACGAGAGGGCTGGAGGACAATGGGAGGGAGAGTTGTTGAGTCCCAGATGACAGAGCTTACCTTGGTGGGGAACAAAGGCGCTCACCAGCACCATCTCCCTCGCCCATCCCCCAGCCAAAATCCCAAAGGGAACCAGTTCCTTCCAGGGAACTTGCTTGCACTACGCAAACACCCAAAGCTGTGCTTCTGTGGATCCATCCCTCCGGCAGGTCTGACTCCCTCCCGGTGCCGCAGGGCCCCTCCCGAACTAGATCTCCAAAGGAAAAGTAGGCTGAGCCTGCCCCTCCCACCCCTGTGCACCTTGCCGATCCATCCCAGCTAATATGACAGATCCCCAGCACCACAAGCCTGGCAGTGTGCAAGTAGCCCAGATGGGCCACGCCACCCCACAGTGAATCCCGCCCCTAGGAGAGGGGAAGAGAAGGCACACACCAGTCTGACTGTGGCCCCAGCAGTGGGCTGGGGGCAGACATCAGGTCTGACTGCGGCCCCTCCCACCAACGCAAGTTATTCAAGACAGCACAGAGGAAGTGCCCGGAAGTCCCGCACCACTCCAGGGACTATCCAAAATGATGAAACGAAAGAATTCCCCTCAGAAAAACGTCCAGGAAATAACAACAGCCAATGAACTGATCAAAATTATTTAAACAATATAACAGAAAGTGAATTCAGAATAATAGTCATAGAATTAATCGCTGGGCTTGAAAACAGTATAAAGGAGAGCAGAGAATCGCTTGATATAGAGATCAAGGACTAAGGAACAGCCAGGAGGAGGTAAAAAGAAGCTGAGAAAAAGAGAGATAAAAAAATCCAGGAGTATGAGGGGAAAATTAGAGAACTAAGTGCTGAACTAAAGAGAAATAATATACGCATAATGAGTATTCCAGAGGAGGAAGAGAGAGGGAAAGGTGCTGAAGGTTTACTTGAAGAAATAATAGCTGAGAACTTCCTGGATCTGGGGAAGGAAAAAGGCATTGAAATCCAAGAGACACAGAGAACTCCCTTCAGACGTAACTTGAATCGATCTTCTGCACGACATATCATAGTGAAACTGGCAAAATACAAGGATAAAGAGAAAATTCTGAAAGCAGCAAGGGGTAAACGTGCCCTCACATATAAAGGGAGACCTATAAGACTCGTGACTGAACTCTTTACTGAAACTTGGCAGGCCAGAAAGGAATGGCAGGAGATCTTCAATGTGATGAACAGAAAAAATATGCAGCCGAGAATTCTTTATCCAGCAAGTCTGTCATTTAGAATAGGAGAGATAAAGGTCTTCCCAAAGAAACAAAAACTGAAGGAATTCGTCACCACTACACCAGCCCTACAAGAGATCCTAAGGGGGATCCAGTGAGACAAATTACCAGAGACCTCGCTATAAGCATCAAACCTATGGACATCACAATGACTCTAAACCCATATCTTTCTATAATAACACTGAATGTAAATGGACTAAATGCGCCAACCAAAAGACATAGGGTATCAGAATGGATAAAAAAACAAGACCCATCTATTTGCTGTCTACAAGAGACTCATTTCAGACCTGAGGACACCTTCAGATTGAGAGTGAGGGGGTGGAGAACTATTTATCATGCCACTGGAAGTCAAAAGAAAGCTAGAGTAGCCATACTTATATCAGACAAACTAGACTTTAAAGGCTGTAACAAGAGATGAAGAAGGGCATTATATAATAATCACAGGGTCTATCCATCAGGAAGAGCTAACAATTATAAATGTCTATGCGCCAAATACAGGAGCCCCCAAATATATAAAACAATTACTCACAAACATAAGCACCTGATTGATAAGAATGTGGTAATTGCAGGGGACTTTAACACTCCACTTACAGAAATGGATAGCTCATCTAGACACACGGTCAATAAAGAAACAAGGGCCTTGAATGATACATTGGATCAGATGGACTTGACAGATATATTTAGAACTCTGCATCCCACAGCAACAGAATATACTTTCTTCTCGAGTGCACATGGAACATTCTCCAAGATAGATCACATACTGGGTCACAAAACAGCCCTTCATAAGTATACAAGAATTGAAATCATACCATGCATACTTTCAGACCACAATGCTATGAAGCTTGAAATCAACCACAGGAAAAAGTCTGGAAAACCTCCAAAAGCATGGAGGTTAACGAACACCCTACTAAAGAATGAATGGGTCAACCAGGCAATTAGAGAAGAAATTAAAAAATATATGGAAACAAATGAAAATGAAAATACAACAATCCAAACGCTTTGGGATGCAGTGAAGGCAGTCCTGAGAGGAAAATACATTGCAATCCAGGCCTATCTCCAGAAACAAGAAAAATCCCAAATACAAAATCTAACAGCACACCTAAAGGAAATTGAAGCAGAACAGCAAAGACAGCCTAAACCCAGCAGAAGAAGAGAAATAATAAAGATCAGAGCAGAAATAAACAATATAGAATCTAAAAAAACTGTAGAGCAGATCTACGAAACCAAGAGTTGGTGTTTTGAAAAAATAAACAAAATTGACAAACCTCTAGCCAGGCTTCTCAAAAAGAAAAGGGAGATGACCCAAATAGATAAAATCATGAATGAAAATGGAGTGATTACAACCAATCCCTCAGAGATAGGAGCAATTATCAGGGAATATTATGAAAAATTATATGCCAACAAACTGGACAACCTGGAAGAAATGGACAAATTCCTAAACACCCACACGCTTCCAAAACTCAATCAGGAGGAAATAGAAAGCTTGAACAGACCCATAACCAGCGAAGAAATTGAATCAGTCATCAAAAATCTCCCAACAAATAAGAGTCCAGGACCAGATGGCTTCCCAGGGGAGTTCTACCAGACGTTTAAAGCAGAGATAATACCTATCCTTCCCAAGCTATTCTAAAAAATAGAAAGGGAAGGAAAACTTCCAGACTCATTCTAGGAAGCCAGTATTACTTTGATTCCTAAACCAGACAGAGACCCAGTAAAAAAAGAGAACTACAGACCAATATCCCTGATGAGTATGGATGCAAAAATTCTCAATAAGATACTAGCAAATTGAATTGAACAGCATATAAAAAGAATTATTCACCATGATCAAGTGGGATTCATTCCTGGGATGCAGGGCTGGTTCAACATTCACAAATCAATCAACGTGAGATATCACATTAATAAAAGAAAAGATAAGAACCATATGATCCTGTCAATTGATGCAGAAAAGGCCTTTGACAAAATTCAGCAACCTTTCTTAATAAAAACCCTCGAGAAAGTCGGGATAGAAGGAACATACTTAAAGATCATAAAAGCCATTTATGAAAAGCCCACAGCTGATATCATCCTCAATGGGGAAAAACTGAGAGCTTTTTCCCTGAGATCAGGAACACGACAGGGATGTCCACTCTCACCGCTGTTATTTAACATAGTGTTGGAAGTTCTAGCATCAGCAATCAGACAACAAAAGGAAATCAAAGGCATCAAAATTGGCAAAGATGAAGTTAAGCTTTCACTTTTTGCAGATTATACATGGAAAATCCGATAGACTCCACCAGAAGTCTGCTAGAACTGATACATGAATTTAGCAAAGTTGCAGGATACAAAATCAATGTACAGAAATCAGTTGCATTCTTATACACTAATAATGAAGCAACAGAGAGACAAATAAATAAACTGATCCCATTCACAATTGCACCAGGAAGCATAAAATACCTAGGAATAAATCTAACCAAAGATGTCAAAGATCTGTATGCTGAAAACTATAGAAAGCTTATGAAGGAAATTGAAGAAGATAAAAGAAATGGAAAAACATTCCGTGCTCATGGATTGGAAGAATAAATATTGTCAAAATGTCAATACTACCCAAAGCTATCTACACATTCAATGCAATCCCAACCAAAATTGCACCGGCATTCTTCTCGAAACTAGAACAAGCAATCCTAAAATTCATATGGAACCACAAAAGGCCCTGAATAGCCAAAGTAATTTTGAAGAAGAAGACCAAAGCGGGAGGCATCACAGTCCCAGACTTTAGCCTCTACTACAAAGCTGTAATCATCAAGACAGCATGGTATTGGCACAAAAACAGACACACCAATGGAATAGAATAGAAACCCCAGAACTAGACCCACAAACGTATGGCCAACTCATCTTTGACAAAGCGGGAAAGAATATCCAATGGAAAAAAGACAGTCTCTTTAAAAATGATGCTGGGAGAACTGGACAGCAACATGCAGAAGGTTGAAACTAGACCACTTTCTCACACCATTCACAAAAATAAACTCAAAATGGATAAAGGACCTGAATGTGAGACAGGAAACCATCAAAACCCTAGAGGAGAAAGCAGGAAAAGACCTCTCTGACCTCAGCCGTAGCAATTTCTTACTTAACACATCCCCAAAGGCAAGGGAATTAAAAGCAAAAATGAAGTACTGGGACCTTTTGAAGATAAAAACTTCTGCACAGCAAAGGAAACAACCAACAAAACTAAAAGGCAACCAACAGAATGGGAAAAGATATTTGCAAATGACATATCAGACAAAGAGCTAGTATCCAAAATCTATAAAGAGCTCACCAAACTCCACACCCGAAAAACAAATAATGCATTGAAGAAATGGGCAGAAAACATGAATAGACACTTCTCAAAAGAAGACATCCGGATGGCCAACAGGCACATGAAAAGATGCTCAACGTCGCTCCTCATCAGGGAAATACAAATCAAAACCACACTCAGATATCACCTCACGCCAGTCAGAGTAGCCAAAATGAACAAATCAGGAGAGTATAGATGCTGGAGAGGATGTGGAGAAACGGGAACCCTCTTGTACTGTTGGTGGGAATGCAAACTGGTGCAGCCACTCTGGAAAACAGTGTGGAGGTTCCTCAAAAAATTAAAAATAGACCTACCCTATGACCCAGCAGTAGCACTGCTAGGAATTTACCCAAGGGATACAGGAGTACTGATGCATAGGGGCGCTTGTACCCCAATGTTTATAGCAGGCACTCTCAACAATAGCCGAATTATGGAAAGAACCTAAATGTCCATCAACTGATGAATGGATAAAGAAATTGTGGTTTATATACACATTGGAGTACTATGTGGCAATGAGAAAGAATGAAATATGGCCCTTTGTAGCAACATGGATGGAACTGGAGACCGTTATGCTAAGTGAAATAAGCCATACAGGAAAGACAGATACCAGATATGTTCACTCTTATGTGGATCCTGAGAAACTTAACAGAAACCCATGGGGGAGGGGAAGGAAAAAAAAAAGAGGTTAGAGTGGAAGAGAGCCAAAGCATAAGAGACTCTTAAAAGCAGAACAAACTGAGGGTTGATGGGGGGTGGGAGGGAGGGGAGGGTGGGTGATGGGTATTGAGGATGGCACCTTTTGGAATGAGCCCTGGGTGTTGTATGGAAACCAATTTGACAATAAACTTCATATATTGAAAAAAAAAGATAATCATTGGAAAAAAATGTAAAAGGGAAACTCATGTATGCTGCATTTTACAAAAATAAATATCCAAAGGAAAAGTCAGAATCTGACCATTAAATATAATTCTAAATATCCAAACGTGTTACTAAAGCAAAACTGGAATGACAATCAGAGATAAAGATTTATCTAATTACCCTATCTTAGAGTATTTTTATGTTGTTATGTGTGATGGGTCTCCCATATTAATAAGAACTCAAAGTAGAATTCAACAATTACAACAGTGTCTGGTCATTGGTCGCTGATCAAGGACATCTTCATGTCGGGGAATGCATGGATTAGCTCCATTTTGCTCACGTCCTGGCATAGATTTTATTTGGGGATTGGTAACTATATTTATGCAGTTCTATTCTCAGATTTCCACCTGCCTAGCTAGCTAACCTTGATTTGTGGAATCAAGAGAGAAGAGTGTATCTGTGGGAATAAACTTGCCTTACTGGATTCCAAGAGCATGACATATGTTGGCGATTTAGTTAGGTCTTTGAAAATTACACATAACTTCAACATTCTACCTCATAATTAATGTAGACTTACAACCTCTCCATGGGGTGTTACTCAGCTTTTTCATTTCCTTAATTTACTGAGCATCTATAACATGTCAGGCATCATACTGGGTACACACTGATGCATAAGACACAGTTTCTACTTTTAAGTGAGACCCTTAGCGCTCCCTAGGAGAACAGTGGTTCTGCCCATTAGATTTATAATGTTGCTATGCACAGCAAGAAGCGAGGGATAAATGATCCCTTACTATACCATTAGTTGTGACAATCTGAACTGTGACATAAGGTAGTCCTATTTCCATGGTCTAACTGGTCAAAGAAGAAATTTAGTTTAATGAAAATGTTTTATGAAATCTTACACTCTGCTTGGTAAAAAAAAGTTTTAGATGAGACTAAAATAGAACTAAAAAGGAGCTCATGAAAAAATAAAATGAAGGATACAGCTCCATTAATGTTTATTTGTGTGTGTGTATGTATATATGTATATATAATACATACATATAGACATGTATACATATATATGGAGAGATTCATGCTTTATATATAACAGAAAAGACATTTATGTATATATAAATATAAATGTATATACTTTTGTACAGAGAGAGGGCGATTAATGAAATAATGAAAATATTGATGATTATTTCAAGATTGTAGAACTTCAGGTGACATTTTCTCTCCTGTAGTTTTTCTGTGTTTAGGATATATTACAATAAGCATGTGCTTTTACATAATCATATAAAAGCAAAGCTGTTTTCATTGTGGTGTAGGGCAGAAGATCTGTGCAACACCAAATACCTGCATTCCAGATTCTCACTGAAGAATATAAACTTAAATTAACTGCTAGTAGACTTTTTCAAGCACTCAGTCAAGAGAAACAGTGCTTAGGCATAATCATTGGAAAAACACATGCAGTGCATTCACTTCTGAGGTCTTGTTTGTAGCCTTGGATTTGGCCAGACCATCTCGGAGCTGTGTATTTGGATTATCTTGCCTTGTTTTCATCTCCCTCAGCCATACACTTCCACCATTGTCATTTTGACATTGTATTCAATGAAGCAAACAAAGTATCCTGAAAAACTCACTCACTGAAAGTCTACTATATAAAGGCATATAAGAGAACCTTCTGTTACACAAAATTAGAAGGAAAAAAAAAACCTTCTTATAGAATTTGGTATGTTTCATCAGCTACGGGAATTTTGACATTTATGACATTTCCTATGTTGTTTTGTCTAACAGGAATCTTTTAGTATTGGATTCGTATTAGTATTAGTGTTTAGTATTGGATTTTGTAACCCAAATTTAATCATTGCTCATTAATGTTTTCCAAAGAAAATTCATAATTGCTTCTCTAAAGGGCCTTTAAATTTTTTAAAATGTTTATTTGTGTGTGTGTGTGAGAGAGAGAGAGAAGCGAGCACGAGTGGGGGAGGGCAGAGAGAGATGGAGACACAATCCAAAGTAGGCTACAGGGTCTGAGCTGTCAGCACAAAGCCCGACGTGGGGCTTGAACCACGAGATCATGACCTGAGCCAAAGTCGGATGCTTAACCAACTGAGCCACCCAGGCACCCCTCTAAGGAGTCTTTTAAAGTATACTTTTTCTAGTCACCCAATTGTGCCCCCTCCCATGAAACTTTAGTACCACATATATACTGTGTATATGTTTATTTGCCATATATATATACACACATCTGTAATTTATACAGAAAAATAGTAAACTTTTTTTTACCTGTCCCCATGAATTTATAAATGCCCTATTAAGAATGCATGCTATAAAGTAACCAATGACCTATTATATAAACATTCCTCTTTCTTAACTCGCCATTATATTTAATTTTCCCTGGCTTTGTCTGTGTGTCTATGAGCAGAAACACACATATAGATCCATAACCAAATGTATTTTTGAATGCATTTTCATAACCCCAATTCCAGTTAATTTAATATATCATTACATGTAAAATGAAAGACTGTAATCAGTGCTAAGGCAAACTTTGCAATGGAAATAAAGTTGTTCTTTAGGGACTAAGCTTTGGTTATGCTTATCAAGGTAAAACTCTGGTGGAATGTGTTGATGTGACCTAGGGAAAGAAAACTTAAAGAGTCCATCTTGGGTATGCTTTTGCATTGGGAAAAAATCTATCAGTGATAAGTGCAGGAGGGAAGAAAACCATATAAACTAGAATATTATAAGCAGATTTTTTAGTCACAGGAATTCTTTTTAAAAATATATTGATTTTCTCTGTTTATGTTCCTGTTTTACCAAAGTCCTCAGATCTTTTTTGAGGTCCCGCCTATTGCTTATTTCTAACCATTTTCATTATTTTTTTTTCTGGACCCTTTGATCTCATCTATCCTGAAAGGACATGGCCTAAACTAAAAAGTCTTTCACAAATAAAAAGGAATGCCATGTTATAAAACATATTTTCTATTTCGATGCACCTGGACATATACAGTATTAAGTAGTCTTCAGGATTGATGTGCACATTCATTTCAAGGCATAAGTGAACACTGTCAACCTTACTGAAATTACTGAAAACCTAAGTTTTGATGTGGATTGCCATTGGAGCTACATCTCCAAAGTACCTAATAAATGGATTCAAGGTACATGGGCACTTCCAGATGGCTTTCCAAAGCAGGACAATATCTCTTATTCTAGGAAATGAGCCCACAGAAATAAAACAATTGGGCAGTAGTAACTGGTTTACTATCTTCAAATGTTTGAGATAAAAAGGAAAGAAAAATTTGTCAAGATAGACCTAATCAATTTCAAATTTCAAGAAAGATATATGTACTTTTAGAGACCAATGCAACATCATGAGGATAGGGATGCTTAAGAAAAGTCGTGTATGTCAAATAGAAAGAAAACTAAAAAAGCAAGTTGCAGTGAAATTTGTGTGATAGTGTCTTTCTTTCCTAACTGACTATGAAAGAAAAAGAATTAAACGTTTTAATTTATTATCCGACCACGTCACTTCATGCAGGCATGTAAAATGCTCCTGAAAATAAATGAGGGAAAATTGGAGGACAAAATTTTATGAGAGAGGAGCTCTCATCTGTATTTGCTAAGATTATAATGCTGTTGCATCCTCAGTTACAATTATTTAGACGATGAGTTAGGCTTAAAAGTTAAAAAAAAAAAAAAAAGAAAGAAAAAAAAGTCTTTTAATTCAACAGTTACTTACTGAGCCTCTTGGCACCAAGCACTTGTCTAGGTGTCTGGGTAATTGGGAGGCGTCAGTTTTCGATTCAAAGATTCCTGCTGTCACAGAGTTTATTATATTCTGGTAGTGGAAGAGGTAGACAATAAATAATACACACAGTAAAATATAGAGTATTTTAGAAGGCTGTGAGTTCAGTGGACAAAAAGGAACTGTAGGACGGGGTGAGGAGCATCTTTAGCTCTGGCACAGTGGTGTGAACATGGTTTGCTGTTTTCAATAAGGTGTGGTCAGGAGTAGTTAGTAGTAGTGGTGATAGTGATCAAGTAAAGGTCACTGACTGCGGGAAATGTGAGCAAAGACTTTAAAGGAGATGAGTAACAGAAACTGTGAAGGTATGTAGGAAAGCTAGAGTTTTAGGTCAGAGGAAATCCAATGAGAAAACTCCCAAGGTGCAGACACTGCTGAGGGATTTGAAGAACAGCCAGGGGGCCTGTCTGGCAGATGTGGAGATGTTACCTGGGACCACAACGGGACAGATCCTGTAAGCTATGAAAGGATATTGGGCTTTTCATATGACTGAGAGGAAAGATGGGGGGGGGGAGGGGTGGCTTTACGTAAGGAGTACTACCTTTGATCTGGCTTCCATGTGTTAAGAAGAAATCATGAGGAGACAAAGTGGCTTAAAGGTTAAAGAAATGTAATTTATTTTACCGTATTTCCTGGGGCTACCATTACAAATTACCACCCACTAGGTGGCTTAAAACAATAGAAATTTGTTCTCAACAGTTCAGGAGGTCAGAGGCCTGAAATCAAAGTATCACAGGGTAAGTTCCTGCTGGAGGCTCTAAGGGCAAATTAGTTCTGTGCCTCTCCTAGATTCTTGTGGCTGCAGGCAATCCTTGGCATTTCTTGACTCGTAGGTGCATCACTCCAATCTCTGCCATCATTTTCATACCACCTTTTTCTCTGGCTCTTCTCATGGCCTCCTTCTCAGTATATTTCAAATCTCCCTCTCCTTTTTTCTTTTAAGGACACCAGTAATTGGGTTGAAGACCCACTTTAATTCCAATCTCACCTCGTCTCCAGACCCTTGACTTAGTTACATCTTCAGAGAACCTGTTTCCAAATAAGGTCACATTCAGAAACACCAGGAGTTAAGATTTAGACAACCCTTTTTAGGGGGTACCACTTAACCCATTGCATCAATATTTTGTCTCGAAGAAGGATGACTCCAGGGTTGGTTACTTTGAATGCTAATCATGTCACCTAGAACTCAGATTCTTCCCATTTTTCTTTCTCATTGCCTCCCTTGGTATGCTGGGTTTGTCTTCATTCTATCTCCATGGCTTCAAGATAGCTACAGCTATTATGGGTGTCAGACCCAGCTACATCAATATCTATAAGGAAGGAAGACAGCTGCTCCTCTGTGTCCCTCTTAGCTCCATGGGGGCAAGGATTTGTCTCTTTTATTCACTGCAGTCCCCCAGCACCTAGAGGAGTGGATAGAACATTATAGTGTCAGCAAACATTGGTTAAATTAATTAGCTGACAAGGATTCCATCACATGTTCATGCTTGTACTGAATGATTATTTATGGGAACAGGTGTGGGGGGCTTTGGGCAATCACATCCCTAAGGCTGAAGGTGGCTTAGCACCAGAGGGACTGAAACGCTGCTATTGGACCCCAAAATTATTCCAATTAGAAAGGAGAAAAGGACAATGGAAATGATTATTGGATAAGCTATTTTAATGCTTTAAGAAAGGATGTGTCGAGTAAGTTTGGGTATATGCTGGATTGAATCTTTTCAAGTCTCTGACATATGAGTTAATGACACTAAAAAAGAAGGTTAGGTCTTATACACATGGCATTTGTTACAGACTTTCTTCAGTGGCTCACTATTGTCTACATTTCAGTCTGAACACTGGTACTTTATATAGTCTTGCTTCTCGTGACATTCTTGCATAAACTCTCTGTCATGCCATTAGCTTATACCATAGCTTTATATACAAACTATTTTCATAAATGGATAATGTATTTAATAAACTAGTAATAAATTATTAAATGACTTGAAATAGACAGGCTGATGCTATTAAAACAATGGGATCGGCTCTCCTGAGCAGACAAAAACAGAGACCATAGTGATCTTTTTTCCTGAAATATTTTAGGAGAAAATAAATGATAAAAAATAAAGTTTTTCTAGGTTTTTTTCTCATCAGAGATTACACAATATATTAATGTCATGAAATGAGAGCACCTATTTTCTAAATTAGTATCTACAGAGTCCATCTTGGTTGTTTTCAATATTCATGTTGAGATAAATTAACTACAAAATAATGGCTATAAAAAAGCTCTCAATGTGTGCATGCATGCCCCTATATCAGTGTAATTACATTTATTTTATATTATGTTTTATGTGCCTAAATAGATTTATTCAGGCACTTGGAGGCTTGTAACAACAATAGCAAAAAAACAAAAACTAACAATGGTCTTCATTGGAACCAAAGACTGCAGAGGGAAATGAGGTGTAAAATAATGCCTCTGTGTGGTTAGCAGGTCACCCTTTTGGGATTATTGATTGTTGCACTAAGTTGGCAATTAAACATGAAAACAAAAGAGCTAAATATCCAGATACACACTGGTGCTTGTTTGAAACAAAGACATTAAGACACTTATTCTTCAGTATCTCCTTAAAGGTAAAGTAGGATTCTGAAACCTGCTACATTCATCTCCTCAGAATTTATGGACAAGTACTCACTGCCCCTAGAGAGGGAAATAACAGGGGCAGGAGGACATAAGACAAATATGTTCACATCTAAATCATGGGATCTCATGGCTTGCATCCCAGATTTTTTTAGGGACTGGCTTGTTATTTTGGCTGTAACTATCACATTTAAAGAATTGATGTTTAAATTGGGCATATCCTAAAAGATGAACAAATTAAGAGTTTCTTAATTAAAGAATGGGGGTGGAGGTGGGGACTAATAAATTTAGAACAGGAAATGGTAGTCATTTGAGAGAGATACTGAAAAAACCTGGGGAAGCAGTTGTGAGGGCCAAACAACATCCTCTAAATTTCTACAACGATTGTATGTACCTGGAATTAACCCACACTGTTTTGTGAGGAACAGATGCTTCAAAAGAATCTGTGACAAGCTGGGGAAAAACAGCAGATTTAAAAGAGTTTTCATCCTTTTCTGTATGACAGACCATCAGAACCAGCCCTTTGTGGAATGGATGATGCCACTGTTGGGTGGATGTAAAGCTCAGGGTCAGGACATATCCAGGGACCAATTCTTCCTGACAGTGACGCCTATGGAAGGGTCTGGCTGAAAAATGCCATTAGTTGCATTGCTTCTGTCCCACCTGAATGACCAAGTATTTTAGTGTTTTTTTTTTTTGTTATTGTTTTTTGTTTGTTTGTTTGGCTGGCTTTTTTGGAAGCACTGGCTAAGTTCGGATGACAACGAATCACATGTTTGGAGCAAGTGTTTACTGAACAACTGCCATATGGAAGGCTCTGTGATAAATGGTAGAGGAGAAATGAAGAAATCGACCAATATTTCTCAAACATGTACTGAGTTTTTCCTGTAGGCATGGTTCTATGGTAGATGCTGGGAGGAAGGGTGGGTTGGAGTTATCTAAAAGATGTGCTACTTACAGTTTAAGAACATATAGTTTTGGAGCTAAGATAGCTAGCAAATTTCTTGTCTTTAGTAAATGTTTTTGGGCATCTTCCATGTGTCTGAGGAATTCAGGATGTGGCAGTATGGTTATAATTGTAGGACAAAGAGATGATTAGAAGACATCAAGGAAAATCTTAAAAGGTAAGGTAGCAATTCATTGAGTCATAAAAGAAGTGTAAGAGTTTAACAGAGGGGGGATGACTACCAGGAGTATTCCAGGCAGCAGGAAAGAACAGTGACATGGAAAGGCTAATGCATGGGTTAAGTTCAGACAATGAAGCAATGGGTTTTGGCCAAAGATTAAGGAATGTGAAGGAAAATAAAAAATTGAGATCGGATCCTAAATAGTTTGATGTTAATTTTGGTGACCATAAAATACTAAGATTTGGTGTGTGGGGGGACAATGAACTTAAGCAGACATTTGAAACACTAATTTGATTGCTAAGTTTCAAGTCCATTAAAAGGGAGTACATTTTAGAAGCAAGGAGATGAGTTTTAGTAAGTCATTGGTTCCTGTTGGAGCTAAGGAAAGGCCTTTGGTGGTATCTGTGGAAACTAAAACAAAAAGATGGATTGGCAGAGATTTGTGCACATATTAATCCACAAAGAAGGACTGACTGCTAAATTGATATTCACTTTAAGTGCAATTAAGATTTTAGAAAATGAAGAAATCAGTAAGACTGCTACTATATTGTTTAGCCTATTGACCTACAGTTATGTATCTTAAATTTTGAGTTTGGCAGTGTAGCAAGGTAACAATAGTATTAATTCTCCATTGATGCAGCCCTGATCCACTTAGTTCAGTTCCTTATATTCAGAATTTGTTTCTTCTCTCTATCAATGTTCTAGATAGGCAGGTTTCCCTTGGGTCCTACCAGTGTGTCATGGGGCACATAAGCCAGTTTCCTCAGTGCTGCTAGACAAGAAAAGAGTGTAGACCTGTCAGGTTTTGGGCATTTCTCCTACTGGACAGCAGCTAATGAGGGCACTAGGCTCTATCAGTGCAAAGATCCTTTAATGTAAAGAGCAGTTGGTTGGCACAGATCTTGGTTACAGTCCATAAGCCGTTTCCAGTCACTCAAAGTCAGCTGATGAGATCTGTAATCCACCATGTCTCCAGGTTCTGAACCACTCCCACACCACCTTCTTGACTTGGGCCTTTGGAATTCATAGTTTCCTCCATCTTTTTTCCCTTGTTCCTAGCGTAACCACTATTCTTGTTTCCACACCCTATGTTGCTGGTATCTAAAGCCCAGTTCTCTCTTAGAGTTGCTACGCTGAGCACAAAGGGAAGGCATCTAAGCTGTCATCCAAGGCCAAATGGTCCCCCCCCCCCCAAGGAGGGAGAAGACACAGTTTTGAAATCCTAGTAATTTTTATTCTGGATAGTTGTGGACATGGTTTACCCTCTGCACCTGAATTCATTGAATGGTTCTAAAGCAACAAATAAAAAGTGAAACAATTTGGGTTACATTTTAAAATAGATTTGACTCCCGGGACACCTGGGTGGCTCAGTAAGTTAAGCAACTGACTTTGGCTCAGGTCATGATCTCACGGTTCATGGGTTTGAGCCCCACATCAGGCTCTATGCTGACAGCTCAGAGACTGGAGCCTGCTTGGGATTCTGTGTCTCCCTCTCTGTCTCTGCCCCTCCCCTACTCACACTCTGTCTCATTCTCTCTCTCTCTTTCTCTCTCTCTCTTTCTCTAAATAAATAAACATTAAAAATATATTAAAAAACAAATTTAACTCCCTCCTTCAGCTATATTAGAGAGGCTGTTTTCATTTAGGCTTACACATTACAGTGTTTTCATACATGCTATCACATTTGATACTTGTCACAATCCTGAAGATCATTATTCCTTTTGCCATTTGAGAATCTGAGGCAGGGGGACAACCTAGTGGAGGTCGTATGACTGAAAGTGACAAAGTTGTCATGAGAATTTAAGATTGGTTCTCCAGCTCTGTCTGTTTAATATTTGGTTATTGACCAAAGCACTGAAAAAAAAATTGTATATTCTATATACCGTACCTTACAGTTTTGATTTTATTATTAGAATAGCATTTTAGTATTCTGTTTTCTTTGTTGACAAATAAGGGGGACTAATAAAATTCCAGGGGGGAATTTTTTATGCTAATTGGCTCAGTGTATGATTTTCCTCTGTCTTGATTCAACATTCACTTAACCATTTATTATGTATTTATGGAGTTGCAGATACTATTCTTGATTTCAGGGATACAACATTGAAAATTCCATGATTCTTCCCCTCTTGGCATTCAATATCCAGAGAGGGCAACATCAATAACAAACTGCACCATAAGTATTTAATATCAGCTCTTTAAGATAAAGTTAGGAATTAACCCCTCTTTTATACTCTTTTTACACTTTTTACCAAGTTTGGTCCACCTGGGTATTTACTGTCTCTACAGACTACCTCCCTCAAAATAGTGGTTTTCATTATTTGACTCATCCCACCAATTTGTAAGGTGGTATTTGCCCCAGTCTTTACACGTTTGCATACTATGTACAAAGGAAATTGGGGATCGTTTATTTCCCAAACCTCTTGAAGACTTCTCTTGATGCATTAGGTGTTTTACCTGTGCTCTGGCTGCAAGAGAATTTGGGGAGGCAAATAACTTGCTTTATTAGCCCTTGTGGAGGAAGCCCTTGTGGAGGAAGCCCTTGTGGAGGAAGCCCTTGTGGAGGAAGAAGAATACTTAATTTTTGAATGCATTAGTATGATCATTTATCATTGATGGTGAGGTCTTGATATTATGTGATTGAAATTGGAAAGGGATATATGAATTATAATACTCAGTTACCATTATAGTAGCAGAGTATAATAAATAATATCTCTATTCTCTAAATAAAAAGTTATTGCCTCTAATTCTCAGACCTTGGACACTTCATGTTTAACATTGTCATCACTGTAATCCTCATCATTACTGTGAGCCATTCTCATCAAATAGCTATCATTTAGTTAGTTCTCTGCTTATACTACATACCATGTTATCTTTCTGTTTTTCTCAAAAAATGTGGCAAATAACGCTTTTGGAGAAATTAGAGTATGAGGAGGATATAAATAAGTTCTTGCACACATATTCTGTTGTGTTCAGTAGGTGAGCTCCTAAAAGTCGAGTATTGTAAATTGAGTCACTTTTATTTATTAATAAAAAAATTTTTAATGTTTGTTTATTTTTGAGAGAAAAAGAGAGTCAGAGTGCAAGGGTGGGGAGGGGAAGAGAGAGAGAGAGGGAGACACAGAATCCAAAGCAGGCTCCATGCTCTGAGCTGTCAGCACAGAGCCCGACATAGGGCTTGAACTCACAAGCAGTGAGATCATAACCTGAGTTGAAGTCTGACGTTTAACTGACTGAGCCACCCAGGTGCCCCGAGTCACTTTTAAATGTACTAAGGGATTTTGGTATTTAAAGGAGTATCATAATGCATCTGTTTTGTCAGGACTCCATTTGAAACACACTCAGTCCCAAGTTCAATAGCTTTGTAAACTTGTGTCTTCTTTCTTCAATTTGCTTTAAATTTTTCCAGGGAAAAGTCATTATGAATCCAAGATTGTCTTTATTACTTTGGAATAATTATGTCTAGTTAGTTTTTATTGCTATGTTAGAATTATCATTTTCATTATTACTTATGCTTTTGGATAAGTTTTATTTTGAATAACCATTTCGGAAGATTCAAATAATAAAATCTCAGAAGTGGGGAAAAGCCTCAGGAATCACATATTTAGTGGTTTTGAAAAGATATAGTTCAACAAATGATTCACAGTAAATGCACACTTATACATACAACCTCAGGAGCAGGTGCTTCTGTGGATGAAGCAAAGGGGAGGGGCAGTGGTTCTTCCAGCTGATGGAGAACCTGGGTTCTCCCTCTCATGGGGAGGGGGGGCACGCTATGTCCATTCCCCGTGCAGGCTCTGGAATCAGATTGCCAGGTTCAAATCCTACCTCTGCCTGAGGTAAGCACATTTGGGTAACTGTTCTCTCCATGTCTCAGTCTTCTTATCAGATTGTAAATGGTGGGTAATAATAGTCTGTGTCATGGTATCATCTGGATGGGATGAGTTATTACCAGTAAAGAACTTGGAGGAGTACTTGACCTGTAGCAGGCACTCAGGAAATTTGGCTTTTAAGATTTTCCTCTATAGAGATACCTTCATGAAATACCATGGCACAGAAGAGCATCTTTTAAAATTTACCCATGTAACCCTAAGCCCTCATTTTACCACTAAGTAAGCTGAAGCCCTGAGGAATGAGCTGATTTTCCTAATGTCAGGCAGGGAGTTGGTGGCAGAGGGGATGCTTAGTTTTGAGCTCTGGAGGCCCACTCAAGAGGTTTCCACAAAGCTTGACTTAACTCTGGTGGTTTTCAGCACTTTATTCTAGGGACACAAGGCAAGACATGTCAAAGCTCCATTGAGAGCAGTTTTTTTTTTCTTTTTTTCTTTTTATTTATTTTTAATATAATTTATTGTCAAATTGGCTAGCCTCCAGTGTGTAAAGTGTGCTCCTGATTTTTGGAAGAGCAGAGTTTCTTAAAGTAGACACTACTGACATTTTGAGCCAGATAATTCTTTATTGTGGGGAGCTGTCCTGGGCCATGTGTTTTTAGCAGCATCCCGGGCCTCTCCCCACTATATACCAGTAACACCAAAATGTCTCTGGACATTAAAGAATGCCCTCTGGTGATACAATTGTGTGTATTTGAAAACCATTGTATTAGCTACAAGAGATGCTGCCAGGAGCACTCCTGGGGAGCAATATAGCCCCACAAGAGGCTGACACCCCATATAGTGACTCAAAGGAAACTTACCAAGGCACATACCTCACTGCAAAGTCTCTGATATAGACTGTGAAGTCGCTGTTATAGAAGGGCAATGCCACGTGTCGTGTGTGAGCAGTGTGTTTGTGAAATAGCTACTCAGAATAACGCGGAGCTTCCCAAAACGGGTTTGAATTTCAGGCTCTGAATATACACTGACACAAGATTACTTGCCCAAAGCCTGATGTTATTATAGGTCATTCAAGTGAAAACCTCTGGACCTTCAGAATTAAACAGAGTGGAAGTTTTCTTCAAACCTGTGTGCAGAGATTTTGCTAAACCCAGCCCTGGGAGTTCTCAAGACTCAGTTCCTTCCTTAATCTGAGTTTCCCTCTCCCCTTTGATCCTCTTCCTGCTCCCATCATATGCAGGAGCCTCTTGGTTAAAATCCATCCTGTATCCTTAACAGGAACATCTCGTGGAGAACAGAAACTCAGTTGATAGAATATAGTGATCAAAAAAGTGTTAATTTATTTTCCATCAAATATTCTGTTGCTTTATACACTTCCCATGTATACTACAAACCTAAAATTTTTTGTTAACAGCATCATTTGTGTTTCACATTTTAACTTATAAAGCCTCCTCACATATGTTACTGTATTTAACCCTTATAACAATATTTAAAAGAAAATCAGTACAAAGAGGTTAATTATTTGAGACAACCCCATCAGTAACGAACCATTACTCCTACTAACTCCTCTGGAGCAAAATTCATGTAGTTCCACATTATGTTTTCTTTGAAAATAATAACGGGTTTTATTTCAGCTATATTGCCACCGTTCTGAACTATTTTGGTAGGAATTATCTTTGGAGACTCTACATTTAGAGCCTGTGGCTACCTAGGGGCTACATCAAGGGGACAAGAACCATTCCTATCTCCCTAGGCAGTCATTCAGCTGGTTGGGAGAGTCAAGGTCAATTCTAGGTGTAGTGTGGCTTCACTGTCTCAGAAATTATTTTAGGATAGATCTAACTTAGGTGGTTTTTTGTTTGTTTTGAGAGGGTGAGAGAGCACGCACATGCTTGCATAAACTTTCTTAGGAAGCTTCTTAGGAAGTTTTATAGACATCACCCATGGATATATTGATTCAGTAAATATGGGACAGAGCCCATGCATCTGTGTTTTTAACAACCATGCAGTATGATTCTGAAACCACTAATGTGATCAGTGCCCTCATTTTATAAATGACCTTACTTAGGTCCAGGCTAAATCCCAGATCTCTAAACTCCTAGTTCAAATTCCCTTCTTCTACCTTAGATTACATTTTATTAAAGGAAATCATTCACCCAGCAGTGTGGCTTTGTGTTATCTGGTTGGCTCAGTGCATCTGCAACTCTACAGCCTTAAGAGTTGAAATTAATTAACAAAAACTTGAAGGTCAAGTTTGCACCAGATTCTGAGATCAGTTCTTTCTGAAGGCAGGGAAAATATGAAGAGCTGCAAACCAGAGGCTGTGCGCCGACTTAGTTCAACTGCTAACCCATTCTATATTTTACATTTTCGAACCAATCTGACCTCTGAAACTCTAAAAACAATTTAATGGTTATCATACTATAACTGTGGGTTTGTCTCTGGTTCTTATATTTCTAAAGTTGCAATTTTACATATCTTGATAAATTGTGAAAGTCTCATGGGTATAAGAAACAATTAGGAAATTACCCAAGGGAGCACATAATGATATACAACATGGGTGTGTCTGATAATGAAGGTATTGATGATGTAGTAGTGTCCTTCCCTTCCTACATTGTAAACTCCTAGATGCCTAGAAGGAACTCGATAATGCATTCAGTCTTGTGTCCTGCATACCATTTTACACCACTCTATATACACAGTGAAAGTTCATAACAAATTTTTGAATGAGGGTGCCGGTTTAGGAAGCATATTGCAGTTCTCATCAAACACATGTGTCCTGAGCTATTAGCAGTGCAGGCCTGCTGGCAGAGCCAGGGGTGGGGGGCATCTCTGGGTCAAGAGGCTTTCCCCACAGGGGAGCTGGAAAGTTTTGGCTCGCATAGCTCTTTGAAATGAATTTTACAGCTTGGAACTTTATACACTTTTAAGATGATCACGAATGTGGCCTTTAATATTAATGCTGCTTATTTCTAACATTTCCCCATCTGGTGGGGAAATGCCATATTGTCCTGGAAAACCCCAGAGCCTTGAAGATTTGGGGCTCTATTGTTTCCAACAGTGTCCTCACTAGCTATCAACACAGTGAAATATTTACACAATAACAACAAACAAACAAACAAACAAACCAGCCAAACACCAGCTGACCTTTTAGGAGAAGGATAGAGCTTTTATCATAAAATATCAAGTGTTTCTTTCACCTGTGCCTTTGCAGACGCTAGTCCCTCTGCCTGGAACATTGTGTCCTTCCGCCATCTGTAATCCACCTTTCACTCTCCTACACACACACACACACACACACACACACACACACCGCACTATTTGCTCATTTTTATGCATTATTTAGAGGCTGCCTAGTTGTTCCTTTCTTAGGTCAGTCTTCTCTGACCCGTATGTAGTCCACAAAGAATGTCCCTCTTTTATATCTCCTCAGCACATGATACTTCCCATCTGATAGTGCTTATCATGCTGAAGTGCACGGTGTCTATTTGTATATTATCTTCACCGTCTAAACTCTAAGCTACGTAAGGACCCAGTTCATGTGTAAGCATAATCATAACTATAGTCATAAGACCACCATAATCATACCCCAAAATATCACAGGCATCCTAAGCTGATATTTTTTCCTAAGAAAGGTATCTGTTGCTCTGCATTTGAAGATATTAAGAGGCAGTTCCTCTATTACTTCATTACGAATAATGAAGCACCTTTCAGAAAAACATGAGGTCTCAGCTGATCTCAACTGATGGCAGTTTTGTATGTTTAAACAGGTTATTAACATAGTTAGTTTTTTGTAACATTAAAAAAAAGTAACACCAGAGTCAGTAATTAGTCTTGAGGATATGACTTCAAGACTGTAAGTGAGGAAATTATAAACAACCTTTTTAACAGTCAGTTTATGAAAGCAATATTGAAGGTGGTTATGTTTTGAAGACATCATTTCTACAGCTATGGAGTGAGTGGACAAATAAAATTGCCCCAGTGCCACGGAAATGGCCACTTGTGGTTTGTGATACCCATGTATAGATTTATAATGGCTGCACCTCAACAGGATGAGAACATGATGTGCTCTGAAAAATGGTGGTGACTGTGAATGAGGAAAACAGAAATTCTGATGAGAATACCTAGGGAGGAGTACAGGTGCAGTTGCCATAGTGTGAGAATTGAACTGAGTTATTTCTAAATGAGTATATAATTTATCCTTTGTCATTTAAAATATGCAAGTGAGTGCAAAATCACAGATCACATAAGTTGAATATAACTATTTTATCCGCATCTATAAAAGTTACTTTTACATTCATATCAGCCAGAAAAAAAAATGTCAAGGGTATTGTTGTATTCTAAACTCGGAGGAGGGTGTTATTTATGGAAGTATGGTTTGCTCTTTGCTGATTCAAGGAGACCACAGTGACTGATAACTGGGTATGGGACTGCAACATTTGCCCTTAGCATGTGGTGTTCATTTAGACCAACTCACTCACAGTTGATCAGACTCCTCAGAAGACCCAAAATAGGCAGAGACATAGCAGTTGCAAAGGCTTAACCTCATCCTGTGCCTGTCCTGGCCTCCCCCCGTCACCCAGGCACATGGGAAAAGGGACATTTTCCAATGTCACTCGTGATTTCATTGGTTGCAAGAAGACCCAAACCAAAATGAATAAAGAAAAAGAACATAATAGCTCAAGTAACTGAGAAGTCTGGAGATGTGGCCATTTCTGCCTCAATTTTGTAAGGCTCTGAAGATATTACCAGGACTGTGTTTCCCTCTGTCTCCCTCTCAGCTCCATGTGTGGCCCATCTGCCACCGACTCTTCCTTGCAAAAGGGCAGCAGCTCCAGGCCTGATGTCCGCTTAGCTCAAGTTCAACGGAAACACACAATTGCCCTGTTCAGCACAGTGTCTATGCATCTCCTCTGTTCTAGTTGTATCAAGTCACATTGCTAACACATCACCATAGCTGGGAACACACCAAAGAACATGCTGACATGAGGATAAGGAAGGTCTGGTTCCTCAGAGGTAGAGACAGTTTCTGCAGTCTGAAAGATAAATAGATGTCTGCAGCAAAACAACAGATGCCCACTCCATTTTCATGCATTCCCGACTTTAACAGTATCCATGTTAATTGTATATCATTCTGAAGAATGGAAAGAAGGAAAACCACTCAGAGCCTCATTGCTCAGGAAGATCTTTGGATAAGGTTTTGTCATGTTTCACCCTAGTTTTTTTATTTGCATAATTTTTAAACAGCAGCAATCATAGTGTATATGTATAGAGATCTGTGTTTTTACTGATGTTAAGTAATAAGAATTTTACTATAGTGTGAATAAAGTTTCATAAACACCTTTGATGGCCGCTTCAAAGCATTGCATTTTATGTAGCAATTTTCATTTCTCTCATGTGGATACTCCAACCTGTACTGGATTTCAGGCATTAATCTCTGTCACCATCCCTTGTCCGGTCTGGTGATGACTATGACCTCCTTGTATTTACTGGGGCTGCACTGTGGCCTAGTCCAGCTGCTCAGTCTTGATTCCAGAACACAGCTTCCACACAGAATGCTGTGTTGGGACTGTTGTTTCTGAGTTGGCTATACCTGGTACATCAGCTGTCTGCTGTAAGATTCAGTGGTGGCTGAGCCCCTGGATGCCAGATCATCAGATCATTTCCTTTCACTGCCATTGTGTACAATAGCAATGTGTTCATTCTTTCAAAAAGTACATATTGAGCACCTCTTATGTGCCAGTCGTGACACCACTTCTGGGAATATAATAGCAAAAATCTATCTTTATTTTGCTCACACTCTAGTGAGAAAGACAAGCATTAATCAACATTAAATATAACATGACCACCTGCTAAGTACAATGAAAGATAGGAATGGGATATGAGTGGGTGTAATAGGGGAATTTGATCTACTCAATGATAGTTTTTCTGAGGAGATAATGATTGAATTGAGACCTGAGGGATGAGTGAACAGTAACCAGCAGAAGTGGTGGGGTGGAGAAAAAAATCAAGAACACAAAAGAATCTCCTGGTTTAAAATTGTACTTTCTCCAGCAACTTCTATAAGAAAGTAGGCCAGGGAAGGTTTTTCTGAGAAAAGTGATGTTTGAGCAAAGAGCTCAAGAGGTAAAAGAGAAAGCTATTCAGGTATCTATCAAGGATCATCCCAGGCAAAGGAAATGTGTGTCAAGCCCCTGAGGTGGGAGGGTATCCTGTATGTTCCAGAATGTGTAGGAGGCTAGAGGTCGAAGAAGTGCATGGGGTGAGGGGACATTTACCAAACAGGGTCAGACAATGAAGAAGGGAAGTACAGGTCTTTGAGGTGTTTATAGTCATTATAGTCACACGAGTTTTGCATTTTTTAACTTTTTAAAATCTGAGTTATAGTTGACATGCAATGTTACGTTAATTTCAGGTGTAACAGCATAGTGGTTCAACATTGCTATGCATTATGTTGTGCTTACCATAAGTGTAGCTAGCATCTATTAACCATGCAGTGCTATTACAGCATCATTGCCTATGTACCCTATGTTGTGCCTTTTATTCCAGTGACTTATTCATTCCGTAACTGGGAGCATACATCTCCCACTGCCCTTCACCCGTTTTGTTCATCCCCTCATCTTCCTCCCCTCTAGCAACCATCAGTTTGTCCTCTGTTTTTATAGGTATGCTTCTGCTTTTGGTTTGTTTATCCATTTGTTTTCTTTTTTATATTCCACATATGAGTGAAATCATATGGTATTTGTCTTTTAAATTTTGACTTATTTCCCTTTACATAATATCCTCTGGATCCATCCATGTTGTCACAGATGGCAAGATCTCATCCTTTTTGATGGTTGCATAATACTCCATTGTATATATCTATAGCTCTTCTTTAACCAGTATCTCTGGACACTTAGGTTGCTTCCATATCTTGGCCATTTCAAATAATGCTGCTTTAAACAAAGAGGTGCATATATCTTTTTGAATTTGTATTTTTGTTTCCTTTGGGTAAATACCTGGTAGTGAAAATATTAGATCATATGGTATTTCTAGGTTTAATTTTTTGAAGAACCTCCATACTGTTTTCCACTCTGTCTGTACCAATTTACATTCCCACCAACAGTGCATGAGGATTCCTTTTACTCCACATCTTCACCAACACTTGTTATTTATATTTTTTCATTTTAGCCATTCTGAGAGGTATAAGGTGGTATCTCACCATAGTTTTGGTTTGCGTTTCCATGATGCTTAGTGATGTTTAGCATCTTTCCGTGTATCTGTTGCCATCTCTATGTCTTTTTTGGAAAAAAATGTCTATTCACATTTTTTAATTGGATTGTTTTTTGGGGTTGACTTGTATGAGTTGTTTATAGTTCTTAGATATATCATTTGCAAATATCTTCTTTCATTCAGTAGATTGACTTTTTGTTTCATTGATGGTTTTATTCACTGTACAAACACTTTTTATTTTGATGTATTCCTAATAGTTTATTTTTGTTTTTGTTTCTCTTGCCTTGGGAGACATATCTAGAAAAAATGTTGGTATGTCCCATAATAAAGTTACTACCAAAAAAAAAAAAAAAAGAAAAAGAAAAAGGAAAGAAAAACATTACTTCCTCTGTTCTCTTCTAGGATTCATATGGTTTTAGGTCCATACTTAGGTCTTTAATCTATTTTGAGTTTATTTTTGTATGTGTTCTTAGAAAGTGGTCCAGCTTCATTCTTTTACACTTAACTGTCCAATTTTCCCAGCACCATTTATGGAAGAGACTCTCTTTTACCCTTTGTATATTCTTGCCTCAATGTCGTAGATTAATTGACCATGTAAGTGTGGCTTTATTTCTGGGCTCTCTTTTCTAGTCCATTGGTTGATGTGTCTGTTTTTTGTGACAGTAACCTACTGTTTTGATTACTACACCTTTGTAATATAACTTGAAATCTGGAATTGTGATGCCTCCAGCTTTGTTATTCTTCCTCAAGATTATTTTGGCTATTTCAGGTCATTTATGGTTCCATACAAACTTTAGGATTATTTCTTCTAGTTTTGTGGGGGAAAAAAAGTGGGTATTTTGACAGATTGCGTGGAATCCATACATTACTTTGGGTAGTAGGGACATTTTAACAATATTGATTCTTCCAGTCCATGACCATGATATATCTCTCCCTTTGTGTTATCTTTAATTTCTTTCATTCATGTTTTATAGTTTTCAGAGTACAGGTCTTTCACATTTTTGGTTAAGTTTATTCCTAGGTATTTTATTCTCTTGGGAGAAATTGTAAATGGAATTGTTTTCTTAATTTCTCTTCCTGCTGCTTTATTATTGGTGTATAGAAATGCTACTGATTTGGAGGTATTAATTTTGTATTCTGCTACTTGACAAAATTTATTTATTATTTCTAGTAGTTTTTTGCTGGAGTCTTCAGAGTTTTCTATGTATAGTATTAGGTCATCTGCAAACAGTGACAGTTTAATTTGTTCCTTATCAATATGGATACCTCTTCTTTTTCTTGTCTGATTGCTGTGGCCAGAACTTCCAGAACTCTGTTGAATAAAAGTGGTGAGAGTAAACATACTGATGTTAGAGGAAAATCTCTCAGTTTCTCCCTACTGACTGTGATGTCAGCTGTGGGTTCTAATGTATGGCTTTTGTCACATTGAGGTATGTTTCCTCTAAACCCACCTTGTTGAGAAGAATTTGAGTTTTGTGTGAAATGAAATTGGATTTGAGTGAGATGAATAAGATGGAGGACGAAAGATCTATTTTGAACAGAGGGCCATGATCTGAATTATACTTTAAAAGAAACAATCTGGCTTATTGAGAAGAGGTTGTATAGAGTAAATGCTGGAAGCACAGTGATGCTTGGGAATATTTATATCTCTGTTTTACGGAGGAAGAAAGGGAAGCTCAGATTTTCCCCTGATTAAAGTCATATAGTGCCTGGATTGGATTTGAACTTAAGTTTCACTAATCCTTATGTCCATGATCTTTCTACCATACAAGAATGGTGTATGTATGTGAGGGGGGCAGGGTGGCATATTAGAAAAATAGGATCATTACAATACTTTAAATTTGGATTATTTTTCACTTAAGATGTCATAAAGTCTATGACGTTAATTTTCTTTTTCTGTAGCATCATTTTAAGGTCTACACTTTAGTTCATTTTATACATGTATTGTCTTCAGATAACCTGTCTCGTATTGCTAATTTAAAAAAAAAATATATTTAAGACCTAAGAAAGTAATTGCATGAAGATTTTTTTCCATCATTTTCAAGGACAAAGCCAGATATCCCAAGGAAAATATTTTATTTTGTTATTTTTTTAATGTTTGTTTATTTTGAAAGAGAGTGAGTGAGCAGGGGAGGTGCAGAGAAATGGAGAGAGAGAGAATCCCAAGCAGGCTCCGTGCTGCCAGTGCAGAGCCCGTCAGACTCGAACTCACGAACCATGAGATCATGACCTCAAGAGTCAGACACTTAACCAACTGAGCCACCCAAGCATCCCCCCACAAGTAAAATATTTTAGAACATGTTTCCTGCTGATGAGAAGGTGATCTTTCATATATGAAAAGCAACTTAAACTCTAATGCTGCATTGGCCTTTTAAGTTACTTAAAACAACAGCTTAAAAACTTACATTTCTCATTTTTGTGAAATAAACATGAAACTATTCCAAACTACTAATTAAAAAATTTGGAGATGCAATCAATATGTTCATGACGAACGGCATGTAGAAGTTAAAGTGCTAACATTTTCATATGTTAGTTAAAAAGTCATTGGACAAAATTAGTTCCTCCCTCACCTCCTTCATTGATTTGGTTTGATGATGATCCTATAAATTTCTCAGTTCTCTTTTCTTGCATAGCAGCTCAGGAATGTGATTTCTCTCCTGTTGTCTTATCTGGTACTTTTTCTGGCCAATACAGAGTTCAGCCTTTTTTCCTAGGTTTTTCAAGTTTCCTTTGCTTCCTTTCCCTTCTCACCTAAATAAAACAAACAAACAAACAAACAAACAAAAACAACTGAATTTGTCTCCTTTTCCTTTTTCTTAAGAACTCTCAGTGCTGTGGGGCAAGAAAGCCCTCGTTTTATAAGGAAAAAAAAATCACAAGTTTTCTCATGGGTGAAGGCCAGCAGTTGAGTCTTCTGCAATACTTCACATGGTGGAACTAGAAGTAGGAAATTATTCAATTAAACCTCTGTGGTTCACCACTGTAGCAACAAATAGGCTATTTCTGCAGCAGTCTTAACCAGCCTCAGAAGGAGAACTCCCTCAGTACCAGGGAATAGAGTTGTACCAAAGTAGCAATTTTCAAGAGTATTCAACTGCAAAAATGACACTTTCCTACTTGCAAAAGAACTTGCTTTTGCTATTTTTTGAGACAGAGGGAAAGTTCCTTTCCCATTTTGGAAATCAGTAAGGCGTTTTCCTCTCCTCCATTGCCATGGGTTATTATAGAAAGAAATACTCCTGTGCCTGAAGATAAGTTGTAAGACGATTGCTGAGATGGAGCTAGCTCTGCTCTCCCTTTGGGCAGCCATCTGGAGACTAGGGACTATTGGTTGAAAAGATGTGAAGAGATCCATTCTAGTTTCTAATGTTCAGGCATCATAGCCATTTTAAGAAGTTTCAGTAGAGCATTTTGAGCCAGCATCTCCCAGATCCCAGGGTAATTTCCTTCACCATTTCTTATAGCACACCATTACCAGAATTTATTCAGGGTCCTACTCTTCTTGAGTTCTTTATCTAAGATTTTACAAAAATACATGAGTTTACTATTGCAAAGATACAGCCCATACTTAAGGAAGGCATTGCTCTCTACAGAGAAGACACAGTGCCTCTCTGAGGAGTTGGTCCTTATGGCAGCCTTACTTCCTTATATATAGCTGGGAGGCAGCATAGAAAGACTGGGCATCCATGGAGTAGAACCTGCTCATGTTTGAGCTCATGCACTTGTTTAACTATGTGACATTGGCCTGGTAGTTTCAACTCTCTTAGTTTCAGGCTTCTCATTTGTGAATGGGAAGAATAATACTTCACAAAGTTCTTAGGAAGATTAAACAAGATACTACATTGAAAGTGCCTGGCATAAAACCTGGCACATAATGAGAATATAAATGGTGGTTGCATACTCCTCTTCCATTCCATATGAAATCCAGTCTATTCTCAGAGTGGTAATGAGGCACACATTATCATCCTTTCTCCATCCATGGACATCACCATAAAAAGCCGTTTTCTCTATTCAGGCTTACTTCCTCATAGAGTCTATTTGGACTTTAACCACTTATAATGGCTTCCAAATTCTTAAATATATATTAAATATTATGTGATTTATTATTTGTAATATTAATTTATAATTAATACATAATACAATACAAAATATGTGTATTTACAGGGACTCATTGACTTTAATTCTAAACCCAATGGAAGGTACGCACAATTGCAGGGTGATAAAGGAAGAAAAGGTAATTTAAAAAATAAAGAGGGAGGGCATATAATTTTGGATTAAAGCTCCCTCTAAATAGGGAACCTCAGGGTATACTGTTGGGTGCACAGCAGAATGGGTTTTACCACCCTAGCTTCAGTACACTGCTGTATCTAAGGTGGTGTTAACATGATGCTGGATTGTATGGTGGATGCATTATACAGTTTTCTTCCATTAAGCTGAAAATCAGCTAAAATGCTCATTTTTCCCACACTCAGTTGAAGTCAAATTCCTGCTTTCCAATGCTTTATTTAGAGAATTGAAATTTCTTTTTTTTTGGGGGGGGGTGGTTATTAATTGCAGTCCTTTACAAGTATTCTTATTTTATTTTTTTAGATTAATTTCACTGTTTCATCTTGCTGAAATCATTTTGAATCTTTTAAGTCATTTGCAAATATATTAGTCCTTCTAGTTTTATATCACCATCTAACTTGTTAAGCAGGTTAATATCTCTATCGCAGGTATCAATTAAAGCACAAATGCTATGGAGGCAAAGGAAAGCAGCACCCTATGATAAGTCACAGGAGAACTGTCACCTCAGTACTAGTTACTTTGGTTTATCAAACTGTTTTATTGTTTAAGTCATATTTTAACTTAAGTATTTACAGTAATTATCATGAATACACTGTAAAATGCCTCACTGAAAAACCCACATAGGATTTGTCTTTAATATTTTCTAGCTGTTTCAGTCTGCAGTAATTTATTCTGAGTGAACCCATGCTGGCTCCCAGTGATCTTACATCCTTTCCTAAGTATTTATAAATCATGTATTTAATCATCTTTTTTTATTTCCTGCTTATGACTGATTTCAAGCCCACTTGCCTGCAGTTAGAAATAACTACAACTTTTCCATTTTTCATGTAAATCAAGGAAGCACGTCTATTTCTCAGGCACAAATGCCTCTCCTATTCTTTAAAGATTAAAAAAAAGTGATTCAGCTATCTCTTTTGCTAAGTGGTTTTTATACCTTAGAAAATGTTAAAAACCAGAAATATTGGGTATTTTTAGAGTATACACTCTCTAGGATTCTCTCATAATTGGATTTTTTTCCTACTGTGTCCCTACCCAGATTATCCTTTCCTCTCAGGCTGATTTAATTTCAGCCTCCCAAACTTGGCATATGTATAGTCACCTCAAACTCTGATGGTAGGTTAATAGTTCTGTGGGAGTTTTATTACTTCCCAAGAAGTCATCTCTAACCACCTCATTTTCTCCTTCCTTTAAACTGCTGTAGTAGTTTTCTGCTATTGCATTATGAAGTTTTTAATTCTAGGTCATACAGCGTGTTTATCTTCTTTATTTAGATTAAAACTGCTTTAAAGTGAAAATTTTCTAGTTCTTCTTTTTAACCAGCATGTTATCTTTTATATGTGTAGTGAGCCTTGAGATGGTCTTGTTGACAAATAATAAAAACAAAGCCTTCTCTTCATTGTCATATCATCACATACCCAGAGTTAGACCTCTGATGGTCTCTGCCATTTAAAAGTCAGTTGCAACAGTAAGAGACTCTTAACTATAGAGAACTAAGGGTTTCTTGAGGGGAGATCGGTGGGGGATGGGCTAAATGGGAGGTGGGTATTAAGGGAGGGCACTTTTGATGAGCATTGGGTGTTATATGTAAGTGATTAATCACTAAATTCTATGCCTGAAACCAGTATTACACTATCTGTTAACTAACTAGAATTTAAATAAAAACTTGAAATATTAAAAAAAAAAATTAGTTGGAAAACTGAAACTGGATAAAAGCCATAAATTTCATGGTGTGAAAATATACTTAATAAAGATCAACTTAGTTTTTAATTGGCTTATTTAGGATTCTTGATGTTGTACAAGGTGACCAATTTCCTTAACTTGGATTAAACAGTAAAAGAATTATTTCACTTCTGTAACTGAGAAACCCAAAGGCAGGGCTGGCTTCAGGAAAAGAGACTTAGTTCAGTGTCACCAAGACCAGCTTCTTCTTTCCTTCCATTTCCTCTGATTCTGCAATTTCAGCTTCACTGTTGTGGTCTGTATTATTTTCTGTTGTTGCTGTAACACACTACCACAGAATTAGTGTCTTAAAACGACACAAATTTATTATCTTATTTTGGAGGACAGAATTCAGCAAAATCTGCTGCAGTCAAGGTGTCCAGAGGGCTGTGTTCCTCCTGAAGGCTCAAGGGAAGAATCCATTTCTTGCCTTTTCCACTTTCTGCAAACTGCCTGCATTCCATGCCTTGTAGACCCCTTCCAATAATGGCATTATTCTAACTTCTGCTTCCATCATCACACCTCCCTCTCTAAGTCTGACTCTCTGCTTACTCTTTCCATTTTTAAGACCTCTTGTGGTTATAATGGGGACACCCCAATAATCCAGGATAGTATCTTTATCTCAAAATCCTTAACCTTATCACATCACAAAGTCCCTTTTGCCATTTAAGATAAC
The DNA here is from genome assembly GCF_018350155.1 of Leopardus geoffroyi. NCBI lineage: Eukaryota > Metazoa > Chordata > Mammalia > Carnivora > Felidae > Leopardus > Leopardus geoffroyi. The sequence continues at coordinate 71,416,216 of NC_059339.1, forward strand.
ATATTTACAAGATTCTGGGGGTTAGGATATGGGCATCTTTAGGGTCATTATTCCATCTATTCTGCCTTGTTCCACAGTCTTCCCTCTAGCCCCAAAGGATTCACAGTCACCCTCATGCAGACAACATTAGCCCCTACCCAGTAACTGCCCCCTCCCAACTTTTAATCCATTACATCATCAACTCAGAGTCCAAAATCTCATCCAAATCTCATCAACTCAAAGGTCTCAAATCCAGTAAACCAGATCTAGGTCAGAGTCTGAGCATGATACATAATGGAGGAAAACTCTCTTTTGACCTGTGAAACTAGAAAACAATTTATCTGATTTCAAAACACAGTGGTGCCACAGGCATAGGAAACTGCCTATAGACATTTCCATTTAAAAGGGAGAAAGTAGGAGAAAAACAGGAGTTACTAGTCCCAGCAATTTTGAGACCCAGCTAACCAAATAATATTAGTTTTCAAGGCCTGGGAATAATTCTCTGTGGTCCTCAGCTTCATTCTCCGGGTCCATGGCTCTTCCTCTCTAGGTTCCTACCCCTGCCCTTTGAATTATCCTTCTCCTTTTTTCATGAAGAGTAGCATATTTTTGCAGCTGAGTATTCTTGTTGGATTGTATAGGGTTGTATAGGGTTTCTATACAATTTCTAGGAATGTATACAAACCCTATATTTCTAGGATTTCTAGGATTATATAGAGTTTTTCCAATAGTCCTTTTCATTTTGTGTTCTCCCTGTCCCTTTCAGTCCAGCCTGGAAGTTTCTACTGTTATAACATTTTGAAGAACCTTGTTGGTCTCCCATATATGTCTTGAGGATTCACTCCATTGGACAAAAGGTTCCTCTACAGATCTTTTCTGGATCATCCCTTCTCCACTCATGTCTTCTGCTGAAGTAGCTGAGAGGATCCATGAGTCACATGCCCAGTCTCCTCAAAGGGTGCTCCATGTGTCTAAATACTTGAATACTCTGACCTTTTGACCTTTCTGAGGCCTGAGCAAAAGGTTATCCAGTGGCATCCTTAGCTTTCTTTCCAGAGCATAATCTCTGGGCCATGAGTCTCTTAATTTCAGTGTCTCTTCTAATCTGGATCAGCTGAGAATTTCCCAAGTCATCAAGTCCTTCTTCTTTTTGCTTAATGGTTCTCCCTTCAATCTCTCTCTTTTACCATGAGCAGCAGCAAAGAGAAATCAGGTCCCATCTGTAGGACTTTTGAAATCTCTTCAGTTAATATTCACATTCATCACTTAACTAGAGGACACCACTTTGCCAAGTTTTCTGCCATTATAAATCAAGGATTTATAATACCATGTTCCACATTTCCTTCTGAGCCCTCACCTGCAGCACTGTTGGGATCCATATTTCTACCAACAGGCTATTCAAGGAAATCTACCTTTTTTTCCCATCATGCTCCTGAAAATTCTTTCAGCTTCTGCCCATTGCTCAATTCCAGTGCCAGCTGCACATTTTTTTTCTTTTGTAGCAGCATCTCACGTCACCACTTCATGGTACCAAAATCTGTACTAGTTTCCAAAACTAACTATAGTGAGTTTAGTGGCTTAAAACTATGTATTATCTTACAGTTATGGAAGTCAATCCAGGGATTAGGATGTGGGTGTCTTTGGAGGGGAAATTATTTTGCCTATTACAGGTTTCTCATAAGGGTCTGCTGGAAGCTCCAAGATTTCTCTTCTGTTAGCACCTTCTTTGAAGCTCATAGGCTTCCATAGTCCAGAGGGAAAAGAGGTTTCTCTTGGAATTACCCTCATGAAAAGCAAAAAGCTTCTCATTTCTAGAAGTCCCAGAAAATGTCTCCATTTGACCTGATTAGCTGATGGATTCAGCTCTTTGTCACCATGATCAGAAAAATATGCTACTCTCCATGTCTAAAGGGATTCAGGGTCTACATCATGGACTCTGTAGTTGAGAATGTGGAGGAGTCTCACCTTCAGCACAAGGTGAGACTTGTTACCAAAATAAGGAAGCATGAATTCTGACGGGAAAAAAAGTCAACTGAAATACATCCCTTCACCCTATGTATCTAAACTAGCAAAAGACAGTGACCATATCTTCTTTCTTTTAAGTTTATTTATTTATTTTGAGAGGGAGAGAGAGACAGCGACAGAGGGTGAAATCTGGGAAAGGTCAGAGAGAGAGGGAGAGAGAAAATCCCATGCAGGCAGTACATCAGTGTGGAGCCCACAAACAGTAAGATCACGATCTGAGCTGAAACCAAGAGTCAGATGCTCAACCAACTAAGCCACCCAAGAGCCTGCATATCTTCTTTATAGTTATATATTCCATATAGGTATTTCATAGCCCAAATACCTAGTATAATAATTAGCATTCTTTAATAACTCACCTAAATGTTAAATTTTGATTGCAGTGTAGTCAGATTCATAGCCTAACATGTACCATTTGACTAAATGTTTGTGTCTTTGCAAATAAATTTCTAAAACATGTTATAGAAAGTATCTTTTAAAGTTAGATTATGATATTAGGAGATGGATAGAAATTGACTAAGATAATTATCTGAATTAAGGTAGGACAAGAGATGTAGTTCCATAATGAGGATCTTAAAAAGAATTAAATATCCTGAATTTGACTCATCCTCCCGGGATAATCTCAGAAAACCAATGTTCCTAATGCTCTGTTTCCCAAACACACACACACACACACACACACACACACACATAACTTAGGGTCCAGGTGGTTTGAAGAAATGCTAATATTGATTAATTTGCCTTCAGAACTGAGAAGTGTGTCTGGTTTCCCGTATGTTTTATTACAAGATTAAACCCCAGAAGAGGAACGCAACGCACCAAATGTCGTATAGACTATGTGGAAAGCATTAATTATACTAAACTATTTCCTGTGGCTCCCATTTCTTTCCTCTTCCTGACTGATCTTCCGGTTTCCTTTCTTCCTGATAAGGAAGCTAAGTGGGAAATGGGCCTGGCACTTCTAAGAGGAGCAATGAGAAAGTGTTATGTCTCCAAAGTATAAGTCACTGTGCTATGAATCAGAGAATATTGAAGTGTTTCTGAGAGGAGATCCTGAAATCAAGCTGGAGTCATCTTTTTAAGGAGAAGGAGGGCATACTGGGAACCTGAGTATAAGCAACTGTCAGAAGCTAGTTGTAGAACCAAATGAGTATTTAAGAGGAAGAGAAGCTTATTGGCTAGTGGCCAGATGGCTTTGGCTACTCAGGGTACCAGAGTCAAGGACTGTAGCTAAGAGCAAGTTAATCGTTAGTCATACTGTATTAGACTGAGTGGTGTCCATTTAAATGGATTTGAACAGTAATGATTATTTTTCTTTCCTACATGCCTACTCTTTGCATATATACTTTTACTGATGAGGAGAACAGAGAACTTAATGACTATCTCAGGAAGGGATTGCAAGACTCTCCTAATGCCATACTTCCTAATCCAGTGGATCTTTCTGTCATTTTAGCAGGGGGCATGCTTGAGTTCATTTTGTGCATGTAATGAAAGCTAAAGATTACCTCCTCAGGAAAAAAGAGCATGTGCACAGAAATCCATCATTTTTCATAAAATTTCAGGATATTCTTGAGCAGGGACTCCCCAGCAGGGACTTTTTTTGTCAGCAAAAAATTTTGTCAGCAGGGACTCCCCAGAAAGATCAATGGACCCAGTTAAGGATTCTTGCTCTAAACCCTGAGCGTGCACCTATACAGACCTCATCCCCTGATAAAGGAAGCTTTGAGTGTTTTGAGAAAACTTGGGATTCACAGGGAATTCCATTCCATTCTAAAAATCCTCACTATCTCAGAAGGTTTCAATTTGGAGATCACAAGTACTTATCTTAACTTTTCCCAGGCAGGAAGGGACAGATATGGCTAATGGTCTATAAATACTATGGTCCAGTTCTAGTATCACGGGACTTTTCCTGGTAATGATTTTATCCTGTAATTTTCAAGTCTGCCCTCCTGCACTTCTTTTAAAATAGATACTCATATTTTTTTTTCTTCTCAAACTCATGAGTTGGAGAGTGTAGGGAAGAGAGAGAAAGAAGAAATAGTATAACAGAGTGAAGGGTGGAGATAACCTGCATCTGGACACCCCCCTTAGGAGAACTTTTACCAGAGTGGCATTTCTATTCATCATCCTTCCTGGCCAAGTTCATTCATTTGTAAGTTCCCTTATTCAGCAAAAACATATTAGCGTGTGTAGTATTATAAGTCCTACACGAGGTCCGTGAGGAGCACAAAGATGAATGACATACAAACTCTCCTCTCAAAGGAGCTTGAGTTCCTGCAATGGAGATAAGATATGCAAAGAAAGTCTGTTTAAAACGATTTTCTGAAAGGGCTTCACTGTTCTCTCTCCCTAACAGAGCATCTCCTCATTAGATCGACCATCATATTTATCATGATTTTTAAAAGTATCCATTTGTGCCTCTCTTCCAACAGATCACAAACCCCTGAAGGATAGAGACTGGGTCTTATTAAACATCATATCTATATTTCATGGGAGCTAATAGGGCACCGGGAACATAGCAATGCTTTAAGAATTGTTGAGTGAAGCACTGAATCAAATCATGTCCGGAGAAGAGAACACAGACTAAATAAGATGTCTTACGAAGAGGACCCTAAGCTGCTGTGTCAGGAAATAGTGGTCTGCATTTGTCCTATGTGTTTCTGGACATAGGTTTCCCATCTGTCCTAGAAGGGAGTTGGATTAGGCGATTCTTTCCAGATGAAAATTTCTATTTTAAATAATGCTGAAAGCAGAAAAGGAAATGCCCTGGCCCTCTGACCCAGTTTAAACACCTGTCTTGGTTTTACAGTCAAATAACAATCATTTCCCAAAGGTTGAGTGTCAAAGGGATAGCTGAAAAACCCCAGACACTCAGAATATTCGCCGGCTCCATTGACAAAAGTGACTTCCCACGCTTTGCCCACAGAGGGCATCCCTGCTCATTGATATGTAGACCAGGCAAAGGCAGCTGCTGGAAGCCTCCTCCGACCGCTCTTTTTTCCCTTCACCGTCATCTCTCTGCCCCCACCCCCTTCCCGTGGAGTCTTTGCCTGATCCAGTGCGTTTCCCTCCAGTCTCCACATTTTCCCTTCCAGCCCTCCACTTCTCTGGATCAATGGATAGTACGGCTCCAACTCCCACCTCACACACCGCTGGCGGACACCCCAGTAACAAGTGAGAGCGCTCCACCCCGCAGACCCCTGCCTCTCCTCCCCGGGTCCCCTCGGCTCTTGGAGGAAAAACAAACAGCATCCCCAGATCTCCTGCGGATTTTTCTTTTTCAACTTTATCCAGCCTTGGACAGGGAACCAGCCTCGACCTTTTAATGCACAGCCCGGCCACAGGATTGCTTTCTATCTCCTCTTGGTCTCTTCTGGATATTCTCTTTATTGATGACTCAAGAACCCCGTGGAGAGCGGTTTTCCCTCTTCTTCCTCCCTCTGTCTCCTTGAGTTAGTTTTCTAAGGTTTTACCGGAGCTTGGCATCTCTTGGACCGAATGGAACTTTTCGCTGCCTCCTTTTGCTGCTGATTCTGTCAGTGGACGAGCAAAGAGGCAGAAGAGGCACAGGGGAGGTGGAGAAAGAGGTGGAGGAAGAGGACGAGGAGGAGGAGGAGGAAGCCGAAGGGGCTCGGCGCGTGTGTGTGCATGTGTGCATGCGTGTGTGAGTGCATGTGTGTGAGTGCCGCCACTGCCCAGGACCTCCGGCCCCGAAGGTGTTGGCTGAAATATGGAGAATAGTCTTGGATGTGTTTGGGTACCCAAGCTGGCTTTTGTACTCTTCGGAGCTTCCCTGCTCAGCGCACATCTTCAAGTCACCGGTAAGAGGTTCTTTCCTTTATTCTCCTCCACTGCCCCCCATGTCCCCCTTTCCTTATTTCATCTGGGGAGTATTAGAATTGAGGTAGTGGAAGAAAGAGCAAGATGATCTGTGCTCGCTCTCCTCCCCATTTCCTCACAGATGATAAAAGACTGGAAGACTCCCCCCGCCCCGGGGGGGGGGAGCGGAGGATGTTGGCGATTGGGGAGAGGGGTGCCCCTTTGCTCTTTTAAATCTGGTGCTTCTTGCATCTTTCGTTTTGCAAATACTTGAGTTGTTTTGGAGAGCTGACTGGCTGGGGCAGGGAGGAGGCAGGCGATGGGGATGTCGTTGAAAGGAATTGGGTTGGATCCTTAAAGCCTTGGAAACCTACCAAGAAGGAGAATTGGGGCAACAGGACCAAGTAGGGGAGGTCGTGGGGGGTGCTGTGAGGAAGTCGGTGTGGAATGTAGATGGTGGGGCTGAGAATGTGCTTCTGTGTGACTCAGGTTTGGATTTTCAGCCCTGGTGATTAAGAACTGAGAAGGGGACAGCTAATGTGTTTGGGCACTTTGGAGGAAAGGACGGTGGTGCCCAAAGAGGAACAGAGTTGCCAGGAGGAGGGAGGCATGTTTTATTTTATTGTATTTTATTTTAACGGTGAATGCAGTTAGCAAGCTAAGTCTCCATATATCTCCAGGATACTTCCAAACTCCAAATAATTGATATTCTGGGGAACCAGCCTCCTGGCCCTGACATTTGGCAAGCACAGTTTCTAATTAAAAATGTCAAAACTGTTTGGGGATTGGATTGGGTTCTAGCAGGGAGGGATGCTCAGGGCTGCTGCAGTCTCCTAAAAGGGAGCTGGGGGCTTCCATGGCCAGAAAAAAAAAAAAGAGCAAAATGACTCATTATGATGTCCATTCTTTTTGTCGGGCCTCACCACAAGTGTAGATAGGCACTGGGGTACAGGAGATGGACTCGGCAGAGAAGGAGGGGAGAGCAGCCGGTGAGCATTCAAATCCCTTTGGAAACTACCTTTTCCCTTTTCTTTATCAAAAAGGAAAGGAGCCTCAGGCTGGGGCCAGGCGTCCAGTAAGAGCCCTCAACCCACGCCTTGGAAATTAACCCGGAATGTAATGTAAATCACAGCAAAGCCCCCTGCCTCCCGGGAGCCTGCGGCTCCAGCTTTCTTGTTCCTGCTAAGCGCTGCCAGGCCCAGGGTTGCGAACCCAGTGGTGAATGCGCCTCTCCCGTGGGCTAGGGATTCAGTCAAGCACGGGGCCAGCTGAACGCTCCCCAAATCCTGGCTCTGCCACACTCAAGCAGGAATCTGCGCAACCTCACCAACCGGACTCCTCACCTTCGTTTGGCCTGACAGAAGGAGCCGAGCGAGAGTGAGGAGTGTGTGTGTGCGCGCGTGTGTGTGCGTGTGTGTGTGGGGGGGTGGGGGCTGCGGGGAGGGGGGTTGGCCAGACAGAGTGAGCAAGCGCGAGGGGTGAGTGTGTGTGTGTGTACACGCAGGGGTGAGTGTGTGTGTGTGTGTGTGTGTGTGTGTGTACGCGCGCGCACGCTCACAGCCGCATCTGCCGACAGGCAGCCCGCGCGCTCCCTCCCTTCCTCCCTCTAGGCCGGTCCCCTCCTCCCTAGCTCCTCTCTCCCAGCTCCCAGAGCTTTGTCCTCAGCAATTACTCCCTCTGAAGGTGGGCGGGGGGGCATCTCGCTGTAATGAATAGGTGTCTTTTTAAAATTCCCTCCTCACTAGACGCTAGAGGCTGCTGCAGGAGGACCCTTGTGCACAGAAGACAAGAGTTGCGCTCTCGCAGGCAGTTTGGGACGCCCCCACAGGAGAGGGGAAGTTTAGAGGGGTCATCCTTCCTGGATGGAAAGTCTGCCAGGCTGGGCCTGAAATGCCTTGGCTGAAAACATTGCATTAGACAAAGGTGTGCAAAAATGGACAATGACGTTTTGTCAGTTACACTAAAACATTGTAAAGCCATTACCCAAGTGACTTTGGCAAGGGTGGGGATAAATGAATAGAGATTTGTATATGTTTTACGAAGATTTAAATTAGTTAAATATTACCTTCCCATTTATTGAAGTTTCTTATATAGAGAGTTGGGGCTGTACAGTATTACTGCTTTATTTTAATTTCAACCTCACTTCAACAGACAAGTCTATGCTTGCAAAGGCAGACAAAAATATACATATACAAAGGGATATGCCTGTGGATAGGCTTGCGGGTCTAAATCTTTAAGCTGTTCTGTACTTCTAAATTGTTGCTGTTATGTACAAATGAATTGTGATGCGTTTTGCTCATGCCCCAGGAAAGTAGATGGTGCAGTTTTGGGATATTGCTAATTCACATCACTCTGGTCTTTGCTCGTTAGTCTGTTTCTCCTCTTTCTCTTAGTAGCAGTTTCCCCTCTTCAGGAACATAGAAGGGAATTAATGCTGAAGAAAGCACAGTTCACTCCATGAAAGGACCAGTAGGAGGTGCCCTTAATAAGGCCAAATGTCTAGTTTACTGATAAGTGAAATTCTCATTCAGCAGGATGTTTCAAAGACTTTGTTGATTAGTAACAAAGGATTATGGAGACTAGCACAATAGCCCTGGATATTTTCCCACTTCCCTAGATAGAGTCCGAAACTGCTGTAGATTTTATGAAATCACTGTGACATAACAAAGGGCATCTCTGAACAGTATTGGCATAGGATGGGGACGAGGTGCTGGAGGAGGGTGATGGCTTTTCACGTGGCTTTTGTAAGATGCCACCTCCTTATATATTTGATTTGAGCCACAAGCAGAGGTACTAAGTAGAGTCTTGGGACCTCAGATGAGATGAAAACTTTAGATGTTCGATGTTAACGAATGCAATAGCATATATACATGTTAATTAATTTTTCATATTTATGTTTGCATTACATTCCATTGAAAACAATTTATGAGAGTCTATATAGTTTGGACATGATGAAATGAGGCTTTGCTGCCTCCAGTATCAACCCTTCTAATCCCCCAACCATAGCAGATCAGATGCCCCCATCTAGGTTTGCTGTTGAGTGAAGCATGACAGCACCTGAGGGTGCCTGGATGGCCTGGGTGTCCACTCTTCTGTGAGTGTGGCGGTATAAATCGCCAGCAACCTGTCACAGCTTCCATTTTCCACACAGCAGCCGTTACCCTCTGAGTTATGAAGCATGTGAAACAGCCACCACATGTGTTATATGTGAATATATTAGGCTTAGTGCATTTGCTTTAATGCTCTTAAAAGCTGGGCTGGCTTGAGCTGCTGATAGGCATTTTTTTCTGAAGAGAGATTTATAACTTCTCAGTGTGTATGACTTACATTTATTCTTTGGCAAGTTAACCTCTCAGCAAACTTCCTTATTGTTTTCATTGAAGAGGAAGAGCCTTAATCCTATCTAAATTCCTGAATGAAGCCCTGCTGAAAGTTTCTTGGGGAGTACAGCGTATTTGCAGGCTATAGTATGGTTTTCTCAGAAATGGGACACTTGGACAGAAGATTTGGGGAGGTAACTTTTGGGTGGAAGGGGGTATTTTTAATTTCTGGAGTGGGAATGAATGACACTGCATATTTCAGGGGAATCCCAGCACTCTATTCTCCAAAGCATCTTTTATGAGAAGGATTTTTTTTCCTCCCTGGCTTGCGTTTCTGCTTTCATGCATCCAATAATCTAAGATTTCCAAATGCATGTGATTTGCTCCTAGAATGTTTTCCACTGCGCACACCAGGGTCATCTGGTACCATCTCCCTCCTTTGGAAACAAACCCTGATTTAAACCTTGAGGTCTCAACCAAAACACTTCTTATCTTTCGGTGGTGCCACATGTTTACAGGCAGTGCTGACGTTTCTGAACAGCATATTTCTTTCCAAGGCAGACTGGGTCCCGAGATTATATTTTAAAGCAAATATGCTTTGGAAAATTTGCCACCGTAAACTTTGCATGTCAGACTTTCTCCTCATGCTTCTACCAGCCAGGGTATAACTCTGTTAGAAAAGAGTGTAGTAGTTTCTGGCATTTTCTTAAAGTAAAACACAATCATACATACACAAAGAGAAGGGGATTTCTAACTTCCATATGCCTCCTTTTTAGATGTGTGATGTTAGGCTGAATTAAAATAGCGCTAATTACATAAAGACACTTCTGGAAACCACTGTGATTTCCCTAGTGAGTGAGCTCTTCTTACCTGGTTATATAGATCTTCCTGCTTTTGGTATAGTGGCCTGTATCACTCTCAGGAACTTGCATCAAGTTAGGGACACATTGCTTTGTTGTGGTGTTTGTTTCACAGCTACTAGCTCAAATGATACATTTTTGAGGATTAATCTACCTCATATGATAATCTCTTAGATGAGCTATATACGTAAATTTCAGGAAATCTTAGTTTGCCTATATAAAAAGAATAATGGCATAAGCTCAGTGAGAATTGTTTGACTAATTAACTAAAGATAAGAAGTCACTTGGTTCTGGAAACATACTGTAATCCCTAATGTAGATTGATAAATACTATATGCCTTTACAATTCATAAAATGTAAACATGGAATCTTCTCTTTTATTCTCCCTGTTTTTTCATTATGATGCTCCAGAGGAGGATTAAGAGTTTCATGAATTGTCACAACAGTTATGCCTTAATGAGTCATAGCCTGGGATCTCACTAGCTCTTGATTGAAACACACTGAATTAAATATGAATGTACTGCCTGGCCACTTGCTCTCCATGCTGCCTGCTAGTGGGCCCCTTGCATCTCTCCAGCCTGTCTGTAAGAATCGTAGTTCTCCTCTTGCAACTGTAAGGCATCAATACTGCCTCTCTTGCTTCAACTCAGGAGAACCTTTGTTACCATAAATCCAGGCCCCAGATCCACAGGCACGGTGCTTAACATGCTGTATTATACTTTGCAAGGTCATGAGGATTGCCTTCAAAACGAATTTTTAAATTTTCACGATTGTTTCTTTTAGTGGAGAGTTAAGCTGTACTCTGAAGACAGCTAAGTAGTGCTCTTACTGTAGGAGACTCTGACTAGTAGCCTCTCAGCCAGTATTATTGGAGTTCTAGAGCTCATCAACATTAAGAAGATATAGGAGTGCATAGTAGAAAACAGTAGGTCGTGCCAACCGGGGCATGCTGTGTTTTCAGGAGACTGTTACTGGGTTGGAATAATGTAAATTTCATTTTCTTTAAAGTTACTACTTATCTGAGGTCAAAGCATTTCTTAATGGTATTATAATATCCGTAGCATGCCACTGTCCCAAAGCATTTAAGATCTTTTTCTTCAAAACAAGACCTTAAGTAAAGCACATGTTAAGCGTGTCAATAAGCAGGATGAATAATCCAGACTATTTTCCCTGTAGACCAATTAAAAAAAAAGTGCAAGATAAAATTACATGTTACATATGCCAAGTGGGTAATAGCAAAAAATAAAGTGAAAATTATTATACACCTTTATAATTGCAGCACGCAGGTAAATTACAGCACAATTTATAACCACACTTTTGCTTCCTCCCACAGTGGAGTTCTGATTCCTTACCTTCTATTTCTCTGGTTTAGCACCATACTAACAGCAGAAATATAGGTTGGCTGATTGATGATCAAAATTACTATAGTGCTTTAAAGTTCTTTGACAAATTTTAGCCTAAGGTTAACAAACCAGGCCCCTTTCACTCAACTGTTTAGCAAATATGTTTTCCTTAGTGGTTTAAAAATGCCTGAACACTGGTGATAAGATTTAGAAATATGTAGTAATGTGTACAATTAAGGATTCCTTCTTTTTCACTATTGATGGTAATTTGCCAATGGTAAGGCTAGTACATGTTGCTTTTTATAAATAGCTCCAAACATCCATATTATTCACAGATTTCATTTCTTGGGGGAAAGTTCAACCAGAAAACACACAAATCATTCCGTATTTATTGATCATATTTTTAAGGTCTATTATTATGACCTGACTTGAGTGGGAAAGTTTCTCTTCTCTGCTAAATTCCATGAGCCCAGTGCCTATAACTTACTTCTTATTTTCATGATGTACTTTAGCTTAATTTTACACATCCACATTCTGTGACTTCTTACTTGCTCAGTCATCTGGCAGTTTCCAGGGAGGAAGCCTCTTTATATCACTTGTGACTGATGGGACTTAACAAGAGTACGTGTTGCAATTTGGGCATTTTGCCCTTGTCCTTTGCTCCTCCTTTAAAGATTGGTTCTTGCTACAAGGCTCCTCTTGAGAGTATCTAGGACAGAAATGTTCCACTGAATTAATCTTTATGATGCGGTCTAATGAAAATACCAACTCATTAGTGCATTTTGACCTAACAGGGCTAATAGTACCCACATTATTCTAATATCTAAAATATTCTTAAATATGCTTTTAAATTTTTATAAGAGAACTAAGGAGTTAAACAGTTAACATAAATATTATTTAATCAAGTCAGTTTTCTTAGTAGCAGAAGTTTCTTGTTAAATGCCAACATTTTTGGATTTACTTACTTTTCCATAGTCTTTAACAACTCTTTACTCACTTAGCTGTCTTTTAGGAATGTAGGACAGAATTTAATCTTTCTTTAATGGATCCAAGGCATCACTGTGACTCAGTTATTATATCATCTGATACTATAGCAGTGATTTCTGGAGATATTACATCATAGAGGGCTGTTTATTTTTCTGTGAAGTGGCCATGGGCTGCTGCCTTTGTTTTCTTCATAGTTTTATTCCTGATTTATAAAATACATTTGATCCATTTGTTTGTGTCTAGGTGGAACTTCTTCCTGTTATAAGATTTCTTCAAAATAGTCCTTTTCTTTTCTACTTTTGATTTGCTAAGACATAGGGGACTGAGTTTTGTTGCAGTTGTGTCTAAAGTAAAAGAGACTCTAAATCAGGATCTGAGTCCCTCACTAGAGGAAAAAAGAGCTAATTGGTTTTAACTAATGGGTTTGTAACATTTCTGAAATCCGATATTACTTTGGTTACCATTTTTCTTTATATGACATGTTTTTCCCTGTTAAATGAGAGTGTAGACTTCATAACTTTTAGTTATGTTACTAGTTTCAACGTTATATGGTTTATTATGAACTACACTATACAAACAGTGCTTGCTATAATTAATAATATGTTGATGATCGTGATAACAGTAATTATAATGAAATAACCCATGTACCCACCAGCAATTTTCTTAATTTTATGTTAATTAGTTTCTTGCCTTCTTTATATATTTGCTGCATATGCATGCATCTTTAGCATGTTATTTTGTTTTGCTTGTACTTAACTATTATGAAGTAAATGTAACGTGCGTATTCTCTGATTTGCATTTTTGATAAACATTAAGTATTTGAGATTCATATGAGGGTGCATAATGTGGTATTTCAGTCACTTTCTTTGCCTTATAATATTCCATAATATTAATCATATCTTATTTAACTTACCATCGATGGACTTTTGAGAAGTATTTTATTATTGCCAGTAATGCTGTTATGAGCCTTCTATGTGTCCTCAAGAACAAATTTGCTATCATGTCTAGGGTGCATATATAGGAGGAGGGACATACAAAGGACATCTAAGTCATAGAAAGGCCATCTTTACTTTTTGGAGGCAGTGACGAGTTTCATCTGTTGAAACTCCCACAAGGAGCATAGGAAAATCCCCTTTGCTCCATGTCTCCACCAGTATTTAGTATTGTCATGTGTTTAATTTGCCCTCATCTGGTGGATGTGAATTAGAATCTCAATGTGGCTTTAATTTGCATTTCCCTGATTAATAATAAGATGAGCATCCCCCCCCCTCCCATAAATTTAGTGGCCATTTATAGTTTCAGCAAGACAATTCTATGATTCTGTTTTTCCAGAACTGAACGACCATTTACTTTGGAGGTATCAATATTATCGGTAGTCATTCTGCTTTTCCTATTAAGCAACCGTTTGCATTTAGGCATAGATAGATGTTATCAGTAGTCTGACTTTTAGTAGTATCATGTTGTGGCCTGATACTGTGTCATGCTTATTTTAGCACAGACTTTCCTTAAACACCTTCCAAATGAAAAACAAATCCTTAGCCACTGTAGAATCATTGGTTATCTAGAGCAGCTCTTGCCTTGTCAGTATCCTACTTTATTCTGTTTGTTATGTCTTTGTAACATATCACTTACAAGGAAGCAGGATGCTGGGGTGCCAGGCTTAATTTGATGACCAATTCCCTGAATATCATGAAACCTAAACACAACTGAATTGCATAGTTACAAGAACAGATATGAAGTCCAAGTTAAAATTCTTGGTCTGACCATTTGAACTTGGGTGTGTTTCTAGTAGGGTAAAATACGTAGACCCAGGATGATTGTTACATATGTGACTGTGGCTTTCAAACAACATCCATGCTCTTGTACCTCCCGAGGTTTGTTTGGGTTCATAATTGTTTCATCTGTTCCCATGGGGCAGCTAATGAAGGGCTCTGGATGAAATGAGGCAATAGATATGCTAGCAGTGGCTTTGCTGGTGTGTTTCCTCTGTGTTGACTCATTAGAGATGTGCACGAAGGCTGAGACATCTGAGCAGACCCTCTGGACCCAGAGTTCCCAATCCATTGTTGCCACATCTTTTCTCAGCCTCATGGGATCCCACAAGAATATAAATTAGAAAATCTGCAAAGCTTTCCCTTTCATGTCTAATGTCTGGGCGAGGTTGTTCCCTGCAGGACAATTTCTAGTTATTTTTTCTCTCTGGTTTGAGACATCTCCAGGGATGATCTCCCTGTTTCCCTTGGGAAACTTTTCAGCAGCATATAAATTCTTAATGTTAAAAATTTATTTTGCACTCCATCCTAGATAATCCTGTTCTCAATATGCTTCCCATTGCTCCTGTCACTCAGCTCCCTGGTCCCTGTTTCTCCTTGTCAGTGGTACTCTGCCTTTTCCATGGGGAAGCCTGTTAGGTAGTTCTAGCCTCAAGTAATTCTTGGGTTCCCTTCTTAGTCTTTATTTAGCAAGACTATTAAATACTTTGTTTATTTAATCTTTCTTCCTACCCCTTCAGAAGCTTGATCATGTTTATTTTTCTTACCTGAACTCCCTCTAGTTTGTTTATATCTTCCTGGTAATCAAGGGGCCCCCCAATTTAATGTTCTGTTCTAAGTAGGCTGTCCCGAGTCATATATTAGAAAGTACAGATTTAGTATAGTATTTTACTTATTATATAACCATTCTGTGAACACACATTTGTCTCCCTTCAAATTTGTGTTCTCATTTGTCAGATAGGACTATCAGTGCCTAACAAAATCATTGAGGTATCATAAGGATCAAATAAGATCAAGAAGTTGATTCAAGGGGCATCTGGGTGAAACAGCTGGTTAAGTATCTGACTCTTGATTTTGGCTCAGATCATAATTCCCAGTCCATGTGTTTGAGTCCTGAACTGGGCTCTGTGCTGACAGTGCAGAGCCTGCTTGGGATTCTCTCTTTCCTCTCACTCTGCCTCTGCCCCTCTCTCTCAAAATAATAAATTAACTTTAAAAATAAAAGAAGTTGATTCAAGATAATAGTTACTAAGCATTTTCTATAGCTTACAGAGAATTAACAGAAAGTCTTAAATGTGTTTCTGCCCTCACGGGTTTATCATCAAATGGGTATGACAGGCACAGACGTAGCTAAATATTATACAAGGCAGAATGATGTACTCATTAAAAAAATAAGCACAAGCAAAATGGGGCAGACTCTGAAAAATATTAACTACCTTGTTTATGCATTATAGCATTAATATATTTATATTCGCCAGATGGGCTGACAGAGCCAATTGATTCCTCTTTGTATTTTTAGGTTGGCCAAAACAAAAGAAAACAAAAATAAAAAGGAGGGAGGGTAAAAAGTTGCTACTCACATTTAAACCAAGCTATAGGTATGCTAAGAATGAAGATATCAGAGGTATTCTTGGTAGATCAGACAGCCTATTGCTATAAATACATCCCCAGGCTTCCATGACCTTCTCCTCCTTTATTTATTGAGTCTATGCCTGGCACTGTGCTAAGGCGGTGGTGGAGTTTTGAGCCTACTGAATGGAAATGCTAACCAAATAAATATATTAATCCACAGTTGCAAATGAGATAAGGCTTTGGAAAAACAAAAACAAAAAAGTTTTGTAGGTAAGTGACTCAGACTGTATATCAAAGAAGCCTTCCCTGAGAAAGTTGTAGTTGACATCTGAAGAATGAGTTAGCTTAAAGAGGGGATGTTTGAGAAGGGCAGGGAAGAGAATGGTAGGTAAGAAAAGTGAGTGCAAAGACCCTGTGGTGGGAGGAAGCATAGCGAATTCAAGGAAGATCAGTCTATCCAGGACCAGGAGAACTAAGCATTTTAATGGCATAGCCGAGGCTGGACAACACTTTTGGATCCCCTCTCTCATACTCAATATACTGGTTGAATGGATTGAAATGAGTTCACGACAAAGACCTTTTTCTAATCTCAGCATAAACATTTAAAAACGTAAGTAGGGGTGCCTGAATGGCTTAGTCAGTTAAGCCTCCCACTTTGGCTCAGGTCACGATCTCACAGTTTGTGAGTTCGAGCCCTGCGTCAGGCTGTGTGCTGACAGCTCAGAGCCTGGAGCCTGCTTCAAATTCTGCGTCTCCCTTGCTCTCTGCCCCTCTCCTCCTTGTACTCTGTCTCTCTCTCCCTCAGAATAAATAAACATTAAAAAAATAAGCAAATTACTTAGGCAATCTTTGCCCTGATTTTCTTATTAATTATCAAATAAGAGTTTATGAACCTATCCTATGTGTCTAGAAATACCTTATGGGGTTGTGTGGACGTAACTAATGCAATAAAGGAAAGGGATTTAGAAAAGTATAAAAGACTAGCAAATGCGGGTGATTATCGATAAGCATGTGTAACAGGCTACTTTCACTTGGAAAGCTATCACTCTGCAGAGGGAAACAGAACTTTACCTGTTCTGTGCAGGTAAGAACAGCATGAGGAAACTTCTTTCACTATGGCCTCCTTTCAATTGTGTGCTTCATCACTCTTGGTGAATTAAAAAGAACTGAACCTAAGGTTTTTTTTTTTTTTTCAGGTTATTTTCTCACTATGCTCCTTTCGTATACATTTTCTCTCCAATATTATTTCTTAAAAACATGGATGAGTGTTCTCTTGGCTTTTTTTTAAACGTTTATTTATTTTTGAGAGAGAGAGAGAGTGCAAGCAGGGAAGAGCAGAGAGAGAGGGAGACACAGAATCTGAAACAGGCTGCAAGCTGCCTGCACAGGGCCTGATGTGGGGCTCAGACTCACAGACTGTGAGATCATGACCTGAGCCGAATAGACGCTTAACTGACTGAGCCACCCATGCGCCCTGAGTGTTCTCTTGGCTTTAAGTCACAGCTCACATAGATGTGACTGAGCTTGCAACATTTCCTCTGCTGCCACAAGTTGCAAACAAGTCACTGCACAGCCCTGTGTGTGGTCTTTGGTCATGACGAGAGGTAGTGCAATGTAGGGAGAAAAGCATGCTGGTAAGTGGACTTGACCTTGATCTCCCTATCTGTGAAATGGAGACAAAGGCAACCTCTCTTTTCCAACTTTAAGGTGGGCATAAATCACTTCAACAGTTAGACACAAAATAACTAGTGTAATCCCAACAATAGGTGTTCTGTAAATGCTACTTTAAGTGTTATCTTAATATGAGCTAGGTTTATGCTGGGATTGTCTTTATAAGTAGAAAATTTCACAGACATGGGCAGGCTACCCTAAAACCCACCTCAATTTTATTGTTGTAGTTGAAGATTTTAAAGACGTAGAAATAAAATATGATAGACTCTCAACAGCAGTTTTGAAATCCAGCCCATGCTTTGTTTAGTGGGCCAGGGTTTAGCAGGCCATGGTCCATGCCTTTGCTGTAGTTAGAGGCTAACAAGTTCAGCTGAGTTAGACGTGACACAGCACAGTACTGCTCAAATCTGGTGCCATGTAACACCGTGTGTGGATTCCTCATCCAAATTAACCTCCTCCATTGGCTCTCTCTGAGTAACCACATCCATTTCCTGCAGACTCATTGATTCTGGCATCCACTCAGCATGAACTTTTGGAAGTTAGTGCTTGCTTGGTTAATGTGTAGTGCTAGGTATAATTTGTCCCAAAGGTCTTCTTTCTGGAGGAGAGGCTGTCAACTTGGCTGCATATCAATGCCCAGCCCTAGGTCTTACCAATTAACTTAGACTCTTAGAGATGAGGCCTAACATATAAGAAGTTATTAAATCTTAGGTGGTTCCAAAGGGCAGCCGAGTTTGAGAACCAGTATCCTCGGGCTTTGCTCTTCAAAGTGTGATCCATGGATGGCAGCATTTGCAACTCCAGGAAGCTTTTGAAAGAAATGCAGAAACTTAGGCCACACCCAGACCTAGTAAATTAGAATCTCTGGTGACTGGGAAACACTGCCCTAGGAGACTGAAAATACAGTGGGGAAAGTACTCTTGCTCTATTTCTTTGTAAAAATCTAGTCAATGGGGAAAATGCTCCAGCCAGACTAGGTGAGTTTTAGTTACTTTGAAGCCTCTTTGGGGAGCTTTGACTTCAGGAGCTGGTCTTGCAATGGTAAATGATGCCAACATTAAAGTCCTCTGCTTTGTGTTTCAGTGGCTAATATATTTCTCGAAGACTGTGACATATTTCATTTTCCTTGAGATGAAAAGCCCTTGAAAATGCTCTTTAGGTGTTCCATCTGCCTTTTCCCTTCTTTTCTTATCAGTGCTCAAGAAGAAGGTACATTTTAAAAGGGTCTGCCGGTTTTCATTCTATATGGCCACCCCCACCCCCATCCCCTTTCCTCCTTCAAAATGCTTAGGCTCAGGGAAGAAGGCAGGTACTTGAAAGGGACACAGGGGCCCTGGGTCCTTCTTCACCCCACCTCCTCTGCCTCTCAAGTCTGATGCTAAAAACACATATGTGCTCAAAGTAAGACCGTGAGGGGCGACCCCACGATGAACCTCGCCTTGTGACTGGGAACTGTCTTCAGGCCGTGAAACAGCCCAAGTGCTCATTTGCCTGGGCTTATGTGGCAGGGGAAGGAGGGCATAACTGAGTTTTTTGAAGAGTAAAGCTTTACAGACGGATAGCTCAGTGCGAGGTTTTGAAGTTCTTGGTCTGCACTGCTGGCAGACAGAGGAGCTTTAACTGGCCTGCCTCGAATCACACTGTACAAGAGGAGAACGTGGGGGCTCAGCTGTGCAGATTAGAGCAATCTGAATGAAAATCACTAGTGTTCCTCCTGGTAAGAGAAGTTTCTGCTTAGCTCATGAACTGTAGGTCCTTTTCTGGTCCCTGTAGAAAATGAGGAGGGCTTTGTGAAAGGTTATGTAAGGCTGCTGGTTCTTTTCGCCCCTAGAGTAAAATTCTATTCAGAGAGGGGTGACACGGCCTCTCAAGGGGGGGAAAAATGTGATTCTGACCCTACAGCTTAGAAGAGATAATTTAATCATGTTTTAAGAATTAAAGGAAGAGAGGAAGAAAAAAATTGTAGGCAGTGAGAGTGGGGCGTACGAAAAGAAATAGGACTCTCAGAGTGCATCACAGCCCTGGTCCTGGTCGTTGCAGCATTTATAGGGTGCCACCTGTTCCCTTTCTTCTGGAACCGAGCGGTTTCCCTGGAAACAGGACTTTTAGTATTAACAAGAAGACCGGCCCAGGTTAACTGGAATGGTGGGTCACCCTAAATTAGGTACCTGACGTGGGGAGGAGAGTGAAGGGAATTTTTAAGGGCTTTCAGCAGCGCCGTGATGCTTTAGACAGCACACAGCCAGAAGGAGGAAGGATTTGGGGGTGCACCAGGACATACTAAGGGGAGCTGTTCCAGCAGCCCAAAGATGGGTGCCCGTTTGGAGGTTTAGAAATGACTGTGTCCTTGGCCATCATATTTGATTCATCCAGTCCTTACCGTCTAACCCTATGCTAAGGTCAAAATTGATGTCCAAAATGGAAGGTGTGTTTTTGTTTTTGTTTGTTTTATTTTCTTTTGGTCAACTACCTGGCCTGGGCTGGCCAGCCACCTGGGCCGAGGAAAAAAAACAAAAACAGAGCAACAAACAAAAACAACTTGTCAGAAACAGCTTATTTTCAATATCAGGATATGTTTTAGAGATAGTAGGATGATGTATTTGTTGGAGAGATAATGTCTAAGACTTCGTGCTTCATTGTGCTGGGTCATATTAATCATTCAATAAATACCTGTTAATGAATTGATTTCCATATAATGGTTATTCTCAAGTTAATTCTTCATGGAATCTGAAGTTATTCTTGTGCACAAGCCAAACAAAGCTAAGAATATGTTAAATTTCAGAGTACTTTCCTTTTAACTATAGAAAAATGTATTCTTTCCCTCTCTCCTTTTTGCTTGCTTTTTTTCCTTTACATGACACTACTACCAATTTGATGGTAACATTACAGTGTTCTTGTGAAAAAATCTAAAATCAAAGAAATCTTGCAAATTTTAAAATGCTGATATGTGGTGTGATGTGATGTGTATGATGTGTGGTGTGGTGTAATGAGTCTATAAAATTCGCTGTCATTAAGCTCTGTTACTAAAGTAGTTAGGGCATTTTTCAACTCACATTTATGAACGTGGTACAAAATAAAATAGGTAAATAATTATTTCCTACATAATTCTACCAGAGATAGGCTCTCTGTTTTCCCTAGAAGAATTATTCCTGAGGATTGGGATGAATCAAAGAATTAAAATGCTATTTTTTTTTAGAAGTCAGTGGAAGCCAGGACAAGATGATGGAGGTAAGAGAGTGCCCCTGAATGAGAAGGTCAATACTTTGTGTGTTTCAGTGCATCAGTCAAGCAGGAAAGGACCTCAGCAGTTGTTTAAGATGACCCTCTCATTATAGTGATGATCAAACAGAGTTCCAGAGAAGCTAACTGAGCCCCCAAATTACAAATCCCAGAATGCGTGCATGGGACTGAATCTTGGCTCTGCCGAGACTTAACTTTTTGACTATCATTATGTTTCAGTCCTCATCCTGAAAACTGGGAAAACCATTGCTGCATGGGTTAATGGTTGTTTTTTTTTTTTTTTTTTTTTTGGATTGTACTTATTTTTTTATTATTTTTAATTAAGTTTTTATTTTAATTCCAGTAGAGTTAACTTATAGTCTTATATTAGATTCAGGTATATAATATAGTGATTTAACAATTCTATACCGTGGGGGTTAATGTTTTCAAAAATGCGTTACTCAAAAGGAATAGCACAATTCTTGACACATAGTGAGCACTAAGTTATTGCTCTGTGTATGCATTCAATCAGCAGATGTTTATTGAGATCATGCTTGGTTTATCACATTTGGTGGCTCCTACAGTAGTTGTAAATAGCATATAATGCACTACCATTGTTGTTACAGAGTTAACAGAATGCTTGGGGAAATAAGACTTAGACAGTTTAAATAGGAAAAAAAAACATAAGAAAGAGCAGATCACAAGACACTGTACTATTAAGAACCATATGAGTGAGGAGTACAGGTAGAGTACAGGAAGAGGAACACTGTTAGAAAGACTTCATGAATGAAAAGCAACTGAGCCTGGTAGACACACTGATTAGAAAGGAAAAAAGGAGCATTTCTTTGTGGACACTGCTCTTTATATGTTCAGGCTCTGGGCAAAAAGTGGAAGGATGGGGAGCACTTCACTTCCAAGAGCCAGCCACTCCCTCACCTCAGGCACTGGTTCTCATCACCAGCAGTGGCTCCTTTGTTCTCTAGCCTCTTTCCAAATGGATTTGTGATAGCCTAGGAAAAAACAGGAGAGAAAAGTAACAGGATCACCTGAGGAGTATATTTGGCAGCATAAATAATGTAATTTTAGAATGAAGAGGTTTTGCCTGCAAGGCTTTACCTAGTAATTTTAAGGAGGTCTCAGAAGGACAAGTTGCTCAGGAGAGGACACATGCTGTCACACACCACATTTTGAACTCTGAGATCTAGTGGCTGAGAAAGCATATTTAGGCCCTTGAACTGATGGAATAAGCGTGTGCTAGAAATTAATGTTTCCATCTTTTTCTTTTTAGCACAGCTTTAAGATGTATAGGAAGCTTTCGCTCAGGATGCCAAAATCCTTTATTACTAATACATGAAGGGTGTTAGCTAGCCCGTAAAAGGGGTTCTGTACATCTTACAGCCAGAGGGCAAGTAGCCCAGCTCAGAATTTGCAGATTAAATAGTTCTTCTTTTGTTCTTTGTACCAAAATACTAAGTCATGTAAGGTTATGATAATTAATAATTGATACATGCTGATACACTGTTTCATGTTAGTCTGGTACTTAAATTTTCTAATAGATTTCATATCCATTGTCTAAATTCATCTCCCATTACCTCTAAAAAGTAGGCAACGTGCTTAGCCCATGTTTTGTGAGTGGGGTTATGAAGATTGGTGGTCAGTTACTTGTTTAATATCACACAGAAGTTACCAAATCTTTAAGAAAAACCAAGTTTTCTGACTGAATCCATTACTCACTAGTATGTAACTGCCACCTTCCAAAAGCAAGAGCAAAACAAAAACAAAAAAGCAAGGCATCCCACTTTTTTGTTTCCCTAAAATGCATGTACTTAAAAAAAAAGATATTTAGTACCAAAACCTTAATTTTTAATAGCATTCTCCAATAAAAGGAACAAGAGTCCCTTGGACAAATGGCTGATTCTAGGACTTAGACTGGAAATGTTTAGTCTGAGGCATCTAATAGTACCAGAGAGTAAGGAAGTTCTTTAAAAGAAATGCCAAACCTACAATGATAGAGAAGGTCAAAGGGACACAGGAGCTAACTGAAAGCTCTCAATAGCCAATGCTGGAACAATTTTTCTTTTTAAAGATTTTATTTTTAAGTAATCTTTAATCCAACATGGGACTTGAACCTATATCCCCAAGATCAAGAGTCCCATGTTCCACGGACTGAGCCAACCAGGTGCCCCTGGCCAATGTTGGAGCAAATTGAGCAACACAATAAATCAGGTAATTTTACAAAATGAACGTCCATGAATTCATACTGCTATAAATAAATGATTGAATGAATACATGGGAGAGAGTAGACAAATCTATGCAGAAGAAGTCCACATAATTCATATAGACAATTCACCCTCTAGGAGGTGGAGAATTACCCCCACTCTTTTCAGCATGGGCTGTGCACAGTGACTTCTTCCAAAGAGTACAGTATGTTTATAAGGGGGAGGAGGGCAGAAATTTTACAGAGGAGAAACCTGACAAACACTACCTTAGCCAGATAATCAGGGTCATAATCAATAATGATAAATCATGTTAGTAGCCTGTACCCCGTATGATGTGATGAGAATGGCACTTCATCTCTGATCTTCCCCCCCCCCGCCAACCCCCAAATCCATAACCCCAGTCTAGTTTTGAGAAAAATAGCAGACAAACTCTAATTGAGAGACACTCTACAAAATACCTGACCATTGCTCTTAAAAACAATCAAACATAAAAAATAAGGACAGTTGGAGCACCTGAGTGGCTCAGTTGTTTAAGCATCCAACTTCAGCTCAGGTCATGATCTCACAGTTCATGAGTTCAAGCCCTGCATCAGGCTCTGGAGCCTGCGTCAGACTCTGTGTCTCCCTCTCTCTCTGCCCCTTCCCCGCTCACACTCTGTCTCTGTCTCACTGTCTCAAAAATAAATAAACATTATTATTTTTTTTTAAATAAGGACAGTCTGGGGGTGCCTGGGTGGCTCGGTCGGTTAAGCATCCGACTTCGGCTCAGGTCATGATCTCACGGTCTGTGAGTTCGAGCCCTGCGTCGGGCTCTGTGCTGACCGCTTAGAGCCTGGAGCCTGTTACAGATTCTGTGTCTCCCTCTTTCTCTGCCCCTCCCCTGTTCATGCTCTGTCTCTCTCTGTCTCAAAAATAAATAAACGTTAATAAATAAATAAATAAATAAATAAATAAATAAATAAATAAAGGACGATCTGAGAAACTGTCAGTGCTGCAAGAAGCCTAAGGAGATGGGATGATGAAATGTAATATGCTATTCTGTATGGGATTGTGGAACAGAAAAATGACTTTAGGTAGAAATTCAAGACATCTAAATAAAGTATGGAGTTCAGCTGATAATAATATGTCAGTATTGGGGGCCTGGGTGGCTCAGTCAGTTAAGCATCTGACTTCGGCTCAGGTCATGATCTCACAGTTGGTGGGTTCGAGCCCTGCATCATGCTCTGTGCTGACAGCTCAGAGCCTGAAGCCTGCTTCGAATTCTGTGTCTCCTCCTCTCTCTGCACCTCCCATGCTTATGCTCTGTCTTTCTCAATAATAAACAAACATTAAAAAAAATTTAAAAATGTCAGTATTGATTCATTAATTTTAATAACTGCCATATCAATGTTTTATTAATAATAGGTGAAACTTAGCATGAAATATGTGAGAACTTTCTATACTATCTGCACAATTTTCCTATAAATCTGAAATGATTCTAAAATTTTTTAAGGTTAAAAAATAATTGTGTTTCTTAAGAATGGAATGCAAGGCAGAGCATTTAATCCCACTAGACTTGTTTCTTCCTCTTTAAAACAATTTCACTCTTGTATGGTTATTATGAGAGTTAGTGATGATGTTTGTATAACCCTTAATGTCTCTGTACGTTTCTCAAGGTGTAGCGGCAACAGCACTACTTGTATGTGTCTTAAAATGCGAATGTACAGGCTCCACCTCACATCTCCTGAACCAGAGTCCCCAGGCAGCCCAGGAGGGGCTAGGAAACAGCATTTTTAGCATGCCTTCTACATTATTCTTAGGCACACTTAAGTTTGAAAACCACTGTACTTTGCTGTGTATTTTCTTAAAAATTAATCATGGTAGTTCTCTGTGGAGCCAGTCTTTGAACTCAGGGTCTGATTTTGAATCAAGTGGATTGAGTTTAGGTCCTAACCCTAGAACTTTCCAAATGGGAGAGTTGGAACAAGACACTCTACCTTTCTGTGCTATAGTAAAAGCAGGTTAAGGGTGATGAGAAGAAACTTGAGTCCATAATGACTTCCTTGAGCAGCAATACCATCTTGAGATAGTTCTCTTCTGGACTTCTTGTCAATGTAGTAAATTAAACCTCTATTTGGTTTTAACCCATCATAATGGGGTTTCTGTCATGTGCAGCTCGTCTCAGTCCTAACTCCTGTAGGCTCTCATATTGAGTTACTTACTCCTCACAATAAAACATAAGGAACTAACATTATGTCCTTTTGTAGGTGGCAAAAGTGAGACACCAAGAAGTTGGATAATTTTTCCATCATGGCTCCATGCTAGTAAATTGCAGACTTATGATTCAAATCCTGCTTCAAAATACATGTTCTGAAATCCATGCTGTAATTCCTAGATAAATAGTAGTTACTATTATTATTTTATTATTGTTGTTATTTTATAATATTCACCTTTCCTTCCAAATAGGCAATGTTTTCTATGAGCCATTTATTATTTAGACACTTCTAGATTATTGAGTATCTAAATAAAAACTCAATTTTCTGTTAATCGTTTTCAAATGTCACAGTTTTCACTAACAAGTTATAAGACAGCTTCATGCACTTTAATTTCCTCTGAAAAGAAATTCACTGCCACCTTATAAAAGACTAACATTCAGGCTACAGCTTTGGAATGCTAATGCCCTACCTTAACAACCAGGCCAAGCTCTATAAGTCACATATGTGTTGTGATTTCTCTTCCATTGTAGTGTAAGGAAATTTCACATAGTTTTGATATATCGTGTAAATTAGGCCAACAGAGTGCTGTGCTGTGTCTTCATTAAAATAGGAGACGGTAATAATGCAACCATGTAGCGTGGTCTTGAAGCCTTTGAGTTATGAACATTCAATAGCATCTCCTTACTTGTGCTTAAGTTGGCATTTGTGAGCAGCATATGATCAATTAATCAATAACCCAATTTTCTGTTAAAGAGATGGTGCATCATTTTTTTAAAAAATCAGGGACCATTGTATGATTTTATGAAAAGAGCTGTGTCAGCAAGGAAACTTGTTTGAAAAACATTGAAAGCCTTTATTTGAGGATGATGATTTTGCTTAACTAAGCCAAAAGTGAAATTGGATACAAATGTTCAGTTCCTGAACCATTTTATTATTTTGCAACTGCTAGAAAGCAAAGTACCAATTTGGGATTGCTGGTAAGAATGCATTGTTTTTACTCATGATTAGATATGGGTAAGTGGATTCATCTATGAAATGCACAGTGAAAACTAACTCTAAAACTTCAAAGTTCAAAACTGATGGATTATATCTTATTTCTTACAAATTTTGAAGTGTATATACAGCCACCTAACATGTCTCACATAAAGTCACAGGAGCATAAGGTGATGCTTCTAGGATGATAGAGCTGATAGCCATGCAGACATGAACACCTGGCCTTCTCAAAGTGTTGTGTACGTTTATATCCTTATCTTTATTATAATTTCTGGCTAAAAAGATATATCTGCTCATTGTGAAAATCCAAATATTATAGAAATGGATGAGTTAGATAAAGAAACTTCCCCATGACTCCATCCCTCCAAGGTAAGCCATTGGTCATCGGTTGTGCTCAGTCATTTGTATCTCTTTTTCTACCTGCCATATAATTACTCTAAGAATTGCGGAGATATGTCTTTGCATCCCCTTAAAATATTGAGCTCTGTTTTATTTTTAACCCATTAAGCAAATAGATGTGAAAGTAACAGCAAAACAGGAAACCCAAACATCTGCTTTCTCATTGAGAGGACATGCTCAGGACGAAAGTCATCTTCACTTCCAAGACCGTCAAGTACTATCTTCTCTGTTCCATATGCAAGGAAATAAGTTAGCTTACCATTCTCAGAAATAGCCAACTATCTTGTAACACCTTGCCTCTCAAACAGTGGCCTGTGCTCCAGCAACATTAACATCACATGGGAGCTTATGTGAAATGCAGAAACTCAGGCTTCAGTCCAGATCTGCTCATTTAGGATCTACATTTTAACAAGTTTTCTTTGTGATATGAATGCAAGTCAAAGTTTGAGAAGTACCATTCTAGATCTAGTATGCTTCCTACTAAAACCTCTATCATATTCTAAGAGCTGAGGTTGCTTACAAATTAGCAATGTGTCACCACAGCTGTTTCATGTGACTTCCAGATGTGCTCCACAGGACTGCATTTTTGCTCATCAAATAATGTCAAGATCAGAATAAGTATCTCAGGGCATCTGTCCTCTTCATGAGGCCCTTCCATGTGTTCCTCACCTATACCTCTGAAGTCTCAAGGCAGTCATGTCCACAGTGGTTTGAAGAATTATGGTTCTTTTTCTAATATATATATTTTTTACTAGTCATGTACAGCTTGGTCATTTTGCTAATACACACGAAGGCTTACCCCAATGAAACTATGAGCTGTGTGAAGAAAAAGACCAAAAGTATTTTTTCTTTGCTTCAGCCCCCCAGTTACTACTTGATTATAGTAATGATGATGTAATAGTGCAGAAAACACCAAAGAAATGATTGATGCTCTTACCTTGGAATGTAGGTGGAAATAAATGTAGGTTAGCTTTTTCTGCTATGATAACTTCACAGGAAGACAGTGCATTAAGCCAAAGATTCTATCACCTCTCTGTGGGCAGAAAAACAAAGGCATGGCTAGTTTTCTCTATTTCCTTTCATGACCAGGGTACCTTTAAGTCTTCATTTCTCTTTGATTTTTGAATATCAAAAGAAATGTACACAACATTTCTCTTTGAATATCAAACAGATATTCAAATATCAGAGATGTCTTCTCTTAATGTGTAGGAATTAATTACCCTTTTCTTTGGCACCTTAACTTTGTCTTATTGGCAAGTAGCATCCAAGGGGCCAATCAGAATGAAACTGAAAACATCAAATCTAAATATTATTAGATGGTGAAATGGTAATGACAAATAAGTTGTGAAATGATACAAGGAAATCTTCATTAACTTTAACTTCAACATATTCTCCTTATTCAGATCACTGTTCCTCTTTGGTTCACTAAGTTACCATTGCTAGTCCAGCATTTAAATGGATTAGATGATGACAAATGTTATCTGGGGCATTATAAATGCAGTAACCTTGAATGATGGGTCATCCACTCTTGAGAAATGTGGTTTTCAGTTAGAACTTAGATCTCTACAATTCAAGCAGTCTTGAGACATTTTGTTTGGTTGTGTTGTGTTGTGTTTTGTTTTGTTTTGTTTTTTGTTTGTCTTGTTTTGTAGTATAATCAGTGAGAAACATCAGGTTAACAAAATTTGGTCTCGGGTTTGTTGCAGAAATATTGGGGAGGAGGCGAAATCATATCTCACCTTCTGTCATACCACTAACTTGACCTGTAAAGATGATGAATATCAAAGAGTAAAACTAGAAGGCACTGAATTTTCTTTTTAATGAATCAAAGTTGAGTTTGCTATAAATAATGCATTTGGGGGTATTTTTCATGGACTTGTCCACCTCCTAAAAGTGTCAGGCCTTGAATTACTCTAAGCTTGAGATGTGTGGTTTGACTATTCTAGGATACCATTGCTTTCTTTCCAGGAACAATGTAATTAAACTCTTGAGTGAATGAAGAAACATGCCCATGGCTGTGTATGGCATTTTGATTTTGAAAGCCTTTGCCTACTTGAAGCTAATCTATTTTAGGATGGAAAGGTCAAGCAATATCTCAAAATCTGGACTGCTAGACCCAGCCTCTGAGATCCTTTCTTCAAATATGGCAGCCCTGTTTGTAGAAGCTTGGCCATTCCCATGAATGGGTAAATGGTGGTTTTCAGTTATGTTAGCTCCATGAATCCAATCATTTCTGCTTCCCACAGATCGTTTGATGGTTATGTTTCCTACCAGGAGCTAGGATGTCATTGCTCTTGATAACTGGTTAATTTCTTCCTTGAAGTTATGTCAAGATCTCCCATAGCACATCTCTCTATGCCCTAATTCTAAGCATTGGTTGGTTATCTGCGTGAAAACAAGATCATGGGCAAGGGTAGGAAGGGTTAAATTTATAATAAGTGAGCTTTCATAAATTGCTAAAGGGAGGCTAGGGAGAGGACATTTGAATTCCATAATGGTTTTTACATTTACCCCATAGTGTTTATGGTTTTCTCTTAGCATCTAAAACCTAGAAGTCTGTTTTGGGTGTGTGTTAACCTTTCCAACTAAGAGAATCAGAAGAAAGGAAAATGGAATGTAGTAATGTTATCAAATGCTAAAGAAAAAAGCAAAATCTTTCCTTATGTTCTTCGGTATGGGTTGGGGGGAATGGGAACAACATTAAAGAAAAGACTTTGTTCTTTTGGGCTCCTACATTAAAACAAACAAACACGTTTACTTAGGTTGCTTTATATATGCCTTTCTAGGGATTTATTTCTCTGGTTTACAGTCTAATAGGATACACAGAGCTCATCATGAGGTCTGTATTCAGACCAGTTTCAGCTCAGACCAATTAACAAAATTATGCAATCAATTGGTTCTGTTTCTATTTGTGGGACTCTTACATTTTGAAATGAGAACATGGCAGTGGCAGTGAGGTTCACAAGGACACCCTTCAAAAATCCCTCATTCTCTTACATTGCACAATGAAGAAAATGTCACATTTTCCTTCCTTTCAAAGTTCTTGACAATTATTTTTTTGGATACAAACTTCCCTTGCCCATCACTTCACATTATGCCTTCTTTGACTAAGAAGACTCTGTCACTGGGGATATTTGTCAGGCAAAGATGCAATTTCCAGGAAATTATAGAGCCAGAAGATTAGATAAACTTCTAAAAAGGGCACAGGGCAGAAGCAAGAGAATCAGGTGCTACTGGGAGATTAAACGAATTATTTAAACCCATTGTTGGTATTCAGCCACTAAGTACCAGTGTGGATGTTCAGATTTAAAATACCAAAATATTTCTTTATTAACTGATAAATATTTGCTGTCCAGGGCCTCCCAATATGTCCTGTCTAATCTATTCTGATTGGCCACTGCCTATGCCAATCAGCTCCCCAAAATCTCACTTCTGAGATACCAACATTGGCTTTACTCCAGTGACATTGGAAGGCCAAATGCATGCTCAACGGGTCTTAGTGAGGTCACCTTCACACCTTCTAGTCTGCCAGCTACATTGGCCAAACAGTCCCCTATCTGTTGGCCTGCAACAACCCCAGGCCGCTCCTATGTTCTGTCTTCTTGAAATTGTGACCTCTGAGCAAGCTAGTGTTCCTTTAATCACTGTCCCATAGATGTCAGTGGTAACTTCAGCTCTGAGAGTAGGTGAGACTAGCTGGAGGGCTGAATCTCTACTCTATTGATTGTTATTTTTAAATATCATCCATGTTTCATTGTCTCTGTTCTTTGGAGAAAACACTAATTGCCCTTGTGGCCTGAGGGACCTTCAAAGAATAAGTTATATAACATGTGATGATTGGTTTTATGATTTCTTTAATGATTTTTACACTTTTATTGTCTCTATCTTATTTACCAAATAATTGTGTTCAATGTAGAAAGCTTTAAAACAAGATAAATAGAAAAAATATATAGATATAAATCATTCATTATTACATGACCTAGAGAATTATTGTTAAAATTTTGATGTATATTTAATAGTAAATGAATCATATACCTTTAACAAACTATTGTGAACACAGTTCCAAGATTTGTAAGAGTTTAGTGGGAACTTTAAAGTGAACTAGTTTAGCCTCCTGGTTAAGGGAAAAAAAATCCTTTATATAACATTTCTCTCAAGTCTTCCAACTGGTTACTTGATATCTCCAGTGACAGGGACCCACAGCTGCCTCTGCCTCTTCACTTTTGATCATTAATTATTTCAGAAAGCTCTGTTTTACTCTTGATCAAAATTCTTTGTATCTTTTATCCTGCATCCTGGTTTTGCCCTACTTAGCATACATAAGGGGGTGGAAGTGGCAGAGGAAGGGCAGGCTTAGAAGGCAGTAGGAGTTGTCTGACCTAAAGCAGAGGCAAGTGGCCTTGAGCAATAACACCTGACAATGAGATTGCTTGAGTGTCTTGGGCGATCCTTTTAACCTGGTGTTCCCACTGCTGCTTTCTACAGAGATTTAAGGGCTAATACCTTTATGTCTTTTATGTCAAACTGGAAAACCTTAGAGGTGTTGAAAGTTCAGAAGAAAAAAAGAAAGTATATTTACCATTCCCATGTGGTGTGTGTGTGTGTGTGTGTGTGTGTGTGTGTGTGTTTTGTTTTTTGTTTTGCAGGACAGTTGTATTTTAGAAAATGAAAACAGGGGCACCTGGGTGGCTCAGTCCGTTCAGTGTCAGTTGACTGACTCTTGATTTCGGCTCAGGAGCCTGAGATCAGGTCATGATCTCAGGGTCATGGAGTGGAGCCCCCTTCGGGGCTTGAGAATCTCTCCCTCTGTGCCTCTCTCCTGCTTGCACTCTCTGTCTTTTTCTAAAAAAACAAAACAAACAGGATGTGTTTGAAAATAGATTAAGTTGGAAAATATCTAGAGGTTAATTTATGATCATAGGTTATGTATAAACTTGTTTTCTGGTCACCTTTCTTACTTTCTGGTCCGGAGAAGATTAATAAGATGATGATGCTTAGTGCTTGATGTTTTGAAAGAAGAATGCTATGTAAATGTCAGCTATTAGTGTAATCCTGCACAGCAGTGATTGACCATGAGGTGGCTCACGTTATTGTATTCCTTTAATGAATTTATTCATGTATTAAGTATTGAGGCAAGAGAGATAGAGTAGTGGGTCATAGACACATTCTTTGATTATCATTTAGTGAAAAAGATGAACAAGTAACTTGTAATTACTTATTAAGTCTTATTAAGTAAATTTTAGTTAAAATTGTGCTAATATCTTTGAAAGGAAAGGGTTCTTTTCTCTATCTTAAAACATCCAGGAGTGAAGATTTGGGAGTACTAGGACCAGTGAAATTGCAGCCTGGAATGTTACTGTGAATCCTGACTGCCTGGGTGGGATTTATGGTCTGAGCTGCTAGGTGAGAGCATTGCAGTGGAGGAAGGACGACAGAGAACAGTGAGTGACAAAGGGATTGCAAAGGGGATTCTAAGCTGAGCTGCAGCTGAGTCCTTCTTCCCCACTGTGGTCAGCTGCTACTCATCATGTGAGAAAGTGCTAATTTTTCAATGTGTATTTCTCTTTTAGACCAAGGGGTAGCAAATGCATTCTGTAAAGGGCCAGAAAGTTAATATTTTTTATAAATTTTTAAAATGTTTTTATTTATTTTTGGGAGAAAGAGAGAGTGAGTGGGGGAGGGGCAAAGAGCGAGTGGGAGACAGAATTCAAAGCAGGCTCCAGGCTCTGAGCTGTCAGCACAGAGCCCGACACAGGGCTTGACCTCATGAATTGTGAGATCATGACCTGAGCTGAAGTCGGATGCTTAACCAACTGAGCCACCTAGGTGCCTCCAGAAAGTAAATTCTTTGGCTTTGAAGGCCACAGTATCTGTAGCAACTACTCACTTCTGCCATAATAGCATTGAAACAACCACAGGCAATAAATAAATAAGTGTGGATTTGTTCCAATAAAACATTATTTATAAAAAATAGTTTGGATTTAGCTTGCAGGCCATGGTTCAACGACTCCTATTCTAAGCCCTCATCTCTTGATCATGAACCTATATGTAGGGCTTAAGGTATCACTTTATTGAATTGTTTTGCTTAGAATATGGCTTCTTACAAATCTATGCATTGTGTACATTTTTACATCATCATCTACACCCTTTGTAGTATCTATCATTTTGTGTCTCTATGGGGTGGATGGGAGAGATGTTAGCCTATGATTCATATGACGTTAATATTTTGGCTAATGATTTTCCTCCTCTAAGCTTTTATTTAAAATATTAATATCAATCATAAAATACTGGGATCTCCCCTTTGGAGGGGACCTGAGAGAATGAATCCAATCCTATCTTCTCTAGAGGCCTATTTGGTATACCTGTTGCCCTATTGTTTACTTGACTTTTCTGAGCAGAGCCAATATTCCTTCTTCCTTGGCTCAGTACTGAAAGTGGTGATTGTGTTCTGTCCCAGGCTGGCTTAGTAGATCCAGTGCCTAAGTCTGGCTACTTCTCCCAGTAACACAAGCTACCTCCAATGGACATTGATTGGGTACAGAGAATCTGAAGTGGTCTTTTGAATCCAAACCAGTGAGAAGTTTGGATGGCAGGAGAGATTGACATTGGCTGTGCACAGAGAAGTCTGTGCATGTGACAGAATACTGTGGGAATTATAGGTATTCTGCCTCCAAAGGGGGTTCTCCCATGTTGCTGAGAGTCACAGAGGTATTGATCAGACAGGCTTTGTTCCTGTCTCCCTTTTCTTTGGAGGAGTTGTTTCAGGCCAGATGGTGGACATCTGTGAACTCGCTAATAAGCAAACAGGCTGTGGTAGTTCTGGGAACTTTGCAGTTTCCAGACATTTTTTTGCTCAGAGAGACCCTGCTGTATGAGACTGGGTGAAATCGTATCTTGACTGGAGGCAGAGGAAAAGAATTTATGATAGCTTATGAGGCTGCACACCCTGTGGCTAGACTATGTGTACACACACGCGTGCACACGTGTGCACACGCACACACCTTCATACCTTGGAGGAATACGGTTTGTTTTATTTCTAAAAAATATTTTTTTAGTGGCTTGAATTATTTATCTCTATTGTTTTGTTCTATGTGGGCATGCTCTTAATAATATAGGGCTTTGTGTTTCTTTATATTTCTTTTAGAATTGTTTAGTAGTACTTTGGTGGGCTGGACACCAGTTGGGACATATGGAAGCGGGAAAGAAGACAAATTAATTTTGAATCTCAAAGAATGCCCTTCGCTACTCGGAATGGTTGTTCTCTCCACCCTGAGAAAGACTGGCAGGATTCAGTCTGTATCTTTAGTTCCTCATGTGTGGTTCTGCAGGAAAAATGATCCTGTCACACTGAAGTGTCTCACACAGCAAGTACATACTGAGAAAATACTGTATTATCAAGTCAGAGTCTCTAAGACTTATAGGTGGTCCCTGGCCAGGGTTGGTGAGTGACCTCTTCCCACTGTTTTGGATATGGTGACTGGGTTGTTGAAGAATTAGACCACCTGCAAAGTAAGGAGCATCTTTCTGCACAGTTTCTACTTATCCACTCTGGAAGGTAGAATAGAAAATGCTGTAGAATCAGAATCTGGTGCCTCCCAGACTTGCACACTGTGTTGCCCAGACATTATAACTTGTAAAATGAAGACACTGCTGTTGGTGGTACCTCCACTGGAAGGTGGGCATGAGAGACAGACGAAGTAAAGTATGGACAATGCCTGGAAAAGCACACATCATCGTGCAGATGCAAGTTACTTGCTGTTGTTGTTATTTATCCCTGGCATGATGGGAAGATCTAATTCCGTGAGGGCCAGTTCTGAGCATAGTGTATTTCCACCTTTTGGACTACCATCATGGAGATCAAGAATGACAAGTCTTTCTCTTAAGATTGCAACGCAGTTTCTTTACATGAAAAACTGAGGTGGAATTTCCTTGTTCCTCCCAGGAGGAGTTTGGTGGCACTAATGGGGAATCATCCTTCTCAGAAAAATATCTCAACACCATAAAAAAGTATGTCATGTGCTTCCCAGTTCTGTTTAAATTATACTTCTGTCATTCATTTTTTTTTTTTAACTTTGCAAATGGGCTCTTCTCCTCAAATTAAGTCCTCCTAAGTATTGTTCTGTAGTTGGATTTTTCCCTCAGAATCCTAACCTTTAGTACTCTGGAAATGGCTGAATAGATGTCAGAAGTGTACATTACCATTTGTTTCGAGTGTGAATATGTGAAGGAGCAGACAGAAGAGAGTAGATGAGTAATTGAAGAAGCCAATCCTGGGTGTTTCCATGGTGTTACAATACCGACATGAAACACTTTGCAAATGGGGGCAATCACCAGGGTGTAGGTGTGGGAACTTTCTCTCTTGACTTGTTACATTTATTTTTTCTTTAATTGTCAGTGCTGAAAAAAGTATGCTGAAAACAAGGTCTGTATTGAAATATCAGCATGGCACTTATACCCCAAGGCTGATGCTGTTTTAATAATAAGTAATTTATTTTCATGCATGAGGCTGTTCAGAATTGATTCTCCCAGACTATATATCTCAATGAAACACAAATGTAATTCCCTGACTATATATAGTTTTTGTGATATATGCATAAAGGATAAATACGCATGTATAACATGAAAGGGATTGGAATAATGAAATGATAGGCTTGTGGTGCTAACAGAATCTTGCTTCGGTTCCCTCGTTTTACCCCAAGACATACAGACAGTTGTTGAACAGAAAATGTGCCCACACATGAAGATTCAAACTGTAATGGATGAGACTCAAACTAGAAATTAACTCAAAAAGCAGTCATAAAAGGAGTAATACTACTTGATGAAAGTCACTAAACAGTAAAGGACATTAGTTGTCCATTTTAAACATTACCTTTTGAGAGTAAGAGGAAAAAAAAAACACAAGATGGCAGGGTCTCAAGGAAACCACTGCTTGTGTTCTTTTGAGATTTCTACTCCCCAACTGGTGTTTAAAGCAGCTGCATCAGACAGAGATAATGAAATACAAAGAGAAATCCAGAGTGTGGTGGACAGAGGAGTTCAGTAGTCAATGGGATGGTTTTACTCAGATGTGACTCCATTACAAGGAAAGCCCTTCCTCAGAGGGTTGGCTGTTTTCTCCCTGGCTGCCACCTTCTAGGATGCTGGAGAAGACACTGGCAGTGTGGAAAAGACCGTAGTTTTGATGGCTTATCTTTTTACATTTGTTCATTTTTTTGACAGAGCATGAGCTGGGGAGGGGCAGAGACAGAGGGAGACACAGAATCCAAAGCAGACTCCAGGCTCTGAGCTGTCAGCACAGAGCCCAATGCAGGGCTTGAACTCATGAACTGAGAGATCATGACCTGAGCTGAAGTTGGACGCTTAACCAACTGAGCCACTGAGGCGCCCCTGTTTGACTTATGTTTTTATCTTACTAGACCATCACCCCTTGAAATGTGTATTTTGACTTATTTACTTTCATGTTCCCAGCAATTGGAGCAGGGCCTCAGTGCTAAGTAATTTGTGTATGTTTGCTTATATGGATGGGTGAATGAATAGAATTGGGCAATGCCAAAGTAAAAATAGTGCTTCTGCCTCTAGAGAGAAGTATTCAAAGTACTACTAAAATTGTGCAAGTTTTATTAAATACTCTGGAGTTAATTTGTATTTTATGAAGCATCTTTAGGTGAGGCAAACTCCAGATACCTGCTAAATTATAATCTAATTTTTTAATGAGAAGTTTAATTAGTTAATATTTGCTAAGAGCTTTGAGGAAGAAAAGTACTCTTCAATTGCTAATGCTTTCAGTCGTGTGTCCTTTTTCACCTTCTTAAATTCTTGGCGTTATTTAGCAGCCCCAGGGAGATGCCTTCCTAATAGACATCCTTCCTCTTTGCACTGTTCTCTGGGTGTGTACCAACATGTATGGAGTTCATTCATCATGGAATCTTAGGAAAGTAGGATTGATCTGAAAAGTACTTTTTGAATGAATCTAACAGATATCTCTGTACTTTGTACTAGTTTCCCCATAGCATTAAATTTTGGATCTGATGGAGTTTCAGGGTCCAGGGAATGAGAGTCTCCTGAAGTTTTTCATCCTGGGTGCCTGACCTACTTAGCATAGTCCCACACTAGGTGCGACCCAGACAAAGCTTTGATGATACAGTAGACCAGGTTGCAGAGTAAGGAGGTACTTGCCTGGAAGGTCCTCAGTTGGACTGTTTTCCCTCCTGATCATGCACTCCTTCTAATCATCTACTCATTTGGGGATTTTTTCCCCCATTTTACTAAATTCTGCACAAAGGAGTAAACAACACAGAATATTTCGGACAAATTCCCAAGCACTGAGCCATTAAGTACTGGTGTGGGCTGTACTTTGGTTATGCTCATTTATTTTGCCTTCACCTACCCAAAGGGCTCACTGTCTAGAAAACCACTGGACATATTTCTAATTGAGCCTTCTTACTACCTCATGAAAGTAAGCTCTGCATAGTACCAGACTCTGTTTACCTAAAGCACTGAAGAAAATCTTTGAGTATTGGTTTGTGCAGTCAGGTAGTACTAGTTAGGGCTGGAGAGTTTATTCTGTCTCGTATAACACAAATGCACTGTTTGAGAGTTCATGTGCTGGCTGGATTACTAGGGCAGTGCTTTAATCTACCACATGGCTTCTCTGTCTACACAGAGGGGTTGGTAGGTGTTCTTTGGACATTTGGAGTGGACAACAGCCATTGCACATGGAGATTAGAATTATTTTATAGTGGTATATTATGTACTGGTATGTACCGTTTATTATATGGTGTTGGTCCTATATATATGCTTATGTATATAGGTATGCATGCAGGAAAACTTCTTGACAGGTATTAGCAAGTGTGAGACAGGATATGTTTGTGTGATTTAGTTGTAAATAAATGTGCACATAGATGTTTATCTTATCCACCCCCTCCCCATCCTCAATTGTCACCCCTTGGTTTAGATGTCACAGTGTTTTGACAATATAGATCCAAAACAGCAATGTAGCTGCTGCACAGGCACTGAATTTAATTTGTGTAGCTCAGGGCAGCTTTGGGATCACTTAGACGATGGAATGACAAAAAGCAGAGATGATGAAAGAAGAGGCAACCATCGGAAACAATTTGGTGTTTGTTTGGAAAATGCAGTGCATTTTGCTAAAAACCTGTGCTTAACACCATTATCTTGTTAGGGATGCAGGAACCTCTATTCCCACGCTGGATTTGATTGTGTTGACAACACACCTGTGGCTTATAATCAATGACCCGGCTCTCTAGCAGTGGAGGTTTGCTTCTCAGAGAGAAAAAGATACAGAATTTTAAAAATGTAAACACAGCCAGAGGAAGAGTTTCATGGGAGAAGATATATGAATTCAGTATCAACATCAGTCTGGCTCAGAAAGTGGATTGAGGCAGCTTAGTGGCCAAGATTTTTTTTTTCCAAAAAATGTGCAAGATTTTTCACCCCCCAAAATAAAACATAATGAAAGTCAACTGCTAGAGTGAACTAACAGTTTTGTGACCGTCTGAAACAAATAGGAGAACATGTGATGTGGGCCTCAAGGACTCTGTGTTTTATCCTGTTCTCCTTCTGAGGGGACTTTCAGAAATAAGCAGAGCCCACAAATCAGCAATTTTTCAACTGTGTATTACCCACAGTAATGTGGCTGCATGATAAAGACATGACTGTGCATAACCACATGGACTTCTTCAGTGGAGCAGTTTGGTTGTAGTTTTTAAATTGTGAATTTCTTCTGTGATACACATACTGACAATTACATTTTGCTTAATGACTCAAAACTTCTATTTCTTTTGTCTGTGCTTTTTAAGGAAGCAGATCATGTTGGATTGTATCTTCTGAATAATGCCCTCAATTATTTCCCTCCTCCAATCTTAGCTTTTGCAGATAAAATGATGTTAACACCATCCTCACTCTTTACCTCAAACATTCTTCTTTTCCCCCCACATAGGTGACAGACTTCACCAATAAGGGGTCAATCACCAAGGATCAATGAAGCACATTTGGTTGCCTCACATTTCAAAATTTAGATTAGCCTTTAGAAACTTGGTAGAGTTTACTGAGTAGAACCTAGGGGAAGTAAATACATGTTTTCAAATGAATATTTTATTTCTAATGATGATATTCATTATTAGGATTTGCTTCCTACTTCGTGTTACAAGCTAAAAATTGTTGAACTCTTTGCTTTAAACCCCAAAAAGCCCTCAAAGACAGGTATTATGTTCAGGTCATCTTCTATTTTTCTTAGTATCTGAAATGTTTACTCGAATAAATGTAAATGTGCTATAAATCCATGCACCTCAATCAAACATTGTTATTGATAGGGGCAAGTCACAAAGAGGAATCCAAGAATGTGGATAGGGCCAACATTAGAATGGCTGAGCTTGGTCTTTTGAAACCAAGAGAACAGAACAGTTTGCCTGTAGTGTAAACAAACAGAAAACAGACAATAACGTCACATCAACTTTGAGCCAGCCTTAATAAATTGCCTTGACTGAACAGCTCAAGATTCTCTTGAACCCAGGAGTCTTGACTCAGATCCAGTGCTTTGATGTAGTCTAGAAAGATGAATACACAAAATGTCTTGTTACCTAAAATGCTAATTTCACACAGCCTGAGGGTAGGTTTGGCTGAGAGAAAGAAAGTTGAAAGGCAGGAACAAATGTGTATTACTCTTTTATTTTTTCTCCTTCCTATATTGATTTATCAGCCACTTGGGACGCTGACATTGTCTAAATGTCACAGCCATCCCTGGAATTAACAATCTGATAGAAGGCTGAAAGTTGCTGAAAGGGACTTTGGGGCTTTTTAGCTCTTCTTTAATCCTTTGCAGCTGCCTTTGGATAGAAGTGTGTGTTAGGATCTTGATTAAAAATAAATCTGGATGTTTAGTTCTATACAGCCCTTAGTTCTGCATAGACTGAGAATTACATATTAGTAGTATTAGAATTGTGATCCTCTTTACCATGAGAAGAACCCAGATCTCAAAACCAATCAAGAGGAGGTTAAAAGTATGTACTGACTTAAAACTTAAGAAAAGTGCAAGTATAAAACACATGTTAAAGATTTGTCCAAGGTTAAAGAAATTAGCAAGCCAAATCTACTCTCTCTGTTTTTTATTAATAATATAGGAAAATAATGAAATGCTAGTCCTGGTTCAGCCCTTTTGAGACTTTACTAATCATATCATATAATTAATCTATCATTCATTATGAAATTACATACGACTCTTCAGAACAAGATTGGGAGAACAAATCTTGGCTTGCTGTGAAGTGTTTGACACAAAAGTGTCATTTCTCTGTGGACCAGTCGTGGAAATCTTGAACCTTCATTTGACATTCTCTTCCTGACTCAGAATGTGACTTTGAGAAGTTTGTGCCTAGAAATCTTCTCTTGCAATTTGAAATGGAATATAATGCAGAGAAGTCTATGAGTCCAGTCTTTTTTTGGGTACCTCAGGGCAGTGCAAAAAGATCCAGTACTAAAGCCAACTTACTTATCAGGCAATTGAGACTTTCGGGGGGTTGAGTGTTCCTGAGGATGCCGAGTAAGATTTAGTCCCCAACTTGGAGAAAACTATGAAGTCAGGATAACTATTAGGTATTAATCAGTGAGACATATGGTAAAGGCTATCCCATGCTACAGAATTTTAGATAAAAGTTAGGGTTTCCTAGTCCTTTAGAAGCAATTTATGTGGAAATAGCACTGTATTTTAGTCCAGAAGATCTAGGTCCTGTAGCCCACTTGGCTTTTAGCTGTGACATTGGGGAAATCTTCCCCTCTCCTTGACTTCCCTTCTTTGATCTGTAAGAAGATGGCTTGGACAAATATCTATTAATTGTCAGAGGTGCTATATATAAAATAACGAGATTATAAGTCACAGTTTAATTCCTTATCCCAGATTTATCTTTTACTAAGAACATTCTGGTCCTCAATTGGATGACTGTTCTGTGCAATAGCATGTCATACAAACCCCAGATAAGAAGTGCAGAAAACCACAATGTGGTATTAATTATGGATAAATGAAACCATTCTTATTCATCAAAAATGTTGAGTTAACCAATAAGACAAATTCTTTAATAATTCCAATGGAGAATGAGGTAGAGATTGGTTCATTTGTCTGCCAAGATTGTCATTGTGCGTTAAGAGTAGATAAGAGGGGCTTGAATTTCTCAAAATTAATAGGATGGTTGTGTGTAGTGTGTGTGTGTGTGTGTGTGTGTGTGTAAACATGCATGTGCACGCAAGCATACTGCTTACCCTCTTACCAGGTGGGAATACTCCATGCTCGAAACAAACTAAAATACTTTCACTCCACTGACGTTCTGCACAGTTGTTGATCACTTCTGTGTGTGCTTTTGTCTGTGATTGTTCCCTAGGGACTGGTTCACCTTCACATCTTCTGCTCCATTCCTTTATTTCACTCATTGACTTTCTCAGCAGCTATTTAGTTCATGTCTTTTGTGGTTTCCATTCCAGGCACTTTACATATATCATCTCAGTTAGTTATGTATCTTGCTGCCCCCTTCAACATTTAACATATACCTTGAATAGATATATGCTCAGTTGACATTCATTAGAGGAAATTAAAGAGTAAGGGCAGCTACTAAAGGGACAAATGGGTAAAAAATTGAGAATGGGAAGGGAGAAGGAAAAGTGTAGAGAACATCAAATGTAAAGCTGTCAAAAAATGCCTGGAGTATTCAATGGTTAGATGTTCAGGTAGCAACTATATCTGGGCTTGACTAGACAGTCTCCTGTTGTTCCCTTCTGCACGTGTCATTAATGGAAGACAACCTCTGTCTTTAGACATAAAATCCTTTTGGAAAAAGAGCTGTTACTGCAGTGCTCATTTAGTGAGCCATTTTATTTAGGACATTTTATAAATAAGTGCTTAACTTCAAGATTTTTTTCTCTAATTGGTCTAAATGTGAAATTAAATTAGCTGTTGATGAATAGTTCCTGTGCAGTTAAAGTTATGATTTTTCCAAAAGAGAGGAACCAGCATACATTACTATCATAAGCATTTTACATTGAAATCTTTAATGGATCACTTAAGGATATGCCCAGCTTGTCTTTTCTTAATGGTGCAAGTGCAGTGCGCATCAGCTTGTGATCAGAGATGTTTGCTTATAAAGCCTCTACATGTTAACATGCCCTGAAGTGATTTTTCTTGTGACTCTCCAGGAATGACCATGAGCTGTCACATTACTATTTTGTTCATTATTGGCAAGCTTTTAGATACTGTTGCCCTTTCTCTTAAGCCATGGAGACCTGACTCAAGCATTCATTCACCTTCCCTTAACTAATAGTGAAAGTGGAATCTTTGCCATCCGTTGTAGCAAATCATGTTTTTTTTTTTTTCTTCTAGAAACTGCAAAAACTGAACACTGCAAAATGTAACATAACACCTACAAATAATACAACCATTTCTTTTCCTTTTCCTAATTATCTGGAATTCTATAGTATTTTATGTCAAGAATTCTGGCATCTTGATTTTCACAGAGACTTTTTGCAAAGCAAGTTTCAAGGTACCATAATAAAAAGAAGAAATGGATTAAGGACTCCAGATGAATTTAGAAGGGTAGGCCTAAGCTATTCATACTTAATCAGGAAGGTGAATATCCTTATTGTTTTTCATAATTATCTTAATGGAATAATTGGATAAATTTGGTTAGAAATTGAGAACCCCATAAAACATAGAAATCTAATTCATAAAAGACCACATGGAAAGAGAAAATGTCCACTATTTCACATTGAGAAGATTCAGCAAAGTGACTTAATATCATGATTTCAGCATCTTCTTAATTTAATTCAATAAGCCTTATTGAGCACTGTTGTAAACCTCAACACTTTGAGTAACATAAGACAGGCATATAAAATGAACTCTACACTTGAGA
The DNA here is from genome assembly GCF_018350155.1 of Leopardus geoffroyi. Classification (NCBI taxonomy): domain Eukaryota; kingdom Metazoa; phylum Chordata; class Mammalia; order Carnivora; family Felidae; genus Leopardus; species Leopardus geoffroyi. The sequence continues at coordinate 71,458,494 of NC_059339.1, forward strand.
AAGTTGTAATTTTGTTTGTGAGGTAAGATATACAACCATGAACCAGATAGAGGATGGTTTAAAATGCACACCATTTTAATGTAACTCTGTTGCAGGATAGTCATTCTTTAAACAATAGTCTTTCCATCTTCAAAGAGAAGAATATTACACTTTGTTTTCTGTCACTGGAGTTTGTGTACTTTCTCTTGTAACAAGGCTAAAGTATGCATAAAAACTAGTTTATTTCGAGTCAGAACAGTGAGTGAAGTTGCTTAAAGCTTCTCCTGGTCTCATTATTATTGTCATCAGATGTTGCATAGCAAACTTCCTCTCTCAGGTGCCAGGGAGAATGTGATGTTTCCTTTAATTGTTTCTTATTCACAGATTTTTAAAAATAGCATTTTGAATAAATGCCCATTGCTTAGTGAGGAATCAAAGTGTAGTAGATAGAATTGAAGCTTTGGCATCCAAAAGATTTGGTTTTAAATCCTGGCCCCCTGTTGTCTTAGGATGTTCATTTACTTTTTCTAAATACTTTTGCAAAGTATTTAATTTGTTCTGTTGTTCAACACTCTCATCTCTGCTGCATGCCTGTTATGATTGTTTTCAGTGATAATTATTATTGGTGGTAACAGTCCTTTAATTCACTTTCCCAGCTACAGAGTTTATTCAGTATGCATACATTACTTCATGGCAAAGGTTTTTCCAATAATCTTATTACCTTTCTTCCAAAATTTATGATGTAGGGAGTGAGCCCTTAACCTTAACTGGAAGTCAAGAGAGTTAGTTTCTAGTTTCAGCTCAGTTACTAGGTCCCTGAATAATCTTGGGGCAGATATTCCTATCCATTAGGGCCAGTTTCTTTAAACATAATATGGGAGTGTCAGTCTTGGGAGCTGCTGAGCATTCTGTGAGGCACAAATACTTAAGATTCTCTTTAGCTTTGAGACCTTCCATTGACTAGAAACAGTGTGTGTGCATGTGTGTGTGGATTAGAGTAGTGTAGGTTGGCTGCTGCTGAGGATCTTGGGAGGAAACATGGTGTGGTGAGGAAGAGGGTGTTAGGGAACAAGTCGGACATGATTGTTAATCACAACCTTGAGCAGAGTTACTCAACCTCTCTGAGCTTTCGTTTTCCTTTCCATGAAATGTGAATAATAACAGCATCTCTGTCACAGATTGGGGGGGGGGAGGTTTACATTTGTCCACAAAATTTATGCAAAGTATTTGGCATAGTGTTTTGCGAGTAGTGAGCTCTCAGAACGTTATTGTTTCTATTACAAGAAAAATGTAATCATGGATAGATTTGGGGAGAGGAGCTGATACCAAAATTTTAGAGAACACAGCAAAATCATTCTCCCTGGGGAAGCTGTTCTCTTTTTGGACTTCCTGAATAACCTAGCAGAAGGGAGATGAGAATGGATATAAAAATCTGAAGTAGTTGTTTAGAAATCTGGTGCTTTGACTTGGCGTTTCACCAGAAGATCTGAACCTTATTTGGTATGCCTAGACTTGAGGCCTTTTTGAGGTCTTGAAATTTTGTGATTATATAATGTTCTCTACTCTTTGAGATAAATGAGGTGTTTTTCAAAGCCATCTAGCAAATTAGTGGGAGAATACATAATTAAATTTCAAGCTTGATGATCCCTGTTATATAATCTTGCCAGTTGAATCAAGTGACCTCTTTAAATTGTAGCTTATGGTAAGAAAGCACATAAGCAATTAGCAGAGAAAAAAACTGCTAAATTTTCAGAACTCCCTAAAAAGACAATTTCCTCCATTCCACATTTTGCAATTTTTACACATTAGTGGTCATTTGAGATGGGCACTTTGAGTCAGTGGAAGAATACTGGCTTTTGAATTATAACCATGGGTTTTACATATGTCTCTAAGTTTCTTAGATGAATTTAGAAACTGTGTAGACTGTCCTTGGGCTTCAGTTTCCTCCCCTGTAAAAATGAGGATGGTGAGCTATATTAAATGGAAACAACTTATACGATCTATTTCGCATCTAAAATTGTGCGAACTCATGATGTGCATAGCTTTATGCACCCAATGTATGAAATGGTTCCACCTGTTCTTTACCACCTGGCTATAGACACTGGCTATTGTAGCATAGAGGGTCTGCAGCAGAGAAGAAATGGAAGTCTTTTTCAGCTTGGGTGAAATAATCTCAGTGCTTGCCAGACATAAAGGAGCTGTTCTAAGGCTAATATACCTACCATTAGGGAACACACTCAGATCAATTTTTTTTAAAGAATTATATAGAGCTACTTGGCATTGTAACCTTTGCTAGCAGCTTGAATACAAGGTATTAATTAGACAAGGAAGAAGGGGGGCACTAATTATTTCTTAAGTGGAATAATTAGTGTTGCTGAATTCCTAAGTTAAAGGGCTTCATTAAGAAAAAAAATCAAATCATGTTTGAACTGTAGCGATATCACTGTAAAATTATAAATTGCTTCTTAAAGACTGTACTTTGATCCTACAGTAAATGAGAAATTTCTGTTTTAGACCATTTGAATTTACTAAAGGGCAGGTGATGCATGAAGTTGGTATAGCTTTACAGAAAGGACAATTTTTTTTCAGGATTCAAGGGTAGAATCTTGTTATGCTGAAATAAAACCTTATCAAGTAATACACTATTTCTAAGGATGAAGTCCCTGGGCAGCTGAGTTACATGTATTTCACTGGGCACTGGATGTAATTTAACATCGGAGTACACATTGCAGAGCAGGAGCATAAGCAACGTTGAAGAAACTGACCAGGTGGGGACTGGGCTTCCTATTCCCTACTTTATGTACTCAGTATAATCATACACTAGTCCTGGCCTTGGTGTGGTTACAGGACAGACTTCTCACCCTTTGTCACACTAATTGAGGGGGCTTCATACCTGGTCTGAGATGCTGACGACCCAACAGAGGTTGGGTCAATATATGCAGATCATCAACTCCTTTGGCTCCTGCTTCAAGGTGTGCTTTACCTAAGCTGCTGTCTACTGTCTCTGCTCTTTTCTGTCCTAGCCAGCTCATCTTTTGTGGCGGTGGTGGTGGTGATGATGATGGATCTTATTCTCATATTACAGGGACAGGATGTTTTGTAGTACATTTCCAAACCAAATGTTGAATGTTGCCAGGATCATACCTTAGAAATTTATGAAAAGAATTTGGGGGTAGAGTTAAGAAAGGAGATGATGTTCTAAGGGAAGCAAAGTTAAGATAAAAACAGAGAGGGAGATGAACCATAAGACACTCTTAAATACAGAGAACAAACTGAGGGTTGCTGGCAAGGTGCTGGGTGGGGGATGGGCTAAATGGGAGATAGGGGGAGGACACTTGTTAGGATGAGCACTGGATGTTACATGTAAATGATGAATCACTAAATTATACTTCTGAAATCATTATTACACTATATGTTAACTAACTTGGATTTAAATGTAAACAAATAAACAAATAAAACAAAAAGAAATGAGATGATGTTCTGAAATCTTGGCATAAAGCTGTCTCTTCAGTCCATGTTCTGGGATCAATGTTTAAGAAATAGATAATGCTGTCTTTTAGTCCCTTATGGGACCACATGACCTTGGATGAGGATCTAAGATCAACTCAGTGTACAACCAGAATCACAAAACTCTGCTCCCTGTGTGCATACTTTCATCTAACACACATTGAGTGGTACTCTGTGTTAGGTATGTTTTAAGATGTATTCATACTCAAATATACAAAAATGAGTAGGAAATTTTTTTTTCACTTTTATAGTCTCTTAGGCCACACAAGTCAGTAAGTAAAAAAGGTAAATAGCTAAACACAATGATCTATGTGCTATAATACAATTATTTCCAAAATACTGAGGGATTCAGAGCAGTGACTTTCAAACTTTTTTTTTAAGCTGAGGCTCACATATAATTGAAACAAAGCCAAAAAAGGGACAATATTCACCATAACTACATGTAATAAATGGTATTTTCTGCTTTCTGTTGTTTTTATATTTAAAATGTATACTGTAAATAAATAGATTTTATAACCCTCTAATGGACCACAGTCTACTGTTTAAAAAAAAAAAAAACTAGAAGAAAAGGCTGCTAGACTTTTTAATACTTTCTGTGAGGAGGGTAGGGAGGACTAGTAAAGGAGGTAAATTTCTTCTTTCCTCTTAAAGTAATAAATTAATGACATAAATGATTCATACACATCATAGAGAATAGGAGAAAAATGTATGGGCTTTGAAGAGATGAGGTTGAAATGATAGGTACAGGCCAAAATATAAAATATATTATTTACCAAATTTACATATTTTTAACTTATTTTTACAAGTGACAGAGAACCTTTAAAGTATCTTAAACAGGGAAGTGCCATCATTAGATTTCCATTCTAGAGAGAACATTCTGGTAAAATTTATAGGACAGATTTTACTGAGATAAAACTGGACTCAGACAGTTTGAGGACTATTTCAAGTATTTAGGTTAGAAACTTCTTGGAGGTGAACCAACATGCTGGCGTTGGAATCGTAATGGTGACAAATTAGAAGGATATTTTGGAGACAGCCAACAATGACCAATGTGACCTGTGAGATGATAGAAGCTAAGAAATTGAGGATGACATCCAGGGCTCTGTCATGGGTCTGTAGGCAAATTGATGGTGACTTTAATGGGCTTGGGGAACACAAGAGACAGAGTAAATTGAATGGGAAACAGATACCAGATTCTGTTTTTATATAACATGTAGTATTTAGGTACCTGTGTAGGAGGCAAATCCAGAGTTGAAAATCAGGCACTTGGACTCCTAAGCCTTTATTCTTCACTGTTGTAATATTTGTCACTCATCATTGTATCAAAATAATATCCTCATATTTTAAAAATGCCCCACAAATAGAATTTAGATTTTTCTAAAAATGCTGTTATATAGGGGTGTCATAATTTATGTAATCATTTTCTAATTTTGCACATTTGCTCCAAGTTTTTCACTGCTAAACACAATACTGTGATGAACATCTTTTTGCCAGATCCTTTATTACATCTGGTTCATTCCTTAGAATAGATCCCCAAAGGAAAAAAAAAATCTTGAGCTAATATAGTGAACATATTAAAGGCTTATGATAAATATCAGTGACTGCTTTTCAAATAATGTACTAATTGTCAAGTTTATGGGAACACCCATCTCACCAAATCCTGTCCATTAATAGTAGAGGCTGAAATAGTCTGGTGAGAAATGCTATCATATTTTAAATGGCATGTGTTTTATTATTAGAGAAATTAATGTTTTCATATTTATTATATTTTTAATATGTTAAACTACTTCTGTGAATTACCTGTTATGTACTTTGCTGATCTTTTTCTATTTATATTGTATTTATTTCATTGAATTTTATTGTGTTTATTACATAACATTTATTTTATACATTAAGGCTATTATTTTTGCCATATTTATGTCAAATAGATTTCTTTTTCTGACTATTCTTTTATTTTTACTTATGCTGTTTTTATATCCTGGAGTTATGAGGTAAAGATCTATTTCTTGATGATTTCTTTCACGAATTTTATACTTAGAAAACATTAATTCATTCAAAGGTGTTTATTTTTTTTCCTCTAAAATCTCCTTCATTTTCCTGTTTGTGTGTGTGTTTCATATTGTTATTGGAATTTTTCATATTTTCTCTTAAATTTGGAGTTCATTTTGATGTATGATATATAGCAAAATTTCAAAACTCATTGCCCAATTGTCCCCGATTTTACTCCATCTCATGCAGTCTCCAGGGTTCTATATATTGACCACAGAACTTTCCATTCAAGTTAATTTTTCTCTTCGTTTTCTTTTAGCATGATATGACATTAACTCATTCTTCCATATGTGTCTGGGCAAATCCTATCTATCTGCCATATAACACTTTCTCTGAGCATATTTTTTGATCAGTTAAAATTCCCCCACCTGTAGTCACTTCTTATAAATTTTTTGGCATTTTTAAATACTTTTTAAAGTTTATTTATTTTTGAGAGAGAGAGAGAGAGAGAGAGAGAGACAGAGAGCACACAACAGGGGCAGAAAGAGAGGAAGAGAGAATCCCAAGCAGGCTCTGTACTATTAATACAAGCCCTATGTGGGGCTCGAACTCATGAACCCTGAGATCATGGCCTAAGCTGAAATCAAGAGTTGGACACTCAATTGACTGAGCCACCCAGGCACCCCTAATAATATTGTAAAATATTATTATTGGTCTAGTTATTTCCTATTTGTCATCTCAGATGTACTTTTCTTGTGACTAGAAACTGCACAGTATACTTGTTTTTAAACCCCTCCATTCTAACCAGACACTAGGGAGACAAGGGAGCACAGGGATAACTGGACTAGTTGGTATTGAGTGATTGATGCCACATGACCTCCACAATCATTACAAACTTCTGTGCACTAAGGAGCTACAGTGGACACAGAACTTTATTTTGGAGGGAAAGTTGGAATCCCTGCATGTCTTTGCTGAAGCTTCTTCTGTTATTCAAAACTTTTCCTTCACCTCATCCATAATTTAAGTGTGTAATGCTTTGTGAAAGCACCGTCACTAGTAAGGGGATGTCAAATGTGATGACGTGATCATATTCCTGTGGAGACCATTCTTTGTAGTGTGAAGGAAAAGTTGACAAGTTCTCCCATGGTAGTTCAAAGTTACAGAAGATCCATCACATGAATAAGGGTCGTAAAGTTTTCTTATGGTCACTGAGCATGGGGGAAGAGGGAGGGTCCTGGGGACAGTGGAGAAGGAGTGGAGTGTTCAGGAGGGACTACATTATAGGCTTGTTTTTTTTATTTTTTTTATTTTTTTTTTTTTTTTAATTTTTTTTTTCAACGTTTTTATTTATTTTTGGGACAGAGAGAGACAGAGCATGAACGGGGGAGGGGCAGAGAGAGAGGGAGACACAGAATCGGAAACAGGCTCCAGGCTCCGAGCCATCAGCCCAGAGCCCGACGCGGGGCTCGAACTCACGGACCGCGAGATCGTGACCTGGCTGAAGTCGGACGCCCAACCGACTGCGCCACCCAGGCGCCCCTTGTTTTTTTTATTTTAATTTAATTTAATTTTTTTTTTTATTTTAGAGAAAGCACGAACAGGGGAGGGACAGAGAGAGAGAGTGAGGGACAGAGGATCCGAAGCAGGCTCTGTGCTGACAGTAGACAGCCTGATGTGGGGCTCGAACTCAGGAACTACGAGATCATGACCTGAGCCAAAGTTGGACGCCTAACCGACTGAGCCACCCAGGTGTCCCTGTAGACCTGTTTGTAAAGTCGTCACTGAATCTACTTACTTTTTTTCCTGCCTACTTCTGTGTGCTTGATTCAGAAATTGATTCACACAAGCCCATTTATAAAAATAGGAGAAATGCAAGATAATTGTAAAATAAAACTAAAAGTATATGTTTGGGTAGTCTCCTCTGACTTGAAAATTACTACGTTCATATTTGACTAAAATTTTTCACATTCCCAAAGGAAAGGAGTCCATTTTCCTTCTAAAATAAAGAAGTAATAGTAGCAAAAAGATATATAGCTATAGATATAAGTATCAGTGTTTACAATAACATGAAGAACTAACTTAGTCAGTGGGTTCTTTAAATAATAAGTGTGTAGATCATCTCTCAACACAGCGATAAAACATACAACTGAAGCTTACATAGTTCTTGAGAACCAGAGGGTTTTTATAGAAGCTCACATGCCTTCTAGGATGATAAATAGTGTGTGGAGTAAAGGAAAATTAAATGTAAATGATTTAGAACCGTTGCTTAAATTTCCCTGAAAAAGCATATACAGAGGCTAAAGGAGAATGCACTTGGTTGGGCCCTCTTTTTTTTTTTTTTTTTTTTTTTGTCCCAAGAGAGTAGAGACATTCCATTAAATAACCAGAAAGTTTTTTTGAAATTATGCCTTTGTAGATCAGGTAGTTTCTTCTCATCTTCTGAGGAGCCTCCATCCCAGGAATATAGTCCGATGGTTTACAAATACCCAGAGGGTGAAGTAAGTCCAGATAGCCCCTGAGGAGGAGGAGGAGGGGAAGGAAGGAAAGGGTAATTCTTTTCAGGGATGTAAATTCCTTGAATTCAGAAACTAGAGTCTAAAGGCTAACAAGTTAATGTCTTTTTCTTCCAAGTAATACTAGTAATCTGTAAGATTTTTTATATTTAAATATAGTTCTGGGGAACCGGGGTGGCTCAGTTGGTTAAGTGTACAATTCTTGATTTTGGCTCAAGTCACCATCTTGTGGTTCATGGGTTTGAAAGCTCTGTGCTGACAGCACGGAGCCTGCTTGGGATTCTCTCTCTCCTTCTTGCTGCCCCTCCCCTGCTTGCATGTGCACTTTCTCAAAAATAAACAAACATTAAAAAAGCAGATTTTAAATACATAAATAAGCAAACAAGATTCTGTGGTGCTTAGTTTAGTTGCCAATTGGTTTTTCTCTTTTCAGATCGTCTATTCACACATTATTACTACTATGATAACTATTTATAAACCAATATAAACATCCATACATATGTAGATATGTATATCTACCCCCCCTCACCCACACACTATGAAAATCTATATTCTTATTTAATTTTTACCACAAACCTAGAGGTTGTCTGTAGGTGCCTGGCATGTGGTCAGAACTCAATATTAGCCAACCTTTTCCCATTTCACAGATGAGAAGCAGAGGCATTGGGAGCTCAAGTAACTTTCTCAGGTGGTGGAAATACATCCAAACCCTGGGTCTGCTTGAACCTCTGTCTCAGTTGACTTCTTTGTGACAGATTACTAAATAGCAGTGACAGTTCTAGGGTGTTTCTCATATTTGAAAGATCTGTGTTCTGTTGTAGTTCTAAGATCTTAACAGATATGTAGGTTTCATTTTTCTCTATTAAAAATGATTTTAAATTTGGGCCCTGTGATAGAAAGCCATTAGGGCATTTGGGTAATCCTCATATTAATTTTTTAATCAGTAAATTATGTTTTTTTCTTGAGTAATATTTCCCTAGCCATTTATTTCCATTCCTCTTCTGTTGGGCCAACAGGCCTTTTGTGAGCCTAATAAGTTTTGAAAGAAATGAAGTGATATATTAATTAACCAAGCTAATTAGTTTGAAGAGCCTTGATTTTTCAAACCCCAAAGTGTATACATTATTTCTGGAATTATGTGTTGGGAGATCTTGGTTGAGATGGTTTAGGCAGAGGGAAAAGCAGCCAAGCAGAACTTAGTGAGAGAAGCAGCTCTTGGTGTTAGAAATTATGGAAGGAAATTGTTGGGAATTGAATTCTCATGTGCAGTTTCTGATACATCAAAAATGCACACATAGTTTGTGCACAGTGCACAACTTGCACCACAGAGCAAAACCACCTTTCACTGTAAGTCCAGTATCCCCATTGAAATTCACTCCAGTGAAGGACCTGTCACAAATACCATTTTGGGAGTGGCTCTGGTTTTTGATGCCATAAATTGTAGCTAATTAAAAGCCAGTCTAGTCGTTTACATCAGTTTGAAAAACAAAAAGAAGTAGAACATGAACTAGGTTCTGAAGTATGACATTTTATTTCACCGGTAGTAAATTATATCAAATTCAGCTGAGACGATCTTTTCTGTATTTTTCATGGCTATTTCAACTGAAATAGATATACAGAAGGGAGATTCTTACATTGTATGAACTATTGCTAATGTTCTTTCTTCTCTGCTTAATGTACTAAGTAATTATTTGGTGTTTTATACTCAAGTTCTATGATAAAACTTCTTGAAGTTGTGTAGATGCCAATGACAAAATGAATATCAGACATGGGATGAATGGTATTGTGCAAAGGAAGGCAGAAAAGTTTGGGGAATGACAGGGTTTTGAAAGATTATGTTTCTTCCCAGCCTTTTCTGTGCTCCAAAATGGTGTGTTCATACATGTGTTAAAGTCACTGGAGTCTCGGGGCGCCTGGGTGGCGCAGTCGGTTAAGCGTCCGACTTCAGCCAGGTCACGATCTCGCGGTCCGTGAGTTCGAGCCCCGCGTCGGGCTCTGGGCTGATGGCTCAGAGCCTGGAGCCTGTTTCCGATTCTGTGTCTCCCTCTCTCTCTGCCCCTCCCCCATTCATGCTCTGTCTCTCTCTGTCCCAAAAATAAATAAACTTTAAAAAAAAAAAAAAAAGTCACTGGAGTCTCTGCAAAAAGTCTTGCTTTGTGTTTGGACACAACCATCCCCAGCAGCAGGAACACCAAGGAGAAAAGCTCCATTAGGATCTGTCCAATGTAGGGAAAGGCAGAGCCTTTTTGTTACGGCCTCATTTTTTGAGGCCCATTGTATACCCACCTCCCTCAAACATTCTGTAGCAGTAGACAAGATCCTAGCAGGTTAAATGCAAAAGAACTTTTTGCTCTCTACATTTTGCTTTATATGTGAAAGTATTACGTGTTTATTAAAATGCAGTCGATATCTAGGCTTAAAAAGTAAAAAAAAAAAAAAAAAAAAAAAAAAAAGCCTTAATTTACTCTCCAGTACTGATCGTGTTCTGAAGCCCAGAGCAGATCCTTGACACTCTGGTGGACATTCTTCTGGGGCATTTGGCTTTGATTCACTGTGGGGTGCACACTGCAGGGACTCCACTTATGTTGTTGTGAGAGGCTGTCTGTGCAAGAGGCTGTCCCTGGCATCGTGCCGAGGTCTTCCTGTGCTGCATCTCCACTCACTGCTGGGCTTGGCAACCTGTAAAATACCCACATCTGTGGACTAAGGCAGGGGGCTGTTGGAGGCCCCTGTCTTCTGTCACCAACTTGCTCCATGACTTTGGATGAGTCACTTGACCTCGCTGGTTTTTGTTGTTATTGTTTGTTTGTTTGTTTATTGTGGCTAGTTGAGGCATCTGGAGAAAGCAACTTTTTGTGTATCAGAAGTGGTCATGGGAAAAGAGGGTTTCTAACATCTTTTCCACCTCTAAAATTCTGTATATATGCTGTGTATCTTCTTGGCAATTGGTTGCTTTGCAGCCACAATCCATAAAACAGGTTATTGGAATGCAGTTCTCAGGATTCAGTGATCTAACAAGAGAATTGATTTTTGACTTATTATTTAGGTTTTGCCAAATTATTGTTTCCTGGTTGCAAATTAAACTCTCACCACAGAAGCATTTTCTTTTATGAGGGCCACTCGTTTTCTCAGGGCAATCCATACTGTGTTTTACACAGCTATCTCCAAACTGCCCCTTTGGTAAGAGTATTTCAGTAAAGCTTTCATTTGGACTGTCAAGATTCTGTCAGCTTCCTGCGGGTGAACTGGAAAACTAAGGGAGGATGTATCCTCTGGGCTTTTGCTCCTTGAAGGATTTTGTGTGCTGCTTTCAGTAGCCTTCCTAAGCACACAGAAATATGTAGGGTTGACTGTTTCTGTTTATTTGTTTTGTTTTGTTTTGTTTGAAATGAGTTTTCCAAGCATGTTCAGCTTTTGTTCCTCAATGTGTGACCCACAGGGAAGAAGAAATGGAGGTTTGGAATATAAACCCCTGTGCATTTAGGTCATCTTTGAACAAGAATATCTCTAACAATATAAGTTTGGAGAGGCTGGTATTAATAGCCAGAGGTCATTTAGGGGTATGGACACCCACCTATCACAAACTATGTCGTTTCCTAGGTGTTAATTGTGTACTTTCTGCTCTAAGTGTATAGAGAACACGTGGTTTTACCTTGATTCCTGTATTGTTAGAGAACTCAGTCTCTGATGTGTCCACGCACGGTTAGCCTACCTAAAGAGTTTGTCTGTAGTTCCATTTCATTTTGTAGATGAATCCATTTTTACAGCGGTTCATAACTAGAAGACAGCTTTCCCCCCATAGGACATTTGGTAAAATCTGGAGATATTTTTGGTTGTCCCAATAGGGAAGATTCTACAGTAGAGTTTCTAGCTAAAATAGAGGGTGCCCAGTTAGATTTGAAATTTTAATAAACAATGAGTAATTTTTAGTATAAGCACGTCCCAAGTATTATATGGGACATACCTATGTTAAGAAATTACTCATTGTTTATCTGAAATTTACATTTAACTGGATACTGTGTATTTTGATTTCCTAAACATGACAACCCAATGCTATTGAGATCTAGTGGCTAGAGTCTAGGGATGCTGCTAAACATCTCATAAAACAAAGGACAGCGAAGATGAGTCTGACTCAACATAGCAAATGCGATCTGGTTGAGAAACCATAAACTATTATATCTTTTATGGTAACATAGTCAGCAGCCATGTGAAATACAGTATGGATTTCAGTAAAAAATGGGTGACTTGTAAAGGAAAATGCTCCTATCTTCAGAGTTTAATGTGCAACTAGGAAACAGAGTAATTTGGCAGAACATAAATAATAAGTCGGTTCTCTTGTGAGATCACTGAATCTTGAAAACTGTGTGCACCTTCCAAGGTCCTCTGCTTTTGATCTATTTCAGTAGGACAGGGAGCCTCTTCCCTTCAGGCAAGTCTAGTGTAGAGTATATATGAAATTAATGATGATTGTGGGTTGATTCAGTAAGTGACAAAAACTTCCTCGCATTGAGAGATTATTAATGCTAACCTCTGTGCTAACTACTTCATCCATATTGCTTCCAATCCAAATAAGGAGATTATTATCCCCATTTTTTCATATGGAGTGACAGACTCAAGTTACAGTCTGCCCTAATTCATAGTCCTAGAAAATGGCAGAGATGGGACTTGAGTCCAGGATGTTTTCCTCCAAATCTTCTATCCTTTCCTCACTAGAAACAAAAAGCACAGGCAGCAAAATGTCTTCAACAGGGGAAAAATTCTTCTCTCTCTGAGGCTCCTGTATTTGATTTTCAGTTTTTTTGGACTCCACAGCAGACTTTTCTTCGATGAGTTTATTTCTGTTCCTTCCCAGTTTCTCAGTTAGTTGAACAGTGATTGCAGATCACTTTGGAAGTAGGTGGATCTATTTCCAAAACTCTACCTGCTGAGAGACACTCCGTAACTTCTCATGCTGCTTCTGTCACTCTTTTAGTGAGCACACCAGGGTAGGCAAGGGAGGAGGAATAGCTGTGGCTTTGTTGGGCTCCCAGGGAGCTTGGCAGAGGCTGTTCTGCCCACAGGCACTCCCAATTTATTAACAGTCATTAGAGTTTTTTTCCCCCTAAGGATTTTTAAACAAAAAAGTTTGCAAATAATTTATTTTAAATTTTTGGATGAAATTTAACACTGATCGTTTGCTTTTATTGATGAACAGAATGGCTTCAGTCCTTCCTGCACTGCAGAGCTCCAGGTTGGCATCTAGTCCTTAGCACATAGAAAAGGAGCTCCAAGAGCTCCAAGGAAACTTACGACCTTTTAGGATGGTGGGAAGATGAGGAAAATGGCATCCTGAGTCCTGGCACCTGCTTAAGTAGCCAAGAATCATGGTCAATTGTCACTTAAGCAAAATATTAATTGTTCTGGGGGCGCCTGGGTGGCTCAGCCGGTTAAATGTCTGACTTTGGCTCAGGTCATGATCTCGCAGTGTGTGAGTTTGAGCCCCGCATCCGGCTCTGTGCTGACAGCTCAGAGCCTGGAGCCTGCTTCGGATTCTGTGTCTCCCTCCCTCTGCCCCTCCCCCACTCACACTCTGTTTCTCTCTCCTTCAAAAATAAATAAACATTAAAAAAATTTAAAAAAATATTAATTGTTCTGTATATCTTTCCTTTTCCTACCTTGCCAAAGTCAGGAATTATCCAGTCGTTTTCATTATTGTACTTGCCAGGGCAGAGTACAGTGTCTCACACATAGTGAATGCTCACTGTCTTAGCAACTAGAATTTATACATCCTATTTTGTGGACTTTGTCCCCTCCTTTGATAGAAGTTTTTTCATCTTCTTGCTTTTCAGCTCAGTATAAGAGTAGAACAACTTTTCACAGAGTGTGTGTGTGTGTGTGTGTGTGTGTGTGTGTCTACATGTGTATTTGCACTTTTAGCCTTCCTGTGTACATCTATCCCATTATTTGATTCTCAAACCAATATTGTAGAGTAATACTGTTTCCATCTTGCAGATGAAGAAACAGAGGTTTGGAGATACTAACTTGCATATCCCAAGCTTTAGTAGTTTGTGAATGGCAGTCTACTTGAAACTCAGCTTCTTTTCCAGGGATTTTTCTTCCTTGCCCATAGCTAATGGACAATTATAAGGGCCCTCAAAGGTTGCCTCACCATTATGGACTCAGTCTCTAAAATTAGTATTATTTAATTTTAAGGAAAGCCGACAGGCATCCAGGTAGATGGTAAAGGTAGGTTCAATTCTGTTTCTAACTCTGCACCCTCAACTTAAATATGTAGTTTGAATACATCGGAAGAAGTCACAGTGGTTTGACTAGAGGTGTAGGAGGCTTTAGTTTGAGAGTAAGTAACCTGGCAGGGATGAGAAATTCAGACTTGTTTTTCCTGCTGAGAAATGAAGACAAGATAGGATGCCTCGATCTTTGCCCTGCTTTGACCATTGGTTATCAATGAATGCTATCATCTTGCCAGATTCAGAATGATTCATAGATTCAAACACTATTCCAGTTTGAGGGGCTAGAGAGAATAAAGTACTTGGTTATTTACAGAGGACATAGCACAAATTTTAATGGGTGTTTTATTGTGATTGAGGATGATATCGTGATTAAGCAATTCTGCTTTCTTTGGGCTTCTCTCTGGATCCATTGGAGGTAGGATGACTGGAAATACACTTAGTATGCTTATGCATGTTATGTCATGTTACTTTTTCATCATGTCTTTGGAAAGTGACTTACAGATGCATGGCTGAGAAGTGTTAGGGGCTGCTCCACTGGGATGGCTCATGTCAGACACAAATCTGTGCATCAGCTTTAAAAGCTGCCAGTGTGGTGCTGTGTGTCAGCTATTCAACTCCTTGAGTTCTTGGCATAAACACCAATAAGTCAAAATCAGATCTGCTTTATGAGTCATACAGATTGCCTGCCTGTTAGAGCACACATGTTCATTCGGTTATGTGTGAATAAGGACCCTCTTGGTCCATTAATTATGCTTTAGAATCAACGTGAAGCTCTAGGTAAGTGGCTGGGAGAAGATAGATCGATAGATAGGTATTAGAATGAAGTAGAGAAATTGTCTTGGGGTTCTTGATATGCAATTTAGTAAACTGAAATATGATAATGTTCAGCCTAATAACAGAAATTCCTCCATCTGTGCTGTAAAGGGTGGTGGTTGCATGAATCACTATCATGTTCAGAAAAAGAAAAAAAATGGGGACTCAACTGATGAGAAGCTTGGATGCTACATTTCTACATGTTAATGTTGTTAACAGGATGACTGCATGACTTCTGATAGAAACGTTATAGTCAAGTTGATGGGCTTATAGTCACAAATAGTGACTAGAAATAGTATGTGGGTAGTATATATATAAACCCAGTTCACGCTCACTTTGCACATAATGCAAATTGATGGGAGAAGAAGAAAAAAATAGTTCTAATGGGCAATGACTTCTTTGTAGTGCACCATCATTCCTCAATAATCAGGGGTTTGAAATGTTTACTGTGCGTGCACCAAAGTGGTAGCTGGCTGTAATACTGCAGCTGATACCTGTTTTTAATACCATGCTGCACTTATTGGTGGTAATTTTTTTTTTTAATTTGGCTTGTTCCAGTTGCTCAAATAATGTAATGATGTTTGTTTTTTGTCTATGGAAATAGAGAAGGACCGATATGATAAAACTGTGACTGAAAGACCATAACGTTGGCTTCCATTTTCCAGTCTTTTGCAGGATTGGAATTAAACTGTGTAATACCAATAGCATCTGCTTCAGGCATGGAGATCTAGGAGGAAGGAAATCACATCATCTTCCTTTAGGGTGCTTTTCCAGTCTTAGATACCTGTTATCATTTTTCTTTGCAAGGGAAGCTCTTTGCCTTTTACTGAGTTATCCGCGCTAAAGTCAGGGCCAGCCCCAAGAGCTGAGAAGTGGTGGAATCAGTTTTCTACCCCAATGTCTTCCTTCTCTTTTTGTGTTTGGAACTTACGTCAGGGCTTTTGCTCTGAGATGGGACATGTAGAAAGTGCTGATCATAGGTTTACTCTCAGTATCTGTGTGGTCATGATTAAGTCATTTGCACTCTGACCGTTAATATCCTTATCTATTTTTTAAGTTTAATTATTTATTTTAGAGAGAGAGAGAGAGAGAGAGAGAGACCAAGCAGGGGAGGACAGAGAGTGTGTGTGTGGGGGGTGGAGATGGGGAGAGAATCACAAACAGGCTCCACGTTTTCAGCATAGAGCCCGACGCAGGGCTTGATCCCATGAACCATGAGATCATGACCTGAGCCGAGAACAAGAATCAGATGCTTAACCAACTGAGTCACCCAGGTTCCCCAATATCCTTATCTATTACATGAGAAGGATGACAGGCCTCTTTGTAACAGAAATTCACTAATCAATCAATGAGTCTTAACCTGAACTACATGGAATCCCACCAAAAGTTGAGTACAAATGTAGTATGAGGAAAAAAAAAAAAAAACACTTCAGATGGTTCTAAAATGTATTTCTTCATCTTTGAATGATCCAAATAAGTAGTTCCCAGAGTGTAGGTCCACGTGGGAACTTGTTAGAATGCAGATTCTTGGATTAGAAACTCTGGCAGTGGGGCCCAGAAATTCATTTAGTACCTATGTTTTATTTTTATTTCTATGCACAATGTAGTTTGAGGACCGCTGGACCAGATATGGACCAAGAGTGTAGTCCCCTGACCCCCTGGGTCAGTACCACAAGGGAGCATCTTATAAATGCAAATTCATGAGCCCCACCCAAGATGTACTAAATCACAATCTCTGGGACTGACGACCAGAAATCTATGTTTTGACATAGTCTAAGGAAATTCTAAAACATGTTAAAGTTGGAAACAAAACAGTGTTTGAGACAAGTGGTTCTCAAAACTGACATCTGGAGCAGTTTTTAAACACTTCCAGTGACTGGATTCCTAACCACAGACCAGTCACCTAGATTTGAATGTACAGCCATGGTTGAAAATTACTGGATTAGGTTACCTTTAAGGTCCTTTCTAGATTCAGGTTCCATAATTTTAGCATACTTCTGCTGCTGTTTCTCTAAGCGCTCTAATGTGTGGTATACTTCTCAATTCACACCATGCTTGTTTTGTTCAATTCAAAGTAGGCATCGAATATATCCTCATTGACGATATCCAGCACCTTTTACAAGGCTATGAATTGAAACTAACAAATGCAGACAGAGAGGCTCATCTGTTTCAGAAAGACTTGGTCCTAATAGAGCCACTCCTATTCTCAAGGCATGCAGACCTTATATTCCTTTTGCTGTGTCATATTACACTAACTCAGGTGTCATTTACTTGGCTATTGCTTGCAACAGATTTGGAATTACACAACGTCCAGTTTCTTAAAAAAGCCAGAGTCAGTGGACAATGGGCTTTGGAAGCGAAGCCTTTAAGAATTATTTCCTGCGGCTTTCTAGACCTTCATCCTAATGATGAACGCTTGTGTTGGGTCAAATTGGCACTGTTTCCTGGTGAACACTGGCTTTCAGGTAAACCCAAAGAGCCCTAATAACACAGATTTTCCACCTAAGTTTAGGCTGGATGCAGTGGCATCAAACAGAGAGCAGCCAAAATGAGCTGTTGCAAGTGAAAATTTGTCAGAAAAATAGTTAACGAAAATCTTTGAGAGCTGCAGGGATGTCTGACAGATTGGCAACTCACTTTGAGAAAGAGACTACCCTCCCTTCTAATTCCCAGACACACAGCCTGCGGCTAAGTCATCAGAAATAAAATAAACAGGGAAACAGGAGAGGGAAAAACAACACCCTGTAACATCCATCAGCAGTGTGAGCCAAAACTATCAATGCAGATAAATAGACAACAGTCCTTTGTGTTTATTTTCTCTTCACTGAGGTTGCCAACTTGAGGTTTAAGAGGACTAACACCACAATTAAAAGCAGACAGGTTCTAGGGGAACACACTGAAATCCAGACCAAAACAGTATTTTGATGTTTAGGTTGAAATCTACTATTGGCTAGGAGAGGGGTGTTTATTGTGTCTGAAGACAATAATACTATTACCCACCCAACAATTATGGTCACAAAGCCACTCAGACAAGCAGCAGGCAGTTTCAGTTAGAAAGGACCGTGGCTTTGCCTGTGGCATGGCTGGATATGTGGGCTTTAGCTTTGCATGGTTTAGTGAGCTTTAAGATTTCGCTGCTGTCATGCAAGGATGAAGGGACTTTTATGCTGCTTTAGGGTAGAGAACATGTGTCCTCCAGTCCCTTCAGAAAAGCCATAGATATTCAGGCCAGAAATGCATTCAGGAGAGAATTAGCTGAATGGAGAAGCCCAGTTACAAGGGCACAAACTCTTCTGGGCATTGCCAAGCAGGTAGAGCAGATACAAAGTCCAATTGAGAAGCTGGTCAAATGGAAACTTCTCCAGGCTCTCTAGTCAGCTAAGTTCAGCCCTTTCTGGGCCCAGGATCTCCTTCCTGTTATTCTGGCAAATGAGAACCAAAGCTATTCTCTCATATTTTGGGTGTCACATCTGTTGTGGATCACGGCATACACTGGACTCAAAAGCCTTTTTATTTCTGTCATCACACTGATTCCTACCTGGATATCTTTTGTCTCTTTAACACAACCTATTCCCCCATCCAGAGCCCTTTGGTTTCTCACAGGTTTCTGAACATTTCCACAAATGCACGGAAGTCAGGATTTGTCTCTATGTAGGCCACACTCCCTAATGAAGTCTGATCACCTAATGGGTGTGTGAGACAGTCTGATCTCAGTGTGTTCTGAAGAAAGGGTAGGGGTCTCCTCAGCGGGCCTGGAAGTCAGACCCCCTCAGGTGTAAGCACCAGCACTGAAACCAGTGGACAGTACCATTTATGGCAAACTGTGAACCTTTCTGGGTTTTCCTGTTTAACGACTTTTCAAGCAGAAAAGAAAGGCTGTCACAGTCTGCATAATGCTTGAGTTAGTCATATTCTTGTGTTTGGGGTAATAAAGTGTTACCGATATGTGAACTTCAATAATAATAAAACAGCCTTGGAGAAACCTGCTGCTCTCCCCTGAAGACACATAGAAGAACATGTTCACGTATCAAGGGCATAAGCCTCAAGTCATTGAAGGGACTAGGGCTTCTAGCAAATCAGAAGAAAATCAACAATTGGAGTTCCCCCTGATTTTCCTTGGTGGTCCGGTGATTGCAGGATGCTGCTTCTCAGCATTAGGGTCTGCCAACTAGTTCCTCCAAACCTCTTCATTGACCTCTTTACAGAGAAAACCTAGAGGTTAATTAATAAACCATTGTTAGTTCCCAAAAGGTGGCCTGAACCAATTAGAAAAGTCTTGAGATGGCCTGAGCTTCTCATCCCTTGTTAGGAAAAAGCTCTGTGGTTCAATATTAATTCCTGTAGCTCTTACAACTCCCACTGGGATGAATATTTAATCAACAGAGCAGTTGCATTTTTATTTCATTATAGAAAAGTTTCAATAAAACAGAATAGTGCATTATATTGCAATGAATGGCAAACACTGGTGAATTTTCATTTAAAATCAATAAGTTGAACCAAGCAGTTGTTTTGTATCTGATGGGTCATCTCGATTTAATGAACAGTAACTAAAAACATATTAAGCAAATGCCTGGCATGCAGAGCCAGAAGACTATTCTCCCACTAGACTTTGTAATCCTCAGAGAGGGAGCTGTGTTTTGTTAATTTTTTTCTTAGCTGATGCCCAGGACGATACCAATCATGTGGTGGGTGCTCAATAGTTATTTGTCAGACTGGACAAATTAATAAATAAAATGTTTAGAAATGCATTTTCTTTTAGAGAAAAGAATGCAGCACTTTGCTAATTATAGCCACCTGTCAGTAAGTGGTGCTGATCACAAGGGGTTCCATGATCTGAAAAGACCTGTTCTTTTTTCCCTAAATGCTTATAGCAGTGATTCTCAAACTTCATCTTGCATCAGAATCACTGGGAGATTCCTGGGCCCTACTCCCAGAGTTTCTGACTTAGTTGGCCTGGGGGTGTGGCCCTGAGAATTTGCATCTCTAAGTTCCCAGGGGATTCAATGCTGCTCTTCTAGAAGGTTACACTCTGAGAATCATTGGCTTATGGCAGCTACCTGTACTGTCCACATGGCAGATTCCATTTATTCATCTGCAGGTGAATTCTTCCTTAGAACACAGATCCTTGCACATACAAAGTACCTGGTAAACATTTGCTGACTACATAACCAGTTCTAGCCTGGGTGAAGGAATGTAAATTCATCGCTATTATATGCCTTAATGACTTTGGCTCATAGGGATCCTTCACCTGTGAAGGCAGCATATCCATTTTTCTGTTGGCCTTTTCTTTTTTGATTTTTACTTCATGTGATGAAGAATTGCTATTAGAGGTCTACCCAGACATGTATTAATTTCTTTGGGAATCTGACTTTGGCTGTTGCTGATGCTGCCCACAGTTGCTATAGCTGCGTATCTGATTCATCAGGCCTTTGCACACGGTGGCTGACAGGATAGCAGGATGTATTGCTGTGAAATCTTGCCAGTGGTATTGACTAGCTCTCCACCTTTACATTTGTATAAAATTTTTGTTCCAATTAAGTCACCCCATCTCTATTTGCTTCCAGTTACAAACTGTTAATTCTAGGTAGCTCTGGATACGTCTGATTAGGCTGAAACTGCTTTCTCCTCTAAAACTGTGTGTGTGTGTGGGGGGGGGTACTTATTATGAAAAGAATGGATAAAACTGCCATGTGTTTTGATTGGGGTGTTTGATTCGTTTGCTTTTCAATAACAGGACGGGCTACAAGGCTTCATAAACAGCTCCTCATCTGGTTTTCTTAGCAACGGCACTGAATGTAAAGTAGTTTGTTAGCTTTGCAAGTACATACATTGGTGATAGGAGACAACAAAGCTAATTGATTCATCTAGTTTGGTAGATGGTGGATTTCACAACCTTGACCCCCATAACCCACATTCTCTTACCAAAGTTTTTGTTATATTAAATGAGTCAGGTATTTGGAAGTTTTCTTCCAGACATCCTAGAGCTACTTCAACTGATCTTTTCTCTTGTTTCAAAAGTTGATTCATTCCTCAAGGCAAAGTTCACTTCTCTCTCCTAAGTATTTTTTTCCATCATGAATTCTTAGATCTTACTACCTCCATCATTCACTTGGCACTCCATTACATTCTGCTATGTGACCTCCTGTGTGTTGTTCTTTAACTTTTTATATGCATAAACAAGATCTCCTCAATTAGATTGCAAACTTATTCATCTCTTCTTTAAGTACATAATTATTCACCATCTACTTTGTGTAAGGCATAACAATTGATGCTGGAAGAATACAAAGAAGCAGAATACATGGTCTTATATTCAGACTCTTCAAGAATTAATGATCTAGTAGAACAGCCAAGCTGTGTTCACTCACACACACACACACACACATACCATAAAACAACTTTCATTGACAAAAATACATCATTTAGGAATGATATAGGTAGAATCTATATAAGTCTTTGTTTTTCCACTGAGCTTACACATTGTTTTATAAACAATAGGTATTGAATGCTTATTTATTATCTTCATATCCATATAAAGCATGCCTTTTTTATGTAAACATATTTGTACAGTTTTCTGTTGGGAGAGTGGGAGTGGCAGGCCTGTCATCGTGAAACACAACATAATTTAAAAAATTTTTTTAAATGTTTATTCGTTTTTTGAAAGACACAGAGCGCGAGTGGGGGAGGGACAGAGAGAGAGGGGGACACAGAATCTGAAGCAGGCTCTAGGCTCCAAGCTGTCAGCACAGAGCCTGATGTGGGTCTGGAACTCACCAACCGCAAGATCATGACCTGAGCCAGGCAGATAGTCAACCGACTGAGCCATCCAGGCACCCCTTTACAACGTAATTTTTTAACACCTTTCCCTATTTCTTCATCATATCCCATCCCACATGATCCAGTGTCCCTGGATCATAATTCCTAAAGCATTAGTTTGTTTGAGAATCACACCTGGCTCTTCTTGCCTAAAGAATCTCTGCTTCATCTTCAAGTCCCACATCACATCTCAAACCCTCTGAGAAGCTTCTGTAAACTTCTAGAAACAGAGATATTTGTTCTCACTTTCCTGTATTGTCATGATCACTTTATATGGTTGTATTAATTACATGTTTATTTTTCACTATAAGGCAATTATTTCCATGTCCATTAATGTTCATTACAGTGTAAGTTCCTCAAGGTTGGTTGGCCCACTATATGTTTGTGGAATTAATGCACTTATTATTACATTTATTTATTAAATGAATGAATTAACATCTTACCTGAAAGCAATAAATCAGTGAATAATTGTAGGACAAATAAATAGGTAATAAATAAGTATAATTGTGACAAATACCATGCTGTGGACTTTCTTCTGATCATGTTTTCATGTTGTGATGGAAATATATTTGAAAGTGACATACCTCATTGGTAGTAGTTTAGAGCTCAACCAAAACATGTGGAATTAATTTCAAAGCCAAATATTTCTGCTTTTGTTTTGTCAGTTTTCAGCCTGACTATAGTACAAGTAACATCAATCCTGGTTCTGATTCATAAGGGTAGCAGGAAATACAAAACATAGAACTGTGTTGTAGTAAAAACAGTCATCTTGAAGTCAACAATGATGGCAGATACTAAGAAAATGTGCATGACTTCTCTAATATATTAAAATTTACTAAGTAAAATTCCTGATAAACAAAGTTATATGTTAGGGAAAAAATAGAATCTGATCAGTCAAAAAATAATAATGTATCATAAATTTATTGGTCAGACTAAATGCATGTTACTCAAAAGCAGATAAATTCTGGTGGCCAGTTAAGCAGAATGTCATCGATACACCTTCCCACAGAGTATAACTCTGACCACATTCATGTCATGACTGCTGTCTGAATGTGCATGGTGTACAGTCTGGCACAATCAAAACTTCCCCATTACCCCACATTTACTAAGTAAGCATTTATCGCATCCAACTAACTGCATCCTTACTTGAGACGCCTTGCTTTTACAAACCTCAGAATAAAGACGAAACAAAATTTCACATTATGATCACTTAATGGCTGAACGAAGCTGACCTTCATCAAGTTAACTGGCAACATGGACAAGCCATTCAAATGCCCTAAAAAAGTCCACATCAAGCTTTGACTTAAAAATTTCTGAGAATTACTGAATTCACTAATTCAGCCTACAGCTACCATTAGAACAAAAAGTGAAAATGAGCCCTTTGTCTGCATTTTGTCTTTGAAAGATTTTTCTCAGGTACATTCATGCATATAGACTGAGCAATGATAAATTTGAGGATCTCATTTTGAATGCTGCTCTAAGTCCTAGAGTAGTGAATTATGTCTATTCTTTCAAGAGTGAGATTTACCAGGAAAAGAACAATGTTTCT